>NC_073704.1:40103420-43018420 GCF_023634085.1 Falco cherrug | reverse complement strand
ACAGCAGGCTAAAGGCTTGCTCAGGGGAGCAAAATTTAATCTCTGCCTCTATTTGCAAAATAAGAAGAGGCGAAATGATCCCAGCACATGCCTGCATCAGCGGCATCTTCCGAGTGAAGAAAGTATCGATTCTGAAACGCAGCCTGTAATCTCCAGCCACAGCAGCCCTGCACATGCTTTGTGCAGCCAGTGCTCCTGTGTCAGGGTACAGGCATGCAAGAATGGGGGGCTGGTGAAATGGGGGAACGAGGAGTAAACCCTTGACGCAAATACACCTACAAATCTGAAAACCCTTCTTTTTCAGTGAGGACAAACAGCACTTACTTAGCAGCAAAGATTCATCCCCACTGAAGATGGTTTTCTCTCCTCAACAGATGCAATCAGTTCATATCTGACATGGGAAACACCCAGCTCAGGCACCAATGCTTAAATATTAATGTTGCTATGATATTCCGTATCATATTTCTAAAACAGGCTGCAAAGCGCAAGTGAACATAAGTTGCAATAAATCTGAATTTTTGAACGTTCAGTGGAGAAATGGTGCAAAGCCAGGGAACCCAGCCCCAAAACACTGTTCTAGAAAAACTCCTATTCATTTCAGTTCTGCCTCGAGTAGCAAATTCAGGATCATGACCCAAGGCAATTTTAGTGCTGCGAAGTATTTGGGACAAAGATGACTGTAGCAAACGTTTTCTGACATATTGCTTACACACCACAGATTAGATAAAATTCATAATCTTTGTGATTATACTTGGGAGGTTTCCATCCTGTTTATTTCTGGGGGGGACACGCTGAGGGGAGCTACTCTGGCCGCACGTACACAACCCCCATACTCAGTATAGCTACATCGCAGTTGTAGAATATCCTTATTACAAGTGTAAATTAAAACCTATAAAATAATATGTAGATTATAAAAAATGTGTTAAAACTGATAACAGCTTTACTGATTTACTGACAATGAAAATATATAGCATTTTTCCTGTCAGAACATTTATCAACACATGGCAACCCTGGACTAACTTGACATGTAAAATGATCAAAATGGATTACGAAATCTCTTCCATTCATTTCTATTGATTTTAGTTATGATAAAATTCATCAGTGTGCAAAGGAACACTTGCGACTGGCATTTCTCCCACACACACACAAAATCCAGGCCAATTGGCTGGCTGTAATTTTAGTATGAGATGGCTGCAGAATGCCTTACCCTGCATGTCACCAGCGAACGCACACAGTTCCTACATCCCAAGAATGCTAAGTGCTGTATTAACTCCTAATTTTCACTTTTAAACTACGAAGTATTAAATTCTGAGCTAAAATGGGAAAGCATGGATAAAATTATGTTTACTACAAAACATCTATCTGAACATTTTTCCTTTAAAAATAAACTTTTTCAAGGCTAATCAAAGTTATTTTTGTAACTGCCATAACAAACTGCCAGTGAAGGGACCATTTTTAATCAGTTTTATTGATTCATGCTTTCAGTTCTTACTCTGTTAAAAACAAGGCACATTAAATACATCTTCTTATTGCTCTATAAATGCATGCGGCTCATTCTGTATATCAAAAGTAATAAATAACGGCAGTAAAACACCAAGACAGTTATAAAAATGACAACCCAGCCTCAAACACAGTATTTAACAGTTCAGTCTAGAACAGTAACCTGACAAAATATGTAAGTGCCACACGTAAAACTTGCGGTGTGTATACATGCGTGTACATATATAGATATATTTGTACACACATGAACACGCTGCATGTATATGCATCCCCTGCCCCCAAAGCGTGCAGATTATTTAGGACAAAAAATCAACCCCCCCCATCCGGAAATCCAACTCCCATCTTAAAAAAAAAAAAAAAAAAAAAAAAAAAATTACATTACTGTTTTTTCCACCTAGGATCAGAACAATGGAAAACAGTGACATTTTACAACTCTTTCTACAGTACATTCACAAAAACAAACAAACAAAAAAAACCCAAAAAACCCCCCACCCCAAACAACAAAGCCATCACTCCTGAAAACAGATGTGAGGTGATAAATAAATACTTCTAGATTTTTTCCATGCATAGATTTAGCTGTTTTAAGTAACACGTGCAATCTTCTCTTGTTACACAAGGTAGTCATACGAGATCTTGCTGTGCCATACAAAAGAGCCGAGAAGCATGACAGTAAAGTGCCTGAGATGCAAAGCAAATTCGTATCGGAGGACACACATATAGCCATGAATATCACAAAGTCACATTCTGTATGCAGCATTACTAAAACAAGAGAACAAAGAGTATACTTTGGGTACAAAGCAGAAAATCCTGGCTTTACAGGTAAACTTGTATTATTAATTCTTAACAGTGCCATTTATAGAGTGGAGAATTTCTCTTTAAACCGTACAAAAGATGTTAAATATTGTAAATATTCTTCCTTATGTAGCCTGGAAAAGGTCTCATTACTTTTATTTTTTTTTCCTCCTTTAATTATTGTGAATCATAAAATCCTAGCCCCTTTCCCTCCCTACCTTGCTCACTGAACCAAAATAACCTGTGTATTGTACATTCACTTCCCTCCAATTCTGCAGCGTATGTAAAATCTGTTACCGTGCTCTTATCTGAAAAGGGTTTTAGAAATACGAAGCTGTGTCAAACACTACAAACTTAACCTGAATATACTGGAACATATTTCAAAAAGAAAAGTTTAGAGGACCACAGAAAAAAACCCCTTTGTTCATAAAAAAATTCTCACACGGTCGAATGTTCTAACTCCTTATTCACCTGTGCCTCACTAGCACAGGACTTGAAGCAGAAAAGCCACAACCTTTTAACAATCTCTGCATTTTGGTACAAGGCAGCATCAAAAAAAAAAAAAATTAATATGCAGAAACTATCTGAAAGGCATTTTACCCAAGACAATCTCCTTCCCTCCAGATTTTACCAATTTTTTGGACTGACAGAAATATAACCAGTACTGGATTTTAAATGAGGCTTGCCCATTTTTTTTATCTGCTATTTTTAAACACATGAATTTTAAATAATTTTTTTTAAAAGGACTCACCTCCTCAGACAAACACAACATCTGCACTTACTATGCGACATACTAACGCTCCTCAGCATCTCCATTTTGTGTATGTAATAATTTCCCCTTTTAAAATATCAAAGTAATCCTTGGTGTTCATTCCTGTATTGTTCTTTTCCATTAGTGAAAGTGGTGATATCAGTTAAAATAGATCAGATTTTACACAAGTATAAATTCTGACATTTTGGAACTGAAGCTTGGTTTGAGTGGTATATTGGTATTTACACTGAAATACTAGAATAGAACAACAAATTCATCAATAAACTATTCTTACATTTTTCCCTTCCTTGTTCTATATTAAGCAGAAATATTCCATCTGACCTCAAACCTAGTCAGTCTAACAACAGAAAGGCAAATAGCCACATACAACATTGTTGGAAACAGCTCAAGTGAGTGGTCCTAATTTATTTATTTTTTTTTTAAATTGATCTGCTGAAAAATAGCCCTTTTGCTTTTACAGAAAAGTTAGTGGAATGCAAAAAACATTTCATTTTGTTTCACGTTGTGGCTGAGCATTTTTAAACAAACAATTAAGACTGTCACACTGTCAAAACCTGCCACCTTCTACATATAACCAGTGTTTGTCCAAAACTTGAAACAGTATGAAGCCCTTTACAGCACAGAACACCACCTGCTAGACAACGCTATTTATTAAGGGAAGCTTATTTTTATTAAGATGGGAGAAAAGAAAGCTGTCTCCCCTAGCTTTTAACTAAATTATGAGCTTGGGTGATTAATCAAGATGTCTTGCAGTTTTCCAGTTTCATACTGCTGATATTTTTGTCTGGCCAAGTACTGGTACCACTGAAATAACAGAGCACTCGAAACAGCAAAACCAACCACCTACAGAAGGCTCATGACAGTTCCTCACCGTAATCACTACCTCAGGAAGCGTCAGTTTTGTTCCTTCTGTGATACCATCTTCAATCCAAAACATCAGCCTTCCCTCGCTTTCTCTTTGCTGAAGAGGACAGATCAGCAGCTTTTAAATACTAAACACGTTTTTTCACATTTAAAGGCAGGATTCACTTTCTGAGCATCATTGTTGTTAAAGGTAATGGTGATATAAAAGTTAATGAACAAGGCAGTATCTGCACACGTGCTTGTGCGTGCACCCAAATCTTTCTAGACCGTATTCCTGAACTCTTGTTAATAAACCCATCTAAAGAATATCCAATCAAAAAGGCCACATACTGGAGTATTAAGAGCTGCACAGAAAACCATTAATAATAAAAACAAATGCACCAACGTATTTTTGTAAAGAGCTACACCGATGGACTGATACTGGTCATCTCGGACACACAAGGACAGTCAGAAGCACTGGAATGTTTTTCAGCAGGGACGCAGCTATGTGGCTCCACCAGCTGCAGCTGGGAGCAGACATCGTGTTTGAACTCACAGTCCGCCACCACTCCGGTCCACCGGAATCACCATCCGCTGGCGCAGATTCTCCTCGGCAGTCTTCATCAGCACAGCCAGCCGGCTTCCAGACACGTGGCCCTTCTGAATGGCACTCATGAGCTTAAGGTAGGAGAGGGAGAGCATCCCGTTAACTCATTTGCAAGACAAAGAATGAAGGTAGAAGGTACAGCCCCTGATGGCCAGGCCTCAGGAAGCAGCCAGAGGGACACGGGGTAACTGGACCAAACCCACAACCAACAGCAGTCCCTGAGCAGGCACCGCACCAGCCCTCTGCTGACAAGGCTTAGGGGGCACAGACACCAGCTAGGTGCTACTCCCTCCTCCGCACGAGGCGGAGTGGAACTGCTGGCTGTCCTGCCCATGGGCCACCAGCGGTGGACACTGGCACACTTCCAGTCTAAACAATGACAGAGTTAATTACTTTCTCCGTGAGCCATTAGCAAGTGTTAATGAATATACAGAACTGATTTTTCCATACATAAAACAAAACTGCTGTACGGTTTCAAAGACTCACCTCAAAGCTCATTTACATTTTCCAGAAATATCAGTGAAAGTTTTGGCCAGGCATGGGTGGCAGGAAGAGCAGAAGTACTAAATATGATCCACTTGGAAGCGACGGTGCAGGCAACCAGCAACACCAGCTTTTTTTCAGTGACATTTAAGAATGCAGGATAACCCATGTAACTGCACAGGCTTGGGGAGGGGGGGGTGGGGTGGTTTTTGTTGTTTTGTTGTTGTTTTGGGGAGGGGGGGGTGTTGCTTTTTTTTAAAAAAACAAAACAAACCTGAAAGATGTAACTAACAGAACACCATTCCTCACCTACCATTGACCCCAGACCATACACCTTCCTCATTTGCCCTTCTTTGTAGGGATAGTGTACTTGACTTCCACAATTCTTTCAAATCCAAATTCCTTTATAGACTTTTAAAACTAATTTGCCTTTAAGTCCTGGAAACTGGACTCAGCTCTATCTTAACGAATACACACTAGTGCTAAGATTTTAGTTAATTCTTTTTTATCCCATGGATAAAGCAAGCATTAGACTTGAAATTACATGCAGTCAGCTTGTCAAAGACTACTATGGAAAGCAATCGGCACTTAGAAAATGCAATTTCTTACTCCCACTGAGTGCTAAGAATCCTTCAGATTTCTTTCCCTCTATAGGAAAACCTATTCATTAGATCTGCAGCTGGACCTATGCAAATGTGGCATCAACCCTGTCAAAGCAGGAACAAGTGCCAGGGAGGGGAAAGGGAGAGAAGGGACCCCCGTGCTTTACAGACCCAGCTGAGGATGGCAAAACCTCCCTGTGTTTTAAAGGAGCTTTGACTACCCTGTGCAGCCCCGAGGCAGGACAGATGACAGAGCTGGGAAGGAGAAACCCAACAGCAACAGCAGTAGCTACTGCCAGCAAGGGAAGCTGACCATTGCTTGGGCTTGGCGTTCTCCCTTGGCTCCCTTCCCGCTTCCAGAGCAATCCCTACACACGGACGGGAGGCCCTACAAGGAGAGGCACTGCTCGCACACCCATTCACCCCGCTTGACAACACACCTGACTACCAGTGTGTCCGGTCGGACTACACTGCGTGCGCTGTGTGGAAGCGACCACAAAAAAGATGGCTGATCCTCTGGCACTGCCATGAAAGCAAGAGTTTCTGGTACAAGTGTCCGTCAGGTTGGGAAACAAGCTTCCTCCTGATTTAACATGGGGGGGTGGTGCATTTATGTACCAAAACTAATTCCCAAGGTCCCCCTCGTTTCTTAAGCATAAATGACAACAGCACTAGGCTTCTGTGTGCAAGTCTCTGGAAAAAGAGTCACTGCAGTAAGACAGCTCCACACGCTCCTCAGCGCTGTCAGCGCTCTGCCTCCCTGCTGCGGTGGAACGACCTGTTTGTATTAAATGCTGATCAATGCAGTCCACTTTCTCTGTGTGAAACACCTGTAAGCCGGTGAAACACGGTGTCTGCTGGGACCAGTCCTCACAAGACCATTATTTGAGTTACATTGGCAATCTGCAGTTGGCCAAATGAAAGCCCTTGGCGTTGCCCTGCTCCCACCTGGAGAGCTATGCAGCCACCCTGGTACAACGTGTTCCTATATTCTAATATAAACGTCCACAAATATTTGCACATGGCTTTCCACAAGCATTCTGCGGTAAAATGCAATTACTTGAAAGTTTTCAGAAAGCAAACACAAAAGTATTGGGAACTGACTTAACAGATCCATTAAAAAAAAAATTAAACAAACATTTAATGTATTTTGTTCCTTCCATGGCAACCTCCTGTTAATGTTATTACCACGCTTCTCCTTAGCACTTGGCTACGCAGCAGCTCCCCATGTGCTGCTCTCTGCCTCTACGGGAAAGAGGTGCATAGGCACAAGTGATCATTACTGCAGGGCCAATCACTAATGTTAAATATTTAGACTGCATTGTGAAATATACAGAAGAAGCCACAGAGTTACACAGTTTTACAAAAGTAATTGTGAAACTACACCAAAACAGTGACTTGCCTTTTATGTTTTACGGATATTATGACTCAGGGCAGGCAACCCCTAATGAGACGGTTCAGCACAGTAAAGCAAAAACTCCAGAAAGCCACCAAAAATCCACAGAAGACATAATTACTAGTTGTTTCAGCTTCTTAACAACAAGGTATCCAAACTAACCAAACTGTAGTTTAACACAGCCCTTACAATAAACGGTGGGTTCCCCCCCCATCAATGAAAAGTTTTCACATGCAAAGGGATCTAAGACAGAGACCCTTTTCAATAGCCAGAAAAACAGCTGCGATTTTCTTTTATATTTGAATACGTAAGCACAAACTCCCAAAGCCATTGTTTCTTCTTTCCTCCCCATGGTTTAGTCAGGGTATTTTTTTCCTCTTACCCCAACTGCATTTCATTTACCCAGCTAAATTGCTGCATTTTAGGCAAATAAATAGTCCTTTTTTCTAATGCTGGACACAACCTGTGAAAATTTTCTGCATTTAGATTCAACAATGCTGCTCTTATCTACAGCTCATCTCGAGAGAGACAATTACCATTTCCTTTGCCTTGATCTTGTTTGTTTAACTTGACACAGTGAAGAAAGGGCTGACATTGACCAAAATCCCCAGCATTAATTTATCTCATGTTCGGCATTCATCATTGCCACCATGCAGGAAAGACATGGCAGGCACTTGAAATACCACACCAAGAAAGGGTCTACAAAAACAAGGCTGGCGGGCAAGCTGCACATGCAAGAGGAGCTGGGCAAACAAACATTTCAGTAGCACCCTTAATTTTATTTTAAAATCCTGCAAAAAGTAGATGTGTGGTTGTCAACGTAATGTCTTCCATACAAACTGAGATAATGTTAGCCAATCCAGGAATTAAAATGGGATTATACTGACTGGATGTGCTTTAACAAGCTCATTCTTTAAAATAATCAAAATAGTTTAGAAACTCTAATCACTTAAAAGACCCAGATAAGTGCCAGTTGCATAGCTGTGCCATATACCTTCCAATGGACAATTCTAACATATTGAATATATTTAAACAGCATTTCTGTATTAAAAAAGCCAAATTCAGGTCTGTACTTTGTAAATTGGACCTGTTCTTTGGGTCCCATTGTTTCTGTACAAGAAAAAAAAAAAAGCTGAATTTCAAAGTTGCTTGACGATGGCTCTGTGTGTCACTTATCTTGTGATCTGGCAAATAGCATGAATATTCCAGCATTTAGCCAAGTAACACTCACATAGTCTACAACCCAGCCCTTCAGCAAAGAGCATGTGTGTGTGGAAACGAAATACTTATGCCTTTGTTCATTAAAGTTACAGCTTATCTTGTAACAAAGAAACACCTACCTGCAAAAACTCATTGAGTTCAACCTGTCCATTTTTGTTCAGATCTACTTCATTTAGAATATCATGAAGTGTATTTTCAGCAATTTGCACACTGATGCTCTAGACAAAATAAAAGCACAGAAGTATGTCAACTGGATTGTTCAGCACTATTTATGCCCCACTCTGAAATTCAGATAAGAGGCTTAAAAAGGAAACTAAAAGAGCACGAGGAAACGTTACCTCCAAGACACGCTGTACATCCAGTATAGTAATAAACCCTTTCTTGTCCTTGTCAAACATGTGGAATCGCTTCTTGTACCTGCAAGATAAGGATTATCAGTGGGAAAAACTGCACTCAGAAGAATGACAGGTATGAATTCCAAGCAGCACAGGGATCTCTTTTACTTTACTTACCTTTCAATATCTGAAGGCAGTAGACTGATTTCAGAACTGTCTGTTAATTGATCCGATTTTACTTTGTAGCCCATTTCATAATAGAGAAATTTTTTAGCAGCTTCAAGTTCTTCCTGCAACAAAAAAAGAAAAACTGTATATCTCAGGAATAGCAAGTTCTTACACAATTATTTTTAATGTAGTGTTTCTTAGATTCTTCCACTTAACTAGAACTTAACTAAAGTCCAAAAATTAAGCAGATGGTAGCTGAAAAGTATTAAAAAAATAAATTAGGCTTAGGCAATTTTTAATCTTGAAAAGAGTTACCAAGTCTAGTTAAGACTTCTAATTACTGTGTAAAAGCTTTTAGGACCATACCACGCCTTCAGTCACAAATGGTACTTCTACCTATTTCATGAAGAATGGCACTTGCAAGTCAGGCCCACAAAATGCCATTTGAATCAGAGCTCATATCTTAGCAGAATGTTTCACTTACCTGTCTAAAATCAGGGGGAAAAAAATACTGGCTCAACACCAGGCAAGTTCTTTATGTTTTGAACTAGTTTTCCTGATGGTAATGAAATTAATTTATTACCTGAAAGTTCAGCGCGAGGCCTTCCATAGCCAGGTTTTTTAATAAGTGATAAAGAACTGACATATATGAAGTACTGTCAAACGCAGTTCTTTCTACAGCAATGAGTATACCAAATAGGGTTCTAAGAGTGATCAAGCATCTGTCACATGGACAACAATATTAAATGGTGTGCGCTGCAGTTAACAAACAAGAGTAAGCATGCTAAGTAACAGCAGCAGTAGCAGTAAAAGATTCCTAGGCACGTACACGTAAGCCACTTCATCTAGCAAGGACTTGTTCATGAAGGCATATTAGGAGACCAACTAAACTATACCAGACTACTCTTACATACTTCAATATAAGCACACAAATTAGCCTTAAAGTCCCAAACCAACAGAGATTTATTTAATGGTCTTACTAAAAGAATGCTCTTCTGGATAGGCATTGAATTGCCTCGTCCGTCAAGCTGAAATATAGCCCATGCTGTAGAAAAGTAGCACTTCAAAATGGCCCGAGACTGGTTACAGAAGGGATGCTCAATAATTAAGGTGGTCTAGCTTCTTTTGAAAGAAAAGGAGACTTTTCCAAAAGAAACCTCAGCTGACATTCAGAGAATGCAGAGGCTGCCTTGCTAGCATTAGTAAGCCCACACAAGCCACAGGCGGCTTTGTAACTTACAGGTGCACACAGTATTTGCTAATTGTTCTTCCAGCAGGTTACCGTGAGAATGGGTGCCGAACTACCCAGCTACAGGCTGTTGGAATTAAGGCTGTCCATGCAACTTTAACATCGTGCTGGTTTCAAATTCTTTGCTTTGCAAGCTTCCCATTTTCTAATCTATTGTTATGGAAGAACTGATATAGCTATAACACAGTCAATTGTTCTATCAGCAAATCTCATTGGGTATGGGTGAGACACATCTAACTTCAAACACCTCTGACTATGAGGTTGCTCAGCATACATGCATGCCAGCAACACAGGTCACATCTGTGACACAATGGTATCCCTTTCTTTATGCATTCCTGTGGGAAGGCTTTAGGATCACAGCAGGTCCCCTGGCTAGCAGGATTCTAATGAGCTCCTTCCAGAATGTTAATCAAAATTCTAACTGGCTAAAAGGTTTCAGGAACAGTCCAATGGAAACTTCCCATCCCCTTTGGAGTGGAAGAGCTAGGTAAGCATTCACAGGTTGTGTTTGCTTCTGAATCAAAGAAGCCCTGAACCACATGTTCCGTTAGGGTACAGCACTCCTTGCGCTGCCTTTCCTCCGTCATGCTCTTAACAGCATTGCAAGCGCAGCCTCCAGTATTCTGGGCATTTATCTTTTTATGACAACAGAAAGAAGTGATAATCGGTAACTTACATGATGTAATAGCTCAGAAGGAGCAAGATTCATGTCAGTAAGTGGGATGTCTACATCTAAGCTAGTTATCCAAGGTACTCCTGGCAGTTTCTGGAGATCTAAACAGGGCTGTAGGGTGCAATTCAGTGCACGCACAGCAGATGCCTTCATTAGGGTAAGTCATCTGAATGAAGTTTGTTTACTACAAAGCAGGCATACACAGCAACCAGCTCAGAGAGAGACAGCCTGTTACGACACTGAAAGTAAAAGAGAGACGAGTACACTGAAAGTAAAAGAGAGACGAGTCCCATGCGGTATGTCTAAGCGAAGACCCACTGGGGGCAAAGGAAGCTAACAATGACCTTAAACATTGATTTAGGCCAGAGATGGTGCAAACTCAGTATCATAACTTTTCAAAAGTCACAGCAGACAAAAAGGAGTGACATGGATTACAAGATCCTCCTTTTCTGAGGCAGATCTGTTGAAAAGTACCAGTAAACAAAATATTTGAACAGGAATTGGATAGCAATGCGAAGTCTGCTTTCGTTTTTAAAGCTGGGGAACAACAGGATACAGATTTCACTTTCCCCTCCACCCCCCAGCCAATACCAACTCATTTCACAGCTATTTTGATAAAGTCTTTCTAATGAAATACACCAAGTGAATCATCCTGTCAGGGAGAAAGCATCACTTGAAGTTTTCTATTCAACTGATTTAGATCGTTAACATGGAAACTACTTAAGAAAAACAAAACAGTTTCAGATGAAAAAGGCCCTTTGTACCTCTTTTTTCTGCTCACTCCAGTGAAGTTCTTTCCCCATTATATCTACGATTCTTGGCAGGGCTTCCTCTGCAGCCTGAACATTCAGAAAGGCCAAACGAGTACGTCGGGAAATCATATCCACTGCCGTGCGGGCATACTCTTTAACACCATAGACAACCTAGAACAGTAAGACAAAGGGGAAAAAATGCAGATGAGAAAGTAGACAGACATTGTCAGAAATTATGCTTAGTGTCACAAACCACTCTGGTGGGCTGGCTATACAAAATGAACTTTCTGTAACTACTTCACACCCAGCCAAGAGCAGGGCTTGAAAAGCTCCCTTTTCCTTGAAACATTTTATAAAATGCATCTGGCATCAAACATGTATATATGAAATAAAAAAATAAACATTATCTAGTTATAAATATTTAATTATATATATTAAATATGTGTGTATATAAACATAAAAATAAAGCATGCTTCAGGGAAGAGAAGAAACAAGAACAGAAAAAAATTCTGGACCTCACCAAAGGAAAGGGCTTATAGAGAGGTTTTCCAGAGCAAGACTGACCTGCTCTAGAACCTGTTTATCCCAAGAAGAGAATCAAAGAACATTATATAGTTTTTCCACGTACCTCAGCTTCAATATAAGGAAATTCTGACACAAGACGCTTCCCAACAATAGGCCATCTCTTTCCTGTAACTTGGGCTATTTTGGCCACTTCAAAAGCCTTGTCACCATAGGTTGAAGCTAGATGCTGAGCCACCTATGGAGTTCAAAACAAATTCAATATGCTTCTGAAAGAATAACAAATATACATGTTTTTCTTGTCAATTCTCTTATCAGCAATAAGAAACAGGCTGAAGAAGTTATTAGATTTTGATTGTGTGGGAAGAAACTATTTTTGCTGTGAATGGGTTAGATCAGCACTGACACCACTGCGTATGTATCAATACAACTGTGACCAATGATGCTCCGCTCTTCTGCTACGCTGTGATCACATCTGAGGTATAGATTTTGTTGGGCTCCAAGACGACAGACCCCAGCATGTCAGAACATTTTAAAGCAGGAAATAGTCAAGATTAGGAGGAAGGGAAAAGGGAAGAAAAGAAGAACAATTACTAAAATGTATTTTTGTTAAAACTATCTTTGCCCCAGCCAGATAATAAGCTCTTATTAGGTTCAACAGACCTTTGTACAAGTTATGCTGATATTAAATTTAGTGGAAAAACAAAACCCTCCAACACAGAAACATCAGAGCATCAACAGACACCATGACTCACCTCACTTTCAAGTCCATAGTCTTGGACCAGCCTAATGTAGAGAGTGGGACTCCAGTCCTCAGCCCCTTGTAGCTGCAGTCTAATAGTTTTACTGGAACCTGCCTTCAGATCATGTGCCTGAACAGCTGCATCGATGGCATCCTGTGCCATGGCACGGTAGGTTGTCCACTTCCCACCTGTAACCACACATTTACTTCTTTATTTGCGGAATGCAAGAAGAATACAAAGGCAGTATGTACGATATATATTTCACATCTTCATTACTAGACTTGCTCTAAAGAGCCAGTCATGCTACCACTGACAGATCATTATCTAGTCATAGGTACATGAAGGATTAACCTGTAACAAGAAAAGTTTTGAATAAAATACACTGGGAAAGCCCAACAAAGCTATACCTCAAAGAGAACTTCCAGTACCTGCTATCGTGACAAGGCCACTATCGCTAATGGTAACAACATGATTCCGGGATATTGACTGTGTGTCTTTGGAGTTGGGGTCTGTGACCAGAGGACGAATGCCACTCCATGCTGCCAACACGTCTCCTCTTCTCACTGTCCAGAACCAAAGATCAGCCAAAGTCAGCCAGGAACTGATGGGTATTATTATCTCCTATCCCTCCCACGGTCCTTGTGGCATTGCCTCCGAGTAGATACCTGCTGTGAAACAAGGACTGTACCACACAATGCTTGTTAGCTGAGCAACTCACCAAGCTGGAGAAGATTCTCCAAAGTAATGGAATAAGCTGGGCTCCAGAATTAAAAACAGCACTGCCCTGGCTGGTATCAGTAATATTCTCTAGCCCAAAGCAATATCAGAGACAGAAAGGTCTGTTTTTCACACGGTTAAAAATCCAACAAAACAGAGACATCCTGGGAATGGATTGACCAAGAAAGATTCAACTGCTAAATCCACTGATCAGCTCAAAAAAAACCCAAACCCAAAAAACAAACCCTAACAGAAACAACACAGAGCCCCCAGCACTAAGTCTTCTCCTTGTTTGCTTGTGCTGACAGGACAGTCATACAGAACCACAGAAGATCTCAAGTTGGAAGTACCACTGAGTCCAACTCCTTACATTACATTTCAGAAATCAAAATCAAGTTCTTTCCACATGAGTGTAACATTTGCTTTTAGGACTTCAAAGGTTTTCCTCTAGCTTGTAGGTTATTTTTCCAAGTTTTCTTCTTGACAAGTCATCTTTATCCACAGCTTTAATCATAAGTGCAGTTACACAGATAGACATGGAGGAAATTTATTGGCAAGGTTGTGGCTGGCTGTAGCACATCCCCAAAGCTTGTACCCTTACGCCAGTGCTTGTCACGGCACAGCAACCCAAGAGAGCCCAGCTGCCTTGTCAAAACCACCCAACAGAAGTCCACATCTCCTAACACAACTGCCTCTTGCAGCCCTGCCTTCTCTTCCTCCTTATCGCTGCATCAGGAACACCATGCCACTCCACAAGAAGCCTGACCTAACGGCCATTTACTACTTTGTTGCCCTGTGCTACTCTTCTGCTTCCTATCCAGTTACAGGTATATCCCCAAGACCAACCCTGACTTCTCAGTAAACTTGGAGGAAGAAAACCTGAAGGCATCAAGTAGTCACAAAAGCCCTTCCCATTTGTAGAGAAATACCATAGCCTCCAAAAGTCACCTTTTTAAATATAAAAAACATTGGACAAATAGAGAATTTAATGAAATTAATTTTGTTGCTTATTAAATTTGCAATATTAAGATTGACAGATTTACTTTATACTGAAGTCTTTGGAGCATATTTTTGTTACACAACTTTCAAATAAATGGTAATTGAAAATCAGTAAAAGGGTGTAAAAATATCCCCCAAAGAACACCAAATAGATTTCAGAAATCAATGGTGCTCTGCCAGCATGTTTAACCTGCCAAAATGAAGTGTTAATCACAGAAATAAGATACCATATTACGTTTATAAACTAATGAAACTAGAAAAAGCAGCATGCGTGACACTATAATTAAACAGTTGGAACACATCCAAGCCTGTGTAAGTTGATAACCCTGGCACTGTCTCTGGCAGCAAAAAGGCAGGTCTGCAGTGAGTTGATATGGCCAGCACAGTTGTTAATTCAATAACAACCAATCTATAAACACTGCTAATTGCATATGTGAAAAACAGCGTGCACCTAGGTAGGTTTCATTCAAAAGAATTAAACACTTCATAATGTACTTCTGTAAAATAACTTGCAAAATCTCCATCTTATTCCCATTCTTAACTCTACCAGTCTGGCCTACTGCACTTACTTATTATCGACTTCTGCTGAAGAAACTCAAGGTACATTTCCTGAAGACTTTTTTTGAACTTCACACAATACAAAGCCATCAATTATCCACTTCAGGAAACAAGTAATCTAGCATTTCCAACCTCCAGACAGCAAGTTTTCCTAAATGTTGCAGAATGTTGCAATGTTACTGACCCAGTGCTTTTCAGATTTATTTTAATGCTGCTACTACAACAGAAATACAAAAGTACAAATGCTTTCACAGAATAATCAAATAAAACCCATCCTCACTATGAAGGAAAGAAACATCTCTCCTTTAAACCAGCATTGAGTCAAAGCAGGCCAGCATCTTACAACAAATGTGTTTTCAGCTCAGCTACCGAAGGCAACAACTATCAACAAGTAATTTTTATAAACTCGCCTTTCTTCCCATTGTACTTTCCCCTCCCCCTGAAATCTGACACTATTAGATATTCACCATATCAAGAAAAGTAAATTCTAAGAATAAAGTGCCTAGAAAATGGAAATAAAAACAAAGACATGGGAAAAGTCAGGACAATTTTCCCTTTAAGAAAAACAGGTGAATCACTTGATGTACTTGTGTTGATGTATGACCAAACTGTCCCAGTCCTGCAAACCTTGACCAGAATGACCTGGCCGTGCAGCTGGACAGCTAGCCCCAGGGAGGTGAAAGGTATGTGAAATCTGAACATGCAACTGTCAACAGATTCGCATTTAAATAGTCCAAGTAGTGCAGGTATATCGGGCAAAGCATCATTTTATAGCTCATGATGACACTTGTGACCCACCTGTTTTAAAAACTCCCAGATGCACAAGAACCATAGCTATCAGAGTCACAAAAAAAACGGAAGACAGACAGCACTTACTCAAACTGAAATGCCACAGACTCATCAGTACCTTCCCAGGGAAAAACAGCTGACAAAAGTTTACCTTCAACATCAACACTAAGGTAGTTGCGCACTTCATTCAAAATGAAGTTTATATCTTCTTCTGTTGGTATGGGATGGGAAGTGACATCAGTTGGGCTGTCTGTGGTCCCTGCAATAGTCATCTTCTCCCATGGCAGGAAGAAAATCACTCTACCATCACTGGTGGCTGGGTCAAGCAGACCCATATTATCAGGGCTGAAATAAAGAAGGGACATGGTTCAAAACAGGTCAGGCATATCCAGGGATTCTGGTTTTGCACACCTGGTACCCCAGATAAGGTATTAGAATATTACCTTTGTTCTTAGATCAAATTATTTAAAATAAATAAATAAAATTTTTAAAAAATCAGAGATTTCACATGTGGCCATGACCTGACTTTATATGGTAGTCCCAGAAGATCTGAGAGAAATAAGGCCCTTGAATGTGATGCTCAGATATTACTACAATTTGATTTCCTAAGCAAGCTAGTAGACCACAACCTTAAATCGAGCCATCAGGCCTTTGGCACGTCACATCTCCATTCACTCTGGAAAATCTTGCTCATTGCAATTTCAAATACAAACATTTGAAAATTTTAAAACAATTACTTGAAACTCATTAGAAATGAACAACTGCTTTTAATCAAAAAATGGACAATCGTCTATATTATGCCACAAAGGAAAGGGTAGGCTGAAACGGAATGCACAATAAAATGGAAGAAGTAAGCACAGAACCCCAGTACTGTTTTGATGCATCTAGGTATGTCACATGAAAGTTTAAAGATGAAATATTATTAACCCAAGTTATCAATTATCTGCACCCTAAACAGAAGACAAAAGACATACATAATCCCAATGACTTCTACACCCTGTATTCACAAAGAATGTAGGGCAGGAGGGGGCGAGCGTTAGCAACGGACAGAAAAAGTAAAGAAAATAAGAGAACAGCAACAGTGAAATCATAAGCATTATGAGTACATTTGAACCCTAAACTTCCAGTGATACCACAGCCCGAGTTTGTTAACCACCTGCCACTTCAACAGGGATGAGCACCCACAGACTCCTGAGGGATTCTGACCAAGAATTATACTCTGAATGCTCCCCGCTCTTGCATTCCTGAATGGGGAATCGTGTTTTGAGGAAAAAAAAAAGACAAAAGAGACACTAACTGGATACTGCTATTCAGAGATTTTTCATTTGTTTATGCCAGTACTACAAACAGAATGATTCAGTAAAATGAAGAAAAAACTGTAATTCTTCGTACAGGAAAATTTATGTATCAATGTTTTCTGGTATAACATCAAAACCAAAAATAATCCTCAGGTACAAAACCATTTATCCTCATGAATTATTAAATAGCTCTGCTTACATTTCAGAAAACAAAAGGCTTCTATAGACATTTCAAAGTAAACAGCTTTTATATATGAAAACATTTAAGTTGCCCCTTTTTTTGTTCATTTTCATTCAAAGGAAAGATGTGGACTTCCCTTTCAGGTGCTGGAAGTCCTTGTAAAAACATTTGCAGTCTGTTTAGCAGTCTTCAGGTTTTGCATCTGTTTCTGATAATGGAAGGAGGCTATAGGAGGTACATGGAAGGAGGATGGGGGGGTATGTCAGTGGTGGTAAGGACCATCAGAG
This sequence comes from Falco cherrug, assembly GCF_023634085.1. Lineage (NCBI taxonomy): Eukaryota > Metazoa > Chordata > Aves > Falconiformes > Falconidae > Falco > Falco cherrug. The sequence goes on along the minus strand of NC_073704.1, from coordinate 43,000,933 downwards.
GGGAATAATTCAATGGACTCAAATAACTAGTAACAGAATAAGCTGAAGGCAGACAAAGACCTGCTTGGATATCAATTACCTATTCAAGAGAGCCACAAGCTGAATCACTGAATATTTTGTTTTTAGGAAGTCTGAACTGATTACTGAAGGTAAGTTTTCAATATCTGGAAAGGCTAGAAGAGAAGCTGAAAATTTTATACATAGCATGTATATTAGAACTTTTTTAAATGATATTTATAGACAGCTTAAGCATACAGTTGGAGAAGTACAATTTAATAGGGGAAGTCAACACAGATTTGTGAAAGGTAAATCGCGTCAGACAAATGATTACTTTTTAAAATGAAAAAGCTATTGATTTAGAGACAGAGAAAACTAGAGATTTAATATACAGTATCAGAATATTCAGAAAACTTAAAAAAAGTTGTACTTTGAGAAAATGTCTAATGTGATTTTGTAAAAGCTGTTAAAAATAAGGAAGAGAAACAAGTAAAGACTTAAAACTAAGTTTCACCGCAACACCTATGGACTGAAGTGTTTTCCATCAGATTACACAGCAAATGATAAGAAAGGATGAAACAGTTTTCCATGTGATGATTAACTTACTGAATTAATGACTACCAGCTGTCCTGGTAAGCGCTCTCAATTTCCTATTACTATGCTTGTTTCATCTTATATAAATAACTGAAGAGCCACTAAAAAAAATGTAAAATAAGGTGCTTCCCATCAAAAAGAAGCATCCTAATACCTAAATACTGGCTGTTCTGGAATGTCTCTAGAGTCATGCCACTACACACCAAGAATAATTCTGAAACAACACATTTTTATAAGACATGAATTCTTATGATTACAGAATGGATGCGAGCTACAGCAATATCAGCCATTGCAAGATTTCTCTAGTAATTTTGAAAGACTATAAAGACTACTAACATGGGTAAGTTCAGGATTGTAAACTCTAATATGAGGTATAAATTAATGTCTTTACACGGAAATAAGAGTAGCAAATGGTCTTGGAGTATAATACAGATGGCTCTGAAGTGACTGTCAGCAAAACAAACATCAAGGTACCCAGCCTAACGATAAAGCAAGAGTATGATATTTAAGAATTGACTGAAAACAACTACTTTTTAAAAAGCCTCCTTTCCTAAAAAAAAATGCAGTTAAATTGGGCAATATATGTCGAACATATGAGAAATCAGGAAGAAATCTTGGAAAGAGATGACTGAAGTATACATAGAACGTAAGAAGCTATAGACTACTGAACTAGACAAGATGATTCAGCTGAAGGACAGATCTGAACTCTTGAGCTTGAAGTCAGTACATGGTTCATTCCTAGACATTAAATATGGCATTTTACAGAGCAGACCAGATACACGGAAACCTCTAGTTGAAGAAGCATTTGACCAAAGCACCACAAATGCAGTTAAAGAACAAAAAAGTATCTTTTCGTAGAGTAGAACTAAGGTTTAACACACAAGTTTACCTGGAATCTGGAATGCAGAGCAGAGAGGAAAATTCAAGACAGACATAAACCATCTGAAATTTGGCAGAAAGAAGGGGAAAAAAGTACTGCATTCATAGACGCATTTCAGGCAGGAAGCCTATCTGAACAAATGCAGCCAAAATCCTGTCATTTTAGCAGATAACATACTTAAACAATAGGGAGTGAAAGAGACTTGCATAGCTACTAGAATAGACATGCACGTACTAAAAATAGAATTAATGGGAGGAGGAATAGTGGGACTATTAAGGAAGAACCTAAATGAGTAAGAAACCCATGGGAAACGAATGCATTAGGTTAGCATCAGTTTTACAAAACTTTAACTATGTTTATATATAAAAACCTCTACCTGTTAAAAAAATGTTCATTTGGGTAAGCATGGGCCAAAATTCTATAAAAGATTTACCACAAGGCAAATGGACACACTGAAATTACAATCTTTGTTTGTTGAGGAATATTCCTTGGCACCAGAAGACCTGATACAACTAAGATTAAATAACACAAGTATTTTCTATTTAGCAGACAGCTCCTTGGTTTAAGCTATCCCACTTCAAGGAAATTCAGTACAGTTTTATCTAATCAGCTGTTCTGTGGAGGCAGTATGTGGGTAGATACTATTTTACAAGAAAAGTAATGCCCACATGCTGACATACACAGGGGAACAAGGAGAACAAGAATTCTCTGTAATTCCAATTAAAATTATTAAGTTATTACAGAATAAATAAATTAGAGCCCTCATACATATCAAGCCATCTTCAACTTTGAATTTACAAAGTGAGTCAAAGTCTTAAACCTTTACATGTTTTTGCTGTAGGGCCATAAAATCAATCACACATGCCCTTCTCATAGTATATGAGCAAACCAGGATTACAACCCATTTCCCCACGCTGCTAGTGCTTTACAGCTGCTATCAGGCCATTTTCCCATTTTTCATGTGGAAAGACACCAAAACCCAAAAAAGGAACAGCATGCAAGAGTGATCTTACACTAGGCCAAAACCACCTCGATTTTACAGTCTATGGTCATGCCCTGTTGGGACAGCTCCAGCAAAAGCCACCATGTTGTGCACTGAAAGTCTAAATTCATATTCACAGAGGAGTGCAATGATGATATGGAAGGCATTATTGTAAAGTGCACTGTATCAACAGAATTGGGATAAGTCTATAAATGTGAATTTCCATTAGGATGCTAATGACTTCAGAAACCAAAGGTAATATTTGAGTTTCAACTGACATAGCTTATGTGGTAGAAAGGGATTTGGTTCTGTACAGCAAATAAGGAAAGAGAGCGCTCTCAGAGTGCCACGGGAACCTCTTCTGCAACAAGGGCAGCAGAGGGAGGCAAGTCCTTTCCACCAAAACAACCATGGGTGTGTGTCCACCGCAGTGTCAGAATCTAATCATGTTATTTTGAACTACTCATTACAGTGCTTACGTGCTGCATTCATACTTGCTACAAGTGGAGTCGTAATGTGGCAGGGTATAGTGGCAGAGTGTCATTGCACAGACAGCTTTGTATTTAATAGGACAAGAGTTTTTTTATGAAGGTGGCAACCCCTCCGGAAGGTTTCATATGCTTTTTTGTTTTCTTAAGGTGGGGGTGAACAAGCAGTCAGCACACTCATCTCAAACTCATTATCAAAAAAGGTGCCTTTCACAAGTCTGTTGTAGATGCTTTGCCTAAACACCCTTCTGCTTCAGCGCAAGTTCTGCCTTGGTGAGTTTTAACTAAGAACTACAAGGTCTCAGCATTTTCTGAATATGTGAAACTGTTCTTCTAATAGGCACAGTGCCAGAATCCTCTTTTTAAAAATAAATAGATAGATAGATAGATAAATAAATAAATAAATAGAGAATTGTTCATCCAAAACTACCGTAAAACCCACAAATGCATCTCTGCAAGCTTATTTATTACAGGCACCGTCAGAGATTGTTACAAATGGTTTCGGCTTTGAATATCGTTACCTGTAATAACCAGGCATCACAATATGCACGCCTGCACTTGGCTGACAGATGTTTGGTACTTCCTGATCATCCATTTTGCGCACAGAGTCTGTGAAAGGTCCTGTAGCATTGATAACACATTTGGCTTTGACATCAAATTCCTGCCCTGTGAAAGAAAACAGTATCAATCACATACACCATTTGTTTTCCTGCTCACTGACACTCACTATTATTAATCTATCTACGAACTTAACCTACTGTAAAGTATATCGTGCTTGTCTGAACAGAACAGCTGGAATGGTTTTTAAAAATTAACAAAGCTTTCATGTAACACCAGATTTGAAAGAAAATGTTTTGCAGTGAAACACCATCTTATCTGTAAAGGCAGAAGAAGATAGACTGGGTGGGAGAAGTTCAGCTGAAATCTGCCTCTCAAACAAGAGATTTCAGTCTCAACCTGTAGACTCGGTAAATGGGATTATTACTGTACAGCACGTAGCATTTTACAATATCATCTTTGCTTGACAGAAGGGTTTGGATGTAAAGCTTAGTCTACTCTGCCAAAACACTAGGATTTGAGTGAAAAATCTGACAGAAGTTAAACATGATTGACACTAATGGTATGCCACTGCACTCTGGGAAGATGGCTCCTTTGTCGGTTCATTGATATTTACAAACAGCAGTGTTCCCCACTCCTCTCTTGTTTCGTTATCTCTGTGTTTCTCTAACGAAAAGAGTACGGTCTCCTCAAGGGCTGCACTTTCTATTCAGCTGTGGCACAGTACAACCCACCGCAGGTTGCTTCCACCCGCCGAGCAGGGTGATGCAGATGGAAGGGCATGCAGTGCTGCACCGCTCGCCGACCGACCAGCGAAGGTGGGCAGGCGGCTGCCTTTGGGTCCCCGCGCTGCTGGGAAGGCACCCACCTGTTAGGACGTCCCTGCAGCGTACCCCACACACGCGCTCCTTCCCGCTGGCCGGGTCTGTCGTCTTGAGCAAGCGCAGCACTTCAGCGTAATTGGCCGTGGCAGCGCCGTACCTGGCAGCAGTGAGGGCGATGGCGAGGTTCATCCGTGCATCGTTGTGCTGTCCTGCAGCGGGGACGGGACCAGAGGAAGGACACCAGTCACCTCCAGCCATGGACTTGTGGTATGGAAGCGTGTCAGAACCGATCTGTCACATCTGTCCCTGTCACACTGAATAGGCGTGATGGCTGCTCGCATCTAACGAGAATTATTTAAAGATACATTCCCTCTGCTGTGCTGGAGCATCCGACCGCTGTACGGGAAGCAACACACCCAGCTGCGTTACCCACACGGGCCTCTGTAGCACCTGAGACTATGAGACCATACAACACGCCACAGCCTTTGCATGTTACGAAACTGAAAACTAGCACTCAATCGCCTGCAAATTAGGAGCAGACAAATCGCTTTTTTCTTTATCTCTTCCTACGCAATCATGCTGTAATTCTGTAACTGTATCTAAGCATTCGTTTGACAGTCCAACCAGTATTAATCAACAATTCCTACTAGCAAGTGTACCACACAACATTCAACATCCAAGAAACAACCTTCCAGAGACTGTGCCAAATTACCAGCTTCCTGTAACTTTTTTTCTTGTATATGCATTTTAACTTCCCAACATAAAACATAAAAGCATCAAAAAAAGAGAAATAAGTAGACAAGAATTAATGAAGGATCCTTAACATATATCATTAAAGATTTATTACTGAAATTCCCTCGTTAAAGAAAACCAAGAGAGAGGCGGAGGGACCACGAGGGGAAGATGATTAATTACTCTGAAATACTGGCTTCACCTGAGACTTTTGCTATTTATTATTGCCACTGAAGTTAGAAGTCCTGGATGTTGGCTAGAAAGAATTACTATACATTGAAGGGGCCAGGCTCTGTGTGTCCTGAATAATTAATTTACAAGAGGGCTAAACTTCCTGAGGTACGGTTCACTTCCCCACGTGTTTGGACCACTTCTATCAAAGATAATACTGATAAAGTGATAAATTTGTAATAGATATTGTAGTTGATTTATGTTGCCAGCATTCCCAACATTTAGTATAAATGGTTTATGTAAAGTTTGGTCCTTCTGATTCTGCCTGTGCAATCTCAAACCACTGCGCAAATAATCTGTTCCTAGCTAAAAGGGCAAAGTTATAAAGATGGGATCAATGGCCTCAAAGGTGCCACCTCCCCTCCCCAAACTTCTCATTCTAACACAGCCGAGACCATACAGTGCAATCAGTCTTCAACTACAAGAAAAAAAAGTTATGCGAGGCGTACAGAAACAGTAACATGATAAAGCACCGATGAAGAAACAAATAGTAACTTCAATTCAACTAAGCAAACAATGCCCAGAATAAACTGCAAAAAAGAACAGCAGAACAACTGAGCAAGATGTCAAGAAAAGTTGGGGATGCTCCATCACACAAGATGCATAAGACTAAACAACCATCTGTCAGAAGTGGCAGGCAAATCATTAAATAAATGCATCAACATTTACGTTGCAGTAGCATCAGGGAATGGATAAAATGACCTCACGACAGTTACCTCAAACCTTAACGTTTTAGTGCAAGGTTGAGAGAATGTACATCTCATATACAGAGGGAGAAAAAAAGACAAAGAACAGTGACAAGCTGCATTACAGTAGCTGCTTCTATGTAAAGCAGAATACAGCACAGATTCTAAAGTAATCCAGGCCATGCTCCTCCAGCCTGAAGTCGAAGGCTTTTGGAAGTGCAGTGTTCCAAAGACACTCCTCTTTATCGTGGTGCTTGATTTGGGGGACCACCTGACCCACAGGATACTGCAAGTCTTGGCTTCACAGGACAAGAAACCCGTCACAAACCAGCAATGCCACCCTCAAACAAGTGAGGTCTATGCATAAATGAAACCCTGAAGTACCCGTGTCTGTGTGGTAAGATTTATTTTTTTATTGTAGGAGGACTACAAGGCCAAGAGGGTTTCCTTACTATTTCTTGATCCTCCATCAATATGTTTTTGCCATCTGTGCATAAAGTGGTACTCGATACAACTTGGTCATCTCTGGCTAATACAGGGTGTGGGTTCATCACACAAAAGCAGCACAATTTGCAGCATTAGCCAATATTAGTTTTGGTCTATAGGAAGTCTTACTGTTTAAATTTTGCAAGCTTGCCTCTTCCCAGTTTTGTGACTTATTTGGCCAGACCCAAAGCAATCCAGAGAAGCCAATCAGCAGAATAAATCACGTAGAAACAGGTATAATTTCTAAAAAAAACCCCAAACATCTAAGGAACAATTGTTTATTAAGCTCCAAATCCAAGAGCTGCTCAGCATTTTCTTGAAACTCCTAACACTCATAATGTCAGTGAGCTAAGCGCATGTCTGGTGCATTTCAGGTTTTGGACCACTGTGTTCAAGAAAACGTTTTCAGGCTTCTCTGAAACTCTCATTCATTTTCCCCTCATTATTCTGATGTGAGAAATCCCTTGCTATTACTCAATTCTCAGCTGTCCAAAAAGAACTCTGAATGCCTATGTAATGTGTTTGCAGGGAGAGGACTGGGAAATAACCAGTTCCTGATTAACTACACATCTAGAAAAACCACTGGCTTCAGAGTGATGTGGTCTACAGTGTGGAGTCCTAGAGTATTTCATAGTATAAACAGCAGAGATCTGTAGAGGTCTAGATTTGAAAGAAATGAAGAATGACTTACTGGCCCAGAAATTTATCATCTGTGGAGAATAATACTGCGTTTGGTAGAGATGGGGTAACAGTACAAAAGTTTTTTTATACAGGAACAGCTATTTGGTTGGGTTGTGTTTTTTAAACCCTCCAACTCACATGTGCACATTTTCCCCCAGACAATTACATTAAGATCCTCCACCTTGTATGCAACTGTCATTTTTTCTCAAAGTCTGAAGAAGCAGTTGCTGTTCTTCCATGCACGCCCCCCATCCTAAAGGTACCACAGTCAGATCAGTTCTTATTACAGCACTATTCACAGTTGACAAAGCATATTTTCTGCTGATTAAAAGCAACAGTCAGTATTTACATGTGTGCCAGTTTGGAATCAGGAATGTTTATTTCAAGGAGATTGGTACGTGTCCTGGTACTTAAATGATCCTTTCTGCTCTAGAGAGAAATAGAAAGATGAAGCAAAGCAAAGATTCTGCATCTCAACCTTTCTGACTTTTCAGTTAAACACTATTCTCCCCACAGATCCTCCAAACCCAAAATAAAAGCATCTCCAAGCTTAGCTTCCTCCAGAACAGCCACATAAAGCTTTCTGGACACGAGCACTATGACCATTTTCAGAAGATGCCCAGGGCACTCAAGGCTAGTTGTGTGATAAATAGCAAGGCAACCAAAAGCTCCTGTGGAAGGTCCTGAATTACCTACTCAGGACAGCTCTGCATCCATTGTCCTTCACAGCAGCCACTGGTGCTCCAAAGCAAAACAACAAAAATAATTACTCCCCCTTGCTACCAGCAGTAATCCCTCTATGATAACATGGGTTTCTTTCCCAAATTTTGTAAGTCAGAAAGTTATTTTATAACAGAATGGCTAAGCTAAATTAATTTGGCATCTTTTTTCCATAAATGAGTAGGCTCCTGCATATCTCATAACTAACCTGTAGGCAATATAGTGAAATTATAATTATGACATTCACCAACAGCAGATGTTCATAAACACCCTGCCCTGGAGAGGTCACTGCTGCTTCAGTCCTGTTGCCCAAGGGCTAGTTTTGAAAGCACTTGTTTGTAGTATGCGTGTCAGTTGTCAGCTGGATGCATCTCAATGGTGGTGCGAAAGGCAGTCATACCTCAGCATCTTTGGAAGAAGCGTCCAAGAGCCAACTGATGGAACATGCTGAGTTTTCTTTACAACTTCTCCCACGACAGGTCTCAAAAATAAGAGGATGTTTAAACCCTTAGTTATTTCTAGCAAGAAAAATTGAAAGAATCATCCATCTCATTATTCATTATTGTCATCTGCTTGTAATACAGTAACAATGGAGTAATACTTTGATTTGTATTAAGGGCAGTCAACCTAGCTTTTAATGAAATGCTGGCCTAAGTGCTTTCACCAAATTAACACTGAATCCTCTTTAAAAAATCCCTTATTCTTAGAAGGCATACTGCTGAAGACATTTAGTGTGCAAAGACATTTTGTGTAAGTGTGTCCTACATCATGGTGAAACCAACAGTGATGCCATTTGGTTTATAATTTCTTTTTTGTGTAATTTAGGAAAATTCTATTTTCATTCCTTAGTAGCAAATGTTGTACTTCTTCAAAGACGAACAGACAATGCTTCCGTTGGCACTAAAAGAATCCTCCCACAGAGTGCACATAGTGTACATTCAATTTTATTTTTATCAATGCTGAGCCACTGCCAGTAGTGGTAACAAAGCCCACAGACTGTAGAAATTTGTTTGTGACTGATGCAGTAGAGTTGTGTGAAAACCACAGTATTAATAAGGCACTCTGGTAGTTCTAGTATATTCTGTCCTGTGTCACACTCTGACACCTATTATGCTTACACCAATTCCTGCTTTCTCTGTTGCAACTCTATTCAGTTGAAGATCAACAGCACAGAGTAGCCAGTGACTGTATCTTTTTTTAAAAAGCTGGAAGCTCTTTTAATCCTAAGAGGGTAGCTTTTGTTCATTATAAACTTTTAATGATATAAATATATATATATATATATAAATAAATACATACTTATATTTATACTTCACTACTGAGTATACTTGCTGTGTGACAATTAGTCTTGAAATAATGCACGTAAGCAACTGCCACAAACATGGCTTTGGCTCCTACTGCAATGGCACAGCTGTAATATGTGGGTTTGCAAACTTCTTGCTTTAAAGAGCAGGCTGGTCCCTGCAACAGACATGAAAGCCTTCTCACCTTTCCACAATCTACAGTCTTTTCTGATTAGGCATATCTAGTTATTGCTGTGGAGGTCAAGTTTAATGGAGAGTTGGAAATTAGCCATGCAAAAAACTATATGACAGTCTTAATGAACATTCAAGAGGGCAGATCCTTCCATAGAACCACCTACCAGGCTTCTTTTGAAAGGAAAAATACATTAACAGAAATACTTGAATGATACAACTAGGCCCACAGTACGGTCACAATTCTATATCCCTACATAATGCAGCCGTACAAATAAGCAGGTGTGGGGTTTTTGTCTTCTTTTAAAAAGCTGAGGGGATAAAGGCAAAATAAATACTTGCAAATTAATCTCTTGCATGTACGTTGCTCCTTTACTGACACCAGTGAGCTCCACTTACTTAGCTAGAATACTCAGCTGCAACTCATGAGGCAGTCACTTGGATTTGGAACATACCCAAAAACCTATCACTCAGCATCAAGACAAAGATATTACTGGATCACCGCAATGACACCCATTGTCCCCAAAAGCACGGATATCCTAAAAGCTATGTTAAAACTATATTTCTGTACCTGTACGTTATATTCTCACAGCAGCCTTGCACTAGATAATTGCGTGCATATAGTGAAGAAAAGCAATGCACAAAGTCAAGTAATTTCACGTGCATGGAAGTTTTCTTGCTGTGTATATGCAAACTTTACCAAAACCCTACCAAGTTTAAGGCTAATGAGTGATAATTATACATTACTATAGATAACTAAGTTACCAGGACTACCCGTTATCCTCTAATTTTTAAATAAGTGCTTAATTGCATGAACAGTTTTATTACAAGCATTAAAACAGGAACTCAACATCTGTTGTACATATGGAAATCAGTTACATCCAAGTTTAGGCATTATGAATCAGCTGGAGTGACTCAAAATTGTTCCAGACTTCTCTGAGAAAGAAGTCAGCAAGTTCTTTTCCCCAAACATAAGTAGAGTAAGGTCAGAGGTAAACATCGAATTTGACTTGTGAGTCACAAGTCATTAAAAATGCCCTCAGACCTGAACTATTTCTTGCTCTCTGAATCACATGAAACTTAAGTCAAAAATTCACTGAAAACTAACAGACTTTCTAGGATACGTAGCAAGCACACATTTGTTCTTGGACTGCTTCAGAGGGAAGAGCCTTCTGACTCAGTTAAATCAGTTCCATCACACCCACATATAACAACACAGCAATATCACACCAGACTGTTAATAAGTGTCATACAAATCATGTATAAATTGAATTCTGCTTTCCACAGTGATATCCGTGCTGCTGAAATATGGCCCAACCAGGTGGGAAGAATGATACAGAGCTAAATATGCACTTTGCACCGGAAAGAACCACACACCCCACATATTTTAGGTCTTACAGATCTGCCCTGAGATGCAGGTATTTTCAGCCCTCACTCTGTAGGAGCTTTAATGGAAAGGAAAGCCTTCTCACAGGTAAATTTATGGTAACATTCAAGCTCAGATTTGACACATCAAGTTTAAATAATCCAGTAGCAGTCATTTTAAATAATTTCTGCTTCCTCCATTTAGCACCATCTTAGGCCACAAGAAATAAACTTCCCTTTTCCTCCGAGCCATAGAGGTGAAGAGGTAACCATCAGCATCTGACTTCTAGGTTCTGCTCCTCAAGGGTCTGAAAGAACTAATGCCCATTTACCAGTAACAGCTACATTTATCAAACCTTAACACACACAGCTTGAGAGCACACTGCAGAGACCACCCAAGGTGCAATGTAACCACTATTTTACAAGACAAGCTTAGGGAACTTAAGAAAGTCAAGATTATATTCATCAACCAAGATTAAAGGAATGAAGGAACCTATGACCAAACAAATTGCGTGTATGGATAAAAACAAGCAAGATCACAATGAAGATTAGGAAATGAAAGTATGATACATTCCAACTTACATACAGAATTATAAACAAATGAGTAACACAAGCAAGAGACTGGAAGTCCATAAAAGCTTTTTTAAAAAACAACAACAACAACAAAAACAAAAAAAAAAAAAACAAAACAAAAACTAAAAACCACAACACCCTGAGAATGTCTGTCTAATCAAGTCTACTGCCAAGTTACAGTACAGAAGCTAAAACTTGTACGGAAACTAAGATATCAGAATACAAAAATAAGCTGCAATATCCAGGCACATCAAGTGAAAGACAAAATTTGGAATTACTGTTCTGTGCTACTGCTTTATAATTATGTTGTTTCCCACTTCTTTTGTATCAGCCTTCAACTTGTCACTACAATCATATTGCAATGTCAGTGTAAGTAAAAGCACAGTGTTAAAATGAAACTAAACATTGTCACTGTCAGTTTATGGAAACCACGCTAAAATGTCACCGTGCACAACTGTCACAGCAGTTCTGCTGCGGCCATGCCACCGTGCCAGAAAGAAACGTGATGATGTCAACAGAGCTCACTGCGTACCCGCATGGCACAAGAGCTGACTAGTACTCCCAGCGCTCACGTTAACAGCCTAAATTTGGGGCAAACTTAACTTTGAGGCAAAGTTTGCTTTGCACACCGCAGTAGCTATTTTTTAAGCCTAAACAAAGCAGCGATCGGTTTGTCAGCTATCACATGCTGTGTTCAGCAGGTGGGACACACATGAGACCGGCCAGGGGTGGGGGGGACCAGCCAGGGAGCAAGAAGTCACGGGAGGGCCAGAGTGCTGTGCCAGAGCTGGGCAGAGGCAGTGAAGCCGCCAAGGGCAGGGACGTGGCACGCTGCAAGTGCCCGGGACAGGCAGGCAGGTGCCAGCTGGAAGGGATCTCCTGCACCAAGCGGAGAGCAGGCAGGGCTGCCACGGGGGGAGGGATCCACCCCATCTGTTCAAATGCCGCTGCCTGATCAGACAATTCTCCCCTGAACCTAGAGAAACCCAGCGCACGAATGGATACAGGAACAGGCTGGGCGAGGTGAACTCTGCTGATGGGAGCGGAGGAGCGTGGCGAGGAAGATGAGCAACATGCACGTCCCCAGCCCCTCCCGAGGACCAGGGTTGCTCTGGACCCATTATGCTGACACAGGGACAGCCACCAGAGCAGGGGAAGAAGCAGCAAGACGTACAGGCATCCCATAATCTGTTTTCCTTCAACATACATATAACGATACCTACAATACGGAACCGTGTACATATTAACTAATGACCGACCATTAAGTTCACATAAAATGCACACATATAAATTACAGCAGAGTTACATGCTTCAATGGAGTCTTTCCCCTAAAAGCCACGACACACTGGGGAACGCTCAGATGTTTGTGGCACAATGTGCAAATAATGTCATTTTGCTCAGGAATAATCTTAAATCTTTTAGGTAACATGATCTGAAGAATTATTCCCCGTTCTCTTCTTAAGGGACACAAAACCCATCCTTTGCTTATATGAGCATTAAAAAAAGAAAAGAGAGGGGCACAGAATTCACTAGAATATTCATCATTTCCAACCTTAAACCCAGAGCGTACAAACAGACGAATCCAGCAAGTCAGAGAGCAAAGCCAATTTAATCTGTGGCTCCCCTGAGGTAAATGTAGTTCACAGTCCTGCCCCCACCCCAACCTCAGCCATAATCCCTGCTTCCTGGAGGTAAGAAAGCACTGGAGTGAGGAAAATTCTGCAGCAGGATATAATGATCCAAAATGACAGGGACAATAATGACAATGAATTTCATGTCTCCCAGTCATGAGCTGGGGATGCTTGACTGGGCTGACTTACACAATTAAATTGTTACAGGTACAGCAGGAGATGCAGTTATCATCTGCATGCTTTTGGGAAGGATGCCTCCAGCAAAAGGAAGAAGAGTGCTGCGGATGCACGGTCCCTTTTGTTCGGGGCAAACGGCTGCTCCTGCAGGGACGTTCATGTGGCTGCACCCGTTGACAGAGGCAAAACTGGGTTAAAGATGCAAGCCATTTTAGGCTATTGATTTTATCCCTTTTGAAAACAATAAAAAAGCTCTGACGGATAAAGCACAGTATGACTTGAGTCACCGTGCACTGAGAAACATTACAAGCCAGCAGAGACCCAACGGATTCTACCAGAGAGTTGGGAAGCACCGTTTATAACGGATCCCCACTAGTGTTCATACTAGTGCTGGCAAGAAAAAAATCCTACCACTTCCATCGCTTCAGCTGGAGACCTGCATTCCATTTTACATGCATTCCACTAGAGGAAGCCAGCGTTACCTTTACGAGCCCTCTCATAGCAGGCTGCCGGTTTTCTTCAGGATTTTACATACAACTCTATTATATAGAACATGGGACAAAATGTATTTGAAAGCAACGGGATATGGAGAATACGCATAGTATTTCCCAGGTTATACCTACGGTTAGTGTGCCTGCAAGGCTTCTCTCATTCATCCAGCTTCAGTTTTGAAATACCAAGAAATATGGTTAGCCGTGTATTTCACCTATAGAAAGTATTTTTAGTGACAAACTGTCAAAGAGTTTTTATATCCAGGGAGGGAAAAAAAGTCATACACTTGTCTGCATCTGTAATAGGGTAATACCCCTATTACAGCTCAACATTCGCAAAATATTAATTTGTCAAATATGAATTATAAAGCTATAACATTTCATAATTCAGGACACACTCAAACACTAGGAAAAATAGCTACAAGAGCCCAAATAAAAAAAAAGCATTTATTCCATTTTTGACAGCTTAATGAATGCCCTACTCTTTTGCATTGATTTTTGTGTGTATGTCCGTCTGTGTGTGTGCATGTGTGCCTGGGAAGGATTTCTCATGGGGTTTGCTGTAAACAAGGAAAGCTAAATCCTCTGCCAAAGCTTCCTTTTCTACCTTTAAATAACCTCCATATTAAAATATTTCAGGAGAGAATATATACAAAAAATAAACAAAAATTACTTACATTCCAGCAAATATACTGGAAATTCATAGAACAAGACATTAAGCAATCAAATACCCTGATGTGACAACACAGTCACACAAGTGGTATATGTTAATTCGTGCTTTCAGAAAATAGCAGTAAATTCAAAGAGCAGGGTCAACAAAGCCCAAAAATCTTAAATTCAGGACTGATTCCAGAACACAAGTTTTCCTTACACACCTAAAGGCTCATCTTGCAAGGCAAAAATATGTTAACAAAGAGGTCTGCAAGCACCTGGAGATAGAAAAATAATGCATCCTAAAAATAATTGTGCCACTTAGAATTTCTAAACACTTTAAATTGAAATATTCTGGCCAGCTGGACCTCTGCTTTAATGTTTTTCCTAGTTCTTAACATAATGAACTATATATAATTTAAATGGAGATTAATTCTTCCATTTAAAGTGCTTTAAAATAATTCTGCCTATGATCTTGAGATCTCAGCCCAGCATCGCCATAGTGCCTCTTCTCCAGTCTTCCTTGAGCTACGTAAGTGGAACTGACAGATCACTGCTCAGATAGCAGCCACGTTCTTCCCCCAAAATGTTGCCTTTTTGCTATTCAGGAGTATCCTAATACCAACAAATGCTAAATGAAGTCTGACATGTACCCCTAAGAAACAAACTTGTAAGTTGTGGCTTCAAAGAAAACCTTGAATAAATAGGACACATTGTGTACACCCAGGCTAACATCCAACATATGCTTTAGTTTCCTGATGCCGAGACAGAGCAAGAATAGCCTCTGGTAAAGTCTGTGATTTGCTGTTGCTGGTACTTCAAACATTTATAATGTACTTTTCCCTCCCACCCACCCCCACCCCCCCAAAAAAAACCAAAACAATTTTAAAAATGTAATTAAGACAACCACAGCAACATTATTATTTGACATGCCACTAGTTTGATCAACAATTACAAAACAAAACAAAAAGCTTTCCCGATCTTTCCTCTGCAGAAGAACATTGTCACCAAAAAGTCACAACTGGACAGGTGGTTTTATCAAACAAAACCATTCATTATGTAGGTTACTTTTTTAATTCTTCCCTTTGGTGGTGGTGATCAACATGCCAGACAGCAAGACGCTGCTAGTAGGTGCTGTTAACAACTACAGATACAGGGAAAGTATGATAGAAATAGGCAAGAAAAAAAGATAAATCTACATTCAACTGCACATACACAGTCAGTTAAGACACACCATTCTTAAAAGGCCAATTTATTTATTCATTATTTAGGGAAGACAGAGAAAGGATGGACAGAGAAGACACAGATATGACCTACTTTAAGACAGGTACAGATACACACACACATATATATATATATAAAATTTTGTCATTATTTAGTGGCTTTATTTTATGACTAATCCTTCTGAAAGAACTAAAAGGAGTTCAATTTGATCTTATCATCCCTTTCTCCTCTTTAAGGAGGATTTAAGTTCAATTCCCTTTCCCTTTTGTCCTCCATGTCTCCAAATTCAGGGCATGAAGGTATAATATTAAACGGTGCTTGCTGAAACATTATGACTTAAAACAAATTCACTGTGGACAGAACACAGTTAATTGATCACAATAAAATAACATGTTACAACACAGCATGAGTACACATACACCATGGGCCACAGGCTGACCTACAGAGAAGTCACTGCAGATAAAATTTAGTTCTGAAATGTAGCATGTTAAGAATTGATTTAACATTGTAGCTGGAAAGTTTTTATTCTGGATTAGGTACAGCCTCAAAGAACCCAAATGTACATTATGAACTCACAAATTTGATACTTTCCTTCAGAACTACTTTAGTCTTCTAGGAAAATGAGGTTTAGTGGAGCTTTGAGAATTTCTTTAATTTTTTCACTGCAAAACACCGTTTCTTTAAATTCCGCACTAAAAATGTGGATAACCAAGCTGTACTCTTACAAGGAAAGCAAAATAAGGCCAGATATACTGGCATGAATAAGTAGCTTCACTGGCAGCAAAACTTAAAAGTCTATTTTCGATATCTCTCATCAAATTAGTCCAAGAGTCCTGCTAGCATTGCAGCTATTCCTCTGAAGGAGAACTGTTAAGATGCTCTGTCAGCTACCTGACTTTATTGAGATTTGTATGAATAAACAGAACAATTACACAATCCTCTTTCTCTTTAAACTGTTCTTCAATAATCCTGTACGTTTCCTTTTTCTTTCTCTTTTTTTTTTTTTTACACTTCTTTGTGTCCAATATGCAGAGTGCAGGTTTGTCTCTTATTGCTTGGGAAGTCAACAAAACCATCAGAGACATCTCTCAGTCATCCAGAGTTCTGCACTGTATTGCTACACAGATGTTTTCCACTAAAACTCCACATGGTTATCTTCATGCTGAATTTTTAGATTTATTGTAACACTGTTTAAAATAATTACTCATCCAAGAAATCTGAAAACTAATGTTAAGGCTATCTTGTAAATGTGTATCTTTGGAATGCTGGAGTAGTAAATAGCTATGATACATCCAAACTATTTATTTAATCAGAAAAACTTCAATAGATTATAAATAGATTTCAAGTTATAGTGCTCTTATGAGAAGTGTAATTACAGTTAAGAGAACCACTTCGTCGTTCTTGTATGCTCCTGGGATCCCTTAAAACAGTCTAAGGGATAGCTTATGATAATGAAAAAATAAATCTGAATTACTTCTATGCATGCTATTTACAGCAGCTCTTGTTACAGTATACAAAAATACCACATAATCCCACAACAAATTTGCTTCTAAATAACCTCTTATTTCCTCCAGACCTTAAAAATAAGATAGAAAAGATGCAGTCTCCATCAGAAATAAGTAAAAATCAAGTCCATCCTTTAAATCTTACCCTATCCCCAAGTAAGAACCTACACATATATATTCCTGCACATATATATACAGGGTTTTTTTGTCGTTCTGTGGGCTCTGTATGAGCAACCTGCAATTATCAACATATGCTTTTGCCAGAAGCCTCATAAATACTAACTCCAGTGTGTTCTGAGAGTCCCTCCTACTTCTTCCCAGTACAAAAGCCCCTATTGATAAGCTGATGAATAGGGTAAATGCAGTTCTAAAAAGGGAAAAGAACTACCTTTACAATCAATTTTGTGTGAAGACCTTTCTGGCTGCCAAAAGGTCAGAAACTACATCTTCAGGTAAAAACTAACTAGAACTGCACCACTACTGAAGTAAATCAGTATTTAAGCTATTTATTCTTTGGAGGGCTCCTCCAAGCCTGCAAAGAATCTACGGCTTTTTGCCCTATCCTGAACATATTTGACATTTTGGTATTACCTAGCTGGCCCCATTACCAAGAAAGTTTTACCAAACTTTCAGTCTTGGAAGGGAAGTGGAAGGGGGCTGGAGAAGGAGGAATACCAATCTAATTGAAACCACATTGTGAAACAGCGTACAACTCTGCCGCAAAGAAAAGGTATCACATCTTCCAGGTCTGCCAACATAACCAGGTGGATCAAGAAAGCCATTATGACAGTACACCCTGGAACTCCAGCTTAAGCAGTGAACTTTCCAGCACTTAGATTTTGTACAAGTTCAGTATTTTTTAAATACTGTTTGGGGATGGGACTTGCATGACATTAGAAAGTACTGAGATACAGCAGTTTGGATAAAGCTCAAGGCACCTGCACATCAACATGAGCACTAATGTTCTGGACAAGCAAATTTTGTGTCAAGTAAGCCAACTAAACCTTCACCAATTCTGCTTCAGACTGCCTTGTGTATCTGTAGAGTCTGAAGGGACAGAGTTAAATCCTTTGCTTGGCAGACCCACTGCAGCACGCACCTGTTGCTGTACAGCTATGTTAGAGACTTATTACCAGACTTATTTCACAGAACAAGGCAAAAAGGCTTATCCATTCTTGCATTACAAACAAGAGTGACGCTCTTTCCTAACATGAATACACATGAACACTTTTGAACATTAAAATTGCTATTTCTAGATGACTGCAATGAGTTCTATTAAATCATCATTTTATTTTGAATGAACATCAGAAGACTTGCAGAAAGCATCTTTATTTTCTCCCACTCAGACACTGAATTTGTGTAAGCGTTATACACAAACATACCTAAAACTAGCTGATATAATAGATTAAATAACTTGTGCTGGAGGCGTATTTCCTCTCATGAATTTATAAGCCTTTATTTAAAGGGGTTTTAACAAAACCATTCATATCTTATATCAGTCTCTAGTATCTGATTATAATTACAATGAACGCTGTCTTTGCAGAGCAACCGATTTTACTGGTGATACAACAAGTAATTGATCCAGGCCTCATCCAACCCAGTGCAAGAACCACAACCAGCAGCCAGATCAGCTAGATAGGTCTTAAGTTATTTGCATAGTCAAAGTGCTACAGCAAACCATTTAACATTACCAGAATGATCACATTTTCTTGACTTACAATACCTCAGAAGTGTTCAGTCGAAGGAAGTATATAGCAAAAACACGCACGGCTGGAAAGTTGTAGGGAATCACCAGAACATTAGAACGCTTTCACGTATCACTATACCTACTAGCCAAGAAAACTAATATATTCTCTCCTATGTCCAGTAAGTTACTGTTGTGAAAAACGCAACTTAGCTACCAAATTAATGCTTAAGAGGCAAGCTAAATACTTCCAAGTTGTTGTTCTTCCCTTTAGAAAGTCTATGTACATGACCTATAATTGCATACTTGTGTTTCTCCCCAACTCAAAACACAGCACCACATAATAATGAAAACACAGAAAGGCAACATACCATCGTAGTAGACAATAGCTCCAACAAGCTCATCTTTGCGTAGCATTGGAAAGAGCTCCAAGGCTCTTGACTTGCTAAGGACATAACTGCTTCTCAGACACTGACTTCCTGCCACGAGGTCATAAAGTTTTATTCCAAGCCAGTAGTATGGCAACTGCCACCATCTGCAAGAAAAAAAAAATCCCCAGGAAGTGAAATAAATAAATGCAAAAGTGTATGCACACAATGTTATAGTAATATAGAACATGGTAAGTAACACAGCATGTAGTATTACACTAGTTTTACTTTGTACCATCACATAAGTTCATGGTATCACAACAGAATGCAAATACACAAGAACTTATCTATTGTTCGCTACTGTTTTCAACTGATCTACTCACTGCAGTTAGTCAAGCAGATTCAAGGCTTTATTTATTCTAGAATTAGGATCACAAACCTGCCTTTTTTACTTCAGTGTAAAGTGAGATATTAAAGCTATGTATTAAGGGAAGAGCCAGGCTGCATGTGCAAGCTGAAAGGGTTCCTCAAATGCACACCTTGACTAATGCCTCCTGCACAAACAGGACCAAATAAATGCAGCTGGCCGCTGACCTACACGAGCTCCACCTATTACAAGCCCCTTCTACTAAGACAGGAATAAAGCCATACATTAAGATCTGCTCTAAGTAGCCTGTTACAGTGAGAAACTGTTCCAAATCACTTAAAGTCTCTTTCTTAGATGAGAAGCATCAGCACTAAACTGTCATGTGCTGTGAAAGGCAAGTGCACTGAATTACTGCACTGAACAGGGATGGTTGCATGGACTAAATGTCACATTGCTAAGAACACCATGATAGCATGTTGAAGACATGGACGTAGTGAAAAGAATATCAAATAATGTGCTGGGAATGAGAGTTCATTCCAGCTGCAAACTCCCCTCCTCCCCGCTATTGGGGTGGTCAAAATGCACTGAACTGGTGAAGTCCATGATGAGCTCCTAGCCAGCAGTGATAACTGGTTGGTGCCACAGAAGAATTTCACGCTCCTACAATATGACATCATCTCACCTGCTGGAGGACAAAGCTTATGACAGGTTTAATGACATGCTTGGAAAAAGGCACCTGCAAACTCTCCAGGGAAACAGCTTGCTTGTCAAGAACAACGCTAAAGGAGAGATACTATAGCAAAGCTTACTTGTAAACAGGCAGCATTATTGGCAAAGGAGCCGAGAGGTGAGGAGCAATTTCAAGCAGATTTGCACGCTCCTCAAGTGCTTCTTTCACCATCTTGTACTGAAAAACAGAAGTGTACATGCGGATCCCACGTTACTCAATTTTGTCTCCATGTGCAACATTTAATAAGAAATGGTTTATCAAAGCAAATATCTTGCATAACTTTTACTATTCTTTCAGAAACACACAAAGATTTGCTGAAAAATACAAAAGTTAAGGAAAACATTTCCCAAGAAAATGAGGTTTTGCTAGTTTCATTTTGGCAGGTCAGCAGAATAATTTTTAATTTGAGTGTAAAGCGCAATAATCCTAACTATGGGCAGGAGGCACTTGAAGTTTAGAACTCATCCCACAGTATACCTTCTGTGCCAGTTCCCACAATTAAATCCCATACTAACTCTGAGCTGCAAATGTAGACGTGCTCTTCTCCAAATCCATCAATATGAATCAATATGAAGTTGTTCTTTGGCAAAAAAAGCTTGATTTCTGTAGCTGGATAACTACAAGTTTTACATATTTTTCCCTGAGAAGTCACCATTTCTACAGCAGTATTACAACCATTGAAATATACTTGAAGTTAGAGAGGTTGCAATGAGAAGACAAATCAATTTCACAAAACAAGAGTATCAGCTTCCTCCGACACAAAAATACATGAAAGCATTTCTATATAATCACTCATTTACCATATTTTCTTTCCTCATTCTACAATACACAGGACAACCACTCACTCCTCCAAATTCGGTTCATGACTGGTAGGAAGCTCTTTTTATTCTGAAATCAGCCCTGTCTCTGCCTTCCTTCCCCAGAACATACACAGTCTATAAAGTATGGCAATTGTATTGCCCATACAACAATTTAGCAAAAGGCAGGAGCACTGATTTCCATATCCTAGAAAGCTCAAAGGGAGAAGACGCTTTTTTTATGTACAGCAGCTTTGAAATACAACAGTCAAGTATTGAAAAAATAAAAAGGAGACTTGGATATAATTGGGATAGGGGAAGTGTCTACTAGCAATTTTTGCTTAACAACCAGCATAAACAATTACCTGCTCAAAATCCAACTTCATGATGGCCTTCTGAAGATATCTCACTCCACCATGGATCAATTTAGTACTCCTGCTGCTGGTCCCTGATGAGAAATCACCTCTTTCCAGAAGGGCTGTTTTTAGTCCTGTGTTACCAGAAAACCAAATTAACTTCTTAAATTACACAATTTGTATGTAATTCATTAAAGACACTTCTCTAGGGTAGAGACAATCACAAGAAAAATTACTCTGTACATGGATAAATTTGTATTCAAAGTGTAGTGCACTGTCTATATTGTAATGAAAAATTTTAGCTTCCTTCCTAAGGGAAAAGTCAAAACAGAACTTAAACAGAAGCACATTAAAACCTGGATATTTCACAATAGAAAGGCATTACAGTACATTATAGGGGCCATGCTCCCTCAAGCAAATCATAGTTCGTATTCATGGCAAGAACAGAATATTTTCATGAATACTTTTAACTCTTTGCAGCAGAGAGCTCTAAATCTATCACACTAATGATTTGAACAGCATACCAGAGAGGCAGACAACTGGCATCTTTCTCTGCTTACGAGGTACCCAAAACTAAAGGAGAGCCAGCCATGTGCATGCTCACCACTCAGGGACAGCTCACCGGAGAACATGATGCACACGTATACAGAATTCTGCCATATACATGAAATAGGTTTGATGAGGCTTAATACAAAATATCGTAGGTTACCTGGAAGCGTAGCAAAGTGAAAAAGGAAGTTCATCTCCAGTTCACTATGCAGAGCACTACAGTGCTCATACAGCACAGACATCCTCCTTTTACATTACATAAGCCAAGGGCACACATACGCAAAACATTCGTTAGAAGATACCACTAATTACTTCAGAAAGGAGTTGACTCAGAAATGCGCACACATGTTCCCTGATGCTGGCAGGCACCAACAGTTTGACCAGCACAAGGAAGGAATAACCACATGGTTCACAGATGTTCACACAAGTCCAGAACACAAACTGCTTTATAACTGAACATCATAATGCTTACTCTACCAAACACTTGGAATGAGGTTAGCACGTGGGGTTTTTTTACACAAGTTGTGTTCCCAGTTACCCTGAAGGCCAGGAAAAAGCATTCCATAGGTAAAGGCACTCTGCTTTGTGTGAATTGCTACAAAACCATATACCCAAATACTGTTGACACTACGTCCCTTGTACAGGCAAGTGCTGGCATCTTCTTCATGAAGGAGATTGACATCGAGTTATGTGATGGAAGTTAGGATAAGGGAAGAGTTGCAGGAAACAGATGATTAGCAGATGCCTTAGAATGGTAAGATACAGGCAACATCCTTTGGCACATACCTAATACCTACAACACAACCAACAACAACTTCCAACATCCAGCATAAGTAAACCCAACCAAGATAAGCACCATAGGACAAGCATAAGGCAGTCTTTCACTTAAAATGTATGTGGAAGGACAACCTGTGTTACCCAAGTTAGCAGAACAGACCCCCTCCATCACTGGCAGAATTAGGTAGGCAAGGAAAAGAGTGAGTGACACTGTACCAAAACCAACAGCAACAACATGACGACGCATACCCAAGAAGAGCATCATCTGCATTAGAAGTTATCCCTTGGGTCTTGCCTTCACCCTCTTTGCAGGGTGCTTTATGCTACTGGTTGGTGAACACACATTTTAACATCTGTTGCTCTCCCAAAACTTTTTATGTCCTTAAAAAAAAAAAATCTAATTATTACTGGTAACTTCCAAAGATCAGAGTAATTTATTTTTGTCAAATGTGACTGAAGATTAATGGATACAATCAGAAATAATTTGGTGAAGATGTATCAAACACATGAAAAGCAAAATTTGTTGTTAAGTGAAGCAAACATAATAAAAGAGCAAGTTCCATGAATGAACAGCAACAATACACAATTCATTAACCAAATGCCTAGGAATATTTCACACTTCAGAAATCTACTGATATAATCAGAATATCCAGTAAAAGGATAAACATAGATTAACTATAATAATTTCTGTATGCTTTACAACTGCATTTTCTACCACAATATAGCAAAGGCAGAAGCGAAAAGATCCCAAGTTATATTTAATAACACATACGAAAAAAAAATAATAACCAGGTATGAGTCTGTATGTATCTACCAATGGCGCAGATCTTACCGCTTTATCTGTTTCAAAATTATCACACCCTCTGGGCAAGTATTTTCCAAACCAAACTAAAAAAACACTCCTGGAGTCATGTTTTGTCTTTTATTTCCGAGGTATATCTAGAAGTTAAAGAACCTACAGAAGAACTTTATGGCTGCCTACCATGTTTCACCTTTTTTTTTTCCATTTTAGTTCCAAAACCAGAAAAAAGGTCTACAAACACAGAAACAAAGGAAGACACATTCTCTCTCTCACTGGCTGACTGTATGGAAAACAACAACTGACAGTACACATTGCAAAACAAGCTTTTCTCACCAATCTTTCATATAGCTTTTTGGATTAAAATATGATATTCTGGGGGAATACCGCATTTCAATAGAATAAAAGTTCATGCTACATCATCTCCCACAGGAACAGTACCAAAGCATTCTCATCTCTGCATCTGAAGGTCTATTTTCATTAAATTTGTGCAATGACTTACTCTCTCTGAAAGCTCTCGAATTTGATTGAACCTGGTGGCCAATTTCAAAGTTTCTGTGTAAGGTGGATGACACAGAGTGGGCATTAGTGTCCTGCTTTTTCAACGCCTGAACAGAGCTCTTCCCATGTCTGACCAACTGCACGAGCTATTGGGCAACAACTGCACATCTACTGAGCAAAACTGACTGTCACCACACAGATTCTCATCCTCCTGCAGAAGTCAGGTAAAAAGCATTAGCTTAAACTCATTTTACCTTGAGCATTCCCTAAGTTAAAGCTTTGCATAAAGTTAACATCAATTCTGCTGCGTCTAGTAGCTTCTTAAACCGGTTACACAGCTAATCCCCCAAAAGAGGGGAAACAGAAGTACAGATCTACTTTATGCACCCTCAAGCTGAGTGGTGCTAGTACCTTTCACTGAAAATTCAAACAGGCTTCTCCAAACCTGCAATATACTACAACTGCAGCTACAATGCATTAGAAGTTGCAGGGATCTCGAGTTACAAGCTGGAGAGCCACTGTGCCTCATCCAGAATTCACACGTGGCCCTTTCAAAACAGTTGCTAAAAGTGCTGTAAAAGTCTTGTCTTCTCTTTGCTGCCAATATTCTCCTGCACAAACAACTGAAACATGACTACAGACAAACCCACTAAATAAGGAGCAACAGAGAATAAGAAGTCCATCCAAGATCATCCAGCAAAAAGGTTTATGGTAGAAAACTGCATACAAGCACCTAGACAATAAAGACTCTGCTGAAACAACAAAACACAATGGCAATTTTTTCTTCAAGTTCATTTTAGCTTCTGAAAATAGAAGGAGTTTTATAACCAGGCATTTAGAGTACACCTCTATCTTCAAGTACTTTTGAAAAGCCAACCTGATAAACTTATTATAAACCATGTAATCCAAGAATAAGAATGCAATTAAATTTTCAAGCCTTACCTCTAGTGACTGCATCTAAAGCACAGCCACATCCTGTTGCTCCTCCACCTATAACAAGGACATCAAATTCACCTGTGGTTTGCAGTGCCAAAATTTGTTGTTCTCTTGTAGGGAAATGGTTCATTATTGGAACAGTCACGGCTTCTGCAGCTTGAACATGCACAAAGGTACCCTGCACAGATTACAAACAACACATGAGGATCTGTATTTATTGTGTATACACAAATGTGTACACATACATACATACACACACAACCAAACCACACAAATAAACTCAAATATTCCCAGTCACTTTACCTATATATAATAATAATATTGTATTAAAACATTATGGAGCAATAAACAGTGCAAAAATCATAAAGGGTTAGCACAAATTTACTTAATCTTGCCTACTTCAATATAATGCTGTACTCAAGTGCTACTAGCCATATAAATTATTTCCAGGAATAGTCTTTTGCTATGTTACAGGATGCTCAGGAAGTATTTTAATAAACAGATGCATGGTTTGGCTCTCAACTCTCCAAAAAAAAAAATCCATCAAAGCAAAGGACTTAAAAGATGAACGTACATTTTATGTACTTGTATGGTGGCCTTAATCTAAGATTAAATTTGATCAGGTTCATGAGATGATGTGGTTTACTGTCAAATATACTATACCAAACACCAAAGAAACACTACTGCCATATCCTTTTTGAAAATCTTCCAAGAAAGCAATTTATATTCTACAGCATGCTAGAACTCAACTTTTTTTCAAAGTGATAGAAGTTAACAATGTGGTGGTTTCCAGACAAGTTCAGATTTTACTAGAATGGCTTTGAGAATCTCTCTAGTACTCTGCCTGACATTCCACAAGCCTCCGCTGCTCGCCATTCAATGACCAGGCTAAGAAAGGCTGACATGCCTTCTCAGTCAACTAATATGGACCATGGTTTGATTTTTAAGGTTTTAACCAGTTTCTGAAGACTCTCTTCTGTTAACATTAATTTAAACTTAACTCTAAAAACCTTTACAGTCAGAGGTATCCCCAAACCCTATCACTTGTCATATACTTCATAATCTATGTTATAAGCACCGTCGCTGTGGGTTCATACGCATCACACTAATTTTGTATTCAGTGGGCTGCAGGCAGATACCACGGTGTTTCAGACAGTTAAATGGAGTGGAAGGCCACAAGAGTCATGTTTACTTTCTCTTTGCTTTCAGCTCTAGCTTTGCTTTTTGTTCTAGCTTTTTCTCAAAAAAATTTCCTCATTCACCGTTGTCCCTCTGCACAAAACTAGACTGTGAATTCCTCTCACCACTGATTTTTCAAGACCCAAAAGATCCATCTTTTGCACAACAGAGTAACCACTTGCACATAAGTGAACCTGGCAGACAAAGCACCTGAATTTACAAGAAGGGTAGTCAAGGTACTGGCCATAGAGCCAGAACACCTGCAGCACATCACAGCTCAGCAGCAGAACCCTTGATGACCTTGAGAACATCGCTTGAACCAGCACTTCCAGAAATAACCACATTTTGGTCCTCTGAAGTTTTGTTTGATTGAGAGGAGTGCTTTTATTAGTACACAGCACTTTCAATGGAAGTGTTTTAATCACTGCTGATTCGAAATACGTATGTGAAAACAAATAAATGCCTACACTTCCCAGGCCAGGACAGAACTAATTGGCCAATTCAGAATGGATCAAAATAAACCAACAGAAAATGAAGAATTAACATTTTCAGAGTTTCCTGAAAATTATAAACACTTTCAACACAAGAAAAAAACTGCCTAAACCCTATAGTCTAAGGTCTGAGCATGATCTAGTCTTTAGTCCAAATGACAGACTTAACTGATGTAAAACAGCTTGTGTCCAGAGCTCCTAGACAGGAAAGAGTAAACTAACACAAATTCAAGTGACAAAACACAAAATAGTGCTTTCTTACTATGATCTAAAACAATCTGTCTAAACGCTTACAATGTGCAAGGAAATTCTCTCATTTAAGCTTTTATTTCCAAACATTCCTTGAATAAACTGAATTAGGCAAGTTGTTCAGTTACAGAAATAACTTTATTACTTATTGCACCGTTAACAGTGAATTACAATTGCCACAGAAATAGCTCCTAAACCCAGTCCCACGCTGCAAACACTCCATCACAAGGACCGTTTACCCTGCCTGGGTGTTTTATCGTTGTGCAGCCCACATGTTGAGTTTCCCAGATAGATCACTGTGGTTATGAAAAGCTGTCTGATAATATAGGCCACCTCCAGCTGTTCGGAACTCCAGCCACTTTCCCCAGCGTTTGCAATGGGGAGGGAAAATACACCTGCCATAGGAAAATCACTTGACTGACAAAAGGTAACTCAGTTGCTTGCCACCATCTGCTCTCATGTGCACTGAATGGATTTCCATGAGCAGCTACTCGAACGGCATAGTTCCTCTTTAGCAAGCAATCCACTGGTGGTCACAGAGCTCTGTAAGGAGACCGTGTGAGTTAAAGGTAAAAGCGATTCTTGCAACACATCCACTGTAAACTAACAGCCAATCCAACCACATGCAAGAAGCCTGAACCCATTATATGGTGCACAGAACCTAAATAATTTTGTTCAAAAACATTTGTTCATTCTTCAGCAGTGTTGTGATCGAAACACATTATTTCTGCATGTTCCTATCACTACTATACAAGTGAGAATAAAATCTAATAACCAGTAGCCATGCCTAAAGGAAGTGCATATTCAAAAGTAAGTAGTAATCAAGTTCATCTTGTAATCATGGCTTATATTGACTATAACGCAAATAGCTCATGCAAGTCACTTAGGATAGCAGCACCCACTGTCATTGCATTTGTGTTACAATTCATTCAATAAGGAAAGCTGGACTAGAGAAAGAGTGCTTCACTTTATAGCAAGGATTTCTATCTTACCAGAAATGAAGTGAGAATTAAGATTTAAAACAGCTGAAGCCTGGCAAATTACCGCTCAGGCTATAGTATTACCATGGATTTTTCCCAAGCACAGCACTGGTGGTTTCCACTGGGGTCACCTCCGGCTGAGCCAGCCCAGCGAGCGCCTGGGCACAGGCTCACCTCCCGGCACATGAGCAGCCACATTAAATGCTCAACCAACTGCAAGCCCAGGCTTAGTCACCGACTACAAATGCACAGTAGCGAGAGGTCTCCTGATTAGAAGCTTGTTTAAACCCACTGCAACCCTCAAAGACAAAAATCCCCAGGAGTTCCAAGGAGTTACGAGACACACACAGACAGTGGAGAGGTTGAGTCAAAGTGAAGCAGACCGGTGAAATCGTGATAACCCTCCCAATTACAGCCTGCCCTTGCTCTCACATGTTTACATACTAACATGTGGCAGATGGCAAAGATCATCAAATGAGGTACAAAGTTTTGGCACTGCAAAGAAATTCAGCTTCCACATTATTCTTCTGACCAATGAATTCTGTACATTCCCACCTACTTTTGCCTCTTAGCCTACTCATCTCCAGCAGTGCTAAAAATTTTAATATCCCTGCAAGTACGACAGAAGCTATATCCCCAAAGTATGGTATACCGACAGAGTTCCAGAACGCGCTTTTCCAGGGAGCGACAAATAGAAGGACGGAGGTACTGAGAGGATCCCACCATTCCCGTTTACACACCTTCGTCCATGGCCATAAAGACAACCCTCCTGCGCCTGTGCTTCTGCAGAGGTTTGCTCTGCCTGTCTCCAGCAGTGGCTCTGCCCAGACTCCCCTCTCAAAAGAGGATGAGGAAGCAGTGCACAGAAGGTTCTTCCCCTTGAATACCTGAAAACTGCGACAATGCTGCACCTTTCCGGGTTGCGTAGCAGGTGGTACTGCCTGGCTTCCTACCCAGGTCTCTGGTTTTTCCTTGGTAAGCTGTTGCATTAAGCATATTTTTTAGTGCTGTATCATTACAGAGTTCAGACAGACAGTCGATGCCAGTTTCCCAGCTTCCCTAAGTATCACCCTGTGACTTGGAGACAACAGTGACAAGAAGGAAATTGTGAAGACCAAAACCACCCATGGCTTAGCCTTGCATGTACTCTGGCTGATCACGTTCAGCTACATATCTCAACTTCCTTAAACTTTAAAATCCCCATCTCAAAATTAGTTTTGCACTACATTTCCAGCCATGACTGCTTCAGCAAAACAAGTGACTACTTTCAAAGTGTACAACTTAACTTCAGGAAAATAAAAGAACAAAAGAAAACCAAAATTCAGAGTTCAAGAAGTACTACCATCACTTGGTTTTGACTGTATTTTTTGGTTTGCTTTTAAACACATTATTTACAAGAAATGGCTTATAGAAAAACACAAACCAGAGTCCCAAGCAGACAGCCACTGGTGTAGCAAGAGTACAGAGATTAGCACTGAAATATAAGCAAAGTGATTAGCACACTAGGAATTGATATAGATATGATTCATCTTACTGTCAATTAAATGCGAGAGTGAAGAAAAGCTGCATACAGGGATTCCATCTGCAATAACGTGATTAGTTTGGCAGTGAACAAGTATGTTTACTGAAATAAGCAATTGCTGTTTATATCTACAATTTCTCAGGCAAGAGTTCCTTGAATGGTTTTGATTACACTCTTAGCGAGAAGGAATTTAGTTTGGCAGTTTGAATTTAATCATGAAGTTATAAAGTGATCTAGTAATCCATAAGCAAGCATTCTTGTTAATTTGCTAATGTAAATCTCCAGGTAGGTTTGCAGAGTCAAATTCATCATCCTTACTCATTAAAAAAATCCCCCCAAAACAAAACCCCAAACCATCAGTGGTCTCCAGTTCAAACTTGGCACATCAAATACCCACATCATACCTAGTACTAGCACACATGGCTCGATGCATTAAAATAAAGGCACAAAAAGCAAGAATGCAGCAATTCAGTCAGCATCTACATGAAGCAGGAGAAACTGGTATTTCCATTTCTCCACCACCATTAGTGTTACAAGCACTGGTGAAATGGCTAGCAAAGGCTGGCTCTATCACCTTTGCTATTCAGGTATCTAAGTATTTGAAGCCAAATCAATCATGCACATAGCCTGTGTATTTTATGTCTCAGAGGGGTCCAATTTCATCCCAGATGCAATTCTTTTCAGGAGCTCGTGATTGGTAGTTAATTCAGTGTACATGGATTTGAGAGTTCCTGTATGATTTAAGATTAAATTCATTTACAGTGGTGGCACTGGAAAAAAAATACGTAAGTCCATGCACACTTTTGCTTTGCCCAAAAACAGTTTAGGAAGGACTAGTTTCTTCAGACCTCTGCACAACCTGCTGTGAAGAGTTCCCCAACCATCCCCTTTTCTCTGGAAAGGTTTTTTTTCTTTTTAATCTAACCAAAAGCCTCCTCGGCAGACTTATTCCCTCAACAGCCAAGACAGTAAAGTTGCACAGAAAGCCTGACCAGCTTCCTTAAGGGTAATGGTTATTAAATATGAAAGAACCACTCCTGTGTGTTTACTGAAAGAGGTTTTGCTTGAATTAGTGTCATTCCTACTTATTCCCTTACACATAGCATTAGGCTAACCCAGCTTATTAATTCAGTAAATTTCCCAGTGATCAGGTTACTATAAAAGACACAGAAGTGCAATATTCATCTATCAGCTTATGAGTTAAATTCAATAACAACTCTGTCATGTCAACACATGTTCCCATCACCCCTTTTGCTCAGCAGGAACTGTGTGTTGTCAAAAAAACCCAACACACAATAAGGGCAATTTTCTAAACTGCTCATATGCCTGCAGATGTCATGCATAGATATACATACTCTCAGGTTATGTTGCCTCAATTGCTATTGCAGAGCTGTTCCAAAATGTCAGCACACAGGCGCGTGTTTAGAAACAATAAGTTAGGATAAAAACCTTCAAAACCAGGGCAGATCTGAATCAATGGAGCGTTCTCTCTCCAAGGTGTAAACACTTTACAGCTGTTTACACACAGACAAAGTTAACTGTGGTAACTGTGCCATCCCCCTCACAGTAAGGCTTTGACTCTCGAATGTAGCAAGGACAATTTAAATTTCAACATCAGAAACTGTCAAAACTCATCTCTCTTAGCAGACAAACCACTCACTAGTATGCTCAACTAACAAATCCCACCCGTTCTCAAGGGCCAGAACTTCACCACCCTTCAGCCTCTCCCTTGGCATTACCTGAGACAGCAAAGTTTCACAGAAACACAGAACACCAGCTGAGTGAACGTGCAAAACAAAGGAAGACAGATCAACTAGGCTGTGTGTCCAGGATTATTAGCCAAATGAGGCTATTATTCTGTAACTGGATGCCCCTAACTCCAGGCTGCTGGCCATAGCACAGACATCTAGTCACTGAAGCAATACAAACATGGGTAAAAAAACTGAGCCTTTTATTTTTGTCTTACTATGTGATGGATTCTGTGCCTGAAATAACAACAGATTTCCTACAATGTGTAGCCAATTAGTGCACATCTTGGGGCAATACCCTTCTCTGGCAAAGGAAGACAAGATCTTTGCCCTAGCATATATTTGATTGGCAGGCATTATTAAAAAGAAGACACTTGGGCTGGGGGACATGCCCACAGCTTAGATATGTCAACACGACAAATGGACTGTCCTCCTTTGTGTCAATCCCTCCAGTTATGTTCCACCTGCTGCCCTATATTAGGTGTTTAAGGCAGCAGCTTTAAGGGACATCACGTGGGAAATGTGCAAGTTAGTACAACATGAAAACAACCCGCTGTTCACTTGACAGATCCATTTGCTGACACATATGCTGGAAATTCTCAGATCCTCTGCAGACTGATCCTACACAAAAGGTTTTGAAATCGGGGGACAAGCGGTTATTTCAGTTTGACATCTTTATCACCTTCTGTAAAACCTGGGGGTTTAATCCACCTCTGGAAATTTGTAATGGCCATCCATTTCCACAAAAATGGGCATTCCCTGAACTCTAGAATACAATACTGCATATACAACAAGCGAGCTATCCAGATCACTTTTCCCTTGCAACTCCTCCTCTTAAACAGTCCTAAAATTTGAAGCTGCCATTTCTGACAGTAATGAAGCCAGAGTGTAAAATCATGTGATAAAGGCTCCAGAGAGAGTTAGAAACAGTATTAGCAGCTAGGTGCAAGACAGGCAGCCCAATGGGAAGCTCACTTTAAATGCTAGGTTTTATTTTCTGCAACAGTATCTGAAGCCATAAGGATCCTGGCTTATTCACTTCCCAGCCAGGTTGCCCAGAAATGACTCATCTCATTCATTTTACCAATACCTCAGCTGCTATTCCTCCTCCCCACAGAAACAGCCAGAAGATTCAGATTATCATTTATTCAGACGTTACACACACCTTTCAAGGAGCTCTGTGAAGACTTGCTCCCATTACCCACTGTTTTACCTTCAACCAGACCATTAAGATCCACTTCAGTTCCTATTTTCAGTTTGCCCAGTTTGAATGGCAATTTATAGTAGAAGTGTGGTAACTACAGAGGTTCACAGAGTAACAGCTTGTCTAAATAAAGAGCTGACTGATTACATTTCTAAGGTGAGAAGCGGAAAACACCACGCAAAATGAGCACCTGCTCACCTAGCTGCTCAGACTGATACCATCTCAAAGGAAGGAGGCGGCAGTCCCAACCTTGGGTTTAAGTTTTTTCCAAATCCATATTGAAGCAAATCAGGCCACAGCTCTGACTACACCTACATCAACCGTTTTGCAGAACACTGACTGCAAATATTTTTGGCCAAATGCAAGGTGCCAGCCTCACAACCCACATTTAACACAAGATCAGAGATGTTCCCTTACACACATCTACTAAGCCCAGACATGGTTATTTTATAAAACCATAGAATTGGTTAGGTTGGAAAAGCCCTTTAAGGTCATTGAGTCCAATCGTTAACCCAGCACCACCAAGCCCACCACTAAATCACATCCTTAAGTGCCACATCTATATGTCCTTTAAATACCCCCAGGGATGGGGACTCCACAACCTCCCTAGGCAGCCTGTTCTGGTGCTGGACAAACCTTTTGGTGGAGAAATGTTCCCCAATACTCGATGTAAACCTCTCCTGGTGCAGCTTGAGGCCGTTCCCTCTGGTCCTGTCGCTTGTTACCTGGGAGCAGAGCCCGACCCCCATGGCTGCAGCCCCCTTTCAGGGAGCTGTAGGGAGCGATCAGGGCCCCCCTGAGCCCCCTCCTCTCCAGGCTGAACCCCCCAGCTCCCCCAGCCGCTCCCCATCAGGCTCGTGCCCCAGCCCCTGCCCGGCTCCAGACATGCTCCAGCACCTCAATGTCTGTCTTGTAGAGAGGGGCCCAAAACTGAACAAAGTATTCAAGGTGGGGCCTCACCAGCGTCAAGTACGTGGTGACCATCCTGCTGGCCACACTGTTTCTGACACAAGCCAGGATGCTGTTGGCCTTCTTGGCCATGCTGCTGGCTCATGGCCAGCTGGCTGTCGACCAAGATCCCCAGGCAGCTTTCCAGCCGCTCTTCCCCCAGCCTGTAGCGCTGCAGGGGGCTGCTGTGACCCAAGGGGCAGGACCCAGCACTGAGCCTCGTTGAACCTCACACAACTGGCCTTGGCCCATCAGCCCCACCCAACTTGGTGTCATCTGCAAATAAAACTCTACATAAACAGAGTTTTACAAGATACATATTTTTAGTATGTATTATTATAAAACTGTAAAGCAGAGAACAATTGCATTAAAATGGGCACTTAGTTGCTTTCAAAGAATGGTTGTTGATCCACAGCAGGTCTGCTTAAAACCAGTCCACAAGTCACGTTCCTTTTAAAGATTTCTCCTTGACTTCTGCATTGAGAAGTGAGTTAAACAGCATGGCAACTCCAACCCTACTGTGAGGAGCAGATATGCCAATGAAATCTATTTTCTGCAACGGCAAGAATCAATACACAAACTGACACCAGAATGTACTGCATCTCTTTCTGATACCACTACTTTAACAGTAAGTCCCCAACATCATCATCCTTTGCTGCTGGAGAATTTAACCTGTCTGTGTGCCTTAGTCACCTGGAAGACAGCACTGAACTGTGCCTCAAGATTACCAGTGTTTAGGTTGGGCCCACCAGAAACAGGAGCCTCGCCACTGACTTCTCTGACACAGATCCTATCGTCAAACGTTTTTCAGCTTTTTAAACTGAACAAGAGCTGGCACCATGACTGTTTTGAAGCTGAGATTTTCAGAGGTAGCGCTAGTGGTTTCACTAGCTTCACTTCAAGCTTCTAAGTTTGAAAATACCATCCAAACTCTGCTTAGTGCTTATACTTCAATCAGTACTTTCCACTCCTCCTGCAACTAAGTAAAATCCCTAGCAGTACACAAAGGTCATTTTTTAAACATGAAAAATCATTTACAAGAATCACACTTCCCCACTGGTTAAAGACCTACAATAGTGAAACATCGTTTAATGCCACCCTCCAGATTAGCACCTACCAAATCAAGCTGAGAGGCTCTTGGCATTCCTTTCCAAACAAAACTATTCGTATAAGCCTAACATACGCTCAAACAGATTTTAAGTTTCATATTTTATCAGAAATCATAATTAATACTTACATGTTTGTTTCTATACTGAGAAAATTGAGAGAGGCCAAAAACTGTTGCTATGGCACCTCCTCCAATGAGAGCAGTTCCTTTCACTGCCTTCTGAAATGCCATTTTTTTACTGTAAGAAAAGAAGATAAAAATTAATAGGCAGCTTTACCATGTTAGAAACTAGGCTACACAGAATAGACCATTTGTAGAAACTAATGACAATGTTGTGACAAGCTGAAACTTGGGGTAGCAATATATTAATTAGCAATTTTCATTGCAATATTAATAATTTCTAAACAAAGTCTAGACAGAGGCAAGCCAGACTGCTCTGGTATTTGCTGTGAAAGCTGAACATACAAAAAAGTATGTAGATATACAAGTAGATACATACACACACACCCCATTTAAACTCTAAATACTCATATATGTGACAAGTGCTTAACAATACTGTGGCAAAAGCAGAACAAGAACACCCCATCATCAGCCAGATGGCCATCAAATCTTTACCACAACAGAACAGCTGATCTGCTTGACAAGATCACCTATAGCTACCCTCCCATCCCATCAAGCTACTTCTACAATTGCATTTGCCTAACAGCACTCCATCGCGCCTTCCAGCCAGGAATTACAATCCCTGTATTTATTATATATTAGCAATGCTTGTCCTACCCAGGAATGGTGGAGAAGCGATGCACTGCTAGTTAGGAAGCAGGTCCTTCAGTTCGAAGCAGCAGCAAAGACAGCGGACAAGATTAAGTGGCTTGAAACAAGCGCAGAACTTTACCATCTAGCCTTATGTGGGTCAGACTAATTCTTAAAAGACCCAGTGTTCTGATACTGAATGAAAAATTTGCATGGAACTGACCTGAATCTTAAGCAGGCACAACCTAATCCATCTTCCCAGGACCGCAGCAGCTCACATCGCATTAGAAACAACATACATCAAGTCTGAAGGACTCCCGTCAGTGCTCCAAGCCCTCCAGTTATCTTTGTCCAAGCCCCAGATTCACCCAGAAGTCTCCACGCATGAGATTTAGCACCATTAAGGCTTAAAGCAGAACAAGGCAACACGTACAGTCCTGTGCCAACACCGGAACACCAGCAGACTTAGAAGGCAGCGGGAGCGGCCCCGGGCCAGGAGCAGGGGGCAGGAGGGAGTCCCCGGTAGCCTCACCAGGGGGATCTGCCCTTGCTGTGGCCCCGGGCAAGGCCACGTGGGCCAGCGCTGCTGTCCTGGTCCAGCCCGGTGCTAGCATGGTGCCTCGCTGTGCTGTGCACCGGCTCATCTAGAGGCTTCACTGCCCTCCCCCCGCAGCTGCTGCCCATCCTACACCAAACACACCACACTGGGCTATAAACCATTACTTCTGACAGCGCACAGCTTTCGTGCCAAGAATTGCAGCAAACTACCTACAACTGAAAAGTTATTTCTTTGGCCGTATAAATACAATTAAACAGGAAACACTGTACATTACTATATGTCTGTACACATTTCATCTTTTTTCTCCTGTTAGTTCTTCCAGCTAGCATAATTTTTTCTTAAAAAAATACACCAAGCATGTTTAAGACACAAGCCAAACAAGAAATTTTTAAGACTGTAGAGATGGTAACTTCATTCCCTGTGCAATTTGCTTGCAGTACACACTGGGGGGGTACTCCACACACAGTTACTGTACACCAATATTTGATGTACAGATGTATGTATATGCAAGTGTTGTATGACTATGCAAATTATTATTGTACAGAAAGGCAAGACCTGAAGCTTCCCACAAGTTTTTGAAGAGCAACATGTACACTTTTGAAGATTCCCACCATAACAACCTTTCTTGGTATGTATGGAGAGTATCACATTTTCCACTTACTTCATACTTTGGACTCACAGACGACCAGCTTCATCTTTCCTTTATACCACAACAGGAGGAGTAAAAGGGAAAGGCAACTGTCAAAACCCCCATTGCAAGGGAAGTTTCTGAAAGGGAAGTTACCATGGAGGAGCTACAGCACCTCCACAAAAACAGGGAGTAAATGTTGAGTCAGGGATCTCGGACCTCACTGCCCATAACAGCAAGCAGCCACACTACCACCAGTACACAGCTACACAAGACATGCACCACGCCAGGGTGCTATCCATCACAGGTAGCCAGGCCGCTGCACTGCTGCAGCCACCCCTACACCTCCCCTTATTCTTGCCACAGAGCTCACTACCACCTTAAATCTGTTAAGACGACCTTTTGTAATATAATTTCTACAGACCTGAAAATGCCTACGGATACTCATGAAGTTGTAACACAATATGAAATTCAGTATTGCACAAGAATTAAAACAGCAGCTGGAAAACTTGCACTGCCATCACCACACTCATCAACTCCTGCAAAATAAAAGAACTAAGACAATCAACATCGGTTCACATACTGTCTATAGCCACACGAAGCATATGGTGATGGTGGATACATACATATTATCCAAGCACTCTGTGTACTATACACTTCTAACATAAGGTTTCTTCAAGTTGCTAGGATAATAACTCATCTTTCAGACTGCAAACTGGTGGGAGTCTTGAAGTAGTTTCACACACCTTACGCATCAGCAAAGGAGTCACTTCAAGTAAGAGCATGAAACCCTTGCAAGTGCCTGTTCTGGGAACACAATATGCTCTAGAATCCAAGGGAGTTTAAAAAGAACAAATTAGCATCTTCCAACAAGACGGTTTACACGTCTGTAGAGATACTGGCTTTCAAGCAAACAATGGAAGTGCATCCTTTCAGTGTTTTACCATGTTCAGTAAGAAAGGGTGATGGCTGAAGCACAAATCCCTACTTATCCCTGTTAAGCTAAACTCCAAAAGTTCATTAACCATGAGCAAACTAATTGAGAGCCACAGCTCAGCAGCTGGTGTCAGACAGCAAGCACAGTCCAAGAGGGTCCTAGCCATGTGCTGACCCCCCCCACCTTCCACTGCACAACAAGGCACCCTCCACCCCAGGCCAAACCCAGCCTGCAGAAGGGCAGGCTGCAGGACCAGGGTACCCGACAGCACAGCCAGCACTCATCCCTGCTCCCTGTCGCCTGGCCTCCTTAAACCTTTTCAGAGACTTCATTTGGCAGACCAGGTGCACACCTACCAGAGTTAAACCACTACACTTTCACTGAGGACTGAACTAGAGCAGCACAAGGTATACAAGCCACCGACTAAAAGGCTCAGTGATCACCACCCATACCAGTTCGCTCTAAAAATGCCATTTTCCACACAGCTTTGGAAGTCATTTATTTTTCTTTTTAAAACAAAGAAATCATGATCTTAGGACAGCATGTTCTATGGACCTTTTTAACAAGAATTTTATCAATACTTCTGAACAAACAAAAAACCCACAAAACCGAAACCCACCCAACTTTTTTAAACTGAAGAAATAATGTACCTCTTTGACCTTTACATCTTTAGTTACAGGTTCAAAAACCCTTACTGCATCAACCTAAATCTAAAGTTTCTCTCATTGTGAATCACACTGGAAATATTAATATGAAGAAAAAAGAACATTAATTCCCCCAAAGTTGTGTAGTAGATTTCCAAGTTGTTTGTACAACAATGCTGCACAAGCTTATGAAAGTAAGCAGAACAAACAAACTCAACACTCACCACAATTCTGAGTTACATTGATAGCCTTATACCATTTTTCAGTAGTTTGAAGTATCTATTCTTCTGGTAACTTTGTTAAAAAATTTCAAAGAGAATAGGCTCAGTACTGAATAAAAGCTGTACTGGGACAGTGCTGGGAAATAAGATAATGACTATTATTACATCTGCTCTTCATGTTCAGTGAGCTACATCTACTCTGTTTCCAGCTCCCAACAGGCCCCAGCAAACAGCAGGCACAGACCCAAGGTCTCTGCTTTCAGCCACTTCAGTTAAAGGAGCTCCCGGTGCCATCTCCTCTATACTTCCCATCGGTGTCAGCAACCCCCCATGCTAACATACCTTCCCTAACCCCTTCCCTGCTGTTGTACTCACATATGCTGACAGGCAATGTTTTGTTATGGATGCCATAGGTTCTCATTTATTAACTAGGATAAACACTAGTTCTTCCAGATAGAAGAATTAATTTATAAACAAACAAACAGCAAAACCAAAAGCCCCCACAATGCTTCCTTTGATCCAGAAAGCTCTGAAGCACCTGTCACCAGCTCTAACACAACACTATAGAGGCAAGCAAACAATTTTTAAGCTTCGTATACAAAATCTCTGCTAGGAACCTAACAAACTCCACTACCAATTGCATGCAGTTGCACTCCTTCCTACATATAAATAAAGGACAGTCAGTCTTCAGAGGGTAAATGAATATTGAAATAAAATGAAAGTCCAAGTCAAAATCGGTTTCTTGAAAATTTTTGAAAATCTTGAAAATTAGGTTGAGATACAAAATCTTTAGAATGGTGTCTATTATATCACAGTCTTTTGGCACACTAACCTTTTGCACTTTCAAATTTCTAACAGTGAAACTTTTTACCTTATAGAACCTAGTGTAAGCAACGCAGCACAGGGAAGTCTGCAGAGCTCCACCAGCACCTGGAAGCGCTGACACTCAAGCACCAGCAGTTGGAGCCAGGGAGCTGAAACAGCCGCTGCCCGCCGGCCCGCCTGCACCGCCTCCCAGAGCTGGCTGACTCACATGAACCCAGACACAAACGCGTACTGATAATAAGGGGGCAAGTGGCAGGGGGGGCAGGGGGTGGGGGAGAAAAAAAAGAGAGACCTGAACGTACCTATATACCAGGCTGGGAACCCCAGCGGTACAGAAGCTGCTTCAAAAGCAGCAAAGGGAATAGCCTGGAAGGAGGATGGGACAGGACAGCCGAGTGGCACTCGCCTCACTCACCTCTGTTGTCCCAGTTTAATACCTTAGAATACAAAACATGGTTGCTCACACACTGTTACAACTTGATCCGACTGCCCCGCAGCTTCCTCCCACAAACGAGCACAGTTTTTTCACTGCACACGTAACAACACACAGAGAGCTGTGACAAGCCTTTTTACTGACACGACCTACTTATAGCAACTCAGCTGACACCAAGGACGAGCTCGAGGCACTACCACAGTGGGCACGAAGGCACGGGCGCGTAGGGAAGGGGCTCCAGGATCGCTCCTGCAGCGGGACCTTACACCAGTCTCACTGTGGATACAGTTCTCCTAACCACACTGAAGTGAAATTAGATACGCAGCAGAGAACAGTTTTGCCACTTTCGTTACGCAAGATTATATATATAACACAAACAAACCGGCAGGCTCCATGCCCTCTATACAGGAGGGATTTCTAGCCTCAGCCCTCAGCGGTCGGCAAGGGGCTACCCTCCGCACGCCCGACAGCCGGGTATGTGTGTCATTAGCTCTACTCGGAGCCGATAGCCAGATTATATGCAGTTCTCCGGAGAAAGGAATGCTCCCAGGAGACCAGCTGCTCAAATTGCCACATAAATCTTGCTCACCATCAGTAAGAGAAGCTTATTCAGGGACAGAAAGGAAAATACGGCTTAACATAAGCCACTCCAACACAAAGCTAGACAGGCATTCAAACATACAGACAGTGCTTTTACACCTAGAACATCTCAATTTCTTCCTAGGAACCCGCAAGCCATATTTGCAAGGTATGAGCAGATGTATTTGGATTAGGCTGAACTGAGCTCGGGGCATCAGCAGGTACTGCAGACAGGCACAGCCCCAGACAAAGCCAGTGGAGACACAGTCTATACGTGCCTGGCTGCCATGCCGAGCCTCTGCCCTGGACTCTTCAGTGGAGCTCTGCTGGGGCATACCACACCTTCTCCCTGCCCAAATGCCCCAGCTTCATTCTGAAAGGAACTGTATTGCATGTGGGAAATGGCACTCAGCAAGGTCTCCTCCAGGCAGGACAATGGCTTAAACACTGCCTCAGTGTCCACAAAACCAGAGAAACCAGAGGCTCTCTGAACATACACTTGGTTTTTTTTTTCCTCAAGTTCTGTCCCAAAACTGCTGGTAAAGGCTGCTGTCAGCACCAAGCAGGATAAACCAGAGCATCGAAGATGAAAGGGGAAAGACTGCAGTCCACAGAATTACAGAGTGTGATCTACACACAGAAGAGCCTACACTTAAAGAACCCTCATCTTTTTTCAAGTAGGTAATAAAACCTGACTGTCTTCCAAGCCAAGATCAATAGCTTGTGATGGAAACCTAAATTTTAATGAAAATCATAATAGCAAACAGCATAAGTGATACAGTCAGAAGTCAGTCATCTTAACACAAACACTTTGAGTCACCTTTAAAAATGGCTCAAACAGTGTACAGTGCTTTAATGCTGCCAGTGCCATCTGACACTGTAAATAGGCATGTTAAGCCTTATCCTTAGTTTCAATACAGGCCATAAATGATACCCTTTGGACCCACGCCCTCGATCTAAGGGTGGCCTGAAGTCCTAAACAGGCTCTAGAACAAGCTCTGGCAGGAGCAAGGAGCTCTTGACTGGCATGGAAGGAGTCAGTAGCATGCTGCACGGGGTGGGTATTGTGCAGAGTTAAATAACCCACAGGGAACATTTTTCAGCGAATAGGTAAAAATTCACAGGGACATTAGCTCATACTTCCAGCTATTAAAGGACTCCTGATAAGAAGAAATAGGCTTTAAACTTGAAAAGAAACAGGAAGAGGGTGGGGGGTGGGGGTGGTGCAAGGAACTAGTCTACACAAATGGAAACTACAGAAAAGACATAGCAGGACAAGCTCATGCTTTCCGTTTCCAAAAGTTTAAAAAGTTAATACAAACTGTCATCACAGCAGGCACTGCTCCCTCTTGCAGTACATTCTTAACCAGCAATTCAGTCACATCAACTTTGCTGTACATAAGCATGCAACAGTCACTTCCATAGGAAGCTACCGGGCTGGTGACTGGTGACCCTGCCTCAGCGAGGTCCCCGGGTGACTCTCACAAGCTAACAGACCCTGGACCTCCCGCATCATGGGCAAGGGCTCTGCTTCATCAATTAATATACTTCTTAAACACAGGATTCTTCTGCTTCACTTTCAGCCTCACATTTAAAAAAAAAACAAAAAGCATACAAAGCACAACTTACATCACGTTTTTTAAAGACGTTATTTCAACACCATCTTCAGCAGATACTTCCAAGTAGCATGCCCCACACGACAAACATCTGCCACCCTGCAGCTCTCAATTAGGCTGATACAAATCCTAGGAGTGACTTGCCTTCCTTATTTCCCATAATGCCCAGCCCAGGTAGCTGCAAGACTGTTGGCTGGATCTTATTTTGAGTTGCGTAACCCACTCCCACCCGAGGAGGCCTGGTGACTGAAAAGGAAGTGCTGCAATTGCTAGCATTTCTGTACTCAAGTACTTTCTAATTATTAAGATATTGGGCTGGACCTAAGCAGTGCACCGCCAAAGTTGGGGGAAAGAATGAGAGGGATGAGGGAAGAGGGAGGGAAGGGGAATGGTGGAAAATTCAGATGCAGAATCGCGAGTTAGAGATCAAAGAAAGATGACTACTTTAGCAAAAGTGAAGAGACAGATGGATACAAACTGTAGAGCTTAGCAATAAGAGTGCATGACGCCCTGTATGCTGCCATCAGACATGGTGTATGAGACGCAAAACCTGTTAAATTAAGAGAAAAAATCCAATCTGTTATGTTGTATATCTGTGTGCTTTATGAGGCCATTACCATGGAATCTGGGTGCTTCACATTCCATTTTAAACGAACACATCTAATAAAGTGAGTCACTCAATGGAAGACTTAAAAATAGAAAACTTATAATCATCACCACTACTGTTTGCATAATTTGCCATTGGCACAGTAGCATGGTTTAATTCAATCTTTCTCATTCCTTCCAAAAGGTTCTCAGGTAAGTTTTG
This sequence comes from Falco cherrug, assembly GCF_023634085.1. Taxonomy (NCBI): domain Eukaryota; kingdom Metazoa; phylum Chordata; class Aves; order Falconiformes; family Falconidae; genus Falco; species Falco cherrug. Next base: position 42,958,689 of record NC_073704.1, on the reverse strand, counting down.
GGTCATGAGAGACCCAGACCATATGTCCCTCCAGGCCAAGTCAAGAGTCTTGCAGCACCTCTGCTTCTCCAAACAGCTAAATTGTTATCCTCAGCTCCCTCTAGTTCAGCTTTTGATCACAGGACTACTTAAAAGGTGGCCACTGTGACGGTGCACAAAACAGCAGTAAGACAGGCCACAGTTACCACTGTGGGTAACAAACATTTAAAACTGTACTATTCTGAGAGCTTTACTGGCAGTTTGTTGGGTGTGTCAATGCAGGAAGTGGCCAGGTAACAACAAAAACTGAATGTAATCAGAAAATAATCCTATTAGCATCTCCCCCTAAGATCATCTACCAGCTCTCTCTCGTTTGCTTTTCAAAAGACTGAAGTGGTTAACACCAGCTTACATAGGATGTCAGACCATGCTAACTGAAGTAAGCATCTTAAAAGCAAGTGGTTAAAGTTTAAACCAAGCAAAACTGAAGATGTTTCCCCTGCAGCACTCCCGACTCAAGCATCTCTCTCCTCAGCTGATACGAGTCTCATCTCCTAGGGTGCCCTGCACACTTGTTACTCAAAGAACAACGGCAGCAAACAAGAACAAAGCGGCATGCTTTGAAGGGCAACCAAAGCTCCTTATCACCTTGTCAGCAGAAGTCTGTGCCACTGATTCATGTCCTCGTGACTTCCACGAGTAGTTGCTGTAAGCCGTATGTGTAAAGAAGCCACACACCAAGAAAGAGTTCCAGTGGGTACGAAACATGGCTGACACATCATGTCAGAGTCCATCCTCCAGATCCCCTCCTAAAGCCTAATGAGGCTGGCAGTGCTCAAGGCCAGGCTGGACGCTGCTTAGAGCAACCTGGTCTAGTGGAAAGGTGTCCCTGTTCATGGCAGGGGGTTGGAACAAGATGATCTTTAAAGTCTCTTCCAATCCAAACCATTCTATGAAAGCCTTCAATGGTTACTTTGGATTTTTAAATACAAGTTACAGCACTTTAATTAAAGCAATTATCCAAGAACTACCTCACCAACCAAGCACAGAAACATAACCCTCAATATCTAGAGAGCTCACAGGGTTACAAGTGCCTTTCAGCCACAGACCATGCCACAAATGTCTAAGTTCCTGTACACAGAACTTCAAACGCAACAACCCAACAGGCCACCCTGCACTAATAGGTGGAAGAAAAGCAGCAGTTTACCATATGGGGAAAATCCTTCCCACGCTCCAGTACAGGCAACTAGCTCAGCTATCATGCCCAAAGTAGCGGCAGCACTTGTCATGCACAAAAATAAAGAAAAAACAAAGCAAAAAATAGGCATACTATTCTCACTCCTTCTCTTGATCCCAACTGCTTCAGACTACTTAATTTGCCTCCTGTACTTAGGTACCAAGATCTTCCTACCCAGCATTAGATGATATCCCAGCTGCGTTAACCTGTATCCTACAAGTAACGAAGTTTTTTGGCTTCTCTTTCCACTATTTTTATTTTTAATCTGACCAGTTCTTTCTCTTCAATTTCACTACCCTCCTACACTAAAAAAGAATAATAAAAAGTCTTACAGATCGTGAGGGGAAAAGTCTGATTTGTAAATCTTTCTTGGGATTTTAGATAGTAATAATCTTGCCAGGGAAAGCAGTATGTTTCTGAGAAGAGGCAATACTTATAGACAGTGATGGCTGTAATCCCAAGCACTGTACCTAAGAACAGGAATGCAAAGAAACACTGAGGTCACAAGTATTTTGAGCTTTCTCACCATACCAACTTCATAATAAATTTATCAAGTTTTATGATAAAAGTATTTAAATTCCCTCCTGTCCTACGCAAAGACTACTTCGAAATCTGCCATCCAAGGAGTGGGAAAACTAGTCTCCAGCCTGAATAAATGTACACATGATGATTCCCATACTTTTTTGTTCTTGTGCCAACGTTGTCTTTAGCTTAAATAGTTCAAATAGTCATTCTTGCTTTCTAGAGTGGGGATTAATATCAGCCATAAAACCCACCATACACACAATACAATACACACAACACTATAAACCAATTACTGTAATTAGAAAGATGTGTTCCTGTTAGATAGTTAATTTATAGCTGTTCAGCCTTTCTGATATTCTTCATTTCCCCTCATAGTTAATGCAGCTATTTGATGAAACAGTCTACCAGTTCAGCTTAATCCTAATACTGAACTATATCCATGGGGTTTTTTCTGCTCCTCTAGTCAAACACTAAAGAGAAAGGATTAGAAAATACGGTGTTTCACTTACTACAAGACTGGACACAGATCTGCATATACAAACAGGTATCTGCTCAAAGAATAACTACAAATTAGGTGATTACTTAGGTGTGTCAAGGAAGTAGCCTAGTTTTATGTACTGGAATAAAGATTGAGACCTGATAGTATGTGCAAATCTAATCCCAGAGGACGGGCATGCATTCAATAGCATTTTGAAATCAGAATCAACACTATGTTTGAGAAACCCCTAGCTAAGAAGAGGGAAAAAAAAAAAAGGCACAGTCCAAGACTTCATGCCCAGCCAGCAGAGAAACAACAACCTGGGCTCCACTGGCATTACTGGGCTGTAGCTCTGGGCAAGTTCATCTGGCATTTGGAAACCCCTTTGAGACAGAACTGCTCAAAGTTATTTAGGGATACGGAATGTTTCTAAAAGCAATACGGTGATACTGTAGGAGAGTTCTGATTACAAACTGTTTCTTCATTACATAAAAAGAACTGTTTTTGAAAGTAATGCTTTCTGGAAGACATAGGCTACATCTACATTTTTATTTCATCATAGTCTCCCTTTTTACCCAGCACTCAGCTTTCCAGTGGTCTCCTGCTCTCCCGAGGGCACCCAACAAGGCAGGGGACAGGCCTGTGCCCAGGCCAGTGGCAGGCACAGCTATCCGCACCCTTCTGGAGGAGGACCCTGTAGTCCTGCTCACATCCAAGAGCTCACATCAGCCCGGGCACACCCACGATGATAAAGCTAATCCCCGGAAAAATGCAGGCTCAAACTACAACCCGAAGGCCAAGCAATATACAGTAGGTTAACTAATTTATACAACTGGACTATCACACTTCTGGTTTGAACAGAGTGCAGCATAGGCCCGTGTATTTTAGAAAAGGTAAAATAATTATTTAAGTCCTGTTTGCCAGCATGTAAACAAGCACTAGGATAAAAGTAAACCATTGCTTAACAGAGCTACTTGCAAATGCAAACCCTCTTTTGAAACCATCGACATATTTACATGTGAAAGTAGAAAGTAACAATTGCAAACTGACTGTGGAAAAAGCACATTTCTTTTAAATATTTGCTAAAGCTTGCAGAGACTTCTGTGAAGACAAATCAAGTAGCAGAAAGGAACTTGTATGAGCTTTCCTTTGGAAAACTGGTTTGCATTAACGGCCTTTCAATTTGCCACATCCATCCAGCTTTCTAAATTTGTATTAGTGACAGATTACCAGGTAGAAATGGATCTCTAGAGAAAATATTACATTATGTAATAAAGGCCTAGCTCACAAAGTTATTATTTCTATGCTCCTGTGCATGTGCACATATGCACACACGTAATTAAGCAAAACAAATTGTATATCCATATGTATACAGCCAAAGTAGCACTAAAGGTAAAAGGTGTGTATAATTTTTCATGCACATGCATGCCTACTCAAAACTTTCATCCAAAGTTAGACTAAATAAAATTGGCAAATGTCTAACATTAAAATTTATAATATTCTGCTTATTGCTACTATAGAAGAGCCAACATTGGATTTTGCCTTAGCTATCAACCCTTAAATATCTTGAAATATCAGATAGAGTCTTTACTAGCTAATTGTCAGTCACTGCCGATAACTAAACATTCCTGAGGAACTGTACCTACAAATAAGTGGGGAAAAAAAAGGTCTGAAAACCTGCTAAAAAGTCAATTAAAAATACACCACACTCCTGACAGCTGCGCCTCCAAGCTTGCTTATCTGTGGTCAGAAGATGATTTTACAAAATGACTCCAGAACCTTCGGGACAACATCAGTGTAATTACACTCAAGCAAACCTCTCACACAGGGAAACTTTCTGGGTGAAAACCCCACTGCAGAACAGCGATCATGGTTCAAAGCGACTCGGCAAAGCAGCAGACTGCAAACACTGAGAGTGAAGGTAAGACACAGAGAAGGCTAGCCATGACCCGAGAACCACTAGAAGACAAACGCAAAGGTTTGTAGGGGTAGCAGAGCAACGTAGCTACAGGGCTCCCAGCCTTCAAGAGAAAGCAGTCCTTGCCCCCGCAGCTGTCCTGCACAGAGCTGGGAACCAACTGTGCCCAGCAAAGCTGGAGAGGCTCCTGGGCAAGGCTGGAGAGGCTCCTGGACGGCGTTGCCCTCTGATGGCAATAAAGAGACATTGGGAAGGCTAATAAAGAGCTGGGAAGAAAACTGCAAAGGCTTCAGCGCGGAGAAGAGAGGCCCTGCTTCCTAGCAGCCGGTAGAAAGCAACTCACCTTCAGTGCGCCTTTACTACTGCAACTGCAAACAGTAGGGTAAGTTCAGCAGGTAATAAATCTGGCTCTTTTAAACTTCAGGTCTCCACACACACACACATATCTTTTTCTGTAGTAATGGGCTTTAAAATGTTTACTGGAGGGATTGGTTAGAAGAGATAAGAACTCTAGAAAGTTTAGGACTTGTTACACCAATATGATCTCAACCAGAAACGGTCCCATGAGTATGTTCAATGCAAGTGAGAAGCAACTTTTAATTTTCCCAAGTCTAGTGTGGCTATGCTACTCTTTGCCTATAATTCACCCTTTTTTAGTAACAGGAGATGCTGTATTCTACCAGCTCCGTCTGAGAATGAAAATCTAGTTAAGAGAGTTCTGCAAACCCTATTTGTTAAAGATATAGATAACTGCACTTGATATATTTAACAAAAATACAGATACCTGCAGGCCTGCAAACACGAGCCAGGGCCATACTCCGGGTTGCAGGGGCACTCTCGGGGGGCTCAGCCCCCAGCAGGGTGGCAACGCGCGGACAAGGGGGCCAGCTGCCAAGGACTTTATACTACTTCCATAGAACTGCCACACACTCGATTTTGTTGGTCATTTTTTCCATCCAAAAGCTTAAAGAGAACGGGGGTAGGGGGCTGGTAGCCGCTGGCAGCGCAGGCTCCTGCTGTACTTCGCAGAAAGTGAAGGTCCGGAGGAGCGCAGAGGCGGCCGCAGGTCGGTACCCGGGGCAAGCCAGACTCAGCCGCGGCGCGAACACGCGTGTCCGGGCAGCCCACCCCCGGCGCGCCTCCCCTCAGCGCGGCCGGGCGCGCTGCCGCCTCCCCAAGCCCCCCACCCCCGAGCCGGAGACGGCGCCCGCCCCGCCGCCGGGCCCAGGTGCGAAGCCCTCGAAGCCGCCCGCTCCCCGCCGCCGCCAGAACCGAAAGCCACTTACTGCTGGAGGCCGGGCGAGCCCGCGTCCCCCTCCGGGCTGCTCACCGGGCGGCGGGAGGAGGAGTGGGGGGGCGGCCGGCTCCCTGCGCGCCTCCCCCGGCCGCGGCACGCCTCGCTTCGCCTGCGGCGGCCAGCCGGGCCCCCCTCGCTCCGCCCTAACCCCCGCGGCGCCTCCCCGCCCTGCCCGCCGCCTCACCCAGCCGGGCAGGCCGCGGCTGGGCCTAGCGGCGAACCGGCTCGCCTCAGGCAGGGAAGCGCGCTAGGCCCCGCGCCGGGGCCTGTTCCCGCCTTCCCGCTCCGGCGCTGAGGGGAGCGGCGCGCCCGCCTCACCCCGCTCTGTGGCGAGGGGCGTCGCGGCCCACCCCGGCCCCTCCTCCGGCCCGGGCTCCGCCGGCCGGCCGGCGGGGGCGCCGGGTGCTTCAGGCACTGCCGGCTGCTTCAAGCGCTGCCGCTGGGGTTTCTTGGGGTCGTTTGCTCTTGCCTTAGAAGCCGGCGCTGGCATTTGGTTGAATCTATCGTCTTCGCTCCTGAGGGGTTCTGGTGGTGGTTCGCTTTGTGGTCACGGAGAGGATTCTGCCTTACAAATAAATGGGGGACAGATCCACGATGTTAACATGAGTTGTTGTAAATATATTCTGTATTATTATGTGTACATATATTAATGTGCATTATATTGCTGACCATTCATCTACTGCAGATTCCTTCCCTGCTTGCCTAGTGGGTTAAAGTGCAGTGCAGTGGAGAGAAGACCTTTCTGACATGTCTCTCCAATTGTAATAACACCGTAATATTCATAGCCTGGATGATTCACAGAGGAAATACCAGACCAGAAAAACGCTAAATCTCTGAGGATCACCTTTATTTAAAAAAAAAAAAAAAAGACAAGCCCCAAGCAAACAAACAAAAAAAACCCCAACAAAACCAAAACCATGGTGCACAATGGTTGTACAGAAATTCATGCCTCCTCTTTTTCAGTTGTCCTGCAGTGCTTACAGCATGGCATGGAGCAAGTTGAGAAACACCTCAGTGGCTTGATGCATCTGCCAGCTCCCTTACTACAACTGAAACATCTCATGAAACCCCACTGGAGCCATGGATTTCTAGCAGACTTGGTAGAAGCACAGTTTAGCCGGTTAATGCAGGTCTTCGTAGAAGCCAGACTTTCCACCTGCAGTCAGGCTGCACAGCTGCCCCTCTGGGGCACAGCTAATGGAGCCCACCACGGGGTGACACTCACACAGTCACAGAGAGGAAAGTCTGTGCTGGGACAGGGTGAATCTCACTTCAGGTTTGCAGCACAAGGTATGCAGGCTTGCTTTTCTTTTTGAGGGCTTCCTGAATTGAAAGCTTTCCAATTCTTTACCTCCCAAAGACAGCAGATTTCCAATCTTGAACTTCCCTAGGCACTTGCTGTGGAAGGCTTGTAAGTGAGTTTTTGACTGGGTGACACCTCAAGACACTTTGTGTATCCTCATTCTTCTTACTTTCTGTTCTATGATACCAAGTGACAAGACTCAGAAGGGCCGCTGCCAAGAGTTACAGTTTTTAATGGTCCTCTTTGTTTCTCATCCTGGTTCCCACACTCCTGGCTCCTAAGGGACACAGCTGACAAACATAGCTATGTGTTTTGGGGGAATCATCTGGAGATTCCTGCTGGTTGCTTCTTTTGCAGTGAGAAAGCCAGACACACATGAGTCATAAGCCAGGATCTTCATCCCCCTCCAGAACTCATTGCTGAACTTTTGGCTGTACTTTTCCCTGCAAGTTTATGTCTTCAGGGCACTGCAGCTGTGGTTCCACAGGTGTTTGGGATCTACTTATCCATGCTGGACCAAAACATGAGCTGATCTTGTGCCTGTTGACACCTGTAAGCCCATCACAAATCTGTCTTTGGCCACACACTGCCTGTACCAGTTGCCTGACACGACTGGTGTCACACACACAGGACTCCTGCACACCCCATGCACTGTACTGTCCGTTGTTCCCTGCTTTCCAGGCATACAGGAATCAGCTGTGTCTCTAACTGTGCTCCTTGGCTGTCTCCCAGAAACTGCTTTTATTGCTGTTCTTCCGTGCTCACTGCTTAGTCAACATGCTTTACAGGCAGCATGAGACGTGTTTTCTATCAGGCACAGAAAAACAACCTGCTGCTGCCGTGAAGGATGGGGCACATCTACCTCCCACCATGTCCTTCAGGCATGCTGCAGTCCCCCCGTCAGCCAGCTAAATGTCAGCAACAGGTCCCATCTGAGGAGACCGTAGGAACCTAATCCCTCTCTCTTGGGTCAGATATAACCAGATGAGCTAAATTGGAAGCTGCAATAATAATGTATGGCTATCAGCTCTCTAGGTGGCATTTGAAGTTGGTAAACAACTGCAAGGGTTGGATTTCAGAAGTTTTGCAAAGTAAGTGATATTCAGGCGACTTATGCTGGAAGCAGTTTTTATCCCAGACACATTAGGAGACATGGTAGTGCTCTTAAAAGGAAGATGGTGGCAGCTGGAATTAGTATACTCCATAGAAATTCAGCCTCAGAATCCACGGGAATACTTCAACTGAACAGAGAGAACAGAAAATGGAAGGAAAAAGGCCCAGAAGTGGCTCATGGTTCTTTGGGGGTATGTTTTTTGGGTTGGGGTTTTTTTGAGAGAGAGTGTTAGAAAGGAAGAATAATAATCAGGCTAGGGAGAAAAAAAAAGGATTTAAAAGCAATTTGTGGTGAATAATTTCAGCATGATCCAACACATGCAAGTCCTACATGTGAATACCTACCCTGTATATGTATACTAACATAGCACTACATGTTATTGCTTTGCCTGTCTCTAACAAATATTCAAAACATCATCATAAATTTGCAAGAACTGGGAAAATATCCTATCCTCCCACCACTCAAGGTGTTGTCTACCCAGATGCAGCTACATTGTCTGTATCAGTTTATTATGTTTGATTGATTCAAAACAAGGCAACGTATGAGTGTAAATGTGTCTATGTCCAGTTTCCAAGTGAACAGGCTCAGCCTCCCAGCACTTCTGTGTTTCATGAACTCTTCCAAACCAGTAGAATCTTAAAGGGTTAGAAAATGAAAGTGCCTTTTCATAAAAGGGAAGTCCAAGAATGAGTGAAAACTTTTATAAGGATGACATTTACCTAACCATCTCCCTTTCAGGAGTGGTTTCTTACCTGTTGACGGAGAAGCTACCAACAAAAGAGGGATGGGCTGTTCTTTCCTTCCTTGATTAGGCTTCTTTTCAACTACAGCTGCCTCTTTATTAGTTACTTTTCAACTTTGTTTTTATCTTCGTTACTGGTTGGTAAAGATTGCTTTTCATAAGTTTTAATAGTGAAAGATTTTTACAAGGTTAAGCAAAAACATGAGGTGCCCTAAAGTATCACAAAATTCATTCCTCTTGAGTCTGTTTTTTATTTAATGTCTAGATGAAAATATTACCTCCTAAGTCTCCGTGCGTGTGGCTTGGTCCCTGGGACACCTGCCAAGACAAGAATTTTAGATGCCCAAAATCATGTGCTCAGCAGGTGTAAATTGTGTTCAGGGAGAGTTCACCTTTTGTCCTTAACCCCAGAGGCAGTTTCTCTTCATTAGCAAGGGAAGATGGAGAAAAAGATTATCATCATTTCCTGACTGCATGCCAGAGTTATGTATCATAAGAAGAAAATCTGTTCATATGTTCACAAATATGTTTTCTTCTAATCTGTCTTCAGGAAAAAGGCTTTGTGGGGAGCAAGGGGTATTCATAATCACAGAAGAGTTGAAACGAAGTGACAGAAACAGAAGCAAAATTTCTTTACCGAGATTTTATCAAGCAGGATCCATGGTAGGTCCTCACACTGGAAAATAGAAGTACTTAGTCATAACTATGATTAAACATTTAAAGCATCCCCATCTCTGGCTGCTGGTATCAAGTATCATTCAGAAATACAACTGTATTGCTTCATATCAGATACTCGGTTTACCAGCTGAACCAGGCTGTATTGCTAGTGTTTAAACATTTTCCCCCTACACTGCAACCGATAAAAACATCCACTCTGTGTGTGTATCTCTGTGTGTGTATCTGAAAAGAGAAAGTGGCTCATTTTTCTATTAAAACTAATGTGTTATCATCATAATTATGTCTTATTGTTTGCTGTTATATAAAGAGAACACATCAGGGCTGAGTCACAGAAACAAATGCAAAAATTGCAGTTTTAAAATAAGGTCATGGGTCACATTATTTGTTGCAGAACAAACACAATAATTAATCGGCCTCTCCCTGCAATGATAGCACCAGCAGCTGAACTATGGGAGAGCCAGGCAATGGAAAGAAGCGATGTGCAGTATCCATGTTTTTCTGGGGCAAACAGTCAACTTAGGTCTAATAGAGAACATGAATTTCATTGGCAGAGAGAGAGAAAAGAAAGACAGTGTCTTTTAGAAAGCAAGACTGCTTGGACTACCCAAGAGTATTTATTTTCTGTTGTTTAAATATCTTTGTTGTGGCAGGAAATATGGAAAAAAAAAATTAAAAATTATTTTCTCTTTATGTGTGCCAGAGTGAGAGATTATATTCAGAAAGTGGAGTGCAAAAGGCTTTTTGGAATTTGTGCTGTATTATTTTTTTCTCTCAGACAATGACAGACCAAAACCAACCCCAGTGAATATACACATCTGCTTTTTATCCAGGTATTTTCTCCATTGAATTGATTAGGGAAGATCTTAGAAAACTTGTTCAAAGCCATATGCAATCACTTTGAAAGCCCTAGCCTGCTATTCCAGTACATCATGAATAAATACAGGACTTGAGTCTCTTGTTCACTTCCAATGCCCATTTCACTAGCATTGCTTGCCTCATGGCTTTTGTTTGTGACCATTTGAATAGTATCCGGGACAGATGTTTTCAGGGTGTCCACAGGTTTACAAGGAACTTGTGCAGATTGCTAGTAACATAATCAATAGTTGTGTTGGGAAAAGTTATTTTAAATAACCACATATATCATTGTCAATTTGGGTTCAGTGACCTTTTGTAATCCAGAACTGTTCAGTTGAAAACAAAGGGATATAGGAAAATCTGTAAGTTTCCACTTTGCTGATATCTGAAACAAATCAACATTACAGGATGTAAATGACTTCTCTCAGTGTCCAAAGCCTGTGGATCAGATATCATACCTCAGCTTTCTCTTAGTGCTATTTTTGACCACACCAACCATTCTGTAGCTTGCCCAGAATTTAAGATGATACGTTTTCATCTACAGAAATATTTTTTCCCTGCAGATTTAAATAATTAATTGGGACGTGCCTAGTGGGTCTTGAGATAAACTTAAAAGAGGCAGCAGATACGTGTGACCAAGTGACCTTTTGCTGTCCTGCTCGTCCCTGCGCTCTCACTGTGCTCAAAGGGACGCTGTCAAAATTGCTAGGCCTTAAAACTTTAACCTGCACTGACAAGTTGTTCTACATTATAAGTCTTAACCTAAAAGATTACCACGATTGTTTTGTTTGTTTTGTTTTGACAATCTTTGCTGAAGGCTCCACAATGTGTATTCATTTGTCCTTTTGGGTAGGTGGATATTTTTAAATGCCCAGCTTATTCCGTGACCTGTTAAAATCAAGTTGATGTGAGTGTACTCCACTCAGCAGAGAACTCGCCAGGAATGGTACAATTTTTCTGCACTCTGGAAACAGAGAGGAGAGCATGCTTTGGAAGCCTTTAGTGAAGAGGCTTTTAGAAGCCATTTTGAAAGGCCTTCAGTTATCCTTCATTATTTTGAGGGCCAGTAAGAAGTCTTAACTGGACTTCCCTGGTTATATCAAGTGTTAGTTAAACATGAGGAACTGGTGATCAGGCAGTTGGTTCTTACGAAAAGGTATGTTATAGTTCAGGTTGGTCTGAATTACTCCTTTGGCATTATTTCTAACAAGATCTCCATTTAATGCAGCTCCACACAAAGAAGTGAATCAGAGCAAGCAGTACTGGTGCACTGAAGCATCACACTTTCTTTTTTTTATATACCAATACAAGGATCGATGCAACACCAGTTTTAAAGCGGGTGGCTGCACAGCTGCAGTCATATCGCGTGACATGGGAACACATGTCTGTACCAGCTAGGGAGGAGGGAATGAATGATAACCACTTGCCCCACCTCAGGTAATCCACACCTGCAGTTTTAAGCTTAATTTGAGCTGTTTTCCTGCTACTTAACTATCAGTCCCTTCCTATTGCAGCTGCTCCAGCTGAGCGTAGGATGTTTGAGGCTACAGGTGCCCCTGTGTGACAGCACCCTCCTCATAGATACACAGGGGCAGCCTCATAAGAAGATGCTGTGTCAAGCCTTAGCCAGAAGCATCAATACCAGAGTCCCTTTAAAGGTGACCTGGAATGGAAAAAAATTTTCCTTCTGTGAGATAAAAGGGCCTAAGAAAATCCTTTTCTTTCCTCCTGTCACAAGTTTTGTCTTCCTTGTTTCTGGTGAAGATCTATGGCATCTCCTTAGTTGCCTGAAAGACTTTTGAACTGAACCAAAGGGAATGATGTCCTGAGTCCTGACAAGATAATCCCTCTCAGCCATTCATCAGATATTAGATAGAAACATACGAAAGCACATTTTAAGCAATCTCACTAAAAGAGGTTCCCTAGGTGCTATAACCTTATTATTGAAAGCTGGAGTCTTTATGCCATTCAAGCCATCTATTGAACTTCTAAAATTGCATATGTTTCATGGGTGGCAGCTATAGCATTTGTACTTATATTTTGTTTAGCACAGTAATTTACTTGAATGATCCTGTACTTTTCTGCTAGCCTTACACAGAATGTATCCTGCACTGAGGTTCTGCAGAGACCGTTCTCCCGTTTTGATGATTGAGACAATGAACTCCTAAGGGCTCTTCATCTCACTGGAATAGGATGCAGATTCTTAATCAGCTGAACCAGTCCTATGAAATTTTAACCAGGTCTGAGACTCTGGACCACCAGTTTCTGATATTACAGGTCTTGATTCTCTCCTTCATTCAGCGCTGTCCTACATACAGGCATTTTTAAAGGGAAGCCAAGTATGAGCCTGTGTCATGCAGCTCGGAAAAGGGTTTCTGGAGCATTTTCTAGAGCAACATTTGAGCTCCAGTGAGGCATATGAGTTGCCCAACTCCTCCTGATTTACAGAGTTCTCTGTAGTGCATCAGCCAACACCCACAGATACTCCGAGCACATGCAAAACGTGGTCTAATGTACATGGGAAACTGATTTCTAAATTATTAAGTATGAGTGCAAGAACGGGTTTCATTTCTACTCTGGGAAGAAGAGGGGCTTGCTAACGGTGCAAAGGTTGTTAGTGTGCACAGACATTGCCAGATCCATTCCCCGCCAGCCGCCCTCTGCTTTGCAGTGCCTCAGCTCACCAAAAATGAAAGGATGTGCGAGATTAAAAGTAGGGAGGGGGAAACTGGTTGGTCAACAATTGCTATTTACTGCAACATGGCTAACTTTCAGATATATTAAAATAGTGAATTAGAGTCTTCTCGAGATGAATATTTTTTGCCTGACTGCTTTGGGATTTCTGGTCCTGTGCTTGTCTGGGTAAACAGTTTTTCAAGGCTGATTGATGCAACTGTAGGCAATAGCCTAAATAACAGTTATTACTTGAAGTATTTACTGTTCCTTTCTGCCAATGGAAATAAAGAAGTTGCAAGTAAACTTAGGGGAAAGGGAATTGTGATGGCCTTGTTACTGGCTAGCATTGTTCCTGTGGGCCAGGGGTGACTGGGAAATAATTGTCACCTGGTATACAACTGGCTGGTGAGCAAACTGTGGTCTTAACTGTCTTTCCAGATTCACTGAGAACAAAAGTTTTGTTCAGCTTTTGCTTTTACACATGCAGAACCCCCCTGCCTTCCACTGAGCTGAACGTGCAATGGGGAGCAGTTAGGCAATAGCTGCAGGACTGGTAAGCAGAGGATGCTCTATAGGGAAGTTTACGTTTTGGTGTTAATAAATGTTCACACAGGAAATTGGAACATCTGTAGTGCCAAATTACTTGTCTTTGAAGAAGAAAACACCTGCTTGCTACCTTTAATGAGGTGGTTGGTGGTGGGTGTTTGTACTGTCTGGAGTGTGTTCTTAAGCACAGCTGTTCTACTCATACATAACAGCTTAATGTTCCCTTGATGCAAAACGCTTGATGTTTCTTTCCCTTGAACTCTTTGGCTCATGGGTGGCCATTCTTGGGAGTGTGTCCAACACAAACTAAGTGTTGAGACTGTACTTAATTTACATTGGGACATAGCATCATTACCTCTCAGTGCAAGCAATGGCGTTATGTCGGTATGTCGTCACTACACGGTAACATGGTACTGAAGTGTCAGGATCTGTAGCACTGCATCAACTGACAAAACAAAGAGACCTAAGTCTGGATATTGTACCATGGTGATCCCTTTATCTTGTGAGTCCCTAAGCCTTAACTGGTGGCGTTCTCTGGCAAACTCCTTCCAGGATGGAAAAGGAACAAAAATACACCTTTTGTAACTTGGTCTGAAAGCTTTTAAGTGTATATTTATGGGTATATTATACAATTTTCTAGGGTTTTGTTATCCTTTAGAGGAATAAATGTATAAAGACATTGCTAACTTTCTAAAAAACTACCCCCCCCCCCCCCCCCGGAAATAGCAGCTCAGAACTAGTGGCGGTGAACACGGAGTTAAAACAGGAAGAAAACCATGAAAAAACCCCGACCTACACGCGGGGAGCTCGCGGAGGAAGAGGCTGGCAGCAGCACCTCAGGAGCGTGCATTGGTGGTTCAGTGGTAGAATTCTCGCCTGCCACGCGGGAGGCCCGGGTTCGATTCCCGGCCAATGCAGCAATACTTCATTTTTTCCTCGGCGGAACAACTGCTGCGTTTCAAGCGCGGAGCAATTGCACCACCTTTTGCTTTTCCCTGCGGGGTTCCCAACCGGGAGCAAGCGGTGTTGTGGGTGCTAAGCCAGGTCTTGCCGGGCAGCCGGCGGCGGCCTGTACCCCTATCAACGGCGGCCAAGCAGCGAGAAGGAAAAAAAAAAAAAAAAAGACAAAAAGCCGCTGGAGATGCCGGGGATTGAACCCGGGACCTCACACATGCGAAGCGCGCGCTCTACCACTGAGCTACATCCCCGGCTGCCAGGCTTCTGCGCCGGATGCTATCCGAGGATGGGCCAGCCCACTCCCCGCCGCGTCCCCTCGTCCCGAGTCACTCCTTGGCGGGGCAGCGGGGCTCCCGCTGCACACAGCGCCCAGGCACCGCGCTTGGCCCCTGAGCGCGGAGTAACGACCCCCGCCCGCTTGCACCCGGGCTTCGCTCCGCTCGGGAGCGGCACAAGCGCCGGGCTCCGCGGGGCGGGGAGTACCAACGGGGAAAAGCCGCCCCCCCCCCTCCCCTCCGCTCCGCCGGCTTTTCAGACTGCCGCCCCTTCCCCCTCTGCACCGCGGGGCCCGGAGCGGCTCCGAGCTGCAGGGTCCCCGAGCCCCGTTCGGGATCCCCGGCCGGCGCCGGCGAAGCGCACATGGGGAGCGGGGGGAGCCGAGTGACGCCCCCCGGAGCGCCGGCTGCGGCGCCGCCTCGTCTTTAATCTCAGGTTTTCCTACCACATCTGAGCTTCCACGTTGTCAGGTAAGCGGTTACTTACCGTGACAATGAAATGCACCTTCTCTAGGATAATCTTCCTATCAAAATATGGACTCGCCAGGTTTAGAGCCCTGATACTGAAAGAAAAAGATCCCGGCCAGGTTCTTTCGGTGGAATTTTCCCAGCAAAACCAGCCACTTCCATTAGCTTTAGTGGGAACTATCTGGCCCCACTCTCCGTTCCGGTTTATTTTCAGAACCTAAGCACTGCCTCCGTGATATGTGCTGTTCTCCCTTCAATATGCACCTGTACTACAGCACATAGTACCATTGTGCATTTAATTTGTACCCCTACAAGAAGCTGCTGCCAGCAGCCGTGCCTGTTGGACAGAGCGTGTGCCAGGACCCCTCCCCGGGGAGCACAGTCCCTCCAGTGCACCCCAGTTGGACATTCCTACCCTCAGCAACTCATGTTTTTCTATCCTGTCCAAAAGCAGCATTTAACAGCTTGCCTTTCTTCAAAACAGATTTTAAGATGCAGCTTCCTAGGAGTTACTGAATTTGATTTTCATAATTAATGCAATGTATGAACTATTTGATTTGTGCATTAACGCGAAGCACAGTATAGCAGTGGCTCCTAACAAAGCTGAGCCAAGGGTGCAGAGCAGGTTAATACCAGCCACTGCAATAAAAACACAAAGCAATTTAAACCTCCTCTCCGTTTTTTTCTCCTTCTGTTTACCTTTCTGTATACTTCAGAATAGTAGAAAATGAATAATACAGATATTACTATGCCTTTATGGATTTCTCAGCTGTGACGGACAGTCAGTCCAATTGTAAAACTTCCCGTCTGGGAGGTGGATCAAGGCAGAGCACATTCAAGCTGCTGAGAAGAGCAGTTACAGATCCAAAGTGTATCAGCAAGTATTTCATTACTACCCCTGTGGAACCAATACCAGAGGTTATGTGCTGCCTATATTAAAGTGGAACAATGCTTCTATTGCAGCTAGATCTAAATATCCTCTAGACCATCACCTACCAAATACAGAATAAATTGAATGGTTCAGGCAAGACTCAACATACATATGCTACGGGAGAAAATAAGATGCCTTACACTGAGCCGTAGAGTAAAACAAAATGACCCATAGATGGCTACTCGGTGTAACTCCAGGCCTACCAGAACTGCACGTTCTTACAACTTCAGGATGCAGAGGTGGAACCCTGTTGCTGCCGTAGCATCAATACAGCTCCCAGCACAGCCACATGCACATCTCATGGTCCTTCCCGACTATCGCCCACAGTGCTGGTCTTGTCCAGATGTCTGGAGGCAGCCCCTGGTTCCAGGAAACACTTTGTCATCTTGTGCGAAAAGCTTTTAATGCTGCTGGATGCCAGGGCACAAGCTCGACATTCAGCTTTCTCAACAGCTCTCTCAGAGGACTACATTCACCTCTTTGTGTTTGGGTTTCTGTGCTGACATCAGGGAAAAACAATGTCACTCTGTTATCTGGCAGCTCCTCCGCATTCCTTGGTGGGATTAACTCATTCCTGGTACCTCGCGAACCTTACACTTGTCAGGGAGGCCTTCCTTCTCCCTGGGGACTGGCTTTTCACTGGATCTGCTCAAGTTGTTGCATATTCCGTCAGTTCTCATTAGATACATGCTTAATTTCACTCTATTTTTTCACAGCAATTTTTCTCCAAGCTGATGGATTTCTGTAGTCCAGCCTGAAAAGAGTTCAGTTTCAAAGTTGCCCCATGTTGGGACTGCGTAAGAATGATCACAATCAAACTGAAGAGACAGGCATTTCTGTGTTTCTTTCTGATATAGTTTCCTATCATTGCACTTGTTCCTAGCATTAAATGTTTGCACTCAAAATTTCTTTTTAAAACAAACAGTCTCATTCAATAAAATATAGAAGCAAAGCTTAGCAGTATAAAGCAAACATGAAGAGTATTCATTTCATTGATCCAGCTCAGCCATACACATTCATCACCTTGCAAAATCACAAACCTGCCTGGCCTGTGTGAGTGAGGTCTTCTGCTCCCTGCATATCACAGGTTTGGGCTGGAAGGGACCTTAAAGCCCACCCAGTTCCCAGCCCTGCCCCGGGCAGGGACCCCCCCAGCCCAGGCTGCTCCCAGCCCCATCCAGCCTGGCCTGGAGCACTGCCAGGGATGGGGCACCCACAGCTGCTCTGGGCAGCCTGGCCCACCGCCTCGCCACCCTCACGGGGAGAGGTTCTTCCTTATTATGAAATCTAAATTTACCCTCTTTCAGTTTAAAGCCATTCCCTCTTGTCCTGTCACTACATGCCCTTGTAAAATGTCCCTCTCCAGCTGTCTTGTAGGCCTCTTTAGGTACTGAAACAGATCCCAGAACACTATCCTCTGGCTCCACCACTTAAAACAACAAGCAGAAAAACCCCACCAAATGTGCTATCTTCATTCTGGTTTTGACACTGCAGCCCTCTGTGTGCTGCTGTGACAAGCCTTGACCAAGCGCTAGAGCCCGTGGCAATAGCACCAGCCATTCACGAATAGCTGAAGTTATTTTTCTTCTATCATATGATCATATTGTGCATTTGTTTGAAGTATCCAAATGAGTCACTGCAGATTATTCACAGATCTCTTACATTCATTTAGCACTCTTGTCCTCCTTCAAAAAATGTTCCTGCTGGGGATTGAGAAAGCCATAAAATGACAAATTTCAGAGATTATGAACCAACCACACACTAACCACTTGTTTATGCCACTTATCAATCCATTTCAAATAATAAATGTATTAGGAAAAAGATGAGGACAGAGTTGTGATTTGCAAAGTTAAACTTAACTACAAAAATTGCCGACGTTACATTTACCAAAGAGTTTTTACCTACTGCCACAAATCAGGGAATACAGTGCTCAGAATAACCATTACAAAGTTCTGCACATATGTTAGACTGAATTTGAATGAAGTTGCCACCCTAAGTCCTCCAAATACAAATCGCTTTTTCTCATGTATTTTTACATCTTTGATTTTTATTGAATCAACTCCCTTGTTTGTTGTGGTGAAATGGAGGAATAAAGCAAAGAAGTCTTTCATTAATTCGTAGTCATGCAAGTCATACTACACAGTCTAAGTGTGTAGCTCTTTTTTGTTGTTCCCAGTGAGAGCATCATAAGAACATCCCAAAAATACAGGTTACAAATCAGCCCATAGTAAAGAACTATGGAAGTTAGAGTTTCAAAAGGAGATAAAAAGGCAGAAAAAAGGATTAAAGTACTGAACAGGGTTGCAGACAGATAAGTAAATTATAGCTCTGCAGAAATTATTTGACTGGCAAATTAATTACACAATATTACAATGGTTTTCTCAGCCAAATTTAGCCCTCAGGAAGCAGGTAGGAGTCTGCATGACTTAATAAAAGGAGCCTCAACTGGTCTTCAGCTTAATCAGAGATGAAAATTAACATTTCAGGATTCGAGGCAAATAGGAGATTTTTTGTAAAGCTCAGAAAGACAGTGACTAGCACAATTATACAGGTTTACACAGATTATAAAGCCACCCAGACAGTGGAATGCTCCTGCTTTCTCTACAGGCCTTTAATTTACAGACCTACCCATGAAGCCAAGGTAGAAGCTGATTTGGAACCAACATGGCAGTCTCATTAGGACAGATCATTCAACAGGGCACTACATGTTTGTTTAAAGAATGCATGATTAAAATACTCTGTGAAATATTTTACTCCAACCCTGTAAACTTACATTATTATTATTATTATTATTGCTAGTACTACTATCGTTATCGTTATTTCCTAAAGTGTTGACTTATTCTCTGAACCTTATTCCATGTCTGCAGTTCTCACTCTGTCCCCAGCATGCAGAAACATAATAGATAAGAAATAATTTTTTTTTCCAGCTTGTTTGCTAAGTATCATGTCTTTTTAGGAAGAGATATTATGAGCTCTCTTTTGGAACAAATGTTCTTTGTTACTCCTGGAACAGCTTTGGAAATACATATGTCCCGATTGAAATACATCACCTTCTAGTGAGAAGTATCATACAGCATGCTCATTAACCTAGTTTGAACCACAGTATCATTACAAATATTAAGTAAGAACTTTTCTGATTGCCTGAAATTATGCAAGAAGAAGGCAAGGCTCATACTCATCGTCTTAAATCAAGTCTAACTCTTACTTCAAATTACTACAGAGCATTTCAGCTTCCAGCACTCCATTATCTCCAGGGGAATCTCTTGATTCTCTGTTCTTCATGTTCTTCAGGTTCCATCTAGAATTCAAGACATAAATATTTTTTTTCAGACAAAAGGAAGATGTAAATCTTCTGGAAATCAATAACTTCTGAGATATTACAGGATGAGGTGTGTAGCTCTTTAAGATTAGGATAAAAATGTATACAACCAAATGGACCTGGAGATCCTGGAGATGTGGCCTTAAATTAACAAACGCTTTTTTGAACTTATTAATTATTTTTCATCCTTGCAGATCCAACAGCCAACAATTTCTTCTATGTATAATGCTGTCTTCTAGTATCACTGAGAGTTTGATTTCTGCATGGACAAAACCATTTAAACTGAGTAAGGGGACCATGGGTCAACCATCTTGTCCAAGAACATGGCATTTTCACTGGTTTTACCAAAACAGGCTGCATTTATCGAGGTTTTGGGAACCATTATTCCCTTTGCCTCCTCTGCAGACCAGGGCCCTGCTATGCTTAGCATGCTCTCCCCTCAGAAATCATGAATATTCTCATGCAAAACCATCTTTTCCCACTTTCTTCATCCATATGGGAAAATGGGCTCCTTTACCCAGGCTCATAGAGAAAGAAAACCAAAATGAGGGCTACTACTAATAGCTCTTGCAAAAAATGCAGCTGGATTTAATTTTTGTTACTAGGCTACTTTTGAGCTGATAGGAAACTTTTTGTTTTCATTAGTATTATAATTACTTATTTGTAATAATAATTCAGTAATTACTGTATATATTTTCATCATATAAAAATACCAGTACAACTGCTTTATTTCTCTGCACTCGTGCAAGTAGATTAACACAAATACTTTCTTAGTATCTAGAACACATTTATCACATCCTGTTGCGGTTCTAATGCTGGACAGCCATATTATAGCAATGAACCTAAAAATAACCGTGAAAAAGCATCATACACCAAAGGACAACAAGAATTTACCGTTAACAAAAAACTGAGCAAAGTGAAAGTCTCACTGGACATCAAGAACACAAATAACTGAGAAACCCTCAGGACAGGAATTTACTGCTATTACTCAAGTGAACAGATTCCTGTAAAGGGATATTCTGCGTGGACTCTCAAGTTTGTCTCATGGAAGATAAATGAGTATATGTCATGGTAACTCCTTCAGTGGACCTTGAATCCTTCAATGTTGTTATAATGCTAAGACTGAGAAAGAAAAGATTACTCAGAACCAGAAAGTAGCAACAGAAGAAAACAAACAAACAAAAAACCCACAGGAAAAAAAAAAAAAAGAAAAAAGAAAAAATTAAAAAGGAAGAAAAAGACTTTGACTTCAAGAAATAAAGAGTATTTTTCATTTTTGAGCTTGAATTAGATAAAGTAGCAACAAACCATAGTGTTTGAAAAAGCAAGATTCTGACCCATAGTGTCTCACCCTGCACCCCTGAAATTCAAACTCTAGTTAAATCATAGAATCATAAAATCACAGAATCACAGGACGGTTTGGGTTGGGAGGGACCTTAAAGCCCCCCCAGTTCCCAGCCCTGCCCCGGGCAGGGACCCCCCCCAGCCCAGGCTGCTCCCAGCCCCATCCAGCCTGGCCTGGAGCACTGCCAGGGATGGGGCACCCACAGCTGCTCTGGGCAGCCTGGCCCACCGCCTCGCCGCCCTCACGGGGAGAGGTTCTTCCTGATCTCTGACCTGCATCTGCCCTCTCTGCGCTCAAAGCCACCCCCGTGCCCTGTCACACGTGCCCCTGTAAAATGTCCCTTTCCAGCTGTCCTGTATGCTCCACTAGGTACTGGAAGGCTGGTGCACCAAGGGCTTTTTCTGCCCATTCCACCTCTCAAATATATTGACAAGGTTTAAAAAAAAAAAAAAAAAAAAGTTCTCTCACATCCACATAATCATTCCTCCTGCCTTTCCCTGTCTGCTGTTCTACCAACCCTGAGAATCGGCTCTTCTCTGCTGGCTGCATTTATCGCAGTGGCATTAACCATGCCAGTAAGCACCTTGTAAGGCAGGACCAAGAGTTTTGTTGTGTTTGCATTTTTCAATATACCAGCACGTTCAGATAATTCCTGATCTAATTCCCACTGAATAAATTTCCCAAACTCATTGTGCTCAAGGCCAGGCTGGATGGGGCTGGGAGCAGCCTGGGCTGGGGGGGGTCCCTGCCCGGGGCAGGGGTGGGAACTGGGTGGGCTTTAAGGTCCCTCCCAACCCAAACCGTCCTGTGATTCTATGATTGCCCACACGTTAACCTGCTGCAAGGTATGGTATATTTGACAGTGGAACAAAAATGCAGCTCTACAACTTAAGTAGCTACTTTCCTGGTCATTCACTGGCCTAGATTTTCTTAAATGTTTGTCTAGTTGTTGTAAGCTTGCAATGTCAAAGTAGCTTGATGTAAGGCTGAAAAATAATTAGACACACGAGGCCATTACAGTGTGTGTTAAATACAATCTGCATACAGCAGAAAGAATAAATTCTTACAAAGCCATTAAATGACCATTTTTTTAGGTAAATGAGGAAGATTAAAATTTTAAATTTCTGTAAAAAATCAACTTTTTATTTCTTTAAAAACCTTAATAAAACAATGTCGAAGTCCCACAGAACTGGGAATTCAGCCAAACTGATTCTTGTCCCATCACACAGAAGTTACCATGGACTGCAAAGAAACGTGTCCAAGCTTCACAGCCCAAAGACTTGAGATCAGAAAGTTGTCCCTTTCCTTGCTGTTATTAATCCAGACTCATTCCATTTGCAACAGTGGAGATTTTTTTATTCAGCGACACGGTACAGATTCTGTGCTCTCCCAATGCACTCTGTCCGGTAGGGACCGCGGCTACATGGGTGCCATCAGCACGACACAGTCCACGTCTGCGTGGGTGAAGAATGTGGCTTTATCCCGACCCTCCCGACGTGAGCACAACTGTTCCCCAAGCACTAGACCCCCCCTTGTTTAAACCAGGCTTCAGTGCAGCAGGGACAGGCTCAGGTCACCCTTAGAGCACGGAGCCCGCGCAACCATGTCCTTACCGCCCTGGCTGGAGCATGGGTGGAAAGGTCAGACTGGTGTTCAGCTCAACAGCTGCAGAGAGAAAGGTTCAACCATTGCCTCTGCTCACTGTTCCTGGCCACAGAGCCGGTACTGGCTGTGGTGGCTACCAAGAGCCTGGCAACATTTGCCTACCTGGCCTGACTGCAGCAGAGCTTGCGCGAGGTCGCTGCTAGCGAGCGGCAGTGGGTTGCTAAATCGCTGTGAACCAGAAAGCAATATACTTACATCTTATTATCGATATGTCAATAGGGGCCAGGTCTGTAGATTTGCTTGCTGAAAAGTATGGGCTAATTTAATAGGGATTTGACCGATAGAAAAATTGACTTGGTTTTCCAATGATATCTTGTACTGGAATGTTGTGATCTGGAAACTAATATATGTCTTCTTGCTTATCACATCAATATAGCCTAATTTTGTTGGCTTTTGTATTGAACAATCTGGTGAATATACAATCCAGGTTTGATTTCTCTCTTTATGATACCTCTTATTATTAAAACGCTCTCACCCAAAAAATAATATATTTTTATTTACTGGTAATATTAATGGTATTCAATTTTTGCCTCAGATTTAATCTATTTTTTTCATCTTGAAGAATCAGATCCTACTTAGTTAAAAATGAAAAAAGAAACAACCCAGTTTTCCCTCCATTCTGCATGCAGGTTGAACTACACTTTGGGTATTTTTATTTAATACTACTCTTTCTCAAATTAGTGTTTATTACTTGCCATGTTTCAATGTTGCAAAGGAGACTGCACTATTTATTGTGTGTTGCTACTTGCCGGTTTCTCTGTAATTATTTCATGGACTGGATATGGTAAGCATTATAGATATATGTATATATATATATAAAAATACATATTTTATAATATATATATAACAAATACACTTTGTGTTCCACTGGATGTATGTAAGCACTACGTTTGCACGCAATTCCAACAAAAATTTGCTGGGGAGGGCAGGAGGGGTTGAAGCTCTGACGCCCTTCTCAATAAGTTGTTGAGAGATGGAAAACATGGGTCCTCCCAGGGTGATTTTTGAGGTTTTGCTTTCCATCCCGGCAGGGCAGATGCCCACACCTCTGGGCGTGCATGGGTGGGCGCTGTGCGAGCAGACCACTCGCGGGCTCTTGCTGGGGTTACAGCTGGCAAATGCCTCCAGGCACAAGCAGCGTGCACCACACAGAGCCCGTTCCTTGTTCACCCCCATGCACGAGAACCCTGCCGTAAGCACTCATGTTAACAACGTGATGTCCATGTGCAATGCGCTGCAGACGCCAGCGCTGCAGATGATGCTGCGCAGCCTGCTTTGCCAAAGGAGCTGGTTACTCTGCAACATGTGCCCAGCTCTAACCAGCGTTTACTCCCCACAAAAATGCTCCTCTGTTTTCTCCTGATTCTTGCAAGATGCCTGCAGCTGCTCTGTGAGCAGCGAGCGGCTGTGGTGCTGGGTCCTTCACCAGTGCACGCTGTCAGAGGTGGCAGGAGGCTGCAAAGCACCCAAAGCCCAGAGGAGCGGGTGGGTGCCCCCTTCTCAGCCATCCTGGCCCAGCGCTGGTCCCCATCAACCTGGGGCTCCAAAAAGCGGTGCAGGAAGAAGACCCCTGGCTGCAGAGCTGCACCAGCACCTCGGGGCCCTGGCCAGAGCCCAAGCGCAGCATTGTGCCTGAGAAACCACACTGGGACTGGGAGACCATGAAGAAAAGCCACCAGTGGCAATGCTGCTGTGGGTGGGACAGCCAAGAGGCCACAGCAGCAAGTCAAAATGCTACCGGGGAGCCCCTGTAACGGCCAAGGCTGCAGCTGCGATCCACCACCACCAGCATTCCCAGAGCTCCAGAGAAAGCCCTGAAAAGGAGCGGGAGCTACCCAGGAGTAAAGCACATTTCTTAGTGAAAGTAAAAATAAGGTTTGGCTGATATTCTATGACGGTGTCTTAAACCTGATAATTAAAATACTGTCTTAAGAATTTTTGGTAAATCATTTTCAGCTTAGACTTTCCTTTTTGAAGCACTGGAAATAATTAACTTTTTTAAAAAGATGACTCCTTCATACTTGGTATTAAAGCCAGGCATTTCAAAAAGCAAAATGATAGTTTAATAACTATTCTCATAATTACAAACTCCATTCTTTCTACACGAGTCCTGTTTTCAATTAACATCTTTCATTAATGGGTTCATTCTCCCTGCTATTTACCTCTAATGACAGCAACCGTCACATACATGAAGAGTTTTGCAAAATCGTAACTATCGTGAGGGTTTTTTTCCTTAATTTTACTGTTTTCTGAAGGCTGCAGTATGGTATGAGCCATTTACCCAGGAGATAACCAGAATTCTCGTGAGATTCCATTTCTCAGCCTGTATTCTGGACTTTGCTAACTGCTCGACACCTGTCATGGAGCCAGCTATAGGGGAAGGTCACTGTCACAGGAGCAGCTGGACAAACACACGATGCTGATAACTCTGCTCCTGGTGACTGTCCTGCAGCCTGGGCCCCCTGTCCCATTAGCATCAGTACCTTCATCAGTCAAAAAAAAGCTTTAGCAGCCCTCTTGCCGAAAAGGGCCTGTATTTTATAACTCAGGCTTAGTTCAGTGCAATGAATGCAAAATACAGCTTGCTCACCTCTAGAAATTGAATGTGCGTGTGGCAAAAGATGCCTTCCCCGGGACTGCCTGAGGAAACAGGGAGATGAAAACTGGCCATCCCTGGGGAGAGCCCCTCGCCCAGGGGACACGTCTCAGCTGTGAGGGACCCAGCTCCGATGGGCACCTTGCGACACGGGGTGCCCTGGGCAGAGCTGCTGGCCAGCCCGGAGACAGCTGGGTGACTGGGGGGGCAATTGTGCCGCAATCACAGCCCAGATTACGCCGGGATGGAGGAGGAGGCTGGCACCCGACAGGGTTGGCATGCTCCACTGCAGCTCTGCGAGATCTGCGTGCACGAATCGCCTACTCAGTAGTCATGAGCATAACAGTTTTCAAAGATATTGTGTAAAATACTCAAAATATCTCTATTTTGGGAGGCCTCGAGGCTTACAGCCTCAATGGAAAATTATTTTCTGAAGACTGGAGTGGAGGGGAAGGATTGGGCCCCAAAGCAGCACACGTCCATCCTCCAGCACTGTGGCAGCACGGGCAAGGCCCCCCGCACCGTGGCAGTGCCAGTGAGGCCGTCGGCACCGCTGCCCACCTCCCCTGCACACGCAGACTGTGCACCCACTGCTTTAAAGCCATGAGGGCTTTACACAGACTCAGCAAGCGAGGGGTCACAGCGTCCTCTGGGGCGATGAATGCACCGCACCAAACACTTCCTGCCTTTGGCAGCGGGTCCATCCCGCAGCAAATTGTTTGAGAGGACTTCAGCTAATTGTTTCTAGTTGTGGATTATAGGAATAGACTCATGGTAACTCGCTTGAATGAGACATTCCTCTGGCATTATGTTTCACATCTGTGGGGCTTTATGCAAGCGACCGCAACGCAGGATGGAAGATAACAATGCCGTGATGTCCCAAGAAACTCCCTCTCTCGCACAGGCAGTTTTGGCACCCGTGGGCAGGGCTCCCAAGCCCAAGACCTGCGCAGCCTCATGCTGTTGTTATGAGGCTCCATTAATGAAAAACATATTGGAGGAAAAATACTTTTGTGTGTGTGTCAAGCGCCTTTCCTGGCTCTAACTCCAAGCAGCACCGGCCCTGGGCAGACCCATAGGTGCACACAGAGCTCATCATCGACCCCCCCACGCACAAGGACCTCTGGACGGTGTTGTCCATCTGGAGATGGGGCCAGCAACACCTCCCAGCATGGCTGGCTGCGGGTGAGGGCTGCGCTGCAAGCCTGTCCCTTTTGCCAACTCCTGTGGATTTTTGTTTTCCCGCAGTTAAATACAGCAGCGTCTTCCAGGGAATGTATTTCTGAGGACTGCATGAGGGGGAAGGATCACAGATATGTCAAGAAAATCCCTCCACACACAAGCAAGGATTTAACTTAAAACAACAAAAAGGATTTCTCTTGAAGAAAGTAGCTAATTAAACCAGATTCCTGTGTGTTTTATCAGTTAATTTCTCAAATATGGGGAAAACAATGTGTAATTTGTGTAAGTATGGTATTTTAGAGTGCTTGTGGCATAAATACTTCACTCAAGTGTCAATTTTTGGGGGTTTCCAGAGCTGGCAGAACAACATGGCTCCAATCACTGAGACAATTCCCAAACAAGCCAGGCTATGGCTAGCGGGGACCCTGGCCACCCCCACTGCCACCACAGCCAGGCACCAGCCTCCGGGACACTCCGCATCACCTTCACCATCCTGATTTCTCATGTGGCGCTAATGGGGGCTTCTTGACGAAGGAGACACACGTGGGCAGAGGGAAAAGGTCCCCTTCGGGTGCGCAGCGCTTCGCTGCCAGCCAGCCGTGGCAACTGGAGGCAGATGTCTGCTGCTCCTGCAGCATCCACCAGCCAGAGCTTCTGGCGACAGCCTTGGCAGCAACACGCGAAACAAGGCAGCAAGCAGCGAGAGGACTCGAAAATCATGGCTCGGGGCTCTTGTGCTTTTAAATACGGATGGCTTGCTTGGACTCCAGGCGATCTGATAGTGCTCCCTGTGAAGAGCCGGCCCGTCTTGCCGTGATGACTGGTTTGTGCATGGTCTGGGTGTTGGTGGCCAAACATGCCTGTCCAGGTAGGTACCTGCAGCCTGTGGCGAGCTGCTTCCTTGGGAGCATCTGATCCACGTGCAGCTCCATGGTCTGCATACATAAATTTGGGGTTAAAAAGATGTAGATACATTCATATATCCTACTGGAAGTAAAATGACTGGAAGAGCTGGGATGGTTCATCTCTGCTTGTCTGCTGTCCCATCCCTGACCTGCTGATGAGGCGGCAGTGGGCGGCTGCTGCCCCTTCCCCGTTGCCTCCCCAGTGCCAGACAAGAGGCTGGTGCCATTCCTGGGGCGATCTCGGGGTTGTTTTGCTGTTATTCCAACCAGGCTGGCAGCCCTGTCAGATAACAGAAATTCAGAAATGAGAAGCAAATCAGAAGCTATAATAGTCTTTGCAGCGTAGTTACTACTTTTGGCATTTTCAAACCATTTAGGAAAACACTGCCAAGTTAAAAATCCAATCTGCATATGCGTTATAGTATGTATGCGTGTGTGGGGGGGTGTTTAAGTATAGGGGTGTGTGTTTTATGTAAGAAAACTTTACAAGGTACTTAAAATAGTCTGTTTTCTGGAATCGCTTCCATCCAGAGGATACTCAACCATGACGATGTCTCCTTGTCACCGAGGCGAGGAGCTGGGCCCCGGGCAGGGCAGGACCCGTTTGGGCCTCAGGTGTGAGCAGACACGCTGATGTGGGTGCATTGAGGTGTGTGGGGCTGGAGAGAGTCCAGCAACGTTTCCAGGGCCATCCAGCCCCAACGAACCCAAATGGAATTGAAGTGGGATGTCAGGGAGGAGGTAGGGGAAAAAAAAAAATAAAAAAAAGGAACCACTACCACCCCCAAACAACAAGCAAAACAAAACAAAATAAGCCCAAGACAAACTGAATTGGAGTTGGAAGTCAAGGGGTGTGTGTAGAAAAAAACAAACTAAATTAAAAAACAAAGGATATTCCCCCTCCCCCTCGAAAATCCCCCCAAAGCTGAAGAAGACCAACTGAATTGCAGTGGGATGTCAAAGGGAGTGGGGGGTGGGAAAGACACAAACTAAAAAACAAAGAACACCCTCCTCCCAGGAAAACAAAAGCCCAAGAAGACAAATTGGATTGCAGTGGAATGTTGGGGTGGGGGGTGAAAAAAACAAAAATAAACTAAAAAACAAAGAAGACACCCCCCCCAAAATAAAAATATCCCCCAAGAAGCTGAACAAGACAAACTTGATTACAGTGGGATGTTGGGGTGAGGGTGGAAAAAACCAAAATAAACTGCAAAAAACCCAAAGAACACACGTCCCGTCCCTCCAAAAAAAAGAGAAGCCCAAGAAGGCAAAATGACTAAAAAAACAAAGGAAAAAAAATCCTCCCCCCTCGTAAAAATCCCCAGAAAAGCTGAAGAAGACGAAGTGAATTGCAGCGGGACGTCGAGGGGGTGGGGTGCGGAGAAAAACCAAAATAAACTAAAGACAAAGAAAAAAAAACCACAGAAAACAAAAAATCAAAGAATAAAAACCTCAAAAAACCAAAAAACAACCCACATCCCCACCCCAACCAACTCCCCCTGGGACAGACTGAACTGCAGCGGGATGTCAGGGCGGGGGGGTAGGGGTGGGGGGTGGAAAAAAAAGAAAAAGAAAAAACAAGGGAAAAAAGCCCCCGCAGCCAGCGGAGCGCTGCCCGCAGGGAGCGGCCCCCCCCGCGCCAGGCCCCCCGGATCGCCCCCCCCCCCCCGGATCGGGCCCCCCGGCCCGGCCCCCGGGTCCGCCCGCTCCGCTCCGCGCTGCCGTCACGGGGCCGCGGCGCTGACGGGCGCTGACGCGCGGCGGCGGCGGCGGCGGTGGGGCGGCCCCGGGGCCCCGGCTGCGGGCGGGCTGCCTGCCGCTCCGCCCCGCTCCGCTCCGCCCCGCTCCGCTCCGCTCCGCACCGCTCCGCACCGCACCGCTCCGCACCGCGCCGCTCCGCACCACGCCACTCCGCTCAGCAGCGCTCCGCACCGCGCCGCTCCGCACCGGCGGCGGAGGCAGGCAGCGGCGGGCGCAGCGGCAGCGGGAGCGGGAGCGGGCCGGGGCAGCGGCGGGGGGGTGCGGCCCCGCAGCCCAGGGGGTAGCGGGAGTTGCAGCGGTGCGCGGTTCCGGCAGCGGTTCCCGCGCAGCTGGATCGCTGGGGAGGGCAGATGTTGCTAATGGCAGCTTGAGCACGGATGGGCAGAGCGCAGATGGAATGCAACACGTGCCATATGGTCCGTTTAGCCTTTCACCTCGAAGGACATCAATCACATAGATCCTGGGAAAACCGCCATGGCTCGGCGCGGCGGGATGAACGGCTCGGTGCAGCTCCGGTGCCTTGACCTGTGTAAGGACGAGACGGTGCGCGGATCGCCCTGCTGCTGTGCCAAGGAAGTGGCCAAACCCAGCCAGGCTTCAAACACCACAAACACCCCTCTGCACTGAGGGCCCTGACAGCCGTCAAAGCAGGAAGCGCTGGCGTGCCACCCGTGACGCGCTTGCTGGTGACAATAAAGGGAAAGTACGGCTGTATGGTCGTCCGTAGAATAATCACATGTGAACAAGAATATAAGCGGAAATAAACATTACTGTGGTAAATAACCCGATATCATCTGATACTGCCAGTGTAACGGAGTTGCAGGAGTGGACTAAGAGCAGGAAAGAAGGGAGAGTGATGCTCCTTCGGAAGTTTTAGGAAAACATAAGGGGGGTAAGGGAGTGCTCGTGAGCCGCTCTGGTCACATCCCAGTCTGGCAGCGATCCCCCCGCCCACGCTCTGACGGCTTTTGCTTCACACCAGGGCTCCACTCCACATCAGCATCCAACATCCCAGCTTCTGTCGCAGCTGCTCGCTTGCTGAGGGGAAACCTGGCAGTTCTTGGGGAGCACGTGTACCCCCACATGCTGCTCCGTGTACCCCCATGCGCTGCTCCGGGGCTGGAGCTGTCAGCTGCACCGGGAGGGGATGGCAGTGCTGGCGCTGCAGCCACTGCGTGAAGACACTGATCTTCAGCCGATCTCTGGTGGTGTCGGGGCCAGGCACAGCCACAGCGGTCATGTGCAGCCTGCCTCTTGCTCCGTTTGGGTGTGCAGCTGGGGACATAGCACCTGGTGTGCTCAAGTGAAATTGGACAAAAAAGGTGCTTTACTCATCTGTCCCTCTGGAAGGTGCTCACTGAAGTGATGCTACTCATTTTGGATCTCTCAGGGAAGATGCCAGTATGTGTTGCTGTAAACATCCGTCAGCAGCATGTGGGTTCACAAAGCATGGAACGGATCACAGGAGCTCTGGGGGGCCAGCACCCCCCTGTCCCCAGGCTGGGGAACATGGCCTTGGCCTGTAGTAGAGCGTCCTGAGATGTGGCAGCTTGTACATAATTGTATCTTCTGGTGTCCAGCACCTTTTTATAAGTCTTTTGCTCTGCTGAAGAGGAAACAAAGCTTCCCTCTCCCAAAACATCGCCCTGAAATGCTTGCCCAAGTTAGACAGGGCGCACGTGCATGGCTCGTGGCGCGGGTACTGGAGGCGTGTTCACACGGGGAAGGGTCGGCAGCAGCTGATGCATTGCCGGTGTGGCAGCCTCTGCGTCCATCCGGCAGGGACGTGGCCCTGTTGTACAGGGGCACCCACCGAGGCTGACTGGCCTGGAGAATAGAAGGAGCAAACCCGGGATGCTGCTGCAGGACACCCGTCTGACCGAGAAGCCAAAGCTGGGTTTGCCCATGTGCAAACAAACGGTTGCTTTTTGCACAGTGAGTTCCTGCCGTGCTGTGCTGCCCAAGAGTGCCAGACACAGAACACAGTTCAGACTTTATGCACTAACAGAATGGCGCAAGTAGGTGTTTCACGGAGCTCATGATGCGTTGCAGTCGCTGTGGGTGCTAACTGCAGCGCTAGCTGCATCCAACCGCGCTGGCCGCATCTCCTGCACTGGCTATCGCATACCTGGGCGCAGCTGCAGTGCCTGGCCAGTGCGGCTGCTGCCCTCGTGTCTGAGACACCAAGTGTTTCATCGTGGTCGTTGTGATCCAGTGACGGTCTTTCTCCTAACGGGCATACAACTGCACATCAGTTCCTGCGCTTCTTAATCTTAAACAAGCACTGACTTTCCTTGGGACCCTGCTGTGTGGGCAGATGGGAGTGACATGGATTTTTGCACTTTTCTTTGAAGTGACAGTCCCCAAAGCAAGCCTGTGTGCAGGTGGTTTCCAAAATACGGCCTACGGGCTCAGTTGTGGTGTGTCCTCCTGTGGCAGCTGTTCTAATGAGCTGCAGACTGCAAAACCTCATTAGACGTGGGCAGAGCCTTCCAGGAAGATGGATTTTTGCTTTTTGGAGCATGTTTGGGGATGGTCCTCCTATACGGGCCGTCCAAGGTCAAAACCACTTGTGACTCACCATTGCATCTGTTGACCGCTGACAGGAGGGCGTGGGCTCAGTGACGACACACCTCGGTGTGCGCACATGTGTGCACCTGCGCTTTTTCCTCGGGGAAGGAGGTGAAGCGGGCCCCGCGACGGGAGGGAGCAGCACCACCGAGCACGGTGGGTGTGAGCCCCACGACGGCTGGCTGTTCCTCGCCGGCGCTGCTTGTACGCAAGGCGAGCACGTCTCACCTGGGCGCGAGGGGTGTTGCAGTGACCACCAAAAGGTTTTCGCGGGGGACCTTGCTGTGCAGGTTCATGTCGCAGCAGTGCCACCCTCTTCCCTTGTCTCTGGTGTTGGGGATGGGGGTGGGGTGAGGCCCTCTTCAATTTAGCAGCTGCTTCGTTTTGAAGCATTGCTTTGCTAAGGGAGCTCAGCCTGCCGCGTGCAGAGCGCCCATCCGTGCCATTCTGGGGTTACCCTTCAGGGAGGCTAATGCAGCAACAAGGGACAAGGGGCACTTCATCGTTAGTACTTCGGGGGAAGAGCAACGGTTCTTTTTTAATTAAATGTGTTCTTTGTGCTCATGTATTTAGATACCAAAATACAGCATTTCACCACATGTATAAAATTGTGTTTGCATTTATTTAATTTACAGTTCTTTTTTAAAAGCATGTAGTCTCGAATGTTTGTTCTCATTTTTTTTTCACATCATTACTCTGATACTGCTTGATTAGCTCCCTCCCCAGTCATGATTGGTAATTAAAATAGGCATTAAAATTAGTCACTTAGCAATTTTGCTGTTCAATTGGCAATTAAATTACTTAATTGCAATTAAAGTCCTAATTTTAATTGGCAAAATGATAGATGTAGATTTAAGATAATATGTATAAATACTTTAATAAGTGTCTATATAAGGATTACTTAATTACTCAACTTCAAGTTTATGCTGTTAACTTTAGAACTTTTAAGTGAGTAATGAAATTTATATTACATCTATTCTAAGGATATGGTAATTAGATGTATTACTTATCTCTATAAGGGCCTTTGCGGTAAGTTTCTTCGGTGATGTTCAAACTAGAGCCTGGCCGAGCTCCCGGGGTCAGACCGACGTGGACAGTTCCGTGGCAGCCCTGCAGCGGGAGGCCTGGCAGCTGAAGGCATGCGCAGGGCGGCCGGCCAAGCTCCTCCGGCACCCTTGGGGTGAGCACAGCAGGGACAAAGCCAAGGCAGCGCATCCAGACTCGAAACCGTCATTTCATATAGTCCTGGCGGATCAGAGGCACCTTACAGCGTTGCATGATTTCTGTACTAATTTGTCTCATCTCCTCTCCTGTTGGATAAACCTCAGCAGTAATTCTGTAGGAGCAGGAGAATATAACCACCGAGTGGCAACGACCGTTCTGGATGTGAAGGAGCCAGACGGCAGCAAGCCGTTTGTCTCGGGTGTTTGAGTTTTTACAGCGTAAGCTGAAAGGTAAAAGCGTTTGCTGAGTGAGAACGATGACTGAGTTACAGCGGGGGAAACGTGTTGGGAAGGAAGGATCATGGTTTCCCACAAACCATTCCTATGTAAGCGCTTTGGAGGGTTTTGCTGCAAGGCAAGGGTTCGGGCTTGCAAAAGTTGGCATTTGAGGTGGAGGTTGCACCGCGCTGGGTGCCGCTGTCTGTCGTCCTGCTGTTCTGCACAGAATGGTATGACCGGGCCCCATGTGCAGCACCTTTCCCCGGCCTTCACTACGCCTCACACGCTCTGCTCTCTTGCACTTTTCAGAAAAAGCACCCGCGAGCCAACGCACCGTGCCTCGTGTGCGACAGCGTGGCTGCCCCGCAGCCATGAGACGTGATCTTTTGCCTTTTTCTTTTCCTTTTTTTCCGCGGGCTGGGTTGCAGCTGAGGGGCCCACGACCAGTGTCAGACCCACCTTCCGGAGCCTGTCCGGGAGGAGGCCGCGCGTTCCCTCCAACCTCGGAGCAGCGACCCCTCGGAAGCCCCGCGCGCCATCGCAGCTCGGCAAAATTAAAATTTCTGATAATTTTTATTAAGTGCAGCGCCCTTCATTACATTGAACCGCTTCTGCTTTGCATCCTCCCCCTGCAACTACCTCCTCCGGCCCGCGCCGGCCCGAAGTTGCGCGATCACCGGTGCAAAGCGGCTGGGTCCCCCCAGAAACAACCGCGGGGGGAGCGACCCAGCGCCCCGGGAGCTCCCGTCGGGGCGCGCGCTATTTTTGGCGCGCCGGGTGGTTGCGTCAATGGTGACGCCGGCGGGTGGCGGGGTGGGCGGGAGGCGCGCGGCGCCACGCCCCACTCTCACTTTTTCCCTTTCGCCGGGCGGGTGACGCCACCGCCCTCTATGCAAATGAAGCCCCGCCCCGCCGCGCTTTAAGGTGCCGTCGGGGAGGGGAAAAGGGGGGGCGGTGCCCACCTGAGGGCGTGTCCCTCGGTGTGATGTCACCGTCGGAAATTTACCAAAGGGAGCGCGCGGCCAAAGGGGCGGGGGAAGGCCGGCCCCTCCGGCGTCCTGATTGGTCGGAGGGGGTGGTGACGCGCGGTGACGCGCGGGGGCTCGAGGTGCACGTTGGCTGTGGCACAGGGAGCCCACATAAACAAAGGCACATTGCGGGGAAGGGACAGTCCGGCCGCTGCGCTGCCGCCGCGCTCCCCGCCGCAGCCCCGACGTGTTCCCGCCGCGCCGCGCCCTGCCCGCCGCCCGCCGCCGCCCGGCACTTGGATGCATGCACAGGTCTCCGCTCCCCGGTGAGTGCCCCCTCCCCACGCGGGGCTCCCACGCGCGGGGGGGTGCGTGGATGGAGGCGTGTGTGTGTGTGTCACCCGCCGAGCACGCGTGGGGAGCGGGGTGCGGCGCCGCGCGGCTCCGCGGCTCCGGTTCGGGGAAGGCTCCGTGGGTAGGGGGGGCTTGTCACGCTGCCCGGGGTGGGTGGCCCGTGGATGTGGTGTCACCCGTGGTGCTGTCAGGCGGAATCGGCGGGCTGCACGGCTGCGGCTGCTTGCCCGGGAGGGCTGTCACCGGGCGGCGGCTCACGGTCCCGCGGGGCGCCGAGACCCCCGGGAGGCGGGAAGCCCCGCGCCTCGCCCGGCTCCCCCGCGGACGCGTCTCTCGCCTTAGAGGAGACGGAGGAACGCACGGGCTAAACAGCAGAGCGGGGGGCGAGCCCGCCGGCTGTCCGAGATGCGAACGATCGCAGCCCGCCCGCTGAAAGTTTTCCTCCCGCTTAAAAAAACCCGCAACAATAATAAATAAAGCGAACAAGCCCGGCCGGCCCGGCGGGGGCTGCGGGGGTGCCCAGCTCCCCCGGGAGCGGGGCCGCAGGGGGGGCCCGGGCCGCGCGTCGGGCAGGGTCTGCCGGGGGTGCCCCTCGCCCCCCGCTGCCGCCGGCCCCGAGACAGCTTGAAGAGCCGCTGCGTGTGTGTGTGTTGCAGCCAGCGCGCTGGGCAGGCTGGAGCCCTCCTCCGTGCTCTGAAACCGCGGAAACTTCGCTCTCCGCTGACCTCCGACGCTGTCCGCCTTCAGCTCCTCCGAAAACGCCTCTAACCCGGCTGAAGGTTTGTGCGCTCCGCTCCGCAGCCCCCCGCGGCCCCGGGGCGGGGAGGGACCCCCCGCCTGCCTCCCTCCTGCCGGCGCCGGCCGGGGCAGCGCGGTGCCCGGCGGAGCGGGGCGGGGCGGGGGGGGCAGCGCGGTTGTGCGGGCCGAGTCTATATGACCGTGTTTCGTTTCCAGCCATGCCCTGTGTTCAGGCTCAGTATGGGTCCTCGCCTCAAGGAGCCAGCCCGGCCTCCCAGAGCTACAGTTACCACTCTTCGGGAGAATACAGCTCCGATTTCTTAACTCCAGAGTTTGTCAAGTTTAGCATGGACCTCACCAACACTGAAATCACTGCCACCACTTCTCTCCCCAGCTTCAGTACCTTTATGGACAACTACAACACAAGCTACGACGTGAAGCCACCTTGCTTGTACCAAATGCCCCTGTCCGGACAGCAGTCCTCCATTAAGGTGGAAGACATTCAGATGCACGGCTACCAGCAGCACAGCCACCTCCCCCCCCAGTCCGAGGAGATGATGTCCCACTCAGGCTCCGTGTACTACAAGCCCTCATCACCCCCGACCCCCTCCACGCCCGGCTTCCAGGTGCAGCACGGCCCCATGTGGGATGACCCCAGCTCCCTGCACAACTTCCACCCCAACTATGTGGCCACCACGCACATGATCGAGCAGCGCAAAACGCCCGTCTCCCGCCTCTCCCTCTTCTCCTTCAAGCAGTCGCCCCCTGGCACCCCCGTCTCCAGCTGCCAGATGCGCTTCGATGGGCCCCTCCACGTCCCCATGAACCCCGAGCCGGCCGGGGCCCACCACGCTGTGGACGGGCAGGCCTTTGCCGTCCCCAACCCCATCCGCAAGCAGCCCTCCATGGCCTTCCCCGGCCTGCAGCTGGGCCACGCTCCCCAGCTGCTGGACAGCCAGGTGCCCTCGCCGCCCTCGCGGGGGTCCCCCTCCAACGAGGGGCTCTGCGCCGTCTGTGGGGACAACGCTGCCTGCCAGCACTACGGCGTCCGCACCTGCGAGGGCTGCAAGGGCTTCTTCAAGGTGAGCGGGCGGCGGGCAGGGCGACGGGCAGCGGGGGGGGGGACCCGCCGGGGCAAAGAGCCGCTTTCCCCTTCAGATGGAAATTGGTTAGGACAGAGAACTGTGTCTGAGCTAACCATGTGGAACAGAATTCCCTGTGGTAAAATTAAGTGATCTCTTTATTTCACCATCCTGATTGAATAATCTTATCATTTTAAATAGAGAAGGTCTCCAAGGAATGTAAATAATATGAATGCCCACGGATTTGTATTTACTGAGCATCCCTTTCCCTCCTCTTGGCATATAAAACACAGCTAGGAGCTGCGAGGTTAGCTCAAATGTTAACGCTATCAATTTTCTCCTGTTAAATGCCCTGGGAAAAAAAAAAAAGAAAAAAGGAAAAGAAAAAAGGGAAAAGAAAAAAAAGACGGGAAAATAAAAACAGTAAGGGGAAAATAAGGGGAAAAAGAAAAAAGGGGAACAAAAAAATGGGAAAATGGAAAAAAGGGGAAAAAGCAATTGTGAAGGGGGAAAGAAAAAAGAAGGGGATAATGATAAAAGGAAGGGGAAAGAGAAAAAGGGGAGACAAGAAAGGGAGAAAGGGGGGTGAGAAAGGGGAAGAGGGGGAAAAGAAAGGGAGAAAGGGGGAAATGGAACATGGAAAGAAAAAGGAAGGCGGGGGGAAGGGGGGAAAGGAAATAAAGAGGCGGCCGGGGAGAGGGCGGTGGGGAGCGGGGCCCGCAGCAGCGGCCGCTGACGCCGCTCGCCCCGTCCCGTCCCGTCCGGCAGCGCACGGTGCAGAAGAACGCCAAGTACGTCTGCCTGGCCAACAAGAACTGCCCGGTGGACAAGCGCCGCCGCAACCGCTGCCAGTACTGCCGCTTCCAGAAGTGCCTGGCCGTCGGCATGGTCAAGGAGGGTGAGTCCGCGGGGCCGCCGCCCCCCGTCGGGCCGTGCCGGGCCGTGCCGTGCCGGCCGGGGCGGCTGAGCACCGTCTCTCTTGCAGTGGTGCGCACAGACAGCCTAAAAGGCCGGAGGGGTCGTTTGCCATCCAAACCGAAGAGCCCCCAGGAGCCCTCTCCCCCCTCTCCCCCGGTGAGTCTGATCAGTGCGCTGGTGAGAGCCCATGTCGACTCCAACCCGGCTATGACCAGCCTGGACTATTCCCGGGTAAGCGGGACCGAGCTCGCGGGGGGACCTAGCTGCGCCCACCCGCCCGGGGAGGGGGGGCAGCCGGCCCCGCTCCGGCGGCTCCGGCGGCCGGCGGGGAGAGGCGAGCCGGGGGCCCCGCCGCCCGGCCCGACCCGGTGCTGCCCGGCGCTGCCCGGCCGCCCCCCCGGGGGTCCTGCTCCGCCGCCGCGCCGCCCGCCCCGGGATCGGGCCCGCGGAAACCGCCCTCTGCGCACGGAGAGCGGCGACCTCGTAGCGCCGTTCCTAATTGAATTAATTGCCCCGGAACATCTCATTTCCTCACTGGTCAGGGAGAGGTTTAATTGTTATAAAAACTCGGCTCCCCGACTAGAAGCGGGGTTAGCAATTTCACGGGTTATATACTTTAGAGAACCTCATTAAGTGCTTTATAAAATGAATTTCCAGTTCCAGGCTAACCCCGACTACCAGATGAGTGGAGATGACACCCAGCACATCCAGCAGTTCTATGATCTCTTGACCGGCTCCATGGAGATCATCCGAGGATGGGCAGAGAAAATTCCCGGCTTCACTGATCTCCCTAAAACAGACCAGGACCTGCTCTTCGAATCCGCCTTCCTGGAGCTGTTCGTGCTGCGCCTGGCATACAGGTACGTGGCCGGCCGAGGGGGGAACTTCTGGGCAGTTATGAAATCAGATCCTTTCAAGGTCCACTGATCTGCGTTTTATTAACTCCTCGGTAATTAGGTGCCTCTTAAATCCTTCATTTATTGCTCTTCAAGTAATTAGTTGTTTAGCTCCCCCCACCCCCCATCTTCTCTCTCTTTTTTTTTTTAAAAAAACTTTTTCCCTTTCTCTTTTTCTTTTTTTTCTCTCTCTTTTTGCTTGTCTTTCTTCCTCTCTGTATCTTTATTTCTTCCCGTGTTTGTTTCTTCCTCTCTTTCTCCTTATCTTTTAAATCTTTTTTTTACTTTTCATCTTTTGCTCTTCTTCACCTTTGCTTTTCTTTCTTTTCCTCTGTCTATCTAATCTACCTTCATCCTTATTCATTCATTCATCTGTATGTGTTGGGGTTGTCACATTCCTTCCAGGTCAAATCCAGTGGAGGGCAAGCTTATCTTCTGCAACGGGGTGGTCCTGCACCGGTTGCAGTGCGTCCGTGGCTTTGGGGAGTGGATCGATTCCATTGTTGAATTTTCCTCCAACTTGCAAAACATGAACATCGATATCTCTGCCTTCTCTTGCATCGCTGCCCTAGCTATGGTCACAGGTCGGTGTCCCCCCTCCTTCCCGCTCGAGCCCCAGCCAGGCAGCTCCTTTTCCCTTCCTCTCCCTGTCAGACATGTAACCTCCTGTGTCCTTCTGTTTTGCAGAGAGACATGGGCTTAAGGAACCCAAGAGGGTGGAAGAACTTCAAAACAAGATTGTAAATTGTCTCAAAGACCATGTGACTTTTAATAACGGGGGCCTGAATCGCCCCAACTATTTGTCCAAACTCTTGGGGAAGCTCCCTGAACTTCGCACGCTTTGCACGCAGGGGCTGCAACGCATTTTCTACCTGAAACTGGAAGATTTGGTGCCACCGCCAGCAATAATCGACAAACTTTTTCTGGACACTTTACCTTTTTAAGACTCTTCCCGAGCACTTCCACTGAACTGAAGAGAATCTTCACCTTTCTGAAGGGGAATTCATCTGGGCCCAATGCAGCACCTCTGGGTGCCAGCTCCCCATCCAAACCAGTGTTGCTAACCTCCTGCAGGCAGAACGCGAATGGGCATTTTGGCTCTGGGGCATCATGGATGCAGATCATGGACAACACAAATACCATGGTATAAACTTTTTATTATCAGCTTATAAATGAATTTATTATTAAGGACTTCTGATTAAAGAGATGAACATATCTGGCAACGCCGGGTGCGCAGCTAAGACTCATACGGTGACAAAGCGTTAAGGTGACCCACAAGTCTCACCCTCCTAAAGACTAAAGTTTTCTGCTGTAAAAGAAAGCTGTAATATATACGAAACCTAAATGTTGCGTGGGTGGCATGTCATTAAAGGTGGCAAAGGCTTGTAAATTTATCAGATGCAGTTTGGCTTTTTAAAAATTATTCTGTGCCTATTTATGAAGAAATATGGAAAACAATTAAAAAAATAACTACAAATTAAAGCTAAACGTGTTTGCAAAAAAAAGAGAAAAAAAAAAGAAAGAAAAATAAAGAAGGGAGAATAAAGAGAAAGAAAAATAAATCTCTCCATACCAGGAAAGCATGACGATTCTAGGGTGACAATGTTATAGGCACTTGCTATTTCAGTAATGTCTATATTCTATAAATAGTATTTCAGACACTATGTAGTCTGTTAGCTTTTATAAAGACTGGTAGTTATCTAAGCTTCAAACATTTTCTCAATTGTAAAATAGGTGGGCACAAGTATTACAAAACCCGAAATCCTCCCCAAAGGGACACATAGTGTTTGTAAACACCGTCCGACATTCCTTGTTTGTAAGTGTTGTATGTACTGTTGATGTTGATTAAAAAAGAAGTTTATATCTTGATTATTTTGTTGTCTAAAGCTAAACAAATCTTGCATGCAGCAGCTTTTGACTGTTTCCAGAGTGCTTATAATATACATAACTCCCTGGAAATTACTGAGCACTTTGAATTTTTGTTTTGTTTTGTTCTGTTTTTTTATGTCTGAAATTGTCGGTTAATATATTATTTTATGTTCGAGTAATATTTTTAATATTGCCATATCCTGTAGTATTTTTCTTTGTGTATTTCCAGTATGGCACATGACACGAGTCACTGCCTTTTTGGTTGGGGTTTTGTTTTGGGTTTTTTTTTCTATGGTGTATGACAGTTAGAAACGCTGTTGGTTTTTTGGTTGGTATTTTTTTTTCCCCCTCCTGATAACTCTTTCTTTGAGAAAGACAATTTTAATGTTTACAACAATAAAACATGTAAACGAATAGAATCTCGTCTTCTTTCTGTCCAAGCGAGAAGCGCCCACCGCCAGCATCCATTGCACATAAGGACAATAGCCTCTACAAGGTAGGACTAACCCACCGAGGAGAATGGATGGGGCGCTTTGCGTTCACAAGGCGGGCGGCCCGACGCGCCGGCTCGGCGGGGGGACGAGGAGGAAACCCTGAGGCTCCCAGGTCGGTCCTTTCCCAGATTTTTCCCCGTCTCTGCAGCATCCCCAGCCCGCTCCCGCGCCGGCCTTTGCTTCGGCAAATACCTCGAATTGGGGGAACGGAGCGGGGGTGTCTCGTCGCTGCCCCGCAGCTGGGATGGGCCAGGGGGGTGGCAGCCCTGGTGGGCACGGCGGGGGTGCTGGGGGGCCGAAGGCTGGGGCGCTCCCCGGCGGGGCGGGCGCGTCGCTCGGAACGCGGCTGTGCCGGGACCCGCCGCCCGCAGCACCGACCGCGGGAGGTCCCGGCGGTACGGGGTCCCGGCGGTGCGGGGGGCAGCCCCACAGCCTCCCCCCACCGCCCCCCTCCAGCCCCGGCGAGGGGCTCGGCGCGGACGAGGAGGGGGTGTCTCGGCCCCGCAGCCCGCGCGTCCGGCGTGGGAGGGGGGAGGAAGGCAGCGCGGTGGGACGGCTGGGACGGGGAACTTCGGCCGGGCACAAAAGAGAAATGCCGGGGGGGGGGGCACCCCTGAAATCAGCCTTCAGCCCGCTCTGCCCCGCGTCCCGCCGCGCCGACACAGGACGGCTCACGGCGGGGGGGAGGGGGGCGGCGGGGGCGATGCTGGGGCGAGGGACCGCGCAGCCCCCCGTGGCCGCCCCTCACCCGCGGCCGGGGAGCCGGGTGGCCCCGCGCCCAGCCGCCCCCTCGGCGGGGTGACGCGCCCCCGGCCCGGGCTGCCGGCCCGGCGTGGGGCAGGGGCTGCGGGCCCGCCCCGGCTGTGCGGTGCTGCGGCCGGGGGGGAACGGACCCCTCGGCTGGTCGCGGGTAGGGATTTTGTGGCTCGGGATTCCTATAAAAAAATTTAAAAAGAAAAGTTTTAAGAAGAAATAAAAAGCGGCGTACTTACTGCGGGGGTGCGGGGGCAGCGCGTTAGGCACAGCGGAGGGGCTCGCGGCCCGGAGCCGGGTGCCGCCGCGGGCGGGGGCTGAGGGCACCGCGGCTGTAACCCTGGGCAGAGCCTCCCCCCGCTCCCGGCCGCTCCCCTCCGCGCCGTTCGGGGTCACCCTCCCGAGGTGCCCACCCCTCACCCCGGGGAGCAGCAGCTGCCCCTCCGACGCAGCCGTCTTACACCTGCCTGGGCTTTCCCGCCGGCCGCCACGCGGTCCCGTCTTCCCGCAGGTTCCCAGGCCCTTCCCCCCGCTCCGCATCCCCCCGGGTGGGCTCCGGCCACGGCTGCGGCCCGGGCGGCGGGGCCTCGGCGGAGCGCTGCCTGCCCGGCCGCCCGGGCGGCTCGGTCGGGGCTCCCCGCAGGTAACGCTCGCCGGGCGCCCCGGGGCTCCGCGGCCCTCGGCGGGCGGCCGGACAGGCGGCAGGGGAAGGGCTGCTTGTGCCAGAGGCCTCGGTGCCCCCCGGGCGCTGCCGCGCTCCCCGCCTCGCAGACCCCCAGGAAGGACGGGCGGACGGAAAGCCGGACCGAGGGGCTGCACGGAGGCGTTCGGAAAAACGTTGGGAGGGGAAGCTCGACACGGAGTGCGGAGCTGAAGGGATAATTTTGAAACGGTATTTATCAATGGGAGGATTTATTAAAAGATTTTACTTCTGTAGGCTCACAGTATTTCAGATCGGTAACTGGCTTAATTATTTTAGCTCCATGCTAAATTGTGAAATTTGTTACTGCTCTTTCTGCTTGGCTTGTGGGAGAAGGCAGGCAAAAACCATTCTGTTTTGTTCCCTCAGGTTTCCTTTTTTTTTTTTGTAGTTCATTGTCAGGCCGCTGGGCTGATATAACCAAACTTTTTTGCTCATACCATTGCACTGTCTTCTACACAGTTACTCCTTCTATGCACCGATGCATAAGGACGGAATCCATTTGCTTTATTTATCTAAAAGTCACATTTCTGTTTCCAGTCGCAGTTACATTGTGGATGGTCTCATTGCTCCTCTGCGGAGCCGGACACCTTTTCCCTCCTGGTGTGGAAGGGTGAGAAGATTGCACTAAGGCACATTTTTCCAAAATACGCTAGGGTTTACAAACTCGACAAACAAACTGGGGGTGAATTCAGGTTGGGTGTTTGCTTATACAGTACATCGTATTCAACTTGTGACATTTAATTTAAGCTTCATTTATCTGAGGGCTGGGATCATGTAATGTATGCCTTGCATATGTTACGCTTCGAGTTCCATAAAGCTGTGCTTGCCTGCAGTAATTCTGATATAATTCACAATCGGTGACTTAGGGACAAGAAAGTGTCGCGATGTATTCTGAAACCGCCTTTCCTGAATGTAGCACCGGGAAGATGAATTACTGCAGGCACGAGACCCGTGTAGGAGCTTTATTAGTTTTG
The DNA here is from genome assembly GCF_023634085.1 of Falco cherrug. Lineage (NCBI taxonomy): Eukaryota > Metazoa > Chordata > Aves > Falconiformes > Falconidae > Falco > Falco cherrug. The sequence goes on along the minus strand of NC_073704.1, from coordinate 42,916,175 downwards.
GAATGCAATCAGCAACACTTGCTTTCTTAGTCCTTTACCTAATTATCCTCATTGCATATGTCACATACACAGAGAGCAGCCAGGAGGAATCTATGTCTAGGGTAGTCAAAGCTAGAAAATTTGTGTTTTATGTGATTTTACCCTTCTGACTTCTTTAGCAGTAGAAATCCCTGTACCGGCTGCATACGTAAAAGCACTTCGGATGCACCTGTAGCTGATTTTTTTTATGTATAAGTAAACCCACTGCTGCATAATCTGCACTTGCTGAAACGTTAGCCCTAAGTAACCTTTACAGCTGGTTGTGGTGCAGAGGGAGATGTTGGTATTCATGAATGTTTTGACATATTTGACATTTTCTATATGGTGCACTCTTTCTCTGGTTTTCTGATTTCCTCCTGTCTTTGCTCCCCTATTTTAGTAGTAAATAGTAGCCTTCATCAGGGTGTTGTGGTCTGGATTGGTTTGGAGGCAGAAGGGTGGATCTGCAAAAAAACTTAAGCTTTCTGGTTTGTGGTTTGTTTTAGTTTGGTTTGTTTTGTTTTTTGCTTTTTTTTTTTAAGTTATTTTATTTCAAAGTATGCATTTAGGTAAATAAAGGGATTACTGCATTTTAACGTGGTGCGACTATGATCAGAAGAGCTCATTTTGACAAAATAGGTGATTTGTGTTCTCTTTCAAAAGAAGCACGTCTGGCATACAGATTTGTAAAAATCTGAAGGCAAGGGAATTCTGCGTAACTAGAACTTAATGTAGATGCAGTATAAATGTATTAGGTTTATTACAGTACTAGCGAGGCAGCCCTACTTAATTCAGCAAGGTGATTTGTGATCGCTTGAGTTTCCAATGCAATGCTTTCCGCAAGGTGGAGAACGTGCCAGGCTATGGAATGACTGATGAGAAAACTAATTTTGGATAAATGTAAACAATACATCGAGTTGAACAGGCCTTACGTCTGTTCGATAATTTCTAGTTTTTTATCCACATCTATATACAGTGTTCTGTACGCAACCAAATCTCATTAGTAAATTTGGGACCTTCACTAAGACAAGAGAACTTCTGTGATGCTGCTAGGGTGTTTTGGTCACTTAAACGTCTTTCTCCTCAGCTCCCTCTGTGATGGTTGAGTGGCTTTGGGAATGTAGGAAGAGTTTAATACAGACTAATGCTTCTGTTTAGGAGAAATGATACTCAAACAACTTTTCTATGTAGACAGCTTTTTCATGTAACCTCCCTATGTTGGACCAGAGCCTGGTTCCTCCAGCTCGCTGCAGTGGTGGTGATTACAGCTGTTTTTTGGCAGGCAGTGGGGGTTGCTGGGGTAGTGCTCTAAACTGCAGCACTTTGGGTTTGGTGATTGAAGTAATGGCTTTAATAGGACAAATCTGCTGTACAGCACTGGTGAAAGTAGCTTTTAATTCTTGTTGTATACCCTGTTAAAGGCAGAGGGGCTTGCACATGTTAAGAAACACTGAATAACATTACTTAAATAATTTTTCTTGACTAACTTGGTTCTCTACAGACACATCAATCCAAAATTTTAATCATTCTACCATTTTAATGTTCCATGTAAATTACATGGTATACTACAAGAACCCACTCAGAACTGCAGACAATAAAACATAGCTGTAATCCAGTTGTAAAATAAACGGCAAAAAGTCTTTTCTGCCTGTTCCCGTTCTCCGACAAAACTTGTAAAGATGTTTGGGATTTGTAATCCTTAAATGCTGTGAAAGTGCCTGCGTTTAGTTACTGGAACAGCTGCTCAACTGGCGCTTTGGTAATTGCGTGTGTTTGATCCCAGGGTGAGATGTCACTGATGCACACTGCGGTGTATAGCAAGGAAAACGCCAGGCCTGCGCTGGTGGCAGATCTCTCTTAAACAGTTAAGGTATGTACCTTCAGACAAGAAACCCTCCAGCTTATTCATAAAGAAATAAAGTGAAGCGACAAGCTCTGGAGCAAAACTGGAAAGGCCAACAACGAGGGGCTCTGCTGCGGGAGGAGGGAGTGGGTGCTTCAGCCCCTCTGGAAATGTTCTGATTCCGGGGAGAGAATGTCACCATGAGCAAGGGATGGGCTCAGCTCACGGCGTGGGGAGTGGAACCGCTGTCTTTCAGATTGAAAGCAGTGTCTTAATTTCCACTCGATTGTACTCAGTCCGGGCTTGGAACAGCCATGCCATTTGATGGGCAAAATGTGGCTGAGGCGGCAGGTAGGGATGCTGTGTCCCGGTGGATGCCCTCGCATGGGTGAGGAGGGAGCAGCAGCCGGAGCCCACCCAGGGTTGGCAAAATGGACCACAGCCACAGCGAGGTATCACAGTGGGTGCTCCGCAGTGGTTGTTCCTGAGCCTGTTGGGCTACTTAAATGCACTCCTGGGGAACTGTAAGCACGGGCATTTTGAAAGAAAAGGTGCAAACTGCGAATCCTCTTGGTGTGCAGAGGCAGGGGCCAGGCTTCTCTGGAGGGCGCAGCAGCTGCCCTTCTGCAGAGCTCTGTCGGAAGGTTCCACGGGTGATTTGGTACCTCTAGCACACAGAGTTTGGTTTTTTTAGCACTGACATAGCTAATTCTGTTGGATTGCTTCTAAATACTATGCTCTTTAAGACTGTCCCCGGGTTTGTATGGGCTGACATTTTTTTTGTCCCAGATATTTCTCCTGTTTTTATCTCCACTTGCTCCTTGCCAGCTGCTAGCACAGCTCCTTGCCTCCAGGCAGGAGGGCAGGTGAGCAGCTCTCCCTGGCAGCAATGCCAGGGTTGCTTTGCTTTCCGAGGCTGCTGGGGTGGGTGCTCCCTGCTCCATGCCCTCTCCCTGGAGTGGGATGCAGCCTGACTCTGAGATGCTCACCTTGGGGGAAAGTGTGGGATGGAGCTGGGCTGAGGGGTCCATCAGCATTTTGCAATGACATGCGCTGCCTCCGTGCTCCCAGCCTGTGGAAGGCAAGCCCCTGGCATCAGGATCGCTTTGTAAAGCACAGCTTAGCAAGTATCCCCACAAACTCTGTTTTTTTTTTTTTTTTTAAATCTCTCTCTTTCTCTCCAGTTCTAAAAGTCCTTTAGTTGTTGGGTATTTTTGTTTCAGAGCCATTTAAGTAATCCTTATTTTTGACAACTTTACTCTCCTTTTATAAGAAATGGAAAACATAGAAGTGTAAAAGCAGGAATCTGCTGAGCCCATGGAAACAGAACTCGCTGCTCCTGCAAACCGTGCTGTAGCTGAAGTTACCTAGTGAAGGTTCAGGACTATCGTATTTTCAAAACACAACATTTCCCTACAGCTGCAATTAAGTTGTTTGAGAAGCTAAGTGACTAGGTGCTATAGGGTGCTTTTTTCTGTTTCCTGTAAAATTGGGTATTGCCCTGGACAATGTGTTCAAATAATGTGGATAAGACTCTTGAGTAGTGACACAACCTCCAGTATGTGGCTATGAGTTTTGCTTTACAACGGGAGTCTCGTTTTACAAACCTTAGGCATGTGAGTATACTGGCATTAATAAGCGGCTGAAACAAGGACTTGTTAGCATAGCATCGTACCATTTTTAAATTATATCTGTATATACAAAAAATTAATGTAAATGGTAGAGGGTCCCAAAGAATAGAAACCCCAAATGATGTCTTTATGATATTTATAGCAAGAATAATCTGCTGTGTAACTGAGGGCATAAGCAAGGACAATAAAACACAGTTGCGCCTATTACAAGTTAATTTCAAGTCATATACTGATGTCTTTTCTCCTGAAAAGCCTCTATAAAAATGAATCTTTGTGCTAATTCCTGAAGATGGAGCTTATAGAACTCAAAGAACTGTAAAATTTTTACTTCATTGCATTTCCTAACAAAAACAAATAAATTTCATGTTTTCACATTACTTCCTTAATCATTTGTATGTGAGCAATATCACTAGGACTGAGAAATACACATTTCCTACAATACTTTTGTTTTAGAGTCGTATTTTTAGCAGATTTGCAAAACAAATATGAAATAATAGCGTAAAGTTATTTGGAAAAAGACATTGATATTAGCAAAAACAGAGCGGGACTGTTAGCTAAAATTAACCACAAACATCTGCTATCTATGCCTGTCTTAAAATCTTAGGAAAGAAAGTTGCAGGTTCAGTAAACGAGGGGTAGGTAGAAACCATGATTTTTGTAATCCTAGAAATACCTGTGCCATGGAAACTCTGAGCAGGTTTATTTTCCGTAGTGATCAGAGGATGTACAAGCCCTGAGAACATTTGCAGATGTTTCTGCACCAGAGTGCAATGTGAGAAAGAAATCCTGTGTTGTTTTCATTTGTACGTCCGCGATTCCTTTACAAGTTAAGCAAATATTTAATTGGGATTAATACTGTGGTGTTCTTTATTCAGATAAACATGAAACTACAACAGGAGTGGTTAGTCCTCTTAATGCAGGAGAAGCCGTGCCATCATATCCACTGTTTTAGATGGAATTACAAATCAGTGCGTGGGAATGCAGAAGATAGCAATGTATTTGAACTTTTAATGCAGTACCGCACAGAATCTTGCTCGAAAGATTAATTAACAAGGGCCAGGCTGCGAGCGCTGTGGCGTGGCTGGAAGCCAGCTGGTGGACCTGGAGCCCAGCACCAAGGCAGTGCTGGGTCTGGGCAAGGCTTCCAGGGAAGCTGTTACAGCCCTTGGTGTTAAGCTCAGGGTCTTCAGCACCAGTACTGATGATTTGGAAGACAAACAGCAGGTGTGTCATATTTTTAGTGAAATTAATGTGGTGGTTTGTTTTCTTTTTTCCAAACAATTCGGTTAGTTAGAGATTACCAATGTATGTAGGGCCCTTCAGAAACTGATAAGTGAATGCAAACTGCTCTGACTCCCTGAGACAAGCTGGGTCTAGGAATTAGGGTCAGGCTCAGGATGACTTTATTTTCCAGATTAACTGTTACTTTGCTATCTAGTGCAGAAATGATGCAGACCAACATATTAGTGAGAAGGAAGTCACTTTAAAGAAAAGATGTTAAGTTGGAGCTGGAAGGAAATGTAGCAGGATTTAATGAGCTTGTTGTGGGACATGCGGCCAAAATTAAAATTGGAAGTGTGCTTTGAGGTGAAAAGGGGAGATGTAGCAGCCCCCTCTTTCCGAATGCAGGAGTCCAGCAGAATGAAATGCTGAGTACCCTGTTTAAACATGGTGGCTGTATTCGTGATAGAGTCGGTATTAACATTTCTATTCGACTCATACTGTTGCTCCTGCTAGTGCAGGATTGTTTCTGTACTGCTCGTGGCTGTTTGCCAAAGCCAGTGGCTATAAAGTACAGCAGGTGACGAAAGCGAGCATGCCATAACTGTAAACTAGTAAAACTTCCCTGTGTAACCTGAGTGGGTTTTGCCCGTCTGCTTTTTCACAGATTCTGTTCAGTCAACAGGCTTTTTGCATGGATATTTCTCAGGATCTGATTTTAATGAGAAAAATAATTCAGGTGTGGCCGCTATTAGCTCATGGACAATATTTACTGCCAACTCATAAACCCCTTGGAAAACTGATTTTTAAATGAAAGTGTTAATATAGCTCTAAGCATGTTGTTGCAGAAATGTATAATTTTACTCCCTGCCATTTGAAAATACCCACTTTCCAATCCTGCTTGAGTCACAAACAGAAGTGATCTTGAGAGTCCTCCTAATCCCTACTGGATATCCCTCTGTTTCATAAATAATAATAAAACCTCTCTGCCACACGGTTTGGCACAGCGAGGCACAATTGGCAGCTCCTCCGCAGCGGAGGGCTGGGACTGGGTGAGCAGATGTGTTGTAAGTCTGCTCCATGGTGCAGTGGCACAGCTGTGCGAGGAGGCTTGTACAACAAATGGATGCATGGGCTTGGCTCCAGTTTGCAGTTCCTACAGCTAGGCATCTTGGAAGCAGTAGAATCTATAAAGGTAAGATATTAGCCATTGCTTTTTCTTCGCAGTATTTGCAAATAGCAGCGTAAACAGATGCTGCTGCACAACTGTCTTTAATGAATGTGTTTCGCATAAACAGTTGTATTAGAAGGTAATGGGGAAAAAAGGGAACAGTTGTTCATGTAAAAAGTGCTTATTAATTAAGCTTGAGAAATTTTACGGAAAACTGAAAGCTGTGATTTTTGTCAGAAGTGCATTAATTATGGTTCACTTCCAGTGTCAGTGGTGCTTTGCCAATAGCAAATGCTGATGTGCTCCTCTAAAACCTTTCTCTGAGCGGAGGGGCGACACCCCTGCAGTGGTGGACTGCGGAAGCATGGGACCAGACAGGCATGACTTCATGGTGTGTTCATTCCCTTACCTGCGATACTAAATCTCAACACACCTGGGGATCTGCGCACCCGCCAGAAGCGCAGTGCCTGTGCACCCAGAGCATCGAGGCCTTGGCACAGGAGCTCAGACACATGGTTACCGCTGTGCTCAGGGACGGATCTGTAGTTCACTCAGCTGTTCACACCTCCAGTGTGCATCCTGGGTCTTCTTCGGTCACTTTGAACGGGACATGATGGTGGTGCGATCCCTGTGGGGGGGGGAGCTGTGCTGGCGGGGGCTGATGCGCAGCGCCTGGGACCGTCCGTGCTGTCAAGGGAGGGCAGATGCTTGGGAGAAATAACGCGTCCGTGCCGGCAGCCCTTCTGTCTCGCATTGGTTTTGGCAGCTCCTGCAACATCAAGGGAGAGCAGTACCTGGCCACTGCTAATACAGCCAGCAGGATAAATTCAGCAATCTAAATGAGCCCTTGCAGAAGGGAGCTGAAATCTGAATTTTTTGCTGATGATCTTTGCAGGTGGCCCCACTGCTGGGCTCTTGTGAAGTTTACATTCCCTGTAAATGTATTAAAATGTGTGACTCCATTTGTTAACTCATCTTTTTCTCTAAGGTGTTGGCAAAGCTGATGACCTTCTTTGCAGGAATGTGTGACAGACCGAGCTGTGAGAGGATGGCTGCATTTTACAACTCTCTCACCGACGGCGAGCCTTGGCTGTATGCTTTGTGCCTTTTTTGGTTTTTTTGGTGTGCGCTTTTTTTTCTTTTCTTTTTTCTTTTTTCTTCTTCTTCCCCAGGTAAAGCTCATTGAAAGCCAAGACACGTGACTTTCCTCAGCAGAACCCAGGCAGTCTGCCAGCGTTGGTCCGGACTGTAGGGCAAGTTTGGTTGGGCAGACCCAGCAGTTTAGGAAAATATCCCACATAACCTGCAGTCCTGGTCCCTCCTTCAGTGACAAAACAGCATTTGCCGTGCTGTCAAAACAAGGTGGTTTTACCTAACAAGATGGGGAGAAAAAGTGCCTTCTGTGTGACTTACTGAGGTTTTTTCATGATTTTAATCAAGTGAGTTAACACTTGGATAAAGGGAAAGCTTTACTTTCAATTGTCTGTCCATGTTTTAATTTTAGGTTTTTTTCCTGTACCATGGCAGTAGTTAGTCTCATGTGTCAAAGGCTGTTTCCACAATTATGGTCTGCCTAATGGTCCTTTTGTTATAATTCATAGGCTAATAGAAGTCAGAGATGGAAAAGACCTATTAGATTATTGAGTCAATGCCCTGCAAATGCAGGATATAATCTCCTAGATAGAGGATGTATCTGATATTATTAAACAGATTTTACACTTGATCTTAGCTAAATTATGGTTAGTAGTCATTTGATTCCTTGAACAGTGTAATAACAATAGCTTAATATCAGGTTTTGGGAGAGTATATCTGGATTTAAGTTTACCATTCGGCATTTCTCTGCATTACTTGTAGATGTGCATACTTTCTGAAGGAAAGATTACATTTTCCTACCAGACAGCAGTGTGTGGGGAAAAAAACAATCCATCAAATATCTCTAAAAAAGCCTTTACATTTTCCTGGGTTAAAGCATTGTGAAGTATCAACTTTGTAGAGAAAAGAAAGCTAGAAAAGGGAAAAAAAATCCTCATCAACATAAGCATCAGCAGTAAGTCTTTATGAAATCCAGCTAGTTTTTCTTTGGTTTTGAGCTGAACTCTGAATGCCTCTGGACTGGGGCACAAGTGAACTCAAAATATTAAGGGAGACTCAAAAAAAATAAATTCCACAGAGGACAAACCTACACAAACCTACCTTAATGATTTCTTCTAGAGATGTTAAGTTCGTTGCAAGAGCAACCACCTTGCCCCAGTCCAGGGAGCAGGCTGGGGACACGCCAGGCTGCGGCGTGTTGGAGATCTTGCAGGCAGGCAGGCAGAGAGGGGGGGCAGCCATTCCGCCCGGGGAGGGGTGCCCACTGAACTGGTGCTCCCTTCTCCACTGCACCAGCTAGATCCCTCTGCAGCCCAGGTGGCTGTTCATGGCAAGGCTTCCCTCCATGAAGCTGTGGGTGACAGCAAAGCAGATACACATCAACACTGGCCGAGAGCCCTGATGTTCTGATGACTTTGGAAAGCAGACACATGGCAGTGTTTGAGCCCCGGGTTCCAGTGAATTAAGTGTATTGCAGTTTAACCTCTTTAAGATCACATGCCTCATGCTAACGAACTAAGAGGAGAACTGTCCATTTAGTTACCGTGTGTTCAAAGTGTTTGGAACCTAGGAAACTGGGGTGTTTTAGCACGGAGTGCCTTTGTAAGGCATTGCTGAAGTCGGACATCTCGGGAAGATCACCTGCGGTTTGCCCTGTTTCTGCTAAGCCAGAGGTCATCAGTGTAAGAACCACTAAGGCCTGAGCAGAGACCTTACGTGCTGAGCGGTAACCCTGCGTTTGTTATCTTCTCGGGTAGTGCTATGTAATTATGTACTCCCTATTTCTGTTTCCCATTTTTAATTTTTTGATTTGCATGTGACTGTTCAGAAGAACCAACACAACTAACATGCAGGATGCAACTGGTCTGCCTTCAGCCCCTTTGCCTAACCACCTCTTTTCTCTGTTTCTTTCGGCCTGCAGCGAGATGTTTGAGTAACGCCACGTGTCTGCTCACTGCATGAGGAACGTTCGACTGCAACGCGTCTCAGCCTGTCAGCAAGGTCTGGGCTACTCCTCGTTGTTTTAGAAGGTCTGAAGAAGTGGTCCTTGTCTGAGTGGGGTAAATTAAATGTCTTTCCTTCTGTTGCTTATATGAACTGATGTAATAGACAGCGTAGGAGGCTGATCTGCTTCCAACAGAAGAACTCGGGAACAGGACTAATGCTGGTTTAAGCAATGTCTCCCTGTCTGGGGATAAAGGAGCTGTAACGAGGAAGTCATCCCACAGTTCGGGAATCATTTGGGAAGATAAGAGCTGGAGTGGGAAGAGTGTGTTTACTTAAACCATCTGTAATTAAAAGATGGATAGGCTTTGTTGTCTTGGAAAGCTGCAATTAGAAGATGGGTAGGTTTCCTCCGAGGCAAAGACAAGATGCGATTTTTCAGGTTTGAAAAACTGTCTATTCTACTTGAAGTTCTTCATTGGTGGGCTCTTGATCAAACCCCATTACCTAGTTAAAGTTAACCACCCACATTGCTCCTCTTTGTCGGTGTATTAGGTTATGCCCAGTTTTAGCTGCTTTTTCTGGGCAGTCTTCTGAAGGTGTCTGGTACTGAATCTGTGGGATTTACAGTAAATCTGCTGTCAGTTGTTCTCAGATCTTCCTTGCAACAGATTTCCCTGATGATAATGCTGCAGGGTGTGCAAGGAGACCTTGGTAGCTATAACACCGTGTGAGAACGTGGCTGTGTCCTTGCAGAGGGTCAGAGGTGTGGTGTCGGTGGGGGGGGCTCAGCTGAGAGCTGAAGCACATGTGCCCAGCCCACGGACACGAAAGGAATAGCTGTGGCTGTCTTCCTCCTGTTAGATATTTCTTTGGGGGCATACTTCAACTCAACTGAGTTTCGTTATGTAAAAGTAATATATGACACAAATTTAACCACCGAGTTATCTTCAGTACTGTTTTCATCCACTTTTTGAATAATAAATGTATTGTGTAATATCTCAGTAAGAAAGCCCGGCTGTTTTGTTAAAAAACAGTTGTCACTAAATCTATCGGAAAAATTGGAACATAAACATGAGCATTGCAAAGATTGAGCAGAAAATTTTGATATTTTTAGATGGGATTGTAGAAATTATTACAGCACTAGGTTTATGTACTTTATAATCTCACATATCTAAAAAGAGAAGTCCATAATATACTATGCTTCAGCATTTTTCTTCCTGCGACTATTATGTCAGAAAGCCTTGTACTGTTTTTTGGGAGTTAAGTACAAAAAACATTACCTACATCAAAATGCAACTTTTAAAAGAAGTTGACAGAGACAATTTTTTTCAGAAGTGAGTAGAGAGACTCTGGGTACCTGCATCTAGACATGTTAGAGATATAACTGGTTTTCAGTATAAGGAGTCCTCTACCATTAAGATATTCTGAGGTTACATGCATAAAAATGCTCACCAGTCCTGCAAATGTAAGCTTTTCATCTTGGCTGGGTTGATGAACAAACAGAAGGACTTTTAAAAATGTCCACGTTTCGAGGCTTTCTCATAGCTGCTATGAAGTGTATTGATTTTTATACAAAAGGATTTGTTTTTACGTGCATTATTTCAAATATGAAGAGGATATCTGTGACACTGGCTTTTGCCTCTTCCTTCGTTTGCAGTTTCTGCAGCTGATCTGTGCAGTGGCAAGGTGACAGTGAGGAAGAAAGCACAAAAAGAGTAAAGTAGTGCTTGTACTTCACATAAGTAAAATCATAATTTTTCCTTATCAGTAGTAAGGAGTGTTTGGAAACATGTGTGCAGGGGACATCTTTCTGCATGGCATAGAAAGGGTTTTCTACATCGTGAGCACATTCCCCCTGTAGCAGGTACGCTTACGGAGTCTTCACAATGCCCTTTACCTGTCAAACTGTATTTGATCTAAGTTTTCCTCCTCAGGGTCTATAATAAGCTTTAAAAACAATATACGAAATATACCTTGAGGACTGCAAAACATTGGAAGCCAGGGTTCCTAGAGCATTAATAGGGGGAAAAGTGATGCATCTCCATTGGTGTTTACCCACTGTTGCAGTGTGCCTGAGAAGCGTATAGTACAGTATGCCCATGAGTAATGGAAGTCTGTTTTGTTTTGGGGTCAGAGAAAATGGATTTTTCTCTTCTTTTGCCCTACCTGGACAGTAACTAGACAGACATTTGCAACTCAGATGATGTAATGCAATTAAGACTCTCTCACACCAATCTGATTTGCCTGTCTCATTATAGAGAGTGACACCATTCGAAGCCATGTGTTGAAGCTTTCAAAATGATTATGGTATGTGAGGATACAAAGGACATGGATGATACAATTTGTTAGATCTTACATGCCTGCCGTAGAAGTGTTGTGCACAGATTCTCATGAACAGCTTAGTCCTGTAGCTGCCTTTGGAGAAAAATAACAGATTATGAAGGACTAAGTCAGGGCTACAATTAACATTCTTGAAGTTTAATTGCATTTATTAATAGGAATAAGGGCTTTTTTTTTTTCTTTGTCAACTTGAGGCCAAAAATCTGAGAAAAAACTTTTTAAAAAGTTTGCTTCTGTTGTCCTCGTACGTGTATGTGTATCAGGAGTAAAAGGCAGGATGAGTGCACAGCATAGGATATTTCAATTTTGTGTATTCCTTGCACTTGGCGAGCAGTCAGGGCTGAGCAGCTCTTAGTGTAAGATCAGACAGTTGTGGTGTTGTTCTAATAGATCTCCTGGTCCCAATACCCATGGGCAAGGCAAGAAGAGTATGACTTTAGGGCAAGACTCCCCCATCACTAACAGACGGAGGCCTGCAGCGGTCAGGACAACCTGGGACGGGTAGTGGTGGCACTGGGAGCACTGGGGGATGGCTCTGACATCTGTGGCAGCAGCAGCTGCAGACAAGCCAAGGTTTCTTGCAGCTGGTGAGCGCTGGCAGTTACTGGAGGCAAGCATGGCTAGCGTTCCTATTGCCTGTTTCCTGATTTGGTTTTGCACTGGTTTTGAGAGCCTTCACCCCGAGGCACCTGCATTGAAGGTTCCCTGGGACGTGTATCAGGCAGGTGAAAACCCCATTTCATGCCTCTGCGTCCCCATGGAAGCTCTCCTGTAAACCAAAATTCCACCCTTGCTGCCAGCACCACCCTACACTTTTCTCCAGCCCAGTATCTATTTGTAGTACTCCTTGCAACAATCTTTCTGTTTTGATGCAGTGTGAAATCCATGTCTTTTTTCATTACTTGTAAATAATATTACAGTAACAATTGCAGTTCCCTGCAGAAGGAGAAAAATCTAACTAATGAGAGTTTTCTAATTCCAGGTTTCTAGAGGGCAGTTGCTATTAACATCTATGAGTCAAAAATAATCAAACAGAAATTACAAAATATACTTCTGAGTGCTTTGATTTTTGGGATGAGAAGCCAGGTAACACTCTCTGCACAGACATGGCTATGGTATAGGATTTCATAGGCAAGAATCTTGTACAGTATTTTCAGTGTTAGAACTATTGAAGCAGTAAGTTGAAGTACTCTTGCACTACTAGGACTGGTAAATTTATGGCCAGGCCACCTCCTTTATCTCAGTAGAAAAACATATAAATTACAAAATGAGGCTATTTGTTATTTTTGTGGGTTTTAATCTAAGGTCCATGCCCGATCTGTTTAAAACACTGCAGTGGAAGTTAAGGTATAGAAATTATATGCTGGCCGTAATATTTCTCACTGTATTGGGTTTGACCTTGTTTTGTTAGACCTGATTTTAATACAGTGGTAGCACTTGCCTTGTGATAAAAATGATACTTTATCCTGACAACTGGGGCTAGTTCTTCTGGGAAAGCAGCGAGTGATTCTGCTGACTTAATCGGCGACTCTGCTGAATGTGTCTTTCGGATGCTAAAGGGCATGTGCGGCTCCTTAGACCCGCAGGTACGTGTGTACACGGGCTCCTCGGGGTGTGGGCAGTTCAATCCTCATCGAGGAGAACAGAAACTATCAATCTTAAGGGGGAACAGTTTCAGTTTGTGTTAATAAAGCTAAAGGCCAAGAGCAGACACAGCTAAATGAGAGTCTGTGAGAGTCGGAGGCGCATGCAGGGCAGGCGAGGACAGCCCTCTGCCCAGAGCCTTGCTGCCAGCAGGAGCAGTGGAATCCCTTGGCACGTACAGAATAGCCAGGAATCGACTGCGAGCTTCTCAGGTGCAATCACTTACCTGCCTGCCTTACGATCTGCATTTGTGCTGCCTCACAGCGAGCACATAAGCTTGTTTTCTGTTCTGTGTGTTGTCATGGATAACGTGAGCCCATATACACGTGCTGTCTGTATCGCAGCTGTGGGCTCAGAAATCGCACACATGGCCCTATCATCTTTGAAAAATATTTAATGGAAATGTTCATTCCAGCAAGGGAAATGTGAAAAGCTTTCAGTTGCTTAATGAATGACTAGGGCGAGTTTGTCTCTAGCTTACTTGCAAATTTTTTTCTTAGGCAAGGTAAACTTGTTTTTTCTCTGAAATGCATTATGTTCAAAGCTATGGGCCAACCCTCATCCTGAAATGAGTAATAAAACATTTCCCAGAATCAATGAGAGCAAAGCTGGGATGCAACTAGTAATGTGAAAGTTATGGTTTATTTTTTCTATGAGATTATTTCACTGTTTTGGTTACATTTGAAGATATATGGTTATGTTTGGAACTATATGCTTAATCCTCAAGTGAGCAGCCTTTAGCTTCAGTAGGATCTTGTGCCAGTAGTGAATAAATTAAAATGGAAGTTTTGGAGTCTGATTTTTCTCTATTTGAAGGGATTAATAGTTTATTAGATAATTTTAATTAATTTACTAATCCTCAAGATTAATAAATACAGTTTAAGCGTACACATAAATACAGTTTAGGCATACAGACACTAAGATTAAGCTGTTCTTATGCCAGTTCTCTATTGCAGGGCTTGAAATTTGAGAATGTCACAGAGGAGTCTCGTAGTAGTTCCAAATTGTTACAAGCACTTTCTCATTGCTCAGCTCTTCTCTAAGGACATACTGAAATACTTTTTCCTAGCCCCATATTCTGACCCCCTTAGCAGGTGATATGCTGTACCCTTTGGACAAGCCCTGGTCACAAGGCGAGGAGGTGGTCCTCACTGTGGCCTGGATTCTCCTTTTCTCCTCCATCAAGAGCGGATGGATTTATTTTTAGCTACTCATTCCTATGGTAATCGCTCTCCTGCTTAATCCTGTTTGGAAATAGAAATGTGCTCTCTGAAATTTCACATATTTAGAAATACCATCCCCCAAGAAAGTTGTATGTAATCTGGATGAGTAGCTTTTAAAATATGTAGCCATATATTCAGAAAGTGAAACGACTGACTTACCCATAGTCTTTCATTGGTTTGTCAAGACTCTATCATGTCTTGATTCAAGCTCTTAAGAGGTAGCTGTAGGGTTGTAGTTTCATAAGCTGCCTTAATTCCCTGGCTTCAAGCACAAATTAAGTGCATGTTGTTTGCCTATGATTTATGAACCTCCCTAGAGTGCTGTTTGGGGGACAGTCACCATGCTGTGCTCCCCATCGGAGGAGGCTCGGGCTGGGGCGAACCCGCAGCCTCACAGATCCATGCAGAGCTCTGCCAGCCTGCGGCTGACTCTTGCAGTTTGACTAATTGTATGAAATTCCTTCTTGGAAATCCAACCAGCTCCAGCCTACAAATGTTTAGCAAACATTCGGGGAATAAATACACAAACATTACTTAACTACACTAAAGTTGTGACTTGGCTTGTGGGTATCACCTGCTGTGTTTGAAGACTGGGTGAACGGGCAGATAGTTTTATTCCCGATAGGTAGCTGGTGATTGTTTAGAAGAATTTGTTTATTTATTTCCACTGACTAATTGGACTAGGAATGTGAGTTCTCTCACTCTTTGGCCTTTCAGAATAGATTATCTGCCATGACTAGGGGAACTAAATATTAATCCATGCATAGCTATATAATGCAAATGTGATTTTTAGTTTTACATGGTGCTCTGACACTGTTTAAAAAAAACAAAACAAACCCCCCCCCCAAACCCTACAACCCAAACCACAGTAGATCTACTCACCCTCTTGATATTTAAGTAATTCATCATGTTGATAATACAGACCCTTTCTTGGTTTTTACTAATTATTTTTGAGAGGGAGTCTAATGTAAACTAACACTGCTATAATGCAGATCAAGTCTGTTACTCTTTCGACAACACTGTCCTAGTGAACAGGCAGGTAATTCTCAAGTTTGCTGGTGAATATTGAGGTAAGTGTTCCTAGAAGATTTGGTGTTTTAGTCTCCAGTAATACTCCTTTGAAGCACAACCAGGAACACTTCAAAATGTGCAGACAGGGCTTGCTTTGTGGCAGAGCACCTCAATAAACCACTGCCTCCTGGTTGCCAGAACACATTTAATACTTCTGCTCCATAAAAGATCACTTCTTTCTAGGGAGAATTAAAGCAAACGGAATGAGAACGGTCCATATGTATAAACCATGCAGGGTTATTCTTACAATTACAAGTAAGATAGTGATAATTACCATGGCAATTTGTTTCTTTATGGATGAGATTTCTTCAAATAGATGCAGAAATATCTCTTCTCTGTATCCTTATGTTTAGCTTTTCTCTGAGATAAAGGTTTCACAGCAAACATTTTAAGGAAATTGATGGTGCTTACAGGAAAACCTCATTTTTAAAAATGTTATAATGTTTTCCACTAGTCACGTAACTATCTAAATAAAAGAATGTCCTTAAGAGTTCCCATATTGTATTTAATAGCCAAGGGGGATCTTGGTAGCTAACCAGACTAGGGAAAAATATACAAGTGCGTCATCATCCATATTGCTGGTTTGAATGAACATGGGTTACCAGCAGCTGAAAGCTAACAGGGTTATCCTGTGGCCCTGTTGATTTGCTGAGCTTGGCTTAAATCCTTTCCTGCAGAGGAGGGTGCTGCCTTGGTTACCTATGGATTCATTGACACCAGATGCTCTTTATTGCTTTCCCTCAGTTTACCTGCTAACCCACCCTGCCTTCTTGTCTACTGGCTCTGAAAAACACGATTAGTGCCAAAAGAAAAATCAGTTTTGCCCACACAGAAGTCAATGGGATGTAGAAGTGGTTATTTACCAGAAGAATTGATTCATCAAGTAAATTATTCAGTAAAGACGGCAAAATTAATTGAATAACATGTTTAACAAATGGAATCTGACTGGCTTTATTGTGCATGTTCATGAGACTAGCAGTGGCTCTGCCTTTTGATTTAGGTTCCACTGCTCAGTTGCTTGGCAATATAAATTTCAATTTCTGCATCTACTTCTGGAAGTTTACTCTTTGCTCTTAACTTTGTAGATATTAGCATTACGTTCTTTAGTAAACAGCAATTCTAAAACTGAGATTAGTTAGCAACAGGTAAACTTGACTTAGGTTATGATGAAAACATTTTTGGGAAAAGAATCATGTACATGTTTTTATATTGAGGGATTTAATGAAATCTATTTATTATTATACAAATTTAGAACCATATCTTTTTGCATAGACCTGGAGATATGCCCTTGAAATACATTTATAATGCAAGCTTGAAGTCTATTCCTTTTGGTCCTCTAATGAGGAAGGAGTACTTTTCCCAAGCCTAATAAATACTTTTTTTTTTTTTTTTTAATTGGATGTACTTATTCAGCATCCCCTGTAATGTTTAGGTTAAGTGCTGTGGTTTTCCAAGTGCAGCATCGGAAGCATTGCTGTTGTCTGCCTTTGTTGTCTGTCTGCCCCATCACAAGTACTTATTTGAAGCACATGAGCAACATAGACAGTGAAAAGAATCTGGTTTCTCCCTGCAGTTCCTCAGATGCTCTGAGTTCAGAGCCACCCTTTTCCTATGGGCTGTTCAGAAAACCTGAAGGTAGATACTAAAGGGTAAGTCATGTGTGTTACACAAGTGCTGTACTGGGGTATTTAGTTAATTCTTGGGCCTCGGTCTCAGGTCTGGGAGCCGCAGCTCTGAGCGCATCACCTCTTGCAGGCAATGGCGTATTCTCTCCCTGCCAGCCTCAATCTTGGCTCTGCTGGCTCTAAACCACATCCAAGTCCTGTAGAGCACATGTTCCTCAGAAGTCATGAAGAGAAGAGCTACTAGTTTCCTGATGGTGCTTTTCATTGTGGTACGTATAATTGATAGGAACTGCTTTCTTTAGGCCTGCTGTATATTTAAAAGGTTATTTTTCTCTTTGCCATTAGAATCAACTTCTGATTTCCTTACGGTAAAGTTTTTCAGTAGATTGTATAGCCAGAAAGACAAATCTGTTAGGTCAACTTTGATTACATTGAAGAGACATATTCCATTGTATAATTCACTGGGGTCTGTACTGTTCTTAAAGCAAAACATAAAGCTACCTCTAATGTCGGAGTGTGATAGATTCAAAATGTGTCCCTTCCAAACTCTATGAGGCCTTCTAATCTTTAAAGCTCTTCTTGCTCCTCCTACCCGTGCCTTCCAGAGTTTTATTCCATATCAGAGGAACTTCTCCCAGTAACACTTTGGACAATTTAATCTTGCTTCCATGATCGGGCTGGGATGAAGCTCATGTTCCGCATAAGGGAGGGAAACTTATCACAAATATGTAAGTGGCTTCTCTCTTTCATTTAAACACAATCAAATGTTTTGAGGGTCTAATACAAAGCACAAAAATGCAAAGTTGTGCATGCAAAGTAATACAAAACAAGTGCAAACGTGACTGGTAAGGTAGGTGCTGAATGAAATGGTGTCTGCATAAAGATGTATTCTAGTATGAGATGCTTGGTAAATAGATAAAATGGCATTGTAGGGACACAGGGAATGATTACAAAATTGTAAAATATTTCTATAAGGACATTAGTGGTCTGGATAATAAACCAAATGGAAAACACGCACAAAAAGGGCATTTTAAGTTGAGAGGTAGGAAATTCTGCAAAATAATTTCATTTGTGCTTTTAACAAAATTTGACTGGATCCTATATCATAAAAAGAAACCCCAAAAACTATATGCTATTTGTAAGCAGAAATGAGAGCTCATAGTGGGACTTTCATGTTGAAGATGTTTATGCCTAGCATGTGTTTTTCTGTGCTATCATTGGCATAACTCTTTTGCAGATTTCAGGTTGATGTTGTAAGCATAATTAGGTGGTATGGCCGACTGTATGGGTTAGGATGTGAAGCTTCCCAAAACCTGAGCGAGTCAGTTTTCTTCTAAATAATTAGAAGAAAATGTTAAGCAGTATCAAAAGGCATATTGAGATGAAGTTGTGAGGAAGTTTTTTCAAAATGGAGAAAAAAATTAGCTTTGAGCTGGTTCTGATTTAATATAAGACAAATAACAGATAAACTTTGATTGCAATGTTGTTTTTTCTCTGTTTATTCCGTATAGAATCTAAATTTCCCTTTTTTGCAGTTTTGTTAGATACAGTGGAAAAGTTTTGTGTAGTTCGTCATGGCTATGTTTTGGTTTTGCTAGCCTGAGTAATACACGCTATTGGAAAACATACCCATAATACTGCAAGCAGAGGACTTCTGAATAACTGAAGTTCTGACTGGTTGAACTTTGTGAATAGTAGCGTTTTGTCAGCAGCTAAATCTGTTCTCTGTGCTAACTGCCTACTTTTTGTGTTGTATAATTACTGAGTTCAAAGTGGAACCCAAAAGCTGAAAGTTAAAGAACAACTTGATACCCTGTTCTTACACAGACCACTTGTATTTTAGCTCAGTCACATCCTGAGCATGTTTCTGTGACAGTTTTTTGTATGGCTACATAAGGGACTATTTCCCTATTGGTATGTGCATTTCTTGTCTGTGGGGCATTATCTAATTCTGCATGTAAAACTCAATGACGTCCACAGGGACTGGGACTGCAGAATCTTTGATGTTACCATTACTACATCTTAGCAGAGGCTAGCAAGTGACCATCTTCTGCAAAAGCATCCATGACACTGTATGGTTCAGTCATTAGTTATATCATATAACAGATCAGGGCATCATGAAAGTGTGTTACAGAATAAATGCCCCTTGCAGTGCAAGCAAAGGTCTTGGTTTTTTTGGTGTTTTTCCCTGATGGAAGTGTGTTGTACGATGGTAGTGTTCTAGGGCATTAACAGAATCTCTGCTGCTTTCTTAAGCTGGGGTCTGGATCATGGCAAGCAATTGCATAACACTTAGCATTTTAAACATTGGCAAGATTAAATGATGCAGTGCTTTACTTAGTTTCATAATCTTTTTGTTGTTTAATATAAGAATTACACTTTTGCATGTATTAACTATGTTGGTTTTGTGAAATATGAACTACCCGTGTTTCAGGATAAATCTTATTCCTTCAGATTACAGCAAAAAGACAGTTTCTCTCCTTAAGGAAAAAGGCAGAAGTCTGAGGCAGAATCTTACTCTGGGGAGTGCTGAAAGGAAGGGTTTGCTTTAGCTACCTTGGTTTGAAGCTCTGTCAAAATGCTATGAGCAGCAGAAGTCCTTGTGCTTATCTCCTTTGCCAAATGAGATACAGGCACAGCAAGGAAGAGACTGGAAAGCACAACTTCTATCAGTAACCACTTGTACAAAGGTGAGATCAACAAGACCGTGGAGTAGGAAGGAAACCAGCACTCACAGGCTGTGTCACTGTGTATAGCACCGCTTGGAGAAGCCCAAGGATTGTCTCACCTTGTACCAGATCTTAACTGCTCTTAGGAAGTTGCCTTTCAAGACTCCCTGCTATGGCAGGCAAAGTGATTTTGCAGAACCTTATTGATTAATATAGCAGAAGACTAATGTGAATAAATTCGTGACAGCCACAGAGACTATTGGAAAACCTTTTCTCTCCATGAATTTCACAGCTCCAAGACTCCTGTCTTTTTGACAAGAAACTCAAAACTTGGTCAGTGGGAGCTTCTTGCTGTGTCTGTGGAGTATCTGTTGAGATCTGTGTGAACAGTGATATTGGAAATTGCCCTTTGTCTCTGCAATTTTTATCCTTCTGATATTTTACTAGAGGCATCTTTTATGTGAACATGTAGACAGTGCATGCTTCAGAATTCTGGGGACGTTTCAGACTTTTTCAGTTTGAACTACAGGAGAATGTCTCTTTATACTTCTATGTTTCTTCATGCCTGGATATACTAACCATAAAGGGATGTGGTAACTCCTATATGTGAGATCAGTGGTGGTTCTTTGGAGTTAGTATTGGCTTCTGTTATGGAAGCGCTCAGTACTTGGCCGCTGCTTACGAGGCAGTCATTGTCAGTTCTGACAGTGCTCCTGTGGTATCTGATGATACCACCTTCATTTTCCTATGGGTTGAATATCAGCAGGACTTGATAAATACTGGGGTGTTTTTGTTAATGGTGACCGCTGCAAAGTGTTGTTAAATAATAATTATACTGTCATGTATATTGAGGGTTCAGAACTCACTTGTACTCTAGAAATGTTAATAAGGACTTTTGCAAGCTTTCTGGTAGTCATTTATGAGAGGTGTTCATTATAAACCAAGCTTTCTGTCTCAGATCTTCTCTCATTTAAAAGATACGGAAGTTAGTTTCAGTATTAGCTTCAAGATTTCCAAACCAACACTGTGCTGATAGAGAACACCCTTCTTTTTTTGGTTGTCATCTTCCTTAGAGCTATCTGCCTCTTGCTGCCTATCTTACCTCTTTCTAATGCCCTTTCCCCATCCCATATTCTCCCCCTCTCCAACCAAAAGGAAATAAAAGGAAGAAACAGTTTCATGAGGTAAGTATTGAAAAGGCTTTTTTCCCTCAGCTATGAAATTTGTCATAATATAAGGAGGTTGTGCAAAGGTGCCTGACTATGTAAACTCCATCTTGAAGCCTTCAGGTGGACCAGAGAACCTTGTTTGAGCTCTGGGCCCAAGAGTGAATTTCATCCTAGATGTTATTAAAAGTTCCTGTGCTTAACTGTGGCATGGCTCACTTAAATCTCCAAAGTAATAAAGACAGATAAATTACAGTAATGCGAAAATCTGTGCTTCTACAAAAAACCCCACCCACCTTAGTATTATTTGAATCGCGTCTGACCCACAAATACTTGGATATCAGTCTTTCAAAACTGAAGTGAAACTCAGTGTGAATTTAACTGTTCCAGGGAATTCAAGTTGTGAATCATGGTGCCTGAGTAAAACCACAAAAATATCATAAACAGTAAAACCACGTGACATTTGTTCTGTCTGAAACAGTTGTGGTTTCTGAGCTGGAAGTTGGAAATGCTTGTTATAACCCTTTTCAGGAGTTATGTACCACTAGGGTACATGACAGAGAGGCATCCACTTATAGACAGGGTATAAGAGGTTGATAAATCACAAAAAAGACATACTTTTATGTGGAAAAAAATGCATTCAGCATTTTTTCCTGAGTAAAGTATGCAGAAAACCTGCTTAAATGGGGCATATAATTTTTAATGAATCAGACCCTTTCTCCTAGGAAATGAAGCAAGTATGATAAATATGATGGAAACTGGTGAATATCTAGGGTCTAGTAATCATATCATATTTGAAATCCACCTGGGGGTTTATATGAAAGGTAGTAGCTCAAAAGGATTAGTCTCTAGATTAGCAGACTTTGAGGAATGTGGGACAAATTGAAGAAATTTGATTGTAATCAATTAACAAAAAATATGTGCTACTAAAAGTAGGGAGGTACTAGAAGAACAATTAGAAAGATATGAGGCACATTAATTTCAGTAAATCAAGAGCCCAGTTGCTTAAGAATTTATTTTTAAGGAATCCAGCCATTACTTTCTTGGGAATGCCTACCTTGCAATCTGATTTCCTTTACTTGACCAAAATTTTTTGTTTGCTGAATACAAGCAACCCAAGTTTTAAAAATCCTAGGAAGAGGAAATTCTTCCATTTCAGACCTAGAACTCACCCTCAGCAGCGAGTCAGTTCTGGAGGCGTTCATCCTTGTTTAGAGACACTGGGCAGAGCTGTGGATATCATTCCCAGTGGTGATGGAACAGGAAGGCCAGGAGGGCAAAGAAGATGACTGAAAAAATTTAAAAGATGTAACTGTGGGAAGAAAAAAAAAAAAAAAAAAAAGAGTCCATTGTTTTCACCCCAGCACTGATACAACTGCAAGGAAAAGAAACCTTTTTTTTGTCTGGACAGTAAATACCTTATGCCAAAAAGCTTTGCAGCCAGCCAGTTAGATCTTGGAGGGATATAATGACAGAGTACATCAAACCTTGTGGGTTGCATTGCATGTGTGAACAGGCAGTAGAGAGCTAGTAAGAAAAGCGGGCCAAGAAGGTTGTGACTCTGGTCTTGCTGACAATAGAAAATGCCACTGGAAGAAGCACTGCTGCTCTTTTTATGAACTTGAGTGGAAAATGAACTGGAAGAGAAGGTAGCTGTTGGAGGCATTTGGAGGCAGGTCTAAAATTAATAAGCAGTGAATTTAGAGACAGGCTCTGAGCTCCCAAACTTGGATGTTGGTTTTGAGTTTCCATATTTGTAAATGCGCTGGCCAGGAACTGTGCATGTGACCTGAAATATATAAATGTAAAAATTTATCTTATCTTGAACTGCACAAGCACATTTTCTTCGATTCCAATAATCAAACACATGAAAACTCCCAAACAATTGCTTTCCTGTTGCTGTCCATCTTTGAGAACAAAGAAGAAGCTTTTCTTCATTTTGGTCCTAGTCACACATGCGGAGTTTTCTCAGGAGCAATATATAAAACCCAAAATTGTTTCCTGAAGAGAACTTCTGACAGCTATTGGAAGTTTATAGGGACCTTAACACATAGAAACATTTTTATCTAACTAGCTTGTGTTCTTTCTTTTCTTTTTGGTATACAACAAAATTGTGAGATTGTTTTGTTAGTGTTTCCTCTTTAGAGATGGCATCTCACATATGATAGGTGTGGTAGCTTACAGTATCAGCAGATGAAGAAATTTGGATCTTCACAACTTGCAAACACTAAAACTGTTCATGTATTTCTGTATTTCTAGAGATTTACATAAAGCTGTTGATACTGTGTTCCTTGTACGGAGCTCATGTTCAATGGATATACATTTTCTGCAAGACATGCTGATTGACAAAGATTAAGTCAAAGCAGCATACAGCATTTGCATGCCTCTTATGGAGATAATGAGGCCAATAAAATAATTCATTACTTTTAATACTACACTATAAACAGCAACTACAAAGAAATACAGGATTTATGGCAGAACAAAATACTCAGTTTATAGAAACCAGAAGAGAAATTAAATAATGGCCATCGGTATTGATTAATCAGGGTTGCATTTTTGTTTGATCAGGCCGACAACTAGCCATAGATATTTATGCAATCCCTGTAACTTTTTAAGTAACTGGGGAAAAAACACCCAACAAAACACCGCCTGCCCCCCCGCCCCCCCAGGAATCAACCCCATGGCAATCCAGTCCTTTTTAGTGTACTTTTTTGTTTTAGAATACTTTAAAGTTCTAAAAGTAATTACAAAAAAATTGTATCTGGGAAGATAAGCCACAAGCCCAAAGGTTGTACATAAAATTTCTAGTGGATGTGGGTTGTACTATATCACCCTTATATTCTCTTCACTTTTTCATTCATGGGGATGGCAGTCATCAAATGGACAGGGCAAATATATCTCAAAGTAGATCAGTGTAATTGGCAATTAATATGGAATACTTGAAAAAACAAATGTCCTGTGAATACTTAGGGTAGAAAGTGAATATGATAATATATCTGCAAAACAGTCAGTGACCCTCTGTTCTTTGTGCTGCCTACAGCATAAGTCCTTGTGATTTATTATTGCCTTGTCTGGTGATTTGGATGCAGGGGATCACTGTTGATCATGGTAATTCCAAAATAAAAATAACTTGCATTTCAAAAGAATATTTTATGTCTCATTTGTAATTCTCCCATGCAAATTATAACAATTCGACAGTTCTCCTTTGGTGTGTGTATTGCATCGAAAGCATATGAGATGCATTCATACACTATTTATTGTAATTGACTGCTTTTCATTGGCAGGATGACTGCATTTTCTCTACTTACTTATAAGGAGTATTTTCTAATACTGGCCTCACACTTTAATCATTTGCCACTTACAATTTTATCTTAGCGTATATTTATCGTGTTTCTCTTTGACATTTTTAAAAATCCTACACTCTACAGAAACTTTCTGGATTTTATAGCTTCTCAGTTTATGATTATTTCTTTTTCTAAGATTAAGTACTTTAATGGGAGTTTTAAAATGGTAAGAAACTTTTACCTGTCTTGCTGAGATCCTGGCATCTTTGGTGGCAGGGCAAGCAGGGAAAGGAGAATGTGTCATTTTGTCTTTTAAAATCATCTCTCATGGATCTTCAATAAAACATATTCCTTGGGAAGTCAGTGCTTCCTGGGAGGGTTTCACTGTGAAAAGGCTATTAAAGAACTAAGATAGTTTTAAAATGGTGTTCATGAGGCCTGGCCATATCTCAATCAGATGTGACTCTAGGGTTGGGGAATTTTGTATTAGATTTAGGGTGTATGCATGTGACATCTTTTAATTATGCCCATCTCTTTTTCTCACAGTCTGCATCTATTTCAAACTTTACTTTAAAATCCTTGAGATGTTATTAATGAATGTGCTTAAAGTGGCAAACAATGGGCTTACATCTTACGAGACAGACTACCTTGAGGCTAACTAACTACGTTCGTTCAGAAGAAATGTATAGATGCTGTAGCATAAATCTTAAGCCTGAATGGTTCCAAATTTAATGGGTTTACTTGGACTTGACTTACTTATTTAAAAGACAATGGTTTGCATTGAATGCAGGATAGAAAAGGAGTGGCATTAGAATGCAATGAAGTTACGCAGGCAAGCTATTTCAGGTGAATACACAGGACAGCAGTTAAGTGTCAAGGGCTTTAACATTTTAAGATTAAGCGCTGGTGAAAGCGCTGAAAAGTGGAAAAAAGTTACGCAGTTCTGGTACTTTAGGATGAAGATTTAATGAGGATCTTGCCCTGACTGCTGCATTAAATCAGATTCTGCATGGTGGCGTTTTCATGCTTTTTGGAGAATTCTGAAATTCTTTTGATTATAGAGGAAAACTGAGAAGTTTGGTTTTGGGAATTAATGTCATGTTTCGAAGAATGAATATGAAAGGGTAGCTGGAATATAAAGTTAAACCTAGAGTGTTTTCTCCCATGCAAGTTTAGGATGACACTTGAACACCATTCTTGCTTACTGTGTACAGTTCCCTGCCTTACTTTTAGTCGTGCATTTTCTTGTTTTGACGTCTGTAACTTCAGAATTGTAGTAGGAGTGCCGCATTTTTAGGGTGGGTCTGAACAGTCATCCACCGTCCTTTTCTTGTGGACAATTCTACTGAGGTTCGTTCATTCAGGGGAACAGCTGCTGCAATTCTTTGTTGTCACCAGCTTCCTTTCCAGGACTTCTTGGCAAACTGTCCTCTCCAAGTCCCAGGCAAAGTGAAGGGCGTTTGCAGAAGAGCAGACGTCTCCACGGTGTTCTTCTTGTAACTCGTATTGGTCATCTTTGCTGCTCAGCATAAGATGTGTCCTCCATGGCACCCTCTCCCTTCTCAGCAGCTCTGACACGTGCCTGGTGCGGCCCTGTGCTTCAAATGGCACTGCAAGATGTGAGAGTAATTTATTAATTGTGAGAGTATGTGGGTATTGGGCAGGAAATGCTGGGCAATGATAGCATGAATTAATTTTGAGTGCTTTCCTGGGCAAACCCAGTGCTTGTCTGATGGCAAGAAATGAGGCCCACCGGTTCTATGTGACCTCCAAGGGAAAAACCCTTCCATTTTTCAGTAAAAGCCTATTTTTTTGTCTACAGAGTGAGTCTTTTTAAGACATGCCTAGCTCTCCCCAGGTTATTCAAATTAAATATTTTTATGTTTATGCCTACAGCCAAACCCACGTCATCTTCTGAATGCAAAGTGAACCCTGCAAGGCCCCACTGCTGCTGTGGGTGTCTGGGCTGGGCAGCAGCTGCCGGCTCTGTGTCCCCGGGCTGGGCAGGGCCGGGTGGGGCTAGTCAGGGCTCGGCAGGGCTAGTCAGGGCTCGGCAGGGCTAGTCAGTTGTCGGGTATGGTCAAGGTTGGTCAGGGCCGGGCAGGGCTAGTCAGGGATGGTCAGGGCTAGTCGTCAGGGACAGTCAAGGCTGGTCAAGGTTGGGCAGGGCCAGGAGGGCTGGGCTGGGCAGGGCTGGGCAGGGCCAGGCACGGATGATCACGGCCAGACA
This sequence comes from Falco cherrug, assembly GCF_023634085.1. NCBI lineage: Eukaryota > Metazoa > Chordata > Aves > Falconiformes > Falconidae > Falco > Falco cherrug. The sequence continues at coordinate 42,890,000 of NC_073704.1, read as the reverse complement.
GGAACGGGCAGTGCTGGTCAAGGCCGGGTAGGGGCTGGAGGGCTGGGCTGGGCCAGGCTGGGCCAGGCCAGGCAGAGTTGGGCAGGAACGGGAGGGCCGGGCTGGTCAGGGCTGTGCCGGTGAGGGCTGTGCTGGGCCGTGCTGGACCGGGCCGGGCCAGGCTAGTCAGGGCCGGTGAGGGCTGGTGAGGGCCGGTCCGGGCTGGTCAGGGCCGGGCTGGTCAGGGCCGGTGAGGGCCGCCGAGGCCGGGCCGGGCTGGTCAGGGCCGGGCTGATCAGGGCCGGTGAGGGCCGCCGAGGCCGGGCCGGGCCGCGCTGGTCAGGGCCGGGCCGGGCCGCGGCGGTGGCGGCGCTGCCCTCTGCCGCCCTCTGCCGGCATCGGGCCCGGGCAGGGCCGGGCAGGGGTGCGCGGGGGCGCGCAGGCGCTGGCTGCGGGTGTTGCCCCTTCCAGGCCGTCGGTGGGTCCCAGCCCACGAGGATCTGCCGTGTTTATTCCCTGGAGGAGCCTGCCAGGTGTGGGAAGCACCACTGCGGCTCCAGCGCGTTAATGGTGGCTTGGGTCGGGTAGGGCAATCTCTGTCTACTTTGGGAGAAACTCTCAAGCGTCATGGCAATGAAAATTAAAAAAAAACAACAACCCAACAAAAAAAAGGCTTACTAACGACTGCTGCGCTGCACCCCAGCGTCCCCAAGGAAGGCTTCAGGCCCTCAGCTGCAGGTCGGCAGTTTGGGAGCAGGTGAGTTTTTTGGGGTTTGCCTGGCTGGTGGGTGCCGGGCCTGCGTGAGCACCGGCGGTGGCCCTGGGCCCTGGGCTGGCAGGTCACAGTGGGAAGGGTGATGTGCCCCCAGCGCTGCCCTCTGCACTGTGGGTAGCTGGGGTGCAGAGCAAGGCAGGAGTGCTGTGCAGTAGCAATGTGTGCATGACATTATCCATGCCCCTCCTAGCATTGACCATGCCTCCACTTTTCATGTGTGCATCCTGCATGTGAAACACGGGTGGCTGAGGCTCTTGAAAATTATGTGGTATGGGAGAGACACAAGCTCCTCTCATTTGAAGCTAAGGGTATGTCTAAGAATGCAGACAAATGTTGATGTGTTACTTTATTCAGAAGTATGATATGACGTGGTGATTATGCTCCATTACAATATATATGCTGCACCTCCCTTGCCTTTGTACTCTGATCCGGGATCACATGTGAGGCCCAGCTGCCTGATTTTTATGTACCAGTAATATACAGGCCATTTTTATAAACAACTCTGATGCAGCCAAGCGAGTCTTATTAGATTGTTTGTTTTGATCTTACTAGTTTCAGGAATACAGCAGTGGAGCTGCAGAACAATTGTACATTGTCCACACTCAACAGAGATATATAACCATGTGTAGAGGCAAGGTTATGTATTAGAATGTTTTAAAAATACATTTAACCAGAACAGATAATTGCTTTATATATGATAATTCAGGCTATTTGAGGTGTGTATATTCTTAAAATGTAATGCAAAAAACCCCTCACAGTAACAGCAAACACACACAAAAACCCTAATGAACTTAGTATTAGGGTGAGAAATGAAGTAGAAGTTACCTTCTGTTTTCTGAAGCTGGTTTGTCCAAAGACTGAGCAAACAGTTTTTCTGTGACTGGGTGGACTGTGGTGTTTCCTAATGCCTGGTACTTCCATATGCAGGTAAAATCCTTCACTGCCCAAGCCTAATGTAGATATGCTACCTGAACCTGCAAACTGGGGTTATTCATTGTACATAACTTGTCTTCCCTGGTCATGTAAGACAGACTGTCGCTGTGACTCAGCTGTGGAAGCATTTATTTACTGTACTTTACTGGATCTTCTGAAGCCATTATTCCAAAGGTTTAGGGCTCAGAATCATTCAAATTTATTGCTTGTTTAATTCACATATTTTAGTTCATAGTCTCATGATCCTCTCAGTGCTGCTGTGGTTTGGGTTACTGTGCACCACTGAGGCAGAGGCACTAAACTGGGATTTTGCTGGGTAAGGGTATTCCAGAGGAGAGGTGAGAAAATCTGATCCTTGATAACCATACAGAAATGGGGCCTCTGTTTTGAGGGTTTTGCCCAAAAGTTTCCCAACATAGTAAACTGCATGGAAATGAATTTCCTTTCAAAACAAGAAATGAGGGAGATGTCTCTGGGATTTAATTTTCCATTTTAGGAAATCTGCATTGTTTAAATCCAATCCTTCGAGCTCCTTTGCTGTTTAAGGTGGATGCAGTAAAAATATACCGAATAGATTTTCAGTGTCAGTTTCCAGTGGTGGCAGAATGGTGAAAAGTTTGGGATGTTGGTCAAAAGATGGGTAACCGCTCACTGTTGTAGCTCAGTCTGATGGCCAGAAACAATTAGAAGTAGCTGAACAAAGCAGGTGTTTATAAACATTTCGTGATCTTCCGTTCTTTGGAAGGTATGTACCATTTCCAAGAACTTTCAGACTAACTTGCTCACAAGAAAAGCATGTTGAAAATGTGGATTTCCGTGAGTGTTGGTGCTGGAAATGCTACATATCCCTTTCAAGCCGCTTTGGGCTGGGAATCATTTCATAGTGGTGCAGATACTGTCGTGGCTTTACCTGGGATGTTTTGATGATCTTGGTGGCAAACTGGTGTAGTGGTTTGCTTCTGGTGATGTCCCAGGCCTGTGGAGCAATTACCAAAGAGGTCTTTGGTGCTCTGTTCTCTATGTTTCTTCTGAAGTCCCTTCACAGCTGATTTCTCGCTGTGAACATCTACATTACAAAGCTCATGCTTCAGAGCTGATGCTAAATTGTTCATAACAGAGAAAAGGATGTGTGTAATCTTTTATGTGTGTAGCTAATTCATCCAGATTCACGTTTTGCTGTAATTAAATACGTTTTATATAACAGGTATAATTAATATTCTAGGACATCCAAAAGACAGTGCTTAAATACCTAAATTTTGTTAATGGATTCAGTATATGAGGCTGTTTTGTAAGCACAGGACTACATAATTGTTCAGGGATTACCCTAGATCTTTCATTAGTGATCTAACGTACCACCCAGGCTAAACCACCTATTTATCTGGAGGGCAATTGATTATAAACACAGATTTAACTAACAAATCAATCATAATAGCTGAGATTATACTGCCAATCCTCTTTTAGTGGATTTTTATCAATTAGTACCTAAAATGTCACTTATTAATGTCTTCTATACCTTTGTTGAGTCTTGATAAAATTTGGATAGGATACTATCATGTTTCAAAAAATAGTGGAAATGCCGTCTTTTGGGGGGTGCCCTGTAATTCTAGGAATTATTTACCAACATTCCTTTGTTTCAGCAACAAATACATAAATTAAGATTACAGGCCTGTTCTGTAAGCACAGATAAAATTGTAATGAGCTTGTGGTTTAGGTCTTGACTCAACACTTTATGCTTCTGTAGGACATAATCCAAAATCCATAGGAGGGTAAAAAGTTTCCATTGACTTCAGTGAGCTTGGGATCATGACAATCAGCATTAGCATCCATGCAAGGAAAAAGGCAGAAGTTGGGATCAGAGGTTTTCAAGTACTTCTAGTTCTCTCTGAATGTCTATGAAATGTTTGTGTTCAAGAGTGAAGTTCAATGTTTCATATGTTTTCCCAGAGGTATGTGTTAAAGGAATTAGGCAAGCCTTGCGTATAAGAATTCAGTAAAATATATAAAGGTAAGATTTACAGGGCCAGGTTCTTTCATTTGTTCTTGGCATCATCATCATCATCATTTAGAAATCTCCTATAAAATCAGTAGAACATCTTGTGATGCAAGTGGAACATAATACTGAGTATGGGGGATCAGAGTCTGTATTGGAGCACATCCCATTAGATGCTTACAGTATCACCTGGTAGTGGTTGAAGGCGTCTGCTCTAGAAATACCTATGAATGATCAAAATCTTAAGGTTTATGGCCTCCGCATCATGCCAGAGAAACCTTCCCCCCCCCCCCCTCCTTGGACTGCAGCTTTGTAACTATGAGCAACAGGGCACATACAGCTATATGAAATCTTTGATGACACTCCTGCCTGTCAATGTCCCTGCTGCACCCTGAGCACAAGCGTAGGGACCAGAAAGGAGATCCACAGGCGCAGGTGGTGGCCCAGGGGATGGCAAGCAGCAGCCTGTTTGCCTGAGTGCATTGAGGAATGGGAAAAGAGACTTCAGTTCGCAGGCACTGATACATCTTTTGTTTCCTATTTTCATATAATGATGTGCACGCTGCATTGTGCAGCAGTTAAATCTCATACTAGCCCTTAAGCATGTTAAATGCTTTTACCCTGTATGTGACTTAATCTATATAATTTTTAAAGTAACACAATTTTATACATGTTAGATGGAGAACAACTCTGTCAGTGTACTCCACATCATGTTACTGAACATCTGTCTGCGTTCAGCATTGCATTGGGTAAGCAAATGCCCCATGACTTAATGGATTACCTTTTTCTTCCAACAGCTTCCATGTCACTTTGTAGATCACAGAACCATAGAACTGGTTAGGTTGGAAAAGACCTTTAAGATCATTGAGTCCAGCTGTTTATGATCACCCTGCCCCACAGCATTAGTGACTGAATGGGAAACAGGACCAGAATTACATCATACTAAAAATACAGGGCTACCGTTGGGAAGCAAAATAGCAAAAAAAATTATGTCAGCTTGGTGTCAAAAAGCTGTCTGATGCTTTTTGGGATAAAAGAATTGTTCTTGACTTTTAAGCATAAAGTATACCACATTGCTCAGAGGCTTCCCGACATGTTGGATGGATGTAACTGGCTTGCAGTGGGGTTCTACTGACGCAGAGCTGTGGTGCATCTCCCTTCAGGGAGCAGATGGCACTGAAGAATCCAGAACTGGACAGGTCTTGTTGTCGATTCTCTTCTCTGTCTCGTGCAAAATTTGGAGTCTTCTACTCTTCGGGACCACAAATATCTTTTTTCATATTGGGTTCAGAGGTCAGCTTTTGTATGGGACTGCTCTTTGCAATATTAGCGCTCTGGAAGCAACTGACAAGCAGCAGAATTATTAAAATTCTTGAAAAATGCTGATTAATCTTTAACCTTTCTAATATACACCCTTTGATGACTGGCTGGGTTGTTCTTCCATTGGATCTACTCAGGGATTTGCCTTAGTGTGAGCAATAGAGTGTGTCATTTGGATGCATGTAGGGAAAGAGCACAGAAATGGAAAACAAGTCTTGGGTTGAAAATAGAAAGTAGATTCTTAAAAGGGCTGTGTTTGTCCTCTCTTACATTTGTCCTTTTTTCATTCACTTAACTAAGTGCACACCCTATTTTGTATAAAACTTTTTTAATATGTGCATTCAGCAGCTGTCTGAAGGTTTAGTGAGAAATGTAGATTACATGAGGTTAGGGGATTGCTGGGGAATGGAAAAAGAGTTTCTATTCGCTGTTCTTGTTCTGTGTTGTATTCAAGAATCTGATGTCTGTCACCTCCAACTTTCTCAAAATAAGCAGATAACATTGTATTGTTTGTGAGGTGTGTTTTAAAATTGTGATGTTCTTTGTACTACTAGTTGTTCTCTACTTTCTGCTTGGTCAGCTGAACTCTCAGTGTTTCAGGAACAAAATATGCTCGTACAAAGGTGAAATTAAGGGTTTTGAATCTTTTTTTTTTTTTCTGTTCCTTTTTTCTTTTTTTCTTGTTTACCCATCAGTATCACAAGTGGGTTAGTATTAAAGGCCTTGCCTAGATTTTTGTTTTATGGAGGCTAAATGAGCACAGGAAGATGATACTTCACGAAAATAAAATTTCTAAATGAGGGAAGTTTCTTTTTCACAAATACTTGCCTGTAACTTCTGTGGTAAATTCATAACATAGGATGGATGATTCATGACTTGGGGATGTGTGCACACCTTGAGATAATGTTAGTTAGATAGTTTTTATGGATATGTTGAGATTATTATGATCATCCTAGTAGCACATTTGATAAATGAATGTAATTACAAATACAATAGCAATTGATGTGATCACAGTGTTTACAAAGTGAGGTTCATTTTTTGTATTGATTAGAACTTTCAGCAAAGATATGGAAGTATTCACTGAGATCTCGTAAAAAAAAAAAGCCATATGGCTGCAAAGAAAGGGCTTGGTCAGAGGCAGCGATCCCTTCACAGTGAAGACACTGCAGTTAATCTCTGCTCAACAGCATTTTGAGTAGAGTAAAAGTGCATGAGATGGTATCTTTCCTATGCAGTCTCCTTTTTAGAGATTTTTGTATATGCTTGATTTGCCTTTTTTCTTCCTGGAAGGCAGATAACAAAATGGGTAGAGGCTACCTTACTGAAAACACCAGTCTTGTTTCTTCTCAACTTAAGAGTGAGAAGGATAATTTGTTTTTAATTACATAAAAGATTTATTTTAAAATAAAAACTAAAAAACAAACCACAAACCAACCAAAACCCAGCTATGTTTTAGTCCATGGTTAAGTATTACATACAGTAGCATGTTTTAGAAAGCCCGTATTTTGTTAGCTCAGGCTAGTTAACATAATTTAGGACATCAGCAATTATGGGATACATTCAGATATGTAGCAGTGAAGACTGGTAAACATTTTCCTGTTGGGGTACATGCTCCTCATATAAACTGATACATGAAAAGGAAAGCTGTAAAGAAAAAGAGATCAAAGTTAGAATTGCTCAAAAGGAAAGAGATGATACTGTATCAGTCACAAAGGAAATATTGACCTAGATCAGAGATCAGCTGTGAAACTGCAACTAGTGAGACTTACCCAGAGGAACCTACACGAGTGTTTGAGTAGTCCTAAATGAAGGAGGCAAACTGGGTTTAAGAGCATTTCAACAATGGGTAAGTCTGCCCTAGCTCTGTGCATTCTGCTGGAATTAGAAGGGATTCTTCATGATAAGTAGCAAGTTTTATGACTTTTCAAAAAACCTGTTATGCTTGCATGTATTTAGTGACACCTGATTTCTGATGTATTCGGTCTCCTTTCCAGTGTTCATATAGCTGTGAGTGGATTTTTAACTTCCAGTTTTTGCAGTCGCCTGGTGACTTCTTTCCTTTACTCTGCCTTTTTTAGTGTCCAATGATCTATAAACCAATAGACATGACTTTGCATCATGGTGGTATTTTTGGCATACATTTGGTCTCATTGCTTCTGCTGCTTCTCTTCCCTGCTGTCCTTTTTTTCTGTGCCTTTGTTCTTGTACATCTCTGTCAATTGGGAGTGAATCCAGTGACATCAACAGGACAGTAAGGGCTTATAAACAGTGAAAATAAGGACACCTTCAATGTTTGCATCCATAGCAAATCATACCTTATGCCACCTACAATGCTCTTTTGTTTTCATATACCAAAAGGCAAGAACAAGTTAAAAAAACACGTGAGCATTGGTTTGTCATGCAGTCAAGTTGAATGTGTGATAGTGGGGAAAAGGATCCTCTCATGCAGCCAGGTCTTTCTGTTTGGAGTTAGCTGATAAAGAGAAACATAGGGCTGTACTAGGTCCATATTATTTAGATCAGCCAGTAATTACTGGGACCAATATTTCAGAATGGTTGTTCAGTCTAACATATGGAGACAGTATATTAGTGGCTATTTATATTTCCTGCTATAATGCATTTATATTTCCTGCTATATACCACTTATTTTTCCACAGAAAGCTAATGGTACAACATTTTTTTTGTTGTTGTTGTTGTAATTCTGTTTAACATCTTCCAGTGGTGGAATTTCAGTGCAGGCCAGTTTGGTTTTTTTTCCTTGCTGTTAAGTACTTTGGTTGTACTACTCAGGAAAGAGGAGGCACGGTTATCTTAAAACCAAAAATTTAGAACTGTTGAATATCTAAATTATTTTAAATGTCTGTGGTCCATTTCCTTCCAAATGATTGGAAACCACACACTGATATATACATTGTACACATAAAATCATTTTAGTTGCTTATTATGTAGCCACGAGTAACATGGGAATAGAACATATGGTTGGCAGCACATTCAGCATCACAGTGCTCTGAAACCTCTAACGGTAAGACACAACAGAGCAAGAGGAGTCTGTGTCCAGTTGAAATCAAGGGTGAGACCAGCCCTCAACTGACTACAACCAGAGCACTGAAGTTTTTTTCTGTGTATTCTGGGGTAGCGGTGGCTGCACTGCCACATTCTGCAGTTGCTGTTGATAGAGGAAGCCTTCAGTTCTTCTGCTTCTTCTGCTTCTTCAGCTTCTTCTGCTTCTCTCCAATGTCCCATCTCAAAGAAGGACACTTGGAAGAACACTGCAAGATCTCAGCTGAGAATTCCCATCCTTTGTCAAATCAGAAACGGTTCATCTTGTGAGCAGTTGATCATCCTTAGCTCATCTTGGCTGAAATGTGATTTAAGAGTACTTAGTACCTTGCATTAATTGGCTCTAAATGTGCGAAAGGCATTAAAATGAAAATCTTCTAATTAAGTGACATTAACATCCAGTATTCTAACACTCAGTTATAAACTGTTTTGGAAGTCATTACATGAGAAGTTGGTCGGTGCATGTGTTCTGGCCATGGACAGGGTTGCTGCTGCCGTGGCTGGAGTTGCCATCCTGGGAGAGGCTGGCAGTTGCAGCTAAGGTGTATCTAACTCACCCCGAGGCAGAAAAACTGGATGAGGAGGTTCTTGTTCTTGGTTTGCTTGTTTTTTCCCTTCCTCTGTTTGCAGAATTCTTGGCTTTGGCAGCTTCATGAGCCAGATCAACAAGGAAGTGTCTGTACTAAATTCAGCCTTTTTTAATATTTCTCTTGATTTTCTGATTGTTCTGGGTATTTTTTCCCTTTAGAGAGTGAATAACATTTAGAAAACTTCAGCAGGTTGTAAAGGAAACACATTTTAGTAAAATGTTTTGCTGTTGCATCTTCAGTACTGAAGCAGTCACTGCCAGAAGTACAAGGTGATGCTGAGTAGCAGTCTCAAAGCATCAATTTTAAAATATTTTACAATCTTAGAATGTTTTAACCAGCACATTATTGTCGAGTAGCTGTTTATAGACTTCAGCAGAAAACATCTCTCCCCATCAGAGAGGTGTGTCGATTACTTGTGAAACTGTAGGTACCGCACCATAGACTGCCTATTACAAATGTGGTCTGATCACAAAGTTTATGCTCATTTACCTGTTGTACCATTGTGTTCCTCCTGCCAAGTTTCCTCTGCTCTGTTTAAGTAAGCTTTATCACTCTGATAAAGTAGTTGCACAAGTGCTAGTGCAGGAAGGAGAAAATCTTACTTCACGTAAGCTTGACTTTTCCTTTTTATCCCATTTTGATGCCATCAGCTCTGCATAAACCGCTCCCCTCAGTGAATGTAAATTTCATTAAAGCCCTCTTGGTTCCTTGCCCACTTCTCCACCATGAATCCAATCGCTGTCATTATTTCTGCCTGTGTCACTTTTATTTTCTCTTACCTTTTCCCCCTCGGTTTTATGTAAATAATGTTTGGATAATGGAGTGAAATGGTTTCCATGGTGCTGAACAAATACAGGTCACAGTGTGTGGGACTTCTCTGCACCTGAGCATAAAGGTGAACATGTATACAATTTTTAATTATTTGGTTTCTTACAACTAAGAAATAAGTTTTGTGTGTCATGTAGCATCGTTTTGCTGATGATAAAAATAAGTTCATTATGAATTCTGCAAAAATAGTTTTGCCTTTCAAATGGTAATTTTTTCACTGTATTCACACTTTTTTTTTTAAATTACACTATCATGCATTACACCATCTGATTAAAAAATCTGCTGGAATAATATTTGCACTGAACATCTGTCATTGGCAGCTGTAAATACGTTCTGTATTTATCTACAAGAAATCAAGTTAAGAGCCCCTTGCAGTCAGCAGAACTTTTACTGAAGGGTAAGAGTGTCTGAATGCCTGGTTCCCCTGCATTTTAGATAGAGATGTCCTGAAATAGGTTAAACATATGAATCATTAATTTTGAAACCAAACTCAAGTTTATAATGACTATTTTTTAAATGCTCCACAACAACAGTTACTGCCATGGAGAAAAGTTGTAAATGTAACTTTTGGAGGAAAATTAAGGTTTCATTGTGTGGGTTTATTACTCTCCTGAGAGCAAGACTGGAGCCCTTGGGATTGGAGAGCACTGTGGGCTCAGAGCTGCGTGTGCTGAGAGCCAGAGCACTGTGTTTTTGCTGCCATTGCCGCATGGGGAAAGTGAGTGCAGGAACTTCCTCAGTGTTACTATCATGCTTGCTTTTTTCCATGCTGGATAGGAATAATATCCTGGACAAAGTCAACAGGATAGGTGGTATGAAAAGAGAAATACATATTGATGTCCTTCCATCCTATTTTGTGTGCACTGCTGTCTAGGTTTCATATGATTTTCTTACCCTCTGCAAACAAGGAAAGAGGTTTTATTTCATTCTCAAAGAAAGAGGATGATAAAATAGATTTTATGATCTTTGTCTTATTGTCCAAGTTGCCATCTAAATAGAACTTAATTGTCTAATCTTATGTAGATCCTGTCTTTCCCTGTACACTCTACAGAGAAGCTGAGTTAGATGGGTTCAGAGCTGCTTTCTCAACAGCTCAAGTCACTACAGCTGTGCCTTACAAACTGCTAGAAGGCAGGAGTGCGGGCAGCAGATATGATGCCATTTCTGAACTTAAATTGGTATATTCATCATGTAACATGGTAATGCAGCATCACATTGAACAAGTGATGATGAATCCTAGAAGGAAAGATTAAGAACTTGTCTTTTAAGATTCAGTAGCAGTTGTTTTGCTGTTCATAAACCTTACCCTTCTTAGGAAAATTTAGGCTGAATCTTGGAGCAAAGGAGGGAGTGACCTTAAATAATGAAATCTGCAGCAAATGAGTACCTTGACTAGCAGATAAAAGTACCTTCTCAACTCTGCATTATGTGAAAGCTTGCAGAAATGAAGTCATGCCTCACTCTCTGAAACTCAACCTGGGCTGTATTTATCAGGGAAAAAAAAATCCAGACTGAAGGTTCTTTAACTGAAAATTCCCTACCAGAAGGTTTAAGGCATTTACATCTGGACTGAGTTCCCTGAGCTGTGGATATGAGCCTTTTTGAATTTGTAGGGTAGCTGTCAATGACTAGAAATAACATCATGTGACTTAAATGACTAATCAGACAGAAAAATAAATGCTTAAGCCAGTAGGCTTGAGAATAGTGTGTGAGCAATCTTTAGTTATCCTTGATATTGTAAATGAGTCATTGAATAAATCAGGGTAATTTATAAATGAATGTAATAAATTAGTATCAACGGAAGTTTGTGTAGGGATAATTCATAAGCAGAAAAGGGTGGTACATCTGTCAAAAAAATTTTCACTGCAGATAATTCATCTGTTACCCTAATCATCATCTTGAATTGGTCCTGGTGGTGAGTGAGGAATTAGTATTGTCTCTACCACAGTGATATAAAGATATATTGTCTTCAGCTGACGGCATTAAATAATCCCACTGCCACATTCTGCACCAGGTGGAGAGTGGGTGACCTTCTTGCACAGCTCTGTGCTGCAGCCCATCACAATACTCCGGTCTGAAGATGACAACAGGATGATCAACTATTATCTTACCTGAATAAGGTAAATTTTTCACTTTAGAGAGTGAATAACATTTAGAAAACTTCAGCAGGTTGTAAAGGAAACATATTTTTGTAAAATGTTTTGCTGTTGCATGTTCAGTACCGAAGCAGTCACTTCTGAAAGGAGTTCTGAACATGCTGAAGTGCTGAAGTTCAAGTACTGAAACAGGACCTTACCTGAAAGAGTTAAGTGCTGGTGTGCTAAACCCACGGTTAGACATGCCCGAACTATGCAGAGCCCTGGGTGTCTTTCAGTCTGCCATTCCCTGCCTGGGCACCTGTTGTTTCAAGTGGAGCAGTAAGCACAGTACGTTAGGGATGTTTTCACCTTGCTGTCAGCTGGTCCCTTGGCAAGTCCCTTTCTTGCTCCCAGAAAGGCAGCAGAGTAAGGTTTGAGAGGGGACCTGCAGCTAACGCATGAAGTAGAGATGGAAGTGAAAGACTCTGACTTAGCCGTGGTACTCCCAAAGCTGTTTAAGCTGTGGAGTTAGTTGTAACATTAATTATATTTTCCCCTCACCATCCTGAAGGACAGTCCTTGTGGTTGCTCTTGTGCTGTTGCAATGGATACTCTAGAGCGTGGTCAGCAAACAGGTAAATATAGATTAATCCCTTTCTCCTAATGCTGCTTTGCAGAGCAGGAGAGTTCTACAAGGATAGCATTGCTTTGTTTCACGGACATCCAGCTTTCCTACCCTCCAGATGCCCCAACCTCTGCCAGCATTTTCTCTTGTTCAGGGTTTTTTACGCAGCAGCCCAGACTCTTGACAATAGAGATTTGCCTCAGAGCCAATAAGAGCAAAAGATGCATTCTTAATCCTACTGTGCCTCAGGACCAGATGAAAACACAGCCTGGTCGCTGTGATGCTCAAAGAGGAGGGTGGTCAATGGTCCCCATTCAGACCAAACAGGGTCTGTTTGGGTCAGTGGTGGCAGGGATGTGCTGGTCTCACCATCCACAGACTGGGTCGGAATACAGGCGCCATACACAGTGTGGTAACTCAGTTACCCCTCAGGTGAGTGTGAGTTCTGGGCAAGGGCACTAAAGCAAGAGCCTGGCCTCCCAGGCTGGACAATTCTCTTTTACAGTATTCTGTTTCAGAAGTGCTCAGTGTGGTGCAAGCAGAAGAAACTGGTGGGTTTGGTGAAAACAATTACATCATAAGCGTCTTCAACTGTTAAGGTATAGCTATCAAGAATTACTGTGATACGGGACAGGCTTCCTTCATCATTGTTCCCTGATTATGGGACAAGAGTTAAGAGGAAGAAGGTATTTCTTAGCGGGGATGTATGATACGAGGTTGTCCCTAGGCTGACTTTCATTTAGATCCTACAGATTCTCTGTCTCCACAGCTAGTTCTTCAATAACAAAGCAAGTTGTGTGCAATTAGAAGTCCTTTTGACTACAGTCTGAGAGTAAGGAAAGTATTCTGTCTAGATACATCGTTTCCGCTGTCTCTTTGGGATATTTTAAAGGGACAAGGTACTGTATCATTCGCTATGTTTAGAATAATGCTGCAGGTCATCAGTTTCAAAAAACCCAAACAAACATGGAATTTTTATGGGCTGGTACATCAGACCTACCTTCATCCCTTCATTCTCTTTATTATTTAAAGGAACAACTGTGTATATTCTTCTTCCATTGTAGCATGCAAACATTGCTTTTTTAGAAATCATATTTAAATTATAAAATTAATATAGCTGTCTTTTTCCTGCTGCGTCATGTTACAGATTAAGGATACCAGACTGGTAACAACAGTCTTTAATAGGTATTAATAAATATAATTTTCCCTGAAGTTTTGACGTCAAAAAGTTTGTGAAGAGAATTATGGTACTTATCAGCAATATGCTATGGTCTAAATTTAGTTACTGATGTTGTAGGAAACTATGGAAGTAGTTTTGGTTTAGATTGAGGCTGAATCAAAGAAACCCACCCTTCCCAGAAATTAATGGATGCTTTCATTCTTCCTGGCAGAGCTACTTTATCATTCATATGACTAAACAGACAATCAATTTAACAGCAACGTATGGGATTGGAGGGAATGAACAAATAAGCTATGAATGATGAGAACAGAAAAATCAAGCCCCCCTCCCTTATTCCCTTTTAATGGCTAATACCAACAGGGACAAGACCAGTAAAAAGAGGTTAATGAATTGCAAAGATCCTTTAGAAAGTGATTGACTGGTATTGAAGCTCAGTCAAATCAGTCATAAATATTTACTTTTATTTGCAACAGTGGGTTGCCTGTTATTTTCAATTGATTTTTAAAGCTGTCAAAAATCTACCACTGTGACCATTATCAAGTGTTTTATTTCATCAATATTTTCAAGCTACAAAGAGCTGAACAGAACACTGTCCTGAAACTACTTTCTTATCTGTTTGGTAAGTATTGCTCACAAATGATTAAAGAAGGAAGTTAAAATAAGATTCGCTACACTGTGCAAGCTAATCACCCCGTCATTTCCCTGCAACATTTAGTCCCTCGTATTTAATGTCGTATCCACTTGGGGTTTGTTGTGCCATGATGATCTGCATCAAAGCAGCCACGATTCCTAAACCTGTAGTTCTGCTGTTTATTTTACCATTTTGGAAGAAGCTGCGGTGGGCGCCTGCTAGATGCTCTATTTCTCGCGATCTCCAGGAGTTAAACTGGCAGCGTGGTGGCTGTGGTGAGCACCACGCTCGGATTCACCCACACAGAATATTGCTCTCTGCTGTGAAAAACTGGGGGGTGGGGGGTGGAGAGAAGCCTTCCTAAAGTTGCTGTCTAGACAAGCTGTGAAATGAAAATATTTTCAAGGTGGTGCTTGCTATGTTGCAGCCTAATAGTATAATTCAAAGGAAAATAACAAAAGGAATTTCCTAGAGATAACAACAAAGAGTTAACATTTCCCAGGGCAGACAAGTTTCCAATTCAATTAGTTTTAATGAACCTTCTGCTCACTGGTTACTGAACTAGAAAGAACAGCAATAAATGCCCAGAGGAAAGAGAGAGAGGATATTAAAGGAGGGTTAGTGTATAGTATATAAATTTCCAAGTTGACTAAAAGAGTAGCCTTGATATAGTTTTAGGAACCAAAACTGCAATATCATATATACTTTCCCTTTTCAGCAAGCAGTTGTCACACACACTGGATAAACCATGATCTCTCTTGATTCTGCCAAACTATTGACCGTCTATTGTCTCTGGAAATGCTGCAAAAAAAATAACAAACTGTATTTTCAGTTATTTTTTTAATCAACTGAAGAGCTTTTTTAAAAAAATGGGTTGCAGTATTAGTATTTCATGAGTTAAGCATAGAGAAAACATGAGTTAATAAGAAAACGGAAAAGCAAATACAAAATCTGTAGTGAGAACTCTATTGAATGTCTTTTTAATATAAAATGCACAGTATTTTTTTTTAAAAAGCAAGCTTTGAGGATATTATTCAACTTGTTAGTAACAGCATTTCCATGCATGTTTGCTTTAAGTTTAAATACTAATTTTATATGAATTTTGGTCACTTTTATGCTATAGAATTTCCCTCTTGTATTTCCAGAGTCCAACAGTATGTGTCAGATTTTGGTTAACATAAAATCACAGTTTTGCATATGTTTACACATCCATGCTGACTAAATATTTGACAGAAATAATGGATTTTAATATATGCTGCACATTGTATTATTGTTTCAAATAGCTTTTTCTGTTATATGGGGCTTTTTTTCTCCCATCCACTGAATTTCCATGGAATTAGCTATATATACTTAAAATATTTCTTAGCCTGCTTTCTTCTATTAGCAGTGTTAAATATTTGAAAAAAAATATGTCATTCTAAGCTTATAGTTTGTTGTTCATTTGTAATCTAATATGAATTTATAAAGAACAAAAATAATTTTTTTTTGTTTTGCATATTGATATAGGTAAACAGCAAAATTCTGTTTGATGTTTTTGAATAATGATATTTATCTGTTTAGTCACAGTGGTGTTCAAGCAAGCAGATTTTCAATTATATATAGCCCTATTTAACTGTAGATCTCCAATTCGCTGTTCTTCATTCAAGCTAAGCTTGTATTCTTTAAACTCCTACATCTTTACTGCAGCCCGTATTTCAATATAGGTATATGATGTCAATGAAAACCTTTTTTTATAACTACCTTTAAATACTAAAAATGATTATTCTAAAATGAAGCTTTGCTGTTATCTAGGTTTAATAAAAGAGTTCTCACCTCATTTTCTTACTGTTTAGTTACCAGTGTCAGTATCAAAAGACCAAGAGCTTTTAGACTGTATGTCTTTTTAAATTTTCTTATGTATCCAGTAGTATGACCAAGTTTTTGTTAAAAATATAATCCAGTAACCTAACTGCAAATAGGGGAGGTCTCCTTTCTTTGTTAAAGTACTGATATAGTCAAAATTCTGTTTTCCATACCATCATTTTAGGGCCATGTAACCAGCTGTTAAGAGTATCTAGAGAGTGAAACACAGCAGATGACAGCCTTTCCCACTGCTTACCAACTGGATTTTTTCAAAGAACAAGGCACAAGGCCCTAACCTCTTCTTTTAATGTTTTTATTCTCCAGTGTTTGTAGCATCGTATAACATTAGAGTAATTTTACAGGTGGTGTACAAACGAACAAACAGGCAAGGCAAACTTCTTCAGGAATGTAAATATTCCTGTTTATGGGAACTGTTTTGGGGCAGGACTGGGCGCTGAGGAGCGGAGCTGGAACCAGCCAGCCCCTCTGCTGGGATTTGCCCTGTTTCGTGGTGCTGGAGAGCTGAGGTGGTGTGTTGACAGGACTCAGTTTCTAATGATGGAAACAGGGGATATAAGTAGGTACCTGAAAGCAGCCAGTGGGTCTTTAATTGTCGCCCTATAGATTTTCTTGTGATTCACGGAATTTTACCCCTGTTTGCACTGGGAATATTTGTTCTTCAAAGTTACGTGTTCAGTGGTGAGTCATACGTTCATTTTCAATAGCAGAAACCACACCACTGGTATACCATGACTTCCAGAGTGAATGTTCAGCATGAAGCAGGCTGACAACTTCCTCTTCAGTTTGCTAAATCCCAACAAATCGCAGTAGAGAATTATGGGAAAGTGAACAAGAACAATGGAGAAGATAAAATAACTCTGCCTTCCAGTTTCTTAAATAGCAACTAAAACTCCAGAACTTGCCTCTAAGATATTACAAGAACTTTGCCAAGTAGCACATGAGAAAATAGAGCCCACAGCCATATAGTAAGCAAAAAAATTCTGTTTGAGTATTGACATGACAGTTTTTGAAAGTTCAAGCAGAAAACCAATTATAATGAGCACTGAAAAGCCCGGAGCCCTGCTGTTCAATAAATAAAAAAGTACAACAAACTATTTTCCAAAAAGGTTCTAGAGAGTTTCTTCTTGTCCCACTACTTACAATATGATTACATAAATAGTCTCTATTTGCTGTTGAATTGCCAGGCAGCTGTATTAAAGTACAAATCAAATCAAGTCAGGATTAGAAAGTAAAAGAGCATGGTTTAAAGTAATCTATCCCCCAGGAACTGTGCTCAGATTCATCAAACAGAGCTTAAAGTACAGTATATCTTATACCCTTGTGTTTCCATGCTGCACTGCTGCAAAACCAGTTATTATTTTTGATATCCAGAGAATGTTGCTCGTAGCTTTAGGAGGCTCACTTGCTTATTTAAAGTACTATATACCTTCTCTGTCACTTATTATTATTTCTCTGGGTTAAGATTCATGAGAAGGACGTAAGTGTGGAAGACAAGAAGCTCCTTTATTGATCAGATCATATTTGCCTCCCCTGAATTACTCTAAATATGCGCTATGGATAAAGGAATGATATGTTTTCTTCCAGGTTTCTGCTGATCTGCAGGTGCAATATTTTTAAAAGCTTAAGCACTTTGCGTTGTTCTGCCTCATCAGCAGCAACACGTATTTCCCTCTTAGTCAATGTATGGAGGACCTCAGCTCTAAGGAACCGGGTCAGTGGTCTCTACGTGAGCAAAGGCACTGACTCCTGTTTACCTGACAAAATGTATTTCTGTTGGTTTAGAAGTATAATGGGCACTCTTTTTACTTTTTACAGATGAACAGCAAGCTATAAGCTTAGAATGACATAAATTTTTTCAAGTATCTAACACTGCTAATAGAAGAAAGCAGGCTTAGAGTAAATTATATGATAATTAAAAAAAAACTAAAAAAAAAAATTATTAAAAAATGACAGTAAATTATATGATAAGCATGCCTTTATGAAGCTTTTTTGTATTCCTATTTTGAGGCCACAGAAGTGTAACATACCCTTTGTGTAAAAGAGGGTCACACTCCGGCTGGTTTGCCCGAGGAAGGGCAGAGGCTTGACCTGGGTTTGTGTCATCTACTGGTTCAGACTGGGACTTGCAGAGAGCAGAGCCAAATTCTCATCACTCCTTATTGCAAACAGGCGACATACAAACCCAAAAATTCATAAGCATGAATTTGAGTATAAGAACAACGTGCTTCAATACTTAGCAGCTGGTTAGTAATAGATACTTTCTGTTTCCTTTTCTAAAGGACACAATGGGCATCCGTAAGCATCAGCTGTCTTTTTAGTAATAGCCGTTGGAGCTTATAAGGTAGATTACGATGCAGAGCTGGCTCTTCATGGTGGGGTGTAGTTGCAGCGTGTTGCAGTCCTCAGTGTACTTCTAGGGCTTACCTTGTTGATCAACCCAGGCTGCTGGACTGAGCAAAAAGGAGTTTGGAAACTGGAGATCTGATGCGACCTGACAATAATTTCCTGCATGACCTGCCTTACCAAAATGAGTTCTCTTCATGACTGCTTCCCTTGCCACAGAACAGGGAGGCTAACTGTTCCCCACCACCCAGGACGGGCTGGGGGATGGCACAGGGAATGGTTGTGTGGTGCTTGGAAATGCAGTGTGTTCAGTAGGTGCAAGGAGTGAGTAGCATGGTGAGTGCATGCTTTTTTTTTTTTTTTTTAAACACACTGAAAGCAGAGTAAAATCAAATAACCAAACAATGATGGTAAACACCAAAGCTTTCCACACAGTTAGAAATACTAGCATTGCCTGTGCAGCTTGGTGGAGGTGTGATGCTCTTTCAGGGTCTCAGGGGAAGCGTTGGTCTCCTCCCC
Source organism: Falco cherrug (assembly GCF_023634085.1). Taxonomy (NCBI): domain Eukaryota; kingdom Metazoa; phylum Chordata; class Aves; order Falconiformes; family Falconidae; genus Falco; species Falco cherrug. Next base: position 42,871,286 of record NC_073704.1, on the reverse strand, counting down.
GGTGGCTGCTCTGATGGCTCATCATTGGGGACCTCCAGCTCTGTGGTGGTGTTGGAAGCTGATTTTTGTCACTCTGCTGAGGAAGATCATCCTAAATTAAAAACAGGGTAGTGCTTTGGTAGTACTGGGTGGTTTCGTTAAGAAAGTTAAAACAGAGCATCTGAAAATTAAATTTATTGGTAATGTTTTGGCTGGAGGAGAGGTGAGAGTGGTTAAAGCAAAACACCTGTTGCACTGCTTCCCCAGAAGTTTCATACTGGGGTGTAACTCCCTTCTTTAGTTTGCTCTTCTTTGGCTTCCCAGTGAGCAGAGAGAGAATGAGGCCATTCTCCTCCTTTTGCCACCTTTGTGATTTCCACAAATTGCACGTCTTTATCCCTGTTATTTTATAAGCTGGCAGTGGATAACGCAGCATATATGTAATTATATAAATGTTAGTGGTTTAGATATAAGTACCTTCCTTTTCCCCCAGTTCGTCTCCTGTGCTCAAATTGGTCTGAACAATTTTTGGGGAATCTTTTAATGAAGTATTGATTTTTATCAAGCACATCAAACTAAAGGTAAATGTACCATTGTGTCATGTTTAAGAAAAACAATACAAAAAACCCCAAGCCCCAGTATATTACAGATAAACTAAGATAAATGACTTAAGTGCTCAGTTTGTGGAGTAAATTGAAACCATACATCACAGGCTTTCATTATTTTATATTATAAATACTGTAAAAAGTAGGAAAGATGATTGAACAGTAATACAAAATTAGTACTAATTGTCATGACTCCGTTGATGAGGAAATGTGCTTTTAATATAAATAATGTGGAGTAATCATTATAACAAAAGTTAATTTTTTATAGCTAGTGATTGCAGGGTGATAATCAGAAGACTATGACATCCATTAAATTGCCCTTCCCCGATCCCGCATGAAGAAATGAAGGGATCTGTGTTAATTTTAAAGCTCCCTTTGATTGGGTGAACCTGTCTCCGTTTTGCGTGACACTCTTGCCACAGGTCATTGCCTGGTGCAGTGTACCATGAAACAAACAAATAGAAAAAGGCACCTTCTGGCACTTTAAGTTTCCCTGCCATCTGACTGCAGCCCCGGTGGGTTGAAATGATGAAAAGCACAGCCTTGGAAAAATCTTCCTATGGTTAGATTGGGAAAAATGAGTATGATTATCACATGTGCTGGGAAGGGCAGGATAGACAGCTGAAGTCATCTCAAAACTCCAGAGAGAAGAAGACGACAAGAGGTCACAATTATATTCTGGTATCACACTCCCTTTCACGGAGATCTGATATATTCGGTTTGTTCTTGTATGGTGCTTAGGGAAGTTCTAATTAAGGGAAGAAAGAATTTTGACACATGTGAAGCAGAGATCAATATTTAGCACTATAATCAGCAATTCCTGATGGTTTGACAATGTCACTATACACACTGTAACTATCCATTATTCTCTGAGAAGGGAGCCAGGCGGAGGCTAACAGGCTTACTGCAAGCTATCATGAATCACACAAAGCAGTGGCTCATTCACTTCTATTTGTCTTCCTTTTCATCTTCATTCATCCTTATAAAGCAGGCTGCGCTGCCACCAGCCTTGAAAGCCACCATGCTTCTGTGCCGCGCTGGAAGGGAACATGGCTGCTAAAAGCACGTGTTGTGTGAAAACAGCAGTGATGCCTATGGGATGGGTGGAGGTTTGTGACACCCAAGTATATGTAGTGCCCTGTAATATCGGTGCCTGGTGAACAACAGAGTGTTTTGACAATTGATAGTGCAACAGAAAGCGGTAACAGGCGTGTTAGCGGTAGCCAAAGCCCCCGACTCGGTCTCCTCTAAAAAGAAATGGAGAGATCAGGCGAGTTATTTTTAGGGTATGATCCTGTACCTGCTTAAATTGATGGCATCCAGCTCTAATGGTGTAGCAGTAAAAGAAAAATGGAGCAAGAGAACGAGCTGAATCTCCAGTTTTTTCTACTTGTACATCTCAGACAATCAATCATCCTGTTTACTACCTGAACTCTGAGCGTAGCTGGTGGAGCATTAGAGAGAAGGATGACACACAAACGAAGCCCCCATTTATTTTTGTTCTGTTCTCTTGTGATCATGGCTTTAATTGTTTGAATGTGGAGATCTGCAAGGTATTTGTGAAGTGCTCACATCTCAGCATTTTACATGATTCCATACAAACAAAAGGGTATGTGTATCCTGTGCCGCTCCAGTCATCATTAGTGGTTTTGCTTTAAAAATTGGATTCCAACAATTTGGGAGGAGAAATAATGCAGGTGACTGGTCATGTCTGGGCACACCATGAATATTGAACCTTCAAAGCAAATTATTTAGAAGAAATTCTGAGCTGAGAGTTATTTGAACTGTTCAAGTTTACTCACAGATTATGAAGACATTAGCAGATGCCCAGCTCAGTTTATGAATCTTTCATAAACAATGATAAATTTGCAATAGAAAATGCCATCAGCTCCAGTTTGGGTGTAATGTTGATCATAATAAAATGAAAGCACAATTTGTTTTGGTGGGAATATGTGAGTGATACAGTATTTTGGATGACAGTGCCTGATATGACTTGATTCAGGCAACAAACTGACATTGCCAGCTAATTTAAACTGAAGGTGAAATTGTTAAAGTAGTAAAAATTAAAATGTGAAATTCAGGATGCCTTTGCATAATTCCTTGAAAACATCTGCTGGCAAACTTCCAGTTACAAGTCAATGTAATGGGGATACAATTTTTGCTGCTTTTTCAAATAATTGGCTGTTCACTATGGAATACTACAGTATGTTTTTAATAGGTATAAGCAATCCAATGCTTTAACATCTTTCTTTTTTCTTTTTGAATAAGAAATAAGGATTTTGTATTCAGGTAGCTGAATAATAGTATTTTGATTTCCATTCTGAGTTTTTAATGATCTGAAAAGTGATTTTGATATTTATCTGTTTATTCTTACATCTCTAGTAATATATTTTGGTAGAGCAGCTAACTTGCATAGTTCAAACTTAAAGAAATAAATACTTAGTAAAATGTAATAGAGTAACTTGAGGCCACTTAACATAAAGAACATTGTTTCCTACATTTCTCCTAACATTACCAGTCATGCAGCGTTGTATTACTGTAGGTGGGAGCGAAAGAGACCCAGTGTCCTGCATTTCAAATTGTCATCTGGTTCTCAGTGCTCCCTCCTTCCTGCTGAAGGGCCAGATTGTGGCTGGTGCTGAGCACATCCTGGCTGGCCCCCCCCACCAGCTGAGCCGGCAGCATCCAGGCGTGCTCAGAACCCCACTGAATTGGGATCTAAGTGAGATGCTGACACAGGCTCTCATCCTGACTATCCCAAGTAGCACTAATTAAGGGCTGTCCAACTGTGCTTTCTGTTGAGCCGTTTGCTCCGGTGGGTGACAGGGAACAGCCTGGGATCTGTCTGCAGAATGACATAACAAAGAAGGGGAAAAAAACCCCTAGCCCTCAGAGAGGGTGGGCTGGGATAGACAGACCTGAACTAGGCTTGAATTGCATATTTTGTTTTTATAAATATGTAATTTCAGATTAAGCACTGTGGCATGCTATGTTTTTGCTTTCATTATACATTTATTAGAGCTCCAGTGGTTACTCTAAGTGATAATTATAGAGAAGCATAAATTCATAAATTAATAAGGAACTTGGGGAATGATCTTCCCTTTGTTGGAAAGGTTATCAATAAATCTTCCTCTTTTTTTATATAACAGTGGTCAGTGTCGCTATTCTCCAAACTGCAAACTGGGAGGTACACTGCAGCCAGGTGTGAGGGAGAGGGGCTTGCCCGGGTACCAGCGAGCTGCTCCATGCAGGGGCTGGAAAAAGAGATTCATTCAGCAGTCTGCCTTGGAGACTAATTCAGCCCAAAGTTTACTTTCCTATTTATAGGCCCCTCCCCAACATGATCCCCAAGCAAGGCCTTTCCAGAAACCACATCATTGCTTGCAGTGCCCTAGCGTGGGCTGGAAAAGGCAACACTTCCAGGGGACTTAGAAAACCAAGAAAGGCACCCAAAGTGTTTCCCGGTGCCTGGCTGGGGTCACTCCTATCTTCGTTATCATCCTCTGAGATGACATTACATTAGTAACGCATAACAAGACGCAGAGTTTTACTGGGAGCCCGAAGCAATAACACCTCCTGCTTGCAGCTGTGCCTCATAAATACTGTCTGTCCCACTACGCTACTGTCCTTTTACAGTGGTATCATTTAATTGTAAACCAAAGATCAAAGGTCTTTAACTCTTTAACCAAATTCCAATGTCTGCCAAATTCAATAGCTGTCATTCCCTTAGAAAAAGCCAGTGTAATACGTGCGTTCTGATCTAATTTTATAGAAAAAGACAGAATTTACATACTGTTTATTTAGTTAAGTCTCTAAAATCAATACCTTTGTCTGTAGCTCTTTTATTTAAAATACATCATGACATTGCAAACTGCTATATAAATGAATTTTTCTAAACCACACATGTTGTTAATGTTTTTCTATTGCACATTTTTTTAAAGTTTGAATCATAGCATTTAATAGATCAACTTAAATGTATTTTAATATTGGATTACTAAAGAATGTTAAGTTTTACATTTCTAAAATTATAAATATTATTTCAAAAGGTCAGTCATTTGCCCAAGACTTATCTGTCCAATGGAGAACATATTTCAAACCATCCAGACACAGAAACTGATCATGTTAAATACTAAGAGAAAATGAAATCTCTTAATATTTTTTTTCCAGTAGTAGGGAGAGAGGAGAGAGCAGTCTTGGATAAAAAGACTTAACAAAACTACTCCTGTAGGCTGCCAGCAGCACTTCAGAGAAAGAGAACCTTGGTTTTGTGAGAAAGAACTGTAATTCATGGTCTTCATTTACATGTAGGTTAAAGTGTATTTTGGAGTCTGTAACTAGATGTAGCAAGAATTTTATCACTGTTGCTTTGGCCTGAGCTGAGTACCATGGCTACACTGCCTTCAGTGCCTAGGTCAGCTTTAGCTCAGGCATGCTACATTATTGACATGGCACATTATTTAGGAGCTCCTATATGATTGAAGTATCCTTACTGTGCTGAAGAGTCATCAAAGACCTGTCAGTGCCAGAGGCAATGGCATCGGTAGATTTCATGTAAGACAGGTACCAGTACTTGCTTGTGCAGACTTAGGTGAAAACTGTCTTTCTGCTTAGCTTTTGATCAATCATATGGTTTTTTTATGCATGAAGATACCGTATTAGCTGTGCCATGAGGAAGGTTTGTATGAACAGCACAAAAAGCCCTGAAGCTCTGTCTGTGTGAGTTGGTTGGAGCTTGTGGCGAGTGGAGCTCTCTGGTTTTGGATTTGTGATGTAAGCCACCCTCCTCAAGAGTAAAGGAGGTCATGCACGAGCGCCATATGCTGGAGGTCCAAAACTAGGAACAGCTTATTTGGGACTACAGAATTGTCTGTCTCATCAAAATTGAAACCTAATTTGTTTCTCATTTTGATCTTGGGCAACGCCACGAAGTCCCGCTGGGAGGCCAATGACCAGTAGTGTACCCCAGGGTCAATGCTGGGGCCAACACTCCTTAACATCTTCATTGGTAATCTGGATGATGGAACAAATGCAGGCTCAGCAGGTTTGCAGAAACACAAAACAGGGAGAAAAAGTCTTTGTAGCACCTCAGTTATGGAGTTCAAGATTAGTATGATCTTCAGAACTAGGTCTTCAGCACAGTGGCATGTAATCTTGCTGCACTGGTCATAAAAATGTCTTCAAATCTGAATTTTATTTACTTCATTAGCTGTATAAACTTTGTGTGTGTGTGCATTTTTGTATCTTACTTGACTGATACCATACCCTTGGGCTCTGAAAATGTGGATATTGAGCCAACGAACTGTACTGAAATGGCTGGTGCAGGCAGAGCTGGTTATAAGAACACCTTTTTTCTGCTGCTGATCTCAGTGGACAGGCTGCTCATACAGCTCCTGCAGAGGCACCTGCCCCTGAAGAGCTCCAGATGATTGCCCTTCCCTCTCCCCCAGTGCAAAACGTCCATATACATAAAGCCCAAAGTAGTTATCTTCTGTGTCTGTATGCACAGGGTCTTGCAAACAAGTGTTTGTTCTCCAGTGGTGAGCTGACCAAACAGCAACAGCAGCGTCCGTTGCTGGTGTCTGATCTGTCTGCACACATATGCAGACACCATGTCTTTTTATAAAAAACCCTTATGCGTGCCTTTATACCAGCTACCATATGGTTGTCTGATGTACAGGGGCAGACTGTTTTGTTTTGTTCATTTTCACTGGATGCTTCCATTCATTTCCCTAGAGCTATCGGTGTCTTAATTGATGAAGTAGCTCCTGTGCTTGGGCACATGAAGTGGAGTATGACTGAACAATGCCAGTCATTTTCAAACCCTGTTAGAAGTGACAAATCAACAGTAGCTTCATATTTCAATCCCTCCTCCCTGCTTTTAACAGGTATATTCAAATTTTAGTGGCTTATTTTTTTTTTTTTTTAATATATGGGTCTTTGTATGGAATGGAAGTTTTGAAACCTAGAAAACATTATTGTGACTGTTTGCTGTAAGCAAATGGTTTGTGCAGTAGCTCGTTCTTAAGTAAAGCTTAAGCAAAGGGTGATTAGTTGTAGAAGGGAGCAGGACTCCACTCGTGAATGTATCTGCTCTTTGTCTGTGATGTCTAACTACTTTGTGAAAAATGGCTTCCACAAAGTTTCAGCTTTTTTTAATGTGATAAATCATAGTCCTGACTAGTATGTCTAGCTTAAAAATGGGAGAACTTAATTGTCTTGCATAAATAAAACCAGAGAAACCTGATAAATAAAATTATTCTATATACATTTTGCATATAATAGTTTATGTGGCAGTAAAGACAAACTTATTTTGAGAAAGGAGTTACAGTATAATAATAAATAAATCCATAAATACATAATATATAAAAATAGAACAGTTATGATATTCTTGAATTGTTCATTTTAGGGTTAAATCTAAGTTCTTTGCTTTCAGTTAGAAGTGATTTACTTATATTTATCTTCCTCCTTCCCCTCCTCCCCCCTCCCTGATCATATGAGACTTTTGGAAGAACTTTACTCAAAATAAATGAGCTGCAAAGTTGATACTTACTATGAAATAGCCATCATAGAATTGCTTTCAGTATCTCAGGAAAAAACCTGATTAGACTCGACAGTTACAAAAACAACACACTATGCATGCCTGGTAAATTTTGAATGTACTTTTCCCTTGCTTATGAGGTCGATAGGGAAGGTAGGGTATCTGAACATATGTGCGTGTGGCTAAATTGGAAATGGAATTCCATACCTGCTGCCCAGGCATGAGTATCCAGGCTCTTCCAGGGCTCCAGCTAAATTCTTTGGGTATAAGAGATGGGGTATGAGTTTATGAGCCTGGTTTGCTTGAGCTTGGCTGTTTTTAAGTGGATTCAAGAGACAATGGGTCTTTTTGCGGTGGTCCAACACAGAGGCACAGGATGGGACATGAAGTAAGAGCGACTGTTTGGACATTGCAATGTATGCATGGTGGCAGGCTTCTGCTACTTACATGATACTAATTTTAAGCGTTCTGAGTAGTGCCACTGAAGGCAAAACATGTAATTTCAGTTGTTAGAATTCATGTTATGATGAGTTATCATTCAGAGTTGCATGTAAGGGCGATGGTGATCTCATGAGGCTGCAGGAGTTGTGTCATCTGAACCCATTATCTCCAGCAGCCTACAGCTCACAGGTGGCTTTGACTACTGTGCATCCCTTGCTTCTGTTTCTGTCATTGTTTTCCAACCCTGTGGTGAGGTGGTAGGTGTGACTGGTGTAGCTGGGAATGAGAGCTGGTTTCTGAGTGACCTTGGCTCCAGAAAGTGAATTTTGAAAAGAATCCAAAAATACATTCTGTGCTGCTCAGTTCTGTGCGTGACATAATGTTAGCCATCAGGTGAGCAGTGCTGTCATCTGGAAAAGGCGTGATTTCCCACGCCCTGTGAAACTTGGGTTGTTGGAGTTTGAAGAAAAGGTCTAGGAATTTAAGAATCAAATGTGAGTGCTTTGGAATTCTGCAGTTTAATACTTATGTTGATGACCTGGAAGAAAGTGTAAAATCATTACCGGCCAAGTCTGCAGGTGATACCAATAGTAAAGGAATAGTAAATATTGACTATGGAAGATCTCTAAAATGGAGTAACTTGGTAATTTTTGCTTACCAATTATGTATTTAGGCTACACTTCTAGGAATAAAAAAAATGTGTTTAAGGACTGAGGGCATGGGAGGGAGGTATAATCCTGGGAATCAATCTCTCTGAAAAAGGCTTGATCATCATCACAGTGAGGTACTACAGTACCATGTCCACTTGTGCTGTGATGAGATGGACGTTAATGAATTTCCGAAAGATTAAAGGAGTAAAAAAGCCCCCATGATTTTTAGCTCCCATGATTTATACAAAAAGACTATATATAGAAGTTCACCTGCCTATCTGAGCAAAGGCACAGTTAAGGAATTATGTGATCAAAACCCAGAGGTCCTTACGAAGGTCAAACTTTCTTAGACTGAAGAGCCTGTTAACAGAGGTTGTTTTATAGATGATGTGTAAGTGTCAGTAACACTTGCTCTTCCAGCTCACGCTCCTCTTCTGAGTGACGTGGGCCAGCACTTGCCGAGCATCCCTCCACAGGTGGGAGCTGCCGGTCCCCTGGTGCTCTCCAGAAGGATCGAGGAGTCCTTCCAGCACATCGCTATCTTATCTTAGGATGTTCCTTGAAAATCTCTTATTTTACTGTGGGAATGTGTTGTCTTCTGGTGTGGAGGTTATTGCCTGTTCACAGGTGTGGGAGAAAGAGTGAAGCCTCAACTGCCACTTTTTTAGTTTCAGTATTTAGATCCTTGCCCTGCTTTTCTTAGAAAGGGGACTTATTCTTTTGTGATTTCTCATTTAAAAATGCAAACAAAACCTTTTTATTGATTTGTGTGTATTGGCAGAATTACTGTAATTGCATCAAATGACATAATTGGTGTAAATAGGTATAATGATGTCATTAGCATTTGTGATTGTGACATTTAACAGTGTAATTAAAATGTATAATGACATGGTAAAAGTCCTTATTAAAGTATGCGAGAAAAGCTCTGCAGGTGGACGGAGCATGATTTAAAAATTCAATATTGCTGTCATTCCTTCATATTCTTTTCAAAACAGCAAAAGCCATTAGGTCACATCAAAACTGATTTTTAAAGCCAGAGGTCTAATGCTGCAAAGTCTTTCTCTACTGGGTAGGTTCTGGCAGCACCCTCAGTGACTTCAGGGGACCTGTTTTCGGCAGAAAAATCTACTCATACAACTTGTGCACATTTCTGTTCAAGGCTTTTTGTGGAATATTTCTCCAACAGCTACAAGTTGCTTTTCTTTGTGGGCAAAGAGGGTTCATAAGGCTGTAGGATAACTTAGGTTGGAAGGGACCGCAGGTGGTTATCACCCTCAACCTCCTGCTCAAAGCATATCAGCTATGAGGTTTCATCTCCAAGGGTATTTAAAATAGTGTTTAAATCCCCAAATGATGAGTTAGTATACCCAGTACCGAGGGGCTTTCATTACATTTGCCTAAATGAATCTGTAAATATATAGGAGGTCTATTTTCAGAGAAGGATGCTGTATGTGTTGTACAAATCCTTCATCTGCAGGCTTGTGATGACACTTGCAGGCAAAATTATTGGTTCTTCAACCCCCTAAGAGCTGGTCTGTGAAGAAAACCCGTGACTGACTTCAGTCTGAGTCCTTTGGATGAACATGTGCATGTGGCACATCTTGTGGTACAACAGACCAAGGAAGCACTGAACTGAGCAAGTGTCACGCTGGTGGAGCTGGTTCCGTGTGGTGAGTGCCAGCAGGGCTCCCCGGGACGGCTGCAGGTGCGGGAGCGTGCTCTGTGGAGGGGCACCATCTCGTGAGACATTTAACTACAAATACTCTGTTGGTTGAAAGCACTGTTGTGTACATATGGTGCAACCACGATCACTCTTACTAAAAGATTTTTTTCTTTGTTTTTCATTGCGTTTATTGTATGAATCAATGGCTTTAGGAATTCCACCACCCCCACCCCCCACCCCCACCCCCCTTCTTTTGACTTTTTACTCAGTTTATTAAACACTTCCTTTTTTTTCATTCAAGCAAAACTGGGAAATGTATGACTGTACCTTAGGCCAGTGTACCTCTTGGAGTGCTGCTAAATCACCTCCTGCTGAGGGTGTCCTTCAGTGGGCTTCAGCCCGACTGTACCGCCAAGTCATCAGAGCTCCTTTGTTGTGTATTTCTTTGATTTGCCAACCAAAATAGATACATAACCATATTTTGGAAAAATCAATTGCTTTATTGAGTATCGGGATTATTCAAAAGTAGTAGAAAAAATAAGACTTTTAAAATGAATCCTGTTTTACCTTTTATCTTGTGAGCTGAACGCTTTGTCTCCCTAGAAAACAAATACGATTAAGGAACAAAATGCCAGACTTAAGTGCCTTTTTTTTTTTTATTAACTTTCTTTTATGTGTTGGCTTCTGCGTCAGGTTTAGGTGGTGTGATGGTTGCTGTTGCCACCGCTAACTTTCTGTGAAATTTTAGTGCTAGCATGCAGAATCAGTTTTTTAAGGATCTCTGATATGGATAGCCACTTCAGCATAGCTGTACTTGATCTAACAATACGTACTCATTTATTTTAGTGGTCTTGAGTTGGTCACAGTTATGTAAATTAAAATAGTTGTTACTCTGCTGTATTTAAACAATACAATTCTGACAGTAGTGTGAGAGTAAATGAGATTTGAGGTACAGCTGAGATTTTTATTTTTTTCCTGACCAAATAGATAGGTGGCTGAAAATACAGTTGTGGCATGTATTTGAAACAATTTCTGAGGTCAGGCAGAGTCTGTACAGATGGTTTGACTGAAAAAGTAGACATGCTGAAAAGAGAAGAGAAGACAAAATTTTTAAATTTGACATTTTCTTTCAGAGTTTTGCAAATGGAACTTTTCACTTTTCATTTTGAAACTACCTTTTTCTCATTTAACACTGACCAAAATAAAATGAGAAAAAGTTAATAAAGGAACTAATGTATATGAATATTTTACATTAGTGAAAACATTTCAGCTTGATCTAAAAGAAAAGGACTTTTTTCTGGAAAAAACAAAGTTAAATTTCAGTTCTTCGTCCTCCTGCCTTTTTAACTCCTAGCTTCAACTCCTAAAATGTGGATACACTCAGGTCTAATACAAGGTGCAAGATGAATTTCTCTGCCGTGTAGGAGTAACAACTGAAAGTTAAGGGATTCAGACTGGTTGTTGTTCATTGATGTGGAGCTTATAGCTCCTGGTACCCATTCGCTCCATGTGTAAGTCAGTGGTGGCAATAAGGACGAGCACGTGCTCAGGCTGCATACCTGCTGGTCTCTGCCTAGAGAAATTAATTTCTGCCCCAGGAAAAAGGTTGCTCTGCTTTGGTTTAAGCTCAGTCATGTACTAAACCAATATACTCTGTGGACGGTCGTTGCTGATCTGTTTGATTAGCAAAATAGTCTGTTCCATAATGCTATAAAGTTAAATCACTGTAGGACAAATTCTTTTGTCCCTGTACCTTATTCCACAAGCGGTCTCAACCGTTGCATCTGTAGTCAGGTTGTGAGCACTGACTAGAAAAAAGTGGTACGACGAGTAATGATAATTGTGGTTAATGGGGTCCAGAAGGCTTTCTGCACAGAGAGAGAAATCTGACAGTCTGCAAGAGTAGCAGAGTCTGGAACTATGTTGATTTTAATCTGTTCAATTAACTTTGTGGCTATTTTATCATCAGATCTGGTGCCTGCTGGTCTCCACACTTCCTTTCTTGAAACTCTTCTTAAAACTAGTTGCATGTTGGAACTGTGCAAAGTTTCGTGGTTTTCATGTTAACGGAAGACCATAACCAAACAGAATGGCTGAATGGACCCTTGCACCTCTAATTCTGGAGTGTCATGCTTTCAGGAGTTATTGTGATTGTCTGGATAAATACACTGAAAATGGTTCAGTCTGAAGAGAAGTTTTCCTATTCCTTTGTCAGGTGAATGTACATTCATCTTATTATCTTTCATGATTGTTTCGTCTTTTTCAGATGTTCATCTGTAATTTAAGTTCTAAGACTTGCTGTTGACATTAGAGTTGACAAATACATTGAATTAGGTAACTTGCTGAAAAAATCTCCCCCGCCCCCCGCCCCATCCCCAATAGTTTGTAAATAGAATATGCTTTTCTCTTGTTTTTCTTCACTGTTCTGTGTTTCATTGGTGGATAATTTCTGGAATTTTATGATTTGGTTTGTGAATGTTACTGTTATACATAAACTGTACACTGTGGAAAGTATAAAAGAAATCCCCTTTTATATAATTTCCTTAGTTAAATTGTGTGAGGAATGTAGAACCCTGATATATTCCCTCCTGCTGCAGTGCCTGCCTTGGTGTTCCAGACTGGGAACAGAATCAGAGCCAGCACCCAGAAGAGCAAGAGGCTCCTCTGAGTTGGGGAATCTGGATTTTACTCCTTACTCCTACTAATTCAGTGGTGACGTTTTGGGAAAGGTTTTTCCATGACTCGGTTTCCCCAGTGACAGAATTGGTACTGCTTCCTGAAGAGCTCTCAGATGTGTTTACGAGTTCCAAATGCATTATTTTTGCAGGACAAATTGCAAATTTGAGATGAAATATATCACTAAACTTTAATTTCCAGTGAATGGGCACCCTGAAGATGAACTTTTAAAGATTATGCTATCCAATAAATTTTAAAGACTGAAATCCTCCAGGAAGTGAAATTAAGGAGTCTGTGGACAATATTGAGTGAAAAGTTATTTGATGTATCAATCTTATATCTATGGACTAATTTTTCATGGTGATCACTTGTAGCTGTAGTCATGTTTGTGGGTAGCATAATTAATTTATTAATTTTAATTTTTTGACCTATCTAGTGTTTTCTTTGACTTTAATTACAGCCCTGAGGAGCATGCATCTTCCCACGCTTTGCAGCTGGTTCTGTATGGATACTTTTGCACCCATGGAAAGACAGCTCTGAAATGATCTGCAGAGTTTGGGAAATGGTGACTCTTCAGACTCACATGCAGCTCAGATGGTCTGGGCTCCACTGTCTTTCTGCTCACCATTTCCCATCTTTGTTTTTCCAACACTTTGGCTTCACCATTAGTATGGGAGATGTTAACCCATCAGAAAGAGAGAAATCAAAATGTGTTGGTATTGGTCAAGTGCTTTCTCCCTGCCCATAAGTCTCACTAATTATACTAATTTTATTCCTGAAAGAAGTCTGGCTGGGCCATTGTTTAAAACTTCACCTTTTGCGTTCATTTTCTGGAGGACTTTCAACAGCATCTGATAGAGCACCTCAAGCTTCTTTTCTGAAGTAGATTCCCAATGATCTTTCCCTGCTTTAAAAATGATCCTTTGTGATTCCAATATCTTGAACATTTAATTGCAGTGTATCAAAACATAACTTGGTGGTTTTGGTCACTTCCATGTTTAAAACAAGTTATTCCATGTCAGATCTGCTGGAATCAGTCAAGACAATGACCCAGTTCTGTGACCGTTGTGCTCACTGGTTGCAGTGGGATCAGGATCTGGTGCTTGTGTGAGGCAGAAGTGTGTTTGGTGGTCTCATGCCAGAGAATAACTTCTAAGTTTGATAGAGCCAATGACTAGCGCAGGGTACCATACCACTGCGTTTGTTGTGAGTCTAAACTTTGCTTTGAAGTCTGTTCCTTGTCCAAATCTGGTCAGTCTGGTTGTATTGATTACAAGGGGCTGAAACAGCTGCTTTGCTCTTGTGCTGCCTTGTGCTGATGAATACAGTTCAACCATGGGAATATTGGAGTGTTTACTATTCGTAAATTATCAGGCAAAGCCCAACCACAATATGAATGATATTCTCACTGATTTAATAATGCAAAGCATTTTTTCTCACCTAATGTGTTAATAATAGCCCGTGTTGACACCACATGGGGTGACTTCATTCAGAGTGCATGTTCTGCAAGAGGCTCATGTGAAACTGTCTTACTGTTCTCTGAGAGTAGGTTTGCCACCCCACTTTATTGCATCCAAGATGACACAAGTTCTGTTCAGAAGTATGTATTTTTCACTTAAACCCCACTGTTTTTCTCAGAATGTTTTACTTTGTCTAAGACAACGCTGCTAAGAATAACAGAATGAATAAATATTACTACCCCAGCAGTGAAAGTCTGAATAGATACTGAATTATTCTTGGAGCATTAAAGAGCAGACCCAAGTAACTGCATTCAAGCCTACCTCTAGAGTTCACTTTATTTCATTATACTTTCGGATTGGAGCAGCAGCTTGGAAAACTGTAAGATGTTTCTTTATATTGTATCAATCTTCTATCTAGAGGCCTCTGCTTCAGCTTCTTTTAAATTTGAACCTGATGATGTGATACATTAAATTACTACTTTATAAGCAGGTATAGAAGTTTTTGAGATTTGTAACTTGCAGGACTTCTTTGGCATTAGAAATGCACATGATTATTTTTTTTTTATTAAATTCAGTATAGTTCTCTTTCCGTGATGGTCAATTTTGTCCATATATTCCCTAAGTTTGTTGGCTTTGAGCATAGGAGACATGTTGATACTGTGCTGTGTCTGAATCCACTGACTGCAAAGTATGCAACATCAGATTATTTTGGTTTTGAGCAAATAAATTGTTTCAGAAAGGATATGTGGTGTCAGATAGTTGATGGAAAGACATGATGTGAAATTGCTCAAACTCAGTTGTGTGGAACATGGTGTGACTACTTTGGTGGCTCAGCAGGGTCACCCTGTGCTGATTTCGGGGGTATGGCATGGGAGCTTTCCCCATAATGCTGTCCTCTAGCACTTCCTCGTTAATCTGCATAGACGTGAAGTGGCCACCCTTCAACCCTGTGCTGGCCATTATGGGGTCTGTCTTGTCCATACCACCATGCAGACTGCGTGCCAACCTGGCCCACCACTTCCTCAGTGGATTAGGTGTTGTCACCTCCCTCCCTTGTCATTCCTAGTTTAAAGCTCTCCTTACCGGGTTGGCCAGCCTGCTGGTAAAGATTCATTTTCCCCTCTTGCTTAGGTGGATCCCATCTATTCCTAACAGCACTCAAAGAAGGTTCCATGGTCATAACAACCAAAATACCAGCTGTGCAACCAACTATTGACCCACAGGATGCATCCATTGGGTTATGGAGGGTCTCCCAATTGCCTGAAGTGTGGGTTTATAATAATTTGCAATATTTCCATAGATTCATAGAATGGGTTGGGTTGGAAGGGACCTTAAAGATCACCTAGTTCCAACTCCCTGCCCTGGGCAAGGACACCCCCCACCAGCCCAGGCTGCTCCCAGCCCCATCCAGCCTGGCCTTGAGCCAGGGATGGGGCATCCACAACTTTTGTTCTAAATACTCAACTATGCTTAGAAATTCTTGCCTACCTTCTTTTCTCTAATTCTGTGAAAGCCTTTTGTGTGCACTTAAAGGAAATGATCTCTAGTGCATCTTCATGGGGACACTTCCATGGCAGAGATCTCTGGCTGTTGCTGTCTGTGAATCATGCTTCTGGCAACTGTTTCTGTGCTGAGGCCATGTCATGCAAATGGGTTTTCCGTATCTGCAGATTCCCTGCAGATGTGAGATGTACAGATGTGGTTGTGTGGAAAGTTGGTAGTGTACCCACCACCACTGCGTTACCACCTCCAGATACCCCGGAGGCATCAGTTGCTGGATGGTGAGGCTGACTCTTGATTGTGAACACCACCCGTGAAATGGTTCCCAGCGAACTGTGTTTACTATTTCAGCATTGTTCTTAAAGAAAATCCTTATAGCAAACTGCAGCCAAGTGCAAACATGTCGGGATTAGACTGGGCAGCACAAACACCGTGCCTGCCCAACTCCAGTGTGTGAAGCAGCATTGCTATTCTGCTGCCTCGCACAGGGCTTCAAACACACAGTATTAATTCACTGCCAAACAACATAAATTTGACAGCAGAGAATGCCCTCTCCAGACTCGCTCCTCTGACACTGGGAAGACTAAACTGTTTGTAAAGACACCTATCACCCACTGACTTCTTTCCCGTGACACCCGCTTGCTCTGTTGAGATGCTTTTTTAATCCTGCCCCTTCAGTCAACGCCTGACATAACTTGAGAACTAGTCACTCACATAGTGGTCAGTCATACTTCGATAATGTGTCTGTCATCATGTTAAAACAGTCATATGGTGACATACTTCATGGGCATGAACATGTTTTAGAGATGAACAAAAAGGATTGCCCTTTAAAAAGAAGCAAGGGTAGCATTTCCTTGCAGTGAAAAGACATATAATTTGAAATAATAGTATGTCAATAGTGCTTATAGGAAATTGTTGTAAAATGGGAGTCACAAAATCAGCCTTTAGCTGGGCAGGACAACTGTGGTGCTTTCTAAACCAGGTCCCTCATCTGAGCGCAGGTCTGAAAATACTTGTTGCGAAGAGCTGGTGTGGTTGTTGTCAATGTGCTTCCATTAGCTGAGCTGCAGCGTTGTCACCGCCGCACAGCACTGGGCTGAATCCTAATTGCATACCTTTTGACTGGTAATATCACATGATTTCAAAATGATTGAGTGAATGGTTATTTCAGATTAGGTGTAAAAGCTTACAGTTGCAATTATATATACGAATCCAGTACTTAACTTACACAGTGCTTTTTTCAGGATGTATGTCTGAATATGCATTATAGATGTAATTTTAAGTGACTCCATTCGTTAAATCACAGATTATCCACTTCTATCCCAAACTATTAAACTATCCAAGCTATAGGAGGTCACTGTTAATACAGCAAATAATTAAAAAGGCAGAATGCTGTAAAGGGGTTTGCTGCCTGAGCGTAATCACTGGACGTCATGCTGTATTTGCTCATTTAACAAATGTAACAAATCCCAAAGCAGCTAGAGAGTTTTATTTATTTAGATGTGGATTCTATATTATTTAAAGATGTTTTATTCATGTGATTTTAAACTGGTTCATTGAAACCACTGCAAAGAGAAGCTACAGTTCTCACTGTAATTTACTCTCTCTTTTTTTCCCCTAGTTCCATTCATTATTTGTGGGAAGTTAATATTTCAATTTAAAAAGGGGAATTTTATTACTCTAATTATTGTTTGCTAAATTACAGAGTTGCTCGTAGTTATTTGAATGGGAACTAAATAGTTCTTGTACCATGTCAAGGTTAAAATATTTCATAATAGTGTATGTAAGAGGTGTAACTTAAGATGGTTATAAGGGTGTATCAAGCAGGGCAGTTAATTTCAGAGTTTGCTTAATTTTCTAAGTGCTTCTATTTTCTTAATACATTTATGCTATAATGTCCTCTAAACATATTAAAATGTGTTATCAGTCAGTTAGCAAACCTCCCTAAAGATGTTCGTATTCATGAGGCAAGTGTAAGCAGAAGAACCATAGCTTTATTTCACTTACTCTGCTGCTTTGTTCATTAAGCTAATTACTGTATTCTACATTCCTCTTTTTCATCTAGCTTGTTTCTGGAGCTTGATCCTTTCCCAACCCTGAATCGACTGTTACTGAACAGTTGAAGCTGAACAGGAAGGAATTGCAGGTGTCAACTTACAGTTTACAAATATGACATCTCCTCTGGCATAGCTGGAAATATGAAATATTGATTTATGTGCAGTAAAAGGTCTTATAAAAATGATCACATACACATGAGAGATTAATGCGCTGGAGATCAATAGAAATTTCATTCTTGACGCTAGACTGTCACCTATGGTGAAATGCTAAAATACAGAAATCAATATTATCTATGAAATGTCAAATTTATTATAATTATGAGGATGAAAGCTGGCCAAGTGGCTCCCAAGAGAGAAGGAAGGATAGGTTACTGTGCTGAAGCATCCTTCATGTCCCTTGTTCACTTGCTGCCAATTTGAGAGCAATATTGGTGCAGGGGGTTTTCAGGCATTATGTATCACTGTGCAGTAACAAATTCCTCCTGGAATATTTAACTCTTGAAACTGACAATAACACAAGCGTCTCCATAGTCAAATGGTTCGTGAGGTTTAGGGGAATACAGTGCCTCTTGTGTGTGCTTATGTGCAAAATGCAGAGACATTTCTCAGCACAGGTCATCTGATCCCAGCCTGTGGTGCACTGCTTAGGAAAGCTGGACCTGGGGAGTTGCACGACGTTGAGACGATCTTCCTGAAATTTAACGTACTCTCCCTTCTGTCCTTTGCAGTCATGTGATGGAGGGAATTTATCTGTTACTAGGCTTTGCATTTTCTATAGTCTTGGCTACCAGCTTGACTCAAAATATTGTCCTTTGGGCCCTACTGCCATGCGATGATTCACTGAAGGGATTTTTACAAGTTTGGGGCAGCTGACCTGCCGCATGTATCAAGTTTACAGAATCTTCCGAAAACTAACACAAAGCTAAAATGTTATGAACTCATAAGAAAAGAATAAGAGATTACAGGTTCTTCACATTTTTTTTCTTTGTTTTGGAGATCTGATGTAAATGGGAACATGCTCGGAGAATATTACTACAGCACATATGTATGTGAGGAGTCTGTGTCAGTGTGAGACCCCTTCTATTTTGGGAATGTCGTTAGAGATACGATGCCATAGCAAAGCTTCTGAGGTTAAGGCTTCTTGTAGCTGAATAATATCTTCTTTAATAACATGTATGTTACCTTTTATTTCTGTTGCATAAGGTATTTGATTTCACTTATTCGGTTATCCATGTAAAAAAATTCCCTTTACGTTCCTTTACCCTATACCTCTTTGGTGCTTCTGTACTACTTTTACACCTAACCAGCCAAAGCATCCTCCTAAGTGTCTTTATTTCCCACTAGAGTTTTGTGCTCCGTGAGAAGACCTTCTGCCTCTCATATACAGCAGGTAACATACTCGAACCCTTTTTGAATGGCTGTTGTGTATAATGAGTTTCTCTTTATTTTTACGGCCTTTCCTCTGCTTTTCTTATTTCAGTATTACCCTCTAGATGGGAAGGTGAGAATACTGCTCACTCACCGTAATATGATCTTGGCTACTGGTGCCTTTATCTTTGAAAGAAAAAAATTCTTTTGGCTTATTAATGTTTCCTTTTCCTGATCTGTCATGCACACGTCCTGATCTTGTCTGCTTTGCTTATGGCTTTTTTGGGGGCAGCAAACTGGTATTCTTATGTGTCAGTAAAAGCATAGACCTGCAGAAGTGGTAATAAATTTGGGTTAGAGCAAGACCTGAATTTGCCTGTACTCTTTTAATCGGCAAATAGCCTTTGAAATTTTGATGTGTATATATATTTATATTAATATTCAGAAAAAGAAAACTGCTACAAATACCAATGCAAAAGAACATTGCGTATTACTGCACCGCTGGTCTGCTATGACACCTATAGTCATGAAGGCAGAGCTCCTTCTGAGTTAATGGACTCCTGGGAAGGAGAAGTCCTGCTTTCCTACTACTTTTATGTGCTTCAAATTAATTGGCAGAAAAAATATTGCTTGGTCCTCCTGAGAAATGGGGTTTGAACTAGAAAAAGTAGTTAATGCTTTGTTTTGTTTTGTTGTAAAAAAGAAAGCAATTTTTCATGAAGAACAGGGTAGTGGATCACAGTTGCTTGCCTGGGCAGCACGGTTTGTTACCTGTGTTAGTCCCAAGACTTGAAGTTGACATTGAAGTCTTTTTACCCCATTTTACAGAGGATAAAATTGATTCACAAGGAGATTCATGCCAATTTAAAAAAAAAATATTCTGAATTTAGTTGTCCAACTTCAGATGGTTTGAGTCCAACTTTCAGGGATGTTGTTCCCAAGCAGAGTTGTGAAAAACATGAGCCCAGGTCAGATTTTGGGCTTTTAGTATAGGTGCACATCAACAGAGACTGAAATACTTCTGCTCTTAGGGCTTTTACTGAATGCAAAACATGTTTGTTTGGAAGGAGTAAGAGCGTAACAGAGCAGTGAGACAGAACCCGCATCTTCCACGCTGTGTCTCAGCATGGCAAGACCTCATGGTAATAATCGTTCTGGGAAAGGATGGTTCAAAAAATAAAGATACTTCTTTTCAAAGGCTGTCTGTGGCCATCACATGCCTGCCCGATATCTTCAATGAGGAGGATTCAGTTACTGCTGTTAAAACTGAATGGACTAAACAGATGATTACAGTGAGAAAAAAAGAATTTTTTATCACCTTTAATTGCTGAATGATTTGTTATTCATACATCATTCATTTCATAATACTTTCCTTTTCCAGAACCTTTGCATTTTAATGCATTTCTAGTTAAGGAAATGTGTAGATGAAGTTTACTTCTCTTTGTAATACACGCTTTTTTTTTTTTTTTTTTTTTTTTACTTGTGGGAAGAGGCAGAGGAGGAAGAAAAAGATTATTTTTATTACACTGTAGCATTTACACAGTTTTTCTAAATAGAGATCTGGGGAGATTTTTCACCTTTTTCCCAGCTTCTTAAGGTTTTCTGTACCTCAAGTAGCCAAAGCAGTTCAAGTTAATACTTAATGCAACACACTTTAAGAGATAGGCATTTCTTGCAGTCAGGTCTCAATTAAGAGATAAAAGACAAAAAGTGCAAAGCACTTGATAAAGCTCAGAATACAAGGACCGGCATGGAAGTGCTTGAAGCTGTCCATAGCGATAACTGGATAGTCAGCTGGAATCTTCTTGAAATGAAGTGGGTGCTCTAACTTATCAAATTCCACATATGGGGAAATTATTGGTGCCCACAGGGGTGATTAACACTAACTCAGTGGGTCAGAAACAAGCTGGGATAAAGGTGAAAACTGTATCTGACTATCAACACCAAATACATCCATTTAGAGAAAGATAGTGGTATTTTTTTTGCCTCTCTATATATCTTCAGTTGTGCAGGTTGTCAGGGTAGTCACACAGTAGAAGCTGCATATATAGAGTGTGCTGTATAATGCGCAAATTGCAGTGCACATTAAAATGTAATCTATTTTAATAAGTCATATTAAGATTACATTTTAGATAATTGTATGTTTATCTTATACAACAAATATTTGCCCTGCTGTATATATTCTCTGTCTCTGTCACTCTCTCTCTCTTTAAATTACAAGTACTAGCACCAAAAGAGAAAACAACATAACATTTAACTGATATAATAAAACAATCAGCTGAAGCTTGGGTAATCAAACCTAGGAGGTGATGTTTGGCTCGGAAGTCACCACATCACCACCGAGATCCCTGCAGCGGCAAGGAGCCACGGTTCCTCTTCATGCTGACAGCAAGTCCATGGGTAATGAATGGATCTTGGACTGGATGGGGCTCACTGAGGCTGGTCAAGAATGCAGGGTCCAAAATGGTCCCCATTGTAAGCAGGTATGATTATGTTCAGTCATAGTCACGGCGTGGGTTCCTTGCCCTGAGTTTGAAGGCTTTTGGTGGCCCGTTCAGGTGTCCCCATCCCACAGGCAGCGCAGGGCTGCATGGCTCCCTCGTGAGCAGCCCCCAGGCACCTTCCTCCTCCTCCCCATGCTGCCCCTCATAGTCCCGCAGAATCTACTGAGTGACCGTACTGTCTGCCTTCAAATCCTTCCTTAAAGGTCACCTCTGCCATGATTCCTACGAAAAAATTGGCAGTGGGGAGGCAGCTACTGTGCCGAGACCACCGCTGCTACATTGATCATCACCCTTGCCTGGCTTCTCCCTGCTCCTTGTCTCCTGTGCTCCATCACTGGGGGTTAGGCTGCCAGTTTTGGGGGGTCAGGGCTCTTTGTGGTATAGTTTATACAATAGCCGGGGTAGGGGAGCTCAACCCTCTTGCTGTCACTACAGAAATAAACATACGTAGGAGAGAGGTCCTGTTAACGGGACGCCGGATTAAGACAGTATTTGATGCTCAATTGTGAAATTATTTGAGTATGGATTCAGGAGTAGTATTATTTGGGTGTCCTTTTTCAGGCTTTTGTGGTTTACTTACCACCTAATTCCTAGCATTTTTCTGGTTACTGTTGCTCACTGTCTTTTTGTCTCCTGAAAGCTGCAAAACTGTTTGAGTTTTTTATTAGCTGTATTGGTAAGGCAGGAGTTGATACCTGCAGTATGTTTCAAAAGGCGATTAGGACAGTGACTGTACTACAGCAAAGCCATGATCTGGATAGTCTTTCAGAATGGTATTACTCCCATGGCTTAAATCATTAATGTATGGTAAGCTGGCAGTGTTTGCTTTTTATTTTTGGTGAGAATTCAAATGAAAAGATTCATGGGTATCAGTTGCTGGAATATTCGACTGCTTGTTTCTTCTTGCTAGAACTGTTGCAAATCCTAGATGCCCATAGCAGCTGTGGCTGTGGCAAGTGTCTTTGTTTTGCACGTAAACTGTAAAGTTGTTCAGCCTCAGAGCCCATCACCCTTATTTGTTTATTCCATGAGCAATTTTTTTTCTTTTTGATAGATCTTTTCCCACTTTCTCAAGTACACAGTATTTTCAAACCTAGTCAGCTGACAGAAATTTAATTGGTGACTGAAAATAAGACTAAATATAAGCATTTCTTTTCTAAGAAAGTGTTCAGGAACAATCAGATGAACAATGGTGTCAGCAATAAAACTTTGAGTGAAATTGGACTGGCACTGGCTGACCCTGGCTGTAATCTTTGTTCTTGCGTATTGGACTTAATGTCAATAGGTTAGTCATGGTGACATCCTTCAGCCTTGAGAATTGAGGGCACCAAGCGTCTTCTTCCCTGGCCACAAACAAACTAACAACTTCAAATGCCTCTTAACCTTCATCTCCATGAGCTTCAAAGGATCAGCATGAGATGCATCTTCATCCCTCATAGCAGCAGAAATCCAAGGACAATATGATCAGTGGGCTCAGGGGCTGTGCCTCTTCTGGAAATGTCTTCTTTTATTCCCCTTCCCTTAAAACGTAAAGAGGTGGGAAGACAACATTTTGGTGTAGACCCTTATTTCCTGCAGGTATTTATACCCATGGTAAAGTAGATCCAAATTACTGATGTGAAAAATGTCTGATAAGACTAAGATCTAACCTGGAGTATTTTTTTACATTTGTTTTCTATTTATTGCTTAGAATCAATAAGGGAACATTTTGGTACCCAGTAACCTTTTCTTCTTTTAGTGTTGGGGTTTTTTTTTTCTTTTTTTTTTTTTTTTCCTTTAGTGCTTTCTCTTTTTGCTGTGAAAACTGCACATAAAAAACAATGTTAAAGCAGTGCCAGGTTTGAATAATTTATCATTTCTGAGTCAGGATGTTCAGAGTGTAAGATGACCACCTAACACTTGTGCACTTTATTTCTGATCATTAACACTGCATCATTAACTCTGTTCCCCCATTAAAAAGAGATGCTGTAATTTGCCAGAGGTAGTGCGAAAGCAGAGGAATAGATACTGTCAGTCCAACCACAGTGTTAACGTGGAGTGGTAGAGGGGACTGATACTAACTGCTACCTGGGATGGGGGTAAGGCTGTTAGGAAATGCAGTTACACTAAGGGTACTTTCTAGAAGTTGCTTAATATTCCATGGAGGTGTTTTGTGTTGCTTGGGCTGGTGCCTGGGGAAATACCATCCACTCCCTTGAAAAAAGAGGAAATGTCTGCAGCAGCATGTTATACTCTAAGGAAAGTAAACTCTGAGTAAAGTAAAGGTTAATCAAAGTTGTGTCTTGGTAAAAGGAACTTTCAAGCTTAATTGTGCTCCTTGTTATGTGGCCAGAGGCTGCATAAATCCAAGAACGATCAGTAATATTGCAAGTATTAAAGGGACCATGTTCATTGCTTGTTGCCATTTGTTTTTACCCAGTGGATTCAGTTTCCAGCTGCTCAGTGATGCTTCCAGTTATTCTTCAGCCAACGCTCTAAGTCGGCTGTGACCCAGCTATGGCTGCAGCTTCTCACCTGCCCATAATGAGCGGCCTGTTGGAAATGCCAATATCTCGCCCCTGGCCTCAGGACACAAGTATTCCTTGGAAGACCTGGACCAGAACAGGCTGTCTGATAAACCTGCACATCCCCTGAGAACTTCTTCTCTTGCAAAAAACCTTTTGTGAACTGACTTGTACAACACTTGAGTTGCAAGTCCAAATGCATCTCAGTCCAAGTTTGATGGTCAAGAACATGAGAAAAGCAGCGGGAATTGACTTCAGAGGTAATAGTATGGCATGGAAGAGAATGAGGTGAAAACTTGAGTGCTGCTGAAGATGAAATTAATTGAACAGAACTTGTTTAGCCATTTATCTAAGCCATTTCAGGTTGAAGGGAGCGGCAGAAATCTCTGACTGAGCTATCAGGATTTGGTTCTCTGTTTGGACAAGATACTGACTTTGAGGGTCAAGCTCTTGTACACCTACCAAACAGCAAAGTCCTTCAGCTTCTCCCTGCTGTCACTAATTACCGCCTTGTAAGTATGTGACATTCCTTTAGGCAGTAGACTTTCTGGTTCATCAGGATCTTCTGGTGCCATGCTGAGGCATGCAGTGTGAGAGCTGAAGCCCATGCTGGACCTTCTCTTAGACCACCATGTGCCAGCAACTTCTCTGGGCAGCTGCTTCCCTGGCAAAGCACCGAAAGCAGCTCTTTCCTCATCACTCCTGTGAAGTATTTGAGATGTTTGAATCTGTTTGGGAAAACCACTGTGCTGTTTCCAGCCTGGTTTAGTGAAATGAAGGAAGGACAAAAGCGGTAGCAAGCATCTCCTGGAGTGTGGTAGCTTTGTCATTTATTGCTCCGAGAGAGGCTGCAGATTTGAGAGTTGCCTGCTCTCTCCAGAGCCCTGGTCCAGGCTAAGTGCAGAGAGGGAATCTCATCCTAAATTAGGCATGGTTCTGTCTTCAGCTTTTATTTCTCAGGGTGGCAACTATTGCTGAAATCACTGAAAATAAGCATAAGGAATATCCCCGGAAAGAGGGAGGAATGGTCATTTGTTAAACACCAGCTTTTCCTGGTCGAAGGAAAATTATGTCTTAATTATATTTATTATTTCAAGCAGTATGGACTGCCACTTCTAACATCACAGCTAATATAGCAGTCTACACAGGCTTTTCTTTTTCTTTTTAAGGCACAGGGCAGAAAGACAACTCACATTCCAGGGCCTGTTTGATAGCATGCCACAACTTGAGTTAAGCAGGTGGCAGGGTGAAATATAAAAGGCTTGCTAAACAAAGAATTTTTATTTCCTGGTTTGTGCCTGCAGGGGAGGAATTATGAAAGCAAAGCAGAAACCTGACAGCCAAAGAGCATCCAGAATTTTTAAATGAACGGTTTTATTGTTCTTTTGTAAAGCTATGCAGATTAATTACGATTTACAAATAAAAGGGTTTTTTTGCGATGATGAACCATTAAAAAAATAACAAATGACAAAATGGTTCATTATACCTTAAGAAATTGGTGTCTAAAGCAGCCTGAATAAACTGTCTTCATCCACTTGACTCTAGTCAGGGGACTCTGCGAGAAGCAAAGCTTGGTTAGAGCACACGCTTTTTAATCTAAGGCACTGTGAAATGCCATAGAAATGGTAGCAGCCTCATTTTCCTGGGAGGCCAAATGTTTTTGCTTGGACTGCTGAACAACTGCCTTATCAGCGTGTGCGGGTTTGGGGCGACCCCACGCTGAAGGCTCCTAAGCCTTTGCTTCGTTTCCTTTGATAACAGCCAAATAGGCAAACCACCAGCTGCACCGCAGTCTCTTGTTTTGAAACTGTACTGCTTAAGCAATAAGCACCCCTTGCATTTCTGAAATTAATAAAGTTAGTTTGAACCTCAAATGTCACTTATTTGCTTTCCTGTTTTCATAGGTGATTTCACTAAGCAGAAGCACTTGCTAATCCTGCATTCACATAGATAGAAGGTCAAAGTTGGTCAGTGAGCCAAGAAATACCATATCAGGGTTTCTTTCCTCTCCAATTGAAAGAGGTATAAATTGTGGAATTAGTGTATTGATTGAGGGCTACAACTTCAAGCAATCAGTTTTTCTGGCTTGACAAGATTATTTTATCCTACTTTTCTTTTATTATTATGTGTTGTATTTGAGTCATCCTTCAGGCAGATGAAGTGACAGCTTGATTTAACTCAATAAAATCCACCAGTTAGGAAACCTACTGAGCCGAACAAAAGATGAAAACGACTGCAAGGGGAAGGTGCACAGTTAGTGTAAGCAAGCATAGCATGCTGAAAGAAGACAATATTAACTGAAATTATGCTCTAATCAATGCATTTCTATGGAAACTTGGGAGAAATTTGTAAGACCTTCGTGCTGGGCCAGTGAACAGATAATGCTGGCTTTCTTATAAAAAAGTAAAAATAAAATTTCTGCAGCTGAGTACTGACAACAGTACTTTCATCGTAGCTGTGCTTTTGTGTAATTGCAAAGACTGGATAATGTTGTTTTTCTGACAAATCTGAAAGGAGGTGCTTACCCAGGAGTTTATAATTGTGTGGTAATTAAAACAACATCAAGTATTTGGACAGTAGGTCTTTGCTTTGTTATATATCAAGGAAAGCAGGCTTGTTCTGTGTGTGTAGCAGACACAGGACTGTGAGCTGAGCTCGTAGGACGGAAGGGGATGGAGGAGGAGAGCAACTGAGGCCCAAATAAATGACACCTTTTTCACTTCATCTGCATGGGAAATGGGTAAGGTGCTGTACAGTGGAGATCATAATGTGTTACAGGAAAGTGGAAACTGGCTGAAGCGAGTCTCTGAAGTCATCCGTGTTGGCTGTTGATATGAAGATGGAGGTGGCCAAGGTGTGGCAGACATTACCAGCAAAATATGGTACACGTGTTGCATCTGGATTTCAGTGGTGCAGCCATATCTACTCACTGATGTTGGTTTCTCAGTAGGTGTGATTGGGAAAAATACTGCACTGGTGTGTAAAAAATAATGTCAGCGCGTTATTATTAGGAAAACAAAGTATGAGAGGGTAACTTGCGATGTTTTAGTTTTCTGATTGTTTAGTCCTTGTTCTAATCATGCTACTTTCTCCTCCTTCCATCGGAAGCCCCCAAGTCTCCTCTGACTAATATTGTGTTAGCTGTCCTGTTCTCTCAGTATTTTCCTCCTGCTTTCGTGGAGACCTGCCACTGATCCCTTATCAGCAAGGTAAGTGAATCCTTTCAAATGGGACAGTGGGAACCGTGTAATTCTGGTTTCCGTTGTTTCTGTGGAAATAATGGTTTAGATGCAATGATCATTGCCTGTGCGCTGGTACCGAACAGTACCTAGTGAGACACTGAGTGTAAATATAGCAACTTTATGGTTCTCTATGCTGGCTACTAAGTGAGCGTATATGGCACAATAAATCTGAATTGTAGTACCTTGTCCTATCCTGGTAGGTTTCGTAGGCTGTTGATACTTCCCTTAGCAATTGGCCTAGATTTCCTTTGGGACCATGTTACTGTTTGATTTTTCCTCTGAAGAACTTTGCCCAGGAGCAGGAAGACACAGTTCTGGCTGTGAAGAGGTCACCAGTGTTTACTCCTTCCCAGCCGGAGAGAAGGTGCAGTCCAGCAGCAGGAGCAGGCGGGTGCATCCTTCACAGGGCGTGAGCATGCGGGGGCACAGAGGGGCTTAATGTCCTACATGATGAGGCAAAGGCTTCTTGGTGTGAGGGGCTGGAGGAAAGCAGCTGGGGGTTCTGCTGGGAGGTGGGCATCTCCAAGAGAAAGGCTGGTGGCGACCTGCAGGCACAAAGGAGGGTCAGTGCCTTGTCCCGCAGTCCCGCAGCGGTGTTGCACCAGGGTCAGTGTCGCTGGGTGATGGCTTTCCCTTGCTGCCTTGCCAGTGTCTGTGTAAAGGAAGGTGGTGCTAGCAGCCCTCTTGGGTAAGTCCAGGGGGGAGGACTTTCTTCAGAGTCTGCCCTTTCCTTCCTGAAAGCCTCAAATACCATATTTTGGTCATTATCTGATTTGGGCGATGAGCTCAAGATCAAAATGATCAATGCTAGTTTGTAAATGATCTCTTGCTAAGTTACCTGATAAGGCCATTTGATTTGCTACTAGGTTTTGGGTGGGTTTTATTTTTCCACTTAGAAGAATATTTTGTACACGTGCAGTCTGTAGTGTTCATGTGTGTTAGAACTGCTTTTAGAGTTGCATCTCATAGTATATAAATATATATAAAATCCTATGCTTTAAACAGCATTCCTGTGACTTACAATTGTAAACCAGTTGTATAACGTTAATGTACTTCGTCTGACTCTATTGCAAATGATGTCTGGATTCACACTTTTCTTGCCTGTTCCATTTAAGTTAATTCCATTAAGGTGATGTAAAAGGGAAAAGGACATCTCCCATTTAAGGTTTCATGTGAAAGACCGGACTGGTGCATGATTACTTTAAAAAGCATGGTTTGTAACTTCTAGGGGAGTTAAGACCATGCATTAACATTAACTTGTGTGTAATTCCTCCCACCCAACATTTCTTTACTATTTAAAATTGTTTTCATCTTTCTGAGGAAAAGCACATATTGTCATGATCTCCTTAAACTGCAGTTTGGTAAATGACTTGTTTAAATTTAAGGAAAAGAGGTTGTTGATAAGTATAGTTTTCTAATACTCTTCCTCAGCTGTCATTTACTTTGACTAAATTTATTTAAACCACCTTAACCTTTCAGAGAAAGGCCAGGAGATGTTTAAAAGAATAATATGTGTCTGACATTTTGGTTTACCAAAAGGACACCATCATAATTCTGTAGTGCCTCTGTTAAAAATAAGCTAAGAAAAGGAAACTAAAATCTCTTTTTCTTTCTGCTTAATTTTGAAAGAATGGAAGGAAATTTGATTGATAGTTGCATTAGAAAGTGACCTGCAAAGGTAATCACCAGATGCATTGATTTGTCACTGCACCAAGATGTGTTGAGCATCTTCCATGTACAGGTAGTCTTTCCCTCACTTAATGAACACCTGAGTGTTTTATTACCAAGGCATGTTTTTTTGTGTGTTCTTTCTGGTATTGACCATCGACTTCTCCCGCAGCTCCTGCCTTGGCATGGCACTGCCAGACACCACCTCATGCTGTGCCATAGCGTCAAGCGAAGGCTTGCTGAGGTGCGGGCTGAGCGTGGTTCTCATCAGGTAAGGTGACTTTAAAAATACTTGATGAGGTTTTCATATTATTTCATTATAAATGCTCTTTGCTTTCTATTTTTGTGTGCATTATGATTGATTTGTATAACCTAGAATTGTGAAAAGCAGGATGGAGAGCCTAAGTGCCCCCCCGGTGGTTTGCAGAGCAGCGTAACTGCGTGACTCTCCATCGGAGCTCGTGAAGCAGCTTGTTCTGCAGGAGACCAGGTGGCAACTGGTTTGTCTTCTCTTAGGTTAGAAATGTCTTCGACTTTGGCATGAAAAATACAAACATAGGCCAACTTTAACATAATTCTGTCTTGCTTTCAGAGTGTTTCCTCTTTGTAGCCATTTCTATTTAAACATCTCAAGGTCTCTTGAGCTTATTGTCAAAAATCTTTGTAAGTTAAAGAAATATTTTTCTGATTATTAGTGGTTTCAGAGTTACAGAGCTTCTTTCATGTGTGTTCTTGTTCTCAGATTGTGAATTACAGCTACGTGTCAGTGGACAACACAAGTACAAAAGTTTTACACATTGTAGTTTTGTCATCCAGTGAATTCATGTGCAAAGACACCCGGTAGTTTCAATTAAATTCACTGTTTTCACTGTTTTTCCACAGGTCTGGCAAACATATCTGAATTTTAGCACTAGAAGTGGTCAGGTCAAATAGGAAGCAAGACATTGCCATGTATGTGACTTTATTGTTGTGTTTCATTATTATCATAGGGCTTGTGAGAACTACGTGGCCAGTGTGGTCGTTCCGAAGTGCTGTTGTAGGAGAAGGTGCAGGAGAGAGGAGTCTAATACACACTTCCAGACAGTTTCCTCAGTTTATGCTGGGTGTGCATTTGTTGATGGGTTACAAAAGAGACCCAAACATAACTTTAATGTTTATTGTTGTGGGAAATCAGCAGATTTATCTTTGCTTGATGATATCACTATTGGCAAGTGACAGCTGTATTTGGCAATCGTAGAGGAACCTGGAGCTTACTGCAGTGTGACTTTATCAAGGGTTTTCAGACCCTGCTCAGTAATCCCATACTCTTTTTGTCACCCTCTGTGCATAGCGGCAAAAGCAATCTTGCTTCTAATTATACATCATTCCTTCAGAAACAACTGCAGCAAACACTGGCATGCAGAACAGCTGGCTGTGCTTGAAGCTTTTTGGCGTGACTGAGGCTGGGTGGGAATAAGCGGAATGATCAGGAATATGTAAGTGTTTTGAGCTTTGTGGCCCATTACTATATAGAATTGATAAAGGATTGAAGGTATTGTTTTCATTTTTAAGAAGTGATTAGGTGGTAAGGGATTCTAATACGCAAATAATCAGGGAAATACTGCCTTTTGTTTGAACTGATGGTTTGTTGTTGTCTTCTTGGTGCGATGAACTTTTAAAGCCCTACTGCTCCAAGGGCACATAGTATTTTGATTGTATTGTACTCTTTGGTGAGATTTTATTCTTCATTTCTTTATAATATCCAAAAGGCACAGTGATGTCAAAGTCATATATCCTGTCCCACACTAGTATTCACATTATTAGTATTATTTAATTTCTACAGTAAAACTGGGATAATGAATTCCTTTACAGGGTGAATGCTTCATGATGCTCAAGTTCTCCCCTCTTTCCCTGGATGGAACAGTAATCCTGCTTGGCTGCAGATCCCTAGTCAGCAGGTGTTCCTTTAATGGACACAGTATTTTGCAGTAAACTAAGACTTCACCAGGTGTTCTAACCTTTCCACTAATAAGATGCAAAAGATAACAAAATTCCTAACTCCACGACAAAAAATGAGTTATAACGGCATGTCTGTGTGCTTTTTGTTCACTCTAACATACCAATATATTCATTTGTGGAGGGCCACCGAGGAGGTTCAGGGCTGGAGCACTTGTCCTGTGAGGACAGGCAGGGGAAGCCTGGCTTGGTTAGCCTGGAGAAGACACACCTTTGGGGCAGGTAAACAGCAGTCCTGCCTGTACGCGCAGGGAGGTTACTGGGAGGGTGCAGCCAGGCTTTTCACAGTGGTGCATGGCAGGAGGATGAGAGGCAGCGGGCAGAAGCTGAAATAGGAGAGGTTCAGACTGGATATAAAGCAAACTCATTGCAATGGGATAGCAAAGGAGTAGAACAGGTTGCTCAGAGAGGTGTCCGTCTTCGGAAGTTTTCAAGCCCAGGCTGGCTGAAGCCCTGGTCTGACGCTGTCTCTGACCTGGCTGTCCGCAGGAATTGGACCAGGTGACCTGCGGAGGTCCCTTCCAACCTGGATTATCTTATGATGCTTGTTTATTATTTAGAGTGTATAAATGATTACAGTGATAGTATTTGAAACAAGGCATAGAAAATTAATATTTTTTGGACTGATGAAGTTTGGATCCATCAGATCTATCTACACTTGACAGTTGTATCTGCATAACGCAGGCATACTTAAGCTACTGGAGCCCTGGGCTGTAAAGTAGTAATGGTGCAGGTCAGCTCTGCATAAACATACTGGTTCTGGGTGGGTGTGCATAGTTTCAGTAAGTTAGGAATAAGATTTTCCATTTTTTTCTAGAAAAAAATGGAGACCGTTTGCACAGCTTGTTTTAATCACCTCTTTCTTGAGGCTTGCAAATAGGGGTGGACTCTCCAAGTTCAGTTTGACTGTCATTTTGATTGCCCCTTGTCATTTGTGGGTGTAAAAGGAGCTGGTCTCAGGTTTTGGATTTATTGAGAGAGATAATTTACATGATGATGTGCCATGCCCTTGTCCATCTTCTTGTTTTGTGCGATGTGGCCAGAGTGCATAAATAACGTTATCTTGAATGTGCTCCAACCCTCTATTTGTAGAATTCGAGGTGTCTGTTTTCAAGTGATTAAATCCTCTTTTTCTTAGCCTCCTCCCTTCCCCACCAAGATGAAAAGAAAACCCCAAACTTTTTAAATACTCACCACCGACAGGGAAGACTAGAAAGTAGATTCCTTATGCATGGCAACCCTCTGTTCTTACAAAACCAAGGTTGCTCTCTTCAGCCGTGAAGACCCAGTTGGGCTGCCCAGGGTGGGTATGGCTGGCAGAGCCTGTGCGGTCCTGCACCGTCACTTTGCTGATGACACTGTGCCAGGCAGGGCTGTGGCACTTGCCTTGTGCCAGCTGTGCCAGCATGGGTGCACGGACACAGGTACTGCTACTGTTCCTACATACACAAACCCGGATTGTGCTGCTATAAGCTTTTTCTGCCGTTTCTCTGTAGTTACTCTACTTTGATCGCACCACGGGAAGTAAATCCTTTGGTTCTTGTAGAGAAAATGTGGGGTAGTACCTCTGTCCAATGTATCTACCTTCAGGTAACACTGTTAGCTCCTCTGCCCCACCCCCACGATGAAGGTCTACAACACCCCATGCAGCGAGCATAGCAACGGCTTCAAACACAATTGGTAATTTCTGCAAAAAATGTTTTCTTCTATTACATATGGGGATTAAAAAAATCTTTAAAATGTATTAAGGCATGGATACAAAATTACAGAAATCAAAGTCTTCAAACTTTAGACCACGACTGGAGTTAACACTCTTGCCCTCCCGCCCTTCCCAAAAGTCGTGTGAATTAAGGACAGTGTCAGCTGTGACTTTGCATTTCCCCGCTTTTGTCAGTTTGTGTCACAACCTTAGCATTATTTAAATGAACTTTTTTTTCTTTGTATTTAATATTCATATTCAGGTATTCAAGCCATAATTTCTGTTAGTAAAAATGACATTTTGTAAAGTTCATTATTTTTTTGCAGAGAAAATCTCAGGCACTTCAAAAAATAGACATTAAATAATGAAACAGCAGTGTCTCCAGGCTAGCAGTCCTCCCTACAGTTTGTCATTTTAATACCTGGATACCTGTGAAAAAGAAGTTTGATAATACCTAGGTTATTTAGCCTGACCTGGCTGCCTGAATACCTGGGAACTGCATCCATCAGTGCGAGCTGCATCCCCGCACCTTGGTGGGTCCTCAGCATCCCACAAGTACCCTGCTTCTTATGACACTTTTGCATGGCATTTTCGAGATGCACCATGAAAACCTCTGTCAGGTTTCTCTCCAGCTTTGGTGTCATGAACGTACAGCCCGGTGTGGGCATGGCGAGCTCTGTCATCAGCAGAGCTGTTTCCGGCTGACAGTGCCTCCCCACCACGGTTTGTAGGTGACATGCATGAGCCAGTACACAGAGGTGAGGACCTTGGGACTCCAGCAATTGTGAAATGAATTTTATTATTAATAATTTTTATCATGGAGAGGAAAGGGAAAGAACCAAATAACTTAAGATACAAGGGAGAAGTGGACTAGAGGGGCGTGTTCGTGATGTCTACAGGCACTCTTCCAGAAGTCCCCCATGCAGCAGTCTGGCCATTTGGACATTGTGGCTGGTGTTCCCTTTTGTTCATCTTGTAGTGAAGTATGTATAAAATCTCAAAAGGAAGGAGTTGTGCCTGCATTTATTTTTGGATGACATTGCCCTTCTTTGGAAGAAGATTATGTTTACAAAGGAAAGCCCTCCTTTTGTACATTTATCTCAGCATTAGTTTGAAAAAAGGGACAGAAAAAGGCAGGTTTTGCATATTTGCATAATATTTTTTGAACAGATTGTAATACAGAATCTCTTCCTGTTGGGAAGACCGTAAGTGTACCTGTGGCCTGCTTTCAGTTTGTACCTTTGCTCCATACTTACTTCTGTTTATTTGTTTGGTTTTGTTTGTTCTTACCCCCTTTTTTTTGCAGTTTGATAGCTGTGGATGCCAGCTGAGACCAGCACACCCAGATGCTGCTTTTGTAACTGTTCCTTATTTTTCTGCAGCCTGCAGTGCGCTGAGCTCCAGAGCATCATCCTGAGCCTGCATCATCCTGAGATGCTGCAACTTTGTCAAGCACGTAATCCCCCCGCCTGAACATCTGACTCTGTGCAAGCTCTTTTAAGTTTCCCCTCCCAGAGCAGCTAGCAGGTCAGTACCTCCTTCAGCAGTCCCTTAGCATGGCCATTCCAGGTCCTGAGAACATGGCTGCGTGCACACCAGCTTGAGGTGCAATGCCACTGAGAGCAGGCGCGCTGAGTGGGACGCCGCTGTGTTGAGGGAGTTCTCCGTGATGCTATGGAGCAAACAAGGAAGGTTTCAGGAAATCCTTTATTTTCTAACTAAAAACATCCAACCAGCATGTAACGACTGATATTTGGAAGTCTTTTCCTTTACAGGAACACAATCAGAAGGAAAATAAATTCTGCAATACTTTTCTTAGGGTCCAGTTACACAGATCCCTTACGATTTAAAATAGTAATTCACATGTGTAGTGGGCAGATATGAAAAACCACTAAATATGAGGAAATTTGAAACATTCCTGATGTTATCAAAACATAGAGTGCATTTAGCTTACAAGTAAGTGGAGTAAACTTTGTTGATGTCATTGGAGCTGATCGCACAATTCTAAACTGAATTTGGTTGGAAATTTTATTTTAATACTTAATTGTCTTAAGTCATTCTGTGCTTTAAATAGCTTTAGATTTAGGTTCTCTTTTAAAAATAATTTATGAATTTGAAGAATTAAGAGCTTGTTTGGCTGTGAGTTATTCCTGTCTCTCAAGGGCAGGTATTTAAGATCACATGACAGTGTATTTGGTTAGTTAGTTAGATTGGGTTAGTGAGTGATAGAGTTCTAAAAGGTGCTAGTTGTCTGAATAAATATGAATTTCTGACAAACACAACAAACATACATGTTACGTTGTCCCTCTCTTCTCCAGTACTACATTAGGAATCAGGTTTTTTTTGTTGTCTGGAGATAATTTAATCTGTTGTGTCCATTGTTTTTGACAGACCATAACAGCTCCTAGAAACTATTGTACTTTCTTCTGATACAACTATCTTTAGGCAAGAACGTCATATTCATGTATTGCTTGGCCTTCAAAAATGTTGGCAAATACCAAGTAAACACTTGCTTAGAGCCATATTTCTAGGAATTATAGCTTCAGTTCATTCTTTCTGTAGCTCTTGGTAATTCCTAAGGAAGCCTCAAGTTAATGAATATACATTTTCCAGCTTCTTCTAGTATCAAGGAGTGCCAAAAGCATGATTTCATGCACTGGTAGTACTTTCTGTTCAAGTCCCCAAGCACCAACTCCAAAAGTACCACATCAATAAATGCCCTGTAATGTTGTTGTGACAGTAAATATCCTGCTTTTTAGAAGAATAAAAACCCCCACAGAACCACATGGAGAATGAATATGAATTAATTTTAAAATCTACATACTAAAAAAGAAAGTCAAATGCTGTAGGTGTCAAATGCCTGAGAAGGCAGGATGTTTCATGAGAGCTGAGTGAACTGTCTTAAATTTAGATGAAACCTTAGGTTTTTTTTCTTTAGCATTCAAAATTTCTTGTTCCTTTTATTTTCTTTTACTTGTTTTTTCTTGGGTTTTTTTTTTTTTTCTTTTACTCAAGGAAAGTAAGTAGAGTAATCTCAGTTGTTCTGGCTAAATGCCAGCTCAGATATTTAAGGTTTAACTTTGTCGGGTGTGCTTCCAAGAGCATCTCTCAGTTTTATTGTGTGTTCTGTAGCACTGTACCTGGAGCAGGGAGCAGGAGTGGTGGTACCTCTTCAGACTTGCTTCAGCCACCCGAGGGATCACTCGCTGGCATTGTGCTTTAGCAGCCATCTACATCTGGAAACTTTATTAATTCTCCATTTCCACGGACCTCTTTCCTCATGCTTAGGTTTCTGTAGGGTGGTATTTTGCCGTCTTTGGTAGCATTTAAGGAGAACTCTGGGTCGGCACTTGTAATAACATGCATCTTCAATAAAATGATTTGGTAACTGAGAATATAGGATCCTGTAAGTAAGGAAGAGAGAGGGACCTGTTTGTCACGCTCTGTGCCCAGCCACTATCACCAGCCGATTTTTGTAGTATCTGAGCTGAATATTATAAGCCTTTTAAAGGGGCAGATCCCCCTTCAGTTGCAGTGATGGTCCATCAGGTGCCTAGTGTCACATACCTTGTATGACAAACATTTGATGTGACACTTATGCACGCAGGTTGCTCCAGAGATATTTTTATAGGTCAGGCTAAATATCACACATCCAACCCTTCAGTCAGGTAGTAGAGCCGTCTGGTTGCAGCTAATGGTCTTGGAAGTTGCTATGGTTCCTGGTAAACAGCATCCCGTGGCTTCTGCTCCTACCTTTGTTGGAGTGAAGGGGCAGGGACATTAAGTGAGCTGGTGCCAGCATTAGCTCCAGGTTTCTCCAGACAATCAGCTAATCCAATTGGCTGTAATTTTTATTTCGTTTTCCCTGTTGGAAACTCACCTGGTATCCATCCAGCTATTCCAATGGTTCAGCTGTGCTTAGCTTCCCTGGCCACTGAGTGATGGTGCAATCCTCCTCATCCTCTGAAAACCTCTCAGGGGTCTGTGTTGCCTGAACCACTTGTCCCCAGCCAGCTGTTTCAGCGAATGATTGGGAAAGGAGTATATAGTCGTGAAGTCAAGGAGAACATGAACAGGCAGGGACTAGAAACACCTACATGCTCTGTAAGGATTAGACAATCAGGCAGGATGTAGCAATGCTAATCCTTACCCCCCAAAACTCTTGGGACTGCATGTGTGTCCCAGAGACCTGGGGACACCTAGTGATGCTTCTGATGGGTTTAGCGTACAGCAGGGCCCTGAATGCAATGAAAACAGACTGTCTTATGGAGTTTAGCTACTTCTCTTCCCAGTCCTCGTCCTGAAGCTGCATCCTGAAACTAAGAAATGAAAAATAATTTGAAAGCTAGGGTGAAGAGAATTTTAGTTCTGTAAAAGTTGTGAATAATTTTTGGTATCCTATCATCTTATGAAAAATAACTAAGGACAGTGATAGTTGGGACTTAGAAATGTAGTGGTGTAAAACAAATATGTGACAGCATTTAATTTGTATCATCTCAAAGATCTATTTTGTTGATCTACAGTATATGTTTCCTGATATTTCTCTGTTGTCTGTTGGGAGACTCTCAGAGAAGGGGAAGGGAACATTGCGATGTTGAGAGTGAGCGAGCAATCCTCTTTGCTTTGTCTTCCGTCTTCCTCCCACCCTTGCAGCTTGCTACAGAGGTAATTCAGCGCAGGAATCTCTGATTAGCTCAATTTTCAATTATGCTTTCCCGTCACCTTTAAACAACCGCTGCTTAACCCATGTTACAGAGAATGAGTTGCAGATTCAGAAACAGATATCTAGCCAATTATATTCTTTTATGTATTCCAGATAATGCCAAACAGGTTTTATATTTACTTACATAGGTTATTCTCATGCTATGTGTGCTGTGGGTGCTTTTTATCTGCAGTTGACACCACAGAGACTCTATCACAATGTGTGTCTGTGAACAACACTGTCTAAACATCTTAAATGCTCTAATAGAAATACAGAAAAAAATCCACGTAGCAATATTAAACTAGTACAAATGTTTGACTGATTTTAACAGTGTTCAAGTGGTAGTTTTTTTCTTCATTAAGATAAACAGTGGAACTAATTGAAATGCCATGGAAACATCTGTTAAGTAACAGGAGCATTGGGAACTCTTCCTTGCTCAAAGTGACCAGAGGAAGCTGTTGGGAGATGGGGCAAGAGGGTACCACTCATGTGCTTGGGTAAATTTTGCTGTACATTCGAATTTTGCAAACAAATGTAATATACTGAATTTTGGAGGCATGAAACCTGCAAGAAGATTAGAATCCACAAAAGAATCTAAGGAAGGGAGGCTGAAGGCATGCTGATGGAGCAATTTTCTAAGATGAAACAATGAAGAGAGAGAATTAACTAATTATCTGTATTGCAATACCATTATTTATTGTTTTAGGCACTCACTTCTATGTTAGAAAACCTTCCTGTCAAAAACTATTATCAGCTAACGAGGCAAGAAAATGGCTGGATAGGAGGGGGAGCAGAAAGCTTTTCCAGGGATGTCTGTCAGAGAGAGGAATGGTCTGTAGATCTTGGTGATGCTCCGAAGAGATCATCCTAGGCAGTGATGATTTGTGATGTTTTGCAGGTGGTGTGGATGCTAGACTGTTTCTGTATGTGCTCTAGAACTGTAGCCGTTGGTTTGTATTTCGTCTGTTTTCTGTGGATGATGTGGATTATAGTAGTCTGTAGTGTTTATGAGTGCTAGACCATGCTGCAGTAGTTTTCAAACTGAACTCATGTCAACAGTGTTGTGTTATTCTGGAAAAGACCAACTTCACACAGGAGTGTATAAACAAGACAACAGCCTTAAAGATGTGGAGTGTCATTTGCTCACCAAGGGTAAGACCTCAGTTGTGCTAGAGTACCTGATTTTGGGCAGCTTGTTTCAAGAGTTAGGAACTGCTGGAGGGAAAACCAAAATGTGTGATGAGAAGTGCAGCAGACATGACCTATGGAGAAATGTTGAGAGATGAGGCACCACTTATTCTACAGTATACTAGAGGAAAATGTATCGAATGTATCAAATACACAGAAAGTCTGCTGCTGGAAGTGGTAGGATGATCTGCTCTCCACATTCACTTGGATACGATGGGAAATGGAGCATTTATATTGTAGACAGGGAGAGCTGCATGAGGTATTAGGAGTTTCCAGACAGTAAGATGAGGCAAGGATGGAAATAGGTTCAGCCTGTGGGGTGTACAGGATTCATTACTGGAGGCGTTCAGGACTGACATGAATGGGTTAGGTACGGGTGATGCTGTCTGCATAATGGGGGGGTGGGGGGTGGGGGGGAACAGCGGTATTTTTTAGAACTCCTGTGTTGTTACTGGTGCGGACTAAAGAATGGTTCAGTTATGTCTATGTAAATGTCTATTTAATTACCTGCTGCAAACAAGGTTTAGGTATTCTGGAGGTTTCCCTCCCTGATCTGGGAGAAAAGTATTGTACTTTTCCATGTAAATTATCACTGCATCATGGTTCCTTTCCTTGTAGCTGTTTTATGAATGCTAAATAATAGTGTGCACTTGTAACGCTACCACTCGGTGTGGCCTCCTCCTACTCACACGTTTCATCCTGGCATCCTCTAACGTAGTAGGTTTCAGTACACGCTGGCTGC
The DNA here is from genome assembly GCF_023634085.1 of Falco cherrug. Taxonomy (NCBI): domain Eukaryota; kingdom Metazoa; phylum Chordata; class Aves; order Falconiformes; family Falconidae; genus Falco; species Falco cherrug. Next base: position 42,832,105 of record NC_073704.1, on the reverse strand, counting down.
TTTTTAATTCAGGGATTGGGTCAGTGCAAAGTTCTTTGAGTTTCAATCCAATGCAGCAGACAGTGAAGATCAGCTCATGTTGTTTTTTCCTGTCACTCATTTGTAGTGGTGGATTCTTTGGGCAGGACTGACGCAAGGTTGTTTTTCTTTCCCCTGATAAATATCCAGAAAAAACGTTTGAAAGAGTGTGGTTAATGCGTTGTCCCTGTCCATATGGTCTGGAGCAACCCAGTGAGACACTTTCATGGTGTCTTAATGTTGGTACCCCGAGATGAGCTGGCTGTTCTTTCAGTTTTGGGTGCCCATGAAGTCTGGTAAAGTAACAGCCTGCATTGCTTGGGGTGCTTTGAGTTTGATCAACATCATCTCCACATATGTCTTGTTATACCTTTCTGATGCATTTTAATATCTAGTTTCTTTTTTACTGTCTGTCTGCATTTCAGCAGTCCTCAGCTAGTTAGTGATCTGCCTTTACTCCCTGCCATCACCAAACAGCTGTTGGTATTTTCCTAAGCATGGTTTGTGTGGTTAATATTGAGTATATCAAGCTGCTTTTATTGAAATTTTTAAGGTTAGAGGATTGATATATTTGTCCTTAATTTCTTTAATTTCCTAATAGTTCTTTGTTTTTATATTTTAATGGCCTCCATGGGTTGCACTGTAATGTATTTATGGGTAGACATAATCAATGCTGAATTTACATTTTGAGTTTAATTTCTGTTTTGACAAACACTGTCTTTTCATCAAGTACTATCAATTTAAAATGAAGACCCCTTCTCCCCTCAGGCAAGAGCTGAAGACTTTTCCTGGGGTGGGAGGAAGGGACCGTGACTCGGGACCTGTCGTCCTGATGCTCTTCCTCCTCAGGAGCTGTTTGCTTGCATCAGACTTCCCAAATTAACGGTGTCCAGACTTACTGTCATCTGGAACTGATGTTAGGTTTACCCCAAATTGTTTGAACAAAGCTCAAGAGAGGAGGCGGCTGTCTCCAGACTCACTGTCTATGCCTTTTATCCAGTTCTGACATAATGTATTGGAAATGAGAGGAATTGTTTCAGAACAAGCATCTCTGACAGCTTGGCAGATTGATAGAGAGGTTTTCTGATTTCATGTCTTTTTTTTTTTTTTTTTTTTTGTTAATTAAATGATGCTTTCCTACCATTTGCCAGTCTCTCAAGTATCATTGGTGTCATGATATCAGATGCCGAGATAGCAAATTCCTGAATTAGCATTGCAGGGGGGAGGTCATTTAATTTACTGTGGTCTGTCTTTTGGCTATTTATCCTTTAAAAAATTCCTAATTTTTTTTAGTGACGTGGAATGCATGCAATATGAATTTTATTTAGCCTAGGAAGGACTACACCAGGTCACCTCACATGCCATAGGTGCTGAAATGAGACCTGGGCAAGCTGTACCATTTAGGATCCAATCCTGCAACAGGGAATAAGACAAAATTCTCACTGTCTTTCTTGAGTAAACACTGTGTATCTTCTCCTCAGTTTCAAAAATGAACTTTAATAGTTCTGTGTTTCAGGAACTCCCATATTTTGCCTTAGGAGAAATACAAAAATGAAAATAGCTTTTTCTGGTTTCCTTATTGGTCACATCACTTAAATAGTGCCTGGGACCATCGGCTCAGTGAAGAACATTTCCCAGAAAGAGCAGTGTGTAGTACGGCTTGCTTGCAAGTCATAGGCTGTCATTTCAAACAACATCACATAAGCATATATGTTGATAAAGACACCTTAAAGAATTTTACCAAATTTGTAATTTTTATAAGATTTTTTCCTTCCCTCAGAAGAAAAAATTAAATAATTCTCAAAGAAACCCCTTTAAATACTAGGTTTTTTTTTTTTAGAAAACAAGCTAGAAAGGCTCTTCCTCTTGTACTTGCCTCCTTATCTTCAGCTCTGATCCTGTGAAACATGAGCTCAACTTCTGGTAACAGTTCTGTGCCATTCATGGAGTATAAATATTAGGTACACAGGTCTATTTTAGTAGATCTAGTCCCCTGCTGTTCTTATGGCTTACCTGATTAGGTGACTGATGTTAAAATGAATTATAGTCACAAATTATTTGTATTCAGAAAAAGAGGCATTAAACTGGGTTATTTACATTTTTATGGGTTTCAAAAAAATTTTGAATGTATATATGTTATGTCCAAAAAAGACATGGACCTGGTGGACTGAGCCCAGCGGGGGCCACGGAGATGGGCAGGGGCTGGAGCCCCTCTCCTGGGAAGCCGGGCTGGGAGAGCTGGGGCTGTTCAGCCTGGAGAAGAGCAGGCTCCGGGGGGGCCTTAGAGCAGCTCCCAGCGCCTGAAGGGGCCGGCAGGAAAGCTGGGGGGGGGGCTTCTTACAGGGGCACGTGTGACAGGGCACGGGGGTGGCTTTGAGCGCAGAGAGGGCAGATGCAGGTCAGAGATCAGGAAGAACCTCTCCCCGTGAGGGCAGCGAGGCGGTGGGCCAGGCTGCCCAGAGCAGCTGTGGGTGCCCCATCCCTGGCAGTGCTCCAGGCCAGGCTGGATGGGGCTGGGAGCAGCCTGGGCTGGGGGGGGTCCCTGCCCGGGGCCGGGGTGGGAACTGGGGGGGCTTTAAGGTCCCTTCCAGCCCAAACCGTCCTGTGAGTCTGTGATTCTTGCATCCATTTCTCTTCTCTGTATGTGCCATTTTTATATAAGATCTTGATCTTTTGCAAAATGTTTTAATTCTGTTCCACAGTCCTGGTGTGAAAGCTTGAGTGTCCCGAGTGGCACAGGTAGTGCATTATGAGTATGGGGAAGGTGAGCTTGATGGGGACACAGAGAGCTCTGACAACTTTTCCAGGCACTGAAAGCCTTGATGAAGAGTCAATATAGTGGTGTCTTTATGGGAGAGGAGCAAACCAGAAGAAGGCATTGTGGTGAGAAATGTCGTTTCCTTTAGGTATATTTTCCAAAAGAGAGGTGGATGGAAATAATTTAAAAATATTGATGTTCTGTCCGTGTAATTGTGATGATATATCTTCATCTGAGCTTATATGACTTTTGGTTAATATTTTAACTGGCAGTTTCCAACTGGAAAACAGTGAAAATGGAAAATGTAGAATCTGAATTACTGCTTTGATAACTGTTGGTCCAAAGGCAGTGCAGATACTGGCCGACATCATCTCTATCCATTCCAGTATATTCCTCTTTCTAGGGGTGTCTGAGGTTTAAATCCTTGCTTCCCACACATACACACATGCAAACCCCCTTTTTTCTGTAAAGTCACTTTCAGGTGCCTGCCTACTAGAATTTTAGAAGTATTTATTATTCTCTTTCCTAGGTTTCTCCAGATGTTTAGCTACAGGGTAGTATTACTGAATAGATTAGTGCAGCTGGTTAGGAGACACTGTGCTAAATAAGTAGAGCATCTGTGGTTTGTCTGGGGAGGTTGAATTTCAATTAATTAAATGTGCACCTAACTTGCAAGGATCTTTTGCATTTCAGTTAAACTGACTTCAGAGCAGACCTAAGATTTATTCTCGCCTTTTAAATTAACTGCCAGATCCTTAGCTGATATAAATAGTTGAGCCTCTCTTGACATCAGTAGAGCTCAGTTTACACCAAAAGGGATATGGGTCATGACAGAGAAATAGGCTTTGTATGAGCCCAAGTACTACTTGGCTGCTACAGTAGTTCAATGGAAGTAAAATACTTATTTACTCGGAAAGCAGAAGAATTTTATTTATTATTTATATTTGTGTTAGTTTTCCCCCTAGGATTATCATAAAATGTATCTTTGTGAATATAAGACAATAACATGGTTTAGTATTTTAATTAAAAATTGTTATTTAGAATTATAGTGGTTTTTTTAAAAATTTTTTTTGTTGTTCAGTGGAGCGAAAGAGTGACTCAGTAATTTTTCCATGGTAAAATGATGTTGGCACAAATACTTATCAGAATCATAGCTGCAGACTACACCACTTATGGTTATACCTGTGATGTTTAGATGAATTTCTGCCTTAATACTCTGTCAAAAGTTCTTCTGTCATTATTCAGATATTTGGAAAATGGATATTTATGAAAAGACTTAGTGATACTGAATGCTATTGAAACCTTTCCCAGAATATCTCCAATGAATTAAAGAACCCGATATATAAAAGTTAAGTATTACATAAGATAATTTGGAAAATGTGGAAGTGTACTAATTTTTTTTCTCATACACATTAAGTGCTTTGAATATATATCTCACCTTGTGATACCATATTGGTAGCCCTGACCTCGAACCACACATGGCCCCTCTTCCCCTGGTCGTGACTTCACCCAAATTGTTGGTCCTGGATGGAGGAAAAGCTGAGCACCTGTACATGAAAACATGTAAGACCTTTCTTCCTCTGACCATTTCCATGCCCATCCATGGGGCAGTGCTCTCCTCCACAGGGCATGCTGCGCACCTGGCACCCAAGGGGCTTGCCACTGCTCCCTTGGCATCCCAAAGTCACCAAGACAATTAACATGTCCTTGTCACGGGAGAAACTTGCTCGTGAATTTCTAGAAGAGTGAAGCATTTTCAAAATCTTTGCGTGGTTGTAGTCTTTTCTTTGATCTTTTCTTTTGCATCGCACATCACCAGCCCCTAAGCTGATCCGTTCTAGGCATGCAAGCATCATCTTCCTCCCCCTGCCCTGCTGAAGCTGCAGCAGGATTGTGAAAACACTTTTCCCCTCAAAAGGCTAACCAGCCCTTTTCAGATTCTTTTAAATAGGTATCAATACCTGGCTTTTACAAACAAGAGAAATTAGACTTTGTAGCATTTTGCTATTTGAATGACCTACTCAGTGGAATTACAGCAGCAAACTAATCCTTTAGGAGAGATGGCTCTATCAATCTTTGGATTTTTCTAATGTGGAAGCTACTCAATTGCATCTCAGAAATCAGGGAGGTAATTACTCATGCAGACAGCACAAAATGAAAAAAAAAAAAGGCAAGTTCTGCTGAGTATCCCTTTTAGAACAAGCAGTGGAACAAGGAAAACAGCCTCTATAATCAGTCAAATTCTTCCACTAATTTTTCAGGTGTTGAAGGCTATAGTGAGGATACATGCTATGAAAGTTAACAAAGCAAAGTGGCTTTAATAGAGGGTTTTACAAGAGAAAAATGCCTCTTATTAGGCAAACATACTATTTTAGATGTAGTTCCCTATGTTACAACTTCATTGTTTAAAATAAATGTGTTCTGAGATAAATACATTTACAGATCTCTTCTGAGGCATTTTGCTGCAGTGATAACATCTGACTGTCCAGTAATCGGTGCACCAGTGGAGGTGCTGATTCCGTCTGGTGAGAGTCACCAACCTGCAGATGAAGTCGGGGGGCACAACCTTGGAGGAGCACTCTCACCCTGTTATCATGGATAAATGGTGATGTATTTGAGTTTAAATTCAAGTGCTACTAGATTGATACAAAACCAGCATATGTAAAAAATAACAAAAACCCTGTAAAAAATACCAGTTGAAACAATTGAAAAGAGCTAGTGGTTTTGTACATCTTGGATTGCTTTGAATCCTGTCTAGGTTAGTAGTCTAAATTGTTATTACTGGAGGTGGACAGACCCTCCTTCAGGAGAAGTTGCGATAAGGGAGTGTATAGCTCTATTTACTAAGAGGCTTCTCATCCAGGGGAAATCTTTCAATGCAACATCTAACATGAACACCAGTAAACTTGGGATCCAGGTAGGAATGGACCAATTTCTCCAACATGACCCCAGGAAGCCAGTTGTGATTTTCAGATTTTTCTCTCTTTGACTCTAATGTGATTTTGAGCTAACTGCAGCCATGCCGTCATCTAGTTACACCAGATGAAGGCCATGATCAACCTCACTGCTGTTAGTTTTGCTATAACAGGGTCTACTTGTATTTGGTACTCTGCAGATCTTGGTTGTCAGTGAAGGTGTTGCTGGTAGTTAACTGGAGTGGCTGGTGCTTACTGTTAGAGGCAGTAAAACTTTTATTTTCCTATATGATGTATGACTTCTTTTTTGACATATATATTCTGATCTGTGCTAAAACCAGCCACTGAAAATACCATTTGAAAAGCCACCAGGTGCCCATGAGTACGGTCATCTGAGCTATATGGGGGTGTACTTGATAACTTGGTATCTCTGGAAGCATATAACAAGGTTTCACTTTCCAGATAGTCAAGGGAGATTGATTTATCTTTCTGTCTAGCTGTGTCCAGTCAGGTTTTGAATATCTCCATGGATGGAGACTGCGCAGCCTCTCAGAGAAACCTGTGCTGGTGTTTGGCTGCCCTCACAGTAAAAAGTTTTTCTTGGGTTTAAATAGAATTTCCTGTATTTCAATTTGTGTCTGTTGCTTCTCATTCTCTCTTGGCCTTTGCAGCCTAGTTCCATCTTTTTTATTGCCTCCCATCAAGTATTTCCACACTTTGATAAGACCCCTCCTCAGACTTCTCTTGCCTGGGTTGAACAGTCTCAGCTCTCTCAGCCTTCCCTCATAGGAGAGATGCTCCAGTCACTTAATTGTCTTTCTGGCCCTTTTCTGGACTCCCTCCAGTATGCCCGTGTCTCCCTTGTACTGGAGAGTCTAGAACTGGGTTTAGCACTCCAAGGGTGGCCTCATTGGTGCTAAGTAGAGATCACGATCACCTCCCTCAGCCAGTTCTCAGTCCACATCACTGTCATTTATGTGGTCCTTACTCCATCATTTTGTCCATGAGACACTATCCGTTCCTCTCCCCTTGTTCACCGAGCCAGACATGTCATTGTAGAAGTCTGTCAGGTTTATTTGGCATGATTTCTTCTACATAAATCCATGATACTATTCCTTCATATGTCAGAAAATGGTTTCCAGGATTATTTGCTCAATCACCTTCCCAGAGGGCAAGCCTGAGGTTCTCCAGATTCTCCTTGAAGATAAGAGAGACATTTGCTTTCTTCCAGTTTCAGAAGTGTCTCCTGATCACCAAGATCTTCAAAGATTATCAAAAGTGGTCTTGTGATGACTTTGGCCAGCTGCTTCAGCACTTGTGGGTGCATCCCATCAGGGTCCACAGACTCATGTCTGGTCATTTGGTGCAAACGCCCCCTAAAGATTTGCTCCTCCAGCAAGGGTGAGTCTTGTGCTGAAGTTTCCAGCTGATAGCGGGGACTTTGGGCTGCTGAAGGCAAGTCCTGCAAGACTGAGGTGAAGAGGGAATGGACTACCTCAGCCTTTTCCATGCCCTTTGACACCAGATCCCCTGCCCCATTCAGTAGCAACATTTTCCCTGGTCTTCCTTTTGGTGTTGATATAAACGCGTAAGGATGATAACCACGGAACTGTTCAAAAATACCCAGCTCGGAGTCTTCCCAGTAAAGAGTAAAATATGCTTTTAATGTAAGCCACGCACCTTTAAACATCAGTAAAAGATTAAGCAAATACTTTGGAGAGCATTACTGTATGAAAACAGCAGCGACTGCCATGTACTTTTGTTGATGTCAGTGTGGGCCTGTTGACATATGCGAGGGTCTCTTTCAAAAATTCATGAAGTGCGAAGTCTTACTTTTTGTTTAATTTTTGAGACTCCTGAGGAAACAGGGAGGTAGCAGGGCTGCTATCAAATGTGCCGTCAGTTAGATTAAAAATCAAAGGGATGTGTTTGAATGAATGCGAGGGCCCAGAGGGTCTCTTTATGCCAGATGCTGGAGCAGGGGTGGAAGTATGCTCTGCGCCTAACTTGAGAATTCATACTGCGCTTTGCCTGTGTTTCAGGCAGCCCAGCTTGTTCGCTCACGCATGGTTCCTATTTTAAAATAACAATATTTGGACAATACTGATTGAGCATAAATAAAGAACATTACATCCCTTAGTTCTCAAAGCTTTCTTGATTTCAGTAGAGTTATGGTAGTTTACGCCCCTCCAAATCCAATTGTGAAAGGCAGCAGGAGTGTACACAAATTCCTTCAGTGGCTTTGTGTCCAGGTCACTCCATCTTACGTGTTGCAGCCCTGAAATACAATTCTGTATCAAGGTATTTTGGAAGTTGCTCTGTCAGATAACAATTCACTAGTCCTTTTTCTTTTTAAAGCAAAACAGAAACAATGTGGAGGTAATATGTTCTCTACTTTGCATGCTGCCGCGGACGTGTGTGTTGATCTGCCATTTCACCAAACCTCCAAACTGTCCAATATGAGTCTAAAAAAAATTAAACCCGCCACCATGAATGGGCTATGTTTTGCGTTTTCCCTTATGGTGCTCCCCTGGGTGCTGGGGAGCAGCCAGTTCTGGGGTGACAGTTCTTGGGGTGGGGAGACAGCCCAGTGGGACAACCTTCGACACCATGTGTGAGCACCATGCAGGTTTCCCCTGCAGCTCACCACCCACTGCGCTCATCGGGTGCTGTCCGTGAAGGACTCTGCTTCACCCTCCGCTTTCTCTGAATTGGAGCTTGGGCAGCACGGGGACCATCCCGGCTGAGGAAATACTAAAAGGTCTGTGTGCTGGGGGGCAAGGACAATCAGTTCCTGAAGACTGAAAACCGCGGGTGGGTGCTGCAGGCTGTACAGCCCTTCATGTGCTGGAGACATTCCTTTGTGCTGCCTGCTGCTGCCTCTGTTGATTTCTCACCGTGATTAGCTGTGCTCATCTCTGGGCACCTGCAGCAACATCTGGGTTTTGGGGTCGGTTTGTTGGTTATTTTTGATAACGGTGCTTGACTTCACCCAAACTACCCCACGTACAGCAGGATGCAGCAGGATACGTGGAAGTGAAGGTGTGCCCAAGACTAAAACCATCTCCCCAGGCTTTCTGAAAAAATGGCGGTAATACTCCCAGCCTGGGCAACAGCATCCACTTTGTCCAAACCTCCCCTGTTTCCAGCTGAGGATGAAATAACTCCAGGCTTCTGTCCGAAACTGGTGACGCTGCTGTGTCTGGTGCAGTTATCTGTTTTCGTCACTCAACTCAGGGAATGGTTCAAGGCTTAATTATTCAGTATCTGTAAAGCACCTTGAGATCTGCAGATGAAAGACTCCACAGAAGTGTAAAGTATTATTTTTATTATAGGTTTCACAGACAGAAGTGGGGGCATGCTTGACCTGATAACGTTAAAAGCCTGGTGGGCTTGCCAAGCTTTAATATGATCTGTTAAACGCAGTATTAGTGGGGTGTTTGGGTCTGAACAGCTACAGTTCTGATGACACGTAATTCACATTCCCTCTCTGCTATAGGCAAAACTCCTTGTGCAATTACCACTGGGATTTGTGGAAGGAGAAGATGTTTTTCACTGATCGTTCTCTTTCTCATTTTTTTATCCATTCATAGCATCCTTCTAAATATTCAGACTGAGTGGACATTTGCCAACACTTGATTTTTAAGGGTTTTTATTATTAAAATATTTTAAGGAAACGAATCTTTTTTCAGGCTTTATCAAACATGCTAAATTAGAAATATTTCTCCTTCAGAATTTACAGATGATATATTTGTGCATAACTGATACAACTCATGTCTGTACATTAGCAAAATAATTGTACTGTTTTATCTAATAATATATTTATCTAATAATTTTAAAGAAGATTAAAAAAGAAGATAGATCATCTCTTGCAACATGTACATATTTATATCTATACAGACACAGTCATTTATATGCATATATAAGTATGTGTGTGTCTGCTGTAATGTATCTGTTTGGGATATTAATAAAAGCTTATGATTTGTACTAACTTAACTTCATAAAATCACAGACCCTCCTCCAAAGCCAATTCATTAATTGCTAGAGCAAGAACACAAAAACACAATCTTTCAAGGGAATCATTTTCTAAAAGTCGGAATCTGCAAAGTAGCTTATTTTTGATATCATGAGTGTAATGGAAATATTCATAGAGGTAAGAAACTCCCCTGTTTCAGGACTGAAACCTTTGTTGCTCTTTTTGCAGTGGTGGGAGATTCATGTCTTCATTATAATGATCTACAGTATATTTAAGGGACCGGTCATGTTTAAAAGTGTTGCTTCCTTTAAAAAAACCCCATGCATATCTGACACTTCAGAGTTATCTTAGATTGCAAAATAGCAAATACATATAATGCAGCGCATTCTGCAGAAGCACCTTCCAGGGGAAGAACCCTCTGAAACCAAACTGCACGCACACAGCCCACCGCGTAGATTGCAGTGTTCTTGTACAATCTTTTAAAAATCCTAATCAGATTTAATATGATGGATAGAATTAAATTAATCTGTAATCGTGTATTTAGTTACAATTTCAGCATGGCATCCCAGAAAATGGTACAAAATAAAGCCCTTCCAGATAAGTTTAAACTTCAGTGTTGCTTCCTTACATGAGTTCTGACGTTCACAGAAGGTCACTACCTTATGCTCATCTTCATACCGGAATAAACTTTATTCAGTATATTTTAAGTTCACAAAACATAAAATATTTATTTATTTTTAATCTCACTGAGGGGGGAAATAGATCTTCCAGCATCACTTCCATTATCCCTCTTTCACCAATTAGGTCATCAGCACGCAGGTGTTAATTGCTGGCCAGGAACCTTTGACCTTTGGTGGCCATCGCACCAGCTCATCAGAGGGACATGTTTGGAAAATCCGCCAGAAGGCCCAGAATTACAAAGATCTCCTTCAGTTCTCTGTAAAGGTCAAAGGAAATAGCACATGTAGAAAGGGTGCCAGCACCACCAAGAGCCTGAAATACATCTGTAAGGAGCGAGGGGTTTCCAGGAAGGCTGGGCTGTCGTTCCTCTGCATTCCTGAGAAGTGAGGGACTTCCCTGGGAGCAAGCCTGTAGCTAAAGCATCATTATCACAGAGGCCTCAGTGCATGCAGAATGGCATCACCCTCATGTTTGAGGCAGGCAATCAATGAGATTCACCTCATCTGACCTTAAATACATGTAAAAGGAGCTTCTTGGTCTAAGCTAGTTATTAAATCTTCTTCCACAGATAATGGAGACCACTCTATGCTCCTAAAATATCTTGAGATAAACATAAGGCACTCTGTCTTTTTCCTCTCAGAGGGACATAAGTGATCATTTACACCTGCTAGCTGGCTAGAGCTTGGTGTGATAAGATCAGCACCAGTGCCTGGCAGGTGGGGTACCACCAGCACATCTCTGGGGCTGAGCTGTTGGGGCAGATCTGCCAGGTTCCTGGGACCTGTGCAGAGTCCTGCCCTGTGCTGGCTTCTTCTGTAGCGTGGAGGTTTGGTCAGACTTGTGTCTTCCAAGCCTAATTAGGCTTCCGAGCCAATGTTCTTTTGAACCAGGTATGTTTTGTCTCTTGTTTTGTGTAAATGTTCAAGCCAGTCTAACAAATAACCTTCCAAGAGCAGCTGTGTATTTTTTTAATGTGATGTAGTTTATTGATGAATATTGCCTGTTTAGTTAATTCGCAGGAAAGATGATCCAAGTGACCTTCCATCAGTCTCACAGTGATTAAGAACAGTAGATTTCAATAGTTACTATCAATTTATGTTTACTTTTCATGTCTTTTTCTGCTTATGTGACATAATTTGAGGCTCTTCGTGCCGATCCAATAACATATTTCCAGTTCCTTCTCCCCTAAAGAAAAGTTTTTATTTATGACTATGCCTCCCTCCCCATCTGCCCTTTAGCCGATGTCAATCCATTTTATGTTACATTTATGTCTATTCCACTTCCTTTCTTTCTTTAGACCTCAATCTCTGTGCAAAGACCTTAATCTCTGATGTGGAACTTTTGTCAAATGTTGTCTGGGAGCCTGAACATGGGTTGCCCACCGCAGGAAGGCAGATGTCCTCCTCTAACAGCAGAGGTATGGCTGGGCTGGGGAAATATTGTAGGTTTGTTTTCGCGAAAGTTTCCAGGCAAAACTAGACTAGTGAGCCTTCTCCATCCCCCTGCATCCACCTACAAACCCACACGTTCTCTGTGGGTTATTTCCTGTTAATGCAAATCACCTGTCACTTGATGCAATTTGTTCTGTACTGGGAATATGACATTTACTAACAAAATAGCTCAGCTAAAATCGATTTTTAGAAGGAACGCTTTGGTCCTTATATTTGACCATGTATGGAGGTGATGGTTGTGATCTTGCCTTAAATATGCAACAGAATAACAACAGCAGCAGCAAAAACTTGTTCTTGTGCCAGTTCACAAGGTCAACTGTTTTCAAACATGTTATTAGATACCTGAATCTATGAAAAACGTAAGTAGATTTCAGCATTACCACATTGTTTTGTGTAACTACTTTGTTTCATAATTACCATTTTCCATGGTCTGCCTTTTATCTTCCTTTCCTATGGGTTACTAGATTTTTTTACAGAATGAAACTGTTGAATAGGAGGCCTTCAAGTGCATCAGGTGATGAATATTTGCAGGTGTATTTGGCTCATGATTTACAGTGCTGTTAAGTAATTACCAGATGTTATTTTTCTTTAAGTGTTTCATAGGGAAAAGTTAAATTGAGGGCAGGAAAAGTTGTGGGACTGGGTTTTGTTTGTGCATTGTTTTTTTTTTTTTTTTAATATCAGATTTAATTTGTTCAGGAAATAAATGTTACCACATTTGTGTAGAGAAGCACTCGATGTCTATGGCATACTGTTAGTTTTGCCACTGCCAAACATTTGGGAACTCTCTTAATCTTTATGTGCATCAGTGTTTATAAAATAGGTGATGTTTATCAGTTAGTGTGAGGGAGAGGTTTTACAGCCTTTGCGTGGGAGACCTCTTGGAAGTACAAAGAATTTTGGTGCCTGTGGTTTCTTGCTAACAATTCCTCCTTTCTGACTCATCTGTGATTTTAATAAAAAACAAACCCAAAACTTCTCCTAAACAATAAGCAAAACAATATAGCAAAAAATGCGATAAACAAACCCTTTTACTGGCCTCTACTTCATCACACCCGGCTCCTTCCCACATGCCTGGCCAAACAAAGGAAAGAAACTGAGAAGCTGCTTTTCCCAGAGCCAGACAACAAAAACCAAGAACCAGCTGAAAGTGAGGCGATGTGGTGCATTTCTCATTACTCATCAGCTAATTGTTCCTTACATTTCCAACTACTTTCTCTTCCACACCTACATGAGCTTGCTTATTCTGCCATCAAATGCCCCTCTCTCAAGCTGAAGTCTTGGTGATCGTCAGGGTATTGATGCAGCCCACGAAAATATGTTGCATGTTGCAAGTGGAATTTACCCTCTGACCTCCAGCTCCCCCTCTCCTGTGACCAGCAAGTATTGTTTTCTCCTCTTCCATGCCCCCCCCCCCACCCCCTTTGGCTGGTGAAAGCTGCTTTTCGCTTGCTGCAGACACTTGGTGCCGTGCCAGTGGCTGGTTTCCTTCACGCCTCCTCCTTTTTATGAAACCAAAGAAAATGTAAACCGGACCGTTTGCAGATGGAAAACCCCCACATCTTTCCAAATCCACTCCAAACTCCACTCCAGATGTTATTTCTGAGTGGTGTCAGCAGCGGAGGGGCCATGGGGCCAGCACGAGGGGTTAGACCTAGTGAGGTGCCTAAGCTGGGACTTGCACGTGCAGTTTCTGAGCATTAAACTAATGCACTTTTCTTTCTGGTGTTGAAAGGTATGGCAAGGCAGTCACAAAGAGCCTTGTTTTACCTTGCTTTGTAACAAGGAAGCACTTTAATTTCAAGTACAGTAATTTTAGAAAAAATTAAAGGCGATGCCTCTCTCCGTGCCTGCCACAGAGGGTTATCAAGCCGGATGCTGTGGCAGGATTTAGGAAAGGGCTCAGATCATTTTATGGTCCCTAATAAATTTTGTAGCTGCACAAAGTAAAGCAATAATAAAGGTGATTAAGTCTTATGTATCAAAATATAAACTGATGGACAGTGAAAATGGAGGAAGGAATGGTATGCCGTATATACAGCAGAGCACAAGAGGAGACTGTGTTCGTATTGTGTTAATTTGCCAGTCAGCATAGGAAGCAGTATTCTGAGCTAACGGGATGTGTGCGGAGTTTCCCTTGCTTGAGGAGCTGCTGATGATCTAATTGAATTGCTGATAGCTCCCAGAAAGGGATGTGCAGGAGATGGGGTATCTCCTGGCTTGGGTCCTAGTTCTGCTCTTTTGTCTTCCTCACTTTCTGTGTCCCTCCTCTCCCTGTCCTTTACTGCAGGTGATTTTCATGTTGGACTCCTATGGCTCTGCACAGTAACGTGTGCTGCAAGAAGCATGTCATGATTCTTCTGTAGAAGCAGTCTGCAGTTTCTGAAAAATTTCACATACGTGTTGAAAAGAAAACCCTCTTAAAAGGTTCCTCTCTTGTTGTAAGGAAGAAGTTCTTTTCATGTGATGCTGTTTTATCAGTATTGTGCAGGCATCTAAAGAAGAGGATTGGGAGGAAGAGTAGATAAAACTAGAAAAGGGCTCCAGACAATAATAAACCCCCACCACGCTGCTGAATATTAGTGAGGAACCGAGGAAAACCATTGTCCATTTGGAAGCTGGTGTAAGAGGGGAAGGGTCCCTTCCCTTCTTACACCGTCTTTGACTTCTTGCAGTTGTCCCTTCCAGCACCACCTTTTGGTGGATGTGGCTTTGCCAGGAATTGCCAACAGCGGTAGAGATGCTGGGTGCTTGTAGAGGCTCCACTGCTCATTGTTTATCTGCTCTTCATACCTTAATTATTCACCTATGCTTTTTTGTGGATTTATATAGTGAAAGTGTAAAAGTTGGTTTCAAGACAAGATGAACACACAGTATTTCATCAAGGTAGCTCTTTCGTCTTTTCATTATTAGCCAGTGATCGACCTTTTGTTGATGATATTTTTCTTCCTACTTGATTAATACAGCCAAGTTAACCCCAATTTTTGCATTACCTTAAGGAAGCTGCTGATTTTTTCCACTGAGATTCTTCAACTGTAATTTTAATATTGTATCATCATCATAATAAAAAAGTTAGCAAATAGTTCATAAATATTCTGCAGATTAATAAGGATTCTTTGCTTGTTTTTTGAAGCTATTGCTACCACTGCTAATTCATGTAGTGCAATGCTGCTGTTTTAAATATACTTGCAGAACCCATTCATTTATAGACCCCTGTTTTTCTGTTTAGCATACATAAGTACACAGAGCGAGAGAGAGACTCTGGTTATAATGAAATTAAAATTAGCTGGATCTCAGAAAACTTTAAATCAGATCCTCCTAAACATAATTCTTTACTACTTTGGGGAATAGTGCATTAAAATGAAATATAATTTCAGAAAGCAGCAACAGGTTAAAAAAAATGTGCAATTTGGCATGCTATATTTTCATGTGCCGCTATTGCTCAGTTCATATTTAATTCAAATAGAACCTAAGCCTGTTTCTTCCTTCTGTTATATTGTTTTATTAGAGAAGATGCTAGCCTGTATTAGCCACTTATTAGATAAATACAAGAAAACTGCTTGTCATTTATGGGTTTATCCATTATCATCTTGAACATCAGATAGAGTAGCCTGATTTCAAAGTGACAGCTGGTGGAACCTCTTCTTGATACATGCTAATCCAGTTTTTATTATGGAAAAAATTGCCTGTGCTTTCAGAGAGTGAAAGGCAGTTACGAGATGTAGCTGCTGACGGTGGAACCTTACGATCTCTGCTGTAACAGCCTAAAAATGAACCATTATCTTCCAGGGTAATAGCATGCTGGTAAAATATGGACATAGGATAATTTATGGCATGAACATGTCAAAATGTACAGTTACTCTTACTGTCTCTTTCATGTGGTAAATAAAAGATAGCTAGTTCTCCAGTGATGCTAATTTGCGTGATTAATGATTTTGTGGGAGTGGACAGAGGTGCACTTTTGGGCTGCATCTGAAGATAATGTGGCGCTGGAAAGATGCCTCTCTACTCTCTGCCCTGGGTGGCAGAGAGCATTTAAGAATAGTATTTTGTGAACCCTGGTGCCATGGGGAGGACGTGGGTCATAACTGGTGCTCAGGGGTCCTGCAGGCAGAGTGCAGGCTCTCGCTCGTTAGCCTTGATTAGGTCTGCTATGGTGGAGTCAGCACCTGAACATAGAGTTGAGATGGACGGAGTAAAAGTCCCAGTAAAGGCAGTACAAACCTTAGAACCTGGTTGGGAGGGATGGTGAGGGGCTGAGCTTCAACACCGGAGGCAATGCGCGTTATCCCATCGTACTGTGCCTCTTCTCCTTTGCAAAATCCGAACCAAGATAATGCAGCTGCTGCTTGTGGAGCGCAGGGAGTGCAGGGGAGCAGCTCGCTGGAGTTTCAGCTCCTGGATGACAGATGGAAGGATCAGCTGGCTGTTTTGTTGCTCCCCAATTATTAATTTATCACTAAATTTATTAAGAGTCACTAGATAACAGAATATTGTTTAATTGGAAGAACAATAGATGTTCTAAACCTTGCTTTTTCTTTCCTCTGAATTTATCAGATCTTGTTCACTCCAACGTGCCTGTTCAATCTCTGATTTAAGTCAAACATGCTAGTTTAAAATTTGAATTAGAAAAGAATTAGCATCGTGTCATCCATACTTGACTCACTTTCTGAAGCTTAAAGAAAAAGTTCTATCAAAACTGAGAGTCTAAAAAGGTTAAGTAAGTACCCCTGAATGTACAGATCCTTAAAGACACTTTCCGTACAGACACTTAAAGAAATAATCTCAAAAGGAGGTGTGTTAGGGGAATAAAACAATTGGGGGGGAAGACAAAAAACATTCCTTCTTATCTCTGCCTCTGCTGCTTACTTTGTAGAAATTACTTGTTTTACCCTGTGGATATATGTTCTGTATAAGTAATACGATTTTACCAGTCTCAGCTAGGTTTGAGGCAAGGCAGCATGTATTTCTCTGTGTGCACATATGTCTTAATTGCGTAACAAATTTTGAGACTTTTAGGAGAAAAGTTTAATATTAATTATGAAAGTAATGCTGAAGAAAATAGACCAGTGGCATGGGGGAGCCTTAGTTTTGTCAGAGCTGGGCTGGGCAGTCCCAAAAGATTGGGTTGTTCTTCTCCAATTTGAAGTTGTGCTGTTAACATCATATGTGATGTTGACAATCACGGTTCAGATCAAGCTTCTTCAAAATGGGATTGAGGGCTGTGCAGAAGCAAGAGAAGCCATTGCTGCTAAAGTTTGATCTCTGAAACTTGATGCAACCTCCAATGCTGTAAATAGATTAAGAGAATGTATAAGAACATATATAGACGATCTGCTCTCTGGTTCAATACCCCTGTTGCTTTTATTTGGCTACCTGAATTTAGCTAAGACCCCTAAGTTTATATGTTGCTATAGGGAGCTTATACTGTTGTTTAAAATACTATATTGGCAATGATTTATGGATTTCCCACAGTATCTAGAACCTGCATTTTCTGGAATGCTGTATTACACTATTGTATTACCAAGCAAATTAATTTTAAAATGTGCCCGGTGGGGAGGGAAGGTATAAATGAATATGTACCAGATACAAAGAATTAAATAAACATGCAAAAACTGGTACCTATAAAATTGATTTTGTCAGTATTCCATAGAATGGTTGACCAGCTCTGGAGGGGTGAAATGTGTATTTCTTCCCCATTGTCCCCTTTTCTCTCCCCGCTAGCAATATTTCCTGTCTATCTCAAAATTGTTAGTCATTGCAATCGACATTTAAGAGAAACATTTAACTTTCTTGCCTTGATTAATATTTTTTAAGAAGTATAACAGTTCTGTAAGAGCTTAGCTTGGCACTTAAAAAAAAAAAAAAAGTGCTAATTACCACTGACTTTCAGTGAAACTGCAATTGATACACTTAAAACCTTAAAAACATGTGCAGCCTCTGGAGGCAAGCGGAGAGATGTCTAATTGATTGACCGCGTGTTCACTCGTACAGGGCTAAGAACGGCGGCAGAGCCCAGTCCCCGCACAGAGGGAGCCGTGCTGGGATGGCTTTCTGCTGGGAGATGTGGTGGAGGAGACGGGCCAGCGAGGCGTCCGCCCCGCAGCCACTGGTGGGTCTTTGTGTTGGTGACCGTGGGGCTCCCAGCCTTTGTCGGCACTCCCGTCTGCTCCTGGGGCTTACGACAAACCGAGTAATTAAAACATTAAAGCACCATCCTGCTCCCCTTGGATTTAATTGCAACGTGGGGAGGATCATATCCGCTCTCTAGTATTTCTGGGGAATAAAAGGAGATTCTTAACAAATTCAGTAAAAACTAGGAAGCTGTTCTTTGCAAGAATGCTGGGGCCGGGGAGAAGGGGAGAAGAAAAAAAAGAAGCTTCTTATGTGTGTGGGTTTCTTTGTTGTTTTGTTTTCCCATTTAAAGTAAATTTGGACTCTAAAGGAACTATTGCCTGTCCCTGCACTAGTTAAAAGAGAGTCTGAGAACCTTTCTCCCCAGCATTATTTATTTACTGGCTCCCAGCTTCTCAGTTTTATGACTGAAGCTGAAGACTCTCCCTGCCTCTCATTCCCTAACGTACTTTGATCTCATTGATCTGTGAACATTTACAGTTTTCTCAGGGTCTGCTGTTGTAAAAACCTGGCTCTGCTACAGACGAGAACACTTGCAGCTGATGCAAGCTGGATCCCCGCTCTGGTACATGGTGGCACCTGGAAGAGTTTAGAAAGAGAGCCAAGTGTCCCCCGGTACCTCTGCTGTTCTTACCCAGACGTGGCTATAAGGCGATTGGAAGCCCTCTCCAGAGGGGTGTTTATGCTGTCAAAATTCGATTAGGCAGTTTGCTTTGATCTGGAACATCTCAAGTTAGCAAACTGTCTTTATATAGTTACAGGAGCAAAGGAACTGTCTCCCAGGTGTAATTCAGAGAGCATGAATTAGATGTTTGAGGATAGGCGAATGCCGCCCCAAGTAAGCGTTGAAGAAAGACCGGTGAGTCGGTCCAGTTTGAAAAGTTTGAAATATGAACGGGAGATGTGATTAAGTATGACTTCAAAAACATGGTCAGCAGTTGTTTTTTGGTGATCTTAATTATTTTAAAAAAATAAATCAAGTGCGCAGCTGCAGAAATGGCTTGAGATGCTTGGAAAGGAGCTGGTTTAGGCTCCCAAAGAAGAAGGGGGACAGTGTATGGGCCGTATACGGGCCAAAATTCGTGGCTATGCAGGGTAACAGAGTGGCTTTTCGAGTGCAAACCGGCCCCTGCACAGTGATTCAGGGTGCAGAGCCCCCCGCGAGCTCCTCTTCCATCCTGCTGCAGCTGAAGTCTGGCCATAAACTTTTTAGCGGAGAACGTGCTGTGAACTCATGCGAAATAGATTTATGTGGGAGTGTTGGTGATTCGCTGTGTTGAGAAACTGTCTACAAATTAATATGATGATACTTACCAGTACCCCCCGTTCATACAGAGTCTCGTTCACCGCAGCGAATGCGGGCAGCGCACGTCTGACAGGTCTCGTTCTGGGTTTTGAAGTGAGCACGTTCTGTTGTGGAAGAACGTTTCCCATACGCATGGCGCGTGTTGTTTCCTGCCTTCACGATGAAATGCAGAAGTCCTAAACCTCCACAAAAATGCAGGGGAAGGATGTTGCGGGGGTGGGGGGACAGGGACGCCGCGCAGCCAACACCGCTGTTCCCAGGGCTCCAATGCCACCAACCTGGGGCATCGCAGGCTCCTACAGGCAAAGGCACGTGGGCGAGCTGAGGGTGGCATTTCATCCGCGATTCTGAATTTCCTGGGTTTTGTGGATTTAACTTATTTGAACACAGTTTTCTGTGATTTAATGTAGAATTATTTTAGATCAAGAATTGGTAGGAAAATAGCTGACACTTTTTGCTGCAGCTACCCCCCCCCCCCCCCTTTAAAGGAAAGAGCTTTATCTTAATTAAAGTTTAATTAAGGATCACGTTTGGCAGTACTTTTCACACCGATCTACACCAGCAGATTTTCTAAGGCTTAACTTTATCGTGCAGAAAATCCTCTTTTATTACTCCCAACCTGTTGTAAAAGCTGTTGGCACAGAGCGATGGCTGCTTCATTCAGTGGCCTTGTTTGCCGCTGGAAAATTCCCAAGTCTCTAGAGATAGCACCACTGTGGTTCAATTTAATATCTGTCCTATCACTACAAGACTCTAGCTCATTATTAATGATACTATTCATTAATTTCTTGTTGGGCTGATGTTGTTATTTATTAAAATATTAAAGAAAGCTCCTGAGACACATACATAATGAGGGACACCTCCATTTCGTGAGCTATACCAGCTGAGGGAATGAATATCGTGTAGATTTACCCACACCGCCATGCTATATCCCTCCCTCATTAGTCCTGCTACATCTCTGAGTGACACTGTAAATTCATTTTGTGCACTGTCCAATCGGAGCCTAATACAAATGTGGGGCTCTTTTTTTTTTTTTTTTTAATGAGCCATTCCTATGCAAAATGAATTGACTACTGTCTAACTCATCTAATCTGCCTGTATTTGGGGGAAGGACTAAATTGCCTATATTTATATAGGGAATAAATAAAAGTCGACATATTTTTCCCTTTTCAGTCTTACATTTGGAAAATTTCAACATAATAAATTCTACGCTTTAAGAACCTGCCACCTTAGTTAACTAAAGCTCAGCATGACATTTAAACACGTGATAGTTGGATTTAAAAAAGCCTCGACAAGCAGTTTGTACACTGCATTGGTCATTTGATGTCTTTCCTCATGCGCTCAGGTATAGCCTACGGAAATTCCAAGTACACTTGATGTATTGCTCACCCTTTTAATCAGAGGGATTTCAGGCCGCATCTGCTTTGAGCATATGAGGCTGGTCAAAGTCGTATGAAGAAACCACGTATGGCAAAAATAAATCAAATAAACTTGTAATTAATTTAGCAATGGTGTCACACTTTTATTTTGATTATTGGGAGAGGGGCTGGTATTAAGGGTCTTTTTTGGCTGAATGAAAATGATGAAATCTGCATAACAATTGAGGTCGCATCTGAAGGTAAAGTTTTAATTTGTTCTATATGGTTGTTATTTTCACCCCATGCAAATAATTATTGTGGTGAAGAAATACCTCACTGTTTTCAGAGGATTAGCTGGGCATAATTGCAGCCTGTTTTGATCCCTTTTTTAATAATGGGCCCTCTCAAGCCACATCCCGTACAGCAGCTTTGTGTGGATCGAAGGCTGCTTCCAAAGCATTTATATGCACCTAGAAGGTCTTTGTACTGTAAATTTATAGTCGTTTGTTTCTGAGGGGGGAAAAAAAAAGTGTTACCTTGGTACTTCAAAGCAGAAGATAGATGGCACAGCACCCTTAGTCCCACTGAAAGACCAAATAACCACGGATGCCTGGCAGAATGAATTGTAATGACATAGTAACCGGCTGCTGAATTGCACTGGTCGGGTGGCAGTGAAAATTTCGTTAGAAAATGAACTTCTGGAAGCTCTTCTGCCTTTTCTACTTGTAACAAAATAAGAGTTTCCTGAAGTGACTGCTGTGTTTCTTTAATAACGTGCCTATAAATTTAAAAACTCCCCTTGTTTAAACAGAATCACTTTATTACACATTTCTCTCCAATAGCCTGGTCTGGCCACATGAATTAGTTCTTTGGTTTCTTTTCTCAAAGTTGACGCCAATTTAATATATTTACAGACCCTGTATCTGTACGTGCCATCGATGGCCTTAGCTGGCAGTGGATCTGCCGTTTGCAGGCAAAGTTCAGGAGAGCCTGGCACTGGGATGCCTGCCTCAGCCCCCGCTGCCATGGTGGTCAGGGTGAAGTACTCCCAGAGAAGGTTTCTAGTGTCGTCTTTAATCTGATTTTTATAATCCCATGCAGTGGATTAACACACAGATCACTTCGTTGTGTGATGCATTACGTGATTGTGCAGGCTAAGCAGGAGCATTCACTGGGGTTGTACATTACGATCTGCCTCGCAAAGGGCAGCGCACGGATCCTGACCCGCTCCCCGCTGTGTCACGGTGGCTGCTGGTGGTCTGTGCCAGCCAGGGGTGAAACAGTTGTCCGTGCTGCAGCTGTGGATGCTCCTGCACAGGACATGGTCAGTGCAACCCTTCTGCATGGGAGCCTTTCCCGCTGGGATGCTGGTTCTGCACTGGGAGGCACTGGCCAGCATGCAGTCTGGTCCTCAGGTCTGGCCTGGGATAATTAACACTCGCTTGTGTCAGCAGGGTTTGGCTGAAACAGTTGAAAGGGGGCGGTTTTTACACTTTTCACTGGTGTGGTGGCAAACATGTTGAAGGCTTGTCAGCCTAAAGTGGAAAGTTCAATAAATTTGTGGCTTTTCCCACAGTTTGGTCATGTTAAACATAAAGTATTTTACTAGACAGTTTTGAATTTAATTTTTGAATAAACATCGTGGGAGGATGTTTCCTGCAGATAGCCCTGACGAGTGTTTTCAGAAATCACATTTAGGCTTTGAGGTGGGTACGGCTCCCTTGCAGGAGGGTTTTCCACGTGCCTTTGAGAGCTTGATCAAGTAGAACTGTATTTTTGGCCACTTGCTTAATACTCCAGTCACACCATCAAAATCTCTCTGATGTGTGTATAGAGACTGTGTGTGACGTGATGTCACCAGGTTATGGACCAGGAGGATCTGCAGGTGAAATTTTAATTTTGCCTGGACTGAGGAAAGAGTCTGTTCTGAACCTAAAACTGGAGGCATGCCGCTTGGCTTCACAGAAGGTGTTCTGGTGCTCCTGTAAGAACTGTAACTTGTGCTTTCTGCTCATAGTCAAAACTCAATATTATTAATGATAATTAAAAAGATTGGGAAGTCTGGAATTCCCCAATAGTGAAAGGTAGAGCAGGTATTGAATAAAAACTGTAAGGAAACAGGTTCAGAATGCTGTGTCCCCGAGATCTGAGAAAACTTGAGGAAAAAAATTTCTGCGCTGCAGCGTCTGGGCATTGACATCTCTGACTGACGTTGAGTAGTCAGGCAAGTTTCTTTGTGTATGTTAAAGATGCTCAGGCTCTGCTCATCTGAACTAGTAAGTGTTTTTTCAACTAGTGGTTGAAACTCAGTTGCACAATCAGAGTTTTTGGTCTGTTTTTTGGTGTTACTTTTTCAATGTCATTCTTTCATAGGGTTTGGGGTTTTTTTTGTACAGGTATAGAGCTGCAGTACTGCCAAGTCTGTTGTAAAAAGCACTATGAGAACACACCCGAGAATTTTCTAAATAATAATAAAAATTCTTTCTGTGCTTTTGTTTGAATGATATATTTTAGTCTTTATGTTTACCTTTTCAAGGCATTATAGGTTGCTTCAAACTTCTCTTGCAAAAACGCGCCCCAGAATATATTTGTAATTTGTCATATTCGTGTATCTCTGGAAGCATCCATAATCACACGATATTCCTAGGCTGATGGTTAAAAGTCAGGAGGGCTGGAGCTGTTAAGCACCAGTAAATCCCCAGCTCGCCTCGGAGTTGTCTGTGCTGTGAAACTGCCAGCGCTGCGCCCAGAGTCCAGCTGCAGCGTCCACAGCAAATCCTTATCAGCAAATGCATCTGGAGGGCAGTTCTCGCTGTGAAATTAAATAACTACTGTTGCTGCTTTCAGAGGGACTGGGGTATTTAGTACAGTGCTGTAATTAAATAGTCCCATCCATTTGATCATGAAAAATCATTTCTGAATAGTTCCATGAGAAGCCATCACAGCAATACAACATTTTTATTTCAAAGGCTATGACTTTTTTTTTTCCTTTGACTTCTTTTAATTAACTGTTAAAGGTTTTCATCTGACTCTGTGATGTAAGCTTTTACTGAAAATATGTTGCCAAAGCCAGTGGAGCCCTCGGCACTGCCATTGCCTGTGGTTTCTGGGAAGGGACAATTTGCTGGAGGTCTCTGCGGCTCTGTGGGGAGGGTTAATAACTCCCAGAGAGGTGGGAGAAAAGAAAGAATTTTATGTCTCCTGCAAGACTATGAAATGTTTCCAAGTGTAATTTTCTTGAAGTTAAAGTTGAGGTTATTAAGGTTCACTTAGCAGATAAAGTTTGCCACAATTTTCTTGGTCTCTATGGTAAGATGACAAGATTTCTAATTTATAAAACCAGAACAGTATGTTGGGGGCTATGAACCATGCTCAAGGGATACACCAAGGTACTCTGAGCTCTTCTCTTTCACATGTATTTTTATTTACAAGGAAATTTGAAAGCAGTGTGCTTGAACTTCACTCTGTAACCTCTCATAGCTGGTTTCAATTTGTTTGTCTTTGTAAATAGCCTGTGGTGTCCGTGTAACTGCCATGGAGGACGGGGAGCTGGGGGTCTCGCTGGCGATGGGGCTCCTTGGAGGCTGCTGGCACCCCGGGCCTTGGGGCTCCTCCAGCCCCCACTGTCTCACAGCGGTCACTCTGTTGAAGCTGCTGGGAAGAGGGGTTGCCTTTGAAAGAAGAACAGGTTCATATCCATGTGGAGAATGAAAAGTGATTTCATGTAGAATTTGGAATATTATTACCTTTCTGACTCCCGTTGCGGTTGTTACTTGGGTGCTGTACAAGGCACGAAGGGGTGCCCTGCATGAATGTGCGCTTCTTCCTTACAAACACGCAGGAAAAGCGCATCCAGGATTTCTGGGGTGTGTTGCAGATGATGGAGATCTCCTAAGTTTGTAGTGGCGTCGTTATAAAAACCAACTCAGAAATGTAAAGCTTAGCCAAAACCAGACTCCTTTTATGCTGTCCCTCATGGGTCGCAGCAGAGTGCTAGCAAGAAAAACTTGCTGCTCCCTTCCAGAAAGTGTAGAGCCCCGGGCAAAAGTGAGAGCAGTGGAGCTTGCCCTAACCCCTGCTGCGGGGTTAGACCGCTACAGAATATCCTGCTTTGTAATACTAGAAAACAGATCTGTAAGCATTTGATACTTCCATTGTTTCAAATTAATTTGAGACTGAATAACACAAATTCTACTGGAATTTTAGGAAAGGGAATGGATTCTGCTGTTCTTCCTCATCCTCTGTGCACCCCCACGTGCAAGTAAGAGGTAAGGTGCTGTACAGTTAGCAGCGTACCCCAACGAAATCTGTTCATGTACGAGCCTTGGGGACAGCACGTGCAGCTGGAGCCCGTGATCTGCCATGTTACCAGATTCCCGAGGTGCAGGTCAGTTATATCCGTGCACAGGGTTGATGTTAAGTTTGACAAAGTCTCCCTCTGCTTCCTGCCTCCCCCAGACGGGGAAACCCTCCCTATCCAGCCTCCTGCCCTGAAACTTCTGCATCAGAATTGCAGTTGCCATTTGATCCAAAGGACCTGCCTTACGCACAGGGGCACTCCTGCTTTAGAAACTCACAAGCTGGGGAGTCAGCTGTGCCACCTGGAAAGCTTTCCTGGTAACTAATTAGCTGCACTGAAAAAGGTGCAGTTACTTCTAGTCCAAACGCATCTGCCTTGAAACTGTTGGCTGTTGCTGGATCTTTTTAGTCTTAGCCTAGCAAATTAAGGAATTCTTTGCTTTCAGGAATTTGTAACTGGAACGAATAATTTAAGTTATGATCCAGTCAATTCTTAACCTTCTTTTGAATAAATTGGGCAGGTTGAACTTCATATGCCTCTCCCTATGTAGCTCTTCTGCAGAATCCAGTCGCTCCTGTTGCGCTTCTCAGGACCTTTTTAAATTTTTCAACATCTTCTTTTGAAATGTGGACACTGGAAGAGGATAGATTGTCCCATTAATGGTTTCACTGATACCATATACGTTGATAAAACCATCTTCCTATTTCTACTTGATATTCAGTTTCCTGTCACTAGACATATTAGACTAAGAACCAGAGAGAGCGCAAGAAGTTATTTCTGTCGTCTTGCAGATTTATTAGTGCAAGAGAACAGCTACCTTTCATATCAGCTATGTTTGTTGTATTAATGAGGGAAAAATAGCCATTAACTGGCCTTAAGCATGTACTTGAATTTCAATAAGTGGTTTCTTTGCATAACCAGGAACAGATTACAGACCAGACTTAGCGGCTACTGGATATGGCCCATTTTTAAAACATGGACACTTCATTTGTAAGGTTTTCAAATGCTAAGATGGATATCTTAAATTAAGTACCTGATCATCTAAACTCATCCAGTGTGTATTTTTAGGTCTGTCTTAGCACCATCCAAGCTAAAGATGAAAGGTCAGGCATTAAAAGTGCACAAAAACGCTCAGTTACTCAGCCATCTCTAATTGCCTAATACCCCTCTACACATTACTTAAAAGCGGACCATGACTTAAGAAGATTTATGTATATTCCATAGACAAAATTTATCGATTTCTTGAACAGGTCTCACGGTAGAAGAAAGCACCAAGGCAGTAGTATGTCTAATATAGCTATTTAAATTCAGGAACACCTTAGTTTTAGCTATAACGCAATCTTCTTGATCATTGCAATACACTTAAATATTGAAAGACACGCATTCCCTCTCGTGTTCTGCAGAAATCAGTTACAAGAGCTTCAGGATGGGAAAACAGCAGCTGAGACTCCCTGGGGCAGGCAGTGCCTACCTTGTTTTGAATCACACACATAAGAAGCTTTACTTGCTGCTGCAAATTGATTCTGAGCGCACCTCAATGTTTGAATCCTGCCTCCCTGCTTCCAGGAGCGTGGTCGTCCCAGGGCAAGGCATTCACATACAAACCAATGCGGGATCACATCCTGCTCGGCTTCACGCCCCTAGCAGCGCTGTGTTTCTGGCTTGCTGCTTTCTCTGTTTCCAGGCTGGATTGGGAACGTTTTGTGCATTTCACAGCTAAAGCCTTTCTGCTACGGTTTAAAGTTGCCTTGAGAGCACCAATAAAACAAGCTTATGGCCTCAGTTTCTAATGAGTGAGTGAGTTGTAATCAGTACAGACAGAACGCCTTCAGCAGGGAGAGGGAGGGGAATGTGACTGTGCTAATGTGTCCTGGTTATTATTTTTTTTTTTTTTTAACTTCCGCAACTGTAGTACGTTATCCATACTTAAATTGGTAGGCAGAAATAAATACCTCGGTAAGACGTAGGAGACTTACTGAACTCTAATCTTCCTCAGTTGCACATGCCCTAGAGAATGCGGTGCGCTTTTCAGGAGATAATAATTACAGCCAAAATGATGTTCTGCGAGCTTCCCTTATCTTAAATTAGGGTAAGATTAAGGTCTAAGGAGTCTGTTTGTGCTATGTTTTTGGAAATAATGGATGTCTCGTTCAGATTTTTTCAGCATTCCAGAAAATCTATTTAGTGCTGAGTTTTTACTTCTTGCTGTGAACTCAGCCTCTTATCTTTCATAGTGAAAAATGTAGAAGTATAAATCTATGTTTCTCAAGTTAAAAATTTGGTTGATAGGTGCTTCAAAGTGTGGATTTATATGCATATATAGCAGTCCTTCTTCCAGGCATATTTGGTTTTTAAAGACATTTTTACCAAGAAAATACATATAGATAGTAGCTTCTCTGTTTAAAGCCACCGTATTAATTTTAGAGTTATGCAAAAATATGTAGGTTCATATTCAGGAGGCATATCTGTTATATGTAGAATCTTCATGCTGTCAAACTCTAATGCTCTCCTAAATTTTAAATTAAACAAAGATATGTGTAAAACTTTCAGAAAGTTGCAGGAAAAAACCCCACATGACTTTGCCTATTTACCAAAGCTATCTGTATGAAAATCATTTTTATTCCCTTCTTTTCAAACTCAATGTACATATGTTATGTGACTGTAATTACGCTCCTCAGGGTGTGCAAGGCAAAAGGTGGTAGTCAGGTGAAAAACAACACTGGGAGATTGATGATACTGTGTTTTGCTAATACTGTGCAAAAGATGCTAAAAGATTATGACGCTCACATTTGCCTGTTCTGTTACTGTGGTCTAAATGTTGTTTCCTCAGTAACTTCTGAACTGATATTTCACTTATCTCAACTGTCTTTATTAAAAAAAAATGATTAAAGCCCCCCAAGAAAAATGAAAACAGGAGAACAAAATAATCTCACCCTCATTTTCTATGAAACCACTTTAAAGGCTCTCAGGACATTGTTTTTCATCTTCAGATTAGAGATGTGTGCTTATTCAGATAATCTCTTCTGCATACATGATGGGCTAATACTGCCTAGTGAGATGCAGAGGGGAGATGGAAGATAGGAAGGCAACTAATGCAAACAAGGTTCTGATGGACTGTTAATTGGGCAATAATGCATTATTGTCCATTAGCTTCCTGAGGACAAGGTCAGGTAAAAACCATTTAAAAATAGATTTTAAATTTAAGCAAGTGGTTTTGCTTGCAATGTAAGTAGATGTGAGTGGATTTGATTAGCAGTAGTGGATTACAGTAAGGTCCACATGCCATTCATATCCTGATGATGGACTGCATTCCTGGTTCTGAAACATACTGGAAGGCTGGAAGATCCATAAGTGTTAATCTGGGTTGATATTTTGAAAGTGTTATATATTTTTCAACTCTCAGGAGTTCTTCAGTTACCTGATCCTGGGGTGGATTGAATGTAGTGACCACTCAGTACAAAAGAGACAGTGGTTGGTGTGGTTGGACAGTCTTTGCTGCTTAGCCTCCAGCTCAGGAACAGCCAACATTCCCATTTCATGTGCAGAGTTTTCCATGTTATTTCCCTCTGCTCCAGGTTTCTGTGCATCCTCTGCTCTTCAGAGACCTCCCGCTTGCAGCTGCATCCATGTGTGGTGGGTTGAGGGCACACACCTCTTCCCGACAGCTGGGCCTGAACAACAGCAACCCCCCAGGTCTGTCACATCACAAGGAAGATGCGTTCAGCAGGGAATGGGGCGCTTTGAACGTGTCGTCTTGTACCAACTTGGTTTCAGCATCTCATTGTGGTCTGTGTTGTGCCTTCTCTTCCTCTGTCCCCTTCATCCCTTCCTCCAAGAAACCAGGCTTGGGAGCATTCCCAATATAAAAATAATAGTTCCAGGCCATTAGGTACTGTTCTTACCCCTTCTTCATCGTTGCATGTTTTCCTCTAATGAAGAGAACTTGTGCTTCTGTAAATGTAACAATAATCAGTCACTGCACTGAAGATTTATTCAAATCACCTTTTTATTGTTGAGGGCATTTGGCCAGTCAAGGGTGGAAAGGACTTTGGTTGGTTGTATCTTGCAAAAATGAATCTGTTTCCCCTGTGCTATTAGCAAGTTGCCGGGGCTACTTGGGTGAGCCGCAGCTCCGTAATGGTCTGGCTGGTAAGGGAGGAACATGGTGTGCAGAGGCGGGGGGGGGGGGGGGGGGTTGGGCAATGTACAGCGTGGCTTTTGCATCTGCTGTTTTCTTTGTCTTTTCTATTGTGAGTTCTTCGGGGCCAGTAACCATCTTTGCTGTGAGATTAGCGTGTTATGTAGTGGATTTCAGGCCCCTTTGGCAGTTTTGCCTGCAAATACTGAGTAACAATGAAGGTAACAAGTTGGACGGAAGAAGAATGATCATTCTGAGCACAGTTTCTGAGCCTGGAGAGACACTGAGAAGAGGACTGTGGTGTTACGTCTTCACAAAATGCTGAACAGTGATTGCTGCTACATTTGTTTTCTGGATAGTTTGACAATACGTGTATGGAAAACTGTGGGTTTTCTGTTCACAAATATTCCCAGGTGAATAGTGATGCCTGGGTATATTTGGAATACCTTGTTCGTCAATCATTTGGGAAATTGTTTTCCCCCAACAAACAGTAGTCACTGATGTTTGAAAGTGGGGGACCGTACTTTACGATCTTCATCTGTGCTGGAGAAGAAGTAATAGCCCACTGATACCTGGTACAACAAACAGTACACATCCCCAGACTTTTAAAACAAAATTGATTATATATATGGCTTTCTTTCACCTCATTGTTTGCTGTAAAAACCTTTCACTTCTGGAGTTTGTTGATAAAGAGTGTTTTCTGGCATTATACCACCTAGCAATGCCACGTGAGCAACCTGATGGTTGTTAAGCCAGTTTTGACCTCACAGCATTTGTGTTTTCCCCAGCGTAAGTCTATGGATTTACACTGGGAAAGAGAGTAATCTATGATTTGGCGAGATCTTTTGCACCTCTAAAACTTTCACCTAGCTGTGAGTCTATAAGGTGACAAATTGGATGGAGAATTCACAGAAGGGGAAAAAGTCAGCAGTTCTGCAGGGAATGCGCTGCCTGCCTCGGTGGGTGTTGTTCCAAACACACCGCCCCGGCCCTGTTACCTTGGAACCCTTTGGCCGGCTGTGGTGGCGGGGCACTGAGATTGCCCCCCGCGCAGCGTGGGCGGGTTTTGCTGCCGTACCACAGGCTGGCACTCAGTCGGTCTCCTGTGGTGTCAGTCACCCACGTTTTGGTGATGCTTAGCTGGTTCACACCGGCTGGGTTGGCTGTGGATCAGAGCCAGAGGTGAAGGCACCTCTGGGAAGGGGAGTCCTGGGGAGATGAGCTAAGCTGGTGCATTTGCACCTTCTAGTTTGCATCGTCCCTAGAAATCTCAGCTTTCTTGATAGTCCTTGCATTGTTGCTCTTTGTAAGTTGTTTAATGTTATTGTATGTTAAATGTTTCATCAGAAGTCATGATTTTCCTAATGGAATTGCAAAGATGTTTCATTTGATGATGCTCCATTACTAATTTTTCTAACTCTTTTCTTTCTAAGTATGTGAATGCCCTGTCCTGTCTTCTATGGCAAATACTAACCAGGGCACAGTTTAACACACGAGCAACGTTCATTCTGGATTCCTGTTCCCTATTTGCAATGAACTGCAGCCCCTGAACGAACTGCTATAGATTAATTTCATGAACAGCCCAATTTCAATAGAGTGTTTATAATAGCTGTTCCTAAAAATCAAACAGAAGCACCCCACGCAGTATAAGCCACAAAATTATGAAATCAGGATGCACTTACATCAGAAACCAAAGTTTTTGACAGTTAACTGTACAAACATGACTTTTAGACTTTACAGAAATAATTTGGAATTTCTTGACAGGTTGCAGCTGTGAATTTGACTGCTTTGCTCTTTGACAAATGGGTATTTCTGTGCACCTGGTCACAAACATTACATGTATTTTGTCTGGGTTTCTTTGCTTTTGTTTTTAAAGGAGACATCCTTTAAATCTTCTTTATAACGACGAATTATTCCTTCAAAATATTTGGTGGGCCACGATTTCTCATTTTGCAACATATGCCATCTTTTTCCTTGTATTTTACTTGTAGGGAAATTCCTAGAACTGCAAAGTGGGCAATCTTTTCTGTTTTTTCCTCAGAATCTGAAGAGCTAATATGCTTTAAAGAAGTCTCCCAATAGGTATTCAATCCCAGCTGCAGGCAGGCATTTTTTCTCTATTTTTGATGTTGGACTAACAGAGACACTTTCAAAATTTCTCAGTAGCTTTGCACCCAAAATAACAGCGCCCTTATTTTGACTCAGGTTTGATTAGGACTGCTGTTGCTTATTACAGATTAAAATCACATTTAAAGTCTCTGCATTTTGAGCTTTACAGTAATCCAGGCAAAATCACCATCACTCATCTGATTCTGCACCCTTTTTTTTCATAAAGCTTTTTGCCACCCCTGCGTGGAACTCCTGCTATCTGATTTTGTGGTTTTTTTTTTTTTTTTTTTTTTTTTATATGCTACTGCCATTAGACTGAAATGATTTTTCTGCAGTTTGCTCAAAGACAGATTTAAAGTCAGGTCCCAGAGGTAGCAGGAAAGTCGATCCCCTAAGCTACTCAGTCATTGTTTGCTTTTTTACATGTAATATCCCATTTCTAAGCCAGAGTGTAATTTAGAATACAACACACACTACATAAATACGTCCTCTGGAAATTGTGTAATATGACATTTAATGGAAATTAACTGTTTTTATTGTCATGTTTTGTTGCACCCCAACCTGAAAAATGGATAAATCTACTTTATATTATTTGGAAATACTTCTCGGTCTTTTCTTTTTGTCAGTCCTTGACTTTAAATCAATGTAGCTGTAATAATGCTGTTGAGCTTATTTAAAATATATCCAAGGATACATAATTTTAAATGCAGTAGTCCACCAAAGAATTAAATACGTATCTCTTACCCATTAGTTATGTTTTATTACCACTTGAAAACACCCAGATCTGTAGGGAAATACCGGTTAAACCCTCGTATTTATTGCAGAGCTGAGAACAGCAAAGGGTTACTTTAGCCCAGGCATTGTAAGTACAAGCAACAGGACTCCATTGGCTTTAATTTGTCCATGTCTTTCATTTGATACTACCACTATTAATAGCTTTGCAAGGAAATTCTGCAGTCATTAATCATAATAATTAATCAGATCCAATTATATTGCATATAAATGCGAACAAATTGCTGAAAAAATAATGATCTATCACCAACATGTCACAAGGAAAAAGAGACTAAAATAGTAATTAGAAGCAGGGATTTAGTTGTGTACAAGTACTCTGCAACTGATTTTAGCAGTATGATGATCTGATGATGTAATTAGTGGAAAGAAAGTGTAGCAGGCTTTTGCAGCAGACCCCTTAATGACTGTGCAACTCGGGGAAAAAAATTAAAATCCCCATATTAGTGACTGGTTTTGCATTTACCGCTAATTCCTTGTTTTTTACAAAGATGATGAGAAAAATATGGCTTCAGGCATTTTAGACCTTGATATGCTTAAAAAATTTTCAAAAGCTCCTCTACAATTGAGGTGGGACAGCAGCATTTTCTCCCTGTAACAAAGGTGTAATCTGGCACAGAATTGTACAGTTCAATCGAAATAATTCAAGTGGAAATATTCTCTAAATGGGACCCGTATTTTCATTTCACTGCCAGGCACTGTAGAACCAATCTCTGTTCTAAGCAGCAAGTTTGTTTTGTTTTTTTCTTTTCTTTCAATCGTACTTGCATGTGGCACGAGATGCTCCGTCGCAGTTTGTCAGCTCTCGACCCCCCCTCTCCCCCAAATCCATCCAGCCGTTCCTTTCCCTTCAAGGCAGGTTTTCAGTGGGGCTTTCAACAACAACGTGCTCTGCTCTTGTTATGCACACTGCTGATTAGCACACATTTAATGAGGATTAAAACCTTCTTCTTAGGAAAAGCACCCCCAAATCTTTAAAATGTTCTGCATTGGTCCAGTGGATTACACTTGAAACAGTTAACTGAAGATTGATGAGCAGTTTTATGACAGATTTTGTACTTGAAAATAAATGTTAAGTTCATCATAGTTTTCAATACTAAGCACTGCACTTTACTGCCTTTGATCTCAGTGTTGTGACTACTACAAAGAAATAAAACCTTATCTTACCTTTTCCAGCATCTACTGCAGAAGACCTCAATAATGCATAAGAACATCTGGAAGTACGGTAATTTCAGCTATCAGAGATAAGAATTGACACAAAACAGGTAAACCCTACAAAGTCGTCATGTTGAAATGAGCTGATTAAGGTCTGGTAACATAAAACATCATGTATAGTGTTTTCATGCTTGCTGCATCTTCCCATTTTATATATAAAAAGAGGAATGCCAATTATTTAATCTTTTTCAGTATGTTTAATAGGTTGATCAGCTGGAAGCTATATTATATTTTTACATAAGGAGACAGAAGTGACTGCGAATCTATTGCCATATATATCTATTTAGAGTTAACTGTGAGTTCAGAGAAAATACATGGGCATAGTAAACAGGGTTTTGAAATGACAATTTTTTACTGGTTGCAAGTGCTAATTGCTAGTTTCTCAAGGGTATAGAATTAATCACCTGCTAGATTTACAGTCTCTAGGTTGAGACCTGAGGATGGAGGCAATAAGAAAAGCTCTTGAGGGACATATCATATGGTGAGTCTAAATATCAGTCTCTATGCATATGTAAATTGGCAACAAAGTTTTTTCAAAGCTCAAGTATGCTAATTTCAAACAGGCAAGACTAAAGCTAGCTTTTAGCAGCTGTTTAACGTCTGCCTGTGGGTGGTAGAGAGAGCTTAAAATACAAGCAAACAGTGGTGCATAAGTAATTAAGCAACATTTTGCTGGGCATAAATAATTCTGTTTATATTGCTCTTTGAAGAGTATAGAATACAAAATAACAGATCAAGTGCACCTTTGGTCACCAGAGGTTAACTCTGCTTCCTCTTTACCTTTCCTTTGGTTTCACATTTTTAGGGAAGAATTAAATGAGGGTCAGTGCTACTCTCTGTCATTTGTATATTAAAGAACTTCATTTAACATTGCAGCAAAACAAATGCTTAAAAGTTTGTAACGTATCGTATTAACAGTTCAACAGCCATTCTCAGGTAATTTCACAACTTCCCTCATGCTACGAAGTGGGTCTGAAATGGACATGTATCTAGTTTTAGAGCACTGCACTTTCACCGGATTAGACAAAGTTGTTAAAATTATGCTGTATGTGCTATTTTGCTAAATTGTAAAAATCAGTGAGTCAACTCGACTATTTTCAAGGTCATAAGGCTGTTGATAATCCATAAAACAAAATAGCCTGACTTTTTGCAGTTGTTACAATCTAAATTATTGCATGCATTAAAATAATGAGAGTTGCCATCATGGTATTTTCCTAAAACAGAGAGTTACTGAAGTGACTGAACACAAAATGCTCGTGTAATTTTGATAGCTGCCCTGAACTAACAGAATTGACTAAAAGACTGAAAAACTAAAACAGAGAGATTTAAGAAATATCTCATTTGATTCACTACAGACCTTGAAATTAATCACAAGGAAGATGAAAGATGTAACATGATTTGGAAACATCTAGTCTGGAAAAAAGGATTGTAAGTACTAGCTGTGATAAGAGCCAGGATTTTAGAACTTGGTTTTGATTAAATGTTGATGGTTTAAAGAATAAGTAGTTAAAAGAAGGTTGGTAGAGGTTGGTAGAGGAAATCCTCTGCGCCTATGTGCCTATGTGCTGGGTTACTATAGCAAAAGCTAATGCAAATATTACTACCATATTGACAGAACTACTGGTACCAGTTTGTCATCCTGGGGAAGGCAGGCAACTGTCAGAGAGGAAAGAGGTGTGTTCGTGCAGCAGGAGCACTGACTGCAAAAGTGTGTTGCACTTGCACAACAGGGCTCGTGCCCGCCTGCCAAGGGCAACCTGCTGCGCAGGGCTGGGGGGCTGCGGCCGCTGGACGGGAGATCTTGGGAAAGCTGGCACAGGCAGAGGGCTGGCATGTCTCCTGTTTCTGATATTTCCATATTTCCTTGGAAGTTCAGTTCAGTGGATTTCCCAGGCAGGTCCCAGCTGTAGAGTCCCGTGCCCAGAGGGGGTTGCACAGGACTGGGGGCTCACTGCTGTGTGCCGTGGCTTTGCCTGCAAGACAACTCGGCTTCCCCCCCCCCCCCCCCCCCCCCGAATCTCCTCACCTCTTTCTTTAGTTTAATTACTCATTTCCTAATTCGCTTGCCTCTCCCTGCAGAACTCACTGGGCAATCTGTCTTTGTGGCTGAACAGCACCGCGTGGGTCAGAGCCAAGGTGTTAGCGCTGGAGTTGAGACCAAGGGGGGAAATATTCCTTGAGCACAGCCACCAACATGGCTCATTAAAGACCCCAAACTGGCCATACTTGTGTTTAGTGTTACAGAAATACCACTTTGTGGGCTCCAAATCACAAGTGAGAAGCGGCAGGCAGAATTTGGGAATTCTCCATCTGTACCTGCGTCTGTAGCTGTTTCTGCCTAGTTCAGAATGGGGGCTCTTGCCTGCTGTTGTGGGGGCATCCCTCAAAATGAACATAAGGAGGGAGGAGTATTGTAGGTCACTTATTGGTGACCGTAGAGGGAGGTGGTGGCTGTGACACTCAGGGTGTGGACAGAAGAAAGCCCCAAGAAAGGGCGATGTACTCTGTATACAAAATAACGAAGCAGCGCAAGAAAATGCAGGTGTGAATGGTCTTTGAGACACTGAAGAAAACAAACCAAGCAGGTTTCGGTTATGCCAGATTCACAGTATTGCATATTAAAACTCAGAATCAAAAATTTAGCTTTTTGCTAAATTGCTGTCACAATGCTTGCTGTGTCAGAACAAAGCTGAAGTTGTTCACACTGTAAAAGAATATTATGTTTCTCAGTGTGTACTTGGCAGTTGGATGAGATGATTGTTGTAGGTTCCTTCTGGCTGAAATAGTCTAGTCTGTTCTATTCTACTTTTTAAATGCCTACGTATTTAATTCCTGAATGACCAGCCTGTATTTGCTGTTTTGATTATAGTTGTCAATTTCTAACACTTTTGCTAAAGTTTCTTCTTTCTTGCCTGTAAATATTACTTGTTCAGACTCGTTTTCTTCTCTGAACCTCTTCTCTCACCTGCTTTGGGTGGCAGGAGTTCTGTATCTCCAGCTGGAGGAAGCCTGTTTTTCAAGTGTACCTGCCTTTTGCTAGTCAGCATGAAGGAAGCAGCAGGTAGCACTAAGGACAGTCTGGCAATTGAGATATTTTTTGTTTTGCAAATATTTGGTCAGAAGAAGAGGTGGTAAATGTGTTCACATGTTTTTTTTTTTTGTTCTTTTGAACAAACAAGAAGGACCCCTCTGTCTGAAAGACAGTCCATTCCCTTCATGGCTTTTTGATTTTGCAGGGTGTGTCTCTTCTCTCAGGTCATAGCTGTCAAGCGGGTTTGGAAGCCTTCCCAACCGTCCAGCATGGATGAGGTTCCTCAAGCCCTCCCGTTCTTGTACTCTCGGTGGTCAAACCTGCACCACCTCATGTGGAGGGTCTGCTTCTCATCTGGCTTTATGAAAAAACAGGCTGTCCTCCCCTGGGAAAGAGGCACTTATTCATCTCCTTGAAGATTTTCCTGGTTAATCCATGGAATTTATACTGAATATAATTCCCACTTTGAGTTAGCAATAAGAACCAAACTAAGAAAAAAAACAAGGAAGAAAAGAAAAACATAATTTGTAGCCAAACTGCTAGCTACTGTAAGAGGATTCTTGCAGAAACATTTAATACAGTCAGATTTCTTGCCAGATTTATGTTCTGGGCTTTCCCTTTGGCAGTAGCAAGGGGATCTCAGGAAACTTTTGGGTGTTTTGCGTTGGCATCATAAAATCCAGTGATGCAGGGTGGCTTTCCTTGACAAATTTCAGCCTTGATTCCTGTCCATTTAGGCACCTTTCTTTGCAAAGCACATCATCACATTCAGGCTGTGCTCTCCTCTGTGTATGCATGTGGCTTCCCCTCAGGCACAGTAGGATTTTTATCCATATGAGAGGGGAGAATTTGTCCCTCAGCTTATCTTAGAGTAAAAGGCTCATCCGTTACTGAGGACAATGGTGCAGCTCTGGAATACTACATTTTAATAGTATATCTGGAGAACAGCATCCTGTATTGATTTTTCATTTTATTTTGTTTTTCCTCAGGGCTTTTTTATTGGTATGATTATGTGAGTTTGCTTCCACCTGCTACCAAGCACTTTCTTTCTTCTTATAGGCACTGATTTACATAAAACGTAAAAGCAAGAGATAATAACAAATATTTGGCTATTTCATGAATTTTAAAATTGTTTTCATTATCAGGGAGAAATATTTTTGTATAGCCTTTCTTTCCTACTGAATTTTTGACTATTATCCCTAAAGTAAAAAAAAAAAAAAAAAGGAATTTTCTATTTCTCTTCTTTTGACTACTATTTTACATTTGCTTGAACATAAATGTTTTACAGTGAAAGCGATCCAATTAAAAGAAAGTAACCTGCTGCCAGTGCTGTTAACTTCACAAATAATATTGTGGTATTAAAAAAAGAGAACAAATCCAGTAAGCCCACAGTCTAGTTAGTTTTCACCAGTCCCGGAAAGATTCCTTTCAACTCTGAGAACTTGCACATTATATTAAAAAAAAAAAAAAAGCCAAAAAAAAAAAGCCCTCTTCAGCTGTCACACTGCTGTGGCAGAATTTAGTTCTGTTCTCAAGAGCTTCCTTGTCCCATGAGTGCAAAGACAATAGTACACTATATAGAGAGCCAATAAATCAATTAGCTTTAACAGCCAGCGTTCAGGAAATGCATTTATTCTCTTCAATGAAAACACAGTTTTTACTTGTAGCCATACTTCATACTGTTAAGGTCAATTTTTCATGTGGAAATTAAATCCAGTGGATGAAAAACTGCTTGTATATTCCATAAAGCAGGAAAGAACTGTTCTTACTGATGTGGGATCACAAGTTTGTTTTATTTGTAATTATCCTTCTTTAGAGTAATTGAGATTCTAAACAGTGGCTAATAGCTTGGCTGTCTCAAATTACTACTGCCTGTAACTTTACCTTTCCAAAAATAAGTGAGCTTTTCAATTGCAACACAACTACTAAAGCCTGGGTCATTTTAGAACAATTAATTGAGAGAGGTGATTAATAGCTTAATAATGGGTTGCTCTGTCAGTGCAGGGAACGTGTAGAAAGGGAATATGCAATTTTGTATCCCTAAAACATCGCCTAATTGAAAACTCAGTGGTTAGCCTTCCACGCATGGCGGGGACTTTTCTTTTGAGACCCTGGTTTGATGCCATCCGAGGCACCATGAATCTCTGCTTCCACCGAACCTCTGGGGTGCTGTGGGCTGGGGGTGCGGGGGAGCGCACAGCTTTGGGGTGACCCGCGGGGGGAGGCAGGTCGTGCCGCGCAGCCTTCGCACACGCCACGCGCCAGCTCCGCAGTGGTGCCTGGGAGCGGGCAGCTGCCCCGTCCCGTTTTACAGGTGGGGGCATGAGGAGGAACGGCCAGGAGGATCACCCAGAGCAGCAAGCCTGGAGGAGGAACGGCCAGGAGGATCACCCAGAGCAGCAAGCCTGGAGGAGGGGACTCGGGACTTCCACTCCTGTGCTCCTTCCTCCGCTTCAGAGCTGGTCAACATCCGTATTGACGGGTCTGAGGGAAGCCTGCAAGCTGCTCCCAAGGGA
This sequence comes from Falco cherrug, assembly GCF_023634085.1. Taxonomy (NCBI): domain Eukaryota; kingdom Metazoa; phylum Chordata; class Aves; order Falconiformes; family Falconidae; genus Falco; species Falco cherrug. The sequence goes on along the minus strand of NC_073704.1, from coordinate 42,793,409 downwards.
GAGAAAGGAAGCTGGAAAAATGCAAATGTAAAGGAAAAAGTGATTTTTATTGTCAGTGGTCTTAAATTCTTTAGATGGCAACCATCAGCCCCAAGTTGCAAATAAAAAACCCCCAAACACCCAAAACAAAACCCAAACACCCCAAACATTAGGAAAAAAAGAATTTTTGGAGAACCAGTAGTCAAGATCATGCTGCCCAGGAGACCTCAGCAAGACAGAAAAAGGCATGGTATGTCGCCTTGCTGAATGTAGGGATGCGCCATGAGCAGATGCTCACACCAAACTGTGACTGGGTTTGTAAACAGTTACCAGTCTGCTTGTATGAACTGGGAGTCGCCAAGGGAGAGTGAGCCTGTTTGAGCAGAATGGGTCTCTGCAACCCCCCTGTGCAGTTTTAGGTCCTGAGCCTGGTCTAGGTGAGTCCTGGCTTCTGCAGCCAGAAAAAGCAAATTCCATCCCTGAAAACCAACCTCTGGTTCACTGCCCTGTTCCTGGTCAGGGAGGAACAAGGTAAAAGGTGTCTTCTCCATGGCCATAGCACATCATGAGTAACGTGTTCACGCCTTTTATCTTTGCATAAGCTGTGGCGTTATGCAGACATGCTTGTGTGCAAGATCAGCCCTGCCTTTGCTTTCAGGGGCAATTTCAATATCTTTTTGACTAAGGTGTCTTCAAAGCCCCAGCAGAGTGACTGCAGAGGTTAGGAGGACGGTGCAAAGGTCTAGAGCTACTGCTGTATGCACCGCGCACCATTCTGTACTGATTGAGATGAGCTGTTCTGGGCTGTGACAGGTGGTGGGTCTTGACTTCTGCACACCACGCCCCCCCCCCCCTTTTTTTTTTATTCTCCTCCCCTCCGTGGGCATGAATGATGTTTACAGCCCTGGTAAGCAACTGGCTTTGCCAGAGGACTCTTTGGGGGTCTTGGGCAACAGCTAACTTGAGCTTCACCATTCCGGGCTGTGCTACAAGTCCAACCTCAGCTACCTGTCTACCTATTAAAGTACATTAGAAGAAGGTGTTGTAGCTTGCTTATTGTATGAGAAGCACTGGTGAAGATGCTTTTCTTTGTCTACCTGACTGTTTCCACCCAAAGTCATGGGCTTAGCTGTTCTGGTTCAGATGTCCCAAAAGCAGCTGGTGCAGGTACTTTATGGGGCTAACAGACTTCAGCTTTATAGGTGATGTGAACTCCTGAGCTTCTGATGAAGAAAAGGGAGTCATTGATGAGGCTGCTACCACTGATTATTGGCCTTGCTATTTTGTACTGGGGAGTGTGATGATTTTGGGTTTTTCTCATCATAGATATGTAAAGCGAGCAGAACTTCAGTTTGGAGCTGCATCAGTTTATCATAGAATCACAGAATGGTTTGGGTTGGAAGGGGCCTTAATGACCATCTCATTCCCACCCCGGCCCCGGGCAGGGACCCCCCCCAGCCCAGGCTGCTCCCAGCCCCATCCAGCCTGGCCTGGAGCACTGCCAGGGATGGGGCACCCACAGCTGCTCTGGGCAGCCTGGCCCACCGCCTCGCCGCCCTCACGGGGAGAGGTTCTTCCTGATCTCTGACCTGCATCTGCCCTCTCAGCTTAAAGCCATTCCGCCTTTGTCCTATTGCTACATGCTCTGTGTCTTACACAAACTGTGGCTTTGGGATCTTGCTCCGGCTGGTTGTACAGCTTGCCCGGGGGGTGTTTGCCTGCACAGGCTACCTCCCCAGCCTGTGGACGATTTCCAGGGAAGTGCTGGGGCACTTCTGAAATTATAAATCATGTGCATTTTTTAAGTAGTTTTGCCCAGGCAATCACCTGCTGCTGTGTTTAATCTTTCTGAAACAGAGGGCTCAGGGCAGCTGTAGGTTTGGACAATTTAAAAATCTCTTTTAAAGGTACATATCCATTCCATACATGTCCATGTTTATAGGACAAAGGATTCTTTGCATCCTCAGATTTTTGCCGATTCTTTCTGTCTCTCATGTTTATAGATCTCAGTTTCTCACATAAACTTATCCTTGCTTGCTGCTACCCATGCTGTTTACAGGCAGAACAACACAAGTCCTTCCAGGGGTCCCTTCCAGCACTTGTTCCTTGGGTCTTTATTGTAATGCAAAAGCCAATGCAGGTGAGAAGAGCAGTCGGTTAAAATGAAACCGAGTCCGAGTCCCGTCTTTGTGTTCACAGGGAGCGGTGAGAGGGGTCTGCTCCTGCTTCACCTGCAGAGAAGCGAGGCTGGAGTCCATGCTGCTTGTTTCAAAATGATGAGCTATAGTAAAAAGAGTCTTTATGCTTGGTAGAAGTTTAAACAAACTTCATTTTAAACCAGCTAATGCATTCATTTTCAGTAATTAATGCATCCTAAGCTATAGTAATTAGTTGTAATTATCATTTGGCTGGAGTACAGTTAGAACTTGGAGTGTGACTGTTCAGTCTGATATTTTTGCATTTTTCCATGCATGTGGAGCAATGTCTGCAACATGCGCAGACACTCTTGAATAGCAGATATTTCTGTATAGATTTGCATATTGGATATCAATGAGAAGATTTTTTTAAAAAGTCATGAAAAACAATTTAAACTGTTTTGTAGCATTACAGGGGCAATATTCTTCAAATGGTGAACTGGTCTTGGGCAGTAGTTCCAGTATACGAGCAGAGAGTCTGTGTTTTGCACCAGTTTTATTGGTGCAAGGTTAGGAGAGCTCGTATGGCAGAGGACAGTAAGAAACAACAATTTGGGAGTCCCAATGAGAGTGGTAGAAGTTGTTACAGAAGCCAAGCATGCCGTAAATACTGGAGCATTAGAAGCCATACTGGTACTGCAAGGGGGGAATTGGGTGGGAAGGGATTTTGTAAATCTCTGTTGCAGTAGCTGACCTCATGCTGAGTTTCCTCAGACTCGGGTCAATAACAAACGCATTTATTGTCTCCTTTTTGTCTGAGAAGTCTATCAGAGAGAGTGAATGGAGGTAAATAGAGCAGGGCTCTGAAAAGGAAGCAGGAAATAAGATTTTTTTGTAGCATTTGCATAATACTCATCTTGCAAAATTGCTTGGAAATAACAGGAGGAGGAGATGGGGATGAATAGGTTAAGTAGAAGGACAGTCAATTTTTACTCATATTGGAAGTGGTAATGTTTTCTCCTCTCTTTTGGAGTGGAGTTTATGGCAAGGCTACAAGAGAGTTATTAACCGAACAAAGGGTGAAAAGCCTGAGGAACCATGTGCTGAGATTCCAGCCCAGGAGACACCTGGTCAGGAGAGAGGACTGCGAGGTCATTATTAATGCTTCAAAAAAAGTATTTCTGAAACTCTTACAAAACCCCCAGTGCTCAGAGCTTGACTTCAAGATGTCGGAGATCTTCCAGCTTACTGAAAGAATGAAGTTTTGCTTCTGTATGTTGGCGTGTCCTTAATCCTCCAGCTGATGAGTGGTGTGACCCGTTGGTTTCTGGGCTGGATGGGCCACGGCTGCGGGTGGAGGTGGTGATGGTCTCGCCCCAAGCGATGCCTGTGCCAGGGCAGCAGCTCCCTTCCACCCCAGCGCCCAGCACCTGCTTCTCTGTTTTTCCTGCCAGAACGTGTCCCAAAGCAGCGTGTTCGTGCTGGTATCTACCAGGACTTACAGGGACAGCGTGACCACGCAGTCTGGCGGGGGGAGGGTCTGTGTGGGCCAAGGATGGTGCATGCATAACCCGTCTCAAGGACAGCTCATGTTGCTTGTGCGTAGGCATCTCTTTTTTTTTTTTTTTTTTTTTTTTTTTTTTTTTTTTTTTTGTGTGCACAAAAGGCAAAGGACCAGGTAAAAAGAACTTACTACCTTCAATACAATTTAGCATGTATGTTGTAATTTTAATGATTAAATACCAGCTGACCTCTAGGTAGAACTTACTGTTCTGTTCAAAACATCAGCTTATTTTTCCCATTTTTTTTGAGTTTGGTCTGCACTTGCAAATGGTGAGTGGCTTAGCGTGCATTGCCTTACGGCTCTGAGCTGGAGGGGGTTGGGTCATAGTGAGGCTGGAGAACACGTATGGACCCTCTGCAAACCAAGGCAGCAAGAGACCTTCTGTTGTCTGTTACAGGCAAATTTCTGCACTTGTACAGAGTGCCTTTGAGGCTGCCATTAGCATAATTTTTTTCTTTTCTTTGCGTGTTTTTGTTTCCCCCTATTATTGTAATGTTAGCAAAGAATATTATTTAGAGAGAATTAACTTATTTTTGAATAATTTTATTGTTAGCGAATCTATCGAGCACCTGAAGTTTCTTTACTTTATGACATATTTAATTTACATAAAATTTTTAAGATTAAATATAACTATAATGAGTAACCACAGCTAAACTGCTAGAAACATGCTTGTTTATTTTATGCTATTTTTTTGATGATGTTGTAAGATTTGGAAAGAATTTAAATTCACGCTTGAAATGTATTGATTAGTGAGACTTAATTTTTCTTTAGCTCTCTCTGATAGTGTTGTAAATATTTTCATTTGTTACGCATAACAAAATATACATTAATCTGTCAGAATATAAATGGCTTTCTCTGGCCACTATGGCTTGAGGGATTTATTCCAAGTCAGTCGTGTTACTGTTTGCCCTCAGGATGTATAATGTATATTTTAAGGGAATGTGGATTACCGTAAGACACTTATATTATTTGTGTGATTAATATTAGTGTTACAATGAATGAGGTCCTGTGGTCTTACTTTGCTCTTATAGTGACTTAATCATTTCTCACAACAGTGAAGTCATCTTAATAAAACATTCCATGCTGTAGTTTGTTTTTTCTCAGATATGACAAATGCAGCTGCAGTAAGATGTGAATTTTCTGTTATTAAATGTATAGTATCATGAATTTAATTTACTGTAAGACATGTACATGATATCATGTAGCAAAGTGAAATTTGAATTCAAGCCCATTTCTCCTAGCCCGAGTGGGACTGGAAGGAAGACTGTGGTAAAACAGTGTACTTCATTTCTCAGCACAACTGACTTATTCCTGAAGTTTTGGATGTGGAATTTCACGTTCTGAAAAAGGTCAGCCCTGTAGAGGTGTATTTAAAGTTTCATGTGTGTAATTTGCCACAAATCACGCACAAACTTGGTCCTCCTCTGCATCCCCCAGGTTGCAGTACCGTGTCCCCCAGCACTGCCTCTTCTCTTTCTTAACTCCAATTACATGGTCCATCCATGCTGGGCTATCCATCCTGCTGCTGCCGGAGTGGAGTCCAGTTTAAGCAATGAAAAACCCATGGTGGGAAGGAGATAAAGGCTGACCCTTTCCCTCCATGCTGTGCTTTTTTCTAGACTGTGCTGAGAACCCTGCCGTGCTGGCTGCAGGGTGGGGAGAAATCCCAGCTCGTTGCAGATGCTCTTGGGGGATGAAACAGCCCAAGTGAAATTTGGATCCTGGGCATGGGCTGAGAGGTGGCCAGCGGGCAGGCTTTGTCCACCGCCTTTCCCAAGCAAGGTGGGTGATAGCTGCTGCTGTGGTGCTATCAAGTCCAACCACTGCCGCATGTCTCCTAGTGTGTAAGCTGTTCTCTGATTAAATTATTTAATCATATTAGTTCTGAACTGCCATCAAAGTCTTAATGGCTAAATCTTAAATGAGCTAGTTCTGGGATTACACTGAGGGTGTGCGAAGAAGAGCAGCAAAGCTGGGGCACGGGGCTGGGGCACGAGCCTGATGGGGGGCGGCTGGGGGAGCTGGGGGGGTTCAGCCTGGAGAGGAGGGGGCTCAGGGGGGCCCTGATCGCTCCCTACAGCTCCCTGGAAGGGGGCTGCAGCCAGGGGGGTCGGGCTCTGCTCCCAGGTAACAAGCGACAGGACCAGAGGGAACGGCCTCAAGTGCACCGGGGCAGGGGCAGACTGGGCATTGGGGAACAATTCTTCATGGAAAGGGTGGTCAGGCACTGGGACAGGCTGCCCAGGGGGAGGTGGGGTCACCATCCCTGGGGGTATTTAAAAGATGCAGTGCTGAGGGACATGGTTTAGGGGTGGCCTTGGCAGTGCTGGGTTAATAGTTGGACTCGATGATCTAAAAGGCCCTTTCCAATCTCAGTGTTTCTATGGTTCTTCATGAGGCTTTTAGAGAAGCCCCAAAAGTGGTGGTGGAGCATTGGAAGTGCTGGGCTCCTGCACCCTGCCTTGGGCAGAGGGATCGCGTGGGAGTTAGCATTTCTTGTTAAGCAGTGAGCGTTTGTGTATTGTTTTAATTAGCCTTTGGGTATGTTTACTATGACTGTAGCAGCACAGTGAAAGGTTGGCCTGGTACTCTTGCACTTCTTTAAAATCATTATGTTGATAAGATGTATCACACATAACAGCACATCATGGAGTTTGTATTTGCTGTGATGGACATTACCATGCACAAAAAAACACTGAAACACGTATACCGTGTGTTGTAAACACCTAATTAGATAAACGCCCACCTGAACGGGGTATCTGTACCCTTTCTGCATGTCTAATCACTTAGGAAAAAGTCTGGATCGATAAATCATCTTTGTGCTGTCTCCAGGTTGAAACCCTTCGCCGCGGAGGCAGGTCCTCTCCAAAAGCACCATGTCTCCAGTGAGAGATATGCTAGAGCCCTGGACAGAGCTTTGAGTGGAGAACGAAGATGTTTGTGGCAGAAGTGGTCAGACATCGTGTCTAAGGTGTGCATAGGTATTGCCCCTAAAATTTAACCCATGCGCTGCTGTGGCGCTGCCTATGCTGCTGGTGGCATGATGTCAGCGTTACTTTACGATACAGCCAACGATGGATGTTCAGAAAACAAAATCCCTTCTCCAAAGCTTTGAAAAGAGCTTATGTGGTGTAAACAAGATGCTTTATGAAAGAACCTTAGTAAAACACTGGCCTTCTTACATAGCAAATATATATCATGCATTTTATGGTTTAAAAGTACTCAAAATTATTATGTTTCTAGTGGAAGTTGTCTACAGTGCAAAAGACTGATGTTGGTAATTACAATAAATTCAGCTAGGATACGGTGGACAAGAGCTTTAAAATCTTCAGAAACATCAATTAAAGCCCAAGTTCTGTGCAATAAGCATCAAAAATTGATAAAAACTCAAATTTAGGTTTTTAGATTTAGTGTTTAAATCAATCAACTGCAAACAAGATTTAATTAAAGAATATTATTTCAAAGTGTAATTACCTACTGGGATTAGAATGAACCTCTATTGCCCATAATGTTCTCCTACTGTGATCCCACACTGAAAAATGTTGAGTTTTAGATTAATATGCATCTTGTAAGTACAAGTCCTAATCTCAATCTTAAAGGACATTTAAAACACACTTGGAACCTTCTATGCAATCAAGCACAGTGTGACTACAATGTCCACCATGCTAAATTTGTGATTACATTTTTTATGTGCATGATTTAAATCGCTTTAGCAGCCGTCCAGGGAGCATTTTACCCTGCATATTAATTACACAAAGGCTTTGTCATGTGAGGGTCTCAGTGGTCATGGTCTGTAATCCAGCTCATTTGAACTGTGAGTACAGTTTTTGAGCATGCTGTGCACATCAAGCTCAGCTTTAAAGCTAGAATATGCTGAGATGGTTAACAGGTATGGTTCCTGCTTAAGGAATGAATGCCATTTATTTAGTGACATCTGCAAACTAATTGCTTAAAAATCTGAAACTGGAAAAGCAAGCTCACAAAGCCTTTGCAAATACATGGTAAACCAAGGTCTGGTATTCTAGCATCCTGTTACCCCCAAAAGCAAAATCCCAGTAAAAAATACGAGAAACCAACCACAATTCTTACTCAAATAGATACCTACGTTGTTTTGATTCAGACTACTGGTAGCTAAAACTGCTTAATAATTACTATTTTCCAGTTAGTTGTTTTCTTCCTTTTCATCTGAATACCTTTTCTTTTTTTTTTTTTTTTTTTTTTTTTTTAAATCTAGTCTAGGTTTGTTTGGGGTTTTTTTTGTTGGTTTGTATTTTTTTTTTTATTTGTCCATCTTACTTGGATCATAAGCTCTTAGTTTGCAAGGAAATTACTGTTGTGTGCAATGCTGCAAATCAGTCAAGGGTAACTGCAATAAAGCTGTAGTAAACATTTTTATACACATACTTTGAATGTACGTGTTTTTTAGGAAACTGCTTTAGCCATTTTAAAATCTGTCATTCTAGTACCTTTGAAAACAGTATGTCTTATGGTTAAATTTAGGAATAGAAAAGATGAAAGAGCTGATGGGGTCCCAGAGTCCCCAGTTCTAGTGCAGGAGACCAGGCTGGACCCCATTTGCCAGGTGCACTTGCACAGTCTTGCTCTGATCAATAGACCTCTTGTGTCAACAAAGAGACCAGGATTTGCTTTTTTAGTTTAGTCATAGACCAGATTCTGCCATCCTTAATTATTTCTCACTTAGGAAACATTTAATTGAAGCCATAAGTAGGCCATATTTTTATTATTCTAATGAGATTCATGGGGCTAATCACCTAGCGGAGACAGACTTGGAACCTCTGTTGCCTTTCCTGGTGTGCAAGAACAAAATGAGAATAATGATACTTAAAAATGGTGCTCAGACCTTTAGAAAAAGCACTTTTTGACTAATCTGTGCAAGCGGTTTGTGGAAGGTATTGCCATGTAAAGTCAGCCCAGTGAAAGACTCAAAAAGATTTGAGAGGGACGTGTTTCTTACTGAATGTGTCTTCCATGCTACGATTAACGCCAGATTTTTTTTCTTTGGTTGATGTAACCAAACCTGGCTGCTGGTGGCTGGCTGCCGGGAGCATCTCCTACAGTGCTCTGCCAAAGCCCCCAGTGGTTCCGTGTGATGAGCTTTGCCCGTTCTCAGGAGCAGGTGCCGTGGCTCTGGAGGTGGAGGGGGGGTCTCCTCAACAGCACCTCCCGTCGCCAGGGGACCAGGCACAGGCATGCGTTAAAAGCACAACAGGTTTGTCTTTGCCAATTCCTTCTGCACCTCCCACACCTCCCGCTCGCCCTGCGGAATCCCTGGGAGGGGAGGGGGCTGCAGCTGGGTCTCCCTGTGCACGTCTGCGCTGGGAAAGGCAGGGAGCTATGGGCATCATAGCAGGGGATAGGACAAAAAAGGTCATTATCCTGAATCACACAGAATTCCGGAGCCTGACTGCTGCGTTAGGTGTTTGCTGGACACCAGTGAGCCTCGCCACGCTTCTGCCCTGTGCTCGGTGGGGAGAAGGAGTGGGTGGGCAGGGCAGTGACCAGCAGGATTTGGAAAGGAGAATTTATGACTTGTATGTAGATGGACTTTTCACTCTTTGTCTTTCTTAGAAAGCATAAATTGCTTTTCTGTTCTTTAAGGTTGGTACAACAACTTCAGATTTTCTGAAAGCTGTATTCAGAAGAATCAACTACATTTCAAGTGATAGGAGTTTTCAGTTACCAAAAGGCAGCTCTTTTTCCTCTCGATTTCCCTTGGGTTTACCCTTGTTTTTATTAATTTTCCAAAAATACTTTACCAGTAAGAAGAAGAAAAGTGAAAGCAAATAGATTTGGAAAATGCATTTGTGTTGTTCTTTCTCTCTCCGTAGTTGTGCATATTCTGTTGGTCTTCACCTGTAGTGAAGAGAACCCCAACCCCCTTCCTGAATAATCTGGACTAGGATTTGTTACAGTTCTTCCACATGAAATCTGGAGCATAGTTTGCACGGCAGATGTGGTAGGGATGCTGATGTGACTCCAGCTGGTGGAAGAAGAAAGAGAGTGAATGTCCGTGACTGATTTCTCAATTCACTGACCAAACTTAAAAGAAAAATGAAGTAATTTCAGTTGTATCATTTGAATGGAAACCTTTCTTCCATTTCGGTAAGATTTTAAAGACTACACTAGTAATTGGAAAGGAAAACACTGTTTCAATATTCAAAAACCTGCATTTTCTAGCTTTGAAATACCCATATAAAATATTCGATTATTTTTTTCCCCACAATGGAAATTGTTCTTCAGGTTTAGACAGATTTGTGAATTTGGTGTTTTCCTGGGGTTTTTTTGTTGTTTGTTTTTCCCCCAGATATGATTAGACCAATCACAATACACACAAGTTGAAAATATTTATTCTTTGTAATTCCTGCTTTGGCAGTGTTTCCTGATGGGAACGTGTGCTAACCCCACAGCAGCTGGTTATTTCTTGCATCTGCTGGAGGCCGCGGAGCGGTGTGGCTCGGCGTGGCGGTGTCACCGTGCCGAGGGCACAGCTTGGCCGGTGCCGCTCTTCCAGCGTTCCAACAGAACTGTCTCTTTCTTGAAACTTAGGCTAAAAGACCCACACAGATTTTTTTAAGTGAAAATGCCATTTCAATGCTCAGGCCATGCCTCTAATGTCTTTTATAGTCCCTTCTAATAGAGATGCACATTAATGAAATCTATACTTGCAAGTTGGGAAGCTATTTTTCTTGAAAACCTACCCCAAATCTGTGGCCTTTTACATTAAATTTTAATCAGTCTTGAATTTTGAAATCTCAACATAAAGCTGTTGATATCGGTCTCCTTTGATAAATTATAAAGGTAAACTTTAATGAACAGTGAATAGAATCACCTTTGCTACTTGGGGGTAATAGAATAAAAAAGCAAACAAACACATTTTTCTTACTGCCACATGCCTCTCCTTGATAATAAGTTTTGTGTCTTCTGCAGAAATAGATGCTGTATAAAGTCTCATTAAATTAGCTGACTGATGGAATAAATACACAGCCCATGGCTTTCCAGTCCATAGTAAACTAAGCAAGGGTCTTGATATCTTAGAGTTCTGCTTATTTACACATGCCTTGGACTCTTCTCACAGATATGTAAATTATTCTGGTTAAAACTAAATGCTAAAGTCTACACCATTAGTCTTCCACTTCATGATCTCCACATGGGGCTGTTAGAGGGATAATGTACCATACAATACACGGTTTACTTTTAATTAATAGAAAAAAAATGTGAAATGAATATTAAATGTAGCTTAATGTGAAAGAAACCTCAAAGCGGTATGGTTGTTATTTTTTTCTTAAATATTCAGCTCTGCTTCAGCATTCGAAAATAAGAAATGTAGTAGCAGCCTGGAAACATCATTAAACCATGGGAAAAGAAGGAGAAGCAGGTAAAGGCACTGGCAAAAGGAGGTCAGTCCCAGCCCGTGTTGCCGGGAGGGGGATGCCTGCCTGGGGAGGCACGAGGGGCTCTGCTCAGAGCCCCTGAAACACCAAGGGCGGTTACACTCACCACTCCCCAGGCACCCCACTGGAATCATACCCCACCACGTAACGTATGAATTGCAGAATCTGGTATTAAATCTTAATATAAAAAAACCTCATCAAATAGAAGCATTTAATTAAAACACAAGATCTGTTTGTCTGCGTTATAATTCAACGTGTCAAAATTAATGCCCCTGTTTTTAATAAATAGAATTACCAATTCACAAACAGTTTATCACACTGTTCTCAACAACAGAATGGAATTTTAATTATATACTATTATTTATTGCGATGAAACGAGTGCGTTCCGTAATATTTGCCAACAGTACAAGTTAGGATTTAAGAAGAAAAGCTCCATTAAGTCGTGATTTTCTCGGGTGGCATCGCCTTTGTCTCATTTGGCTCACCTAGGATAAGGTACGAATCTTAGAACGAGACAAAGACTTGTGAACGGCCCTGTGGAGGCTTTAGGAGATAACAAGATACTCACTGAAGGCACTTATTTGTAAGATTAAAGGGTTTGAACTAAAGCCTGAAATTAGTAACTTTTCATCCCTTTTACCAAGACAAGCCGCTGTTTTGCAATAAAATAAAGACCCTGCATTTTAAAGCCTCTTCAGCAGGCGGAGTGTGAAACTAAATGCTACTTACTCATTTCTAAATTATTCATACATTCTTAATTGTGATGTTATCCTTATAAATGATAGTAATGGTACCATTTAAAGCCTAAAAACCAGCAAGCACCTGCCAGTGAAACGGGTTCATTTGATGCACGGCAGCTGAATCTTTAATACAGGGGACAAATGAGAAGGCTCTGCTGGCAAAAATACAGTGAGACGCTTGATTTCTACAGTGAGGCATTAAGTAACCTGAGCCAGTTGCTGGGTGGGAAGGGAGATCCAGTGCCTGGTTCCCGAGGAAAACCCACAGGCAGGATGGATTAACTGTCCTGGGCTCCGACTGGAAAAAGGGGCATAAAATACCAACGAACTCCACCTGCAAGGACTTCAACTTCCAAGGAGTATTTCTGTCTCTACTGGCAAAATGAGGTAGTGTGCTCACTTGCGTGGAACGAGGTAAAAGTGTGAACCTCAGCTGGGGAGCGGGGGTTTCAGCCGAGGGCCTCAGGCTGTTATCTTGGACCCATGGTGGTCTGGGGCAGTGGCTCGGGGATGCTCCTTGCCATGATCCTTGCTGCACCCTGTTGTAGGTAGGACCATAGGACATGCCCTCCTATAGCATGGTGTTTCTCCTAGGAAACAAGAAGAATTACAGAAGAAATATGTCCCCTAAAGAAGAAGTAGGACCTGGGGTGGTGCTGAGTCCTCTTCTAGGCATCTGGAGTTAAGTGTAGGGCTGACCGGGATAGTTCAACAGTCAGTGTTCCTGTTTTAGAGAGCGTACAAGGTGTGTTTAAAGAGGTAGCATCCCTTTTTGACTGAAATAACAAAATTTTTCTGAAGGTTGCACTTTTTAGGGATTGGCCATTGAAAACAAAAAAGGAAGATCAGAATTTCTAAAGCTTATTTAAATTATTTGAAGTGTGCAAAATCGTGTGTGGTTCAAAAATGAGGTGCAAGATTGGAATTTTTTTTTAAACCCACCGATCAACAACCAAGCATTAAGCTTTCATGCGCAAATCTATATTGATTTCTCTGTGATTCCTGAAGCGGGTCACAGTTTGGGAGGCTTTTAAGAGATTTTATATCCTCTTATTTTTCCAGAGACTCATTCCTGCCAGGCTTGTTTGCAGGCAACCCAGTCACACTACTCTTGGAGACAGCTGCTGGGGCTTCAGCTGAACCCCACCAAAGCTAATCATGTGTTTTTGCAGATGGTGGTAGTGGCAATCACTCTCCTCGTTGACTTGTGGCCACCTGGGTGGGAGGAGGAGGAAGAGGAGGGTGCCTGCTGGGGGGGAAGTCCTAGACAATTTCCTGTGTGAGCTGGTGGGGCTGGAGCAAAGCAGCTCTCAGGAATGCAAAGTAACGTGCTCCAGTGGAGTCCTGGGGATAAGAGTGTAGGTAAGCTCTTGGTGAGGGGAAGTAGAAAAAACCAAATATGTTATTTTGCCATGGATTGTTTGTAAATTATTTGTAGTATTGTTAAAAGCAATAACCAGGAAACATTTAAAATATAATTTTTGTGTTAAGATATATATTTGAGAATCATAGAGGCTGCTGATAGCTTGTATTTCCTTTGGCTCTGATGAAAAGTAAATCAGCATCACTTTTGTTTCTGTTTGGTTTTACTTTCTGTTTCTTGTGCAATAGCCAAAGGCCACTGGAGCACAGGTGGAGCTGGTGGGGCATGAGTGGGGCTGAGGGATGTTCTGTCTTGGGGAAATGCTGCGATATGCCTCTGTTTCTTGATCTTTTAAGCATCGTTACTGTTGGTTGCTAAAACGTTAAACATGCAGTGAGGGTGAGGAACTCTGGAACTATTTTGGTAGAGCCTGAGTTTCTTTGAAACTCTTTTAATGGCAAAGTGGGCTTTGGAAAACCTCGTGTGTTCTGCTTTCCATGCTGTGAGTTAGGGCCAAACTGAATTCATGCTTCCTTTTAATCTACGAATTCCTGGGTACTTTTTATGATTATTTATTAGGTGCTCCTTTGGGATCCCTCAGGTTGATTCTCAGGGTAAAGTCCCCAAGTCTGGTGGTGGCTGGGACCTTCCCGGTCTGTTGGAAGCTGTTGAAGTTAAGGAAGTCAGACGGTCCAGGGAAACGCTTTTTGTCTTCCAAGATTTGGCTGTAAAACTAGGAAAGGATGCTTGTTTATTTGGGCAGAATACAATATCTGCTTCCAGAGCAAGTCACTGACCCACCCTGTATTTACCTTTTTCCACATCAGCCAGGCTGCAGGGGGAAGAGTCCCTGTAATCGGATGCTGTATCTTCAGTTAAAAATCTAGGAAGATCTTGTCTTCAGAGTTGATGTTTGGATCCTCACCTGCACCACAAGGCTGATAACGCTGGGAGCCTTGATATCTGATTTTTACCATTAAGGAATATTATGAGCTGCACAGCGTGAGGGGAGAGTGGCCAGAAAAATACAGCTGTTTTCTTTTTGGCCTGTGTATTAATACACTGAGTTTACAAGTCTGCGACTGTAATTTATGAGAGTTGTAGTGCAATGAGTAAATTGGTGTTTTGCCAGCTTCTGCTGATGAGCATCTTGGCACTGTACTACGTTGGGCATGGTTTGCCATTGCAGCATCCCCGTGGTCCAGGGGCACCCTGCACTGGGCTGCAGGTGCTGCTGGTTGGGGCTGGTACACGTGTCGATCACTTTGCGGAGATCCACAGTGAAATTATCCCTGAGAATCATGAGTCTTCCTGAGAATTCAAAGTAAACAGACGAGAATGCCACACGAATTCCTAGTGCACTTCCTCATGTATCATTGGACGTAAACTATAAACTGAAGATAACAAATACATTCTCATATTTCACAACAAACTTACAGGAAAGTATTACTAGCACTTCCAGTCTCTGTGTTACAGGAATACACTTAGCCCAGGTTTATTATAAACATCACATTTAAGATCACTCAAGATCCCAAAAGCCAAAATAAATATATTTACAGATGAGTATGTCCCAGTGCTGTAACAAATGCAGCAAATTCCCAGTGGGATTCCTTTTCCATGCTTGCTTCAAAGCGTGAGTCACAGACAATTTTCTGTACGGGTTATGCCTCAGGGCACTGTTATTAGAGGGGGAAAAGAAAAGTAGATTAATTTATTAACCAGTCTTCTATACCTTTTCTTCATAGTCTGCTCTAGGTAGAGTTTTCATTTTTCTAAATAACAGGGCCCAAAGCTCTGGTTTGGGAGTCTCCTCGATGCTACAGAGTTTAACTTTTGCACAGAATAAAAGAACACTTTCTGCTGTCTTTGAGTGTTTTGGTTTTTTTTAATCTCAGCAGGAGGAAAAATACAGTCCTGGCAAAGCACAGAACAGTAGGTAAATATGAGAGGAAATATGCACAAGAGCTGTGTTTTGAGAACAATTGCAAAGAGCTCCCTTATGATGCTGGCAGGATGAGTGGATGGAAGAAGCTCTTGCTCCTGGGGTGGGCTGGGATTGCCGATGCCATGGTCTGAGGGGCCTCTGGGTGCCCACCCCTGGGACCATGAAGGGATGCTGAGCCCGCTGTCTCCACAGCCTCCTTGGTGTTCTACATCCATGATGCTGTATGGTATAAGCCAATGTTATACAGGGCAGTGAGATTCCCCTTTCCTTTTAGTAAGGACATTTATTTAAATGCACCTTTAGTGAAATCCGAGCACAGTGGTTTTATAGACAGCAGGGGCAGCCTTAATTCTGTAGATGTGAGCGTTATTTGTGAATAAATGCCCTTCGTAGTCTAAAAATTATTATTCAGGATGTCTTCCCATCTCACAGATGAACTATGAACTAATGGTTCCTTTTTGCATAGTTCACTTGACAAAGAATTGGTAGATTTTCTGTGTAATTTGCTATTATCCTAAAACTCTCAGCAAACCAAAATGCCAACCTGGGTTTTAAAATGTGATGTGTTTGAAAATGGAAATTTGACCACTCCAAATAGCAAAATCTTCATTTCCATTAGGATTTTTATGAACTGTCTGATTATAGATCAGAAAAACTCACACTGTTCTACAGCCTCCTGTGATGCACTAGACAAAATGATGAAAACAAAGGCAATTATTTGTACTGGGAATGGCGTGTTTCATTTAATGCTTTATCGGAGAATATAGTCACATTGGAGGCTATTACATTTTCAAGGAGTTATTTACTTTGAGGCTGTAAGTCTCCCTCAGACCCTGTACTCTTCTTTCTGTGGAGAGCAAGTGGGAGCGCCTCAGAGCAGAAGGCGCCGTGGCAGGACAGCATTGCCGTTAGGATGTGTCTGCATCTCCCGAACGTGCTGACCCCCCTGCGGACGCTGGAGCTGCCCTCTCTGGCAGAGCAGGGGCTGTGGGCACTGCCACGTCCTTGCCTGGAACTGGGCTGCTGCCTCATGGACAAGGTCTGGCCAGGCACTGGGGGAGGCCAAGAGGGGTGGGCAGGGGCAGCAGCCCTCAGCCCATTTGCACCCAGGCTTTCCAGGGAAGCCTGAGGTGACGTTTTGGAGAGGTAGATTTCTTCACTAACAGGTTTCCCCCTGCTGTTCTGTGGATTTTTCTTCAGTACATTGGTTACAGGCGGAGCACATTTGTCAGTGTGTGGGCAATACCTGGCTCCTGTGCAATCCTTTGTGCTGGCCATTCAGCTTCCCTGTGTGCTTGGGTGGAGAAGGCGCAAGGGTGTGGGTTCAGGTCCGACCAGCTGCGTAGCCGACGCCGCTTCCGTGGGTAACCGGCTGTCCCGAGCTGGGCTATCAGGTTTGATGTTAATTGCTCCACGTTTGCTCCCTCCTCTCCAGGCGAGGCCCTGCCATCCCCGGGGCTCCCCAGCCGGCTGGATGTGTTATTGCCTAAAGCAACCCGGGCACAAAGGAAGCTGCGATTCACAGTAAAGTGCAATTCTGTCCCCGCAAATGTGCAGCACAGCTGGAGGAGGTCTCCAGCGGCTCATTTGTATCTCTCCTCTCCCCCTGGGCTGAACCCATCTTTGGTGTACAAGCAGTGCCTCGGCAGTGGTGCCAAGCCTTGAGGTTCCTGCACTTGCACGCTGCAGCACAAATCCCAAGGACAGGTTTAGGATCCCTGTACGCTCCCTGACCAGATTCCAACATCCCGAGCAGACTGCAAAATTATGATGCATGTCAAAACTGCCAATGGGCAGAGACAGGAGGAGCAGCAGCAGGAGGAAAAAATATAGTTCCACACTACTCTGAAAGCTCACTTTGCATCAAATGCTTGTGCCAGATTGTGCTACGACATGTGTGTCCATTTCTAAGTAGGTCCCTTCACTTGGTTGCTAATCTATACAGTCTGACTGGTGTGAATTTGTATGCATACTGGGAAGGGGGTTGTTAATTTATTGGAGGCAGGTTTTGTCTACTGTTTCTCCTTAGCACCACTCTCTGCGTTTGGACTGGTTCCACAAAGAAAGTTACATTCAGATTATAAATGAATTATATCACAGCATGTGGGCACCCTGGGTTTGGCAAGAATGCTTTGAGTTCAGAGTGAAGCGCTGCATGGAGAAGAGCCTAGGCAAAACGAGGGGGACGCAGCTCACGACAAACAGCTGTGCAAACAAGTTCTTCTAAAACAACCATATAGATCTGATGCCACACTGTAATATTGTGACAAATCCATGTCTATGAGCAGTCTCATGCCTGTCACCACCCTGCAAACCGTGCAGACACGGTGCCTCTCGTCAGGGGTTTGGTGGGACTTTGCATCCTTGCAGGCTTGCAGGGTCAGAGCTGGTGCTGGCGGGCAAGAACTGAGCACCGCTGCCTCTGCATCACACGGCAGGGAGGGTGAACTGTGAAGTAGACACGTAAATAAATATACATGCATGTAGGTAGCTCAGAAGGCAAGGTCTTTTTTTTTGTTTTGGGTTTTTTTTTGTTTGGTTTGGGTTTTGGTGTGTGGGTTTCTGGGGGTTTTTTTTGCTACTCTCAATAGCCAGACAGACTAACAATTCTAGGCAGGATTTCATCTCTTACAAACTCTCAGGGTATGGTCTTTAGAAAAGAATTACTACCTGTGCCTTCACGTGGGATGGAGCATTATGTGTTCTAGATCAAGTTTAGGGATAACTATAACTGACGTGTTTGGAAGTTTTAGGTAATTGGTTTGGGTGGCAGAAGTGGGAATAAATTGTGAAAGCCCTGACTTCTAGCCTTTAATCTTCTCTTGAGGCCATGTTCCCAGGAGGATGCGCTGGTTAACCCCCTGAGGCAGCCCTGCTGTCTGTGGTTTGAACTCCCTTCTCCAACACAATTTTTGAAAACAGCAAACCAATGTGTTGACACGTTAATAAGTTGCTGGTTTTTATACACACACAAACTCTTCCACATATCACTGGCTTTGTAAATTAAAGCGTTGCACAAGTGCAGAGCATTTGCTGTAATCCCACCGTTGCTAGCAAGAATTTCTTTAGATGTTTCCTCTGACAGTCTCCTCTTTTCACAACAACTTAGCTATCCTTGTAGTTTCTGTAACATCTGTCTCTTATGACCCTTGTAAAAAAACCCCAAGGTGGTGTAATCTAATCCTCTGATCAATTCTTACGAGCAATCTATATTATCTCATCTTCCCTTCTCTCCCCCCACTTTTATTCCTGGCCACTCCATACATTTCTGGTTTTCCTGCGTTCCCAGGCTCTGGCTAACAGAAATGTCAGCGACCAGTGTAGGTGTGCAAAAGCAAATGGGCACCCGAAGACCAGCCGCGGTCCTTGCAGACAGGCTAAGCACTGATTTCAAATTGGAGAAATTATAGAAGTTGAAGTAGGGATTTACCTCCTGTGGGAATGGATGTGCTTTCGTACTGTTTCATGGAAGTGGAGCTTGCCTAGGATATGGATACATTTTGCAAATAGCTGTTTGGTTGTGGTTTTTTTTTTTTTTAATAGGTGCAAGAGTTTGCATGGGAAAATATGAATTCTTAAGCCCCAGATTTTTCTTGATCAGATCATTAGAAAAATTTGACAGAATAAAAAATCTTAAAATATTTTGCTTTGGGTTCTGTACTTTTTTTGACTCTTTAATGGCTTATACAAAGAATCTCTGTTTAAGCATGCAGTAGGAAAGCAAAGTGCCACAGCTCAGTCTTGGAGAATAAAAGTGGTTCTGCTTTTTAGTGAAATTCTAGAAATAAAAAGAAGTCTGAGTATTCCTCTTTATAATTATTCTCATTTCATTTTGTTGCTGGAGTAATTTTATTTAAACATAATCCTAATAATCTAAAATCTAAACATAATGATGCTTTTCCTAAGCAAAGAGATTTGCTGCAGAATATTTGAAATTACAGGATACAACAACAATCAGTTTTACAATATTGTAATGATTTCAAGAAGAATGTTCCAAAGCATATACAAAGACTTATGTCTCATTTCTGTTGACTTTCACTAACATTGGCCAAGGACCAGAGTGTCTTTTCTTCTTACACTGCTGGGATACGAAACCTGTAATCTGGAAAGTTTATACTGTATCAAAATTCAGAAATGTGATAGGCAGAGACTTGGATCTACTCTCCAACAAAGGCAAAAAAACTAAAAAAAATCCCAAAAGGTAATTACCATGGAAGACCGAATTCTGTTCTCTGTATCTAATGTGTATTTAGCATATTTTTGCTAGTCCTAAGAAGCAGTTCTTCCAGATAGAAAGTGCTAGATCTGACTTTTTTTTTTTTTTTTTTCCAATTTTACAAACCATCCTAATATGGAAAAAGGGATTTGGAGCAGAACTCCAAATCTGGAGCAGTAGTTTTTCAAAATACATCTATTTCTCTGAATGGTGATGGCAGCATGCCGGCACCAGGTGCTGCCCGTCTCGCGCTGCTATTTGCTCTTTGCAGGCGAGCACCACGTTCTGCAGGTCGAGCCCCTTCCTCCGGCCTTAGCAAACACTGACCCTTTGTTGCCGCCGAGCAAAGCGTTGGCGTTCCCATCCCAGGGCTGGCTAATACTGCCGGAGCAATCGTGGTGCTGCCGCCGCTGCCAACAATGCGCTGCTTGTGCCCACTCGTGGGGGCAGCAGGGGGCTGCTGTGACTCACCGTCATGCATGGGTGCCGTATCCCACCAGGAACGATTGCGCGTGCCTCTTCCCAGCCCTCAGACCATGCTCCTAGCGGTATGAGCAAATGCATCCCAACTTCCACCTGAAGCTCTGCTTGACAATGAGCTTTTCTGAAGGTCTGGGAGCACAGTTCTTTTCTTCCATGTCTTAGTTTGTTTTGGTATTGCTTGGCAGAATAAGCCTGATCTCTCGTGGTTTTTCTTTTCCTGATAAGTTAAAATTGGGAAATAAAGCTGGAGATGTGCTTCTTTCCCACAGAGCTAGCTGTTGGGGAAGAAGGGGTGTGATGGTGTTGGTTGATGTTGGCCAGGACCCCTTGGTTTTGGGTGCTGGCTGCTGTGCCCCATGGACCAAGCTGCATCCCCATCCCACTGCTCGCATGAGTGCTCGCTCACAGACAACAGCACTTGCCGCTGCAGTGGAGCGATCCCTCTTCCACCGAAGGGATTGCAAGATAGAAATCCCAAAGGTTAATCTATCCATTATTATAAATATTTATAAATGGGTTGGATAAATCATACTGTGTAATTATCTACCTAACTAGTCAAGCCATTAGGACATTAAAAAGCACAAATCAGAACTCATTTGGTTCATCATGAGCCTGATATTGTTATGAAACAGCTGAGCAGTGCTGTGAACCTTTGAGGGGTTTCAGGGCAGGGAGTCGAGCGGGAACTTGCTCTGCAAGGTGCGGCAGGCCTTTATAACATGGCAGACCTGAGGTATTTTCTTAAAAATGAGTGTCTGCAGTAGAAAGGTCCTCGAGCACTGAAATGTTTTATCAGCTTGAAGCCAAATGTTAATAAACCAACAAAGCCACAACGGAACTAAAATACAGCCTCGAAACGTCAAAATCCACTTCTCTGTTTTACAGTGTTGTGATGACACTGCTTGTACAAAGTACATTCCAACTTTAATTTACGGTGTTTGTGGTTATGTATTGATAATGGGAAGGGACAGCACATTTTTTTTGCCTTACAGCCTTTCAAGAATATTGTAACAGAAACTATCTGTAAGGCGTGTTTTCCCCATGTGGTTTCCATGTAGTTAACTACTAATCTTTTATAGAATTCTCCGGCGATTTCTTTGAAGTCCCTAATGTGCTCGGGTAAAACCTAGGCGCGTGGCTCATGCTGCTGAGTGTAGTTTTTAGTCCTTAATTATGGTACTGCCATCACTGTAATGAGCAAGCCCTTCTTTTCTGTCCTTTCTCCGTTCAAAGGTGAGATTTCAGGGAAGGGGGAAGTGGCATGGCTCCCTGCAGGCACCTGGTGCTCTGTGGCCAAACGGGCTCCTTGGCCAGCTGAGGGGGAGAACCAGGGGCCTGCCCTTCTCTCAGCCCATTTTCCAAGCCCAGTTTGCAGCAGTGAGGTAAAGGTACAACTGTCTTGTTGCACTCCTATGTTTCAAATAACTCCTAGAAAAAAAGGATGACCAGTGCGTTTCGGAAGTACCCAAACCAGCACCGCTCAAGCTGTGTGGGGGTGTGGAGGTTGGGGGTGAGATAGAAGTTGGGTTGCTGTGGGTCCTAGCACAGCTCAAGCTTTGTGGATGTGACAGAGAAAAATCTATGATGGGGATTGTGTAGAAATGATATTGGAGTGGATTAGCAGGATTCCTCAGTAATAATCAACAAACAAAATTTATCTTGTATATTAAAAGAAAAAAAAAGCCTTTGTGGTATTCCCACTTGAAGTTGATTTTTTTTTTCTTTTTCTGTGAACAAACCAAATTTTATCTTTCATACCAAAGCTAAATTTCTCTAACTTTTGACTCATTTGAATGACAAGAGCCAGTAAGTAGTGCCGGTAAGCCTGCTCTCAGGCCCCTGGATGCAGTGTGCTGCTGAAAGGATGCATTGGTAGTTCCTGGGTTCACTTTGTCGCTCCCCCCAGGGATTTTCCCTCTGCTCTGGGTGAGGAGAGCTGCTGTGCCATCCCCTGCGGCACCGCGGCTGCCCCAGCCCCACGGGGGTCCTGGGCAGGAGCCTCCTCCGCATGGACCGTTTGCCCCAACGCAGCGCAAACAGCTCTTAGAATAGAGGAGCGATGAAGTGTGGACGCTATCATCTGGTTGCTGCCACTGTTTGCAGCATTCCCTTGCCTGACAGTGTCCTTTAAACTTCAGCTTCCCGTTAGTTTGAGGGAGACGTGTGGAGATTGACAGCGGAGGCACCCAGCACTGTGCTGGGCGGCGGGCGAGCAGCCTGGGGGTACCACAGCTGACACCCCCCAGGCAATCTGCAGCGGTACCACTGTGATCTGAAGCAGCAGCTCTGGATGTGTAGTACTGAGCAGATTTGCTGGGGTTGTATTAGCTTTTTTTTTGGTATACAAATTGGAGAAATTATTTTGCTATGACATTTAAATAACAATGATAAAAAGTAAGATGTAACTCCTCAGGAGTATGTTCTTCTCTTGGTGTCTGCATGTAGCTCCCACCGGTATTGACGGGAATTTTTGCAGATGTATCTGAGGAAGAAAAAACCTTTAGCGTTACATAACCAACCTGAATTTCTCTTGAGACTATCGGATACTGAAGCAGTTGGTGGAGATTGCTGCATTTGAGAAGTTATTTGTTTTACCTGCATATCAAACTCCAACTTATATTTTTATTTCAACAGCATATTGCACATCCTGCTTCTGGGAAAATACTGCATACACATTCAAGTTAAATTATATTTCACACTGTGCCTAAATACATTTACTGAAATGAGATTCAAACAATTAAATATGTCTTCTATGATTTTCTCTCTGTTAGTCCAGTAGCCTAATAATTATCTCAACTGTTTTAATATGATTTGCACTGTGTTGTCAATTTATTTAGTTGGAATTAGTTTTTTATTTCTTCTTGTAAGTGTTGCCTGTTTACTTAACAATATTTGGCTTTGCCTAATGATATGTACAGAAGACAGGGCTAAGTGGAACATCAGCTGTTTACATCAGCTCCAACAATTAATGCATGTTAATTTTTAATTACAGTGATTGTACTAGAGGCAGAATGTATGTTTTTTCACAGAACAGATGTACTAGTCAGCTTTGCTGGTGAACATGCATATCGATTGGATGTTGATGCTGCCAGCGTTTTAGAGGGTGTCAGCTCCTAATGTACTTGCAGATGTATGGATTGCAGTCCTGAGACAGACAGTTCTGCGTGCGAGCTAACCACATACTTCATTTTCTGCAGGGAGGATTATGTTACAGCACCGTCCGGCTTGCTGCTGTGGGCCCTGAAAAGTTAGAGGAGTCTGGGGCTGACTGCCTGCAGTGTCCTAACCCACCTTTAAGCTCTTCTAGTGGTCGGTGGGTTTGTTTTCCAAGTAGACTGAGAGCGGTACCGATCCCTACACTTTTGTCAATGCTGTTGACTCGTGGGTCCATGCCAGCGAAGGCAGCTAAATGGCCTCAGAGCAGTGTCCTCTGCCCTGACAGGCATAAAATGTCTGTTTTGCTGGTGGTTTATTGAAAACCTTCAGAAGCCGCAGTGGACTGTTGGGTGTTAATGGTGTTCCCGGCTGTGAGGAGTTTTCCCGTAAACACACCAAAGCCTCATGCTTGTCTTTAATGCAGATGTGTCAGAAGTATTTGACAGGTCTGTGATGAAAGGTGGTATGGCAAAAGCTACGGCAAGCATCAGCTTTTGCAGTCGTGCTGGTGCATGGCATCCCCTGGGCAGCTGTTGGGGCAAGACCTCAGGGAGCGGCTGGGGAGGCTCAGCACCCCCCAGCAAAGTGGCAGTTAGCAGTGCCCGTGTTCTCTGTCTGCAAACCCAGGAACGCTCTGTCTGCAGGTCTCTGAGCTCAGGTACCCGGTGACCAGAGCCTGGAGGGATCTTTCCAGCAACAGCGGATATATCTGTCCTTGGGTTGACACCCTCTCCCACACCTACGTCCAGCTCTTAACATTGGCACTGGAGCTTTTAATTTAAAAGATAGGGACTCCTGAATTTTTTTAATATGGCAAACTTACTTTAGACTTTGTTTTCACCTACTGTCTGTTGGTGGGTGGTATTTTTTGCTTTGCCTTCCCAAGACTTCATTCTAAAATGGAAAAGAAACCTGAAAAGTCTGCCAGACTGAGTGAACACTTGGCAATGCAGGCTACGCCTGAAGAACAGACGTGAAAAAGGGCATATGAGGCAATGTCAGCAGAACTGGTAGCTCCCTTTTCAATATTGTACCTGGTGACCTCCTTATCTGAGACTGAAACTTGCTACCGCTGGTGATAGAGCCTGCCTTCAGCTTTTGCCCTGGGTCACGTTTGGCCACGTGTGGCTCTGAATGGCTGAGCTTTTGCGTCTCGACCCATGTGAAGCTGCTGGGCAGGTTGAAGGCATCTGCTGTGCTGTTGAAGTGTCCTTGCTTCCTCAGACCTCCGGTCAGACGGGTTGACTGGTGCTTGGGCAAGGTTGAGGCTTGTACGTTACCTTGTTGGCTGAGATAAGGTGTTGATATCGCTCTCAGGTCAAAGTGTTGAGGTGCTTTTGAAGAATGTTGCCTGATTTTTGTTACCAGGCTCACCATCCAGGAATTTCAAATAACCTGTGGGTGGTGGGGCAGTGGCGACAGCCTGGGATGAGGGTGCTTTTCCCACCTAGTAACAATGCTAAAGCTGTCTGAGATGTAGACCACAATCATGCCTTCCGTGGCATCTTTGCAATCCTTTTGTGTTTGATGAAAGTCACTTCTTTATTTTCACCTACAAAAGGTCACAATCTAGACTCCAGAGTTGCAAAGTGCCCCAGAACAACCGTTCAAGACTGAGCTGAAGTTATTTTGACAGTGAAGTTGGTGTAACCACAGCAGTGAAACCATTGCTTTAGAGAGCAGATTTCATCTTCAAGACCTACAACCTGCAACTCAAGCTATAGTAAGTTACACATTCTTTAGTACCTTAGAATGTCCTGTGAATAGCCAGTTGTCATTAAAACCCAAGATACAAAGGCTTAGAACCAAGGCAAATCTGTCTTAAGACAAAATAATTTGATTTTTTTTTTTAAATTGCCTGTAACCTTGTACGTGTCCTTGCTATGCAAATGTTATGATAAGCACACTAGGGCAACTGGGACCCTGTTAGACTGTTAGCTTTACATCCCCAGTAGCCCTGACAGGCAGTATTACTTTTTCTTGTATCAGGTTGGTTTTGTGTTCAGCACTTTTGAAGTTCTCATCAGGCAAACTGTTGTTAAAAAAAAAAAAAAAAAGAACACCCACAAAATTATCAGAAGTAAACTTTTAAACAGAAAGCTGGTGTAATTCCAGGGGGCTGTAATGTAATAAGGAACTGTATTAAAATGTTCCTCTCCTAATTGGTAATAAGCTCATTTACATCAGAACTATGAGACCAGAGTTGCCAGATTGAATGCAATAATGGTCCGATTTCACAACATACTCACCCTGATGTGCACTCTTGCATCTGTTAGATATCTAAGTAGTTATTAAAGAATTTAAGAAGTACAAATATTGCAGGTAGCAGACTTTTCATGCATAAACTACAATATTCATAGCATACCAGCAAAGCCACCTAATGAGTAGTAAAAATGAATCATAGTCCTCTCACAAGACGCATTATGCGCAAGTATTATAATGGCTGTGAAGAGAACCCTGCTAGTCCTGTTATATCTCATGGGCCTCACATACAAGTGACAGTGATAGCAGTTACTAGAAAAAAGGAGGAAAACCAGAAATACATTGATGTAATATTTCCTCTTTTCTGTCATTGGAAATTACTGTAACAGTGAAGCCTGAGTCCTGTGGAAACCGATGGGAGTTCTGCTGTTGACTTCAGTGGGACTAAATTTTGTAGACATCATGATGGTCATAAATGTTTGAATGCTGCAAGAAATTAAATAGACAAAATGTGAACCAAAAGCCTCCTGTACGTAGTTTGCGGCCTCAGTGCACAGGTGAGCTGAGAAATGTCAGATACAGGTAATAGGGAGAACATAACCAGGGATGTGCTAATGGTACTCAACTAGTCATAATTATTAGGTTACAAATAACTCAAAATTAAGCATTATGCCAATAAACAGACAGTGAATGTGAAATACTGTCTGGAATGCTATTTTTGAGTAGTTAAATAAATAGTGGTTCCATACTGAGCCTGTATGTGGCAAACTTGATAAACAGACCGTTATTTTAATAAGCCCTTGGAATATTTCTCTGTGGTAAATCAACCTTGTTTGCAGATGGAAAATGGAGGTGAGGATTTAAGCCAAACTTTCACCTGTAGCATCAAGATTTGATCCCTTGCGTTGTGAGCACCTAACTTCAAAGTTCAAGAATTACCACTCATACGCTGTTGAAATTCCCTTTCAAAATGAAGTGGATAGAAATTCAAGTTGGAATCTGACATGAGAGTTTGTATTTGCATGGTTAATACGAGTGTGGACTGAAATCCCCCTTAAACCCGTACTGCCTGCCCTAATAGGGTACGATGGTGAGCCTACATGGCCCATTCAAATACTGTGTATGTATAGCTGTAGATAAGTTGGCCAGGGTGCGAGGGGCAAGATAAATGCCTTCCATGGCTGGGCAAAGCTCTGCAGGTGTGGAGAACGGGTAGTTGGTGGTCCCCAAGACAGGTCTGGCTTCGGTCAGGCCGAGGCTATGTACCTGTCCACCAGGAGGGTGGTTCTCCCACCTGTAGGATCATCTGGCTTTGGGCTTCCTGTGGGCAACAGTATGGATGGCTTCATCTATTTAGTGTGCACTGCTGGTAGCTCCTGCTCCAGTTTCCCTCATCTTTCACTTCTCTATGGGTACAAAAATACTGCAGAGCAGGTTTTTA
Source organism: Falco cherrug (assembly GCF_023634085.1). Classification (NCBI taxonomy): domain Eukaryota; kingdom Metazoa; phylum Chordata; class Aves; order Falconiformes; family Falconidae; genus Falco; species Falco cherrug. The sequence goes on along the minus strand of NC_073704.1, from coordinate 42,766,773 downwards.
TCTTTTTTGAGGTTTTCAACCCGATCTTGGAGAATCTGAGCCCTCTGCGAGCACAGGTAGATCATTTTCTCTGAGCTAGCCTGTAGGAGATCCCTAGGTCAGGTGAGCGTGGCCACAGCACAGTCAGTTTTTCGTTGGGTGCAATGTGTGCCGTAAGCCCGGGTCCTGTGTTTTATTGTGCTCCTATTGCATTTGAATGTGCTCTGTAAATGCAGTTGTGTAACCTCTGTAGAAGGAACCTACAACAAGAGTTTGCTTCACCTTGAACAGAACTACAACCACCTCTGGAGGGAAACATGACAGCTCAACAGCACGCAGCAAAACAGCGCAGGAGACAGGGACAGAAAACGTGTGTGGGTTTGTGTACATGTACCTCTGCGAGTAACATAGGAGTCTGCAGGAGCTGATAGCTGTGAGGTCGTTGTATGGCTGTAGAATGCAATTACCCAGAAGAAATTTCCCTTTCTTGGTAATAAGCTCGTAGAGCATTTTGCTGCCTGGCGCAGGCGCAGCAGCAGGCAGCAGGTCCCAGCATCGAGGGGTTAATGAGAACAACTTGCTCTGTTCGTTATCTCTGTTAGCAAAGAAGTGCCAAGAAAGGGACAACTGGCACTTTTATTATTATTATTTTTTGATTTACCTTGGATCGCTAGGTAAATACAGCTGTGTGTTAACTGTGTGTTAATGCTTTGTGGTTTCTGTGGGTCCCTCCCTTCTCCCTGTTCCCCCTGTCCCCTCCGCCCGGCTTTGGCAAGGTGCACAGAGGTGGTGCACTGCTCATATATTTACTGGACGCGGCTTAGAAGAAAAATGCTGAAGCCACTGACCAGCATTATTCATGGGAGACAATTCCCTCCCCTCTGCTCCTGTTCCCCCCTCCCAGTGCCTGCAGAGAGACTGCCGTGCCCAGGGAAGGGTGCTCCAGGCACTAATTGCACTAATTGTCTCAGACTGGGGTGCAGCTGAACTGGAACACGGAGAGAGAAATGGCAGCATCAATACCTCCAACCGGGCTGCTTGTCTGCTGCAGAGCTCCGCAGAGGAAAAATTAAGAAAATGCAAATGAAAATATCACTAATTAGTGTTTTGAAGTCCTGAATTTTTTAAAGACTGTAGGTAATTCGTGAATTGCTGTCCCGTCTAAGGACCCCTGGCTGCCCATTTCAGCTGCTCCAACAAGGGCTGCCCCGTGCTGCGGTGGCTGCGGTGCCCCTGGACAGGGATGGGTCATTCTCATGTCCATCCTGGGGTGGGTAGCCCACCTCTTGGGACAGGCTTCCCTGAGGGAAAATTGCCTTTAAAATAAAAATTATAAATACATATATATTTAAAGAAGCCTGTGCTTTCTGTTCCTTTATGTGGTACAGAAGTTTCATGCAGAGCTGTGAACTAGTAATTAAAAAGAATTCTTTTCTGTTGTGCATTCTTTTTCCAATTTCTATCTTAAGCGTGCTATAAACTTCACTTCCTGGAACATGCGTTTCACCAGCTCCTGCGCAAGCCTGTTTCGGTCACCACTGTGCAAAGGTGACTCCCTGGCAGAGTAGCCCCAAGGCAAACAGTTTTTTCGTTTCATACTGGCCACTGAAACTTGGGGGCGTGTTGCACATGAGCCAGATCAATGATAAACCGCTGATGGGGCAGGAGAAAGAGGCACGTTGTTTGAAAATAGATGTCTATTAAAAAATAGCGGTATAACTTCCAGTCAGGTGGCAGAGGGGAGTGCGGTGGGCAGTGTGCCGCTCACCCAGTGCGGTCACACTAGCCATGCTCTCCATCGCTCTCCCTTTTCCCTCCATTCCCTGCATGCACGCAATGTTCATGCTTCAAGCGAATTATTTTGAGCAGAAGCTAGGGATCGTTCCTCATCCTCGTGGAGGATGCCTGGCATCTGGGGGCCCCCGGGGGTGTGGGTGGCCACCAGCCCTGGGGCATAATGGCCCTGGGCGCTGACTGCAGAGGGGCCAACGGGCTCTGAGGAGCAGGAGGTTTTGGTACCTTTTGGGCTTCCTTGTCACAAAAGAAGCATTATTCGTTGTGCTTTTTAATTATAAGTAAAGTTGTGTGAATATTTACAAGGGAGAGAATGTCTTTTTGCTTTTTATGGAAAAACATATTGCTCTAAACCTTTTCTTTTTTTGTGTGTGTGTGGACTTCTTCAAAAGTTATTTCTAAAAGACTGTTCTCTTTCTTGACTTATATGAGCACAGGCACATATATGAAAGACTGAAATTATTAAGGTTTTCTCTCTAGTGTGAGAATAGTTTGCATATATATATGTGTGTGTTTTTTCAGTGGTTTTGGTGGACCAGGCACCCATAAAATCACTTTGACGCATGCAAGCAACAGTATCTAAAACTAGTGTATTAAAATCTATATTTCAGAAAGACAGCAAATATATTAGTCCAGAGGGAATGCATCATTTTAAGTGAAAAATCTATAAATAACAACATTTGGTGGGTTTTTAATGTTAAAATATGTTCCTTTTTAATTAGTCATTATATGTATTGATTGATGCTTACTGTACTTCTGATGCCTTTCCTTCAGGGCTTTGTGTATTTCATAGATTGTAAGATGTAAAAATACTTTAAATCAAAGCAGTAAAATAAGCGTAGTTAGAGGGAGAACATGAGGGTTTTTTCTTCATTTACATTCATTACATATTATGAGTTTAATTACCTCCCTCAAATAATACCAGTATGAAGGAATGATGCTAAAGAAGGCGTACTTCTATGATGATTTTATTGATTGTGACTGATGGATGGCATCAACATTTCATAGTGAAGAATCATGGTTTTGTTACATCAGGAAAATTAAATTGGGAGAGTTATTTTCTTTCCCAGTGATAGTGGCAGTTAGAATATTTCACCTGTAATGAGATGTGTGCGTTATGTGCCATAGTGAACCACTGCTGAGCCATTAAATATATGTAAATGAAGAGAAACACAAGAGAGCCTGGGCATAATAACGTGCAGAACAGAGAAATGGATCCTGGAAAGTGATTAATTTATTTGATGATGCCTCAAGTGAGGAATTTTAGGTCACAAATGAAGTGACAGAATGACAAATTACCATTTTAAAGAATTTACTGGGCATCATTACTGAACAATTGTCAGGTAGTTTATGGTGGCTGAGAAGATGGTATAAATATAGATCTTTTCCTTATCTGAGATGAATTATTAATCACCTTTTTAAAAATCTTTGTGAGTGATGGTTGGCTGTCTGATTGGAAATAATGTGTTCTACAATTTTAACTAAATTCTAATATGATATGTAACAGGAATCTTTACAATTAAAGTCTCAGTGGAGAGTGGTAGGAGGTTTACAGTCAATTGCAGTTTTAATGTGATAAAAGAGGATGAATTCACTAGCATATTTCAATAGGTTTCCTTAGGTATATTATCCCTGCTGTGATGTTATTCAAATGTTTACAGTTTATTTTCGTTTGAAAAATGGCATTCAGATACTTAAATTGTTTTCCTTGGTTTATTAGTTAATGAAAATGAAATTCTTGTAATTACTATATTTTTGCTGCCTGCCACATTATTTAAAGTGAAGTGACTGGCTTTGTCAGCTGGGTTGTAAATGCCGTCGTCTTGTGTTTTGTTCAGCTTCTGTTTGCTTTATGTATGTCATGTCCCTTCCCTGCCTATATGTCACTGCCTGTGGTACCGGTAACAGCCGGAGTATATAAGGAAAAAAGTAGATATGGGAAATTAAACGGAAAGTAGTAATGCTTTTTTCTAAGTTCATTTCCCCTGTTTGATGAGGAAACCCACTTCAGTTTGTCTTTGAGCTGAAGTTGTGCTTTTGTCCCCGCTGGCAAATTTGTTGAAGCTTCTGACTTGACATATTATCAAGGATTTCTGAATATATGCATGCACACTTTATTGCCTGTTCATTTTTTTTCCCCCTTAATTGTGTACACCTATAAATACTTCTATACTCAGACACAGCCCTAGAGAAAGAGGTGTTTGAGTGTACAATAGGCATTCACAAAAGTGCACTAAAACCTGGTATGTACTCTTTATTTCTCAGTATATATTTGCTCGTTGATCTGCATCTCATATTGTTAAAACTGTGGTTTTGTAATCACCCTCCTTATTCAGAAGTATTGTAAGAATGAACTGCACCCTAATTAAAAATATTTAAGGATTTTCTTCCTTGTAATTTTGTTTGTTCATTTACTGACTGCTTTGCACTCTGGTGAGGTGGTGGGGCTCCACCTCTGCGTAGCTGCAGGGCTTTGGTGGTTAACTTCTGCTTCGGGGGCTCTGCTTAGGTTAAGGAGAGGGGTAGATGTACAGGAGATGGATGCGGGGTTGGGATTAACCCTGGGATCTGCCTGGAAAACTCCCGGCTGGGCTCTGCCTTCCTGGAGAAGGGTGTTGGAGCGGGCAGGGGGAGCTTAGCTGCTGCCAGAGGTCTCAGAGCCCTGATGGCCCAGTTCCCTTTCGTGCTGTCACCAACCCACCCCACAGGTGTTATAAAGCTTCTGAACTCGTGGTGACATTTTTTAAATGTTCATTTTATAATTTAATGCTCAATTTATACTTTTTAAATTTTAGTCACAATAGTAGCTTATTTCATTCTCTTCCCATTGAAAAAGTAACTACAATTAAAAAAAATTTAACTTGCTATCACCACTTAAAGGTGAAGTAAATCCAAGTGAATTCATTCTTATCCACTTCCGAAAATTTTCTCAATTTTTTTCCCCCAACAGAGTATTGAAAATCAGCTGCTTTGCTTATTGCACTTTCCTTTTGTAGCTGATTACCTGCTTAGCATCTCCTGCTGCCACAGCCTTGTTACGTCTGGTTCTCTGGCAGTGTGTGTTTTCGATGAAAAGAACTACTTCTAAGATTCAGAATAAAAAATAGGTGGTGAGGCTGTTTGATTTAGGTTTGTTTGAAAAATAAGTCTTGAATGCATAATTCCACTCTTACTGATGTTTTCTTGGTATTTAGCCTTAACTCACCTGTCTTGAGTTCTACACGAAATAAGTTATAATAACCGAGTCTGTCCTGTATTTAACATTGAGGAGCAGCGTCATCTGTTGAATCGCTGCTTGTCATTGACTGTGCCCACGGGTTTGTGCTTTGCTGCAGCAAGGTCTATTCCAGTGACAAATGTGAGTGTTTTTGATGCTGTTGTATACAGCACCTCTCAGAGACATCGTGAAACGTCTGAGCACTGAAAGTGCTAATTACCTGTTTTGCTTGTGAGATGAGATACCAGAGATCCTCAAAGGACGCTCACTTAGAGTCACATTGAGGAATTCTTTCCCTCTCGTGGATTTTGGATTACTCCCTCTGGTTGCTCAGGTTCATGAGGAAGAGAAAGACCTTTTCGGATTCACACCTCATAATAGCTGTAAATAAAGAAGCAACACGGCTGCTTTGGGTTCCAGGCTGGCTGGGGCATAAAATGGATGTAAATGATCTTGAGTTTCTCTTTTGCAACAATAATTCCTAAAAGAATTGACATTTTGCAGGTAACCTAGCAAGGTGTTAAGTAAGAGGTTTCATTTCTAAGGACACGAAAAGCTTTTTATTTTGTTGCAGCCCACACACCCTCCACACTCCCAGCCCCTTTATGCTTGGAAATGGCTGCTTAAGGGTAAGGCCATGTTAAAGGGGAGTGCAGAACGGGAACTGGAGAATTTCAGGCATGCTCAAAAGTCTCCTTCAAGAACAAAACTTCTTGGGTGGATTAAGTTGCAGTCTAGATCAGCAGAGGGCTGGCTTTGCCCCACTGTCTCTTCGACCATGCTAGCGGGGCTGTTTGTTAAGGATTCCCCCCGGATGCAGAAAGGGCAACTACTAAACTTGGTGTCGCTCACAACAGGCACCTTGCCGCCTGTGGTTTCCAGAAATCCTTGGGAAGACCTGCACACGCGCAGGTGTGCGGAGCTCATGGCGGTGGGTTGGTGGGGTAGTCAAGTGAGTGTTTGTAAACTTTTGTTACAAGGATTGTTGCCATAAATTCATCTTAATTGTTACTTACTGATGGGATAAAAGAAAGTACATGATGGATGCAGCCCAGTGGAGATCTAATGAAATATATAATTTATTCTCATCTACAAATTCTGAGCTCGTAACTTACTGAGACTCGGATCTGACAAACTCCAAATTACATATACCATAGAAAATTTAATATTTAATAAAATCCATTCTCTGCCCTATAATCCTTAATAGACACACTGTATTTTAAGTGGAGAAAATAAGGTAGTAGAAAAAAAATACACAGTGTGTTCTCTGTGAAAGATTCAGTAATCACATACCGGGGCAGGATTTGCTCACACATTATTTATTTCAAAAACATACAGACACCTGAGGTGTTTCAGCACTGCCCAGCGCTGCAACACATCCTGGGATTTGGAAAGCTGCATTTTTTAGGACATAATTCTATTGAGAATTAAGAGTTTTATGTGGCAGACAGTGAATGAACTGAAAGTAAATGCTCTGCCGAGGTGCCATACGTAGTTTGTGATCCGTTGAACTTGTCCTCGCTGAGTCACTGGCGCCGGTGTTTGCAGAGGGCTGTGAGCACGGTGGTGTGCCAGCAGGCTGGGGAGCGGGGCTGGGGTGGGGGCGCTTTGTGATCAAGGGAAGCATAATTGTGCTGAATGGTAAAATGTACTTCTAAATAAAATCCAGATTTGTTGTGAAGTCGCAGCATCAGCAAAAATACCAAAGGGTGTGCTTGTGGATCAATGATTCCTGTAGGCCTTTAATTAAACTGAGGTCCATGCAGCCTGCCCATGCAGGAGAACCACCCTTTTTTGTCAGGGTGATAGGAGGGTGGATGGGTTGCATCACAGTCAATTTAATTTAGGTTTGTGATTTTTTTTGCTTGCTGGATGTGGAGAAAGAGACTCTGTTGTGTAGTGATCGAGCTAACGGCTGCGGTGCCCCTGGGTTCGTTTACAAGCAGCAAAGAGGCGCTCGGGAAGCCAGAGATGAAACTCTAGGGAAAATGAGGTGCTGAGAGGGAGAAACGCTGCTGCAGGAAGCAAGTAGCATTGGGTCATGGTGGGCACCAAGGTAACCGTGAGCCAGCAACGTGCCCTCGCCGCAGAGGAAGTGAACGGTGTCCTGGGCTGCATCAGGAGGAGTGTTGCCAGCAGGTCAAGGGAGGTGGTCCTTCTCCTCTGCTTGGCACTGGTGGGGCCACCCATGGAGTGCTGGGTCCAGTTACGGGCTTCCCAAGACAGACATTCCCAAGAGACACATGGGCGTGCTGGAGAAAGTCCAACAAAGGGCCACAAGATGATTTAGGGACTGGAGCATCTCTCCTGTGAGGAAAAGCTGAGAGCTGGGAGTGCTCAGCCTGGAGAAGAGAAGGCTCGGGGGGAACTCACCGATGGGTGTAAATACCTGCAGGGAGGGTGCCAGGGGGACGGAGCCAGGCAGTTCCCAGAGGTGCCCAGCAACAGGCACAAACTGGAACATAGGAGGATCCCTTTGAACATCACGACAAATTTTTTCCTGTGGGGGTGACTGCGCACTGGCACAGGTTGCCCAGGAAGTCTCTGGAGGCTCCCACCTTGGAGATACCCAGGAGCCATCTCGACATGGTCCTGGGCAGTGGGCTCCGGGTGACCCTGCTTGAGCAGGGGGTTTGGACAAGGTGATCTCCAGAGGCCCCTTCCAACCTCAGCCATTCTGTGAATTAAAACTTTGTTATCTGGCCTTATTCCTAGTGTAAAAGAAAACAGAACTCCAGTTTCTCCTTTGCCATTGCAGAATGGTGGAGGGTTCCCCCTCAGAGTCAGAAAGGAGCAAGTTTGGAGCACCCTGCTCAGGACTGGGTTTCCCCAGCTGTTTTATCAGGGAGAAGACTGTGGTCTGGGAACAGTGAAGGTTGTTCTGCTCAAGCACTTCCCCGAAGCGCACGGAGCTGTTGCAGAGGCTCCGTTTCACTCTCGCCTGTTTCTGTTAGATGTTCTGCTTTTGTTGGCCACAGTTTCTTTTATTCCAAAAAATGTTCTGTACCAGTTTTTCACTTCTGATACATGATACTGTGTTAATTGGTTGAGTTTTGGCTTTTTTTTTTCTCTGTGGGGAAGCCTTGATGAGAAATTATTGCAATTTGTGAAAGCTTTATTTGTGCTGCTGATGACTCAAAAGTTAGTAATGCTGCTTTGCAGTGATTGCTGAGTTTAAAAAAAACGACACAAAAGTGGGACTTTTTGATTTCAGAAAAAGTACTTTGTTCGAGGCAGAGAGTAAAAGTACTTTTTATCATTACCTTTTACTCATTTCAGAAGAGCTGTGCTGGTTAGTAACTTTAAAAGACTCAATGAATCTTAAAAGGATTATTAATCCACTTAGTGCACTTCTAACTGAAATGAATAAGCAGATGCCAAACAAGAAATGTTGGGAGCTTTGGGGAAGGCAGCGAGTTAAAAGCAAACTTAAGGACATGGAAATATGTTAGGTAAAGAAAAGATGCTGTAATCTTCCGGATTGCCTGAGAAGCTGTAACTGAAAGGAATCCGTGCACTGCCTGTCCTCAGCTGAATAAGATCCTTAAGATTTCATTAATATTACCCTTCACAGGCAAAAGCAAAGCTGTTTCACTAAGGCTGCAGGAAATGTTAATGTGTGAAGGGGTTAGCAGAAATATGAGGGCAGTCCCAAAGCCAGATCCCTGTCCCGGACTTCTGAGTGGGGTGTTTTGGAGGGAGTTGGGCAGAGCGCGTGGGTGGCAGGCTTGGAGGTGCAACAGAAAAGTAGAGACCCAGGGGAAAATGTTGCCGATTTCTCTTTCCATTTTTTAATTTTTTTTTTTTTAAGGAGTTTCAAAATGAATCTGGGAAAATTAGAAGGGGAATTTACATGGTATTTGAGGGATTTCCTTTGTTTTACAAATATTTTATCTTTTCTATTAAAAAAACCATTAGGAGGTCTGAAAGAAAGGAGAGAAAAGGTCAAGCTGTGTGCTCATTTGCTCTGGTGTAAGTCCGGACCAATACCTTTAATATCAGTGCAGCCGCTCTGGATTTGTCAAAGCACGGAAGAGCGAGATCCGAGCACGAAAGGTGTCTGTGTGGCTCGGGATAGCTTGCTCTGTGGCGTGAAAGCAGAAAATACGGATGAATGTGGATTTTCTGCAGCATGGTGTACAGCCTGTGGAAGGAAAGGGTGTAAAACACTCTAAGATTTGGAAGGACTGTGGGTTTTGTTGTTGTTGTTGGGTTTTTTTTTTTTTTAACAGTGTGTGATGCAGATAAACAGCCAGATCTCTGGTGTGGCACAGTTGACTCTATGGAGTTGGATGGAGCCAGGGATAAACTTGGTTTGGGGTGTTCATGGTAATGTCCTCACACACGCAGTTTTGGGGGGCCGCTAAATTAAAAATAGCGTTCCTGAGGAAACAGAATAAGGAAAAAACTGCTTCTTGGGTGCTATTTTTAATGTTTGAGGGTTTTTGAAAATGTAAATTGCCTTTGAATTGATACTTTTACATTTTAGCAAATAGACATACTTAGTATATATCTCTTACAAAAAAACTACTCAGGTATGTTGATAGGAGTGTGTGGGGAGGGCATGGGGGGGCCATTTCGGACATGGCCAACGAGCACATCCCAGAGGCTGAGCTGAGTGCTGGCAGCCTCGAGCTCCAGCAGGTCACCCACTGATGGCAGAAAAACACAGTGAGCAAATGGCTCCCTTGGAAAGGGGGGGGGGGGGGGGGGGGGCGCAGAAAAAGTAGTAGGAAGTGGTGTAAGCTGGCAGTGGAGCAGAAGGTGGGTGAGGCTGAGGGTCTGAGGAGCCCAGCTGCCTTCCTGAGGAGCCTGCGCTGGGCTGGACGCAGCATACTCTTGCTTTCTGCCTGTATTTCTCATCCCTGCGCCTACATTTTTAAGGAGTGAGTATTATTTCTATGGAGCAGCAATGTACTGAGATAATTCAGTGTATGCGTCAGTGGTTTCTTTAAAAACATGTTGTGTTTCTATAATTGTTGGTATTATCTTTGTTCATATCAGAGTATCAGAGGGAGTAATTGATAGATTGATAGATTTCTCCTCTTTTTTTTTTTTTTAAGGTAATGGATCTTACACTTGGGCTGTGGGTTTCTTTGTGTTTCTCTAGTTTGGGTTTGAGGGTTTTTTTCTGGTTTTGTTGTTCTTTGTCTCTTTTTTTTTTTTTTTTCCCCAACTGTGTTGTATAAAGCCATGCCTGGTCCAAGGCAGAGAAATAGAAAGCCTACAAGTGACAGCATTTGGTACCACGCTTAGAAGCAGTATCTTAGACTTTTTTGGCAACTAGTTTGTTGCAAATGCAGTTGTTCTTTCCCTTTGTCACTTGCTCAGGGGTGTGTGAATGATGTTTGGGATGTTCCTAGTCACTGACATGCCCTAGCAATTGCAGAATTGACAATGTCTTTCTGGATGGTTCCCTGTTCTCCTTTCCCCATTCTCCCATTTCCTCTGCTCATTTCCATATCCTTGCAACGTTTACCTGTGGCTTCCAACTAAAGAAATGAACTCTGTCTTCTTCAAACATCATTATTACACTGTTGCACAATGTTTTGCCAGTGTAAGCGTTTTTAAGTTGTGATGGGAGCGCGAGGAAGAGCATGGGCAGGAATGCAATGAAGTATTGGGTGAGTTTTCTTGGCAACGTTGAGACTTGGACCATCAAGCTCAGTAAGTGCAAGCGTTAGAACAGAGCGAGCTGCATTTAATAGACTACTTATGCAAATGACAGGAAAAAACATGACAATAAATAAAGGCATTTATTTTTTCTCTCGCATAGGCCATGCTGTGGAAAGGTGTGCAACCAGAGCTCTGGAAATATAATTTGCAAAGGTCAAAGATTGATAGCAGAATTCATAAATGCCCCTACTTAACAGAACTGGCCGATTATTCTTTGTGAGTAACTTACCAACAGTTTTGCATCGTCAGACAAATTATTAGCTATTGGAAAAGCCTTATTCTTATATTTCCAGTCCACTCACTTTCTCAGATTTCTCTGTCTTTGGAAGAGCAAGTTTATAATCTCAAAAGGCTTTTCTTTACAGGATACTTTAAAAATCCTAACCCAGAAGAGGAAATAAGAATGAATAGTGAGGTACTTGGGAACAGAGTTAATTTTCACCCCTTTGTGCAGGAGATGAGGCCAGATAGATGAATTTTGCGCCAGGCGCTGTGCTGGATATATTCCACCATATTGGATATATTCCAATACACATATCCAATACGTATTGGATAAATTCCTGATTTAGAGATGCGGAGGGTACTCACCTATCAAAGCTTTGCTGTTCCTGTCCAGCTTACCAGACTGGCAGAGCTTGTTCCCCACTGCTTGGTGTGTGCAGCCCCTCTGCCAAGCACTGCTTTAGGTCTCACATGCTCCTGTTCTGGAAGCTGTTTGGGAGAAACAAAAGTTTTCCTGTAGGATTTTCTCCCCCTCTCTTTTTATTTCAATAGAAATCTGAAGGACACATCCAGGCCTCAATGTTTCTTCTGCACGTACACTCCTCCAGGCTGGAGCTTTCAGGAGAGCATTTCTTACTGTTGGAAATGCTGAAACGATCTGTGGCCTGGGGGGATGATGAGCATGTGGGGCCGCAGTGAGGGACCAAACTGCGTGCGAAGGTGGTCAACTCCACCTGAGTATTTGCAGCAAGGATGCAAATCTGTCTTCTGTGGGTATTTCTTTGGGTGATCTAGGGAAATCTAGGTCTGAAAAAGAGGAGATGGGACAATTTGAAGTTTAGCGCTCTCATTCAGAGAAGTGTTTAAGCATATCTCAGGATTATTACAGTAGGCAGTGCCTGAGGACATCAGCTGAAAGCAAGCAGTATTAGCAGCTGTTGGGAAAGGGATGGACAGCACAGCCATGCACGCTCGTGTCCCGACTCATGTGTGCTGCTGTGGTCCTCACACCTCCTAAAGACTAGTGGAGCTAGAAGAGGGCCACCAAAATGTGATCAAAGCTGCTTGGCAGCTATGGTGGGGGAAATGACCCAGTGGGTCTGGTCTTCCCAGCTGGCAGGGTGACAGCTGAGGGGCTTTGATGGAGGTCATCTGGGGAAACCCAGGTCTGACTTCCAAGTGGTTTTCAGACATCAACTGCTGGCTGTCTTTCATGCCCTCTGGTTCTTGCACGGGAAAGCTTGCAGAGGCAGGGCTCAAAGCAAACCGGAGCACTCCTCTCATGCAAGAGGTAGTGAAGCTGCGTACCTCCTCAATGCTGGAAGTTTATGGGGGTTCAAATGGCAGCCAAGCAAGACTGTTGATGAGATGAAGGCTGTTAAATATGAAGACCTGACCTCTGGCCCAGGAGATCCCCGAGCTGCAAATAGTCAAATTACTGGGAAATTGTTCTAGGGAAATACCACTGGATGTTCACTCTGTGCTTAAACTCTTCCCTGAGGTAGGTAGGTCTCTGGTCTAAGCCAAGATGGCCACTTGTGTGCTTTGTTCAAGGCTTCTGTATTTGTTCCTGGCAACTGACTTCAGTGGGAGTTAAGCCGAGCTGAAGTGGGCTCCCCATGAGTTCCCCCATTTTTCCTAGATGAGGACAAGTTCTTCCTCTTTTTTACTTTGTATCACTGGACTCTTTTCCGGGTCAGGTCAAACTTCAGCGAGCTCAGTTTCAGAGCGTGAGCCGTACTGCCATAGATGAAGGGCACTATTGAACTGAGTCTAGGCAGAAGATGATGGGAAAGGAAAGAATGCAAGAAGTACTGACAAAATTATATTTATTGAACTTTTGTGTTTATACATCTGGCATGTGTGGCTAAAATACAAGTGAATGTGAGAATATTAGCAAATGAAGAAATTATTTGGATTTTAGTGTTAAGTACTGTAGCTCTATCATCATGTGGCCTGGACCATGAAGTTGAGCATGTCTGGAAGGCAAACCTGTTAAACTGCATTAAGAATGCTTTGCACATAGCCGTCCAGTAGCTTTTGTGGGGAGAGCGGGAGGGAAATCAGCTTTAGGTTGCAGGTAGCTATGATCATGGAAATACCTTGAAAATGGCTCCTCAGCTTTGTCTAATAGGCATAGCCTGAAAATAGTGTTTCTGCATATATTTTGAAAATTCAGTCTAAAGTCTCAACAATTTCCATGTCTTGCCTCAAGAAAAATAGCTGCAGTTGAAAATCAGGAATTGTCGGTGTGCATTGTCAAAACAACTTTATTTTATCAAGTCAAGATAATGTTGAGAGAAGTCTATACCCGCTTTAATTGCTTTGACATTCAATTAGCAAGACATTCTACTCCTCTCCAATAGAGTGAGCTTTTGTGTGGCTCATAGGAAAACACGGCTGGAAAAGCACCAGGGGATGTCACTGGGGCCCTGTTCCCGGCACGGCTCACCTTGCCCATCTCGCTGCTGACAAGGTATACATGCTCCCTACTCTTACAGTGTTAGAAATCCCCCGAGAAACCTATTGCAGTGCTTTACTCACCGATGTTGTTCAATTTATTTCTTCTCCCCTGCCACGAGACCTGAGTCTCCCTTGTGGCAATTTAAATCCCTTATTTTTTTGTCCAATCCACCATAAACGTGGAAAACGGATTTTCCTTCCATCTTTGCTACAGTTGTCGACATACTTGAAAATGGTTATCATGTTCTCTACTAAATGTTCTCTTTTAGGATAAACAACCCCAATTCTTTTAATCTTTCCTCAGATGTCAGGTTTTCCAGACCTCTGATTAATTTCATTGCTTTCCTTGAGATGCATTATGCTCAGTGAATAATGGCTCTTGTCCCCTAGGATAGGTCATTTATACATATAGCTGAATATTTATTCATTTAATCATTTTACAATATGTCAATTGACGTAGCAGCTGAGCACTTGCATAGTTCTTACAAGCATGAGCACAAGACTATGGAGCAGAACCTTAAATAAGTGGTAGCAATTAAATCCAATTAAGATATTCATTGTGCTCTGAAACTTGTTAGACTCTGGCATTAGCAAACTGTTCAAGTGAACCTTAATTCTGATGAGCTGGACTTGTTGCACATGGGCATTCAGGCAAACACCTCTGGAGTTAATGTGGTCCTGCTGCTGGAAATACACCGAGCGTATCCAGGGAGTGGCAAAAATCCTAGCTCATGGAGGGGAAAGAAATGGAGAAGTTTTTAAATTGTTCTGTCTTTGGTATTTAGGCTTGCCTAAGCTTGTGGTACAGGAAACTTTGCTCACCCTGTGAAATTGTGGAGGACTTTAAATGCATTTCGATATAAAATGTGTGTGTGGGGCTGATGTAGGTTTAAGTGACAGCTGACAAAAGGAAATGGATAGGCTTTGTAGATGACTAGAAAGTCGTGAAATGCGCTGTAATTAATGAAAAAGTTATAGACCACCACTATTATTTGGTATTCCTAGTAGTCTTTCAATAAGGATGGAAACCACAGGCTACTAAGTTGCAAATATTTTATGTTCAAAACCCAGTACTAATACATTTTAAATGGTCTGTAATTTTTGCTCTGCTGACCGTGTCAACAGACCTTGTTTCTGTTTGCACTGGCCATACTGAAAGCAACACCCAGTAATGTGTTCCTGGGTTGTACAGTCTTCCTCTCTAAAAAAAAATGGGGGTAACCATATTTTCCTGCTGTAATGTGTTGGGGATTAACTCATCCATTTTTAATTAAACCATTTGAGCTTTCCAATGGGAAGCAGAACAGAGAGGAGGCAGACGGTTGGATGCAGTTTCTTCATTCCATTATGTGGTGTTCTGACAAATGTTTAATTTTAGAAGATTTAATAATTTTATTAGCTTCATGAGAAATTTGATACTCAGGGGGAAAAAAAAATCCCAGGGAGCAGGGTCAACGGCTGAATGTTGTTTTTCCCAAACTGGTAACAACCTGAAAACCAGAGGGAAGGAAGACAGAACAGGAACTGAAATAAAATGGTTGGGTGTGCTTTCCACTCTTCAAAGCTTTCATTTTGAACTAAAATATTTTCTGGACCTAAAGTAAAATACTTAGTTATTTTTTCCCAGTTATATAACTTATTTAAAAACTTTTTTCATCTTCTTTAGAAATGCTTTAGGAAAATTTTCACCAAAAAGGTAATCAAATGAAACTTTGAAAAAAAATTTTTGCTTTGAGTTGACCAAAGTACTTGCAATTCAACAAAAATAATTATCATCTCCTTTTATCCTCTGTATTTTAATAATTTGAAATAATTATTTTTTGTCAAAAGTACTTGTGTATTTCTAGACAAATGTGTCTATTTTGGGGGGGTGGGGTGGGTGTGTGTGTGGTTTGGTTTTTTTTTTTTTTTCCTTCCCCCTTCCTCTTTTGGAAAATATTGGCAGCATGTTGAAAGAATGGACCAGGGTAATGTTACAGGTATGGGCACACTCACCCCAAAGCAGCTGCAGCCCAGGAAGGACTTCAGCGCTGGCATGGCACCACCAACATGTGGGAGGACACCAGTCCCGAGTCAGAATCTCTTCTGCCTGATCACCCCTTCCATGGGCAACTGGCAAAAGGCTTTGTAGCACACTGTTTTCCTGTGCTTTTTTTGCTGAGGTTTGTTCAAGGAAGTGGAGAAGCCAGATCCCTCCCCCAAAAACAAATGGTCAGGGACTCTTTTAACAGTGGGTTTTAGGATACATTTGTCTTATGAAAATATAAGGGAAGCCATAAGGGCTTTCATAAAGGCAGCCAATTTCTGACTTACGCCCCCTGCCCTGCCTTCAGCAGAAGTTCTAAAAACACTAAACAAATCATCTTGCATTAAATTAATCTTCAGTAGAAGAGGCCACAGACCAGATCATTCCAGCTGTGTACCATCACTGATAGAGCATCCCCGCTCAGCAGAGACCTGCCCCTTCCAGTGTTTACTCAAGGGCTCTTACTCTTCCTCCCTTGTTTCTTAGAAATACGTGGGTGTCTGGCTTTCAGAGCGCCTTTTAGGCCAACAACCAGCTCTTTGTGTCGACGTGATAATAACCGCCTTTAACTTCTACACATTTAAGTTATGTTCCTTGATATTATTCAATGCAAAAATCCCTTAGAATTTATTATTTATTTACCTTCATCATGCAAAATGTTCTCTGTTGTTTATATAGTTACAGAAAGAATGATTTGAATTTGGAAATTGCAAGCTTCCTTGGGGAGCTTGTTTCTTTACTCTGTTGATAGGGTAGGCAGCATCCCTACCCTACCCCTGCAAGCAAATAAATGAGCAAAACCAGCACTGGGAACTGCTGGCCTAGCATACTTGGTCAAAACGGCAATAAATTTGAAACACTTCTTAGTATTTTGCATGAGAGGAGTAGAGGGCAAGATTTTTTGAAGGACTTGGGTGGGAATGGTTTGCCTGAGCTTGCTAGTAGAGGCACACTGGGGAAGTCCCTTACTTCTCCCCTGCTTTGTCTTCGTGTCCCTTCTAACATAGTGGCAATGTATATCACTGCTACTATTGCTGGAAGTCAATGTATATCACTGCTACTATTGCTGGAAGTCAATGTTTATAGTGTTGTATTCTGTGCTGGAGCCTCTTTGTCCCTGATGCCCTAGAAACAGGGAACAGAGCCAGCTGACATCCCAACAGCTTTTGGAAAGGTGCTGGCATGGTGTGAACATGCATGGGAAACGTGGACTTGGAAGGTGTTCTCTTTCTGAGCACCAGGGAAAGGCTTTCAGGCAGCAGATCTGTTTTATGCTGAATCCCAAGTTAAATAGCGTATGATAGCCCCTCCTTCATCATCTCGCAGGTGACGGCCCCTTGGCTGCACTGCTCGCTGCGTTCATGCATCCCTTCCTGCATCGCAGCAGTGGTGCACTTTGTCCGGCCCTGCCTAGCCGGGGTCTAATCTGCATCAAATTTTAAAAAGAAAACACGTGTTGTGCATTTCGTATCTGCTCTGAATGATTTGGTAATTTACACTAAATCTTAGCCTGATGTTAATTTACTTAGCTCTTTCGTTACTAGATTGAGAAC
The DNA here is from genome assembly GCF_023634085.1 of Falco cherrug. Classification (NCBI taxonomy): domain Eukaryota; kingdom Metazoa; phylum Chordata; class Aves; order Falconiformes; family Falconidae; genus Falco; species Falco cherrug. Next base: position 42,749,843 of record NC_073704.1, on the reverse strand, counting down.
TACCTATCAAATTTACATGTAATGAATTTTTAATAAACAGGTTAAGTATAATTATGTTTATAACTGGGATTGTTCAGAGGGTGTGGTGGGAAAAGCTGCATCACCAGTGCTTGAGCAGCACAGGAGACCTTGCCACACATGTCAGGAAGGGTCTCCTTGGTGTGCCTGGGGCTTTGCTGAGGAGCTGGTGAGCACAAGTATGTCCTACAACTGGCTGTGAGTTCTCTCTGATTACAGGAGGAATAACTTTTGTGCTGGGTTAGGATTATGTGCTCTGAAAAATGTCAGACAAGGCTGCCAACCGATAGCTCCTTCTGGGAATCTTCATTTTTAATTTTCCCAGCTCAAGTATTTTGGCCCTGATTTTGAGAGGTGCCAAGTGCCTCCATCACGCAATAGTAGAAGGAAAGGGAAGGGAATGCGAGACCTGAACAAACCAAAGCACAAAACTTTCTGGAAAACTAAATTTTCTGTTCTAGGCCTGCATGTGTTGAACATTTGATATTTTGAGTTGGAAAAGCAGAATTTGGAATTTGCAAGTGCGGTTTATACATGTACATATAAAGCATTTGACTGTCTCCAAAACAAACCGGCAGAAAAGTGGTTCTCCAAAGTCTGGAATAAGGCAGTGTGAGAACCATTAGTAGAGCTCTTCAAATTACAAAGTCTCTTCTTTTAACCCATAAATATTTACACTTCACATTTCTTGAAACATCTGTTCTAAATACGCAGACAAGTAGCCTCATAACCATATATATGACACTAATATTTAAACTGATAAAGAGTAATAATTAATGTGAAACTTGCAAGAAATTAACTGGCTAATTTGCATTCTCAGATTGTGCCATATCAGAAAGTGATAAAGTATGGCTTTGGTGTACCTCTGGCCTCCTGGAGTGGGTTGGGAGGTGGTCTTGGAGAGCTTTTCCCTGCAGGTTTCACAGTGTGAAGGTACCCTCAAGACATTTTCCAGGGTTTGAACAGGTTTTGCCTTGAAACCTGTCATTTTGCAAAGCTATTTGAGTGAATATGTTGGGTTTTTTTCCTCCTTTAAAATGTGTAAAGCAAAGAAATTTCTATGATGTAAATTGACTTGTGTGTTGATGGGAGGATGATCTTCCTGTCGGACCAGGTGGTGTGTGTTGTAGCAAGGTAGGGGCTGTACAGGTTTGTTGTACTAAAAAGACATTGTCCTTAATGAATACCAAATTTAATGGGCACATGGCAAATCAGTTACTGTTGCCCTGAGGCAATCCAAACATGTAGATCCTTTTTTTTTTTTTTTTTAATTTGAGACTATTTTAATTTATATGCATACTTGAAATGTTAGGACACGCGATATCCTTTTCTGGCTGGTATTCTCATTTAGTGCCAAGTGCTGAGGTGCAATGAAAAGACAGAGACGTGTGTCGAAGTCTAAATGGCCACAGCGTTTTTCACGCAGCCACAGCATCCGATCACAGCAGCATCGCGGCAGTCCGTTCCCAGTGAAACCCGTGCTGGCTGAGCTATCCTGGACCTCGCCGGGGGTACCTCGCCCCTGGCAGAGCATCACCGCCTCCCCGCCGACAGCCGGTGGCAGCTCTGCAGTCTCAGTTCATCCTCTACATCCAGTTCAGTGTCCTTGTAGCCTTACAGGCTAGATTTAGATTGCAGGCTGCAGACCTGGGATGAAGGACCACCTGTGGGACTGGCTTTGGGAGCAGTCTACTGGAGTCTACTGGGAGGTGTCTCAGCGTGGTGCTGGAGAGCACCACATCTGAGGACAGCTGCTGTGGTGGGTTGACCACCATCCAGAGAAGACATGAGTGAACAGCGCTGTTGATTTGCTTGCTTAAAGTATTCCTGATACCCTACGTGTGTCATAATGCCTCTTGAAAATATGTAAAAAATACAACCGGTGGAAAAGGATGTTGAAATGCCGTCTGATGCTTAACTTGCACTGCTTGTCTTCTCCAAAATCCCCATTACTGTAGAAATGATGCTCTGTGAAACAGATTTTCCAGGTACAGTTGTGTATGATATTCTCCAGGTAAAGGTACAGCTGAGCTGGAACATAGATTACCAGACCTCATCCTATTTATCTTTGATATTTCATGTAACAGCTCAGCTGTACTGTTTTTTTTTTTTTTTTTTTTTTTTTTAATGATAAATTGTGGCTATTGTAAACAGAAGTACTCAAATCATGGTCTCACTGCACATGTCTTTCATGACTGTGCTGCCACAATAATGAGGAATGGGAGATAATGACTTAAGGAAAAAGTGCTGGATTAAGTGGGACAGTAAATTAGGCATTTATCTCTCTCCATTGGAGGCCTGTTTCCAGTTCCCTTCTAGGTCTCAGCTGAGCTCTATTTAAAAGTAAACCACGTCGTATTTCACAAAGCCAACCCACTCCATAGAAATCAGCATATAAGCACTCACATTAAATTACCATATTACCCAGGAGGTCCTGGTTTTCAGGAAGGTCAGAGTTGAGGTGTATTAGCTAGAAAAAATAAGGTTATATCATTCTATCTTTTTACTATGCATCCAGAGTATGGAAAATTCCCACTTACTGTCTCTCTTTCTGTTTTGTTTTTTTTCCTCCTGTGTGTTTTAAATTCTGGTAATTTTTAGACCATAAGAAAACTACTGTGTACAGAAATCGCATGCCTGCAGTTTCCTCTCAAGGGGAAAGGATTGTAATGGTATTAGATTCAATGAAGTGTGTTTGACTATGCATAGGCTGGAGCATTTTATTCGGAAAAGTATGGCAAAGATTATTATTACGGTTGCAAAGTCATAGGACCCTTGCTTTATTTAATTCAGAAGGTTGAGCTACTTAGAGGATGACTCGAGATTGCATAATGGAGAAGTCTGTTCTCTCTTGCCTTATTTGTTGCAAACGTGGAATGGGTTTCTGAGGAGTGAGATCTGGGCAGCTGAAGCTGGTTTTGATGTTTTTGATGCTTTCCCCATGGCTGGGACATATTTGCAGTGTGACTTACAGGGATATAGGATCAGAAAGACGATAATGTTTAGTCTTCTGCTATGTTTTCAAGTAGCTACATCATATAATTGTATTAAAATTCACTAGTCTTCCCCCTTATGAAATGCAGTTTCAGGACTTTACCCTGACTGCAGGAAACAATCATTCATCTTTTAATGAAAATATTTTCATGGGCACATTACACCAACTGGTTACACCAACTGTTCTTCTGACAGCAGTATTTTTAAAGTTGGATAAATGTTCTTACTTCCTAGCTGTTTACTACCACCTAATTTATTTCGTTAACAAAAAGAAAGAAAAAAAGAAATGAGAAATTACATCCCTTTTCAGTCTTCATTTTGTTTATTGAGCTGGCCAAGCTTTTTTACTCCTCTTTCCACAAATAGACTTCTGTTTTCTTTCCTGACCATCTTTGTAGTTCTTCCATTTTGAATTCGTCTTTCTCGAGCACCACACTCCAGAACTAGACGTGCTGTCCCACAAATGCTGTGTGCTCAGTGATGGATAGAAGAATGGTAATGGTGTCCTTATAGGGATTGCCTGATACACAAAGTCATGGTAACTAACTCTTTAACTTTTATGGCTATGTGACTTCCCTCTGCTGTGAAGAAGTGCAGAGCTCTTTACCACAGCTTACATTTATGGGAGCTGCGTTTTGAATAGGGAATTGTAAAAATATGAGCTGTTTATGAGCAGCAGTTCTCAGATTTACCAATCTGTTTCCTACGCTGATTTTTCTGATGAGTATTAGGTCAACTTATCAACATTTTTTTTTCTTTTTTTTTTTTTTTTCTTTTTTTTTTCCTGGTGTGTGGGGGCAGAGTTTGGAAACCCACTGCTATCTAGACAACTAGGTTCATAAAACTGGAAGAACTGGAGAACTTTCTATTGTCTACCATTATGTTGAGTTTGACAGAAATTAGGGGATGTCTGCAAAGTTATTAGGAGGGGACACAAAAAAGAATTTGCTTCCTTGCACGTTCGCTCACAAGAGCGATGTTGGTGGCTTTGCAGGCTAAAAGTGATACACTGTTATGTAACTAAAGACTAAAGCATCTCTGTTACTCAAGTCACTAAGTGTCTCACAGGCAACTCTGGCATTTCAGCTGCGTCCAAGGTGAAAAGGGTACTAAATTCACATGTTTCTGTGTGAATTATAAACCGTTGAGACATGTTTTCAGTTCTAATGGCTCTGCAGCCACCAACCTCTTGATCAGGAAAGATGATTGAAAGTCGCTGAAGTGATGTTCTGACAGTTCCTGTTCCCCCTGTTTCACTGAATTTCCATGAGTTCTTACATTGAAATGCTGACGGGTTTGTAGATGGACTGTATGTTTGTCAGTGTTGATGGAGGATGTTGTTTGGGTTTTTTTGTGTGGTAGCTTTAATCAAGGATCTCTTGAATCTGATGCCAACTGCCATCATGACTTTCTTTTTGAAGGGATCTCAGGGAAAGGCGTTTCTTTTCTCTTCAGGCCTCCCGTGACCAGATGAGCCTTCTGTCCTTGCTTTCAGTGAGTAGCCAAACACTGGCAAGCTTATACCCAGCAGTTTGTGCTGGAAGTTGGTCTCCTAGTTAGTTACCTTGTAGGTCGGAACACCATTAATAAATTGCATTAAGTTTTGAGGCAAAGGTTGGAGATGGCAGAATCCAGATCAGTATTTTACTTGGCTATAATATTTAATTAAAATATGTACGTTTATATATTTCTGCATACATATTTTCTCTTCATGATGTTTTCTAAAACAAATTTCCTTTGACTTACAAAAAGTGATGCAGAAACATTCTCAACATTACAGAATCTACATCTAAACTCAAGCAGGGTCAGAGGGGCAAACTTTTTAGGTGTTAGCACCATGGAAGTTGATAATCAGGAAAAGGAGGCTGATACCATGAAAATATCAATGATTCTAATTGCTGTGAATTCAAGTCCTGACCTTAATTTCTAACAAACTTTGCAGATTAATTCAGACCTGAGATATTTATATAGCATGATCTACAGTTTATAACTTCCAATTTTTCAAGGCGAGAATAATATCTTGAATGAAACTTTGAGAGCAGCTCCTGAACACTGTAGCAGTACCAGGTACCAGGAGGTAAGACTGTCATCTGTGCAAAAGAGAGAGTTAGAATAATGTATAGCCGAAACAATGTGCAAGTCATACACACATGAAGGACTGTAAATGGAGCTTGTTTTCTATTACCCTATGAATGGAAGGAAACTCTGAGGTGTTGGATAGGAACAAGGAAAATGTGATGTATAGTGCATATCATATAAATTACCATAATGCAAGTTTCTCTGAAGTGCTGCCTATTTCCCTGTATCCACCTGGACTGTTGAACCCAGCGTTAGGTTTACCTGCCGATGCTGTTGGTACAGCTGTGTTGTGTGTTGATGACCTGCCCGTGTCAGCAGCACCAGCATGTCCTGGTCGCTGCCGGGACCTGGCTCCTGGTACAAAGTGGGGGTCTGTGAAAGCGCGGGAAAAACCCAAGGGTTCTGTCTCTTAACTAATGTGTGTGATATTAGAATAAATACACCAATTACAGACAATACATGTAATAAAATGTTAAAGTATGTTACGAAGCCAAGGGAGGAAGGTGAGGATAAACCAGGAGGAAGGAGTATCAGCTCTCCAACCTTTTCTTCCAGTTCCTTGCTTGCTTTTCACTGTCCAGGTTTCTACTTTCTTTCTCAAGACATCTTTATCTTAGCAGTTTTATTTGGTTTATTGTAGCAGAATAATGTGGGGGCCTTCCTGCCTATCGCAGTATCTTAGCTTTTCCATGCTGCTGGTAGCACAGCTGAGTATGAGTCCAGCGCAGGGAAGGGATCCTCTGACTGCCTGTGAATGCAGTTGGTTCTGCTACATGTTTTTTTTACTTCATTCCTTAACAAGAACATACAGGGGGTAGACATGGCTTAATTATCAATGTCACATTTCTGTGTATAGCCTTACTGTAGGCACATGTAGACGTGGCACTTAAGGACGTGGTTTAGTGGTGGACTTGGCAGTCCTGTGTTAACAGTTAGACCTTATTATTTAAAGGGTCTTTTCCAACTGAAGTTACCAGAGCTGCACTTCCCAGTCAGTGCAATGCATTCCGTGTTTTCACATTGGTCAATAGAATGCATGTGCCACATCTGACAGTGCAATCCAATACCCTAGCGCGGCACAGCAGGTGACAGAAGCTGCAGCTGAGCTGAACACAACTGGACTACTTCCAAGGTGGTTGGAAAGGTGGGCTGAATTTTGGGATCACAGCACTTGGTCAAATAATGTTAATTGAATCCATGTGTTGGAAGAAGTCTTTCTGTGTCAGCATCTTTGCTTTTACCTATGAGAGGAAGAGTCGTCTTCTTTTCTAGATTTTCCATAGTCTCAAGACTTGACTAGTTGTCCATGTGCACTGAAATTCATAAACTACCTATTTGCCAAGATTTAAATACCTAACCTTTCTGATGGCACTTGGGATTGAACTATGGTTCTTGAGAGAGGTTATTAAGCCACCGTGCCCGTTATGCTTAATTTTTGAGGATAGGAAGTAACGTCTGCACTGTAGCCAGAACTCGTCTCTTTGCCCAGCTCAGCATATTTTTTAATGTCAACAATTAAGAATTGCCATTAAAGAGTGTCACAATCAAAGCATGTCTGCAATCCAGGACAAATTAATGAGATACACTAAAACCTCTACCACGTTTTCTTGTTCTTTGAGATGCTTTTTCCCCCCTCTTCCTTAGAAAATCCACCTGTAGCCATTGAGCTGCTTCTTAATAACTTTAAATGAAATTATCCAGCTATATAATGATAAAAAGTTGGCAGAGGTAATATGCTGGCAATAAGGATATGGATGCATACATTTAGAATATACATGTCCGAAGCTGTTAATTTGGTGGCCACATTATGGGCTTCCCATGTGTGACCTGGACAGAGTGAAGGTCGTTGAATCAGATGAGGCTGATGCTGATGGAGAAGTATGGCCCACAGAAGTAACAGCCCTGGTGCTTACAAGGCTAACAGGCCTTCAGCAATCATAAAATTAAAAACACAGGTGGCATCTAAGGTAAAATGTTGAGTTCAGTGCAATGGTTTTATTAATTTGTATAGAGTCAAGGTTTTGCCCCTCCATAGTCTTCCTAGTTTCTGTACAGATTGGGGTCCCTCTGATCTCATCTGTAGAACCGAATCCGTGAGACTTCTGCCATAATGACAGTTCAGTAACTCAGGTGCAATGCTTAATTCCTATTTTTATTTTAAAAAAATACAAAAGAAAATTATAGATATTTTTTCCATTGTATATGATATTCCTCTAGCTCTGAGCAGCCTTTTCCTGTTGACAAGCAGGATTCAGATCCCGCTCTTTCTGGGAGACTGCTAAAGCAACAGTTTCTACCTTGAAATATTTTTGTTTCAGAGTAAAACTGTGTCAGCAGGAAAAAAAAACAACCCAACCAACCACCAAAAAACAAACAACAACAAAAAACACTGACTGCTTTGCTTGGGAGGTGTGAATAGCATTTTCAAACAGATTTGAAGCCATTTGCTTTTTAAATTCTTGCGTGCACATTTTGCCATGCTTTCTGATTAACACCTTGCAGAGTCTTTCATTTCCTTTCCATTTGCCTTTGTGATGTGCGTTTCTCAGATCGGTGTTTATCCTCTGGGTGAGCATTACTCTCAGGAGTAAATGATCTTAGGCAGGAAAATTTTATTTTCAGAAAAACTCTTCGTTGAATGAATTTATATGAAACTTTGTGGTTTATGCTACTGAATTTCTGGTCAAACGATGATGAGACAGGAGGAGGTGATGCTGGTGGTGAGATCCAGGGGAAGGCTGGACTCTGTTCACCTTCTCTAATGTTTTCACCCTAAGACAGCAACGGGTTAAATTGTAAGAGTGGGCAGTTTTAGCGAATGAATAACATAAATCTCCAACAGCCCCTGAAACCCACTGGGGGATGTGATTCATAGCAGCAAAGAGGAGAAGTGAGCTGCTGTAAGATGAGATGTTCAAATGAACATCCCTCCATTTCCTTACGGAATGCCATGAAACAGCCTGGTGGGGGCATGGACCGAAAAACCCTTGTGAAGCAACGCTTTGATTTGAATAGCTGGGCAATGTTTTGATTTGAAGCAGTGACCAAAGTGTGTAAATGGCACAATTTTGTTTCCAGAGAGCTCTAAAATTAATAAAATAGAATTGAGGATTATTTTTTTTTTTTAAATGAAACATTGGTGACCACAACCCCTGGGGAATTTTGATGCAGAGTGGTGGGAAATGGTTGCAGTCTCATCCCAAAGCTGGCAGAGCTGAAGGCTTTGTTGTGAGATGATGAGATATGTGGCTTTACCATTAAAGGATTTTAGAGGAGAAAGAAAACAAAATTACAAAATTGTACTTCAGGCTTAAAAATTGTGTTTTGTTTCATGTGTGGCCAAAGGAAAGATGTATTCAGGCGCTCTTTTTTTTTTTTTTTTTTTTCTCTCTTCACTCTTCAGAAAGCACTGGCAGCTGGATTGTTCTGATCAATAAAATTATAGCATGGTAACAAGTTGCAGTTTGTCTGCAGGTTCAAATCCAGCTCTAGTGAGGTAATCAATAACTTTGTTTATAATGACATCTAGCTGGCAATGTGTGGCTGTTGCTGAAAAGCCTTATAAAAAAGAAGTTGGACCAAGTAGTAGTGATATTTGAATTACTGTATGAGACTGGGCATGGTCTTTTCCCATGCAGATTAAGACAAAGTACGAAGGCAGAAAGGGAAGAAACACAGGTATGATGACTTCCTTTCTTGCTTGAAAAAAAGGGTTTAATTTTGTAATTCTTCCTGATACTTGTGAAGAATTACGTACCTATCCTGTTGTGATGATGAGGTCATACATCCCACTTCCCTGGCAGTCCAGGACCACTGCTCCTGAAGGTCTTTGGCTGCTTGCAGGGAGCTTTTCTGCTCTTGCCTCTGTTTTTGTCAAAATGCTTTGAAGTGTCCATGTGCTCCTGGGTCCTCTCTGATTTGCTGTTCTCAGCCTGTTCCTTGGCCACAGGTTAAAATCCCGGTCTCTGCTTAGTCTGGAATGTATGAGGATGCTGGATCAGGCTCTGAGGTATTGGACTATTGTATGGGGAAAGCAGTGGCGTAAGGCTCTTTAAAAATAGTTTTGCTTTGTAACTATTAGGAAAGAACCTTTGAAATAACACAAGGAAAACAAATATTTGTTGGTCTTTAATTACAATGTGGTATAAAATAATGGCCAAATGAAAGGTGTGCCATGCCCTTCTGCACGATGCGCTATGTGTATCAGTGACTAGTTTCTGCTCCTTGAGTTTCTAATCACTTTAAAAAATGTTTAATTTAAGTGTTTGGGCTTGATCCTTCATTACTTGGTGCACAGCTGCCATGCTGGGCTGTGGGACAGGGCTGGGGAGGAGGAGGATGAGGAGGTGGCCCCTGGTCAGGCAGCTGGCGCTGGGTGTGATAGTGCCGCGCTGAGGCGGTGTACTTGAGGCATGGGAGCAGGAGGATCTGAGGGCTAATTGTCTGTTTTCGGGAAGTTGGTGTTATTGGCAGCTGCCATTACCCCATCCGGGCAGCTGTCACCGGCCAAGCCGACCCGCTTGCGCTAATTGCAGTGGCCTTTTCATCGTGCAGGATCACCCGGCTAACCGCAAAGAGCTGTCTCTCCATTAGCGCTGGTGGCCGCTGGCTCGATTGGCCGGGCTTGGCTGGCATGATTGGGCTGTCAGCACGGCGGTGATGTGCCAGCGTCGGGAGCGTTTAGCCGGCACCCTTTGCCCCTCTCCCTGCACCTGAACCCCCTAACCTGGCCACCCCGCTCGTTTCCGAGGGTGCTCGGGCTTCACAAAGTTCAGCTAGGCACAATTGCAGGCGGGCGGGCGGGCTCTGACAAGAGATCAATACTGTCCTCCCCGGCGCGGGCGCGGGCTGCCGGCCCTGTCAGGGGGATGTGTGCCGTAATTGGATCACGGATGCGGGAGCCATCCCAGCCTCCCGTCAGCACTGTCACAGCTGTCAGATGTCATCCCTCCGTACAGCTGTCACCGCAGGAGGGCCGGGGCTCCTTCTCCCTTCTAACCCAATGCAAATGTCCACTTAGTGGATGAATATTGAAGATATTAGACACTTCTCTATGCCTTTATGCAAAATAAAGATCTGTGTCATCTGTGAATTTCATGGAAATAAGTTGCAATTTATTCACTGTGAGAAAAGTGAAGTGAAGCCTGTAAAAATGAGAAATTATTTGGTTCAGGCTATTAAAAAAAAGAATATTTTCAAGAATAAACAAAATATGCAGATCTTCTTCTGAAGAGTAAAAACTGCCAGATAAATACATTTTTATGAGAATAGAGTCACAGCTTTGTATTAGAATATTATTCTAGGCAATTTTTTTTTTTCCTTTCTGGATACCTTGACTGAGAGCAATGCGATTGGAGTAAACTTTGATTTCTGGGGGATGGGGGGGACACACACCATTATTACAAATTACTGAGGGATATAATCCTAATATTTGTTTTAAAATATCTAGATGATGAAGAAATCTGAGAGGCACACTGATAGGTAGAAGGGGAGGTTGCTATCCAGCTGCCAGACGGGAAGATAAACCTGCGTGCATCTGCTTCTGCAAAGCTGGCTGCTTCCAGCCGTAGCTGCAGGGAAGAGCGGAGCCTGCCAGCCGGGAGCAGGGATGGGAAGGCTCCGCTCTGCCACCGCGCTCCCTGTTTTCCCGTTCTCTCCATACTGAGAAAGTTTTCAGAGAACCTGCCGAAGCAAATGCAAGCGGGAGCAAGCGCGTGTGGTTTTGTTGGGGGTTTGTGTTTTTGTTTTGTTCTTTCCTCTTGTCAGTCCTTGAACTTGCGTGTGGATGTGGCATAAACCAGACCATTGTGGTTAACTTTAAAACACGATTCAGTGAAATAACAGAACCTGTCAGTCTGTTGGGGATGAAGCATGAGCGGTGGCGTGGGTAGGCTGGGCAGCAGCCCTATGGTGTTATTGTTCCCTGTAACTGGGAGTAGTTTGTATGCGGCAGAATAGGATCCAGATCTCCCGTGCTGTCATTCGTGAGGAATAAACTACTGTATTATCTGTTAAGGAATTTAAACCCCATAGATTACTGGTTTTTTGGACCCCCACCTCCTGATGATGTCAACATCATCCCTGGCTTTCGGTCACGGCTGTTCCCGGTTTGGCTGGCTGCTTGGCTGTTTGTTTATTTATTCATCGCATTTCTTTGCCCGAGCCTGGAGCCCGGGGCTGCCCCGCTGGCGGAGGAGTGGGAACTTGATATCCACCACATAACCCCAGAGCTTGGTGAAGGACCGTGGGAGCCACAGAACCTGCCCTGGCCACTTGTGCCCAGGGGCCAGGGAAAGCCCCAGCCAGGCTCACTGCTACGGCCGTGCGCGATCTGCGGTGCAGGAATAAATAACAAAAAGGCAAACTGGAGAGAGCAGCAGTGGTGGTCCACAGGGGCAAACCCAAGCCGTAGGGGCAATTTAAAGAAGGTGGTTTGAACACTAAGCTAAAATGCAAAATTTTCACTCATTTGGATGGCAGCAGGATCAGGCGTTAGTTTTTGTTACTTGTGTCATTTGCAAAGTTCAGAACTAGCTAGGCATTGCTTCACCTCCAGCTTTTTCCAGTGCAGTACTCAGAGAATCAAACAGCTAATCCAGGCCCAAAGAACCCAAGAGGCTGGGGACAAGGACCCTGCTGCAGGCTGGTGGCTGTAGTCCTCTTTGGAGCACCTCCATCTCCACGTGCAAGTTGACATGCAACTGTAGTGACAAAGGAAGGTGGTGGGTTTTTTTTTTTTCCTTTTAAATGTGGTTTATGGCTAATTACATCAGAGATCCCAAACAATCCTTCTTACATTTGCATTAATAAGGTGTATCACATGATCCATACTGAAGTAGGAGTATACATCAAAGGTAGATTAAAGGTTGGTTAGGCATCAAACTATGTTCTATATGTAAATTTATAGCAATGATGTGCTGTGGAAAGATAGCTTACCCTCTATTTCTGTGCTACTAAATAAAATTAAAAATTCACAACTCTGGTTTATGGGATTTTAAATGAATTTGATCTCTCTTTTGGGCAGGGCAAATAAGTGTTTTGTGATGTATTATTTTACAAAAAAAAAAAAAAAAAAAAAAGACCATCGTTCTGGCTCATTTAATTTTGCAAGTGAATGATCTAAGATTAACTACAGACTAGTCAGTGCAGTTTAAAAGCTGAAAGCAATTTTCAGCCATAGATGGTAATGCCACATTTAGTCCACAACCGAATGACTCTAAATGACTAAGCTGCAAGGTCTTTGTATATGACCACAGGGCCTGATAAAGCCATAGGAACACAGTAAAAGCACAAAAATAGTTCCAATTTATTTGGTGCCATCACCTTAATGAGATTAATACAGACGTGTTCATGTGCCTAATTGGTGATTTTGTTTTAACTGGTAATGAAGGATTAAATCTTCAGGCAACAGGCTACTTGCAGGAAAAGGGGATTGGAGAAAAAAAGTTTTTAATTATAAAAGGCAGCTAGTGAAATACACCACTACAAGGTTAATAATGCATCTTTAATAATATATATATGTGTGTGTGTGTGTGTGTTGCATTTGTCACTTCACTGTTTGTCTGAGCGGTTTTAGGGAGTGTTTATTTGGAAGAGAGAGATAATGGTGATCTCAGTCATGCATCGTTGGCATCTTTTGGTACTGAGGAAGACAAAAGCTGGGCATGCCGTGTGCTCTGTTTCCAGACTTTGGCATCTGGAAAACCCACTGAGTCCATAGATTCAACATATTTCTAGGCATCCTATTTTATTCCATAGACCTTACATTTATGGAATGGAGTTTGGGGGAAAAGCTGGCTCCCAGAGGGCTGGACTGAGCTCTGTCCTGGCTGATGGCAGCTTCTCTGATGAGCAGCAGCACCAGAAGGATGAACTTCACCCTGAACGGCAGCAAGCTCTGCCCTTCCGAGTCCAGTTGTGACCATTTAAATGCTAACACTATTAAATATGCTGCCAAAACACAAACACCCAGCCTAAGTCATTAAAATGTAATTACGAGGGGGCAGCTGAGCCTGGTTTGAGTTTTGACTCAGAGGAATCTTGCAAAAAGACACCAATGCACAAACCCAAACCCACCCCAGCTTCAGGCCGAGCCCATGGACTGTTTACAAGGAATAATCCTGTCTGTCTCTTAAAATGGCTCTTTGCAGTCATTTTATTAAATTTAGCTATTTCCCCCCCCCTTTTTTTTTTCTTCCCTTTTGTACCTTTCACAAATGGATGTGTAGCGTGGGCCTTATGGCCATTTCATTTAAGCTGAACTTTCAATAGAGACAATGGCAAAAAGGTCTTGAACATGTGCGATGTGAGATACTCTTGCATTTTTAAAGTGTTTATTACTTTAAATTGTGTGTATAAGGCAGCTTTTATCAAGCAAATGGCTTTTTATACAGAAAGCAGCTTTTGGATTTGTCTTGGCAAAAGAGCAGCTCTGTCACCTTGTTTTATAGCTTCTCCCCTGTTATTTGTAAAACCAAGAGTCATTGTCTCAAATTCAAATTTCTTCTTCTTTCCATGTTTTTATTCTGCCACTGGCAGGGCTGGGTTAAAACATAGCCACAAACCAACCCCAAACCCAACAACAACCCCCCCCAAAAAAAAAAAAGCAACCCGTCAGTGCATTGTATGGTAAAACAAACTCTACCCCAATACTGTGAGTGCCTGTAACACCTTTAGGCTTCGATGATATGCTAGGAAGCGCTTTAACAGGACTCTGGGTAGTGATGCCCTGCGCTGCAAGATGCTACCTTCCCGGCGGATGAAGATGGAAATATATTTTACATTTCTTGTCAGATTGAACTTTAAGACATCTTGACTGCTTTCTCTAATTTAAACATCGCAGCCCAAATGGCAACACGCTTTGCTCGGTTCCAGTTGTGTGGAGCCTCGGTGCTCCACTGGCTCGGGGCAGCGGCAGCCAGCCCCTCTGCCGGCATCCCACTCTCCCCGCAGCGTGTCAAGCCATTATACTGGGGACCAGAATGTCACCCTGGTCTCAATGGTTCGTCAGCTGAAGGATATGGTTAACAAATGTAAAACCAAACTTCAGAGGAGCTGCTTTTCTGTGCTAAGTGATCTGTATTCCCTCTGAATTTACTTTCCCCTAACCCCGTGAAATTAACAGTACTTTCTGACATTCGACCCCCTGACCTCACATATAATAAGAATTTAAAAAGCACCATGCATGAGTGTGTCTGTGTAATGCAAAACTGGGAAAAATGACCATGTCACCATTTTATTATACAAAACCTTCTCCATCTCCATCGCATGCTTCATATATGAGTGCTCGGTTTAAAGTTATTATAAAGAAAAACACAGTTTTAACTGTAATAATTCACTGCTCGTGACTTTTATAGACAATAAATTGTAGCAAATACATATTGCTGCGCAAGAGCCCTGTACTCCATTAATGCAGATATTTACTTGGATAAGTGTTAAAAATAGTCTGCGGGAAGAGGCCGGTGGTTCAGAGACAGTGGCTTCTGGGGGGCTGGCTGCCGGGGGTGCAAGTGCGTGCACAATATGTAGGTCTCGAGGTTTAAGAGGCAGAAGCAGAAAAGTGTTATGTGGAAATGATTTTGCAGTTATCAGGCTCAGGGGATGACAGCATACAAGAGTAAGAACAAGGTGCTATGTGGCTTTTTCTTCACTGTGAAGTAAAGATTGGCAGCTGGAAGTAAGGCTTACAGGCAGACCTGCACACAGGACCTCTTCACCCAGGACTCATAATCACTACTCAAAGGAAAACGCATTTACCAGTAAAAAGCGGCTGTAGCCATCAGAAGTGTGCTTAAAACACCACTTAAATATCACTTTATACGCTATTACTTGCAAACTGTGGCTTGGTATTAAATTATACTTGCATAGGCTTTTGCTTAGGTGCTGATAATGCTTTTGAGGTTGCATTGGTGAAGAAGAATTTAGGCTGCTTTACAAAGAGACGTGACTGGAATATCCCCCGGTGCTGACAGTGACAGGGTGAAAAATTGCAGAACTGTACTTTCTTTCCCCATATAGATTGTAATTTTAATTGTCATTGTGGCCCTTCTGTTTTAATTATGGGACTTCTTTGATATATACCAGGACATCGTATTGAATGAAAATATGGTGCTATAATAGTCTCTTTATAATTAATGACCACATGTAGATCTTGGTGCATAAAAGGAAAGGAATAAATGAACAATTTATTTAACTAGGTTTTGGATTTCTTTCTGTCTTCCAGTGAATATAAAATGATCCCGGGGCTTCTGAGGCTGTTTGATGTAAGAACTGCACTGAATATCTAATAAAATTACATTGGTGTAGATTACAAAACATATTAGGTGGTTTTATTTAAAAATGTTCCCATTACAGATGGTGAATTTCTTCTATTTACTGTGTTAGCCTCCCTTGGCTTTAGATTTTGAAACAAATGATCATTTTCTTTAGTTTATTTGCAGAAGTGTTAAAAAAAAATAAAAATTAAAGCACATTTTACTCAGGAAGGCAGCAGTTTTGCAGGTGAGTTCTTATGTGAACCGTAGGTGAGGTCTCCGCTGGAAGGTAATTTGTATACCTACTGCACACGGCAAATAGCCATGCCTCCCCCCTAACTTTTGCTTTTGAAATACGATGGATTTATGTTCTATTAATTTCTGGCTGAAGAGCACCTTCTATGCGTCCGGTCCTAAGCAAGAGCGGCTGTAGGAAAACGCAATAAAAGTGACTGGTAGTTTAACGTTTGGATGCAGTCTAGGAAGGAGAAATAAATAAATAAATAAAAGCCCCAAATAAATGCCTGCGGGGAACGCCACGCCATCCCGCAGCCAGCCCTCACAGGTTTTCCCCAAACAGGCACACGCAGACTTGCAAATACACCCGGCTGATATACATTTCAGGAGAGTGGAAACCTCTATGGATTTCTGAAAAGCAGACATATTTGTCCAGTGTCTGTCAGTGTAAAACTAGAAAATATACCCTGACAAGCTTCTGCTAATTTTATTGCGGCACGGCGCAGTGTGCATGCATCCTGGGCGGGCTGACTGCAGTTCAATTGCCGAGCAGGATGAAATTGGATCGGCAGAGACAGGGACTACCCTGGGGTCAGCCGCGACCATGCCACTTCCATGTGATGTCTAGTTGGGGTGATGGTGTGTAAATAAACGTGGAGAATTGCAAATCTTGTCATGGCCACGCAGAACAGCTCAAGCATTTAAAGATGGTTGCCCGCAAACCTAACTGGAGGGTGGTTGCTCTGTGTGGTGGCTGAAGAAAAACTCCCTTCTTCGCCCCAGTCTTCTCCTTCCTGACATCTCCGAGAGCACTGACCCAGCACCGCATCGCTGAAGGGATTAATCACCAAATTGTTTTTCATTTTAGTGGAAAGTAAAGAAACTAACTAACCGCGTTCTAATATTGTTCTTTTAAAGCCGGGCTGTGCTGAGGCTGGCAAATGCTTTGTATTTATGTTATCTGACTTGATTTATTTGTTTTTTAAAATGAGGTGAGGAATCTTAATGTCCTACTGTTTAATGAATTTAGGCGCATTAAAGTTCCATGAGGTCTTTTCATTATTATGAACTTTACTAATGTTAGAAAATAAAATATTATAGAATTCACATTTCCTGCTTATGAATCTAATTTTATTTAAATACTACTTACAATGGTCATTAAAATACACTTAAATTTTGCTACCTTCGACCAGTAAGATGTATTTTTTACCAGTTTTACATTTATACATATCTGTTTTTCTGTTACTTTTCCCACATGACAATTACCTTTCATTACAAATTTATAAAATCATTTACATTTTAGCAGTTTAAATGTTTCTGCTGACATTTTGTAACTATTACCCTCTTCTAGAATGGCATATGTTCAGGCAGTTAATAAAAAATTAAATGGAATAGCACTAGACAAGGTGAAGCTTTGTATCAGAGTGTTCTGCACATTTCTGAAAATACCATCTTTGTGTTGCAAACTGTGAAGTGAGGTTAGGGCTATGCCAATATGTGTATTTGTCATAACTGTCACAGAGTCCATGAACTAGCCAATCATTCCACTCTTAATTAGACAGTTACATTTTGCTTTTTAGAAAGCATCCCCATGTAAAATGGTGTCTGAGATTCGAGAAAGGTGCTTGGAGCAAAGGGGGCAGAGAATACGAGCATCAAAACACTTTTTATCTGGATGAGGCAGAGTTTTTAACTGCTGCCTGACTCGTAAATGGGGGGATATAGATTGTGTACCATTAAGAGTCCTCCCTGATTTTAAACAGAGGAAATGTCGTCTTAGACTTCTTGAAGAAGGGGGCAACGAAACTGCTTAGGTGTAGCACATTTAGGTACATGCTGCGTGTGTAGCATAAATAAATCAGAAATGCCGGTGGGAAAAAAAAAAAAAAGAGAGATGTACTATTAGCTTACTTGGAGATTGTTAAGCATCTGAGGACTGTGCTTGGGTCGTGTGTGCTGGTATGAGGCTAGAAGGGCTTGTCTGCATAAAACCATGGCTCTCATCAAGCACACTTTCTCAGTCTCATAAATCTGGTCGGACTTCACAAAGATATTTACAATACTTTCTGCTAAATACAGATTCTGTGGCCAGACCTAGGGTAAAGAAAGCAAAAAATAGGGATAAAAATAATCTTGCCTGCCTGTTGTATTTCAGTTCCCCCCCCCCCCCCCCCTTTTTTTTTGTTACTATGTCAATAGGCATTTGGGATTTATTTTTTTTTTAAAAAAAAAAACAAAACCAAACCCAAAATTGCAGTTCTTCATTTATGACTAAATATGCTGTTTACAGCTCTATTGTAATCCTAGGTTTAAACATAAGGTTCAGAAAGATCCTTTAAAAAAAATAAACCTTGATTTACGCTGCTAGGAAGGAGGGTTTGTCTAATAAGGGTGAGGTGTCCAAGAGGGATTATTAGTGTTTGCCACTAAATTCACCTTGGGATGTGACTGTGATAAATTCCTTGGCTCCTTATTTAAGCAAATCAGTGCTAGATCGGATGCAGAGAGAAAGAGAAATTCCGTTTCCTCTCTACTAATGGCCACTCTGCTTTGTTTTCCAGCATGAGTGCTTTGGCGACATACAAAATGTTTCTAGTAGTCCAAGATTCCCCCTTTGCCTTCTGCTCAGGGTGGGTTATTCGCTGTGGGGTAGCTTGAAATAAGCTGTTGATAGTTGTCAAAATCTGAACAGTTGAGCAGCAAATGCAAAACAAGTTCTTGGGGGGGGGTGGTGTCTAAAAGTCCAGCCCAAGTGGGGGATTTTCAGCTCCCCTTCTGCCAGTGGGAGATATTGTCATCCAGGGCAAAACTTTAAGGAAAAGATGAAATAGAAAATACTTCGGGGCAACTCGGGCAGTTCATCCTATTTTAAATCTTTATTCAATAGGAGTATCACAGAAGTTTTAACAGTCATAGCAGATTAACCTTGCCTGTGCATTTGGAGGCTAGTCATCTGATGAATTTACATGCAGCCGGATGAAAATGCTATTTGGAGAGAGATTGAGAGTTTATTTGATTAAATCCCTTTCTCCAATACCTTGACCTCTTTCTTGTGAAGTAATCAGAACTGTTTAGCAAGAATATTCTGGCATTAATAATGAATTGCTTTGGAGCAGGTTTTTCCTGCTCTGTAGCAAACCCATTGGTGCCTGTGCTTTTGGGGGGAAGTGGGGATGCCTCTGCGTGGAGGGAACGCCACTCAGAAAATGCTGGAAAAATGCATTTTAGTTTTTCTTTTGAAATGTGCAGTCTGATGGACAATTTACAAGCCGATTTATTATTTAGAGAGTGCCTTCTCCTGGCACGTCTACCGGTAACTATTGTTTTTCTGTGATGCTTGCTGATGAAAATGAAGACGGAAAAGTGCGAGTTCTTTGCCTGTTGGGGTGGGTTACAGGTCTGCGCGTACAAAGGGCAGTTTTATCTGCAGTAGCCATCATCGTGAGCCAGCGCCAAGCAAGCGGCACCGCACGGCGACTGATTTTGTTGTTTTTAACTCTTGTGTTGACTCTGGCTCTGCACTTGATCCTGCGCCGTGTTCAAAGCGGTTGAAATATGCCTTCTGCCCAAACTTCGCTCCAAGTGCGCAGTATTTGAATACTAATCAGCTTTGTATTTGTTATTTTGAAAAGAGCATTTGTCAGTCGTGATCACAGGGTGTATTTGAAGCCAAATTGATGACTTTATAGTATTACTTGACTTTAAGGTAATGAGATCACATGCAAGTCTTAAAAGGTATGGTGCTGTTGCCTGTGTACGTTTGTGCTGGAAATACTTGAGCTGCACATAAGTTGGTATAATAGCTCTATAAGATACCTTACTACATTGTCAACCACGATAAGGCTATGGTATCTTGTCTCCCAACTAAATTAAGCTTCATTATAATTTGTTTCTTAATAACATGCACTTCAGTGTAATATGTAAAATGCTTGGCTTTCATGAACAACTCTATGGAAAAGCTGTACAGTATCTCATTTGCATTTAGCAATTATATTGTATTACAATATATTAAGCTGCAGAAAACCTAATCTAACATCATAATTTAAAATCATAATTTATAGTACTTTACAAGGAGCATACAAGGCAGGTTACAATAACACATTGCCTTTCCATATCAGCCAGTAAAATTATTTACTCATCTATTGTTTAGTTTTCCAAAATGTTCTGGATAAATTTTATTCATAAAATTCAGGGAGTCCTTACAGCAGAGCTCCATTAAGATGTCCAAATATACCAGCGTACTATTTACTGAAATTTAGTGACTGGTGCTCTTTCTAAATAACTATTTGGGTTGAATGTTTGCATTAAAAGGGGTGTGGTTTCAGAAAAGGAAGGTTGTTCGAGGAAGTTTAGATTTATCCAGATATCCTTTGCTGCTAAAAATCAAACGAAAGGAGGAAGAATCCATTTTTAAAAGACTTTTTATACAGGTTGTGACACAGCATTTGATGAATCATTTAATATGCGACACGTGATGCAGAGTGTCAACAACTGGCTCCTGTTGCAGTCTTTGTTTGGAGCTCAGTTCCACTCGGTCTCGGATAAACTTCAGAAAGCAGCAGATTGGAGCCAGCTCCCAGTGTATCTAGTCATTCGAATATTTTGAATAAGCTTTTGTCAAGTATGTATTACTGTTTAAATCTAGCATTAAGAATCTAGTATTAAAAGGAATATGGGCTACTTAACAGCTGATTTGCCAGTTAATGGTTTAATTCTAGTACAGTATCTGGCTTAAATTTATTATTCCAGTTAGCAATATTTTATCTGAGTATGTATTACATAGGGCTACTCAGTTTGCAGTTCAGAAGCAAGCAAGGTGCCTGTCTCAAGTTTATATAAACTAAAGCTTTTATATCATAAAGAATAGGATATGCTGATGACCAGCACTGTGACAGTAGCTCAGTCTCGATGACCTCTGTGAAACACCTGCGAGTGTATGCAAGCCCCTAGACGTTATGGGTGAGGAGGCTGCTCCCAACCCTGAAGAGAAGTTGGTCCACACTTGGCCACCTCAAGCTGGCCGCACAGGGTTTTGGTGACGCCTGGAGATGTGCCACGCGCTCTGGGTGGCACACTGCAGAGCCTGGTAGGAGATCAGGTCTTGTCTGGCCAGTGGTCACCCATAAAGGAGTTTTGCAGAGGCTGCCTGGCCGCCAGGTTGCACTCTGTTTTTGCTCTGAAAGTGAGCCTTGGTGAAAACATTACAAGATGACAGAGTGACAAAAAGGGAAGAGGGAGAGTCTCTTTACCTTCAATAAAGTGAACAAAAGCTCCTTCTTGCTCTCGTCCCTCCCTACCCAGTCCCTGCCAATCCTGTGTTTTGGTGCTGGTGTGTCACATCAAGGTATGAGGTGCACAGCCCAGAAAATACCTGAAAATAAAAGAACCTTAGATCTAAGCCTAATTTTTTTTTGTTTTAAGAACACATTAGCACTCTGACAGTTTGCGCTGATATGGGACCCACCTCTCTGGAGGGGTATGTTCTCTGAGAATAAGCCAGATGTTAGAAAGACAGGGAGACCTCTGGTTTTGGGTGCAAGGTCTCTTATGTAGCAGGAGTGGCTCTGTACTTGCAAGTGTGTGGTCTGTGCTTGAGGCAGCATACTGTACCAGTGAATGATGCCTCTGGTCTCTGTTGTGCCTTACATAAACAAAAATACTTTGCATACTTTAATTAAACTGTATGCTGAATCATTTTGCACAGTAATATTAATCCTTCAGTCTATGACATTAGTGTGCTTTCCTTGTTTAGAATATTAATGATGTCATTGTGCATTTGCAAGTATGTTGGCAGTTTATGTGATAATTGTCTAATTGTCAAAACTAGAAATTGCCCCTGATAGCATGGGATGCAAAGGCTGCAAGATTTATTTTGTGCCTCTGAGCGGAGCATTTTATTTGACATGACCGTCTCCATAATTGTGGTCTCACTAAGGCATGCATCTTTAAGTTTGGGTGACTGAAAGAGGTCGCTGCACTTTCCAATGAAACTGGTGGGGTCTTTCTTCCAGGGAGATGGATTTTTGGAGAGTCCAGCTCATTGCTAGAGAGAGAATACAGGTTAGATCTTGATAGAAAAGACAGCTGTCCCACAATGAAGCTTTCCAAGTTCACATTCATGTATTTTATTTTCATAGTTCCACTGTACAAGTGGTGGAGGCAAACCATTAATTGCACTTAGTCTTTTCTTTAGCCCCTTGCTCTGACCTGATGCTCCAATATGTTCTGGCTCTTCTTGTCTATCAAGGTGTCTGTGATGGACAATGCGAGAGAAGCTCTCTCATCTACATCTTCACTTGCATACAGTGCTCTGTCTCTTCAGACCCTTTTAGGGTTTTTTTTTTCCCCTTTTATTTCCAGAAGAATAAACTTTCTTTTTCTAGCTTTCCTACAGACTTGCCTTTCACACCTTTCCTTTCACATACAGCAGGTTGGTTGTACCCAGATACTGCTCTTCAAGCTTTCCTCACTGTGTCATCACACAGCACCTTCACATTGAGCTCTTTGGTCTTTCCCATGCTCTCATGCACGTTCTTTGTGCCTGCTGAATACCTGCCTTTCTATTCCTATGAACACTTGGAGCTAGACCAAAGTTCGGTTTTCTCTTCCAAAGGCTGAAATGGGGACAAAGTCTGAGACTTTGCTAGATCCTAAGCCAGCTTCTTACCACCTGGCAAAAAGAAATGAGATGCAGTTTTTCCACCTCACGCTTCCAAGCTTCATCTTGCACTGAATCCCAATTGCAATCTGCGGTTCGCCCTACATTCTTAGCAAAGACAGCAAACAACATCATTTCCATGGAAAGCCTATGCTCCGTGATGTCCTGGCGAAGTCTTTGGTATAAATGGGGTGGGTGTGCAAATTGCCACCTACTTTTAAAATACTTAATGGATTCCACGATTGCAGGTTGTAAATCAACTCCCTTGTTGAACTTGGTCTTATATACCAGTAATTTTCCTATATTGTGATGAAGAATAAACAATACTCAGGGAAATAAATGTGTATAAAAAGAATGAAACTAGGAATTACGTGTACAGCTAATATAGTGTACTAACGTTGTTCAGTGATAAAGTTAACCAATGGAGCCAAGACGTGAAAAGATGAATTACAGCATCGCCTGGCAAAAAACATACGATGAAAATTTGCCCTTGCCTTCAAAAATGTTCCAACTCAAGTTGCTTTTCTGGGGTTTATGGCTACATTTTGGAGCATTGTTCCCTAAATTTGAAGGTGTCCTTTGTTTCCGTGTGTGATTCTGAGCCCTGGAGCTGACTTCCAGAGTATATAGACTTCTACAGACTTCAGCAGGTTGACTTGCAGCCATAGCAAAGCCCTAGGTGAAAAGTCCTTGAACTTTCTATTCATTGTCTGTCGTCTTCTTTATTACATTTAAATTGATTGACTCTCCAATGCCATTATAAGTATAATATTTCCCAGGTTATTTAGCTGTGGTCTATTTTTGCTGGGGACTTGTAATATATTGAATACTCAGCCTGACAGACCCCCTTCTTTATCGAAGTCTGAGAGATTTCAGGTCACGGGTGCAAAGGTCTCCCTGATAAATACCTTTGTTTTGGGAAACCCATTTCACGTGTGTACTTATGACAGTGAAAAAAAGAAGAGAAGCGGAATCTGAAGAATATGTTGTCTTGAGCTAAAAGATAACTATCGTGTCTAATTTAGTAATTGTTATAGAGACAATGTGAGTGCAATCAACAGATCTCTCCAGTCAGAGAGGAAATGTCATTGCGCAAATAAAGACCTCGGAATACTTTTGTTTGCTCTTGGGGCTCAGGCAACCCTACTTTGGAAATTAGTCTCAGCTATAGGCTGGTGTTATACAAATTACAACAAGAAAATTTCCCTTTTTCTCCCCCAGGCACCAGCATGCAGCACTGCCAGCACCCTGGGGTCCACACAGGCAGGGTTAGGGGTCCCCAGGCTTTGCTTTCCCACCTGAAATAGGCTTAGCTACCACCATTTCGTACGTTAGCAGGATGACAGCTAACAGACCAAACATAATGCTTAGATAATGTCATCTCTTGGTCAAAATAGTAGCCGTATGATCAAGTGTATTTCAGTGCACACAGCAATATACAGAACTGTTTGCTTGGGCTTTTTTTGTTGGGTTCTTTTTTTTTGTTTGTTGGTTTTTGGTTTTTTTTACATATAGCTGTAATAATGAAATATAAAAGTGACCCTTTTGGCTTGTTTGTTTGGACATACGTTTTAATCTTGACCCTCCTGACAAAGCAAAGACAATAACCAGGTACCACTGAGCACATTCTGCCTTTGCTTTATCTGTGCAGGTATCTGTCCTTCCCTTCCTCTGTGCATCCTCACATCTGTAAGACAGTTGACATTAACAAGACACACACACACACAAATTGCACTCAGAAGTGATTAAAAGGCATTGCATTATGTTTTAAAAGGTGGCTTAAGTCATTTAGTTACTTTCTGTAAATTCAGCTCTTGGATCTCCAAACTTTCCACCCCCTCATAGCCCCTGTGCTTTGCCAGTGGGAGCCACAGCAGCTTTCCCACCTCAGCCGAGGCGGGGGAGGGAGGGGGGAGCTGGAGAGGAGGTGCCGCGTGCCCCAGTGCGCACAGAGAGATCACCAAGTCTTTGAAAAATAAAAGTGGTACTATTTCAACTCAGCACAAAAATGTAAGAAAAAGTTGCTCTTTTTCTGACATATTTTTTACATCTCCACGTGAATACAGATGTGTGTGTGAGTCACCACAATGTAAATACACATCTTTTGGCTATAAGACAAAACTGACGTCTTGATCATTAAAGATTGCCTGACATTTTTAGAGTGGTACAGCTGTTAACCTTTATGTCTTCACTGGGTGCAAATGTGGGTAATTACATCGTAAGCGATTCTAAGATGGGCTGAGGGCTTCCTGACAGCGCCGAGCACTTCCAGTCCATGCCAACACCAGGATCCACTGGTCCGGCAGGACAGGGCTCTGCACTGAGCATCACTTCAGGAAAAGGTCTGTATTCATCTGAAACTATATAGTCAGCTTCAACTGGGGGCCCAATGTGTGCTGGCTTAAGTTTGACTTGGTTTAAGTTACAGGGGAACAATTATCTCCTGTGGAAAAGGCCCAGGTGATGAAGGAACGCCGTAACCATCTTGGCAGCTGCTGAGAAGCAAAGTCGGTGCCTGTTATTGCAACAGCGAGTGCATCAGACCATCTTATCACCAGCCAGAGCGGGTGAGATAATGCCGATAATCTCGAGTTTCTTGGTTATATCTGATGTGTTTTTAACACCTCGCCGAGTTTTGAGATGGAAAGAACCATGAGGGAAGAAAAAGATATGTACATATATGTATATGCAGAGTATCTTCTACCCTTTATTATGCAGGTATTTTCAGAAGTTTTAAATGCCGTCTTTGGAGCAGATGATTCAGATAGCACGTGGAGGGAAGGGAGAGAAGCTGGGAGGACCTTCTTTTCAAGCTGACTTGAAAGAGCACAATATAGGTAAATTAATTGCCACAACATTGCTGTCGGCCATGGATGAGATGATACCTTCCTCTGGTTGAGGGCCTGTAAGCCTCTATGGATGGTGCACGAGGCGTGCATGATTAAGGGCATCTCTAACAGCTTTTCTACTTTGGAAGACTGTGGATTCACAAGTGCCATCTTTACATCTGCTCGCTTTCGCTCACGTAGCGCTATGTTAATTGCAATACAATTTAGAAAATTCAAAAGTACCGTTTGAGCAAAGTCCTTTTTCCCTATTCAGGGTAACCTCCCGTGTGAGAGTACACTTGACTGCTGGGTTTTTTTAAATAAATTAGGACTGGTTTTAATAGGGTTTAAGCAATGAAAGCACCTGGTTCTGGGTATCACTGTGGCCAAGAGTAGCCTTACAAAGACATGCTGAGGAGAAGCTGCATTGGCTCTGAAGTTAACAGCCTTTCACCACAGCGTTTAAATTGAGATGTTTTTACCCTGTGTTTTCCTTCCCATATTTTATTTTATTCTTCTCTCATAGTTTCCTCATCCATGCAGTGATCAGCCCTGATATATGATAGGGATTTTCACTTGAAGGACTGTGCATCTTTAAAATGTCTTCCCTTTATTCTTCCTAGTTCTTACACATGTAATTTCCCCTTTAATTTGACATCATTTAACGGCACATTACACGTCAATGATGTGATCTGTGAATATTTACAATGTTCGTGTCATTTTTATTTTCTAATCCAATTTAAGTAGCTCTGCTTTTTATGACATCATGAATTCTTCAGTCTTTTTAGTCTTTTTGGAACTAATTATTCCATTAGTTCCTTTGAACTAGCTCCGTGTTGTCAGTCATTTTCTTCCCGTTTGATCA
Organism: Falco cherrug; assembly: GCF_023634085.1. Lineage (NCBI taxonomy): Eukaryota > Metazoa > Chordata > Aves > Falconiformes > Falconidae > Falco > Falco cherrug. Next base: position 42,723,911 of record NC_073704.1, on the reverse strand, counting down.
TAAGACCTTTGCTGCCCTCCTTTGCATCTGCTGCCAGAGCTGGAGGAGGAGGTGACCACTGCTAATAACTGCGCCAGGGGCCTCACCCCCACCCCCAACACATTTTTACAACTGAAACAAAATTATATATAAAGTCTTTTAAATATATTTGACTGAGCAACTTTCTTCCGATTCAAACTTTTATGTCTTGACAGTAAATGTCGTTGTGTTGTACTTTATGAGGCACGGTCTCCAAGCTGTAGAGGACACTCTTCCCAGCTGTTTGGCTTTTTGCTTCTTCATCTACCCAGGGATGTAACAGAAAACAAAGCAACTGGTTTTGAGTGTAAAGTGGAGAAGAAAACACAAAATGAATTTAACTTGCTGCCATATGGCCCAGCTCATATATTATGACTCATGGTTTATGCTTATTTCTAATATCTGGGTTTGAGAAATTAACAGAAGATAGCCTTAACTTATTAAGCAGTCCAGGATTCCCTAAGACTTTCCAAACCTGCTTGCCTGTTAGCATCCAAAGGAGGCTGAAACGTGTAATAAACGGTCTCGGACCACACGCCAGCAAAGATCCCTGATCTGCCCACAGGACCAGCCTCTCCTATCTCCCTTGTTTACTGGGAATGTTTAACATTTCCTCTGTAATGCTAAAGAGCTCTGTTGTCTGTTGCTGCCCTCTGTAGTGATAGAGTAGAGACCACAAGATTTCTCTTGTGCAGCAATAACTCTGTTTATTAGCAATTGCAAATACATTATGAAATTAACTGTCACTGCAGATCGAGGGTTTTCCTAGTTTTTGATTCTGTTGCTTGCTTTTGTTTGGGATTACTTGATCTCCACAAAATTACCAGGTTGATGGGTCTTTATGTTTGGTTTTTTTTTTTTAATTATTATTATTTTCCCAGTTAACGTTTAGAATAAGGCAGGTTGATATTTTTAGTATGTTGACCTGCTTTAAATACAGTATCTTAAAAAACATAAAAACTCAAATCATTTTACACAGACCATAGAAAAGAGAGAGGCTGCTGTAGATTTCACAACATAACATTTTTTTTTCTAAAAGAAAAGGGAAAATTCACAGAAAATCCCATTGCCTCATTTCTTCAAAACTTGTAACTAGATAAGTAACTTTTTTTGTAAAGTCGGATGTAAAATGCACACTACTTGGGGAATAAAAAACAAATATTGACATGTCTGTTGTCTGGCCTCTTACATTGTTAAACAGATTTCTCCTCTGGACAGTGGCTCGCTGATAACCATCAGTATTTTATGGTAGCAGCAAGTGCAATATAAACTGTGTCTGCTGAGAAAATAATGCTACCAGGTAGTGTAACTACCCTACCTCCCCATATTGCACTAATTATTTTATTTTCTCGTGGTATAAAAACCAAGAATAATTAATCTTTGAATAGAGAAGAGTTTATAAAACTTTGAGTAAAATTAGACTGTGAATGATAAACAGCAATCCTCACATTTTAGTTGGTGGAAGTAGAAGTCTCCTATGCTGTTGTCTTAGAGAGATTTTCGAAGAGTGGTAGCTGTGGACTCTTAATTTTTGTATAATGGCAAATAACTTTATTTGCAAAAGACAATCTCGAAAGTCCACCCTGGCCATCTTCCAGGTAATACAGCAAACTTAACGTGAGCTAATGATTCATTTCCAAAGTCCAGAGTGTGTGGGTTCTGATGTTTGCAACACAGGCACTTTGTTGCATTCAATGACACAGGGTGTTTTCATCTGGAGATCAGAATGACTGCGCTCCTCAAAGGGGATCGTGTGTTGTGTCAGCCACACGTTAAAGAAGTTTAAGTGTCTGTGATGTCCATATGCTTGCAGCGTTTGAAATGGCTCTTCAGTGTCTGTGACTGGTGCAGTTGAAGTGGCAGAGTTCACATGTGGAAATGACTTTTAAGTTTAAACCACAATAGAGGAAAATTTACCTGGGAACTCCAGAACAACTGGTTTTTCTGTGTCTTTTTTTTCACAGCCCCCAGTTTTCTGCAAGATAAATTTCACACTCAGATCTTCTATTAAATTTCCTCTCTATTTCCATTGTCCTCCTCCAGTTCCACCTCTTTCCTCTGTTCTGACGTTACTCTTTTCTTCTCAATCTTTCATCTTTTATTCCCTCTTTGCTTACAAAAATGTTTTTCTTTTTATCTTCCTAAATGGTGCTAGTAGTTAGAAAGAAAAGCCACCTGTATCATTTATGGTGGCTCAACTTGTATTAGATGTAGATGCTGTCCATACTGCTGTCTTGCCCTCGTAGGTATAATACGTAGAAAACGAAGCAGTGTGGGGGGGTGGGGGATGAGGGGTGGGGTAGAAAAGAAAAAAAGGAGGGAAAGCAGAAAGCTTATAGTACTTTTCTTTCAATTTCTTTCTGTCTCCCTGAATGTACCAGCCAGGAACCTCTCTTTCTCCTGGTGAAAATGGTGATTCTCATGAGCTGCAGATCTTTGTCTATGGACGAGGGAGGGATGATATGTCTCCTTCAAGTTCTGCATGCTGCTGTGTCCCAGCTGCATCTCGTCTGCACCAGGGATCTGCTGCTCCTTTTTCCTTCCATGCTGCCTTGCCTGGTGAGCTCATGCTTGGCAGGCATTGAGAAGGTGAAGAAAGAGTGAATTTGTATGATTTGCCCACCGAGACAGTGTCTTTAGGCAGGTGAGGCCTGTTATTGAATAACCTACACGCAGAATGAAGAGAGATGGTGGACCAGACTCCTTCACCCAGAGCTGAGGTTGTTTTTATGGTGGTGGGTATAAGCATCTTCTCGGAGGCTGTCATGATTTCCACCCACAGGTGAACCTTCTGTGGGCTGTGTCAGCGCTTTGGACTTTGCAGGCCAGGAGCAGCTTTCAGACCCCCCAGCCCAAGAGCATCTTGACATGCTTGTAGACCAGCCCAAAGCTTCTTAGGAACGTGTCTTCAAGGGTGTGTACAGATAGAGGTGCCCAACTTTGTCTGGGCTCCCAGGTGGTTGACTTTGCACCCAGTCCATCGTGGTCTGAAACGGGTGCAGGAGCTCCTGGACAGTGGCCTGACACCCAAAAGCAGGGCATGCCAGCTCCAGCATGATATTTCCACTCATTGTCTCTTACAAGACTCATCAACTTAAGCTTTGCTGTCTTTGATTTAAAGCTATGAACATGTAACAACTACATAAAGAGTTCTTCTTGGCAGGGAAGTAGGTACATTGAGCAGTTGCCAGAAGTTCTCTTTCCAGTTCCCAGTTGAGCTTCCTCTTATTTTTGCTTGTACTACAGCAGCAGCTACAATATTTAAGCATGTCCAGCATGTCCCTGTCGTTGGAAAACAGGATTTGTGTCCCCAGACGTTAACAACTAGACAAGATATAACATTTTCGCCAAAGCAATGTTCACGCTGGACTAAAGTCTAATTCTTCTCACTCTTAGACTGGTGCTCAGCCAGGAGAGCACATGGTCTCACAACAGACCACAGTACATCCAACACTGTTCTCCTCCTAAAGTAGTGGAGAAGAAAAGGGAATGTATGTCTGAATACTCAAGAGCAAGGTATCAAAAAACCCCAGATTTGGACAATTATCCTCAATCTTATAACATTATTTTAAAGATATCAAAAATTCAAATCTACAGGTATGTGAAAGCTAATGGTATTTTGAGGATTAAATAACATTCAACAATAAACCCCAGAAAACAATAATGCCAGACAAATAACTTTCCATATTAAGTAAATAAAGGAAATAAATTGTCATTATAGCATAGCTAGGTGTTAAATTTATATGCTAATAATTACGTAGTTGTTAGAAAGAATAGTTCAGTCTGATCATGTAGAATCAAAAGCAGTAAGATGCATTGTGGAAAGGGTTTTCTTTAATCCTCCTTGCCTAGCCTATATGTATGTGTGTGTTTGTGCTCTCTGGGAAAGAGTGATGCCCCCCACCAAGCAGAGTAGCTTCCTTTTCCTTTCAGGAGGTATCTTTTGAAATATTTCCTGTGCTCAGAAGTTTAAAAAAGAGCCACCAGATCCTACTGAATTTGTTAATAAATATGGAGAACAGGGTGGATTTTTTTTCCTCCACCAAATTGTCTGCAGTGGGAGTAGGAAAAGGAAAAAACAAACCCTCAACAGAATAAAATTTTTGTAACCGAGTTACAATGTCAAAATCTTTATTGATGACATATTGCAAAAATAACCCTGTGTGTTAGTCTTTCACGTGCAAATGGGAAAAAGCACATATGCTTCTTCTAAACTGAGGGTATTTAGTTTGTAATCATTTAGGAGCAATGAAGTGGAACTCCATTAGGTCCATGGCCATTTCAATGCAGCCATGCTGATGCTCAGGGTAGACAGTGCTCAGCACAGAGGCAGATTAAACAGAAAAAGAAATGACAGCAACTATCTTATAAAAAAGTCTATTTTGTGTCATTAACCCAGCTCTTGCATTCATAATAATCACTGTGATGGCCGCAGGTAAAGCAAGCTGCTTGGTTAAGTCCCTCTGTAAAATTTCCATGCGTTTACATTGGGTGTTTTGTGTTGAAAAATTATCAAACAATCTGGTGAACCCAACCTTCATCTCACATGGGACGAAGAGAAGTACCAAAAGTTAGTTTGGAATAAGACATTTTAAATTCAGGCAGTTATTGAATTCCTTTTCTGTGCTGTTTTGATGAAAACAGGATTACTAGGAGATCTAGACACCATAAGACCCATAAAATTTCTCTTAACTTAAGGGAAAGCTTATACGCATAAAATCGCACACGCATAAATCTAGCCAAAGCATTCAAGTATCCCAATTTTTAAATTTCAAATGTATTACAAATAATTTCTCGTATTATAAATCCAATCCTCAGCGTGCACTGAAATGCATTTATATTATCTGAATATCGATTGTTTTCCCAGAGGAATTGCAATCCGGATTTTTCGTTTTATATATATACCTGTCTCTGTATTTTGCTATTTATTGATTGAACCCACTGGCAAATTAACTGTATTTTTATTTCCCTGAAGTTATGTAAATTAGTCAGGAAAGTGTGAAAAGCAAACCATCACTTGGCTGCCCGTGGCTGGCTAGAAGAGCGAAATCCTGGATTGCTTTGGTATGCGGTGCCGTGCCGGAGGTCTGGCTGTGCGGCACAATGTGGGTCCGGGGCGGTGGGGCAGGTGGTTGGGGTGGTGGGGCAGGGATGTGCCCTGGGGCACTGGGTATCCTTGGCACCTGTGTGTCCATCGGACCCCAGTGCTGGAGATAAGCTCATATGGGAGGGCGGGCCGCTTGTGCAGGGGTTTAAAGCGTGTGCTTTGGACATGGGCGTGCTCTTAAGCAGTTTAATTATAAGCAGTTTAATTATTTGTGGTAGAGAGGATTTACTATTTTCCTCCTTAATGAAATAAATCGCTTTCCAGCCGGTCTGCCTGAAGGGCCCAGGGTGATCGAACGGTGCTGAAAGTTTTGAGGACGTTTTCTTGCAGTTTTCCTCAGCTGCAAAATGCATCAAATAAACAGTTTTCAACACTCCCAGCTTCAGGAAATGCTTGAATCTCAGAAAAGCATATAATTGAGTGTACCTGTGGTACAGGACTATGTCTAATCAGTCGGCTGTGTAGGTGGGTAGTGTCAAGTGCCATTCAACTGCTTCCCCTGAGGTCTGGGGAAACAAGGAGGAGGGGTAGTGATAAGACAAAGATATATAACCATGTTGACCACTGAAGTACATGGTTAACAACTTAATTATCTGAGTTCAGCTATCAGTCAGAAACAAACCTGTACAATTTAGACATACTTTATAATTTGCTATAAAAACGGCATGATAAGGACAGTGTTTCTAGAATTAGAATCTGCATTAAGTGTGTTTAATTTAATTTTTCTAATTATATTTCTAATAGCTTAAATATGTGCACTGATAAAATGGTTAGCCACCTGCATTTAAATGCCACCTGATGCGTTTATTTTGGAACAGTGGAAGATTGATATAATTTGAGCTCAAGTTCCTCTGAAAATTCCTTTATTAATGGGTGTTAAATGATTCTTTGTGGCTATGCTGCACGTGAAATTATAGAGCTGCTATCATTGTGGGAATTGCTGTGAAATGCTTTAAATCTGAAAACATTTATTATGTTTTCTGAGCTGTGGATATGAGTCTGTTTAATTAAAAACTAAAAGTTGCGTTGGCATTTCACAGTTCTTCAGTGTTCATTAATTGTGGGATTTTTTTTTTTAATCAGGTGAGTTAAAATTTTTGTATAGTAGTATGCGGATTAAGTGTATTTCCATATTAAGCATCCCCATAAGACACAGATTTATCAAATTATTTTAATAGCCAAAAATACAACTAACTATATGTTACAGCTTCAGTGATAGCTGCCTGTGTTCATATGTTTGAGGTTTACTAAATAATTCCTCTTTTAAGGTGAAATTGTGCACTTTTGCCTAGATCTCTGCATCAGATCAAAGTGAGTATTAAAAAAGTGGTTAGAAAAACATGAAAAAAAATCTCTCTTCCTTTCATATGAGTAAATGAAAATTGACTTTTATAAAAACTTCTGCGCAGCTGATACTGAGAGAGGATGTCTCCAGGCCAATTTGAAAGGTATAATAAATTACAAATAAAATAATGATCTAGAAAACGTTATTTAAAAAAAAATCAAAATAACTTAATTTCATGAATTGTACACTGCAGATACTGTTTACAAGGCTATGAGAGAAACATAAATCCATAAAATCAATGTTTATTAATTGTTTATTTGTACGCTGAGCTCCATTTATTTTTCTGTATTTTACCACCAAATGATGAGGTTGTGCCGTGATTGCAACGTGGAGGAAACCCAGCAGAGCAGGTGCCTTTCTGCTGAGACAAATTAAACACAGAATTGGTGTGAAAGTAGAACTTAAGTTTTATGAAACAAGGTCAGATAAAAAAAAAAAAAACAAACAACAAACCCAACTCTTTAACGAGTATCCTAAAAGACCTGACAAAATGAAACTAGGCACATCCTAGCAGCCCCCACAGCTGCCCTATGCACCTAGGCTGGGCTCTGCTGTGGTACCCATAATAACTGGTAAGCTGGTAACTGGTAATCATGGTTACTAGCTGCAGGCAGAGCTCAAGCAGGGCAGATGGGCGAAGCAATTGGTATCTGCTCCCAGGATGCTGCTGGAGAAGCTGTGCTCGTGCAACGAGGGGCCAGACCACACGCCCCTGGTCTTTCTTTGAAGTTAAATACTTATTTTCTGCTTTCCCCAGAGAACTTCACCATCTGATGTGGCCTCAGTGAACAGTTTTCTCTCTCTCTTGTGTCTTAGGGTGCTGGCTGGCTTGGTGCGGGAGCTGCTTGCTCCATTGGTTCTGCTGTGTGTCCATGTTCTTCATTTTTAAATGCTTGACATGGTGCAAGATTTTAAAAAAACACCCAGGAACTAACTTATTTGATTCAAGAGCCAGTGTTGGAAAAAGCCAAAGTGTGCAAATCTCATCTTAAGCACTTTAAACAAGAGGAACACTGATTTTTCAAAACAAAACATGACAAAACTGTGGGCTCCCTCTAAGCCCCTTGAAGTCACTGGGATTCCTTTTATTGACTTGGCTGAGCACTGGATAAGGCAGCAGAAGTGAATGCCACACGTACAAAAGGACCCCGACTAGTTGGCATATGATTGTTTTCAATTTCATGGCCCTTTGATCTTGTATGGATTCCCTTAACATTTACCTTGATAGAAGAAGTATTTTCAGTTGCTTGCACCAGGGGCGTGTTAATCTTTACATATTTATATTTTGACTGAGGGTACATGCATAAGCTGCTGGGGGTGTTGGGGTACAAACCTGTGGCAAGGCAGTGGGGCATCAGCAGCTGTACCCGTATGTGGTGTCAGAATTCGGGGTACGGCGGAGGCAGCCCCAGCATCTCGCCCTGCCATGGGCAGGATGCTGTCCCTGTGTGCATGATCACCTCTGCCAGCCCAAACCCCTGCTTACTTTGCAGTATTTTCCTCATTTCCCTGCAGCCATGTTACAGTTTTTCTGGTTTTCTGGTCTATCGATATATTTTCTTTTCAAATCAATCCCATAGTTGGTTAAAATTGATAAACTCACTGGCAGAGACTAACGCTTTTTTTTTTTTTTCTGAGCCCTTAGCCAATCTTACCTATCATTGAAGTTCTGCCATAAAAGATCATGTAGAAGCCGATCTTTTGAGTGCGATGCCAGAATGTAATTGGCCATTATTATGCCCACACCTGGGTTTTCTGGGCTGCATGCAATGCTAGCCCATGGCACGGCATTAGAAAAAATAGGCAGTTTAGATCATCTGGCAGAGAAGGATGATAAACCATAACTAAGCTTTATTGTCTTTTTTTATGAATTATAATGAAATGAATTAATCTCCATAGAAAAGTAGAAGTTTTTATAGCTGTAAATGTATATCTGAAATGAACTACAAATTCGCCGAGCCTGGCATAGGGCAGGTGCTTTCTCACACCAAGGATTTTGCCTCCAGCCCTGTTACTGTTTGGTCATGTTCTCTGTCTTTTTGGCAGTAACATGCTTTATTTGAAAGACTTTATTAGATGATGCTTTATGCCTATGCAATATGGCCAACAGTGTCTGTCCTAAACACTTCCTACCAGAGAAGCTTTGAATCATTGCCAAAAAAATGGTTTGCATCTCAGGGTGCTGTTATCCAGGTATTACCAGGAGTTTAAACATCGGAGTGGAGCTGTGGTGTGGCATAGGCTTCCTCCCCAGCACCCAAGGGATGCTTTGCTGCAAGTTATCCCCAGCCGCGGGCTGACGCTAACAAATTCCCCAATGAGGACAAGGATGCTGGGGAACACGCTGCCTGTTGAAACGTGCTGAGCCGGGGGAAAGCCTTGGGTGTACATGGGATGTTTCCGCGGCTCAGCTGTGCTTAAATCCTTAACGATGTGATGTTGCTTTGCTCAGCGCCTTCTCTGCCCGCTGGCTAAACGATCCCTGTCCTGCGCTTCCGTGACAAACACTTTTATAATGCTTCATTATAACAGACGGCTGAGAGACAAGTGAGATGTACAAGTACAAGAAAATGAAATCAGTATTTAATTACTAAATATTCTACATCTAAAATAAAAAAAGCTTAAATAATTCAGTTTGATTTGGTCTAATTAGCCTGATTTCCTAGTATTTAGCCCTAATTATGTGATACATAAGCCCTAATTATGTGGTACGTATACAGTGTGCTCTCTAAAGTTAAAGATCAGAACGGATACTGACTTAAATGATAAAATATGTTAAATTATTAATTATAATTAATCTTACAAAATAGGCATAATTAGTTTAAGTACTTTAGATATTCTACTTAATAGCATTACGCATTATATGCAAGGTTTGAACATTTTACGAATACTGTATCAAATGGAAAATACTGGTGAGTACTTTGGTTTGATGATAATCTTCCCCTGTAGCAGGCTGGGCTGCTGCGGCGTGCCAGGCTCTCCCTGCTGAACTGGGCTGTGTGTCTGAACACCTTTGGTGCCCTGCCCTCTCCCACCGCTGACGAGGGCTTGCAAAGCCTGTTCTGTTTCCCCTCTCGGTTTATCAGATGGCGTTGTGTTAGAAAAGCCATGGAGGATACCAGCCTGCCTCGCAGTACCCAGTGTAGCAGGGCTCTAGGTGTTCAGAAACCACTCCTTCCTTTTGCTGCTTTCATTGAGGTTACGGCAGATTTGCTGGCGGCGGGAGGAGATCAGCTCACGAACGCCTTTAAATTCTTATTTACCGAAGCGACTTGTTGCTGATGCGTGCTCGGCATGCAGCCAGCGGGATTGCTCGAACTGGTACAGGCTTTACCTTTGAATCATTTGTCTCTTTGCTCAGGAAACAGCAGAGCTGCACCAGAGTTGAGGCTGAAAGGTAAAGCCCTAACCCCCCTGGGACGGGGAGCCCAGCAAGGCACAAGCTGAAGGCCATGGCAGCACCGGGTAGCATCGTCCAGGGGAGCCCCAGCCTGCAGAGGTGGGAACGGTCCCTCGAACAGGGCTTGTTCTTTACAACAACTGCAGGAGCTGCTGTTAGTTGAAATCAATCAGTGCACTAAAAAAAAATGGTGAGATATTTATAGTTCTTCTACTTAAAATGTGCTTTACAACTCGTTTCTCTAATATAATGTAGGCAAAATTGGGCTGGAATTACTGTGAAAACTATGTCTCACCAGAATTCTTTTTTTATAGTTCTGTCTTTTGATTAGGTCAGAAGTTTGTGGGGTCAGCTTTGCTGTGGTGCTTCAGCACAGCCCTTGTCAGGAGAATGCAGTAATATGCACTAGGGTCAAAAAGAGGGGATTCCAAAATCACCTGAAAAAGGGAAGGGGAGGGAAAAAAAAAAAAGTTATGAGGTTTTCCATTTCAACATTTTCAGAAACAAGGGCAGCAGGAATACATTCAAGAATATTTTTATAAACAGATTCGCTCCTTATTAAAACCAGTGTCAATGATTTACAACACTTTCGCTGCATTCGGGCAGTAACCCTTTGTGTACTTAATGAAAGATCGTAATGAGTTCACCTTACAAACAGTCACATTATGAATATTACAAAAGCTCTGTTTATTTTTTATCTTTAAATTGACTACTGTAAAAAAAAGACCCAAAATATGCTTGAAAACATTACTTGAAGATTTTCTTTTGTTAGATTTTGATTGCATTTATAGCAAAAAAATCCCACACTGTAATCCATTGCAACTTCCTTTCTTTTATGGCAAAACTTGTAAATAATTCTTTTCCTTTTTATCTTTTCATGAGTGCTTGCATACGTATCCTAACACAATGTAAAATGCACGTGCTTTGTATTGATATGTATTGCAAATTGTGCATGCATACAGCTAAATTCTCATCTCTACCATCATATCTTCATCTCAGGTAAGCAGGCAAAGCGGGCAGTACAGGCAAGCCAGGCTCAGAAGCCTGAAGATGTACTATAAAACATAAGGGATTTTATTTGCCATGCGTTTCTGTTTCCTATATAACAGCAAACAAAATTAAATTATGGTGCAGAAGACTTGCAGATAGGAAACTAAGTATAGTAACACTGTACGCGTATGTGTTAGAAATCGCTTTAAATAGTTCAGACTATTTATACCGATGCAAGATTCGAGGTGTTGGCAGTGCTGGGAGCGTGAAAGGGGGTGTGGGGGTCATTGGGAGGGGGTTCAGGACCTGGGACCCGTGGGTCAGCAACCAGCCTGGCCCAGGGCACCCAAGCCCCTGCCACTACTGGGACACCCTGGGAAGATCCCATGACCAGGGGAAATTGCTCACAAATACAATCTGTTGCACTTCTGGGAACATTAAACCTCAAATCTTTCGGATGTTGCAGAAGATATGAATAGCTTTCTTCTTATTTATTCAAAATTAGTAACAGTGTGGGGGCTAGATGCGGAAATCACAGAGTACTAGAAAGAGTGGTTTTGCAGAACTTGTTTTTCAAATATTATAAATGAGATTTTTTGTTACATATCCAGCTAAATTTTTACAGACTGAGGGTTTCACAGATGCACTTGAGTAAGTATAGAAAATACAGATTAACTAAAGGATGTGTTGAAACTGTTCCAATGGACCACGGAGTACATCCATGAGAAAAATAAATTTTCAAATAAATAAATTTTCAATAAATTTTCAACTTTGAAACACCTTCAAAGCTCCATTAAAAAGCACATCGTATGAGCTACATTTCCATATGAAGCCAATGCCACATGCACGCTCCTCTCGTGCCTGTTCTTCAGCTGGTTTTAGGCACCTGATTTACTAATGCACTTTCACTTGCATTATTTCCTGTGTGAGCTAAATTGAATTTTTCTGAAGAAAAATTATTTTTTAAAATGAGCTTCTGTACAGAGCAGTGTTCTGCCTGAAGTCCATCATGTCTTGCGGGGAACAGCCCATCCCCCCACCGTAAAGCCCACTGGGAGGTGATCTGTGGGACCGGGATGCAGTGCGGTGGTGCCAGGTGTGGTGATTTCTTCTGTCTGTATCTAGTGAAGGAACAATTTGTAGATAAAAAATTAAAGGCGCTAAAACTGTAGTAAAAATGCTTCGAGTGTATGACTAGATGATAAGCATTACTTTGAAGTTTTTGAAGATAAATTCAAGAGAGAGTTAAATGGCTCTGGGTTTCCTTTGCTATGAAAAAAATCTTCAAGACAAGGGGGACGACCTGTGGTTTAAGTGCAGTGGGCTTTTAAAAAATGGCTATTTAATGACTATCTTTGCTCCAAATCCCTTCCAATATTTGCAGTGGAGAGAGATGAGTGCATTTGGACTTGTGGGCTGGCCGTCCTCCCTTGGCTGATACTAGCAAAATGTTTTCCTTTAATTTTCTTTGGATATCTTTTAGTGCAAAGTAAGTCTCTGCTTCTTTGCAGTCATTACAATTTATTTGTCTGAACTGTGGTGATACCAGGGACTGTGACCCCATTGTGGTAGATCCTGCATGAGTAGACAGAGGAGACCGGGGGAGGCTCATGTTGAGCCTCTCTCTTGCATACAGTGTGCTCACTGGAAAATAATTTGGGAGCCAGTCAAACAGGGCATGATTTCCAGCTAAATGGCTCCTTTCTCCATTAGATACAGGTCGCAGCAGATGGGGCAAGTTGGAGATGCAGTGAGTGATGTCTTCTCCTGTCCAGAATGATGTGGAAGAAGGAAGAGTGAAGTGTTGCAAAGCAGCGTAAGGCAGTGAGATTCTGGGCTCAGGATGCTTTGGGCCAAAAAAAAAAAGCAAAACAAAAATAGCCTTGTTTAGTGGAATTAGACTGGGACTCTGTACTTTTGGCTTGGGATTTGGGAGAACTGGATTTAGCTCTCTCAGCAAACCTTGCCTATATGTTCTCTTTTCCTCCTCAATTTTTGTCCACTCTTTCATGAAACAGTTTGGTTTCATTAGAGTTGGTGTGAGTGTGGGTGGAAGTGAATTACATCCTGGAGAAGATGCCCACCCAGACACAGGGGCCACTGCTTCCCAGCATCCCTCCCTGCCGTGGTGCTGGCATCCTGCACAGCCGGGGACATCTACACGCACCAGTTCCTGAACAGTTCAGCAAATATGATATCGTTTCATACGATCCTTATCATATCCTTGCAGGGGTAACCCAGACAAATGCTAGCCCATTCTCTTTTTATTTTGCTGATGCCTTCCTGTTTCTGCTCCATGCCGTATTCACTGTCTTCTCACCCTGTAGCAATTTATGCATTTGAATAATGGAAGGGACACCTTAAATTACGTTGTCTTCAAATATTACATGGAAGGATAGGATTTGCCATTGTGGATCAGAGCACTGGTCGATCTCACCGGGGCTTCTGCCCTGCAGCAGCCGCTGGTGACCAAGGCACGGTGCCTCCTCCTTGTGTCTGCCGCCACAGCATCCTACCTGCCCCTGCGCAGCGATGGCACTGTGCAGGGGATCTGCTTTCCCAAAACATGCCACGAGCACCTCACGCCCTTCAGCAGGGTATGTATCTGTACTTTAAGACCTGTTTCTAAGCTGGTAATTTGACCCCAAATAGCTTCTCCTTCTTAATTAAGCTCTCTTTAGGATTTTCTCAGATGTTCACGATTTACAAAGTATTTCTTAATAATCTTTGCCCCGCATATACATTGATTTAATAGTTTAACTGAGTTGGATTTTCTGGCTTGTCCTTTTGCAATATGAACTGTATTTTCAAGCAGATGTAAAATAAATATGACAAACCAATACAGTGCTTTAAATTTTACTGGGAATACTGGTGAGTGAGCCTGCAACGGCTGACATGTCTGAACGTTTCTGCGCACATGGATGCACAAAAGGGCTCGTTGCAGTGTTACATGTAACACTTGATCTTTTCTGAATTTTCTCATTCCTATTTGGGTCTCTCTTCATCACCTCTTGCATAATGAAGTCTTTCTCTCCTCTGTCAAACCAATCTTTCCTTAGGCTTCAGCCCCTCCCATAGACGCTGGTGGAACTCCAACAAGAAGGCTTATTTGCCATGGGTTGGGTTTATGTTTCATATCCATTTCAGTTCTTTCCCTGTGCTGCAGAAGGCGAGCAGCGTGCACGGTGCTAAGCAGTGTATGGGAATCGAAGCTGCCTGCAGATTTGCTTTTTACCTTGAGAAAGAGAGAGGATTTCCTTAAAGTAGCTCTGATGAATGCTGATAAATGATTGAAGGAGTTTTCTTGCTGGGGTTTAAGATGGGCAGGGACTGTGTGGAGAAGTCGTCCCTAGTGTTAGCTCTGTCTTTGTTTTTCCCTGAGCAAAGCCCCTCTGTAGAAGCAGATGGCCATGTGCAGAGGGACGTGGTGCAGCACTGAGTGTGGGACTCCAGCTAAGACCATGTGTAAACACTGTCATAAGCTGTGCTTTACCGGGGCGCTAATCCATGAAGATATTAAAAATGTTACCTGCATCACGTTGCAGAGGTCTAATTGCTGATCGGGGCTGCTGTGTGCTCTGCGGGATGAGTCCCAGGCTTTCCGTCCTGCTGCTGCCCAGGGCAGGGGCTGTGCTTGCAGGCTGCCCGTGGTGAGGCGTGTACCTGGGCTTGGGCTGGGGTTTCTGCTGCCGTTCCTGATGGTCATCAATAGCCACCTCGTCACTGCGCGTCCCCCATGGGTGGTTCCTTTGCTCCCGCGGCTCTGCCAGGGGGCTGCAGCACCAGGGCAGCCACCTGCTGAGGACATGTTTTGGGAGTAGGCAAAGGTTTTAGAAGATGCAGCTTTTTCTTTATCTAGAATAAATATCTTATACCACTTTCTAATGTAGAGTGGCATAGCCAACACAAAGCTGCAGAGATGCAAATGCACACAAGTATTAAGTGAACCCACTACCAGGAGGGGATTCATACAGTCCCAGATATAAAAATTCCTTCCCATCCTCTCCCGCCCGCCCTCCTTGCCGTCTACATAGATTTTTATTTTCTTCTTTGTATAACAAATGCAATCCAATACAAGATGAGCAGAAACAGGAGTTTAATTATGTAAAATGTTGCGTACAGTCAACAAAACTTCAGGCTCCTCTGGCTGCAATTTTAAGTAGGAATTGTATGTAATTGGGGAGCTGTGTGCTGAAGTTCATGGCTCTTTGTCAATGTCCAAGCTAGAAACCCATACATGGCGTAAACTCCAGGTGAGGCCATCTCTGTAGTGTCTGTGAGCCGCCTTTGACATCATGGGTTGTTCGTCAACATCAGAGAGACATTAACAAGTTAGAGAGCTGCAGCGCACTTTTGTTAAACAATTTTGAGCTTTCCAGTCTCTGCTGGTTATTTATTTAAAGGAAAATAATTTTTCTCCTTGACAACTATATGCGACTACTCAAAGTCCATCTACAACTTGGGTAAATAAATATTAGTTGAGTGGGTTATCCCACAAACCAGACATGAAACCAAGCATCTGATCCAGTGGCACATTTGCAAATACCTGGGGCTGAACCAGGAAGCACGGCGACCAGAAGTTTACCTCTGTTTTAAAAAACAGAAGTAAATCGACTAACCAGCATTTTCAGCTTAGTGGGGTGTATTTTTCCACAAGTTTTGGACAGGATGGATTTATTTCAGTAAATATTTTCCACATTACTTGGATAGTAGCAGGTAGTAGCACATGATGGGCTCTTTGTTCTTGCCCACGGGGTGTCGGGTTACCGTCTTCCATGTGTTTATGTACTTTTTAATCTATTGTTTGTTTTATTAAGTGGATGAATATAACAAAGTGGGTTTTTTTGTTGTTTTATTGAAACTGCGTAAGAAAAATCATTTAAACCAATGCACAAAGGGATTTCTAAATCTTGGTTTAATTTTTTTTATATTCTGCATTACAATACAGAAAAAAATCTGTCCTTCTGTCTGACTAATGTTAGTTTGATGATTATAGTAATATTAACTGCTTTACTTGAGTAAGCAAAGAAAAAGTAAAATACCAGTCAGACCAGCTGCTAATTCACAGTGTGTTGTACTATGGTTATTAAAAATACCCCAAAGATGTACCTTTGTGATTCAGTCTTTTGAATTAGAAGCAGAATATTAATTTAGGCCTGAAGCATGATTAAACATTGTAAAACCCCTTAAGAATTTTCACCAAATTTTCTTGGATTTCTCTTTATTGGGTCTTCCTTGACTGTGTTTAGCTCTGTAATTGCTTTGCTCCTTTGTTGATAGGTTAAAGCACAATGTGATTTTCTCCATGTCATAATATTTAAGAGGATGGTTCAATGTTCCGCATGTATGATGTGCAGCTGAGGCACACGGAGACATGACGGGGGGAGTGGGCTTTAGGGTTTTTGTGTTTTTTTCCCTTTTCTTTTTTTAATTCTGGTTTTTGTTTTCCCCCTTCTATTTATGAAACTATGCAGAAGTTGCAAGATTTCTGCATTTGGGCCACAACACAGAAGATGGAATAAACATCTGGGGGGGGGGGGGGGGGGGGGAATAGGAGAATCTGTGATGGTGCTTAGAGCTGGGGGGGTCAGTCCCCACCAGGAGGCACTTCCATGTCCCAGCCACTTCCCTGCCTGCCGCCTGCTTTCGCTTCCCCAGCCTGCTCAGGGGGACCGCTACTGGGCTGCAAATTTACCCACCCTTCCACTGCGGGTGCAGGCTTACTGGAAGTTCAGGAGGGCTTTTGTGGAACAGAGAAACTCCTAATGACAGATAAAATGGGGTAAAAAAATCCAGCTCCTTCCCTACTCTCAAGGATAAATTCAAAACATTACATTTTTTATATTCCTCAGTGAAAATGAAGAGTTCAAATGTAATTCTTGAAATCCATTGCTTGTATGCACCAAAACAACAACAAAAAATGTTATTTGGCATAAAGAAGATAAAAAAGATTGCAGAGCATGAATTGTATGCCACCAGTGCATAAAGCAAAATAATTTGGGGTCTAACACTGAGATAAGCAAACTGTTATGCCAGGACCTTCAGCGCGGGTGCAGCCTTCTCACCGTCCAGGCTTGGGGTGGCGGTGGCGGTGGTGGTGGTGGTCTGTACTCACAGAGCAAACATCTCACTGGGCTTCTGCCCCACCAGGAATGAGGTGAGAGAGGTGGGACTGCCCTCCTGGGCACAGGCTGTGGGTTGGGGACATCCAGGTTTCACCAGAGCTGCCTGGCTGGCCCCTGTGCAAGACAGAAGGTTGACAAGATCAAAATTTGCTACTCTGGAGCTGGATCTGTAAAATAGACATTGTCCATTGGAATGCTTAAGATACAAGCTTTGAGCAGGAGCTGCTGGCTCCTGGGGTATCAGTGGCTCGGGGAGAGGTGAGACCGTGCTGTAGATGCTTGGATTGGCCAGTGGTGCACAAGTACTGCCAGAGCAAGGGGTGGGAAAAGAACAAGCATCGGCTGGCAGACCTTCCCATCTCTCCAGGAAGGTGCCTGAGGGACATGGTCTTCAGCAAGAGCCTCGGTAACACCATGGAGGTCCAAGTAGTTTGGGAGAATGCATTGCAGCTTCTGTCACTGGCCGGCTGGGCGTGAAAGGAGCTGTCGCTAGGGCTTCCTGAATCCCTGAAGTGGTCCTGCCCGAGGAGGAGGGTTCTGCCCCATGATGCAGCTATTGCTCTTCAGCTCCAGTGCTTCTGCCAGCTTTTGCCGGGAAGCAGCTCGGAGAGTTGCTTCAGAGATTGCCAGGGAAGTTAGGATGAGATATGTGAGGTTGCAAGCTGAGGAGAGAGTTGGAAGAGAAATAAAGCATTGAGAGCTGGACCTGAGGCTGGTGGTGCTGGTGGCAAACACATGAGGGAGTCAGAGTTATCACATATTTTGCCCTTGTCAGGACTTCAGGTGAAAGCTTAGCTAGAAATCAGTTCACAAAAGTAATGTGTGTATGCCATGTATTTTTCTTCAGAGAAAAAGTGTAATCCTAAAAAGGTGAGGTATGATAGTTTAAATTTTAATGAGATTTTAAACATCCATATTCTTAGTGTTACAGAGGAGGCCTCATTAACAATAATGAGGGATATGCATGTATATCACTCCTTGATCCAGAATGGGTTTGAAAGGCCTAATATTTGGCTGTGGTTAGATAATTTATATATAGCACTACTAAAACTCTAATATGTCAGCAAAAATGTCAACATGGTTTTGGAGTACCATTAGATAAAGATATTCAGACATATTGATATCATTACTCAAGAAGGTAATAATCATCTTCTACGTGCATCCATAAAGACCTCCCTCTCCTCAGTTCTTAAAGAGCAACACTGTTTGCTAAAAATACTGGGATTTCCATTTTACACAATGCAAAAACAGAGAAATCTAATAAAAAGGGCTGCACTACATC
Organism: Falco cherrug; assembly: GCF_023634085.1. Taxonomy (NCBI): domain Eukaryota; kingdom Metazoa; phylum Chordata; class Aves; order Falconiformes; family Falconidae; genus Falco; species Falco cherrug. The sequence goes on along the minus strand of NC_073704.1, from coordinate 42,705,644 downwards.
TGAGATGTGCCCCAAGGCCACAAAATACATTTTATTTGAGCATCTCCCATGTAAGTTGATAAGAACAGTGAGGCTAAGCTGAAAGGAAAGGAATGCTGAATATTGAAGTATACCATCAGTATAGAGAATGAGCTAGCGATTCATTAATAGGTAATGGTTTATGGAGATAGCAGTGACCAAAAAAACCATATTTTGAGGCAGAGCACAAGAATAAGCCTTTTATTTAAATCCTTTATAAGTAAGGGAGGGAGGGAGGAAGGAAGGAGGAGGAGGAGGATGATATTAACTATGTGTAAAAGAAATTTAGAATCAAAAAGAAATTTGACCTGAATCAGGATACTAGTTTCTAACCAAGCAGAGGTTCTGCAGGAAGCAGTGGGTGACTGTGGTAAGTACTATTGATGCATCTTCAGTGCATCACAGCAAAAGCTCATCGAAGCTCAAAGCATAAAGTGTCAAAACCACTAGTGCGGGTTTCCGTGACTGCTCATGGAAGAGCAGCATGGACAGACGTGACCAGTAAACCTCAAGCACAGTCAGAAGAAAGAACTGGGTGTCATTCATGACTGTAACACTGTAATGAAGTTAACCTTGTTCTCTACAAAGTTGGCAGCAGCAATTAGGATTTCTATAAGCAAAGGAGTTGGGCTCATATAATTATAAAAATGCGGTGATGATAATTCCTGAAATCAAACAACCCGGGCAACCCAAAAAATATGTTGTCCTGGTCTAGCTAGCACAGATCAGCTAGTGCATTAATTAACAGTAAGACTAGTGCAGACGTTTCGCCCTCTGATTCAACAGTGAAATTAAAAACCTTCAGCTACCAGAATGTACCAGCTGCTTGTTGGAGTTTGAGATCAGTATCCTCAAACTTTATCTGCTTATGATTCATTCACATTTTGAGTCGCAGTTAAGTCATGAAATACCAGAAATTCATTTTTAAGTGCTAATATTATCTCAGTATGTTAAAATCAAACAAGCATTTTAATTTTTCAAGTTTCCTAAGACATAACAAGTAGTTTGTTTAAAATGTAATTAATAGCATTTTTTTTAAAATTTAATGTGATATATGTAATTGTGTAATTCTGGCATAACACTTGATTAGCTCATTTACCTATGTTAGCCTGTTTCCCTGTCCAGCTGCTCTGGAAGAGTGTTTCCTGAAAGCGTAGATCTTCACATTCACAGAATGACAAACCTTAGAAATACACTCATGAGATAATTTTGCATGAAGAATCCACAGTCAAGAAATATAATCTTCAAAACTCTCAAAAGTTTTTCTTTTCCTTTAGTAAGAGTGCACCATATGTTGTAAGTTACTGAGGCTGTATCTATTATTCGGTGATTTTGAATAATCAACATAAAAAATTGCTCATTGGGTTAGAGAATCCCTTCCCATAATACACAGGCTTCACTTTCACGAGCAGTTTTTGCAGTCTGAAGAATTTTCTTTATCTGAATTGTCATTGTAGGAAGGAAACCTTTTGCTCCCATTGATGGTTTGCATATAAAGTAAATTCTGAGCAAGTATGTTTAAAATAAAATAAGTCAAACTCAGTGAATGAAATACAGAAATCGATGCTTCGCGCTTCTTGGTGTTGTTTGAATCCAGCATTTCAGTAAAAAAGAATTTAGAAAAAACATTCTTGCATTGCTATATATATGCATCCTTATATTGCTACCGGTTTTGTCAGCAATACTTCTTTCACTTCCTTTGTTGACTTCTCGGTTATTCCAGTAATTTTTGCTGCATGTTTAATTCTGGCAGGCACTGGTTAATCAGGTCTGCGTTAACTAGATAATCTTTTCAGCAACTCCTGCCAGGTTATGGGGAGGACTCCTGCCTTCTACAGGGGTGCAGGCAGGGTCACTGCCTTCAGGGAAGGTGCTTGATTTGCTTCCCTACTATTTGAGATGCTAACGTTAATGATGAATGTTACGAATAACAATGCTGCTCGTACAGAACCACTCTGGAAACTTGCTGTCATCGTCATCTTTATACTTTATCGTTCTTCCATATGGGAGCTGGAAAATCACTCTGAATGTGTAACAGCAGATAAGTATTCTGGTCTTAGGTGTTTTCCTGAGATTGTTTACCAACTGCTTGGGCTGGAATTGCTAGATCTAATTGACTGGTAACAGTATGCAGCATCAGTGTGATTATTTTCGGAGTTATTGCACTAGGGCTGCTGTGGTGAGGAAAGGATGCTATAGATGGACGGTGACGTTTCTGCCACTTCAATTACGGCTGGTACCCGACTCAGCATGCAACTTGCCCCATTCTGCGCCGGTGCCAGCACAGCAGGCCAGCGGCCAGGGGAGCCATGGGTGAGGATGCTCGGCAGGAGCACGGCCGTGGGGATCAGTCCTGCTGTGTGTGGTGGCAGAGAGAGTTCCAGGGTGGGCCACTGCTGCCGCCCCAGAGCCAGTGGGGCATGCATCCCCCTTTGAGAGTGGTGGATTCCAGCTGGAAGGTCAAAAATCCGTGGATATTCAGGATTTCAGATTATGAAATATAGGTGGGACTTAAAAAAAATAGAAGTAAAAAAAAATGTATTTATTTGATTGTTTTCTGTATTTTCTGGCTCCCACCAACAAGGTGATAGCACCTATAGGATGCTTTGGGATGATCTGAGTTTATAAAAATGAAGTAATAAATAAAGCCTTGCAAAATTCTAGGAACCACTGTATTGGTGTCTTTTAAAATGGTTTTATTTTTAAGTGCAGAAAAAGTGGAGAACTGTGACCTATTGTACTACCTATAAATGAAAAGTAGGCACTAAATATTTTATTTTTCCCCACTGGTCTATTTATTCTTCTGACTTGCTTTTCAATCTTCATGTAAAGTTTGTGCATGAGTGTATGTGTACTTTCTCTCTATGAGCACATACAGTATCTGTAACCGTGGGCTGGATTTAATAATTCAAAGTAATATGAAACCTTGCCAGTATGGAAATAGGCTTGTCATTGGCTGTATCTGCTAGCTAGATAGGATGAAAAAATCTCATTTTTGGAAAAATAATCAAAGATTATCAGCTGCATCCAGGATTTTTTTGAGTCTTACAGAGAAGAGTTGCCGCCTCTGCCCACATGCGTTTAAACTTCCCCATTGACACACAAATATAGCGCTTATATTAAAAAGATATCTGCATATTTTTGTGTTATACTCATACATATATATATATATCTTTTTTTTCCCCAAGATACTAGTGAAAGGATGAGGTGAAATTGATGCTGTGGTAATTAGTAGACAGAGTCAGAGCATTGACAGAAACGTGGAGAGCACAATAAAGTGTAGGAAAACCCCCAAAACCTAGAGAGCAGAGACCTGGGCTTGACTTCCATCCCCTGCCCATCTTCCCCTGGCTTCAGCAATCACTTGGGTGCTCGCCTCTATTTTTGTCAGATAGAAATATGTTTAAGCATATGCTCAGTGTTAAACATATTTAAGCGCTTTGCGAAGTTGCAAGCCACTGGCCAGGCTCAGGGAAAGAAATGCCGCTTGTCACAAATATTAGCTGTAGTCCTTTAGCTTTAGCTCTCTTCGTGATGTACAGTAATATATTTGTAATCTCTTACGGATAAGCATTAATAACATTTTGCTACCAGAAAGAAATAATATTCAAGGAATATCACCTAAATTACAGCACGGATACACAACACATAAAACATATATTAAATATATATTTTTATATATATATATATGTACACACACAGAGTAATAGGCATTAGCTGCAGATCCCTGCACATCACAGAGAAAAAAGGTATCTGAGCACTGAGTAATGTGCTTCATTTTGAAATACTGCGGCCATCGTATTTTGAAGGAAAAATTAAACCAGTTAAAAAGTTATTGATCCAATTCAGATCCTCAAATTATAGTCCTGTTGCCCTTTATATTCCCTCCATTTTTTTAAAAATTCTTATATAAATATAGTTATAGAGCATCATGATTGGAATTCCCAGGGGGAATTTTTGTGGAACTTCAGAACAAATGTGGTTGACACTTGTTCTTTGTTACCCTTGGGCTACTGTTTTGATCATCCACTGAATGGATTTATTCTTGTCAGCACAATGAATTTTTCACTCTTGTCGTAAGTAAATTTTACAATCCTTTCTCATGTGTAAATGAAGTACAAGTATATTCAGGTGCTTTATGTTTCAACCAACTCTGGAAATTTAAAACAGGAATACCAGCAGATAGAAGAGATGAAACCTGGAATCCAAATCCCACTTTCATTAAGTGAGTCTGGGAAATGCATTGCGATTCAGAGGCCTGATTTTTTTTTTTTTTTTCATGTGGATGGTAGGCAAATGAAACTCTAAACAGCAATGGTGAAATAATTGGTATGAAGATGGAGAAGCTTAATTTTGATGAAGCAATTAGTAGTTGTTTCCTGATTGCTCTTACTACTGTGAAGAGGAGGTGAAGAAGATCGTGTCACCCCTTTCAATTCTGAACCATTTCACAGCTCCCAAGACCTTTTGCCCTGCTATTGGACACCAGCAAAAGTTGCTTTGAATTTTTTTAGAAAGTGTATTGCGACCATGGATTCTCAAGAAGGTTAAACATAAATTAATCATAAAGCCAACAAAAGAGAGAGGAAAAGATGAGGCTGTACGGTTATCGTCCGAATTTCTATGTTTTCAAAGTGCTAGTGTTTAATTAAAAAAAAAATAGAGCTAAATTATCTTGCTCTTTAGAATAATAATAATAATAATAATAATAATAAATGCTTTGGAAAACACTGCCATTTATAACCTTAAACATTAATGTGCAACGAGCTATGTAATGCTGCAGATCTGAGCAGTGTTTAAGACAACAAAGTGCTATTTGATAGCCTAGCCTTTCTGTGGAACAGCTCTTCTTCCTGCCTTTGATGTGTGGATGGTTTATTTAATCAATTATTAATCAAAGTTATGGCATTCTTCTTATATATTTAGGTAAAAACTAAAAGATGCCTTTTCTTGCTTTCTTGTTTAAATAAAAGTTTAAATAGAATGTGGAAATACTTGCTTTTGAACAAAAAAAAAAATCATCATATTGGAGAGCTTCCAGTTTCAAGTGTTTGAGCAGTATATTGCGTGTTTAGGAAAAAGGAGGAAAAAAAAGAAAAAGACATTTCTAAGTTCTGTAGCTCAGCCAAAGGCGCCAGAAGGTTTCTGCTAACCTGCCTTGATATAACAAAGAGCAGGACAAATAATTTGATTAGCGTTTTCTTCGCCCGGGTGCTGAACCCGACACGGAGGCACGAAGCGTGGCGGTGCTGGGGAGCAGGGTGGGCAGCCGGACACTCGGCGCAGGGAACATCTTGAGCAGTTGGTAACATTTGGCAGCTTAACATAGAAAAAATGACTGCTAGGGAAATCTCAACTGCTGCTAATTAGCAGCAATGAACTGTGGGTAAGGACAGTACATTTTAATGTGAGAAGAATTTTACAATAACCACCACGCTCAAAGAAATAGAAGGAAATGCTCCCTAGCTGACCCTTGTGGCAATCTAAGCTGCATATTGCAATAATCCTGTAAATTACTATGCTTTTTTATACAGTAACTTGGAGTTAATTAGTAATTTAACATTCCTCTACGCTATTAAGTGTCTTTCTTGCATTATATTATGTTGTTTCATGGTCTTACCTTAACACTAATGGGGTTTAGTTATATTTTCTCAAAACAGTAACAGTAAAATAAAACCGAGCTGGAAAATTAATTAGTTCTCTTTTACCTTTGATTTACCTGTTTGTAACAATTAAGTGGCAATGTACAGTTTTGGAGCAGTGCGAGGTTACGCAGAGATGAATGGACTCCCGGGATGTGCTGCTGGCGTGGGGAGGGGTGAAGATGAGGAGTGGGCGAAGGACTGGGGATGGTCCTGCGGCACCACGGCGGAGTGGGGCCTGGGCAGGCGGGGAGGCACCCCTGCCCCTCCCCCAGGTCACCCGTGTCTGGCCCCCGCGTCCGTGCCGTGCTCGGGGGTGGGAGGCGGGCAGAATTTGGCAGAGCATCACCAGGGGCTCGCGTGTTGGGGGAAGCATTTGTTGTGTAAAGCTGGAGCTACGTGCAATTTATTCCTTCTTCTGTGTCTTCGCAGCTGCAGGAATGTGTGGGCTAATTAGAGTAACCAACAACGATGAAACATGTGATCTGAATGAAAGTTTAGGATATAATTATGTGGGGCATCAGGTGAAAGAGTCTCTCCTAGATTAATCCAGCACAAATTAAAAGTTGGGCTGCTTTTTCATCTCCCTTCTTACTCAACAGTCATCTTTTCAGCTGCGATATTTGCTTCCTCGTAAAGCCACCGGAGTACTCAGGTTGATTAAGACAGGTTTCGTGCTGGCTGTTTACGAAACTTAAGTGTTTGGAAGTGATGGGAGGTGAGGGGGATGTTCTCATTTCCTATCGGAGAGATCAAGGTGGGCACCACAGTGGAGCGATTTGGTGGAAGCAGCTTTGGGAGGAAGGGAGAGCAAAAGGTGCACACTCGGGAAGGGCTGAATTCAACAGAAAACACTTCCTGAAGACTTTGTCTCTAGGGGCTCCTGCTAAAAGCAGCGCTGCTACCATTTAAAACCCCATTCTTTGCAGCTGGATTTGAGCATCCATAAAAAATTCATCCCTGCTTTAAGAGATTTCTGCTTTTCTGTCCTCCCCATTGTTAGACAAATTGAAGTGTGCACTCTGAAGGAGTGCGGCAGTGAACTGAGAATTTATTTACTCATTCGATTCTAATATTGAGAGAATCTGCTCTCCCCGTTCAAAGGGTAGAGCAACAATGCGAGTGACATCGGGTCAGCGGCACTTCACAGCTACCTGCGAGATAGAATTGTTCTCCTGGCAGATAGGAAGTGACTGAAACCTCTTTTTCTCATCAATGTCTATTATGATTGATGGCTCTATGGTCACACTGAATATGCCCTTTTTAAATAATTCACAATGTCATCATAGTACTAGTTTATAACTAGCCTGTTATTTTTACCTTTGTTCATTCACTAACAAGAGATTCGATAAATTAAGTACTATGGATTTTGGTAGCATTAGAACTGATTGAAACATTCATTTTTCCTTCTGTTTTCTTTTCTTTTCTTTTTTTTTTTTCTCTTTTTTTCTTTCAAGGCAAAGCCTTCCTGCACACAGTAGCAAAGGTTTTTTAAAAAGCCACAAGCTTCGTGTATGATAATTCCTTAAAATGCAGCTTACCAAATCAGTATTATTCTTGTTGATGACATTAAAATATAAAGAAATCACCAAAATAAAGTAGTTACCTTCACCTAGCTTGGATTCAAATTTGTCTAGCATTCAGAGTTCAGTGAGAATGTGTTTTAGACATCACAAATGCATATTCTAAGTTCAGGATGAGAACTGGTCATTAATTGATGCCGAGTATTACTCTTTGTGCACTGGATGTAGTCCAAATAAAGGGGGCTCAAATTGGATAGTTAAATTATTTTAGCAATTGTTAATGAGTAAAATATTTAACAGCATACTTTGCAAATCAGATTTTATTTGTTTAACTTTGAAATTGGGGCTTAGTAAGTCACATTAGATGGTAATGGAGTATTTATCATCTCTCACTTAACTGTAGAAACGCTAATAATTAATGGATGATAGGAATAATCTTATTGATTTCTTTGCCAATGCTTTTTGATCAGAAGGCTTTAAGCAATTTTTACATTGCTTCAATTTATTTTTTGTTAAATAGCTGTAAGTAAATGTCTAATTCATGCAAAATTTCTGAATTTTTGGTGCCATCCATCCTTTGTCGTAAGTCGTCATCATCCCCCCCCCCCCCCCCCCCCCCCCCCCCAGTTATCGCCTTGTGCCTGTTCTGCAGGACCCCTGGAAGGCATAAAACTGTGTCAGGGCATTTGCAGCAAGTTCCTGACCAGGAGAAAAAGGTCACAAGAAGCTTTACTGGTTGACGTGGGAGCGTTGCCTTTCATGTGAATGCAAAGGATGAAGGTGCCCCTGGAAGAGGATGGACTCCACCGCTTCAGTGGGGCTGATACTGTACCCAGAATGTGAGTGCTGATGCCATTGCCCCTCAGCAACCCTTGCTGGGCCAGCTAGCAGGAGCATTCCTATGGCTGATAGGAATGGAAAAGCCTACAGATGCAGTGAGTACAGAACTAGCTAAGATCTGTGGAGCTGCTTCTCTGTGTAAGTTTCCTCTGTCTAAGTTACACTTGCTCGTTGGATTTTTACCTCTCCATGATGGCTTAGGTGTGAGCCTTAGGAGCACCAGTGTAGTAAAAAAAAAAAAAGAAAAAAAAAAAAAAGTCTTATTCTTGATGATGGTTTCCAGAATCAATGTATTTGGTACTTTCTGTGTGTGCTGTGAGTGAGGCAGGATGCTTTCAAATAGGAGTGGGATTTTTTAAGACTCTGCAATTACAGTATAGCAAAGTTTTACATACTAAAGCAGACACTAAACTTTTGGAAAGTCAGCATAACTTCATCACTAAATATGTGGTTGAGACACCTGTTTTCACCATCTTGAAGGCACAGTTGTGGCCAGCCAGCTGGAAACATCCAGAATGTGCCTTCACCCAGTGGTGTTATTCTCTGTTTCACTCTGTATTTAGGCTCTATGCCTGGGAAACCCTTGTCAGCTCAGTAGGTTTGAGCACAGGCAAGTTGTTCTCTGGGCATGTGGAAGTTTCTCCAGCTTTGGAAATCACGAGGAGAAGGTCCCTGCAGGTGCAAAGCAGCACCCCTGTCCCCATGTGCTGTCCCCCCAAAGGATGCTGTGAAAGGAGCTGAGCTCCTGCTTTCCACTACTGATGCAGGCACAGCATGGAAAGGATAAACCTGAAACTGCAGGGGTTTTGAAGAAGTTGGAAATTTACTTTCTGGTGATGCATATGAGATCTCTTGACGTTTGATTTGCTGTTCAAATCTATTCAAGATACATGTCTAAAAATTCATTTTTTTCTTAATTCTTGGGGTATTTTTTGTTTGGTTTTTTTTTTGTTGTTGTTGTTTGTTTTTGCTTTGGTGTGTTGTTTTTGGTTTGGTTTGGTTTGGTTTGGTTTGGTTTGGCTTGGTTTTGGTTGGGTTTTTTTTCCATAAGAAGCCAGCTGCCTCTGCAAAGATTTAGATTTCAGAGATCTTCAATGATACCTCACAGGAGTGGAGATGATGCTGTAGCTCTGCAATTCCCTCTAGGATCCCATGGTAGTAATTAATAACAAGTCAAGTTCTAAACTAACTGTGACAAATTGGAAAGCTGTGAATTTGGAGATAAGAGCGGAAGGTCACAGTTTATTTGTAACTGGGTTATCGAATCATAATAAGCACTTATAGCAAAAAGCATCATAAAAGAAAATAGTAAGGTACAAGAACCCTAGAGTAATTGGGTTTTCCCACACAAATAAGATCCATGTAGCAAAAGAATTTCCCTTTGAAGAAACTGTTATAAATTTGGGGTCTACAGTTTCCATTAGCCCCTCATCGTTACTAGCCCATTGCAAGATAGATAAAATGCATGAAACATCCCCAACATTGATATCATAATCCTATTTAGTTATATTTCCTAACATTCCACAATGTGACTATAAAAAATGACAAAATGGCAGGAGGCATAATACAACATTTAGTCTCTTTCAGGAAGATATAAAAATGAGATTCTTTGTTCTTTTTAATATTTTTTTTATTTTTCAATATTTGGTGATTGATTTAAAAAAATATTACAGTTCCAGTTTTGTGGACCATAAACTTAGGGAGTTAACTAGAAAAACCGTGTTCATTCACAGATTTTAGTCTTCAGAGTTGTGGAATTTCTTCCTTCTATTTGGAGATAAAGGAATTAATAAATAAAAGTATAATAAGGAAAATAGTTTATTTTCTGGGGTCTTAAAAATGAAAGGTGAAGCGTTGACTGTATAGCAGATAACTGTAAAACTGCTATCAGATTTAAAAAAACTGCTCGGCTCTTGGACAAAAGATTTGGACTTTAATTCCATTTTTTCACCAGGATTTCAAAGCTAATCATTGCCAATACATATTTATTTGGGTGTATTCATGAAGAATTATTTACAAGGTCACTTTTAGGAAACCAGCTGTTTCCTGAAAAATTCAGTATAATTTTGAGAGCACCTGTGAACAACACATCTCTTATCAGCTGGTGGGAAAGGGAAGGGGAGGAGGAGAGGGTGCAGGTGAGGATGTCAAATCTCCCATCTCTTGGTGAAGCATCGTCCCAACACATCATAGTGCTTGCTTTAATTTTGCGAAAGCCTTTCTGTGTCCACCCCCCTTGTTGGATGCAGTGCCAAGGTGATTGTTGGTCTGCTTAATCTCTTTTCTGATGGCAGGTGCCATTGGATGCCACAGAAGTGTTCAGTCTGACCCAGAGAGTCCTCGCCCACCTTTCCTGTGCCTGCTTCAGCTCCAGCATCTTCTGCTATTTTGGTCTCTTGATGTTTTTCCTTATACAAGCAGTCTGGGGGGTGGTTTTTGTATGGTTGGCTCTGCAGCAGTGCCCTCTCACATCCTGCTTGACGTTACGTGGGCAGCAGCATGGTTATGAGGTTCCCATAGCCATGGGGCAACCTCAGCTCGTGGCTGGTACATGGTGAAACCGAATATCTTCTGTTCCTGGCTTTCTCCAGTGCGAAGCCCAGGTAACCCTGGACCTAAGAGGGAGCACTCCAGTTCCTGGGAAAATATCAGTCTTTCCAAGTATCTATTTGATTTCATTTGGTCTCATTCACATCGCCACACAGCCTGCCATGCCAGACTCCTCCTGATGCGGGCACAGCTATTGGTGCTTCTACTATTGTTATTTTTAATACAGTATTTGTGAAATAGGCTAATAGGAAATACCTGCAGTGGAGTACTGGACTCCTCCGCGGAGACAGAGCAGATCTCTTGCTGGGGAACTATAAGTTGCGTGGGGTGAATCACTCCTGCTTCACCAGCTCTGTGGAAAATCAGGCTGAGTTTTCAGAAGCATCAAGAATTTTTGGTTTTATTTTATTTATTGTATGGTATGGTATTGTTTTTTAATTTTGTGGGCGATAGGAAGGTGGAGATGTCTGTCCAAGGCAGCGGGCAGGGCAGTGCCCAGGGCTGCTGAGGGCTGGGCAGGGACTCTGCTGAGCACTGCAGTGAAGCAGCTGGGTCAGGGCAAGAAATGATGCTTTTTGGCAGGTACCTTCCGCCAGCTCCTGCATCAGCCATCCTGGACAAATGCACTTGCACCAAGGGAAAGGGCTTCAGATGTTAGTGCAAGTGAAGGAATTGTTCTTTGAATTACATCTTTAGGGCCAGGCAGGTGGAGCTGGCTGCCCTGGGTGGCGGCAGGTCTGTTGGGCAGAGGGGCAGCTCTTATACTGCCCGCGCATGGCAGGCTGGTAGGAACGGTTCTCCAAAGTTTAGGGCTTGGGAGAAGAGAAAAGGGATGATTTTGCTTGGTAAAGCTGGGAAACCAGCAAATGTGTTAAGCAATCAGCTAAAATATGTGGCAGACATTTGATTTTATTTTAAAGCCATCTCTGCAGGAGCCCCTTTGACTCACCATCACTCAGTGCCACGCACAAGCACCAGCTTTTCTGAGTCAGCCCTGTGATGACAGTGTTTGCAATGTTACTAAAACCATTTTCCACTCTTTTTTTTTTTTCATCCACAGCTTAGCAGGGCCCAAACAACAGAAGACTCCCATTTTAGGCTGAGATTTTCCCCTTCAGGAGCACAGATGAAGAGGTCACACCTCGCCTCCAACATGGACATGTGCCAGAGGTCTTGGAGGGCATGTCCAGCATTAATTGTGGTTCACCTTTCACTTTTATAAGATGCTATTCAGCATCTGTCTGAGAACTGTGGCAATACTGCAGATCCACCATTCATTCTGTTGCATACAGTCTGGGATAGAAGTTCAACATGCTTATGGTTAGATATACATACTCTATATAAAATTAGCCGGCATGCCCTAAGGAGGGATTTATCAGTAATAAAGAGCTCTGGGTAATGAAGTCTAAACAAATACCATCTTTCTAATAGATTTTTTGTTTGCCCAACGTGGCAGAAAATCTTTTATACCCACCCAAGCACGTGGCGGGGATGCCTTTTGAACGTGAAATGTTACCCAAGTGGTATGGGCAGATATGGTCATACCCCACTGCCACCACCTCTCTGAGCAGTTTGACTGATGGAAAAGGACACTTTCTTATTCTTCTGTGACTGTCCCACCTGTGGTAGCATCAAGCAGAGCTTCTCCCAGCCTGAGGGCTGGCAGAGCATCCTGGGGATGCTCCCTTGTGGCAGGGAGCGGGGTGATGGGGTGAGATGATGCCGGTGGCCATGGTCCTTCTGGCTGCTCACCAACCGTCCGGTGACAGAAAGAATAAAACACCCTCACTCATGAGAAATGCTCATGTTGCAGAGACTTGTGAAAAATCGGTGTTAGGTGGGGCTGCAGGGTCTGAATCGCAGTCTTTCGTTTATGAAAATTATAATTATTTTGATTTTTGTCCACAGACAGCTTGAAATGTTGCAAAACTCTGCAGGTGCTCTCTGTTATAACAAAACCCCAGAACAGATGGTGCAAGGTACCAGGCCAGCTCAAGGGATTAAACGCAAGGCTTTTGAAATTTAAAATTAAAGCTGGGTGATCTTGGGAAAATGTACCTGCCAAACAAGCTTGCTTAAAAAAAAAAGTTCTCCGAGGTCTCCATACAAGCTGATTTAAATTCAAATGAGACAAAAATTGGGCACTTTAAAAGTGCTTAAGAAAGGATTAAAAATCTGTGATCAAGAAAAAATGGGATCTATATGGATTATTCGTTGTTGCAGTAGGATTTTTTGTGTCCAAAAGTATATTTTTTCTTCATTTTCTCGGTAGCGCTTCAGTGGATGGTAGGGGAAAGGCTTTGCTAACCTTTCCTTTCCATTGTCTGCTGCTCCAAGTATGAACGAGAACAGTGAATACATTGAGCCGGGCAGCCTCACCAGGGTTGTTGGTAGCAGAAATGGTCCCCCCAGGTCCCGCACGAGGGGTGCTGGGCAGTGGGACCACCACCCTGGGAGCGATGGTGAGGGGACAGTGCCCTGTGCCGTCTCGCCTCTTGGCAGCCAGGAGTCTGAGGCTTTGCTCCATTTCCTGGGTGTAAAATTAATTCAGAAATTTTGCCATGGAAAGGCAAAGGGTTCTCCTTTTGAGCACGCTTCCCTTCCTTCCGCAGCAGAAAGGAGCGGCGCGGCAAGCAGTGGAGGGAAGGCAGTGCCCGCTGCGAGCCGAGCGCGGTGCCGTGCTCCAGATGTCCCCTTTGTTTCAGCAGCAGAGTTTCCCCTGCACGGAGCAATTTCAATTTCTCATTGGCACGGGACATTGTTTTCTGCATATTTATTTTTTTTTTTTTAAATCACTCTTAATCATGAGCCTAGTGGGGGCATTTAGGCTCACAATGAAGAAAAAGCCTACTGGGTGAAAAAGTGGCAATCTCCCTGGCTTTGATGGCCTTGTTGGCCAGAATTTGGGACTCCAGCAAACAGTTTGCTACAGCTCTATTTAAAACCGAAAGGGCTGGCAAATACTGTAATGCTGGACGGTGTTTGCTAAAGCCTTTGTTAATGTGTTAGATAACCTATTAATCACAACTTTTATATTCATATGCAAAATGTGCCTGGAGGACAATTTAATCATTTATTACAAGCACTTTATATATTTACTTTCCCTTTCCCTTCCCATCCGAAGAGCCATGCTCATTAAATGAGCATGCTGCGGGAAGGCAGCTGTGATGGGATGGTGCACCGAGCCCGCACCCAGACGAGAGCTGCATGGGAAGGGAAAACTGTAGAAAGTTTCAGCCCACGTGGTGTTTTGTTACGAACCTGAAAGCCAGCATGATTAAAGTAATTGAAAGATTCTCTCTTATTTTTCTTCCCTATTCCTGTCTAATCTTGTCATATTAAAGGTTTTTAAGGACTTTAATTAGGTATACTGGTTGCAGAGACGACAGAGAGCAACCCTTTCCACACCCAGACACTTGATGGAAGATGATCACTTTGGCAGGTACAGGCTGGCAAGCTGAACCGATATAAATTAACTAGGAAAGGTTAAATTAGACTAAAATGAGGATTGCAGACCAATCTAGGAAGCAAAGTAAATTCTGAGCAGGTGGCTTGTTCTGTCCACTGTGCTTAGTCATAGCTGCACGGACACCTTGGGATTAGGAAGGCATTCCACAGGGATCACCCTTAATTGTTTCTTTAAAAATAACTTCTGATGCAGAAGGATGAGTTAAGGTTGTGAACTGTTGGTGGAGGACAGTGCACCTCTAGTACAAAACTTCATTTTTAAAGCTGTGTAATGTTTTATGTAGTAAACTAACAAACCCTTGTAAAGGCTACCATCAGGTGAAGAGTGAAGGAAGCAAGAAGACCAGGGTGTGCTTCTGTGTGGCTGCCACCTGGACCTTAAGCCTGTACCCATGGTCACTGTCCTCCACCCTCAAGGACTCAAAATATGGCCAAAACATACCTCGTGTTTCATATACCCAGCTTTGCTCTTTGTACATGCTGGGGAGAGCAGGCAGTGCAGGACTGGGGGTCAGGGTGGTGGGATCCATCAGAGTGCTGGGTTTGGCAGGGAGCTGGGTGGGGCGGTTCTGGCCAACCTCCCTGCTCAAAGCTCAGCCAACTTGGGGATTTTGGGGCTGGCTTGCCCAGGGTCTGGTCCTGTCTCTCCATGACCTCCACCCTGTGAACTCCTCTGGGCTTACTGCAGCCTGTCCATGTCTTCCTCGTGTGGCCTCTCCTGCTCCACTCCTCTCTACCCATCACCCTGGTATCCCTATGCAGGACTTTGCGCCCCCATTGCTTCACCTCAGGAGGTCCTCTGGGCCCTTTTCCCCACCCTGCCACTGCTTCCTAGTCACTGTGGGCAGCAATGTGACACATGGGATGTTACCCGACAGCATCCTGGTACCAAGGGACAACCTTGGCTGTCAGTCACCTCGAACGTCCTGCTGAGTCAGCACCAAGTGTTTTGGAGGGACGTAGTTGGTGTGTGTTTTTAGTGGTCAAGACTGATAAAAGTGGCAGTGTGATATCAATGTCTGAATGTTAACACGTTTAAATTATTATACAGTATGCAGCAAGACAGTATTACCTATAGTTTGTTCTAGATCGCTTTTGTAACACTCATGTAGTCTAATTGAACAATACAAACAAATAGGGATTAATCCTATCCTTTATCTGAATTTAAAAGAAAAAGCATTTTTGTGTTGTATCAGGATATCTGTTTGTTTTGGTATTCAATTACAGGGTTCATTAAATAAAGATCCCTATAGCTATATTTCATCTTCGCTTTGCAATACTAGATTGTGGTATATATTAGGTACATAGGGCATAAGGCAAAAACTAAGAGACTATCTTGTTGCCCACAGTTGAGAAATAACATTTGCTGCCTCAAATTGATGGAAAGTTGCAGTATTTTCAAAATGAGAGTCTCACACATTGCCAGTGCGTCTGCAGCCAGCATTTCAAGGAGGTGGGCTGCTTCCACAGCACCATTTTATGGAGCTATAATAGCCAGTAAAAATGTTTTTAATTTGGCAGTCTTTAATCTACCCCTTTGCTAGGGTGTTTGGTGTTGAAGTATTTTTTAAAGGACTTTGTGGTTGCTATAGATATTTTATTCCATAATAAGGATTACATTGCGTGTAATCCTATGTAAAGATACAGTAATTAATTTGAAAATTGCTAAGGAGTTGATAAGTATTTAAAACCTTAATTACGTATAACCTTGTTTTTTCTTGCAGCTCATCAGATACAGTGTCTTTGAAGAGGGGGAACCGCCTTTTGCTGTGAAGCACTGGCGCCGACGATGCCTTGCTGCTGCCGGTCCACCCTGCCCGGCTCTTTGTGCATCTCCCAACAACTGGCCACAGTGCAAAGAGGCCAAATCCACTGTGGAGAGCTCGCAGGCACGGGGAAGTTGTTCTTTAAAGCTCTGGAGAAATGCAGTGCATTTATCAGCTTTGAGTGGATATCATTGTGTTTATAACAGAGTGGAGGCACCATGCAATTTTGCTCTTGAAATTGGTTTATATAGATGACTGGTTGCTGTGAAGTGTGTGTCAGAGTTGCATGCAGCCGTTATGAAGTAGTACAATTGTCATCGCTTCTTACATGGTTGTTGAGAAGAGCTTGAGAGCCCAGCTCAGTCAGCTGTTGAATAGATAACCCAACACAGTTAACGTGGCATACATTGTAAAGAATTACATGCCTGCTACAATGAGCTCTGGGCCTTTGGTCTAGATAATAATCCTGGTGGGTGTACCACGTGTAGTGGCTGTCTGATCGCTCAGATATGACTGACGAAACATAAAGAAAAATGTCAGTCGGCTAAAAGAAAAATGCTGCTGTAAGTTTGTTTAAGGTTCATGTAAACGGCTGTGCTTTTTTATTTAACCCCGAGTCTCCCAAAGACTTGGCTGTCAAGCTAAATGCAGCTGTATATGTAAGCTGTGGGTGAAACTCCATTTTAGATCACATTGAGATTTGTCAGCTGCGATAAAGGCTTTGGCCATCTCTTCCCATCGTGGTGGCCCTGTCTTCTTATTTCACAGCAAGCAAAGTCCTTTTGTCAGTTTACATTTGCAATGTGTGAGCCTAACACCACTAAAAAGCCTGAGCATTCGCGACTTTTTAAGTGCCGTGGCATAATTCATTTCAGTGAATGGAAGTAAGTCAGAATAATCAAGCTGGCAATATGGACTGGACTGGGGGAGCAGTAATTAATACTGCTAGCAAATTAAGAAAAAAAACAACGATCTGCCATATAAAAGCTACACAGCTGTTTGCCACTCAAAAGGGGCTTGGATATTGGAAAGATGAAGGTGAATGAGAAATATGTCCATGGCCCTGAGGCACCACCGAACTGTGGAGGCAGAGGAGATCAAGACCAAGGCTGATGTTGCTCTGGACTGCTGCAATGGCACCTATAGCCACCACACCTCACGTGAGGCTGCTTTGCACTGGTGTCTGGCAACTTTAACCACTTGTGCTGCTCCTGCAGTTTGCGACAGAGCATCTATGAATTGCAAAGGCTGGAGAGAGAGCTGAAGGAGCTGGTGTGGCCACCAAGGTGTAGTTACCCATTGCCTATGTGGTGCTGTAGGGGAAGGGAGGTTCAGGTCCTGCCAATCCTTGCATAAGTGGAATTTTCTTTTGTACTAGGAAATCAATGCTTTTTTTAAGTTGCTTGAATTTTGTGCATACACTCCTCTTTGGAGATAAAACAATTTTGCCCGTTCTGTAACTGCAGCTGGCATCCTCCTGTGACTTGCACACAGTTCAAGCAGGACGTTCAGACCTGGCCTCCCCAGAATGAGTGCAGGGACCCATGGTGGTGACATCTGTCCAGGAGATGCTAGTTTCAGAGGCTTCTCTTTATAACAGGACTAAAAACTGACTGGACCAACTTGACAACTGAAAATTAATTTCCAGATATTTTAACATCATGTATGTAGTTGTCTGAGGATCACTTTGATTTGCCCAAGTGACTGTACAATGGAGTTTGCTAGAAAGAAGGCACGCCTTCAAAAAGCTCAAGCAGGAAAAGCTCATTTTTGATGACGTAGTTTGCAGCCACTCAATTTAGGTATATTTTAAAGAGCAACATCACGGTGGTGGTGCTTGCGTCATGGAAGATTTGGGGCTATTCTAGGGTTATTTTAGTAAGAGCTGTTGTTGCAACACATAAACCCCTGTAGACTGCTTTGCTTCATTTTGGGCTTGTTTTTTTTTACACAGCAGTCAAATATTGGTGCTTTATTTATGACACCAATAATACTTCTGTGCCACAACAGGACACTTTTATTGCTGGTTTTGAAGTATTTGCATTTTTATTTAAAAGTCTGAGCCAAACAGCAATCTGAAAACAAACAAAAAAAAATCAAAGCGAATAAATAAGAATTTGACAAAATATGCATTGTGTGCCCCTAAAGAGCTGAGCAGAAGAGGAGAAGCTGCGTGCTGAAGGGACCCTCACCTTTCCACCCCAGGTGGCTGTGTGCCACGCCTGAGGAGCAGAGGGTGGTCAGCAATGGCCCTGCGGTTCTGGGGTGGGCTGCAGGGCAGAGGTCACCTCCACCTCACTCATCCCTGGGAGATGCTTTCAGAAACGGTGTGTTGTGACTGGGTTTTGCTGTTAAGAGGAAGCAAAGGTGTGCGTGTGTATTTCATCTCAGGCATGTTTCTGACCAGGTCTGCTTTAATGGATGGCTTGTTTCCATCTGTCCTTCTGAAAAGGCCACCTGGGCATCTCAGGTTTTAGCATTACGAATTTCAGGGTACCCGTCTTGTTCGAGAGCTGGAAGCTTCTTGCCCTGTGGAGACACTTTCAACAGCACCGGGAGGGTTTGGATTGAAGGAAGGTGAGGCAGACTGCGTGTGCCTTTGTAATTTTTGGTATTGTTCAATCCACAACTTTCTCACCTGAGATGCAAAAATATTCAGCACATCCTGTCCACACACACGGAGGGAAATACCAGATACAGCTTTTCCCTGCTTATTTATTTTCTCTCAGTTTAAGTGGCAGTCTTTTACTTATATTTTTTGAAACCTCATTTATTGCCCCCAGAGCTCACAGCAGCCCTATGGTAGCTCAGAGCAACTAATGAAGCATGAGCTACGTTGAGCAGAACAGGTATCTGCTCAGTCTGGGGCTGAACCAGCATCCTGCTGACACCAGGCTGAGCTTGGAGCAAAATAATTGGAAATCTTTTAATATTTCAAACGACCACTGTGTACTGGGGAGGGTGAGAAGAGGCAGAAATATCCCTCAGTACACTCTCAAAATATCCAGAGAACTGTATGGCTCAGAAAACAGGTTTGGACTTTTGGGTCTGAATTCAGCAGCATCACCTCAGAGCAGGAGAGAGGAGGCGACAAGGGACATGAGTTAGAGATGATGGATTTATTTTGCCCCACATTCTTCCATAATGTTTAGTCCTGAAAGCTCTCTACTCATAGCTGTTTGTGCAGGGTTCCTCACCCCCCGAGCCCACCAGAGCCACCACGAGCCTGGGGATATTTTCAGTGCAGCAAAACTTGACTCCTTCCGATGAGCAAAGTTCTTCCTGCACGGCAGCAGCCTCCGTTCCCTGGGCACGTATGATCTCGTTTTACTGTTGCCTGTCCTGTGTTGACTCACATTGGAATGTTGTGGTTGCTAGAGGATGCACAAAACCACGTGCCAGTTCTTCCTTTGTCGTTACATTTCCCATTAGCGCAGCACGGGCTGTAAATTGGTTTGCAGCAATTTTTCAGAAGACTTTTGTCACGTGGAAGTTACTTAGGGCTCTACTATAACCCCAAGTGTCTTCTAGATCTTTATTGTTGGGATGTGGTCAGTCATAATTTGGCCACTTTTCTTGCTTCTCTCCTCCCTCCACCTCCACCCCCTTCCTCCTGCCCCAAACTCTTTTTATTTTCTCTTTTAGAGAAAGTCTTTTCTTTTTGAGAAATTCTCTTCTTTTTGAGAAAGAAATCACCTTTCAGGAACTGTATCCAAAAATACCTAGTAATGAAGCTGCCAATCCACCTGGTTTTGGTAAAAGCATTATGCTTGAAGTAGTCTTTTATTGTCCACTTATTTGGCCCAGGAAAGGGTTCAAAGCTCATCCCTGGAGGTCAAAAAAATTCTTAAGAAAAAGAAAATCCAAACAGCCTTTATGTTAAATTCTAGTCTTACAGAAAAGGAAAGGCTGAGAGAAATTATTAGTGCTAAATAAGAGAAATATAGCAGCAGAATGTATCATTTTACAGCTAAGGAATATATATTCGCACAGGTGCAGGAGCTTTTCCCTTGCATGCGATAGATACCCATTCTTTAAACAGCCAAATTGGGGCTTTCTAGTTTAGATTCTCGGAATTGCCCTCTGGAGGCACCTGTCTGTTCCTCTGAATACTTTAACTGAAATCAATAGCGAAAGGATGCAGTTCAGTATCAGACCGAAAAATGTATGCCCTTCATATTTTTTTTCTTAGTAATCTTATGATATCCTAATTTTTAAAATTATGCTAGAGGATTTCGTTTATATATATGCACGACATATGTTTATGCATTTTAATATGAAATTCTTTATAATGGATCATATTCAAATTTCAGACTAATGATGCAATGTGTGCAGCATGAAATGCAGCAATTTTTCACAGTTTCTATCGCTACATTTTACTTATGGTACTAAAATTTCGACTCCCATTCAGAAACCTGGCACAAACCCATTAAAATAATCCAGAAAACATACTTTTAGATGAAGTCTTTGAACTATTTGCTTGATTTTCTTAATATAGAAGGAGTGGTTAGTTGGGGGGTTTGGATTTTTTTTTGTTTTGCTTTTGGCGTTTCTTCCACCACCAACTTAATACAAATATGCACGCAGCTGATTTTGGAAAATGTCCCCAGGGTGAGGGTGGGAGTCGCTGGCAGCTGGAGACCCCGTCCCCGGCAGCTCGTCCTGGATTCATTGCTGAGCCGCTGCCGCCAATGTGCTAATGCTCTAAAGGTTATGCTTCCCAGGCCCCGCGTGTGAGTGGGCATGAAGTTTGCTTTGCAGAGAGTACACAGTCTTGTTTAATGTTCAGGGTTCCTCCAGCGCCCTCCTGTTTGGAGCCAGCCTCCTGGGCCATGTTGGTTCGGAAGATGGGGCTAGGGAAATACAATCCAACGAGGAATACTTTGCAGAAATGGATAGGATATATGCCTCTCTATATGTATATTTATACATACATATCTATTTAAGAGAGCTGCCTACTCTGTTCTCTCCTGAGGGGAAACAGGCAGTGCATGTTTCATGCCCTCGAGGAGGCTCTGCGTTCAGCCAGTGGGAGAGCTGCATGCAGCCGTGCCCTGCCTGGGGACATACACGCTTTTTCCATCCTTGCCTTTTTCTTTCTCCCACTAACAAACCCTTGTTGTGTTTATCCTCTCAGAAAGCTGAATTATATTTGCATGCATGGAAAGATGGAGTTGCAGTGTCTCTGCTCCCCCTCTCCACTGCGTACGGGGGAAAGCTCCTGAAGCAGAAGGTCATGGGGTTCCTCCTTCGGGAAGGTGAGGGTCTTTGTGTCTCACCTCTCCCCCTCCGATGGAGGACTCCAGTTATGTGCCAGGCAAAACTGCCTGAGCCCAGTGCCTCTGTGAGGCACACAAAGCACCACGTGCTCCAGGAGTTACTACCTGGAGCAGGAGCCCCCTGTTTCCTTAAGCCCAGTACACAACAGCAATGTTCTCCACCCACCTTTTCTATTTTAGCCACCAAAGTAAAGGCACACCAAACATTGCATTACACCAAATATATGCATTACTTGGACAAATTTAGGCCAAATTTGAGTGGGACTGTGGTTTCCCCCCTCCTCCTGCCCCTGCAGCTGGCTGCTGCAGGCAGTCTAGCTGTAGCCCAGAGCCCAGAGATGCTCCTTGGTCCCATGGGTCCTGGGTTCCCACAGGAGCCCTTCAGCTCAGCACAGGGTGCCCAGGATACTGTTTTTAAAGCATGGTTAGAGAATTTATCCTATAAGAAGGGGGAAGAGTGCCTTTCTGCTGGACTGTCAGTGGCTGAATGGGAGCACAACTCCAAGGAAAATGAATTTTGTCTGGTACAACAGTGCAGGATGCATGCAGTGTGAAAACGTAGAAGCCTATTGTGGCTCTGAAATCTGGGAAATCAGTGAGTTCTATTATGTTTTTTTCAGCTTGAATATTTTGGGGATTTTGTTTGGGGTTTTTTTCCAGGTAAAGTAGTTTTATTTTAATAACTGTAACACACTTTGTTTGTGTCCTTTAGGTATAAATCCCCACAGTGATTATGTTTCTTTGCTAATGGAAATAAAAGGTGAGAGAACTAAAAATAATAATAAAAATACTTCAGGTCTCTACACTTGAATTCAATTAATGCCTCCATCTTAGTCTATCAAACACTTGAGAGAGCCACAATAAGAGGAAATATAGATATAAGTGCCTAAACAAAGTGGTCAACAGTTGCAAAGCCATATAAATCACCCCCTTTTCATGAATATGCTCAAAAAATCAAATGATCACTTTTATTTTCTCCATTTACTTTAATTACTTTCACCTTAAAAAAATGCAAAATAATATTAAAACCATATAAGTGACATTGCTGCTGCAAGAAGAAGGTGGGAGTCTGTCCTAGCTGTCGAGCAGGGGCCAGGGCTCTCCTCCCTGCCTGCGCATTTTGCAAGGAATTGTGATTTCCTCTTAGTGTTTGAAGGAAGCCTCTCCAAATTTACGTTGTTTGGGTGTTTTTTCTAAGTGTAAATCCCCCAGGATAAGTTGGAAAATGCTTCAGTGCTTTTAAAAATAGCATTTTGCTGGAGTGGTGGCTCGGCTGGTGCTGCAGACCATATAAATTTATTTATATAGAGGATCCCAGGCTGGAATCCTGACCCTGTATTGCTTCCTCTGAGTCCCTCCATTGCACCACGTGCCCCATTGCTCCTTGTTAAAAGTAATTCTAGTCCCTCTGTTTTCCTTTCAATGGCCATTATCCATTGGACAAACTAAACCCCAACAAAGCCATCCTCCCTTAAAGGGTAGTTATATTGGTTTATAATTATTCTATCTCAAATTTTCCTGTAGCACCAAGGAACGTATGGTTTGAATTGAGGGAGAATGATTGCCGTGATGTTGTATTGCTCCAAACTGGCAGAAAACACAGCAATGAGGACACCCTTCACCCACATCAAACCAGGGCTGAAGCTGAAGCCTAAGCATACATAGCGGTTTACTGACTTCTTCGATACTGTAATGCCTGGGACCTTTGATCACAGAATCACTTACATGATGTCCAGCACTGTACAAACACAGCACAGCAAATTCCTTTCTTCTCTGGGGGATTAAACCCGTGGGCAGCCCTGACCCCTGATGCCTCTTGCCACAAGCAGTGGTGGAGATGGTTCACTAGGAGCCAGTGGTGCCCCTTGGCACAGCCACAGGGTCCCAAGCTGAAAACCCACCCCTGTCTCTGTTGGTCCACGCTGCTCCTCTGAGCAGATGTCTTTGTGGAAGTGTCGTTGGTTTGCAAGCTCAGTGCAGTACATGAAAAAAATTGGTCTTCATACACTGTGCGTTGAGAAACTTGATGAAGAGGAAGGAGATGTTTGGCAACTCCCGTTGGCAAAACAAATAAACAAACAAAAAAACCCCAAAAACCAAAAAAAAAAAGACAAGAAAACACAACCAACCTGTGGTGCCAAAGTAGAGGTTTTGGGGAAGATGCTCTCCTCTAAATGTGGCCAGCTGGGTGCAGAAAGGCATCAGGACCAGCTCGGCGTGATGAGCCCGTGTTTGCTTCAGCAGAAGGAAGTGATTATTCGTACACTGTGTACCCAGATAAATGGAGTGTTTCCCATCCCTAGGTACCAGGCAGGCTTTAAAACAAGTAGAGAGGCTGTTAATGGTGCTGATGTTTTGCTTGCATGTTACCATTGCCTCCAGGCAGCTTGGGCGTTTGTCTTTAGAAAACATATTTTACTTGGAATATCCAAAAAATACATGTGAACACAAATACTTACATTTGTGTTTACAGCTGAAACACACCCACTGTCCAAACAGAGGAGAAGCTGGAGCTCCTTCTGTCTGACCCTGGCCTCCTGACATCCTGAAAATAATTCAGGAATCAAGGCTCTGACTGGCAGCTTAACTTAATTGTCCCACCTTTTGGAAGACAACTTGGCTGTGAGCATGGTAAATGGCTTTTCTGTGTCTTGTACATGCAGGCTACTGTACTGAATGATATTGGAACCATGATTTTCGGAGCTGCCTGGCATCCCTGGTGGCATGGCCAGCCAGGCTTCCCTCCTCGGCATGGCTTGCTGCCAACCGGCAAGGAGCAGCTATTTGGGTCTGGACCCCTTCCCCAGGCACAATGTTAAACTGTGCCAGTGCTAGGGGTGCTCACAAATGCTGACACGTTTATTTTAATTTTCCAGTGTGAAGATTTCTATGAAGTATTTTAACAAAAATGCCACTGATTTATTGACTGGGATAATTCGAAAAATATTTTTGTTAAGAAAAATTCATTTTGGTGTGAAATTGTACATTTATTCCAGAAGAAAGCACCATAGGGGGTGATAAAAGTATCTCTGAAAATACTGTGTAGAATACAAAAAGGCAAAGGCATTAGGTTTTCTTTCTTTAAAGGCCAGGCTTGAGCACAAAAGGACTGAAAATTCGTGGCCAGTGCTGCCCAGTGGGGCTCGACGCGGCTGGGACCGCTGCTGGGTTCAGGGGAGGGTGCAGATGTGCTGCCCCCTCCCCGCGCGTCTCCTGTGCATCTTTCTGTGGTACCTGCAGGGTCAGACGTTTCAGCTATAAACCCCTTATGTACACCATATTTGTGAAGAAGGCATCTATATGTAGGCAAGCGTACATGTATTTATACACGTATGTATCCATCACAACTTGAATTTTCATGAGATAAATGCATGTTTGCAGTTTGCAAGAAAAATGCCTAAATGTCACTGAAATATTTCTTACCTGCTACTAACAATTATTATTTTTAGTACGATCATTATGCAGTAGGGTACTTTCTCCTGAAAAGACCGGTTTAACTGAAATATTTCTCTCTTGTAGAAAAAAACCACAGGTCAATACCTTTTAAGGTTGGGTTGGTGGAGTTTTTTTATCTCATTCTGAACTCCTGCATCATTGATTTAAGTGTCCTCTGTAATCTGTTATTGTAAAAACATTTTGAAAAATTAAAATGCTTACGCACTTGTACCCATTCGTTACTACTGAGGTGTTAAAATAATTTATTCCATTATATTAACGATTGCTTGATGCATCAAAAGATAATTTGCCATGTAATTTTGTTAAACCTGAAACTGTAGCATATTTTCTTGATAATACCATTAATATATCAAGAGTAAATAAAATGTTTAGTGGTAGGCACATTAATTATCGCCTTCATCTACTGGTGTTTAAAACTAAGAAATAATTAAATGCGCTTTAATAAGATATGGTTCTGGGAAAGCAGGATCATTTATGAATTGCTAGAGGTGCGTACAGCTGCCTTTCCCTTGAGAGGAGGAATTTATGCCGAACACCCCGCTGATTGTTCAGGAGGTAAAGAACCAATAGCTGCGTGTACAGAGGTTTAATTTAAAGTGTGTTTCTCACTAGGCTGCTCACAACACTTAATTAAACTCTGCTGTTTTGGCAATGACAAATGCTGTAGTGCAAAAGGAACCAGAGTAGCAGTGACTGAGAAGCTTTCGTAATTTCTTTCATGTGCACTGGCAGCCAGATCCAGGTCAGGAGAGAAGGAAAGAATAAAAGAAGATTTATTTAAGGTGTTTGAAGGAAGTTGCCACTTTCCAGCCCCCGTGTTGATTCCCAAAGAAGGTTTCCTTACGTGTGAGTTTCATCAACCTGCGTTTGCAGATATTACGATGTGCGGCCACGGGAAAAAATTTGCGGCTGTTTCTCAGGCTTTTCATCCAAGATGCTCCTATTCATCATGCTGGGCTCATGGTTAAAAAAGTCAAAATTAGAGGCAGCTGGCACGTGCCTGGCTATTCCTTCCCTTCCCTTACAACTCCCTTTGACTTCAGATGGGCCCATTAATACCGCGCTGGAGTATGCAGGGCTTATATACTGAAGAGGTGGTGATCACACATGGTACAGATAATCGTGCTTTTAGACAGATACTGTCATTGTCTATTCAGATAGATATTTAAATAGCAAGTGTCTTTCAAGTCAATAAAAAAATCTAATTTTTTTTACATTTCTGCTATGAAATACCAACCTGAAATGTGAGGAAACACTCTTTCATAGATATTTTTAGCTTTAAGTCCTTTATTTTAGGCATACATGGACATAAATGGTATTGAATGTTAAACCACAGTCTCTTCTGCTTTTAATTCACTGTTCCCCCGTACACCTGTCCACACAGTTTAAGAAGGCTAATGTAAATTGTCAGTAATATATAGTCTCGTTTAGCACTTGCATTAATAAAAAAAGCAGTGAAACAGCTATCACTGATAATAATGTGGTTTGGTGGGTTTTTTTCTTCTCTCTCTCCCTCCATATCTCAAATCATAACCCACAGTGTTGCAAGGACACATATTTTGGGAAACTGTCCCTCTGTTAAGTCTGTATTGAAGCTGACAATTTCGGAGACAAAAAAAGCACTAAGGTCTTTTGCAGTGAAAACCTGTATTGCAATAAATTAGAATTTTAAAGAATGCCAGATAGGGCTTAAATTTCCTCTGTGGAGGTTAAAAAAAAAAAAAAAAAAAAGGAGAAAATAATTTGGACCAGCTTCCTTAAGTCTGTGTGCATGGAGGGAAGGAGGCAGGAGGGAGGCGAGCTGTGTTTAGCCTGTGATTGTGCCATGAAAGAGATCTGCACGCATCTGAAAAGTTATGTCTGAGGAGAAGCCTTTGCAGGCTGTAAGCCTGTATAATATTCTCTTTCATTTACTGAGGGTCTCCAGAAGAATTAAAGGCAGTGTTTCCTACGGGCTGGGGGCAAGCTCCTGCTAAGTGCTTGCCACGTGGTGCTTGAGCAGAGCAAAGAAAATGGTTTCTCACTGTGTTCACCGGAGTCGTGAGGACACGTCAGATATGGTGGCGATATTTATAAAAATATCACACTAGTTAAAGTGTGGGTTTTTTTCCTTTGAAGGGTATTTTTGATGAACTCTAATGTAAACCATTTTGTTAATTAAATTGATTTTTCTCTTTTTAGTATAGACTTAAATAAAATCTCACACGAGTCCCCAAAGGCTGGTGGTTCTCTTTGATCTGGGTGAGCTCTTCCCCTGCTCTCTCCCATGCTTTATCATGCCTTTCTTCCTTCTTCCTGCTACTTTTTCTCTGTTAGAAACTCTCTGTAACCCTTTGCACCCATCAGATTGCTTCCTGCCACCCTTCCCCTCTTCTGCATTCTCCCCTTTGCAGTTGTGAGGATCCCCCAGTGTTTCTCCATCATAAGTAGGGGAAGCATTCTCTGGCTCTCCACCCTAACTGGGACCACCTGCCCACAAATTCCCCCTGACCAGCCCTGATTCTTCACAGCCTTGCCCCTCCCTGCCCTTTTGGGTACTTGGCTGGTGGCTGAGGTGCTTGTGCTCCCCTTCCCAGCACTTCTCCATCAGTAGTAGCTGCTCCACCTCTGAAACCTTTGAACTGTCTGGGTTCAGTCATGAGAGTGCTGATATACCCTCTGCCTATCTGCTGTGGTTCCTGAGCGTCTTTGAAGTATTAAGGTAAAACTTCATATAATACCTTTTACTGGAGATAAAGCAATTCAGCCGGGGCCTATTTACCCTACCCATTTATTTAAAAGTCCAACAATAAAACCAGTCCATTCTGAATGGTAGATAAAATGCAGCGTAATTGATGAATGCCTTTTGGCAAGTGCAGTTGAGTTTCCATGGGGTTTTATACATTATTGACACTGTCAGTGATTTCAGTGATTGTGGCTACAGCTGGGATATTATTATTACCATGTTGCAGTACTTCTGTCAGGAGGCTATTGCAAAGGCACAGCTGGAAGTGCTAGTGGTACTTGATGTTCATGACCTGCAGTAATTGTACCATTTTATAATGGGAATTTAGGAAATTCACAGTGAAGAATTAAAGGGTGGCCAGCCTGGTGGCTCTGGCTCGCAGGCAAGGGAAGGGGCTGTGCCCTGGCTGGCTCCTGCACTGCAGTGCAGGAAGGGCTCGGCAGGACCCAAAGGGCTTTCTGTAGCCCCGTGCATTTCCATCACATCCAGAAGGCCAGCACACCCAGTGGCAAATATCACTAGGAGAGCCCTTCAGCTGCCCTTTCTCTCCCATGGTAATGGATGCTGTTACATATGGGTTGTACAAATTGCCTGCTCACCTGTAGGAGCTCCAGCTGGCACTGCATGGAACAAAGACTAAAAACATTTTCTCCCTGATTGCTCATGTACTGACAAATGAGCCATTTAAAGAAAAACAAACACGTTGCAACTTTTTGCTCTGTGGAGACCCCTCTTGCTGTGTGCAGGTTGTGGCATCATGGGCGATACGTGGTGTCGCTGGCTGCGATGGGGCTGAGCTGTGCAGCAACATGCACATGCTGCAGCTGCTGCGTGGAAAGCGTGTGCATATCTTTTCCCTGGCAGGTGGTGTGGTGATGATTTTAAATCTTTTTAGAGCAGTGGAGAATCCTTATATAAGAAATTCCCACAACTGACCAGATAACAGACATAACTGCAGCCTGCCGAAGCAATGTGCATTCATTGTATATCCTTTGTCCAGTAGTGCTTAAGTAGTTATGTGGCCCTTTTGTATGCTACTCCTAACAGCAAATATCTTAAACCTGTCTTGATGATTTTGCAAAAGCAGTTTTTTTCAGGGCCTTTAGGAGGACATGGAGCTGTGGGAACAAGCCTAGTGGGGACCATGGAGATGGGCAGGGGCTGGAGCCCCTCTTCTGGGAAGCCGGGCTGGGAGAGCTGGGGATGTTCAGCCTGGAGAAGAGCAGGCTCCGGGGGGGCCTTAGAGCAGCTCCCAGCGCCTGAAGGGGCCAGCAGGAAAGCTGGGGGGGGCTTCTTACAGGGGCACGTGTGACAGGGCACGGGGGTGGCTTTGAGCGCAGAGAGGGCAGATTCAGGTCAGAGATCAGGAAGAACCTCTCCCCGTGAGGGCGGCGAGGCGGTGGGCCAGGCTGCCCAGAGCAGCTGTGGGTGCCCCATCCCTGGCAGTGCTCCAGGCCAGGCTGGATGGGGCTGGGAGCAGCCTGGGCTGGGGGGGTCCCTGCCCGGGGCAGGTGGTTAGAATTCTACAATCCTATCTGTGTGCTCTGATGTGATGCTGCTCTCTTTGGAAGGGGACTGTAAATCAGCCCAGCCTACAGTCTTACCTGCATTTCATAGCCACGGTGAGAAGTCCAAAACCCCAATGGTATTTACCTGCAAACAGCATCTCCAGTAATTCAGAGCTAGATAGCTTCTTGCATGGAAGCAACACTGTCAGGAAATACCTTCTCATGCCAGCAAAGCCAATGCTGTTGGTTGTTCCTTATTCAACATGGTTTGAGTTTTTCTTGCTTGTGCATAGCTGCTGAGCATCATGGTTGCACACTGAGGTGCTTCTTACAGCCTTGAACACGGATGATCAATCTCTCCCAAAGATACCAGGGAAGGGGCTCGTCGCTGGTGTTTGTGGAGAGGGGCCCAGGGGAATCCCTTGTGGGCAGGGGGATGGACTAGTCCTGGGAAATCACAAGATTTGCTCTGTGGAAGAGCTCCTAGTTGCTGGTTAGGATGAACTTCACGGAGCCAGGACTAGTGCTGCAAGTCTGTGGCATCTTGCAGAGAGTAAGAGAATTTCAGGATGTTCAACAAAGAACTACCAAAAGATCATTCCCTGTGTATTCCCATAGGACTACTAAAACCATTTGCAAGGACGCTATGCTCCATTAAATGGTGTAGGATGTCTCCATAGCCACCTGAAATGTGTCTGAGCCACCCATGAGCAGAGAGGATTGATTGCTCGCCTCTCTTTGGGACAACACCTCTGGCCACCACCTCCAACCTATGCCATGCTCGGGGGGGGGCCCTGGCTGCCTTGCAGGCAGAGCTGAGTGTGGGGTGAGAGGTGGGGGTGACGGTCCCTCTCTCTACCCTCATTCTCTTTCCAAGGTTACATAAAGCTCAGCAGAAATTTGTTTTTTCCTTTTCTGCTGCTGCTCTTCTTTAAGCAGTTCCTTATGAAATAGTTTAAAAGAAAATGATAACCTGAGGGCTGATGGGTTTGTTTTTTTCTTTCTGTGGTGGCATTTTTTTTTGGGGGGGTGGGGGGGTGGTTTTTAGGGTTATTTTGGTTTTTTAATCATCCAAACTTTAAGAGGAATTTCTATCGCTGCTGTGGTCCTCCGTATAGAGCTGAACGACCCTACAGAAAGTATTGTACTTTCTCGTAAACTAGCCTCTTTGTCAAATCTGTGTCCTGTTACATTTATATGAAGTTTCATAGCATTGAAGATCTCTGAGCTCAGTGCTGTATTTACACTGGCTGCACCATATCCCACCTTTTACATGAAGCAGGTTGCATTTGCTGCAGTGACTCTGGTGCTTCAGTGCTGGGGTCTGACTGCCTGGGGCTTCTTGTGGGCATGGACCACAGTAAAACAACCACGGTGACTATTATTTTGGCATGGGAAATTACACTGCCATACTTAAACCTGTAGATTTAACATACGTACTTGCTTTGTAGACATATACTTTGCTTGTGAATCTAAATGTTTGCTCTGAATCTTTGGCCACTTTTCTCCCCTTCTTTCATTTTATCTCCTGCCTTTGACTAGTTACAGTCTCAAGATGTTTGCCAAATATTCTACAGTACAGCAAGAAATCCATGTTGAGAGATACCAAATTCCTGTTAGCTGTTGAGGTTGGAAGAGGTGTGTTAGGTAGCCCATCACATAAAGCTTGATAAAAATCCCTGAGTAAATGCCACAGGAACCCTCCAGGAATAGAGCCTTTAATCTTTAGATTGTCTAAAAGGAGCCTGGTGACATGACTTGGCTTATTGCAGAAAGCTAATTTCAGTGACTCTTGTGATATTGTGAAGATCCTCAAGTCCTTCACCCCATCCTGTTCTAAGAGGCAGAAAGGCTCGTGAATTTTTTTTTTTTCCTGATGCTAAAATACTACAAAATACAAAGTGATGAAAAAGACTTGGTCATGCCTAAGCATCCTTTGCCTTTTCTGAAGCACTGGACGTGGCTGTTGTTTCCCCTTACCTGGCACAAGAGCATCCCTGGTACTGTGTGGCTCAGGACATGGTATTTTGAGTGCTGAGGAAGGCCTATCCATTTTGTTGTCTGCTGGAAAATGAGGTCCCTCTTCTGCTGATTTAACTTCCCTCAAAGCTGGGTAAAGAGGAGAGGATGGCTCACTGGAATAACGGGTGGGCTGATCACGGGGAAAGTAATGTCCTAAGGAAGAAACTACAGCAGGTGAGAGCAGAGGTTTTCTTCCATTTGTGGTTTTAGTATCTTATTGTGGCATCTGAATATTTTATTTTAAATGACATTATGAAGGAAAAAAACAGCAAAGTAAACACCTGGAAAAGTAACTTTGCTCTTATTAAAAACTGATGGGACCAGCATGCCCAGTTCTCGTTAACTTGAGATGTTTTATTTCTCAGTATTTTTCTCAATAAGTAATAGAACTTGGCAAATCATTTATTAGTACTGTTTCTTGAAATAATGTTTGATCAGTGGGGAATATATAGAAAAACTGTTTTATGATGTGGTGTGATTCCTCATGGGTCTGCACCCAGGATATGTGTGTTATCCAGCTCTGCTGCTCAGCCCTCTCTGGTCTTGCTCTCCTGGCTGCCTGGACTCACGTTTTGAAGTCACCATGGATGAAGGGGAATCAAAAAAAAAATTAAAAAAATTTCTATTTTATACCAAGTCAGTAGCCTGCATGCAAACTTTCAAATTTTCTTTTTTTTTTTTTTTTTTTTCTACCTGGTCAGGGTAATGTGGTTTGATCTGATCCTGCCACTATTTTGTTCCTGTCTACAAGCTTACACATATAGAAAATCCTCTGTGGCTTTGTGTGGCTGCTGCTTTTCAGAGCAATGTTTTTGGGAGGAGGAGGAACCACTACTGCCGCTCTGCATTTTTATGGGCTAATTTATTTTGCAACTAAATGTGCAAGGCTTTTTCCCACCCCCACCCCCTCCCCCCCTTTTTTTTTACAGGTAAATAAAATGAAAGAGTAAAGCTTCAGGAGGTGTAAACACTTTAGTAGCTGAACCTAAAATACCTACTGAAGTATAAAACAAAATCTGTCAGCGTTGATATAGCTTGTATGACCCACTGGCATTGCTGAGCACCGTACGAATGCCCAGGGCCAGTGCTCTGGGTTTGATGTGACCCTGTGGGGATTTGGGGCTGGGTGAGGAACAGAGCGATGTTCTGTCCTAGCAATGCTTCAGACCATTGGTGTGTTACATCTTCCCTTGAATCTCAGTTGTGTTGGATTCCGAATTATGGTTTCCATTTTGTCCTGCATTATTAAAAAAAAGATTGTACTAATGGCTAGCTTATAGCTGAGAATTAAATCAGTCAAGAGAAAAGAAGCTGGAAAAAAAGTGGATTTTCTGCAGTGACATTTCACTTGAAGACAAAATATGGCGATTGACATTAAGGTGCGCGGTCGGTACCATGCTGACTATTGTACCGACACCCAGAAACTTTCACCCATAACTGAGATGGTGAAGAATGGACTGTTGATCTTAGTTTTCCAGAAGTTCAAGATTGTATAGAATAAATCAGACTTTTGGTAGTTTCTTGGTTCAATCCACTGCGGGTATGTGGTTAAGAAAAAAGATGAAGTTTTAAATATGCATAAGCTACTCTTATTTATTTTTACACATACAGGCTAGAGAATGGAAAGCTAGCAAATGATAGGGAAACTGCACATACATATTCTTTGGTGGTGGTGATCCTCTTTGTCACTTAAAATAGGTCAATTGAATGCCCACCCTCTGGAGTGTCCTTGCCTCACCGCCAGTGAGGGGCTGGTCCAGCTCCTGTTGAACACAGCAAAGATGCTATTTGGTATCGCAGGTTTGGCACCAACTCTGCGCGGGTCCTTCGCTTGGGATTGAGGTGCCATAGCATCACGTCTTCCCATTTAAACCTTCTGGTAGTGCTCTACTGCTAAATTAATTTCAAGACAAGCTCTAAGAACCTGTCATTAACAGCACCGACACTTCGTTCTACTTCCATCCAGAGAATTTTAATCAGCTGAGAAAGCAAAGAGTAGTACTATTAGGAAGAGTGGGTGAAACTTGAGTGTTGGAACCTCCAGTTCCAGTGAGTGCTGCAAAAGAATTGCTGGTGAGGGAGGGAGAGCCCAGAAAGGGGACGCTCTCCCCACCCTCCTGCTGGGCTTGGTCTTTTCCCCTGCCCAGGGGCAGCAGCCCTGGTGCTTCATCTGATTTATTGATTTTATTTTATTTTTACACTTTCAAATTGGATGCATCACAGCTGCCTGAGGCTGGCTGGTAGTGTATTAAGGCTATTGCTGTCACTTTTGTGACAACCAAGAGAAATCGTCCCTGGCTAGGGGTCCAAGGGGAAAAAGTTGGGAGGAAGCTGCTGGAAAGGTGAGATTCAAAAATTCAGGTGCTGAGTTAAGTGGATGAAGAAGAAGAGGCTACCAGGTAAAGAAAGGAGGCAGAAAAGAATAATCACAGTTTGGGGGTGGAAGAGGTCAAGTACTGGAAAAGGATCCAGGGTTGCAGGAAGGATGCATGGGAGGAAACGTGTGGGTGCTGGGACATTGCTGTCCAGAAAAAAGCAGCTGGGTGCTGCACAAAGCCAGTGGCTTTGGGGCAGGCTGTCCTTGGGGGAGGCAGGCCTGAGGTGCACGGAGAAGTCTGGATGAGCAGCCCGTGCTCCTGGGAGGAGAGCAGGCTGCTCAAGAAGATCGGAGAGATGGAAGAAGCCACCATGCAAGCTGGCAGGGAACATGTAGATAACTTGAGTGTACAAGTGTTTGCCCCCAGGACCCAATAAATACATGTGCTATAGCCTTTTTCTGCAGCTGGGCAGTTCTGAGCCCCAGGGTGACAGGGGCAGAGACAGTGCCACCAGTGACCTGTGCCACCCTGGGAGATGCCCAGCCCTGTCCCACCCGAGTCTTTTAGGGGCAGAAATCTACCTACAAAGCTGCCCACTCCAATTTTGTACCTCTTGGACATTGAAAATGGCATGGTTGTATTAAGACAATGCTCATCTTGGGTTAATTAGTTCCTTTGCAGGGCTAATTAGCTCAAGCTGAGCGCTGTGCTAACACACCTGTATTGCTTTTACAACAGAGGCAGTTTGTCTGGGAGGAGGTCAGCTGTAATTTCTTTTTATACTCCAGATTCAATCAAAGTTTGTGTCTAGGTTCATTCTGAGCCTGGGAATAAAATTCAGGACAGTTCTTATTTTATGTCAATTGGTTCTTATCTTCTTAATCTGAAACTTCAATGTTTGCCCGGCAGAAGCAGTTAGCTGTTATAAAAGGACTTGTGCTTCTGTGGGAGATGATGGGAATTTTCCTTTCAATTTTGGTGGAAGTAGACGAAAGCTGTGTAACATTAATCTTATATCAAGACATAATCTAGGCACATCTAGGTGCTGAATGGGTGTTTTGTGCAAAAATTGATAAACAGTTGATCGACAGAAATAGTCAAATCTTACTTCTGCTGCTCTGACCTGCAGCAGGGGCTCCATAATTCACTTCTTCCCACCCTTCCTCCTGAATTACCTCCCCTGTAAGATGGTGATAAAGTGAATGTCTAAGTGGTGTAAGTTGTTAATTTTTTTTATTAATATTATTGTGATTTGGAAATTCAAATGCAAATGCCAGGAATAGCTGACATAAAATACATTGAGGGTAAACATGACTGTACATTGGAAGTGCACCAGGATCCTTGTGGAGCTGCACAGGGTCTGGCTGGGAGTCAGGGAACCCCACCCTGGCAAATTCCCTTTGTGCAGTGTTCCAAGCCATAGTATTTAATTGACCATTTCTTCTTTTGACAAAGCATGTAAATTGGAGTCACTTTTTCAGAATGAAAAAAAATTATTCTTATGCAATTACATTTTAAAAAGTTTAATTTAATTATTTCATAGCAAAATTACTTCTATGTGAACTTTAAGGGACATCGTTCATTTTAAGAGCAAAACATACTTTGCAAATATTTCCTGTAATACACGTAGTAAAGATGGACTCCGGTTCCTCAGCTGGTATCACACTCAAAATAAAAGTAAATATGGAAATATTTCCATTTCACAAGGATAAAACCATTTGATCCACAGTAATATAGCACTGCTCTGAAAAATTTAAATAATAATAAATATTGCATACTGAACAACATTTTTTGAAGGTGCTGCCGGTATTCTTATAACAGTTAATAAAGCAGTCACAAATGATTCTGCCCACTTTTGTCCCAAAGAGGATCATATTTAATGCTCCATTTAATTTGCTCAAATGTCAGGGAACATCAAAAGGGGAAATTTATTGTATTAGTCACTGAAAGAGATATAGTAGGAGCATCATGCTATCTAAAGATGATTAATAAAAATAGCTATTGATTTTGCAAAGTCAATAAATCCAGCTGTTCAAATGATCGTATTAGTCAGTCGAAGGGACTAGTTTAGTTTGTTTGGGTCTCTGCAGATATATCTGCAGCCTTTGATGCTCTTCCAACCAGGGAAGGACGAGACAGAGCTGCACCGGCTCGTCTGCTCTCTGGGATCAGAAGTGGATCTGTGTCAACCACTGATGGGAAGGTTTGAACCACAGCACAAACACAGAGTCTCACTTGTTCTGTTCAAAGATGAGTGCAAAAAAACCTGCTCTGTTGCACTCGCCAGCCTCCTGATGAGGTTTTGGGTGAGACAGGCTGGGTAAATACACCACTGAAGCATGTTCAAGCCATTGAAAAGGGAGATATGAGTAAAAAGATGTAAGAAAATGTCTAGATAGCAATTGTAAAATCTGGTGGGTGTTTTGTTGGTTTTTTTTTTGGTCCTGTTACTTGTCACTCATTGGTTTTCACCAGTGTGCAGACCTGTGGGCACTACACTAAGGCACATCCCGTGCGTTGGCTGCAGCCCTTCTCCTCCAGATGCTCAGAGTGGGCTGTGCTGCCAGTGCAGCATGGTGCTGCTCCAGCCCTCCAGCTCCCCCTGCTCTCCCCTTGACCAGGGTTCAAGGTTTCATGGGTTTACAACATCTTTAACAATGCTTGTTTTAAGATCTTTTTTTTTCCCTTCAGTTTTATGCATAGAAATGTTCCTTAACTTCTCACTCTGGCTGGCCTTGCTGCTATAATTTTAATTTCTGGAGCAGCCCTTGCTGGTATTTAGAGAAACAAGAACCTTGTTCCCTCACTCCCCCATGTAACAAGGCTTCTGGAAAACAATTTCAACAATGAGTTTTTGTGGACCACAACTTTTTCCTCTCTGAATAACTTTTACGGGAACAAATTCCAAGAAAAACACCCTGACCACATTTGCAGAGTAACTCTTGCAAATGGCCAACCCAGGCTCACTGTATTCATCTTCCAGTGGCGTAAGCCTTGAACTCTGTTTAATACTTTGGAAGAAACCTAAAATAAGTCAGTATTTGGCATCAGAAAGTGGAAAGCACTGGCTGATTTCAACACTTCTTTCTTCTGTTTATTTTCTCAGCGAGGCCAGACGTCATCATGCTAATTTTTCTTGGGTTGATGATGGGAAAAAATTAAGGATGCTAACTTTAGTTTAAAAATATTTCTTCAGCTAGATAATTTCTACATTTCCTTTCTAAACTCTCAAGCAGATGAGTTTCATTTGCAAAAATGTTCATTACAAATTTGCAGATAGTGCAGAGATTGCTGCTGACAGATAACAATGAGCAGATTTACTTAGTTCTTTTTTTTTTTTGGGGGGGGGGGGAAGACTCTGTAATCTAAATACTAAAATCACTTACCAATGAAATGCAAAATAAATTATAGGATGGGGTAGATCGCAGCAGCCTGGAAGATTTCAGGATGATACTGCTTGATTTCTGAGGCTCTACCATGATGCTGTGATCACAGTTTTAATAAACAATAAGTAATCATAAGCCATTGGTACCTCTTACAAACAGATGGGCTGAATTATCTGTCACCTGAAGTATTTAACCAGAGAAGAGACACATTCCTTAAAAAGTCCTTTGGTTAGTAATTACTGTGCTCCATTCCAGAATGGAGGAGATCTACTGAGTAGCCTGTATGTTACAGGAGGAAGGTTAAACGATGGCTGTATGTTTGTTTGATTTCATAGAATCACAGGATGCTTTGGGCTGGAAGGGACCTTAAAGCCCACCCAGTTCCCAGCCCTGCCCCGGGCAGGGACCCCCCCCAAGCCCAGGCTGCTCCCAGCCCCATCCAGCCTGGCCTGGAGCACTGCCAGGGATGGGGCACCCACAGCTGCTCTGGGCAGCCTGGCCCACCGCCTCGCCGCCCTCACGGGGAGAGGTTCTTCCTGATATCTGACCTGCATCTGCCCTCTTTCTGCTTAAAGCCATTCCCCCTTGCCCTGTCACTACATGCCCTTGCAAAAAGTCCCTCTCAAGACTTCATTTCTGATGGGAGCTTTCCTCATGTCCTTAGGAAAATCACCCATTGTTGAAATTCTTGAAAGCTGCTACCGTGCCCTCGCTGCGGTCTGTGGGAAGCACCCTGGGAAGCTGGGAGCTGCTATAAACCTCCTTGCTTGCTCCCCTGGTTAGCCTGGTTTGCACTGCATTGCTCTGCTTAACATGACCCAAACCTTTCCAGGTTGGGCTGGCATTTGATATATCTTCAGATTTTTAAGTTTTCCCTTTTCCTGTTTAAGAATATAGGCTATTACAAGAAACAAGCATTAAAATATCCAGGTAGCCTCCAGGTCACAAGCTCGCATTTTTCAAGCACCTGAAAGCTCAGCCAAGGCATGCAGTGTGCATTTGCAGGGGGTGCTTCGTGTCTATTCTGCCTACCAGGGTAACCAGCAAAGTCCAGGTCTCATCTAGGAACAAGGTCTAGACAAGGCTGGATCTGCCTCTTAAACTCACCCGGTGTGACTGGAAAATATATCCTGCCCAGCCCATCAAGTAGGACCCGGTATGACGTGAAGTCTTCTATTCCTGAACCAGTTGTGTACCTTTATCTTGGGCATTAATCTGCACGGCAAAACCTTGTCGAATGTCTTTTTGAAAATTTAGGTATAGTACATCTACTGAATTTCCCTTATCTACTGTGGCAGTAGTATCTTCAAAGAACGCTGGGGATTAGTTAAGCACCATGCAGCATGACGAGAGCCGTGCTGCTGTCCTTAATCACAGCTGCCTCCTCCTCCTCCTCGCTCTGCCTCCTCCTCCTCCTCACTCTGCCTCCTCCTCCTCCTTGCCCTGCCTCCCTCGGGAGGGTTTCCCATAGTTTCCCTTCCTCAGATGTGAAACTCCAATGTGGTCTACAGTTGCCAGTTTGGCTTTTTAAAATTACTGAGCTGTGTTTGACAGGTTCAGAGCCTCTGTAATCTCACCCAAAAGTTTATGAGCTCTTTAAAATGTCCATTAAAGATTCACAAGTTGCCCTGCTCATTATTTGACATTACTATTTAAGCATATCCATTCTCCTATCATTTTAGGTGGGGTTTTTGGTTGTTGGTTTGGGTTTTTTTTAAGCTTTTCCTCTTTATGGAAGTGTGCTTATAAAAACTCCGTGGTAGCTAGTTTCTTGCTGCCGGTGTACTAAAGCAGGCAGAGAGGATGCATGGGCATGCGATGCTGTAACGGGAAGGCTGTTGTCCTCCATGATACCCATGAGCTCTGGATTGCCAGGAAGAATGAAGGACCCATCATAGGTGAGCCCAAAGTGCTCTTCACCCCGGGTAGTCTCACATTTCCCTTTTAAACCATCCCCTGAACTTCGGCTGGAGCCCCACAATGCCCCCACAGCTCGGCTGTGCACCAAGCTCTGATACTGGGAAGAGGACCGAGCTGAAGGAGCTCATTGTGGTGTGCAGGGGGAGGAGGAGAGTGGAAGGAGGGGGTGCAGGGCAGGGGGTCCTCCCCACAAAGGGAAGGATGGTGGCAAGGCGGAAATGTTGGTCCATTATGCCAGAGAGCAGATAATGTCTCCTGCATGGGTATTAGTCTCGGTGGGTGCTGAACCGCGGCAGCTTCTGAAGCAGGCACCCAAGGAGTCCTAATCTGGTGGTGAATGGAGACATTAGTGAACATGCTTCTTTGTAAAAGTGTTCTTATCTCAGACCTTGCATATGTACTGTGGGCTTCTGCAGTGCCCATGATAAGTAGTACTCCTTGTTTCATTGAATGGCGGAGTAAATAGTCACATAAAACCCATATAATTTGCTGGCTTGTAAGTTAAAGCCCCAGGCAGTCTTATCACTTCTTTTGTCATGTCCCTTACGCTTCTAGGGCAATTCTGTGTCAAATTGCTCTACATTTTGCACCCTGACCCAGCAAAAGTGGAAGCCTGCAAAAAACTTACCATCTCTACATCTTTTTTTTCTTTCTTTCTTTTTACGTTTTGTACCTTATGAACGGAACTATTTTTTCCTTCCAAAGAGCTAAGTGTATCTCTGTAGCTGCACCAAGAGCACATTGTTTCACCAGGGCTCATCTATGTTATCAAAGTACAAAAGAAAAATACCAGTGTCTGACTAACTTTAAAAGTGAAGATATTAATTATTGAGCAGCAGAGGAGATCTTACCTTAATACTGATGTTCAGGCAGATACCATATTTATCTTAAAGTACCCCAGAACAAAGAACCTGGGAGGAAGATGGTTACCTTTGCAACCATATTTATCATGTAAATAGCTCAGAAAAGGATACTGCCAGTTACATCTTTAAAATACAAAAATGCATGCATTTCACTATTTTGTAAATGCCAGAGAGATGCAGCATCCGTTAGAGTTAACGGTGCGGCACTTTTGTGTTCAGTAGCATGAATCATTAATCATGAGGCAGGCCATATTCTTGTACTGCTTCTGCTTTCATTACTTGGCCTAATTAAACAGTTCTCTGAACTGGAATCTCAGATTCCTCTGTTACAGATTATCATTAATTATGGTGAAAGTGCTCAGAGATGTTGGACTCAATTATATTCTGCTCAACTCTGGCACTGCGTGATTCATTGCACAGCCTGCTTTGCAGATGTACTCTTTTCTTATCTTGCACTCCCACTTTTGTAAATTGGGCTCTGCCAGCCAACAAACTAAGAGTTATGTGCTGCATTTTCATTAAAAACATGTTGGAGAAGCACACACCAATTAAGGATTCTGTATTTTATGCCGAACAAGGAACTGAGCGCTGGGTTTGGGAGGAAGAGCTGAGCGAAGCAGCCGCTCCGCTCCACTCCACGGCTCCATTTGTGTGTGCTGCTGTGGGCTACCTCGTCTCAGGTTTGGGTTGGGCTTGTTCCTCTCTCCACTTCCCTGTGGTGCAACTTCTCCCGGGAGAACTGACAGGGGAATGGGCGCTTTGCCGGTGTCACACAGCACCGCAGCCAGGGGATGTTTGCAGACGTTGACCCTCTTCCTCCATTGCGTTAGCGATTAAAACACTGTTAATAATCCAAGCGGCTGGAATTTTTTCTTGTGATTTACGCAAAAGGTAGCAATACCGGTAGTGTAACACTCTTGATACATAACTGGCCTTAACAGCTCTTACTTCTACCAGACACAGTTTAATAAATTAACATATGAAGTAAATGCATGGTTTTGCAGTTTGGCATTTTAAAATATTTTATTTTCTTAAATGAGCCAAAATGTAAAATGATAAGCATCAGGAATAATAATAATAAAAAAGGAACTGAAATACATCAGTGATGCAAAAAAAAAAAAAAAAAAAAAAGAAGTTTGATTTTTCTTCCCTTTATACTTTTGTCAAATTCAGACTTTTAAAAATTAGTGGTTATATCTGCTAGCTGTACTTCATGAATATCTATAAGGTGACATTGTGGTCAATTAAGTCCCCTTGCATTGGGTAAAGATATATCATGCTAAAAGTGATGTGATCTGACTCGCGGATGAGAAATGTAAACAGCCGTGTGTCATTCCTCACCGAAAGCACCCACTGAGGAGTGCTGATGGGGCGAGGTGCCTGGCACTGCTCACAATGCCGGCTCCGATAACAAAAGTAACATTGCGATACCCCCAATGAGCATGTCTGCAAACACGTTTGGGAGCAGCAGAGATGAGCCATCCCTCCTGCTTTCCTGCCATGAATCCTGAGCTAATGCCGAAGTGATCTGCTTTAGAGCTCAGCTGTTCATAAAGTAAAATAGATTGCCAACAAAATTGCTTATACTGCTTATACATTGTCAACATATAAGTATTTACAGATTGCAGGTTAACATGGCTTACATGAGAGAGCCTAGGCTAGAAAAAATTTAAAATTCAGTGTGTGGAGAATTTATATTAATCACCATCTTTACGCCAAGCACGAGTTGTGATTTTACTGGTATATGATTAGCTAATTCACCTGCGGTAAGTGGATTTGTTTCTCCGTGTCAAAATATACACTGGATTTTATCTACAGGTAGATTGAAGCAGAGAGTTCTTGATTAAGTTATCAGGAGAGCAGCACAGTTTGTACTTGGTGTTTGATTGCAATGACAAAAGCCATCTAATACACAAATAATTGGCGGCAGGACTGAAAGGGACCTGGGGTTCCCACTGTTTTGCCCCAGAAATGTGGGCTCAAAACCCTGCCACGAGGGAAAATGAATCTGGCTGTCTCATCCTCCTCCCTGTTTCTCTGAAGATAAACTGGCACCACCACCCGGCTGGGCTGGTGGTGATGGGGAGGAGGAGTGGGTACCTGCTTCTGCAGGTCCCCCTTCCTCCCTCAGCCTGTGCTGGGCACGTGTGGCTCAAACCCGTTGTTATTGGGGTGCCCCCATACGCTGGATGCCCAGGGGTACGAGGGGTCACGGTGGCGTAGGGTTGTATTTGCAGACCCTGGCAGAACATCCCCCTTCGTCCCTGCATGGAGAGAGTGCCTGGGTTACAGCAAAGCCCGAAACTTGGGCATGGCAGCTTTTGGGCATCACTGCATGCAGAGTCTCGTTTTCCACAGGAGTTGTGGGTTTTAATATATATGAAAATCAGTAGTCTTGTATCTTTGCATATGTGCCTTTTGTAATATAATTTTGACAGATGGTGAGCTAGATAAATCTAGCTCCTCGCTATAGAAAACCTTGGCTTGACTTGCGCTCTCTGAAAACTTGCTTTAAACTGCTTTTGCATTTTATTTTTTAATATACATGCATATTTTTTTCCTGATATGCCTTTGTTTTTATTTTTTATGTATCTGCCAAGAATTTCCACCCCTGATTTCCACCCGATTTCCACATACAAATTGCAACCCAGCTCTGATATTTTTTTTTTTAGCTCTATTCAGTGCATAATGCCAGTGACTTTGCTATTCTGCATGTCTCCTTATTAAAAATAAATATGCTACCCTGTCCCTGTTTGCACCGTCTACCATTACTGACAACAATCCTGACAAATTCTTACTATTTAAGGGTGGTGAAAAAACTCAACCAGGAAGCAGTTTCCTCTCCTGCCAGCTCCAGACAGACTGCTCATTGAAAATGTAATACACTGCTGCCATGTCACAGGTCAGCTGGCAAATGGCAATCTGAATTTTAAAAGGAATATGAATAAAATTCTGTTTTATTTTGAAAATGAACTTTGTGCCCTCCATCATGAATCCAATATATGTCTTAATCTTCTATGCTCTTGAAGCCTGCGGCTCCTGGCTGAGTCCTTTGACTCCTGAACCTAATAAGGAAATAGGTTGTTTTCTCATCCTCGCCTCATTTTTAGAGGGGCTGAAACAAACAGTCCCTATTTCAAATGTAATTGGCAAACCATAAAAACATGTGTGTTATATAATTTTTAGGTTTATG
Source organism: Falco cherrug (assembly GCF_023634085.1). Lineage (NCBI taxonomy): Eukaryota > Metazoa > Chordata > Aves > Falconiformes > Falconidae > Falco > Falco cherrug. The sequence continues at coordinate 42,663,167 of NC_073704.1, read as the reverse complement.
ACGGAGCTCAGCGCTGGGATGTTTTATTTTAAAATTTGATTAAGATGTTATACCTTTGGCAATACGCTGTCAAGATTCCAAATCAGAATTTACCAACGGCAGCGTTTCATGTTTACCTTGCGGCTGCCCACGTGAAGCTGATAAGGGATGAAAGGGCCTGCAGCCCCTTCAGCCGGGACACTCTTCATTTAACCTGGGCTTTATATACAGCCGGATACCAGGAGCTCTGTGTTAGCAGCAAATCTTGGTCTTTAAAAATCGCAGAGGCGTGGAAGGAGGGATGCTCTCGCTGATGACTTAATGACATCTGATGGGTTTTTTAAGGGCTTTTTGTCTAAGATGCTGCCTATATGGCTTTGTACTCATGGGGTGTGCATATATATAGATATTTACATTTAGGATGGTTTCCTGTTCCCAGGTGACACCACCCGGCTGTTGCTGCTCCCTGCTCAGGGATGCCCAAGCATCCCTCGCCTCCCCGTGTACAGATGTGCGCAGCCGCTGAATAGGCGCAATCAGGCATCCGGGTGCTCTTCTCGTACCTCAGCTCCTAATCACATCTGTGTGGCATCGCAGTCCTGCTGATCAGCTCCGAGAAATTAATGCTGGCATTTGCCTGTGTGTGTTAGAAAAATACCGGGGTGGCTTTTCTCCCAAAGCTGCCTTGCTGATTTGCTGTGCTAGGTGGTGGTGCAGGGTCCGACCTGAAAGCAGAACGGGCATTTCTGTGAAATAGGGGCATTTTCTCTCTTATTAAACTGGGGTATATGTTTGAAAGTTCACGCTGGATTTGGGGAATTTCACTTCAAATGCAGGAGAAAAATATCCCCCAGCCCAAGAGGAGTTATCTATCGATCGATCGATCTATTTATATATCTATATATCACTATACAGAGATCTCTATATAACTATATATATATAGATACATCTATAGATGGGTATTCTATATAGGTATAGATAAACATACAGACATACATATCTCTGTGTTTGTTTATATATGTATATATGCATATGCATGTATGTAACCAGTTAATGTTTTCTAGTTCACCCAGGAAGTCAAACACGCAACCTTTTCTGATTTTTCTCTCTCACAAACATTGATCATACAGCAAGTAGCCAAATGTGGAGGCTTGTTGGTGGAGCACGAGTGTTGCAGTGGCAGGGTCCCAGCTCAGCAGGGCACTTGAGCAAGTGTCTAGCATGAAGGAGGAGACTGATCCCCCCAGGAGTACTTGCACGCGTGAAGTGAAGCATTTACTTGAGTGCTTTGTTGATCAGAGCCTAAATGAGTTTACTGCAGCAAAGCCTGGGGTAGGTGCCTGCCTGGCACTCATTTCTGTGCAGTCCCTCTGGTGTGGCAGGGATCTGAGGTGGCTGAACCCCAGCAGAATATCAGCCTCTGCTTCCAAAACCCTCACCGGCAGCCTCTTGACTTTGTATGCCGAGCCTTTCCTCTGCCCTTTCAGACTTTGCTGGCAGGTTGCTTCCCATGCAATGTACTTCTCCTCCAAAGGAAACTTCTCTGGGGCTGTGGAATGGGGACACGGTGAGCTGGTGGGTGCCAACACCCACGGTCGCTGCCCTGTGCCCAGGTCACAGCATCACCGCTGCCCGAGCCTGCCACTCCCTGCTGGGTCCCTCTTTACCCACTCCCTGTAGATAGTGAGGCTTTGAGGTACCTTGGTCCAGGTCCTTGGAGGTAATTTTTTTCATCATTAACTAGAAAATTAAAAGAAGGCTTTAGTTTATCTGCATTTTCTGGATCCAGACTTGTAACAGGTTGTGGTTTCTCGCACGTGCAGTGTCCTGCAGGTTTGCCAGTGAGCAAAGCGGAGCCACTGCTGCAGGAAAGGCTGAGCCGGGTGCACAGCGTAGTGGGAGATGGGGATGTGCGAGCAGGACAGCCCCAGCAGTGCAGGGCCCGGCTGGGAGGGGGGACAGCAGCAAGTGGCAAGAGAAACAACCAAAATGAAGTGTCTGGGTGAGAGAGAATGACTGGGGGGTACCCACAGGACCAGTTTTATTTTTCTCGCGGTTCTATTTCTACCAAAGGAAACCATTAACATTTTGTTTCCCGTATGATGCTGCTGGGGGCCAGGAAACTGCCTGTGGGGAAGAGGAGCAGCCCAAAGTCATGCCGGTGATGTTGAACCATGCCAGCTTAGGCAATCTGAGCACTGGGAAGCGCTGCCTGTGAAATGGTGATTTATTTTTCAGAAACGGATGTGTGATGCTGGGGAGAGGAGGTTGCATTTTTTTTTCCTGCTTTTCTTTCGCACATTTTGAGATTCTACAATGACTTTTGAGTTCATGTGATCCCAACATGGCTTATACAGAACTATCCCCCGATCTTTACAAGTAGCACATTCCACTCAGTCTTGAAATACAGCTAAAATGTACTTAAGTGTGGATGCTGAGCCCATTCTCATAACTTCAAGAGATTCTTCATAAAAACTTCACCAGATTTTTTAAAATTTAAAATAACACCTGAAGTCGGAATTGAGGTTCTTTCCCAGACTCAATTGAAAGACTTAAGCAAATTTCATGCATGGATCTTTGAGGGCTCCCTTACAAGTTGTGGCAGGAAGGAGCTAGGAGAGGGTAATCAGGAGAATATTGCATCTGGTCTGATAGGAAAATAAACCTGTGCCGGGTGGAAAGTCCCCTGTCAGCCTTTCTCTGATCCCATGTGCAGGAGCATGTTAAAAAAAAAACCAAACCAACAAAAACCCGACACAAAACCATCCTAAAACCTTGTCCTAGGAGCCTTGAGGGACTTGTGTGGTGTTCAAGTTACGGATGTGGATGGAAATGTTGGGGTAAGCCACAATAAACAGTGCTAGGGAGACTATTGTGGTATCAAAACCTCGAAGATCCCAATAGAACTCAATTTGGTCAAAGGTATTTAATTTACTAAAGTATATGTGGACACACCAGAAGACTGGGGGAGACACAAACTCTTTAGGAAGAAGAAGGAATGAAGGTTCTTGGCACACAGGGATCATTGGAATTGTATTGGATCAGCTTTAAGAAGTAGCTGTAACACTAAATATCATATTGCTTAAAAGTATCCAGACATATTAACAATTATTTTCTAAAATGATCACACTTTCAGGAAATCTGGGTGCTCAGCATGCCTAATTTCAACAGGTACTGGATAGTTTCCTTTTGAAGAAGGGGAGGATATATTATTCTCATCAGAACCATTCTGTTGCCCAATGAAGGTGTGACTGTTGCTGCATTAATCAGATAAATCTTCGTACTTGAAGATTTAATCCGCGCCCCGTCCCCCCCCCCCCCCCAAAAAAAAAAAAAGGGTTTTGCTTATCAGAATTGCTATAGTGAGCACATTTGAGAAACTGCCATGTGTGTTACTCAGCATGAGCATGGATGTGAGCGCCAGCACAGGTAGGACTGTGCCATGAGTCCTTGCGGGCTGTGCTGAAAGGAAGCTGCTGCTCAGAGGAAGCATTGAGCAGAACTCAGGAACAATAATAATAATAAAAATACAGATTTTTGGATGGTATATATTTTCAAATTGAAAAATAGAAAGGAAAGTCACCAAGTTAGAGATTAGCTGGAATTTCCACGGTGCCTTAGGCAATGCAAGAATTATGGCTGTAATATATCCAGCAGTGATGTAAAACATGGAAACCCCACCGTACCTGACATGCTGTAAGAAGGTCAGATATTTGGGGGCTGGGGAGCGTCCCTGGGCTGCGAAGCAAAGCAATTATTTCATTACCCATCCATCTCTCATTTAGAACCAGCTCCTGTTTGTGTTTGATTGCTGTACTGATAATGATGATGTTGAGAATTGCTGTGATGAGAAATTGCAATCAGCTAAATAGCAGCAGAGGTTCCCCCAGGGAAAGGGGCTTATGTAATCCCACACCAGATTGTTTTGGGTTTCTACCTCTTTGTCTGGTTGAAAGCGAGCCTGGTGGAAACTGAGGTGCTGAGGTTAAGGTGCTGAACGAGAGTAACCCACAGGCAGGGTAAGTGGCTTCGGAGTTTTCTGCATTTTCTGTCATTTCTCTGTATGCCAGCACTTCGGTGTGCAGGCACGTGTAGTGAAAATGCATCTGTACATACGAACCATTTCGACTCTTGGGGAAAGCCGATGCAGGACGCGCCGTTATCTCGTCTCTCGCAGCATATGGGATGGCACCCACCTCCTTGTAAGGTGTGGGAAAAGTGTTATATTTCTGCACTAGTTTAGGGCGTCTCCATACTTAGTATGACATGGAAGCAATAACTAAATAGATCAACCTGCCAGCATGCATCCCTCTTACGACTGCTCCTACAAACTACCGGACTGTTGCTATAGCAATGCTAGCTTTTGAGGACACCCTTTACTAAAATTCTCCCTTCAGATGCACTGAGTTCCTTATCAAACCTTCCTTTGTGCTGTCCCTGGCCTGCTCTGCCCCTGCCAGTGCTGCTCCTCATCGAGAGGAGTGAAACAAGGATGATGCTAAAACTAAACTAAAAACTCAACTGAACTAAAACCTGTTGAGAATCTTTTAGAAAGCTTGGTTTACTTTTTCTGGGTAATGAATAAAAAGCTAATTTCAGTAGTGAATGAAATTAATGACAAGTTCTAAAATAGAATTACTTGCAGGTATTACTTAAAAGTTGCATCCCAGTAATCAATTACTACCCTTGCCCTGTACCTTGAGAAATCCTGTGTATAAAATACTTGGATGACCCTGCAGATGTGATGTTGTCAGGCACTGGCAGCAGCAGATCACCACCACATCTTCAGTCCACTGTAGCACTGGAAACCACAGCACTGCCACTTGGCATGAGATGAAAAGCTGAAACTTTCATTTAATGTGGCCAAATCCCCCATCCCCAGGCTGAGGAAATGCCCACTTTATTGCTCGGTTCTTCATGCCGTTTCCCCATGGACTGCTGCTGGTGGTATTTTCAGCAGCTTCTCATCACACTGCAGTCACTGCCACCACTTTCACACATCCACAGGTCCCCACAGGGAATCAGAATCACAGAACGGTTTGAGTTGGAAAGGACCTTAAACATTATCTAGTTCCAATCCCCTGCTGTGGGGAGGGACATTTTACAAGGGCCTGTAACGATAGGACAAGGGGTAACGGTTTTAAATTGAAAGAGAGTAGATTTAGATTAGACATAAGGAAGAAATTTTCCCATGAGGGCTGGGCCAGGCTGCCCAGAGCAGCTGTGGGTGCCCTGTCCCTGGCAGTGCTCCAGGCCAGGCTGGATGGGGCTGGGAGCAGCCTGGGCTGGGGGGAGGAAGCTCAAGGTTTTAAAGGAGCCTTGTCCTGGGACCTCACTAACTATGTATGGGCAGACATCTCCTGAGCATCCCTCCTGCCCACCCACTGGCACTATCGACACGACCTTCCTGCCCAGGCTGTGGAGGAGCTGCTGGGGGCTGTTCTCTTGACCAAACACCAGAGTGTTTTTTCTTGCTGCCTTCAACTTCCTGTGTTCACGACCATCATGGGGAATGGTCATCAACATCTGCCACTGACCTTGTGGTCAAGCATGAAGTAAAGTAAAAGTCTTCTGGTCACCAGGGAGGACACCAGGCTAGACCAGAAGAGAAGAAAATCCTAAAGAAGACAAAGCTCACACTTCAAAAATAATCTTCTGTAGCTTAAGCCTTCTGCTGTGAGATGGACCAGCAGCCCCATTCACGGCTTCCTTGGGATTGCCCGAGCACAGCTCTGTGTTATTTAGAATGGGGCCGTTATTCAACCAAATAGAGATTAAATGGCCTCAAGGATGAGATCTGGAGAGGCAATGGGGGGAAATCCCCCATTTTGAGGATATGGGAAGCCAGTGGAACATGAATCATGGGCTTGCAAGGTGGACTGGGCACAATTCAGAAGTACAAACAGTTTGCTGACATTAATGAAGCAAATGTGTTGCTATTTTTTGCACATATTCTCTTGTGCTTTCCCACCTCGTTTACTCACATGCGTAGATGTACAATTGATTGTTTTCCTGAGGAAGTAAGTAACAACAATAAGATTCTGAGATTTATTAAAAGTTCCCTAAAACAGCAGGTTTGTGTTCAAGCAGAATGCTTTATGTGGGGGTCCAGCATCCACTATGGGCTTGGTTCTTACACTTGTGACTGTGCAAAAAAACATTCACGCTGTTACTGTTTGTAGAAGAGATAGGTCTGATGCTTCCTGCCGCTTCCATTTCTTTACTCTTTACTTTTGTTATGGTTTGAATTCCTATTCCTTATAAAATACATGTCACACTTGAACGTGAGCATGGTGTGAGAAATCTGCCTGGTGGTAAGTGAAAGCAGCTTTAAAAAAGAAATCCTACTAAAGCAGAGATGGAAGTCAGTGTTGTATCTCTTACTCATTTTGCACGTTTTGTGGCATCTTTTCACCTATATAGTACAGGAAATTCAAAGCAGGGAAACGGTCTGAAAAGGACCACGCACAGTTTGAGTTAAACACTCATAGGAACTTCAGCCAAGTGGGACACATTCATTATAACAGAAGTATCTGAAATTACATGGGAAACAGCTGCCACAATTGGCAGATTATGGTTCAAGTACTTGTAATTTTTTATGATTCTGAAATGTATATTTTTTGGAAGTGTAAGAAAAGCATCTTGGTAGCTTTAGAGAACAGTGGCAGCTTTAAAAAAAATTTGCCGTTGTGTATAATACAAAACAGGTAGGAGTATCTCTGTATCCGTAGTACTGCATCGGCGGGATGCGGCTGGGACAGAGGGATTGCCCTGCTGCTGGTCCCTGTCCTAAGTGGGCTCCGTGGGCGGTGACACACATGTTAAACCCCAGAGGGAATGAATGGGCTGCAAGGATCCTCCCCCACCCTGGGTAGCAGGATTAGCAAATTGGAGATTAATCCAAACCCCCTCTAACCTACTGGGATTCATTAGCTGAAGGTTTAGAATTATCTTCCAGGTTAAACAAAAGAATTAGGGGTTTTTGCATATCTCTGCAAGGTAGTAATCCTCTAGAGATTGTAGATTATCTTGGTACTATTTTTTTTCCTATACATTCCTCTAACTAAAAAACTCAGAAAATAATTTCTGGAACACTTGCCAGGGTTACTGAGACTGCCCATCTTAAATAAGGATATTACACTTAATTAAGCATTATGCCTGTGGGGCTGAGCGTATAAGGTTCAGCTGAGAATTCTCAGGTTATATGAATTTATAGTTGAATGCAATGGCTTGAGCAACTTTTAGGATTAGGGTTGTTGGCTGATGAGGAAATTTAAGATGTTTTTAGAGTAAAAAACACTGGTAAAACCTAAAAAAATTATTCTATTGTATCGCTGCATTAAAAGTGCAATAAGCATATATGGCTGTTTAGTCATGGTCAGATGAAATCAGAAATGTTTCCTTTATCCTCACCACAATACGAGAATTATTATTTTTAAATGGTTATTGTTTTCACAATTTTAAATTAGGCTCTGATTGTGTGGCAGTATAAATAGAGAGCCACTTTTCTAGAGCCTGCTATTTATCTTTAAAAAAAAAAAAAAGGGAAGGAAAAGAAAAAAATCCCCCAAAGTTTGACTGACACTAATTTCCCGAACAAGATACCCTAGAAACTCCAGTTTATCTCATAAAATCATAACAGACAGGGTTTGTGATGTCCCCTCCGCAAGATTCTTTATTCTGTCAGTTGATAGCATTTGAGATGACGGAGGGAGATGCGCCGCGCTCATATGCCAGCGAGGAGAACAGAAGCTGTCACCAGCAGTGTAATGTGCTGTGTATTATCACTCAGACTGATCCGGGGGCCCGGAGACTGTCATCTTTTTAGACTGTACAAGTCAACACAAATAAAACTGAGGAGGCAAATGATAATGTCTGAGATAGATCCAGGCTCATTCTAGCCATTACTTTTTATTCAAACCTTAGAGATGACATGATGTGAAAAATGAGCCTGTGTCTAGTTCAGTGCCCATTAGTGTGTGAGCACATTATCTTCCACTTTTCACATTGAATCTCCCTGTACATACTATGGCAGTTATAGCTATGCAGCCCGTCAGGTTTAGGGAGCTGAGAGCACCTTTTCCGCCTTAATGTATAGCAAATATTGCCCCTAAAATGATGTATTGCAAGCACTTTGGGATGCATTTTTAGGAACAATGCTTCAAACACCCCTCGTGCAATATTCTTCCTCCCTATCTAAAGTCAATGGAAATAGGTCTGCTCTGGCTCCTCCAGCATCCCCAGTGGGAAAGCCGGGTGGGTTGGCATTGAGTGTTGGATCTGGAGCTGTTCGCTGTGCTGGGCCAGCACTTGGTAGATGCCCTACTGCTCAGTGGGTAGCCGGGGGCTGTCTTCCCAAAGTGCCTTCCTCCCCTTGTGTTCATCCACCATCATCCCCAAAACTGCCATCCCTTCCTCTGCCTCTCCTGGGTGACAGGACCCTCACACAGCCATAAAAAAAAATATCTCTTACCTGCTGATGGGGAGAAATCAATTAATTTCTCTTATCACTCTTAAAGCATCACATTGTTTTGGCCAGAGATAGGCGATCGTGCCGGGAAAATGTGCCCCTCAACAACTCAATTGGATACAGAAGCTGACAGAGCTCAGCCCGAGTGTTCGCTGCCTTTAAAAATAACAGGAGGAAAACTCAGCCGGGAACATGAATCACTTTCCCGAGGAGGTTTTAGCACAGTTGCTAACACTATCAGTACCCAAGTAAAATTCCTATTACTCTCCTGTATAACCTTTAATTACCCCCACCACCCCAAAAATATCCCTCAATTACCTTCCAGGCAGAATTATGCATATTTTTAAAGTTCTCCTAGGGATATAACACTAAACGTTGGGTTGTTATGGTTCAGTGGTTTAAATTGCAGTGTACTTAATTAAAACAGCGTAAAAAGCTGTCAGTATTCCATATAAATTGAAAGACTTTGATTAGTGATTTTTTTTTTCTTTTACTGTTAGAGCATACTAAGCTTTACCATTACATTGTCATTTACTAGCACCTTGGTGTTGAATGATGCATCATTTCATGGCATTAGAGAAAAAGTATAAACAAATGACAGTTCCCAGCAAAAAAAGTGACAAGTGAAGAGCACCCATCCTGCGAGAGAAAGGGAACAAATAGATTGGAAGGTTAGACTTCTGCTAGAAAGTGTGAAATCTCGGTTAGCCATGTATTCCTGTTGGGGCTGCTTCGCCAGGAGAAGAGAGCTGCCCAAAGGCAACCAGTGGGCGATGGAAGGAATGAGTGCAAGGAAAAGCTGGGAACACCTTGGCCGGGTGCTGTGGCAGGGATGGTGATGCTACGCCATACTCCTTGGGCTATGGAGACAAAGCGAGCAAAGCACCTTGCATATATAAAGTGGACAAGAAGATGCTCCTGTGTAAATTCACATGAACCTGTTGAAAGCAGCATCCTGTTTCACATTCATAACCTGTTAGTGGTGCCACGGTTTGCTCAGACGTACCAATGAGTGGGAGTCCCTGTGCAGGGAAGGCTTGCATGCTTGTGTCTGTACAAAGCACACTCACAGCAGTAACATGTAGGAAGGAAGCCTGAAGTTTTGTATATTCCTCTGTTATGCAGACATTATCAAAGCTCTGCCTGCCTCAAGCAAAACCACTAGAGCATCGTCTTGAATTTCACCCCAATATCCTGTTGACAGCGTTTTATATGGGACCGGGTGCATGAAGGACACAGACTCCGGGTCAGCCTGCACAGCTCCAGCAGCTCTGTAGTACCTGGTGTTACATTGCTCTCAAACATCCCCGAGCGTGGCACAAGGCCACAATTCTCTTTTATCTCCAAAACGTCTTCCTGAGCTTTGAGAAGAAAACTTGTTCTCCTGCACAAGTAGGAGTAGCTGCACTGATGCTTCAGAACACACTGGGGGCAGCCTGGTTATTGTGAGGCATTACACTGGGAGGTTAGCAGTATGCTTAAAGATTATTATTTTTTTTTTTTAATGTAATCCATGTTTATTTATAAACTAATGATATGACAGTGCTTACACTGTGAACATCTATATTTTTATCAAGGCTTTTTATTACGACAACACATGAAATCATAACTGTGAACAGGAAAATCTTGTTTAGCCATGGGCTAAACATCTAAGCGTTGATGTACAGTTAAACTCAAAATCGTGTTTCACTTTTTAGATTATAGGACTAAGCAAATATTTTTTAAAATACTGTTAGAGAAAAACATATGGTCAGGATTCACAATGTTTTTTTCCAGTTCAGAGAATTTTCAAACCTATTTTCTCGCTGAGAATGTGCAGATGCATTCATGCTTGCTTGAAAAATTATCCTGTTTTTACGTAATGACTTGCTGGTAATTGTTATCTCCTTCGAACTCAGGCTCCAGCACTTCAATGTGTGCTCATCCACAAGGCCTGATCCTGCCAACAAAATTATGTTTATTTATTTCCTCTTTATGATATTGCAAAAATGTGGTATGTTAGAAAAATATTGTTCAGTTGGCCTTAGGTGCTAGAATCAGAGGTGCTTACGACAGGCAGAATTAGACATGGTGGCTTTGCATGACTTGCCCTGATTTTGGAGCAGGTGCTGTCACCCTCAGTGGACACAAGCTATTCAGGATCTTCTTCCCATGACACAAGGTCCACACTTAAGGTGGGGTGGCCAGCCTGGGGAGTCGTTCACATGGCACTGCCATGCACCAGCCCTGCTGTGGGGCTGAGCCGTGCAGGTGGGCGACCCCCACCCACCACCCTCCACTTGGGCATGGGGTGTAGAGGAGCTGTGTGTGCTGCGATGGGACACGCAAAGGCCAGGGCTCCCACTCACCGTGCTCTTCCCACTCTGCTAGTTAGTTTTGCTGACATACTTTCCAAAATCCACTTGTTACCTATTTATTTCATCCCTGCAATCATTTTTTTCCCCTTTGTCTTTTTTCAAATCAGGGCTGAACCAGGCAATCAGGGGTGAATAAGCTTCAACATACCCTGGCAGTGCTCAAGGCCAGGCTGGATGGGGCTGGGAGCAGCCTGGGCTGGGGGGGTCCCTGCCCGGGGCAGGGCTGGGAACTGGGTGGGCTTTAAGGTCCCTTCCAACCCAAACCATCCTGTGATTCTCTGATTTCCTAACTTAAAGCCTTGCAAAATGAATCAGTGAGTAGGTACGCTGAACCGCTCTGTAAGGGATCACATCACTGTGGGACTGACCTGGCAGCTTTGCAGGTGTGAGGGAGGTCTGAGAAAGCTCCCCAGCATTTGTCTGGAGGAAAAGGGCAGGCACCCTGACAGCGGTGCTGCTGAAGAGGCCAGATCCACGCACCCTGCAGTTTGTCATTACCATGTCGACAAAATCTTTAGGAAAAAAATATCTTCGTGCGGTTAAATCTTGCTTAAAAATGTGTTAACAAAAGAGGAAAGCATGCAGTCCTACGATCCAAAATCAATGCACAGATGATGAATCTTGAGAAGATTCTAGTGAAATGAGGCAGCTCATGTAATTATGGTTGTATGTTTACTGACACTTCGAGCACCCTGCACCACTGGGGATGGGTGAGGCAGTTTTGCCTTTGAAGATTTAATACGTAGGAGGGTGGTCACCTGTTCTAAAAGGTCTAATTGCCTGGGCTGATTTCCCCTTTAAAGTAATTTATATTGCTGAAAGGATGACTCCCTTAGGGGTATATTCTTTGAAATTGTTGCTAACACAGAAAAGATTTTTTTCTGTCATTGAAGAGAAAAAATTCTGCAAATTCTCAAAATGCAGCTGACCTGCTCTTTGTGGAGCACCTTGCTCCTGCAAAGGGGAATCTACTGCCCTGAGAGCGGCTGCGGAGGACAGCGAGTGGGGCCCCCCCGGCATGCACCATGCTGTGCCGGGAAGCTGTGGTGGCACCGACAGCAGACGCTCTGCAGTGAATCTTAATTAGGCATATGCAGATAGCTCAAAATCTGCTCAAGATGGATTATCTGAATGAATACTAGTAAATTATCCTTTTATTATCCTTTTAGTGTCCGCTGGGGAGATTGGATTGGATAGCAGGCATCTGATACTTTTACTCCCTTGGACTGAGATGGAGGAGCAGCAAGCTGGTAAGGGGATGGCATGTGGTGGCACCAGTGTGATGCGTGCATGGGAGATGGCTTGGTAAAGAGGGGTGGGCTGCACCCTGCCATGGCACCTGGGGATCTGTACAGCCAGAGAAACTTCAGGTGCAGCCGTGGCCCACAGCAGGTTTGAGGATTGATATTTAGCATGGAGAAATATTAAAAGCACACCTAACCGTCTTGGAAACCTTGCTTCAAAAACTACATTCTAGGGGTAGCACGCTACAGTGATAATTTGAGGGGTATCACACTGCAGTGGTAATAATATCAGTACATAGAAAACGCTTTGGGTTGTTAAGCGGTCAGCTATAACAAACTCAGTAGCTTGACCACAGCCTGTATTAATATGCCACATGCGGAGCCATTTAAAGCTGCTCCAGGAGTTCTGGAGGTTCCAACTTCTAGGGTGGCACTGGGAGCCCTCCTGTGTCAGTCTGTGCTGCACAGTAGCTTCCCTCATCTTAAACCTGGGGAATAATCCCAAGGGCATGCCCACAGGATTTTTCCCAGGAACATTTAAATATGTGACATACTATAAGTAGAGTAAGATGCTGCTGCTGCCACTCTTCCGAAAGCAAGCTCCATATGGTCCTCATGGGAGCCTGCGGAGTCTCGCGTGCTGGATGGGGATGTCTCGCTTGGGAAGTGACAGGAGTTGAAGTGTAATTAAAGACTTGTATTATAGCCTCAACAACCAGGATGGGGAGATTTTCCCAACTGTCCATGTGAAAATCAGAAAGAGGGGGAAAAGGTGAAATACTGACCTTCGTATGCACCTGTGTACAGATATAATAACCATGAATCCAGCATCCAGCACATTTCCTGCTGGCAATTTTTGGTGCTCCGCTCAAAGGCTTGTAAAATACACCATGAACATTCTTTAAATTTGTTTTGGTTTCAGTCTTTAATTTTTCACTTATGTTTTGCAATCAGACCGTACGTGTGCTAGAGCAGGAGCCTCCATCTCCCCACTGGGCTTGCTTGGCAGCAGTTATGATGATGGGGATGCTTGGAAACAATATGCAAGCAGTGCCTGATAGCAATGTCTTCTTAGGGTCTCTGTGCTCTTTTCCCTATTTAATTTTTAATTAACAACGTGTTGTTTGTTCTTCCTAAAGTCCTTCTATCATAAGCAAACCAATAACTGTAAACCACAGGTTTTCACATCCACACAAAAATTACTATAAAATGGCCTGACTTCTGCTCCTCAGCAATCCCTCTGTTTTTTGTCTCAGCTCTTCCCTCAGGTCCCAGCATCTAACAGGCCTTTTCAAGTACCGCTTGAATTTTGAGTGCACCTCTGAGCCTTTTATTCATCTGAATGTATTTGCTCAGCCCCTCAGCGAACTCGGCGCAGCGGTCAGCACAACTGCTGAAATTCAGCTCCCCAACGTCCAGCCGCGCAAGGCAGGGTGAATTCCTTCACAGACTATTTATCCAGATTGCTAATTCCCTGCACAGATGGTTCTGCATAAGACTGTGTGGGAGAAGAGTGGCTTTTTAAGCCAATTAAATAGAAACCTTGTCCAAGAAGGATTTTCGAAATGCTTATGCATGTGAATTCATGACGTATTGTACTGTGTATTCTGGCAGTGCTGCTTCTCTTGGTAGGAAGGGAGGGAGTGATGTGCAGAATTTCCTTGGTTTGTTAGGGTCATTTCTGATTTTTTCCTTTTTTTTTAAAAAAAAGAAAAAAAGGAAAAAAAAAAAAAAGAAAAAAAGAAAAATTCCTAAAGGAACTTCCAGTTTGGCAATACTGCAGAGTATTTTAGATATAGAACGAAAAGTCTTTTGTCGTTTCTGTCAGTTTTCACTGCCAAGCTCTTCTATTTCTTTCTCAGTATGTAAAGCAAGCCCTGATTTGTAGTGAGGCAGATGAGAGGAGGGGAGACAGAGAAAAGGGTATTAAATGACATCCAAAGGAGAAAATACTAGCTAATAATATTAATACTTCTTTATTATTACTGCAGCATTTGGGCTCATTAATCCAAAAATCTGCAGTAAAAATCCATCCAGTTCAAGGAGAGAAGTCAACACATTAGCGTGATCGCTGTTTTGTGCTTATAATGACCGAAAAGTTTAAGGCGAGTGTGTGTAGCAGCAGGCACAATCTCAAAGTCACAGGTCTTGTAAAATTTGGTGTCTTTTTGTGATAGTCACTGGCTAATGCTCACTCCTCTTACTGTGCACATCTCCCTTTCTCTTTTTCTTCATTCCCTCATCCTCTCTCTTTGTCTTTTAATTTTGTAACTATTTTAGTCAAGGGAGTGTCTTTTTTCTTGAAGACATTAAAGAACCCTGAAATAATAATTGCAATAATATAATAATAATAATACAACAAATAACTGAGATGGAACTAATTGGGCGTGTAGACTGGTTTACCAAGAAGATGTATCACACACAAGGTAGCAAAGATGCTTTTATTTGGGTTGAAAGTCTGTACTATACATCACTACTGCAGTAGTTGACACAGATTTAACATAGTAGGAGAGTTACAATTAATAGCGTTCTGACACAAAATTAATAATCTCAGTTTCTTTTAGCATGATGTCATCAGGGCCTTGCATGGAGGAATCTGTTGGAGTCCTCTACAGGTGATCCGAAGCAGATTTAGATCTACAGGAAGCAGCTCCCACAGGAGCCAATTCCCACAAGAAATGTGTGAACATGAGTCAGGTCAGTGAGGCACGCATGTGTTTTGTAAAATAAACATCTCAGACATTACATACCTTTTATACTTCAAGCCTTGTGAAAAAGTCAAAAAGCTTTCATTATTTATGTGAAAAATCACTGAGATGAGGCATTCTGCTTTGTGTCTGGATTAATGGACTGACCCTTTTACACCCATTTCTCACGAGTTTTAGTCTTTTAAGATGGTGGCCTGAATTCAGATGTAAGGTCTAGACTGTGCTTTTGCTAAGAACAGTTAGTCCAGATGATCCTTGAGGTCCCTTCCACACTGGTATTCTATGATTCTATGATTCAGGCATCAGAGTGAAGTTAGGGGTTGAGTGGGAGTGAAGCTCATCTACCCTGTCGTGCTAACTGTGATGATTTCCCACAGCTGCATGTGTCTGCATGACAACTCATCGCTGATGGGATGTTAGCTAACCATAGGGCAGCTCCAGCCCATGCGCCCGCACTGCAGCTGCCGTCTAATCCCCCCCAGCCCCAGCACTGGGCAGATGCACGAATTCTCCTGTATGACACCCATTGCACTTGATCTTCCTCTGCCCAGCCACTGCCTGCTTTAACAGGTTCAGACCTCCACAAACGACACCTTGCTGTGGTCTGACATCTCCAGCCAAGTCGCTGGCTTCCCTCTGCAGAGCAGTCCTAACCAGCTGAGGAGTCCCCAAAGCCACTTTCTCGCTGTTGCCACCCAAGGACAAAGGTGGTCACTTTGTTCCTGGGTTCCCTCTGCTTGAACTTGCAGTTTGCTGAGTTACCAGTTTCCATACGGTCTTCAGCCTATTAATCTAGAGGTTTCCTTTTACAGGTGGATTGGATGCATCTATCTTCTTCTCTTTCTTTATCTCTGTCTTCCCCCTTCCCCCTTTTTTTCCTAGACATTTTGAGCCTTACATTCACCCTGACCTAAGAATAAAGACTTTATCTCTTTCTTCTCTCTCTCTGCCTCTTTCCCTTTTCTTCCCCCCCCCCCCCCCTTTCTCTTTTTTTAGCTCTCTATCATCTTTCCCTTCTTCTTTTCTTCCTCTTCCCCCCCTTCCTGGCTAATGTGCTGGATTTGGGCAATATATGTTGTTTCCTCAGTAGAATGATCAAGGCATAGGATGGAGAAGCAACACAGGGGACTGTTGAGCTGGTGTGTTGTGATCCCTGTGATGAGGAAACGATGGCCTCGTATAAAGCAATTAACAAAGCCATCTGGCCGTTCTCTTGTCCTCCCTCTGGAGCTCTGCCTGCACCCAGTGAGGACTTCTAGGGCTCCCACGCTTGTTGGGAGAGGGGGGTCCTGTTGCCTTTGGCCTATCTCATTAGTTGGGTAATGAATTGTCTGTGAGCACAATCTGCATGTGGGAAATACGACCAGTGGGAGATGAGAGCAAAAAGAGGGTGGCAAAGGCTGCTGGTGGTCGCAGGGCTGTACCTCGGTAGCTCAGTATTCACCAGCCGAGTCTTCCCAGTCATTATTCTCCACTTCTGTGGCATCCTGCATTACACATGCATGCACTGCACCGTCATTTACAGATGCAATGAGAAGAAACCAGGTCAGATGAGTCTTTGGGAACAGGGAAGACATATGACAAACACAAAAATTAAAACACTCGGGAATAAGGCAAATACTGAGTGTAAGAAGTGGGAATGAGACAAATATTGGATTAAGACAAATACTGCTGCAGATTCCAATGTCAATTCTGACAACGATAGTGAAGTTTGGAGTATGTTGACAATTGAAGATGAAGGCTAAGACAGGAGGCGAAAAACCTTCTAGACTTCAGTCCGGTGTCATTGTATTATTTGACTCGGTTGACCTAAATTACTAGGATATAACCAAATAAACTTAAACATGAGCAGCGCACTTAAATACATGACAGTCCAGGAAATTAGCTTGCATTTCTTATAACCAGAATCTCACAGATGTGGTAGTCTTTGCCCATCATCTAGATGCATCAGGATTTTTAGCTATAATTCATTATATTGGAGCATATTCAAAATAGGCTACAAAAGCTATTCTTTTTATGCTAACAAGATTAATAATCTATTTAGTGGAATGGAAAGTACAGACACAGTATGTGGAAAGTGTATGATGAGAAAAATAGTAAAATCCATTTATTGAAAGTGTCAAATGCTTAAAAAATTATTTAGAAGATTGCTGGGCCACTTCATACAAGAATTGACAAAATCTGGCCTTATCCAATGGTGAACTGGAACTTTTCAAAGGCAATCTCAATCATTTAAAGTATTTTATCTTTTCAAGTACCCCCACTGCAGCATCATGTTGAATTTGGCCAAAGTCATGTTCTTTGAATTCTGTTTGGCTGCAGATCTTATTGTAGGAAAGGATTGCAGTTAATGAAGAAAAAGAGCGCCTCAAAATTAGAGGCAGGCTTTTCTATGTGGATAGAAATTATTTGAAGGACTGCATCATGCAATTTATGCCTCAGGAACACGTAGCCGTTCTTTAAGACTGGATTGTACAAAGCACTCTATGGTATAATTATTCCAAGGCATGCCTGATATTGCGATTGCTTTCCATCCAGCTGCAGCTGTGCTTTTGGAAACCCATCCCACTTATCCAAGAACGTGTCTGTGCTCTGATCAACTTGAGTTCACACCAAAATAGTGATGGTCTTGCCAGGGAAGGAAACCTTTTCTGTGCATGCTGCCAGCGTGGTGGATTCGTAAGAGGTAGCTTTGGGTTAGAAGAGCCAGGTTTCTTCATGCTTAGCCTGTGCTGGGGCTGTCCTGCCCGGCCAGCTGAGCCACCTACTCTCCCCATGTGCTCAGGATTGGTTCCTTCACCTCTGCAAAGCTGCAGAGGAATGTGGTGGGGTTTTGTGGGAGGACCATGAGCTACTCCAAAGCAGCGTAATGTTCGCTGTGCTGCAAACATGGTCTCATGCACAAAGAAAGGTGAAAATAGAGTTCATTACAGATCCAGACCATGGTGTTATCTTATGAAGGCTGAGGACAGCAAAAAATTATTATGCTGCTGATTGCCATTCATAGCTTGTGATGTAATTTGAAAAAGTTTCCCAGTTGCTCTGTACTGCCTGGTTTTGCTGTGTTCCGTTTTTAAATTTCTTGGTTGTTTTTTTTTTTGTTTGTTTGTTTTGTTTTGAGTTGGTGTTGGTTTTTTTTGTTTATGGTGTTTATTCATTGAATTTTTATACTGATATTGAAGATGTTTTATGTTTTCCAGCACTGTACAGTAACTTTACGTGGTTAGTTGCTCTACTAGCCATTACTTTATGATTCCTTTAGAGGGGAGTGGGACTCTGTCAGCCCTGGCTCAGAGCTCACCCAACACCAGCACAGCCCAGTCCTGGGAACACTGCTGGCTTGAGAGTTTGCTTTCCCCTTACACCCCATATGTTACACCTCCCTTCCCTTCTTCCACTCTGCCTTACCCCATTGCTACAACTACTACTGGGCCAAGCAGCATCTACAGTAGGCATTACTTACTGCTGTGCATGGTAGTTGTTTTATTCTATCCCTACTTAATAATTACTTATCATTAGTCACTGTAGCAGGATAGACGCAGGATTTACGCTGTTTGACCACAGTGAAGGAGGGCACGGTGTGCGCTGGCATTGTTTGCCCTGCTGGGGCATGCCGGGGTGGGCAGCTGCCCTCCCCTGCCCGGCGCTGGGGAGTGAGGGGCTGCAGCTGCCCGGCTCAGCAAGGGGATTAGCGGCTCCACACCAAAGCCCTCGGTGATTCTCCTTAGCTGAATAGGTGGATGGGATTAAATTAAACGGGCTTTATGGACGGATGGGATTACATTTGGGAAATGGGTGAGTCCAGAGGGTGCCGTCAGGTTTATGAAGGACTCCCATGGGGAGAAGCAATCATTTTTATAAGTCTGATATTTGTACCACTAGATTAGAAAAAGAAAGGGAGACTAATGTGTTTTTTATCAGGAGATGGGGAGACAAGGCTGAAAAATATTTCCAAACAAGAGGATAATAGAAAATAAATGTGACAAATATATATATATGTGTATATAAATATATAGAAAAGTATAATTCTTTCAATCAGAGATACCACCTTTTCCTTTTTTCTTAGAAGTTATTTTCTTCTAATAATATTCAAATTAAGAGTGAGTATAGTAGGAATATTCCTCTGCAGGAGTAATACATGAATAAAAAAAAAAATAATTCAAATCTCCCTTATTTCCAATGCAGAAACAGACATATTTTCAATATACAAACTCCTCTGACCTCTTACTCCAGTGCACGTATATTCTTTCCTATGGTCTTCCAGTGGATTTGAAGGGTCTTAAGGCCTGTGGACTGTGTTTCTTTTTTAACAGGGAAGAAGCATCTCTTTGTGTCGGAGTTAGGGCAGAGGAAATGTTGATCTCCTATGGTCCCTATGATGTGAACACTGCAAGGAAAAACAGGGTTTCATCGTTGTGATGCCTCTGGTTGCCTATGCCATGCTCATGGGATTCAGCAAGTCATGAGATTTTGGGTGTCAGCCACAGGAATTACTAATCCATCAGAGAAAAAAGTTTTGAACAGTGGCTGAGATACTCTAGGAAAAGCTTTAATAGTTCTGCACGAATGCAGATATTTTAGCATAGCTCTTTATAAATCAAAAGATATCACTGGGTTTTACAGGGCACACAGAAAAGTTATCGATTTATCCTGCTCTAGACTATGTATGGTGAGTGCGTCTGTACTAAATAAAAATGTACCCTGTAACACAGGAAAACACACTGACAAAAGCAGATAGCGGGCACATGAGGTTTGAAAGATTCTGCCAGTTTCAGAAAGATTCAGATATAGTTGTGAGTACTCAGGTTTTCACATGAAGGAAATTTTCAATGCTCTTTGTGTATATGAGGGTGTCGTAGAAGTGAAATATATGGTTGTATGGATATTGTCTGACCTTCTTTAGGACTGTTGCACACATAAACCATACAATCAATACAAATAATATTAAGAAGTAGTCAAAGAAAATACCAATTCATAAACAGTTACATTAACTACAGGG
Source organism: Falco cherrug (assembly GCF_023634085.1). Lineage (NCBI taxonomy): Eukaryota > Metazoa > Chordata > Aves > Falconiformes > Falconidae > Falco > Falco cherrug. The sequence goes on along the minus strand of NC_073704.1, from coordinate 42,643,410 downwards.
ATTTAAACGAGGGCTTGTGTGACCAAAAAGTTGGCCGTTTTTCAGCTATCTAAATTAGTCTAACAAACTGTATCTTCCTGTAAATCTTGTTTCTCTTTAATTAGGACATCACTGAAAAACTAAAGGCACAAAAACTTCCGATGCTCGAGTGTGTTGGCTTCTAAGGAAAGCAGAGACAGGCATAAATAGGCATAAAAAGCTTCCTAGGAACAGTGAGGAATACATTTTTAATAGCTTTGATAAAGGTTTGAGCAACTAAAAATGCAGCAACAATAGTGGGAAACATCTACATGAGGTACTGAAAGTGAATGAGAAATTGATGCTATATTTATTAGACTGCAATCATCTTCCTAATATGCTTGAAGATAAATGGTGAGGCATTCTTTCAGCCAAAAAAGCGTAGCGGAGTGTTGCATTTGACATAGTGATTATTGATAGTGATGATAAAGTTCAAAACGTCGAACAGTGAAAAACCCAAAAGCAATACTAAAAATGGTGGAGTGGAAGTGGAAAATTATGTGAAATGTTAGGGATGTTTCATTTCAGTACCTCTGCCTCATTATACTATCAGCAAAATGTAAAATACATAGACTAGATAAATGTCTCATTAAGTATTTCACTGCTCATTCTGGGTGCTTGGGAGTGTGCTTGAATAATGAAAAATGTAGAAGTACCTTTATCACACAGCGATGGTGGCAGGAGATAACACTTTGTCAAAAGGTGTTGTTAATTCACTGTATAGACCAATATTGTATAGAAGTGTACAGTCTGACAAAGTGTTACAGCTACATAAAACCAGCATGATTTAGAAATACTGGGGGTGTTTCATATGTAGATTTTACAACTGGAGGCTAAGATCTGTTTCATGTCCTTGGAAAGCTTGGACTCGTTTGGGCTTGGTGGGCTGTGAGTGCAGAGGGAAGGATCTGGGCTCTGGGATCAGGCATGGGATCAGCTGCATCATGTTGGGATGCAGCTGAGGCCAGCGCGGATGCAGCCTGCCCAGAGCCATGGGGTCTGCCCTCTGCCACCAGTACTGCCTGCCCATCCTTAAGATGCTCCTGAAGAAGGAAAAACTCCTTGGCTGCACAAAACCAACTCTGATTTAAGAAAATCTGATGGCTCCATATAACTTAAAGTTGAGGGAATTGCATTTAAAGCAGTAACAACAGGTTTATACCCAGCACAGTAACCCTGAGCCAGGAAAGGAATTAAATGTATTCCCAACTGTGTGCACTGATTTCATCAGGGCTGTTCATGCACCTAAAATTATACAGAGAATTGGTAGACGTAAAATCAGTAGATGAATAATTTGCACCTTTAGAAAGGATATAGAAAATATGGAAAAATAATATTTTTTTATATATATATATATATAGTTTATACTTTTATGCCTAAATGTATAACATAGAAATACTTTGCAGATCAAAGTAGAGCATGCACAGTTTCCAGCAATATTTTCTGGCATCTGATGATCAAAAGTTCCTTTTTTTAGCAGCTGGGGGAATTCCCAAATACATTCCTTACAGCTGCCCACGAGAGGACAAACTTGCAGGGGCAGGGGGTGAAGCAGCGCTGGGGCAGCCTGGGAGCATGTGTGTGGCTGGGAGGCTCAGACACTTGCATTTTACCCCTAGCTTGGGAAAAAATCCCACATAAAATCTGTCTTGTAATGTATGTGGTGGGGATACCGTTATGCTCCAAGATACTGAAAAATGAAATCCAAACAACCAAAAAACCCAACAAGCCCTCTTCCACACTAGGCTGTGGGGATGTGCATAAACATGAATAAATCCTGCGGTGGCCTAAGGGCTGAAAGTCACTCAGCAGAAAGCTCGTGTTAGCTACAAGAGCTAGTTGGAAGGAGAGGAGTTGGAAAGTGGGAGTGAAAGCAAATACCATGTGTTAGAATTACAGAGAGCACGGAAATAGGTACCCATTATGCACTTTATGAAGATGCAACATGGTTTATTCTTCAGGGAATGGCATAATAATTAGAATTAATAAGATTTTAATGGTGATAGCCTAAGTGCCAAATCTTCACAGTAGGAGGTTTTAGTGCTGTATGCCACAGGAACATTTTCTACTGTGAACAAGCACTATAGTTAAAATTACCCTATTACTACAAAATGGAAACAGACACAAGGTTTGACTACTGTCAACTAGTCAGGACTGAGCACATCAGGCTGAGCTATCCAGTGAATCCTGAAAGAATCCGTAGAGTTTATGATTTTTTTTATTTCCTAGAAGCATGCTTCTAATAAACATCTTCTGAGTACCCAGGTTTCACAGATATTTTTTTTTCCTGAAATGTGCTTTAATAGAAACTGTGTTCAATCTGTAACACTGCAAGCGACTGAAGTAACTCAGGATTTTCAATTTATTCCACTATAAACACTCTTAGTACAGCTAAGCCCTTACATAATGTTTTTATAAAAAAGTACTTCATGAAAGAGAGCAAGTATCATTACTCCCATTTTCTTTTCTATACCCACATTTACTGCAGGTGGTATATGTAGCATAGGCTTTCCTTGACTTACGTATTTCTTCTGGATGTGTCCAAACAAAATTTCTGCTTCAAACAGCCAATATTTTAAAGCATTCAAAATAGATAAAGTATTTTGAAATATTTTGAATTGCAAATCCCAAGAACAGCAAAATTTGCTTTAAAATTTTCTTTCTTTCAGGGATGGGGGGGGGGGGAGTTCTAATGATGAAAGTCATAGGTCAGAAAGTGTATGTATTTTTTATCCATCCACTGAGAAAATGAACCTAAACTTAGACATGCAGAAAAGTCCTGGAGTACTAGGAATCCTCTCTGAGCTTTCCAGCACTGGATCTGGGCATACTGGATGCAAAACTCTCTGAGGCTCTAGAAAAGTATTTACTGGAGAGAGAGCTGATATTACTAATGTATATACATATGTAACCCCTACCCTGATGCCCAGGTGTGTGGGGAGCAGAGGGATGCTAGGGTACCACCTCTTCCCACCAAGGCCAGTGTTTGGCCTGCTGCTCCCCAGCATCCCTCCTTGGCAAACCAGTAAGCAGTATGTTTTAAGTCTTGGGAAGGCTGGCCAATACAAACATATCCAGCTGTGATAGTGTTAGTAGATTAAACCAGTATTTTAAGAAAACAAAAAAACCCTTTACCTTTTCACTAATTTAGAGCAAAACTACTCTGCAACACCACCTAGTGCTGCTGGGACACATGGCTGGCACCCGCTAGGCCCGGGCTGGAGGGTCACGGTATGTGAGCATGGGTGGGGTGTCACCCACTCCAACAGCCAGCGTGCCTGGGGTAGGGGTTTCTGGAAACAATAAAGCCATTAGAAATAGCTTCAAAGATGGATATGCTTCCCTAGGAGCTAATTAGCTTGCAAAATGCAGAAGAGTAGTGGAAAGGTGTAAGAGTCTCCCCAGGCTTGCTCATGTGTCGTCTGGTTTAGGAGAAAGTTGTCTTTTCTGTACCTGGAACAGCTGAAGGAGTAATTCCCATTCCCTGAAGCGTTATATCCAGATAAAGTTTGTATAGTGTCTACCAGGCCCTTTAAACGTCAGTTGCATAACTAGCATCTCTCCAGCTCTGGAAAGCTAGGTAAGGCGATGGACCAATTTTTCTTACAGCATTTCCATTTGAAAGTCTTCAAAAATTGGAGATATTTACTTCAAGCTACTTCACGCAAAAGAAATGACATAGGAGGTGATTTCTGTAGGTGGTCATTTCTGTAGTGCCCACAGCTCACCCCTCCGCAGACAGCCTCGGGTGGCCACCCCAGCCCAGCGCCCGCAGCCCTGGCTAAGCCCACTGTGCATCATATGCATCGCAATGCAGCCAAGACCCTAAACAAATCCAGTTGTGTTTTGTCTTCCCAACACAGTCAGTTACAGAGAGGCAAGTGGAGTCGTTATTTTCCAAAGAGTAAATCTTAAGTGTTGATGTAGTTTTAAATAACTACAAAATATTTTAAAATATTATTTTAAATTAACTACATTTTAATTTTTTTTTCTCTTTTAAAAAGTCCAGCAGGTGCAGCTCTGGCTCTGTGCTTAGTGCTGGTCTCAGGAATAGTGGGATCGATCCTTCCCCTTAGCTGGGCTTCTCCTTGCACACCACTGGGCCAGATGTTGCTGTGGGGTACAGCACCTGTTTGCAGCGTGCCCATCCCCTGCTCAGGTCTCCCAGATCTGCAACGTGATCCTCAAGCCCCAGCTGAAAGCAGCAGATGCCCACCACAGTGATGGCAGCCTCTGCATCTGCAGCCTCCCCGTCCCACCCATGCACGGGTTACAAGACTTCTTGCAACAAAAGGTCAGACATTAGTGGCAAAATGAGCTTGAGGAAAACTGCAGCTCGTTCCTGTGCATTGCTGTTGCTCAGGTAATTAAAATACTTTACTAGGTATAATGTGGCTCGTCTTCCTGGTAGTTCTGGTCTGAGGCCTGGAGGGGATGTGATGTTGTCCCACTCCTTGCCTGTGGGCATGCTCAAACTGCAATAAACAGCAGAAAGATCTGACCTTCCATCAGCCTGGACATCAGTGCACAGGCACCCACCTTGTTACCCAACATGGTCGTTTTAAGAACTAATGGGAAAACATAAATTCATGATGAGCAAAAGGAGGCTTAAAATTCAAAGAACTGGCATTTCAGAATCAAATCTATTATTGAAAAAATGCTTAAGTTTTTAACAAAATCATTCCAACAGTGAAACAACCCACCACCCTTCATGATTTTTGTAACCCACCTACCTCTTAAGAAGTTGTTGGTTGCCTTTTTGTAATGTTACCTTTCTCCCTTAAACCCTTTCTTCTCATTAGGATAATTTAACAAAAATGCATTTCCCACAGAAAGAAAAGGTGTTTATGTAGCAAGAAAGAGCTTGGTTCCCTACAAAGAAAATGTCCAGATCTGACCAGTCCATTTAGTCTCTCACACGGATCACACACACCATCGGTGATTGATGGTAGAGAGGCCTGGCAGAGGTAGCAATATAAACAGCCTGCAAGGATTAGGAGGTTGCTAAGAAGGTAATATTACAAAGTTAGAAATTCCTTTTGGAGTGCTTGGGGACACGAACAGCTCTTCACAAGTCTCTGTCACCCAGCTGAAAAGGTTTGTCCTCCCAGGGATCCAACCCAGGAGACCCATCCTGGGGAGAGGGGCAGGAGGAAACCAGCCACAGCGCTCTTTCCTTGGCAGGAGCTGGAATGGAGAGAAAATATCTTCTGCTGGGAAGCTTTCACGTAATTAATTGTATTATATTTTTGGTGCAATAGTTATTATGTAAATGTAAAGTTGACACTAATATCAATGCCAATAATATCAATATCATTAGAACAATTCTGGAAGTACAATACCTAAATAGTTTCCCAGTGGAGCAATAGAAATTAGATTGCCAAGCAATAATATTGAGTGTTGTGCTGAGGTACTAGAAGGATGTGTCATCTTGCTTTTCAAAAAAATATGGCACACCCTATACTATTTTTCTTTTTACTGATTCTTTATATTTATTCCAAAGAAGTGATGAATCCTGACATTCAAGAGGATTTAAATGCTGTCTTGCTGGTATTTCTTCCCCATGCATTTTATCTGTAACAGTGATGAGACCCAACTGCAGTAACCCATTGCAAAGAGGAAAAGAGGGACCTCACCTGCAGTAACTCTGCTCCACAAGCTCCTACAAATGTTTGCAGCTGGAGCTTAGCTGGAGCGGCAGCGTGGTGAGCGCCTGCATCTCCACCTCCATCAGCATCACCTCTCCCTGCTTTGAGTAGGTCCCAAAGCCCCCATGGCTGCATCCCTGCTTCAACAACGGGTTGACACCTCTTTGAATCCCCCCAGTAAAGGTGACGGGAGTACTGGAAGTGGAGTTGGGGAGTTTTCCACCGGGTAGGAAGGCATGCTGGTGGCTGGGCTATGTATGCATCCAGTTTGCTTTATTAGAGATCCTGGCTGGGCCTGAGCGAGTGGGATGTCTGTGGGAGCATCATGTGGCAAGGACTGTGTGCTTGAAGGAGACTGCCTCTAGAAGCAAGTGACATAAACAGTGAAGAAATAATGAAGGCTTTTGGAAAAGCAAGTCCCAGAGATGAATGAGGAATTGCAGGGGTGGAAGAAAAACCTCACACTGGAAGAGCAACATGAGCTCTACGGTACCGGTGACCTGTGGGAGTCTGTGTTGAGAAGGGAAATGAGCTCCTTTCCAGACCACAGGCACAAAGAAAATGGCGAGTTACATATCAAAGATGCTCAAAATTCATATTTTAAGGAAAGACAGAAAACCTCTCTGAAATGCATGTTCCCTCCTTAACATGGCTGTTGTGCTTAGGCTAAGAAGTAATGCAATTCAGAGCTGACAGAAATTGATGAGTATAATTAATATCGTCTGTCTGCCCCCTGCCCTTGAAGGAGAAGTATTAATGGATGTAAATACAATGAATTCAAAATACAAGTTGATAAAGCGCGAGGCTCGGCCCGTTGCAGCAGTGTTCACCTGGCCGATGAAGAGGGCAGGATCACCGCGCTGGGCTCCCGAGGCAATGCTCCAGGAAGGCTGCTCGGACCGTGGTGCCCTGCAGAGCTGCAGGGCAAGAGCTGAGCCTTGCATTGCTGTGTATGTTTTAGGGTAAGTGTATTTTTTTAAGGTAAGTGTATTTTTGCAGTACATGTATCTAGGTTTAAGAACTGCTTAAAGTTCTAGCATCTTGCATTCAAATTAAAGCCAGTATTTACCCAGAAAAAAACCCCCTCTTCCTAAGGTCTATTAAGCATGATGCCATGTAGCAATGTTCTGCTTCCAGCTATAGCACAAAAATTCTGTGACACGAGCATCTCCGATGTTTCAAATTCTACTTCACAAAAAAAAAAACCCCACCAAAAAAACCCCGTGTCTTATGTCCTTCCGTATGAGTATTGTTATGGGGGAGAACATCCAGTGTAGTCAAATTTTTCTTCAGCATGAGTAGCTGCTTAATTTACTATTACTTTGTAAGTGTTCACAAGACTCTTCTTTGCACTCTCTCATCCATGCTGTATTTGTTTGCAGTTTCTGAAGTCAGTTTATTCTCTCCTGTGGATGCATCCCACCAGCACCAACCGCAGCAGCAGCCCCCCAGCCCTCCCGTGGGCAGCCAGCCCCCCCCAAGGGCTGAGCCGGGGGTCCCGTGCCCGCAGATGGCAGGGGCGCTCTCTGAGGCAGCAGGGATGTTGCTTGGGATTGAGAAACCACCCAAACCCTGCCCTGCTTCACCCGAGGCAAGGCATCACCTGTAACATGTTGGCTCAGTTGCTATAGCAGTAAGATTTACTTATTTCCATATGGCATAACTCCAGGTGAAAAAAAAGAAGAAAGATTAAAAAAAAGATAATTAAAAGAATTGCAATAAATAAATTTCTTGACCCCAAGTGTTGGGGCATGGACATGAGCTGAGGAGGCAATGCTGGGCAATCCCAGAGTAGACAGGGAAGCATCCTCCCGAACAGCCTCTTCCAGAATCGTTTCTAGTTGCAGTCACCACAGGCAGCCTGCTAGGAGTAGGAGGGAGAAAGCTTCTACTATTCGTAATGAAGATGTGTCAATATTAATAAGGTGCGCATGTGTCTGTGATTTTAACATATAATGTATGGAGGAATGCCAGCTGCTGAAACATCAAGTTATGTGGCATGCACAGAACATGCCTCCTTGTCCCCAAATGTAAAATTCGCGAATATCAGATGGCAAAAACCATAAACAAAGCAGCACAAAAGATACTGATAGCTAATTCGAGTAGTTATATTTTTTATTATGCTGTCTTTCTTAATGTAATGTGTCTCAACTGCCATCGGGCAGGAATCCATTGTGAATAAGCTGTCAAGTTTAATTGGGCTGTACTGTGAAAATACATAAATAAAACCTTTAATAAATAAATAAAGCCACCTCTCTGAAGCAAAAGGCAGCGGAATGTGCACGCTTGGAATCCAAGTCTATTAAAAAAAAAAAGTTAAAATAGGTTTAAAAAAAAATCTGCCATAAACTATTTCAGAGGAAAACCAAATAAATGTAGTGTTTTATGTGGATTTATGGAATGTGCTTTGGGATGCAGCCTTGTATAAGCTTTTCTGAATCTCTTGTTGCAGACGCAGTTATTACGAGTGCTCAGGGACATTTCTCTCACCTGGGAGTTGGGTGTTTCTGTAGCGCGTGTCCGTGCCTGCACCACTGCTCAGTGCAGGGAGCTAAAGTCTGTTTTCATTGATGTTACTATGAAATCATGAGGAGACCTAGATTTCAAGAATGAAGTTTTCTTTTGAAAGCTATTACTATTTCTTTGTCAATTAGAAATGTGAGCCCTGCAAAACATCACCGTTCTGTCACATTTCATTTTCTGTGCAACGTGACAGTCTGTGTGCTCTGGGCTGTGCTCATACTGATAGCAGTAAGAGCAGTGGTGGCTCTGTTCAGCCGGTGCCTATGCGGATGGTTGTCATCACCGTCTGTTCTTCTTTCAGTGGGCTGCTGGAAAGAATTTGTCACTGGCAAAAAAAATCAGTAGGCTACAAATTTTGCAGGAAGCATAAAAATGACCTTGGAGGGGACTAAAAACTTTCTGTGGTCTCACAGGTGACATGCTTTTAGGCCCAATTCCTCCTCCTCTTCCTCACCTCCCACCTCCCCAGTGCCCACCTGGGATGAGAAGTCTCCAGGCAAGGGCTGAAGCCCAGCACCCACCTTTCAACCCAGAGTCTGCCTGTCTGCATCCCTTCTGCGCATGCAGGGGCTGACCGCTGCTGAAGCGTACAGCACCTTGGTGCACCCTGTATACGCAAGCAAACCTGAATTTTGTTAGATTAAGTACTTTTCCTGGCAATGTGCTCCAAGAGAAACTGTGTGCGCCATGAGCTGCACAGAGGTCCTCAGCTTTGGTGAGGACCAGCCCAGGAAAAAACCCTGAGGGTGCTACAAAACCGCAGGCAACCTATTGCTCTTTTCTGTGTTTACCTACCAAGTCAACGAGCAGTTGCACCTACTACAGGGCAATCTTTGTGTGACGTGACCTGTCTACCATGGAAAACCTCAAACTCCCACATCACTCTTCTCAATCACATAGTTTTCAGAAGGCAGAAGCCCTGCAGCAAAACTTACGACGAATTGTTGAAAAGTGCTGAGAAGTACTTTGTGCAGGTAAAAAGCAAAATGACGGCTATATGAATCTTTATTAATATACAAGTGCAAAATAAACTCTGTGTGGAGGTATTTTGTACAAAATAATTGTTTCCTCACTTTAACAAGGTCAAATAAAATGGAAAGATAAACTTTCTGATGCGCTTCAGTTCACGTTGTTATGCATTCATCAATAGGCCTGTAAACACGATGCATTCATCAATAGGTCTGTAAATAAACTTTTAATAGCACACTGAAGGTATCAGGAAGAAAACAGAAGTGACCATAATCAGCATAAACAAGATTTGATAAAGATAGAAGGAGAGATCAAAAGGAAAAATTATAGGCTGATTGGGGTGAAATGGGGCTGGAGTCATGTATTTAAACTAGAGGAAGAAGAAAGGCGGGAAAGGTGAGCCTGTGGATACCTTTGGAAGAAGGAAAGAGAAATCAAGCCTCATTTTTCTGGGTTATATTGAAATCTGCTGGTGAAACCACCTCCAGGAATGGTGGCTATCACCAGACTGTGGTTGCAGATAGCAATAATGTCTGTGCAAACTAGGAAATTAAGGTGGTGAACTCTTTAACTATGTGTTTGCAGTCTTTAATAAATTGAAGCAATGACAAAGTTGTAAACGAGCAAGTTCTGAGATGTGATGAGAAGAGGAACTAGTAAAACTGTTTCTGAATTTAAGGATTTGGGTGTAGGGAATGCTGAGAAATGGGTAAGTATTACAGCAGGTGAGATATTCTTTGACATCTCTGTTTTTTTCCTTGACCTACTGTATTATCCCATAGCCTGTGCTGTACCTACAGTTTGAAGACCCAAGACGTCCAACCTTTTCACTACATTATTGCGTAGAGGATTTTTTCTTTAATTCATTTCTTGCTTTGGTCTTTGTATGTTTTTGTGTATGAAAATCTAATTTTTTGTTATTTGTGGTTTTGTTTGTTTTTCCAATGATCAGCACCACCAAGCTGGTATTAACTGACTGCCTCAGTGCCTGTAGGCAATGTGATCTGGTTTACCTTGAAAATCAGTGGGCTTTGCCTGTCTGCCTTTTCAGTGCTTTCCATTTGACCTTCAGTCTAAGCTGGATGGTTTTTTGGCTGTGGAAACCACATGCACATGTGCATCTTTATCTAACATGTTACTGAAAAGTGATTCATTTAAGGTTTGACTCTGTTCGCTGACATAACCTTCTTTTGCAAAACTGAAACAACGGTCATGGCTGGTATCAAGGAGACTGAATTTGGGCTTTGTCACCATTTTCTTTTTCTGAGCAAATGTGACTTTGGGTACCAGAAAGTGAAGTGCTGCCTAGACCCCTCGATCAGCACACTTGCTGGTGGGAGGCAGCGGAGGAGTCAGAACTCACCTTTCCCGTGGCAGGGCTGGATTAATCACTGGTTACCCAACTCACAGACATGGGAAAACAAACACCCACCCAGAGCGCATCTGAAATGCACCCTCTCTTTCTCCCTCTCAAATAGCCTCGTACTCTTTGAATTCTCTGTGTGTGGGAAATCAAAGCACAGAACAAACACTGTTTTGATATGGCTTTGAAGATGGTAACAGCATCTAACAGAGGCAAAAAAGGCTTTGGGTCTGCAGAAAAGCAGTGATTGACATGACACACAGCCCAAGAAAATTTACCTCTTAACGAGCAGCAGGAACCTCTCCAAGACCGTTTTACAGGAATGAAACCTTCCCGTCCTCTTGTGCAGTTCCTCCCTTTTCAAAGCAATACCATCTTCTGAGGCAAACAAGTACCCGTTTGGATCAAGATCCCAACAGGAGGAATCTGCTAAAGGTTTGTAACTTGTTCACCCTTGGATGGGGGTTTTCTAGGAAGTTGCTGTGATGCTCAGCTCAGATGGCAAAGCCTGTCTGGGCTTTCCAGGAAGGGCTCCACGAAGGAGGGCATTGGGAATGGGCCTGTGGTTCAGCAGGGGCTTCCTCAGGGGCTGCCACCCAGATAAAAGGTTGGGAAGAACTTTTGGATAGACAGAAAACTTTGCATAGAGTGGTAATTGGCTGACTTGAAACCTAGATATAGGTCCAGGCAGGGAGACAAGATCTCCTTCATCTCTCAACTAACTCTGCACCATCTCCAGTACTCAGCCTTACCTATCTCCTCACTGCTCACAGGAGGATTAATGGGTGTTTGTAAAGTAAGAATGAAAAATGGACACATCACAGTATTCAAATTTTCAGTGGTAGAGACAACACATTAAAAAAAAAAAAAAAAAAAAAAAAGATCCCTGGGATGAAATACATTGTCTGTCTTGCTGTTGGGCTGCCCTTGTCAGAAATGTTTTTCTAGACTGTTAGATTGAAAATGCATCATCCTTATGTGTGTTGCTGCAACGTGGTTTGCCATAAGGGCATCCCGGCTTTTTGTAGCCAGTTTGACCATCCACGAAACCCCACTATTTCTCGGTGGGATGGGCAGAGGCATGCGGTCTGTGCCTCGCATGGCTGTCCCACCTCCAGCTCGTGCAGGTACGTGACAGTACTGGGTATAAGCAAGTCTATTTGCTGTTGTAACAAAACACACAGGTAGGTTTATAATGACGTTTTGAAAGCGAAGCCTTCGTTAAACATCTACACTGCTACCTACAGCAGCTTCTCACGTCTCTGATGAAGTGTCAGAGATGCTGCAGATTTCCTCTCTGGTGTATCTCACACCAACAGCTGAGGATGATCAAGTGTCTTTAAGTACCATCTCAGCTGTATCTTTTCTCCATTTAAACTCTGGCAATGGAAGTAGCAGGGCTGGGGCTTTGCTGCTGTGTGGTGCTCCCTGTATGCAAGTCAATTTTGTACTTGCAATATTTCCTTTTATTTCAGCAGTGCCTTCAGATCATGGACCGAGAGGGATCATACGCTCTTTGAAACGTGCATTGACCTTTGGTGCTGAGCGCTGTACTTGCTGTTAGAGGGGAGGACAACAGGAACAGGCAGAACTGAATAATTTTTTGGTTGCCCATGGCAGGTTTCTGTCTTTCTTCAGCCACTGTCTTTGCTACAAATTTATCTGGTTATGCAATGGGAAAACCTAACCTTACATTTACAGTCCCATTAATGTTGGACAAATTTTAGGGAAAAAAAACCTATGTTCAGTTTTCTGAACATACAGCAGTTTTGCCAAATATCTTCTGTTGCATGTTACAAACTTTCTCTTCTAAATTTATTGAAATAGCCAGTTTTGAGACTTTAAAAGAAATAGTTCTAACTTTTTAAACTGCATTTAAAACTACAGTACATATCATCTTAATTAAAGTGCTTCAGTAACAATGGATTATTTAAACTTCATGAAGCAACCCCCCATCTCCTTCTCTGGTATATGGGCTTCATGCTTTGGTTCCTCACACCATGATGAAATACTGTCAGAGTCCAGCACTGCTTTTTAGTATGTGGACATGGCTGGAAATCAAAAATCATTTCCTCTTGCTGCAGACCTCGAACCCTGCTGCCAGGCTTTGCTCAGCCCAGACCTCAGGATCTGTGGGGTCTGACCTAGGATGGTCCAAGAGCAGCCCCACCAAAGGACCCAATGTGGGTGCTTCCCTGGAGCATCCTGGGCATGTTTCTGGTCTGAATTTAGCTCTTCCTGGGTTTCTTCCAGCTTGGTGAGACCTACCCGGTTCTGGCACTGCCTCTTTCTATAATTGCAACAAATATGGCCACTCAGGGTGCATGCAAACGACCTTAAATGGCAGAATAATCATAATTTGAAGCCACCTTCCCCATGTTGGCAATGATCTGCAGTGGGTGTGCCATGTCCTCCTGCTGAGCATCGACCCCCTCTTCTGTACTGACCACTAACAGGAGAGTCTTAGCAATGGTGTAAATGAGTTAATTTTTCAGCTAAGGAAAATGGCATCCAGCCACTTCTGCTATGGGTTTTGATTATTTGTTTCCTTGTTTGTAAAATAAGACAACAATGTAAGCAACTTCTTTTTAAGTTCTTTAGAAAGAAAGAAACCCAACAATATCTATAATCCTTTTGGCTGTTCTAAAACCTAATAATTTCCTTAATTTTTTTTCTTTCATTTATACACTGAACTATCCATCACTAGTGATTTGTCTGTTTTAGCTCTTCTGTCTGTTCACAAGCTATCAATAAAACTGATCATTCTTCATAATTGAGTGCTTCACATGGCCATACCTGAAGCAGTAGAGGTTGTGCAATCCTTTTTCATGAACATGGCATTGTGTGTTTGATGTTTCAAACTATGCCATTTTGATTGGTGTGAATGGCCACTCAAGTAGCTACGTGCCAACTGCCCTTAACTTTAGAGTTGGGAGACTGGCCCAAGCAGGTTGGTGAGCGTTGTACACCCTGGGGAGAGAGGAAGGAAGGACCATGTCTGTGGCACGACCTGGCATTTTGGCCACAAAATGAGCCTTGGAAATCACTGCAACAAAGGTATGGTATTCCTTCAAGGCAACATTACTGGAGTAATAAAAGTCAGAGATTCTCAAAGTATCAGTGTCATTCCTACAGGCATTTTATTTGCTGCTTTTAATGATAACCAGCCCCTTTAGCGTGAAGCAGAGGAAATACGCGTTTTCATGCAATATGGAAAAAAAGAATTACATGCTATGATAAGAAAGGGTGGGGAGCCTGGGAAAATGAAGGAAAGGAAGTCAAAAGTAGAATGGGAGAGAGGAACAAACCTTGAGTAAAATGAACAGTTGTGGATATCTTACCAAAGGGAAAAAGAAAAGGGGATAAAATTGAAGGACTTGAAAAAAACCAAAACCCCAGGGAATATCAGAAATAGCTCCAACTCCAGATCTGCCTATTCACCATGTTCTCAAGCTGGAGGCAGTGATCTGTGGACCAGAAAAAGAACTTTTGCAGATACTACCATTTGACATTTCTTTTGCTGTGGCACTCAAACTCCAGTGAGACAAATATGCTTTGTTACAAAATACATGAGAAAAATTCAGGTTCTATCTACAGATTTTCATCTGTTCAGCTCTTCTCCACATATAGGACTGAATGTTGTCGTCTCAGCCCACAGAAGTCTGATATCTAATCTGTGTCATAATTGCTCCTCCATAACTGACTTTTCCAAATCCTTGCAGGTGTAAAGAGATTGGCGAGAGGAGGATCAAGCAATGCTGCAAAGCTGTTAATAGTAAAGAGAGATACCCTGGCATATAAAGTGCTTGAACCTGGAAATGTTGTCCAAAGGCATCCAAAAGTGTCCAGATAAAAAAATCAAAAGCTATTGGTGTGGTTGGACATTTTTCTGGACGTCTCACCATGGTTAGGTTTCCATCCCCCATTGGAGGTACAGAGGAGATCCAAGGTATCAATGTTCCTGCAAGAAATTACCTTCCCAGATAGGTTCTGCTGGGGCAGCACCTGAAGCCACAGTTTCTGAGGGCTTTGGCTCTTTTCCCTCCTGTTTTGGATGCTTGAGTATGCATACAGTGTTATCTTGCTTTCTCTCTTTTGCTTTTACAATCCTCCTCACAGTCTGGGCATGACAGCTATGTCAGGAGGTAAAAGACAGGAGCCATAATTTAAACTGATGTCTTCTGTTTGATAGTGTAAGCTACTAAAGCAGATGCTGATAATCAAGATAATCAAATCAAGATACTATGATCTGAGGGTTTCAGACATGCAGACACTTTGAACTAGATGAGCAGCCCTGGCATTTGTTTTGCTAACTTTAGGCTGGCTAGATTTTATAACCTTTCCCAGACAAATTATTCTGGGGCTTTCTGGGGCTAGGGAAAAAAATTGCTGTGAATACTAAGGCTGATGCTTAACAAGGGCATAAGCTACCCCTGAGCTGGCTAATCTTCTTTGATGTGGCTCAGTGGAGGCAGAGATTCATTTCAGCATCCTCCTCATAAGTGCTGGGGAAAAAAAAGATGCTTTTCAAGGTGGCTAAAAGTGCAGGGTCCTGTGGGTCCTGTGGTGTCCCTGCAGCATGCTACCCAGGACGCTGCCGTCGGAGTGATTTTGTATAAAGAATTGAGAACAACTTTCTTGTTCCATCACACCTGTAGCACTGGAGCTGCAGAGCAAGAGCAGCAGACTCAGCCCTCTAGAGGTGAAAGCAAAATTCCTCAAGTCCCCGGTCACCAACCAGCCAGGAGCTGAGCAGGTCTTGGGGCTGCTCGTGACCATCACGCCCAGCCCTGGCTGCAGAAACCCTGCCTTTGGGAAGCTCAGTGGCACAAGCAGTGCTTGTGAGACCTAGGACCTTCACTGGGTTTCAGTTCCTACCAAGAAAGTGTTACGGGTTTTCCATTTGTCTTGCAGGGTATAAGAAATGAGGGCCTCTGAATTTAAAAATACCGATGGTGTATGTGGGGCGTGCAGAGCCATGGCTGCTACTCCGCCATGCCACAACACGCTTGCACAGAGCCTGGGAGGGATCTGGTTGCCCTCTTGCAAGTGCAAGCACCAGGGAACACAGAACTTGCATTTCATGCATTGAGACAATTTCTATTTTCAGTTTTTATCCAGAGCCTTAAACATTCCTTGCTTACCTTGCTAGCATGATATTAAAAAGCTGCTGAGCTTGCAAGCACCACAAAGCACGAAACGCTTCTGCTTTTTCACAGGACTCTTTCTCCAGCCAGGCATGATTCCTCCCAACCCAGGGCACAGCAGCTGGAGCAAACAGAACACTAGAAGTGCTCTCTACAGTGTTAGAGATGGTACATATTTTGCTTTATCAATGAATTATGGCCAGTTCACCTAGCACTTTGCCCATGTATCCATGAAAAGGTTTCTTTTTGCTGATGAAGTTTACTGCCAAGGACCTATTGAAGTACAGAGTGGTATGTTTCTGCATCCAAAGCCATACTGCACAGTACACTATGAGATTAAGATTTCAGCCAAAGAAAAATAATCCTGAGTCCAGCAACCTTTATCCCCT
The DNA here is from genome assembly GCF_023634085.1 of Falco cherrug. Taxonomy (NCBI): domain Eukaryota; kingdom Metazoa; phylum Chordata; class Aves; order Falconiformes; family Falconidae; genus Falco; species Falco cherrug. Next base: position 42,627,353 of record NC_073704.1, on the reverse strand, counting down.
GGTTCCCTTTTCATACATGTGCAGACACAACAAGGTATGTGAGGTAGTGAAATCTGGAGTCAGGCCAAAGTCTTGACTCAAGTTTTCATTCAGATGAATCTCTAGACTTGTTTTTCATCAGTAATCTCATTTTTTCATGCTTTGTGAATTACATGTTGGAAATTATGAGTAAATGAACAAATAGCCTGCCTTGTTTACTTGTTCAGCACAAAGGTATCCAGGATAGTCTGTACAGCCAGGGGAAGAATGGGTAGAACGAGGGCAATGCACATCCACAAACACGGCAAATGAGTAGGGGTTTGCTTTGTTCACTAGTTCACCAGGAGTACCTCAGTATAACAGCACATACCAAGAAACGTTCATCTGTATGTTTTGAAGAAATAGTAAACTTTTGCTAATACAAGAAGTTGCTAGAGGAGCCTGCAATTAACTCCATGCTGAGAAGGGGGGCAGGCAACTGTGGACTCTGCGTGAGCCACAAGAAGAGGAGCACTCACCCTGGCAGACCTCGCTCTGCAGTGGTATCAGGGGAAAAAGGAATAAAGTCTCTGCTGACGCAGAATGGAGTCATTCCACAGCCTTCAGCAATTCAGCTTAAACCAGCCAAAGAACTGGCTACAGGCATGGTTTACATTTTACCACTCTCATATTTTATATGTAAGTTCAGAGACCTTTTGCGCTTTACCTGGTGGCATCCCTTCTCCCAACAAGGATTGACAGAGACAGCGCTGACATCTTAGTTGCACGACATATCAGATATAAAGGAAGCTATTAACCTGGGATCCTAAAGCTTGAAAAAATACCCCAACCAAAAAGGGTGTTGTATATATCCCTCAGGTTTTATTTAAAAAAAAAAAAAACCAAAACAACAACAACATTATAAGACAGGTTTAGAAGAGTTTGTGTTAGATGAACTTTGTGGCTGGACCTGTAAAACAAACCTTCCTGTATCTATAAAGAATGAGAAGTAATGAAAAATAAAATACAAGCAATCACCAATCTTCAGATCCTCAGCTGGTGTTTTTGTCTCCCCAGAGTTTCCCAGTAGGGTGAGCAGACAGGTAATGAGATGCACTTGCCCATCAATGATCTGGGGATAGATCATTGCAAGGCAACCTACCAGATCTCTGCTTTGCCATCTGACGGGCTGCCAGGTGCACTAGAAATGTTGTGAACCCAATGTTCTGCTAGTCAAAGCAAGATTTCTTCTTCTGGAATTTGTTCGAATGTTGGATGAAAGGTACTGCATTTGTTTCTTTCCCATAGTGGTTGTGGGTGGCCAGGAATGACCTGACTTTTGCCATATGAGTTTAGATTAATATCTCCAGGTAGGAGTTTTTTTATGTGAGTTCTGTCCTTGTTTAATAGCACATTTCTGTGCTGGTTTAAAAGCAAAAAGCAGACTTGGGATGACTTCAAAGCTGTTGTTTATGAACCATGATCTTACTTTGGACATACACTGGGTTTCAGTGGTGGTTGCGTCGTGAGACTTTCCACTCGGGTGTGAGTCAAAATGGACTGAGAGGTGTTGTCTTGAAGTCTTCAGAGGGTCAGAACTCTGTTTCTCCTAAGGGGCTCCATAATTTTGGTGCAGTTTGTGGGGGCCTTGCAGACCCGTTCCCAGATGATAAGCAATGAAAGAGCTGCAGTGGTACAAGAATGATATTTAACAATTTCCCAGTCTTGGCAAAAACTCAAGATAAACATATGTAATGATTTTCAAGAGCAGTATCTGACATGCTAGGGCAGATCAAACCAGGATATTTCATTTCTTGTAAGCAATGTGCTGCTTTCTTTATGTCTCTGATGTTATGTACTGTCTGAAGGCAACCAAGACACTCAACTTTTTTTTCTTTTTTCTTTTTTTTTTTAACTTGAGTGATGTTTATGGTACTTTGTCTCAAAAACAAGTGTGTATATATAAAACTCTACCCTGAATAGAGGCATTGCTGTGAATTAACGTCTGCCTAGAGCTCTGCTTTGGTGGTCTAGGCTTGGTGTTTCAAGAGGTTGGATGGTATTTTGCAATATTTGTTTATTACTACCTTAAGTAAATCTACAGATTCCAGGTAACCAGGTAGTGAACAGTGAACTAAGTTCCATATTTTTACCAAGCTAAATAAAGAGGTTCACTTGTGGCTTTGTGGTTGTTTTTTGGTGGTTTTTTTTTTTTCATCTTTATAATCTTTCCTTGAACTGTGGTTGAACTTGAAATGACAAATATAAACCTGTAGGCTTCACCAGGCTGCAGATCACTTCTAGCTCTTCAGCCAAGATGCTGAACTCAAGCCACGGCTGCTCCTTCTATCTTTGGTACTTCTGAAACAAGGCTTACAAACTTGGAATAAGTTGGCAGGAGTGGATTGTTCAAAATAAATAAATAAACCAGTCTCTTGCCCATGGACAGAGTGAACTTTGATCTGAAGTTTGTTGGGAACTCTCGCTGGTTTACCAGAGTGAACTTTGAATGGAAGTTAGTTGGGAGACACCAAATTGAAGATGATGGGGTTTCACTTTGTGGGACTGCTTTTTAGGTGAAAGACAGAAATTTAACAGGCACAAACCTTATGCAGTGGCTTGGAAATTCTACAAATACCTTTAAATTAATATCCATTGGTCACAGTTAGTACTGAAGTGCATTAGCTGGACATTGTGCAGCTGGCATGGTATTGATGAGAAAAGTGAACTTTGAACTCTCTTTAGCTGATGAAATCTCTTTGGGAGAGATGCGGGGTTCCGTCGGGACAGTGGGCTCCCATGGCATTTATCGTCCTGGCCCTTCCACCCTTTTCTGAAAAGGAGCTGACTGTGTTGTTGAGGCTGGCATGAATACTTGTCCTGATGTACCAGGCTTGGAATTAGAAAGTACTTGTGCTCAGAAGCGAATCTGTAAGCCAGAAAGATCTATAACCATGAAGACTGACAGCCACAAAGCTGTATATTCAAAACTTGTGGGTTCATAAATATTTACACATTTGCATGATCACCACTGGCAGCGTTTTGCCTTTGCTAGCTTAGAAGAGGCTAAAGCAGCTCAGCTGCTGGGACGTGAGTAGATTAGCCACAGCTGTGAGTGAGAAAAATTGCTCTGGCTCTTCACCTAGTCCTTGTTGCTAGCTTGGGGCTGCTGTCGCTGTGTTTTATGAAGAGTTACATTGCCTAAGCAGCCTGCAGCAGGTAGACACATTCAGAAGCAGTGCCTGTGGCTATGCTGAACCCCTGGCAGGGATGTGGTTAACCTATAAATTAAGTAAAAACATTTTTGTCAGGGTCGGTGGCTTTGCGTTTTTTTGTTGGGGTTTTTTTTTTCCCCCTTAAAAGCTAAAGGACTAGCTTTCTAATAATTACAACTCCTCAAGTGTCTAGGATCATCATCCTGTGTACCTACACATCTGTAGGTTTTGAAAAGAAAATTCCACTTGCAACATGTGTTTCCAGACACACAGATCAGCAGATCTATACCTGCATGGCTCACAGTCTCATCCAGGCTAGGCGTTTGGAACAGAATAAAGAGAAGACAGGCTGGGTGATGTAACTAAAAGAAAGGGAAGGGCTAATATTTTAATCAAAGCATCTCTCCAGTGATCCACCTGAGTGAGGCGGAGGCTTTACTGCGCATGGCTCTTCCCCCAAGGTACTGCTGATCTTCAGCCGCCATCCAGAGAGCCAGTGGTGTGCGGGTTCTGGAAAGCACTTCAGTATGTAGGAGGAAACCCACATCTTGTTGAAATTTGCATTATGTCATTTTACATGTGGTTATGTCTTGTGCCTAGTGATGCAATGTAACCCCGCGTAACCCCACTTGACTTTACGCAACAGGAGTGTCTCTTGTGCCATTCACCATGCAGAGCAGAGCTGTGGAAGGAGGTGTTTGCGGCTTAGAAATGGATCTTTAATGGGGGATTTCTGAGTAATACCTGCTATGCTTACTTTATTATTATTATTTTTAAAACAACTCTTTTGACTTATGGCATGATTCTTTATTTGCGTACAGATTTATTGAACTTTTTTTATTGAGAGATTCACTGTGCAGAATAAAGGCAGTAACTATATTTTCTGCTTTACCTCCGTATCTGATTTCTGTCTGGTGACAGAAAATGGGGTCAGATTACTTAACCTAAGTGTGCTGATACCACTAACAAAAATTACAGAAAAAAATATTTGTTAATAATACAGTCTTTTCATAATTCTTTTATTTCTTTTATTTTTGTGTGTCTGATGCCATTACGATGATAACAGTAAATGGCGGCAGTGGGGAAGGAAGGCGCATGCTAACCTTGCATTTCCCCCCACCATATGTGTGCTTCAAACATGTGGAAAAATGCTGTCATGGCCTTGTGTTACCCTGCCACAGCCCCTATAATGCTTCTGCCACAGTTGATAGTGTGTATTTAAAAAAAAATTATATAATACAATATATATATATATATATATATATAGGCTTCAGAGCTGGGAATTTTTGCACAACTGCCTTGTTCCATCTCCCCAGCTCTGGCCGAGCGGTGCAGGCTCTGCCGGCTTGGCAGGGCTGCTGGCACTGGCAGGCTGCTGAGCTGCCCCGGCCTCCTGGCTGCCAGTCTGCCCGCGGGCTCCTGCTGGGTGACAGCTCCAAAAGCTGGGGCCAGCTCCCTGCCTCTGCTCCGAGTGGTGACAGGCACTGGGACAGGCTCTTGCCCCAGCTGCCGGTGCCGGAGCGAAAGCCCACATCTCCCTCCAGCTGCATCAGGGGTCCTCCTCGCCCCTGCTGGGGGTGAGTGTTTAACCGGGCACTTCTGCATCAGACCTGGCACTTGGGGGGAGCCTCCTGCCCCGGGGGTGGCGTGACGGTGGTACTCCTTCCTCTCCTCGCTGCAGGCTTTCCCCATGACCTTTAAATGCAAAAGGTCGTGGTGCCTCAGTGGAAAGCTCGCCCAGGCTCGGTGGCGGCTGCAAGCACCAGAGACACCTATAAATAAATAAATAAAAAATTAGAATAGCTTCTGATTATAAGGGACAACTCCATGTGAATCTTAATTACTGTAATTGGTTCTCAGTTACTATGGTGATTGGTGGGCGCTCCAGAGATGCCTTTGATGGGTGATAGATGTTTACCCGTATGTGTATCGTCACTGTTAAAGTGTAGCAGCACCATCAAAAAATCAACACTTACCTGTAACTTGTACTTAGTGCTGGAAGATACACTGCCTGTTGGCAACAGCTGTAAATACACAAATATTCAAGCTGCTATTTATTGTTATAGGGAGAAACTCTGCAATGGCTCTGTCTGTGCAGCCACCCCCTCTCCCAGGGTGGCCAGTGCTCCAGCCAGCACACACCGAGCTGCCTGGGGAAATGCTGCTCCAGCAAACGAATGCGAGGGTGGTGGGACTTGTTAACTGGCATCAGCAAGAACGATTAACCGGCTGATCAAGATAAGATATTTTATTTTGTTTTGCCTCAGGAGCCACCCCTAATTCCTGTTCCTGAAATAAGGAATTGCTGGCTGGGGGAGGTCTCTGCAGAGGGTGCAGCCCCTGTCCCAGCTCGTGCCTCCCTCCCAGTTTGTTTTTGGAGAAACCCAGCTCAGGTACTCTTGCTGACAGCGAGCATGGCTCAGGGCTGGCAGATGTTGGGGGGGAAATCTTCAAGCATTTAAAGCTTTCTACATTAAAAATGTTATTTTGGCTGCACGGGGAAGATACCATGCAGTAGAACTTAAAATGAGTTTTCATAAGCGGGGGGTTCTGTGCGTGATCCCTTGCTCCCTCACTCCATTCCTCTAAGGCAGAGGATGAACCCACAATGTTATTTTTAAGACTAATAGAGTTTCTAATGAAAAGCAAACAGAATGCCAGAGTTACAGCTAAAATAATTCCCTATACAGTTCAATAGCAGATAAGTCCATACATGGCTTTTATTTCTCTGCAGCCTATGACAAGTGTTGAAGTAAAAATGAGCATCTTCAGAGTGTCTGAACAAAAGTTGTGTTTGTCCTAAGCTAAACTGCTATTAATAAAGCAACGTGAAATGATGCCGCAGCTTTAAATACAGCAATGAAAACTTTGATTTGCAGTGTTTAACGGAGCAAGTGCCATCAGCCTACAGGAACTGCAGCTGGTTTCACTTGCAGCATCAGAGCTGATTAATTTGTGCCATGGCCATGAAAAACCATAAATAAATCATGTGTAGGATCTTCCCTCCCTCTCCCCATCTTGATTTCCAGAATTAAACATGCTGTTTGGGGGCTGCTAACTTGACCCCTCAGCCAGCCTGGACCAAACCCTTCCCATCATCATCAGGGCTTCAAGCCCTGCAGAGCTGCTCCCCCAACTCCCTTTTCTCCCCCTTGACTTCTAGCGAGGCTCTGGCAAGTTGGGTGAGCGTGAGACATGTGCCCAGACTAATCATAGTCACAGAAACTGCAATTTTTTTACAAACAAGGACCAAAGTCTAGCGAAGGCACTGGAAGGGTTTGTGGGAGCAGCTGCCCAGGTGGGCTGGCAGGGTCAGGCGGTGGGGCTCTGCCTGCTGAGCCTGCTGCTGTTTGCTCAGCGTTTGTGTTTGTTATGATTGAACGAGCCTCCAAGTGCCACGCTACGGGATTGGGATCACACCACAGTCTGCGCCACAGCACCCGCTAGAGTAGTCTCACCCTCCAAGGGGTTTTCTATTTCCTAAAGCTTTTAAAACTGAAATTAAAAAGTAATATGTAGGGGAGAAAGATCAAGATGATTCTAAAGGCAAGCAGCAGGTTTGGTTTTTTTCTGCAGGAAGAATGACTGGAGGAAAGGGAAAAAGTTCTAACCAGGACTTATGGTGTACCCAGGGGTTTAAACCCTACATGGCCCTTTAAAACAGAAATCAAAAAATCACAACTGCACAAGTTCATTGCTGGATCACCAGTTTTTATGTAATTAAAAATAAAATCAGGTCTAGATAGCAGTGAGTTATGGTGAGCAATGCACATTTTTATTATTCCTAGATAAATCCAGCTGAAGTGGCAATGTGCCTGTCGCTGGTATCAGGCAACCCCCTTGTTTCTATTTTTGTTTACAAGCCACACGGAGGAAGCCTGAACATTGACAGCCATGTGGTTTTCTGTGAATCTTGCGCTGAGTATTAAAAATAAAGATTAAAAGAAGAAATTTAATAATGCATTTCAGTTTGAAAGCTTCTTAACCTTGCTGAGCTCTGCAGAGATATTCAGAGTCGTGTTTGGGCTGGCACAAACCATGTGCTAAAAATCTACCACAATAAGGACCTTTATTTCATCTAGAAACTGCAGTTATTAGAAGAGTGACAGTCTCCTTTTTCTTTCTTTTGCTTTCTAACAGTGACAATAAATCTTAGTGTTAGGGTTTGGGGTTTTTTTTCCTTCCCAGACCCGACACAGCCCTGGTGATCCCACCCGAAGCCGGCTGGATCCGGGAAGCTCCCCGTGGCAGGCACTTGGGTGCTGGTGAAGGGAGCCAAGTTCACGTGCATAGCCTGTGTTTGCCTTCACGGAAGGAGCCTTTGCAAGAAAGATTTCTCTCTCCAGCGTGTTTCATCATTTAAAAGTTTATTTCAAAGGCTTAACTCTGTAATTGTCCCCGTCCCATGTTCCCCCCATCCCCGGCCCCCAGTCACACTCCTGTTCTGACAGCCGAAAGCATCGATGCAAAGCATCTGTTCGGGGAGCAAGCAAGGGCTCGGTCAGCCCGTGCTGCAGGGTAGCGGGAGTTAACATCACAAATCGCAAACTGCAACACAGAAGATATTAAAGGGGGGGGGGGGGGGGGGGGGGGGGAAGCAACCCCAATAAATCAGCAGCCAGAGGAAAGACACAAGATGGGCACCGTGGCTGCATGGCTCTGTGGGTGCCAAAGCAACTTGCTTTCAAAAATCCTGCAAATGCAAGAAATGTGGTTCGGAGGGATTTGCAGTTATTGTCGGTATCTCTGCCACCTGTGCGTGTTTCTATACATCACAGGCGTGTGTATACACATATTTGTGTGTTTGCCATATGTATGTATCGTGGAAGGAGGCATTACTGTTGGTATTGCTGAAATTCTGCTTTTAACCAGATGTCGAATTAAAGTGATGCTCACCCACAATTGAAACTGAATTGCAAAGTCATTCAAATTTAATTGTGACTTTTGTTTTGTTTTCTTGAATGAAATAATTGAACTTAGTCCCTGATTATTATTATAGGGCAGGAAAAGGATGATTATAGAGGCAGCACTGGAAAACAAAGCTGCCGTTATGTGTTTAATCCACTCGAGGAAAAGGGTTCTCAGACTTACTGAACTGGTCTTGTTGCTCTTTTAAAAGGACTCGTTTTTATTTTTTTTTTAAATAGAAATGCCAGTTAATTTGATTTATAATATGGAGTGTTAATGGAACAGAATCATAAAAATAACGTGCTCTGAGTGCATGCAGTGTATGCTGTTGCACTACATCGTCTTCTCTTTAATTAGTGTAGAGCTGCTGGACAATTGTAGGCACTAACAACCTCCACTAAAATCAAATGCACTTTGTCCTGCATAACATTAGCATCTAAATAAAAGTTTTTCTTTAAGATAGTCACTGATACAAGGAAAGAAAAGAACCCTCTGCTTCTGTGCTCCCCCCCCCCCCCCCCCAATTTTATTTTATTTCCAGAACAACGACTGCCAGAATATAGCAAGCAATGTTTTAAGGGGAAAAAATCCTGGCTGTAAATGTGCACAATATTCCACATTATATACATGTCATTTCTGAGCACTGTTGGAACGATGCAGTGTCAAATCTGTATGACAGATTGAGGTGAAAGCTGGGAAGAAAGAGCCTGTGAAGAAACAGCCCTGACTGAGTCAGGCACCCTATAGAATTTATCCTGCAGGCTATAAGTAACCGGTTTCATCACATAAAAGGAGGAGTGGAAGAGGGATAATTGTCTACTAATTTGGGTCTGGGCAGCGTGCCGGTCTAACAATGCCATCTAGTGCTGTCAGCCCCCGTGGACCCTTCCCCAGCTGGGAGCCCCCCAGATGCCCACCCCAGCTTCCACCATGCCCTCCTGCAGCGGCTCTCCCGCCTGTCCCCCCCACCGCCCACCCCCCGTGGGGGGCATTCACCCGCCTGCCTGCACTCTGCTGTGCATGGGGGGCTCCTCCACATGCTCCCCCAAACAAATGCAGCATCCTTGCCCAGCCCCGACTGTGATTCTTGGAGCTGGAAAAATAAACAAATGCAGCAAAAACTTTTCAAAGAAGTGATTTTTAGGAGGAGGTTCCTACTGCGGAGAAGCCTATATTAACAGTTCCTGTTGAAATGTTCTGCCTTCATGGGTCAGTAGGTGTGTTAAGCAATTCTCTCAAATTAGGAGGCTCAAAAGAAGGCAAAACAATGGTTTAAGCGTAACTTGTGTGGATGCTCTTACTTCTTCTTCCTGTGTATGCGGTACTTGCATCTGAGCACAACTGATGTTTGTCGGAAGATTTATTTGAGACTGGGAGGGAGGAATTACCATCAGGAATAAGGAGAGGGCGGCCAGCAGTCCTAACTGCCAAGGAGCCTAGGAGCTGCATAGTGGTGTGCAACTTTTTTGTTTATATTTTTAATTATTAAAAAAGATTGCTTAAATTTCCTGATTCCCTCCTCCCCTTTTATTTTTCTTTGCTCTCACTCTGTACTAACAGTTTTATGATCAAACATCCAGGTTCTACAGACCTCAAAAACAATTCCCAAATGACCTCCCCTGGGAGATGGAGAAGTTCCTGGTCCCCTCCAGTGAGGAGGACCGTTAACACCCCCCCTTCGCATCCCTTCAGGGGTCAGCTTGTCCTGAAGGAGCATCAACAGGAGGGTGTCTGAAATGAGCCTCAGTGCAGATGGGCACACAGGGATCTTGGGCACCCAGAGCTGGCAGGGACAGCACTGGAGACATCAGTGCATTACTCATACTATTCAGAAGGATAAAAAAAAATAATCTTTGTTAAAGCATGACAGTATTCTCATCCCCAGTTCTGGACAATTTGGGCAAATGCAGGCAGCCACTCGTTACAATGTCGAATCCTGCACTTCCCCCGCCGTCGGTGCAGTGGATGGAGGCAGTGGTTCAAGGACTGGTTTCAGACTCTACCCAAGCCATTCCCCAGCACTGATGTGCCACAGCTGGGGGGATCAGAGGGTGCCTACGTCTGCTCTTAGCACCAGTCAGTGTGTTCCCATCTGGGGCTTTGCAGGCGCTGGGGAGCAGGATTGCATCTCTCTGGGCACCTCTGCTATCGAGCTGCTGCTAGGGATGTCATGCACGATGCAGACCAGAGAGCCGTTGCTCTGTGGAAAGTGAGCCCTTGCAAATCCTGCCTTGCATTTGCCATGGAAATGAAAGAAAAAAATATTCCACAGGTGCAAGCAAGCACAGGAGGGCAGGGAGGAGCTTGAGCGAGCAATGCGCATCCACAACGAAGTGACTTTTCCCATTTGTTTTTTAATGACTTTTTAATAACAACAACAACCTACAACTAAGGCTCTTAAACCACGATGACATAGTATACCCTCTCCTCTAACACAGATGTACCCACAGCCAGGAATAAGGCCCGCTTGGTACCACGGGTGGCACAACTACCTCCTTACTCTGGGTCGGATTTTGGGAACTGAGCTGTGGCTGGGCTGGGCTTCCAGTACATGGGCTGGGTTGAAAACCCAAGCTTTCATTCATCTTTTTTAATTTTATTTTTTGAAAGAAACTATGACATTGATTTGTCTTGAAAATTTGAACAAATAGCATGGGATTTGTGTTTTCTTTTGGTTTTGGGTAGGTTTTTTTGGGGGTGGGTGAGGTTGTTTGTGTTTCTTTTTGTGGTTGTGGTGGGTTTTTTTTGTTTGTTTTTGCCCAAATCCATAGCATCTGAAGCAATCATTCTGGCAAGGCTGAAACATGTCATTCATCTCAGGAAGGCTTTTACATCCAAACACATTTCCATATAGAACAAACAAAGGAAGTAATTTCCTTTTTTTTTGGTGTCAGGACCCTTTCACAAAGCCTGGTGCTTCCCAGCAACCAAGAGGCTGGGTTTTGGGACGGCCCCACGCTCAGGACCTGGGAAAGGTGGCTGCAGCCACGGATGCGCCAGGTGATGTGGGGGGGGGAGAGCAGGGCAGCTTGGGGGGGTTCCCTGGGAAATCTGCCCAGGCTTTGTCAGAAAAAGGCAACAAAACCCATCGCATCCCTACAAGAGGTTTTGATTTCATCCAGATGGCACTTTTTCTGTTGGAAAAAAATTCTGTTTAAAGAAAAAGAAATTTTTAAAATCCTGATTAGTCCTGCAAATACTAACAGTTCATGAGCTCCGTCCAAAGTCCCACCACTCGTGTGTCTCCATGCACTGCCGATGAGCTCTTACAGTGAGTATTGTGCAAATCATCTTTACAGAAGTAATGCGAATGCATCAAAACCTTCTCCAGTGTGCTCTTCTGCAAAGCAGCACTGGCTGAGGTGCGTGGCAGTGTTATTTAATAAGAATATTCTTGGAAGGAATAAATCATAGACTCTATTAATCCATTCCGAGGTCAGGGTGAGGAACGCAGCCGGAGTGGTGTTTTGTGGGGGCTATGGTGACTTTTTAGCTGTCTTGGAGGAGCTGGAAACAGCCGAGAGTTTATATTGCTATTATTTATTATTTTATTAAGAACTCCAGAGGTACTGCTTCCTCGGAGAGGTGGATGGATAAAATGATGCTTAGAAGTGCCCTTAGATTAATTAATGTAGCTATAACAACTTTATTACAGAAACAGCAAGTGAAAAGCTGATATGTACCATTGCTTATCACAGAACACTTAAGCTACAGCTGTAATTGTTTATGTGAACATCAATCTTTCCTACAGGTTTGGACTTGGTTCAATTCTGCAGCTGTTTCACAAACCAGAACCTTTACTTCCCTGTGATTTATTTTTTTTTTATTTGTACTATTAACTAACCCAGAGAAGGTTGACAAAGGCTAACAGGTCTTCCCTCTTGCCAAATGCAATTCAGCAGCCTGTGGATCACAGATGTGCAGCCAGGTAGGTGCAAGCCTGTCCTCTAATGAACCCCGGACAAGCAATGTTTATTCATCTGCTCTGTTTAGCACAACCCAGTTGTCGTCCTTCAAGCTGACTGTCAGCAGGGTGGACCCAGGATGAGATTTCCTAGAAAATATTTAATAAATTGCAAGAAAAGTAATTTTGATTAATTCTGATGTTCGAGTAGACGAACTTGAATAGATGAGAAAAGCAAAGATGCATTAAATAGAGTGCTAAGAGTGTAGGCACCAGGCCAATAAAAATAACATTGTATACAGTGGATATAGCCACTCGGAGGTTACAGAGTCCTTACCATACCTCATCAAAACTGTGGCTGAGTTGGGCTGAACACCCACTAGCAGGTTGGCAGAAAACTGGAGGTGGATAGATGTGGTAATATATTTAACCTAGAACCATTTTGTTAATAAATTGATATTTATGATCAATGAGCAGCACTTGCATTTCTTCTTTGATAGTCCTCACCCCGCCACGTGCCATCATTAATTTACTGATATCTGCATATTTTTAGAGCCTTAGTTTTTCTCCCCCCTCACACACTATTTGTATTGGAGATCAACTGATTGATCCTCCTGTCTGGTGTCATGGGTTAGTAAGGTGGCACCGTGCTATTGTCACAGCCTGCAGCCCGTGGCTCCAGGGAGTTGCGCGTGCACAATGCTCGGGGAGTCCGATCTTTAATTACTTCATTTGCGAACTGAGTGATTACCGGCACTGGGTTCACATGCACGATATCCTTCCCAGCTAGGGTGTGCGCTGGTGAGCATTGCTGCGGGAAGGGGTGCCGGAGCAGGCAGCATCTCTAGTGTAGCATTGCCTTTATCCCAGTGTACCTGCTGGTCTGTGTAGCCATCCCCCTGTCACCTTCTGCATGCTTCCCAGTGTTTGCTTCCTGCTCTCCTGGCTCAGCCACCCAAACCTTCACATTTGGTATCACCTTCATGATCCCTCTGTCCCACGTCAGAGAGTCTTTCTGGCCAGATTGCTTCCCCCAGCGGTACCCAGGGTCAGTAGGAAACTTGATGGACTAGCCGCTGCTGGGTTTTCCTTGCTGGCTGCTTTTTTCCCCCACCACATTTTCATGTCTGGTTTAACCACTTCTCAGGGTACTTCAGTAACCGCATCTGTGGGCTTCTGGCCAACCCTGCACCCAATGTCTCCCAGTCACAGAGGCTCATCCTCAGCTTTGTGTCCCCTTCCCACTGTGGGACCATCGGGAGGTTTGAGCCTGGTGGGACCTGACTATGTTGACAGGACAGGGACTCTCTCTTGGCAAGAAGTGCACAAGCATCCAAGAAAAAGCATTATTTAACTTTTCATAGCATCCAGTGCTTTTGCCCTATAATGATATTTCTTCATTGCCTCCATTTATTTTCATAAAAACAATCCTGAAGGACAGCTTTGGGAAGAGGGCTGGGGGGGGGGGTGAGCTGTGCCCTGCAGCACCCTCCGGCCGCATTCCTGGTGCTGCAGCTCCATCTAGCAACCGGCCCGCGGAAGATGCTCGGCCCCGCGCACCCGCGGGGGCCCGTGGGTGGGAGGGGAGCGGCCCCTCCGCAGGGATGAAGGATGCGGCCAAGTGGTCCCAGCGCATCCCCGGCCCCCAGCCGGCCTTCCTCTCCTTGCGCTCGCAGCCAGCGCATCACCTACTTCGGGCTGACTACATAGTGCTGTAATTAGTCCGTATTTACCCACCCCCCTTTCTTTTCCAAGTTTATGCAAGTTTTTTGAAAGACCAAGCTGTAGGAAAGCTGTACTGTGCTACAGACTCGGGTAGGCACAGGAACAAGCTGCTGGACTTCCCCTCTCTCCCCCCGCCAGAGTTACAGATTTTTTAGAAAGAGTTTCTTCCAGACTGTGAAGAGAGAAATTAAAAAGCCCTTCTCATCTACGTCAGCAATGCACAGGCAACAAGCGCTGGCACGGGCTGCACGAGTCGTTACCACTACCCGCATTTTTGTAGCGATGTAATTAGCGTGTTCAGCAGATCCCTGCAACTTTTACATTCAGATATGTCTGATGCAAAACTGTATCTGGTGCTGCTACCCTGAAGAAGTAGAAGGGCGGTTTAACCCCCTCTGGTCGATCGATTCTGGCAGTTTCCACTGGCAGTTTCCACTGCCAGCTCCTGCTCCCTGGATCTTGCTCTGAAGTTCTCTTGCTTGTTGGAATAAACATGTAAACAATCTGCTCTGTGAGACACTGAAACTTTCTATACGTTAAATAATGTAATTCATTTTAAATATCAGTTCATTATCTGTCGCTTGGTAATATCTTTATCATTGGCAGCTGATGGGAGCTGATTACGATGAGCTGCAGCTCACTTATTAATTGCAGTTGATTAACATAGTTTAATATTGCAGGTACCTTTTCTCTGCTGCTAGATTTTGCTGTTTTTCAGCAGCTCTGAAATCAAAGGTACATGGGGAAATACCTCCCTCTAGTGCTAACGTCTGTATTATTTGGTGGAATCAAATACACCATCTTTGATAGTGCACAGAATTTTTCTTAAGTCTGATCTGGAAAACTCGGAGATTGTTTTTGATGCTGTCTTCTCAGGCTTGGATCTTAACAGCTCTTCCTTAAAGGGCTAACACTACTTTGAAGTAAAATACCACGTACTTAAAAGGCCAAGGGCAATGAAGGGAATAGAGATGCATGAAGGGAGACTTACCTAAGATTAACATTGCATGTCAAGCTATGAGAAATGTAGGATGCCGAGGCAGATCTGGAGAGAGAAAAATTGGTGTTCTGCTTCAGGTGATCTGTGTTGCAATTTAAAGTTTTCCCAAACTAGTTGTTTCTTTGAGAAACTTGAGGAACCAGCACAGAGGAACTGCTGGAATTGCCGCAGAGCTGACCCAGGCTCAGCAGGGAACTGGTGGGACTGGGGCCCAGTGGGCTGCTGGCACTTGTACCCCTGGAGACCACGTGGGGACCCGAGGGGCAGGTCTGTGGCTCTTCGGTCCTACCAGAAAGCAAGCAGCCTTTCCTTGGCGGGATGTGCGTGCTCAGATTTCTGCCCGATTCTTGACTGAACAAAACCCTCAAACAAAAGCTAGCCCAGATCCTCCTGATCTAGCCAACTGGTTTGGGGTTACAAAAGCCCTGCGATGAAAACTGTGGATGCTGTGCATCTTACATTTGAAATTGCTTACAAACTTTTGGTACGTTCATTAAAAATATTCTAATATGCGTGGGAGTTAGGAAAAAAATGGGAAGGGGATGATTGGAGATGACTGCAGAGTGACTGTTTCCTGCCATTAATTTCCAAAGTTATTTCTCATACAGTATGAAAATGCTTGCTATGTTAGCACTCTAAGTTAAGTGTCTCAAATGTGCATTTAATTTGGATTTAATAACACCATTTTTCCTTATGAAAACTCAGTCAATTATTGAAAGCATTTCTTGAGGTTTAGCAATTATTTAAGAGGTGCATTTACAGTAAAGTAATTAACTCAAATGGCATGTTCATGGAAATAGTATATTTAAAACAAATTTAAATATTTGTTAGGAGAAGAAAATATTTTATGCTACTATAATTTGATAATCTTCACATTCATTGTTTCTAAAACTTTTTAGTGTAATTTAGCAACTTGATGGAGAATTTTCAAGAGCCTTGGGGAAAAGGCTCTTGGGGACATAATAACAATAAGTGCTTTTAAATGTGATACAAGTAATACAGAATTAGGGAAAAAAATTGTGACTGGCTCCAATTATAACCAGCCATCCCCAGCTTCTTTCTAAAATATTGTTGCTGGGGTTTTTAATAGAAAAAAAGAAAAACAATTACATGAGAAAAGATGAAGAAAAGGCGGGGGGTGGGGGGTGGGGGGGTGGGGCGGAACCCAGAAAAATCTCAATAATTTGTTTTACAATTCTTTGGACACTGATGAATAGATGATGACTTTTTCCTGAAAAGTCATTTTCTTTTTTACCTTCTCTCCGCTGTTTTGCCGGTGCAGAAGGTAAGGCCTGGGTCAGGCAGTTCCTTTGGAGCCCTGGGGCTGAGAGCCCCCAGCTCCATCCCTCCCCTCCCGCAGCAGCCCCAGCTTGGCCGGTGGGAGAATCCTCAGTTTATTTTCCTGCTTTTGGGGAAACGCTGCCTGGCAGCTGCTCAGCTGGGGTGCTGGGGCATTGCCAGAGTCCATCCTCCAGCCTTTGGGCCCCTCTGGGTAGGCGGTTTCTGGTCCTGGCTCACTTCCTCTCATCTGTGACTTTCTTATCATTCCGTCATTGCTTTTGTCCCCCCTGTACAGTGCCAGTCCCCTCTCCCCATCCCCTCCCCAGCTGCCCTGGTGGCAGGTTTACCCACCCGCAGCATCATCTAACCCTGGCCTGGTGGGCAACATGAAGGGCTATGATGGTTTCACGCTCCTGCTGGGAAAGCAAACAAAATATTAATTTTTTAAAATAATAATAATAATAATAATAAATAGATAGAGCTGAGGCATAGGAAGAGCCATTTGCAAGAGGACAGTGTGCCCTGAACAAGAGGGAAGGCAGGAGGGGAGGCTGGCTGCAGTAAAGCAGGCATGAAATGACCTATTAGGATGATTAAAATAAACCACTGCAGCACAATGGGTGTAGGTACATCATTACATTTATTGGTCTTTACATTTATTATTAACACAGATATTTCTCATTACTGCCTGCAGACCTAAATTATTTCTCTCCTTTATCCTTTTAATTCTGCCATCCTCTTTCTTATGGCATCTCCTGCTATTTTAAAACAAAGAAACTTTTCCTGATGGAATTAAAATAGGTGTCTCAGAAATTGCCACGAAAACTACCTCCATCGGCATAGGGAGGGATGCTGAGTTCCCGCTTTAACTTTTAAGGCAAGTACAAAACTGCAGCTGAAACCATCATGGTCCAGCAGTGGGACTGGCTGCAGAATTCAGATGCACGTGTGGGATGAGCAGATGAGGAAACAACATCAACTTAAGAACACGGGTTGGGACGTTGCACATGGCAGAAGTTGACTTTAAAGCATAAGATGACTGTGAAAACAGATTCCCAGGAGCCATAGGATAAAGCAAGCCCCGGAACGAGGGCCCGCAGGAGGCTGCCTGTTAGAAAGTACAAAGGGTTTTGAATCAATAGGGTCTCGTGTTAAATGCAGATAAGCTGCAGCACGCCTGGGCAGTGGACCTGTGAGAGGAAACAATACTGAGGGAGCAGATGCGGTGCCAGGGGTGTCCGAGCCCACCAAATACGGCATGGTCAACAGCCTCCATCACCCCTAGTCTCCCAGGAGCCAACTTCTCTTGCCTAAAAATGCAGCCAAACCTTGTTTCGACTTTGTCTGTGCTGGCAGCAACCCCTGATCCTCAGTCCTCAGTCCCCAGTCCCCAGTCCTCAGGGGATGCTGAGGAACAGGGATATAGCTATAAACTGTTACGTGATACCTCGATGAACACACAAGGGAAGGACACAAGCTCCAGCAGCTCTACGGTGTCCCATGCACGCAAGACTGACACTGAGTCATCATTTTGTTTCTGCTGCCTGCGCTTCTGCTTTTTTTCTGGTCCTGTTTTATAGAAAGAATCATGTTGGGGGGTGTTACTGCTAGGAAGCCTATTGATTTGTTCAAATGAGCAGAAGAAGCACAAGCAGAGTCAGAATGAGTTCCTTATCCCATTCAAGGGTTCATTGGAAAATGCTGCGTTATTCATCCAGGATTGGGCAATTGCACTTGTAATACCCAGCAACTTGGTCCCCAGAGGCATTTTCCTTATGCCATGTACTTGAACGATGCTTTGTGTGCATGAATGATGCTTTGTGTGCATGTGAGCTTTCTTCTGCGTGTTTGCAAGCCGTGTTACTGCGAATCCAGCCCTGCTCTTGATCTGATGAGCATCTCCTGGCTTTCCTGCTCCCACCCAAAAAGGTTTTTTTTCAGTGTTTGTTTGCAATATAGACTTTAAGACTTTTTGGGTTTTTTCCTCCCCCTACGTTTCATGGCAGAAATGTGTATGGGTTTGCTTGGGATGAGTTGCACAGGGAATTTCCACCTGGGGCTGGGCAGTGTGGCCAGCTTTCTGGGAACAGGGTAGGTGCTGTGGAATGTCCCATGTGGTGGCTCCGGAGCCCTCTGGGCTGGTGGTGACCCCAGGCTTCTATCGCAGCCTCGGAAGCTGGCCTTTCCAAAATGTTTGCTGGCCGTTGGGTGACCCAGGGTTGCCCAGCCACCGCGCTGGCATTCATAGTCGGGGGGAGACGGGGCTCAGGCAGGGCCAGGACCCCACCCTGGAGGGATGTTAGAGCAGCTCTGTCCTCACTGTCCCGCAGAGCTGGGACATACAGCCTGAGGTCCACGCTGCTCACCCCGGCCATGTGGAGGGCAGGGTGCAGGCAGGGGCTGCTGCCACCACCCCGCCCCGCCGGGAGGGCAGGAGACCTTGTCCCTCTGTCCCTCCCCTGCTGATGGGGACGGTGATTCCAGGGTGTCCCCCCACTGCAACCCACTAAGGGGAGCTCTAATCACAACGATAAACCCTGAGTTTGGGAAGGGATTTGTTTTTTTTTTTAAAAAAAAGAATACTATTTTTTGTGGAAATATTCCATATATTTGAAATTATAATTTATTCTTCAGAGGACTGTCCAAATTATGCAGACATCTGTAGAGCTAATTTTTCAAGAAATTTTGGATTGTGTTTTCTCATTTGTGTTGTTTTCCCCCTTTTCTTTTGGCATAGGATTTAAAAGCTATTTAAAAAACTCTTTTGGAGTTTTAAACTTGATCTGTACAAAAAAATGGTAAATTATGGGGATGATCCTCTTTGGGGCTCCCCAGAGCAGAGATAGCATACCAGTCAAATTGATTTGCTTAGGAACGATTGGGCCATAAGCCTGCAAACGCAGCCCCCGTGCGTTTTTCTGTCTTGGGGCTGGCAGTGCCATGGCAGCAGGGAGGGAGTTACACTGTTGGGGGGCTCCCAGCCGGGGTCACCCCCTCCTTGAAGCATCAGTCACACAGCTCCTCTCCTCGCTCAGAACAGAGATTCCACTGTTACAGGTCAGAAAGGTCCTTCCTTCTGGTTTTGAGGTTTGGTTAAAGCGTTTACAGTTATTACACGTGGTATCTGGAACAAGATGCTACTCAGTGTTCAGTATTAGAAAATTAAATTAAATCCTATATTGTTTTAAGGTGACATTGAAAACTTTTCCAACATAATAAAAGTATGTGTAAGGAGAAACAGAGCAAAGTCTGACTTGTTCTAAACTCTGTGTGACTATGAAGACCTATAGGGTGCTTATAAAAAAAACGTTGTTCTTCCCCAAGTGAGTAATTAGAGCTCTTGATATGCATGGAAACGTTTTTAGTAAGGCTTAGTTTTTGGAACCGGTTGAGTGTAGCCACTCCAGCACGTGAGCTGCTCAGAGATGGAAACACCGTGCTTTAAGGCATTCAGTTTTACTCCGTATACTTATTCCCAGAGAACAGTTTGGAAACAGTGTTGGGTTGATACTGGTTTCACACTGGGAATTTTTCAGAGGATGCTTCTCCGCAGTTCTGCTCTGTGCTCACGCAGCAGCACTGCAGCCCCGGCCCCTGTGCTCACAAAGCCTGGTGCACAGCATCTCCTGCAGCTCCCCTGGTACTTCCTGGGAGTCGCGGACCAGCCCCTGGCAGCGTTCAGGTCCAAGCATTATGTTCTCTGCTCCAGCTGGCAGCTGGATGCTTTGCCTGCTAGCCAGGGGCAACACAGCCCCTGACGTCTGAGAGTAAGAAATCTGATTAAAATCAATGGAGAGCAGAAACCTGACCTAACTGTCCTCAGACATAATTTTCCCTCATGTTTTAATTAAGCACTGCATGCAAGCAACCTGCAGTCGAGCTCTGGTAGGTGCAGCCTGTGCATTTGTTAGGAGCACCCTGTGATGAGCCAGCACGTTTTGCAGCCCCTGCAGGCAGTACGTGCCCACTGAACAGTTGTATGTGAGTTATGTGAGTTTTGAATTGACTTTCACCATCATTTATGTAAATCTTTGGTGTCAGTACCTGTACTGGTTTGTGAAACCACTTGTTGCGTTGCTGCCTTGAAAGGCTCATCTTGCCTGCAGGCTGTGGTGCCCTGCTCTGCTGGCTGTCGCTCAGGGAGGTGACCACGAGCGAGGAACGCTAGCCCCAGCTCCTGTGGCTGGGCACCGACATGGGCATGGCAAAGTCTTTCCTGCCAAAGAGCTCACTGTGGTTGGGAATGGTGAAAAACAAACCCTCAAATTCCCCAAAACCTCAAAATTCCCTTTGCTACATCTGCTTGTCCCAAAGCAAAGATATTAACGCATCACAGGTATTTGCAAAAGTGAAGAGCCCATACCTTCACAGCAGTGCGGAGAGGAGCAAAATTTGGTCTACTATGGAGACGTTACAGGCTCAGCCTCTTCGCTTATCCCATACTAGAAACTGAATCGCTTGCCTGGTTATCTCCATCTAATATTTAAATAATTAGCAGGCAAATTGTGCATTGCTGGTTGAGAGAGAGAATAAGGAGATGATGTTGCTGTGAGCGCTCAGCCCTGGGGCTGCCTGCCAGTATCTTTGTTAGTAACCAAGCACAGGATTAACCTGTAATAACACAGCCAGGCTCACAAGATGGTAATTTACGGATTTGCTCTGAATGTAAGCAATTTCTGCAGCCTGTAAAATTACAGAATTTAACGCGTTTAGGGAAGGTTTTAGAAAATGGTTGGAAAAGATAACTGCATAAGGGACATAACTTGGGATTAAAAAGGCATGTCAAGGGAACATCATTTCAGAGCTTTCTTGTGGCTGGTGTGCAGCAGCACGTCCTTGCAGGGTGACTTCTGGTTGCTCGCAAGTCTGGCACGGCTGCGAGCAACCGTGTACCTAGCTGGCTGTGAACATGAGTCAGGAACACATGCAATAAATAGCAAATACGAAGTGGTCCTGTGGTATGCTGCAGGCAGTAGTAGAGCCTGGTCTGAAGTCCTCCCGCTCAGGTTCTGGCTCCCTGGCTAGCTCCACACGTTTTTGTGTATAGACACATTGATAAATATAAAGGAAAGGATATTAAAGGCCCAGAATAAACCAGGGTAGATTAAGAAATGTCATGCTAAAGTTATCTGTGCAACCCCTTCTACTTACAGGGCTCGGCACCATCTGTCATTATGGGCTCTCATATAATCTTCCTGCCTGCCCTATCTGCTGGTGTTTGCTGGTCAGCACAAAGTGGTGCGGAGATAAGTGGCTGGGTCCTTCACACGGAGGATGTCTTTCTGTCAGCACTTGGCCAGTGTTGAGTGATCTCTTGTGGCCTTTGGGATACTGGGTAGAGGGGATGGGGAGTCAGAAAATGGCTCATGTCTTGTGGGAACCTCTCGGGTTTGCACCTCCTTTCCAGAGTGTCCAGTGCAGGTGCCAGTGGGCAGGCAGGGCTGGCGCCGGCAGGTTGGGGTGCAGGAGTGGACTTGTCCTGCTGGCATGTCAGGCAGCCGAAGCCCCAGACCCGCAAGGGGGGAAGAGAGCTGGGAGTTACTGTGCCAGCTCCGTGGGTTGGAAAGCTGGTCGACACCTCCTTGGCCCAATAAATATTGTTAACAGTCATAGCTGAAAATCAAATTTGTTCTGGTGAAAAAGCTAAAAAATGGTACATTCTTACCTCTAGTCCAGAGGCTTTCCACATACTGTAAAAATATGTAATTTGTTTTACAGGGTCATATTTTATAAAAAGCAAGAAAAGCTTTTGTTCTCTGAGGACCAAATTTTGTTTCAACTTTTGTTGGCTCCAGCTAGGCTCAGCCAAAACAAGGACTGCTGTTCTCACCAGGACAGATCTAGAAGTCACATTCAAACCCTTACCTTATCCCAGATAACACCTTCATTTCAGGCCAACTTTTGATTTTCAATTTTAAATTTCACTTTTGAATTTGAAAGTACTTGTTCTCTTCAGGCTGGAGTGCTTTGTCATCAGTCAGCAAAAATGAAACTCAGTACAGCAAGAACAGCTGAGTCTGTCTCCCCATCCCCAGAGCACCATATTGCTAGGTCAAAGGGAAGCAGTGTGTGCAAAACCCATCATCCTCAGCTACAGATTTTCCACTTGAAATGCCTTGTATCTAAGGATATGGTTTGACTCTGGAGTACTTGTTTTATCCCTTGTTAAAAATGGATTTTTATTTCATTAATTTTGATGTGAATTGCATCAGGCTCTGCAGAAGCCGGAGTTGCCCTCTTGCATCTTCTGCATTTTCTGGCAACTCACTTGTAATTAAGCCTTATGGAAACTGCTCAAAAGCAGTTCTTGAAATTATTTGCAGGGCATCACATGCTCACTTAAGGGCTATTTTTGTCATCGTTATCCGTGTACAAGCAGTTTCTGCTCTATGCGTGGTCCGTAGCCGGGGTGGCAGCAGATGTGTGGCAGGCAGCCCCAAGGCCACCGCAGCCCCAGCTGGGGACAGGGGCATGGCAGCCGTGCCAAGGGGAATTCAACGTTCCTGGCAGGAGTGGTGCCAGCTGGGGTGTAACCAGCCAGTGCTCACAGCAGGGCTAAGAAAGGAGATTTTATGTTCTCGAGGCTGTTCCTTCCACGCAGGAGCTGTGTCCCAGTCTCAGTGTGGGAATAGCCACCTGAGAGAGGTGAGCCTCAGCCGTGGCTTTGCTTTCACTAGTCCTCCATGACATTCAAGTGACTTTTGCAAAGCAATTTTATGTTAAAGAGTATCTTTGCCTCTTCTGTCCCAAGGCCAGCCTCTGCAGAAAGCGCTCAGCCTGGCAGAGGGGCTGCTCCGGCTCCCGGGCGCCCTTTCCTGGGGACCTGCGGGGCATGGTGCTGGGGGGACGGCACAGACCCCTTGCCTGCCTCACTGTGCACATCAGCCCCTTCACCCTAGAAACACCAGGCTTCCCCTTGAATGGCTAGTCTTGTCTTGGTGTTTATATTGAAGTTGCTCTGTTTGTTGAAAACTACTTTTAAAGTGTTGATCTATAGTAAGACAAAAAAATCAACCCAGAGAGCAGCTGACAGTTGTACAACTCCATCCAAACGTGCTTACCCAGGGGTATGTCCCCAGCCCGCTGGGATTCAGAACAATTCATGATGGAAAAATGGCAGGAGTCAGTTCCCCAAATCATGATGACCTTTGCAGTGCTTTGGGATGTGGACAAGCTGATTGACCGTGGCTTGTCGGAGCCCTCTCCCACTCAGCATAAGGACTTAGTGCCACCCCTCTGCTGCGCCGGGATGCTCCACCCAGCGCTCTTCACCAAAACTCAAAATGCTGGCATTCAAGTCTGTTTTGCAGTGTTGTAGTTTGCCAAGTATAGGGTTTTTTCCATAATGAAGAATATTGATGAATTTCATCTGACTGCGATTAAAATAACATTTCAAATGTGCTATTCATAGACTTCTTTTTATTTTTAGTTACTAACTAGAGCAATGATTTCACAGGAGGCTGGTGGAAGGATGCTGGAGCTATTGGACCCTAACCACAGACTCCCCGTGGTGCCTCGGTCGGTGCGTTCACCGATGGTACCTCCCGGTGAAGGACTCCTGGCTGGGTGCCATGGCACCACGTGCCCGTGCGATGGCCAAGCCATTGGGAAACGCTCTGAACAAGCTTTAGTCTGAGTTTATAAAAGGCTGGGCTTTCTGGTGGGATGAGCACCGCAGGGTCCAGGAGCTGTGTTTCAGTTGCTGCAGAAAGGCCATTTAAATAACGTTTTCTGGGAAGGACAAAAGGGGCAGCAGCACTTCATTGATATTTATGGTGCCACAAATGCATGGCAGATGGCACCGCTTTTGTGTCTTCACACTTTCAGTGATGTTTAATTACAGGCCTATAAATAGCTGGGTTTATGACTTACAGTCAGATGCTCTTTCATCATGGTGGGAAAATAAGTAATAACAAGCACATCAAGAGAGCGGCTTTTTTTTACACATGCACACACACCCCCACACCCCCCCTTCCCTTCAGGCAAGTGCCCCTGTAATCGTGACAGAGGGTTTTCAGAGATGGGGGTTTCTGCCAGATCTCTACTGCACTCTGCTCTTCTCCAGCCACCCAAAGGGTTTGATTGCAGCGGAAGGTTTGTACTCTAACCGGAGCGTTTATTACACAGAAAAATTCTGGATTTGGTGAGGTACTAGATGGGCCCATGCACCCTTGGGTCTTACCTGAAAATAATCCATGCACTAAACGAGAACAGGCTGGGTGTAAATCTAGTGCTTCATTTGTAAAACGCCATTGAAGACTACTGGTCTTCCTTCACTCCGTAGAAGAGCAGATATATTCCTTACTGCCTGACCCTGTTAAATCTCATTCAAATGAAACCAACACCAACAGCTTGGCTTTTGTAAGTGAAAATTGCAGCCTCCTCACTATAATATGGTTTTGAAGCAAAAAATCATAATTGATGGCTTCCACATGCTCACAGCCATGTGGAAAATATGTTTTTTCTCAGAGGAAAAATCCTTGGGAGAGGGAAGAGCAAGAGGGTAGAAGCAGATTACCAGGCTCAGGAGCAGGCAGAGGGCAATCAGCCCCAGAACATCCCGTGCTTTGCTTTTACTCCGTCTGCCTTAAATGCTCTGCCATGTGAAGATCAAATAACTGTAATTAGGGGAAATAACAGTCAAAGCAGTGTCTTCTTCGGAGATGCCTCAGCTTTGTCAAAAATAATACTCATGCTTCACAGGGAGGCTTGTTTCAGCAGCAAATGTGATGCTGCGGGGGCTGCGGGGAGGCGATGCAGAGCGGGGAGGAGTGCCTGGGCAGCGGGGCTTGCGTGCTGTGCGTGTACCTTCACAGGTAAAATAAGCAGTTCTTGCAGGAGGTATTTCATGAAGAAAATCAGCTGTCAGAATAAAAGCAATGTAAACCTTGTTTTTGAAAAAGCAGGGAGGAAGAAAAATTCCCATTAAATGGGAAGCCAAATATAAAACTAATTTAAAACCAACATTTAAGCTTTTCAAGCTGCTTATTTCTCACCGATGTGTAGATTTGCATGTTGGGTGAAGCACTTTGTAAAATCAGCTGCTCTGCTTCAGTGGCTACAGATTGTACCAAGGACCTAATGCACTGGCACGGCAGACGTCTGTTTAAAATCAGGGGTCAGGGGGATCACCCCAAAGGTGATGCTACGGCATCGCATGTCCCTCATTCTCACCGAGGCCAGAGCCCAACCCCTCGAGTTTCAGCGCAGGGTAACATGTTTTGAGAGCAGGAACAGGTAACCGCAGAGAGGGAGATTTGCAGTTAAATGAAAATGTCCTCTGAACCGTGAATTGCAGCACATAATTTTTGAGATTATACGTATGAATTTACCCATATTTATTAAAGTGTCAAAACCTGAAATAAAAATAATTGAATTACAATTTCTAGGCAAGTAGAATTTTATTTTCTGTGTTTCGCTGTAGGTAGCCACCAAATGTTTCCCAACGTGAAATGAGCATGAGGTAGGGCATGACTGATAGAAGCGCATGCATTTCTGTTGTGCCACAGAAAATGAGGTTTCCCGTTGAGCTCAAACCTGAAGCACTGCTTGTCATGGACAAATATTGCTGTGTGGCCTCTTGGAAGCTCTTCTGTTTTGCTGTCTGTAAAATTGATGGTAACTCATCCCACAGCAGAGATAAATTCATTAACTCTTGGGAGCATTCAAGTTCTCAGTGATGAGTTAGTAGGAAAGACCACAGGAAAATAAAGAATTCTCTTACCAGCTTGTGATGACAGTAAATAAGGCACAGACCACATGAAGGCAGAGGTACCTACAACGTGCAATGTCTTGTGCTGTGTGTGCCACTGTACAAGGTGGATGAGAAGTAATGAGGTCTCCAAACCCATCTTCTGAAGGACCACTATTGCCAACTGCTGGGACCTTTGTAGGACAAAGCGTGAGATCATGGGTGCTGCTAAGAGCTAGCAAAGCACAGTGCATTGGCTTAATTTGTTGGTCAGACCTAGCCAATACTTAACTTGTAGATATTGACTGTAGAATAATTATGCTAAATCTTCGTCAGAAGCAGGAGGCTGTAATTATAAATTGTTGGTAGCAGGGTCTGTCCTCAGGGAGCCCCACTGACAAGAGAAGGATGATCTCCTCTTGCCCCACACGTCTGGTCTCCTTCCTGCAGTGCCCAGTAGTAAAGATACATCTGAGTGTCTTTACAATATCGACTTTATATTATTTTGGATTTCCTTTTTTCATAAATCTTTCAGATTTATTTTATTTCCTTCCCTTTTTTTTTTTTTTTCTCTCTTGCCATGTAGCTTTTTTTTAGTGTCAATAATCACGTACCAGCTGGTGCTTAGCTAACTTTGTGACTGTAATTTTCTGTGCTTAGATAATTGTGTCACTCCTGTTCCAGAAGAGAATCCACTTTGCTATCAGGCTAGTGCAGAGGTGTGTTTATTAGAATATTGCAAGAAGTATACAAATTACTCCACAGGGAGGGCTAGATAGATATTCAAGTATTATACTTAGAGAAAGTCTGGCTTGGATAGCAACCTTCTGTGTAAGACCCCTAAAGGTGTGTGCCTGTGAGTGTTGTGTCTTTGTGTGATGGACCTAAGCCATCCACTCGCAAGATGTTGCTGCCTTTTCCATACCCATTGCTTCACTGGTACTTATTTGGCCAGTGCCCAGCAGCCTTCTACCATGTCTTCAGTTTTTCACGAACATGCACTAAAAAGTGGCTGCTACTGTACTAAAACCTCCTTTAAACGCCAGTGTTCTGCTCTGTGCCCCATCCTGGTGCCCAGCCTCTATATAACAGAAACAGTGAGGAAGGATGGATTTCGACTGACACCAATACAAATTGCAAACCAGGTTTCTCATTTCATTTATAGTGGAGCAGCATGACCCATCAGAAGAGTCATGTCTGAGGACGAGCTCCAGCAGAAAACCACAGCTCATGAGTAATATTCTCTCTAAGAAGAAATACAAATTGCTGAAAATGCCTGAAAAGTAGGAGAGCGAACATCAGTTTTTGATGTGTACCTTGATGAAGGTATTTTGAATGTCAAGCTCCTGAAAAATAATGGTACCTAAAGGCAAAGGGCTTCCCATTGAAAATAAAGCTCATGAAATGAAGGGGGTGCGAGAGAAATGCCGCGTGCACCCAGCCCATGTGCCACTGCTGTGTCGTCAGGCATTGCGCTTAATAACAGGTATACTTGTTGATCAGCATATGTGTAGTGGGAGCAGGGGAGGGAAAGGCTGGCTAATGCGTGATAACATTAGATAAATAACTACCGTTTTATCCTCGTGTACGATGTCTGGGAGATGGGTTGATAATATTTTGTGGTGGCATCTTGCTATCACTGTGTGTACCCTGTCATCATCTTCAGGCTCTATCCCTCCTCTGCTTCTTGATCTCTTTCCGATGAAAAAGTACTTTAGTCCAATATTATATTTAGTACAAAGATATTCAATCTAAAAATAAAAATTTTCTGTTATGCAGCAAAGCAATCTTTCTTTGATTGGGATTTGATTGATTATTGCTTTCCCTTAGAGAAATCCTATTAATTGCCCTGTTAAAATAATTTGCAATGCTAATTGGTAATATTTTCTATTTTGAAGGCACAGCCCAAACCTGTGTGTCTTGCTGTCACTGCCTAGAAACCGATCTTTCTGGCTTGGCAGCATTTCAGAGCCAGGGTGTTTTGGTTAAAGAAGAACAGCCTGTATGGGTTTTTTTCCTAGAAATAACAGACTTATAATTGCTCTCAAAACTAATTACTATGCTGGGTTTATCAGCATGGTCGGTTGACATTTTAGCTACGGCATTGGCTCTCTGGCTTTGACATTAATGACATCTCATGAAAATGCTAATGTGTTCGTAAGAGATGATCCTGCTTATAAAATATATTTCACTGATTTGCAGAGTATGTTGTTGAAAACACACATTCCCCCAATCAAAGATGAATGTATTTTATGTACTTTATATGAGTCTGCTGCTAATCAGAATTAATCAAGGCCAGATCTTTTGATTAGATTTTTTACTGTTGTGGCCACAATTAGGCTAAAGAAGATGCTCTAATCATTAATGTATGTATATTCGTTTTATATAGGCTTTGGGACGGTTACTTTTAAATGCATGTGGCTGGGTTTTCCACTGCTTATTTTAGCAATGGATTTGATAGATGCAGCAGCTAAAAACCACCGGACAAGAACCAGAGGGATGCACCCGACCCGCTTGAAGATGGTGTATGTGCAGCTGCTTCGCAGGTGCTGGTGCCTCAGAGGTGAATCCAGTTGTGTGTCCTAAAGTGTCATTAAAGGATTTGGGTTTGATCTGAGAGCAGGATGTTATTTTATGGGTATCAGATTAAAGGAAAATACCTAACGTGTTTGAGAAGGCAGGTGTTGCCATCAAACTCAGAAGGATGCACATCCCAGATGATGGCAGCCACCACATTACACGTAACCTGCTGTGGTGCACTTACCCTCACATCAAATGCAATTACAGAACGGGATACATTTGCTCATAAAACAAATTATACAGGTGGGTTTTTTTTCCTGCAAACTTGCAAGTTCTCAGCAGGAATGACCAACGAAGCGAATTATCCGATGGCAGCTTTGTCCAGGTTAACCTCGCCAGCGGTCCCGTGACTGGGCATGGCAGCACAGAGCCCACCTTGCACAGGGGCACCCCAGCACAATGAACACACCCCACCCACCCCCACCCCCTGCCAGTTTTGGGTGGCGTGGGGCTCCTGAGCATAGGGGAATCAAATTTTATTCAGTCATACAGCAAGGTGGAGGAAGCTGTAATGAATTCCTATGGTTTAGATGTTTCTCTCCTACTGTTTAGTGCCATGGAGGAATGATTGTGTTGCGTGCTGGAGCCAGCGAACCTCACAGCAGAAACATTGAAAGCAGAGTTGTTCCAAAGGAATTTCTATCATTCAATCTAATGAAGTGGTCAGGGCCCATCTAAAAACTGAATACCTAATTTTTCCAGTGAAAGGAAACATAAATCACTAAAAAGCTTTGCTTAGGAATTTTCTGGGTTTAAAGTATATTTTGTCCCAAGAATTAAATTTGTGGAGATTTTCACTAAATATCTGATTTTATTCCTCCTAAAACATTTTTTATTTTACTAAAACATGTTCTTATTTTAAGAATAATCAGGTTTTGAGTTTGGGGTTTTTCTTTCTTTGGCAGCTTAGCTTGGTGGCCATTTTGTTTTTTACCAAACACTGACTCCACTAGCATCATGCATAGAAAATGCAAACAAAAAATATAAATAGTCCTTCTATATGCATATAAATTGTTATATATATATTACATATATGGACATATCCCTTAATATACCCATGCAGAGGGATGTCTAAATAGCAGAAGGTGATGAAGCAACCTGATCTAGTTGAAGATGTCATGTCCTTGCTCATTGCAGGGTGAAGGGGTGGATTAAAGGACCTTTAAAGGTCCCTTCCAGCCTAAACTATTCTATGATTCTATGATTGTATGACTATCGTGGCAGCATTGCATTATGTGGGATGCAGGAATTACTACCTTTTGCTATTTGGTAGTTCCTGGTAATTAATATGGCCATCTCTGGCAGCTATCACCGATTAATTTTGCTGGACTGACCACTAAATCCTGCTTGGGAGTGAAAACAATACTTGAAACAATTTCTCTTCAGTTTTTAATTACGTTCTTTCCTCGATTTCTGGAAATTTAAAGAAATTTTTTAAAAGGCAGAGCAGAAAAAAAATCTAAGAGGTCCACAAGAAGTGTTTTCCTTCCTCTTGAGAAGGGTGTTTGAGGTTTGGAGAAAATGGGGTGAAGGAAAGCCCAAGGTCCTGGTACCCTGGGGCTTCATTCTGTGCAAAACCAGTACACCTCTTGCCCTCTGAAATCTGGGGAGGCATTTCACTGGTGGGGCAGCACATGGGCTCCTGATGCTGATGGCTGAAGGCATCACCTTACGCAGCCTTCCTAGTGCAGCAGTGCTCCCTAATTCCCATTTATGGGAAGCAAAACCAATGAAGTATCACAAGGCTGCAAAGTACCCAGCACCTCTTGGTAGGGTGATGCTCCACACAGGACGTGCCTCTTCTACAGCAGGGAGCTGCAACCTCTCTGAGCCATGGAGTCCAGGCTAGCCAGCCTTGGAAAGGGTCAAGGGTAGCAAAGAAGCAAAATACGGCACGTGTCAAGAATTTAATTAAAGAGGGAATGATACAAAG
The DNA here is from genome assembly GCF_023634085.1 of Falco cherrug. NCBI lineage: Eukaryota > Metazoa > Chordata > Aves > Falconiformes > Falconidae > Falco > Falco cherrug. The sequence continues at coordinate 42,597,158 of NC_073704.1, read as the reverse complement.
TCCCTCATATCATTTAAAGAGTAACTCAAGGGGGTCTTCTCTTATAATAGGTAATCACCAAAACCTTTCCTTTATATGTTTCAAAGGGGGTGGGGGGGGTGGGGGGTGGGGAACTCTACTCATCTATCAGCTGGTTAATACCATTTTGTAATAAATATGAACAAGACATTACCAGGGTGAAATATAATTGATATCTTCTCGACCTTTTAATGGTAAAAATTAGTATTTCAAAAATCAATCCTGTTAGGTGTTTCAAAGCAGAAATATGTTAATTACCTCACACTAGTGTAAAAATAGCTGTATAGTCAAACTGCAAATCAAAAGATGAAAGAATAGCATCTGCTGAACAAAAAAACAGTAGGGCACTGGTTAGCCAGCCTTGTTTTACCAGCTCAGGTCAGAGGGAACAAACGTGCTAGATTTAAAGGGGATAAAAAACATTTTTAAACATAGACATCCATTACCGAGTGACTAGTGATTTGCAATGTGTCCTTCAGTGTCTAAAAAATGGAGAACAGGTAGGAGCATTGCTGACCTGACCATGAGGCCCAGGAGTTCCAGCCTGTTCTGCTTTGTTGCAAACAAGCCCAAGCCAAGCCTGGGGGAGTCATGGACAGGATTAAACACCCTGTGCTGCCAGCCTGGCCCAGGGAGCCTGCAGAGCTAAGAGGTCCTAGAAGCCCTCTTCTGATCTCAAATAACAGCTGCGAGGAACCCTTTTGGCCATCTACTCTGTGATTTTTTTTTAGTGGTTTGTTTTTTAAAGAGTTTTAGGTTTTGTACTTGTTTCCTAATGAGACAGCTGGAGTGTCTTGTGCTGGGTATTGCGAGGGTTTGCTATGTCCAAAAGCTCCTAAGGGTAGCTGTGCATGCGTGCGCCCCTTCCCACACGTAGCTGCCTGCGCTGGCAGTGCTACACAAACACACAGTCATTGCAGTCCACTCTTCAAAAAACCCAAGAAGAATCAAGCAAAACCCCAGAACATCCTGAATCACATTTCCAGTGCAAAAAACAGTCCATTTGCAGCGACGCAGCCAGTAGTGTTGGAAAGCAATGCTCTGGATTAACATGCTCGTGATATAGCTTTGAACTTAACAACAAGGTGATGGCTCACCAAGGAGGTAATGCTGAGAGGGGCTTGTCTCGCCTCTCAGATAGCATCACCTCCTCCCAGAAGCACCTGGACCACTGTCCTCTCATTGCTGGTGGCTGTGCTGTGGCAAAGACCGTGCTGAGGGCAGCCGCTGCCCCTGCCTTTGCAGGTACCTTTGCAGCCAGCCTTTTGATTGCCCTGCTTTCTCGGCAGAGCATCTCATTTTTTAAATTAAGGCATATTATTATAAATTTAAATAGAAGTGTACAAATGCTTTGCACAGATCACAATAAAGAGTTGCATGCACAGCTATTTTGCTGAACAATTATACTTGAGGTGTTTTTTTCCTCCTCAGAGAAAAAAGGTAACTGATAAAAAGTATGGAAGTCCTGAAATGTTAACCCCCTGCCTGTGTTGCAGAATAGCAATACTTTGTATACATTTTATACCATATCACACTATCCCCTCTACTGCTTGCTTTATTACGAAAAGGTGCCATGACAACGGTGAGGTGTTCAGCTGTCAAAAAACCTGTTGTTTAGCAGAGGAAAAATGTGGGGGAAATACAGAAATGATGAGCACTTGTCCAGTAAAATCAGTGTTTTGTTTCCACACTAGGGTATATTACTCTTAAGATCACTCCCCTGTGAGGGCGGCGAGGCGGTGGGCCAGGCTGCCCAGAGCAGCTGTGGGTGCCCCATCCCTGGCAGTGCTCCAGGCCAGGCTGGATGGGGCTGGGAGCAGCCTGCGCTATGGGGTGTCCCTGCCTGGGGCAGGGCTGGGAACTGGGTGGTCTTCAAGGTCTCTTCCAACCCAAACTGTTTTGTGATCTTTGACTATAAACGATACTGAACATGCAAACACCTGGAAGAGGCTCTGACGGCAGCTATGTGTGCGCTGTGCTGCAGTGGAGCTCTGCACATGGCACAGCACTCTGGCAGGTGTAGGCAGAAAGGTAAAATCCCTCATGGGACTCCAACAATTTAACTACAAACACTTTCAAAACATTGATGTCCTTTTTGGGGTTTGAGTATGTCATCGGTAAAGCCAATGCTATTACTATCTATGTTGTTTAATGTTTATCCCTGTTATCAGTAGATGGTTCCTCAGGAAACCAGCTGCAGATTTGTTTAAATATGCTGGGTTTACCACTTTATCTAACATACATACACATTTGCAAACTATACCCATTAATTATGTACCTGAAACCTTGCCTGTGCTCTGTTTTGTTTGTTAACACCATGTTTACACTGCTGCTTTTTAAGTTGTTATAACACAGGTTGGCACAGCCCAGAGTGAATTTTGCAAATGCTGGGGAAATCAAGCATTGATCTCTTCTGGGGATGCTTGCTGCTTTCCTTCTTTATTACCATTATGTTGAAATGCTTTAAGAGGTCTATTTTTCCTATTAGTCTGTCAACACAAACCATAAAATCTATTTTAAATTATACTATTATCTAGTTATTTTACTGGAGAACAAATACTTTCATGTCGCAAATGTAAATTAAAAATTTCTCCAAGGCTTCCCAAACTCTGGCTGTTTTCTGTTTCCAGCCTCTTTAGTGTTCAGCACTGGAGCCTCACACATGTTTAACGCACCTCCTTGATGTCACTATTGCCCAGGGAGATTCATCTCCGGCATCTGTGTCATGAATCCTCAGAGAAGCTGCTGGAAAAGGAAAACTTAACTGGGCACCACCACTGTGGGGGCCCCTTTGGCAAAGCATGCCTCAAAGCTGTGCCAGCATCCTTCGGGTTCATTGCTCAGCCACAGCAATGCCTAGAGTTCTCCATACTAGCACCATTCACTATATTAGTAGATTTAATCAGCCAAAGCTTTCTTTTATGTTCTTTTCCTCCCCGTTTTGGTGCAGAGAAAGTCTAATTACAGTTGGCTTCACCTATGGCTGGCTGGCACTGGCAGTCAGGGCAGATGCTGTCCATGGATGCTGGCAGAGCCACAGGTGCCCAGCTGTCCTCCCCTCTCTGCTCCCCACTGGTCCCTACCTCTCCATGTTGCCATGGGACTGGTTGTCCCCTGTCCTGAAGGTCCTGTGGTGACATCAGCCTCAATAACAGCTGCTGCAGTGCCAAGTGGCACACTAGTCTCCCTGCCAGGCTTGTACAAGCTTAAAAATGTTCCTACTAGCGTTCACAAATAAGGAATCCATGCATCATCGGTTTAATCTTATAGCTATTCCCCAAATGACCCTAAAAGAGTGATATATCACACTTCTGGCTGGAAGAACCAGCATCCAGCACGGGAATAAGCAAGCTCCAGCTGGCAGCAGCGGAGCAGAGGGGAGCAGGGGTCCCCTGCAGGGAAGCCAGAGCTGTGCCCCAGCTCTGCACTGCTCCGCCGAGCAGCCCTTCACCCCCTGTGTCGGAACATTTCTGTGCACATCGCCAGTGCAAAATGTGGCACTAAATCCTGCAGTTATACTGCTGGTGTGGAAGAGGTTTGAGTTCAACAGTTGTACCATAGCCAGGGGTGGTGGAAGAGGCTGGGATCAGGGACTTGTTTCTTCTCTTAACCCCATGAGCTGTTGCTTCACCTCCATCCTACCTGTTGCTTCAGAGCACAGGGTGCCTGGTGCGCCCCCCCCCCCCCCCGGCACACACCAGCTGACAGCAACACAGGGCCCCCTGTCCCCAAACAGGGCTGTACCAGTGGGGCTGCAGCCGTGCCTGAGGTGGGAGGGAGCCCAGTGACCTCCAGGCTGGGCTGATGGAGCTGGTGGGTCCCAGCTGACGGAGGAGGTGATGGATGCGGTGGCTCCCATTCAGAAACCACTCAGCTTCAGGGGCTGTGCTTTGGGGGTTTTAGTTGGCAGCTCAAGCATAACAAATGAAACAAGTTTATATTTAGAGCTATGAATAATTCTGCATTATGAATGAAAAAATGTGTCATGCGAGACTGACACAGAAAGGCACTCTCTACATGCAAGCACTTTTCTCCATTCGGGTGCTGGGTTTCCTTCAGGAAACAGGACTGTTACTTAATTTTGTACGATTCATCCATATGCAAAAAAAAATAAATCTATAAAGGTAAAAACCTCTTATTCTCATACATAGATAATGAGGAAAAAAATATAAATAGTTAATTATATTTAGATATTTCATACGTTCATGGCTTAGCACTTCTTAGGTCTTGCATTTCCTCCTTCTAGTCCTATCTCAGACTGTTTTCCCTGTAGTACAGGGACTGTACTAAGAAAGCATGAATGTACTCAATTAATAAGATGTCAGCTAAAGAATATTGCTCAGGATTACCAGGGAAGGTTCTTTAATTTGTGTTCCCAAACTAAAGATTTGTAAAGAGAGGTATCATGACTTAACAGTTAATTCACTCAAAATATTTTACGTAGTAGAATTAAATTACGGCCCATCAGGAGGAAGATAGGAAAGAATACAAAACACTTGGCTATCTAAATTCAAAGTTGTCTGCAATTCATAAATTGGCTTCCCATGATAGAAGATGTATTTCAGGATTTCTCTGAGCTATAAAAATGTAGGAATGGCATCATAAATCAGGCCACAGATTCCCGGAGTCTGACTTGCAGTGATCGCTTCACACAGGGGTAATTTGTTCTAGAAAACGCTGAATGCAAATGATGTTCCCATGTTGCCTGTGCAGACCTTGTACCCAGCCTCTCCTGAGTCAGCGTGCACGGGAACTAGTGCTGCTCTGACCTTTCAGCCTTGAAGGATGGTGTCTGATTCCCCTTGGTAAAAACATAACGCTTCGAGGAATCTCTCACCACACCCCGTTTTTCTGGTTCTCATTTTTCATGCTCGTGGTACTCCCTCACACAGCATAGACAGGATGGCATCCTCCCGGTCTGCCCATCAGGGACCACCACAGCTACAGCCACCAGCATCCCGAGCTGGAGCTGCAGGGCTCTGCTCGTCCTCTGCTGCTGCGGGACACTTCCAGTCACTGCGCGCGGGTCTGGCCCTGCCACACCACCTCCCAAGGGTCAGCTAGCCAACACCATCAAACCTCTTTTTTCACCTTCTGTTTCAGATCAACTCAATCCATTTTCCATCCTTTGGGATGGCACACGCACATGCCATGTGCCAGGCTCCCCGCACACCTCCCCGCTGGGTTAGAACAGCACATCCTGGCCAGTTGGGATGCAGAAGGGAAAGAGCACAAAGACAAAGCATGGCTGGATCGGGGTGGGGGTGGGGTGGGAGGGGTAGCGTCAGAGCCGCAGCACCGACCTTGCAGTGTTGCAGGCACTGGACAAAGCCTGCAGCCAGGGCAGGCACCCAAGCACCAGCTGTCTCCTGCAAGCTCCTGGGAGGCTGCTCATTGGCTAATTAGCTGAAATGCTAATAAGGAGCACATGGCCCTGTTCAAAATCAAGTCCAGGGGGAGAGCTGGAAGGGTTAGTCTGGGGCAGCTGGACTTGGTTTGGGCTGAGTCCTTGGTGCTGGTGTGGGCAGAGGTAGGAGTGTGATGCCTATGGGACATGGGGAGGTGGCAATGGGGCTTTGGGAAGGAGCTTGGGTGGCTGGGGGTGTGGTCAGTTCTGCTTGGTGTGGCCTTGGAACTAGGGGTGGTGGTTGATGGTGGTCCCCGTGCAGCTAGCCCACCTCTGTGGGACTTGCCTGTCCCAGGTAGGGCTCCTTGGCCCTACAGCCACTGCCCCCCTTGCAGTGAAGGAATGGTGCTGTCCTAAAGGCTGAACAGAGGCGCACCTGTGTAAAGGTTTGTGCTTTAAAAGGTCTGTGTTTGCCTGGTGGTAGTGAAGGTGCTACAAGCCTTAGACCCACGCAAGGAGGTGACCCCTGTGGTGGCAGGGTGCCGTGTGCCTGCAGTTCTCTTCTGACTCTAATGTTCTGGTTTTGTGGCTTGTCTGATGTTTGAGCTGAAGCCCCTTTAATGGCTTTCTGTTTCTAGAAAAAATGCTGTGTGTCTCACTGGTACTTGGAAGTGCTCAGGGAGCTGTACCCCACCTGTGGTGCTGTGTGAATGGCTTTCCACATAGCTCTGTAACTCTGCTTTAGCACGGAGTCTGCAGAACTGCTTTGTGACCTTGTTAATTGTATTCTTTTTCTTTCAGTGATTTGTATTGTCTTGAGCATAACTGGAGCCCTGCTAGAAGCTGGGCTGACTCTGCTCGTGGAGCTCCACTGTGGTGGAGGAGCAGGCAGGTTGGATGGGAGACAAGTTGGGGGTGAGGTGTGAGCAATGTGGACGGCTGTTTTCTGAGGGTGTTGGTAGAGGCGTAAGATGAGAGCAAGTAACTTTTTGAGTTATGGTAATGTCCTTTAGCTCTAGTTCCCTGGGTAGGAGGCAGGGCTGGAAATGGTGCCCAGCCTGGTCCTGCCACATGCTGGAGCATTCACACTGCCTTTAGGTCAGTATTGACAAGTCTGAGGAAAACCTGAGAGAGTAGAAGGTGCTGCCGACATGGTTCACCTGGTTGCGTCAGAAAACATGAAATTAAACTTCTTTGCTTTGTGAGGCTGTAGGGTTTGGGGTTTTTTAATAAAAAAAAGAAAGGTCACAAATGTTTTTTTTTCTTAATGGTTCAAGTAAGTATCTGGGCATGAAACACCTGTATATGCAGCGTTACACCAGTCTTGCAAGAGCTTAAATGTACTTCACCTCCTTTTCTTCCAAACAACATTCAACACTCTGCTCTCCCTAGAAACAATTCATTTCAAGCCAAGCAGGCTTAGCAGCAGGAGCAGCACAGCTACGGGTGCAGCTCTGCTTCTGCATGCCTCTGGTGTGCTGGTCTCTTGCCTTTTTACAACCAACTGAATTGCCACCAAGGCATTTGAGCAGGATTATAAGTGCTGCTTTCTTAAAAAGGCTCTGTGACATTAAGGAAATCTGTAAGAGCTGTCTGATTGCTCCAGATGGTAAAAATTCCGCTTTGAACCCCAAACCTGCCTGCTCGCAGCAGAGCAGTGGGTTTGGGGGTGACTGTTAAGGGTGTGCTGCAGTTCTGGGAGATGCAGATGGAGACCGATGTGGTAGAAGAGCTGCTGGTACCCTTCCCACCCTGTGAGCCCCTTGGCTCTAGGATCTGCTACTGGTTTAGTTTCATCAGCTCCTGGCTGGAGTTGGTCAGGTAGACACATCCATAGAAACCCTGTGGCAGCTTGGCTGGCTTTTCTCCTGTTGTCTGGAACAGGAGTGTGCATGAGAAGGGTATGTTTCCAAAACCTTGAGCAGTTCCAGCCTCTGGTACTAGATAAATGTGCCTGTCTGTATAACTTCCCCAACCTGTAGTGAAGAATTGCTTAATCTTCACACATACAGCTCCTAAAAAAATAATTGGAAAATCTTGTTATTTTGTAGCATATGGAATTGTTCCAATCAAAAATAGCTTGTCTAGAATATTTGCTGAAATTTCCAGGTATGAGTGGAAAACATAATTATCAGCTTTGTGGTTCTCTTAAAAAAAGAGGGGGAAAAAAAAAAGCGCACTGTTTAGGCTAGAGGAGATTCAATCTGTTGAAGTACATTTCAATCTCCATCTGATGCTAAATAGCTATCTGCATTGCAGATAAAGCTATATTTGCATGCAGACCTGGATGTTGTCATCTCTCTTTCTGCAATTGTTTTGATTTGAAGGCCTTTGTACAGACTCATTAACTGCCTAGAATATCTTAGGCTGTAAGTATCTCTCTGGAGGCAATACTCAAGATCTCTTGAGGACCTCTGATTATTTATACAAGTGTTTTCCCTGCTTTGATGGAGCTTACTGTCTTAGTCACCTTGATTTAATCCAAAATGAATGCAGTTGGTGTAACTTAATTGGGAGGAGGGAGAAGGGGATATATTGTAGGCTTAATTTCTAGGCAATGCAAATATGGTCAAGCGTACCCTGGGAGTCTGAATAAAAGTGCTTTTGGACAGTTTACAGGCTTTAAAAACAAATAGAAGAACCCTTTTCCTTCATCTCTATGCAAAATCATAAGCCTTTCATCCTGTGTTCTTAATCATTTATGATTTCTTAAGAGTCCAGAATCTACTTGAACTGTAATTACTTTAGCTCAGAAGGACTTTAACCTTTTACTCATAAGGCAGGCTGCTTCTGAGATATCAATATATCTGTATAAGGATATTTCTGAACACTACAATGGGAATTACAGAGTCATTTTTCTTCTTCTGTAGCAGTATTTGGTCCCTTGATCTTAAGATGCTCTTAGAAGAACAGTCTTTGGTTTTGGATAAACCTCCACTTCTAAAATGAATGACTCCAAGGGTATTCCTTGTAATTTATGGCTGATTTATTCCACTCTCCCTGTTATTTAGACACACCTACTAACAGGGCTTTAAAAAAAGGCAGGCAGGCATGTAGACCAGAGGTCTGGATGTTATAGGAATCTTCTGGGTTTGTGGGTTTGGTTAACATGAGTGTTGAGAAAATAACTGAAACAAAGTATTTTAAATGGTTATCTCAGTGTTAAGCGATCCACATCCTTTCATGTTTATCAATTTAACTTATTCCTATGGTCTTGGTTACTCAGAGTAACAAAATGAGCAGATCATTAATGTAGCCAGTGTTGAGGTTTGTTAGCAACACTGGATAAACTGCACTTGGTCATCTCTTGGCTCTTCAAATAGCCTGCAAACTACTCTACATGTAGGTTTGCATTTGAAAATAGACATTTTATTGTCCCTCTTCAGGTTCAGTGCTCTTTGCACCAGTTGCGGGGGGGGGGGGGGGGGCGGGGGGAAAGCTGGGTTGCACCTTTTCATGGTGAAGTTGCTGTTCTGTGCTTCTAGTAACTGCTTGGTGTGGGGATCCTGAGGTCTCACCATGGACCCTCTCTCACTTGCCTGAGCTGCTGCTTGATGCCCTGGCAGAGTGGGCTTCTCTGGCAGTGACCGAGAGGGGCTGTTCTGCCTCTACCTTGCTGTGTTTTCCAGGTGTCAACACTGTAAGGAGACAAGAGGAATAACGATATTCTCTTCATGTTCAAATCCCCTGTAAGCAGCTTCTGTAATGAGAATTTTCCCCTTGTCTTCCCCAGTGATTAACTCCAGGCGATGAATGTTGCTTACGAATACTCGGAGCAGCAGCTTGGCTCCTGGATCCCGTACTGAAGTGTGGCACGCTGCCTGCTGCCAATGAAGGCACGTGGCACCACGTACACAACTGTTGCTGCAGAACATTAGTAATCAGATTAGCCTGGAAAATGCAGGAAGGGCCTGTGTTCATTAGCATGTAGTTCTTCAGCTGAGTAATTAAGAGTCTGTTTGTTAGAATAGCCCTTTGATTCAGAGGATGAGGATTCCTGGTGAACATCCCCTGTACAAATGGGAGCGATGCTGGATCAAACAGGATGGCTTGTTAGTTTCAGAAGGGATTAAAGCAAGTGTTGGGGTTAATTGCAGTGAAACCCTTCTGTAGTGAGCTCCACCACGAAAACACATGGGGGGGGGGACTGAGGATTCCCAGTGAGCTCTGGGGCTGATTTCGAGGGAGCTGCCTCTGTAACCTAAACCTGAAATTAGCAGTGCCCGTAAGTCTTCCTTTTCAATACTCAGGATGATACAGGGACTGATGTCTAGTCACTTAAACAAGGATGAAATGCCTTTTATACTAATGGATTTTCTGGTTTATTATGTATGTATTCATGTGAAAAATGTTGTTTTATGATGTTTTGACATGCACGGGTCTGAGCAAGAGCTGCAGATCTCAGGAGCTTATTTTAGTTCTGTGCAGGTGGCTGATTTAGCTAGTAAAAATCAGCTCATTAACTGCTTGAATAAAAAACAAAACCAAAACAAGAAAGCAAAACGCCTTAGAATCCCCCATCTTGGGCAGGGCCCGTGGGATGGTTGATCTGACATCTGCCGCCAGGCCAGTAGGACCAGGCTACTTGGTGCCTTCTCCCCTCCTCAAGGACGGAGATATTGCACCCTCTGTCCTGGCTTTTGGCCACCCCCTTGGTGAGAGGTGTTTTTCTTTTGTTCCCCCCGCCCCCTCAATATCTCATCAGTCTTCCATGCCCAGATTTTTCTGCACCCCCTCACCATCCACCTCAGGAAGGGTTGGGCCCCGTGTTCCCTTGCGCTCCCCTCCGACCGCAGGGGACATGGTAAGGTGCTATGACTGCTCTCAGACCATGAAACCGTCATGCTGGGGTTGAACTAGATGGCCTTTAAAGGTGCCTTCCAATCCAAACTATTCTATGACTGCCAAAGAAATGCAGCTGGATGTTGAGGCAGAATTCTGAAATACATTCTACAAATGGACATTGATCCCTCCATTCTCCGTGTCTTTGGAAGCTTCTTGCCTGCACCTTCTTTAATTAAAAAAGTTCAACAAACCTGAAATATTTGTCCACAAGATAGTATAGTTTGACTTCTGTAGGTGTTGCTTTATGGTAAACTCGGTGAAACACCTTTCTGTGATCTGTGCTGAGCTATGAGGCGTTTATCTTTGTTAGCCTTCTTTAATTTGGATTCAGTTTCATTTCCAGCCGAGTAGTTTTGTAATCTTGAGAAAGCTTTCAGGAAATCAATCACTGGTGTCTCCTCCCCTGCGGTAGATTTCTCTGCTTCTGCAGACATGGATCCTTATCTGGAAGGTGAAATGGGAGGATGCACGATGTCACCTTCTATGTTCATCCCAGGATTTCAGCAGCAATCAGTGTGTGCCACCTGGGGCTTCTTCCAGCACCAGAGAGCCTTGAGCCCAGGACTGCTCCACCCTGCTAAAAAACCTGATGTAAATGAGATCTACTGCAACTGAAGCAAATGCAGTGCACATCAGCATGTACTAAGGCAGTGTTTCCAGTTTCCCCTTTCCTCCCCTTCTACCCTCACCTTGATGTTCTATTTTGCGTGGTCAAAGATGGCATCTGAGCTCTGCACCACTTCTATTTTGTTCTGAGCATAACGAGTTGGGTACAAAAGCAGCGAGCATGGGGAACTCAAAACAACTTGGCATGTGTCTTCAGAAGGGCTTGGTGAAAATACTGAGGAACTTGATGGAGTCTGCTATTATTTACTCTGTAGTCAGCTTGCCATCTACAAAATGAAGGTAATAGGTTAGTAATTTGGGGCTGAAGCTAATAGACCTTATAAAGGAAACTTGTAATTTTTGCTGGATGTAAGGGCTATTATCCTTTAGATTAAGACCAGCTAGTTGCAACCGATGAACTATATCCCACATAATGAGCAAGATGAACTCTTACTACCACTATATAGAGAGCTTTGGTTAATCTTCTAATTGTTAAATGGATAAAATTATTCCTAATAGAATGTAATTTTGTGGTCAAGCAGATAATTATCTTTCTTGTATAAACCAGCAAAAATCTTCTTTGGTGTAAATCAGCATATGCAGTTATTGACTTCAAGTCTAGATTGCAATTACCTTGTCTCTGTTCTTGCTTAACCCTGAACCAAAGCTCAGTGGCCCAATGAACTGGGCTTCTCCACAGCTGCTGGTACTTGTGGTTAAGCCTGTCTGATTGACCTCAGTCCTGGCTTTTATCTATGCAATTCTTGATGGTCCCAACCCTCCTTCTTCCTCTGTCCATTCTTTTGTAAGCAGCCATCTTCTCCTAGACATAAATTCTTTAAAAATACATATACTCATTAAGGTCTTTATGAGCTGTGGTAGTAGCTTTTTTCCTTAAAGCTCTGTCTGTAGCAGTTGCTCATCGGAAGAGCTCTGACACTTATGTATCACTGAATTGTGCTTAGATGCCTAAAGCCTGCAAGAGTTAGGGAAAAGCTTTGAAGTACATGAATGTACTACAGAAATACAGAATAAACTCTGGATCTTTCTGAGCGAGGAGGAGGTGGGGCAGGGAAGTGACTGAGCAAACAAAACCAGCAGCAGTAAGTGTTGAACCCAAGAACCAAACAAGTGCTGAATGGGAGGATGTCTGTGGTGAGACAGACATGGTGCACCAACATGCCATATAGGCACCTGGAAAAATGCTGTAGCTTCACAATGGACTTTTTGGGCTAGACACAAAGCACTTGCAATAGTAGGCTGGTGGAGGGCTAGTTTTAGATAAAATGGACCCAGGGCTGAGCCTGAAAGAGCTGAAATCCAGGACCTGGGGTACTTTGCTTCTCACTGCACACAGGTTGTGAAGGTGGCTGATGACAGCGCTGGATGTGCCTTGCATGGGATGTGTATGTGCTTCATACCTGTGGATGGAGGAGGGTGGAGGCACCAGGCTGGGCCTTTGTTTAGGGACAGTAGTAGGAGACTGCAGGTTTAGGAGCTCCGTTTGGGGAGTAGGCATGGCGCAGGAGCTGTTAGATGAGTTCACCTGAGTTCTCAAAGCCAGAGGCCATGCCTGCTGCCCTGGCAGTAGAAGATGCTCCCAGAGCCGCCTTTCATTTTCTCTTGTACAGCGAAGTTGGGACTCCCTTCTCCAGGATTTTGGCCTCAGTTCACTTTTGTTATGTCAGGACCTGAAAAGTCAGACTGCCCTTCACAAATGCAACCCTCATGTGCCACAGCAAGCTATGTTCTCTGTACATCCTGTGCTAATTCAATGTACAGGAGAAAAAGTGGCTGATTTGGAGTGCTCTTCGCAGCTGAAAGCAGCTCTAGCTGGATGTAGGCATCGCGCTAGCTGAGGACCTGTGAGCAGGCAGGAGCAGCCTTCAGCAGATGCCTGTTCCTTGCTGTGGAGGAGGGGTGTGAGGAAAGTGAGGTGAGCCCTCCCTTTGCAGGAGCTGGCTGGAGGAGGAGAAGGTGGTGGTAGGGAAACACCATTTAGCTCAAAATTGAGCCATCCCCTGAATAAATAGCAGTTTCAAAGCTGGTTTATCTGAAATGAGCAGCAGGGCTCCAGCCCAGCTCTCACAGCAGACAGGCACCAACCCTTACCTTGATGGGCACGCCACCACTTCTGAGGCTGTCTTGCAGCTTTGCTTCTTCCTGATTTCAAGTTGATTTAAAAAGCTTTTGGTGTTCAGGAGACGCTGAAGGTGCGCTTCTTGCACTGTGCAGTTCGGTCTTGTTTGACCTAATTGGTTTAGTTTTAGTTAGGCAACTGCTGACTTTATCCTTATTAAAATTTTATGCTGCTTATAAATAAGAAATAAGTTTCTAATAATAGCCATTTTCTTTGCTTAATTAAGGTATTTTCATTTAATGACTGCTGAGTGCTTTTCTGCTTCCTGGTTTGTTTTTTAACACCTTGTCTTAATGATTACACAGTTTGAGGGATTACACTCAGGAGCAGGAAGAACTTTCTTGTACCAATTACAGAGTCTCCGGAGAGCATGCCATGAGTGGCAACACATTAGGTGTTACCGGGGGCTCTTCTTATTAACGAGCTGCAGATGCATCCAATGAGTTATTCAGGGAAACACTTGAAAAGGTAGACAAGAAAAAAAGGCAGATGATTACAGTAGATACGACTTCCTAGGGCAACTCCCCTTTCTTCAGCAAACAGTCTAGCAAAGGACAGAGCTGCTGCTTTTATGAATAAATCAAAGAGAGGGAGAATGGAACGAAAACTGGCACCTTAAACTAAGAGACTGTATCAGTGAAGCACAGTAGAATATTGCCTAACATCCTTTAACAGCCCTTCTCACAAGCAAGAGGCACACCACAGCAAAAGCCTGCCTCACTTTTTTATTTAATTCCCTTTTTTAAAAAAATACAGCTGCTTTAGGAATAGAGATAGCTAAGGTGACACTTGTAAATCAATATAAACACTAAGGAAAAGATGTTTTTTAAAATACATCTTTTAAAATAAAAAATAAATAAATTTGCAGTAAAACCTACAATTGAGGCAGTTACTTTCTTGTGGCTGGAAGAGATGCAGCTACTTCCCAAGGACCCTGCCATGGTGGCTGTTTGACTGTCAGCTCAGATCTCCAGATGTGTGGGTGTAACTATCTCCATGCAAGATGTAGGAGAAGAGCATGGTTGGGCTGGTGGGATGATGAAGCCCCTTCCCACTGTGGCCTCTACTGCAGGAGGAGCTGCACTTGCTGCTCAGCCTGAACAAAAAAGCTTCAAAACAGACTATTCCAAACGATTGAAAGGCAGGTTCAACCCCCTAGTAGCATACTTTATCTTTTTTTTTTAATTATGCTATTATTACCACAATCTGTGTTCCCACTGGAGAAACATTGTGAAGGCTTTGAATAATACAGTCCAGTCTTCATATTTCCAAAAATCTTACTATGGCTTGAACTCGACCTCAAATAATCTGGTTTTTTAGGTGAGTACTGGGAAAACTATTATAAAATGTATAATGAAAAAGATTACTTGTTTGCTTCCCTCTCCCCAGATTAATAAAATCATAAATTGTTTGTCTAATTGCTCTGGTGCACAGCCAGGTCACAGCCCATGCACTGTGGATGGGGGCTCTGTTGTCTGTAGCCAGTTGTTTTGGAGTTAATTTATTGTTTGTGAAGCAAGTAGTGAGTGTTTGTCTTCTCCTGTGTGCTTGTGGTGATGCAGCCTCATTTTCTCCCCTTTATTAGGGAATGTTGTTTAAGTCTGGAAGTGTATGAACACAGAGGAAAAAGTTTAACTTATAAACTTCAGCAGGCTGGCATTAATGGAATAAATAAGTCTATTTGTAGGCAGTTTTCAGTACATGTTTCTAAAAGTTTAATCTTCTGTGAAAGTGTTTTTTTGTGGGCTGTCTGCATATGTACATACGTGAACAAACTGACACACACACATACAGCCCTAGGTCTGGGCACAGCCTTCTGCAAAGTGGCATTTCAGTCTCCACAAACAAGAACGGACATTTCCAGAACTGCTTTTTCCTGCTCTCTTCCTTCTTCAGGATTTTTTTTTTTGGGGGGGTGGGACGACACACACACGATGACACACCAAACCATCAAGAAAAACTACTTCAAACCCCTTGGTTAATCTACTAAGTTTTAAAGTAGTAGTTAAAGGCATTATTGCTGCTCTCGGGATGTTTTTCATAAAATCTGTTGTACCTTGTATTTCCTTGCTTCCGCTGTGGTACTTGTTTGGCAAAGTCTTGAGCAAAGATTTAAGGGTGATTTTTATAACTTTTTACTAACTACAGTGTTTCCTCAGGGTGTTGGCAGGCCAGTCCATAACTGACAACCTCTGAAGCAATTCATTGAAAGGTAGCAGAGATGAGCATTTTTCTCTGCCTACAGGATTAAAAAATAAAAAAAGATCTTTTCCTAAAAATAATAATAAAAAAAACCCCAACAAATAAAATTCTGGACCAATATTTTTTAACTGATGAATGGTTACAGGAGGTTACCAGCTGGCAAATTCCACAACAGGTTTCCCTTAGCAGAATAGAGATTCAGCAGCACTTGCTGTTATGTTGCATTTTGGATAAGGTGAGACTTGTTCATAGTAATGTAGTTTGCAATGTGTAGTTACACCTAGCATTGTAGGTTGGCGGGGGGGGGGGGGGGGGGGGGGGGCATCAGAAAAAGGCAATTCTGCAATTTTCCATTAGAGTTCAAGGCTTTGGGTGGTTTGAAGAAAATATAAATGTATTCAGTGTTTTGCTTTTCCACCTCTAAAATGCAAAAATGTTGGCTGAACCAAAGTTCCACCTACAGCAATGCTCAGAAGGCTTTGACCCATGGGCAGCTCAGGAATTCCATCCCCCTTGATCTCTGTACATCCCTAATACTGACAGTGTTTCTAAGGGTTTTTCTTCATAAATGTGAATTATTTTTTCTTACCTGTTACCAAGTGCCATCTGTCCAAAGCCAGTCTAGGTGGGGTGCTTGCGCATTTGTCACTTCTCCCCCTCAGATTTCAGCTGGAATAAAGTGGCACCTGATATGGTGTTAACTTTGTGTTGAGAAACAACTGTTCCCAAGCTGTGTGGAGTTGAAGGCAAGAAATAATTCAGGACTGGGGGTGCCCAGCAGGTCCATCGCTGCAGGACAGCTGCCTTTGCAGGGGCTGCAGCCTCTGTACCCGCTGAGCTGCTGGTTCATGCTGAGGTTTTGCCTCTGTATTTCTCCTGCGATGGAAAAAGCTATTCCCATCTCCCAACAATAGTCCTAATGCCAAACTTGACATTTTGCCTGACAAAGCCTGGTGATTAGGGGACTTGTTTGGGAGAGCTGGCCCCTTTTGGATGTCTCTAATTGCACCGGGGAAGCAATTGTAATGACCAAAATATCTCTTCCCCAGTCCGAGAATACTGCTTGGCAGTCGCTCTCCAAAGAAGTGACTCATCTCTGCGCTGTAAGAATAGCTTTTTGATGTTTTTCTATTTTCAGTTGCCAACACTGATGTAACTTTTATAGAAATGTGTTATTAAGAATTACCAAATGTAAAGATTTTTTTTCCCCAGAAAATAAAAATTCCTCCCTGTAGGAAAGTTCATTTACTACAAGTCTTCCCTTGGTCTTTGAGCTGACTGGAAAGGGTACTTACACTTGTGTGTGTGCCTTTCTTAATTTTTTTTTTCTTGCTCTTAACAGTTTACTGAATTATTTGCATTATAGTATTATGTTCTATATTATAAGAATGCTGCAAGTGGTGAAGGTGGATGTGAGTGGAGCCCATCCCAGCATAATATGTGATGCTGTAGCACTCGCACATTGCTCTTGGCAGGCATTTACACGTGAGGCACAAGGAGCTTGGGGACTGCCGACTGCAAATGTTTTCTGCCCCTGAGCCAGGAAATATCTGAGTAAGCAGGCTGACTCCCATCAGCCAGACCCCTACAGGTGAATGTCCCTTTTCTTTCCTTATTTTTTTTCCCCGCCTGTTTCATGATGTGTGAAAAAAATGTGTGTGGCAGCTCCCAAGCTGCCAAACCTACTCATGGCCTGGGCAGGTGATGACCATCAAAAGGGGATGAAATCAGAGCCATCTGTGTGCTTTAAAGACATGTTTGCATGTGGGGGAGTGATACAGACTATAGCGTGAGCATGCAGAATTCCTGTCTGATAGCACTGCTGTGTTCAGGGAGGTGTTGCTGGAAGCTCTTCCAGCACAATTTTGAAGAACTGTGTTTTGAGATTCTTGAGTTTATTTAATGTTGTGTTCATGAACTGGTTTGGGTGTGTTGACTTTATTTGGTCCCTGACCTTCAGGATTTGCATCCTACTCTAGCCGCACAAAACCCCATGGCGTGCAACAATCTCCAAAACTGCACCCGTGAGCTTGTTGTGGCACAGCTGCAGGTACCCATGGGACTGGCTGGGAAGCTGAGGCTGGCACTGGGGAAAATCTGGCCCAGTTTTTTACTTGGGAGCAGAGCCTGACCCCCTGCTGGCTGCAGCCCCCTTCCAGGGAGCTGTAGGGAGCGATCAGGGCCCCCCTGAGCCCCCTCCTCTCCAGGCTGAACCCCCCAGCTCCCTCAGCCACCCCCCACCAGGCTCGTGCCCCAGCCCCCTGCCCGGCTCCGGCCCATCAGTGTCCCTCCTGCAGCAAGGGGCCAAAACTGACCCCAGGGTTTGAGATGCAGCCGCACCAGTGCTGAGCGGGGGGGGGGGCATCACTGCCCTGGTCCTGATGGCCACACTGTTTCTGACACAAGCCAGGATGCTGCTGGCCTTCTTGGCAACCTGGGCACACTGCTGGCTCATGCTCAGCCCCCTGCCCACCACCACCACGCCTACCCCCCAGGCCCTTCCCTGCCGGGCAGCTCCCAGCCCCCTGCCCCCCGCCCGCAGCGCTGCCTGGGGCTGGTGTGCCCCCCGTGCAGGACCCGGCACTAAGCCCTGTTGAACCTCCTGCAGCTGGCCTCAGCCATCGGCCCAGCCTGCCCAGCCCCCTGCCCTCCGGCACATCAACACCCCCCAGCCCGGTGTTGTCTGCAAACTGGTCGAGGGTGCCCTCGATCCTATCAATATCGATATAGATGCTATCGATAAAGATACTGAATAGAACATGCTTGGTGCTGAGCCCTGGTGAACACCGCTTGTGACCAGCCACCAGCAGGACGTAGTCCTGTTCACCACCACTCTTTGGGTTCAGCCATCAGCCTGCTTGTCACCCAGCGCAGAGTGCACCCATCCCAGCCATGTGCAGCCAGTCTTTCCAGGAGAATGCTGTGGCAGACTGTCAAGGGATCTACTAAATTCTAGCTAGGCAGATCCAGCCTTTCCCTCATCCACTGAGTGAGTCACCTTGTCATAGAAGGCCATCAGGTTCCTCAAGCACGACCTGCCTTTAATAATCCTGCTGGGCCTGATATCCTGGTTGTCCTGTACATGCCACATGATGGCACTCAGAATGATCTGCACCATGAAATGATTGTGCTGAATGAGATGTGGAATCCTGAAAGTTGGTACAGATGGTGAACCTTTGCGTGTAAGAAGGAGGTAAGATTTAGCTGTAGCGTTCTGCTAACAAAATACACAAAGCCATTGTATGGCTGCTTGCAGTGAGACTTGGGGCTGTTTTTCAGAGTTTGAATGTTATTTTTAAGTACTCTTCAATACATCTGAGCCCTCCCCTACAGAGCATGTGAACTTCCACGGATGATACATCCACCCTGTAAATTACTGTGTCATGACTGCTGCATTCATATTTCACCTGTTTTCACCGTCTGAGTGTTTGCTGCTTTAGGATTATGATGTGTTTATGTTCTCACAAGAGGGATTTTGACCACCCGCTGCTGATCCTGAATTTGATGCAGAAATACCCTTACGCAAAACAAAGCCCCCAGGAAAATAAAGTGGCAATTCTCAGACTTCTTCAAATTGGTGTCATTTAGCATGCAGGCCAGAAGTACTTCCAAAGGAAAACAAATATTATAACTAAAGGGTAAAGATTATATATTTTGGTTTGAAAATATAATTACAATAATTATGTAAATAATAAAATTAATTAAGAAATTTCTCCCGATCCAGAGGTCCTTGGAAATTCAGCTATAAAACACAACACAGCAGCAGGTGCAGTTTGACATTAACAGGTAACTACAGCTAAGCGTGGCAAAGGTTGCTTTCCACCTAGGTTGATTTATTTTTCGAGGCAAAGCGTGTAGTCATCTCGTCTGTGCCCATGCCTCCCTGGGACCTTGCAATGCAATGCCTCAAGCATAGCAGACAGAGGGAGAAGTATTTGGAAACACATCTATGTCATGAGGACATTGCATCTCCCTTCACTGAATGGAGGAGGATGGGCAGTGGGGAAGTGACAGGGTGTCCCTGAAGCCCTTTTATTTCTTATAAATAAGAATTTTTTAAAAGAATACTTTAAAAAAAACTTAATTATTTTTTTTTTTAAGATCACAAACAAAAAAACCCAACCCATGACCACCATGGCTCTGCCTGGACCATTGGCAATGGCATGCTGGGGCTGTCTGCACTGGGAGGTGAGGGCGTGAGGGGGCTGGTGCCCCCTGCCCACCCAGCTGAGCCACAGGGCTGTGCCCAGACCCCACCGAGGTATTGCTCCGGCACAATGAGTCAAAGTGGTGGGTAAAGCTGACTGTGTTCGGGCTGTAGGAAATGCATAATGACAGACCCCAAAGCTGCGTTACATTTCCACATAGAGAGTAAACGCTGTTCAATTTTTATTCATGTGTTTTCCTCTTTTTTTTTTTTTTTTTTCTCCTTCTTTCCACAGACGCTATGCAGAGGTATTTTAATAAAAATCTCAGTGGGGAGAGGTGAGGGTTTGGTGGCTGCATTCAGATCTTTCAGTATTCTGTACTTGCTGTGGCTGCTCCCAGCACCCAGACCAGTAGGAAATAGGGTGAATGTGGGGGTCCTCCAGCCCCTAGGAGCTTTGTATGGGAGGGTGGCAGGACAGTAAGTCAAAGGAGAAACAGAGTATTTCTTTGGGTTTTCTCTTCCTAATAGGTAAATTGAAGGTGTACCTGTATTTCAAGTGTGATTCTGACACCCTTTTCCCTTATCCAGGGTCTAAGGGACTATTGGAATGATAATTGCTGTTATTTTTCTCTAATCTGTTAGAGTACGGAGTGATTTCTACAGGGAAAAGTAAGTAGACTATGCTTCTTCAGTTGAGAAAATGACAGAAAAAGCACCTGAAATGAGTAAGTGGGATATAAAATGGTCAGTGTTGTAGAGAAGGCAATAATACGAGAAACAGAAGACACAAAATTCATATGAAGCCCAAGGGAAGATGTGGAGGAAGAATAGGTTATTTCATCTTCTCTAATGAGGTTGTGAAACTCATTGCCCCAGCAAATTTGTTTGAAAGCCAGATTTTATAAATTATTTAAAATTAATAAAAAGCAGACAAATTGACGTTGCTTAGCCTCAGTATTTGAGCTCCTGGTGAAGTTCTCGGGACAGCAGGAGGCTCTATATTTAGGAAGGGCTAATGGGAAGTAAACCTTTAGTTGGCTTTATGTACTGATGGGAACAAAACCCGGAGTTTGACTTGATTCTAGCTTTTTATTTATTTTCGCAAAGGCCAAACCTGAGTGGAAATATGTTCCATAGTGTTGGAACAACTTTCAGGAAAGGCAAATGACTAACCTGTAAACAGAGCATGGATGAACTCCCTGGGATGACACAGTGTGGTTGGTACCACTTGAGCTGATGCTGGAGGTGTATGGGGAGTCCCCTGCAGTGGTAGGGGATGGCAAGTATTGAGATGTCCTTGCAGGACCTATGCATTGAACTTGCTTTATGGTTTATATGTGCCCTAGGTATTCCTTTCAGGTTGGGACCTTCTTGGGAAGGTCCTGCTGCTTTTACGTGGTAGTCATAATTAAAATGAAAAAAGCTAATCATTTTTTGGGGGGAAAACACGCATGTTAGTTGAAGCTCTAATTGAGAGCAGTATTGACTACTGCTTTAAATCTTATTAGTGTATTAGCACCTGGGAAAATAATATTTTTTCTTCTTTAGTTTCTGGGCTTGTGGGTATTCATAAAGCAAATTTTAACTGTTGACAAAAATTAAATGTTGCATTGATATATATGTGTGGCCTAGCAGAAAATGCAAAACATGAACATTGAAAGAGTCCAAGGAGATAAACAGAGCTATCTGTGCAAGATCTCTGGGATATGGAATTACACATGGGACTTTTAAATTTTACTTTACTAGCAAATCTGAGTAACTTTAATGTATGGCCTGCACCTTGAATAAGAGGTGTTATTGCTGATAACTCCTGTACTTTTAGAGCTGTTCCTTCTTTCTCCTGCCCCAGAGCTGTACATGTGGTCTTTTCCTGCCTGTCACCTCAAAGGTGACATGGTGGTGGTCCCCAGGCCCACAGGCTGCCCACTGCAATGGCCTGGGAGATGCTGCATGGCCGCAGAAGGCTGAGGAGCATTTTCCTTTTGCTAAACGCTTTGACTATGCAAACTTGACCATTTATTTTTATAACACTGTCCCAGTACTGCCTTGTTTTCATCTATAGTGCTCAGGGCTGCTGCAGTGATGGGAGCTGAAGTCCCTGCCATATAAACGTCACTCCAGGCAAGCTCCCTAACTGGCATTTGGGCTAGGTGTTATTAAGAACAGTTTTCACACACACACACAAAAAAAAATCTGGATTCTAGTGAAGTGCACAAATACAGGAATTGCACCACATGCAAAATATGCCCCTGTAGAAAGGAGCACAATCCACTGCGGTACTTCACATTAATGGAACATTAAACACCATCCTTTCCATGCAAGGTTGTTTCTATGGCAACTGGACACGATTGCTGGGACCATGTCTGTCTCTGCTCCGTGCACCCATGGTGGGAATTCTGTTCTTCCCCCCATTTAAAAGGCAGCGTGTTGCAGTCAGTGCAAAGGGTGGTGGTAACCTTGGAGCTACAGAGCCTTTCTCTCACATGCTCTGCCCATTTACTTCTGAGAGAATTGCATGGGTTCTGGATACAAAAACTTGCACTCCCATCATGGGCCTGCAGTTACTCATGTGACTGAGGTCTCTATTGCACCTTGCCATGATCCTTCCCCCTGGTGCCAGAAAGCCCCAGTCCCTCCAGCTGCAGACCTCAGTCGCTCTGGCCACCACTGCCCATGCCAGCCTTCAGCATGCCCTGAGCTCATTTAGACAAATCAAGACCAAAATGCTTGCAATATCCTGGCGTGTTCCCCTCTGTTCACCACATGGTTTTGCTTTTGTTTTCAAGACTGGTTCAAAATAGTTTGGAAAAATCTGTTGATTGCAGGTGACAGGGCTGGACTTGGAGCTGGTGGTCCTCATTCAAAAGGGAAAAGTAGAAATGCTTATTAAATGGCAAGGTCCTGATGATTAGATTGAACTAATTGGTGAGTGCTATATCCATGATGGGCAGTAAATACAAAATCGTATCATTTTATTGTCTATTACAGAAAGAGTATTTCATGAGGTTTTGACAGTGTAACACTGCCACAATAACACCAACTGCTGTTCCAGGTGCATTGTGCCTTTTTATCACTTTTTTTTTTTAACAATAATGATACAGATTATGTATACAACAACGCTTCCTTTTAAGAACTTGGCAACAGAAAAAAAAATCCTTCCCTACTTTCTGTAACTTTTGAAATGTACTTTAATCAGGATTACTGAAGTACTGCATACAAAATACAGCACATCCCTAACAAGAAATTATAGATGTGGAACGATGCTTTGACAAATCACTGCTCCCCTTTCTCAGAGGACTGAAGCATATGCATGGTGTGTAGCTATAACCAGTTTTCCCTACGGTGCATACTTTATGGTCTTGAAATGGAATGTGAATTACCTGCAAATATCTAATGAGCCTCAGCCCATGATAGGAAAAAAAGCAGGGCAAATAAATCTTTCCCAAATAGTGTGATTTAAGTGCCTCCTGGAATAGGGAGCTTTCATACAGCTGGCAAAGTTCAAAGTGTGTTCATATATACTTCAGCTTCTGTGCCAGTTTGTAGCTCAAATTATTCGTGCTACCTGCTGTGGCTTGGGTTCTAAAGGTGGAGCTTGACTTTGGGTGGCTTTTTTCTTTTTAATGCCAGATGTAAAGATTTTTTAGGTAGTTTGGGTTTTTTCCTCTCTCTCTCTTTTTTTTTTTCTTTTTTTTTTTTGAGGTAAATGCATTTCCATTAGTGGTTGCACCCAGTGATACTCTCCAATTAAATTAAGCCTACTCCATCCCTTGGCTGTCATAATGGGGAAGCTAGTCCTTGATTGCAGGGGGAGCTGCCTCTTGCCTTGCGGGACAGGGGGACAAGCAGGAGAGTGGACATGGGACACAGTGCCCAGCTCTGCCCAGAGAAGCAGGAGCCCAGGGGCACAGCCCTTAGGTTATGCAACCTCTTTATCAACAGTTATTCACTGATTAGACTCAGCTGTAAACTCAATCTCAGTGGATTACAATTATCCAGCATATTTAGTGCTGCCTACTGTCCTGGTGCCTTCTCCTTTTTTCCTCTTTTTATAAACGTTTATAAACATCTGTCTGAATCAAGACAGACCTGTCTCTATAGAAACAGATTCTGGGCTTTTCTGCAGTCATTTCTTAAGTGTTTCGTTTAATAAATGTTCTGAAATTTGAAGGTGGGGGAAGATATAATGAGGAACAGGGAATGATTGGTTATGAAGATATCAAATCGTGAATGAAGGGGGTGTTTTACCCTAACGGAGGGAGGAAAGGGGAAGAAAAATTATGGTGGGTTATATATATTTCATCAACATTTTAAAATACATGGAAGAATGGAAGTACTTAAATGACTTTTTAACCAACAGCAGCCATCTCAAATAACCAAAGTTTAATGGAAGGTAAATACAAATTTTAAAAAGTATCAGTCACTGACAGATTTATCTCTGTGCTGTCGGTGTTTTCCTCCCCCTGAAGACAATAGTTCAATGTTTCTTTGGTTAAAGCCTCCACTCTGTTTATTGTACCTTATGGTGTTTGGAGAACTATCGGTCACAGGTTTCCTGCCCAATTCCCAGCAGGCGCTGTGGTCCATTTCCATACAGACTTCACTTCCACCTCGGGGGGAGCACCTACCAAACATGGATTTTCCTTGGGGAAACTGAGGGAAACTCGGAGCATCCCCCCTCTCTGCAAAGGGGGGCTGGAGGGGGAGATCCACGGGGGCTGGGGATCAGAGGGCTCCATCCTCTGTGGGACCCCAGCTGGGCTGTCCCTGCCCATCTCACTGGCCCCAGCACCCATGGTTCCACCCAGCCATTGCATCTCCTTGGAAAATACTTGACTAGAGCCTTATTTATTCTTCCTTTGAGCAGATGCCATGCAGATGCCATATAAACATCCATGTCTTCGGTTTAAGTTCCTAGGATATTATTCAAAAGGGTGAATTGGCTACATTTTGTTTTAGACTGATCTTTTTAGTGCATGCTTTTAGTGAGTGATAGCAATCCTAATAAATGCTTGTACAGTCTATACTTTCAAAATACCCTGAAAAAAAAAATTAATGCACTATTCTAGCTATGACATTAGCAGGTACCGTGTGGGCAGTTGATTTACAGAAACAGTATCCCTCTCTTTAATAGCATAATGAAAAATGAAGTAAAAAATACAACGTTTTTACTGCTGCAAATGACTAATTTTAAAAAGCCTTTATATGCTATGTTGTCTTCTGCAGAAAACAAGCTCTTATTGGAAAACTTTACGTTGTTGACAATAATGTCTAAGATAAACTGAGTGGTAAATATTTAAAGCATTCATATAAAGTTCACTGTAGAAACTAATTTCAGCTTAAAGTTATGCCATGTGGTCTGTTTTATTTGGAGTCATGTAAGTGCCTGGTCCTCGCTGGGCTCTTCAGTAAGAGGTGGATCCAAAATACCTCATGGGAGCAGAAACACTTCATCCTTCCCGGGGTCAGGAACAAAGCGGCCGTTTGCCTTTAGGTTTGGCTCTGCTGGACTCCATGAGGAGCCAGTGCTGCCTTTCCCTGTGGAGTGACGTGCCAGCCCGTGTGCCTGCTGACTGCCTTGGGCTGATGTCCCTCTTGCTCAAAATGCTTCTTGGGGAGGTGAAATGAAAAGAGAGGGAGAGGGAACAATCCCGGTATCAATAAAAAAAAGAGTTCCAATTAGAAACTGGGTGGGGGGAACGAACCTCTCCACATATTGCTTCTGAGGGCTTTTTAAAGATGATTCTAGAGAAGTCTGAAGACAATTCAGAAAATAGCAAGCCTAGGAACTCCAAAACCTTCCCAACCTTGTAGGGCTCTGAATGACACGCATGCAGCAGTCTGAAAGTACTTGGTCTGAGCTATTTCTCAAATCACGGTTATTATCCCAGGGATGTGAGCTGCTAATGTGGCCATCAAAGCCTGTTTGGAGGAGGCTGAAGGTCCTCTCTGGCACTGCCTGACCTGCTGGCTGGGCAAGCGCCAGCCCCTGGGAGCTGCAGGCTGTCGTGGCCCAGCCAGCACCTCTGCCTGGCTTTGGCTGCCTCATCGTGCCCTCCTGAGAGCTGTAATTTCTCTTTAAATAAGTGAGCTCATACAGAATGTACTGTATGTTTTGACATGAATTTTTTTGTCTTAGAAAATGTATGCATCTCGGAATAATTTACCAAGAGGAATTTACCTTTGCTATCAAACTTGCACCTGTACTTTAGTCCTGAAATTATCTAGCTCATAGCCATTGCACCGCCTCGTACTTGTCTGCAGAACTGAAAAGCTTTTCTCCTCCTGTGAGCTCTTTACATTTCCTTGGATGAAATCTGGGAAGCTTTCACAACAAAGCCTGTTTTTCTGAGCTTAGAAATCATTCTGGTAGCTTCCTTCTGGCACCCCTTTAGATACATCATCTTTTGCTATAAGCCAAAAGACCTGCAAACTATTTCACTTCAAAAATCTGATCTTATTCTCTATTAATGAGTGCTGTCATCCTGTTTTTCTTTGTAGCCTCTCTGAGACTGGCTCAGACTCTGGTGAAAACCTGCTGAGGCATTGCCTGTAATTGCTTCTGTCTGATTTTGAACATTCCAGGGGTTTTTAACTTCATATATTTTGGTTTTATATTTTAACATAAAAGTAGTTGCTAATGGTTAATACTCCCACTTTTTCTCTCTGATTTGCTGGCAAGCTTCAGTAGATTAGACTCACAACCAGCACCACACTGAGATGATCTTTAAGGTCCCTTCCCACCCAAACCATTCTATGATTTTTGCAGTGCCATGGTTGATCTGGTCTAATTTCCCCAACAGCTCTAGCTCAGCAGCTCAGTAACAAGTCCTCAGCAAAAAAGCCTCTTCTTAAATGGCTAGACATTTGTATAACAGGAGGAGGTTTTATTCATAGATAATGGTGCCATCAGTGTACTAGCTTGCCGCTGCACATGATAGGATTGCATCAGCCAAATAACACCCCCGTCCAAGAACGCTCTTGGTGTCCAGAGGATCTGCTGTCCTCTTTGGACACCCACTGGCTGTTAAGCCTCTGCCTCTGAAATGGATGCTGAAAGTTACCCAGGTGTCCTCTCCTACCCTGTCTGGTATTTGTAGAAATCACCAGACTTGCTCCTATGCTGATTAGCTAATGGTAGCCAGATATTGATGTCCAACTGAATGGAGTATTAACCATGTTGGTTATTATGGAACTCTAGTTTACTCTAGTTTATTTTACTACATGGTACTGAATGGTTTTTTTTTTTCATTTAAAACAAAAAGTACATTTCCATAATAAACTGATTTCTTATTGGCCAATTATTTTCTTAGCTGTTACAGAAAACATTAACACCTCTTTAGCTGTGGTGTGGTTTTCTTTTTTTTTCTTTTTTTTCTTTTTTTTTTTTTGTATTGTTCTCTGGAGTGTACCTTGTTTCTCACATTTTGTAATGGGCTTTATACGTGCTGGGATTTTGTTCACAGGCCCTATAAAATTTCTCCAGGGATGATGGCACTGATAATATAATTCAAGGATAACACAATGTAGTTTGCTTAAACTGTCTAGTTTGCTAAGAAATGACAAGTATGAATTTTTCAAAGTAACTTCCAAAAGACCAGTCTTTGAACTAAAGCCTTGCCCTGGACTTTCACGACATGGTATCTCCTTCAAATTTTGGCAGTTCCAGCCTGAAATGACTCTGGGCAGGTGCCTCTGGCTTTGTAAGTTGACACATATGACTTGGGGCATTTGCTTCCTCTGAAATACTTCAGTGCTTTGCTGTCTTCAGAGAATTAAAGACTTGTTTCTCCTGATAGTCCAGTCTATTTTGGGGAAGATGCTGCTCTTCAGCTGCCACCTCCTTATAGGCTCAGATCTTTTAAAAAAACAGTTACCCCCATAAAGACTCTCCAGAAGGGAGGTCTCTACCTTGAATTTATAATGCATCTAAACACAGGTTATCATATGCAAAATGGCATGAACTCTACCTTAGAGCAGGTTTCTAAATAGCCTTAACTTCAAGCTGGGCTCTTAATTGTGAGCGTGTAATTCTGGTTGCTCAGAGGTCGTACACCAGCTGTCAGACGGTGCTGTCTGACTGCAAAGGTAATCAAGGGAAATACTGGGAGAGCTGCAGGCGGTTAGTTTTATACTCTAATTACTGTCCTCTCTGCTGGTTTTCTTCATAACCCTTGTGATGGCTGCTGTTTCCATCAACTGCGCATCCTGCAGATTTTTCTATATCCTCTGCTGCAAGCAGAACTTCAACAGAAACTTCCGAGACTGCTGTAGCCAGAGCTACGCTAGTCTTTTGGCACGACAGCCAAAATAAAAATGCGGTCAACTCATCTTAGCAAAAGCAAGATTTGGTTTTGGTTTTTTTTTTCCTTTTAAAAATATCACTTTTTCTAAATGTCTAGTCCATACAGAAAATAGCATTCATGGGATTTCTTTTGCATCCGTCTCAATGGTGGAGAGCCTCCCATCCAAGTAATTCGCGCCTGTTTTTCACATCTAGAATGTAATGGCAACTGCAGATCTGAATGAGGTTCTCTCTGCATCTCTCATGGAGGTCAGAGCTTTTCTGTCTAAATTAATTTTTCAAATATGCATTTTAAAAGGAAGCACTCAATTTTTGTTTGACATTTGCAGGGTCTGTTAGAACTTGCACACAAACGTTGCCTTCCCTGAAGGACACAAATTTTATTTGTATGCTTCTAATAGAGCTTGAAATGACAAGTAAATAGGCTTTGGCCTCATATACATTAGCATCTTTTAATATTCCAGACATTACCATATAATAGCTTCATAAAATTATTCCAATTACATCTAATTTGTGCAACTGGAGCAAGCAGAGTAGATGCAAATGACCAATAAAGCAGAAGATTTAAGATCATTCTTCAAAGTGGTGGATCTCATGCAGTCAAGTCCTTCAATGATGCGTTACTTGCAGATGGAAAAAGACGAGTGGTTAATGTCAGCTTTACTCCTCATGGCTCCTTAGACAGCAGGAACAGGTAAAGGGAAAAAAATAAATAAGTCTTCTAAGAGGCTGCTTTAGTAATTATTCTTTCTACCAAAATGTATAGACTGTCCCTGAAAACTTGGATTCTGTTGTATCCCATAAATAATAATAGGGGATAAGACACATTAATGTGCCATGTAAATGAGGGAAAAGAAAATTCACAACAGAGATCTTTGCAGCTGGTAATGGGAAGTCCAAAATGTACATCACCGTTTAAATATTTACTGCAGATGTGAACCAGGGCACCGCCAATGACAAATATCCCACCAAGCTCGCTCGGGTTCCCAAAGGAGGCTGTAATAGGCCACATGCAGGAAACTCCAGCTCATAAAGTATCTATGACAAAATCTTAGGTCTTGAACTTTCTAGGTAACAGACCTACTTTTAGCAATAAAACTCCTTTAAATTTGGTTTTACTGAGGAATTGTACTCAAGTTCCCTTGTGACACTTGGCCATGCCAGGGTCAGGGAAAAGCCCCATGCCTGTTCTGCCCTGAGAACTGAAGCAATTAAGATGTCCTGGGGAAACTGTAGAGAAAAACCTTTTAACTAGAAAAAGTATATGTATTTTTAACAAATATTCTATTCCGGCCAACCAGATCAATTCCCAGTTACACCTCCACACTCCAAATATGACTCACATAAAAACCCACAATTAACTCCTTACTCTGCTCAAACCTTGTGTTCTTGCCTGGGTTCAAAAGCTGTTAAATAGGGAAATCTCTAATGTCAATGCTGGATGGAAGCGCACTGAAAAACAGTGAAGGCGAGCAAGTGCTTGCCAGGTTTGTAACAGCTCCCTTGAGGTCAAGCCTATGTTTCTGGTGGGTAAAAACACAAATGCTTGAGAAGCTTTGTTAAACTAAAATTTTAGAGAATAACCTCTTTGGCCCTCTGTGCCCTGCTGTCTGTTCTGCTGGCTGCCTGCTCTGCCTGCAGTCTGGCTGCTTAAATGGGGTGTGGAGGGAAAGAAGGAGCTCAAGGAGATCAGAAATCAGGGATGCTGAGCACTGGAGACCACAGATGCAAGATCACCGCCGAGAAGCCTTCCTTAACATCAGCCGTCATGATTAAACAAGAAGTTTTTGAGGTACCTCTAGGATGACATGGAAAGGGTGGTCAGGCACTGGGACAGGCCGCCCAGGGGGTGGTGGGGTCACCATCCCTGGGAGTATTTAAAAAGACATGTAGACATGGCACTGAGCGACATGGTTTAGCAGTGGGCTTGGCAGCGCTTGGTGAATGGTTGGACTTCATGGTCTTAAAGGTCTTCTCCCGCCTAAATGATTTTAACCACCCAGCTTGGCACTGCTGCCTTGTAAACATAATCATAGATAGTGGAGTAGAGGAAAACCAGCTCCAGAGACCTGGAGAGCTACTGGGAGTGCTTTCTCAGGCACAAGGAGTCACAAAAGCAATGCTGTGGTTATGCTTCTAAGTGTTTACCCCAGGTAGGAGGCTCCCCCCAGCAGCATCACTGGCAAAGCCCAGGGCCCCTTGTCCCACTGATACCCACCCAGGAAAACATTTTTAGGGTTTATTGAGGAGTTTTCTTTCCCTAATCCACAAATACAGGCTTTCTAAACTCCTCTGAAGCTTACGCTTAAATTTCAGTATGAAACTCACTGCAAGGAATATCATCTTGTACGTGTAGAAGTTTGCATGTGGGAATATTGCATTAATTTTTTCCTTGTTACAATGAGAGTTGCTTTTAAGCTATAAGAAGAATAAAAGAAACTTAGACACAAGTATTTATTTTTTTCAGCTCTATGTGGTCATATTTCAGAAGAGCTATCAGTGTTGCATGGTTGTGTTCTGTTACAGAGAAGTGGAATTTTACACCTGTAAATGCAACACCATGGGTTAACTCACTGTGTCTTTTTCAGGTATAATTATTTTCACTGAAGTAACTAATACTGAAAGCATAGTGAAATTTTTTGTGATGCTAATTGTGAAATAGTTCCGTTGCTTGCATACGTGTGCTTTATATTGGAAGCGTATTAAAACACATAACAAAAGGGGAAAAGAAGAATGTCCCAGGGTGGTCTCCTCCAACCCAAGAGCACATAATCCCTTGAGATTTGCTATTAGAGTAAAACCAATGCCCCGTGCAAATTTAATATTTGCGTCTACACATGAATTTCCACTTCTCTTGTTCGGCAGCTGTGTGTGGATTTGGGATGTATGGCTCAGCTTTGTCCAGATAGCCACAGCTGAGCCTCTCCAGGGGAAAATGCAGAGGGGTCATCCTGCAAGGGGAGAGCTTCGGTAGCGCAGAGTATGAAAGGTGGTAAAAGCAGTGAGGCTGTTTCTTATGCTGAATGGATTTGCAAAAGCAGATGTCTGAATTGCATATCTAATGATTATGAACAGAAAAAGTCTTTTCAGCAGAAATATGGCTGCTTCCTTCCTGTGCTCATCATTGGGTGCAATTAGAATCTATTCTGATCAATACTAGATATGCTTGGTATATTCAGAGATTTAGGTTAAATTGCTTTTATTACAGCTGGACCACATTCCATTTCATTAGGTTGTGCTGCTGAATCTTTACCTGGAATAACTTTGTTGCCTATATGTTCATACATAAAACTATATAAATATTTCTTTATAATGCAGGACTGCAACGCCAAGGAATGGATTTTATGTCCTTCAGAGCTCTGTAGAGTAAATAAACAGCAAAACCAAGTTTTCACTATTTAACTGATGTACAAAATGAAGTCACGATCTCGTTATAGCCGGTGGCCAGCGCGTTCCCTGGCAACCAGCCTTAACCTCTTCCCTAACGATATTTCTTGCAGTTGATTTTGAGGAGCAGAGCAAGTGCTGGTGCATGATGCGCTGCTGGGGAGGGTGCCCTGCACCACGGCCAGCTCTGTTGACTCCTGGTCATCATGTTCCACAGCTCCAGAGCTTCAGACCTGTCTTTCTGTGTTTAGCACAAGAGGTAATCCAATTAAACAACACAAGGCATTTATCACTCAGCTCAATTATGATGTGAATCTGCAAAGAATCCAATTAAAATCTCAGGATGAATTAAACAGACCTTGTCTATTGTCTGGTCTGGTACCTGCCTTTCCTTGCAGAAGCAGCACCCGTCAGCCCTTGCTGCCCTGAGCGGTGTTCGGCTGTGCCACCACACCGGGTAGTCCTCAAGGCAATGCCATCTTCCCAGCAGGACCAAAGGGCTGGCCAGCATTTGGGATGGTCATCTGAGTTTGGGGGGAATGGGATGGAGAATGAAAAAGATGTTCCAACCTAGGAAAGATACCCAGGCATGAGTAATAGTGTTAACGGTGTCCTCAGCTCGTTAGCTGTGTTGTATGGCAGCTGACCTCTCAGTAACAAGGACAGTAATCTGCATTTTCCACTATTTCTTTTCAAGAGCTATTAACCAAGCCAGTAATGAAGCCTGTCTGTCTTAACACCTGCACATGGCATTAAAATCTTGCTCAAATCCCAATTACTGCCCTCCGTGCTCTCGGCACTTTTCCCAGCTGCACCCATGCCCCTCGAGGACGTGGGCCCATGTGGTTTTTGCAGCATGTCCAGCCATAGTCTCCATGTCAGACCTTTTATTTGTGCTCCTCTGAACGATCCATCCTCACTGCACAACTTCCTTGGGAGAAGCTTGCACTAACGTCTCTGCTTTTTCCAAGAGCTTTAATTCCTAATTGACCAGCATGAATTTTTAAAGAGTGTTTTTCTTCTGTCTCCTGTTGCCTGAGCAGCATCTACACTAGCACAGATGGTCCCACCAGGGTCCTTTCAAGTTGTGGCAAAATTCCGAAGGATTTTATGGTAAAAAACTTTGTAATGAATTTTAGGGAGTCAGAGGGAAGAGGGAACTGAGAAAAGGAGCCGCACAGGCTTTCCCTCCCACCCCACTGCCCATGGGCAAGCCCCACCACGGCTCCCCTGCCCCTGCGGCTGCTCGCTGGCTCCTGCATGCTGCCATCTCTCTCCCCTGCACTGTGTTTTGGGGACCAGCAAAGAAAATGTCTAACTTTAGCATTTTACTTGCATGCTTCCAGAATCCAAGTCCTCATAAAACCAGCTTATATACTTAGAGTGAAAGCCATCACCAAGATTTCTATTTATATAGTGAGAATGATTATAAATGAGTAACAGTAACTCTGCTGTTTTGGGGGGATCTGGGGCTTGTCTTTGATATTTATCATGAAGTTAAAAAAAATATATTATCACAACAAGCACAAGTGGAAGCTTTTCTGTACAAAAAAGCATGACTTTTACCTTTCCTTAGAATTTCCTGAATGCTGGCTGCCTTTAATGTCCCCATTGCCAGGGGCAATGGATGCTCTGCTCTGGCAGTTTTGCCCATGAAGGTTGGGAACTGGCTGAGGTTGGGGTGGCTTCTCTGTGCAGCAGTGATCTTCCACCACTGCAGGAGCTTTTGTGTTTGGCACCCTTGTGTTTTCTGGTGATGTATTTCATAGTAGAATAAATTAATAATAATAATTTAAAAAAGCAGTATCCACCTAGCCCTTAACCATCAGCATAAAGAATACTTGGTTTACATGGAGAAATTCAACATGGAGTTGGTGCAAACTGAGCAAAGTCTGACTGTGGGGCTGGCAGGGTCCTCTTTCTCCCCCAGAACGCTGGTGAGATTTCGGTCTGGGGACAGCAAGCAGGTCTGCAGTAGGAGCTGGGGGTTGCATTGAAGGACAAGGGAAATAAGTTTGCAACTGGCCTGAGCACAGTGAGCATGGCAAGGCTTAGGGATTTGTGGAATATCTATTATTTGGATCAAAAGGGAGTGTTTAACTCCAGGTAGCGGCTGGGGTCTAGTGGCAGATCCCGTGAGGGGTGGTGAGCATGTGCAGGGGTTGTGTCTGGCCCTGGCTCGGGGCTGCGGGTCCCTGCTCAGCCCCAGCTCCAACCCTCCTAGCAAGCCTGCTCAGTGACTCCCACCCCACACCTGCGGCTTGACATTTTATTGTAAATAAAAGTAAATTAGGCCAGTGCAATATTAGCCCTGAGCTATGCTTGTAAAATGGTTTTAGTCTTTTTAGTCTCTTAGAAATAACAATGACAGAAAAGCATTCTCTAAAACGTGCTTCAGACTTCTCAAACAATCAAGTACAACCAGTGCAGTAAATGGACTGTAGTTTTATGTTGCCCCTATATTATTTTCTTTTTCCTGCAGTCACCAGAAGGCTGTGTCTCGTAGTGTTCTGGTTTGCTAATTAATTTTGCGGAGAGGACAGGTACAGTGGGTTGATCAGTCCATCTCCCTGTGTGCCAACCTGACCCCATGCAGTCTGCCAAAACCACTTCACCAGGGAGCTTTTTGTGCAAGAGATTGAACCAAAAAGGAGAAAACGTCACAGATACTTTATACTTCAGGACTGGCTTCATTATTTTTGACCTGTGTATTACTAAATTTGGGAGAAGGAAAACAGTCAAATTCGATGTGTTTTGAGTTCTTGATTATGCTGTTTCAGGAGAAAGGACTCGTTATAGGAGCAGACTGTTGGAAATGGCACAATCGAAAAAGGAAAACTAAGTGTGTGAGAGAAAGCTATCATCACTGCAACCTACAGTAAGGAGAAGGAGATAACGGCTGCAGTGTGCTCTGGGGAAATGTGAAGGTATGTGTTGAATGGAAATCAGAAGATTTGTTGAAAGTTATAGTTCTTTGCTGTTGCTTGTTTGGGAATATGAATAATGCAGTCTTCAGAGCCTTTTTTATAAATGACAAAACATATTCTGGGATGAAGTAAAGGGAGAGACCGTGGACATACCCGTGGACAAACACCAGCAAAAATGGCAGGGGTCTGAGGAGCTGGGGTGGGGAGGTAGGGTGTGTGTCAGCCAGGAGAGGAGGGGGCTCAGGGGGGTCCTGATCGCTCCCTACAGCTCCCTGGAAGGGGGCTGCAGCCAGGGGGGTCGGGCTCTGCTCCCAGGTAACAAGCGACAGGACCAGAGGGAACAGCCTCAAGTGCACCAGGGCAGGTTTGGATGGGATTTTAGGGGAAGTTTCTTCACAGAAAAAGTGGCGAAGAATTAGAACAGGCTGCCCAGGGAATGGCGGAGTCACCATCTCTGGGGATATTTAAAAGACGTGTAGATATGGTGCTGAGGGACATGGTTTAGTGGTGGGCTTGACAGTGCTGGGTGAACGGTCGGACTCAATGACCTTAAAGGTCTTTTCCAACTTCAATGATTCTCTGACTGCCTGAGGTCCCTCCTTGCCAGGGAGCAGTCTGCCTACACAGCCCATCCCCCTGGTGCCATGAGCATGCTCGGATTAGCAGCATGGGACGCTTTATGGCTTTCTTAGAGGAAAAAAATATAATTTTGTGTATACATGCAAATACTCAAATTCAAATACATTCCCACTCCTGCTGGCTTGCAGGTCCCTGTAGGGTGATAACCTTCCCTCACCTTCTTGCCACTCCTTTTCCTGGGCAGTGGTTCATGTTAGCTGCTCCATGCCACAATGCTGTGCCGTGGGGTTTCCTTGTCTCTCAGAAGTCATAAAATTGTTTTCTGGGGTGGCACTTTGGAGTAAGCAGCCCTGGGACCCCATCTCCTGCTCTTCTGGGTCCCAAGCTTTTATCCATCATCCTAACTTTAGTCTCGAAGTGCAAGAGGTGTTTGGCATGACCCATCCCTGATGCGATCGCACAACCAGCCCTTTCTTCCCTTCTCTCCTTCAGTTCATCAGATGAATCCCCATTTATTTTGCCTCTGTCTCACTCATACTGCTCATTATCTGGAACACATCATTACAATAACAATCATTCACTTTTCTTGGATTTAATGTGAAATAACATGGAGGCCACTCTCTCACTTTAATCTTGAATTCTTTGATCTGAGTTAGATACAGTGCTACAATTTAACGAGTTTTTGTATATGCCATGTCCCTTTTTATTTCAGTAAATAAATATATTTCAGAGTGTATATAACCTGAATTGTTACCCACAGATGTAAGACCCAGTCAGGGACCTTCACTCAAACAAGTTTCTTTTAGCTAACATGAACTTTTTGTCCAGGTGAGGGCTTCAGATTTCAACTACAAAACATCAGGCTCCAACATTGTCCATTTTCTAAATGCTGACATTCTTCAGCAAGAACAGGAGCCATCTGTGCGGTGTGAGGTTCACAGTGCCACAAGGTAACAAAGCAATGTGTGGGTTTAAAAATATTATTAACTGTTGTTACCTGGTGGCCTTGCCTGTGCTGTGTACGAGGAGGAAACCGGCAGTAACTCCCTTCCAGTCCTGCTTGCTCTCGCTGCCAGATAAGCCTGATTAGGCTGCAACACACTCTGAGGAGGTAGTTCCCCCCTATAAATGCAGTTTAGGATGCTGAGGGTCAGGGTAACAGCACTGCTAGGGAGAAAAAGGAAAGAAAAGAATGAAAATACAACCCCAGAGCTGATCCACTCTGGGGAGGGTTCCTGTGATGATGTGGGAATATACTTTTTAAAGGAAAGAACACCCGTGTCCCTGCATTTTTATGTGACTAGGTGCTTGCAGATGCTGGATAGTATGGCTGCCTTGAACACAATGTTTATATGTTGAGCAAATGCAATAAAGGTTTATTTAAAATACCTCAATGCCACTTCTGTCCAAACAGATCAATTTAATGGTTATTTAGTCGAAACAAATTCAATCTGGCACAACAGAAACAGCAGCAGGAGAATCTAAATATAGCTGCCGCAGGAGCAGGCCCTGGTGTGTCATTTTTTTCCAACTGCCATGTTGTTTTTTAATGGGGCAAGAGGCATAAAGGAGCTGGATTGCACCCACAGCCTCCCCACCAGCACACCTGGCGTGTTCAGAGTTGGAGAGGAGTAGACCTGGTAAGAAAAAGATAAATCATGGCTGTAATACAAAGACAATCTGTCCTGGAAGAACTGATCAACCTAAATGTATATAGGGGATATAGGAAGCAACCTAGATGTATCCCCTAGATGTAGGGGATAAAGGAAACCTGCATAAAATGGAATGATCAAGTAGTTGCATAAAAGACAGGAAGATGTTCTTAAATGCTAGATTTCTGATTTTTTGTAGTATTTGTAGTTTAGTTGCTGTAAATACTTTTATAACATAGGGACACTTCAGGTAAGCAAAGCATATTAGCTAAGTAACCAAGCAAGGGGTATCAGAGGAGCACGTGCCTGTGTCTGGTGGGTGCTGGCAGCCAGGGGAGCAGCACATCCCTGGCCTTTCCCAGTTCCTCTGTCCTCTGACAGGTGGGTGGCAGCCACCCTGGCTCTGCTTACCCCTCCCAGGTCGATGGGTGGCTCTTCACATAGGACACATCTGCAGTCATGGAACAGATGTTTCCCTGCTTTTCTTCTTTCCAAGGGGCTTTCTGCATGCACAGAACCAGGCAGCAGGATGGTGCTGGGGGTGACTGTGCCATCTCCTGCATTGGGTTCTCAGTTTCTGCACTCAAAGTTCTTTCTGTGAAATGCTTAAACCACCTCTGATGCTCCAAACTGCCATAGGATGCAGCCAGGAGCAAATTGCCAGCAGTGTCACCTCCAGACTCTCTGAAAAGGTGGTGCTGGGGGGTGAGAAATGCCAGCGTTTTTCTCAGCAGTTCAGGCAATTGTGTTGATCATATTTATTCCCATCTGAGAGCACAAACTCCTCCTTGTTCCTGCCTCTGCCCTGGACCTGCTGGGAGCCCAAGCTGGTAAGGGAAAGACAGCTGCAAGAATAAAAGGCACAATTTCTGTCTTTCTGAGCATCCCAGCCTGCACACAGAGGGACCTATCCTGCAACAGAAGCACTTGGTCTGCAGGTCCAGCAGAGCCCCGAAAAAGTTGGCAGTTTCAGACCATTAAACTAAATTAATTTTGTATTATCATTACTAAGTTACCTGTTGGAAGAAGAATTCTCCCTTCTTTGTGAAGGACAGATTTTATTTCTGCCAAAACATTTGCAGCTCAATGAATAGAATTAATCTATAATTTGGCAGTTAATATGTCCGCAAGCTCTCATGAAAGAAAAAAAGCTTATTAAACTTAATCGGGTTTTAGGTTTTCATTATTTCTGCTCTAATAAACACAGGAAACCATACTGCAGGAATGCAAAGGCTGAGCACGCTTCCAAGGGGAGGGTTGTGAGGGCTCCACAAGCCCAGAATGAGGGGTGATCCCTGCGTGGCTGGGATGGCTTCCCCTTGACATGGGGTTACTGCAGGCAGCTCAGTACAACCCCTTCACCTTTTCTGCTGTGCACATACACACACACACAAACACACACACATATATATGTTTTTATATATATAAAAAATTCCCTGACATCATTATGCTAGTAAAAAGAATGTATTTTATGTGTATTATATATATAAAACTATAATGTTAATAGTATAAATTAAATATAAATATATGTTTATATTCTCCCCCGTGAGGGTGGCGAGGCGGTGGGCCAGGCTGCCCAGAGCAGCTGTGGGTGCCCCATCCCTGGCAGTGCTCCAGGCCAGGCTGGATGGGGCTGGGAGCAGCCTGGGCTGGGGGGTGTCCCTGCCCGCGGCAGGGGTGGGATCTGGGTGGGCTTTAAGGTCCCTCCCAAACCAAACCGATCTGTGATTCATTCGGTATAAATGTTGATGCTGTTTACTAGCATTGCTCCTTTCCCAGGTAACTGTTGATATTCAGGACCTTGCTAATTAATCTCACAGTCAGAGCTGAAATTAATGGTGCAGAGTTAGACATTTTAAATTCTCTCTCTCTTAGTTGTTTTTTTTTACCTAGACACCTAATTTGTTACTCTAAGGTGAGATATTTGGGCCTGTGCTGGGGCTCTGCTGTGACACCTCTTTGGAGGTGCTGGGCTGGGTCTGCAGGGGCACTGATGCAGTAAGGAGTGGTTCATCCCAGGAGGGATGCGATGGCCCTGTGCTAATGCAGAAGAGCCTGTTCTGAAAAGACTGGAAAAACTATGATATCATTTTTTAAAAAAGTAATTTGCAACCAATGAGTAATTTTAAAAGCAATCCTCTCCATGGCAACCCTCCTGGATGGATTCAGTGCCGGGTGCTGGTGGCCTGTTGCCCCTGCAGTGCTTAACATCTAGTCCTGCCCTGCAGTCCTGGGGGAGCTGCCGCATCCCAGCCCCCCACCCACAGCCATGGTCAGAGCTGCCTGGGAGCCCACGCTCGCTCCTTCACATTTAAAAGGATAATTTTGTTCCTTCTCTACTACCTGTAGTATTAAGATCTGATTGTGTCGATATATTCATTTAGAGTCACTTCTCACAATGACCTCCTGGAGCATAGACTGAACGTTGTTAGTGATAGCTGTGATTTACAGGTCTTGGGCACCTACACAGAGGTATAGGGTAGAGATGATCAGGGGTTTGAGCTCGGCAAATCTTTTCTCTCCCTCCTGCACCGATGTGCTTTCACATCTGTGGTCTTTTCTTGCTGAGTAAATTGTTAGCGAACATCTTGTTCTGGATTGTTTGTCTTTTCATGTTCAAAGTATCTTTTTGAACAAAGATGAAACAACAACAACAAAAGGCCGCTTTTGTGTCATGCATGAAATCATTATTTAAATGCCAAAAAGGATTCTTAAAGAATTTGGCTTATATATGTGAAGTACTGGTAGGAAATACATGTAATGAAGCATATTTAAAAATGACAATTTGAAACAAGTGTCTGCAGATAATAAATAAAACCAAAGCTACCAGGATGCTGAGGGAAAACCAAAGATGGTAGGAACATGTGAGCATATTTGATTATAGAAAAAAGTTACAGTTACATTTTAAAGTTATTTTATACTTGGATGCTTTTGGACAAGGTTCTGTTACTTTAAATCTGGAACATCAGTCTGGATGCTTGAATTGTCATGGTTAGTCTGTTCTTACCGTTGACCGCTTTCCAAGCATCTTGCGCAACACCAGCCCTAGGTATGGTGAATATCTGCCCCATCTACTGACCATGATGGTCTCAAATGGTTGTTAGTGTAGGTGTGAGGCGGGCTGTGCTGTATCACCAAAACACCTGGATGTTTTGAGGAAGCAGTGTAATTTAGTGGCTGTTGGTATGTGGTGTTGCTCAGCCAGAAATATCTTTAATTGTAGTGGGTGAATCTGGTATGGAAAAAGATAATAGAAATATATTCTGGTGTTTACTATGAAAAAATAATCAAAATTGATATTTCCATATAATTACTTAGAGTAATCTATTGGCAGCATGATACTAAAGTATAGGACTATTGGGCATGAGAAAGAGCAATAATGTGAGTGCATAAGCAGCAATTATGGGCACACATTTTCATGGCATTGAGACGTTGAGAGCTGCTGGTCTGCCCCTCATCTTATCCACCGTTATCTGGAGGAGTTATCAACAGCATGCAGAATGCTGTGGGAGGATCTAGTTACAGGACAACTATAAAGGAGCCTCAAGTATACACCTTCTTCTTTTCCTGCTGTATTATTTAGGTTGGCAGTCCTGCCACTGGGAGAAGTTTCCACCTCAATATTCGGCCAGGAGATCTGTGGATCCTCTACTGACCGTGTGGCTGTGATTTCGTGAAGAAAACCCTACTGGGCGTGCATCACGGCTGGGCTGTGCTCCCCGGATGGCTGCTGCTGCCATTGCTAGGATGTTTCTAGAGGAAACCTTTTGGATGTCCTCACATAAAGAAAGGTTTGGAGTCATCCATGTACCGATAAAAATTGAAATAAATGAAAAAAAGCAGTGATTAGTCCTTGAATCACTGTCGAGTGACACTGGCCTCCCAGGCTGTAGATCAGGGTGTCCAAGCAGAGGTGGGGCTGGGGGCGTGTGTGCCAGGGGGTTTGAGGAAGACCATCTTTTGGAGGGGGTGCTCTGGAAGTTGTTATCATTGTAGGCATTGCTCCTCCTGGTAGGGTTCTGGCAGAGAAAAAGTTGGCTTAGACTCAGGAAAACCTGCTTAGGCATTGAACATCATAAAATGATTATAAAATATCTACACATAATCCCACATTGTATCTATGGGATTTTGTAGCTATGGTATATGTAGATATAAATGCCATCGTGTATGTGTGTTACATAACCAAGTGCACACAGTTATTAATTAAAAGGCAATGTATGGCTTTAAATGGATTTTTACATTGATCTTCCTCCATTATAGAGAAATCAGAGAAAGTATGAGATTTTATCGCTGACTTTAGATAACAAAAATATATTGTTTGGATGATCTACTGCTGAAAGAGGAACATATTACCTAACACTAGAATTATGAGGGACATACTTTCAGGGGGAGCGGTGCTGGCAGAGTCCGGGAAATGGTGCAAGTACCCAGCTCCTGCAAAAGCAGGGTTTTCAGAAGACAGAATGTTTCTGCTTTCCTGCAAAAAGTGCCGTTACACAGCTTTGTTTAGCTCTCTGCTGGAGAGGTCCCTCCCTACAGCAGCTGTCCTGCCAGAGAGCTGCTGGCAGGGCACAGCCCCAGAGCTGCCATGGTGGAACCCATGGGTGCAAATGCTGTTAGGAGCCACCAAATACCACTTTTAGGGTTGTGTCTTGCAGTCCTTCTCAGTGTGATTCTGCATGAACTTGCTGTGGCTGCAGTTTTCCCACCATTAACCCTTGGAGTTAAGATTTTTGTAACAAGTTGCCTTTACATTGTGTTGCAAACCTGATGGGTGAGCGGGAGCAATCTGGCAAGTCACGGAGGCAGTGGATGGCATGATGATCCCACTAGGATGGACAAAAAACACAGATTGGCCTCACTGGCCACAGGCTGGTTTCTAGCCCGGAGTTGTCTTTGGAGTCATGTTAAATTAATATATATCCTTGTGCTTTGCCTCAACGTAATTCTTACATAACGCTCCTCATTCATCCACTGTCCATCATCAGGCTTGGCTATTAAATTTAACAGTGTATTTACCAGCTGTTTTAATTTCTACCCTCATACCACATGTTTTCACATTGGATCACTTTCCTGCTAACAAAAGGCACAGGGAATATGTGTTAGCCCCATGCTTTTGGAGATAATTTACTGAGGGATGTTAGGCAGCTGCTGATGCTGCTGATTAATGTCTTCCTCTGAAAGAGAAATAAAATTGTTCGTGCACAGTGATAGCAAAGGATTGCAGGAGCTGTAATGGGTTTGTGATACAAATGTGTACAGAAATGGTGAAATAGGGTTCTGAGGAAAAGCCTGTTGTGAAGAGAAATGTTCAACAGCCGCCTTTCACACCATGCGTCTGAAGCTTGTGAGCCGTTCTCTAAGCTCTTTAGACATCCTGCAGAACTATCTTCCCATGGGAGACACAGTGTTCCCAATTAAATCCCTCAGAAAAAAAAAAAAAAAAGAAAAAAAAAAGAAAGACTTGTGCTTTTTGGAGCAGTTTCCATTTGAAAGTAACGCACATTTTCCACATTCTTTGTGTACATCCACATTTCAGACAGTTACACAGCTTTTCCACTGTGTTGACAGGATATAAAACTGCTCTGTGGTTGTTGCAAGTTCAAGCCAGATGCTACAGCATGTGCCAGAGACCCAGCCGTTCGAGGGGCATCGTGTCCCCTGGAGTCCCCCAAAATGCTGCAGCTTGCATTTGCCTGCCTCCCTGCAGTTCAGACATTTTCCACAAGATTTTTTTTATTGTTTTTTGATGATAGTCTAGGTATTTTCCTATCAGATTTACCCAGAAAAAATTATCACTGATGTCAGCTCAAGCGTTTTATATATAAATATATATTTTATATATATATATATATATATAAAATGTAATCATGTCGGGGGTTTGAGTATTACATGGGAAGCTGATCTAATGATTCCCTACAGTTATACTACGGCTTTCTTTTTTTTTCTTCTTTTTTTTTTTTAAGACCAGGAATGCTAATTGAAGTCAGCAAGTAGCTAACTGCAGCCAGCAATCCAGTACTTCTGTCCTACCCAGTGCAGCATGGAAGTCGCTCGGTGTCCTGGCCAGCCCCATGTTTCTCCACAACTAGTGTGGGTTAATTAGTAGGGGGAAAACTGCTTGGTCCTGGGTGCAACCTGTTACCCAGCCCGTCCGTAGGACGGGGCTGCGTGCTGTTA
Organism: Falco cherrug; assembly: GCF_023634085.1. NCBI lineage: Eukaryota > Metazoa > Chordata > Aves > Falconiformes > Falconidae > Falco > Falco cherrug. The sequence continues at coordinate 42,554,820 of NC_073704.1, read as the reverse complement.
TTTCACTACCAGGACAGGCAGATAGCCTATTAGTCTTCGAACATAATGGAATATTACAGAAATAATTACGTTGATGGGTGTTTGCACAGGCTCAGTGCAGTGCCTTGGTTCACTACTCAACAAAGTGGGAGAAACTACTCCAGCTGGGAACTGAGAGGTATAAAACTAACTTAGGACCCCTGGCTCTGTGCCTCTCGTGCTCTTCCCTCCCCATCTCCCATGGCTGCAGAGGGAACCTGGGGAAATTAATCTCTTTTCCTTTTTTTTTTTATTTTTCCTTCTCTTTTTTATAATCTTCCTCTCTATTTGTCCAAATATTCTATTCTTTTAGTTTTTTTCTGTCTGCTGAATGTGACAAACTGGTCGTATTTCACAAACTCAAACAAATGAGAATTCGTAGGGGTCAAATATATTCAGGAATACCTCCATACTTTTTGGTTTTTTTCTATTTAATTTTACTTTGAATTTAATTTTCAGAATATTCTTTTTTCAAAAAAATAAGTAGTGGTAAGTGACTGTAAAATCAAGAAAGGCAGGCATCAGTTGTGGGAAGCAGCAAGAAGCGAGTACGTTCTGGCCAACGCTCACAGAAGGGGCTGGGAATTTGGGGCGCTGCTGGGCCAGGAGCATCTTCAGGCCTCTTATTGCAGGAGATGGGGTAAGAAAAAAAACAAAAGCCCACATGGACAGTGACGGCTCCTCCCCTTCCTAAAAGAAACATGAAGGTTTTCTGCTCTTTATATCCCAAATTAATGCCAGGCAAGCAGGGATTTTTGTTCCTGTCTCTCCCCTCTCCCTCCCCTCCATCACTCCAGCAGTTTGTGTCTCTCCCCGCAGTGGGGTTAATTATGGGAGGCTGGGGGGAGGAAGCATTGCCAGGGAACAGCTGAGAAATCAGACTTGTGCACCTCACACCTGTGACACTTTGCTCTCCTAGCTAATTAAAAAAAGGTGATATCATTTTGGCGGTGGCATGTGGGTGAATGTGGCACACAGGCCTCTAACTCATCTGTTTCTTCTTTTTTTTTGCTAATCAATTGTAGCATGAGCTTTTAAAAAAGCAAAGATTTTCCTGTAAAAGTCAATGATCAGAGAGATTTCATTTCCATTTGTTTAGTAAGTTATTTTAAACAATCTTCCCTTGGATAATCTATCTCTCCTGGTAGTGCCTCGGTGGGGTATTCTTTTCCCCAGGACCAGACCAGGGGTTGAATTCCCATCATACAGAACATCTCCCATCCCTACCCAGACTGGAGTGCACCTCCTCTACCACCTCCCATGTCTTGTTTCCTGAAATTATCCTAATTTTTCCTAAACTTCTCAGCTGTGTGTGAACCCCCTGGGACACAGCTGGGCTTAGGGAAGGAGTCCACAGCAGGATGAACGCTCTGTTTTCTGTAGCTTGGGAGACATTTATGTTGAGCCTGAAAATGTGTGTCCCTCTGTCGGTCCAGATGTGCAGAAATCTGAGGGCAACTGGGAAGGACATGACATGTGGGGTACTGCTTGCAAAAGAAAAAAGGAGCAATTTGCTATTAGTTATTTAGTATTTGGTGATTTGGTATTATGATATTCAGAGTCACAATGACATTGTTTTAATCCTGCTCCCAGTCCTCAATTATAAAAGGAAAAGTTGGAAGCTGAAGATAGTTTTGAACAGGCTGAATTTGGATTCCAAGCATGTGGGGTTTAAGAGAAAATTCTGCCCAAAATGACCAACACTTCCCTGTGGGCTCCTAGCGTTGCCACTGGAGCTCTCCTCTCTATTGAGCCACGTGGATCCTGCTGTTTTTCATGCCAGCAACTCCCATCAGAAATTCAAAATCAGTATGTAAATCATGAAAGCATGCTGAAGCTCCAGCTGATGAACCTGGTGTGATAGGCACCTGCTGCAGGCTACTGAGCCTGTCCCCAGCAAGCCTCTCCAGTGATGATATTAACTGTACTGGTACACCTCTGAAGTAAATATTAAAAATATTTTTATATTTTAAAAAAATGACAAAACACCACCTGATACTGTAACAGTGGAGAGAGGATGCCTGGTGACACCACGAAGTACAGCAGAGCTGGAAGGCGGCACTGGTTAATTCAGTGTTGCAGTGATGCGGGCTGGCTGTTGGAGACGTCCCTGTGCCCTGCCAAGGGACAGCGAGCACCTGTCCTGCACCCATCCCCAGCCTCGGGTGCTGCACCCCTCTCCCCTGGCAAGAACCACTCCTGGCCCTGCAGAAGCCAGGGCAAAACTGTATTTGGCAGGGGTGGGGAGCGTGTATGTCAGTGATACACCTTTATCTTCCAGTAGAACCAGTTATTTCAGGCTGAAATCCTATGTGTTTATGCAGCTGACCTCCTGGGTTTATACTGGGGGATTCTTTTTGATCATGTTATATCATATATATATATATATATATATATGAAAACCCATAAGTATATCTATATATAACTATGTAGATCTATTTTTTATATATGTACAAATAGATATTTTCTAGATATATTTAAAGGCTTGCTAATCTACATGTGCCTCACACCATTTTATTCCTTTGCATAGGAGGTTATATTTTTGTTTATGTATCTTGCCCTGTGATATTCACTGACACTATTTCAGCTAATGAAAAGATCGTTAAGCATAAGGTTATTGCACTTCAGAAGCTTGAGGAATTCAGCTGCTATCAGTGCTACAGTGATAATTCAAATTGTGAACAAATCCCTTTATGTAGGCTTATTATTACTCCAATTAATATTATTTTGCAGGGGAGTTTGTTTCTAATAAATAAAAATGTGATTAAAAATACTATGTCAGGAGGGTGTAGCGAGGTTTAGTGAAAAATCCATCTCTCCAGGTGTACACGTTTATGGATGCCTGGACTGACAGCTGCTCCTCCCTGACACTGTTTAGTTATTCTGGTGGCTTCACTGCAGACAGTCAAAGCCTGAGATATTTTAATGTAAGTACCTGAAGTCTTTTCACTATTAACTCCTGCCACGAGTAGGGTTTCTGCAGCTAACCACCTGTGAAATGTGGACCCACGGTGCCTGCAGCTCCCTGGGACATGCTGAAGGCCCCCTGGGGCTCCACAGTGCTACTGGAAAGCCGGAGGAGCGTGCACTAACTGGGAGTGAGTTATTCCCAGCTACTCTCTGGGTGGGAAGGATGCATTCCTTTGCGTTCCTAGCACAGATATTTCATCTTACTGTGCTCAGCCCTGACCTCTGCCAGCTCAGAAGCTGGTGCTGCACAGGTCGCCTTTCCCTGTTGGGGCTGGCTGCGAGCTGCTGCTGGGAGAACTGGGTGAAACAGGCGGGTGCTGGAGGCTGGGGGCTCGGCCGCCCTCTGCACCGTGCCAGGGCCACGTGAGCACCCTCCCTGCAAAGAGACTAACACAAAACCAAACAGCACAGGTGCTTGTGAATGAAAAAGGGAGAGCGATGAAGGGAGACGTGGCACTTAACGTGAACAGTAACTAGAAATCCCATTTGAGATTATTGCCTTTCTCCACTTGAATCCATAGCTACATACCTGCGGCAGGTGCATAGCTTTTGACATGATTTTAGGATACAAAACTGGAGGCACTGCTTCTTCATAAGATCTCATAGGAATTGTTGTCATGCCTAAAAAAAACATTTTGCTTGCTGGAATCTTTCTGGAATATAGCATTTGCCTGTTTATAATGTACTGACTTCTAAACTGGTGACAAAAAGAGAATTTCACAGATTATGGTCTGATTGGTGATTGACCCCAGTAAGCTTCAGGCAGAATTACTTTTTCTTTGTTTTTTTATTGCTCAGTGTCCAAATTTTCCTGTGGCTGAAGTGAACTTACAGCCAAAGCAAACAGATGGAGGTGCTGTGTCCCCCACTGCTGAGGCCTGATTCAGCAGAAATCTGGATGAACCCAGCACCAAAACTTTTGCTGCTGCAGTCACCTTGGGTCCATTGATTTTTTTTTATTTTTTTTTTTTTATTTTTTTTTTTTACAATTTTCAGCTATTCCGTTATTAAACCTGAGTCCTCAACGCCAGGCCAGCAGGCTGTGGCCTGGGCTGTGCCAGGCTGGGGGTGCTGTCTACGCTCTGATGTCCCTGTACGCACATCCTTGGAAGGGTCAACATCTTGTGAGTGACACAACATTCACAGCCCAGTCCCAATGAAACCAGGGATGGTGCTCTTCCAATTAACATTTAAAATTTAGAATAACGAATAAACCTTGAGAAATTGTTTTTTCAGCTCTCCTATCTCCATCGTTATTTTGCATAGCAAAGAGTAACAGCCAGGGAACCTGGGAAGATAATTAATGATGTTATTTTTTCCCCTTTCTCCCATAGGAAAGGAAATTTCCTGTACTGTGCGTAGGACTGTTCTTTGGCTGAATCAGTGTGAATGTAGTCTCAGTGAGGCTATATATAATCCATTCCTATGCTAACTTCAAGCTCTAAAAGATGGGAATGACATTTAAAAGGGAGCAATAACAGCAGCTGCTGCCGTGTGGGGCATTACCCCTCCTCAGCCTGGTGTGTTGCATGGGGCTTCGAGAGCGATGCTGGCTGGGGAGAACCTGCTGCGCCAGGGAGGCTGGGCAGAGGGGGGGTCCCTTGGCAGGGTGAGGGGCCACCAGCCCACTCAAAGCATTGCACCCGCCTGCTCTGCTAGGCTGTGTGTTTGCTCTTTTCTCAGGGTTTCCTTTTGTGGTTTCTCCAAGGTCAGTTGTAATGCAAAATCTACCATAAAGCTTTTTTCTTAAATATAATTGTAGATGCATGTAATATATGTTTTTGAAATAGCAGTACTGATGGTTTTTTGCTCTCTTTCTATGCACATACCCATGAATATAGACTGACATGTTCACAGATGCCCATTTAGTATGTGCAGATACAATATAAATGCACATAAATATATTCCAAAACTTCTGTGGTTCTTCCTAAGGAAATGTAACCCACCTTTAAGATGTAGAGCTTTGTGTTCTTTAAATTTGTATAGCTGCTTTTTAAAATTTTAATTAACAGATTAGAAAGTAAGGTGAATAATAATGCCAAAGTAAAATAGCTGTAGATTAACACAGGGCATTTTAAGTGTGCTATTTTTGAATCTTTAAAAAGTCTGTCTTACAAAGCAATTAACATTGTTTTCATGTACGTGTTACAATTATGCAGGCTTTCCCTGATTGTATAATATGTGTTTCTTGATAGGATTCACAGCCAGGGTTTGTAAGAGCAGGGTTCCCTAGAATGTCCAGTGTGTTATTTATGAATGTACAAAACCATCCTTGCTTCTAGGGTGAGTTTGCACAATGGCAAATTAGAATCACAGGACGGTTTGGGTTGGAAGTGACCTTAAAGCCCACCCAGTTCCCAGCCCTGCCCCGGGCAGGGACCCCCCCAGCCCAGGCTGCTCCCAGCCCCATCCAGCCTGGCCTGGAGCACTGCCAGGGATGGGGCATCTCCATCCAACCAGTCTTCGGATTTTTTGTTTTCTTTTGATTCAGCAAAACTCTGTCCTCACCGTTTCTGGTTCAAGGTGCAGTGAGGTGCAATAACGCGTGTTGAGACTGGCCTTGATTGTCTGCACGCCAAGGCTGAGTGTGAGCTGGGTGTTGGGGGACAGCATGCATGGTGGGACAGACAGAGCAACTGGTGGGTTTCCACTAGGTGCTCTCCTGGCCTTTTGGGGTGCAACAAGACAGGGGTCCTTTGTAGTCTGCCAAGACCAGGCTTGGTCCTGCTGGAAGTCCTCTGGGAGGGCTGGGGGACTGGAAAGCTGCAGAAAGGTGTGCTGATGCATCCCTGTACTGGTCCTCTCACCACTTCAGAGGACAAACAGAGATCTTGGGGAAGCCCAGCAGCTTTATCTGTCATGTTTAAGAGAAGGGAAAGGGTTCTAGGCCACAAAGAGCCTCAAAAACAGCTCCCTCACACTAGCTAAGAGCAAAGATTTCAGTGTAGCCAGGTCTGGTTTATGCAACTAAATATAAAACTAAACTACAAAATAACTAGCACATTATTTCCCCATGGAAAGCCCAAGTCTTCTTGGCTTAAGTGTTTGTCCAGTGCCCTCAGGATATTTCCCCTTTGCTCTCTTCCCCATGGTGTTCCCCCATGCAGTCCAGATTGCCAGGTCCCTTCCAGGAGCTGCTCATGGGGCTGAAGACTAAAAAGTGACAATCCCAGTGACAATTCGTTGTCTAGTGGTAAAAAAATTGAGGTATGACATTTTATTATTATTAAATACCCCAAAGTCTCAACAGCATTACCTCTTCAGGGCTGGGGGTAGTGAGGAGTGGGGATGCTCACATCCCCAAGGGGCAGCCGGGGGCTTGTTCCCTAGCTGAGCTCAGTTTACTCTTAAAACAATTCTATGTCCAAAATGTTTGCTAAAGCAGCCATTACTTAAAAGTTGCATATTTTGCCAAAAAGGATGATTTTAGGTAAAACATTTATCAGAAATATTTTCAAACGCTTATCAAATTGGTTCTGAACACACGGGTGAACTGAAAAACTGTTAAGATTTTGGTAAAGGAATGTTGGTTATAAGATGGTTTGTGGTAACAGTTTTGACAGACACATCGGTAGAAACACAAAATGAATACTGAAAGATCATCCAAGTTGCAAACTTACAAACCAGCAACATGGTTGAAATTTTCCAGTCATTTAAAAAATAAAATTTAAAAAAATCAATGGAATACTCTGTGGGCTGCTGAGCTGCTGGACTGGAGGCCACACTCACCCTCCCCAAGGCACTGCGCATCCCCTGAGGATGCCCCAGGCAAATGCCTGGGACAGGGGGACTCTGTGGCTGCTGCCACCTCTTCCATCTCCGCTGCAGTGCTCTGGGTGCAGGGCACTGGTGGCAGCATCTCGGGGCTGCTTGTTGAAGCTGCTGGCTGAAGCCTTGGCTGGTCGTCAAATTTGATGAGCTGCAGTGGGGTTTATTATGATTGCTGTTTCTTTCAGTTCTCCACATTAAGTCTTTTAAGGACTGCATACACTTCTCAAAAGCCCACATTTTATACAATTTCATCTTTTGATACTTCTCAAAAGATATACACTATATACACCTTATATCTTGTAGGGTCCAAATTGTTTCAGTAAATAGGTTTGACATGACTTTCATGCTGCCACCCCCCAAAACAGTTTTTAAAAGGCTGGCTTGCCATTTTCAAGGATGGGTCAAGGAATGGAAAAATGAAAGAATAAAGAAAAGCCAGCAAAGCCCCTCACCCCAAGCCTCCCACCAAACCAACGCTTAATGCTGTTTACACATCCCAGCAGTCAAGCTGGTGCTCTGGCAGGCTCAGCAGCGATAGGTAGGGTTTCTAATGATAATGTAAATGAACAAAATCTCCAGTGAGATGGTGAGGTGCAAGTCAGAGCAGCCACACCACAGCAATGCTGCTCTTGCTGCAGCAGGATCCTTATGGGCACCCCTGGGACCTGGAAATCCAAGCCCCAGATGAACTCAGCCATGATTCAGGGGTGCTTGGGTGTGCCAATAAAACAAATACACTTTGGTGATTTTTTACAGCAGTAGCAAATCCTTAATAAGATGTGTGATGTTATAAAATTCTCTGGATTTACAGGGAAGTGGGGATGATTAGTGTGCTCAGAGTGCACCCCCAACCACTGTTTTGGAAGAATGGTTACAGAAAAACCATTCCTTAATCCTGGTCTCCCCTGGAAACCCCGGGAAGCTTTTTATTCACGGATACCTGCGGGACCAGGGCGGGTAATCTCCTTTTTGTTACTGCTCTGCGCTGAATAATTAATCTCTAAACGCAAAATGGAAAACACTGGGGATAAAAAGGGGAGCTGTTACCATGGCACCACAGGATGGGCTGGCTCCATCCTTTCCCACGCAGCCGCCAGCACCCGGGCGGCTTGTCTCAGCAGTGGCTCAAGGCCGGAGGCAGCTCCAGGTTCCAGGTGGCAGAGTCTCTGCCTGCCCGCTGCCGGGGGCTCCCGAGCCCCCTGTGCCCCCTGCATGGCTGTACGGCTGGCCAGCACCCCCAGACCTGCTGGGGTACCCGAGCGTGGCGGGGTTGGTGCTGGGGGCATGCAGCCCTGGCCGGTGCCTTGCAGCGAGCAGGAGCTGGGATGCAGTCGGCAGCCCTCTCCTGGTTACACAGCTGGAAAAAAAATTGGAAATTAAGCCTTAAAAGCCGCTGCGAGGTCTGACATTTGAATTTCTCTTCTTCCCCTTCTGCTTTGGACCAGTTGAAGGTTTGTGCCTAATTGCTGCGCTTCATGCTGTCAAAGGCAGGGTGCCAGTGCTGTGAGAGGATAAATTCGCATCCATAAATAAGGGATGTGTGCTAAAATTCTCTACTATTAATAAAGTACATTACACCAGTCTCTTAGATGCTGTAGTGCGTAGGTCGTACATACATAGCTAACGAATTGTACTCCTACTTTTCCATAAGCACATGTACTGTGCTTATTGCTTATTGCTCCTGCACTATGCCTTTAAAAAAATCCATCTGGTATATTAGCATTTCTTCTAATTAATGTCAGCTCTAATCACAGCCACCTACATAGAAACACAAAATACTGGGAAAAGCTCTTTTACAAATAGTGACAACATTTCAAATTGGCCTGGCTGCACATAGCAATGCACCCAACAATTTTATTGAGAGCATAAAAAACTAAAGTACGTGTAATGTTTCATCAAATGTGAAATAGTTGCTACCCCTTTCCCAGCACACAGGCAAGGATGAAAATAAGAAAACTGTACACAGGTTTTAGGAAGGCTAATAAGGATTCATTAGTGTTTATTACATATTGATTACTTTTACCAGACGTGTTCTGAATACTTGATTTGTAAATGATAATATTAACTTAAAAGGTCTTAACAAAACAGTTGTTGGAAGTATCTACGTATGACTGAAAAATATACGTCTATAGGTTTGGGGCCTGGAAAGGATCTCAGAGATCAGGTGCCGAGCACGTGCCGAAAATGCTGCCCCGATCTCTGCACTGAGCCTAGACCTGCTTCTATTAAGAAGAGATGAGCCTGAATTTAAATACCTGGGGTCAGACTGATGCTGTGCCTAGCAATGCTTTTTCTCTACTGGCCCCCTTGAAACTTCCCAGTTTGGTGGCTGTTCCACCAAAACATGAAGACACAAGCAAGACACAAACAGACCATAATAAAGGTAAGGCAGAGAAAGGTCTGATCAAAACAGTTAAGGCTATTGGTCAGAATAAACATTTTTTTTCCATCCCCAAGTCAGATTATATAGGTGTGTGCACGTACATGCATGTGTGTTTATATTCTACTTCCATAAATGATGATGTTGTTGTGTATATATAGGACAAGAGGTAACGGCTTCAACACCACGGGGTCGGGGGGAGGTTTAGATTGGATATTAGGAAAAAATTTTTCACTAATAGGTTTGTCCAGCACTGGCACAGGCTGCCCAGGGGGTGGTGGAGTCCCCATCCCTGGAGGGATTTAAAAGACGTGTAGATGTGGCGCTTGGGGACATGGTTCAGTGGTGGGCTGGGCAGCGCTGCGTAGATGGTTGGGCTCGATGGTCTTAAAGGTCTTTTTTGACCTCAGTGATTCTATGGTTCTATGATATATGAGTAGATATAGGACATTTCTCATTACAGCAGCTTGTTGCTTATTTATACTTACTGTTAACATCAAAACTTTCCAAAGCAAAGCACTTCATTGAAACAAATAAACATTAAATTGTACCTTTTAAAGACTGACTAAATGTTACACATGCCAAGAAACCTGTGCCTCTCATCTGCTCTATGTGGGCTCTTTGGCAAGCATACCCTTGGTGAGAAATACTCCATTTGAAGTGGAGCTCATCTTTGTACCTAACTCCAGGTAAGCACAGACACTCCTCACTGAAATAGTGAGCTCTCCTGCTCCCTAAAAATGTAGTTTTCCAGTCACTCCATGATTTTAATACTTTGGGGACTGAGTAATCATATGATTCACATTTCTATTATTTATTTCTTATTTCTACAAGTGAAGCAAACGGTAAGCTAGCATTTGGAAGTGTAGCACATTTAAATATTTCAATTCTACCTCAATCCAAAGGGCAATCCTCCTGAGTGCTAGGCTGAGGTTTCTCCTTCCAGGAAAGAATTATCTAAACATGCATTTGAAATACTAAAGATTTAGGAGAGGTGTGATGATATCCGCTGTGGCTGCCAGTTGTGATGTGAATCATAAGAGGATAGGAGGATAATAATTCGGTTTTTCCACCAGCAAAACTTGCATTCCAAGATTTTAGATAACATTAAGAACAACTGCAGTTCCCAGTGGTGTTTAACAGGGGTATAAGGATTTAATAGTATTTCCATTTTAAAATCTTCTGACTCCATACACAATGTAGAAAGCTCTCTGGATGGATGCGCAGCTCCCACTGGCAGCGCCGGCCTTGGCATATTGATGTGGGAGCCAAACTGGAAATGGCAGATTTCAGATGCAAGGACGAAAGGGAACTATTTCAGAAAATGCATGCCTTTTTTAATTTCAACACCACCCCTCCTCCCACTCCCCCCAAATAATGTTAAAGCTTTTAAAACTCATGTCTGCATCGGCTTCCTTTCTTATTACTATGTAGGGCATCTATGGATTTTCCAGTTTCCTATCTGCCTGTGACAATAGGATATTTCTGGCTCTAGAAGACCAAAATTGAAAAACATCTTTTTTTCTTCCCCTCCCCCCCCAAGTAATTCCTATGTCGCTGGCATCAGGCTGGTGGTTATTATTAACTGTGCTGGTACAACCTGTAACTTTCTTGTGCAGTTTTGCCACAGTGATTTTTCATGGGCTAAAGCCTGTGATCTTGTCTATAGGTCTCAGCTGATGATCCACGGGGAATTAGATGCTGCATTTTTACCATTGATAACGGAGACCTTGCCGAAAACAGGCAGCTGAAGGCAGCCAGGACCACAACACATTTATTCCAGTCTATCACCATAGAAACAGATAATCCACAAATGGTCCATTTCTACAAAACCAGTTTGCAATATGGAGCAGTAAGCAGGCTGCCTTATTAAACAGCGTTTCGCACCCTGTGTTGAATGCACCTGAGAGGTAAAAGTCTGGAAAAAGGTGTTTACACATATAACTGGCTCTGACACCTATGTATAGGTGATGCAGGGTGTGCACCCAGGCAGGCCAGATGTGTGATGGACCAGGTGGATTTTACTTCCATTAATTATCCACTGGTGACAAGAGGGACAAAGAAAATCCCTGGGATGATCCCGTATATGAATTTTCTACATATGAGACCCAAGAAACTCACGGAGGAGAGTGGCTGTCATGTCCCAGGGCCAGTTCAGATCCTGGTCCAGGCACATTCTGCTCTTCCCAGAGCTTGGTGTGTCACTGAAAGCTTTGCTCACGTTTTACCCAGATGTTGCAAAACTGTGGAGCCTGATAGAAGGCATTCTTCAGGAGGAAAGTTCATCGGGTAGGGAAGAAGGGACTTTCGCAGCCTGCACTGTCTTGTTTAACCTGTAATACAGCTGCTTGCAGCCTTATTAAAAAGTGTAAAAAAAAGAGAAAAGGAAAGTCTAAAGCAGGAAGAAGTTGCAAAATTAAGTTACAAAATCTTTTCCTCTGCTTTAGAGAAACATTTTGCAGTGAATAAATAAGATGAAAGAAAAGATGCTCTGCAGGAGCACCAGGGGTTTGCACGGTGGCAGCCAGGCTGCAGGACACCCCGTCTCCAGTGTGGCTGATGGGATTTTGGAATGATGGCTTGTAGTGTGCTCGTTCCATGCCAAAGCAGCTGTGGGAACCTCGGGCTGGAAGAGCAAAGCTCCTGGCTGGGGTTAGACTGGATGGGGTGGGCAGCATGCCCCAAGGCAGAGCCTGGGGAAACGTTGTCTCCCTCTCCATCCTGAAGAACTGTGATTTTTCCTATGATTTTTTATATACTAGCTCCTAAAAACTTGGAAACAAAGTTCAGCTCTCATAAAAAATATCCTATATATATAACTTTTATTTCTGGACTCTTTAGAAGCAGTCTGTATGCTCCAAACTACTTAAAAGGCACTGAAGCAGAGAGCTACAAAATGTAATTCAAGTTTCCATCTCTTAAATCCCTTCCATTTTAATACGAAGATAAAGTATTTATGGAAGCAGCAGCAACCTGACTCCCAACGGCAGTTGGCCTAACCAGGCTAACTGAACTTTTTACGATTGCAATAATTGCATTAATATTTGCTTATTTGTATAAAAGTAAGGCGGTTCACTGGAGACACCCATGCCAGCATGTCCTGCCAGAGCAGAAGGCCTGACCGCTGCTTAAATCCTTCCCTCCTATGGACCCTGTGCAAATATTTTTTATTTCATTGTAAAAAAAAGGTCTTAATGAAATAGAATATATTTTGTGCTCTGCACCCTGCCTGGGATTGCTCACCCGCAATCCAATGGCAAATAGACCACAAAACTGAACCCCACCATTAGAACACACTAACCTGGTGCACTGGTGTCTCCACTGTCAAAGGAGGTAACAAGGAAAATGTAAAAATATCTTTTTTTTCCCACTTAAATATGACAATTGCTAATCCCCAGAGCAAGGAGTTTTATGCAAATCCACCATCACCACCCCTGCAAAAAAACCCAAAAAACCAAAAAAGCCCAACAACAAACCAAACAAACAAAAAAAATGAACAACACACACCCCCCCCCTCCAACAACCGAAGGGCTATCAATGAGCAGATTGCACAGCATTTAAAACAAAACTAGAAGGGTATTTTTCAGTTTAAGCTGGAGCTGGCAGGCAGTCAGCACTTCCTTCACCTTGGGGGTGATCCCTGCCATTCCATTTACCCAGGACTCTCCTTTTTTTTTTTTTTTTTTTTTTTTTTTAATTTCAGATTTATCTTTTTGACTACAAACTCATTTACTGACTTATTCAAATAGTTTTCTTTTTAACCACTCAATAACCAAATACCGTAAAGCCTTAAGTCACTGGCATTCCCAATGTGCCTCTGCAGAAGGACGCGAATGGCTTATAAGCTTATTACCGTGCAGGGGTTTTAAGCCCAAGGCAGAATGATGTGCAATGCCAGAAAGCACCCAAGCACTTCCAACTCACTTACTACTGGAAAGAAAAGGCAGCCTGAGTAAAGAGGACAGGGACGGACAGCTAAATCAGCATTCTTTTTTTGCACATCCAGTTATTTATAGGATAAGATTCTGAGGTCTAGATTTAAGAAGACAATAAATTGTCTTCACAAAACCTAGACCTACAAGCACTTAAGAACATTCTTCTGCTATTGTCTTTCTGCTCCATTAACTTTGGCACTGACGTATCGGAGCAGTATCTGACATTTCTTACAGAGTGTGCCATTTCCTTAGCATAGATTTCCTGAGGGCTAAGTAAACTAAGTATGTATGCACAAGGAAAAATATAATATAAAATACATAAATTATGCAATAGTATTAAGGTATCGGTATGGAGGCCCCGTGGCCTAGTCGAATATTGTGTGTGTGCAGAATTGTAAATGACTGCTTATAAAATATTTGCACCATGCAGGACTTGCAGCGCAGCTGACACGAGACCCTGATTTTATAACAGATATTTTAGGAATATGATATAAAAATTAAGAATAGGTCTTGTCGAAGGAACTGTTATTTCTTGCTTTTTTAATATTAAATTATAAATTATGCATTAGGAAGGTGCCATTGAGTTCTTTGAATGTTTATCAATAACATTCAGCATACATTTTAAATTGTATTTTGTGTCCCTTATGAAGTGATACCCCTTCCATGAACCCAGAAGAGCAAAGCTGAGCGCTGCCAGCGCTGCCAGGTGAGATCTCCATTCCTCTGTGGGAATGAGAATGGGTTCCCCCCCAAGAAGGGAGGAGGGAGCCTTTCCTTGAGGAATGCAGCTGGTGTTTGTACCCTTGTGGCATCACTATATATTGATAACTAAGGCAATGCAACTGTTGGTATTAGGACACTTTTACTGAACCTGAAGTAAAAGGTGCTTGAGCTGTGTGTCGAACAGAGTAATCGAAAATAGATTTGGTATATGGACATAGAGGTGGCCGCGCTTCCTAGGGGGTAAGTATTTGTGATGGCTTTTATCTGTGATATTGCAATGCTGGCTATACTAGACAGCTTCTTCGAAAATGAGCAAAAACTACATTTATACTAGCCACCATATGAAATGGGTACTTTTATGCACTGTGGTTTTGCACTTGTGTGTACATTTAGAGTACATATGACCTGAGTATCCATATGCTCCATACCTGAGTATCCACGTGCTCCCAAAGAGCTTCAGCAGCCCTCGTTAAAGCCCCCAGTTCCCCTGAGCTCCCGGCAAATCCCCAGGGAGCTTATGGGGTAAAGCTACTTGTCATGTGTTGTCCAGCCACAGCCCAGTATTAAAAATAATAAATTTTTATTTTACTGTCTCGAGCTCTAGTGAGAATGAGCTGAAGGGTGCTGCTTTTTGACTTTCGGAAGCAGGGAAAACCAGGTAAACTTGAAGCTGCAGGGAGCCCGTGCAATGTTGCTTCCTTGCCTTGCAGTGTTTAACTGCTGCTCCACGCGCGCACCCTGCCTGGCTCTCCCCTGCTGCATACCATCAAAAGTCAGTTAAAGAGAAATCAATTATCTTCACTTAGAGCTTTTCATTCACTTATACCACTGGGAATGGCTGAAGCAGAATAAATTACTATATTCCTGTAAAGATCAATGGGAAATTATATTTATGTGCTCTTTGGATGCACATTTGTATTTTAGGATTGGGTAATCTCATTACTGAGGCTGTAAGATTTGAACAAATTTGGTAGAAAGATGGATGAGACAGACGTGTTTATGAGATTTTTTTGGTTTTGAACTCGTCTCTTGCGATGCTTTTGGCACCGGTACTGCTGCTGTGACACTTCACGCCACGTTGATGCCATTTTTACCCTCTGTGTCCCATGGAGGTGACAGAACCATTGCGTTGCGTCACCTTCACTTGCAGCTACCCTGCCTGGAGCCTCTGTCAGCAGACTGGGGGCGTTCTGCGGCCAGTTCAGAGCATGCGTGCAGCAAACATTGCACTTACAGTGCTCTATTAAAGCAATGTGGTTCAGGAGTCTAAAGGCATGGTTAAACTGTAATGATAGTCTGAAAAAAACATACCTACATTGACTCTTTAGCACTCCACACTTGCTTTCAAATTGTCTCAATGTACAGGCATTGCCATTTTTTTTCTTATTAGCATGGAGAATTTTGTGACTAAAAGAACAAGGTATTATCAAATAATATATTAAGCAAATACGTTGAGAGTTTTACCCAATTTGCATAAAATGAAAAATATAAATTCATAATGAATTAATCAAAAGAACAAAATACTTTGTTTTATTATCTCAAAGGGAAGCTTTTCTAATTTATTTTAAAACTAAATTAATTTTGTTATAAAGTGTGGATTTATCAATATTGTCAATCAGTATATTTCATATAGCTCCTTCCTGGAGTGGGGCATAAGGTCATGTTTATATTCATCCTGAGCATCATCCCAGCCTAGGATGTAATTTTGTCCCTATTTTGGGACATGCGTTAATTTGGCTTTTCTTTTCTTTGTTACTGACAAAGGTTCCTAGAACGCTTAAGGAAACAATGCCTGGAGCCTTACCAGGAAAAATTTGGAGGATGCCAAGAGAAAAGTCTCCGCAGGTTACTCCAACAGCGAGTGATGATGCCGTGCCCGCGCTCTCCCTCGCTTTCTCTCTTTCGCACACTCGTCCATCTGTCATGAGTTTTCCTTCGCATGCAGTCGGTGTGGAACAAGTCCAAAGACCTGATTCCTGAGGCAATGCCCAAAAAGCTTATGTAAACCTACAAACACTTTAGAAAGAAATACACGTAAAAGTTTGGAGAGTGAAAATGGGGAATAAATCTGAATTACCAAACAGTAATCTTGACTGCTGTTACCTATAGTATTATGGATACACAGATGTCACAGATACACAGATGTCACAGATTATGTGTTTTCTTAGGAATGTATATGTAATTATTATGTGCACACTGTGTACTTACTTACCTGAACGTTGCCTTACCTGGATAAACGGACCAAGCTCTGCTGAGCCCACGGCATTTGCAATCACCAGCATGTCTCATCCTCACGTCATGCTCATGCTGTTCCTCAGACCTCCACCAGCTTGGCAAAGCCAGTCACTGGGGTGAGCGGAGATGGGCACTGGAACACAGCTGCTGCGTGGGGCTGCGCTGACACCGCCAAGTGCCGGTGGGGCTCGCCACCTGAGCTGGCAAGCAGTTTCAAAGACAAATGGCATAACTGGTTGTCATGTGTGATGTTCTGCTTGCTTCTTATTAGCGTCCCCCATTCGACAGGAGGAAAGTGATGGTAGCCTCAGTGGTTTCATTGAGTTGCCCAATTGTCATGACCGTAAGCTGGGCTTAGTAACGAGAAAATGCTCATGGCATTGGGGTTATCTCCATTCATCATTTGGTGATGCCCTTCGTCCACGAGTATTACGAATAGACCTGTTGGCTTTGGGGGGGACACTGCATGGTAACAGTACTTGGGTCTAGACAGGTCTGCCCTGCCCAGGGAGATGCAGGTGTCTATTCCTGGTGTGGGTCCCTGATGGATGAAGCAGAGAAGTCTCAGCCAGTGGATGTCTATAGTCAAACACCTGTAGCTTTGAAACGGGAGAACCCTATTTCCCTGCCTTGCTCATAAAGAAGGGCAGCCAGGTGGGAGTGACAAGATGCCTGACAGTCCCCAGCCCATACCAGCCCATCATTGTCCCTCAGCCGTGGGTGGGTGGGTGGGCTGTACAGCATGCGCGATGCTAACTGAGCACATCCCCTGCTGGGTCTCAGACCACATCCTCAGCAGCAAAACTCATGGGTGCTGCAACAGCAGAGGCAGTTGGGATAGACCACCCTCTCTCTCCCTGTGGCTTTGGGGCCAGCTCTGTCCGCAAACCTGCTTGCCCTCCCAGAAGCAGCTCACCTGGGCTCCAGAGGTTAAAAGAAGCAGCTCGATGCTGTGCCCAGGCATCACCCAGCACGCTGCAGTGGCGGGGGCTGGGGGGGTCATACACAGCCGAGCACAGCAGTGAGGGCCTCCCAGCCTCTGATTGATGAGGCACAGATGTTTGTCTTGGGAATAATAATTCAAGTGGATTTCTGCAGCAATCAGAGAGTGCTTGGAAGTGGTGTAAACAGATTAACAAAACCAGTATTGCACTTAGGCTAAATAGCACTTATAACCATAGAAAAATTAGGCTGCCATAAAAGGATGAGTTCTCTCTGTCTGTGCCCCTCTTTTTCCCTTCCACACTCTTTCCCTTCCCCCCTTCCCCTTTTTGTAACATGGAAATGTGAGCATCATAACTGTAAATCACCTCCATTCCATGGGGGGTGGGGGTGGGGGGTGTAACTATTTATCACACGTGAATACCGCACTGCCCTTCCTGCTCCCGCTCAGTCACAGGGCGGCTGGTGTGAGCTGCAGCGCCGTCAGGAGCCACCTGTCACCCCCACCTAATGCTTTAAAAAAATATATGGATGCAGCTGCCTTCAGTAGTGACCTGATCCATAAATCCTGCCCGTGCTGGGGTTCGTAGCTCAAACCACTGGTGGGGCCAGGGCTGCTGCTGGGCTGCCTGGGCAGCAAATTCCCCCACTTCCCCAGCAATGTGCCCCACATTCTTCCTTGCTGTGGCAGCGTAAAGCCCTCACACTTGATTTAGAGGTTTTTAAATTCTCCTCGTTTACCCTGACACAGGATGAGAACGTATTTCCTCTTGAGCTCGTATACCAGGGATGCTTCTCTCTCCTTGTCACCCGTCCTCCCTGGCAGACATGTTTCCTAGGTAGGTATTTAAAACCTACCTCCAGTTTCATTGTCCTATCTCCCAGTAAATACCGCAAACTCACTTGTTTCAGCCACGGCTGAGGAGATGAGCTCAAACGCATTCTGCGCCTGATGCTGCGGGGTGACTGATACAGCCCCACGTGGCGTGTCTCCATTCTGCCACACGTGGTAACTCAATTACACCAAGCGCAGTTTGCAGCCCAATTACACCTCAGCTTGCAGCGGTTTTAACACAGGGAGCAACAGGATGGCTCCTCAATTCCCCAAGGATGCTCCTTGCAAGCCAGGATCTCCGCTAGCTGATACAGGTATTCCTGGGTGACCCCAGTTATGCTGTACCAAGGGATGTGGAAATAACCCCAAGAATAAAACTCTGAGCAGAAACCAGGTGTGTAGGCAAAGAAACCTCCAACTTTTACTATCTCATCACTTCTAACCGTATGGAAAAAAAAAAATACAGGGGCGATTTATGGTGGACCAGCAATATAAGGTCAGGACTCAGAGCAAGGCGAGTGGTTAACGGGTTAAAAAATAATGTGGTTATGCTCTAGTAACCTTCACCCAGCAGCCTCTTGGGGGGAAGAAGTTAAAACCTCAACTCTCAACACACACCTTTTGTCATCCTTTTATTGTGTTAGAACAGAACATATGTTGCTCACCCTCAGAGGTGATGCCCAGCCACTAACAGGACAATTTATAGTAAAAAGCAGAGAGGAAGGTCTGGTCTCCTAATGGGGAGAGATTTGATAGCCTCTATTGATTTCTGGAGAATTAATTCCTGGGGCTGGATGGGGGAGGTAATGATAAAAATTCCCAGTTCTCTATGCAAGGGGAAGGAGAGCTCCCCAGCTGCTGTGCTACAGACGAAATAGTGTTTCATAAATTCAGGTAAAGTTCAAAAATTCAGCAGGAGATGGGCACATCGGGGCTGCCCGTGGGTGTTCTGCACGTACCTCAGGCTCTGCTCTCAGCTGTCCTTCAGGAAGGAGCTGGCGGACTCCTGACTCGGTGTTTCTGGGCTGGGCTCGGCCAGACCACCTCCAAGGACCCTGAAAACGCAGCTCAGCTAAACTCAGGTTTTATTTCTGCTGCTTTTAAGATCAGTCAAGAGCTTGGCCATTTGCATACACTAAATGTGAAATCAGGAGCCCTTAAACAGCTTGAATACAAAGTCATTTATTAAAGTGATAAAAAGTGGACAGGACAAAAGACAAACACATTTAAACCAAACAATTTTTGAAAGTTTAATATAGCTTTAGATAAAACTGAGCTTGCAGTATTAATGAATACAAGAGTTTGTTATTTTGTATAATTCAAATAAACTTGTACATTTATACAGTTATAGACTGCATGCCAGAAAATGCATTTAGTTTATTCTAATCTGAATATGTACAATTTACAATATAATTCAAGCATAAATTCAGCAGTAGAGAACACAGACCGGCTGTGCAATCAGTTACTTTGTCTTAGCACAAGCGTTAGGGCTGGGCTAAAATATCAATTAGGGGGGGAAAAAACTGGCCACACCAATAAAAATGAAATATTAACCAGAAGTAACTTCCTAAAATAAATAACTAAAGGAAGTTATCATCCACATTTGTACTTTCACTCTTATTAATGAGACACATACATTGTCATCTTAACATATGTAACACACCGCAATACAAGCCACAAGCCTCAGAAATCTTGCACCCATCAAGGATGGGTGCATATTTTGATTTTAAAAAATCAAACTTTTCAGTTAATCGTAACTTAGTATTTTCTATGGCATTACTTTAATAAAAGCCAGGCTACTTCTCCAGGGTTTCACACACTTTTGCATGTTTTATACAAGCTACTGAGTAAGCTGCAGCTGCTCAGACTGCCAGCTACAGCACTTTGCCCTGTCACCTATTTTAAGTTCAATCTGTAGAACACATTCACACTGCTCGTACTTAATTCACTCTTGTACACAGACTCAATCCAAAGTTTCCCAAACAAAAACGCCACTTGGCTCTCCCGAAGGCAGGACTTTGCAGCTGCTGAGCAGCCACCTGCCCCACGCCAGGCACGAGAAGTCCAGCACCTTCCCTGCAGCTCTTGGGAGGGAAGATGCTGGTGGCCCCAGGGCACGGCTGGTGAAACAGCATTGCTCCTAGGCTGGGGGCACGGCACATTTACTTTTCCATAAAGAAAAGTCAACAGGACCATGAGCCACCCCCCATGCTGATGGCAGGAGAACTCAGCAAAGATGGGGAACCCCCCAAGGGACCCCCACCTTGCACCTGCACTTCCCTACCAGAGCCACAAAAATGCAGGCAGCACAGGGCAAGATATGGAGTGCAGCAGAATAGAAAGAAAAGGAAAGGGAAGGGAAAAAGGAGAGGAAAGGGGAGAGGAGAAGGAGAAGGAGAAAGGGAAGAAGAAGGAGGAGAGAGAAGGAGAAGGAGAAGGAGAAAAAGGAGAAGGAGAGGATATTTTCAGTTGGAAGGGATCTACAGTGACCACCTAGTTCAAGTACAGTGTCACAAGAGCGCAGCCGGTTGGCTGGGTCACACTCCGGCAGCATCCCGGCGAGGAGGCAGTGGTCCCCCATCCACCCCAAACAAACCAAAGGAGGTTTGAGGAGAGGTCAAGCTGCTGGAGACCATTCTTTCAAAACCAGAGCAATCTGCTCAAGCCTATTGGCAAGACTCATCACTCGGCTGTGCCGCTGGCCAAATGTTTACCACGCCAATTAATGTTCTGGCTCTCTGGTTTGGACTTGGTGGCATTTTTACTGTTGACTTGTACATGGCTATTTTTGCTGTCAGTCAAGGACTGGTAGAAGAGTTACGTGTGGTACAAAAGTCTGCAGTATTTTACAAGACAACCTGAGGAAGTGTTAGCAAAGAGGGGAAAAGAAGTCCGGATTTTATCTTGCCACATCAGCAATCCACTCACCGCATGTGTAGAGCACTGGATTGGCGCACATAGGGAGCAATGCATGACCTTCCCTTCAACAATAACGTGCGGAGAATTGAAGTATAGACAAAGGTGTAAAAAGCATGCAATGCCACTCAAAAATCATGATAAACAATGAAAAGAAACTTTGGAAGTTAGTATAAAGTCCTTGGGTGTGCAACTGACCAGTCATACATTGCAACTTCCAGTGAAAGCCCTGAGCCACAGCGGTGTCCGAGCCAACCCTCCAGCTGTGCTGTTTCTAAGTTCTTATTCCATGCCAGCGTTTATAACAAAACCATTTTTTTTTCCTCAAAGATTGCCATATCTGTTGTTATTAGTCATGTATCAAGCACCAACATTCGTGCAGGATGGTCCAGAGCCCACGAGTCAGAAGTGCCCATCCATGACTGAAGCTATGCATGCATCTCCTGACCCACACGTGTCCATGCCTGGGACCACGTGGCTGTGGTCTCAAGGGTTTTACATGCAGACAATATCATGCAGAGTCCTTTTCCTGGTCGCTGTTGGTGGTGGCTTTCGTACCCAGCTCTCTGTCAATGCTGCTCATCACTCCATCTCGCCTAGACCTCCTCCTCCTCCAAGAAGGAGCCTCTGGGAAGCCATCGTGACCTGGCCCCCAAATACAGACCCCAGACTAGAAGTGTCCCTGGGCATCGCAGCAGCCTCCAGCTTTTTGTGGAGGGTCCAGAGCAGTGCGGGATGCTCCAGCACCGCAAGCCATGACGATAGGGGCACCCGCACAACACCCAGCCCTCCTGGCTCGACCCCGCTGGAGCAAAACCAGATGGATAAAGGAAAACCCAAACACAAGCACAGAAGGATATCAAACCAAACATTTATACAAAGTATTACTCATTTTGAAACCCACAGGGTCAACTTCAGTTAAGAACATCTTTAAACATCATTTTCACCATAGCAAAAGCAGTAAGGAGTGATGCCACCGGCAGCGCAGCCAGCAGCAGGTGTGTCCTGTGCCCACCCAGGCTTGGGACTTGCCGCAACTTCGCACAGCTCCGGCTGCAAGGTCATGGCTCACGCAACCATCATCTGCATCGCTACCGGCCCAACTGGGCCGTCAAAGCAAGAGGGAGTGAAATCCGGGCACTGCGGAATTAGGGGGAATGATGACTCTGCCTTGGGATGCAGTTCATCAGGAATAAATGCCTGCTTGGCTTCATGGAGACATTCAGCTGTTTTGATGTTTAGCTATTCTATCAACATGAGAAATCAAGCACGTCCTGCTTATTTATAATGTTTTTCTGGCACATATATTATAAATCACAAATATTTTTAAAAATTTTTACTAACTGTATCTAAAGTGTGAATTTTATTCCTTTATTTACGGTTCTGCCGAGGCTTATTAGTACAAGTTTCTTCTCTAAACAATGCCTTATGAAATACATTTAGATTTTTTTCCAGTAGCCTAGATGCAGGAAAAGAAACCCCAAGAAAATGCTAAAGCAAAATAGAAACCAGCAGTTAATTTAAGGCTAGCAGATTTGATGTTCAGAATTAACGAATACACCTTCTTTTAAGAAAAAAGACATGCACCATAACTACTTTGTTGAACAAAACGTCACAATCCACATCAGGAAAAAAAACCCAAACCCAAAACATTTTCAAATGAAATTATAACTTACCCTGAAAGTTACCCACTTGCATGTTTTACCTACTACTTACTCTTAAGAAATACAGGGAAAGGAATGCCCCTTTCCATATTTTTCAGAATATACAGTATAAATATAGTAGGAGTCATGCCATAATACTATATGCAAAAATTGCACACTATTATTGCATGCATGTTGTGATACTACATGCCAACGAACATCAGCTCGCCGATCATCCCGTTGTTCATACTTACAGCACAGCCACCGCTACAGAGGGGATGCTCCTGCCTCCCGGCGCACCGGGGACCACAGAGTTCAGCACACCTACGGCTGGTGGAGGGCCAGCTCTCCTGCCCACCCTGCCCTTGCCAGTAGCAGTTCAAGCTCTAAACGATAGCTAGAAGTCCTGGCGGGTTATGTAAATCGATCAGAATTCATTTTTCTCAGTTTGGGTGGAAGGTTCCCTTCCATCCTGCCGCCGCCCGACAGCTTCTGAAGCTTGGGCGGCAGGTCAGCCACCGACTGGCTGATGGGATCTGACATCATCTTTGTGGTTTTAGACACCAGTTTCTCCTCCGAATTCCCAGGGACCGAGCTGATCCGCTGGAGTTTCATGGGCAAATCTCCCATGCTGTAGGCCTTCTCAGAGGTGGTGGAACTCATCCTGAGGAGTTTTTTTGGGAAGTCTTCCCTCCCAGTTATTTTCTGCAGTTTTGAAGGTAGTTTTGTGCCAACTTCATCGAGACCATCCAGGCACTCCACCGAGTTATTCCTTTCTTTGCTGTTGCTCACCGCGGGTGCTATCAAAGGAGAGGACATCAGCAGCATCTCCTCCTGCTCCTTCACACTGTATGGTGGGGTGGGGACCTCAAACGTCGCGTGGAACTGGGAGTAATCGACTTTAAAGAACCCCTCTTCCAAGGAGATAACAGGGAAGAAACGATGACCCCAGAGCACCTCATCCTCGGTATAGGATGTCCTGGCTTGGCACGTCATCCCTGCAATGAGCAAAGGAGAAAAACTCACCAGCGGGGTCAACTGCAGATGCACGTACATCTTAAGGGTTTTTTTGAATGTTTCAATGAAATATATTCTATGTTTTTAAATGTATAAAAGAAAAGGCATTTGCATGCCTACCATTTACATACAGTAGCTATTAAATTGTCATTCTCAAGGTGAAAGGAGCCAACAATAGAGGAAGGAGTGTAACTGAATAATTCACAGCTGCTATTACGGGCACTTTTGAAGGTTCTGCTGACAAAGGGAAATACAGGGCTAACTGATAACCCCGGTATTAAATTAGCAAGAGCTTCTAATTGTAATGTAAAGATGGATCTGTCAGGATCTTAAAAGTATTACTGAGTTATTCTGTATTTTCATCACATTGACGAATGCGCACAAAACCAGCCCCTACGCTTTATGCATTCCAACCCACCAGCGAGCTGTAGGTATGTCCTACGAAATACATTTATCCCTTTTTAAAGGCTTCACCAGCAATCTGCTCACAGATCCATCGCTTCCAGGCTGAGATCCAAGCTTCAAAAAATTAGCAGGGAAGATGAAATATGACTAAGAGACTGCCCTTCCTCCACCACCTCCAACCACAGAGAAAAGTCCTCCCCCCCGATTACCCAGACTTGGCCATCCCAGTGACCCATCGGACCTTGGAAACCAGAGGGGAATGATGATGGTGGATTGCTGGAGGCTTCTAGAAGAAATCCTGCTGCTGCTATTTTTTTTTTTAATGGTATCTGTAGCAATCTGTAAACAGAAATATCCTGCCATTTTATCCTAGTATATAAACTGGAAATATGACATTTGGTTTTCAGGAAGCCAAATCTACCTCTGCAAACACATCCTCTGCTTAGCTGGCAAGAACGCCTTTAAGTTGAGAGAAAATTAAAAGAAACCTTGGAAGGCACAAGACAAAAAAAATGGCAGGGCTGTAGCGAGGGGGAGCGGGGGATGGATATGTGCCTGGTGACATACAGCCGGGAAATTAAAATTTTATTACACTTCATGCTACTGCTTATGGAATCAAAGTTTTAGTTCTGCATAGCGATTTCCACTGCTAATACAGCTGGGTGTATAACAAGACGTAACACTCAGTTTTCTGTTTTCTCTCTTAGGAGATGAATACAACCCTGGGTTTGGCTGCACTGGCCGCACTGCCACCAGCTGGGCAGGCACCTCTCCTGAGCTCCCACCTGCAGAAGCACACCCCGGGACCACGCAATCCATCCCAAGACCATGCAACCCACCTCAAGACCACACAACCCATCCCGAGACCACGCAACCCACCTCAGGACCGCACAACACCCCCCCCCGCAACACCACCATCTCAAGCCTCACCAGGACAGAAATTCATCATTTATGATGTACTCTCAGCCGGTCACCATGTGTTTCAGTTGTGTTTACTAAGTGAAGTGGAAGCAATCACATACCTAATGGGTTTAGAAAAAAACCTGCAATTTTTAGAAGAATGGTAATTAGAGTGAGTACTGCTTCCATCTGTGTCCTTTCCTCTACAGCTGTTCGTTCGCCGTACCTTCGTACCTTCGCTGCGAAAGCCCAGACCTTTCCCCTCTGCTTCTTCAGACCTGACCTCTGAGGGCGACCTCATTAGCGAACGAATGCATCTAATAATGCATGCAAATAGCGCAAGCTGCGTTTGGAATTGGGTCTACAGTGCCTGTGAAGCAGATGGCTGGTTAACTCCGGTGACCTATGCTTTAGGTAACAAATTGCTTAAAATGCAAATCACTCTGTACAGGAAAGTTGGTAGCTGTCGACCTTGCTGCGCCGCAGGCTTTGCTGCGGAGGGTGACCCGCGCCTCTGGCATGACCACTGGGCTCCTGTGCTCCCATGGGAATACTGCTGGCGTGGCTACCCCAGCCATGGCAGCGCTGCTCTGCAGGGAGATGGCTGCTGGGTGGAAATCCCTTGTACAGCTTTTCCTTTGCATTGGCAACACACCAAAAAAAAAAAATAATTAAGCTTTATCATAAAAGGTGGCTATCAAAATGCCATGGGGGGGTGTAACAAGGGGTGTGAGGAGAAAAACAATGCTGCCGGGGCTTGGGGAAGGGGAGCAGTGCGCAAAACCTGCATCCACATCCCCATCAGCCTCCCCATCTGCATCCGCACCTGCAGGAGCCCCCATGGCCAATGCTGCACAGCCAGGGCAGTGCTGTGTACGGAACCACCGCCGGCCAGGTCAGGCTCTCACATTGCTGCCAGCTGCAGGGCTGCAGGGCTGTTTCTGCCTCCTGATCTACTTCCCGAACCTGCTGCTGCCAGTAGTCTTTCAAAGGAGGAATTTTATACCTGCTTCCTATCGAAGAATGTATTAGCTGGATCTCAGGAAAATCAGCTTCACATTTTCTTCCACTGATGTAACCCTTTGTAAGCTCACTGGAGAGATAAATATTCACAGGTATATAATTTTTCTTTAAAATCAATTTATCTTACTCACTAACAAACCCGAGGGTGCAAATTATTTAACAGCCTCTCAGGATGAACAGCAGCAACTAATATGCTTGTCATTACAGGGAATACCTGCCATGCCAGGCAGACGATGCTAACAGGTGCTAACATGCTCTGATAAGCCCTTAGACAAGAAATCAATTCTCAGGTTTTCTTCCAGCTCTTCTGCATTTCCCAGCTCTTCCTTCCCTTTCCGTTTTCTCGGCAAAGCCTCAGACTCCCAGCTACAAGCTCTGCAACGCCTTTCTGCTATTACACGCTCCGAGCAGCCAGCTCACAACGGCCCCTGCTGTAACCATCTCCTTTGTATTATTACAGCAATAACAACAGAGTTGCATAAGGCACTTGATGACCGGAGCCATTATCCATGTCCTTGCGCAGAACGAGCATCAGCCCTTTGCAAGTGTCCTTACACATGGCTCGTGCTCCCAGTCAGGGCATTTCCAGCTGGCAGCAGCACACAGACCGGCACAGTCCTGGGGCTGCCAGCCAGCCCAGGAACAGCGCGTACATCCCGCACTGGGAGCATCCCATCTCCCTTGGGCATACATAACCCGTTACGTTGCTTCTCACAGCACGGGTGAAGCTAACCACGGCCGAGGCAGGTTCAGACATCACGCGCAGCATCAGCATGGCGCGGGAAACACATCGCCCACAGCTCGCCTGGCCCCATGCTTGCACCAAGACCTGCCTCTTCAGCAGGCTGCTTGGACGGGAAAGCACCACACCAAAAATCCACGGGTATTTCTGCATTTTCCCATAGGAAAAACAGGAGTACCTGGGTGCAAGCCACCACTGACAGCCCTTCTTGAAAACTACCTCAGGATTATTTTCCAATTATTTATGCCCAGGTAAATACAGGCTTTTTATTTTAATGCAGATGTAGTTTCTTTCTGACCTGTAAATAAGATGCATAAAGCAGGAGGCAGCTGGCAGCCGTGCAGGGCTGCACCAAGGTGCAGGCAGGTGCGGGGTCGGGCTGCTGATGGACACCTACAGTGGGACAGCACACTGCGGTGGGCATGGCTCAGCCCAGCAGCCTCTAGCACAGCATTATATCAGGATGTATATATATATATAATATATCAGGATATATTATATATATCCATTAATATCAGGCCAGTAAGTTGTCTTCTCCTTCTCTTGGTACAAAAAGCTTTTTGGGGTTTTTTGTATTTTTTTTCTCTTTCCCTATGAAGTTATCCATCAGCAGGGTACACAGCCAGCAGATCCTTTGATGCCTTCGTCACGCTAATGAGCCTGTTAAAATTTTACCAACTTGTCTATATTATTAATATTCATTTACAGTATAAATTTTAAACTCTCGTTTGGAAGCAAACACACTGTATGCAGTGCATATCATTAAAAAGCCATCCATTTGTCAAAGTAAAAGGTTTCCATGCATTTTGTTCATCACTCCTAACACATGGTTCCATCACGACGTGCTCTCCAGAGCTGTTAATAGCTGGTGACAGCAAGGCACATTAGCAAAACTCTGCCTGCATACAAATCACAACAACACACCTGAAAAAGAGGTACGCTGATGCATATATTCCAGCATAAAACCCAAAGAAAATGTCCAATAAACCCCTCTCTATTATTTAAAAACAGAGGCTGCAAAAACATTCCCTATGTCCAAGGGAAGCGATTTCCATCCAGGAGCACTGCTCACAAGGGGGTAAGTGATGCTCTTCTGTCTGAATACCCCCTGCTTTCACAAAACTCACTCCTGTGCATTTGGGACCACCCCTACCCAGATCATCTCTGGCTGTTTCCAGGAATTGTATTCCTTCTGCAGGAACCAGGAGCTGACTCTGTTTCCAAAGTATTATGAATAATGAGCTTTAAGAAAGGCAAGAGCAAAGTTTTGGGACCATCTCCTCAAAGGCAGAGGCTGAAATGGTGTAAGAGAGAGCTTCAGTATTACACATTTTTAGAAATTTTGCTACCGATTAAACTCAGTCATTTACAGCCACCTGTAGTGATCCAGCATCCTTCTGCAGAGTCCGGCACATAATGCCACAGTCCATTACACAGGAAAATCCCAGCCATGCATATTTAGGAAAATTTCCCATTAACCTCCTTAAATAATGTGCAGTGGAGCAGCTCTGGAGGATGAGCACAGGTTGAACTGATACATTTCTCTCCTTAAGTTTGATATGAAAATAACTTTTAAATTTTATTTTTTTTAATAATTATGCCTTCTCCTTTCAGCATCTGCTCTATTTGAAGGAAGTGCTATCACTGGGGGAAAAAAAAGCAGCATCTATCTGTCATATCAAAAGTTATTAGTTACAAGTTGTTATTTCTAATGAGGTATTTCTAATGAGGTTTTAGAGCCCTAGCTGAGCTGAAAAAATGGATGCAATTATCCCACCCTCAGCCAAGCAGCAGACTATTTAAGCTTCTGTTTTTCTCTGTCTCTGGCAGGTTTAGACTCGACACCCCATTTCCAGGAAACACCAATGAGAAACAGGGTTGTGCAAATACTCAGACACAGCTGACGGGGACCGGGGCTCCCAGCATGCTCGCTCAATAAACGTGTAACACTGAGAAGGCTCGGTGCCATTGGGATGATGCTGGGGTCGGAATTCCCCAGCATCTGAATTTCTAGTAATTCACTTAACAATCTCAATAGCTTCTAGCTTTGCTACTAGAAAAGGCCAGTTCCCTGGGAAGGTGAAGGCATCCCAAAGGGCAACGGCTGTTGCCACCAAACCCATCAAAAATCCAGCGTCATCTTGCAGCACCCAAAGTCCCGTCCCATGTATGCTGGCCACGATGTCCCCATCGCTGGGATTGGGTTGTGATGGGCACTGCACACCCTGCTGAAGTTATTTGACACAGCTGGATGTGGACAACCTGTCCTTCATCCCCAGGCTGGGCTCTGTAAGCCTGAGCTCAGCTACAGGCTGGATGGGGCTGGGAGCAGCCTGGGCTGGGGGGTGTCCCTGCCCGGGGCAGGGGGTGGGAACTGGGTGGGCTTTAAGGTCCCTTCCAGCTCAAACTGTTCTGTGATTCCATGAAACAGTCACCACTGTGGTTAGTCCTGGCTCTAGACATCTAGATGGATCCTGAAGTACCCAGGTACACGGTCCCTCCTGAAGCAGCCAACGATGACAATACAGCACATCCCAGTGCTGCGACTCGCTGTCAGCACAGCTGAGAGCTGCCACCCCCAATTAATAAGGGGGCAGATGAAGGACAAAAAAATCTGTAAATAAATGCTTTGGCTAATTCTATCCTATAATAACCCTCAAATTATTTCTAAATTTCTAAAGTACCCAGATGGAGCTGGCTGTATTCAGGCGATTTCTAGAACTCATAATATACTGTCTTGAAAAAAACAGAAGCGTGCTGTTATTTATATGGCCCTCTTACATTTTATTACAGAAGTTGGCTGATAGCTGACAAATCATAGATCATTAATAAGCTTTTAACAGCCCCCCTGTGAAAGCCTTCGGAAGCAATTTAGGCATACAAAGGTCACACGGCTCTCTTCTCTCTCCAAGGGAATGCCAGAGATTTCACCTTAAATCTTTTTGTGCTTCTGGGCTGCAGTGTGCTGGCCAAGAGCTGGGCGCAGGGACACCAGGAGGTGTCCTTCTTAACACGGAAACATGGAAAACTTAATCTGAGCCAGTTGGGGACAGAGATAATTATTTTGGCATTACGACGACTCAACAGCACATCGTCCCAAAAGCACCAAAAAGGGCATCTTGGCATCCCACTCACCAGGACTGGTGCAAAGAGAAATCCTCAAGGAGAAGTTATTGGCAAAAATACACAAATATGTTTGCATTTTGTCAGATTTTTTTTCTTTTTACTTATTCAGAGCTTATGCCCTGCACGTTACAATGCCTGGAGCTGAGCCGGGTCCGAGAAGCTGCCTGCGCAGCCGGGTGGCTCTTCCCTTCACCAACTTCACTGCACGCTGGCGGGGTGCTGATCTCCCTTAAACCTGCAGGTTACCTGTAAAGCCTCAAAAACACGTGTTAAAAATGGATCAGCCAGCAATGTTATACCAGTTACTAAGAATTAAGCTCATTTACAACTGTGGTCTATGGCCCATGAAGGCAAGAGTAAAGCTTGATGTGAGACTCGATATAAAAACACACCACCCTCATCCCACACTCCTGCAGGATTAAGGAAAGATTTACCGCTGTAGAAAAAAGGAGATGCATTATTTCCACAGAAATCTCTCCTCTTCCAGGACTGTAGAGAAAATACAGGCAGAGAAGCTGAATGGGTTGATCACATTTAGCTAAGTAACAGCGTGCTATCCTGATGTTAACACCTGGCCCCTGCACCAGCCGGTATCTGACATGCCAATAGATGTCGAGTTCTGTGAAAAGCCAGAAAATGGGCACCTGAAACGGGAGGTCAGAAACCAGACTCGGAGTGATGGATGTTCCCAAAGCTCCTCCTCTCCACGTTCACTGCCACATTATATTTTAATGTAAGTTAAAATGACAAGCTGTACTGTGCATGGCTGAGAAATGTACAGCCTGATGGAAGAGTTTCTAAGCAGACAGAAAGCGTGGTGTCTAAACTCTAACACTTACCATTTGGAAAGAACAGCTATTTTTGGCATTAACGTTTTCCCATCAGAATTTCAGGGGGTATTTTTTTTTATTGAATAGTTTGAAGTGCAATAAAACTTTCTGTCAAATTTGTGGTTGTCAGCCTCTGCCGCTGTCTGCTGTCAACGCCTGCTTTAATGCACCGGTGCTTTTGCAGCTTGCCTTTCTTTAGTGGAAGGGAGATGGCCAGCTACCTTGCATCTATCCATTTAATGCGCCTGATTACTGTTAAAGTAATGTTTCAGTAAAAAAATCCCTTTTATTAAAGAGCAAAAAAAATACAGCTTCTCCTGCAATGCAAGAGACAAAAAGAGTCTTAAAGGTAACAACTATAAAAAGGTGCTCTATGAATCCAGGAAAATGTAAGTATGTGAATTCCAAGCCCTGCCTGCAGCTGTGAGGGGATGCTTCAGGTGGTGGGATGCAGGCAGTGCACTGCACTCCCAAGAGCCAACGGATCTGCTGCCCATTTTGCTCTGCATGCTCACCTCTGGTTTCCTAGATCATGGCACAACCAGGTCCTAGGATGAGACACCAAGCAAAGTGGTGGCCCTCTGCATATAGCTCCACAAGAGCCACGTCCTTGAGAGCTAGAAATTGCCCCAGTACAAGGAGGCCAGAGATTAAACAAGTGAAATGTGCATGCAAACGGGAACCAAGAGAGCAGAGCGGCTCAAGGATCGCAACACACACATCCGTGCAAGAGTCAGACATCAGTCTTATGCTAAACGTTTTAATTTCTCATTGCACTGAATAGCGAACCCAGGCTTCTGCTCTGCTACTCAATTTAGACACGTTGTTTATGCACCGGCACTATAAATACCTCCTGGTTTATTCAGACTGTGCTGTTCTCCCAGGAGCTATCTTGACACTTAAAAAATAGCGCTGACAACAAAGGTATTTTTCTTATCAGCCGGTCCTCTTCTCAGGGCAATTTTTAATCACTCAGACACACATAGTTTTCTGACATCTTGCAGAGAGTTTGCCTTGATGCTTACCAGGACCACAGCTACCCAACATCAGCACAAATTACAGCAGGTTTTGAAAATGTCATAAAACCAGCATGTAAACGCAAGGCACCGCTGCATGTATTAATACGGTTCCTGTGTAAAGGAACGCAACAGGCTGCTGTTCAGGAGAGCTAACCTCCCCTATCGTATTAGCCACTTACGAAAGAAAAGGAGAGGGGAAAAAAAAAAAAAAAGGCAGCCTTCAGCACTGCCCTCCTGTGCTCAGCCCGCAGACCTCTGCAGCAGTATTTTCCATTCTTTTGAAAAAAACAGAGCCAGAAGTTCAGCTATCTGAACCAAACTGCCTAATGCATATTTAATGCAGCGACAGGAATTTATACTATCTGAGAATCTGGCCTGGTATTTTTATTCTCTCTCTCTCTTTTTTTTCCAACCCAAACCCCCATATTATTCTGAAAGACTCCCATCCTTTCCTTTCTACCTATGTGCACGAGTGCGTCAGGGCTGATTCCAGCCCCTTCAGCTCCTTTCTTCGAGCAGATTTTTTTTGCAGAGCCATCTGCCACATTCCTGGTTTTGCATCATTTCCCTCCTACCGGGATGTTATTGAATAAGCAGCCGCAGCACCAAAATGGAAGCATTTAATTCCCTGCTCCATGCAGCTCTCTGCTAGGGTGCATCGTGAGCGCTGCTGGCATCGGGCATGGGCAGGGGGAAAGGGACAGAGGGAAGAAAGGAGAACAGTAAGTGGGGAGAGGCAATGCACCCATTCCCAGTGGATGGGGCTGTTTCCAGGATGCTCCTACACAGAGCTAGGGATGTTTATGAAGTGGTACTACGACAAAGAGCTGCCCCTTCATGCCCTGACAAAGTGCTGCAGATGCTCTCCAGAGCTCCCGTCCAGCCTCAAGTATTCTGTAATTTTTACTGATAACACAGTCCTATGATAACTTTCCTCATGCTACTAGCTGTCAATATTTTCAAAACCTTGGAGCAGACAGAGGAGGCTCACCAGGGAGCTGAGTGGCTGGGGGCAGTGCCGGGAGGTCGGGATGCCCTCACCCACCTCCGCAGCCCCAGCCTGGGCACCACACACCCCATAAACGTGGGAAATTCTGCACGGCTGCGTGCATGCTGCAGCTGGCAAGGGGGCATCTTCAATAATCCTGCAACTCTTTCCAGCTCTGGGCTCGGCCAGTTATTGTAAAGTAAGTGTTTCGGTTAACATTAGTCTATGCGTAACTCCTATCATAGGGGAAATAATTTCTAAAAATAAAAAGGAACACTTACCTGAAAATGCACGTTTCAACATAATGCGATAATGGAACTTCCCCACCGTGATGACACTTTTCTTGTATGGAAAATATGACAGAAATACGTACAAAACACAATTTTGTCATGAATTAGACTTCCCGTAAGGAAAGGCAGCCCCCCTGGGACCTCCCCCAGACCCAGCTCCCCGGCCGCTGGTGGCAGCAGCACTGTGCCGGGTCCTACATGCCGAAGTCCCTTTGTCACCAGGCTCAGGGCTGATCTGCCACAGGTGCTGCAGCACCAGCCTGCGCAGGGACAGTTTAAACGGGGTTTTGCTGCAGAGGTGAACGGCTGTGGAACCTGAGCGTGCTCTTCCACATGTACACGGAGACCCACCACCCAAGTGGCATCTGGAGAAGCCTCGTGGCAAGCCCCGGCTGCCGTGGCCACAACCATGGCCATGCCAGAGGGCAGGGATGAAGCCACAGCTCTTCTCTTGTAACTGCACGTCTGCTCCATCCATTTGATTTAAAAGCAAGAAGTTCTCAATTACCCTGAATTAATATCAGAATATTGTTGTTTAGTATCAGAAGTGATTTCCCTTAACCCCGAGACTGCCCGAATCACCTCCTCTCCTTGCCATCTCACAGGAGAGCCCAGGGTAGCTGCCTCTGTGCTGGATTTCTCTTCAAATTGCAAGTACAGTTTTTCAGTAAGAATTAAAAAGCTGGTTTCTGCAATTAATGGAGTTTGGGCTCCAAAATACAGCCCAAAATGCAGTGGTTTTATTTGCAGCACAAGGTAACTGTCCATTGGAGATGCTGGGGAAGAGACACGAGAAGAAAGAACTGTTGTGTTAAATGAGAAGAAAATTGTTTGTGGTCAGAGGATGCCTCAGGAACATATGGCTACCATGAAACCTGAGAGGAACCTACCCATCAGTCAGTTAGAAAAGGAAAAAAGAAGAAGAAAAAAAAAATACATTTAAAATAAATTCTGCTCTTCGAATGAGAATATTTTAATTATGAGGCAAGAAACACAAACCCAGACCTCAACCCTTCCCCTTGAATACACGATTTCTCCAGCAGCCCCATGCCTCTCCAAACACCCACCCAGCCATATGCTGCTCAGCACCAAAATAGAGCACTTTAATCTTCAGGGTTTTGGCAGACCTAAAAAAAAAAAAAAAAAGCCTGAAGATTTTAGAGACTGCCTTTCTGGGATGGAAAACCTATTTCTCTTCATACTGAAAAGTACCGTTTGCTGGTGCAATACAATACGGCCCCACAGTCGGGGCATTTTCAGGCTCTGAGTTACATGGATGTGTCCCAGCTGCTGCCCTGCAGAGAGGAGGGAGACCTGCTGCAGCACCGGCTCCTCCTGCCCAGCTCCCCTGCTGGCATCCACGGCACGGGAAAGGCTCTCAGGGGATGGCTGAGAGACTTATTTAATTACACCATAAACCTGGCAGCCAATTTTTAAGCTGAAAATAATGTGCCATTTGGTATGAACTGTATCAATAGAAGGGTGAAATGCGGCACAGAGCTGTGTTTGGAAATAAACTTTCCTTATTTAGTGTTGCTGGTCTAATGTATGTATTAATCTGTCAAGTATCTTTGCAACACTAAACATTTTGAGGCAATCAATTCATCAGCTGCTTCAAACAAACCTGCTCCTGTACCACCATGACTCCTGCTCCTGGCCCGTGGCTGCCTCGAACAGAGAATTCAGGGTGAGACACCCCCATACAGACCGTGAGCCTCCCAAGAAAGAGAGGAAATCTCACCTACCACCCTCTCTCGGTGTACTAGCATTTAAAAATAATATTATAGAATTTAATTAAAAAAGCGATCACCAGCTGCCCTGGCACTCCTATGTACCCCACAGGTGCCTCAGGGTTAGACCCAGGGGTGATGGGGGTACTCAGCTGGTGGAAACCAGGGGACAGTTGCCAAACAGGGGATATGGGGGACAGATGACCTCCCGCTTTGGGAGAGGGGCTGCCTACGGCAAACCCACCGCATATACCTGGAGAATGGGACTGCCTAGTGCTGGCAACCCCAGCAACCCCGAAACCGTTTCTGGGGACTATTCTGTTCCCTTCTGATACAGGCAACTTCTGACGCTGTGTCTAAACCAGCTTTCCCAGCTGCAGCTCTTTCACCTGCACCCCAGAGCGCCCGTCTTGCACTTGAAACATTCACAGTTCCAGGCTCCACCACCAGCACCTCCCAGCCTGGTACAGCTTCTGTCATGTATTTAAAATTATATGAACAGTGCTTAACACAAGATCCCTTGAACTAAACATAGCATTTGCTGCACAGTCTTCGGGTTTAGCTGACAAACATTTCTTGCAAACATGTCAGGCACACGGAATTTCCTAGGGAAGAGATGCATCAGTTCTGTCAGTGCTGGGGGAAATGACTGTCAGGCTGGACTCTGGGCTGTAAAAGCCTCTTCAGGGAACCAGACACACCTTGCTGCACCATATATATAAATAAATTACATATATATATATATATATATGTAAATTACACACACATATATATATATATACACACACACATATATACACATATATACCAATATATATTTAGAAAGCAAGTTATGCTCTTCAGCATAGTGCTGAATGCCCCTTGGCAGGAGAGCAGCCTTCCAGGTTGCTACAGGGACCCAACCACCAGCACCAATTATCTGTACTGTCCTGCCATGTCAGGAATTACACTTAAATTTACAGCAGAGCCACAAGAGCAACATTATTTGCACAGCTTTTCAGAGGCGATCCATGAGAAGAGCATCTGTGCCTTTGCTGGGAGAAATGGGATGCTTCTGCGGGAGAAGCCAACGCCCAGCCAGGTGCCCCCCCAAAATACGCAGTTTTAAATAGTGCTCTTAGTCCCGGCAGCTCCCACAGAAAATAAACACAGCTGCGTGAAGACAAGTGGGAAACCAGGCAGTATAGCCTTGCAAACACACAGTTGTTCATTAGGCTTCGTTTCCTGACAGCAATTTCAGGTTTTCACGACAACTGTATCTCTATATAGGTCCAGAAATGCCCCTGAGGTTTCAAAATGATCACGAAAACACCTTACAAATCAGGATTTTCTCATCTTTATGCAGTAATTTTTTGATGGTATTGTTGCAGGTAGTTCCTGGAATATGTATGAGCGTATCCACCTAACCCAGCACGGATTTACATTTTGGGAGGCAATGAACATTCACCCCAGGGTTCCCTCCCTCCCCGGCGCGTCGTACGCGCTTCACCACAGGTTCCATACAAACCTGACACAAATCTGCCGTGCTCCCTTTGATCAGGACGTTTCACTTCTTGTTTTCAGTCAGATGCTACATCTCTCAGGTGTTAGTGAGGCGGCAAAACGATGTTCTCCCTTGTACTTCCAGCGCAAATCCCTCTACCTAAGTGTAAAGAGGCGAAAACGACCACGCACACCACTGCCTGCCTCTGCGATCAGCCATGCATGCTCTGCTCAGCCCGACCAGGTGGGAACACTGCTGAAATATAAAGTTGAAATGGCAATATTTTTTGATTTTTTATTTTAAATTTTAATATTTAGAAAAGGATGTCCTTTAGCACGAATCACCGGGAACGTAATGGCTTTGATATTGCCAAGAGCCATGACTGAGCCCCAGGCACCCGGTGGGACATAGCTGGGTTTTGTCCTTCCCACCTGAGCAGTCCCTGCGCACAAAGAGCAGTGAAATCAGTCACCCATCACCTTGGGCTTCCAGCCTTCAGGGACGCAGAACACCACCATGCTGGTCCCTGCCCAAGGACAGTCGCTAAGCCCTGGCCTGGGTTCATAACGAGTCGTTGTGAACTTCAAGGCAGAGAGGATGGAAGATAAAAGATGCCTTTCTTGGAAAAACCATGGAACTACTTCACTTCCCCCTCACCCCTCAGAAGAAGCGTGCAGAGCTTTGTAGCTACGATGACATAGATGCTGGCGACGTGAAACCACGCACCATGTTATCTTAATAACAACAATTTTAAAATGGACCCAGCACAGAGAGATTAACATTGTCTTGTCTCCGATGCCCATGGCACAGCTTCGGCAGCCTCAGACGAAAGCCCAGAAGAGCTCGAGTGGTGGGCTGAAGCCCTCCAGCTGGTGAGTGGTGGGATTGGCCCTCCACCCACGCAGGGGTGCTCTGCAACTTCAGCCCTGGGCTCCTCCTTACAAACAAGAGACCCCGCTACCCCTTTTACCCAAGGACGTAGCAGTGGGAGTGTTAACCTGAGGAGTGAGCAGGAGGACACCACAAGGTACGGTCCTGGCCACGGTCCCCACAGGAGCCAGTGAAGAGCATTCCACTGCTATGCGCCAGCAGTCCCAGAGGATGAGCTGTTAGAGGTGTTTTATCTGGGTGGTTTGGAGGCAGGCTTAGACTGGAGCTTTCGACACATGACCATCCCTGGAGGTATTCAGAAGATGTGCAGCTGCAATGCATAGGGACCTGGTTTAGTGGTGGGCTTGGCAGTACTGGGTTAACAGTTGGACTCGATGATCTTAATGAGCTTTTCCAAACTATCTGATTCTATAAACAGTTTTAGGACAAAAAAAGAAGCTAAAAGGGACAGCTCACCTTCAGTATTTCTGCCCAGAGATGCCTGGTCTGTCCTTCTCCATCCCCTCCTGTACCAGCCATCCCACCCTCTGCATGGAGCTCCCCACAGGACCCACCCATAACCCCTTCCTTGGGGACCACGGGGGTATGCAGGCCTCATGGCCCCCTGGAAAGGTGAGTTTTCCCTCAGCAGAGCTTCAACTTCTCTGTCCTCCTGGAGAAGCCGTGGTGGAAGCTGACTGGTGGTAGGGTGAAGGACCCGAAGAGATACAGGGACCACCTGGCAGCTTTCTTCCCTCTGAATTAATGTACCGGGTCAAGGTCTCAATGGCACATGTCAAGAAGATGTCAAGAAGCCTTACCACTCGTAACCAATAAATAGTGGGTCTTTCCACAGACTGGAGATGTGACAATCAGCCTCCCAACCCAAGGTCTCCCCTTCCTACGCGGTGAGCAGGGCACCTCAGCGTTACCTACAGAGCTCCTGCTCCGCTAAACCCACGCTTCCCTGCGGACAAAGTTCCAAAAAAGCATCTTCATGTATTCAGCAACTCCACATTTTTTTTCTTCCCCTTTGGTAATATATTTGACTGATCTCTACAGATTTCACAGGTGCATTCACATCACCAGGTGCACAACATTTCAGAGCAGATCCTTCATTTGCCACGTCATCAAACCTCTCCCATATTAAAATAAAAATAAAAATCTCAAAATAAACCAGGGCCAACATTTCCTGATGCAAAGGCAGGAAAGGCAGATAAGGCTTGGAGTTATTGAATGCCATTTTCTTCGTATGGCCTCATCTTCCATTATGGTTTATATACAAAGCATCAAGAAGATAATATAGCAGAAAATAATTTCCTGCGGCGTGCACAGGAGTGAGA
Organism: Falco cherrug; assembly: GCF_023634085.1. Lineage (NCBI taxonomy): Eukaryota > Metazoa > Chordata > Aves > Falconiformes > Falconidae > Falco > Falco cherrug. The sequence continues at coordinate 42,516,686 of NC_073704.1, read as the reverse complement.
CTATTACAGCAGTCAGTGAAGGTTAATTAGTGACTATATATATTGCAATGTGATGTCATGCAGCGTACTCCTTATTTCCATGTGCACCCCAGGAGAATAAACAAGCCACAACTCAAAGCTGTACTGTACAAATAGCCATATGCCTATGAGGAGTTTCTAATTTTATATACAAACACTCTTCCTTACATTCGGATCGCACTGGTATTAACTCTCAACAGGCTGGTTTAAAATCCTGTAAGTCTGGGCCCTTTTTGACATTTCTGGGAAAATCGTTGAGTTTTCTTTCTGAAAATTTCAAAAGTGAGTCAGTATTTTTGACATTTCCTTGTGAATTTTGTATGGTATTCTTTTTCACTTCCAATCCTAAATGCCAGTGTATGGCTTTCTTTCCAGGAAAAGACCTGTTGGGCGGCAGAGGTGCCTCCGCACATTCATACAGTCCGAAGCCGAAGGAGTTAACAAGAAGTGCTTTGAGCTGTTTAGGTGGATCACCACCAAAGACCTGATCAAATTCAAGACCAGCATTCACCAGTTTCCAGCACTTGCCCAGCTTTAGGTTAAATGTGAAAAATGAAGTAAATCCAAGAAAGTAATAAGAAAACCTTTGATGTACACTTAAAATCTAGCAAGCATGACAGAGCTGAAGACTCTTCCCAATTCAAAGAATTGCTAAATATTTCTCAAAATATGCTGGTGGAATGGGTTGACTCCTTGGGGACAAGCACCTGCCAAGCCACCAAGGGAAGGCGGCGTGTTGGCTTTGCCCACGGCTGCAGGAGAGACCTGTCTGGGCAAGGGTGAGATGGAGAGGTTGAGGAGGAGGGCAAGAGATCGAGATGGATGGGCAAGAGAATGGAGGAGAAGAGAAGAAGGAGGAGAAGGAGGAAGAGGAGGAGGAAGAGGAGGAGAAGGATGTGGGAGAGGATGTGGAGGAGGAGAGGCTGCCAGAAAGTACTCAGTTCACCAATAAGTGCTCTGGAAAACCACCACCACCATGAAGCACTCTACGGAAAACCACCTCTCCTTCACCCCCCACCCCAATTTCTCCCTTTCATGATATCACTGTGTTCAGAAATTCAAGATGGCACAAACACTGCCAGGACTGTGTGAATTATCATTCTTTGCTATAGAAAAGTCATTTAAAGGTGGTATAGATTTTTCTTCTGAGACATACAGCTTTTTAACCCATGGAACGACACAACCAAATGTGCCAAATTACAACCGCCCTACTCCCATGTCCAAGTGGGGCCCCACAACCTTGGGCCAGCACTGCGGCACGTGGTCGTTCTCCTCGTTCCACATACTTCCAGCTGCTCCAGTCTTTCCTCAGAGCCCGTTTGATACCCACAGATTTGCAGGGCATTGATTAGCCCCCCCAGACACTGCTTTTCAATGCAGCAGCAGCAATGCTATGCCAAAATGAATCAGATTTCCAACAGAGACATTATAAAAAAAAATACAATGTAAATATTCTGAATTATTAGGTGAAAAAGGGTGAGTTACAGCAAAACCGAAGCCTCTTCTCCTACTTTGAACTCCGCATGCTGGAGCCAGTGAAGATGGACACTCCACTGCAGTTTTGAAGGCTGGGGACCTGCTGCTGAGATCACAGCTAATCCCTCTTACACAGCCCGCCAAGCGGTGCCTGCGCTCCCCGCATGCACGGCAGCAGGACAGAGGGGCTGGCACTCACCTCCTTCCCTTAGCAAGGCAAGGAACACAGCACTTTTATGGCAAAATTCAGTGATTTTTGTGAAAAACAAGACCAGAAAGAAATTAACAAAACCATTCAATAAATACACCATTTATCAAGAGTAATTTAAAGCTAAGTGAACCAAGAAGAACGTTGCTGTTTGTTAGCCTGGCACCATGCACGTATAAAACTGCAAACTGCCCTTTTGGTTAAATGCCGCAGCCAGGAAACACAGTGTTAGCCTCAGACTAGAAAAGCTGATCTTATAATCCCAGACTGAGTTACAGCAAGAACATTTTTCTAGTGATATCCTGAGCATCGGGAGGAAGGAAGGAAAGAGCGTGATGCACACACCCCCCAAGGGCAGCTGCTTCCAACCTGGCACCGTGCTTGGAGAGCTAACCAAGATTTCACTTCAGGAAAAGATAAATCTGATTTACCTATATTTTGGGGATTTATGCTTGGAGCCCGGAGGCTGAAGTAGGGAAAACTTAACTCTGACAATAAACACTGTGAATAATGTTGCCCTTGACACAATTCTTCCTCCATCCCTCCAAGGACAAACAACCCAGGCCATGCAGGTGGACTGCTACAGCAGCTGAGGTACAGCCTTTAGCAGACCAATAAACTTGTTTATCTAGTCCAATTTGCAGCTGCATTATTGTTAGGAAAACGTAACTTTCCAGGTTTAATAAAGATACGCATTTTAATGAATAATCAGTCTCCAGATAGATAATGAAGCAAGTGGTACTTGCAGATCCGACTCCCATTTTTCCCCACCTCTTCCTTACTGTAATTTTTTCCTGTATTAAAAGTCATGTACAGCAACTTTAGAAACACAAAGTATAGCCAACAGAAGAAAGAAGTATATAATTCCAAGGACAAATACCCAGACTGACACTCTCCCTGGTAACTGCTGAGGACAAACCTTCAGTCTCAGAGGGTCTTTAGTGAACACAAGGAAGAGGGGCTTGGGGAAGAAGTAGAGGAGTTCGAAGAGCCTGAAGGTGACGCCTGCACCCATATTCCTCTGACCATCACCCCCATGGCAGTGGGAGGACGGCACACGGCCGGATCCTTCTCCCAAAACTACGGTCCTACCCAGGCTGCTGGTCGCTGCTGGGTGCAGTGGACACATCCCTCCTGCGCTGCCATGGGAAAGGGGTGCGCGGCCAAATCCCCCCTCCAGACCCAAAGCCACTCCGGCAACCACGAATCTGGCCCAGACTGACTGCTTTGCATTAGACACCATCTTTCCCCTGGGGATTCCGACTCTTAACGGCTGAGATATTCCATCACAGGTTTTCCTCACAAATGCACTGTGAAAAAAAATGGAAAAGTGTTTTGTCAAGAGCCAAAGCGCCTGCTGCATCGTGGGCTACCCGGGTGCCCTGAGCATCCTCCACCCCAGCCCACCGGCACCGGCGCCGGCTGGCACGCTCCTTGGCACGCCGAGGCTGGATCTGGACAGCACATAGCCAATAGAGTTGCAGCATTAAAAATAATCTGACAAGATACTGAAAAATAACCCTGGGAAAATGACCCACAAGGAAATGCAGTGGTCACCTTAACTGCAGGCTTGGGTTGGTTTGCCACTTGTGTTAATGTGTAGAACATATATAATATATATGTATAGTATCATATACCCAAGAAGGAAACGGAAAGCTGTGTTCCCCTCGGGCTTTCCCCTTGGCTGCCTCTGCACAGAAACGCAGCAACACCTCCCCTCCGAGCACCCTCAGCGTGCTGGCTGTTTTGGCACCAATGCTGCTGCTTTTCAAGCTCCCAGGTATCAGATGAGCCATCTCCAGCACAGAGGACAAGGTCCCACCTCACGGGACACCGTGCTCGATGCCTGCACCCGGCTGTGCAGTGTGGCTTGTGCCCGAACCCAGGCACGCACCCTCACCCAGCTATTCCTCGGCGGGATTAAGCAGCACGCTGTGGCAGGAAGCACAGAGAAGTGACCGCTTCATTTGGTGGGGAATACATTAAATGCAGAAAAAATAAAATAAATGAGTTTACAAGCTCCTGTCTGCATGGCCTTGTGCACTTTCTGCAACAAAGGCATGGGGTCATGTGCAGTTTTTCTCCACAAACCCCACATCCCAGCTTCTCAAGTACAAAAAAATGCCATTGCTCAGTTTCTGTAGTTTTAAGCAGTAACATTACACTTCATATACTCAGCTTTGCAACAATCTGGATGCTCGTGTAGGGACAAGTTGAATTAAAACGTTGTTAATTTTAATCACTAAGTCCAACTGCATCTCAAAAAGCCTGGCTTCTAGCAGGAACTGTCCAATGATGTGACCAGATACTCTCCAGAGTGTATTTCTGCTCTTTGCGATTTGCAAAAAAAAAAAAAAAAACCACATTCTTTTTTTTTTCTTTTTTTTGTCTATTACTCACTTCTCTGTGCACTGAGGTATGAAAAGCCATTTTGTGCATTTTCAAGCTATTACCCTTCTTCCGAAAGATCCAATGTTCCTGACACCAAAGAGAGGGACGGGGTCTTCTGCTGCTGGGTTGCTGCTGCTTTTCTGTTGCAGCCCCTCACATAAACCACAACACGTACGTGCACCTCATGGACAGTGTACGGCACTAACTACAGGTGTGAGCATCATTTCATGTAGCACTGGAAAAGCCCAAAGGTCTGCTTCATCCACTGTGCTGGGTTCATCACCATGGCCACCTACCTCACTATCACCAGCAAACCATCTCATATTTATATTTTTTTATAACCTTCTGGATAGCAGGCACTGCTGCTCGTTTTACACATTTTTTTTTTTCCAAAAAAACACATGCCTGTTATTTCCACACACCTGTTTTGCGTCTCACAGGGAGGAAGGTGTTCATGCAGTGCTGCAGGCACCCAAGTAGGGGCATCTTACCCGCTCTGTGCAGTGCCGGTTGCACATCACCATCTCAGCACCTTCCACAAACCCCGGGGAAGTTACTTTTTTCAGTAGCACAGCCAGAGTCCCCCAAATCCGGCTGTTCCAAAGCACCTGGGCCAGACCCACCTCCGTGTTCAGGAGGAGCAATCGCAGCAGCCAGAATCGCGTATTGCACTACCTGAAAGTCATTAATTATTTTGTTTGTGTTTACTGATGTTCTCAGGTTGATCTGTTCAACACTAATGAGCCATTTACTCTCAATTAAGAAGCCTCTCTCAGAACAGAGCTCTAATTCCAGTGAGTTTTGCTGATGAATTAATTACAATGTGAGCTCAGCCTTCTGCAGGAGCCTCTCCTCCCCTCGGAGTGAGGTCCCCTGAGCCACGGCACCCAGAGAATATTATTTACCTTAACGCTACTGCTAGCGACACATTTGCATAAGTAATATACACCAACAAACATACTTAAAAGTGGAAAGACGGGATGGTTTCACGGGCATCATGGATCACACAACATCTTGAGGCATGTTTGTCAGGCAGGCTTTAAAGTCTTAAGCTCTTCCAGGTTAAAAAAAAAAAAATATATATATATATAAAAAACCCTCCGCTTTTTGTTATGTATGAGGTACTTAGTATAAAGCATTACATGAATTTCCCACAGCTTTAAAATCCTGCCCAGGTCTGGCTGCTGAGCAATCCTGTAAGAAACAGCCACAAGCAGAAAAATCCTGCACTGGGATGCCTGCTTGAAAAGAAATATTAATATAAATCTGTGCTATTTCATCACGCAACATTAAGTCAGCAATGTTCCACTGTGGGAAATTTCATCCCCATTACTGTGTACCGCGTGAATTTAAAGCATCTGCAGCATAATGAGGAAGACGAAAGGAGCTCCAGTGAAATACTGTGAATATGCTTAGCACTACGGTTTGCATCCCGTTAGATGGCTGCAGCTAATGTATGTGAAGTGTCATGCTACAAAATAAAAAGGCAAAAAAGGATGAATAATTAATAGGGCCCTGAAGGGTAGTTTGGAAGATAGCTATATTTAGAGAGAGGCTCTAGGGTCTGCTTTCTATCCGGTACTTGGGCTGTGGACCCTCAGTCGCTGCAGATGGAGCGAGCGCCCTGCGAACCACTGCACTGCGATGCATCGCCCCACCACTGCTAGTAACACCTGAGGTTTTAATGAATGTTATTACAACTTGGGGTACAACCAACTTGTAACGAGACAGTGCCACCGGAGATATTTTTCAGGCGCTGAGGCATGTATCAGCTGGAAGTGATGGCCCCTTCCTCTGTGCCAAAGCACAGCTCCTGGGGACGAAGCTCCAGGTCCGATGGCTGTAAGATGATGGGCCAGCTCGTGGGCACACCAGTGCGAGGGAAGGATGCCCAGGTAGCCCCGGAGAAGGTAGATAACCCCAATATGTTTCCAGTGAAGTTTCTATACTGTAGCCATCAGCATCTCCAAAAGGTAAAATTGCCGTTCTGAGATGCAAAACACTTGGGAGCAATTTCTGTGCTACGTGGAAGGTGACAAAATGGAGACGAGGAACTAAGAAGAAAAGCAAAAACCAACCTAATTATTGTGCTGCAGAACCTGCTGAGAGGCAAAAACTGTGAGATACACTAGGCTTGGTCATGTCACGACAAGACGGACGGTTCAGCCACCTTGAGCTGAAGGGAAAGGCAGATGAAATCCATTTCAGAAAACTGCCAGCCCAGGCAAGGGGCACCCAGTGGCACAGCACCCACACGGCGCAGCATCACCCTATCACACCTAGCTGAGCTACCGCTACCGCTGCGAGGACCCACATCCAGGCAGGAACCCCCCAACCTCAGAAGATGCTCACTGGGGCTTTTCGGGTTTACTGCTATCGTAGCTCAGTGTGCTGAAGATGTCTCCAGCAACTCTTAACAGACCATTGAGAAGGCACGTCCCTGACTCAGCCCCAGCCTGGCTCTTTGCCAGTTACAGAAAATAAGGGAGGCGATCAATTCTGCCCAGCTCTCCACAACTGGAACTCACGGAAATTAACATTTCAAAGAGCAACTTGCTGGTGAACGTGGATTGCTGAAGAATTAATTCCCATGCAATGCATCATCCAACTTGTTGGAAAAGATACGGCAGTAACACGTGCCATGGGATGGAGGCACAAGCTTCTAGCCATAGTTAGACATTAAAAGCTCATTTCAAGTATTTCCCCCTGTGGGCAATAGCTATTTAAATGGACAGTCCTGGGGGCAATGACACCAACTTGCACACCACCGCAAAGTAAAGGCCACCAGAGACTCTCCTGCCTATTCCCACCCCGTGTATTTTGGGAGATCCCAATAACCTTAACACTTCTCAGCTTCCAAAACACGCCCTGTGCACCCCTGCCCAAAGCAACCCCTGCTACCCACTGCACACCCCATCCCAGCCGGACCCCTGCAGAACCAGCTCAAACTCTGACCCATAAGCTGAAAACATGGGCAGACATGAAAATCCACTTGAAATATTTTGGCTTTAAATTTTAAAGACATAGATATTCACTCCTAGAAAGCACTGCTGCCTCAGGTGCCAGAAGGCTTATTCTGTATCACCTTGATCAGGTGTTTCTAGGAAGCAACAGATGGGTTTCAGCTTTTCTTGGGCAAAGTCCCTCTATGTTGCTCTCCTGAAAAGACAGGAGGTGAAGAGTTGTGTTTTCACAGGTGAACTAGAGGAAAGGCTGTCATAAGAGAACAGAAAATTCATATCCAAATGAACCCAACACCAACAGTACCACTTGGAAACATAATTTCCCATTAGGAGTAATAGTAATAATATGACTTGAACAATAAATCTTAATGCCAGAGGGAGCCACTTTAGGAACACTGCAATCTGCATGCTCTTCAAGCACCAAAATTGGGCTCGTTTACATTAAGAAAAATATTTTTTGCTATGTATTATTCCTGCCCACACTCCTTTTGGTTTTAAATATTTTTCTAATTCTTTTCTCTCTTTTTCTTAAGCCATTTCCTTCCTTTACCAGCAAAATACTTATTGGCACATTCAAGCTCCAATCTGGCAGCAAAACTCCAAGAGAGAGGAATTCAGAGGATGACGCCAGGTACCAGCTAACTAACGATTAACTGCTCCATGGCCCCAAGCCACCCGCAAACCAACAGCTTCCTCGGATATTTTTTGCCTAAAGATGTGGCAGTAACTGGGGAGGATTCAGTGGGACATCCACCCCTCTGCTGCTGGTCAGTCACATCCAAATAACTGGTGTATTTGAAACAAAAGTCAACTTTAGCCATAGGAATAACAAAACACAGAGAAAAAAAAACAGTTTACTTTTTGCAAACCTTTTCTCACGCATCTATTTTTCATTAATTACTGACATTTCTGTCAAGTTCTGTGTGATTCTGCATTTCTTTGGTAACTCGCAAGTTCTTATTGGCAAAGCACATTAAACACGACGAGGGGGTGGGGAGCCAGAGCCTCTCGGGTGTGCCGCGGATGCACATGCTTTCTGCACTGGATCACCTCTGGATCAGTTTTGGCCTCTTTACTGCCTCTTAGCTAGGGTAACGATTCCTAAATTAGAGATCTTGCACTTCCAGTGCTGTTAGAGCATTTATCTTCACAGCTGTGAACTTGGTGGAAACACAGCTTTTAATGTGGGAACTAAAATTACAGCTCTGGGAGCGGCGGTGAAAGGGGGATGACCAGCAGAAAGCGCCCAGGCAGTCAATGGGCTGGGAACATCCACCTGGATGTTCTCCACATGGAAAGGAATCTAAATTCAGCACCGAAAGCAGCACTTCACTGATTCCCAGCTCCGTCCAGCCAACTCTTTACTACCCTTGCACCTTCCTGTACTCTGAGGTCATAATTTTAACTCTGAAGTTGTTCCAGCTCCCAGTTACTCCAGTCCCCAAAGCACTCTGGGAGCCAGATCTGCCAGAAACCCACACCCACCCCACGTTAAAAACACGGCGAGGGGCAGGGAAAGCCTCCTGGGTTTGCTGGAGAAGCCACTTTGCAATGCAAAACTGTGAAATGGCTAACAGCAATCGATCAAAGAGAGACTGAAAGACCTGAACACCACATAGCCTAGTCTGACATGGTGGCGTAGACATGTCCTTAATCACAAACAATTAGTCACGCTGTGTCCTCGGTTCTTTATGCAGGAGATGGGAGCGCTCAGCTTTGTCCTGAATTATCCTGCTGCAGACGCAAATCAATATCTTAACGAGGAGCAGAGGAAATCTTGTTAGAAAAATTGTTGCTCCAAGAGGCCACTTCATTTTTAACTACATTTATTTCTGCGTTTCTGAGTTCTCTTCCCTTAGACCTGCCCGAACGAGACATGTGCTGGTTCCCAGTGGGGTTGGGGTGCCCAGCTCACACCGAAGCACCCATGGGACCCCGCAGCAGCACTCCCACTGATATTCCTACAAATCCCACTCTCCGCCTGCGGAAGGGATGCAGACACGAACTCCCACTGCAGTAGCGACAAGTGCAGCCGCAGCCCCTGCTCCTCACGGCTTTACCCAAAACGCGCGTCCCCCCACGCCAACACTGTTCCCCGCAGCCCCTGGCACGGGCTGGAAGCAGCCGGGCAGGGCAGCGCTCACCTCTCCCAGATGTTCCAACCATTTTCCAGGTATTTTTACAGCCCCCACTGGACCCACACATATGCACTTCGCCCCTGACCCCGTGCTCTCCCCGCAGGTCACAGTACCACCTCCTCGCCAGGGACTGCTACTGCCGCTGCTGGCGCTGGGGGAGCCCGTTAGGGTGAACGGCTTGGGGGGGTAACTACTTTTTTAAACCTTTGCCTTTTTAACAGGTAAGTAGGCTTTTCATATTGTTTGCTTAGCTCAATCATAGGTCATTAGTTTTATTTTTATTTTAAGCTGGCAGAAGCGCTGCCGGCTCTGCAGGGGCAGAGCCAACTGCACATGATATACATTTAAAAAAAAATTAAAAAAATAGTAAGAGTTGCTAATCAGCATCCCATTAGTCCTCAGTACATATAGGCGTATTTCCCCTCCCTTGCTGAGCATGACCCGACGTTGCCGTACCCTGCACTGCCCCACCAGTGAGTGTGCAGGGACCCTGAGGGTGCTACTGGCAGGGGGGGCAGTGGCTCTGCACCCCTGCAGCTGTTCCCTGTGCTCACACTGGGCTGCAAACATCTTTGTACACACATCACACCTCCTGATTAATGTTCTGTCACCGGCACATGCATTCTTGTAATTGCTAGTGATATTTCATGCATATTATGTTAAGTTCTTTACTTTCCTTTTTTTTTTTTTTTTTTTTTTTTTTTGCCTTAAGTATATCAAGGAGTTGACTTTCTGTGAGTACACAAATTTTGCAAGCACATATGGTGCTGGCAGAACAAAAAACCCAAAAGAAACAAGCAATTCCACCACCAGACAGTAAAAAGGTCTATAAAGTCTCTTTATCCAGAGATTTATTGATTGTGGGATTAGTGCTGGTTCAGCGCGTTATCTGTGTGAGACTGTGGCAGGCATGATGCAGTCCTGGGCTGGAAATCATCCGTTGTTTATTCAGCTTCTGGATTTGCTTTATGCATGTGCCCTACCAATTGTGTTTAAATTCTTCCTGTTGTTAGAAATTTATTCCATTCCTCTCCTAGAAGGATTCTTTGTGCTCAGGTGTTGTCACAAATGATAAAGATTCATGGAACCATTGTATGACGAAGGTGCTAAGACCTTGGCAATGAATTGTGTGTGCTTACATGAGTGTAGCGCTCCCTGATACACAAAATACCATGTTATCTCCTTATCCTGTGTCCAGGCACAGATAACGACAGTTTTACGTGTAAAGTGCAGGCACTCGCTGCATAGAGAAGCTCAGTAGCACCAATCCAAGGCTTCACAGCACAGACCTGGCCAAGGAGTTCCGGACAACATTTGTGAGGGGTCATAAAAAGAAAGAAATGCAAATACGACCTACTCGAAAGGACTGCCTGGGGGAACCCCAAAATGCTGATTTTTCTTCTCTGTCTTGCAATATTTCAGTGCCAAATCACCATGCTGGAGACATGCCCGTTCCAGTCGGAGTGTGTAACCAGACTGCCGCCCCACTGCTACAAGATAGAAATTAATCCCCCCCCACTTCCCACAGTTCGCATTTTGGGGCTCAAGGAAGGCCGTGGCCCCAGGGCGAACATGCGGCCGGCTCCCAAGGCATGGCACAGCGTGTGAGGAGCATCACTGGAAAAGCATGCAGGAGCTGCCAATTAATTAAGCCATAGATGCAAGGAAGTATTTAAACCATGACACGATGATCAGATCCAAACGGAATTCCCAAATGCCCCAATAAAGCACAAATGTTGACTTTTGCTAATAATCCACAAAAGCATTTTAATGTCTTTGTGATAACTGCCCCTGAGCAGCACGGGGGCTGCCTGCACTGCGGGAGCAGAGATGCTCCCTGCTCCCCTCCAGCTGCTGCCCGACAGCACTGCCAGCGAACGCAGTTCCCATGGTACCACCACAGACCAAGAACCTATCCCCTCTCAGAAAATGTCTGGTCATCTCCCCCAGGGAACAGAAAAATGGGCTGAGTTCTGTATCTTCTTTACAAAATAAACCACCGTTGCCCTTCTGGTGACCTGTCACACTGCCACCGGTGATTCGGTGGATGCTGCAGATGCCAACAGGGCTCAGGTCCAGCTGCTCATTGAAGGAGGCTGGCAAGGAGACAGGAGAGCTTGAGTGTGCAGAAGAAAGCTCTATACTCAGATGGCCTCCGAGACACTTCACTTCCACACCGTAGGTAGACAGGCAATAGTGAAGGCTCGTCATAACTCTGCTAACGCTTATATTTAGCTGGAAAAATCAGACCAGGCACATCAGTTACCCGATCACTGTATTTATCGATGTTTTTGAATGCAACAGCAGTTACAGTACAATGATCAAACACCTCTCTGAAGCCCCTACAACCATGCATCACCTTGGCTATGGCTTAGCACACTGCATATTTATCTCCAAAAATTCAATATATTGCATAAAGGCCCTTAACAAATAATTGGCCAGCAGCAATGTGCGCCAGCACCCAAGCAGCGCACGCAAAGGTGCCGCCTTGTATTTTCTTTACACAAGTAATCCAAAACAGCAATTCCTACCAAAAAGCTTCTATACTGTAGACACCGAATATCAAACAACAAGCAAGGTTCTTCCTAATGCTCACTAAGAAATTAACTCTTAGATATCAGATAACTATTTTTTTAAGAAGATTGAAACTTTCTAGAACTTCTGAGGTGAATTCCACAAGCTCCTAAACATTTTTCCACAGAAATACATCAGAAATTGTGCTTCATGATATGAAACGCCTATCAGTACTTAGGGATCCTCAGGTGATTAAGAAACCTTTTAGCAAGTCATACATGACAGGAGACTGAAATCAGGTCAAATTAAGGAACAAAATTATTTTAGCAAAGTTAATTCTATCTCTTTTGCTGCATTTCTGCTCCCTGCCTACCAAGAGAGCTGTCTGTACTGGCCAGGGAATGTGCAGTTGTAATACCACCAATGCATAATCCACAAAAGGCAAATATTTTTTTGTCTAACAACTTGCCAAAATATATTTTCCTCCAAGCAAAGACCAAGCATAAAGAATTTCAGTCTTGGAAGTTAACTGGCTGGAAAGTTATAAATAACTGGAAGCAGAGAATTACAGCTCAAGTACAGTCCTGACCCTAGCAGGAAGGAGGGCAGCCAGTGGCTACGCAGATCTCCCAACAAGAAGAAACGTTCCTCACTTTGATTCAGAAAATGAGAATTTACTGAAATAAGAGGGGAAATGTGCTTCTTCATGCGAGGTTCGGCCATCCCCATAAAGGCAGGGCTGGCTGCCTAACACTCGCCACCTGCAGCTGTGCCTTACCCAGCGCTGTCAGGTCCACGGCCGGTGGGTGGGATGGTCTGACACCGGTGGGGACCAGCACCCCGCCATCCCACCTCCGTCAGTGCTTGCAGTCCCAGCCAGCTGCACACCCGCCGGACGCATCTGGACACCCTGACCCAACGCCTTGCTCTGGGTGACCACATCCTATTGCCCTCCACATCAACCTACCCAGACCCAGTCTGCAAGGGTTTACACACCACTGCTGAAACCAGAAGGACTGAGTTTGCTATGCAGTGCAGTGAGATTCATGACTTATTAATCTACTGCACAAGTAATATGTTGAAGAGCTACAGAAAGTTAATAGGTTGAGGGAAAAAAGACAATGAACCTATAATAAATATTGCAATTGGAAGACACACCGTTCCTAGGTTCCCCAGTATCTTCTATCAATGCTGTGATGACATACAGATAAAAAATTCTTTGCCCCTCCATGTATCCAGCCTGCCCTGAAGCCTTTCACTCATTGTAAGGTGACACACCAGAAGCAGGTCAGATCAAAAGTGCGCAGCCATTGTAGATAGCCACACAGGAAAGTTTTCATAGAATCACAGGACGGTTTGGGTTGGGAGGGACCTTAAAGCCCACCCAGTTCCCAGCCCTGCCCCGGGCAGGGACCCCCCCAGCCCAGGCTGCTCCCAGCCCCATCCAGCCTGGCCTGGAGCACTGCCAGGGATGGGGCACCCACAGCTGCTCTGGGCAGCCTGGCCCACCGCCTCGCCGCCCTCACGGGGGAGAATCAGTAAAGCTTTAATCCCCATCACATTTGCTAATGGCTTAATTTTTGACTTTGAGATTAAGTCAGTATAACAAGCCGAGATAATAATCTTTATTGGATACCTCCAATACCAGGTCAGTCTGAAATACCTCTATCGGACTTTGTCTCCGGAAGGTAGGATGGCTCCTGCGTGCAGAGAGCCAGCAGGCGGGCTGCACCCGAGGGGGCGGGCAGGGGCTACAGCCCACCGCCCCCCGCAGCACTGTGCCCGCAGGGATGCAGCCCACAGCCCAGGTGGCAGCACCCCACGCTGCCCTCCTCACCACTCGCTCCTCTAGCTGCCCCCTCCAAAGCCCGCAAAGCCAACTCAGACAGGCAGGGGAGGCAGGCAGGAGGAGCAGCCCCAGAAAGGGAGGGTGTTAGAGCCTGCCCAGGGCTGCCTCCCCACCTACGGCCAGTGCCCGCAGGCTGCTCCTCTCACCCCAAACCCAGACCGCAGATGCTCTCCCCCCGCAGATGCTCTCCCCCCGCCCCCCCCTCCCCCCCCCCCCCCCGGAGCTGTTCTCAGCCCAAGCATGGTTTTCCCTCCCTAAAATTCAGGACCTCCTAATTACATTTTGGATGACTCCCTCCCCGGCGCTCTCCTGAACCACCATAGCATTATACCCACGACAGGCTTTTCCCCCTTCTTCCTGCCAAACAATTTTATTGTAAATTAGTTAGCTAAACACAGCACTCAGTGAAGGTTTGATTTTGTTATCACACGCAGCTAAAACAGCTGTCCTCTTCAGCTTGAATCTCACCTTGCCTTGACAAAAAACAACAACCAAACAAACCCCAGACACATAACAAGGTTTTAAACAGAAATTACAACTACTTTATGCAACGCCTAAAACTATGGGAGCCCAGCAGCTAGTACAAAGTGGTGGCAGCAGGCTGCAAATCGCTCCTCCACCTGCAGACACAAGAACAAACCCTTGTTGAGGTTTTTCCATTTAGAGATGGACCCCCAGGTTTTGTAACCCAGTTACGGATTGCTGGCAGCTGTTGGAAGCTGGTGTGACTTTGATTATGGTAAGGCCGCTTTGCCTGATTGCTCTGGGATGTAAGGATGCTTGGTGCCCTGCCGCCAGCACAGAAAGCCCCTCACTTGGGCCAGCGCAGCCTGCGCCCTGCATGCTCCCTCTGCATGCCCCTCAGGTTTAAAAACTTCCAAATGGCAAAGGAAACAAAGAAGTTAATCAGAAGGAAGAGGACAGGATTATGTGCCAATGAAGCCTTTTTCAGAAACGTACATCAAGCGCTGCTGCTCAGTGATGACACTAATTGCACCGGGAAATCCATTTCAGCAATTTGGGAACACAATACTGGGGTTAAACCAGTTTTCCAACTCAGAAAACAGCTGAAGCCTTCAGAGACCTTCCCATGCTGCACCCCACGCAAGCAAGCTTCTGCAGGGAGGTTTTGAGGAAGCAACTATAAACTACGGTCACGCAAAACTACCACATTCAGTGAACCAGCGAGGGATGCTGAGGCACTGCATCCCTCCGCATCCGGATGCTTGCATTGTCGGCAGAACTGGGACAGCACTGCTTCTCTTACTGCAGCTGTAGGATTTCATCTAAACTTGCCTTTTGCTCGGTGATTACGAGTTTTGGCTTGACAAGCAATGTCTATGCTGAAGATAGATCCAGCATGCTGGTTTCTGACGAGGAAAGCTTTGACATAAATACTATTTGTAGTTGTAAGCAGATAAAGCCCTTTGTGCACCAGCCTCCCAGTGCCTGAAGGAGCCGACAGGAAAGCTGGGGGCGCTTCTTACAGGGAATGTTGTGACAGAGCAAGGGGGGGTGGCTTTATGCTGGAAGAGAGTCAATGTAAATTAAATATTAGGAAGAACCTCCCCCCGTGAGGGCGGCGAGGCAGTGGGCCAGGCTGCCCAGAGCAGCTGTGGGTGCCCCATCCCTGGCAGTGCTCCAGGCCAGGCTGGATGGGGCTGGGAGCAGCCTGGGCTGGGGGGGTCCCTGCCCAGGGCAGGGCTGGGAACTGGGTGGGCTTTAAGGTCCCTTCCAGCCCAAACCATTCTGTGATTCTAAGACGGCACAGTAAATCTCTCCTTATTCCCCAACAGTGATCAGGAAATGCTCCCTGGCTCATTTTTCTCCTTTTCCAGCTAAGTATCTCCAAGACATATTTTTAATTCCATGAGACTCATGACCTGTGCCCATTATTTCCAACACTGAAACAGTTTCAAAAATGAATTCCAACATCAATACAGGATGTGTAGGATGCAGATTTTATTTCTCACTTGCAGGTCCTGACTTCCCTGCCAAACAGCAGCACATTCTTTTTCTAACAGGGCAGCTCTAGGGACTCGTATCAGCTCTGATGATAGAGACAAATGGGTGATGGGCCATCCGTTTGTGGTCTCACCCAGGGTTTGCCCCCCCAAACACCTCACTGGGACTGTCCCAGCAAAGACATCACAGGATTCAGGATGACCCAAACTCCATCACCTTCCTGGGCAGCTGCCCAGCAGCTACAAATTAAGGGAAAAGCCAGGCTATACAGACTGAGCTCTCAAGAGCAATGAAGACAAGCAAGTCCATGATGAATGAAAAGCAGCCCCACAAGAGAGCCAGCAGACATCACTTTATCTTAACTAAGTTTAATAAGTATAATTGCATTGTTTCTGCCTTCTCAAACAGGCTTGCCTGCCCTTCCTCCCTGACTCCCTCATCCCAGAGGACTCTTCCCTCCATCCTTCCCACTGGGAAGGCCACAGCCCTGCAGGGCAAGACCCATATCCCCTTCTTGCTGCACTTCACTCAACGGCCGAAGCTGGAAGGAGGGTAGGCTGGGCTTAAAAAGGGTGAAATGCAGCTACTTATTTCTTATTTTTCCCCCAGGATGAAGCAATCTCTAGATGCTGGCCATGTATTTTCCAACCAAATAACCTGTTTCTCTCTACCTAAAGCAGAAATTAAGATAATATACATATCATTGAATGTTTTACACAAGGTACATTATTGGTATAGAAGCACAGAATCATTGAGGTGGGAAAAGACCTTTAAGACTGTTGAGTCCAATAACCCAGCGCTGCCAAGCCCAGCACTAAACCATGTCCCTCAGCACCACGTCTGCATGTCTTTTAAATACCCCCAGGGATGGTGACCCCACCACCCCCTGGGCAGCCTGTCCCAGTGCCTGACCACCCTTTCCCTGAAGAAATGTTCCCCAGTGCCCAGTCTGCCCCTGCCCCGGTGCACTTGAGGCCGTTCCCTCTGGTCCTGTCGCTTGTTACCTGGGAGCAGAGCCCGACCCCCCTGGCTGCAGCCCCCTTCCAGGGAGCTGTAGGGAGCGATCAGGGCCCCCCTGAGCCCCCTCCTCTCCAGGCTGAACCCCCCAGCTCCCCCAGCCGCCCCCCATCAGGCTCGTGCCCCTGCCCCTGCCCGGCTCCGGCCCCTCAACATCCCCCCTGCAGTGAGGGGCCAAAACTGACCCCAGGGTTCGAGGGGTGGCCGCACCAGTTCGAAGACATGTCTGTCCGCTACACAATTGTCTTCTGTTGGTACCACAAATCTTTTTCCTACTTAGTCCTGGAAGCTGAATTCGCAATGGTACCCAAATGAGTTATTCCAAAGCATTGAAACTTTATCTGACACTTCCCCAGTCATACAAGACATGCCACCTATGGTGAAAATACGGGTAGCTGGGTGGTCCTTAGGTTCCTGGGGGCATTCCTTCCCTGCCTGATGTTGACTGTTGGTGCAGTTATGAGAAATACCAGGTTTGCCTGGATGCAAAAGCACCCAGATAAACAGCAGTCCCTGTCCTAGCAAGCAGAAACATCACCCACCCATGCCGTGGTGCACGTGCAGACAGAACTGGCACGTGTGCAATATCTGAAAAAGTAGGAGGGGAAAAAAAATCTCATTTTTTCTCTCTTTTGCAACACTTTTGTGAGTTAGAATAGCTTCAATATGAAGTTTCACTATGGGAAAAAAATTTAAAACAGAACAAGTTTTCAGAGACCTGGCTGCAGCAATGGAAATTAAAGAGAATGCATTTCTGTACCTAATGAAAGAAATAGATCTTCACAAGACCCTTCCACTGTGCTGCTTAACCAGGAGATCTTTAACAGCACAGGTTTCCTCTGCACTCCAGATTTCAACTCACATCCTTGACATAAATTAAAAAAAGCGTCTTTTCGGTGAGAGGTCATACAGGTTTGCCCCTCCACCTCCACATGCTCTTTGCTCCCGCCCGCAGCCACAAGGCTGCCATTAGGACATGGCATCCCTTTGCACCCTGCCAGCAGCAAACGCACTAAATACACTGTACACTACAGATCACAGCTTTGGACATCAGCCAGGGATGTTCACCTCATTTACCCCTCCACAGGACTGAATTTGCTATAGTTATATACCTATACATATTACTTATATACATTTACATACTATATTTATTATACTACATTATCACCCTATGATCTGGCCCAATATCAGCCAACAAGACTGACCTGATAAACATACAAAAGCAGCAAGAGACTCTCTAAGAGCTGAAGCTCACCCCAGTGCCTTGATATCAACAGTCTTGGGAGGGGTTGTGAAATACTGTAACTTCAGTAATTTCAGTATAGAATAAAACACCTACACAACTTTTAACAAGTTTGAAAAGTCCACGTTAGTGATTAGGCAGAAGGTAAGGCGGATGGAAAGCCTTTGTTAATAACCACAGCACACAGAGAATAACCACTTATTTACTTCTTGGGAACACATGGAAATCTTTGACAGCTCAGAAGCATCCTGGAAACTCCTAAAGAATATTTTTAAAGTTTTTCATTAATTTAAAAATAAAATTGGCACTATCACTCCTCCCGGTAACAATTCATACCGAATCCTGCAAGAAATCAGATAAATGTAGGAAGTGTCAGAAAATCAGGCTCCTTCCTTCCCCCTTTCCACCATCGTGTCCCCTTAGAAGAAACCTGCCACCTGATTGATAAAAGTGCTCCTTGGCTAAGAAACTCCCAAGGAAACTCCACGCAATGCAGACTCACAAATCCTCCCATGCCATCCCTGGGCAGATCATTCCTCGGCATCGTACAATGGCAGAATTTAGGAAAATCCTACTAATAATACAATAGCATAGCTGCCTGCCAAGGGGCTGGGGACTGGCACATGGCACAGCCTCACCTGGTAAATGCCTTCCTGAATTAGGACTGTTTACTTAAAATTTGTGTGTATATACTATGAGAAACAGAAGGATGTAAATCGTAAGCAGCAGCAGCTATGCTGGCAAAGGTTACAGCAAATTACAAGCCTTGATCTACAAGGAGCAGAAGCATCTGAACAGAAAAGGTATGAAAAGGTTCATCTGGTCACTGCTGCTACATTAGACCACTCCAGAGGCAGCCCCGTGCTTGTGCTTGTTTATGTGAATGGGTTAGGACTGGATTACTAGGTCTAGCTAGGAATCATTCCATGATGAGCACTTCACATCTTCACAGCTGAATACTCAGGCAAAAGAGTAAAACCTTGGGTTTGTAAGAAGTAAGATTAAAAGCAAGAAAAAACATCTGAAGACTGAAGGATGCTGATGCTCAGCAGCGACCTTCCAGAATTTCCAAGTAACAAAAAGGTACAAGGAATTATATTAATTCAGAAAATATTAATATTTCTGATCACGTGAAAGAAAGGAACGCAGCAAAGTACAAACTGCCCTAACCCCTTGTTTTGCATCAAGGTAACACTAATTAACCCTGGTTTACAAACCAAAGTAAAGCTAGAAGGGCTTCACTGAGATGGCTACCAGCTGCAAGCCTTTTCCCAGCATTACCAGTATTGCAGCTTTACTTTCCATTCTTATGGAATCCATATTATGAAATTTTTACTCATTTACCACCCCATTGCTCCTCCACTGCCTCAGAAACAGGCGGCACTTGATGCCCATCAGGCTAACCGCATCACGGAAAAACACCACGCAAAGTAATCAAACAATTTTCATTAGCTAGAAGATAGCAAGGTTGCAAGCAAAGGCCAAAACAGATTTGTCAGAGCAAATCAGGTCAAATGGACTTAATTTCCTCCTAAGGCAGAGGAACGAGGCTGCTGAGTCAAACAGAACTGGACTGCCTGCAAGATGACATTTTTTTAAAATTTATTTTATAATAATACTAACAAACTAGAGGGGAAAATGAGAAAGATGCAGTACATGAGGAAACGGCTAAAAAGTGCGGCTCTTGGAAGTAGGAATGCATCTGTCGCACCAAAGAAAATAGATGTTCCATTTATTTCCCATTAAATTCTATTTAAGGTAATAGCTTTGCTGGGAACCCCAGCCTGGTCTCTAGGGTGGTCCCTGCTGCAGCACTGCCGCTCAGAAATGAGCATCTCCAGCCTTTAAAGTGGCCACACCTGGGATTTGGGGTATTTTTGGACCCCACAGCCCCTCAGGCAGTCCCATCCAGGGGTTGGCACCACAGACCCCCAGGCACTGGTATCTCCCACTGCTGCTCCTGACGCTGCTCAGATGTGCTTGTTCTGCACAAATGCAGCAACTAAAACACAGGCAACTTGGCCTGACTGCATTTAAATTAGATCAGTATTAGCAAACGTCATTTTTGAGGGCTTCGTTTAAGGCAGGGTTAAACAATAAAGTCATTTGATGCAAACGGCAGGAACTCCTGAGCCAGCAGCCATCTCCTCCTCGGGTACCACCACCCACGCTCAGCCCGGGAGGAGCTGCTCTTCTCTGAGCAAAGCTCCTGCACGGGGAGATGTGGGGACAACCCCAAGCAGAGCTACCACAGAAAGAGCTATTATAGCAAATACAGACGTGGCAAAACCAGGCATTCAAACTGCACCAGCAGTTAAAATGTTTCCTGCATTAAGAAAAAATTAGCCATCTTCAGATGAGTATTTTCATTCTTTGTTCAAAATATTTGGCAGCAACCTTCTTATGCCATGCCCTGCTTCCAGATCCCGGCAAATGAAATGTCCATCAGATTCATGGTGGCTCAAATTCAGATCCCAGCACAACCCGTACATGCACATGAGTTGAACAGGTCTTTAATCCCATCTTCTCGCAGAGCCACAACAGCATCCTTGTGACTCCAATCCTGGGGCTGTTATAGCCAAAACTTTTTTTCTGTCCAGAAATATGAAAAACCAGTAAATCATTTATACAACTCAGTAGGAGAGGCGGTGATGACAAGAGGACAAGAATAAAATGAAGACCTCCAATTTATGCTTATTAGCTGAGAAAACAATAGGCGAGAAAGAGCACAATCTGAGCACTGTAGAATTTTTTTATTTGCTCATGAATTTCTCAGAGAGGAGCAATTCGGGTCTATATTTAGCAAGTAGCATCTCCGCATCCCTGCCTGCTGGTGGGTTTACAGGAGCGAAGTATTCCCTGCCCAGCACTGCAACACGAGAAAGCAACACCCCTCACAGCCACAGCGCATTTGCTCCATGAGAAATTCTCAAGCATTTTGATTTCCACACGTTTCCAGCCAGCATCTCTGACCTGCCAGGACTCAGCGTGTGCTAACGCTGTCCCCCCACCCCAGCAGGGAGATCCTGCCCCCAGCACCTCCACAAGCGAACCCATGCGGCTCCAGCCGCAGAAGGGACACGGCTTGCACGCTTGCGGGGACCGGGTATGCCTATTTTTCTTCTGAGATATGTTCAATTTCCTGGAGGCATGGTGCAGATTTGTATCAGAGATCAAGTTTTAGTGCTCCTGAGTTTTCTGGATGATCACACGTGTCACTCACCCAGAGATTACCAGCTTGTGCTTAGACCGCCAATACTTATTCATGGAAAAAACTGAAGTACACATGTAGACTGATGGTACAAGGTCCGTCTGTGCCAGCACACGCAGCACAAGATCAGCACAAGAAGGCTTGTTCAAGGAGAATGTATTCTGTTTGATTAAGCGTGAACAAGTATTTTTTGCAAAGACATGACTACTGATGAATCACCAGTTATTCAGATTGTATATGGTGAAAGGAAAGCTTCTGCAGAGCTCCAGATTAAAAACAACTATCATTTTTCTCTGCTGTATCTCCGAAGAGATCTAAGGGGAAAAAGGAGAAAGAGCCACGAAGGCTTTCTGCAGTGAAACTCAGTACCTTGGTGAATTGCTGCCGTACTCAGGAGAAGGGATGTGCTACTCAAAACACAACAGCTGCAAGTTACCTAAGGGATGGAGTTACCACAAACCTTCTCTCCAAGTTGTGCCTCCTTAGAACCAGCACCCAAACACATACATTTTTGCTACATTTTCCCAGAACCTTAAATCTTTTCATTAGGATTAAACCCACTTTTTTCCCCCCTCATTTTTGGTCCAGCTCAGCCCCTTGGCTGTGCTGCAGCTGCAGGAGGGGCAGAGGGAGGCTGGATGATGAAGGTCCCAGTCTCAGCACACCCATGCTTTGACAGTGACAAATGTCTTTGCTTGCATGACCAACAAATATTGGTTTTTCCACTAACACGTTTTATATAATGGCAGCACTGGAAAAAGATTTGCTGCACTGTTAAGACCACAAGATTTTTAAATTAACTATTTTGTCATGTTTAGGTTATGCTGAAAAAAAACAAAAAGAAAAAAAAGCCACTTTCATTATGTAGAACTGCTGAATTGTTCTTTTCCTGTCACCTTCCCGTCTAACACACCTTCCTGATGTCTCAGCACATATTCAGAAGCCATCTAGACATGGTCCTGGGCAGCCAGGGGTCCTGGTGGCCCTGCTTGAGCAGGGTAGTTGGACCAGATGACCTCCAGAGGCTCCTGCCAACCTCAACCATTTGCGAATCTGCGACATTTTGCAGAGAAGTGGTTCAGAGACATGGTTTCTAAGCAAATTCAGCCACTGAGTTCTCCTCAGTGAAAGCTGGCTTGGGGTCCCCAAGACCCCCATCTCCTCCCACCAACGCAGAAGGTAAGGAAGGACTCCCTCACCCTTTGCCAAACCCCATGACGAACAGGTCCACAGCACACGTGCAGGTCCATACTCCACCAGACCCAAGCTAGCCATGGCCTCCAGCCATGCTCATGCAGACAGGCAGACGCAGAGCGAGCAAGGACCCATCTGTGGCAGCGCGACGCCAGCAGTCACAGTGCTGCACAACCTCTGCTCCGGACCTCCAGCTCCTCGCTCTACCTCTCTGCACAAGTTTCTGCCCCATCAACTCAACAAGATCGATGATACCCTATGAACACCAAGACCTGGCCACAAAATCTACTCTGAAACAGGCAAGAAGGAGAGCGAGGGGATGGACCAGGTTTAATTTATGAAGTCTACCAGCTATCAAGTGATGCAATGCTTTGATTTTGGTTAGCTCCTCCATGAACTCTGGAGTATTTCCCCTCTCTTCTGTCCTTGTCCTCTGCCCACAACACTTTGCACAAAAATACCCAAATCTGAATGGTAAGATAAAACCCGAACAAATGTATGCTCTGCCTTTAAAGCTGCTAAATTCATACTGGGGTTTCTTTAAAGCTAAGCAATCTTGAGAATAACTCATAGGAAAGACATTTTTAATTGGCTGTAGAAATTGTCTAAACCACTTTAGTTTTCAGATCTGTATTACATTGCTTTGTTCACTCAAGTTGTTTCAGTTCTGAAATCATTCCCACGTATCTGTTTCTGAGAGAAACCTTCCCGGGGAGGCCCACAGTTTCATAATTCAAGCTATTCATGTTTTTTAAAGTAAAACCAGTGGAATATGCCTTTGATTCCATCTTTATTTGTTTAATTAAAAAGCCTGGCAGGCTTTTTGATTTCTTTAATCAGAAAATGATGTTAAAAGGTTTCCAAAATAACATTTAATGAGTTTTGAAAAAGGATCCATATGCCATTCCTGCCAGGTTTCTGTATGTTTCAGGTTCTTATTAGCTGTTAATTTTTTTAGCCGTTTCAGCAGCTTATCGGTAAGTCACAGGCTAATGCAGCAATTGTAAAAGGGGATGTACTCCTGAACGCATGCAGAGGCAAAGCCCCAGAAGGGGAAGCCAGAGTAAAAGTCAAAACTTGTTGTCCCATGAACACCACCAAGAAGGTTCGCTGACAACAGAGCTTAAAATTCTCCATCACAATAATGTGAAATCAGGACAATAGGCTTTGAAAATAAACGCTTTGAGTGTTCTTCAAAATTATATGTTATCATAATAATGGAGGGGTTGAATATATATAAAAAATAATCCTAAAAGTTTAGCAATTACCCTTATGAATCATAATGATCTTTGGATTCTGAAAAGCCATTTGAACATCTCAGCTGTGAAACTCTCCCACTGCTGACTGACACGCCGGAAAAAAAAAAACCCAACCCCAAAATAAAAGGGAAATAAACCAAACTCCAGAGCCGGTGCTGAGCATCCTCCAGCATTCCCAGGGAAAGCTCCTGGGCTCTGCTGTTGGGATGACCCTGGAGCACTCCCCAGGCACGACATTTAGTCCACAGGCCATGCAGGAGGTAGAGAAGAGGGTCCAGAGCCACCCATACTTACACCAAGAATCCATGGCCATGCCCCCTCCCGTGACCTCCTAAAAAAAAAAAAATAAAAATCTGTCCACTGAGATGTTTTGCTTCTGTTTCCTAAAAGAAATGGCTGGCTGGAAAGGGACACCTCTCCTCTGGGAAGGGAAGGGGAGACCGGCTCCCCCCAGGGAGGTCCAGGAGGGGCCAGAAGACCCTGGCTTCCTTCCCTTGGGGATGCACAGGGGCTGCTTCCCACTCCCCATCTGTTGTTATCTAAACAACCCAAAAGCTGTAATTAAGAAGGGTAAGGAAGGCATAAAGAAATGTTTATACTTTCAGAAATTAAAATTTCAGTGACGAGGCAGTAAATTAACTTAATCAAGTTGGGAGGCATCTATGAGAAATCATTTTTATATGATTTAATGAGAGAAGGCATCGGAAATGGTGATTTTAATCAGCCAAGTGGGATTTATAAGCAAGAAGATCCTGTTTAAACAACTCATTAAACTTCTCCAAAAAGTCTTTACTGTCTCTGCAGACAGTCAAAACAAAATTTATTGTATATATTTACTAATTCTCTAAATCCCTTGGTAACATTGCATATCAAAAGTCAACTGATTAAAGCAGAAAACAAAGTTAAAGAAAAAAAATCTTCATAAGCACCTGCTAGAGAAAACCAAGAGGCTCTAAGTCCCTACCAAAAGACAGAGCTGCCTCAAACCAAATGCTATTAGGACGCCTAAATCCCTATTTATTATAAATACAAGGGCTATATTAGAGCAGGAAACGTTCAGTACCTTCTAATACCTTTTACAATTTGTAAGGCACTGTCACCCTGGCCTGCACCACATGGTGACAGCTGAGGACTGGGACAAGAATAACAGGGGAAATGGCAAAGTAAAGAGGATCCTTCAAACGACTTACCCTCGAATTGCACTCTCCTGGCTTGACCTAAGCGGCGTGACACGCGTCCCAGACGCTATGTCCTGTGGCACCGTACGATCACACGTCAACACAGGAATGCGACAGTATTGCTAAATATATTTTGAAATCATGATTTACAGAACAGTTCAAGGTTGAAACATTTCAAAACATGTCAAGAGCCCTGAATCCACCCCGTTGGTCCTTCCAGTGACTTTAATTCTCTCTTACTTTTCTTTTCTTGAACCAGAAGTCTGCATTTGTTTTTTTACAGGTAGTTCTGCCTCCTTCAGTTTCAGACCAAAGGCTGTTTCTGCCACGTCAGTACAAACAAAAGAAAAGAAGTGCTAAGAGGACACCATGAAATAAATGTCTCTCTTATTTATTATTATTCACTTGCCGTCTAATTCTTGGCAGCGGGGCCAGCACATACATGTCCATAGGGCCCAGAAAACGTGTGAGCAACTCAGGTTTTTATGAAGGATGCTGTAGGGCTGAGTGCAGTTCCACAGCACTTTTCACACCGAAAATAATTTCCTTGAAAAAGCAACCAGGAGTGTAGGCTGAAAGCACTAGCTCCCCCTTTAAACTCTGTGAGTTGAAGAACTTTGATGAATATCAAAGCTTTTTTCTATTAAATATGCTACAAATTACCACGAGCAAAGATCAGGGGTAGGACCCTCGTGCAGAGCCCAGGCAGGGGCTGCTCGGCTGTTGCACGCTGCAGGATGTGGCAGTGGGGAGCAAACTGCAGCTCCTTCGCTCTGC
The DNA here is from genome assembly GCF_023634085.1 of Falco cherrug. NCBI lineage: Eukaryota > Metazoa > Chordata > Aves > Falconiformes > Falconidae > Falco > Falco cherrug. The sequence continues at coordinate 42,491,285 of NC_073704.1, read as the reverse complement.
ATTTCTGGGGCAGGGAAGAAAACAACCTATAGCCACGGAATTGATGCTGTTCAAGTCAATTTTACCAAAAAAAAAAACAAAACAGAAAAACCCACATCAGCTTTAGAAAACTGGCTGTATTATAAGGTTACTTAACGCCTACGTGCAGAAGCCATGCAATTTCATCAGATCCCCTGAACTGGTTGTCAGGTCAGGAGACGCGGCACAGAAGCCAAGCAGCACATCTAGGGTGGGGGGAAACTGTCTCCTGAAACTGCTGAAGACATCTGAGTGAAATTAACTATCTTCATAGGGAAACATTAGAGCTGGAATTCAATTTTAAACCCAAGAAACAGTCCCCAGGCAGGATCTGCCAGAAGATGCCCTAACAGAGAACGCTGCCCTGTCCTGCCACAGCACCAGGACACAGCCGTCACTGCTTCAGCACGGCAGAGGACACGCATCCCTACCCAACTTCAGTTTGGCTTTTGGTCCTCTTGCCTTTGGAAAGAAACCAAATGCCACTGTACAAATTCATCCACCTTCACTGTGTTCTAGTATTGAAATCTAGCCTTCTGTGTTTCAAAATCCAATTCCATTTCAATTCATTGATACAAAATGATGATGACTTTTTTTCATGTAGTAATTGATAGGAGGGTAACGGGTTCAACGGTAAAGGGTTGAAAGAGTTCTTCACTCTGCAGTAAACACCTATTTTACTCCTGGGATGCAAAAGAAACCCATCATAAGAACAGGACTGTAGAAAAGACTTGCTCTCCGGAGGCTGCTGTCCTATCTGCACAGGTTTCACTCATAATTAAATTAAATACCGCTCCCAGTAGGATTAGCAGAACATTGTGATTGCACTTCAAAACTCAAATAATAAGGCAACGCAGCCGAGGTCTAAGACGGCAGCCATCAGAAGGGACTTCCACAGCGAGTGGGAAGCTGGAAGGGCTGGAAGCAGGAGCACCACCCAAGCTACCAGCTGGGCTGATGCTGGCAGCATGAGCCACCCCACGCCTAACCCAGCCTCCCCCTCCATCCAGCCCTGGCTCTGACCTCGATAGGACCAGACACAAAGAGAAACCCTAACTCCCTCTCCCATTCAGTACAAGTCAGTCTCTGTTTCAAACGCTTTCAGCTGTAACTTCGGCTCATTGGCAAATCAACCGCAGTTTATTTAATCTTCCTCCAACCTACACCCTGCAGGCTACATATCCATCATCTGCAGGACTCTCCTGAACCACATGCAGATCGATGGGGCTCGCCCAGCCCCTGTGAGACCCACCAGTACCATCACTGCTCTATCTCCAGCTAGATGCAACCGAGATCAATTGGAAAAACCTTTTCAAATGTATGACCTATTCACTGAATATCCAAGGCAAAAAAAAAAGAAAAATAAAATAAAATAAAAAAAACAAAACGAGCATCATTTTTACACCAAACCAAAAATAGCACCCTGGTTTCCAAAGAACTGCAAGTTATTTCTGTTTTTTCAATGCCAACAGACATTTCAGACTTGTACTGCATTTCTGACACCACGGACACACTACAGTGAGGGCAAGAAACTGTCTTACACCAAGGAGGAAGGAGGCACAGACCAAGTCTCCTATCCATTTTATCTACAAAACATCCAGCAGAGCAAGCTGCAAATTATAATATTTCTAATAATCCCCTTCAAATTGTCACTTCTGTTCTGGGGTGACTGTCACTGTCAGATGTAAACCGTAAGTTAAGATAGCTTAAGTGGAAGATTTCTGCAACACATTGTTCCCACAAGGAGAAGAAACCTCTTCTGCGTAACCTGTACAATCCACGCTGAGGTTGATGTCCCCTGCCCGTCAGCCAGCCCTGCTCCAGCAGTCACTCTTTGCAGCATGACACCCAACTTCTCAGAAAACTACCTCTGAATTTTTTACCTTAGCAGAGGTATGTAACCCCTAAGAAACGTTTCCCGTTTTTCTTGAATTATAATGCATTCATAAACCCGAATCACACCCACCCGTGTACGCAGGGAAACGTATGTTCCCAGAGCCAGATCTCAGTCCTGCCAGCTGTGTTTTGGCTTTAAGGTGAATGATGTTGGGGACAGAAACAGTAATATAGAATCTGCTGGGAGAGCACCTTTGACAGAGAGAGAGAGATCTCTATATATAGATATATAGAGGATAGACAGGATGGGTCCTGACCTTCTGCAAGTTGTAAACCTAAGTGTCCACACCTCCTCTCTTCAACAAACAAAAAGGACATCCTTTAGGTGAGATTGCCCTGTTCTCGCATCTGTTCTTTTCCTCTCTTGAGCCAGGCTCAAATAAAATTACCTAATGGAAACCATCAGTGAAGAAGTGCTGCAGCTTATAATTGACCCCCAGTGTTTGCCACAAAGCAAGGCAAAATTTGCCTCCTCAACACCACCTGCAGCACCTCCATCTTTGTATTTACATGCTCTTGCCATCACAGATACTGGTTCTCCTCCAGTCCAGCTGCCCTCCAGCTCTATACTCTCCTCCTCTCTCATTTAGTCACATTTTTGAAGATTTTTTTTTTACTTTAAAACCCTTTCATCCCTCCCTGTTTCATCAAGATAGAGCACATTTTGCCCTATTTTACCCAATATCCATCTCATCTCATCTAACTAGGTCACAAAATTTGCAAGCTTATATGAGTTCGGCTTTACAGTTCCAGAAAATGTCTCTTTGGTTGGTTGTTTGGGGTTTTTTTTGTTCCATGTATAATTTCTAAGCCTGAAATATGTAAGAAAATAAACTCAAAAGTATACAAGCACACCACTTTGTTTTAAAATTCTAATAAGTTATTTACAAAATGCCTTTTCTTCAATCTTTTGTGTTTTGAAACAGCTCTGCTAGGAAAAAACCACCTGGAGTCCTCTGGTCTGCCTGTCAGCCCTGCAATCTTTACATGAGCCAGCTATGCTAATAGGAGGGAGTTTTCCTTGAAATATCAGGGAGTTTCTCTTGGAGAGCCTGGATGATTCACCCCTGCTAGCCCCAGCTTCCCCGAGTACCACGCGGAGTTACTGAAATACCGCAGCCTGAGCCTCTTGGAGGTGGCCTCCTGTGCTAGAAAAGCAGCACAGCGCAGCAACACCAGGACACCAGCATATGGACTGAAGAAAAAAAATTAAAGATATTCTGAGTATCCCTGCTAAGTGCTCCCCCATGTTAGGCAGCGGCTGGGGAAGCAAAGCGAGGCGCTCGCTGGCCGAGGGAGCATCTAACTTGGGCCAGGCTGGGCGATGCCGGGCGATGCAGCAGGGCACGCAGCACACCCGACCCTGCCGCAGCATCCCCGCACCACTAAGCCACGGTGGCAGCCACGACGGAGGTTTCTCCGCCTTGCCGGGAGCACCGAAGTACATCACCTTGGTAACAGACACATTACCAAAAATCCCTCAAACACTTCCACTTTGTAGGAAAACATGACTTCGGCTGTCTCGAAGCATTTGCAAAATGTGACCGCCTCGTCGGGTTAAACGGCAAGCTGAAGCACCCTATTTTTCAAACGTGGATGGAAAGACCTGTGGGGTGACATCTGCTTCGTGCAGCATTTGCTTTCTCTACTCACCCGTCGTCTCCACGATTCCCTCCAGGATGACGACAATCTCAAACTGCTCCGTTTGCATGCTGCGCTGGGAGAGGTCATAGAAGGGGCTCTTGGCATCGATCACGTGGCAGATGGTGAGCGGCGACACGAGGAAAAGCTGGTCAGCCCCTGTGCTGAAGCCCACATCCAGCTCCAGCTGATCGAGCGGGAGGAACTCACCCTCTGGGGTCTGGCGGGACTGGATGGGCAGCGCAGAGAGAGACAGAGAGAGAGGTGACACTGGAGCAGCCATCACCGAGGCACCTGACGGCACCCCGCATCCCTCCCAGTGCCCGGCACCACCCGTCACAGGGGGCAAACCCTTGGGCCAGCCACATGGCCATGGAATGGGGGGAAAGCCCGCCTGGCCGTGCAGAGCAGGGCTGAACCATTTCTACTACACATCTTACTGCAATTGTAGCTCACCATACAGAAGCCCTGGAGAAACGCTGGCCACTGACACAGATGATGGCTCAGCCACTGCCCCACAGCATCACCCACCAGAAGACAAAGCAGGCGCACATCCAGTCCGCCCTTCACCCAGCGCTGCGCATCACCCCTTGTACAACCAGCATGCCCAGAGCAGTGTGCCCGAACGAGGGGACATCATCCCTCAAGACACCCCAAACCTCACAAAACCCACGCTGCCACAGCGACCACAGCTGAGGGCTCACAGCTGCGGCCCCTCTTACGAGGGACCCTCCACGAGCTCCTCATGGGAAGAGGCTGCAGTTAGATGAACTGCCGGCTCCTCCCGTTAGGAGAGCGTTCCCCACCACCCACTAACGACAGCTAACGTCAGCCCCGTGTCAGCTGAGCACACAGGTCTCCATGGAAGTTTTTAGATCACCGCCTTTTTGATAAAACAAGCCCGGGGAAGGGGATGCTGCCTGCTAAGACACTAGGAACCCCAACTAAAGAGCTACCTAACAAGTCTATAAAGTCACGTTTGGAGCTGAAACCTCAAATTCAGCGCTCCGGCACCTTGCTGCAAGCCACGCTTCGCATCCCTAGTCCTCCAGGAGCCCTGTAACCAGCACAGCCCTGCCCCAACGCCCCCTCTCCGGCTTTTACTGCTTCTCCCTCTGTTATGAATAGGCACGAAGAGAACATTATAGCCCTTCCTGGTCATTACTTTTATTACAGAATTTTCCATTATTTGCTATTGAAATTTTAAAAAGAAGTTTTACGAACTGTTGTAGTCACCACACACAGCCAAACCCAAACATTAAATCACCACCTGAGATGCATTTCCATCATCCCCGACATTTTGAGCTGATGTGAAACTTCCCATCTTAAGCCACAGTACTGACTTGAAATGGGATTTTTATTTTTTTTTAAATGGGAGCACAATTATGCTTGCAGGATAAACTTTTCCTCTGTTTCCATTTGTGTCATTATTCAGATCTGCCGCGCTACGTGTGTAATTGCGGGGGGGTGGATGCCCCGTCGGGCAGGGACCAGCACAGCTGTTACCTCCAGACCATCAGTGTTCCTACCAGTGACACCAGCAGCTCCCAGAGAAAACCAGTCCCATGCCACCCGTAGAAAAGCCCCACAGTGGCAGCTGCAGGGGTGGGAGGATGGCAGGTGCCCCCATGGCATGGGACAGCCCCCAGCAAGGGTGTGGGGGTGCAGCTCCAGCCGAGACCCCCACAGTCAGGAGCCTAAAAGCAAAAGGCAGCAGACAGAGCAAAAACGGATTATGCACCTCTCTTAGAATTTGGTTTCTATTTTTTAAATTTTCCCTGAATGGTGGCTGGATTTGAAGGAGATCTAATCCCAACAAACAATCGTGTATTTCACTGCCCTGAAGTTTTGGCTAAGAGGTTGTGCTTTACTTTTGTGTGTGAAAATTCAGATTTATCACACCTGCCTCTGCTACCCCCATCCTAGCATACGCCATGCAGTTTTAGCTAAAGACATCAGAGCCAAGAAACATCTAGAGCACATCTGCATAAATACCCTGCCTGCAGGGTTTTGTTTGTTCTTTCTTTAGAGAGAAGTCTACTTTCCAATAAAAAGACAAGAACACAAAGCAAGCACCAAGTAACACCCGTAAGCAGGGCAAGGAGCAGCTCTGGGGAGGAATCTGCTCCCATCAGACATCTCACACCCCTACAATATTGTTGTACCCACAGGGAAGGCAAAGGCTGGCCCGGTTCTGGGTGACACAGTCGTGCTGGGGACACCCAGACCTGTGCCCTCAGCTTGGCTTTGGGACAGAGGAACACGGTGGCCCTGGGTCGGACCCAACAAAATGCAATTCGGAATCGCACGCACCAGGCTTTGTTATGAATGCAAATGGTTTGGAGAAGCCCTTTAAAGGTCTGGTTGTAAAATCGTTGCTACTTCTCCCCTTTGGCTCCTTTATTTAGGTCCTCAGCTACCACCACTGCTGTCCGAAATGTTTGGCTTTGCGTGGCGCTACTCCACGGATGCTTCCCAAGGACCACCCAGCCATACTTGCCCCAAAATCCCAGTCCAAGCCAACCAGCCAACCCCCCCCCATCGATGCACAGGAGAGGAGGAAGAAGCAGGGATAAACTATTATTTTGAAAAAAAAGTCCTAAATAATGGCCATCTTAACAGATGAAATAGTTATGAAAAAGAGTGAAAGACAAAGACAATGCAGCACTTGAGGGACACGGCAAAGACCAGAGAAACAGGCATGAACTACAGACAGGGGTGGAAAGAAAATGATGGGGAGAAAAGGTTTAAAGCAGGCAGGCTGCTGCCTGGGTGCCCGCGAGCTGTAACCACTGCTGTGCCACTGGGGGGGACCCTCCTCCCACCCCCATGGCACCCTCACACTACCACCACCTACCCTGGAGCTCCTGGGATTCCCGGGGAATCTAGCACCTCCGCCACAAAAAAAACCCTATTTTACAGCTGCAGTAAAAAAATCAGGTGTTAGAATATTCAGCTCTGAAGTCACACACAATGTGGGATCGCTTCTGCTCCGAGGGAGCCGAGATAAAGATTGAGAGCTAAAATGTTACAGACAAACCAAATACTGTTTTACAACTACCCCCGAGGTATAGGCAGTATCAACCCAAGGCAGGGTGCAAGAACTCACACGACTGACTATTTTGCTATTCGAGCCAATACATTTATCAAAAGAAATGACCTTGAGTAACTCTTTTGACTCAAGTGTAACGTAAGGGAGAACAGTCCAGGGCTTCTAAGTTTCATTCAAGTTCTTTCCAATCTTGGAGATTCATAAAAAAAAAAAAAAAAAAAAGTCTTACAGTGAATGAGTCTTTGCACTAACTTGCCACTTCTAAGGCTTTCGATTCTTTTCTCCAGTATGATCTAAGCCTACCAGGGGAAAAAAAAACAGCAAACAAACAAAAGAAAACAAACAAAAAACCCCACTGTATCGGGATTTCCAACTTCACATAGGTTTTACAAGTAGAATGACCTCTTACTAAAAAAGTAGCATTTCACAAGAAAAATCTGTGAGCAGCCCAGTAATTAACTCTACCCTCCCAGTTTTGCAATAAACCTGCAGTAAACGTTATATGCAAAGCAAAGCAGAGACACTGAAGCAGGAATTATCCCCCTCAGGACCCCACACTCATGCTCCTGCAAGTCAGAAAGACCGTCTGCGTGTGGCAGCACACCCTGGAAGAGAGACTGCTCTTCCTGCTGCAACTGGGGGGGTGAAGGGGAGGGTGTTCTTTTTTTTTTTTCCCTCCCCCCCCTTTTCCTTTTTATTCCTCCTTCCTTTTTCCTTTATTTCCTCCCTCTTTTTTCCTTCCCCCCTCCTTTTTCCTCCCCGCCCCCCCCCCCCCCCCCTTTTCTCTTCTCTCTTTCTCCTTTTTCGCCTCCTTTTTGTGGCCTGGCCAAGTGCTGCTCCCCCCCAGCAGCAAAAGGATGCACCGCACAGAGATGTTTGGTAGGGGATGCGCAGAGCCAGCTATAACTGCATCCATAGAAAAGCCACATTTTAGCCCTTTATTACTCTCCTGCCTCCCCCTCTGCGTTTGTCGCTGCCCCTGCACAGAGCTGCTGGGGCTGGGCAGCCCCTCGGCCTGGCAGGCAAGGGATGCCCGCAGCACAGTGCGCCACCATGGCCACCAGTGCCCGTACCCACGCTGCTGCTGTGCCTCACGGATGGCCTTTTGCGATGACAAGCGAAGCCCACAATGTGAGGCCAGCTTGCTCCGAGCCGCTGCTGTGGCAGGGCTCCCTGGGCTCCTCTCCGTTTCTTGCTATTTTTAAAACAGTTGCAAAACCTTCACCCCTCCAACTCCAGCACTGCTTTCGCAAAAGCAGAAGAAATGATGGCTGTGAAGCCACTCTTTCGCATATTTAATATTCAGGAAATTTTTTGTAGCCACACTAAGTTTTTAGCTCCAACTTTTCAAAATCCCCCGTGGCATCTCTGGATACAAAAAGCTATTTTCAAAATTTGTAATGGAAATGACAAAATCTGATTCTTTAACGCTATTAAAGAGCTACGTTAAATATGACTCTCCCTAGTCAGGATGGCCTCCTCCCACAAGGCAGATGGAGGGGTCACCGTGGTGCCCCCTAAAGACTGGATGATTACTTACCAGACTAATTACATGTCATTCAATTTACCCATCTAAACTTCTGACAGGAGGAAACAACCAGGGATAGCTCCTATCAGGGAAAAGCGTAACTGAGATTCCAGCTGATTATTCAAAAAGCAAAGACCAGGAACAGATGTCTCCAGGTCAGCTGCACCTTCGTCGACGTAAGTCCCCAGATACAGCGATCATCCAGGCACGGCAGGAAGGAGACAAGTGAAATTATGGAGGTTCTTTACATTCCTCTTCCCCCCAGCTTGTCAAGTGCAAGCACGACCCCTCCTTTCGGCCACGGACTCATGGTTCAGGGGGCCGTGGGGGTTCTGCAACCCTCACTGAACGCAGCAACGATCCTGCCTGCAAATCCCCAATCGGAAACATGTATTTGGGCCAAAACACGGCAACTTCAGAAGCCTTGAAGCAAAATGCATTTGTGCTTCACTGGATCTGGGCGCAGCAGGCGGGGGATGAGCATCCCTCCACGGGAGGAAGCCAGGGGAGGGGGGAAAAAGCAGGGCAGCCCTCCAAGTGAGGCGCCCCCCTGGCAGGAGGACCCTGCCTGCCTCTGCAGAGCACCCACCCCAAGGGCAGAGCACCTCCATCCCCTGCAGAGCACCCAGCCTAAGGGCAGCGCACCCCCATCCTCTGCAGAGCACCCACCCCAAGGGCTGGGCACACACATACCTTGCACAGCACCTGCCCTGGGGGCAGGACACCCATATCCCCAGTGGAGCACCCACCCCAAGGGCAGGGCACCCACCCTGAGAGCAGGGCACCCCTATCCCCTGCAAAGCACCCAGCCCAAGGGCAAGGTACCCCCATCCCCTGCAGAGCGCCCACCCCAAGGGCAAGGTACCCCCATCCCCTGCAAAGCACCCAGCCCAAGGGCAAGGTACCCCCATCCCCTGCAGAGCGCCCACCCCAAGGGCAAGGTACCCCCATCCCCTGCAAAGCACCCAGCCCAAGGGCAAGGTACCCCCATCCCCTGCAGAGCGCCCACCCCAAGGGCAAGGCACCCACATACCTTGCGCAGCACCCACCCTGAGGACAGGGCACACCCATCCCCCAAGGTGCTCCACCTTGGGGGCAGGGCACCCACATTCCCCGCCAGCCATGGAAAGATGCAGGATGCTCTGCATGTGTCAAACACCACCCGAGCCATCCCCTTCCACCCACTCCACCCTCATTTCACCTCCCCAGCACATACGCAGCCCTTATAGCAAGCCTCAAATAAACACCCACTTTCCCAAAGCCCTACAGGGCCACCAGCACCATTTTTAAAGGTCTAACCCCAGCATCCTGCCTTCCGTCAAGTTCATGCACCGCATAAATAAAGTTCTGCCTGAGCGGCCTCGCCGTCACCCCGAAGCGCAGCAACATGCCAGGCGAGCAGCCAGCACGCTCCGAGGGGCTCCAGCTACAAAGCTGCGACTTGTCAGCCAAACCTGCCCCTTTATAGGGGTATATAAATACGCGTGTAAACCCTGTCCTGAATGTGCCCGTTACCCTGCAAGGCTGCGGGAAATCAGGTGGCCAAGGGCAAACGTGGTGCCTGAGGGCTGAGCCCGGGGGGATGCGGGCAACCCCAGTGGGCCAGGGGCCAGGGGCGGTAAAGCCCTCCCCGGCCAAAAGGGCGCTCGGGGGGGCCCAGCTCTGCACTTACTTTGAGCAGCTTGCAGCGGATCTGCGCTGAGACCATGTGGCTGTTGCGGAGGTTGCCCACCCGGAACATGAGGGTGAGCTTGCCGTCCCGCATGGAGATGGCGGCGTGCTCGCTGAACATCAGGGTCTCAGCCCTCTTCTTGGGCTGGGACATCTTGATGAACATGCAGCCGATGAGGAAGGCGTCCACGATGGAGCCCAGGATGGACTGGAAGAGGAAGAGGATGATGCCTTCGGGGCATTTGTCTGTGATGTAGCGGTACCCGTAGCCGATGGTGGCCTCAGTCTCTATAAAGAAGAGGAAGGCAGAGGGGAAGTTGTAGACGTTGGCCACGCAGGGGGTGTAGCTGTCATCGTGCGCCTTGTTGAGGTCGCCCCGCATGTAGGCGATGACCCACCACATGGAAGCCATGAAGAGCCAGGCCACCGTGTAGGTGAGGATGAAGATGAAGAGGTTCCAGCGCCACTTGAGGTCCACCAGAGTGGTGAAGAGGTCCGAGAGGTACCGGCTGGTCTCCCCGCCCAGGTTCCCGTGCTGCACGTTGCAGCGCCCGTTCTTATCCACGAAGCGCTGCCGCTTCCCCCGCGGGGCGGCCCGGGGGGGGGGCAGCCCCCCGCCGCTGGCCGAGGTGCTCACCACCTGGTACTCGTCCCCCAACTTCCGCCGCAGCGCCGACATGCTCCGCGCAGCCCCGCGCAGCCCCGCGCAGCCCCGCGCCCCGGCCCCGCCGCTCTGCGGGCGCGGAGGCACCGCTCTGCGCGGCCGCCACCCACGCGGAGCCGCCGGCAGGGGCGGCGCGGCCCCGGGCAGGGCGGAGCACGCCCCGCGCTCCGCCCCGAGCTCCGCCCCGCGCAACGCCCCCCGCGCAACGCCCCCCGCGCAAAGCCCCCCCCCGCGCTCCGCCCCGCGCAACGCCCCCTGCGTAATGCCCCCCGCCGCGTAATGCCCCCCCCGCACAACGCCCCCCGCAAAGCCACGCCCCCCCGCGTAACGCCACGGCCCCCGCGCAGCGCCCCGCGCGACACCGCCCGCCGCAATGCCACACCCACCGCGCAGCGACCCCCGCGCAACGCATCCCCGCGCTCCGCCCCGCGCAGCGCTCCCTGCACACAGCCGCCCTGCGCAGCACCCCGCGCAACTCCCCCCCGCACACAGCCCCACGCACTGTCCCGCGCAACTCCATCCGCTCCGGTTCCCCCCCCCGCGCACGGCTCCGCGTCTGTTCTGCCCAACTCCCTCCCGCACCGCGCACCGCCCCAGCCCGCCCGGCGCCCTCCGCACCCTCAGTGCGCTGCTCGCCCTCCTCACCCTGCGCGCCTCCTCCTCCTCCTCCTCCTCTCTGCCACGGGGCTGCGGCTCCCAGGCACCTGCCGGGAGCGGCGGAGGGGAGGCCGGGAGGGCTGAGGGAAGGTGGGGCACCCCGACTCCGGCACTTTTATATTTTTCCATTTTGTTTTTATTTTGTTACGGTTGCAGAAGCTGAACGAGGTTCCCAGCCCGCAGAGGGGAAGGGCTTTCCCACCCCCCAACCCTCCTGCTGCACTCGGGGACGGGAAAAAAATAGCAGAGTAACAAAAAGGACCAGGAAGCCCTACGGCCAGCAAGGCTGCTCAAAAGACCTGTTAGTAAGAGCAAAAAATAAAAAAATAAAATTCTGCAAACCCCACTGCCAACAATAATACACAGAAGGCTGAAAATTTTAAGTGTCTGCGGGAAAGCCGGGCGATGCAGCCGTACCCCCAGAGGGTGTTGGGTGGCTTGGCCGCAGTACCTAGCACAGGGGATTTTTAAAACTGGTGCATTTGAGTGTTTCTTGGTCACTAACAGCCGGTTTTAATCACTCTGAAACAGTGTTTCGAAGCACAGAAGAGAAGCATCTCTTTGAAACGAGCAGCCGAGGCCATGGCAGCCGTCGTGCCAGGCAACGGGCATGGGCAGGACAGCCCTGTAAGAGGGTAAAGGGCAGGGTGGTGGTGGTTCATCGGCTCGGGTTTGTGGAAAATAAGTGTTTTAAAACCAACCTGCTCTGCTTTTTCGGTTCAAAGAGCAGTGAAGCACAGCCGGATGTGAGCGCGGTGGGATGAAGGCACACCGTACTCACCGCTCGGGAGCCTGGGGCTGAGAAAGACTTGGGCAGAAAAATGTGAAAATTATGTTGTGATCGGAAAAATTCTCACGTGGCGGGTATTTGCAGACAGAAGCAAAGCAGAAGCGGGATGAAGAACATGTCATTAGCACTGCACTTGGCAATTACATGAGTGCAAATGGGATGCCGTGTCCAGTGCTCATACACATCGCTCAAAAAGAAGCAGCCACAGGAAGGTGAGCGGATGGGAAAACGGCAGCAAGATCTTTTGCATAGCAGAGGGACACAATTGCATAGCAGAGGGACACAAAGTGCAGCCCCTACCTGGCTAGGGGCGGGGAGGGGAGGGGAAAAGTCACCGAAAAAATTCAGACAAGTACATATTTTCAAGCCGAGAGAGAAAAAAGACCCCAAATCTGGAAATTGTATCTAGGGTATAGTGGATGTTTGGCCACTGGGCATTTTTTAATTTAAAAAAAAAAAAGCAAAAGCAGAGGACCATCCAGTTCAGAGACAAAGCAATTGAGGTCAGCACGGGCCCGAGTTAAGAGGGTCACAGCCATCCCCAAACCCTCACCAGCCACGTGTGGGCAGTTACCTTACCTGGGGACATGGACCTTGTGTGTTTGCAAAGGCTGCACGCTGAAGAAGCTGAGAATAATGTCAGCTCAAACGTTTGATTTCAAGGCAGTTTTGTAAAATTCTCTTGTGGAAATTCTGACCGAGCGCGTATGTGGTACAAGCAATAACCAGACTTTGCTGTGGTTTGGCTTCAGCAGTCACAGAAAAAGATCTTAAAAAATCAGGTAACGAGGCAAAGTGAAAAAACTTGGGTAGCTCCATGGTGTGGGGTGGCAGCAGCAGGGCATACCCTGGGAAAGGTGGTGGCAGAGCATCAGCTAATGATTCTGGCGCTTTCTCATATTTCCCTTCTGTAATAAGTTCAATAAAGTTTCGTAATAGCTTATGCAAACCTAACAAAGTTTTCCCACCTGATGTTCCCCTCTAGCAGCTGGTGCTGCCGTTGTTTCCCCGATACCCCTTCCGCTTTCCTCGCACCAAGCTGATTGTGTTTTCTCCTTTTGCTGTGCCCCGGTGATTCCCCGTAATGCTTTACCCCCACCCGCCCCTCCTCCCGGCGCCCCTGCCACCTGCACACCCTGTCAGGTATGAACGCAGAGACAATTCGCCTTGTCAGCTGTTTCTCATGACATAAAACACAGCCGTACCTAATTTTCTAACCGTTATCGCTTCATCTTCATCAGTGCTAGTTGCCTAGAATTCCCCCTGCCACTGCATTTATGTTTCAGATTGCAAATTTTTTTGTTGCAAAATGCATTTACTTTCACCAAAACGAGCCTGTCCTTGCTGTTTTCTATTCACTTTCAGCTCCCCTCCCTTACTTTTCTTCCTCTAATCTACAATGTCTGGCAGTTTTCCCCCACAGGTAAAGCACGTGCTCGGTGAAGTTCATCCCACGCTATGGCTACGGGGAGCAATGCTATTGCAGCCCCCCCGGCCCAGAGGCCGGCTGCCTCCCCCGCCTCCCCGCTCCTGTCCTCGGGTACCTCTTTTTAATTCCCCAGTTTCCCAGAGTGGCCTCTCTCACCTTTTCTTTCCCTTCCGTAGGCTAGATGTGGGCGAAGATTTCATGTTATTAATCACAGTATTACAGTTACAGAACTACAATGGTCTAAGGGGAGCTATTTCCTTCTAATTACTGAAATGAAAAACAAAATTAATTATTGATTGGGGGGGGGCAGACACGACGTCACACAAGCAGATTGACAACATACTTGATCTGTCACCCATGGTGAGGTAAGGAAATAATGTAAGTGGAAAGGAAAATGATAGACATTTAAAAGAATGTCCTCCCTCATGTGAATGGTGTTGGTGACAAAAACACCCTGCTCTCAAGAAAGCACTGGAAAAAGTTACTTTTCCCCAGTCAGGAGCCCCAAACTGGTAGACATCCCTGCTGATTTCATTACACTGTAGCTGCAGGACAATGTGAGAAGACCCAGGAACCAACTGTGCCCTGACCTCTAATTCCTCCTGATGTCTGTGATGCTGTTCCCTCCATGCTTGCTTCTCGACTCAACCCAGATCTCAGCAGCTACAGAGTTAGGAAGGAAAAGCCCAGAACACACATTTCCCCATCCAAACCACAAGCCATTTTTTTTTTTCTCTGCAATTCAGTGTGCCATTGATACAAAGAGTCCTGCCACCAGGATGGGAGGAGGCAACGATGCCTGGCAGTGCAATGAAATGTTTACTGGGATGCAAAGCCACTCAGGAAACCCATGTGGGGATTTCCAATTCAAATTCAAATTGAGATTCTGAATGTTCTTGGGTTGCAGAACAGAAAATTCCACCATGAATCATCAAATTAGTTCATAAGCAAATGTGTACCAAAATCAGAAACACAGCTAATGCTGCACGGTGGGCTGAATTTCTGCGTCCCAAGCGGCTACCTAGCTGCACCGGCTTCCATGTCCTGTTGTCATGTTGTATGGATGAGTCTGAAGGGCGCAAAAGCCCTCCCGTTGAGCCACGAGGGTCAGAAAGGACCCCCTTGCTTCCTAAACACCTTCTCAGAGAGGGGTCTCACTGTGGCTGGATCCAGTCCTAGTCCTAGACGTGGCCAGCGGTTCAGGTCTAAAGGACGACGTGTAGAGCCACTCACAGCGCTGCCGTTGGCCTCTTGGAGTCCTCGCATGGGCTTTCATTGAGACACCCACGCAAAGTTGAAAAGGAAAGATGATTTATTAAGGCAACAGATAGAAGAAAGTCAGAATTTCCGTTGATAAATGCACTCACTGCAAAAATTGAGCTCCGGTTAATAGTTCAGTGCTTTTGCTAAGAACACTTTCCCGGGTAAACTCTGATGTAGTCAGGGGTGTGAGTCCTGCCAAAGAGGCGTCCTTGCTTGGGGAGGAGAGAGCTCCTGCCCCCACCAACCTGAGCTCTCCTCCTCAAACTCAAGGGTTCTAAATGCCAGGTTTATGCTCATGTCGAGGTGGGACTCAGTCCGTTACTGCGCCCACTGGCCATAGCAAGTGTTGTCAGTTCTGGAAGGCCCTTGGGGACTGGTGGTCCAGTGCAGGGCAGGGGATTCGGTGCAGATGTATGGGGAGATCCCCACTGAAGCAACACGGGGCTGTGAGCCCCCCACCTCACCCTGGGCATCACTCAGTCCATTGGCGCCTGTTCTGCAAGATAAACATGTTGTCCAAGTCAAACCCCGCTACTCCCTGCTGACTCACAGTAACATCTGCATTGGGCATCCACAAGCCCGGTGTCACACACCCATGGCACTGGTCATGGAGAGTCCAGCGTCAGTTATCTCGGAGGTCAGCGCTGGTTACGTTACACTGCAGCAAGTGCCCTCTGCCTCCTGGTGCACTCCCTGCCACGGGAACAACCTTTAGCTCTTCCTCTCACCTGAAAATGAAACTCACAAATACAAAAGCCTGCTAGCCACAGTGGGATGCCACCTGCAACAGATACATGGGACGTGGTCCCAGGCGCCCTGCTGCAGCAGTGGCATTTTGCATCAGTGCACTGAAGTAAGGGATTTGATTCCTTACTTCCTAAGGGATTTGCAGGAAGCACTGGGTAAATCTGGAGAAAAACCCACGCAGTGAGAAAGGATGTTAAATACAAGAACAAGTGTTATGAATAATTCTGGTGGCCTGCCTGAGAAGACCCTTCTGGACTGTAACGTTCAACTTAACCATATGAACATGATTGTACCATCCTGGCCATGGTCACCATCATCATCCTGGTCACAGTCCATCATCGTGGTGGAATCACCATCCCTGGAAGAGTTTAAAACACATGTAGATGTGGTGCTTAGGGGCATGGTTTAGTGGTGGGCTTGGCAGTGCTGGGTTAGCAGTTGGATGCAATGATCTTAAAGGTCTTTTCCAACCTCAGTGATTCTATGACTATCTGTTTAAACATCTGGTATATCTGAAGGCTCAGAAGGAAATCTGGAAGTGAAGCTCTGATGCTTTTGAAGTCCAAGGCCACTGACTGCAGCCAGGAAGGTTCAGCTGAAGCAGAAAAATGCAGGAGATGTGTGTTGCTGGGTCTTAGAGAGCTCTGGGAAGGGGCAGGATATTCCCCTCCCGCTGGCATCTCCAGCTGCCGCCCAGGGCCATGTTTCTGAGCCTTCTCCTCAGGACAGGCACTGCACTTCACATCTCACTTCTTCCCCATGAGGCAGAAAACTGCGGTAACAGCAGCATGACAGTAATTGAAACTGTTTTGCTTACAACGCCTTGTGACAGCAGAAATACGGCAAATGAACTCGTTTGCAGCAGTGCTCACAAACCAGCAGTGATGGCACGGCAAGTTCAATCAGCATCTCATCATCTAAAATACAAGTCACGTCTCACATTAACTCATTTATGCTACACGGCTCGTGTTGGAGGGGCCAGGAGTTATCCTCAGGAGCCCGGCAGGATCATGCTGCCCTGCTCCCCAGCCACCCAGACGGCTTTCAGGCACATCTAATTCTGCTGTCTTCAGAGGAGCTCCATCTCCATGATTTTTCTCCAACTAATGTGTAGCAACAACAGGCTTCAAAACTTTGAGCTGTCAAATGCAAATGGACACAAACGCTGGTTTTTTTCTCCCCTGGTATTCTCAAGCTAACATCAGTTTATGGTTACTGGTAAAACTTGGCAAATTAATAATGCCTTGTAATCACTTTCCAAAATTAGAATATTTTTATCCAGTTTCTGCTGGGAGGAGAAGGCAAATGAAAGATTTTTCTGAAAATCACAGGTACCCTGCCAGAAGGATCATTGCCTCCTTTGCATCCCACACAGGTCTGGTTTATTCCTTGAATTTTCGGAAGGCAGGAGCAAACAGCTGGCCAATGGATGAGGCAGGGAGCCCAGCAGCAGCTGCAGGGCTGCAGAGCCGGGGAGGACTTTGCTGCGGCCACTGGAGAAAACCAAAGGTGTCCCACAGCTCTCACAGCAAACCCCCAGCTTGGCCCATGAACACATGTCGTCGTCCAGTGTTCTCTCCTCCCTCACTTCTAATACAAAAAAAAAAAAAAAAAAAAAAACCAACAACCTAAAAATTTGTCTTGACCAATATGGTAAAAATATTGGTCAAGTACAGTCTTGACCAAAACAGTACTTTTTCCAACGTGGAGGGTTTTTTTCCTCACTCATGCTGCTTTCAGGCTCTTTTTGCAGGTTTGAAATGAGCTGCTGGCTATGCCAAGGCTCCCCTCAGGTTTCCCCCATTACGAGGGCAGCGTTGTTTGGCTGGAGGAGGCATCAGGCTGCCCTGAGTAGATCGTCAGAGCGATTGATTTTATTGAAGTGTGTGCATTTGCATTGGCACTTGGGAACCTTTGCTTTAATGATCGATGTCGATTTGCCACTTGGTTCTCCTGAGGTCACACACAGACCAACATCCAAAGGGGGGAAAAAATAAAAAGGACGTGTTTCTTCATATGCTGCATATGCCAACCCTTGCTGCCCCGTGGGACTCCTCACAGGGTACCAGGAAAGCTAAAAATATACCTGGGTTCGATAAGCAACGGGGGAAACTGGGTGAAGATCTGTCCCAGAGGAGCGGGCACAGAGATGCCACCTCCAATCTCCAGCGAATGGGTTTATTTCACATTTTGAACTCAAAATAGTTCAGAGTAGAAGTGGTGCCAGAACAATGTCAACCAAGGAATAAGATGCAATTCCCCTGTGAGGATGCTGCACGGGACATACATACACTAATTACCAGAAAGCATCCCCAGAACCATATTTCTTCCAGTGCACTGTGCTTAACTGTCCTCGTAAATCCAAATTATGATATCATCAATTGAATTTTTGACAGCCATCATGGTTTCTGAAATATTTTCTTTCCTGTAAAAAGTGCAGTGTGTTTTGTGCAAGTTCTTGAAAAGTTGCAGCTGGTGTCTGCCAAGATTTAGAGGCTCAGGGCTGGACTAGAAAGATTAATAACTGAGTATCTGCAGCAGCTCCTCTTGGTTCCAGGAGAAGCCATGGATGAAAAAGGTGTAAGCAGGGGTATTAAATTTACAAAACAATACCATACGTAGAGGCAGTACAAGAAGAATGAGGACAAAAGTAGTATTTAAAATGTTTTGACAAATTGAAATAATAATTTGGAATTAAAAAAAAAAAAAGTACAATTCAATAAAAAGAAATTCAAAGTACTAGACCTGGGGAGGAACCTTCAAACCACCACCCACAGTGAAAGAGCGACTACAACAGTCCCATAAAAGAAAGACAGTGTGGCATATACTTATAACTAACTCCAGTTTAGAGTAATGGTTCAGCAAAATGCACGGGTAAAGCTGGCAAGTTATAGAAAATTATGGCTGTGTTGATCAGAAAATCAATCTTCATTTCAGATAAACAGTTATGGCAGAAATGCAGCAAACATCTTTTTCTGCGGAGAATAAATGGCTATTAGCTGAAGACAAGCACTCAAGTAGTCTCTACATTTCCCATCTGTGCTATTAGCAAACGAGTATTTTCCCCATTTTTCCTATAAACCAAGTGCAAAACATGACAATAAAATGCTGTTGCTATCAGAAGTTGTTACTGGGGCCGGAAAACATTTTCTCTCCTGCGGTCGGATGGGCAAGCTGCCGCTCAGCAAAGAGCACCCACCTGGGGCCAGAAATGAACCCTGCCGCCCTGCCCATGGGCAAGGACAGCTGCCATGCTCCTGGAAATGCACCTGTGGGAACAGATAACCGGGAATCCCCTTTATTTTCTTGTTGCTCTCTCCCCTTTCCATCATAAAGAAGGTCCCAAAGGTGGGAACCTGCTGGACGGGGACCTGGAGCAGCCCCCTACCCTGCTGGTGCCAGCTTCCCCTGTTCCCCAGCCAGCCCCAGCTCCCTTTGCTGCCGGGCGAGCGGCCGACTCTTTCCTCAGTGATGGCTGGAAACATCCCTGCTTTCAGCTCTCTCTTCTCTCCTCATGGAGAAAAGTCCTGGTAGAGGCAGAAAAAACAGGGGAAGTAACCTAGTAAAGAAGTACCTGGATTTTCCTTGTGCAAAAAAAGCCCCCAGAAAGCAAAGAAAAAAGAAAAATAAAAACCAACCAAGCAACCAACAAATAAAAAACCCCAAAAGCCAACAAAAGCCCTCTGGAGGTGGTTCTTTCCCTGTTCCAAAGATGTGATGTTGAGCTAAAAAAAAAAAAAAACCAAAAAAACCAAAAAAAAGAAATGAAGTAGTTTAGTATTTTGACATGAACTGCTCCGGCAGTTGGACTAGATGATTGTTGTAGGTCCCTTCTAACTGAACTATTCTATTCTATTCTATTCTATTCTATTCTATTCTATCCTATTCTAATTTAATCTAATTTGTTTTGTTCTGTTCTATTCTATTCTAATCTAATTCTGTTCTGTTCTATTGTAATCTAATCTAATTCATTCTGTTCTGTTCTGTTCTCTTCTCTTCTCTTCTGTTCTGTTCTATTCTGCTCTGCTCTGCTCTGCTCTGCCCTGCCCTGCCCTGCCCTATTCCATTTTTGTGTTTTTTCATGGTTTCAGTTTCAGGGCAAAGACAAGGAACCCTGAGGAGCCCCAGGGATGCACACAGACAAGAGCTTGAGAGGCCCTTATGGGACCCCTGGGTACAAGAAGTTGTGTCAGCAAGTGGTAAAAGGATCTCTGCTCCTGGGGGAGGATGGGAGCCCCAAGCAGTGTGGCAGCGGTCACTGTGCTGTGTAGTTTTCTTCCAGTAAATTAGTCTTAATTAAAGAAACTAAAATGTGCTACTGTCTGCTTTGTATTGTACTCACCCCTGGGGCAAAGGAAAGATCTGCTCCATCGCAGCATTTCAGCTTGTCTTGTGTCCTTCCACCACCAAATCTTGAAAAAAATACTGTATTTAAATCAGCATACTGCAGTAAAGACAAGAGTGGAACAAATAACTTGTGCTAGTATTAGAGCAAAAGTCCTGGCAGTGAATCAAATGAAGGAGCAAAAGCTAAGATTAAGTGTGCAGCATTAATACAGATTGGGAACTGCAGATTATACTTTTTTTTATTTTTTTAAAGTGTGATCCACTTTTGAAAAAATTTCTATCAGCAACACCAGCCCCAGCCTTCCCTTGTGCTGCTACCTTCTTTTCAGACAGTAAGGTTAATTTATATTCTGCTATTCACTGAACGTCCAGGAGACCTGGAAGGATCTGCTCTATTGTGAGGCTTTTGTTTTTCATGCTAGGTTGAGACGTCTCCAGCCTAGCAGTTAAAGATGCGATCACAAGTCTAACACAGAGAGCTGTGCATTCCTCCAGAACCTCAGATCAAGTGGTACAGCATGGCACCGCTGGGTAATGAATTAGGGGATGCCAAAGCAGTACCGGCTTTTCTCCCACGGAAGAGCACAGCTGTGAGTGCTAAGGGCAGCCAGCACCTCGCACTACCCTGGGGTCTGACCCAGGTGCGGGGGTGCCGTGCTGGGATGGCTGGGGAGGCGGGCGGCCGCCCGAGTAGTAATTCACTATTATACCCCATCCACTAAATCAGATCAGGCAATGAAGAGCTGCTTGCAGGAAAAAGAAGGGGTATGTAGCCTCAATTTGCATAAGATTAAATATCATCGGACTATTTTAAAGCCATACTAAGCAGAGTGTATTACAAGAGCTTGTATTCCATTAAAGAAAGAAGGACTGCAAGTGACCTCCAACGAATATTACCAGTTTCTGCTGCAACATGCATAATACCTTTCAGCGGCTTCAGGCTAACACCCATTCGTGACAACTACATGAATGAGGAAAGCTGGATTTGTTCTGTTCTCCAGCAGCGTTTAAGGTACAAACCCAAACTACACACACACGTAAGTAACTGCCTATGAAATGCATGCCTCAGCAGGGTTTCTTCCAGCTCTCTGGTGCTGATCCCTGAACTGCGCCCATCCAGATGGTTTAGGGGCAGGGAAGGGATGCCACTGAGGGCAGGGGTTTGCAGGGATGCTGCAGCGGCTGTGTGTGCGCCTGCATGGGCCCTACGGACGTTTACATGGATGTGCTGAGGCAGAGGGATGGGAGAGTGGTTTTGAGGTTGGGATGGGCAAATAAGGGAGTCCTTCATGAAAAAGAAATGTTCCCATTTACGCACCACCAGCCCTCCATGCTGAGGACCCTACGGATGTGCCTATGTGCTACCCGCTATTATTCCCAGTCTGAGCTGCCTCGATTCCCGATACACCCACTCTTTAAATGAAAGGCTAAAATCTTTGTGCTCCACAGCAACAAAACCTGTCCGATATGTAACAGCAGCAGGTTGTGATGACTTATTTTTGATCTACCTGCCATGCCTCCCGTTCCTGCGGCAGCTGTTGAACTCCTGCATCCCCTTTCAACCCTTCTGCCACTCATACTGAAGTTTGCGAGACACAGCAGCGACATTTGATAGAACAAAAAGATTCATGCAGTCTACAAAAAGGGAAAAAAGTTTTTTCCAGCTCTTTGACTTCCCTTATAAATGTTTTTTCAAAGTTACAGTGCCAGGGAGTCGACCCTAGGTCATTTGTTGGCTTTTATGAGCTCCCTATTTGAAGTCTCGAATCATTAATTCTTCCCCAAATAAACTCACACCTTGCAAAAATGTGCAGATAGTTCTGTTTCTGCTGGAATGTGTACCCAATTATTTCTGCTTGAAATGTCAGCACAGACAGGTCTGGAAATAATTCCCTTCCCATCACATCTTAAATAAACTAGCCTAGGTCTCCTCCGTGGAAGAAAGTTTTATTTGCTCCTGAAAGCTGAGAGAGAAGTGGATGTGAATCCTGGCACAGGGCAGGATACTTTGAAAAGCTTGCAGGGAGAAGGGAAAAAAAAACCCTGAGTTTTGTGGAGTAAGCTGGCCTCTGTCCTAAGTCAGATTTCTTGAACGTATGGATCAAAGGAGCTGTCTGGGCTGCAGCACCCCTGTGGATTGCAAGGACAGGTGGCAGCAAGAAAGGATGGGCTCCTTCCCAGGTGGGGGCAGGGACCCCTTGCTAGGTCAGCGTCGGGCCACTCACACCCCACTCCTCACAGCCACAGCAAAAATCACACACACTAAACCCACCAAAACATTTATATATATATATTTATATATATGTATGTGTGTGTGTATACATATTTATTTTTTTTCTTCACAGGGAGAGCATGTGTGCTCTCTCCTGGGACTAAAACCACTGTGTGGGGTGGGGAAGAGGAGGAATCACCCTTTTTGCAGGAAAATCTCTTTTCTGCTTCTCTACATCTTTTCCAGCTGTAATGCGCCCCGGCTGTAACCCGCCTGCTCTGCTGCTGCCCCATCCTTGGTCCCGTGTACTCAGCTCTTAAGTCAGGATGAGGAACAGAATCCTAATATCAAGAAAAATCGGTCAGGCTAAATGCAGCTGCAAACCCCGTCTTAGAGCAGCTCGAGAAAGAGCACAGACGGTGCTGGCTGGTGGATATCTGCACTAATCGTAGTGACTTAATTCGAGATGGAGAAGCTGCTCATTTACATTTTATCTGATTCAAGGCACTGGCTTTCCTCGGGATCATGCTCAGTTTAACATAATGGCAATGCTTCAACTTAAGCCTCCCATGTTTAATTTATATCGAATAGGCGTTTTTTAGCATTTCTCAGCCGGGCAGGCTCCTGGTGTAACATCCCTTTGGGATGCAATTGCTAAAGCCTGTAGAAGGCAGCGAACCTTCCACGCCGTGCCTCAGTTTACCTGTTGAAAAGTGAGTTTTATCAGCTGGTGGTCCAGTTCGCTGGCCATGGAAGAAATTGTATTGAAAGTGCCGCTCCCTGAGGCCGTTGCTGAGGGGATTCATTATTAATCTCAGCAAGCATTTCCTTATGACTGTGCAAAAGTCTGTCCCCTCCAGCGTACATTTTGGCTGCTCAAAATATTCCTGCAGACATTTCTCTTACAGCACCTCCCAGCTCCCCCTTTTCCTCACTCAGTACCTTCTGTTAGCATGCCCGAGGAGATAACATCACACTAATAGCTAATACCACATTTTATGGAAGATCTAAGGGTAAGTTTACAGTAAAACAGAGCCAAGTGGAAGCAGCAATGGCATTGCAGCCAAGCATCGGGGCAGCTGCAGCACTACGCAGCAGCACCCCAGCTGTTGTTTAAAGTGTCACTCTCAGAAAACCAGAAGTATCCACCAGAAAGATGAAAGTGTCCTTGTGCCTAATTTAAGAAAAAATACCCTAGAAAACAGCTCCCGCTGCACCTTCAATAAAAGGCTGCATCCCAGCCCTATTAAACCGCTTGCCCAGGACATGCATCTCACAAGTTATCTGGGACCAGAGCTTCTGGCTTCCAGCTGCCCGGCACTGCTCGGTGCTGATCACTGCAGTTATCATCTCTGTGCTCAGTCCAGAGTTCCATTATTCAACCTGCCAGCTCATCCTGTCAACAGTTTTCAGCTGCTTCATCATTCAGACAATTCTAACTGCTATGATTAAAGATTGCCGACGCTAAGTGTCCGCTGGAAGTGATCCATTTAAAAAGAAAAGAAAAGAAATAAAGCCAAAGTGAAATATTTTCTAAAAAATATATTAAGAAAATATACAGTTTTGTACAATACATTCCTGGGAAGCATATGTATTTTACTTGCATAAATCCTTCATGCTGTTCATAGGCGGGGTTTGGCACAGGAACATGAGGACTGTGACTGCTTCTGCTGTGACATTGTGTTCAAACATCATCAAACACGGGAAAAGGAAAAAAATCCCAACCACAAAGAACAATTTGTGCCTGTTACTTAGATACTTACCCAGTGTTAATGGGGGAGCGTTTGCAGGTGCTTGCATATTGCAGCTTGCCCATGATGGGACAGGGGCTATGCCAACATAAACCAATAGAAGATGTGAGAAGTTGCTTGTCCAGAGTTCTGGTGGGATATGAGGGGTGCTGAGGGTGCGGGTGTGGGTGCCCACCCTGCTCTCACTGGGGGCGGTGGGAATCACATCCCCAGGGAGATGGGATCTGGCGCATAATTAAATGCCAGAAATTAACATGTTTATGCAGCCTAAGTTTGCTTCCCCCTCCTCTCTCTACAGCAGTACAATGTCATTTTTCATTATAAGACCCCGTGATGGTTTTTTCCCCACTCCTGGCTTTCTGTGCAGCAGTGCTTTTGTCCCTTCCTGTTCAATGTCTTGCCAGGCTTTATTTATTGCACATAACTCAAACTTTATTCCAGACAGAAAATTATAAATTTCCCCCCATGTTCCTCTGTCATGCCTGTCATTACGTTATCAGTGAACTTCGTAAAAGCTAATTGGTTTTCACCAAATCCCAGGAAGGCAAACAGATTTTATCTTCCCCTAATTTTACAGGCTGGAGCTTAAGACAGAGGAATTGAGGTCGAAAATATTTTGAAAGCCCCATTTAAAATATCACAAGAGTTCTCTTTTGCACTTCTTTGCACTGTCCTGCATTTGATGTGGTCAGACAAGGGCTTCACCAAGGCCAGCTGCAGCACTTCAGCAAACAACACTTTAGTGCATCAACCCAAGCCCACAGAAACCAGGAGAAAAAAAGTCCATTTGACTAGAATATTAAAAATTTCTCCTGCAAGGAAGAAATCAGACTTCTAAAGCACTGAAGTGGCGATACTTCTAAAAAAACTCAGGGTGTCCCAAAACCCACCCGATGCAGTGGGGCAGAGCCTGCCCAGGCAACCCCGAAACCTCCCTGGGCACACGCGAAAGGCACAGCAGCACCTAACTGGGCTTGGCATCCAGAAATTTGGGTAATAGAAGGGAAAAAAAAATGAATGGGTTTGTTTCTGGCATCAAAGAAATGAACCAGTCGTATTGCCACCAAACCAAATTCATCCCATGTAGAAAAACAGAAAGGACTTTTGAACGTTAAAATTATTCAAATTGTGTTGGAAGCCTTTATCACAGATTTGAACCCAAAATTCTATTTCAACCCTATATCCATTCAGTGGAGGTCTGCAACCACAATGCTGTGTCCCCTTCAGAAACCTATCTCAGAGCGCTTTGCCCATGTGGCACAACTTGCTGCGCTGCCTCGCACAGCTCCGTGTTGCTCAGGGTCAGAAGAGGTGCGACCTCTTCTGTTGACCATCGCCTGTTGGTGGGGTCAGCAGTGTCCGCTCCCCCAGGCTGTGCCCTGCGTCCCTTCCCCACGGGGAACGAGCGGCTGGAGCTCTGTGGGTCAGCCGTGCCCGAGGCAGCTGGCCGGTCGGATGCCCGGCTCCCCACGATGCTCCCAGGGCTGCAGGAGGAGCTGCTGGAGGGGAACACACCCAGGCAATAGGTAACCCAGAAAGGACCCCAAAGTGCCTGGGGGAGCCCTAGCGCTGACGCAAAAGCATAGAGGGACTCGCAGCCCTGCTTGAAGGAAGCAGTTGGTGTCCACTCAGGTCCTTCAAGACAGTGATTAATTATTGTTGCTGCTGTCTCTGGCAGAAGGAAGAGACTCAGCATTTTCATTCGCTTGAATATTTTTTAAAAGAAATATGCCTTACCTGGCGAGGAAGGGCTGGGCAAGCCACTTGGGACAGTAAAAGGGAATGCTGTGTACTGTGGGCTGCTCCTCGCCGCTCCCCGTTCTCATTTTAGCACCAGACACCATGAATCATGCTGCTGCATGCATATTTTATGACCACAACCATCAACGCAAAAGCACAGCCCCATAAAGCCAAGCGGGACTTGCAGAACATCCTCACCGCCTCCACGGATGGACCGAGGAGGGTGAAAACCCAGCCTGCTGAGCTACTGGGAGGACCGGGACTGCCTAAGCTGACTTTAAATCCATGGAATTGATATGCTCCATCCCTGGCAGTGCTCCAGGCCAGGCTGGATGGGGCTGGGAGCAGCCTGGGCTGGGGGGGTCCCTGCCCGGGGCAGGGCTGGGAACTGGGTGGGCTTTAAGGTCCCTTCCAGCCCAAACCGTTCTTTGATTCTATAATTCTCATTGAGTCTCAGCACTTCTGTGACAAAAGGAGGAACTTTTACCTATCTTGTATAACAGCACAATCACATGAAGGCTTGTAAGCTCTCAGAAGCAAGTGACCTGAGCAGGACATGGGGACTCAGGAGTCAGAGGCTTTTAGACCATCTCAAAATCACTTGCAAACACAATGGGAAGGAGAAAAGCGAAAGTGTTTCTTTGCACAGTCTCCACACAAATTTAAAATGTGCTGATCTCTTGCAAGAATAGTTTGGGACTATTATATGCTGAGACGGTACTTTTTGTAAGAAGCATTTAGAACGCTACTGCAGTGAACAAGCTCACCTGCAGGACTGAGGGCAATTCGCTCCTGGAACGATCTTCCCACCAAAGCTCCAAATCAAGAGCTGATGCCTTCTTAAAATGCATTTTACCCAAACACAGGAGAAGTGGGCTGATGCCCTCCAGCCTATGCCGTACTAGCTAGCCTGACCCTTACTCTAACGATCCCTGCTTGCCAAAAAATCTGTGAGTCTCTACGGGGGGGGGGGGGGGGGGGGGGCAGTGCTACCGTTTGCTTTTAACAGCTGGGTAAATGGCCAGAGACAGCAGGGTGCTGCTCAGGCTCTGCCTGGCAGCTGCGAGGGCAGACCCCGCGCGGAGGGTCCGTAGGGACAGCCTGGCTCCCACCCAGTGCCCGCCGCACTAATGCCAATCACTCCAGCGCCAAGAGCAATATTTAATGGGATTTGAGAGTTGGTGCCAAACCAAATACCTAATTGATTTTTCTTCACTAATACCACACTACAGGCCTAAGTAGAAAGTAAGCAGCTCAAAGGCAAACGTGGGAAAATTAGAGCGCACCATCAGCACCGCTGCGGGCTGCAGTCCTGCTGGCCTTCGCAATCCGACTTAGGCGAACTTAGTATGAGCCTTCACATCTTGACAGCTCTTTCCAAGGAAGGGAAAGCCCTGCTAGAGCATTGAATCATCACCTACTGGATCTGGATAGGAAAGCCCAGCTGGTGAGCAGCTTGTCCTCTGGGGAGGGATGCTCTGCTGTACCCCCTGCATCTGGGAGCTGCTGGGCTATGGCTGCAGGAGCACCATGACCAAGGGTCCTGTGCTGCTGAGCTTGGTTCCCATGTAAATAACACTGTTATTCTGCTAAACTCTGCTGTTTTTCAAAATTAAATCACTTAAAAGCCATTACTAGAGGTGTTTTCATGCAATATTCATAAGACCATTTATCTTAGAATATGCTGAAAGCAAAGCAAGTCACCTGCGACAGTAACATTAGCAGATTCCCTCAGCTTTAGTTTGACCTTCAAAACAAATTCCAGTGAATAGTGCCAGCATGTATAAAAACCCAAGATATGAATACAAAGCATAATTAATCCTCTGACCCCCATCAGGAAGAATTAAATGGCCCCAGACCCATAAAAGACTTTTCTATTTTCACCAGAGGTAAGGTGACACAAAAGACAAATTCAGTTCAAATTCACTTGACTCTTTCCACTTTTTTCCTTTTGTTTACATTATACTGACCTAATTGACTTTAATTACTGTGCACATTATACTGACCTAATTGACTTTAATTACTGTGCACATCCCCCCCCCCCTTTTTTTTTTTTTTTTTTTTTTTAGGAAATAAGAGAGCATAATGTAACTAACAGAGGAAATACCACAGTCAGAACGGTGTGTTCACAGTTATTTCTGATCACCCAAATCAGAGGCTCTAAGTGATGTAGAAACCCCTCCAAGCCAGGGAGGGGGTGAATATGCAAACTGTCTGACAGCCCTCGGCAATATCGATCCCGAAGTCACTATTTCTCAAGGAGACCCTGAGAGAGGAAAGTAAATTAAAAACAGGTATTTTGTTGCATGGAAATACACCATGAATGAAGCAAGCCCTCGATGAATCCATACCTGGGTTTCGTCCAGTCTGCCCAGGGTTTGAGCAGGAGTGGCAGGACTCCATCCTGTGGATGAACCTGGAATTTAATTCATTTGCTCTCCAGAGACATATAATTCCTTTCTTTAATGTTCGGGCTGTTTTTGCAAAGAAATAAAACTTTTTTAATAGCCACTAGCTATTATGGCAAGGCAGGAATTAGGAATGCATAAACGGATTAGAGGATAACTTTGATGTGAAAACGAAATGCTACGTATCCCAGGCTAGCTGGTATTTCTGGGCACGGAGCAACGCACTTGCGTTTGGAAGAAGCAGATCTCCTCGTTTGCGTGGCTCAGAGCCGGGCTTAGTCTGGGAACTGCAGACTCATGTGTGCAACTTGGGCTCTTCCAGTTTTCTCACACAAATTTTCACCCTTTTCCTTTCAAAGTTATTGAGAAGTTGGGGGTTGGTTTGGGGTTTTTTTGGTTTGGTCTTGGTTTGGTTTTTTTGTGGGTTTTTTGTTTTGGTTTGGTTTTTTGTTTGTTTAACACAACTTGCTGAAATTTTTGCTTATCCACATCTATTCAAAACTTGTTGCCATGTTGAACTATTGACTCCACTGTGAAACACTCACCAGCTCAAGTGCTTTTGGTCTGCCTAGGAAGGAGGGCAAAAGACCACTGGTGGCCAGGACAACTCCGTGTTTTTTAAAAGCCAGGCAACTTTATACTTGAATGTACTTAGGATACTCTGCCACGTCATGGAGCCACAGCCCTCCCAGCAGGGGCTTGTGGCTCCTGGTGGCTTGTGGCACAGAACAGCAAAGGACATGTAGGGCAGGGAGACTATAGAGGAGATGCAATAAAGTAAAATAAAATAAACACAAACATAAAGTAAAATAAAACAATAAAAAATAGAAAATAAAATAAAATAAAGCAAACTGTTAAAACTACAAATATGAAAAATCCCCCATCACTTATCTTTGCTAATTAAACCCTCTGAGTCCAACTGGTTCCAGCACTGTTGCAATGTATGGTTGTTTAGGGAAACACTTGTCCTTTGGTATTGATCTTTCCCAAGCCACTGCTGCAGTGCCCCATTTCCCCCACACCAAGCACACTGGTAACAGCTTCCTCACATGAAATTTAGTGTCATGGGGTTGTTCTGAACACCGTGGGCCAAAAGTCACCCTATAATTTCTGCAGAATTATGATGACAGCCAGTATTTTTAAGTCTCCTTGATGGATGCATGGATGTTGTACAGTGAGCAGCTTCCTACTGGTCAATAGGGAGAGCCGGGTTTCGCCGAAGGTGTCTCATCCCAACGGACATGGATTTGCTGGCACTTGTAGGCAGCAAACAAGACCAGGGCAATTTAAGGATGGCCAAGAGGGTGGTAAATAGGGTCTTACCTTACGTGAAGCCATGCTAGCACAAAGGGAAAGTCTTATCCTCACAGTTTTCCCACCAGATTAGTGGAAACTCTGTTTTCCCATCCAGTGTTGGGTTGAGCTGAGCTGAGCTGGGGCTGGCCGAGGAAGGGGAACAGGAGGAGGTGGCTGCCGAAGCCCAGGCAACACTGATGGGAATGATGGCAAATCAATGAAGCCACATTTTCCTGGGAAAAGAGGCTGTAAAGTAATTAGTAAATACTCCTGTTAAACTCTGAACGATGTATACCTCCCAGCACTGACAGCTTACTTTATGGACAGCAAATGGTCTTCATTCTGTAACAGAAAGAAGTTTTTGGTATATCTTCACGTCCTCACAAAAATCCCCTGTTGCTCATCTGAACCTATAAAACACCCATTGCAGGCATAGGGTGGGTATGCATCATTGCAAACACAGAGAATTGTCCCAGTGTCCCAGCTCCTGTGCCCTTTATTTCCAAATGTCACCCTTTAAGCTGCACCCTCCCGCCGTGCCTCCAGCACCTCTCGTGCCTGTGCCGCACGGCTGCCGCAGCTGCACGCTCCATCCTGGTCGGATGTGTCACCCCGGAGTGGCAGCAGGGTTTGAATTTAATCCTAAATTTTAAGCATATGCAAATTGTATATCCAGCTTTAGTAACACATTAAAAGGGCAATTTTGTCTCAGATGTTTCACAGTGCTGAAACGCAGATCTCATTAAATCCGACGATAAAATGATAAATCTTCCAGTGACTTCAGTAAGACCAGCGCTGGGCCAACAGACCTCATTGAACAGAAAACAAAAAGTAAAACCTACTTCTTTTTTTTCTTTTAACTACAGCTTTACATCCACAATTATGTGTAAATTGGAAGTAAATATATTAATTTGATCTTTTTCTTGGGAACGGCATGGGGAAAACAGCACTTCAGCTTGACAGGCTCACAAGCGGTGCCAGGATTACTGCTCTGCATCCTGCAAATTAAGAGTTATGCAATCAAGTAAGTTATTAAGCAATTTTCTCTCATGCTAATGCTCAGCCTGGGGAGGCATATTTCCTTTTGCATGCCTGGATTCATCAGCACTGCTTTCATGCGTGTGGAAGTCGCAGCACAAGCAGCAGTGACGGCAGCTCGTAACAGCAGAGGCTCCGGCAGCCTTGCCGTGGGCAGGGGACAAGATGCTGCTGCGTCAGTGCGGGCTGACACCAGCCCGTGCACTTCTCCTGCAGCAGCACACCGGGAGAGGGTTCCAGAGAACTTGGGAGTCTCCACGGCTGCATCCATGGAAATGTGCAGTATTTTGCTGCTGAAGATAGCCAGGCACGATTTTTTGTTACAGCCCCTGAGCAATTTGAAAGAGATGCACGGTTATTTACTGGGGAAATATTGATGTGAAATAATGACAGAAACAAGGGACTGACGCAGATGGGCTGGACAACACACCAAACTGAAGGGCACCGAATGTGTGCCAGCCTCCTTGAGGCTACCCAGAGATGGGAGGGCACCGGGCAGGGAAGGCTCCTATCATGGAAAGGCAAATCAGCGACACAGAAAGAGCATTTTACATCCACAACAAAGTCGAATTTGTGCAAAACATGCATGCCTCCCTGCTTGCATGTGATTCTAATCCTCCTTTTTATTCAAGAAGTTGCCTCTGCAGCAGCACCAATGGATTAGGCTCCACTTCTGTTTTTAGGAGAGACAATAATAATGACATCATTAATAGCATATAAGGTCTTAATTTACCTAAGACATGCCTCTTTTATTTCCTTGCCCTACCACAAGCATGCTATGCTCATGAAGAATTATCAGGGCCTAGCCAGTACACCATATTAAAAAAAAAAAAAAAAAAAAAAAAAGAAAAGATATTTAAATTATTTTTAAGGCTAGAAAGCTGGGGATGTGGGGTGGGGGGAAGGAAGAAAAAACAACCCCAGAATCAAAACCTGTCAACATTACAAAACTACACCTGTAATCTGGAGGGCTGCTGGCAAGCTTTAGCCCATGCAGACAAGGTGGGACTGTAAAAGCCCCGAGCAGCAGCTCCCAGGAAGGCAAACCCAGGCGGTGTGCATCGGCACACGTAAGTAGAAACGTCTCAGGAGAAGGAAAATAAATGAAAAGTCTATTAGCATGTGGGAGCTTGCATGTTTTGCTGGCTTTGGGGACAGCATCTATTGCATTTAACATATGAGGGATCAAAAGAGACAAGTCACCTGCCAGGTTCTGCTGTGGATGTCCTCCCGGCACCCAGGGCAGCTCTCACTCATTGTTCCCTAAACTAATCCAGCCAGGTACCCAGAGAGCCTCCAGTCACATGCCTCCTTATAAATATTTCAGTTGCTTCTGCAACTCTTACTCCTTGATTTACCAGAGGTCACTGTATTTCCCTGCTGCCTGGGTGAGCAGGGGCAGCCCAAGGCTGTGGGGGTTTGGCTGGCGCACGGGGAGCCCCTCACCTTGGCCTCGGGCAGCTCACGGCGTGGCGAGCAGGACGTGATGGACGTATGGCTGGACATGCTGCTCGCACAGGAGTCACTCAAGGAGCAGACCAACTGCAAGGAAAGCCTGCGAGGTGCTGATCTGGCTGATCCCGTGGGAAGCTGGAGGATTTCTGACTGCTAATGACTTTTAATGTTGATGGTCACAGCAGGAGGGAGCGGAGCAGGGAGGAGGCACCAGCACCACGGAAACACAACCTGAAGGACACGTCAGTGTGAGCAGCATTTGGCAAACCTGGCACTTACCCAGAGTTCAGGATGGCACAGGCAAACAGCCACCGTGCCCCAGCAGTCATCTTGCACATAAAATGCTCTACAAAGCCAGTTTCTCCTAAGAGGGGGGGTTTGGCTGCCCTTGCTGCCAGTACATGCTTCCACACCATGATGCTCCCAAGGACTGCAGGACCATTTACAGCAGGTAACACCACCCTCCCCCAGCCATCCATGCCTGGCAGCCATGCAAGATGCTGTGGGGCTCCCATCAGTGTTGGGTTCCTGCCCAGCTGACAGCTCAGCAAAGACACCAGTGCTGGGGCTGGCAGTGTTAGAATCATACAATCACAGGATGGTTTGTGTTGGGAGGGACCTTAAAGCCCACCCAGTTCCCACCCCTGCCCCAGGCAGGGACACCCCCCCCAGCCCAGGCTGCTCCCAGCCCCATCCAGCCTGGCCTGGAGCACTGCCAGGGATGGGGCACCCACAGCTGCTCTGGGCAGCCTGGCCCACCGCCTCGCCACTCTCATGGGGAGAACTTCTTCCTAATATCTAATTTAAATCTCCCCTTTCAGCTTAAATCCATTCCCCCTTGCCCTGTCACTACAGGCAACACACGAGTATGTATCTGGTGTACCTGAGGATGGGTCTGAAGGGCCATGGTAACTCATGTACAATGACAAAGCAGGGGCACCTGCAGCCAGGGAGATGCTTATGAGCCAAGGTTATCCTTCCCAAATGGATAAAAACCAGCTAGATGACTGGCTTCAATTAATTAGTAGTTTACCAATGGTCCTAAGAGGACCTGGGCTAATAGTCACTGGCTGGTTGGACTTTCTAGGGTTTTCTACATTCATTGGAATGTATGTATACAATGGAATTCTACATACCTTTCTTCATACATTGGCCAACATCCAGCTGAGTTTCGGTTCCCCAGATCTCGGTGGTAGCTCTCTTACCATCACCCTTGCCTTGTGCCTTATCCCACTCTGGTCCAAATTTCTGTTCAAGGCATCTGTGGTTGCAAAGAGACCGGAATGGGTCTGAAACGAGCCCATGGCTTGAAGAGCAGCAGATGTGTGTGTGCATGTGTGTGTGTGTGCTGGGTGTTTGCTTTAGGACCAGTGCGCTTTGCCAAGGATATGGGCTGCAATGTACAAACCTGGGGAACAAATTTCCATTCAGCTGTGCCTGCAGGCTCACAGCAGTCAGCTGCCAGCATGGCATGCCCTCTCTGACTCCTGAAGCAGCACTGGTTTTTCACTCTCAAAAGCATTTACAGAGCTGGCAGAGGTTCAAAGAAGAGAGATAAAAGTGACCATCAGACTGGGAAACAGCTTACTTCCATTCTTATTCATTTGAGAAGTTTATTGGTATAATTACATACACTTAAACTGTTCCTATATCATTCCTTGCTTATTTTGGTATTTAAGACTGTTATCAATGAGAGCACATTAAGACTGGGGTGAAGCACTCAGCTTGTCCAAGTCTGGTGTGGGAGACTGCCACGAAACCCCAGCAACAACAGACTGCAACATACAAGAGGATGGAAAGATCTGGAGCAGACCCACAGCCTCTGAGGAGCTGACATACGAGACAGAAAGGGTAATTACCACCACCTACAAGCTTAAATGCAGGTGCACAATGAGACCAGTAAAGGCTAGTATCACCTTCCACAATAGATCTATAAATACATCTATTTCAAATAAATCTCTCTCTCTTTAGCATGTCCATTTTATCTCACAATAAATTATATTCCATATCCCCTAACTCAGGACAGAATGAAGAGCACAACCAGTGAAACAGAATTCATCAAGGTGAAAAAAAAATCTTGGCTCACAAGGATGATCAATGTTCATACGGATATCAAGAACATACAGCATTAAATGTAACATTGGTATCTTTTAGAAGAAACGCAATCTGTGTGCTAGGATGTGTGCTATGTGGAAGGCTGCTTTTCTTGCCTATGCCTAATGCAGGATTTCTGAGACATTGATGGGGTAAGTTCTTACACTCGTGGCAAGAGGGAAGAGTTCAAGTAGCAGTTTTCTTTTTCCTTTTAGTTTAAAATTAAGAGTAAGCACTGAAGTGCAAACGCACAAGGAAAGAAACACATGCCTCGTTAGCTCCTTTTGGTCCTCACAATTTCAGAGCTTTCAGAAACATTTGTCAGGTTGTTTTAAATGCATAGGATATAAATCCTTCCTTCCTTTCTGCTGCTGCATCTATGAAATGCCAAAATTTTTTACTGTACTTCAAAGGCGGATGATTTAAAATACGTTTTTCTTACATCTCAAATGTGTTCTGGAAGCGCGCAGTTCACATTACAGCTCCTGGGATTTCATCATCGCAATAAATTTTCACTCCTGTGTACACAGGTGTGACTGGAAGCAAGGAAGGCAGGACCGCCGGTTCCCTGGCTGGGGCAGCTGGGGAGCCAGCTGGCAGGGAGAGCAAGAACTGGTCCAGACCAGGTAGCAAACAACTTTCCAGGCCAGCTCTCTGCACCTTAAAGAATGAAAAGGAAAAAAACCCCAAGGTCATATTCTTTCTAGCTGCTCCTCGTGACAGACTCCATGAAGGGCTGGCAGGCTGCGGAACCGCAGCGGTTCAGAAAGCGCTTTGTGTTACGGGTGGTTTGAAGCAGCCCCCGGGAGCGGGCTGAGAGGAGATGCAGGCGTAGGTTTTGCCCTTCATTTTGAACTGAGTTCATCTGGGGTGGGAATGGCTTTGCCACCCTTGCAAGCACTCAGCCTCTGTGTCTCACAGAACAGCAGCCCGGTGGGGGCTGCAGGGCAGGCGGAGCCCCCCCAGCCGCCCCCCGGCTGTGGCAGCTCCCCTCGGGCAGGCTGCACAGAGCCTGGGCTGGGGGGGCTGGGCAGGAGGAGACTCGCTGCCCAGGGCTCTGTGGGTGACACACTAAAGAGTGTTTCACCTTGTCTCTCCCATTCCTCCCTCCCCGAGCTGCGTTGACACCAGCAGAGCAGTGTGCCCAGCAAAGCAGCTCCACCACCAGTCCCCACCACCAAGGCACGAGGTCCTCTCCAGAGCCTTTCCACCTGGGATGTGCTCAGCCAGCAGCACTGCTACTGCAGCCTGCGTCTGGCCTCTGGCAACATGGGGTTAAGTGAGGTGGACAGTACCAGCACCCAGGTCTTTCTTCGGGTACCTGCTCACCCGTGGGGAGCTCACCACCTCACCACCGTACCAGAGAAACCTCTGCGACCACTCGCTCTTCTGCTGCCACCCCCACGCCGGACTCCAGCTCCATTTGATGTTTGTGCTTAAGCGATCAGAAGAAATTACAGCAAACTTCGGAGGCAAACCCAAATGGGTAGTGTTGGGTCTTGCTTGTTTTCCCCACGAGGAACCCCACACGGAGAGCAGCAGGGCAGTGCCAGCACGGGGGTCCCACTGCCCCCTGCTGCCCTGGGACCCCACAGACATCTCCCCCTTCATCCAAACCCACCCGTGCCCTGGGGCACAAGCTTTGTCAGGGGAGGGTTTGCTTAACGGATCAACACCACCATGCATTTAAAGCCAGGTGAACAGTTAAAAAAAAAAGGACATTTGTGGACAAATAGTCCCAGCCAGTCAGTAATTCATTTACTTTCTCACTCGAGAGGCTCTCAGGCTTGCTGGTCCAGGCTTTTGTGCTTCTCTCCTCAAGAGCTGGCTGTAACGCGGCTGAGGATGCACCCCCAGTGTTAAAGGCACTTTAGTGCACAGCGGCACGCTCTGCCCACTGGTGCTGTGGGAACAGCACTGAGCTGTTGAGAAACAACTGGCATCACCATGAAAGCTGACAAAAATGTATTGCTTTATCAATATATAAACTTACCTGTGCAGGGCAAGCTGCACTTGATCTGTTAGAGAGAGAGGTTTCATATTCATAGGGATTTCTTGTCTTTTGAGATTTCCTTTTGATACAGAAAAGATCCTTCATGGAGAGGAGCTCCATCCAGCCCAGCCGCGGTGGGTGAGGTTACAACCCTGATGCTGCTTTGCCAGACTGCTATTTTGCAGCCAAATCCTAGATGAAAGTCCTGTAGCAGCCCTCGCATGGGGAGATGGAGACTGAGAGCAGCACAGCATCGCGCGAAGCACGATGAGCAGTTACTTGCAAAAGAGCAGCAAGGGTTCAGCAAGAGGTCCCCGCTTCTCACATCCCAGCCCTGAGCAGATGGGTTTACAATATGCTTATGACAAACACTGCTATTTGCATGTCTGAATTCTGTCTTCTCTTACATGGTGAAGAAACGCCAGGATATTACAAAAAAACCCACAGATTTTCTAAGATTAATTATACAATCCCTCTGAGAACAGGATTTCCCATTGAAAGTCACTTTCCAATATGATTTACATCCTACGGAACTGTAGTTTACTGGGATATAAATCTGGTAATAGTCTTCATTAAGCAATATTGTAAGAATTAAAAGAGGTTAATGAAAATGTTACTAATCCCTCTAAGTAGCTAGCCATCATAATCTCTTCTTTATACATGGCAGGTATAAAGAAAAGAGATTTCAGAAAATCTCAAAACAAACTCGCTAATCTGAACAACGTGAAATGCTTTGCGCTTTCTCCCTTTTGCTAACAAAAATGGAAAAGGTTACTTGTCGTAACTGTGTGAACAGCAGCCTGTTCTTTCCTGAACTGAAAATATCTTCAGTCAAACTTCAGCCTGGAGCAATATGCAGCAGGTCCATTAAAATCCTCTCAAAACCAACATCATTTAAATATACAAACAGATATGTGTATATACACACATATAAATATGTTTTTTATATATATACACATTTATTAGAGATGGAGAGCTCTATGAGGTTATTCAGTTCATCTACTTTACAAATTTAAAAGCTCCCTACAGTATATTTTTCCAACTCAGTTTTCAAAGCCTTTTTAGATTTTTTGCCAGAAGATGATGTCATTCTGCAAAACTCACCCGGCATTTTCCAACCTTAACATCTCCTTAATATTTTTTTTTCCTCTTATCTCAATGTTTTCTATATTTCTGTCTTTTTACATATGCCCGAACAGTGCAAAGAACTGCGTGAAGCACTTACCTAGTAAAATGGACTTGTGGGTTTCCCTGGAGACCTTCCGACCCCCCTGCTGCAGCCAAAGATGCGGTGGGATGCTTTCAGATACCCAAATCACCACACATCACCCCATGATCCAGGCCAGCAGCACTGCTGCTGCTTAGGGTTTTTTTCTGTGTCACAGAAAGATATTTCGGAACTGGGGAAGTGGTAGATCAAACGAAGCACCCTCTTATTCAACCAGGAGAGGCAGATACTGATCTTTTTTTTCTGGAGTAACACATAATGTGTGTGGGAGTAGAGGCAGGACTTATGAACGTAGTGAAACATGGCTGTGCGACGTCGGTTTTGTACATTTCTGATTCTTGCAGCCTCAGTTGTGTGACAGCAGGAATACCCTGTGCAGGCACGCTGCTACATCCTACCAGCCACAGCTTTGCAGAGCACGTGAAAAGCAGAGTGAAACAATCTTCAGTTCCAAAAGGAACAAAGTGATCTGGTACAAATAAGCCATGCCCCTCTTTCACAGCTAAGAATCTTACCAAGGTCCTGTTATTTTTAAGATCTTGCCTTAAGCGGGAGGAAGGGTGATGCTCTGGCATCTCCCCTAACGGCAGGCTGGGTCCTGGCTGGGGCTCGGCACGAGGCACCACAAGAAATTAAAAATATTGCAAATACGTAGGTTAATCTAAGACTACAATTTTCTATGACCTTTAATTACATGATGGTTTAACATACACTGTGGAGCATGTGGGGTCTGGAGGGACGATGCTGTAAGATCTTTCTGTCCTAAGTGCGAAGCTCAGCGAATGTGGAAAGCAGAAACCTCTGTCAGCGCTTCTCCCAGCCGGAGGTGGCCCCCGGGTGGGAGCGGGCAGGGTGGTGGTGGGCTGCTCCAGCTGCCCCCCCTCCCCAGACACCCTGCAGTACCCAAATGATGCCGCATAAGCCCACCCTGTGCAGGGAGGGAGATGGGCTGAGACCCCTGTTCGAGGTCCGCTCACCCACGCAGCCCTAAAAATATCCCTGCTAGTGGGGGAAATTGTGTCCATATTTCCAGATTTTAGGGAAAGAAATGCCGAATACCAGGATTTTGAAAATTCAGGGCTCAGGGTTAAAACTAAAGGCTGTTGCAGAAGAACTTGGTTGCCATTTACAGTCTGAAATCTGGATATTGGACCTCAAAGCTGCCTGGAAACTCTGGACAAGGGAGACACAAAACAGTTCTCAGAAGGTGCTGAACACATCTTCCTCCTGTGCCCATGGACAAAACCACCTCGTTGTCTCTTTGAAGAGCAACAAAGCAAAACACCACACTGAGCCAGGGGTCAGAAACACTCCTCTGCGGAAAAGAGAATCCAGCCTCTCTGTTTTGGAGAATAAGCTGCCACTACTCAACACCGTGTATTTCTAAAGATGCCACAGCTCTCAGGCAATACCACACACCCTACAGCATGATCCCTCCTTGCTGGTATCGCATCTTGAGCCTCCCACTCTGGTAACAAGGAGAAAAAGGCAGAAAATCAGCCAAGGCAGACACTCTCCTACAGACGTCCTGTTTCCCTACACATGTTAAACCTGTTTTTTAACAATGTTAAAACCTGGTTTTCTGTAGGAAAAAAAAAAACACCCCATACTCAAAACAACAAAAAAAAGGACCCGGGGGAAAAGCACTTTCGCCTGGATGAGTACATGAAGCCTGTGTTACGTTCAAGTAATAGGTGATCTCATGTGTTTGCAGAAAACCCCTTGTATCTGAAGCAGAAGAAAAGTCCCCCGAAGCCACCCTGCTGCCAAAAATACACCTGTGAGAAGTCGCTGCTGGAGCCGGTGGAGGATGTCGGCTTGCAGCCATCCCAGGAGAGCCAGCAGGACACCCACCAGCACAGCCTGGGGTGAGCTCCCTGCCAGGGGGCTGCAGGATCCAGCCCCCAGCTGGGCTCTGTGCGGGTGCGGGGACCAGGCAGCTCGACCCCCTCCTGCAGTCCTCAGCCATGGGGTCATGGTTTCCATCACCAATGGAAAAGTAAAATTGAAAGATGGTAGATTTTAAATAAAAAAAGACAGATGCAGATCAGTTATCAGGAAGAACCTCTCCCCGTGAGGGCGGCGAGGCGGTGGGCCAGGCTGCCCAGAGCAGCTGTGGGTGCCCCATCCCTGGCAGTGCTCCAGGCCAGGCTGGATGGGGCTGGGAGCAGCCTGGGCTGGGGGGGTCCCTGCCTGGGGCAGGGGTGGGAACTGGGTGGGCTTTAAGGTCCCTTCCAGCCCAAACTGTCCTGTGAGTCTGTGATTCTTTGATTTAAAGAAATTTCACTGACAACATTGAGCAGTTGCAGTACGTAAGCTGCTAGCAAGAACAGCTTTTTGTAAAGAAAGAGCACAGGCAGTTGTTAAAATACCCTCCCTTGACACCACTTTTTGTAGCTTTTTTAACAGGCTTATACAATTCAAGTCAGATGGGACCTTGCGGGGTCACCAAGTCCAACATTCTGCTCACCCTGGATTTATCTCCCTCTAAATCTTTATACCTTAGGTGAGAAGATTTGTATCTTTAACAATACAAAATTTGGTATAATCCTTGCTAAACAGAAAAATTAAAACACTTTTCAATAATGCCATCCCATCAAAGAGACTTGACCCAATTTCCAGCTACTCGCAATTGCCAGCAAGCTTGGTTTCTGCCTGAAGCCCACAGGGCTGGCAGGCTGCTGTACTGTGTTGGGGGTGTGTGTGAAAACACTAGGAGTTTGTACAAGTCCAATTAAATATCGAGGCAGGATAGAAAAAAACCTGCTAGCAAACTTAGATGGATGTTCTTGTCAGAAACTAATATTATTATTGTGCTATTACACCCTCTCTCACTGGGGTGAGCTGGAGGGTCTGCAGGAGAGCATGGCCATGGGCATGGAGAGCAGAAAAGGGGTGAGATGGGGCGTGTGGGCTCGAGCGAGCTGAAATCCCCACCAGGGCCACAGTGTCCCCACTAGCCCGACACACCTCCTAAAGGTGCTGTGGATTCTGTCTCCAACTCATTGGCAGAAACAGGTGAAAGGTGCTGTGGCATCGTGCCATAAACGCTTTCGCAGCTCCTTACACGTGCCAGCCCCAAACCCACAGAAAGATCATAGAGATGGTATTTGCTCTTTAAACATGAGGGCTCCTACCAAAATTAGGATTTACCATGCACAGGGCAGGAGAAGTTACTCCGTTTTTGGTCTATAACCGAAGCCGACAAGTTTGTCTCATTTGAAATGCAACGTTTCCCGGGGCTGGAAGCTGAATTCCACTTTTCCTGCCAGCACTTCCTGGGACAAAACACATAAAACTTACTTAAATAATTATTGTGGCAAGGGAGGAAGGGCTCAGAACAGTAAGAAATTTCCATTCACCTGGGAGTGGCTCTCTTGGCACTTGTCCCTGACCCATCACAGGTTTGTCTCTGGTGATGACCTGCTTACAGGAGTCTGCAGCGGCTCCTGGTGCGCCAGGGCTCACCTTGGGTAAAAGCATCTCCTGCCAGCAGGACAACCCACGCAGGGCTGAGCCATGGGAAGCATGCTGGAAGGAGCGGCACAGCCAGTGGTTTGCTGCCTGTCTGGTTGCGCCGTCACCACAGCTCTACTGCCCATGCTGCCGCAACGCCCCGCTGGAAGCATTACGTTGGAACTCGCACATTTACTCTGCAGCAGGCAGAACGCAGTATGTTATCCAGGGCTATTTACACAATGGAAGGATAATGGTTAAAGGGAAAAATTCTCTGTATTAATGAAAATTGAATTATAGTGCACCCATCTAACCCCTTCCTGTATGAGTCAAGCCTTGTGGCAGATTCAGCCCTGCAGGCCATGTGGGTGATGTTACCAGGGCAGCAGCAGAGGTGAACTGAATTGTTCCTGGTCAGTGCCTATGACCTTCAAGCAGATTAATTACATCAGATGTGCAGGACCAAACCTGCTACTCATGCGTTCCTAGCCAACAAAACAGCACCATCTGCAGCGCTGGTGGGCAGAAAGGGGGACATCCATATGGAACAGCCTCCTCCGCAGAACCTGAACTCCCTTTGCCTGCTGTGTCCATAGGTGCCCTTTCTCAGCAGGCTTCCACCCTTAGGAGAGCCTCGGCCATTGCAGGGGTAGCCAATGTGAGTAAGTTCTGCACCAACGTACCCTCTTAACGATACAGCTTTGTGCCACCAACTTCACGCCAACAAGCCGCGTGACTTGGCTCGGCTTGAATGAACCCCGCTAGCCGAGGCGAGAGCAGGGACCCCTCCGCATCCCCTGGCACAGCACACCCTTGCTCTCCCTCAGCGGCTCGCCGGATTCCCCAGCAGAGGAAAGCCCAGCTGCCGATAAGGACCTTGCAGCAGTGCCGTCAGTGACCCCCACTGCTGTTTGCCCTCCAGGAAAAGGATCGCCTTTTCTCTGCTGGTTTCTTTGAAATTCAAAACCGGTTAAAATTTACAGAATTTTCCCGCTTTTAAAGCTCTGTTCCCTTTTCCAGCGATCCCCTCCCGTGGCTGGGACACAGCTGCATGCACACCAAGTGGTGCTTTCCCTCCACTGCCTCCCCGGCCCCGCACCACCAAAGCTCCAGGGAGGAGCACGGGAAACCCAGGAGCGGCCCCAAACAAACCGACAGGCTGCGGTGCTGCCAGCACTGGTTAGTGCTCCCAGGGCTGAAGGTCCCAGGGCGAGGGACACAAAGACGCACGTTATGCGGGAATAATGGTAAACGGCATCTCCCACCTGCCAGCAGCCAGCTCTGCGACCGCCCGCCTCGTGTACCGCGGGATGCAGAGAGATCAGCGTCAATTAAAATGCACCGTAGTGGCAAAGCAAACACAGGACATTAAGATGCAGCCCATATACATTTAATTCACAGGTAAACCTGGAAAATAATTAGTGTTATTCTTCTGAATGTACTGCAAGTGGGATGACCTGGAAACAAATAAAGAAAATAACTTTTTTTTGAAAAGTGAAATAAAATGTGGTCTTCAAATTGAGGTTTTTATACTGTTGAGATCAAAAATGTTTGCGTCAAGTAACAGGAAGAGATGCTTTGTAACCGTTGAGGTTACACAGCCAACAGAGATTTAATCAGCTCAGAAATCTGAACGTTTGTGTCTGCTTGACTTCACATCCAAACGTTTCACGTCAGGTTTCCCCACCTGCCCACCCAATGACACAAGACATCGCCAGTAATAGCTCTGAAAAAAGCCAGTGTCATAATAAAATGATTAAGCCAATTACTTATAACCTGAATTTACAGAAACAGTCCCAAAACTTGTGATACCCAGTCCCACTGGCTGGCAAGCTGCCAGCACGTGGGTTTTAGGGCAGGTCCTACCACCTTTAGTCTGCAAAAATCCTTCCCAGTTCAGGCTTGAAATGCAAGCCTGAGCGGGTGGCAGCGGTGCCGAGGCACAGGGCTTGTCCTTAACCCCCAGCGGTACCTGGCGGGGCTTCATCCGTGGCTGGTGGCTCTGCAGAACCCTTAAACAGACCTCAAAAGAACCGATAAAATCACAGACAGGTTTTAAGCAAAACAAGATGTAGGTTGTTCCCCTCACTGTAATTTTAGCTCTATAATCAATCCTAATTATTAACATTTCTGAGAAATGCAAAAAAACCCAAACAACCCAAACCTCTATGTCTGCATTCATTACTCACAAATAGATT
Organism: Falco cherrug; assembly: GCF_023634085.1. Taxonomy (NCBI): domain Eukaryota; kingdom Metazoa; phylum Chordata; class Aves; order Falconiformes; family Falconidae; genus Falco; species Falco cherrug. Next base: position 42,448,713 of record NC_073704.1, on the reverse strand, counting down.
ATTTTATGATTAATTTAAATGATTCACATACTATAATTAACATAAGCTCTACAGTTAATTGCTTCTGTGCAAATTTGTTTAATAATCAGAGTAGAAACTTGACAGTCATTTTTTTAATCGCACATATGCGACGAATGTTTTATATCAACTGCAGTTCATCAGAAACAAATACACAAACACCTATTTATCTGAAGACAACCTGAAGCAAATAAACTTTGATAAAAAGGATTTAAGTTTATTTTTCTTTGTAGTTGCAGGAGCAAGGATGCTACTCTGGAAGGACATAATATTGTTAAATGAGATATTAACACGTAGTACTTTTGTGACTTAGTTGATCAAAGTACACTGGTGCACTGTAGAAAGATGAATTATAAAACTCATCTAAAATTGTTATTATAAAAAAGTTTATCATCTTTAATGTTATTTCTTTGTCAGTTACTCTAAGATAATGCAGCTGAAGGGTACATAACCTTCTATCGCTTCAAACACTTACCATTTTGCTGAACTTTTTGTATGCCTAGTAACAAAAAGGCTTGATTTTGTCCAGCAATTAACAGTAAAATCTGCGGTAGGTCAATATTGGCATACCGTTATTTCTGCTAACATTGCTCAGAATCACTTCCACTGCAGCGATGACATTACCTGGTCTCTCCCTCTCAGTCTCCTGAGGATTAATTCTCATTTATGTTTATAAATACACTGTTTTTCAAATATTCCCCCTCCTCCCTTCTTACCAGAACTTAACCAGCTGCCTCAGGCTTCAAGACATGACTTAAAAAACCAAAATCCTCTGAGCACCAAAATAAGACTAAAGCCCTGTTACTGGCATCACGTACTATCTGTAATATATAACCAGACACTTTCTTTTCCTTACAGCTCAACAGTCAGGCAGCATTGTGAGCCGAGGGATGTGCAGCATCGCAACCCAGCCGCAATACGCAGCCATCCAACCTGGCCCTTCTGTGCCCGCTGCAGGGGGAGCTGAAGCAGGATTTACACAGAGAACACACATTTCCCACTGAATTACTACTTTTTTCCCCGGAACATGGACAATTAACACAGCATTTGGACAATATCTAGCACAGCAGGGCAAAATCTAGGAGTCCAAGTGTGAGATGTGGATCCTGGCCTGCTCCCTCGGAGTCTATCCGATGCATGGCCGAGCTCAGCTTTCCTACATGACAGTGTTTTTCAGGGGATGTCCGGAAAATTGAGCCTTAAAGTCCAGCTGGGGAATAGCTGAGCACAGCTGTGCCAACCTGCCCAGCTGCAGTTCCCTACGCTCACCTCTCCATCACTCACACCACAGCTGGGACGGCTCCGCTGCCTATTCCTGACCTTGTATGTGCAAATAAAAGGTCTAAAAATATAGAGGTTTCATGGTTTGGGTTTTTTTAGCAGATAGCATCACTTTACCATCTAAAATATCAGTACATCTGGAAAAAGACAAACACACCAGAAGAAAACTAAACCAGTATATTTTAATTCTACAAAACTGTATAAATATTTAAATGTACAGCAAAGAGTACCAGTATGCCATTTCATAACCGTTACAACATTTAAAATGTGCAATTCTTTATCCACAATCTACTTTCATAACTCTAATTTAAATTTGTCTTCCCAGCACTTATTCAGGAGCTTTTGCAAGCACATCCTCCAAACTACCCACCTCAGTCTTTGGCTGCTTCGGTGAACACCTGAGCAGAATACCAACATTTTTCAAATAAACTGTGTATGATCTCAGGGTGCCGTGGGCTTTTGGCAAGGCACTGCTTTGCCGAGCTGTGCTGGATATGTGCTCGTGGAGAAAAAAATAATAATAAAAAAAAAATAAAAATACAAGGGGGGTGGCCACGTGTCGGAGCAATGAGTCTGGATGGACGTTATTACACGTTGGAGGGTAAGCATGGCCCATGGGAAGCCACAGAAGTGTTAAATCACATTGCTGGTGTTTGCTCAGTGCCGTCGGACCAGGTAGCGGCTCGTGGCGAGCAGCAGGTTACGCATGGTGTGGGCTCACCAGCTGTGCTCTGACCTTGCGAGGATCACCTGGCGCGAGGCTCTGCCCAGCACCCCCACGAGATGCAGCCCAAGGGCACAGGATCAGATGAGATCTCCCATTTCCAATAAAATAATAATAATAAAAAAAATCAGAACGTGGTTTTGCAGCTTTTCTTCAAAGCGCTATTTGTTCCTATCAGAGTGCAAGAACTCAATAAATCCTCCTGGCGACTGGGAAATAGGTATCGGCAGAGAAACCCATCTGGGTCGATTGATCCAACTGCCTATTTCAGTTCTGGGGTCGTACCTGGGTTCCCTGCCTCCATTCATCACCTGAAGGTACCAGGAGATCGAAAGGAACTTTTTACAGCATTTATGGTTCAACTTACTCTTCAAACCATTCGGTCTGCCAATGCCACCTAGCATTACAGCTCACTCCCATTTCATCCAAGCCAGTCTTAAAAAACAGGAGAACCAGCCACACTTTTACAGTGAAAACAACAAATACTCAGCACTTGTAGGAGTCTTTATATTTTAAACACATTTTGCAAATAGAAGTCAATCCTCCTGGCAACTTTCTGAGATATTGTATAAATGGGGAAACAAAGTCCAACCAATGCTTTTTGGCTGTGGTCTGTTTGTGGGTACTGAGCTTCAGACACTCACCAACAGAGGCAACCGAACGAGCTATTTTAAATTATTTTAGCCCAAATTGCTTGCCAAGGCAACACCTGAATTCAGCAGCAGGAGGAAGGGCAGGGACCCAAGCGCAGTAACTTACATTCATTTGCCAAACCCCATCATTTCCCACCTCTGATGCTGTATCTGCATTTAAGGCACCCTCACCATCACCACCGCACGCTCCACAGGTGAGGCTTCGTGTGAGATTCCTCTGCAATGAGACTCACGGGGCTTCTGTATCCTCATCGAGGGGGTAAATCCAGGATCCACCCTTCAAAGCCCATGGAAAAACTCACCATGACTGGAGTGAAACCGGTACTTCAGTGCTTTTTTTCTAGGTCTGAGCATAATTTCTAAATGGCGGGCCATCCTGCTAACACACAGAAGACCTAGAGCAATACTTCTGCTGCGGCTGTGAGGGATGCTTGCCCCTAAATAAGTACCATCCAACACAGGGCTCCTCCCTTCCTTCCCCCCCCAAGCAGGGACACAGCAGGGCAGGCACTAACCATACCCAAACACTGCAAGCTTCCTATCTTAGCCAAGGGATTACACACTTCATAGGAGTATTAACCTTTATAGTAATTCTAAAGAGAAATATCATTTTATTCATCTTTTTTTGAGATTGCACCTCAAAGCCCAGACAGCTGCATTTGCCATGACCCTCCAGCTGTGACGTCAAGAAGCCCCCGAACAGACGGCACCCCCAGCTACCCCCTCCTGAGGCTCCTGGATGCTGCAGGACCTTCCACAACACTCACTTCTGCAGGGACATGCAGAAGCCAAGTGCCTGCCCACACGACTTACCGGCACGAGTGGCTGTGCACGTGGTGAAAGCCCTTGCAAAGGAGAAGAAGAGACAATTTATTCATTTTTTTTCTGCACGGAGACTGGTGTCTAAATTTTTTCATGGTGTCTGCACGCTCTTTCTGTGAAGCAGCATTTCAGCCTTCTCCCGTTTCGCCAGCTTCTAAGCCATGTTGTGTTCCTCTGTGGCAAGCTGAAGCTGAGAACTGGAAGTGTTTGACCCCACTGAGCAGGGAGGCTGGACTAGTTGAGCTTCCAATGTGAGTTAATCCGTGATACTCTAGCTCCCATGCATGCACAGCAATCACTTTTCCAATTTAATATCCTTCTATTTTTCATTTAATGATGTGTATCAAGAAAATATGGATGATCTATAAATTTATAATACATACATATATGACACTATTAATCCGTAACAACCAGAGCATTATACAGAAAATACCATAATTTTTAATGACCTAGTGCATAAACAGACCTTTTTAGGAGCTGTGAGTGAAATAATGGGAAACCATTTCACCACTTACCCGTGCTGGAATTACGCTGCGGCTGCTGCCCTGTGATTTAGCCCCCGTGGCCCCTCTCGGCAACGGGACGTTACAGACTATTGCCAAAACCCCTGCCCAACCCATCGTGCAACAGATGCATTTTGGGGAGTGCATGCTGCTGGGGTCACCAAAGGAAATGTCACCAGTACATATAGGAAATGTCACCCTTACGTACAGGACCCTTCCCCACACCCCACCACAGGCCTCAGTTCCTGCGATACCTCCGACACGACTGCGTGTCATCAGCACGTTTTTCATAACCATGCTAACAAAATGATTAAGCCACAAAATTATTAAAAATAAAAATAAGCATCTCTCATTGCTATCGAAGCAAGAACATCTGGGCCCAGAAGGCAGAGTCGATGCAGTTTTATCCTCTGTGCATCGGGGATCCAGGGATGAAGCTCTGGGCTGTGTCCTGGGTGGGATGCAGCTATGCACTAATGCTTAAGGGTAGCAGCTATGGATCAAGTTCAGACTGACTCACGGTCTCCAGTGGTCTCAGAGGGCCAGTGTGTGGTGCCTCCACCTGCAACCCCCCCGCAGCTGCCCCGGTGTCAGCCTCAGCCACTTCCCTTCCCACAGCCGAGGACAGTCTCGCCTGCGCTGGTCTGAGGTACCCACGTGCATCACTCCTGCTAAATGCCGCTGCTGTTTTTTGCTGTTGCCTCATTTGATTTAATTTCAATTTCTGAGTGCAGTCGTTGCTCAGTTTTGCTGCCTTTTCAAACAACAGGATCCTTTATGGTGGTTTTTTTTTGCCTGGCACAAACCACTAAGCTTTCCCTCTGTCTGGCAACATTGCTGCTCAGTGTGGTTATCCACCGAGTCCCACTCGACACGGGAGAACAGCAAATAATCCCACCACGTTGCCAAGGAAGACCAGCACCAACACATCCAGCTCAGGAGATGCCTGCCAGGACAGTTCCCACTGCCAGTTAGCATCATAAGGCATTTTATATCGGGTTACTTCTCCGCTGTGGTGTGTGACACACAGAAAACACTCTCCATCCCAACCTCTTTGATGTAGGGTTTAGAGAGGTTTCTCTGGAACCATTTTTGAAGCACGTTTGTGTTGGTAACAGCACGTTTTGATTTATAGACTCAGATGAGCTTCTTCTGAACAGTCCCAGGTTTCAAAGGGGCACATGGAGACCTGCCACATCAAAGACCGCCCCACACACACACTGTGGCTTTGCTCCGACAGCCGGTGTTTGGAGAGGGCTTCAGCACCACTGTCCTCAGCAAGGAGGAGGGGAGGAGGAGGAGCAGGACATCCTGGCCGAGGCAGCGGGTCTGCGCCGACTTCAGGCACCCAGGGTCATGTTGCGCAGCAGCCACTGCTGGGAACGGCTGTCACCGCACTCCCTCATGGTGGGAACCATCTTGTCCTCCTCTGACGGCTCATCCAGACACTGGTTGCTGTTGATGTGCCTCAGGGTGAGCTTCTGCAACAGAGAAGCACAAAAGTTGCAGCAAGATAATTAAGGCTGAAAATCAGTAAGCGCATTTTCAGTCTTATTTCAGTGTTATTCTAGTCACTACACAAGACACGGGACAGGTGCTCATCCCTGGGTACCACTCACACAGCTCTACGGGATGGCTACCATGACACCGGCCACTGCACGGGGTGCCCAGCTCACCTTCTCACACCTGGCCAGGCAACCTGGGGAGGGAGCGCCTCTGCCGAGCCCAGCAACAAACCCGTGCAACAGAAAAGTACAAAATAAGTGCAAGGAAATATTATTGTAAAGCAACAGGATTAAGGAGCTTAGTCTCCAACAACCTGAACGCATGTGCATTTCCAAGCAGGGCACTGTTAGCTCAGAAATAACTGCTGATGGAAATAAATCTGCTAAGTATTACACAAACAATGGCAACACACAGATGAAAATTCTTTTGTTTCCAATACATTTTTTCTTCTTTGGGACATCTGTTCCTTTCTGTTCCTACCACATGACACCGTATGTCTGAGGAATGGGAGGGTAGAAGGGGACAATAGGAAATAAAACTTATTTTGAAGAAAGAAATCATCTACTGTTTGAAAGCATTGGGAGAACATGTTCATGAAGAGATCAAGGTTAGTTAAACATGAAGCTGGTACTTAGATAAAACAAGACAGGCACCTTTGCAGCTGAGCAGCAGGTGATCTCTCCGTCACTCCTCCACGGTTCATCGGGGGGGTGGGGGGGTTTACACCCAAAATCACAGCAACTGAGCACACACCTGAAATGCCTTTGCCATATATGAAGTGTTGCATTTACCAATATACTATTTCTGAAAAGGTCTGAAAAAGCAATGAAAACTGTATTATAGGCAAATCTGCCCGCGCACCTGTATACAGGTTAGGTCACCGCCGCGTGCCTGTGACGGTGGTGTAACCCACACGCTGAACCATGCGGGAGCCAGGGGAGCGCAGTGCTGCAGATCCCGCTACGGCGGTGGTCCCCGTAGAGCTGAGGATGCAGCTGGATCTGTGCTGGCAGGGCTGGGGCCCACGTCACTGGATGCCCCCCCCAGCCCAGCCCCCCTCGCTGCCTGGCCAGGGCTCCAGGCCTGGTGGGCAGTGGGGTTTGCTCCAGCCAAGCCCTGCCTGGCTCTGGCACGGCACGACGGCTACGCACCACGGCCAGCGATGGCTTTGCAGCTTCGATACCAGCTCAGCCCTTCCAAAGCAAACACCTGGGCTTGCTACAGCACCTACATCAGAAATTGATGATTTCAGCCTTTGTTTAGTTTGTCTCTCGGTGTTTTAAAGCTTGGCTCCTCTCCCCCACGGCTGTAAGGCCATGCCACAGGCTTGGCAGGGCAAACCCAGCATGAGCACCCATCTCCTACCGCAAGACCAAGAGCTCACAGGCTTCGGCTCCCTGCACAGACCCGCTCCTCTGTGTGCTGTTTGCTAAGGCAGAGAGAGGTCTGCTGCCTGCCGTGGGACACGTCCTGCGCCCGCCTCACCGCCCCATGGATCTCATGGACCCTCGCCTTCCATTCCTTTTAAAAACGGCCAACAAGCTACACGGGTTGGTTCATGATCCAGGTACAGCTGTCCCAGGAGGTCTGAGCTGCTGTACAGCAGCTCCACAGGGATTATAACCCTGTATTTTATATATATATATACACACACTATATACTACATATATAGTGCATATATAATATATACACTATACTACATATATTATATAATGTACATATAATATATATACACACACTATATACTACATATATTATATAGTGTGTATATATAATATATATACACTACACTACATATATTATATAATGTATATAGAATATATACACACTATATACTACATATATTATATAGTGTGCATATATATAATATATAGTGTCTATAGTATATATATAAGGGAATGGGTGATTTCTGGACTGAGCTCTTGTTTGCAGATCCTCCGGTGGAGCAGAGACTGATTTGATGCCAAACACCATGCAAAGGACCAAACCGGGGAACAAACGGGGGAACAAAAATCCCGCAGCCTCCCGGCGAAGGGAGAAAGGCAGACTCCAGCCTGCGCCAGCACAGCCCGACCCGCAGCCTTGGAGCAGCAGCACTGCAGAACTCTCCCAGCCAGACAGCGGGTACCAGGGCGGTGGAGGCTGCTCGCTCCACTGCGCGCACCCATGACTACTGATACTACTATATCACCATATGAACAGCACTACTGTAATGCAAAGTTATGCAAATAAGGAGTCATTTTAGCAACTAATGCCTCTGATGCGGGCTCTGTGTACCTTCATATTAAAAAAAAAAAAAGGCAACTATTGTCTGGTGTTTCAATTAAACTGCTGGGAAATGTTCACATGGCCAACAGACGACACAGTTTTACTACCCAAGCATATACCTGCACTATTGTGCTGCAGAATTTTACACCACAGTTCATACCCGATTGCCATTTCACATATTAACACTCCTAATTTGTATTATGAATATTCTTTCAACAGCTTGTCCCTAGAGATTTGCTCCTCAGTTTAAAACAAACTATTATGCAATTCTCGAAGAAAAGCCTGCAGATATTATAACAAATCACTGAGGGGCCATTTGATATGCATTCAATGATGAATATAAGGCATTTTTTCCTCTAATTATAAGAGGAAAGAATTAGTAGTGCTAACAGAAGTAGCTTGTTTACTAAATAGCACTGCTCAAAGCATCACTGATTCTTCACTTATATTGTTTTAAGTGCAATTAAGCTGCTATCATTTTCTACTATAACCAGAAATGCAAACAAGTCTATAAATGCTGCTGTTGCCTCCATCAGCTGTTCCCTTTTATTCAGTGTATAATTTTGTGCTAGATTACCATGTCATTGGGATTTTCAACCGTCTCATAATTTTTTTTTTATTTCTGTGTGCTATCATTATTTATGCTATTATAAAAAAGGTCTCGTTTGCTTGGAAAACAATTAATTACTAGGCAATATGATATTCATACGAGCCAGCCTAAAATTTTTATTTTACTCAAACATGAGAACCCACGCATGGGTGCAGAGCTAGCTGCACAGACACGCAGATGCATGGGAGCAAGCTCTGTCGTTTCCCCGCTCAACAAATGTATGCAAATAACAGCTCTGATGAGTGAAGACTCTGAACACATTATGGCAAAGTGATGGAGCACAGATCCTTTCCTCCAGCACTGCTTTACTCTAGCGGGCATTCTAGAGATTGGCAATACCAGCAAAAGTCCTCGGCTTTAAAAAGTGACTTTTGTGAATGAAAGACACAAAAAAAGAAAAACAGCAAAATGTTGTTTCTAGCAGAAGAGGTACTCAGAAAATAAAAAACGCTGTTTCTTGAAGTAGCGTCTGCAGGGAGGGTCTGAGCAGGGCAGGACATGGCCCCATGGCCGTGCTGCCCATCATCAGTGGCAATGCACCGGCTGAAACGCCACATCACCCCCAAGACCCTGCCAGTGGCCGTCACGAGGGGTCTGCCACTAACGAGAGTCTCCCAGTTTCAACAGGATGCGTTTGGACGGGAAGGTAACACCACTTGGCTGGGGAGCAGGTAAGAAATGAGAGCAACTCCAGCTTGCACCCCTGGGCAGGTGCTGCCCCGTCACTATCCCTTATATTGCCCAGCAAAACTGCCCGGGAGAGAACGGGAGCTGGCACAAGGTTTTGATTCCTTCAGTGATTAATACCTCAAAAAACATCTGCTGATGCTTTGAAATTCTCCTTGACTAATACCTTTAGGGTTGAATTACTTAAAACAGAGAATTTTCAAAATGAAATTTCAAAATTCTGAAAAATAATCATGCAATTGGCATTACATATGTGTCTCGGAATAGGGACGAAATCTTCAGCTATGACAAACAGTAATGATCGCATTGACATCAATAGATCAAGGCAGCTGAATTAATCCTAAATTAGGCATAAATAATGATAGCTAACAATAACTAATATTAAATAACAATAATGAACATTAAACATATATACTACCATATATCCATATAATCATCTGAAAAAACAAGAAAGGAAATTCAGCTGAGTTTAATAGGCAGAAAATGGAAAAGCATTTTTCTGGGAATAGCTTGAACCGTTACATGCTGTATTTGCTTTTTAATACCAACCTCCAACTGTTTATTAAAGGAAATAGTCAGTGGGGCTGTAAAAAATCTTTCTAAAGACTTCCAGCCTGGTGTAGTTTCTTAGCATCCACATCTGCAAGGGGCTGCCATTGCAAACCTCCACAGTGGGACCATGGGTGCCATCCTCTATCCTGCTTAGTGTCAGGCAGGACTGCGTGATTATATGAAGAAATGTATGGGTCTGCGTGACAGAAAAACGGTAAAAGTAAATGAAACCAGCAAAGACAAAGACAAACAAAGGAAAAAGCAATAGACAGTTTGATTAAACAGCCACAGCAATGAACCAGATACAGCTAAGAGCACTCCTATGGGAATCACTAATGGCTAATTGCGCCTGTGAATGTTCTGGTGCCAAATTGTAGGCAAATTGTGCTAGCTTACACCCCCTTCCACGTACATAAATAGGCATAGTCATGAACTAAGCTTTAGCTTCACAAAAAATGTTCTCGCTGCTCTGCTCTGAGGGACTGGTCCACTTGAGACCTTTTGTGAATGAAAGACACCAGCAATGAGACCACATTGAGAAATGTAAATTCACTTTACATTTTGCAATTTAGACCCAAGTGTGCCTCTGATTCCTCCCCCTGCATTCATGCTGCCTAGTTGCAATCACCATTTCCCATTGCACAGCAAGGTTTGGGCAGGGACTGTGTTCCCACTGTAGTAACACCCTGTAATAATCATCCTGAAGCCTACTCTAGCATTACTAAATGAAAAATATAATGAATTAAACATTTCCCTATAAGAAGACAGGAATTTTTTGCCAACTATGATTTCAGACCTTCCTTTATCATGCCAATACCAGGCTGTCTGAGATGGAGGAGAGCTTTTATTTCCCTAAATTCTGCCTGAAGCTGCGGCAGCCAGCTGTTGGGATCACCGTGGGTGCCCAGGTCTGCTGCTGCCTGGGAGGCTGGGAATGCTCCGGCTGCTGCCCCCTCACCCTCTCCTGCTCTGTGGTTTTGGTTTCGTAAGGGAAAAAGTAACGTACATATAAAGAGGTCACTAAAAATATCAAAAATAAATGTCCTTATAATGTCACTTTGAGTAACCAGTGTGAGCATCAATGCTTGGGTTTGTTTCATTATGCATTATTGCTTCATGTTCACTTCTGTCTGCTATTCTTTTGAGGGAAAACAGAGGTACATAAATAAATTACTTTGAAATGTAACCATCTCTCTCTATTGCACATTTCTATTGTATTAAATGTCTAAATTTCTTTAGAATCTAAAGTAGATTCTTCACATGGGTATAAATAGTACTAAGCTGTGTAATTGGACCAGACTCTTTTCCCTGGCTCATGGGACAGCAAGTTTAACTTACAGCCACCAGCAAGGCTGCACTGACTTTGGAAATTCTATAGTAATGGAAGCAAGAGATCATTTGTCCCCTTCCCTCATTTTATTAAGCACCACTCTCTTAGAATTAATAAAAAACCCTGCAATATTTTCCCTACTCATTTTTTAAGATCCAGGTCCTTTCAAATACATAGTAACAAGGCTGCAATTTATCAGAATAGTCAGATTACCGGCCATATTTTTTTGTGGTAGAAGTTGGTAATAAGACTGCAATTTATAGGGATATTCAAAACTCAACCGTAAGCTCTTATGCTTTTAGTTCGACTATGCTAACTCCAGTTGGCCCCATAACTTTAAGAACAGCAACAGCCACAAAGCCTGCAATTGTTTGAAGGATGCAGACCAGCCAATGTGACACTGATGATGCAATATGTGGTTACATCAGTGGTGAACAGAAATGGAAAGGGATGCTGAAGTACACCCAAGAAGCAAGCCAGCTGTTCACTTTCATTGTGTCCACGTGCTCATGAGCTTCTCCCCCACCATTTTTTACACCGTATCTTGGGGAACGTGGCTTTTCTCTATCGATGTCTGTATAAAACACTGGCAGCCTGACACCGTATAGCAGCTACCTGAACAAACAAGTTTGGCACGTTGCAGTAGTATCTAGGGAAAGGCACTAAGGCACGTCACTTTTACACAGCACTGCTAGAGGGGCGAGCGAGAGATGCGCTATGCGGGGGGTTGGTACAGCACCTTCGGTCCTTACCAAACTTACCTCGAAGCTATATTCCCATTTACCAGCGTACTGATGGAAGGGGGGGAAAAAGGGAAACTGGCGTCAAACAGCGACTCAAGAAACATGTGAAGACCCTCAACTCTTTGTGAATTCAGAGTCAACAGCTTTGCATCGACACTGTGTTTAGTGACAAATAACAGTAATTACGCAAGATCAAATCCTGACATCGTTATTCATGCATGGGGAAATGAAATATTTTCTATCAGATGTGATGCACTTACAGCATTATTTTTTTTCCTGTGCTCACTTGTGTGTGTTATATATTAGAAGAGTTCATCACGCTTTAGACACTGAGATTTGCCTGATGTCAGAGGGACACGGGAGGAGTCTCCAGGTGGGCCAGTCCGAACCTGGACGTGCTCCACACAGCTTTCAACCTCAACTTGATGGATTTATTTGGCAGCCAAACACCAGCTTTATGCAATCCCTGCACAAATAGGTCCACCAACAGCAGTGCCCCCAAACGGGGGCAAACCAAATGAATGACTATTTGGCAGAATTGGGAAAACAGGTTTCATTAGACAAGCAAGATCGGAGCAACTCCAGCTCCAGCCCATCATAATTCCCAGGTCTTTTTCTGCTGATCTGCCACCTTGTTTCCCACCACCATTCCAAAGCAAACAGCACTTCTGCATTATAAATACGTTATAAAACACTTGCTGATTGGAAGCCTTTGAAAGCTGGGAAATTCTAACGTGGCACATCCCATTGCCATGGCTGATTTATAGAGCTGCCCTTGCGAGGTAATGGGCGGCTTGAGAAAGGGCCAGGAATCTTAATGTGCTGCTCAAGAAATAGGAAAGAAAAGCATTACAATTCAATAATGGGGAAAAAAAAGAAAAAAGAGGAAGGAATAAAAAAGAGAAGAAAAAAGAGAAGGGAAAAAAAAGAGAAGGGAAAGAAAAAGAGAAGGGGAAAAAAAAGAGAAGAGAAAAAAGGATTTCCTGCCAAGATATACACACATTCAGAAAAAAATGTTTTCAAATGCTGTAAACTACTATTGCCTGAAGTATTAAAAGCCATTTTGCATTAGAAACAGAGAAAGCCACCCAGACTCGGGTACCCCTCCTAGAAACAGCTCCTTCGGCGATGGGCAGGCTGTAGCTCATTGCTGTTGTTGCTCCTGGTGACAGCAGGTTTCTTTATTTAGTGTTCCCTTAAACCCAGACTATACCATCAGCATGTTGTGCCTATAAGCGCTTCTTTTTTAAACTATATAAATATGAATATCAATATTGGGCTTCTTTTTTTCTTCTACAGGTATCATGAAAAGTAATTTACCCCACTGGGTTAAGGAAAAGACACAGCTCAGTGAAAACTGCCGTGCAGGAGGCAGCGATGGACTAAAAGGTTTAGGCGACCCTGTGGGGCCAGCCCTGGCAGCCCCAGAGCCGCAGCCGCTGTGTGTCACCTCTCAGTCAAGTTGAAAACCAGAATTGTGGAACAATCTCTTTGAACAACAACAAAAAAAATCACTTCTTGATTGCAAGTGGCTTTGGTTTAACACTGACTTCCATTTTATGTGGGTATTAAAAGAGAATGCGTTATCTGATTCTTTTAATTCAGGGCTTTGCAAAAAAAATATAAAAATTCTACTTGCTTTTTAAGCTTGATGTAAATATTGTCCATATGGCAGATTAAATAAGCAAGCAAAGCTCGCACAAAGTGACTCGAAAAGCTTTTCTTCTTACACCGACTCTCCACTATTCTTTTCTACATTATTTTATAGCTGCACCCATCACTCAGGCTGGGCACCGCCACGCTGCTGCCACGGCACGTGCACCCTGCCCGCGGCTGGGACAGCTCACTTGAAATCCGCCGTGCCCCAACCGCCACCGCAGCCCAGCCCCCTCCTCCCAGCCAGACCGGTCGCGCTCCGGCTCTGTTCTCCCACTCAGCAGAGGGTTCACACCACTACATTTTAAGGGTTTTTTTTGGAGAAAGATGGAAGAATAGCACAGCACTCTGACGGTTCACCGAGGTATGTGACTTCCCAATAATCCCTGCAAATACCAACTTAAATGTTTGCTTTCTTCAAGGTAAGAGCATCATTTGGGAGCTGTAACGCTCCCTTCCGTGCTGGGTAATTTATCTACCTTTTCTAATTTTTAAAACCATGTCATTTTCCTCAGTGATACGAACTGTGGCAATCTGCTAATATATAGTATCTCCTTAGTCACAACTGCTTTTGCTCAATAAAAAAAGTATTTAAAGACATTTCTGTGGTGTTTTGTTTGGTTTTTCCAAAAGCTGTACAAACCCTGACAAGTACTACAGTATTTATATGACCTATCAAGACACCACCATCATTTTAACTCTACAGGACATGATGCAAACTACTCTGTTCCCACTCAATAACTTTGCTGACATGCAGTGACCAACTGATTTATCTCAGTTATCAGCTGATTTATCTCAGTTATCAACTGATTTATCTCAATTAGCAGTTATCCAACAGGTTCATGACAATTTTATGCCATACAATTCACACAAGTGTCCTTTTTTTATGATATTAGACACTTTGGAAAATCCAGCTACACACCCACCCATACGTCTGACTTACTCATCCCTAAGAGCAGATCCTCTGACCAAGGATAATACAAACCCACACTTCAGAGGGAAGAGCAAAACCCATGCTTCCAGCCGCCCGGGAGCCCAGGAATCCCGGTCACTGCTGGAAATGCTACTTCTCCCTCCAATGCTGAAAACCAGGTGAAGTTCAGCACAGAAGTGTAACACCTCTTGGCTGTGCCCATACCTCCTCCCATGGTTTTTGGGGGTTTTCTTTAGGAAAAAAAAAAAAAAATTGAGATTAATCAAAAAAATTACTTTAGAATGGCTTCCCGCATATGAAAACCAGGTCTCTTCCTAGTTTATTTGACTCTTCCCAAGGTAAGGGTAGCCACAGGGCTACAGTGACCATCTCTGCAAACTCTTTTGTATTTCCCAGTATTTTAATCCTACTTCATTCCCCTCGGGATCTCTTCCTCGCCCTCTTTCTATTTGTGTCACTTGTTGCACTACAAGAGCTCAGGGCATCTAGCACCCCTGAAGGCAAAGGCCCAGGGCACAAGCTGGGGTTGATATCTAAACTCCCTCAGCTCGGCCACTGCAGCTCAGTTTTGGACCCAAAATGAAAAATGTCTTGTCCTCTCCTCCGGTAAACCGTTCGCTGCTCTGACAGACCGGCTGGTACCTTCTCATCGCCATTTACTTCCAGGGTTTCAAGTTAACTTGCACCTCAAGTGCAAGTAAAAACGTATTAATAATTGTAAGTGTTAAAAGCATTTCACACAAATTCAGAGAACTTGGGTATGATAAAATGGGAAAAGGGCCTTTCTGAATATCCTGCTTCAAACCAAACAGATCTCATACTCCCACAAATAAGTATGAAAGCATTTGAGTTACCTTTCTTATTGCCACCACAAAACCTCCTCAGCTCCTTGTTTATTATCGAAGAAAACATAGACGTTAGGAATATCTTAGAGAACTGTAATATTATTAAGGTGCGTATAAATTCTTGGAAAAGACTTTCTGTGGGTTTTAAATATATTATGTATTTAAATACTACAAATTAAACTGAACTAGAATATTACAGAAAATTTAATAACAGTATGTAAATCAAAGAAAATTGTTTGAAAATCTCTATTGAGAAACCCCTTTTTCTTGATTATTGACATCTCTCATTGTACCTCCAGATGTGGCCAAGGCACTGCTGTCCATTACCAAGTCTTAACTTCTAAATACCTTTAACAGGAGGAGGGATGTGCTCTGTAACCATGGTACAACAACCAGACATCACCTCTATTCTATTTCTGAATAAGTAAAGAAAGGTAAAGATGAGTGATATTTCCCTGGAAAAGCAAATGAATGGATAGAAATTATTCAGGCAATGTGTTGCAACTGTTTGTCTCGGGGGGGGGAAAAAAGAATATATATATATCTATCTCATCAAGCAGTTGTTTTCTTGGGAAAAAATAGTGCACATTTGGTATGTTTTTGCACACTGCATGTAGGTATGTATTTGGAGGCTTCCTGCAATACTCTGAGATCACCAGGCAGTGAAACTAAGCCAAGTCTGCCCTTGGGTGAGTGAGGTGCCCTTCCCACCCTCCCATGCAGGGGAGATGGGACCCAGGGCTCCACACCACTGCACACCGCCGCTAATACCAATGTATCATAAATACCAGTGCTGCCATCAAAAGGAAGTTTGCTTGCAAGCCGAAGCCTGAACGTTCACAGAGTAAAACTGGTAACAAAAATATTCCTGTCAATAAATCAAAAGGTACATAATGCAAGGGGCTGCCTTCTATCTGTAGAACAAACAGCAAAACCGTCCTCGGAGATCCTTTATGTAAAAAAATGGTGTATTTCTTTTTTATGAGCTCCATCTAATGGTTGATTCTGTTTTTACACAGCTGCTTAGAATTTCTCCGCTGTGGATATCTCATGCTAAACTTAAGACAAAAAACCAGGATGTTTCCAATGTTAAAAGTAAAGCAGAGCATATTTGGTTGAAAGAAATTTAGATTTCCATGCAGAAAAGTAAAAGCAACTCTTTCTATGAAATGTTGGAAATATTTAAAAGACTGCACATCTTTTAAATACATCAGTATTCTTCTAGCTTTGCAGCAGGTTTCTACCTTTGCAGTCATGGAAATACGCCCATACTAATTTGGCATTTCTAAACGGAGAGTAGCAGAGCCACATCAGCGCAGACCGTTGGGCATCCAGCATTAAAACTGCTCAATGGGGAATGTAATTTTCAGTAGTTTGTGTCCAAAATATTCAAAGGAAAGCGACTGGCAGTACACATACATGTTTTTATCAGGAAGGATTGCTCTCTGCACTTTTGGTAGCAAAAGAGTGTTTTGCAGTGCCCGGCACTGGGGAAAGGAGAGCTGGAGGGGGCACGGGAATGTCCCCTAGCGCGTGGAACCCAACGGGGAGCTGACATACAGGCCTGTGATTTTAATAATATTAAAAGTATTTTTTAAAATGAATATTTATTCAATAGTCAAAATTTATCCTTTAAGGTGTTGCTGAGATAAGCTTGAAATATTCCAATTTGAGAGTCTGAAAACTCAGTATTTTAAGTGTTACACTTTAAAAGTAAGCCACGCACGGCAGTGGGCAGAGGATGCTGATGCTGCGCTGTGAACAGGAGCGCACACTGCACCCACAGGCGTCACACCCAGCGAGACCCGCCCCATGATCTCTCCTAACACAACCAAAAAGCCAAAAGTTTCCTGTCTCACTGAAAAAGAAAAACTATTCGGCCATAAAATACTGAGATATTCACACATATTTTGTATTCATTTGGCAACCTCTCCGTAAGCCCCCCAGTTTGTTCAAACTGCCCTCCCTCTCAAAACCCAGAAAAATCCACCTCCTCTCCTGTGGTAGTGTCAAACCAGAGATGTGATTGGTATACGGAAAATAATTAAACACAATTTAAATGCAGAGTCAATAATCTTTAAGAGCCAGCAGAAAAAACTGGAAAAAAACCCTAAAAAAAAAAAAATAATCTTGTTTTCTACTTCACTTATATAAAAAAATGCAGAATACTTCTTCAAGCTTGTAAGAATACAAGATGCCAGTTACTAGAAATGAGCTTTTTTAAATTATAATTGACTTTTTCACCTCTCTAAATGGAAAATTTTGTGGAAACACAATTTAAACCCAAGCCATTAGCTGAATTCCTTGGCACTCCCAAGCCTGCGCTATGACAGGAGGCACCATCGGCACATCATGTCACCGACCCCCCACGCCTGGCCAGCACGGGTGTGTCACTGAAGCCTCGGGTACCTCAGCATCGTACTCCCAGAGCTGGTTCCCTCTCATGTGGTGGCACTTCAGCATGATGACGGGACCGTTCAGCCTCGAGACATCCAGGCACAAGTCGTCCGTGCGGATCTCTTTGTCAGCGGTGTAGGAAAACACCTGCAAACAGAACATGACTGCAGTGAGAAAGAGTTAGCAGAAGTCCTAACTGACTGCCCATTCGGAATACAAGGAATTTTTACTCCAGCAGAGCAGAACTATTTTCTTCCCCAAACATGGAGGTGGTGCCTTGGATCTCACAAGAGTTTCATGCAAGTTGCTCAGCTGGTGAATGTCTGCTGCACATAAAAGAAGGAATATCATGTTAAGGAAAAGCAATTTTATGGGACCAAGTCCAGGAATCATCCAGGCATGCACTCAGTTTTACCTCCTGGGGATTCTACAGAAGTAATTGTGATCAGTGTCTTCAGGAGAAATTGCACAGATCTTTTAGTGCAACGGCTAAACCGAGTCATCGTTGGAAGAATCCAAACCTTCCTAAACTAAACCTTCCCCCTAGTACCTACCTTAACTTTGGGTACCAAGGATTACCTATGTCAAAGATTCATGTGCATGAATTTTTCAGAAATATCAAGTCACTTAATCAAATCAGGCAAAAAATCAAGGTATGAGAGAACACCCCCTCACCAAACTCCTGTCAAACCAGTTGTAAGTGTCAGAAGGCTTCTTTAACTGAACACCTTCAGTGAGGAGCCAATGGACAAAATCCAGGCGGCGACTGACTTTCTCCTGACCATGTGCACAAGGATTAGTTCATTTACAGTAATAAATCCTAATGCGTGGGACAGTCTTACTGCCTTGCAGGGTGATCAGGCAGCGCTGGCTGAGCTCTCGCAGCATCACCACTGAGGCTCTGCAGGGGGGTTCAGGCTGATGGGGAAGGATGCTCAGTTAGGTCTCGACACTTTACAGGTGGGTCCGGAGCTGGAGGAGTGCTAAATAACTTTGACCGAAGGTCCCTGATAACTTTAACCTGCCGTTGGGGTCTCCAGCCATCCCTCCTGCACGCTCCTCACCAGCCACACAAGGAGCAAGGGCCACTGCCTGGAGAGGGGGGAAAATGTGGAGACCACAGGAGAAGGGGAAGGAAAGGAAGGAAGATGATAGAGAACTGTGAGCATTTACACTAAATTACGTGGCCTGGACACACAAGAAGCATCCCTCTGCTCCTAACCCACTGTTCACAACCTCCATCATGTTGCTGGCCCCAGCACAAAGGCTCCTGAAATGGCCTTTGGAAATGCCTCGGCTCTGTATTGCGTCATCCTTTCCTTGCAGAAAATTCTTTTCCTGGCAAAAAGTGAATTATTTCTGCCCTCCGGTCCCCTCTCATCAGCAGCAGGAGACCAGGGAGCGGAGCCTCAGCCTGCCCATGGTGATCTACCAGCCCACTTGAAACAAACATCACACGGGCGGCTGCTGCTGGGGCGTGGGGCTGCAGTGCCACCATGGTGGCAACAGAACTAGGGGAATGTTTGCAGTTAATAAAATAATGTCAAGACCATGACAAAATATAGAATTATGATGTCCCATTCAGGTTTTGATGAGTTTCAATCTGTACACCTGCAATGGAGATACAATGCTGTCAAAAATACGCAAAATATTCACTCAGGTGCCAAGGCTTAAATTAACAGAGAAATATAATAAAAGCATGGATTAATATAGCATGTGGACATATACCACAATTACTTGGTGATTTCAGAGTTCCCATAAAACAATTGCTCTTGTAAAAGGACTACAGTAAAATTAAAAGAGCTGAAGCTGAGATCTGAACCGGAAATAACGCAGTGCCCCAGGGAACGTCTGTCCATTGAGACTTCCAGTGTTACATTAAATTGTACTCAAGGAAGAAAAATCAATCAAGCAGTAAATGAAAACTTTTTCAGTGAATTAAGCAGAAGGCGGGAGATACCACATCACTCAGAAACATGACACTTGGTAGTGGTGCACTAGTAAAGGGAATTCTGCCCGTGTAACTCTCAAAACCTGTATACTGCAAAAAGCGGCCAAGGGAATAAAGGCAAGGATTTTCACAGAACCACAGAACAGTTTGGGCTGGAAGGGACCTTAAAGCCCACCCAGTTCCCAGCCCTGCCCCGGGCAGGGACCCCCCCAGCCCAGGCTGCTCCCAGCCCCATCCAGCCTGGCCTGGAGCACTGCCAGGGATGGGGCACCCACAGCTGCTCTGGGCAGCCTGGCCCACCGCCTCGCCGCCCTCACGGGGAGAGGCTCTTCCTGATCTCTGACCTGCATCTGCCCTCTCTGCGCTCAAAGCCACCCCTGTGCCCTGTCACACATGCGAACCTCATGCACTTGGCTTTGATGAACTCCATGAGGTTTGCACGGGCTCACCTCTCAAACCTGTTAAGGTCCCTCTGGATGGCATCCCTTTCTTCCAGCCCATCGGCTGCTGGAAGATTGGTTTTTTTTAAGTTGGAGGTTCAGATAAATCTTTCAGAGCAATCACAGAATGGAGTCAGCATGCCAACGTGGCAGCGGAGCAGCCAGCTCCAAATCAAAGCCATGAGGCAGAGCAAGAGCTGCTAGGATCAGCCGTCTTTCCATTTTCCAAATTTCATATTCACTGATCACAACCCACTTGTCTGGGTGAAAATCTGGGATCCAAAGTTACAGCAAAGCACAAGCCGCCTTTTGCATTTATTCATCCAGTGATAAATCACCGAGATCAAATGTGAGGGTCTCAAAGCGTTGCTTTCACTGAAAAACACACTGGCCACAGGCAAATACTTGGGCTTTTCTCCAGTGGCAAGAGGCTCTGAAACACCAGCTTGTCAAGGCTCTGCTGAGACGGGGGTGAAATCAGTCTGCATCACATCAAAAAATGCCACTTTGTTTTCAAATGGACATTTTCTGTGTTTCCTTGTGTGCAAAAGCAAGCCCCAAAGCCTTTAAAAAAACCCTTGTAACCTCAGCCAAGGTGCTGGAAACTCCGTCTAGGTACAGCTCACTTAATGACATTCTGGAAATACTACAGAATTCACAGCTGAGGGCTGACCAAGGAGGAGACACCGGCGTCATTCTGAACAGCAACTCTAACTGTGTCCATCTCTGGCAACTCTCAGCGAGAACTAAAGCATTCACAAGTACTCCTGTATGTTAAATGCATGGCAGCAGAAGCATTTTTTTCAAATTCTTAAATTCATACAAGCTGTCACATATGCCCTACTCAAGTTTTGGTTCATATCCTGAATCTGTGTTGTTTCCAGTTACTTTTTTTATAGTAAGATGTCTGCCTACACCTTGCCCCTGGCAAGTAAAACAGAAACACTGATGAAAAAGATCCACACTTGATCAGACTGATTACTGGTTTGGTTTGTAGAGGTCCGACAGATGTACATCCTCTTGATCAGATGAGCTGATATGAGCTCATCAGGCTAAGTTCACCGATGTGCATAAGGTTACAAAAAAAAAGAAAAATCAGGATCAGTTAGGAGATTTCTTCAAAAAGAAGTACAAGAACAGTCTATGTTCTGGACTGAAATGAAAAATGAAGATTTTAGAAACAAATATTCAACTGTTTATGACCTTCGCTCTCAATTATAGCAACATCTGAAAATTCTTCTCTAAACAAAACACTGTAACAACAAAAGCAGCCTTCTTCATCATTCATCCCTACTTCCGAAAATCCCCCTCCAGTACATTGTTTTGAAGTTGGGTTTGGAATAATAAGCACAGAACCCAAGAAAAAAACTAAAAAAATTGGTCCAAAAGACTATTGGTGCTATAACATTAAGCTGTGGTACCTATAAATATATAGAGAAATATATACGTATTTGCAAGAAAGATATATATGTATATCTATTTGTTGGGGAAGAGAAAGGTATCGTGCGGTTCAGGCACTGGGCTAAAACCACTCTTCAAAACCAGGTACCATAATAATGTTCGGCCACCAAGCTACCGTAATTAATGTCTGACAACACCTTCGGGAGGCTTTGATTTTTCTTTTGAACACCTTCACCCCAAAAATCTTACTGGGAGAATACTGGACTTGCTTGCTATCTTGTTCTAGATAACAAGAAATGTGGCCAAATAATCTAATAATCTGTAAATCACTGATATAATTTGCAGCACGAAGTATCTCTCACTCAAAGTAGCAGTTTGGGTTCAAGAATTACTCTATGATTATATCGTACAGATATTTCATCTTTTACTATGCTCATTATTAAGAGATTTACCCATTACTGTTAATTCTGAAGCAACTTCCAACTTTGATTTTTAACTAATTTTTTTTTTTTACACTAAACATATTTGCGTCAGGCAT
This sequence comes from Falco cherrug, assembly GCF_023634085.1. Lineage (NCBI taxonomy): Eukaryota > Metazoa > Chordata > Aves > Falconiformes > Falconidae > Falco > Falco cherrug. Next base: position 42,426,854 of record NC_073704.1, on the reverse strand, counting down.
TTTTTTCTGGCCCCAGAGACGTGTTTTAGCCTCAGAGAGATGTTTTCTTCTGTGTTTTATGGAAATCAAATACTTATATTTTGAAATTTATTTCCATTTGCATATTTCTTTTTCCTCCCATCTTTGATAATTGCAACACACTGTTCCATTATATCTTTTGAAAGAGTAAGTGATGTCTGAATTGACAATTACAGAAGATGGGTTTGAAAAACATGCCTTCTGAAGAAAGAAAAATGAATGCTAATTAAGACTATGTAAAATTATCAGGCTAGCATTTTGCTACAATCCATATTAATTATAGATATAATTATATTAATGTCATATAAAAATAGAGGGTGAGGAGCATGTTGCATTTTATAGCTAATTAAATAGTATATTTCACGCCACACATTCCAGTGCAAGACAGGAAGGAACTTTCCACGCAGAGTCTGGTCTTCTGCTGCTGTCACCCCACACCTGGGGACATGATGGAGGTCAGCCCAGCTCCTCGGGGGGGCATGGGCCAACACGCCTGCTCCGAGCATCGGGCTGGCTGCCAAGCCTGTGGACCACAATGAACAGACATTGCAGGAGCTGCTCTGGGGGCCCACCAGCACATTGGGAGACACGATTTATTCCCCACTGCCCGCAGAGCCAGGAGCACACACCTACCGCATCTGTCCTGGGCTGCAACTGAGCTACCAGCACACGGGCTGCTGAGGGGTGAAAGTACAGTTCTTTCCAGTGTTCACAGACTCACAGGACGGTTTGGGCTGGAAGGGACCTTAAAGCCCACCCAGTTCCCAGCCCTGCCCCGGGCAGGGACCCCCCCAGCCCAGGCTGCTCCCAGCCCCATCCAGCCTGGCCTGGAGCACTGCCAGGGATGGGGCACCCACAGCTGCTCTGGGCAGCCTGGCCCACCGCCTCGCCGCCCTCACGGGGAGAGGTTCTTCCTGATCTCTGACCTGCATCTGCCCTCTCTGCGCTCAAAGCCACCCCCGTGCCCTGTCACACGTGCCCCTGTAAGAAGCCCCCCCCCAGCTTTCCTGCCGGCCCCTTCAGGCGCTGGGAGCTGCTCTAAGGCCCCCCCGGAGCCTGCTCTTCTCCAGGCTGAACAGCCCCAGCTCTCCCAGCCCGGCTTCCCAGGAGAGGGGCTCCAGCCCCTGCCCATCTCCGTGGCCCCAGCTGGGCTCGCTCCCACAGCTCCGTGCCCCCCTTATGCTGGGTCCCAGAGCTGGAGGCAGCGCTGCGGGGGGGTCTCAGCAGAGCGGGGCAGAGGGGCAGAGCCCCCTCCCTCGCCCTGCCGGCCCTGCTGGGGGGGCAGCCCAGGCACGGCCGGGGCTCTGGCTGTGAGCACACATTGCTTTCCCTCGCTCTTCTGCTGCAGCTGTCCCCTTGGGCTGGTGGCACCCGCCATGGCCAGCCCCGGAGAGTGGTCCTGCCCGGCAGGCGAGGGGGATGCTCCATCACCGGGACAAAGGTTCCCAGGCAAGAGCCGCTACCCAAGAGCTGTGGCTGTTCACATGGTTCCATCATCCAAATCAGTTTTCCAAAAGAGGTTAAAATAAGTCCCTAATGCAGCTGAAGCAGACACTACTAAAGAAGACACTGCTAAAGTCTCCAGAATGACAAAATTACAAAATATTCTCACAAGTGACACAGCACTGATCTATAGAAACACAAAGGTACTTCCAGCCTCCTGCTTTTTGTGGAGCCGATTAACACTAAACAGGAACAGAAAGACACCTTGCCTTTCATAACACCTGCAGTCCTGACACAGACAGATTTATTGCCTATGCATGGTAGAGGTTTTTACAGGAGTTAATGTATTTTGTATTTATTTTTTTATAACATCCTTCATTAGTATATTTCCATACAGCAAGTTTTGAGGCAGCAGTAAAGCCCTGTGAAGCCAAAGCTCCATTAAGCTGATGCTTGGGATTCAGGCATCATCCGACTGAACTGGAGAGAGACGCCTCATGTATCACTGACAATTTCATTACTTCTTTCATGTTAAAAGGACCTAATGAAGTATTCCTCCTGATCAAAGTCTGAGAAACGAAGCAGTTTCTTCAACACCAATAAAATTTCAAGCAACATTGTTAACGGGAAACCAGTCGAGTGGTCAATACAAATCTGTAGCTATTTATATATACATATACACACACACACACACAAATACGAATCCATATATATTTATATATGTGTGTGTGTATATATACATATACATATGGACTGCAATAGCCCATAGCCAGAATTTTCCTTTCCCATTATTTGGTTGTCCTTTTCTTTGGAAAACAGTATTTTGTCAACTCATAAGAAGTCTAATACTAAGAATATTGTTCATAAACCCTTAATTTATACTTAATTATGTGGAACTAAATTTTGATGATGTAGCTATACAATTGAGGAAGAAGTGTGCCAACCAATAAAGACAGTAAAAAACTGGACATAACTAAGCACAGAAAAATCTAATTTATTCTGTCAACCACTGTCAAAGGTAAAGTTTGAATTCACCTTTTATAAATGATTTAAATATTCTCACAAAAGCTGCAAGGAAAGCACTTTTTCTCTCCTCCTGAAATTGTTTACACATTAGATGTTGAAAGTCACCTTAGGCAAAGCAGGGGAATTGAAGCCGATTCCCCTACCACCCAAAAAAAGATCCAGGACTCCCCATAAAATAGCCAGTTAAATCACTTTTAGGGGCAAGGACTTGGATATTTTGCCTCTTCACTGAAATCCTGTCTTTACCAAGGCCAGCCAACCACTTCAGCATTTTAGCACCTGAACAAATCCCAAACAGCCATGTGGAAAAGGCACCTCACACCTCAGGATCTCCATCAAAGAGGACTTTTTGGCAGCTTGGGTGTTCAACAAGCAACTCCATCCCATATCGGAGAACAACTGCACTGACTCTTCGAAGGAAAAAATACCCATTTCCAACACTCCACCACACAAAGAACAGCTCTTCAGGAAATGAAAAAAAAAAAAAATGGTTTTCATTCCTACTTGTGTAGTACACAATCTAATCATATGCAAAGACATGCATGCATGCTTCCCTCACCTCCCCAGAAGCTTCTGAAGTATCTGGCCACTGCTGGGAACTGGGTGCTCATTAGGCTGACGTGGGCAGAAAGCAGCAAGTTCTGTAGCAACAGCCCTCCAGAGACCCAGCCCTTTGTCCAGAGCCTTTGGGATTTGGCACATCCAACCCTTTTTTAGTTCCAGATGATTTACAGGACTGGTTTTAGTTTGTGCTACTCCAACAGTTTATTTTCACCCTGAAGGAAGATACATATACTAAAACCAACTAAACACACCAAGATGGTGCGTCCCACCAGAGGGATATTCAACCTGATCAAGGGTCAGCCCTTGGTTTATGGGATGACCTGAAGATGTGCCCGGCTCAGAGCCCCTGAACACCTCATAGGCTTCCCTGCGGCCACTCTAGAAGTAGGGACCAGATGTATTTCTAAAAAAAAGAGGTTATGCCAAGATCTTTAATGCCCCAAAAGCCACTCCTCCCATCCCAGAGTCTGCAGTGAACAGCACAGGCACCGCCAAGCCAGAGCTGACTTCCATGTTTTGGAAGGTTCATGTAAAAATTGTTCTGTTGTTGCCTCAACCTTTAACCACCAGTGCCAAGAATTCATTTATCCTGGTGCTCAGCCCCAAGGAGAGATACACTGTCATGCAGAGCAATCCAGAGAAACACTGTAATTACCACCAGCTAGCACAGACTGAAGTCGATAGTTGGAGCTATACTAAATGATCAACGTAACAGAAATAAAATAGAAGAAAACAAAACTGGTTGGCAGCATCTACTGGGAACATGTATGGTCGCAACAGTGGGATCTGCGGGAAAAACTTTGGTTTAGCAAGGTTTCCAACGGTTGCTAAGGAGCTCAGTTTTATCAAAACGGCACTGGGAAACACTGGCATCACCCCCTTGTGCTGACGGCAAGCACACCTTCCCCATATTCAAACCTTTGTCCTCCACCATAGAATCCTTTGTCCTTTTCTAAACCACTGAGACCCTATAGGGATTTCAGGTGCATTCAGCATTTTGCACAGAGACTGAAAGAAAACCCTATTTTTGGCTCCACAGCAGTGGGGAGATTGTAGTTGGGTGGTTTTTTGTGTGTGTCTGTTTTGAGTTGGTGCTCTTGGGGATTTTTTTGTTAATTTTTTTGTGGTTTTTTCCAGCTAGCTGTCACTTTATAAAGGATGGCTACCAGCACATCGGCAACAAAAAGCCGTCGATGCTTCCAGGATCTGAGGGTGTTCATTACGCTGCGCCAGATTCACACCTCTTAGTAGGTACAGCAAACACTTACATTCTGCGTTTTATCTACCCAGGCTTCATTACTGCAATGTTACACATCTAATGCTCGTCCTCCTGCGTTCCCTTGCGACTATTTCTGCCAATTTAAGGAAGCATCAATTCAGTTTTCCCGCAGACTCTAAAAAGAAGGCATTATTCTCATTCTGATTGTACTAAATAAAAGATACTGTTATTTAACATGCAGACATGGCTCCTTTGTTCCCTATTAATCACAGTTATTATAACGGTGCTGAAGATCACCAAGGGCTTCATTGTGCAGCATCCTGAGCTAATCCAGAGTATTAGACAGTTCCTGCCCCAAAGGTTTATCACCTCAATCCATAAGAATGATGTAAAGTCTGCAAGGGGAATCATCCATCAGCAAAATGGACTAACAAAATATAAGCAATAACTAGTTTTGTTCATAATGGGTCTGTTTAGAAGACTAAAAGCTGCAAAGAAAGCCAAGTTAGGGAAAACAGGAGACTGGGAAAGGTGAAAAAGGCAGAAAGAACACAGAAGGGCTAAGTTACTTTCTGATAACACCTTATGAAATCTAGTATTTACCTAAGATATTACAATTGATAAAATCAAAGCACTAAACTCATAGTCTGTAACGAGTGTGGTGTTCCCTTACCCAGTGAGGTCTCCAAGGAGTCTCTGGTGTGAGGTCAGCTGCACAAGTGCTGCTCAATTCCCCTTCACGTGCAGCACTTGTATCTGTTGCATGAATAAAAGTCTAATTGCCACTAAACTGCAGCTTTTGTTCCATCCGATCTTGTGCATAAATTGCTTTCCGATGACTTACTGAACAGCTGCGGTTGATAAATTAGCTAAGTGAAAATGTAAAAGGTGACTCCTGCATTAGTCGTCCGCAGCCGAAGTGCGAGCTGCCATCGGGTGGCTGTGCTGGTGTCAACAGCACATCCACCCTGCTTGCCATCAGGGTATCTATCACATACCTCTCCCTCCTTCTGACCTGGCAACAATAGTAACAGAGGAAAAATTACTCTTTATAACCTCCTGAGAACGGCGGCCTTCCTTTACAGAAACGTCTCAGGAGTCAGACAGCTCACACATTTCTATCCATTCCCAGTAGTAAGCAAATTATCACACCACACCAATAAATTCTTACAAGAGTGAGAGATCATAAATTATTTTTTCTATGTACCACTACAGAGAAAGTGCTCATGTTTGAAAGGCGTTTGAAAATAAACACATTTACTGTGAATGGGGGAAAAATGGAAACTGTGAAACAGAACAGTTTCTGAAAGACCTATTACTTAGAGCTAACTGGGGAAAAAACAACCCCCTAACAACCCTTATTGTGTGTGTTGTTTTTTTCTTTGAACTGCCAGCGAGTACCCAGCCTGAACTTTCTGTATAAAACATTGCCAGAAGGGAGTCATGTTCCCCTTGCACATTTACCAAAACATATAAAACATTATGTTCATTCTGATCTCACCCTGCAACAGCCGCCCCAGGTAAGTTCATACCAAGCAAAATCCTGGCTGTTGCAATTCCTCATTGACTCAAAATGAATCCTGACAAAACACGCTCCATCCTGCAGGAACCACAATGTCCTTTCCAAAAAAGCCTGCTCCCACGCAGAGCTGCCATGCACACAAGACACTGTCAGCCTCGGCAGCCAGCAATCGAGGACAGGAGCCCTGAGACGCCTGGGAAAGGGTTTGCATGAAGCATCTTCCATTTGCCAGCTCAGCCCTCTGCGCTCAGGGAGCTGGTGCAGGCTGTAAACCAGTGAGAAATCCCCCAGACCATCCCCTCTGCCGGGGCTGCAGGAGCTGCAGGAGCTGGAGGCCTGCGGTGTGGCGGGATGCTGAACAATGGCCACACGATCCCAGCCGCACTACTGCTTACACTTTGCTCTGACGGTGGTGGAATCACCATCCTGGAAGTGTTCAAAAAACATGCAGATGCAGCGCTTGGGGACACAGGTCAGTGGTGGGCTGGGCAGTGCTGGGGTAGCGCTTGGGCTTGGTCACATCTAAGGTCTTTCCCAACCTAAATGATTCTATCCTTCTCACTATAGAAAAACCACCACAATATTTATCTCGAGGAAACATCTCCAAAGGAAAAGCATCCCCTTTCAGCTATCGCTTCCATTAGGCTTACAGTCAGCTCCGCAGCAGCCAGTCTCCTCGCCCTGGGATGCAGGGAGCATGCCCTGCAAGCTGCTCACAAAGCGCTCCCACCACTCTGGACCTTCCACGGCCGCTCTCTTGGGCACGATGAGACTGAGCTGCGAAGCAGATGGCAGCCTGTGATCAGGCACAGACCACCCACCCGGGGGGCACTGCGGGGCCGCAGCAGCGCAGGACCCTTCTCGGGGGTTTGTGACTGTGCAGCCACAATGAAGATGTGCTTAATCACATCCCCAGCGATTTTTATTCTTTTTCTGACAAAAAGCAGGTTCATTGCTATACACAAATGAAGCCTCAGCGTTAAACAGAAAAAAATAAGAGACTGCAATGTTGTTGTTTCATTATCTCTTCAGGAGAGGGGCTGCCAGCCCACGCTCATGCACCTGCCGTGCAATTCCGAACCTGCATCACCCCCCAGCCCTGCTCCCTAATAATATCCCCCTCCCGCCTGTGTGGGATTGTATGATTTGCTTATTGTTATGAACAGAGCCCCGAGGCTCCCGAGAACCACAGTAACAGATGACATTCCCATGGTAACACAACAAAAGCCAAAACACTGTGCCCACCAGGATGACTGTAGGCAGGAAAACCAGACAACTGTTTCACCCTCCATCAGGCCACCAAAAGGAACAAATTTCCTCTAAAAGACACAAACCCAGAAGTCAGCTGTGGCAGGGAAAAAAACAGGTGTGAGGCTGATGGGCCATCCCCCTCTGCCTGAGGCTGGGAAGCAGAATAGTTTTTCCACGATTCACAGGTGGCCAGCGCTTCCTTTAATCAGGAGTCAACCTCGGGTACCCTCCTGAAAACCATCGCCCCTGAAGTACGATAACCCACTGCCCCCAGCCCAGGAGCTATACACACAAACCTGTATTCTAGCCCCCAGAGCCAGATCCCCACCGCAGCCGATTTGAGGATAGGCTTTGCATTATTTTCACTCCATACAGAGCAAAGAAAAAAAAGTTTTGAAATTGCTTTTAACTGCATTAGGAGAGCCACAGTATTTATTTTAAAGATTATTAATCATCACCAGATCCTAGCTGAGATGGGATAAGCTGAAATACCCATGCCAACACAACAACGAATCCTCCGGTTTTATGCTCCAGAAACAATTCGCACACGAAGGGCCTCAGTTAACATATCTCATTTTTCTTAATTTGTTAAAGAAATTCATATTTTTAGAATCTCATTAAGTCCTGTAAAACACTTTGGTAGCTGTGAGATATTTGCCCCTGCCTCAAGCTGGATCGCGCCCATGCATCTTGCTCAGCTCTAATGAGCTAGGTATTATTCTTGCCTAATTTTCATTCTGAAGTAGTTTTGTTCCTCAGCTATTTCTGTAACCATACAAGCCCCCTCCACCACGCCCCCAGCATTTACACGTCTTAACTCAGTTCTAATTTTTCATTAGGACAGAATTTAATAAAGGTAACTTTTAACGGGAGCTGTGTATGAGCACTACAGGATGAATGATGCTCTGCGTGTAGGTCGGGTGCGCCTAGCGAGACCCCCACCCGATGACATACTGCTCTTTGTTCATGCAAAGGCAGGGGAGCAGAGAGTCTCTTCATCTTGCAGGTGCACGCAACAGATTTATCTGGCTGATGTGAGAGGTATAAAGGGGACTGGAGCCAAAATGTCTTTCGCTATGAAATATTTTGGCTTAGGAAGGATGAGGATGAATGGCTGTATCTACTAGTAATTAGGGTTTCTATAGGCTATATGGTCCATACACACATTCACAACCCACCCGTCTTTATCTCAGAGCCTTACAGTCCTCCTAACCTCACAGCTGGTACTTCAGAGGAACTGAGGGTTTGGAGATGTGACAGTCGGTTCAGATTTTCTTCCTCTCTGAACAAAATGAGAGGGGTCTTCCCACCGCGTGCAGAAAGACAGGGAAACACAAGAAAATATTCAAACTTGATCATAAGCAGTCTTATCAAGATCCTAACACTTCCATCTCCTAAGTCATTTAGAAAGATAATGAAGTTTGGGATAAATATGACGGACAACCTTACCTCTGAAAGAAATACGGGAATTTGCTCTAAGGTCCTGCATCTTCTCATCTGTTTTTTAGCAGATGCGGCACTCAGAAAAGTCGCCCTCATCAAGCGTTACCCAGTAGGGACATGGTCAAAAGACCTTCCTGGGGTGGGACGCCAGCACAGACTTACAGTCCTGCTGAGGGGTCTCTAGGGATTTTAATCACAGGGGGTGAAGGCAGGAGCAGCCCTCTGTTAGAAGCTGAACAAAGGGACCTGGGTTCTTTAATTTGAGAAAGCCATCAGAATTAGAGGGAAGAAGAGGAGAAATGTTTTCCAAAAGTAAAGCAAACCCAAAAAAGTAGAGAATCAGGGCTAAACCATGTTCAGAAAGGTACAAGTAAAAACAGGGGTTTGCAGCAAGTTCTGATGAACTTCCAGGTCAAATCAGTGATGGGGAAACAGCAGGAGCATCCCACCCGTTCCCACCGTGCGTGGGACAGGCGCAGGCAGGGGCCGTGCCAGGACAGCACGGCTGTACCAGGCTGGCACCGCTCCGCATGTCACCCCCCGTCCTGCAGCCCCACCTGACAGCCCCCCAGGGGAAAAGGCCTTGTTACAGGTTTACATTGCAAAACCCGACTAAACCCAAATGAATCAGCTCTGCTAATTTGAATCTGAGGCATTAGAATATGCAAAGTTCACGGGTATTTGTACAGAGAGCAGGTACAGTCATCCATCAGTGGTACAACGAGCTAAATGACTGTCGTTTGCCTTTTCACTCCTTTTCAAACATAGCCAAGGCACAAGTGAAACACCCCTGCGCCCCCGTTGTTTGAATTTCCACTAATGGAAAAAACTCAACTTGCATGAATATTCCGCACATGTATTTTTCAGGTTTTAGACAGGTGAACTCAGCCACAAGTCATGCAGATTCTTACCCATTTCAACTAAAAAAAAAGATTTTTCCCTCAACACCAAAAAATAAATTAAAATCCACCATAAAATTTTCTAATGTTAGTACCTGAAACTTTAAGTGCATTTCTCTGCACTCTAAACAGCAGGAATATATTCAATAGATTTACTGGGATACTTCACTGGACCTACAGTATATTCCCAAAAATTGCAGTTGTCACTCAAGAAAACGGCTGACTACTCCTAAAATTCCTAAGCTCAAAATCTCAAACGTTCTGGAACTTCCATTAATACATTTGCTAACTGCTGCTCTTGTTTTTTTATAGAGAACCAACACGCCTACAGGTGAGCCGCATTAATGGGGTATACGGAGGGGGTCCCATTCCTATCACGCGGAACTCAGGGGGTACCCAGGCAGGGCACCCTCGCCGTCCCCAACGCCCCCAACACAAACCAACCCCCACTTCTGCAGCAGGGAAGAAACGCTGATGGGGGAAGCTGCAGCTCCACACAGCTCTGGGTGAATTCTAATCAGTTTTTCCTGATAGCTGTTGTGCCTGTGGTTACACAGCAGCAGACGTAAAGCAATTATTGTACAAATAATACCTTTTTTCTCTCTTTTTTTTTTTTTTTCTTTTACCTGATTTCCTCCCATGCCGTGGCAGTTGAAAATGCCCACTTTTTCATTTTCCTTGCGGCCCATGTTGTCTAGACACTGGTTGGTTTCAACGTTCCTGATCTGAAGAAAGGAAGAGATGAAACATTCCTTGAAAAAAATGCCTGCAGATGTCATATTTGTGCAGAAAAAAAAATACACCACTGTAGGAGAAAGTACATTACCCGTGCATTCAACTATATGAATATATTTTAACTTGCAATTTGTAAATACGTCACACTCCCAAAAGAAAATGAAAATGATTACAAAGAGTATAATGAGATTTTAAATTACATGTTAAGTGTAAGTATGAACAGCATTCAAGGAAAAATTAATTCAGTGCCCTGGGTTGCTTTGTTTAACAAATACAATGCGCTTTTTCTTCTAAACAATGCAAAACTAATGGCTTGCCCAAGATATGCACTTTTCTTTTCTTCCAGCAGGGCTGACTCTACTCCAAGAAAGAAAAACAGAGTATGAACAGCATTTGACGTTCAGAGCAGAGGCTGCTGGACAGCTTCCTGACTAATTACATGCTTTTAAAAAGTTTATAAATAAAACGTTCCCCTCAGAATCTACCCATCCTCAGAGAGGAACAAAAACACTTTAGTGAACATTTCTGCTTAAACAAACCATTTTTACATCATTTGTGCACAATGCAGCTGGGAAGCAGGCAGGTTATGAGCACGGCGCCTGCGACACACTACATGATGTGATGAGGTCCTTCCAGCGATGCTCGGCTTAGGCGATCGCAACAAAAGCCATCAGAGCAAGAAGCGATAAGGAGCAGCAGAGTAAGTATCAGAGCATCACTCTCCAAAACATATTTTTAGAATACACATCTATTCAGGGAAACAGCTGAGTATAAAAGCAATCAACCAACTTCAGCTTCGTATGAGGGGAGAACAGGAGAAGCCACAGTCCCCTCCAATGCTCTCACACGTCACAGTCTCCATGACGGTGTGAGCGTTCAGCTGTATGTGCGTGGAATGCCTTTTTCTTAACCCACCTCATATACCTGTTAGCACAGGAGGACAAGCTCCTCCTGCTCTTCCTCACAGACTCACAGGACAGTTTGTGTTGGGAGGGACCTTAAAGCCCACCCAGTTCCCACCCCTGCCCTGGGCAGGGACCCCCCCAGCCCAGGCTGCTCCCAGCCCCATCCAGCCTGGCCTGGAGCACTGCCAGGGATGGGGCACCCACAGCTGCTCTGGGCAGCCTGGCCCACCGCCTCGCCGCCCTCACGGGGAGAGGTTCTTCCTGATCTCTGACCTGCATCTGCCCTCTCTGCGCTCAAAGCCACCCCCGTGCCCTGTCACACGTGCCCCTGTAAAATGTCCACAGCACCATGGGGTGATTTTCTTACTAACGTGTACAAGCAAACCCACCACTCTGTGTCCCTCATCCCTTTGGTAAAACTGTCGTGAAAAGCTGTATTTTGAAACAGTTCAATGGCACTTGGTACCCGGCCACCCGCACTGCCCATGCCACCTTCCGTGGCTCCGCAGCAGGGCAGCCAGCACAAACCAGTGCCACCGGACTGGGCTTGACACAGCGATGCCAGGAAAATGAGATCATGAAATCTGATTAACGACACCGGGAAAGAGTGGCTCAGGAAAGCTTCACGTGGTTGCTTTTTAATCTGCTCTAACGTTGCTAATCATGCAGGAAGAAATTGCAGCACCTTGTGCTGGTGGGTAATCTCTGAGGCTAATGCTCTTAATTGCTTAATCCTGCAAGAGCTGCCGAAGGCAGGAGAAAGGCTGCCGGCACTGACAGCCCAGTCACTGATGTGGGGGCTCAGACCTCAGGCGCCAGCTGATAACCAGCCTGCTGGTTTCCACCACTGTCCATTTGTTTTAAAAGCAGGTGGAAATTTTTTTTAGAGCCCAGTGAAGGTACATGACTTGCTGCAGCTTACATGGAAGTGGCTTTCCGGCGCAAGCTGCGGCACGTGCTGGGGACCAGCCGCAGCATCACCGAGCAGGCTCGCGGACCCCCTCTCCTCCTCGTCCTGCTCTCCTCGTGGCTGGCACGTGCCACTTGGCAGGCCACCGACAGAACCACAATCCCCAAACCATACCCTGGTGACTAGCTCCAATGATAACCCCAGCCTTTTTTCTTAAATCACCTTTATGCAGAAATAAGAGTTTCAAGTGTTTCCACGAGAAAGGTAATTTAATTTTGCAAGCCCTTGATTCATTAAAACAGAGGGCTAAAATAAAAAGTGACTCGAAAACTCACCTATGATCATTATGTCTCAGGTTTATAAAATAACTCCCGACTTGCATTTAGTTTGTATTCGCTTTCAAAAGACTATTCAGTATCCACCACATTTAGAACATTTTATGCCCATTCTGAGGCATATTTTTGTCCACCTAGGAAATTCAAATCTCATACAGTCACTTTATATAAGTTATGTTATAACTGAATAGAAAATTTACTTGCAAATAAAGAATTGGCAGTCTTTGGGATCTGCCTATTAAGTGTACAATGAATGCACTTCATAAACTACTCAAGAAATTCAGTTCTGCATAGCTCCACACTTCAGAAATTTCATTTGAAAAGTGTGCACTTTATTTATAAAAAGAACGGATGCATATCAACCAGTTGTGCAATAACCAAATGAAATTCAAATCAAAATGTCATGTAATACCAATTTTTATTTTTAAAACATAGGGTGGTTCAAGTGAACCATGCACAAATATTGTCCAATCTCAAGGCATGCCTGCAGGAGGTCATAAGTAAAGACGATTATCTCAAATGTGTCAAAATTATTCACTGTTTTTATCACTGTTTGTGCTACAAAAGAATGAAATATGCAGTCGCACAATGTAATTTGGGGCCCGACACTGAGCACTCATTACATTTAGATTGTACTGTACTAGAGAATAATCTTCTCAGATTTATTACCAAACCCAGTTCTTCACAGCCAGCAAATCCACGGCTCCCACCCAGGGCTGCTGAGCATCATTTCCTCCTGGATCTGAGCAGAGAAGCACGGTCACCCCCTGAACGGGCCACCCCAATGCACCACGCGTCTCGCTGAGCAGCCAGGCGCATTGCAGACCATTAGTGGGCTAATGATGCCAGCTGCACCGACAAGTCAGACGGTCTGTTCTACGAGACTACATCTCTGCTGAAAGGGAGGAAAATGACTGAGAAATGCACTTCTGATGTTTTTCAAATTGTCCATTACTGCTGATGAGGGTACCTGAGCTTTAGGTCTAAAAATCCACTTTACTGCTCAACTGGCAGTCAGCAGCTGTAATAGTCAGACATGAGTTTTAATTCATAGATCCTGCCTGAACTGCTGTTTCCATAGAAACTGAGGCAGTGTTGGTAAAAATAAGGTGTTTTAATAACTATTTTATTACTTTCTCATACTTTTATTTTCCATTCTGACAATATCGTACAAAACCTTATTATCTGACAGTTGTTACATGAGTTCCTTCCTTGCTGTAAAACCATGTTTCACTTTATTTTGTCATAGTTAAACTGGAAAAACTACTGTGGCTTTTATTTTTCACTACAATTGCAAGTTTCAATAGTAAATTACTTTCCTGGATGTAAAAAGCTATGTGCTCGTTTGATTGCTATTCTATTCGTAGCTATCTTTAAATCAAACCATTCAAGAGTTATCAAAAGTCAGCATAGGTAAAACTCAACAGAATATTTCTAACAGTGAATTATTTGAATGTTAAAGTGATATCAGTTCTTGGTGGTACTAGAACCAGCAGATCATTAGGAATGTCTGTGTTACTCAGCTCCAGGCAGCCTTGCTGGAAAACACATCATCAAGGATCACACACATTTTTTTAAAAAGAAAAGGGAAGAAAACAAAAAAAAAGAAAAAGCTTTTTCTACTCTAAATGTAAGTGATAAGTGATGATGGAAAGTTCCCTTCAACTACTGCGCATTACTTAATTATTCCAAAAAATTAGTCACAAACCTCACTTTTCCAATATGCTACTCAAAAGATAAATTTTGAATGGTGAACATATACGTTCAGAATAGCAATGCCCTATGGAAGATTTAGAGAAAATATAACCTGCTCCAAAGTAAAGATAAGTACAATACAGTGATTGCACACCAGCACTTTATTCCTTTCTCCAAACCCACTCACCTTCTCAGGGACCCCTCCATCTGCACAGGGTACTTACTGGTTTAATTTAGCCAGAGGAAATGGTTCATACCTCACCAAGCGAGTAATAGCGCCGTGGAATCTGGGAGTCGGGATAGATGTTTTCCAAGTACCACGAGAAGGGTTTACACTTCAGATTTTCTCTTAGTGCTTTTCTGACGGATACATCACCATAATCCACCTTAACAACACCTGGAATTGTTAAGAGAACAGATGATCAAAGCAGAGGTTTTGTAAACCTGCAAAGCATAAATCACAGATCCTTCTCCCGTTGTCATGATTTCCTTTTTATCAATAACCATTTGCCGGAATTATGGTACAGCAGTATGTGAATACGTGTGCAGCTGCTACACTGCAGCTCTTTACATGCATTAAATAATTGATTTAACAAATTGGAAAGCTTGGAAAATTACATTTTTGCTTTTCAGATCATTTATCAACCCAGAAAGGCAGGACCACCGAACTCCTTGAGTTCTTCATATTGCAAAATAATAAAAGATCCATCTGTAATTTTCCAAAGCATCTTGCTGGTGTTTTCCAGCACCCTTCTGAGAGAAGTAGCTCAGACGAGGCACGGCTATTTTACTGATGCAATCTCAATCACGCCTCGGGGGATTTCACCAGAAAGGACACGTTCCCCATCCTGAGGAACCTCGGTGCCCCCTCTCTCCTGCAGGCCCCAGGCTCAGCCCATGGCAGAACTCACCACATCCTCGTTGACGCTACTATAAAATTAAATGTCTCCTGCCATAGGGCAGGGAAGGGGCAGCAAGGTGGCAGGTTTCTGCAGAGACCAGGACCCATCTGCTGCCCCGGACCCACCGGCCCTACCACAGGCAGGGCACAGAGGGCACCGTTTTCCGAAAGGGAGGTGTCATGATGTCATCTCACAGTTAAATTGTCACCATGCCCAGCGGTGCTGCTCCTACCGCAAACCTAAACACCAGAGGCGTGAGCCAGAAGCATCCAGCTGGTCATCAGGAGTGGTGCATAGGCCACAAATCATAAATACAGGTCAGGAAGAGAAAAAAAAATAGAGACTAATAATCAAGGAGAAGGGAAATCAGTTAGAAATCCGCCCTGTACAGTGTATTCTGATTTAAATTAAAGGAATATATGGTGCTTTCAAGACTCAGGACAGTCGGTCAAGCGATTTATTTATCTGTTGATGGTAGAAGTAGGCGCCAGAAGACATAAAAGTGGGAGGACACAGCCAGGGCTGCATGTCCCAGACACAGGGGACCAAGAGATCCGCAGTGACTGCGCATTGCACACGAACACGCATTGTACAGCTCACGACCCTGGCACATCTGCACCACTGACACATTAAGTCCATGATACAGGTGACATAAAATCTACTTTGTAAGTGCATGAATAAAGACATTGCAGTCTTAAAAGTATTCTCAAATCTTTTGAGATGCAGCATTCACTCTCCAACCTGTCCACGTAATGCAGGGTGACACGCAACTTCACCACTGACAAGCGGCAGCAGGGGTGAGCATCGCTGGAAATTCTACCAGAGCACACCCAGCTCCGTGACTTTCAGAATCTAAAATAATATTGAACCAGTAACCTGGCAATGTCCTTCTCAATACCCACACACTCCAGGAATGGGGCAGCTCAGGAAGGAACCATTCATCACTGGAAGAAACATAAAGGCCAGCCTTAAGGTGCTTGGCCAACCTGAGCTACTAAGAAAGATAACCAAACACCAAAAAGCATGTCAAATACACTCTGCAGCCTGATTTAACCAAATTTTAGACATGAGGTATCATCCAAAGAACGAGCAGTAGGCAAAGCGGTAGTAACTGCCAGCAGTCAGCCAAAAGAGTTTGAAAGACAGTCCCAGATTTCTATCTGAAATCCATGCTGCGTTTCCATCATCCTCTGCTTTCCATTATTTATGGGATCTTATTTTGAAATTATCATAGAGGTGAAGCTCCTAGGGTATCAGCATATTCTGCTAGCGAATCACACCCTGAAGCACAAGATGCTATCAATTTTTAAAGAAATTCAGTACATAACTACAGCAAAACTATTCATTACTATAAAACAAAAGTTTAACTTGTTTTGGATAACCACTCTTACTCACGTTTCCAAATACTTACTGGTTACGTCTTGGACAAATTAGGTTTATGTATCATTATGCAATTGTAGGATATGATGTAGTTCTAGATAATTAACTAAAATACATGATATGCTACGAATTATTACTACAGGTTAAAATCAAGGCAGGTGCTCCTGGGGAGCACTTCAGCCTGATCACAATGGCTGGGGGCGACCGATGCTTCATCAGCTCCAGATCAGAAAAACCCCTCGGAAACCAATTGTTCTTGGTTGGTGCCAATAAATTAAGTGGCACCTACCCAGGCATTAGGAAAGCTTGAAATTTTAAACTTCAGTAAACAGAAGTATTCAAATAAAACCTTCTACTGTAACCCATATAGAGAAATTAAATCATAGTAACTTAGGGGACGGCGGAAAAGTGGAGAGAGATCAAATCCAGGTTAAATCCAGGCAGTGTTATCCTCTATAGCAGAGCTGGCTGAAGGTGAAAAACAGGATCTGCAGGGACTGCGGTGGAAATGCAAGAGCTCCAGGCAAAGCCGAGCTGAAGCGCCCTGGGAAAAGCCAAGCTTACGGCACAGGGCAACACAGGGGCCATACAGGACAGCTGTGGTGGACAGGAGGCTTCACCTGCGCTACAGCTCTCAGAACATCTTCTGGGCTAAAGCATGCTCAGTAAAGTATTTGGGGAGGTTTTATAAAATTCTTAAAGGACTCAACAATTTTTATTTTTTTTTCCCCCCAAGAAACAGAGCTCATCCATCAGCTGTTCTGCCATCAAAAGGATTGATCACAGAGTTTCCTTTGACTTTGTTTAGGGAAAGAAAAGCACCAAAAGGTCAGTATTACAGTTGTTATTTAATATTTTGCTTTTTCAAATGGCAACTTTTCTCTAAGGAGAACTCACATAGCCACTGTTTAACTCACAGCACTTAAACCACCTTGGCGTCTAACCCCTGTGCTTCCATTAAGCAGCAACTTGTGGCTGTTCCATCGCCCTGTGCCTACCGTTACTCACCACAGAAGGAACAAATGAAGCAGTCACGGACGAGTCCAACAAGTCCTCTGGACCTGGTCAGGCATGGACAGGATTGTGACAAGACTTTGGCTGCAGAGTATTTTTCCTTTGCATGTACCAACGGTGGAAGATCAAGAACACTTGCCTGGTTTCAAAAGCTATCTGTGCAATGTGTGCTACACACAACTGCACTGAAAATATCTTTGCTTTCAGAAAAAAGACTTTATTTTTAAAAGAATGTTTTTGAGACAAGCTTTTACAGGCAAGGGGGAGTGGGGGTCTGTGGTTGCTGCCTTTTCCAGAGGAGGTGTGCACTGCTGCTCTTATTTGTGCTATTCAATCCTTGTCTATAATTAAGCTAATCTTCCTCATGGGAAGGCACTGGAAGTGTTACGAGAAAAGCAGTATCTGTGTTTTGTAGTGCTTTGTACTTGGGGATCTGATGAAGCTGAACATGAGGAAAAAGGATATTAACACAGCTATAGGCTGAGATCGCAAACCACCCAGCCTCCCCCACTGTACGCACACACGTGGGTATCTGAGTTACAAACCAAATCAGAAACACTACCTCCCAGTGAAAATACCCTGTGGATTCACCAAACACCTTGTTCCTATTTTACTTTACAATTCTTACAGCGATTTCTGTTTCCACATTTCGTTCAACCTTGCAATTGCCAGAATGGAAAACACAATAAACCTTTTCCCACTCAATCTGGCTCAACTTCATACTTGAGATTTCCGTAATTAAACAAACTCCAGCAAAATAAATTCTACTTTTACATTTTAATAAAGCTTAGCTGTAGTGATGGGGAGTCTTTGAAGGGTTTCGATGCTCACCTCACTGGGGTAGGTTTACCTTAAGGCTTTTCAGGACTTGGGATCCTACGACAGATGCAGATGGCTGGTTCCCCCGGCACGGTGGTGACCCAGGTCTCCAAGACACTGGCATCCACCCCCTCAACTCAAGCTGTCTCTTTCCTCACTCTCCGTACCTCCTAAGGCACGTTGGTAACACTCCCTGCTCAAAGCCTGACATGTTCTCCCTTCCCTAAGCTCCTCTATTCTCTATACTCCCCATCCTGCTGGAGCCGGCTGGCCCATGTCGGCAGCATTCACTTACACCGCACATCGCGATGCTAGCGCAACGCCCCTTTGTCTTCCAGCAAGGACCTCATTTGTATGGATCTCCAGTAAACCTTTATATTCCCTTCAGCTCAATTTAAAACCAAGCTGTTATGAATCAATACCTATTTATTGTCACTACTTGCTAAATAATCGATGGGACTCAGAGGAAATATAAAAATAATTAATGACTAATAAGGCTGCTTATGCTTAAATAAGAAAGCGTAAGTAAAATGTCCTCAGGTGCAAAAAAAAGGAACGAAACACCACAAGAAGCTACAGAAAGCGTAGCGTGCAAAAGAATGGATTAAAAATATCTCAGGAAAGAAGCAGATTGTTTTAACAGAGCAGCAGATGTGTTTCAAGTAGAACAAATTAAATGGCGGCAGCATTGCATTACATCTGCATTTTTTCTAACAGGCATGTCCTGCAGATTGGCTTACAAGGGCACAGTTTCAAAATCGGTGTAACGTACCATTTCTGCAGAACAAGCCATTAATTCATGATGAAAAAGATGAAAAAAATATAATCTGGAATGAAATAGAGGTTGCAGAACTGGGAATAATTTTCTTTACGTAAGAATAACCCTTTGAAAACTTAATCCAAATTAGGCTTTTGCTATCTTTTGCTGTCTTGAAAACCGAAGAGGAAACCGTTGTTTCATTGAACCGATATTCTAGTGTATTCAAAGGTAGAGGAAGGTGACCAGAGAAGCCAGTCCATGCACTTCTGTCTGTAGTTCAGCTCTGAAAACCTGCATCGCGCTGCACGGTAGCCAGGCCAGTATCCAAGGTGCCCTTGTGAAACGCAAAAGCCAAGAACCGAGTTGGAGGCCACTGGGAACCTTCACAGATAGAGATGGTTGAGTCTGATTTTTGCTTTTTTTACTACCAAAGCAGCAGACAAAATGATGTTTCATAGGATTAAAGATGGCAAAGTGCTAAATTAAACATGAGTTTGCAACACCAGGGTGCCTGGTCTGGCACACATTACAGAGAAGCAAGAACACACGCCGATAATTTTGGAAAAATATTAGTTGCTGCATTAAGAGGATTTACCCAGTGCCTGGGAGGGTGCTGCTATCCAGCACGCTCCGCTCTTCTCCCTTCAAGGAGGCAGAGGGTGACTACTTGGGCAGCTGGCGGAATGGTAACCAGGGGCTTACAGCTCCCCTCGTCACTTTGCTGACACGAGAGGAGCGATCCATCGCGCCCAGGACGGGAGAGCTGCCAGGCACCAGGCAGGTCCTGCAGCACTTCACCAGCTCCTTACAACACAATCCAGAAAATAAGACACATAATGCTGTATGCTTCTAAAATCCAGGGATTTTCATGCTGTATCCCTGTCAAAAGCAGACATATTAATTGGTAACACATGCGTTTTCTAATTAGCCAAAACATTAATTCTTGATGTGTCTTATTTATATTGCCAAAAAACCATGCGTAACTCATTAAAAAGCAAAACAAACCGAAAAACAACTAACCCACCACCCACCCTCCCCACTCTTCCTGAGAAGTCCTGATATCAATTCATGAGTGATTTAAGATAAATATAGGTAGTGGTTTCACAATATAAAATATGGTATGGAATGAAGACTGAGCTTTTAATGGGAAAATGTCAGCTATATATACTTTGAGAAAATATAATATCTAACTTTTAAAAAAACCCTTATAACTCAAGAAAATGAGTCAGTATTGTCAATGTTTCTGCAAATAAAGCGTTACACAATAGTGCGTTGCACTTTTAAAGCTGATTTACCGCAAAGGATTAAGACCTCAAATGTCATTTTGCCTTATAAACACACCTGTAATGTATGATACTTACACAGTAAGTATCTATTTTAGATAAAATACCTATTTTAGAATGACAGAGGTTAGTTAACTCTTACATTGCAAAATTTGTCCAGACACTGAAGAAAAAAATACTAATTTTACTGAAATAGATACCAATGGGAACATTATTATGAATAGAATTAATGCTGCATTAAGATGTTTCTTCCAGTTCGTATGTCAGGAAAGCTTTTAAGAGAGGCAGAGTTGAAAAGAAACCTCTGACTTCAGCTTTAACCACCCGGCACCAGAGAGTAAAAATTAAAGCAGTAAAATTATTGAGGTACTAGAAGAATTTTGGCAGTGAAAGCATTTTTGCTGTGAAAACCATAAGACCCTGCTACATTACAGCTCTTCTTTGTCATCAAAATATGGAAAATAAATGTTCCTGGGAAATTCTGTCATTCTTACTACACCTAAGAGCAGCAGGAGTGAAACTGGCACTACTGGGACTGTAGCAAGGCTAGAGCTGATTTAAGTATGGGTGTGCATGTAAAAAAATGTATTTTTGTAGCTGGAAAAATTACTAAATACCCTCATAAAAGACCATTATATTCATGCTGTTTTTCAAATTTAAACGCTTGTTTTCTATTGACATTTATTGTATTAAGACTAAACATGTAGGTCAGCCATCGATCTCTATTTTGTAGGCATCTTAAAATGAGTCTCATTTGGAATGTCCATGCAACCCTAACAGAACAGGATTATTTCCCAACTCAGAAATCTTAGAGACAAAATACAAAGCCAGCCTCTTTCCCCAGTGTATTCAAATGTATGTTTTGTATTACCTGGTATTTCAATATTGGGCATGGTATGTGTGAGTGTATTATTTCTCCTATGCCATTTGCATTACATGTAAAGTAATAAAGATTTTCTTTCTACTCTTCCCTACCAGCTGAAAAGCTGTGTTAACTCATTAGAGATTTGTAATATGCCCCACAAGGGATATCGTTAGGAAAAAAGTAATCTAAGGCTCTGGCTGGCTGGCAATGATCTGGCAACAATCTGCCAACCCACTCCTTACACTCCATTTTATTACAAATTTAATAAAATGTTCTTTGCAAGTATCAGTGCTATAAACGACACAAAAGATAAAGCACGAATTTGATCTGTCTCGATTCATCTATGTTAATTACACGGGAGCACTTCTGCGTTTGTTGATCTACAAAAGTCATCTTTCACCTCCAACAAAACCAAGGGCATATACAAAGGAGGGATCGCACCCAGGAGCAAAGGGTTTAAGCCCCCTTTTAGCTGCAGCTTTAGGTGAGGCCGTATTGACACATCAAGACCTCTGGATCAGCTACAAGGCAGGAAAACCCCGATTCTCGTACCTCCTCTCGAAAGTACCTTTGAACTAAATCAAGCTAGATGACCCCCCCAAATGAAGTCAAACAACAATAATTCTCAAGGCAGTTGCTGGTTTTAGTAACACGGTATTCAGCTAAATACCACGGTGTTGCAAGTCCTGCCCTTTCCTCCTACCACCAGCCCAGGTGGGAAGCATCCACAGAGCTTCACCGCCTTCTGCCATGGCGCCACTGCCGGGGGGAGGCTGGTACACGGGGGTGGCATCTGCGAGGGAGAGCTGGGGTAACCAACCTCGTTTCCAAAGCCAAGTTTAATAACGCCAGCCTAATATTGCACATGGCAACTGGCAAAGCAGAGCTGCTACAGGGCTTGGGGAGGGGAGAGGGGCTCAGGCCACAGCGCTGATGGGCACCGCGAGGACCTCCTGCCCCTTGAGAGTGGTCCAAGCACATCTTTGGGACTCAGGATCACCATCCAGGCGCTCTCCGAACCCTTTAATTTCCACTGTCACTACACACGAAGCCAATTTCTGTAGCTCAACTGGTTCACACTCAAATCCAAATGACTGTCTCGTATTTTATTTTGCATAAATCATCTCAGCTAACTGTTGGCACAGCAGTGAGGCAGGGCCACTTCTCTGGACACATCTGTAGAAGAGAAGGATTGTGGCTGGCAGACCAACAGCTCCTTGAAAGGGAAGAACTGGTGCTGGTGGGCATCAGCGCAGCCCTCCCACGCAGCTTCCCCACGACCAGTAGCTTCCCCACCACCAGCAGCCCCAACTGCTGCCTGCAGCCATGACTTTTATTACTGAGAAGGATAACAACCGATTCCAGTAAAGTAAAAGCAACCAGAAACAGGATCAGGGCAAACACTCAAATAAATAACGCGGTCACTTGTGTTCCTTTACAGCATTAGTCACTTAGTATTTTTGGTGATGCCTGACTATCAAGCGGTGCTTGAAGAGCGTTATTCATTTTTAGATTGTTGCCTTTGATTAATTACATTGGCTGGGTGAACCTGACCAGCCAAGCAGAGGCCGAGGGCTGAGTACCAATGTTGTTGTGGTGGGTTGACCCTGGTTGGAGGGTTTTTTTCCCTTCTTAAATACGTTATCTCAGGGATGTTACCACCATTACTGATGGGCTCAGCTTTGGCCAGGTCAGGTTCATCTCGGAGCCAACTGGCATAGGCTCCATCAGATGTAGGGGAAGCTTCTAGAAGCCACCCCTGTAGCTCCCCCAACTACCAAAACCTTGCCACGCAAACCCAAAACAATTGTAGATGCACTTATTTCCCAAAACCCCATTGAGGGCACACTTAGGAGCTTTTGCTCCTGCAAGCAACACTGTCAGTAAACCGATTTACAGAAGTGCTGCGGCACATGGACCCACAAGGGGTGGCTTGGACCACCCAGGAGGAGCAGGGACGAGGTGGACAGGGACAGCACAACCTCCCTGGACTCACCATGAGCCAGTCCTGCCACCTTCACCTCCCCTCTCCTGCCACCACTGTGGCATGCCCCGTGCAGCACAGAGCCCTGCAGCCTCCAGATGGACCCCTGGTACGGGCACGGCTCTTCACCGCAGACACCTCCTCACCTACTTTCATGAAAATTGTATGTGTGTGTATATAGACACTTAATTTTTACTTGAAAAGTTAAGAACAGTGACTAACACTATAAAGATCTTGCAGCCCAATTGCTTTCATTCAATATTTCTTGGGTTTGGGGTTTTTTTCAGTCAGAGAATCTCAGCAAGTAGGGACTACCAATAGGTTCAGGTCTTCAATATCAGTGTCTTAAATATAAGCAGAGAAGCAACAGAAGAAAAGTATTTTTTTGACTCGGGAAGCAATAGCTCAGCTGTCCCAGCAAGACCCGTACGAGCAGTCTCTTGCATACAGAGTCACAAGAGCATTCTGGCACGCAGGAGCGCCAGCACGGACGTGTTCACGTCTGTCTGGGGCAGGATTAGTGCCGAGCCTGAGACTGACTGGCCGTGACAGATTCCATCCCTTGTTCATGATGTGTTCAGCCCTAATGTTCAATTTGGTTGAGCAAGGAACCAAGAAAGGATCTTTGGAAACTATGATGCTGGAAAAGTTGTATTAAATTTTGTACTTCCTTTCTTTTTTCCTTCTCCCCCTTTTTTTTCCCTTTTTTTGTCCCTCTTTTCCTTGTTTTCTTTTTCCCCTTTTTTGTCCCTCTTTTCCTTCTTTTCTTTTTCCTTTTTTTGTCCCTTTTTTCCTTCTTTTCTTTTTTCCCTTCCCCTTCCCTTTCCCCCTCCTTTTCCCTTCCCCTTCCTTTTCCCTTCCCCTTCCTTTTCCCTTCCCCTTCCTTTCCCCTTTTCCTTCCCCTTCCTTTCCCCTTTTCCTTCCCCCTCCTTCCCCCTCTTTTGCCCTTTCCCTTCCTTTCCCCCTTTCCTTCCTTTTCTCTTATCCCCCTTTTTTGTTTATTTATTTTCTTTTCTCCTATTCTTCTCTTTTCTCCCTTTCTTTCCTTTCCCCCTTTCTCACCCCTAGCACACACATTTCCCACCGTGGCAGGCTATGGCAGGAGCAGCCCAGCCGGGCAGGGCAGTGCTTTGCTCCTGCAGAAAATCCTCACCCCAGGCGAGCGCTTTCCCAGCAGGATGCGTGCAGACTCAGCGGCCACGCACCAGGGGCACCAGCGTGGCCACACGCATTTCACTGTGGAATCACCACGCCGCAGATTAAATGAACTTATTTTGGAATTAGTGCACTCGCAGCTCTGGCAGTCCTCGAGCACTGAAATGCTAAATAGGTAAAGGAAGAGGGAAAATGTTTATCAAGAGCTCTTACTTCCTAAATTGATACAGTCATTATCAACCTAATTATATAATTACACTTGAAAGCGGGATTGCACATCGTCTGCTGAGTAAATCTAAGTAAAACACAAGCACTTATCTTGTAATCCCAAATTAAAACTATAAAGTACTATATTTAAATTCTCAATAATGCTTTAAATAAAGTGCTCAAAAAATAATGTAATTTTGCATTTTAGCCTTACTTTAATAGACTAGGTAGGACATGGGAATTGAATACTAACTGATTATTAAGAAGATAAAGTGGTTTAGCAATGCACAAAGTGTACAGAGAAACCGAACTATTATGGGCATTATCTTTTTCAGCTGACTGTGCAAATGCAGGCCTATCCTGAGCATGTAATTATTTCTATTCAATGATTAGATACGGTATTTTAATGCATAAATTGACATAACTGCCTGCATTTAGCAATGCACAGGTTGAGTGGAATGAGATACGCTGGAACAACTTGAAAAAGAAGTGACTGTGGCTGCCAGGAGCAGTGTGACTGCAGCAGACAGAGAAGGTGCATCCCCGCAGACCCACCAGGGCATACGCACACGTGCCCTGGAAACAATTAAGACGTGGTTTTGCACATAAGAAAAAGATGTTGGTGTAACAGCAAAGAACCACCCAGCGTCTAATCCTGCACTGTTGATTTACATCAATTACACTGTTAATTTAATGGATAATAGTGAAAATAACAGAAAGCTGACTGCTAAACATACTAACAGAGATTAGTTATTATTAAGCTTTTTTTTTTTTTTTATTACAGATGCCAATAAAAGACCAATACGGAGGGAAGGAGAGAGAATTGCTGATGCAGTTTGGCATTGCATTGGGCACATTTTGCCTCACTGGGATGAAACTGACCATCCCCCCTTTGGGTACTTTGCATTCCCAAGCAGTCAGAATAGAACACTTTATTGCAGTCAGAAAATTGCGAGGATTTTTACTGATTTAGGAGGAAAGTCTCCTGTCAGCTCAATTACCCGGCACCAGTTCAACCTGAGCATAAATGAGACTGGCTGCAGAGTGCCACTGACAGCAGCAGAACATGGGCAATACGCAGTAACTCCTCCATTTTTCAGAACAAATTCATATTTTTCTTTTCTAAGAAAGAGACTTACTTAAAACCCTTTTAAGTGTTTCCAGAATTTCTGAGATACATTTTTTCAAACTCTTCTGAATGACTTGGCTCCCACGGTTTCAGGCTGTAATCACACTGCAGACTCTCAGGCTCCTGCCAAGTAACATTCAAAACTCCTTGTCAAACGCAGTATTTATATTAAAACAAAAAGGTAAGTGTTCCTCCCTACAATTATATTTTGTGATCTTACTCTCAGTTTTCAAATCCATACCAGCCTCAGCAAACAGAGCTTTCACAGCCCTGGGGCCCCGCTCCAGACTGAGCAAAGCCACCCTTCGCTCCAGAAGACACAGTAAAAATAAAACTGTGCTGTTCCCTCCCACCACCAACGCCAAAGGACAAAAATAGAGCACTTTTTTGTATGTTAATTGTTTCTCCCAGCGTTTCACCATGTGATAAATTAAGCTTTTTTTTCAACTCAAAATATTTCGCAGAATTTAACCTGTACAGTTTTACTTTTTGTTGTTGTGGTTGTGGGGTTTGGTGTTTTTTGTTAATCTCTGTTGGATACATTAAAAATTTGGGTTCCTAACTCATCTGAGCATGTGACATGAACAGCCAACACACAGGATGGCCAAATTCAAGGGTAGCAGAAATAAAAGATTTTATTCTTATCTACACACTGCTTCCACAAAGATAGGGCAGCAATTTTAAATATGTCCAAGACCACCAAAAATTTCAGATGGGTTCTTCTTCAGCGGAGTTCTATTTTTACAAGCAGACAGCTTCAAGAAAACAATTCATAACTCGATTGATCCAGACTTTTACCTTGAAATAAAATTACTAGGTGTGCACCCTAATTATGCTGAGAGATATATTTAACACAACGCCTCTGTGAACAACCATTGGTTCCTCTTTCTCTTAGGACATCAGCTGAGAAATCAAATTAATCAGGTCCCAGAGGAGAACTGGGTACATGAGTGTGTGCTGATAGATAATAGCTTCAGAGACCTAATTACTAAAATGCAACTTCCTTTGTTCTCTAACAGAATTATCTTGAGATCTGTATTTTTCAGATTAATAAAGTAAGAGAAATGCATGCCAGACAAAAGGATAAAAACCCCCAGTTTAATAATATTGGGAACAATTTCTAACATTTAGAAATGGCCTATTAAAAAACCCAAACTACTAATTCTTTTATTGAGAAGGGTTTTTTTTAAGTTTAAATGTTATTAACTTTAATTTCTAAACCCCCTAATTACCTTTCTCCTCTATTTGATTCTTAATGCTGGGGAACATCATCATCACATTTTGATCGCCAACTGGTACAGCACATTCATAAACAACTTTAAAAAAGAGCAGAAAATATAAAGGAGCCCTATACCAAAATTCTTTCCAGCGACTGAAACAGCAACAGGCATTAAGTGTTGAATTAAACTGATCTTGTCCTGCCAGCATCACTGGCACTGACCTCATTTCAGCCTCTTTTTCAATAACATGTTCTCCATAGGTTCTGAATTGGAATTTTCTATCAAAATCTTGTGCAAATATGCCAACGTATAACTGTTTAAAGAAGACAGATCACATTTAGAAGCATTACTGACTATCTGTGTTCATTTCAGAAGCAAGTTACTGTTTTGTTCATAAAAAGGCAGGTGATAACTTAACCAGAAATACAAAAGGTGCAGTGGCGTTTCACCCTAATTTTTCCAATAAAAGGAAACAGTTTCATTAAATATTGTCATGACAAAACCTGAATCATTTTATCCCTCTTTGACTCCACAGTTGTACCTATAACTAACAACCGAGAGCAAATGACCTAGAAGTTCTTACCTTGCACGCCTGCCCGGGGGGCAGGGGGTAAGGGCAGCTGGAGCCAAGCCAGCAGGACCAACCCCACCGCTGGTGCGTGCCCAGTGCTGCCAGAAGCCCTCCGGGGCCAGCACCAGGCTGATGTGCCCGAAGGTGGGTCCCGTCCCACGGGGATGCTTATCACCAAGGGGCACACCAAGGCATAGCAGAGATGAAAGAGTGAAGTTGGTCAGGTGGGATGGGGGGAACCGTGGTCGGGACAGCACCGGTGGTGGGAGGGAACCCCCCCACCCCTACCCCAGCACAGCTGCCAAGGGTTCAGCAGGCAGGACGATCCCCCCCGCCCGGCTCGGGAGGCTGTGGGACAGCGCAGCGGGGCCATTCACAGCTTTGTGAGGGTCTCCCCATGCACAACGGCTCTTTCAAGGGGGGCCCTGGCATAACCTGACTGCTGTGCTATAACCCACCACAAACGTGCAGAGCAATTTAAATGGTTTGAAACACGGCTGCCTCCCTCCCCTCCCCAGGTAGTAGCATTAAAAACTGCAAGATAAGCCCCTTTTGCTTCATCTAATTGAGGTCTTATTTTTATCAGCGGTAGCCAAAGGCATACTCAAACCCAGACACCCAGGGGGTGCAGAGGGAATGTCCACCCATCCCATACGGTCCTGCATCTGAAATACTGCAGGGTGGTTTTGAATTCTACCTTATTATCTTGCCATCTTTTCAGATGGAGACTGCATTTTAAGAGCTGCCTTAGCATCATACTGGCATAAAAGAAAAGGCAGAAGGACCCCAGCCCTGTGTCAACCCTGGGGAAATTTTGATAGGGAAATTGATAACGTCCTCCCCAGGTGGAAAAAGGAAAAGGATACCTCTGCTAGCAGCTTTTCCTTCCCACAGGAATCACCGTGGAAAGCGGTATTTGCAATGCATGATATCTCACTGGATGTCAGACTGCTGAAAAATGGTTTGTTAAAGATAGCCTTTCATTTGTATCTGTGCTTAGGAGCCGAAATTAAAATGGCCTACGGCAACAACTGGTCTTTTCCATAGCAGAAGGGATGTCTTCTCACCTCGGAAACCAGCTGATGAAATGCAGGCTGGAAAGCCTAATATTGGACATCCAAGCTAAAAAAAACGTCACTGACAAAATCCTCCCCCGCTGCTGCTGAAACCTAAGAAATTGTAAAGGCAGCCACAAAATGATTTCAGAAGCTGCTCTCTAATGCAACAGGAAATAATCTGTAATTCCTGTCCAAGACACAGGTGCTAATGAGGAGACATCAAAACGCGTGCTCATTTGACCTCTCACATGGCAGGTGCTCTTCCACACAGAGCTTCACAATGGCTTCTACTATCAAAAGCATCTGCACGTTTCCAAATGTCCAAATTGGGCATTTTCCGCCCAGCTGAACCGCAGGTACATGTCAGTACCCACCACTCCTCCAAACCTGGAGATCATCCATCCATCCATCCATCCACCCATCCATCCATGCATCCAACCACCCGCCTCCCTGATAGACGACAGCCACACCAAATAATGTCCTGCTACAGCAGCACCACACAGGCAGCTCCAGGCTGGAACCACCAGCAGAGAGGATTAAGGTTCTGATTTACCCATCCAATGTGCTCCTCATAGCCACTCTCAAAACCAAATCTCATATTTAAAATGCTTCGACCTGCAGAGGCATGACTGCATCACTCCATTCACATGGCATCCTGCAACGTGAGCACTCTGATAGATGGAGACAGGTATTTCCTACTGCCACTTTCTTGAGGTTTATTTTCTTTTAAATGGGTGGTTCCAAAGTAATCTATTTTGTTGGAGGTCTGATATCAAATTGTCAAAAGAGCAGAGCAGGGAAAACCATAGAATCATTTAGGATGGGAAAGATGTTTAAGACCACTGAGTGCAACCGTTAGCCCAGCGATGCCCAGACCATCACTAACCCATGTCCCTCAGCACCGCATCTATATGTTTTTAAATACCCCCAGGGACGTTGACCCCACCACCCCCTGGGCAGCCTGTCCCAGTGCCTGACCACCCTTTCCATGAAGAAATGTTCCCCAGTGCCCAGTCTGACCCTGCCCCGGTGCACTTGAGGCCGTTCCCTCTGGTCCTGTCGCTTGTTACCTGGGAGCAGAGCCCGACCCCCCTGGCTGCAGCCCCCTTCCAGGGAGCTGTAGGGAGCGATCAGGGCCCCCCTGAGCCCCCTCCTCTCCAGGCTGAACCCCCCCCCCAGCTCCCCCAGCTGCCCCCATCGGGCTCGTGCCCCAGCCCCTGCCCAGCTCTGGCCCCTCTGTGTCCCTGTGCCCCCCAGCAGCGGTGCCAGCACGGGGCACAGGGGGACGGCGGCTGCCCGCGCCCACAGTGAGGGGCTTGCTCTAGCTTTCGCAGATGTGCTGGAGAAAAGCCAAAGGCAGACTTAAATCGGATACATTTTTCCATGCCCTTTTTCTTTTACTTTCTATAGCCAAACATCACCTTTTGCTCAGTACTGAATTCCTCCCTACCACAACTCACAATATCTCAGTAGAAATTCTGGGTAAAAAAGGATTAAAAAAAAATATAAAAATCAAGCCCTGCTGTAACCAAAGGGACCTTTGCTTAGAAGGCTGTGACACAAAAAGAAAAGCAATGGTAGAGAGAAAAAGAGAGGGGAAAAAACCCCAGAAAGAGTTCTGATCCAGGATTTTGAGTGTCGCATTTAGGAATTTGAAAATTAGAACATAAGCGATTTGGAAGCATTTTTTTAAACTGAAATATTAACATGTTTTAGAAAACTACAGAGCAGCAATTTAATCTGGCACTCTTTCTGAAATTGGAATTTTTAAATTATTCTATCCTGTCGTGCACTATTCTAGTCACCTTTACATGCATTTTGCTAATATTTCATTTAAAATGTATTGTGTTTTCAATAGCCCTTAGTACAGTGCTTTTAGAGCTTCAGCTCACCTAAATGCTTTAAAGCAACTACCTCCTCATCAGCCTAGAAAAACTTGCTGTCAAAGCAGAATATAAAAGCACAGAGTGCAGTGTATTCGCCACATATGTTATGTGGTGAATATGCATTGTTAGTACTCGCACACTCTTAAGAAAATGTACGCTTTCAGGGTGAAATATTAGAAATGTATTTAGTTCAACACAAATGCAATGGGTAACTTGCTCTTACAAGACTGCACAAAAAAAGAACTTAAGGGAGAAGCAAATTAAACAATGGCTAATCCCATGTGATAAATTTATGGTTCGAACTTGACTGCCTCTTACATGGGTTGTGAATTCACTTGTACATCATATTAGACATTCATTTGTCAGCATTATATTTATTTTTTCCATTTTTTTCCCTTCCTCTTGCAGGGGAACAGAAACCAATTATGTCAGAAACAGTCAAGCAAATTTTCTGTCACATACCGTACTCCTCCAGCATTAATTGGGCAGATATAATTAGAAAGGGACACAACCCTGCCCATCTCACACAAAGTTCCATTTCCATATGTAAGAGGACTCTGTCAGTGGGGTTGTTCTGCACTCATGGTATGTTTACCCTCTGCATGCTGTTAAAGCCAGCACACGCAGAACCCATGCTGCACTTCCACCAGGTGTGACCCATGATGTCTGTTCAGTCAGCACTACGAGTGATGACAAACACCAGTAGCTTTAACAGCTGACCTGCTCCTCCAGACCAAGGCAGCAAGTAGCTCATCCTTGCACGACTCAGAAGAAACGCAGCAGAAGACAAACAGGACTTGGAGATACCAATGGCTTCTGGAGACCTCTGCCCTCCAGGAATCCCACTGCCACCCATACAGAACATGGCTGGAGAGGGATGGTGGTTCACCTCGTTGGCTGGTTTGGCTTTTGTTACCCACCCTGAAGTCAGCAACATTTTGTCTTCTTCCATGGTTTCATTCCTACTATTGGACCAAGAAACCTCTCCTCATGGGCTGTTCCCCGAAGAGAACAGACTTACTTTTTCTCGAGACCAGGCATTCCTCCACCAGTGTTCCACTCAGAGCCCTGGGGCCAGAGCACCACGAGAAGATGCACCTGAGGAGGTATTTCACAAGGACGGAGGAAATCTACCGGCACCTCTCTCCCTTGCGATGCAATGGCCCTTCCTCCCAGCTGGAGGCAGAGCCCTGCTGGCGCTTCCCAAAAACGCTCGGGGCCACCCTAAACCTCTGACTCATGGGGATCATCAGCCTGGTGATGTTTTCTTAAAGATTTGTTTCATGCTTGCATCTTTTGGTTATATACACATTTTTACACATCTGTATTTAGTGTATATATAAGATATAAATAAATAAATATCTTTTTTACGCCATTAACGGGGCACTTGAGGTGTGCATAGACTTTTTTTTTAATGGTGCCTTAGATTATTTGGCTTGATAAGGGTTTTCCAGGATGGACTCAGAATGTTTTATGAGCGCATAGTGTGACAGCCACAGGACACATGCGACAACCCATGCAGAAATCAAGAGTTTTCCGACTTCACAGCTCATGATTGCAGGTTGGCACCTGATGATTGACCGAGATGTCTTGCACCCCTGAAAAAATCAAAGCACCAAAACAGCTTGTGGAAACAAGCAGGTTTGCAGTCAGAGTGAGCTGAGGTATAATAACAGTAAATTGCGCTGGAGATGAAACGCAGAACTCATACAGATAATTATATGGTCCCAGGTTTACTTCTCGGTGATAGTGAAAATGTAAACTGATTCTGTTGCTACAGAATTTAAATGGGAAGAAAGTTTAAAGATGGAAGAATTGGAAGATTATCCCAGAGCACACAAGAAAATAGGAACAATAGCTTACATAGTCTATGGTTACTCTCTACCACAGACATTTTAAGTAATTTATAAATAGTATGAAAAAATAACTGTTTTTCATACATATGACTATATATTCTGGCTTTTGAACTGAAGCAATTTACTTTTTACTACTGTATAATTTTGTGGTATCGGTAAAACTGTTCGGAGTAAATACCCACCCAGAATAGTTTTCTATTTTGTATACAAATCTTTAAAAGGAAAATAACATTATAAAGTATATTAACCTTATTTTTTCATTTATTTCAGCTAAATCAAATTAAATAAAACTACTGGTCCTGATTTATAGAAAGAAAAGTCTAAGCTCAAAATGCCTGCTTTAAGAGGTCAGCTGTGACCAAAGGTCTACTTGAAATACAGGTGCAAGACAGTCTTTACTCAAAAACCAGCACTGCAGGTACACACTCTTTTTTTCCTGATCACAGCCACTCATTAAAGTTTTTGATTCTTGGGTTTCTTCAGGGGAAAAAAACCCCAAAACGTTTGTTTAAAACTCTAAGTCTGATAAAAACTGAATCGCCTCCAAGTCTCATTTTTCAAGTGAACATGTACGTTTGAAATGATGAAAGTAAGAACATGAAAGAAAACTGCCCTGTCAGAGACTTGAGGGTAGCTACATTATTCTAAAGACCAAGATTTATTTAAGAGCTAGTTGCATAAAGTAAACTTATGCTTAATTAACGAGGAAAAAAAAGACAAACTGTGCTGTCACTTCATGGGCACAGGTTGACTGTCTACGCCAACCAAAGTGAGGGCTCTCCCAGCCAGGGAGTCCCTGGGTAGGCAGCTGTGTGCCAGGCTGAGTGGGACATGTCCTTTTTGGAGGGACACCTCAGCGCGTCGCACGGAGAGTGA
Organism: Falco cherrug; assembly: GCF_023634085.1. Taxonomy (NCBI): domain Eukaryota; kingdom Metazoa; phylum Chordata; class Aves; order Falconiformes; family Falconidae; genus Falco; species Falco cherrug. Next base: position 42,393,924 of record NC_073704.1, on the reverse strand, counting down.
CGAAAGCCCCATGTCACGCTCCATTTTTAATGTACCTACTCCAATAAACTCACTCATATGGGGGCCCTGATTATATTTACATTAAACGTCCCCAGCTTTAACATAATGTTAGGTTATTTCATCAAAATATTTATGCGCAATATAACCCTTAACCATTATAAGATCAAATAGGAATATGTTTTTTATCTCATGTATTTGTACCTTGTTTGTAATTTGTATCTGCTATGTGCTCTATACTGAAACCTAAATGAAAATCACCAATAAAAAGGAAGAGCAATCTGCATGTTTAGAAGAGAGCGTTTCTCCTGAGGAATGATACTTGGCATTGGTGAGACAGAGGAACGTGATGAAGACACTTCATGGCACTGAGTCCTGTGCTCCAAAGGGCCCCTGCTGTCCACGCAGCCCCAGAGCACCTCTGCCAGGAGAGAATCACAGAACTGTTCTGGTTGGAAAAGACCTTTAATATCCAACTTTTAAGTACAACCCAGCACCACCAAACCCACCACTAAGCCATGTTCCTCTGCACTGCATTTATGTCTCTTAAATACCTCCAGGGACGGGGACTCCACTGTCTCTCTGGGCAACCTGCTGCCCTCCCATTGATGCCTTCTGAAGGCATCATTATGATCTTCATTATTATTATAAGAATATCATTATGATCTTCAGGGATCATAACGATAATCTGGCCAAATTCTACTTTTCCTGGACTAAATGCGTCAGAAGAACTTTCTTACTTGGTTGAAAACTAACGTTATGAGAATAACGTTCTGATGAAAACCTCATGGTCTTTGGGAAAGGAGGAGCCTTAACTAATATATTTTTACCTTGGGAACAGATTATAGAAGGTTTTAACAAATGGAAAGGATAGAATTTTGAAAGCACTTTTGCTGTTATGTCTCAACTTGTGCACACACATGTGGACATGTCTACACTTACCTTTATGTGCCTTACATTTACGCTTCCCTTTTTTTCAGACAGCTGTACAGAACATAATATGATCAGGATAGAATTTCTTACCTGGGGATATTATATAGAAGAAGTCTTTAAACTCATCCATCCAGACCTCTGCCAGTCTCCTGTTGTTCTTGTTGATGACATGTCCCGTGCCACCAGGGAAGGTGTAAGGTGTTGCCTTTCTGAAAACATGGCCAACATGCGAGCAGGTGACAATCTCAAGGGAGCCACCGCACTGCCAAATCTGAAATTAAAACATGCAGAAAAAATGTTGACTAAACCAAATACAAGCCACGCCGAGTTTATAGCAGTTGGGACTGCCAGGTTAGCAGCTACCTCCTGATTTATTTCCCCAGGTCACAATTCAAAGGGGAATCTCAAGAAAAAGTTTAAGGGAAACTCTTGATAGCGGTGAATGTGCACAGACTTTAACAACTGTCACAACGTGAATGCCTGTGTGGATGGTTCACTTGGTTCTGTGTCCTTACAACAAAAACACATGCAAAGCACCATCTGAGAAAAGCGTCATCCTATAATAGATTCAGTGTAGGGTATGGATGTTATTTGTTTGAATTTTCCAGGATTTCATAATATTTAAAGAAACAGAGAACTTTACTTGTGTGTGTGTATATAGATATATAGATATGGATATGTCTATGGACATATTTTTCAAAGCAGAATCATGCCCATGACCATCCCGAGCAAAGGCACAGCAGGGCTTGGTTACTATCACAGACAGCAATAGCAAGCAGCCAGCACAGGTACTCTGAGCACCACAGAACCACAGAAGTGAAATGCAGATGCAAAATGCATGTTCACATGGTGAGTACCATGATCAACTCCAAAAAAACCCCCAAAAAAGTTATAGAGAAAGAAAAGAATTTGATGAATTTCTAGATGCAAACTGTCCCTTTCCGCTACTGGAATTTATACTCTGAGTAAGCTCAGTGGTTTCAATACAGCTGCATAAGTATAAAAAAATTATATAATCCTGGCCTTTAATACCCTGTTGTTAAATGAAGTAATGTATTTTTCTGCCAGATGACAAGAGTCTTGCTATGATACACATCAGCTTGTGTGTTAACTTCTGTTCTGCCATTTCCCATCTTTCTAGGCTCTGAAAACAAGTAGAGAGGAAACGGAAGGAGGCTGGAGGTCCAAGCCTGCAGAACTGGAGCACACCGCAGGCAGTCGGGTGAACAAGAGGGGCAAACAAAGATTTCCATCGGATGCTTATGGGGTTACAAAGCTTTGCTGTTCTGCCAGACAATATCAGTCCCTCGGGATTCACTCTTCACTAAGGTTCACTGACATTTTTGGCATCACCAAAGGTATCGCCAGCTGCCCGGTTCCTTACTTAGGCTCGTCCCACCCTTCGCTTTAGTCTCCTCCTAAGCAGCCAGCAGGACTAAAATTTACAATGCCTCCTGGTAATAAACCACAAGAGTTTAAGAACCATTGGATGTTTTAAACAGGAACCCTGGTGCAGTCTTGTAATTAGAGCTCCTCGACACAGACGTTAAGTTACCATAGTAACTTAATGCAGATTTTATTTAATTAGGGCTAAATCCTTTTATATAATTTAATTAGTATGCTAAGTGATGTACTCTGTTGGGATAAGCAACGACAACATCAAAATATTCTTGTGTTTAACATCTTGTGTTTTGCAGCTCAGTGACAACTAGTCACTTCAGGTGAAACGTCAAGCTGATGGATGCCGAGGAACACGCAGCCATACGGAAAGGGAGCAGGCACTACAACTGCCATACACACTGCTGATGCACAGAGCAGCTTGCTGGGCAGGACAGCGATGGGCACGGGCAGTTTTAGGAGCACCTTAACCCATGGTCTGTGCCCAAGGACCAGCATTCCCCCCCGGCTGCTGCTGCTCTCCCCCTCCGACTGCTCTCCCTGGCAGGAAATTCCTCCCACGCTGCCGCTTCTTAAAATGTGTGTTCCTGTACATTTTTTAAGCACATTTTTGGCTGTCCTCAGTACAATCTGCTATCTATTACAGTTGTCATAGGAATGTGGATGAACCTGCACCCCAGTCAGAAGCAAAGGACCTTTATCTTTTCAGTATTAGTTTAAAACCCCAAACAAACCAACCTTCCTGAATATTCCCTGGTCAAATGACTATTTCCAGAAGTTCATCTGATGCTTTAGGACTGTGGGATTCCAGAGATCTGTTCACTGTACAGACAAGACACGCTACAGTAATACATTGGATCACTTCTCATGGCAACTACAGTGAACACCGAAACTGTTCCCAACACTTTGCTACCGAAGAGCTCTTTGTAAACACCTCAAGTCAGGTATCCAGTACCTGCCAGCTGCTTTTTCCCAAAGCTGGTGACTGCTCCATGTAATGCTCCAAAAATTACTGAGTAAAATTGCCATTAAATTTTATTATTATTTATTTTATTTTATTATTATTACTATTGTTGTTGCTGTTGTTATTATTATTGTTTGTTATTGTTATTGCTGCTGCAGTCATTTTAACATTCACTCTATTTTTTAATCCAGCAAAATTTCCAGGGATAGAATTTACTTGATCCTACAGCTTGGGAATCAGGTATTTCCAATGAACCATATCCTTCCTCCAACATGCCGAGACTTTTCGGAACATGGCAATGATTTTATTAATTATTGCTTTGCCACAGTCCTTCTAGTCATCTTAGTGCTCCCTTCCTGGGAAAAGAATTACAAACAGCCGGTGTCTCACCCTGGACGGCTACAACGAGACTTTCTGCCCACCAAAGCCCACGCTCAGCAAAGCTCTGCGACCCCTGTGCCAGGCACCCACCGGCAGCGCTTGCTGCGGGGGCAGCGCAGGCAGGAGCCCAGCCCTTAGGGTCAGCAATATTCCACTGTACTGGCCGCCCACACATCGTCACAGGCAATAAGGGCCCTGATGGCGACTAAAAGCACTGAGGGACGAAAGGCAGCTGGTTTGCAAATATACTGGTATGAGATTGACGTATCTCATTTTAAAAAAAATATTAAAGTTACCTTTAATTTTCACACTGAATTATTCATAAACCAGTTATCGTCACACAGTACTTTTTGAGGTTGAAGGTGTCTTCCTTCCCTTCTCCTCTGAAGTTTAACCCTTCTCCTTCTACCCGAATACATTCCCCAAAATCAGGCGTCCTTCCAACCATGGTACTTTGTTCATACTTCAAGTACCTCCCTGAATTTTCCAACCCAGCATATTCCACGAGTTCATTCCTTGCTTTTTGTGAAAAGTTATTTAATGGGAAAAAAACCAACATCCAACTGCAACTTTACAGTTAAGAAACTCTAATAGTGACCCATCCCTACCTGACATCTCACACTTCACCACCACCCATTTTCCCACCCACCCGTTTATACTGGTCCCCATCGTCTCCTGACTCAGGAGATAATTTCCAGCGTGCCCCTTATTGAAATGTTTCAGTGAAGAACCATCCAGCAGATCTGCCACATTTCCTTGGTCTGGAAAATGACCTGTCAAATCCAGCATGCGATAATTTACCTTCTATAAACCCATGCAAGACTAACCCATTTTCTATTTATCTTTTTGCTTACAAATATTAATTCCTTCAAAGTTTGCAGTAAAACATTGCGCGCCATGGAATTAAAACGAAGGCTTGTATTTGCCTTACTTTATCCCTTTGTCATAATTTATCCCTTTTTAAATATAGGCATTAATTATTTAGAACTACCTTTGCTTTCACAGACATTTTAAAACCATTCCTATTATTGCACAGAGCGAGTGCATTAAACCCTGTCTGATCCCTGTCTGATTTTTTCCCCCACTCACTATAATTTTTGAGCACTGAGTCACAGTCAGTTCCCACAAATCTCAATGTAAGACAATCACAAATATTTAAGGCTAATAATAATTTGTATGCAAATACAAATAAAATGACTGTGAGGCTTTACTCTGAATTTTAAAACAAGTAGAAAAATTACTCTGATGCTTGTTCATGCTTGGGTGGCAGGAGTACTTATCATCTACCTCATCCTAAAAGGAAACACACACGCCAACCTGCCATTCGCCGGCGAATCTCTCCAGCCCGCTTAAAAGCAAACCCCATCATAACTCAAGATTTAGATTAAAATAAAACTAAAATTTCAGGTTGCAGAGATACAAAACACCAAAAGCAAATGCTTTACATGTTAATAATCCCATTGACTTCAGTTTAGAAAAATATTTTTTTACATAAAGGGGCTCTTCTGGTTCAGGTGTGCGCTTATTGATGATGGTGTTAGATTAAACATCTCTCACATATACGCTCAGATCAAAGCTACGGTAAAATAATCCCCAGAGATTACTGCAGTAGGAACGTAAGTTAATACGTAAGCACAGTTAGTATTAAATAAGTTAAAATAGCTTGCTGGTATGCAGTGATGGGTAAGTAATGATTAGGAAAAAAAAACCAACCAACTGAAAACTCTTAATACCAAATATGTCTCTAATGACACCAACTGAACTGCTGCATCCTGAATATTTTCCCTATAGAAAGATAAGAACCCTGACATAGGGGAAAACTAATGCAGTCCAAAGAAAGGGAAAAACGTTGTGTGAAAAATGCTTTAAATGTAAGCTCACAAACATATTTCGAGTACAATTTGTGGGCAAACTGTGCTCCTAAAATTAGTTAACAAACAGCTAAGGAATACTGAAAAGCACCGAGATAGCTTTTTAATCTGTTTGCCAGGTGATTAGGGATTTATATATCCCAAATTCTACACACAAAATTAATTTCAATGTCACAGTGTACTTCTGAAAATAATCTTGCACGCACGCAACCTTTCCAGCCTCGCCAGGAGCTGCACACTGCTCTGCCTGTAATTACACAGCGCTGGTCTTCCAGTCACCCAAATCAACGGTTCTGCTAAAACCGTTTACTTAAGCGTGTTTAAATGCTCTCTTACACCTATAATTTTGCAGCTGAAAGTTGAGAGCTTACATACAGTCAGGCTGAAAAATTGCTGTTAATTACCCTTTGTGCATATCTGGAAAAGCTTCATCAATAGCATCCAGGCTCATCAGCTATTCCTTCCACAATGCAGCGACCATTGGGATGCAGCTCTGGGCTCCAGCAGCAGCGGCCGCAGCTGGGACGGAGCGAGGGGGCTGCTGTTTGCCCACGCCTGTTTCCTCGCACCGAAACAGCTCCTGGTACCATAAAATGGTTTGCTCATGCTTTAATAAGAGTATTTTTAAAGACTGGATGCTACACTAAGTTGGAAAAGAATTAAACATCCTCGCATCTTATTGATTCACTGTAAGAGTTCCTCCAACAGTCCAACCAGACATTTCAGAGACCAAGAGCGGCATGGAACTGTATCACACCGCTCAGGCAACACATGGAAACCCTTGTGTCCCTCTTCCGCGCCTCCAACAGCTGCTGGAAAACCAAAAGTAAACAGCATTTTATTCCTGTTCAGAGTACGCATTTGCTTTTTCTAGCCTTGCTTTGGCCTACTTGGATTATTTTAAAGAATGATTTTTATTTTTTTTTTTCTGATGGACAGATTATTTTTAATACTCTTTCCAAAGCTACATGAGCTGCTTTCTGACTATCAAGTTTTCAGGACACTCTCTGACTGGGATAAAACACTTAGGGAACTTAACAGAAAAATTAAAAAGGTGAACGAATCCTATGAACGAAAATACGGCAAATGTTTAAGAATAAATGAGGTTTTCATTTACTAGAGTAGACCCTTACAGCTGTAGGACATTCCTGCCAGGATTATTTTTTTTTCCCATTATTAAAATACATCCTCCAAGAGGCATCATTAAAGACCGCTCAGCAACGAGCAGCGGCACAGCTCAAAGACGAAACATCGGTTCAGCCAGAAGCAAGGGAAGGGCACACAGCCGTGCACACTGCCACGCTGCGCCCGGGATCTTATGGGAACCAAGGGGCTGTCACGACACGACAGACCGATCGTGATGCCGTGCTGCGAGTCCTTGCCGGCACTCAGCCCCGGTGCTGCCCGGCCAAGCGGTGGGAGGCATGGGGACCCTCCGTCCCTGCGGGTGCTGCTCTGGCATGGGGACCCTCCATCCCTGCGCCCTCCCCAGGGCATCGCGTCCAGCCCAGAAATGCCTGTGTGCCTCTCTGAAACCAAAAATACCGTGAACCCTTTTAACCATTCCACTGGGGGTAACGCCGCTGCTGGCCACAGATCAGAGGGCGCAGACGTAAGCCAGGGACAGACAGCAAAGGCACTTACCACATTTTTTGAGGCTGCGGGGATTAACATGACAGGGCTTTTTGGTTTTCTTCTCTGAATAACAGACCAACACCCCTCTCCTACGTGATGATAGAAACATCCAATATAGTGAGAGCTCCAGGAACATCCTGACTCCTGTTCCAGTCGTTTCCCAAACTAGGCCTTAGTCTCAGTGTGTTCCTGACCGCAACAAGATACTCCAGAAACCTGCCGAGTAATTGCAGTTTTGTCACGTGGCTGCCAGAGGAACCTCCCCAGTCCCTCGGCACTCTTTGCTACCAATTTTCTGCAGATGTTAAACATCAGATAGGTTTTTAAATGCAGAGGCCTTGGTATTTTATTGATCTGGTTGTCCTTGATGTACTTGACTCTCCGGCTGGTTTTCTTTACAGATGGAGGCTCTAAATACCAAGAAACAGCATCGCGTGGCGGCCTGGCATTTCCATGGTAATCCCTGGTGCTGGAAGCACGTAATTTTATTTCTATTCTTGACACCATGCCCTTTTATTAAGTTGCTGCACACATTCCAGGCCGGTAGTGTTTCTTGAAGTTTAAGCAGGAAAATCTTCTGAAGACATAAAATCGTGTTCTCTAATATGATGCCCCAAAATTCATGCGATTCCTTCTCCCCTTGCTCCCTCCACCTCCATCTTAACGTATAAAATAAGAATCATGGCAAAGCTGCATTCCTGCTTTTATCACTAGGGCTTTCTGTGGAGAGTGGCTGTCGTTGGTCTTTTGTCTTTCCACATATTTTTGACTGAGATTTTTAATTTAAAGCTGAAATTAATATCTCATGACAGTATTCTCACAAAATTTATACAAGTTAAGCCCATCGCCGGCTTGCTCAGCATTGAGATATCCAAGTCCAATTTGAAACAGCACTCAAGCAATGATTAATTAGGGATGGAAGATATATTATCTATATTATATAAATTACGGAAGTGCCCAGGGAGGAGAGCCAGAGGAACTGTACCAAAGGCAGAGGTAACGGCTCAACGTGCACTACACAGAACTGCAAACCCCAAATTATCCCGACCAGGAGCCGGCTGACCCGTGCCAGGAGCCCCACGGAGCTTCCCACGCAGCTGCCAAGAGCCAGAGCAGAACAGCACCAGATAAAGACAAAACACCACCACTAAATTGCTGAACTTCTCAGGAAAGGTTTTGCAAAATATATTAGCGTTATTCGAGCCAGACTATGCATTATGAATATCCTATTTAGAGCACTTCTCTACCATATGTTGGGAGCTGAACACAGGCTTGCATGCCGCTCTCAGCGGAAGATCAAATGCTTTCGGCTGAAATGAATCTATTATGCCAGGGAGCAGGAAAAGGCCGTGGAATTGTAAATTGTTTTGTTCTGTTGCACTTACAAGGCCGGACAGAAAAACGATCAATATTTGTATCTTTGTTAACAAAGATAGCCACTGCCAAAAGGAGCCCACAGAGAAACAGCTTCCATGTACTCTCCAGTACGGACTCTTAACAAAAATCGCCTTGTTTGTCCCTCTGAGTTACAGTTGGGTTTTCAGGGATTATCATTTTCATGATGGAAAGCCAGTGTTCTTCCAAAATGAGAGTTAAGTATTTTAGACCCTTCACTAACGAGAATGGGACCTTCCCGCAGTAATGACCCAAAACGGGTCCTGCAAAAGGTTTTCTGTAAGCGATAACAAACGCCGGCAAGAGCCAACGGCTCCGAGGTTCCCTCTGCCAGCGCTCAATGCGCATCAGCAATTCTCATCTTAACATTTCAGTGGACTAGGTGACCCTCACCTTGCAGAAATCACACACTGATAGTCGGTGAAGAACAAACAGTAGTAACATGCGGGTTTGGTTGGAGAGAGGCACACATTTAACACTTTAAAGTGCTGCTAGTCACTCTGCTCCAGGGATCACTTCTAAAGACATGAAAAACAAGCCTGCTAACAGGCTGAAGTTAAAAATAAGCTCCTTTGTAGGGGCCTACATCCATCCAAGAGATATTTTTAGGGGTCTATACACCAAAAACTGTTGAAATCCACCAATTTAAAATATTAATACTCAGAAGTAGTAACTCTACCCTTCTATTTTACCGGGAAGTGAACAACTACGGTTTATAGAAAATGGGCTGAAAATGCTTTCAAATTCTCAGTTGATCTTCTCTAGAAATACCTGCTTCACAAAAATCTTCAAAGGAGTTTCTGTGAATAGAAAATAGTCCACCAGCCCTGGCTGAAGACAAAAAGACATAAAAAAAAAAAAAAGAACAGAAGGATATCCCCATGATGTGCTACGTACCACATCGGTATACCAGGGTTTATTTTGCATACTTACTTAAAATGCATAAATTGTGACACATCAGAGATGTTCAAAGTAATTTTCAGCATCCTTTCTAACAATTACTTATTAAAGACTCAATTTTCCAATTTTCTTTTATATCTAAAGGACAATTACTAAATGCATTTCACTAAAAGGCATTTTATTCTTGTCATGGTCAATGTACCTATCTCCAGCAGAAACACAGTCACTTTTCTCCAAGATGTGAAATTTCTCTGCGAGCTCAGCTCTCACACAGAATAAAAATCCCAGACAGAGCTTGAAAGTTCACGATGACATAAACTTTCAAAAACTTCTGTTAAAACATATATTTGAATTTATTTATTTTTTTATACTGTATGAATTTGTAACTTGTTTATGTCAGCTAGGACTTGCACTAGCTGACAGAAAGTCTTATTTCTTTTACAAGGAAAGAAAGGTATTACTGAAATACATATTATTTTGAAAGTGTAAAAATTTCCAAACAGTAATACAATGTTTCATGCAGTAAAAAGGACCGAAATACTATAATGAGGCATTCCCAAATATCTTGAGAATTTAAATTAACCCATGACTTGCAAGACAGCTAAAGCAGAACTGCCCTGTCTGCAGTGTAGGAACCGTTACCGCACAACTGTGTGTGTTGACATAAAATGAAGGAAAACGGCAATTACCCTAAAAGACATTTCAAGATTCTCTCCACCCCAGATATCCATTCCTGCATCGTAAGTTCCTATCTCTTCAAAGTAGTTTCTGTCAATAGAAAATAGGCCACCAGCCATAGTAGGGGTCCTAGTTGAAAACAAACAGAAAAAAAAAAAAAAAAAAGGGAAAAAGAAAAGAAAAAATATCTTTTGAAAGACACTGTGGAATTTATTAAGTGACACTACTATACATTTCACTACCTCAGACATTTTGACTATAAATACACTCTATGCACAGCAACTTCAATACAAACTACTAACGACAATCACACGGTTTTGAGCGTGCGGGCTGTGTGCACCTCTCGGGCAGCGCTCCCCCAAGCCGATGAGAGCACTGCCCGAGCGAGAACTGCAGCACTGCTTCCTACCCGCAAAATTACATTTCCATAGATTATTTCAAGAGTATTGTGATGGTAAAGTGGATGGAATTTTGGCCTTCTGCATCCAGAACAGCAGTTAAAATCCAGTCTGAAATGCTTAGTGAAGAGAGTTTAATGCCTCAGCTTTGCCTTAGAGGGAGACTAAATGTGCATAAAATTACCAGGAATAATCTCTCTTAACAGGATTATAAATCCTTACAACAGGCAAATCCAGTCAGAGTGCAACTTCTCTTTGTGTAAAGATGTCCTATTTCCCTGTAAATATCTGCTCTGTGTTTTTTCAGCATTTAAAGTCTACATGAAATGAAAAATGCTCACCCCAGCTAGCAGGAACACAGCTCTGAGTTACTGCGCCTGTATGTACCCTCCAAACCACAGCCCTCTCACAAGATGGACGGTGCCTACACACAAACTCGAGTGCACAGCTAAAGGGGATGCCCCAAGGACAGGGTTTAAGCCCAGATGTGTCCCTGCAGGTGCCCCAGCATCTGCTGTCAGGAGAGCTCAGGCAGGGTGTGGGGTGACAGCACCTATCACCAGTGACAGCTTTAAGGACGCCGAGCTCTCAGCATCCCCACAGCGACAGACGGGCTCTGGAGTAAGGACGCCGAGCTCTCAGCATCCCCACAGCGACAGACGGGCTCTGGAGTAAGGACGCCGAGCTCTCAGCATCCCCAAAGTGACAGACGAGCTCTGGAGTAAGGACGCCGAGCTCTCAGCATCCCCACAGTGACAGACGGGCTCTGGAGTAAGGACGCCGAGCTCTCAGCATCCCCACAGTGACAGACGGGCTCTGGAGTAAGGACGCCGAGCTCTCAGCATCCCCACAGTGACAGACGGGCTCTGGAGTAAGGACGCCGAGCTCTCAGCATCCCCACAGTGACAGACGGGCTCTGGAGTAAGGATGCCGATCTCTCAGCATCCCCACAGCGACAGACGGGCTCTGGTGTGAGGATGCTGAGCTCTCAGCATCCCCACAGTGATGGGCTTTGCTGGTGAGGACTTCCGGGCACATTACTGTAGCTGCAGATCAAGCCTTTCTGGTCAAGTACCAGTCACGTTCCTGTCCTCAGCTTCGAAAACAACTGCAAAGTGGGTGAGACTGGATTTTGAAAACGTGTAACGTAAGGCAAGCTGAATGCATATGAGTACAATGATACAACCATGGCAGTAACTATGGCCTGTATGCAAGGGATTCAGTCACAAAACTGAACTCATTCTTTCAGTTATTTAATAAACTGCTTGTGCAGACCGCTAGGAATATCTGATATCCTATGGTCAGATCAGGCACCTGAATCTGTACAAGTGAAGCATTTCCAGCATCAGCACTTCTGCCCATCTGAAGCTCAGCTTCTCCAAGAGCTCCTGTGTTTGGAGACAGCCTTAGGCAAACGCAGAAATAAAACAAGCCTACAGAATTTTTCCAAAAAGCAACAGCAACAAAACTGCTCATGTGCAATGCAGGAAAAAGGTGGCAGAGGGGCTTCAAGGGTGCTCCAGCTCGTGGTGGAACCTGAATCGCTTGGGCATTTCTTAGATCTTTCTTTAGGAGTTTTCATATGCCCTACAGGCAAAAAGAATTAGATAAAGCACCCCCCTATTTGCACACAGAATCGGGGTGTAAGGTGTGGGTTAGTGTGTGTGTTACACACGCACACACAGAGTACGTGGGGACTGCAGGGACGGGGCTGTGGTACACAGATTCTTCTGCGGTGGCACTGGACACAGCCCAGGCAGTAAGAAGCCCTCACTTATTCTCAACAAAACCTGGTAATTTTCCTGCTGTGCAATTATTTCCCCTTCTGCACGAGCTGACTATCATTACTCCCCCCCAAAAAAACCCCACAAACCCACAAAACAAACAGCGCAGTTTAGCAATGAAATAATGCTGGACCCTGAGTTTACCAACCCTTCATTTCTATTTTTCTCCCTCTTCTCTCAGCACTGAAAGCTCAGTTAATTAACTGTCTGTCATTCAGACGAGGCTAAACCTTCCCAGGTTTCCAAGCCGCTTTGCTGCCCTCTGCCTTGCTGGGTCTCTGCCCCCCACAACCCTGCCACCCCCCGAGCTCCCCTGAGCCATGCGGCGAGTGGAGCTGGGGAGAGTGGCCAGCGGCGAGACCCTCCGCCTGCTGCCAGCGTGGAAGCCAAACGCCGCCCAGCATGGGCAGCATAAAATAAAGCAGACTCTGAAGTCATTCTTAAGTGAGCCAGTTTTGTGGCGGATGATTACCAATGCAAAAATACTGTATTTAAAATAAATTTCTATTCCTGATTCCCTGACAACCCCGTAAGTCCAGGCAAAGCTACGTACCCCGATACCAAAAGCTGCGTCGGTACGTGGTGTACACACCTGCCTGACAAGGGGCCGCTTTCCCACAGGACTCACAGACATTTGGAGAGAGCCTGTTCCCAGCGCTGCATGCCCAGACCCCAGCTCCAGCCCACAACGATTTCCTACCCTCACCAACCTCACTGAAATTAGGAGTGCCACCGGTTTCGGACAACTAAAACCATCCCCACTCCTCTGTCTGCAACAGAAACCTCCTCTCCTCCCTCCTCCTCTCACTCCTTCCCCTGCAGGAGGTCAGCCTTTGCCCGAATGGTACAAAATTTCCCATTTTTGCAAAGATTTGGTCTTAAGCCATTTTTGAATGATGCAACTGAACTGCACACGCAGATCTGGATTCTTCTGAAATGTCATCAGCAACTGTTTATGAAAAACAGTGTTTCCCTAATAACTACTAACTGAAAGTGCTGAGTTTCATGCTGTAAAATGTAAGTAACTACACACCAACAAACACCACAGATTCTTAAATAACTGAAACGCAGCAGGCAGGACTATTCTTTGTTATGTAAATTTAATGTTACACAAACAGATCTGCAGAGCTCTCACTGTAAAGCCAGCTGAAACAGTACTAGGAGAAAGCGTAAGTGTTCCTACGGTTTTTGTCTAAGCTTTGTGCCTATGAGCTATATTTTGCCTACGTGGAGCCATACTAACTACTACACTAATGTGTTATGATTAACTCGAATCATCATGCAACCCCCCTTTTAATTTTATTTTGAAGATAACGTCTGCTACTCATTTCTGCAATTATTAGCGGCAAGCAGGATTCCCACCCCTGCGCCTGCACCTTTCACGTCCCATAAGAGGAGCTGCACAACGTGAGGTACCGCAGCAATCCCCGGGCTAGCTGCATCCCACCGGTGGTGCCTCACGCCATGCCGGGGAGGGAAGCGAGGAGGGGGTGGCACGGAGCAGCCCCTGCTGTGGCCGGGGATGGTCAGCTCAGGTCCCCCAGGCTGGGAGCTCCCTAAAGCCACGTTAGGTCACTTCATCCTGCACCCTCCAAGCTCCCCATCAGGTGCATCCACTCCAAGGGCCCCAATGGTCACCACAGCCACACCACTAACGAATGAGACTATATGATTTATGTAGCTTGGAATAAGGTTTTCACACCAGTTTAAAATATGGCTGTACATCATCTAGGCAGTATTAACTGCAGCCAATAAGTTTAATCAGCCATAATAACAATAATAAGATAAATACAATATGCTCCTAATATTTGATGTTGTATTTTTCTTCTCAACAACCAATTTATACTTGAGAAAAGATTTTCCAGAAGAAAACATATATTTTTTATGATTTATAATACTAGCCTGGAGTGCCTTCAGCTTAACAAAAATTCAGGCAAGTATGGAAATATCCATAGAAATGTGCCGTGCAGAGGCTGTAAATGCCCAGCACAGAAACACTTTATGTTTTTAATACTGTAGATGTATAGAAGACAAGGTGTTTGTCAACTGATCTTGGTGCAGACCAGTTTTCTATTGCCACAGGCAAAAACAGAGGAGATATGAGTTCACTTGAAGACAAAAGAAAATCTGCAAAGTACAAATACGGGGCAGATATTTTTCAGTGGAAAAAGAAGAAGGGAAGGTTTAGCAGGACCGCTGGCTTTATGGTACTGCCCAAGAACGCTTCCCATGGAGCCAGGCCACACCTGAGAGGGAGCTGCGCTGCCCAGAGCTCTCAGGTTTCCTCATTCCCAGACCTACCCATCACCCCTGATACCTGCAGGAGGCTTTTTTTGCTTTAATCTCCACCTCTGCACAGGGCAACCATCTGGGTTTTGCTCCCAGGGAGCCCTCTGGGAACAGAAATGGGCTTTGCACTTACAATAACACATTTTGACAAGGGCTAATCATTTACAAGGTTTGCAAAGCCGGAGGTTACCCCAGTGACAGTGGAAGTCACAGCATTTACTCTACGGGGAAACAGCACAAAATCCAGAGGTGCATCAGAAAAGCACCGAATAGCCTTCACTATTCAGACAAAAAACCCCAAACATATATTACCCACTGACGTGGGTCCTTGGGGGTTGCTGTACCTTCAAAGTGTTGTACCCCTAAAGCAACACTGGGAAGCCCCTGCAAGCTCCACGGCTCAGGTGACATTTGTACTCAAAGCCACATTACATATTTGATTTCCGCAAATACACTTGAAAAAATCCATTTTGGCTGATCCTAACAAACCTCAGAGAATGAAACACTTGTCTTGAACAGCTCTGTCTCCAGGAACAATCTTTTCTTCAGGGATTATCTTCTAGTTGTCCCCTACCTCTTCTAACTTCATAGTTCTGGTCCTAGCAAAGACACCTCGTGAACTGAAAGCTTCCTGATGTCACTTCTGCTTCTGATCATTGTACGTGTAAACCAAAAATAATTCTAACTAAGTTTAAAAAAAAAATCCCAAGAAATGCCAGTATCTGATGACCACCAACTTCCATCCTCCCTCTCCCCAGGTGGGGAGTGCTGATGGGGTAGGGGCAGAGATGGTCCGACCTGCTGCCCAGGACAGCTCCCCACTGATAGTGCTGCCCACCCCCACCTACCGCCTTTAAACCAGGAGTGGTCGCCAACTGGGAAAGCTTTTGCTACCTTCACAAAACCTGTGATTCCTCGGGTAAGAATTACTGGTTTAGACTATTCTGGGAAGGTTACGCCATCACGGTGTTAGCTGACCTGAGAGTGAGCTAGGCAAGGGAAGAAGAAGAAAATGAGAATGAGAGAAGGGATGTTAGACCAGGGTTTAAGAACCAGAAAAAGAAAATAAGGGGCAAAAGCGGTAAGGACTAGCGCATGAAGAGCAGGAATAGCATCCACGTACAGATCTCTGATCAGAACCCGATCTGACCAAAGCAAAGCATCACTAATCAGTATGAGAGGCACCTATGAGTCCCCACCGTTCTGTTTGCTAAAAATATGACAACCAATCTAACTTTTCTAATGGTTGTCAGTAAGAAAGCTCTTCCGCAGCTGTACTGCATGACAATTAGTTGTAGGTCTTTAATATCGAGTCACTGAATTAATTAACCTTTTCCCACTAAATCTAGAGATTCCAAGAAAGGCGACTATTTGATTCAAATACATAACTTAGGAATTTAACAGTTCCTTGAACTCCCTAGGCAAACAAGCAAACAGCCTTTCACATGCACGAACGGGAGAGAATTGGGCAGGCAACCTTTTGGGAGGGTACAGCACCTTCCATGGTAACTTCGTCAGGCTTAATGGCCACAGCGTACGTGACGGCTGAACCCTGTTCATACCAACTGGCAAGCTCTCAGCAGCAAGCTCTCCTAATCTTTTCCATAAAAATACTTATACAACAATACAAATTATACGTAAATAGTAAGTTGTATATAAAATAATTCACAGTTTGAAAACGCGTTATGATTTTAAATCAAAAAAGCAAAGGTAGGAATTTATCAATGTTATTATGGAAGATAAATACTTTGAGTAAAACTGTAAATTACGTGGATTTTAATGTAACAAAAAGCAGAATTTGAGTGCAATGGTAATGTTACGCAAACATGCACACAAACGTGTAATCCAATGATGTTTGCATTCTACACCTATTTCACTGATTATAAAGAAAAAACATGAGTAAAGACATAGTCAATCTACATGAGACTGAAATAATGTTACAGAATGGAGGAAGCAACATGGATTAAAGCATATGAACTCATCAATTTGTTTCTGAATTTTTGGTATGGGTTAGGCTTTGGCTTCTTTTTATTGCCTCATTTTTTGAATACTCAGTGGCAGCAGCTGCCAAGAACCATTCTTAGGTGAAGTATTATACATTTTCTCTTTGGATGCAGAATTTGTGATTGTGTTTCCTACACCTCAGGACTGATGGGCTGCCGCAGTCTCTCTGATTGCGTTTGATAAACATCTGGAAATACCAGCTAGCACTGAAAGCAGCCAATAACTTACTAAATGTTGTTTCCCATAGGAATGCTGTTATACTCGGGCAGTTCCACAGCTCGCTTGCTTTGCTGGTTCCCCTCCCATCAGGTAAAAAGGAAAATGAAACAGGGAGTACCTTCTTCTGACACCAAAGAGACTGGAATGCCTCCACTATGTGATCAGACAGGGCATCCATATGTCTAAAAGCTGACACTTTGGTCTTAAGCCAGCACAGTTACACACCCTCAGAGCCACCTCTTCACTCTAAAGCACTTGTGTAAGTGATAATTATGGGAATGTGGCACTTGGCATTAAACTCTGACTCCTTCACCCACGCTCTGCCCACTAACACCCATCTCACCAGGAGAATCCCCAAAGGACCAGGCAACCACCAGCTAAAAGCGGGAGGCGGGGGGGGGGGAAGTGCACTATTTCTTTGTTTTTATAATTTAAAGAATCAATTACATGTCTGATTATGGATTCACTTCAAATACTACTCCATTCCAAGATAAGGAAACAAGAACTGGGATTTGCATGTCTCTGACAGCTCGCTGTCTCTGTGAATTGATGCCGTGCGGGAGAGGCAGGATAAACAGCGCACAGCCAGTGACACAGTGGGAGCAGCAGCCAGCACGGCATGCGGTTCTGCGGCTCGTTAGGATAATTAACTCTACAGATTTTAACGCACACCTCAGCTTTAGCGAAATAGCTGCTGGCAGACTTCACAGCTGAGTGATGATATTTGAGATCATGAGAAATGCAGTGCCCAGCTCAAACACGGGGTCATGCCCCCTTTGCTAGCGACAGGGTCTGCTCCTGGGCACCCGCTTGTGCTTCCTGAGAGCCCAACCTCAGAATCCCAGCCCTTCCCTGCCTCCAGGCTTTGAAGGACAAACAATGACAGATTTTGGCCACTTTCT
Organism: Falco cherrug; assembly: GCF_023634085.1. Classification (NCBI taxonomy): domain Eukaryota; kingdom Metazoa; phylum Chordata; class Aves; order Falconiformes; family Falconidae; genus Falco; species Falco cherrug. The sequence goes on along the minus strand of NC_073704.1, from coordinate 42,376,176 downwards.
GGCCTGTGTAATTTTGAAAGGCTTTTCTTTGTCCGCCCTGCCTTACCTGGAAGCGTTTCGCACAGCTGTGCTGTGACTGCTGCCCCCCCCTCCCGCCAAGTTGGCTCTCCCTTTATCTGCCTGTTGCGGGGGTATGCAGGACTGGAATTCTGTCCACTTCATCATGTCTCTCACACAGGTTTGAAACCATTACATCCACTTGTGAAAGCTTTTTGCCTTTTTTTTTTTTTAAAAAAAAAACTTTTCATGAAGACCACAGAAGCTATTAGAGCTGAGCAAATAACCCATTGTGAGTAATTTATCCAATTTGTCCTGTTTCAGCTTCATTTAAAATTTTTCTAGAGGTTTTGTTACAGTCCGTGGTTTGAGCAATTAAATGAAAGAGGTCAGGAATGATCACGGGAATTCAGGACATACTCTTAGATCATTTTTGACTCAGTGTGCACAGTCATCAATTTTATCCTCTAGGCAATGATGAAAGTACGCATTTTAAGTGCAAATCATCATAACCGAATACTTGTGTTCAGTGTTAAAAAATGTGTATTTCAGCAGTATGTTCTAATATTGGCCTAAAATTACAAAAAAATAGTAACACCTGTAAACAGAAGGTCACAGGGCATTTACAGAAAAAAATCATAGGGTGAACTTACAAAGCAGATAAGATTTTGAATTATTGAATGTTGAAAAGAAGATATAAATGAGTTTTCTCAGCTCTGATACCTACACTGCAGCATTAAGGATAGGTCGATTTTGGTCTTCACTGCCCTGAACAGTGTGCCGCAACTGACACGTGTTCTCTGATACTGCAGCAAAATCTTAGGTATTAAGCACTATTAGCTACACAAACAAGTACACGGTAGACTCGAACAGCACAGTACTCTTGATTCCTCACCTGACAGGCAAGGTCCTGTCTCCTTTCCTCCTGTCCATCTCTCTCTGGGGAACTGGATACCAGCGAAAGTTCAGTTTCCAGTTGAACCCTCCATAAGTCATATCAGATCCAGCCATGTATTCAAATGTGTCATCGCTGATCACATCAATGATCGGGCAGACAACGGTCTTCCTGTAAGGATAAAATAGGCTATTTTTAAATAGAACACTTTTGTCATGTCAGTGTGCTGAATATTGCACTCAGTTTGAGGCTTCTCTACTAAAACCCCATTTACATTTCCCCTTCTCTGCTGCCCGCAGCTTTTTGGAGACTCTGACCCCTTGCTGTGCTCCCAAGAGCTAAAAGCCACCGACACCCACCCCTCCAACAACCGACCCCGCAAAGGCGGCAGCAGCACGACCTACGCTGCGTTGGGCAGGTTTGCTCCTTGCATCTGTGCAGTTTCCCTCTACACCTCCCAAGATGGGCAGCAGCAGGACAAACAGGGTTATTTTTGCTTGTGGCTGCTGGGCTTGAGCAGGGCGGGTTTTACCGTGTGCGTCTCATGGAGCACCTGCAGCGCGGTTCATAAATGGGACCATGCACCGTGTGCAGCTGGGGCTGCTCGTCCATCGAGCAGAGCGAGGGCCTTGGTGGGGCAGGGGAAAAAAAGGGAGGGGAGGGGGCAAAAGGAGGGGGGGAAAAGATGGGGGGGGGGGGTAGGGAAAGACGGGCAAGAGGGGGCCAAGACGGGGGGAGGGGGCAATAGAAGGGGAAGTGGTAAAAAAAGTAAAGGAAGAAAGAAGAGGAAAGAGGAAAGAAGAGAAAAAAGAAAATAGGAGAATATAGGAAAAAACAGGCCAAAAAAGGGGAAAAAAAAAGAAAAGAAAAGAGTGCAAATTTCAGAGATATTGGAGGTGTCACCGCTAAGACGTTGTGACTGGTGACAAGAAGGGGTGAAGACTGCCATTGGGTGGGGACACCCAGGACTCGTGAAAGTGAATGGCGTAAGTTGCCATCCTGGCATTATTGGTCTTCCGTCAGTAACAGAGTCCTGCTGTAGGAATCAAAAGCTTATCACATACCTATTTAGAAATTAAGATTTCTCCAGTCTCTACTGATTAGATCCTAGACACAAATACTGGCGAACACCTTCCCGCTAGGTTTCAAACCCCCTCGATCTCCTTTTCTGACCAATGACCTTGTTCCCATTCCAGCTCTCCATGCGCACGGTGCAGCGCTGCGCTCACCTGTCCTCCTTGATCCTGGCCAGCAGCGGCTCCAGCCAGCCCAGGGTGCACTCACAGTGCGCGTCCAGGAACGTTATCACCTGCCCTCGGGAGGCTGCTGCCCCGCGGAGCCGCGCGCGGATCAGTCCCGACCTCTGCTCCATCCGGATGATCTTGATGGAGACTTCCAGGTTTTTCACGTAGTTCTCCAACGAGGCCTTCAAAAACTCTGCCAAAGATAATCGGGGGAGGGAAAAAAAAAAAAAAAATAGAAGAGAAACCTTATTTTTAGCTGGGTTTGGCAACTGCCAAGGACTCCAAATATAACCGCAGAGTTGATGCATCACGCTCGGCCCTCCCAGGGGCATACCACACACGCTGCCCTGACACCGGGAACCACCCTGACACATCCTGGGTTTTTCTGAAGACTGAGGCGAGGTACCGAGGCACACGCTGGCACCCTGCGCCCCGCAGCCACGTGGCAAAGAGCGCACACAGCAGCTAGAGCGTCCCGTGAAAATGCCACAGAGATTTTACAAAAGTCACAATCGGTTTTGCTCGAGATAAGCCAGCAATCAAGAGTGAGTGCAAAATGATTACGCTGCTGCTAATTTGTCAACAGTGAAATACAAATACGACTACTTTTGATGAAGGTCAGCATTTGAGCTCTTCAGGAACCCAAAACTTTGCTTTTTGGATAAACAGTAGTTACTTGGGATAAAGTCTTCCTCCACATCCTGGCCCAGAGGAACACGAACCCTACTTGTCCTCTGAAGCAGGGAAATCCAGGACAGTAATTAGAGTTCAGTTAATGCTACATGGGGCAGAACTAAAGGATGGCTCAGCCTGCATCCTCTGTCTGCTGGACCGTTGCAGCTGCACGGTGCATTTGCCATTATACGCATTTGGCTACTTGAGGAAAATTTATCATTCCATTGAGTATGTTTGCGGAATGAAATGCGATTCCTTTCCCAGGTAATATCAGTCTCACAGGCAGACAGTTTTGTTGCTAAACCCTGGGGTGGGAGGAAGAAAAAAAGAAGGAAAACAAAAAAAAAAAAAAAGAAAAAGAGAGAAAAAAGAAATAAAAAAGGGAAAAAAGGTGGGCGGGAAGGGGGGGGGGAAGCGGGAAAGAGTGGTAAAAAGTGGGGGGAAAGAGGGGGAAAAAGGAAAGGAGGGGAAAGAGGGGGGGAAGGGAGCAGGGCAAGGGAGAGAGAGAAGAAAGGTGGGGGGAAAGCAGGGAGAAGGAGAAAGAAAAAAGCCAGACCCAAAATAAATGACCCACACAGATGAGCAATATGAGGAAACCGGCTCAGTTTGGATATTCAGGAAAATCTGAAACACAGAACAGAGAGGGGTTGAGGGACAGCAAGAGACAGACAGAGAGAGATGTGAAAAAGGTCTGTCTTTTACAGATGCCACGATAAAGCACAGTGTAAAGAGTGCTGCTGGTGTGTGGGTAGAGCACCCCAGCCATGAGTTACTGCCCAATAACCCACCCCCCCGGGTTATCAAGTTTTTGATTTAACCGGGTTATTATGACAAATAACAGCCTGGCCACCAGCACAGGCACAGCTCTCCTGCCGGCTCCTCACACGCCACGCTACACCACCACTGGGAACGCGATTCCTCTCTCCCAAAACCTACCTCTCTCGCTGGCGTCATCCACCAGGATGATTTCAGAAATCAGGCGGTGCGGCGAGCGGTTGATAACGCTGTACACGGTCCGAAGCAGGGTGCTCCAGGCTTCGTTGTGAAACACAATCACTACACTTGTGTTGGGGAGCTCATCGGGGTAGACCTTTGTCTTGCACCTGCCAAAAAATACAGAAATACAGAAAAAAAGGGAGGTTAATCTTTACAAAAATCCCTAAAGATCTCTACTGATGGGACAGCCTGGAAAAGGGGCTTCAAGCCCTGTTGAGCATATGTTCCAAAGTGGTCACCGATCTCTTCAAGCTCCCAAGCCAGAAGGCAGAGGGAACTTCAAATTCTGTTTTCTTGCTAAGAAAGCACAGCAGAGTATCCAAAGGAACGTGCACCGCTGCATTCACACCTCCCTCAGGCTCCCAGTCCCCTCGCTCCCACTTGGTGTGCCAAGAAATTGGCATCCAGCAGGCTCAGCATCATCGTGTCCTGACACAGCTGCACACAGGACACGGGGCAATTAATATGAGGTGTATCAAGTGGTTACAGTTAGGTCAAGGGACTCTCATTGTCACAAATTCTAAATTCTACAGTTTGAAGTACACAGCCCTCCAAGACCTTCCCATCTTTGGTGGCTTCTCAAAAAGAAGAAAAAAAAAATCACTATTTTCTAGACCACTCTATATAGCCACTCAATGAGAGAATGAGAGGTCAGTAATTTCACCTGTTTTGGAAAATGTGGAAATTAAGGCAAAGTGAGCAACAGATAGCAACTCTTGCTGATTTTGCAGAAGCAAATTGAAGCTATTTGCTTATTACAAGAGACAACCCAAAATTCTGCATGTTTGTTCCACATCTTGGACACAATTCAAAAATACAAACACACCTACATCAGCCTGCCCAGCACAGGTCAAGTCATCACTTAAACATACCTAATATTGGATTCTTAACCACTGCGACTGAAAATAATTTGCACTTTTTTTTTTTTTTTTTTTTTTCTATTTTGCTACCATATGGTTCTCTGGCCCTGAGATTCCTACTGTAACCTTGGTTCAGGAAAGCCCTTTCAGAAGGGACAGGGAGCATGTACATACTGTACAGCAGCAGCACACACACACTATGAATTAAACTGCACGTAAAGTGGGAAGAAATTAGGTATAGCTTTTTAGTTCATCTTCTCTGGAATACCACAAATTTGAAGCTTCCCCCCACAAAAAAAATCTAAATTAGTAAGTTACTCATTAGCATTTACATACCCTACACTCTGACTGTGACTCAGGCTCAGCATATCAGTTTTGTCTGTGTTATTTGAAAAATCAACCAGTCCCAATGAAGGAGTTGCTCAGGAGTAGCCTCCCCATCACAGAAACTGCTCTAATCAAGGGCCAAGAGAATGAATGAATGAGGTCCCTGAAGAAAAGTCAGCCTGTCCATATAGTTTCTTTCTTAAACATAACCGACCATAACAAAGCTCTTTTTAACCTTTTCTTCTGCCTCACCGACAGTTTAAAAAAAAAAAAAAAAAAAAAAAGATAAAACAACATCGTGAGCACAGCTTTCAAAGCAGAAGGTGAGAACAGAATACAGAAGAATACAACGTATCACTGATTGCTATGGTACAGATAAAAGGTTCACGTGTGTGTGTGTGTGTGTATACATATATATGTCATTGGTCAGTAGATCTTGACAACAGAAAGCTGTCATATATCCATATGTGTATATATATATATATATATATATATATATGTACGCACACACACAACAGTCTTAAATTCATGTTGATGATGACCACCAAAGTTTGCTGGTAGCCATCCCACCGTCACCATTTCCGCAATCTAATTAACGATACAACCATCCATCAACTATGATTTAGATTCAGAGTTCAGACAAATAAAAGTCCTTCATTAATTATCATCCATGATGACACCTGGTGCTTACCCAGAGGTGTCTAAAGGAGTGTGAGCCCAGCAGGACACTGTATCCAAAGAAGGACATTTTGAATTTATTTGTTTCCGAGGCACAGTAGAAGTTTTCCTCACACATGTAATTGCCCTTGGAAGGTGTCTCGTGTCAACCCTGGCAGCTCACAGTCAGGTCTCAAAGACTGAAAAGCAGAAAGGCTGCAGCACAAAGCTCAGTATGTTTATGTTGAGAGTCGTTTTCCAGAGCTTAACATCATTCTTAGCTGGAATAAATGCTGTTTGTTCCATATTTCACAACAGCCGTTTTAATTTCATTTAAAATAGATACAATCTTGGAAACTGGAAAAGAACTACTACATCAGATTACATTTAAAAGTATTCAGAAACATACATCAGTAGTGAAAGGAGACAAGAAGATGGTTCCTTGTCTGCAGCTGAATGCTAATTTTGTAGTGCAAACAGAACATTAAGGTACAGAATTTTTATCATCATGTAGTATTTGCCAGGATCTTCAGTATTTTAACTATCCTTTTTATTACTCTCCAAGGTACCTTATGGCACCCAGGGAAGCTAAGGGCTAGATGAGTGGAGGACACTCATGAAGAGGTCATGTATCCTATGCTTTGCAGCAGACAGACCAATCCAAATTGTCATAAATCAGGTCATAAAGATCCATGAATGGCATCCTGTGGTGCATCAAACAGCATAACCAGCCGGACAAAAGAGGGGACTGCCTCGCCGTACCCAGCAATGGGGCAGCCCCACCATGAGTGCTGTGCGTGGTGCTGGTGCCCACCCTTTGGGAAGGATGTGAAGGTCCTTGACGGCTCCCAGAGGAGGGCAACCACACTAGCGAAGGGCTGGGAACCATGTCCTCTGAGGGCAGCTGAGAACTTTGGGCTGATCTAGTTTGCAGAGAACAGAGGCTGAGGGGTGACCTCACTGCTCTCTCCAGCTTCCTGAGGGTGGGATGTGAAGAGGGAGATGCTGAGCTCTTCTCCCTGGGATCCAGGGATAGGATGCATGGGAATGGCTCAAAGCTGCTCCAGCAGAGGTTTAAACTGGACTTTGGAAGCATTTCTTTAGCGAGAGGGTGGCCAAACACTGGGACCAGCTTCCTAGAGAGGTGGCCGATACCCCAAGCCTGTCAGGGTTTAAGAGGCATCTGAATGATGCCCTGAACAACGTGCTGGAGCTTGGTCAGGCAGTTGACTAGGTGGTCACTGTAGGTCGCTTCCAACCAAAACAGCATATTCTATTCTATTAAGGACCAGGTTTTTAAAATGCTCTGGAGCTGGCAAACTCTGCACAGACAAGAAGTCACTAGAGCTTGTTAATTGATGAATCTGTGTGTAACACCCGATTCCTGCACTGGTCATTGGGATGACCTGAGTCTGGAACCATCACTCCCACGGTGAAAACACTTACTCCTTGAATTAAACAAAAACATCCTTAGGTCATTGACACAACTCTTACACACCTAACACCAGAGAGCTGCCACTTCACTTCCCACTGATGAGGCACAGCACTCCACTTACACACTTACAGCTGCGTTGCTGTCCCAGATCCTCTTCACAGCACTTCCCAGCAAACGGCAATGGCACTGCTCTGCCAGTGACCTGCCATGGCCAGCCCTGTAGCTATAGATGACATAAGGAGGCAGGCAGGGGACAGAGAGACTGAAATACCAGGTGGCATGAGGCTGGGACGGCTCTGGGTGGGAAGGTTATACTCTCACCAACATGCCTCTGCTCTCTGCTGGAAGTGAGACATTGATTAGTTTTCACTAAGCTCACTCAAAACAATTTTCCTAAGTATTTGATTCACTTTAAAAGTTAAACAACAAAGATCGGTGATAATACAACCATACAGTGGGTGTATAATCACTGTTCTTCCTCTTAAAGTAATTCCCACTGCCATTTACAAGATGTGCAAGGGAAAACAATCACAATCCATACGGGTGTGACTGATTTGCACCCCCTTACCACCTCGTTCCTGCCTGTGTGTGGCCACACTCCGGACACGATGCTCATCACACCTCTTCGTGGGCTGATTCACCTCACGAAGATGTCCCCAAGCCCACCTCCTGGCCAGGCTGGGTTTTTTTGGATGGTCAGTAGATGAATGTGGCGCAGCGATGCCAGGGAGATGCTGGAGATGGGGCAAGACCAGCAGCAGAAGGGGACGGCAGGGAGAGACCTGGTGCACCAACACCTCCCTGTTCTGGCCACAACGAGCTGCCGTGTCCAACGGCCCTGCTTTCCCTCAACGACTGCAGCGACACATGGCACAGCTTTAGGTCAGCTCTCACATCCCCACCATGTCCACGAGAGCCCTCCCAGGGACTGTCTCTGGGCTGGGTACCTTGGTGGAGTGCATCCCGTGAGAGGGACAGTCTGGAGGGATGTGGAATCTGCAGTGTCCCATGTCCCTCCCCAGGGAAGGCTCAGCCTCCGCCAGTGTCCACTCTGCCCCTGGAGCACACCTCTAGGGGGGGTTCAGCCCCAGATACCCACCTAACGCTCTGCTCCCTTTAGAGCGCACAAAAGAGAAAAGCCTTTTGCGTCCCTTTTACTGCAATGACGACAGTGACTCATGCTGCTTGTTTTCCAATTCGAAAATCCACCATGCGCTGAAGAAATGATAAGTAAGTAATCTGCTACTCACGCAATCAAACACGAGGGCTCCCTCTCCGCCACCCCTGCATTATTTACAATGTGTCCTGATTGTTCACACACACTGACACTGGAAATACTTTCCCAGAAACACTGGGTCTTCTCATGCAGTCATCAGATGCTACTTTATGAATACACATTAAGTAAATACAGCTGCTTAAATATGAGAAAAACACATTTTCTGAGATCAGTAACATGGAAACAGAGTGAGATTCTACCTATTTACTATCCTTCCCATTGGCTGCATGAAAATTATGTGAGCGTGGAGGGTTACCCCGTGATTTTATGCCTTCCAGAACCGTGCTGAAGCTCTCAGGGAAGCAACTCAAGGCGAAAGATCATGCATGAAAGCAAAGTATTTGGAGGGAAAAAATGAGACTATTGCTATTATATACAATTTATTATGTAGTATATTTTTATATGATGCATTTGGGAACATATAGAACTGTGTTAAATACTTTTTGTTTATAAGACTTGAGGGATTTTCATGATTATTTAGTCATTACCTTTTATTGCTTTGCTATAGTGAAAATACCCATAAAGAAAAGGCTGGTAACACACATCACCGGTATGATGCCTCCAGGTGACCAAATTTACTGCACCCTCCAGTTATGTCAGGGCACTGGAAACCAGTCTGTTGCAGGACTGGTACTTTTGGTGCAGAGCAGTCACTGACGTGCATGCAAAGTTAGGGTAAAGGGAACACAAAACAGCCTGGGGAATTGAGCAAAACGGAGGAGCTGTTGGTCAGGATACTGAGAGGGGATCCCAAATTCCAGGCACAGACAGACTGAGAAACCAGTAACAGTGCACGCTGCAGTCTTCTGTGATGGAGGTGATGGAAGTGAAGGACAAGAGGTGGGAAGGGAAAGGGTGAATGCACCATCTCCCAGTGCCAAATTAATACTCTTGACTTGCTGCATGCTGCACCTCTGTCTCTGCTTTTAGTGCATATTTATGTTCTGATTAATATTGTTTGTGCAACAGTGGCAGCGTATTTATTCACCTATCTAATATATATAGGTTATATATATTTATATAAGCAGGTATGTACAGTTTTATCTACACGTACACAAAAACCTACATATATGAACATATGAAACCTTAATTTATCTCTGTGGGTTCACAAGGTCTGTCTCCTCACAGAAGGGTATTTACTGTTTATGATGAACAGTATTCTTGAATACACCAGTTCCACACTAGACTGCACTGGAATCATGATTTCCAGCATTGTAAAGCATCTATGATTGCACAACACCATTAATATGTGCAGTAAGCAGATAACATCTGAAAGTAACATAAGCAACCTCCTCACTACTTCTTTGCCTTGCTGACATGTAATTTCTCTTTTTGCACTTGTTTTGCGTCTTAGTTCCTGTCTCTTTCCCCACTGAATTCTTGCATTTTAAAATCAGTCCAGTTTAAATACCTGCTATGCTGTATCACAACCTGCTGCTGTATCTCTCTCCAGCTAATATGATAGTCCTGAATGCTATCTCCTACCTCATTCATTCTCAGCTTTGAGCTGAATGCCACACCGGGAGGTGATTTGGGAAAGCTGCTGGACACCACAGAAGTTTTTCCATCAGCCCCAAAGGCAGTGCTGCTGAGGAGCGGGGCAGGCACCTACTTCTTCCTATTTGCAGCTCACCGCAGCAATGATCTCAGTGCATCCCATTTCCGGGGCACCGATGACGAACACCAGCTAATGCAACCACAAACCACCCCTTGTCCAGCAGGACAAGCAGCTATCCCTCTTACCCGCACCCTGCCTCCACCACCATCGGTAGACAAGGTACAAGGGCATAGCTGAAAAACTGACAGCAGCGTCAAGACACGAGAAACTCACCCCTAATTTCATAGTAATGCACATAAAGACCCATACCAAAGAGTGATGAATGTATCACCATGCAGAAAGAGCCTCTGCAAAACTGCCTCTTAAAAATGATCGCACTGCATTTAAGCAAACCGCCAAAACATCAGAAGTCACAGAGTGAATTAAATCAATAAATTCATCTTTTCATAGGTGCGGTTACCGTCCAGTGAACTTTATGCCTTGCAGTTGTTTTACCATCTTAATTTAGCGTCACGTCCACACACGTTATTTTTGAAGCATGACCAAGAATAATTTCACATAAAATGGAAGACGTCACCTTAAAACAGCTTATCATGCTTACAAAAACAACTCCGTGTATTTAAATGTGTTCTTATGTGGAATAACATCTTACATGCCGATTCTTAGGAAAACGTTTATCAGTTCACAAATGAGCTGAGGGAAACTCAAGTACCTATAGGACAACTTCAGTGCTGATGTGTTTAACACAGGGTGCTCGGTGGCCAGGGGCTGAGGCTGAGGAGGGCAGCAGCGAAGGCAGGCAGGTGCAGGAGCGCCTGTGCCAACAGAGGGAATCGAAGGCACCCTCAAGTGGAACGGGGAAGTGGTGGATGTTGGACAACCTTAACCATGCCTTGACGCCTCTGAATTCAGGGATTTCATTTTGAAAGCTGTCCCAGTAACAAAGCACTCCAGCTCAGCTATACAATACTGTCAAACGCCTTCCAAAAGTTCGTGATTGTATATTGATTAGTGCAATAGAAGTGTTCTCTGAAAAGCAAGCGGAGGGATGACCTGACAGGACTGACAGTTCTGACAGACAGAGACTGGACAAGGGTAGACCCCGCCACACCATCGGTAATTGCCTGTCACCATCCTTCAGCCGCCTTCTCCCCCCAGCCCCTTCCCAATGAAAACAGATGGCAAGATGCACCCTGAAAAAGATTATGATACTGCTTACCATGGTAAGGCTACTACTAGTTATTTTGGTGTTTAAATCTCGCAGCTGGCAGCTGGTGTGGCTTGGCTGCTTTGTCAAGGTACATTTTCTGTAGGATACACTACAGAAATCAAGCAAATGCTTTATCAGGGGGTTGGACTGCGTTATCTCCAGAGGTCCCTTCCAAACCACACCATTCTGTGATCCTCTGATATTGCTCCCATCACAATGAAGCATTTAAAAAACCTAGATTGCCCATTCAAGAGAAGCACCTTTCCCTCCCTACAGGCTCCGCAGCATTCCGCAGCAGCGCTGGTTTTGCTGTATGAAGAACCAGAGGTCAAGGCTCTAAGGAGAAGCCGTGCCCGGGACCTTGCAGTGCCCTGCCCCTGTGTCACCACATGCCCTCCTTGCCTCAGGAAGCACTTCAGCAGCCTGATAGCTCCTGATCCACAGTACGCCCTCAAGAAATGCTCAGTAACATCCTGAGATGTCCCCATCAGCACTGATCACCAATGCTGGCATCTTGGCCATCTACCCCTGTGTTCACTCACAGCATTTCTCCAACATCACCCCGTAGCTTTGTGGCGCACAACCTGAAATTGAGGCATACCTCTTGTTATGAAATGCAGAAAGCCTGAAATCTTGCCATTTCTCATCATCCCCCATGCCAGCACCCCCCGAGAGCACGTCAGCATGCACCATCTCCATGCTCAGGTGCTACTCGCCGCTGCGAAGATGAATGCACCACTGCATAGTGAAGCTGGCAGCCAGTTATATTTATCTCCCTCTAGACCTGGAACACGCCACCGCTGCGTTGATACCTCACAAGATGCCAAATCTTATCAGTGTGTATTGATTACGTGCCAGGGTGCTAATAGCACATAAGGAATGCTTTTTGTGCTCCGCTGTACCTGGCTTTCAGGAGCGCACTCATGGATTGTGATTCCTGTGGGACAGTGTTGGTATCCACAGAAATACTCCAAGTATTTCCACCTTCCTCTAATCTTGAACAGGATTTTAAAAAACATAAGGAAAGGTGCACTTAAATTAAAAGAATATATAAAATAAAATTCTGGCAAAACAACAGCTTCTTTGATGTCCGGCAGTACCAGCAGACCGTTTCTGGTCTCCCTCCACAAAGAACGGCAACCAAAACCCCCAGCTCTCCTTGCTAAAGTGGTTTTGAAGCAGCAAGTACGTGATGGGAAGCCAAATGCAGCACTGGCATGACTCCAGCCGCCAGAGCTGCTAAAACACCCTACAGCCCTCTCCAGAGCCAGGCCTCTGGCCAGCACCTTTACGGAAAACTTCAGGCAGCGAATGCTCCCCTACCACAAACCTTCCTGTCAAAACTGTTAATTGCGCCATGCGCAGATCACCAATGCTCCTTTTTGGTGTTTGGTTTTGCTTTCTGAAAATCACAAGTTGGACTGTAAGTTAACTACCCCAGTAAGCAATAATTTATTTCTAGGGTGATAACTCTCCTACTATGAGAATCCTATCGCCTTAAATAGTCTCCGATCCACTTTAAACAAAACCTGCCAGCTACTCAAGGAAAGAGAAAGTGTGAAAATGAAATATATGGTTATCTCCAGAGGTCCCTTCCAACCCGCACCATTCTGTGATCCTCTGATATTGCTCCCATCACAATGAAGCATTTAAAAAACCTAGACTGCCCATTCAAGAGAAGCACCTTTCCCTCCCTACAGGCTCTGCAGCATCCCAGAAGACAACACTGTCCAAGGGTTCAAATTCCCTGCCAAAATGGCATTCATTTAAGCTTTATCTGTTGTGTCTCCTCTTGCCCACAGATACAGGTGGCGCACGAGGCCGTGCGAGCTCCACCAAGCGCCAGCACTCCCGACCCAGAGGGTAACACGCCACCCTGTAACCCATCCTGCTGCAGCGTTTCAACACGCACAGCTGTAACCCTGCTTCAATGAACTTACTTCAAGTGAACCAGTTTGTATTTTAGACTGGAATTTATGCAATTGAAAGGTAAATAGAAAACAATTGAATAGGAACTTATTTCACTTAGAGGAAAGTAGAACTGTCCTGGAACTGTCGCTACGTTGTCTTACCAAATTTTATCGTACCGATGCACTCCAAAGCTAACCAACTTTTATATCCAGCAGATGATGAATGTGAAAATATCTTACAAGGATTTTTCTCTGTTGTTTCATTAGAGTATCAATAGGTTTGCCACTTCTGGGAGCAAAGACCCTTCATTCACACCTTCAGCTACCACTGTTCATAAAGCTTTGGGTATAGCCTTGGATATCACCTCTTCCTTGGGGTTTTTCAGCTCCAAGCTCCATTTTAATATTTTTGAAGTTACTTTTACATCTGACGAAGAACACAGTAATACAGCACAGTATTGCCAATCATTGGAAGAGGCTTCCCAGGGAGGTGGTGGAGTCCCCATCCCTGGAGGGATTTAAAAGAAGCACAGATGAGGTGCTGAGGGACACGAGTTAGGGGTGGCTTTGGCAGCGCTGGGCTAACGGTTGGCCTTGATCTTAAGGGTCCTTTCTAACCTTAATCAAAGAATCAAAGAACAGTTTGGGTTGGAAGGGACCTTAAAGCCCACCCAGTTCCCAGCCCTGCCCCAGGCAGGGACCCCCCCCAGCCCAGGCTGCTCCCAGCCCCATCCAGCCTGGCCTGGAGCACTGCCAGGGATGGGGCACCCACAGCTGCTCTGGGCAGCCTGGCCCACCGCCTCGCCGCCCTCACGGGGAGAGGTTCTTCCTGATATCTGACCTGCATCTGCCCTCTTTCCACTTAAAACAATGCAGTGTAGAGGTGACCATTTCTTTTTCAGAGGACTATACTAGAGGCCACTTTGGACTTTCTCTACCCTTTCCAACAAAAATCAAAGACCTATAATGGAAATTACAGATCAGATCAGGCTTTCTTGGATGGTTTTTGATCATTTCCAGTGCCATTTTTTGTTATATGATTGCTGAATCTTCTTTGAAGCTCATCAAGCCCACCTCAAACTTCCCCTTCATATTTTTCAAAATATTTTAGTAAGTATTAACTTTGAATCCTCAAATCTCTTATTCATATCTGCAATAAATGATGTAAGAAACAAAAAAATAATTTTCACACGCTTTTGCTTTCACACAGCTCTGGAGCCCCCAGCTAAGGGATGAAATTCTGCACCACATGAAGTAAAGATGAGGGTGGTGGCATGCTTTCATGCTGCAAGCTTAGCTCTTCATTCAGCATTTGCCTGTAGTCAGAAGGTACATCTCCATGCTGTGCTCGGCAAAGCAGGTAAATGATGTGCTGGATTCAGAGGTTCCTCCCAAAACTGAACTGCTGGCAAGAAACCAACTGCAATAAATCAGCCAAAGGCTTGGTGACCCTATAGTCCTCTGTGAGCACCCAGCCAAATCCCTGCTCCTGTGCTGTCCTCCCCCCATGCTGTCCTCCCCACACATCCACGCACCGCCAGAAAGCTCATTTCATAAATCCACAAGGATTAGTACTGCACTATACAGCTGTCAGTCAGTACACTTCTGGAAGTCTCCAAATACCATTTTCAAAATTCAGAGTGCCTTTTCCAGTCTGTACACACCACCACATAAATTTCTGAGAAATTATTTTTCTTTTTATTTTGTTCTTACTTAAAATAATAATGCACAGATTTTTAAAGGAGTTTATGGGATAAGGTAGGAAGTAGCCGATTTCTCTGAATGAATGCACATAACCAAGCTGGAGGACAGCTTCCATCAGGGAGGAGATAAAACAGGAGCATGAATTACCCACACAGGCTTATTTCCTGGCATTCTTACAACTATTTCTGGCTACTCCTTTACAACAAAGTGAATTTTCTCTGCATGCCACAAGAGGTTTCAAAACACAAGACCATCCTCTTAGTAGAGAGACACATGCCCCAAAAGAGAAGTTGCCCAGTGTTACATCCACCACAGCCAGATACATCAGCACAGATGCCTACCTGGGTGGTGGCCAGCGCTACTGCAGGGCCAGGACTGCCTCAGGCTGGTGCTTTTAACTGGTCCTTATTTCTGCCTGGAGTTAAGAGGAGATGCCTTGCAATGCCAAAGCCATCCGCATACCTGTTGACAGAAGCTGAACCACGGATCTTTATTGCTTTGACTGTTTAGTGCTCAGAAATGAACTTATACTGATGATCTGCTTGTAGAAGCATCATCTAACAAGCTGCATGGCTGAGAAGGCATTTGCTTGTCTCAATGCCTATCCTCTTAAAAAAAAAAAAAGTGTAGCCCCGGCCCCTCGCCCGTAAGGTCTCTGTGTGCCCTGACAAGGTCCCCTCTCCGCCTCCTCCTGCCCCGGCTGGGCAGCCCCCGCTCCCGCAGTCGCCCCGCACACACCACCTGCTCTAGCCCCGCCGCACCTTCGTTTAATCATTAAGGATCTTCTTTTAGTAAAGAAGCTATGATTAGTTTTTCGTGCTGCCGAATACAATTTTGCAGGCTCTTCTCACTCGTCAGTCGTATCCAGAGGCTCATTCCCACATTCCCCTTCCAGGCACGTATAGAAGCTGAACTTTGTTCCTCGCAACAACTGGTTGGGCCAAGAGCAGCACTCACGGTAACCATCCGTTTCTGAGTCTTGACTTGCCAGGCAAAGGGACAGCTTTACACGAAGGAAGCAATTTCATGCTTGAAGAGCCTTGCGCTATTAAGTCAGAAAATTGAGTTACAGCTGCTTCGCAGGGTGGACCCTGCAGCCAGCGAGGGTCAGGATCAGCCCTGAGGTACATGGGGGGACTGTCCTGGGACGAGCTGCTGACAGAAAAGCAGAACTGAAATGAGATCGACCTACCTGAAATCCTTCTGTTTAAATACTACATATTTTCCTAAATCGCATACCACACAAGGACTAAACACCTACCAGTTCAACCTAGCACTGTTACATTATTTAGGGTATTTATGGGAAAACTAGGAACATGCTTATCCTTGCAATGTGGATAACCTTGACATACTTTAAAAATATGAAATAGCCACACATTTTAAAAACTAAACAGGCCATGCAAATCAAAATCTTCAATTAAGTACCCTCCATCCCCATTCTCAAAGGTCTGGGGGTAAAGCCGCATGTCAGCTGTCCTGATTATCTGGGAGAAGCTACGATGGGAAGGAGGTGAGGTCCCATCAGCACTGGCTTCCAAGGCAGCCTGCAAATTCTTTACTAGAAAAAAAATAAAAATTAAACAATACCTGCCAAATAACACTGAAGTTATCCATTCTCTTATACAAACAGCTTAACCATTTACTACTATTCCAAGTCACTTGAAGCCATAAATAAAGAAAGTAAAAATACCTTGGTTAGATCAATTTTTCTACAAATAAAATCATTCTTTATGCTTAGAGTAGAGCGATATTTTGGGGGCCTCTCTAGCAAAGCCATTATCCCAGGCTGACTGCAGTGCTGCCAGGAACTGAAACCAGTTTTCAACTATTTTAACACAAAGTAAGCAGCTGAATTCTTCTGGTTTACAATCAAATCTCCTCATGTTAACTGCCTTCCTCTAAAGCAGACTACGGACCACATGGAGCAGCGTGTCAACAAGAAGCAGGTTTATCTTTCTGGAAATCAAACTCTTTGCAAGTTCTTTGAACAAAGGACACCCTCAAAGATCCATGTGTACCGTTGTCTACAAAAAAATGCCGCTTAGTGTAAGGAACTAACTAAGTCCACAGCCAAAACCGCTTCTGCAGCCTCCAGATGTAACCCCTTCTCCCTAGACACATTTCTGCTCCTTTGGTACATACACCTCCAGATGCAGAGAAATTTAATCTGTTTTCAGATTAACAAGAATAAGCCAATTCCATTCAAATGACTCGTACAGATTGACCTCTACTGAGCATTCGCATTTTCTTCTCTTCTTACACATGGGTGCTTCGCTGATGGTGTCTGAATCAAAAATCTTCCTTTTGTACCTGTGTCTGTTCTGTCACATACAGCTGTCCTCACGTGACACGCATATATATATATAGATAATATTCTTACCTGTGCAGGCCTCATTCCTAGTTAAAACAAAAACTGTCAATCTGATAAAGTCATTTGAAGAGCAGCATAAAGCAAAGCAAACTGCTGGTCTGTCTTGCAGGCAGCTCCTGGGAGCGATCTAAAGCCCACCTGTAAAGACACACTCCAACAGCTCCTGAGAGCTGGGCAGAGAGCAGGGGTTCCTTGCATCGCTTGCCCTCTGTCAGAGCTATGGCACCGGTGCATTTCTAATTTTAGGAGCAACCCTGTGGGTAAGAATCTCATGGCGGTTGCTGTTGCTTTGGCACTATGTGGAAATTGAGAGTGCAAACAATTAGTTAGTAAAATGGCAAGCTAGTAAAGAAAGGGCTACAAGCATTTCTTGAGTTACTGCTGCACCCTATTAGGCTTAAATTGTGTATAACCACAGTACAGGTAATGAATGAAAAACCTGGTACGTTATTGTCGTTTGTTACACACCAGCTACCAAATGGTTAGAAAAGATACTCTACATGGAATCTCCCCAAGCATACCAAGATGCTCCACGGTGAGGACGTTTTGCAAATGCCAACTTAGGTTTATCTGGAAATGTGACCAAAAAAAAAAGATGTCCTCTCATTTCCTGAGCTTAGCCCAGCTGATTTGAGCTGAGGCGTGCTCTGCAGACAGGTCCTGCCCCTGCTCCAGCTGGCTGTGCCATGAGGGACATCACATTGCCACAGCCACCAAGGGGTAATGGCCACAGATTTCAACTGATCCTTTTGTTACGTGAAAGTACAGATGAAGGACTCACAAAACCAGATTAGAAGCCAGATGTTCACTTGTGAACATATTTTTCTCATTGCTGGAGAATTACTTTTATAATCTTAACACTCTTTAGCTAATTTATACATCGGGAATTGTCTTTAACCTTATACAGATTACTTGTATGTACTTTCTCTCCCTACTGGCAGCCAACCTGGGTGATTTTTTCCCCCTCAGACAAGGTGAAATAATTTCTAAACTGTCATTTCAAAGTAATTTCTAGCCCAAACTCATTGCCGAATTCTCCCCAAGCTTACTTGCTCATGAGTGGTTTATAGATTCTCTGTGTGTAATGGTATATACACAGTAAAATCTTAAAAAATAAATAAGCTTTTAATTATACAAAGCTGTAAGCAGATAAGAGTTCCTTTGTTGCTGGGTTTATGTACTTTATCCACCACGACTTAGAGCCGGGAAAAACCCTAACACAACACTTTCTGGTGCAAGACAAATGGATTAGATGCAAGCATTACAAAATAAAACAATTTACCCTCCCTTATCAGGGCCAAATTGCAAGAACAAATAGCGGTATCACAGACAAATCTAATCAAAGCTTCCTGCCCCGTAACACGGAGTTCGAGGCACTAAGGGATTTTCACAGATGTTCCACAAAGGAAATTTCCACAAGCAGCGATCGCCATTTCTATACTACTTCCTCCAGAGCCTTTCCCTCCACCCTGGGACCACCCATCAAGGTTTTTGCTTCTAAGAAGCCAACCCAGAACTATGGCACCAAGTTTAAGCCGCAATTACAGTTTCAAAAATGGTAATGTGTGATTGTGTTTCTGATCAGAAATGTATGCGCATAAGCACAGACACACACACAAACACAATGGAAAACAGCTAACTTCAACCTAAACTTCAATAAGAAAATCCAATTAAAATGGTATGGGCATTTGTAGAACAGCACTCATCCAGAAAAGATTGACGATGGATTTCTTCCCTTGCTGGAGAAAATACTTTGAAATAAAACTAAACATTTCTATGATGAATTAAATTGGGTTTAAGGTTTAATCAATAGCTACTTCAAATTAGACCTGACACTGATTAAAAATCTTCAAGTTGGCCATTACCAACAGAACTTGGGCAATCGAGGGACATTCTTTGGTGGGCAGCACTAGATGTAACGGGGAGCAAGTTAACTGCCAGCATGAACGTCGTGTTCATGTGCTGGACTGACATCTCAGCGCAGGAGCAGAGATGCGCAGGACTCCGCCATACTGTCCCGTTACAGCACACAGGAGGTGGCTTTTGCGCTGTCCTGGTGAGAGAACTCATTCCTGCAGAAGTGTGAGCCAACTCATCGACTTTGTGGAGGTCAGGACTGCGCATCAGGCCAATTCACAAACATCCCCGTTTGGGAGAAGGGCAAGACAAGAGGCAGCCGCCTTATCACAAAACTGTAAAGGGAATTTCTCATTAGCCACCAACCAATCCAGCCTTCCTTTTCTTCCTACAATTCATAAAGTGAAACTTTTTTTTAGAAATCTAACATTTTTCCTTTGAAAAAAATATCTCCCTCATCTTACAAACACAAGTACTGTGGTTGCAGTGTAAATCCAGAATTAGCTCACAGTCATCGAACATTTAATCAGAGAGTCATAACAGGTTTCAAGAGCTCTTTCATCTGCTAATGTGAAAAAAATTATGATTCCCTCAGATTTTTTTTTTTTTTTACTCTTAAATATGTGTTTCTTATTCAGACTCTTACGACATACACACACACCCCCCTCTGCTTTGATCGTTTGGAGGCACAACAGCAGCAATGATCACAAACAGTGACAGCCCAGGTACTATCTGCTGCTCTATATAAATATATACATACACATATAAATACATACACACACACACTCCCCAGTGAAAAAGCTACCTTGTCAGTGTACTACTACTAATTCACTGTCCTCTTCCCAATGACTTTGACAATAAACGTACCATAGCATAACTGAAGAATTAATTTCTAGAATAAGAAATTACAACAAGACTCTTCTTTTTTCTTTTTTGGGGGGGGCTCTTTGTTTCTTATCAGAATTCTCAAGTCTAGTTGTAGACATTAATTTGTGGCATGGACATCATATTATAATGCACAATTCTAAATAACTCTTGCAGAGATATAAAGGCAGTGGGAAACCTTTTCCCAGCAGACGACACTCTGCGTTTAGGGCTAAACCACAGCTGGAAATCATAAAACCTTCTAAACACAGGACTAATGGGTAAGCTGTGGGTTTATTTTCATTGAAGACAGGAGTGTGGGAAGTCAGACACATCATTTTCTGCTTTAAGCCTATACTTGACACCACCAGGAGCAGGAAGAGGACATCCCTGAGAAACAGGCATTCAGCTTTTCCAACATCTTAATCTTAAACCAGCCCAAGACAGAAAGTTGCTGCATCTGTCAGGGACATCTCATGCAAGACAGAGAAGAGGAGCAGTGCTTAGGACTGCTGCCAGTGGCTGTGACTCCCCTCCACCCCAGGGACCCCACACAACCCTGACGGCACATGAATCCTTAATTACTGGCGCAGGCAGCCAGAACGGAGACCGCGACTTAATGGCGTGGCACGCGATCTGAGCTATGTGAAAACGCCACTTACACACAGCGAAATGTTGACAGGCGAGAGGTACAATAAAAAGGTCAAGTCATGGCAAGAGTTAACTAGTCCTGTATAAATGCCCTTCATTCCTTTAATCCCCCAGCATCATTACCAAAATAGAGAGCCGCTTGGCCGCTTCCCGGCACACACCCACGAAGACAGCGGTGGCGATGCCCTGCACGCCAGCCACTGCCTGCCCAGGCACAGCCACCCGCCTCCCGCGCCCCTGCACCCACCGCCCCGCAGGCACCCACTGCCCGGCAGGTGCCCACCTTGCCCCCAGCCTCCCGCAGAGCCTCCTCGCGCTGGCCCCAAGGCTTCTGCCACATTTAGCCAATACACCGACTTAACACATTTACACCTTGATAACATCCATCTTTGCAACAGCTCACGATTACTCAAAACGCAGCAGTATCCACAGCTCCACAGGTTATCACAGTTTTGTCACTAGACAGCACATGCAGCAAGAACATTTATTTATTTTACTTTTTTCTGTTCGTCTAATTTTGCTACAGAAAACTTCCTGGCCTCTGAAAGAGAAGCTTGCATTTATAACGTGAAAGGCACAGCGAGTTTGACACCCAGGGCAAATTGGATGCCTCTGTCCCCCACATCAATAAAAATACATCTTTCTGTTATACACTAAATATATTAACCATAAAATCATATTCTTCCTTAATAGCAAAGAATTATAAATTGGTTTTCAGAACAATTTAATACACCCTAAGGACAGAATATGTAAGGAAAGCACCTGTCTGAAGAGGAAAATGAGAAAATTATTTTTTTCCTAAGTCCCGTAATACTTCCTGTCCTTTTAACAAAGAATACGAAACATCTTTTCATCTAGAAAATGCATTTAGACAGGTTTCTCGCAGTATTAAAAAGCTCATCTCCCTCAGACTGAGCAGAACTATAAATTAAGCTGAACGTTTCACTGGTTTCTTCTATCCACACTTTCTTTTCAACGAGTGCCACCAGGGAAAGAAGAAAGCCTTCCAAAACAGACCGAGAGACTTTGCAAGTGCCCCCCTTGTTCTCGTGTCTGCAGCACCCGGGTCTTCTCAGTCTGCTGCAAAGCCTGCAGGGAAGAGGAGCACACTCCACAGAACTGGGACAGCCTCGGCAGCCCAGTGCAAGCCGAGGCACCCGCCAAGAGCATCGGGGTAAAAGAAAATAATTAGGAAGCAGCAGGAGAAACCCCAGCCCAGCATCGCAGCGCATCCTCCTCACTTCTCAGAAAGCTGCAAGATGCCCTGTGCCTGCTGCAACCATTGCAACACTGGAGCCAGCCCCACCAGCTTGTTGTGACCACTCTCCGCACTCTCACAAAGGGCAAGCAATAAAGAACAAACAAGCCATAAAGCTTGCCCGATGCGTCCACTTTTTGTGAAATATATCTCTGCTAGCAATGATCTGAGCTGGTGTTTTACGGGGACTTGGCATCACCAAATTACAAATGATCATGTTGCAGAGAAGCATCACTCTGTTGTTTGTGGACAAGGTCTACCGTTAAAACCATGCTGCTCCTTCTATTATCTGCAGGCATTTACAAATAAAATCCAGGGAACAAAGCATTTCTTTTATTTTAGAGTTCACAGGAACCCAAAGGATTTAATTCCAAACAAAGCATAATAAGCAAGATTTCAGCTAAGTGACTTTCAATTTAAAAATCAAAAGTAATGGGAGATTTTAGAAGACATGACCACTTGTATATATTTAGCTATGTTTGTATTTATCTGATTTTTTTTTTGTATATAAGCTGCAGTACCTATAAATCAGACCATTTATGTAGGTGAAGGACAACAGGGAAAAAAACTGAATTGGAAAAGGTAAAATTCAATCAACACTAGCTTTCTATAAAAATTAAGCAGAAAAAAATACCCACCTCAAAAAATTTACTTCCAAAACTATGTAAGTTTGTATAACCCTCCACGCATGCAATTTCAGTTATAGATTTTTAGGAGAATGTCCTAATGCAAAAATTTCAAGATAAAATGGGCTTGACAGCATACTCTATCAGCTAGGCTAGCTTTAACACCGCTACTGGGAGACACAAGGAAATTCTCTTGACTACAGAAAAAAATGTATACAACAAATCTAGACTATTTATTTTCTTGTTAAGTACCATAATTTGCTGGATCTTTAGATAGTAATGGAATTCCCTATTTAAATGGAGATAAACACGCACCCTCACACTTTCACATCAAACACATGTGTAAACACAAGCCCCCCTTGTGACTGGAACAATTAATCCATAAATTCCATTAAAAATTATTCTGTAGACTTGGTGAAACACTCCCCCAAAGCTATTCCACCGTCTCAAAGTCATCACACAAACTTCAAGCTTCACTTAAAAATAAATTGTTACTAGACTTAAAAACAAAACAAAAACCCCAACCACAAAACCTCTTTCAGTTTTTATATTTTGAAAAATGTTCTGTAAAATTCTGATTGTTCTAGAATGAATACGCTGAGAGCAGCCCTGCGGAGGAGGACCTGGGGGTGTCGGTGGGCGACAAGCTCAGCGCGACCCAGCCATGGGCGCTCGCAGCCAGAGCCCCGGCCGTGCCTGGGCTGCCCCCCCAGCAGGGCCGGCAGGGCGAGGGAGGGGGCTCTGCCCCTCTGCCCCGCTCTGCTGAGACCCCCCCGCAGCGCTGCCTCCAGCTCTGGGACCCGGCATAAGGGGGGCACGGAGCTGTGGGAGCGAGCCCAGCGGGGGCCACGGAGATGGGCAGGGGCTGGAGCCCCTCTCCTGGGAAGCCGGGCTGGGAGAGCTGGGGCTGTTCAGCCTGGAGAAGAGCAGGCTCCGGGGGGGCCTTAGAGCAGCTCCCAGCGCCTGAAGGGGCCGGCAGGAAAGCTGGGGGGGGCTTCTTACAGGGGCACGTGTGACAGGGCACGGGGGTGGCTTTGAGCGCAGAGAGGGCAGATGCAGGTCAGAGATCAGGAAGAACCTCTCCCCGTGAGGGCGGCGAGGCGGTGGGCCAGGCTGCCCAGAGCAGCTGTGGGTGCCCCATCCCTGGCAGTGCTCCAGGCCAGGCTGGATGGGGCTGGGAGCAGCCTGGGCTGGGGGGGGTCCCTGCCCGGGGCAGGGGTGGGAACTGGGTGGGCTTTAAGGTCCCTTCCAGCCCAAACCGTCCTGTGAGTCTATGAAAACTAAAAGAAAACTCATCCTACAGGTAGTTTTTTGTATTGGTAGCATTTTTTTCTTTAGCAGCATTAAAATATCCATTTTTAAACGCCGAAAGATAGTTATGAAAATTTATAAAGTCAACATTGATGTTTTTATCATTTTAAAACCATAGAAATAATATTTTCCCTGAAGAAAAAAAATATTTAAATTATTCCAGGTGATAAGACACACCAGAGGGCATTTTGTTATGTGCCACAATGCAAACTGACTGCTAAGTTGACAATTTTTCAGCTGTTCACAAAATAAATTGCACAGGATAGTAACGTTTGTGATGCAGTAACTCTTCTCTTAAGACAGTTTGTACTAGAAGCCAAATCTAGAAAGAGTAAACCCTGGCATTTTCAAATGGCTTCCTTCGGCAACCACTGGTAATAACATCCATTAATTAACCTTGAGACGCCGCCATATCTCATGCCTTGAGAGGAGACTGGCGGTACCGCGGGGACTCACCCATCTAATCTCACGTCAGGCAAACTTCGGTTCAGGGCAATCAGGTCACTGGCCATAAGGTTAAACTGGTTGATTTTAAACAACTCTTTCATCTTCTCCTGGTCATCCCTGGGAATGAGCACAGCCTTTCCCATCTCTCCAGGTCCTTCTTGGCTTCGAGAAATAACAGCTGTAACACAAAACAGCAAAAGGCAACTTTTAGTATGCAGACATATGTTTTATTTTTCACCAACGGGGCTCCGCAAGTTTTGGTGTTCAACAAGGAACATTAAAAAATATATAACATACCACAGTTTTCTTTATGCTCCACTGTGAGGTTTTACCTCTATCTGGATCCTAATGTGGACTTAGCTCCTTTCTAAGATGAATAAAAAACCCAGATTTGTTCACTTGCAGCTTTTGGTTTAATCACAATGACAGCAAATGACTATTCTCAAGAGATTTACACCAGGATTACACAGCGCAACACCAGATTCTCTCTGAGACTGCAGACAGAAAAGATCTGGAGAGCACTTTCATAGCTATTGAAAATATTTGAAGAACATCATATTAAACTAACTCTAACCAACTTTTTTATTTAGTTTCAACCACCAGGCATGTGATAGCATAATCTCAACCCTTTAATAAATAAATCAATTAATTTTCAGTGACAAAAAAAAAAATCTATCCTGAAAAGTACAGTATCCCACCCTGACAGAGTATCTTTTACATATTATTAGAGACTAGTTTTGAGAAATATTTGTATAGCCAATTTTGAATTTTGAGGAAAATCCTAGTATTGCTTTGTGCAAGCACACAAAAATAAACAAGATACAGACTACCTTTTTAGGAAACAATATCTTAAAAGAAAGGAAACATCCCACATATAGAAGTATTTATAATCATTATTCTAAAGCAAAACCTTTAGACAGAAGATGACAGAACCGCCATCAGTTTTCTTCTCCAGCCTCAATGTGCAGCTAAGCAAAGAGGCCAGTTCCCCTCCCAGCTACTTAATACCTTGATGCTGCACCAACCCACAGAACGAGAAACACCTGAATCTGTAACTAATTTTACATTCACGCTTCAAATCAGCCTCTTGACTGAGGCTGATTAATTAATACTGATTAATTTGTCTTCAGTGATGACTGTTATTTGCTACTGTCATGAATAAGCAAAGTCCAAGCCCTCCGTGTCCGCAGCCCTGGGAGGGCAGCTTGCACACTGTCCTGGGGACCTGGCTGGGCAGCAGCCGATGCTGACGGTGACCTTCAAGCTGTGAACTTCTGTGCCAGATCCCAACATCACCATTTGCAATCTTAACAAAGGGATCTTGGCTTTATTTTTCTGCCACCACATTCATTTCTCATCTTTACTGTCAAAATTACTTTGAAATATTTGATGCTTAATATCCTGACTGTTGCTTATGAAGGCTCCTCTACTCACTGAAACAAAATTAACACATTTATTTTTGCAACAACAACAACAAGAACCTACGAGAATAAAGCTTTTTCTACCAAATGCACAGATAAGTGACTTTTAAGGAAAAATCCATCCATTATTTTTTCAAGCAATTCAGACATCAGGGCTTGCTAGAACAACCTACAGGAAATATACAGAAAAGGCTTTCTAAAAAAAAATATTACAGACTCTGGGCACAGAAATTTTGTTTCCGCAGTTCCACTTTCTGCTTCAGTTGAGCAAAGAACATTTTACAGCATTACTTGATATATTTTTTTATCCTTCCCCTTGATCAGAAGTAGCAGTTTTAGATGCTGCAACAGGAAGAAATTATTAGCTTTTCCTGTGATTACATGCGAAGATGAAACTGCTATCAGATAGATGCTGAAACCTTAAACATGGTGACTCTGAAGTCCTCTGTGTCCAACGTGATTTCCCAGGGACGACAGGCTCAGTGGTTAATGTCTATTGGGGTCAGCAGCATCCTCCCAGCAGCTAAACAGGCTGTGGCACCAGTACCAGCACTGAACGCATGCTTGAGATGCGATGAGATACCCTTTTTCATGTCTGAGCAGAGCTGCCGATTCCTCTCACCTGGCTTTGGGAAAGGATTTCATAACTACACTGCTATCTACGTTCCCTAATAGGCAGAATTTTATCTCTGAGAATACGTCACGCAGCCAAAACCGTTTAGACGTACCACTGGAAAAAATAAAAGTATAAGAACATAGCTGTGCTGTGCTTTTAGCTGCCTCTTAGCGCATTGCTGCACCTCTCCGCAGATATGCCTCGCCCACAGAATTGCTTGGAAACCTGCATTGCACACGTCCACACACAATTATATATGCTACTAAACTCCTCTCGGAGCATTTCATAAGGTATATTTATGTAATGCGTAATAGGAACATAAAATATTTGGGATTAATGGCTGGTAATTAAACTCTGCTATATCATCACTTTCTGGAGGAACGGTGAGACTAGTCATTTGAAGAGCTAGTCCCTCAAGCTGCAAATGCTGTTTATGGAAATAAATTCTGCCTTCTTTTTGCTGGAAGAGGCAGAGGGCACAAATTTATGTAAACAGCAGCAAGGAGCAGGCAAAAAGAGCCAGCCTGACTGCTGAAACCGTGGAAAAACAGGTAAGAAGCACAGAAGGGAGCTTGGTCAACGTCTTCGTCCCCGAGAGCCACCACATACATGGAAGGGAAGGAATCCCTCAAAAAGGGGCAAACCTCTCTGAGGAGGAGAAGGGAATGATGAGAAAGCAAAGGAGGCTTGTCCTTGTGGCATCCTTCACTCTGACAACGTTTTGGAGGAGACATTCTCTGTTTTGCTGCTATATTTAAGGGTTTGTACTAGCTCCAAGGGCCTCACAGACCCCACCCAGAAGCCCAGGACCACCTCTCTTTTATACTGCATCAGCACATACATCTCCTGCCTGTCCAGGCAAGGAGCCATACGGTTCATGGTCAGACAGACCCACTGCAGCCCTGGCATGGGCAGGCAGAGGGGACCCGGGCATCTCGTGCCATAAACTGCCACGTGGCAATGAAGCTGGAGGAGCACCATGAGGCAGAGCACAGCGAGGCACCCAGCCTAAATAGCAAAATGTTTTTACTTTCTGATGAAATACTTTGGAGGTGGCTAGAAGTATCTTAGTGGCCCTTTTTTCCCATAGAAAATGGAAACTTTTCACTAAAATAAATTATTTAAGGGGGAGAAAAAACCAACCCAAAGAATTTAGCAACCCATTATTAGCAGCCGTTATCACAACAGTAAATTTGCTGCCTCTTCTTGTAGTAAGCCAAATATCAAAACTGTATCTCCTTAAAATCT
This sequence comes from Falco cherrug, assembly GCF_023634085.1. Taxonomy (NCBI): domain Eukaryota; kingdom Metazoa; phylum Chordata; class Aves; order Falconiformes; family Falconidae; genus Falco; species Falco cherrug. Next base: position 42,348,762 of record NC_073704.1, on the reverse strand, counting down.
AATAAAATGTTGGTGGCATACCAACAGAGAAGGGATTCATCTCCTAAGCCTAAATAATAGGAAGACAGCTGCAGAGGATGTGTAAACCCACTGCAATTTCATTAGAAGTTCATTAGAAATCCCAACTCATTGCAGCGTACCATCACAGGACGCTGACTAAACTCAGCCTGGAAACTTTTGTTTATTCTGTTTGAAAGCACGAGTTATATATTCCTTCATCTGCAAAACTAATTTTCGTTACAAGACTCTGTATTCTTCTATTGTTTACTAAGGTCCATCAAGATAGAACTTCAAAGATACCTTCCTGCCCTGAAGTTTATTACAAAACCAATCAGAAATTTCCTCAACAGCCTTTCCACTCTCACAGTTTTATTCAAAGCAAAGTACTATCAGATTATATTTCAATCATAGCTTACATATCTCTGGATGAAGAAACACTTAATTCTTCTATGGTTAAAATGCAGCAACCTTGACTTACTGAATCTTTAGAGAAGATGCACACGTTTTATGAATTAACAACGACAAATATGCTAACATTTTCAGAGGTGTAACCTGAATCCATATCCAGGACCATCTCTTACTGTATTTTCTCCCTCATATTTAAATAAACAAGTTTTGATCCCAGAGAGTCTGTAAGAAACAGTCCTCAACTGTCTCAAATCCAGCAGACACGAAGCGCACAACAACCCAGACATACTCACGTTAGGAAAAATAACACTTTCCATTTTCCAAACAATATGTAAAATATTAAAATAAGAACCAATTTAACATCACAATGCCAGAAGTGGCAGGAATATTTAGCAAATTAGTTATTTTGAAAATATTAAATTTGACCAAACTTGTCATAGAAAATTGAATTTTTGCTAGTAATGAACAGATTTAAGAATCTAAAGACGATGTCCAAAGTTTTCTACCGGGTATACACCAAAATTGGCTCTTTAAATGCACAAAGCCACTATAAATATTTCTACTGAACGACCTGTTATTTATCAAAAGCAAACAAAACATTTTTTATTGTTTTTCCAAATATTGACCTTATCATTTTGCCTACTTTTTATGTTCTGCTTTGCCCTCTCTTTCAAGGAAGCACAGCATACTCTAATAGTACAGCATACATCAAATCAAATTGTTCGGAATATTTTATGAAATACCGAATTTGTATTCAAGTTTCCATATCAAAATCCATATGCAAAACATACACACACACTTCTTCAATCACAGAACATAAACATAACACAAAATCTCTTCATCTAGAGGATAAAAAAATATAAATTTGTTTCTTATGTATTCAGAATGTATGAATGGTAAAAGAGGCAATAATCAGTGAATGCACGCTGCTGATTATGAATTACTCCACCTGTACTGGTGTTTATAAGCTGAAATGAGCAGAGCAAGCTATTTCCTGGCAGAGTACATCTTCAAAAAATATCGCTTAGAATTTCCTGTCTAAAGCACCTTTTCTACATAGCTTTTATACTTCTTTTGGATAGCACTGTGAAGAGCATTGATTTTAAATGACTCAGCAGCAAGTAACTCCAGCCCTCTGCAGCGGTGATGGGAAGATAGGCTTGTCACTAACAGGGGCTGCCCAGATCTTGCCAAAAAAATTACACAAATAGCGCAAATAGGAGAGGGTTTTCCAACCCCTGCTGCCTCCAGGCTTTTTCCCTGATGGAAAGAGCTGACTCACCCCCTAGAAAGCTGCGTGTCTCCATCAGGAGCAGCCCTTCCCAGCCCAAACCCACCGGTAAGACACCGCTGTCACGGTTCAAAGCACTTGAACTGACCTCCAGGCTTGTGTTTTAAATAACTTGGAATTGTAATGGAGACCCGAGGGAGGACTCAGGGACAACCATGATCCTCAAAGCCAGTGTGGAAGAAGCTGAGAGATGTCATTTTTCTATGTATCAATTACGTGGCTGACTATCAATAAGCTTATTAGCATGTCCGATCCATAAATACTTTGAGAGTGCTTCTGCTGCTGGCAATTTGAAAGTTTTAGTGAGTAACAAAACCAAACAGGAAACAAAAAACTTTGACTCATCTGTTAATTTGCTTTTCCTTTGTGTGGAAAAACCCACCTCCCCCCTTACCGGGCATTCCTCTTGCTGGTACGTGTTAGTACAGTACTGTGGCGTCACACTGACCTGGCCTTGCTGATGGGTCTCCATGGGCTTGTGTTGGTCTCCAGCACCACTCCTCAGTAATTTGAGGTTTTTTATTTACTGTACAACACCTTCCTGAGCTCCAGGGACATAGGTGCCAGCACTTCTGTCTCATGCTGTACTTCATGCTGTTCCAAGGCACTGGGCGAGGCTGCAGGTTTGACTGTTTGTACAACAGCCTCCTGAACTCGTTTGCCTGCGACTTTCTTTGCATGAGACCTTACCCCAAACGCACTGTTCAAGGCTCTCATTCACCAGTATATCCCAGGGTGGAAGGGATCCCTCTGGGAGCCTGGCAGGACCTGCACACGGAAAGCCCACCTGTCCTGGCAGCAGACGGCATCCAGGAGAGCCCTGCCTGCCCGTTAAATTCACTGATACATTTTGGCACTAACAGTCTGCATAACATAAATAAGATTCACTCAGGCTTAGAAATCTTAAAATCACAAACTCTGCCCATATCCAGAAGAAAGAGGAGACCCTGTGTGTGTCGATGATGGGGGGATGCTGGAGATGAGGGGGTATCAGACAGCAGAACCGACAGCACAAGGATGTCGGGAGCTGGAAAGCATCCTCGCTCGCAGCATGGGCACCTGGAAACAAGTGTCCAGCACAAGCTTCAAGCCCTGCCCGCAGTGAGAGGGAGAGGACAGATGAAAAACCAATGAGGATTTCTAGGCTGAAATAACAGGGGAAATAATTTTTGCATACCAAATTAATTCACTTTTATGAGAACTTACATTAGAATACCGTATTTTGAGTCACATTCAAGATTCCTACCTTCCCTTGACCATACTCCCCTTCACAGAGTGAAATGAGTCTGTCTTAACAGCTTTTTGCCAGCTCTATAAACACAAATGTTTGCATCCCTAATATATTTTAGTGAATTTACAAATAATGTCTTAATCCTCAGCAACCATCAAAGCTCATTAAGCATCTTTCCTATATACAAGTTACATGAGATTATGCCATGTCAAAAAAGAAATTAGGTTTTAGATACCCGAAATACTTCAGGGAATAGTCCACTTCCAGGGAAGGCTGAAGAAACTGAAATATTTCAGAACTGTAAAATTTGTGTTTTAGATGGTTCTGTCCTTACCCAAAGATATCTTGGCTGAGAAGGAATGAGCAGAACCAACACCTGGAGGAGCTGCTGAGGTGTGATGCCGTCTCCTTGGTGTATCATACTACCCTTGGCAAGGCGTGGTGGCCTGTGCTTTACTAATCTGAGATCCTCTGTCGTGTGTGTCGAAGACAGAAACTATTTCAGTGATTATTTTTTTTTTAGGCTTTTTACATAAGCTACTTATAGCTTGAATAATTTGGTAAGAGCATCAGAAAGCCTTTCTGCTTTCAGTGGGGATGAGTTTTGGGCAACATCTACTGTGGATCTGACAGACAGCTGTCCATCCTGACACAGGAGGACAAGCTTCAGATGCACACCTCACTCCTGTAAAAGGACAAGAGACAAATACTTTCATACACTTACCACAGAACAGTTTGTGTGGGGAGGGACCTTAAAGCCCACCCAGTTCCCACCCCTGCCCCAGGCAGGGACCCCCATCCAGCCTGGCCTGGAGCACTGCCAGGGATGGGGCACCCACAGCTGCTCTGGGCAGCCTGGCCCACCGCCTCGCCGCCCTCACGGGGAGAGGTTCTTCCTGATCTCTGACCTGCATCTGCCCTCTCTGCGCTCAAAGCCACCCCCGTGCCCTGTCACACGTGCCCCTGTAAGAAGCCCCCCTCCCCCAGCTTTCCTGCCGGCCCCTTCAGGCGCTGGGAGCTGCTCTAAGGCCCCCCCGGAGCCTGCTCTTCTCCAGGCTGAACAGCCCCAGCTCTCCCAGCCCGGCTTCCCAGGAGAGGGGCTCCAGCCCCTGCCCATCTCCGTGGCCCCCGCTGGGCCTGCTCCCACAGCTCCATGTCCTTCTTAAGCATACACATACCTATACACATATACAGATATACACATCTTAAACAGTAAACAAAACCCAGAGGAGGACGGCAGCGACCAGCTTCTATCACATTAACCACATTACAGCTGCCAGATGCGTATGACACATACCTCATCTCTGTTTTCTTCAAGGATTGTATTAGCACCGTCTTCTAATGCTACAAATTCACAGTGCGAAAAACCTTAAGAAAGCAGAGACCGAGTTTCTTCTCCTCTGTAGATCACACTGATTAATGAACTTGAAATTGCAGTCTACTTGTCATTGTTTAAATGTAAGATGAAAGAAAGGAAATGGGAGAGGAACAGGGATGGAAGTGGATCTCAGGTCACCTAAGCTTTCCCTACACCACGGGACACAATTAACTGGACCTAAACCATCCATGGCATATGTGGGTTGGTGTTTTAGGGTGTCTTTTTAAGTATTTGCTTTGAAACCTCTGAAGAAAAGAGTTTTTACAGCCTTTCAAGGCAACTTAGCAGCAAAACAGATTACTGAATTAGACTCATACCTTGATACATCTGAGGAAACAGAAAAATTTTCATGAGCTAAACACATAACTGATGTGTTTTAATAATATTTAAGGGTTGAGCACAGGCAAAGTCAGAAGTAGGTGTGGAGGATCTCAGCTAAAGCCAGTGAATAAACAGCAGGGAGGAGCCTGACCAGAACCAAAGTCTGTGCTGAAGATTCAGTGCGTAAAATAAGGAAAACTTCTTTGTCACGTAACTTACAAGAGAACTATGAAAACCATAGGAATAAACAGTATCGGCAGCAGAACCAATTGGACGAAGCGTCTTCAGGCCTCTTGCCCTTTTAGTATTATAATTCCATAAACCAAATCCCTTTGTTTTGTATCCATTTGGGAAAGGCTTCCATTAAATCACAAGATGACAAATCCTTTCCTAGATCAGGACAAAGGTCTGTCTAGCTTAGTACACTGTCTCAGATCATGGCAGAAAAGGTAAGACACAGGTTTTAAAATAATTCTTCCAGAGATTTCCCTTTACTCAGATGGGGGCTGTACCCAGACCGTCATGTTCAATAGATTGCCATCAACTTGTGTACTCCCTTTTAAAATCCATTTATTTTTTAACTTAACTGAGCACTGCTGGCAAAAAAAAAACAAACAAACAACAAACCAACTATCCCTTTTATTTGTGGGTATTTCTCTCTGCATTTATTTGCTTTGGATTTGCTCTCTCACATTTTCATTGGTTTTTACCTTGGGAGACACAGTGAATCCCTGATCAACCTTCTCTGCCTATTTATGCCTTTACAAATCCTCAGTTTATCCTTCTTTGCTTACCGCTTTTCTAAGCAGTAGAATTATTTTATTTAGTCTCTCCCCACCAAGAGACCAAACAGTACCTGAAATCATCCTTGCCTGCCTTTTCTGAAGCGCTAGTTTCACTCAATAAAATTGAGCTTGGTTTGAATCAAGGACCAGGTAAAAAAAAAGAAAAGAAAATAAAAAAAAAAGCTTTTGTCCTTCAAGGGCATAAATTCATATGCTTCTAGCAAAGCAAATGGGTCTGCTTTAATTTGCAGCAGAAGTCTTCTTCTGTGATTATCTTTCAAGATCCTGAAACCAAAGTAATCTGCAGTTCTCTGCAGAGTTCTACACCTTGTCACACTTCTGTAATTTCAGAAGGAGCTGTATACACTTAACACTTTTCAAAGGAGCCATCTGCATGTGCCTCACGGTGCTTCAGTTAACTCTACTTAATAGTTGCAACTAAGAAGGAGCAATGATTCAGCAGTTTTGCTTGTTAACTTACTGAAGCTGATTTCAAATATATGTGAAGCGTGGGGTTTTTTTAAAAAAATACATCTATCAAAAATAGCTTTACCTCCAAGCACAAGAATTAACGGCTCACCTCTTCAATGACCATCTTGGTGTATGCAGGGATAATGGAACTGACATGAAGCATGCCCACAAAGAATAAAAATGCTATTTTTCCAGCATCCTGCCTGCGGACGTTTTTCATCATCTGTCAGTGGAGATAGGCCTCCTCTGGAAATGAAAACAACCCCTCCACAAGGGCTTATTACAAGTGCTGAGTTCTTTGGTGGAGTGGAGAAAAGAAAGCACAAAATTCAGGATAAAGAAAGGGGCGAAAAAAAGCAAACACCAAAAGGTTTCAAAGCATTCAATTTACTTAACAGTTCAGAAAAGGCACTGCTCAGGGGCTGTTGCACAAATAATCATGGCAACACTCAGAAGTTGTGAGAGGTCATCATCAATTCTTTTTTTTTTTTTTTCCACCCCAAATGTTCATCTTCCTTCCATCTACTTGGGTCCCAGCACCTGCGCTTTGGTTTTGAGAACAACACTGCAAAGGTTCATGGTGGTGTTTTGCAGACAGAGCAGGAGCAGCAGGGTCCACCCCTAGAACTGCATCCCACCTCGCATCCAGCTGCACCCCACCTCCCTGGGATGAGCTCGGGTGGGAATACCCCAAAACCATCTTGGTCTGTGATGCTGATGAGCAGAACTACAGCTTTTTGGTTTAACCACCAAGCACACTGCAAACACTCTGAAAAGCGAGGGCGCTCTGTGGCTACCCTGTACAAACGTAACCAATAGGCACTGCAAAAAATGAAAAATACCGGCGGCATCAAAAAGCATCTTCCGCTTTCAGAAACTGTCCAGTCACTAAGTTATTCTAACCTTATTCATGTATTATTAATTGGTTGAAATTTCTAAAAGAGGAAGTTGGAAATACCACTTTATAGTTTTCCACTGCAGATAAAACCTCAGTTTCCCCCAACGTCAACGATCCAACTGGACAGCTTCAAAACTACCAGTTCACTGCACCAGCTGCAAACCACCCTCTGAAACCTGAAATCTCCCTTGACAGGGATGTGTTACACCCCCAGACATGGGGCTGCTGCCACCAGCGCAGGGAGGAACCATCCCACAGCCCCAAAGAGCGAGGATCCCGGATGGTGCCTTCTTGAACAACAGAGCAGAAAACTTTTTTATCCTGGGCTGCCCCCCCAGCAGGGCCGGCAGGGCGAGGGAGGGGGCTCTGCCCCTCTGCCCCGCTCTGCTGAGACCCCCCCGCAGCGCTGCCTCCAGCTCTGGGACCCGGCATAAGGGGGGCACGGAGCTGTGGGAGCGAGCCCAGCGGGGGCCACGGAGATGGGCAGGGGCTGGAGCCCCTCTCCTGGGAAGCCGGGCTGGGAGAGCTGGGGCTGTTCAGCCTGGAGAAGAGCAGGCTCCGGGGGGGCCTTAGAGCAGCTCCCAGCGCCTGAAGGGGCCGGCAGGAAAGCTGGGGGGGGCTTCTTACAGGGGCACGTGTGACAGGGCACGGGGGTGGCTTTGAGCGCAGAGAGGGCAGATGCAGGTCAGAGATCAGGAAGAACCTCTCCCCGTGAGGGCGGCGAGGCAGTGGGCCAGGCTGCCCAGAGCAGCTGTGGGTGCCCCATCCCTGGCAGTGCTCCAGGCCAGGCTGGATGGGGCTGGGAGCAGCCTGGGCTGGGGGGGTCCCTGCCCGGGGCAGGGGTGGGACCCAACTATGGTTCCATTAAGGGTCTGACATCTGGCTGAACCTCACTCGTTCTGCAGCTGCCATGATCATAAGCAATTCGAAAGGGAAAATTCCCAACTTCGTGAGAAAGTGAGGAAATAATTATGCTATTGCTGTTTAGGAAGGTAAAGACAAGTAAATGAGGATAAAATTGATCTCAGTATAGAGACAAGGAAGAAAGTAGCTAAAGGGGTGTAAGCCACATGCAATTACTCTCTGCCAGAAACCTGGTGTTCTCAGACAACCCCATACACATACAGCACACATGGAAGATACAATGTGAACAGCTTACTGGTAAATATATCTTAGGAAATTATAATTTGTCTCTGCTTACAATGAAAATTTGAAAAACGTATTTCATAAATAATCTTTCAATTGAAACAGGAATATATAAACACACAGCTGGGATCTAGACGCCCGGCAGAGCTGGCTGCTGCCTAGCTGTTGCCTCCATCAGCGCACAGGTTACGCATTACAGTGGCCCTAATTATCACTGACATATTTTACTACAATACTAATATGAGGCATAAAATCAATGATTCCTGTCTCATTCTCAGAGGAATCTTATAAAAACCCATGCTTAGGTCTGTCTGATAATGCATGCGATCTTTCACCAGGCAAGCTGGATAAATAGAGCGCTACACACCGAGGAAGATGCTCCCAACTGCCAGATACCCCGAGCACAGCCTCGCTCCGCCTCCCCAGGCACCCACCAGGGGATAAATTCACGCGTGCAAGCATTTCCTCCTTCCAGCAAGGAGGTGCCACAGCCATGTTACCTACAGTTTAACACCATTTTGCCAATTCTAGGAGCTTTCTCCTCCCGCAGTCTGCTGGCCCACGGCCACTTCTTGGGAAAACCAGAAGCCTGGCCACGGACCTCAGTCACGCTGTGTTTTCACACGGATGGGACTGTCCTAGCCTGGCTAACTGCCCCAGGGGTCAGGGGCAACTGTCAACCAACAGCAGGTTAACTGGAAAAGAAATGATGGCACACCTGAAGATGAGTCTGTAGTAAGGAAAGAGCAAAAAATCCTTCACCTGCACCGTACCAGTCAGAGCAGCACCCGGACACAGACAGAAGTGACACCTAAAGGGCCAAGTCAGGAAAAGACTGAAATCCCATTGTTTGAAAAAACCAACTGGTTTGTACCTCCCTATCATATTTATCTATACGTGGTATACAATCTTATTTTTTAAACAAGAATGATTTGGTATTACTAAAAATACTTCTAGTGTAGTTTCACTGCAGGAGAACTGCAGGTTTTCAACTGTAAGAGGTAACTCACCATGAATGTGACAAAAGCATTAGTTTTGGGGGTTTGGTTGGTTGGTTTTTTTTAATAAAAGTTATCATACAGTATTGAATAACTTCCTTCGCATTTTTTCCTACTGTTAAACAACATCCAGAGGAAAAAGTTCACCTAAGCAGTTGTTCTGGGCCACACAGCATTGCTCTTTGGTTACAGAGCAGCGCACGGTGAATCCTTGCTAGCAGGAGCTGCACTGGAGCTGGGCCACACGGCAGCCACTTCACATGGGGAACACTCCCAGTATCCTGTACCAAATCCAGTTCTGGTACTCCATGCTAGTTTGTTGTTACATTACTTGTACAACATTTCAGTTCTAAGCATTATTTTTATTGCTTATTTTATCTTCTTTCATATTTTTTATCCTTTTAATAAGGCAGCTGAAGCTAATAACTATCTTTCCAATGGTTTTGCTTGAGCAACCAATTAATAGCTCTGCAGTCTGATCCATACAGCCCTGCCTCCCAGCAAGGGTGATACAAACCAGCATTTATCCAAAATTCAGCAAAAGCCACCGCAACCTTCACTCTGACTTCAGAAAGAAAAGCACACTGAAGCTAAGGAATGTTCCTGCTCCATCACCCAAAACACACGTCCAGTCTCACAGTCATCAGGAGCAGTCCTGACATGCTGTGATACATCATAACCTCCATTGCTGCTATTTTGGATTTCTGGTGCACGACTACCCGAATTGCTGTAACCTTTTGGCAGCCAGCTACACAGAAGGCTGGGGTTGGGTGTGTGTGTGTGGGGGGGGGGGGGGTGGTGTTGTTTGGCTGGTTTGTTTTTCTAAACCTGCATCCTGAATAAGTAATTCTTGGTTGCATCTCCATAGTGGATATTAGACATTTTAGCCCCAATAATTTGTTGCCATAAATTCCACAGAGAATCCAATAAACTAAAGGATCAATTCACAGTCCTTTGCCATTTACATGATGTATCTCTGCTGCTCAGAACTATACACAGACTTATCTTAATCCAGAACATAAAGAATTCTAGTTTTAATTATATGGTAGCGATAAATCCTGTAAAATTGTCATAAACATCATTAAATAGACCATTTACTTCGCAGTATTTCTCAACATAAGAGTTCCATGATTCTGGAAAAAAATGAATGTTGCTTTCTGATACTAAAAGCATCGGAACTCATTGTAACTTCTGCCATAAACACACTTTTTTTTAGCATTTCTGCTACACATGTTGTCTAGAGACATACCAGCCTACAATGACTCTGCAATGCCTAAAGAGGTATAAGGAGCTCTGCAGTGAGAGAATAAACTAAACATCAGATCTTTAAAACAAACAAACAAACATTTAGAAGGGACGTGAAATCTGCTTATGGATACTGGCTGCCATTCCTGAGAGAACACATGAAAAGAAGCATTTTCTTATCCAAAAAACACATCAACTCTCATGAACATTATTCATAAATTCATAAGAAACTTACATGCAGTTAAATTATGCAATCTAAAATTAAAAGGTCTCTACAATTACTAGCCTTGTTTATTACACCGCAGTTAATAGCTACTGCTAGATTTTGATACAAATTCAAAGCCTAATTACACATCATACGAGTTCAACACAGTTCAGAACTATAACCATTTTATTTATTTAATTAATTTTTAGCAAAGTAGCTGTAATGCAAAGTTAAGAAACCACAGATATTGGGCTGTGCAGGCAAACTGTTTTCAAGAGAATAAAAACAATTTAAGCACTCTAGCCCATCCCCTTCCATTCTTACCGTACAGTATCTAATCAATTAATAAACAATATCTTTATGAATGTGACAATGAAAGGCTCATATCTTTTTCAGAAAAGCACATCATCTCCAGGTATCGCTTGCTTTAATTTTCCACTATAATGGACTCCAAGACAAACTAGAGAATGAAGCAACATGAAAGCTCTGACATTGGGTAATCACTGCATCACTGAAAAAGTCTTTTAGTAGGCTGAGGAAAGGCATTGTGAAACCTCAGTCTCTGTAAAAATCTCGATAGTTGTATTATCAGCCCTGGAAAAAGGAAATGTAAATGTATTACTCCCAGTTACGTTGTCAAATGGTTTCGTTGCAATTCTGTTTCACAAGCAATCATCTTTTTTTTTTTTTTCCATCTCCACACAGGCCAACCAAAGATGCTGCTTCAGCAGCTGTGGGCTGTGTCGGGCACCCTTTCCCCCCAGGCTGCAGCGGCCAGCCACCCTCAGGGCACCCACAAGAACCAGGTAGGTTTTAAAAAGAAAAAAAAAAACCGCCTAGCTCTACCTTGCCTTCACTAACTCCTGGTTGTAACTGTCAATAGGCAGCATAGTCATCAGAGGAAAGAGCAGGGATTAGCTTTTCTTAAGAGCAACTCGGGGAGAAGCGCAAGGCACTCACCATGCAGAGAACAAAAATTCTAGTAAAGAGGAAAATTAAAGAGAAGTGGTGGGTGAAACGGCTACATCTGCCTGCAACTCGGAGACTCTGCCACACTTATGGCACCAGGCAGCAGCTCCCAGCTGAGAGTACCAGGTACGGCCATCTCATGCACTCACGAGCAACATTCAGAAGCCCTGAGCAGGCGTTACACACAGCACGGACGTGCATCAGGACAGGTCCAGGTTAATGAGAAGTGAAGGGGATCCTCGAGGCCTCCTTACCCCCGGCAGCGCCAGAGAAGCACCAGCCTTCGGCGAGTCCTGCCCACAGCGCTTCGGGAATGCAGGCACAGCAGTGACGGCATCACCAGCACCGATCCGCCTCCTCTCCTGCTGTTAGGCACAGGCACTGGTTGTGTTTGTTCATCCAAAACTTCTGGGAAATTTTTCCTACTTTCATGTGAAGTAGAAAAGTCTACCGTACACAAAGATAAAATCAAAGATGCATAAAACAAGACTGAAAATATGGCAATTTCTAACTGAGATACAGCACCGCAGCCGGGTGGGGGCTGCAGGGCAGGCGGAGCCCCCCCAGCCGCCCCCCGGCTGCGGCAGCTCCCCTCGGGCAGGCTGCACAGAGCCTGGGCTGGGGGGGCTGGGCAGGAGGAGCCCCCCCAGGCTGCCCGGCACCCTCCCGGCACAGCAGCTCTCCCTCACGGGCAGCGGGAGCCGCCTGTGCCGCAGCGGGTGCCCGCTGGCCCCAGCCCTGGCGCTGGGCACCGCTGGGCAGAGCCCGGCCCCGGCCCCTCGCCACCCGCCCCTAAGGTCTCCGTGTGCCCCGACAAGGTCCCCTCCCCGCCTCCCCCTGCCCCGGCTGGGCAGCCCCCGCTCCCGCAGCCGCCCCGCACGCGCCGCCCGCTCCAGCACCTTCGTGGCCTCCGACCCGCCCTCCCAGTAGCTCCGGGGGAACAGCTGAGCCGGGCAGCCCAGACCTGGACCCAGCGCTCCAGTTGGGGCCCGACCTGGGCAGAGCACAGGGGGAGGACCCCCTCCTCAACCTGCTGCCCACACTCCTCCTCATGCTCCCCAGGGTCCCACTGGCCGCCTTGGCCACCAGGGCACACTGCTGGCCCGTGGGCAGCTTGCTGCCCCCCAGCACTCCATCTTACAGAAAGTAAGAACAAAGGCTTCAAGATCAGCAAAGAACAGCAGCAAGGTTCAGCTCACTCATTTGCCTCCTGCATCATAGGAAAAAAATATCCCGGACAAAAATGCAAGAGAAGGAGAGGATCCACAGGGGCAGCATCTGTTTGGGAGCACTCTGGGGTCGCCCATCACTCCCTAAGCCAGCAGCACTTGGACCCAACAGCCACACACCAGCATGGCACACATTGCTTGTCCTAGTGGTCACACCATGCTCCTGGGGCCAAGGAGGCAGCTCCAAGGAGCCGTGATGCCGTCTTTGGGAGGGACGATCCCCGGCCTTCGAAGGAAAGGATGGGACGCATGTGAATCGCCTGCTCATCTATCACCTTTATGGCTGTGTTTTATAAATGACTCCTGGACTTGCACATACAATGAGATACGCATTACCTCTCTGAAAATAATTATAAGTGAGCAATAAGCCAGGAAAGATTTATTAGTATATCAATAATAATTTAACAGTAATGGAAATACCTAACTGATGCTAAGTGCTAAGCAAGCAAAAGCCAACAGAAAACAAACAGACCAAGGAGCGGCCTGCCACGCATTTTGGGCCACATTTCAGAAGGTCCTGCCACTCAGCAAGAGACTCCCTGGCTTGGGGGGGTCCTTCATGCGCCCCTCCTGCCCACCATGGACCACATGATGGGCGCTCCTTTCAGAAATATTCCTACTGTTGTAATGGCACTACCTACACACTCTGTAACTACCGCTTGTAGTTCCACCAGCTTGTAAAGACCTGCATTGAACTGGTTTGTTTATGCAGGTTTGTGCCATTTTTTCCTGCAGCAGTAGTTCTTTATTTTGAAAAATTTCACCATTACAAACAAAGCCAAAAGTACTTAAGTAAAGGTAGAGAAACAAACATAAGATTAACAGTGACAGCCAAACCAATGTTCTGCAAAATAAAATTAAGCAAACAGTAATTGCACGGAATGAAAGTAAGAGGCATTTCATTTATTTTTGTTTTTTAAACCTTCCCTGATCCTGCCCTGTCTGCCAATCTAGTATTTTAGAATGTCTTACAAAGTCAAACCTTTACTGACATACGATTTTTATATCTGAGCATTTCATCTGCTTTCATTAACAGGCCTGCTTTTTCCAAATTTATGAAAAAATAAATGTTTGATAGCTACCTGAATTCATTTAGACATCTTCAGTAAATCTTTAAAGATTCTTCTTTTTGTTGCTGTGTATTTTTTTTCCCATAGGGCTGAACCATTCAATGTTTTTAGTCTACCATGCTATACTTCCAACAAGGCAAAAATCTGGGAGAGAAAAACATTCCTCGAATTTTCTTACTTGTTTTGTGAAAAGTTTTGCGGACAAGTCCGCCAGTCCCCTGCCCAAGCCAGGGGAGCTGCTGTCACCTGCTCGGATCCACACAGGAAAGAGGAGGGATGCTGAAAACAGCATCCTTCTCCCTCCCTACCTCCAACCAACAGCAAATTTTGCCACCCCAAATTCAGTCATCAGCAGGAACCTGCTGAGGATTCCCAAACGCAGTATATCCAACATCGGAGGGTTCAGGGAAGGGGAAAGAGGCAGGAGAGCTTCTGATGCCCATGGGACACCCCCCAGCGCCACGGGCTGAGGGCAGCAGGTTTCCTCCTCCATGTCCTTCAGGGCCTCACCTGAGCACCCATCTGCAGCTACCAAAAGCAGCCCTGAAGTGTGTCTGAGGAAGAGCAATTTGATGTGTAACCAACCATTTAGTTACGAACATCAGGATTAATTGCTTTCAGGAAAACACCACTTGAATCAACACACCATGAGCCCAGAGCCGGGATGCACACAGAGGATCGTACATTACCCTAATTGGTATTTGATACAAGGCTTGATGGCTAATACTGTCACATTGCAGCAGCACGCATCAATCACTTGTGCACAGCACTTTGCTACGTACTTTGGTAAATGTTATTTTAGTGAAAGAAAAAAGGAGCCAGCTTCTTTCTGAAGAGCCACTGCCTTGTGAACAAGCCTGAAGTTACTGGCTTAAGAAGCCTCCTTTCTCCTTGAAAAATTCATACTCCTTCATAACCCATTTATAGATGGGAATGGGTATTTGCAGGATTTTTTACTACTGAGAGTCTCCAGGCACCAGCACAGACGAGCTCCCCAGGGATCTCTGCAGGGAAGCTGCAACCTGCCACATCCTGCTGCCCTGGGGACAAGTCAGGACAGGGAGACTCAGAAGAGCAAAGAGATTCAAAACTAATAAATGGCAGCTTGTGAACTTCCCATTCCAAACCACCCACTCTTACAAAGGAAGGGCTGTGCATAGCCAGGTCCTTTTAGCAACAGCAGCACCCAGGCAGCGAAGCCTGTCTGTAAGATCTCCACCTCTGCAACAAGCATGTGGCATCTTGAAACGTTGCACTTCCATATGAACCATTGCTATGTTCCACTTACGGAATGGTTTTCTACAGCAAGAACAGTTTTAATGAGTATTTAATTATTGCAAAGAGGTCAGCTAAATTTGACATGGTTGTAAAAATTGATACGCCTCTCTAACAAATACTGTCCTTTATTAAGTGTAATGCAAATTAAATGCAAAAAAGAAATTTTTCTGCACCAAAAGAATCACAGTTCAATTTCCCTTACAAGAAAAGCTATAAAAAGTTTTACATTATGAAGAAAAACACTTCCCCGTCTATGCATGTTGACCTAAATCATGGTGTCTGCATGGTAATAAATCTTGGGTTTATGAATAGTTTAAACTTCCCAACTCGTACAGGACTTATTACAGCCTCCACCATTGTGTCACAAATTACTGCAACTCATGATTTACATAAAAGCAAAAAGGGAAGATTGCCAGTTCCCACAGAGAGTAAATCACACTGGTCTAGTGAGTGATACCTTTTGAATTGTAGGCTTAAGTTGGTCATTTCTGGACTTGCACCCCATAATTGAGAAAATAACTGTAAAATAATGAATAATATAACAAATATATACCTGATTCTTCATGCTACAGTCCGTGACTGTGTTCATCTAACAGAGAGTAAATGACACCTATTTCTGTTCATTTGCAGCGACATTGAGGCACAGGATAGTTCCTCCAGCAAACCACACTTAACAAAAGAGTAAATGAAGCAAGAAAAAGTATCCAGAGCAGCCCCTGGGGGAAAGAACTGTTGTGTGCAGACATTTAATTAGTGACTGGTGGTATGTGAGTACATTGTGTTACTGGCAGTGATGGTGAGTTACACATGCAAGAAGGGGCCTTTCCCATTCCGGTAATACCTCTGCTGCAAGGTGCCAGCAGGCACTGTCACTGTCCTGATCACACCAGCCAGCTGTCACTGGCCAGGCTGGTTGGGGCTGGGAGCAGCCTGGGCTGGGGGGGGGGTCCCTGCCCGGGGCAGGGGTGGGAACTGGGTGGGCTTTAAGGTCCCTTCCAGCCCAAAATGTCCTGTGATTCTATGACACCTTCACACTGTACATCACACTTGCCCATGGGCCAGTAGCATGCCCTCACAGCCAAGGTGGCCAGTGGGACCCTGGGGGTCTCCTTCTGCCCAGCCCCCCCGGCCCAGGCTCTGTGCAGCCTGCCTGAGGGGAGCTGCCGCAGCCCAGGGAGGGGAGGGGGAGGCTGGGGGAGCTCCGCCTGCCCTGCAGCTCCCACCGGGCTGTGATCCATGCACTGCACACCACCGCGAGGGTGAACACCAGCTCCCGTCCCTCAGAAGAAACCCCATTGCCCAGCACCATCAAGAATCACCGCGTGTCCTTACCACACTGAGGCACCTTCCTTGCAGGGATGATCTCTTAGCAATGCCCTAGAAAGAAACAATTCTTCAAAGCCTCCAAATGACTCAACATGTTTTTTTGAACATTGGTAAAGCCAAGTCCTGCACATCGCTCCAGGCTGCTGGCCAGGAGCTGGCTGCCTTTGTCCTGGTCAGAGGAGAGCAGCAGCAGGCACCCACCACGCCAGGAGCCCTGCAGATGCAGGCTGAGCAGGCAGCCACCAGGTTTGTGTGGGGGCTCCTCTCCTCTGGGGCTGTCTGTCATTGTAAATGCTGCTTAATCAGATGAGGATCAGCTGCTTTCACCCCCCTAGAGCTCTGCTGTTTTCCCTATTGAAGGGAGACGGAACTCCGGCAGAAGCAGTAAGCTAAGAGAACATGTGGATTCCACAGGGTCTACAGCCTCCAAGGACACACAGCTCTCCCCTACAGCCAGGTTATGCTCTATGCAATATTATACAATAGCCCAATTAGTCGCTTCCTAGCAAGAGGCAACGTGATCATGCACCAGGATTTGTTGAGTTGCAAGGAAAATACAAGAGTCAGATACTGAAAACAACTTCAAAAGAAATTATCTCATTTCTAATTAAAGGCAAGGAGAAATGAAAATGGAGCCACAGCTGTCAGAAATATATGGGGAAAAAACGAAAGACTCTAATATAAACAGCTACAGAATGTGCCATCGACTCCGTGCCTGCGCAATGGCCACCAAAGGGGTGCCAAGCAGAACAGGGATGGAACACTTGGTTCACAGTGGTACCACCAGGATACCTCTGTCAGAATTTCTGTAGTCAGAAAACATCACTGTCAATTCCCATTCATGAATTAACCATGAGGGTTAGGGCCTGATGGTGAAATCACATCTGATTTGGTCTAAAATGACAACAGGATGATCTGTAGCGTAATAGGTGCTTTTTTAACTTGCAGGCTTTAAATTCTTCAGGTTTTTATTATTTGCATCAAATTTTAAACATCAGCTTTCAGGCCACACACATCCATCTTAATCCTATTAGAAAAAGCTGTCTAAGGACAAAGAAAGGACCATTTATCCTTTCCATAACAGTAACACATCCCATCATTGACTGACCTAATCCAACATTTCCCATCTAAATACACCAAGTGGCCAGCCTATATACCAAAAGTGACAAGTAAAGTAAAGCCGATACAGATTACATCCTGAAGATGCACAGGGAAAATAAAAAACAAAAACAAAGCAAAAAAAAGGAGGGGGAAAGAAAAAGAAGAAATGAGAAAAGGAGGGGGGAAAAGGGAGGAAAAAAGCAGGAGGAGGGGGTGGGAGAAAGAGAAGAAAAATAATGGAGGGGAAAAAAAAGGCAATCTGAGCTTAAACTGAAAAATCTCTTAACAGCAGAATAACTGGAAAATTCAAACTTGTGCCTGGAACACAGTTACGAGTTGCCTTTGCAAACCCAAAGCAACCTACACTTAGAGAAACACACATGTAATGCCTGTAGTAGAGGAAGTCTTAATTTATAGACAGGAGAAGAATCAGATTTAAAAAACATGCCCATCAGCCTGTCCATTAGTCTAATTTACTACATGCAAATCACCATCCCCATACATACCTCATTCAGTATAAAAACCTGTGTTAGTTGCATCCAATCAATGAACTACAATGCGCTGCTTACATGACTCTTACTTAGTCTGGAATTTCCTAAAATACGAATTTCACACATTTCCATGAGTTCTGCCCAGAACGTGTTAGCTGGGCTCTGCAATGAAGCCAGCAGGGAAGTGCCATCCCACCGCTAGGAATCCAAGCAGAGCAGCAGCAGGTTTTTGCCTCTGTCCTGCGCTGTGGATGATCAATGAGCAACACGCAGCACCAGGAATGAAAGGAACCTGTACCTGACTGCAAGGTGACAGCAATTAAAACTGGATGTCAATCGCTGATTCTGAAGCAGTTTTTAAAACAAGTTTTCAGTCACCCCATGCAAAATATGCTAACCATAAAATTAGAAAAAAAGGTGATACTGAAGTGCCACATTAAAAATACCAGAACTGCAAATCTATGGGAGCACACATACATACTTTGCAAACACACACCCACATTATGTACTTATACAGCTGTATTGTGTTAAGCATATACATTTAAAACGTAAAATATTCAACACTGAGGGACAGAGACCCTAGGAATAAATCACAGCATAATGGCAATTTAGGAAAAATCACTCTAACAGAGGTATTTGGAAGGAACAGAAACACCTTTTGTAAAAGCAACCGATATTCCCTTTAAAGTCACTAAAATACCACAAGTGTACTGCAGAATTCCAGAAGTAATTCTTCAAGTGTTTCAGGAGAGTCTACACACCACTTTTATAAAGTTAAACTGTAAGATATTAAAAGGCATCAAATACATATATATATATATATGAATGTGTAACTTAACTTTTATAAAATATATTTAGATTTACTATCACCAAATTATTTTTTCCTAATTTATTAGTTTTTCAAGATGGCAGCTGCTTTAGAACTTAAACCAGAATTTTTTTGCTCTTCCACTTCATGAAAACACGCCCTGGATGTATGGTACCTTCCGCCCAGACCACAAGGAGCCAGATGTTCTGCTTCACCACACCGACTGCTGATCACCCATACCAAAGCAGTTTGTGGACAGAACTGATAATTCTTTCATGCACAAAACTAATAACTCTTCCAAGAAACTGCATCCTACATGCAAACATAGGTTGGTTTAATTAAAGCACTTCATGCATTTTTAATTGCATAAAACCATTTAAAAACTAATTTGTCATTAACAATGCCCTTCTAATACAGATATGTATTAAATTTTTCCTATGGTTTATATTGAAAGCTTGGTTTTCTATGGAATATAACCTCCCCCAAAAGATGTTCCTGGAGGAGAAAACAGCACAACTACAAATACATAGCTGTAAATGTACCAAGGCTTCTTGTTTAACTACAAACACTAAGAAAGAGACTTGCTTGAGTAATGAAAGTCAGAAGAACCATAAAGAAACAGCTCCAATTAAATCAGGACAGTATCATTGCTAATGTCTTCCAGCTTGCAATATATTTCAACGGAAAACAAGAACTGCAAAATGAAAAAAATAAATATATTCATATAATTAAATTAGGCAGCATTTGTCTTGCCACAATTTCCCAGCTGAACCTATATAAAATTTTGGTGAGAACCTTTTTTTTTTAACCTGGGAAACATCACTTTTTCCCAATTCCTGCCATATATTAATTGGTCTTACGGAATTTGCACACAATCTGTACTATGAAGTCAAGAAATTAATTACTCTAAGTGATAGCTAGGATGAATGCACTCACATTAAAATATAATTCTAA
The DNA here is from genome assembly GCF_023634085.1 of Falco cherrug. Classification (NCBI taxonomy): domain Eukaryota; kingdom Metazoa; phylum Chordata; class Aves; order Falconiformes; family Falconidae; genus Falco; species Falco cherrug. The sequence continues at coordinate 42,329,159 of NC_073704.1, read as the reverse complement.
AATTAGCTTGCATTTTACCCTCTCTTCCTTTGCTGGAAGAGCAAAGTAGCATGAGGACATCACTGCAAGTCAGGAATGTTGTAGTTTCTCATTTAAATTAATCCATGAGCTGTTTATCTCCTGCCAGTGAGGCTGGCAGCACAGCCCCACACCAGCAGGAAAGGGAGCAAAGAAAGGAAGGAAACTTGCACTAAGAGAGCAGGCTTACCTAATTGCTCTCGCCTTTATTTGTTCCCCTTTTTATTGCAATATGTCAACTGTCCCACTTTAAACGTGTTGATTAATTCTGATCAAAGCAGTAATTAAAAAAAGCAAAGGTAGGTAACGTGCCAGGCAAAGGGCACAGCAGTAATCCTGCCTGGTGCTCACATGGGCAAGGACAGTGGTGCGACCCACCTAAGGGACAAGCCATCACAAGGGACACAACGAGGTCCTGAAGGCTAGCGCCAGCTCAACCCCATGGGAAGTTAGGAATTTGGAAATACTGCCACATCCATTTTCATCTACTATGGCCCGGCTGGAAATATCTCCTCTAAAAATGGGGCAGGAGACACTATGTGCATGAGTTTCAAAAGAAGAGGGCCTTCCCATACCACCTGCAGAGTCTGAGTTTTCAGAATACAACTAATAGCTCCAGCAGGCATTAAATAAATAAATGAATGAATGAATGAATGAATGAATGAATGAATAAAATAATCTCCTACATTCCATCACTTTGCACTAATCTCTGCCCTTGAAGAACTGATCCCACATGGACAAAGTGCTTGACAGGGACAACGTCAAGGGACGTCGGGAGAAACAATTCTCACCTCAGCAGAGAGAAACACTAAGACTTGAGAGGTCCAGACACCAGCACTGAGGTCTTTGAACTCCCCATAGCACTTAATTTTAGTGCAATTCACACTGTAATCACTCATTTAGATGCAGGAAGGACACAGAAGGGCTTGCTGTGAATTTGGCAAGTGCCCACTTTGTTACTTCAGCAGAACTACCCACTGAACAAAACTATCCCTGAACTCTAACTTATTTCTAAAGTAAAGACGAGAAGAATTTCAACTTTCCCATTAGCCGCAAAAATGGCTGAATAGCAGCCATGGCAAATGTCTGCTCTGGACTTTTGCCTAAATTTAACAGATTATGAATTCTGGGAAGAGAAACAGTCCCTTCCCAAGCCCTAGAACCCTCCTCATGTTGATATTAGATGAGCAGCGTCTTTTTTTAAAAACAATATTTTTTTTTGTATTTATGACGAAACATCTTCCAGTACTCCACTGAAACAAACCAAGCATGAAATTAAGCCTTACATTTGCACACATCTTCTGTGGCCAAATGTAACCAAGATTAACAATTTGGAACGGAGTAACATAGGTCACCCTCTCCTACGGCTGGAAGAAAGTACAAAACTGCCTCCTAAATTAAAAACTTTGAGATCTACACTTCCTCTCCATTTGGCATTTCATATCCAAGCAGGGAAAGAGCCTGCCCACACACCTGCGGAGTTCAGGGTTTTAGAATACAATTTACTATTAGTTCCAGCATGCACAAAGATACAAGTTTATCTACTGGCAAAACCAAAAATAAATGAAATCCAAGACTTCTTATTAGATCTTGCTAACATTAGACAGGAAAATAAAGTTTGGGTGGGATTAATGTAATTTAAATTTACCAGTCAAAGATTAAGAAAGCCTTCCTCTGATTGCTGGAGTGGGAAAGGCACGTCCTGCAGGCACCTACCTCTTGGTACAAAGGTGGCCAGGCAGCCAGCTCCAGTGAGCGCCTGTGATAGGCAATGATACTCCTTTGCTGTATTACAGTCCTTAAAAGGTCTCCCCGTGCTGACCTGCAGTTTAATTTGTGTCACCTTCCAGCACATGTTTGCTTGTTGGATACCACAGGAAAAAAAGACAGGGTATTTAGTGCCCCAGGGAAGAGGGTCACAGATGGCCCCAGCCAGCGGCCACCACTGTCTCTTGGATGGGCACAGGCGCCACGCATGCAGCATCAAAACTGGCCATGAAGTGGCACATACAAATTCCACAACATACAAACAGATCAAAGAAGATTTAAAAAAAAAAAAAAGGACCTCTAATGAGAAGCATTAAGATAACAAAGTTAAAATATTAACAATTCCACAGAAAATCAACCTAGTTTAGAAAAAGGTGAATATAAAGAATTTATTATATATATTATATATAAAATAAATATAATATGTATTATCTAGATAAAGAATATATATACACATAAAGAATAACCAAAGATTTGAAAGATTACAATGGCAAAAATTAATCAAGGCACACAGAGGATGGACAGGGAATGTGCTGTCAACAAAAACAAATTTGTAAAATGCAAAAATAGAAACCCAGCAGTCAAAGATGATCAGATCTCAAGACGAAATTAACTTGAAAGCAAAGAGGGATTCACAGTCAAGGAGTGAGGGCTAGCAAGCATGTGTGCAAGCAAGCAAAGAATAAGAAATTTCCACGCAAACTCAGTTTAATTCTGTTTTAAACATGTGCTTCTACAACTCAGTAAAATCTATTTTCAGCACAGCATGAAGTCTGCAGGAAAACAGACAGACTGCATTTAGCGGATACATCAATATATTTATTCTTCTGAAGAGGTTTTGTGGGGGTGTGACATCTTGTGTGTGTGTGTCAGCAGTTATGTATGGCTGCAACAGATGAGAAAATTGTCAATTTTGTAAAGCATTAGCTAAATTAATGGATGTGTTAGCATCATCATTATGGTAGCATGTAGTACAGGGTCTAAAGATTAAAAGACTTCAAACTTGTCAGCTCCACAAACTACAGGAACAAGTAACTAACACACAACAGTGAGAGTAATTACTTGTGTTGCCTGAAAAGAACTCATTTAAGAACAAACATTTTCAATACAAGGGAAGAAATACTGAGGAAAGCTGTGATATCCAGGGGACTTCCACACAGGCACAGTGAAAGAAAGCAAGCACAAAGCGGCTTGAATTCTTCCTGCAGCACAAAGCAGCTATGTGAATTTGTTTCAAAAGGTTTCAGAAAAGCAGTAAGGAAAAGTAAAATGCAAAGGTTGGAAACTAAATTAAAATGAATTTAGATACTATTTGTTTAATCAGAAGGTTAATGTTTTTCTCCTCACAAGAGACGATAACACTTCCAGGCATTAATAAGCCTCAGCCTACTCCTCTGTATCTGTAAAACACTGCTGTTGGCATCGCGGAGCTGGCTCCAGCCCCAGTTCAGGCTGTGCGTGCTCCGCACGCAGCACAGCAGCCAAGCAGAGCCGAGGCAACGCTGCGCACGGTGCTCCCAGACCCAGAGCCCCAGCCTTCCCACACGGCAGGCGGACACGACCACCCCCAGCCCACTGCCCTCAGGGGGCCGCAGCCACTGCTGCAGAACACTGCCCTTCCCCAGCGCCTCGCTGCCTCGCCTCGTGCCTCGCGAAGAGGTCTAGGGCATGAGCCAACTGCACCCAGTTCTGAGGACTCCTCTTGCAGTGCTCAACCTAAATCACAGGAACGTCAACATGCAGACCAGGGAGGTGTTCCCTGCATCAGTCCTTCTCAGCTGCAACCATGCACACAGCAGACATATCCTGCCTTTCCTTTGGGAGGAAAAAAAGGACAAATCAATCCCATTTGGCTAGACCTGATGGCCTCCTGTGTTTATTCAACCTGCCCAAGCTGGCCAGCCAGAACCACTTTCACCTCCTTCCCCTTTCATTACTTTGTTTCCCCTTACAAAGTTTCATGCATCTAGCACTACTAAGGCCAATGCCTGCGAACAGTCCTAGCTGCTCTCCTAGTTAAGAAGCTGAAGACCTACATTTCAGTGTCTGAAGAAGGATGACTGTGTACTCAAGAAAACACCTTTCCATGAAATGAAAGATCTGACGCCACTTTGGGAAATAACTTCAGAATGAACCTGTGTCAGTTCTGTAGCAGCCAACGCGCCCATAAATAACTCGGTGCTAACATACAGCGAGGTCCAAACAGCATGATGAATGAGAGGAGAAGGACCCTCTGTCTTGTTTGGCAGCCCTGGGGAGAGAGGAGAGATCTGGACCTGAGCACAGCGCTCCTCTCCTCATACTGGCAAGCGCTGCATCTAGAGAGCATCCTTTCCCGAGGATAATTAAGCGGTATACATGTCCTATCGTTTTGCTCTGAGAAAATGCTCATCATGTCATTACGCCTAGGAGGCTAGAGCTCTGGCTGGCTGCCAAGGAGGTGTTGCATGGGTTCATACAAAATATGGTGCTACCAGCACGGGCTCAGGAGCCCTGAGGAATGGGGGCTGCACAGTTACTGGGTGTGTTTCACCCTCTCCTCCTCACAAAGGCTTCTCCTGGGGTCCTGAGGTGCAGAACATCATGATTCAGTACCCTCTCAATCTTCTTACACACTAGAGGACAGGACAGGCAGAAGGATACAAGGCTCCAGAACTGCCAAGGTTAAAAAAAAAAAAAAAAAAAAAAAAAAAAAAAGACTCATTAATTTACAATCCTTTCCTCCTCTCTTCTAAAGTGCATTATGGTTCTGGGCTTTCACCCGCTTGTTTTTATACTGTGACACGAACACCAAGTAACACACATACATCAATCTGTTTGCCAGAAAGAAAATTTTTCCTAACAGACTGCCTTTTTTTTTTTTACCTTCTCCTCACATAACATGGTGACTACATTAGTTAAAATAATTAATCCCATAACAATTTAGCAAACACAAGGAGCACCTAATTGATCAACAGAAGGTCCATGTGCTGAAGAACTAGACTGTAAGCAGATCAAAAGAGAGCATGTCCCAAAACTAGCACATCCCCATCCATCTGTCCCCTCCTGCTCACAGAGCCACCTTGGCACGTAGCAGACCCGTGCTCCTGCTCTCCTCCACCTGCGCCTATCACAGATGGCCCCAGCAACAATAAGGAGGTGAGCAGCTGACAGCAGCCCTCTACCATGTGGAATTAATTATGAGATTATCATCAGGGAATTCCCAGGAGTACTTACCTAAGTCTCATTACCAGCCCCTCAGTTTGTGGGATAAACCACAAGTTTTACGTTTACAACCCAGCATTTTCAAGAGAGCAAACGCTGCATTTCCCACGACACACTGTGGCACGCACTCCTTGCTGTGTCGGAGGTGAAAGGGGCAGCACTTCTCCCAGCTGGTCTCATCAGTGGGCCTCATAGAAGGTGCAGACAGAGCAAATCAGCTAAAAAGAACACATTTATACCCCTCCTATTCACCCGGTTTAAAACCAAGCAAATAAAAACCCCTCCCCCCACCCTACCAACCAAAGAAATCTGAAATTCCATCCTCAAATGCACACCAAAGCACTGAGCTGGACAGGACAGTACCAGAACTACATGCTCAGTATTGTTCTAACGTAGAACTTGTGTTGTAATGCCGAGGGTTTCACGTAACCCAGCCTGTGTACCAATGTTGCCCTTAAATACGGAAAGCTCAAAGCAAAAACCGTTTTTAATAGAGTGTGTTTACAGCTATTTGTGAGCTAAAAGTAACAGTTACACATGAAACTGATGGTAGCATTTATCTATTTACACTGTCTCAAGCAGTTGTTTTAACTGTACTCTGTGTGGCAATTTTGGAAGGTTTTTTCCTTCTTCCATATTTATGGTACAACAATTCTGACCATACGCAAGCAGTAGGAACCCAAAAATAGAGTTGGGAGATCCAAACTGTCATCAAATGCCCGATACTTTCCCTTATTGTAGGTCTCCCTGGTATAATAATTCACATTAGCAATTACACTTTCATTCTGGCAGCAGGTTTTAATTATACCTTACAATACTACAAAAGAAATAGGCTATTAACTTCTACTCCTAAAATTACTTCTTTTTAATTTTAGTTTAGAAATGATCATCTCTCCATTGTGTACAAAAAGCACCCAAATGTCTTCAGGAAAATAAGTCCTAACATCTTTGAAGCTTATTATTTTCTCATCATACCATTTTCGCATTTAGTTAACCTTTAAACTGTTCTTTTATCATTATTTTCCTCTTCCTTCTCCATTTTTCCCTCTGATATCAAAAGAATGCGGGAGTTGCAGAGAATTGCAAAGGGAAGACGAGTCACGATGCCATCAAGGGAAACGCATGAGCACAGACGGGGCAGCGCCTGCGCAGCAATCTTCCCTTTGGCTCAGCGCCCTGGCGCAGGGCTGAGCTCAGCACCAGGCACCACACTGCTAACACCCAGCACACGGGAAAATGCAGGAGGAGAGCAAAGAGAACTGCCAGAGATAGAAAACAATCATGCAAGACCACAGGAACATGGTTGTCTCGCCTAAAGACAGCACAACAGTCTTCAAATCACTACAGGACTGTCACAGGGGGCAAAGGCGCATGAGTTACCCAGCCTCTGCAAAAGAGCAATCCTGCATCTTCTTTTTGCAGCAGGAAAGGCTCAGCTGAAACAGTATCAAAAACCCAAACCTTTTGAAAAGGAGGGTAGCACACTGCTGGAATTGGTTACTTGAGGAGACGGCTGGCATTGCTCATCCCAAGCTGCCAAAGAACCGGACAGGAGACCCAGCCCCTCTGTGACTGCAGAACAAGCGCAGGCAGCGCCAGCAACAGAAAGGAGCAGCCTGGTTCCCTCTCTCCAACCTCACCAGCTCCCCCAGCTTTTCAAGCAAACCCCCCAGCCACCTCTGAGAGCCCAAAAGGCATGTTTGTGATGGGTTATGCTAGTGAATCCAACTAATGGATTTCTCTGAAAACTGCAAAGGCAAACAGGTTACCCTCTGCCCATGGTTCTAGATGTCTGCCCAGAAGCGCAGAGATCAGACCTTCAAACCACAGCTTTAGGTAAAGGAACGGCAAAATTTCAAGTCCATCTACAAAGTTCATTTTACAAAATAACCAATATTCAATGTTTTATAAGATCAGTTTTCTACACTACTAACTGAAAGAATATACATTCATCACACTTACTGAATGAGTAATTTTAGGACATTTTAATGATTTTTGTATTATTTTGGGGTTTTACTCCTTGTACCATAGACTAGCGTTAACAAACAATAAGCCAAAGCCAATTTAGTTTAGAAGTCAGATTTGAGATGCACGACCTACTTGTGGGGAAGCAGTTCTTTCCTCTGAGACTTAGTCTGTCATCATGCCATAAAATGTAATACAAGATAAATAGCATTTACTATTGTAGCATCTGCCTTGTCTAATTTGTGGTTCACAACTCTGGCTTCTTCTTTTTTTAATTATTTTTCCTTTTTCTTTTCTTTTTCTTTTTTTCCAGTACACACTTCGAATGTCAGAGCAACATCTATATCTACAGCAAGTCACAAGCATTCCCAAAATAAAATTATTTCAAGCATAATCATTTAATTTAAGATGACATAACCAGCAGTTAAAAGAAAGTTGAAGAAATCCCCATTGTAATGACAGCATAATGCTTTCCTTTAATACTAGCATCTTCAAAACTGCAACAAAGCAACAAGTAACATATAGGAAAACTTTTGTGCATTTTCTACAAAGAAATATTTATCTACAGGTAGACTCAAGCTTCCTAGCAATTGTCAACATAAGAATGAAAAAATAATAATAATAATACTCCAACTACTCTGTCCTGGTTTCAGCTGGGATAGAGTTAATTTTCTTCTTAGTAGTTAGTACAGTGCTGTGTTTTGGCCATGATGTGAGAACAATGTCAATAGGACACTGATGTTTTTAGTTGTTTCTGGGTGATGTTTATACTAAGTCAAGGACTTCTCAGTTCCTTGGGCCCTGCCAGCGAGAGGGATGGAGGGGCACAGAAAATTGGGAGGGGACATGGCCAGGACAGAGGACCCAAGCTACCCAAAGAGGTATTCCATACCATATGGCATCATGCTGAGTATATAAACGGGGGCAGGAAGAAGGAAGGGGGGGACATCTGGCACTGTGGCGTTTGTCTTCCCGAGTAACCGTGTGATGGAGCCCTGCTGCCCTGGGATGGCCGAACGCCTGCCTGCCCGTGGGAAGTGGGGAATGAATCCCTTGCTTTGCTGTGCTTGTGTGCGCGGCTTTTGCTTTACCTATTAAATTGTTCTTATCTCAGCCCTCGAGTTTGACATTCCTTCCCGATCCCCCTCCCCATCCCTCTGGGTGAGGGGGGGTGAGCGAGCTGCAGCATGGTACCTGGTTACCGGCTGGGGTTAAACCATGACATACTCATACAAAAGCAAACAAAAAATACATCCAAAACCCCAACCAAACAAAACCTATACCTCTACTTTCTTTTTGGATGTATGCAAGTGCCTCCAGCATCCATCTCCTCCCCTTCAGTAGGGTGCATAAGGAAAATGAACTGTTGCCGCTCGGCGTGCATAACAGAACAACCTAATTACTCATTCTTAAACAAAAGAACAAAGGGATTCTTGAAGTATAGGAAATATAAATATAAATGCTTTTTACACAGCATATATTTCAATTTCATTGTCTTGTCATGTCATATTAAATGGATTAAAGTATAAAACACTCAGTAATATACAGATACCTAAATAATGAATATCATTAGTTACAGTATCCTTGAGGAAATTAAATTAAATGTGTGAATGAATCGTTTATCAGCGATACAGATCTTTAACCTTCAAAACAGAAACAGATCTTTTAGTAGTCAAAACAACAACAACAAAAAGCCAACAAAAGCCACTTCCTAGCCCATTTTTTGCTCAACACAGCTACTTTTACGTTTCTCCTTGAAGGCGACAACCCCAACACTTCACCCTGGCCACCCCAAGGCTAACATCAGCCCAAGGAGAGCGACATGTCCCACTGACCCACCCTGCCTGCAATGGAACCGCAGCCCGGTGGGGGCTGCAGGGCAGGCGGAGCCCCCCCAGCCGCCCCCCGGCTGCGGCAGCTCCCCTCGGGCAGGCTGCACAGAGCCTGGGCTGGGGGGGCTGGGCAGGAGGAGCCCCCCCAGGCTGCCCGGCACCCTCCCGGCACAGCAGCTCTCCCTCACGGGCAGCGGGAGCCGCCTGTGCCGCAGCGGGTGCCCGCTGGCCCCAGCCCTGGCGCTGGGCACCGCTGGGCAGAGCCCGGCCCCGGCCCCTCGCCACCCGCCCCTAAGGTCTCCGTGTGCCCCGGCAAGGTCCCCTCCCCGCCTCCCCCTGCCCCGGCTGGGCAGCCCCCGCTCCCGCAGCCGCCCCGCACGCGCCGCCCGCTCCAGCACCTTCGTGGCCTCCGACCCGCCCTCCCAGTAGCTCCGGGGGAACAGCTGAGCCGGGCAGCCCAGACCTGGACCCAGCGCTCCAGTTGGGGCCCGACCTGGGCAGAGCACAGGGGGAGGACCCCCTCCTCGACCTGCTGCCCACGCTCCTCCTCATGCTCCCCAGGGTCCCACTGGCCGCCTTGGCCACCAGGGCACACTGCTGGCCCGTGGGCAGCTTGCTGCCCCCCAGCACTCCCAGGTCCATCTCCAGAACACGCGTGTCCCAGTGGGAAGGACCCACCCAGCTCACCCACAACACGGGACACTGGTGACAGAAACCACCCCAAGCCCCACAAACACCCAGTAGCGCTTCCCTCAAGCAGGTTACGAAAAGCAATTCAAGACTACCAGCATGCTCATACCAACCACTAAATCTGCCCGTATCAGAATCACGGCACATTCGACTCAGAATTATGACTTCCAGTGAATAGCAAAATGAGGCAAATTGACATTTTATGAAGTTTAAAATGGGATCATTTCATGCAGTTAAATTTTAGGACCATCAAAAGTGGAACCAACTGCTGAACCCGCCAGCACCAAGTCCCAATACGCCGTATTTAAACTTATGATTTCCACCGGCGTAGCAAATGAGGGAGATTGCCGCTATATAAAGTCTAAAACAAGAGAATTTAACACAGTTAAATTATTCCTAAACCATGAAAGACTGACAAGTTTTTATTACAAAGGGCTCTTATCACTTAATGAAGGGAGTCTTTTATGATTAAAGTTTTATTTGGTTTTCAGATATCAACATTACACAAAGAACATTGTTCTTGTAACTCAACACATTCTGGAGAGCAGAATTATGTCAGTGCAAGAGCCTGTGATACTTACAGCTGAATTCACTAGAATAATTTTGCAGGGTGCTGTGGAGGTCCACATGGTTTTGGTTTGTGTTTTGGGTGGTTTTATGGGGGTGGTTCCTGGCGGGGTTTTATGGTTTGGGGATTCTATTCAAATGTTGCTTGTCACAGTCCCTGCACACTTTTATGGACCTCAGCGGAACCATGACCTATCCCTAAGGACAGAGCCTGACCTCCGGCCTGGCTCCACAATACAAACTTGGACAAAACACTTTCATCGTTTTTGCCGAGATGGCACCACCTCCATGCAAGTCTCACAATGTTAAGCACTAAAAAGCACTTGAGGGCTTTAAAGGTTGTGTGGCTGGAAATTTGACATTTACTAAATAAAATTCTAGTACAATGCAAGCAACACACTGGTAAAGCTAAGCAGCAGCATCCCATTGACTTCTAAAGTTACATGCACTGAAAAACTGCAATTCAATAGAGACAGGCAATCACTACTGCAACGAAAAATCACCATACAAAGCAGAGATATCCACTGTAAATAAACTGGGTTCATTTATTTCATTACTACCTTTAAGCACTCCTTGCTCTTCATAAATATTCTCAATATTTGTTGCTCATAAATTCCTTGATTTCCCTCACCTACCAGACAGCTCACATATACATATAGCCAGAGCAAAACCTGACCTACTTCTAAAAAAATTTAAAAGACACTTCTCTCTGAGTATGTGGCTCCCGGGGAATACCTGGGGGCAGAAACCACCAGCTCATAGGTCCCATGCAAGCTTAGCTCTGCTGCCTCGGAGCACTTACCGAGGCATTACCACCGAAGCCAGACACTCTTGCTGAAGTCCTCGCACGATAACCGAAGGCAAAGCAAGTGTAAAAATGCAAGCTCTAAATCATCCTTGCAGTGTGACAGGGCCACGGCACTTCTCAATGTTGGCCAACACACCAGTGGTCAGGTATTTTACTTACTTTATGCAAGGCATGACTCAGTATGCTGCTAGTTAAATGAGTTGAATCAACTGAATAGAAGCACAATAAAATAAATCAGAAAACATGAGCAAAGCTATATATTCCCCCAGTACCAGTTTGTGCAAATTAACGTGGTGTCCTGCACACATGAGGATCTCTGCATCCTATCTAATTCCACTTTGTCTTAAGAGGGATTCTGGATTTCAAAGGACTGATCCACAAAGAACTCGCTGCGTGATAATGGCATAATACTCCCAAAAGGTGCACAACATACATTTCATAATAAGCATTCAGTGGAATAGGCCTACATTTGCCATTTCCTATAGGAAAATATAAAGAAGCTAGAAATTATTTACTTTGCCTAAAGCTGGGAAGGAGAAGAAAAATAAATAAATCAAGTTTTATCATTACTTTTGGTGTATTAAAAAAGAATGCAATGAAATATTAATCTGATGCAGCCTTTCTACTATTGTAGTTCTTATACAAACTGTACACATGCTCATGTCTGCATGTTTTAAGTGCCCATTTAAAATATTTTTTAAAAATACACTGTAAGACAACGCACATACAAAAGGAAGTGAAATTCCAAAAGAAATGCATTAGAGATTTTGCAACAGGAAAAAAACAATAAACCTCCCAACGCATTACACACCTGTCCAGACGTACTCGCTAAAATGTACTCCAAACCCTATTAAGCTCAAAACACCGACCGAGCAACAGTTCTTTGAAAGAGAGACTCAATACAGATTTATATACCCTTTCTGAAAAAAAATCCAACATAGATTTTAAACTGAGGGTCCAAAAAGAAGTTCTCTGCGCAAACCTGTCTCACACTGTGCTTGGCAAATATTTGTAAACAGCAACTGTTAATTAGTTATGAAAAAAACCTGCGAACTCAGCACAGGTTTTCAACCATTTAATGACCGCCCAATGTCAAAGGAAGTTAAAAATTCTGTTTGAATAGAAGAAAAGAGAAGCTAAGCATCAACGTATCTTTACATTTCTGAAAGCAGAATGCTCCTTTGAAAAACAAAATACACACCCTTTAACTGTACACTAGTCTTTCTGATTTTAGAATATTCTGTAATATACTATAGTAAGTGTATTCTTTCAGCATAGCATATCAAAAATGTGTTACTGAGCACTGCAGTTTCACAACACGTGATGAGCTGCTGTTTAAACTAATATAAATTATTTTCCATAAATTTTTTTTGTGTCTTAATAGTACTGTAGTCAAACCATAGAAGTAGGCATTCTGCATACCAAAAATATTCTCCAATGATTAGATTTAAATTATCTAACATCTAAGAGCAAGCTGTGCAAACCACAGAAAAGGAAATTGCTGAAAAGCCAAGCCAAATTTTTCCAGGAATAATTCCACCAGTTTCAGGCAGCACATGGACAGCTTTCTAAAAATTCCTGCCTCTCATGGAAGAGAGGTGTAGAACACTGCAACATACTCTCTCTTCAGTAAGAAAATCCACACAGCACGCTAATTCCATTAACATAGCGCTAGCTTTATGTGTAAAGAAGTGGAAAACATCAGTATTGACTGAGAGAACCTTATTAAAAAGGGGAAAAAGTTGTGAATTAAAAATCGGCATACTTAGTTCTCCAAGCCTTTGAGCAAAGCTTTACTTATAACTGAATTTCATTTCTTAATTTGTACATTTGTACTAGACTTACCTACAAAATTTATATTGTAATTCCTCTTAAAAGGTTTCTTTGCTGGTCAAATATTTGTAAACTTTAAAGTGGATACTACTTCCTCTTCATGAAAGATGACTTTGTAGAGATGTTGCATCTCTGTGTGCTGAAGATTAGTGAAAGTACTAACACAGAAACAAGGAACAGAACACATGTTGGAAGGTCTGGATGGTCACACTCCAAACAGTTGCGGTCAACGGCTCGATGCCCAAGTGGAGACCAGCGATGAGTGGCATTCCTCAGGGGTCGGTACTGGGAGCAGTGCTGTTTAACATCTTTGCTGGCAGCACGGATGCTGGGATGGAGCGTACCCTCAGCAAGTTTGCCAACAACACCAAGACACAACGAATGGGAGGGATGCCATCCAGAGAGACCTTGACAGGTGGGCCTGTGCAAACCTCATGAAGTTCAACAAAGCCAAGTGCAAGGTCCTGACCCTGAGTCAGGGCAATCCCAAGCACAAACACAGGCTGGGCAGAGAATGGACTGAGAGGAGCCCGAAGGAGAAAGACTGGGGGTGGTGGTTGACAATAAGCTCAACATGGCCCAACAATGTGTGCTTGTAGCCCAGGAAGCCAACCAAATCATGGGCTGTATCAAAAGTGTGGCTAGCAGATCAAAAAAAGAGGATTGTCCCCCTTGTACTCGGCTCCTGTGAGACCTCCACTGCAGTACTGTATCCAGCTCGGGGGCACGGACCTGGTGAACTGAGCCCAGCGGGGGCCACGGAGATGGGCAGGGGCTGGAGCCCCTCTCCTGGGAAGCCGGGCTGGGAGAGCTGGGGCTGTTCAGCCTCGAGAAGAGCAGGCTCCGGGGGGGCCTTAGAGCAGCTCCCAGCGCCTGAAGGGGCCGGCAGGAAAGCTGGGGGGGGCTTCTTACAGGGGCACGTGTGACAGGGCACGGGGGTGGCTTTGAGCGCAGAGAGGGCAGATGCAGGTCAGAGATCAGGAAGAACCTCTCCCCGTGAGGGCGGCGAGGCGGTGGGCCAGGCTGCCCAGAGCAGCTGTGGGTGCCCCATCCCTGGCAGTGCTCCAGGCCAGGCTGGATGGGGCTGGGAGCAGCCTGGGCTGGGGGGCGTCCCTGCCCGGGGCAGGGCTGGGAACTGGGTGGGCTTTAAGGTCCCTTCGAACCGAAACCATTCCATGGTTCTAAGATGTGTTGCACACAATGTGTGTGCAAAAGGAGAGTGTACAACGTTTCGCTTTGGGAAATGACTTCTGCGAGGGTCTAAAGCATGCATTCAGTTTTCAGTTACTCTGCCAAAATGCTTCCATTTCCAGAGCACTACTACAGATTTTTTTTGCACACAGATCAGCTATGGAGTGTGTAATTAATGTCGACTCAAGGGAGGAAAGGGCTATTTCTGTCACAGCTAATACCAGGCGTCCTCACAATAGGATTCGATCCTGCCACCGGGATACAAACACGCTCAAAACAGACATGAACCTACAGCACCTCAAGCACAGAGGGAGAGGTGGAACTGCAGATCAGAGAACAGAGCCCGTTACAATAATTCCAATTTAATTTCATGTAAAAAAATTTTAAAAGGGAAGAGAAAAAAATTAAATCTTGGGCAGATACACTCAGCATTATAAGGACAGAAGCAATTTAGGAGTTAAATGCTTCCAATTTATTTCCAACTCTAACCAAGCCCTAATAATAATATCATAAAACAGAACGCAAAAAGATGAATTTCCACATTAAAATATTGTAGGATTATATCATGCTTTAATTAAACCTGTACAATACTGAAAGTAAACAAAGTTTCAGACAAGTCAAGAAAAGCCAGTCAGGAAAGAGACCAATATGTGAGATCTAATTAGTGACAGCAGCTCATCGGAGCATGCGTAAAACAAACTTGAGCTCAGCCTGCACTCACTGATCCCCTCAACCTGGGCAGTTAAAAAAGGAAACAATATAAATCTTCAGTGTTGTAGGAGAACACTGAAAGCAGAGTGAGACGTACTGCTAGAGCACTCTGCTTTTTTTTTAAAAGGAAAAAAATCCAAAAACTAATAGAAAATGTGTAAAACTACTTTGAGGCATGAACTGGGGGTTATAGAGTATTTGCATTAACAGTTCTATGTGTAAGTATATCAACGAGTGAAAAACAAAATCTCTTTCTGTACATTTGCAGATAATTTTTAAACAGTTTGAGTACACTAATTAACTGATTTTATTTTGCTGTTTAGCCTAAGAAAAGCTGTTAGGTATTTAGAGTAAAATTCAGTATGGAGGTGTCATACCACGTTGATGCAGAAATTCTCTGTAATGCGCTATTACACCACTACCATACAACTTAAGTCTTGAAATGCTTCCTAGTTCCCTTCCCATTAAATGGCATGCCCTTTTTAGCCAAATACTAAAGGTAAATGACACCTTTCTGCCACTACTATTTCACATATCACAAAAGGCACAAAGTACCAGATGGTATTATTAATCTCATTTATAGGAACACATTTTCTGCATGGCAACCCAATGGTAAGAACCTGTTTTGGTTTTTGCTTATTTGTTTTAATAGAGTAGAATCCCAAGGACAAGAAGGATGACATTGGAATGGATTTCACTCTGATTCTTCAGTCTTTATTATGCAAATGAATGCTCACTTTAGCTTGTCAGATTTGGCAATCAAGGCCCTGGAGAACGTCTGTAGCTAAAAACTTCCATTACCGCACACAGGAATACTGCGCATGACATCTACTAAAAACAGCCTCAAAGGATGGTATTCAGATATATAAACAATCATGCCTTCACAATAGATATTATGATTTCTAATTATTATTCAAATTCCATACTGCACCAACAACACAATTTTAAAGTATTTCTTACTGATAAAACCAATTGTTTTTATTTCAAAAGTTTCCCCAAAATTCCCTATCATCCTGCTTCAGAAAAAAAAAAATTGCAGTCAAAAATGGTGGCTTCAAGTTAGCATAAAACCCACTTCTCTTCCTTTGCAAAATAGAAAAGCTGCAGCACATGACAACTTAACTTGGTGTATCCCTTATTATTCTGATGCCTTCTCAATAACCCTGATTTCTTCACTGTTTTGTTGTATTGCTTAAACCCTATACAGAACTTGTTCAAGATTAAAAACTACTCACCTGTGCTGAAGTTTCAAACAGTAAGGAAGAGATTCAAATATACCATGTAATGTGTAGAACAATTTGAAGGTTATTTAAAACTGGGCTAAGAAGGGCTGATGGCAGTCAGAGCTTCACATTTTTAAGGCTCAATTCTTGCAGACTTGTGTACACCGACACTATCTGCAGAGCTTTCCTGAAATTCATTCACAGTTTGGAAGTGTAGTGTCAATAACAGGAAGAGAGTCATAATTTTTAGACAATATCCACTATAAGAGCGTCTGATGATAGAAGTACACGAGGTTTTCATGAATCCTTCTTAATTTTCATAAAACTATTTACTCCTGAGGTATCGACTGTCAATAAATTTTGTAAGCAAGTAGGTCTAAATGGTGACAGGTACTTTGCAAAAAGAAAAGATTGTGCCCAAGTAGGGTTTCCAGTAATCTTATGATTCATCTGTTGAACATAAAAAGTAAACCAGAAAACCTAAAAATCTTCAAAGTGGCTGGAAACCATATTCTGCCATTGCCAAAGGAAAGTATCTCTTCTAAAATTCTGGGTTTCTGTTAATCCTCATAAGAATGACTTGAAGTTTCCCAACACAGCTAGAAAACTGGCTTCTTTCTCCTGCCTTACAACACAAACAATTCATATATCTTGCTATCAGAATAACTGTAACTGAGAAAAGTACTAGTTACAAAGCAAAATCAAACCACTCTTATACTGCATACAGGCACATGTATATACAAGCATCCTCAGCCACTCATGATTTTAAACTGGCTGTCTCTGAAATAAAAAATTGTCAAGTGCAAAGCATCTATTTCTGGGAAGGATAATACATTTTCCTGCCTATCTTGCATATTCAACTAGCAGTAAGATCATTTCCCTTTAATTAAATTTTCAACTTTTTGCAGGTTCCTGTTTTTGAACTGAAGATTATATATTATACCTACACCACTAAAACCACTAATATTTATCAGTCTATCAGAGAGAGCCAATTGTTAGCATTTACATGAAAACTATTTTTCTCTTGTACCATTAAGACATAAAAATTTAAGCTGTTACTGGAAAAATACACACATTTATTAAATACATGCAGTCCTAACTAGCAAGACGCGCCTATGTCCACACTTCATTCATGAGCTCTGCCTTAAAACTCCTGGTGCTGTGATGAAGCAATGAAACAACACCACAAAAAACTTAACTGAAAATGCAAAAGAACAGCAAGTTAAATTTAATTTAAAGGAATAACAAATGGTACAACCTGGTAAACTATACCCGCTAATGAAGTTCAGATGAGCTAGGGCAGTCCTCTTATACCCAGGGCACCGGTCCCCTGGAAAACTCTTAAACAGGCTTTATGAGGACAGCTGGAAAGTACTTGAATATCAGGGACAATGTTGTCAATGTGACATAGTTTTTAAACTTCAGAATGGTGTGGATTATTCAAGAGAAAATGCAAAAACAAACAAGGCAAAACCCCTAATTGTTTATACCCTTCTTACTTAAAAGTCTGAAGTGTTATGTAAAATTCACAGTATTTTGTTCATACCTTTAGGATACAGGATAGACCCATGCAATGCAAGCTTTTCACACCAACAATTTCTCTCCGAAACATCAAGCAAAAAGAATCATTATAAAACCCTTAATATATCGGGGGAAAAAAGAAGAAAAAAAAAAAAAAATCACATTTCAAAAAATAATCCAGGGACTGACAACTGCACGTTTCTAGACAGCTTTAAAATGCAGTCGTACCACATACTACACTAGAGTTATCCAACTTTTGGCAGCAAGGGAGAACATAAATCTCAATTTTGTCACTACCATGTCATTTTTCTGTCAGCTACTACAGATGGAAAGTACTTTTGACATCTTCCAATATTTCTATGTTTACTGTCAACAAGCTAAAAGTGCAGTTTTCAATATCTACTAAACAATTCCCCTAGATATTTGTACACTGAAACTAAAATCGCAATTCAGCTCAGAAGGCTGGACACAGTTAAGATACTACAGCAGGACTGTGTGATATACAAAAATGCCAAAACGTATTTTCATACTACAAACCTCATTTTTTTAAAATTTTATCAACTTATTTGAACAAATGCAGTATGCTTCACACATAAATAAGTCAGCAAGTTTTCCCACTAGCACTGAAGATTTCCACTTTGGTTTCTAACACAACACTCGTTTAGACAGATAAATGTTGAAGATAAGGAAGGTATTATGAATATCAGTAAAGTATAAAAAAAGGTAATATTTTTCATTTCTACCAACCTTTGATGGATAGATTTTTTTATTATTTGGAAAGGTATCATAGTTTTTACTTCAATTTAACCACAGAAGTACTAACAATATTTCAGAACACCACATACATAAGGAATGACATTTTTTCCCTGGCCAAATTTTCAGTAAATTCTTAAGCAGTATAAAAGCAATGAAAAAAAAATAATAAACCTTTCTGGTCATACAGAACCTTTCACTGGGCAGGAGGGAAGGATGAGTGAGAGGGCAGGACCTTCTCTGGCCTGAGCAACTCTTGTAGCTTAAGCATGCGTAAAGTGTAAGTATATGCACATGATACTGTGTATAGTGTATGAACATATAGATACACAGTATAGAAACACTGTACAAGTTAACTCTTTCATCATTATTCCTATTTTCTCATTAAGTATTTCTTGGGTTAAATACCTTCAACAATAAACCTTGAGGTAAACCTTATCCATACAAAAAGAATTAGGAAAGCAACACAAAACTGTGGAAATTATACCTTGTGCAACCAGACTTCCACGGGAGCGCAAAGACTTGGGAGAACACCGTTCCCTTCCTACTCTACTGTCATGGCAAAGTACTGTGCATAACCATCAACGCTTTCTGTACGTCAGGCTGATCACGTACAACAATTTGATCAAACAAGCCCACGTTTTGATTGGGGGGGGGGGCGGGAGGGGTGATGGTGGTGTTTGCTTTCTGGAGTTAGTGGTTTTGGTTTTTTAAGCTGGATCCCTTGAGGATGAGTCCGTGTATTTCTCAGTGTCAGAAACAGGAGCTGTTTCCCGGTTATGGCACTGAGAAACACACGTTCCTCTTTCTCCCATTACCTCTGGCCTTACCTAAAAGCAGTACAGACGGGAAGCATAACCCGCCTCCAGTACTGCAACCATCACCATCCATGTGGCATGGAGCAAGCTTGGGAATCACCCGTCCCATGCAGTAGCTAGGGGACCTGCAGAGCTGGGGGAGCAGTCAGAAGCTTCTGGTGGCAGAACTCTGGAAAAATGAGAAATTCCAGACCATGTGGCTGATTATTTGTTTTTCAGGAGATCAGAAATTACTGAGAAACAGCTGCTGCGGTGGGGATGGGGGAGTTCCCCTTCTTCTTCAAAGGAGGGAAGAGGTTATTCAGGGTCTGTCAACACTTTCACTTGTTCCATGCAATACCCACAGCTGCACAGACAGACTATGTATGTACCATTCAGTACACAAAAAGCGGTATAACAGAAATACCATTTCCAGGAGACACAAATCATAGTTGCAAAGATACTTATTTACCAAGACCCATTCCACAACAAACAAGTCCTTCGTTCTGCCAAAACAGCTTGGCAGTCATTCTTCTAACGTCCAGTATTTAAAATATCTAACAATAAAAGTTAACGGGAAGTTATGGAACAATAGGAAGAAATATCTGTCAATTCATCCTCAAATCGGAGTCCACAGTGTGCTAGAAAACATGACATTTTCTGGCTGAAGCTTGTAAGTTCAAACAAGACAGCAGCACATCTCTCAGTAAGACAGCCTCCATTTTTTTTTTTTTTTTTTTTTTTTTTTAAGTTTGCAATCAGAAAAAGATGTCTGCTATGGCAGTTTTCCCTCAAGCTTTAGAAATGCTTTTTTCCTTGAACTGTGCGATGAAGATCTATAAATAAACTTAATGTGTTTTCACAATATCCAAATCAGCACTTTAAATTTTATTTGTCAACAAATTTGTGAAAAGATTTTAGTGCAATGTACATACTCATCCATCCATCTATTAAATCTTTATGGTATGCTATTAAAAATATTTGCTACCATTGTTATTGCAGAGAGTCCAATGCATACAGTAATCTGACAGATAAACATGTTACTATGGAAACTACCCAAATGAATGCCTTATTTTCTAAACTTGGCCAAAACCCCAAACTTTTATTGCAGCATCCAAATGTTTCATTCACTTGCTCTATATGATCATAACACAGACCTTTTCTTTTTTAAAAATACATAAATACATTATAGGATTTGAATAAATGAACCTTCCTCATACTGAGTTTTCTTCAAAATAACATTTCAATTATTTTTACAGATTTCATGACAAATCCATTTTGTAGCACTTGAGAACATAGTTAACACCACAAACAAAAATTTGCATAAAGGCATTAGACACCAAAATAATGTTAAAGATTTGTCACCACTTCATGAAAATTTAAAACACACATTAACAATACAAAGCTGCATTAAAAGCATTATTCATGTAGCAAAGACAAGCACTCAAACTTACAATTTTGTCTCATTACTCATATACAGTCATTTTAATTAATCACACTTTCTTTGCAATTACTGTTTCAATCACAGCACATGCTCCCCATTTTATTATTTAGAGCGCAATATTTCACTTACCCCTAGCTCACTACACATTTTACTCTTAATCTGGACAGAAAAGTGCCAACAACAACTGTTTTCAAAGACAGCTTTCCAAACAGAAAACACTAAGTTTAACTAACATATTTGAAATTGAAATTAAAAATTAGAGGATTTTCTGCATTCAAGTCCTTCTCCATTTCAAATTCCTTAACCATGAATGAAAGAAAAACACTAAAACAAATGCATGAAACCCTCTCTTTGCCTCCAGGACATGTTCTTCCTGACAAGATGCCTAGAAACAAACTAAGATCCTCCCTCTCTCAACTGCTGCACCAGGCACAACAAACCAAACGCCCTCCTGGCACAGCAGAAGCTTGTGGGGGTGTGATAGGATTCTCTAAGAGCATTTGAGATGATGGATGGAAGGCCATGCATCTAGCCAGACAGATCAAGAGAGATGAGGTCTTTCCATTTTCCAGTTACGTTCCTCCTCCTATCCACAGCAGCTTAACAAGAGACGCTGCACCTCAGAGTACAACCTCCCTGCTAACACACTTGCCCCCAGGTTGCAGTCAGGCTGGGGAACATCTCACGGCACCTACCCCAAAGGGATGATGGTCTCCATTCAGTTCATAGTAAGGAGCTGCAGTGAGGAGGAGGCTACAGCAACTGTGAAGCAAAGGTCTTGTGGGCATTCAGAATTACCCTAATTAGCAGAAAATTAAAATAAAGCTTAATTGATAAGATGCCAGGCTGTCAGATTGCCTTGGCTTAGAAACAGTCTGTAGCTTTTTCAATACAGCAGCAAGACCCAGCAGGCACAGTTTATCAGACAGTAACCCACACCTGCGTGCCACAGAATGCAGATGAGAAGCAGGGTCTTCTGGGACAGAGCTCTGCTAAGAGATCCTCACTGGTCACCTGCAGACACCTGCTCTTTTTTTTTCCTCCCACAAAAAAAGAGCACTGCCCTTGCAACATTTGGCCATCTTACTAGACAGGTTACAACGTCCTTGGTGGCAGCTGGCTTTATGATGATGTATGTAGGCAAATAACTACAGCTGCAGTAATATAGGCCATTTGTGGATTTATTCAAGACGCAAAACCCTTCTCTCAGCTTTTTAGGATTACACACTGAATATTTGTTCAAAAGCACTTCATTTGTGTGTTTGGAGACCAAGACTTCCAGAGTCAGTAAGAATCCATTTACAATCACAAAGTTGTGGAAGGCAACAGAAGCAGTACAGAGAAAACTCGAGCTATTATTTTTTAATTAAAAGCATCATGGCTTCAGCTTTTACTTACTGTACCTTCTTCATAAGATCCCTTTTCATGGTGCAGGTTGCAATTTTAATAGCATTCCAGTATTGTTTAAACGTTTCCTTCATTGTAAGCTCACTGTGCTGAGTAAACTGACTTCTAGACTGTGCATTAAAAAGGCTTCTGCCTTTAATAAAAGTGAGGCTGTTTCTTCAAGCAGACCTGAAAGCATCCTGTCCTGCCAGCTGTGAGTACTGTACATTTCAGAAGAACCATCTGCTAGGAATATTAGATTGAACATGATCAGTTCACAAGATGAGAAAGACTGCCTTCGCAGTCTCTTCCTTGGGTAGCCACCTTTCCACTTGGTGGTCATCGTGCCCATTCATTGCCCCGGACTCTAAACAGGGCTAGATACAGTCCCACACAGACACAGCGGGAGAACCAGCTTTTCTGAAAGAACTAGACCTGTCCTTGAGAAAAGCTGCCATTAATACTAACGCTGAACATGACTGAGTTGGACAATTCTTCGCTGGAAGCCAAAGAAATACATACTGCACTGACATGGAGCAGAAGAGCCCGAGACAAGCAGAGACACCTGACAGACCAAGCACTATTTTCTCCCGTGTGATGGCTGAATCCACAACAGGCTCAGGTTGTGGTAAGGGTCCTCCAACAGGCAATACAATGCTGTGCCTCCCATCAGTTTACTCAGTGCCGTGTTCCTGAAGTCCTCATGCACACATGCTACAGGGTAAACACTATGGCCATCTGGCCTTTTTCGGACTTGCCAACTTGTTTCTTCCCTTCAAAGCCCTGCCTAAGCAAACTGCTGACTAGTGCACCTTGGCTCGCAATGTTTTAAATCCTTAATCAGCTCCGACTCCTGCCTGTGCAGGAAGAAAAGAGAGGAAGAGACACAAAGAGGAAAGAAAAGCGAGGAGGACCCTCTCCCCAGACTGCTCTCTCCTGCCAGGAGCACTACTAAGTGCTGCCCTGTCCCCTCTTCCACTAGACAACATGCATTTTATTTGCATTTGGGAAGAAGCCAGACTGAGTTTCTAACTAATGTGATGCTCTCCATAAAACCTGTACCTCTCGTAGCCCTTCTGAAATGGCTTAGGCACAGTTAGACCTACCCTGAACCTCCTGAAATGCAAGGCAAAATCTCCATGCATCCCAGCAGGCTGCTGTAAGACTCCAGACGCCTCCGGGAACGGGAAGGGACTGCGATCCTGTTTCCAAGTTATTGACCGCTCTTCAAAGAGCTTCCCCGTAGCCTGTTTGACACGCATCCTGGGAACTTACTCCTCTGTCACCTCCAAGATTCATCAGACAACGCTGCCCAAATGACACCACATTAGGGGCTCCAAGGTGTGTTTGAAGACCTGCACTAAACATTAGGAGAAAGCGGCAGCAACAGAACTCTGCCCTTGGGGTGCAGGCCCTGAACCAAGCGGCAGCAGAACTGCTGACCGTCACTTTCAAAGTTTCTGCATGTGCCCCTGACAAACAGAGACTGCTGAGAGGCTGCCCAAGCCCAATCCTGATTTTCTTCTAAGGTAGGAAGTTTAAGAAATAAATGTTTTCTTTCAATAGTGGCACAAAAATAGATGCAAGTAAAGATGACTTGACTAAAAGCCAGCTCGGGGTTGATTAGGATAACACTTGCAAGTTGTTAAGCAATACCACTAACCCAGCTCAGTGACAGCTCATTTTTATAACACTCAGCTTTTATACTTGTCACTCGTGCGCTTAAAGGTGTACAGGGAGACATCAGAGGGGGATTTCTGACAGCTGTGTTCCAGTCCATGGACTGTCACTGCTTACAGTTCAACATCTACTGTAAAGTTGTCTTCATGAATCATTCAGAATGCAATAATTACGACTGAAAAAGGCACGGGAAGTTTACCTCTTTCACCTCTCCACACACCATTCTGCATAAACAGAATCCTTCTTCTCCAATTAATGACAAGGGTGATGGATTAAGTGACTTCAAATACTGGATTACCATGTCTAATTTAAATTTCTATTAGTATATTGATTCTTGTTGTGTCTTTTTTAATATCCTTGTGCAAATACTGTAATTATGTGGCCTTTTATGTCTATAGATAATCTGTGGTCTCAATTAGAGGTATTCAGAGACTGATAAATACACTATTAATAAGACAAAGGTGACGGTACCCATGCAGGTACTTTACAGCAAAAAAGCAGCACTACACTTCATTTCCATCAAAATAGCTGACAGCACTTAGTATAAGGAGGTTTTAGCAGTCTGCTGGATTGGGAGCTACAGAAGTTTAAAAAATATTTCTGATCACTCCACCAGAACACACATTGTTTGAGCAGAAATAAATGAAGACAATTTGTTAAATCTTCAGAACAAAGTGAAAAATTACTCCGGATTTTTTTTTATTTTCAAATATGCATACTGGCCTGGCAATACATATGACTATGTAATATAACAAGAAATACTTAAGGTACGGGAAAAACCCAAAAGTCAGACAAATTAACTTTGAATTTAGTGGACTGGAATAAGAGTTTCATTCAAGAACACCTAATACTTACTTGGAACAGTCTGTAGAGTGTTTCAGGTCTGTGGCTATACTAACACAAAACTCCACAAACTACATAAGAAGCTACCAAACCTTCTAATTGTAACAGCCAATGAGAAAACGTGGGTTCGTTGCAATTATTTATGCAAGTCATCGATTACTGAATTAACCGCCCTCATCTACTAAACAATGTTTTTCTAAAACCAGAATCTTTTAAACAAGAATATTCAGCTATTCCTGTTTCCTGGAATTGTTTTAAGTCTGTATGTCACCAAGCAGAGTAGAGATATCAGTGAAGGACACTGCTTTAGATTCTACAGTACTGGCTTTTTTTTTTTTTTCCCCTCTCTGCTCCACTGCTCACTGCCCCCTGCCCCCACCACCCCCACCCCGATCGAAAACTTAAGGATAAAGTAGATAAACTCTGCTTTTTTTTGTTTTGTTCCTTTTTTGGCAGAAGCCTTCTAGAATTTCAGTAATCTCACAAAAAAATGGCATGCAAGCAATTTCCAACAAACCTACACTAGCATCTGCAAACATTACATACACTTTCATGATTTTGTAAAAAGTATTACAATCAAATATTCTTCCAGGATCACGTAGAATATGCATAGCATATTAACAGACTCAATATTTATTTTGCCAGGCTTTAAGGTAGAAATAATGGCATATATGCAATGAATATCTATATACTTAGAGAAAGAAGAAGCAGTGTCGCTTTTAGAATTTCTGTACAGAAAGCTCACCTCTTTATAACAGGCACAGCATGTAGAATTCAATAAGTTGGATGTAAAAAAGTCATTTCAAGTAGTTAAATGCAACAGAGTACTTCAAAATAAAAGTCAAGTAATACATAGTATTGTGCTGACAAAAAAGAAGTGTCAAAAAGGTGAATTCATATGTGCAAATTCCAGACTTTTTCATTTAAGTCTGAGTGGTGGTGGCAGGGATGTGTTTATACATTTATTTTTTTTTTAGTCTAGATTGATTTAAAAGTTGTTAGTGTTCAAATAAATCCATTATTCTAATATTTAGTATTTTTCTTTACAAAATATCCGATTACACAGCAGAAAATGCAACCGATTAAACACATTTCATAAAATGTAATCAATTTTGAGAAAATTCCAATGAATACTTAAAAAAAAAAAAATCAATCTGTGATCACTTTCCTGCAGCTGACGATATAGGTAAAATGGGTTGTTTTATTCATGATATACCAAATTCTTGCCAAATGTTTGTTTAAAAAAAAAACCA
Organism: Falco cherrug; assembly: GCF_023634085.1. Classification (NCBI taxonomy): domain Eukaryota; kingdom Metazoa; phylum Chordata; class Aves; order Falconiformes; family Falconidae; genus Falco; species Falco cherrug. The sequence goes on along the minus strand of NC_073704.1, from coordinate 42,303,673 downwards.
GTAATTCAATTACACAGGGAAGAAAACCACTATGACAACAAGCAATATCCTTTTCATTTGGAAAAATAACTGATTTTTTTAATTATTTTTAATGTTATGTACCTACTCATATGATTAGAAGGTGAAAGTGAGGTCTTCCAAATACTTTTTGAGTACGGACTGCCACATGACAAACCCATCACTGAATGGTATTTTCATTTCAAATTACTGCAAAATTATCAACTCAACTGACCCGTAACTCCAAAGCACTTTTTAGAGGATGACAATGGTTTATCCTATGGACAAAACTGAGGATCAGTAGTTTACCACAAGTACGTATTTATGAAGAAAGGAACAGCACTAGACACAATTTTTGTCTATTGTCAACAGTAAACATGTTACAAAAGCAGCTGCACTAGTTCTAATTAATGTTGTTTCAATCCTATTAGGGATTCAAAGTGTCTTCCTTCTTCCATATGCTGAACCGAAACTGGCAAAGAATAGGATGTTAATTCACAAGGAAAAACAAACATGTACATTGCGTAAATTTCCACTCCCTCTTCTTCTTGTGCATTTCCCATAAATTTACAGCCTTAACTGCACTTGGGAGTCAATGTTACAGCTACTACAGGTTACTTTCTAGTTCACTGCAAGTACGAAGTGGGAAGTACTGCCCTGTAGACGACTGCTCTGGAAATCAGCCATTACGAACTTGAAAACGTGTAGCTTCTGCCAAGGTTCAGTTTTCATGAACTCCAGCTTAGTAAATGACATTGCTAAAAAATATTTGGAGACGAGAATCTCTGCTCCATCTGCATTTAAGACTTTATCCTAACGTTTTAATATGGTAGAGGGAATCAAGTGTCTTTTAAATCTCTTGTTTCTGCCAGAGTTAAAGAGTTTAAAAGCAAGTTTACACCTTTCCCAAATGAAAAAAAGGATTACAGAGCATCAATTCCCTTGTAGGTCAAATAACTTTTGATAAAAAAACATTCTTAATATGTTCATTTTCATTTTCTCTTCTGCGTATCAAAGACATTTTGTATTAGTTTTGCTAAAGAAAACATGCAAGACTCAGCCTTCATTACAGCAAAGGTCAAACACTAAGATAACTTAAAACTAATTCAGAAACCAGTAAAGCACTACAGAAAGAAAGGACTTCAGTCTTGGCATTTTGTCTGTTTGAATCGGAACAATAGTTTAGAAAGTACTGAGAAACATCTGTGAGGCCAAATGCTTAAAAAAACCCCAAACCCAAAATCTATGACCCTCAAAGACAGTTTAGATTTGGCACTTACCCCTCAGAGCAGGCAGCAGAGACCTCTCTTTCTTGTCGTCACATTTATTACATTCACTAAAGTATAAAAGTAAAAAGACGTCCACAAGCACCCATATGAGAGAAGTGGCCAGAACCACCTTGCAGTAAACAAATCTCCTCATTGCTTTACTTGGTTTCTAGCTCAGTTTCTGAGGAAAGACGGCAGTTGCTGAGACGTATCAAACTTCCACAGTTAAAATCCAATATGGAAGCAAAGAAAAGCATCCCACTGCAAGCAAAAAGAAAAAATGTCTGAATTAGCTAACAAGTACACACAGTCTGAACTGAAAAACGTACAGGAAAGTGCAGTGTTGAGATGTTTATAGTATTTCTTTCCATATATGCAGGTACTTTCCATTTTCTACCACCCTTCTATGAATACCTTTTTGACCTGTATGTGTCATGGACAGTCTACATAACTTGCCTTCACTCAGAAACACATGCAATATATATACAGCTTTCATGCAATGTAACAAATTTTAATAAAGATTCCACAAAAAGACAACAAAGCAGTGCTAACAGACAGTTCTAACCAACAGTCACTATTTTATTGAACATCTGACATATATTAAGGAAGAAAACTGAAATTTTCATTTTCCTCAAATAACGTTTTTAAAAGGCTATTTTAGATACGGCCTCTGAACACTAAAAGCCAATTAATTTTTATCTTGCAGAAAAATTTTGAACACCACCTTACTATCACCAAAGATGTTTTGCAAAAGTACGCTGCAGTCAGTCACAAACATATTTAGGCTCTTGCCTGCAACAGAAAGTTTGGTCAACAAAAGCTAGGTGTGACAGCCTCCGTATCTACGCCCAGCACAGGGCTGTAAGTTAGACGACCATATTCAAGACTTACGGTTACCATTATAAGCTGCATTCAACGTCAGGACTGGGAGTTCTGCTGCGGCCATGCTCCCAAAGTACTATTGGAGCACTAACTGCTGGGTAACTGTCCGAGTGCCTATAAAAGAAAAGAGAAGAAATTCCTTATCACTTGACTGTCTTTTCTAGGACATAAAGAAGTTTCTTATAATTAAAAAAAGCTCTCATAAATTTTGTCCACGTTTTAACCTACCTACCTTAATTAAATGTGATTTCATACACAACACTTTTCTATCGTAGTTCCGAAAACCCCTCAGCTTTTCTATCTAGCAACATCACAGCTGGTAGCTTTCGTGGTTTAACTCACTCCTGGCCTGGCTTTCTTTACACATGGTCGCACTCTCGCCACACTACCTCATCCCGCTGCGTTACTTTCTAGTCAAACGCATTTCTGTCCCTCCCAAAGTGATCTCCCCAAGAAGCACAGCCACATCAACTCCCACAGCACACAGGGAGAAGAGAATCAGACAGCTAGGCCAGTTTACCTTCTGGTTTAAGCAGCATACCAGGTAGAACACAGTGCTGAGGGAGCTTTCGTAACCGGTTGCTTTCATTTTAAGTATTTCCAAAATATAAGAAACTTACATTACATTTTAATTACAGCTCATTTGAACCAATGAGATAGAAGAGACTGAATTATTTATATACAGTTTTTCAAATTATTCTTGAAGTGCTATTTTACTATGTAATCATTAATACACTTTTCCATCTGTCTTAAATACAAACACAACCAATAGCTCTTTTTCTTGCTGAAGTGATCTACAGCCAGTTGATTTAAAATTTCAAGGCTCAGGACTACGTGTTTCAGGTTAGCACAATTCATTTTCATGCCAGGCAACAAGAACAGCTTAATTATACGAAGAAAATTACAAAGAAAAAACAAATTAACAGAGATCTTCATTAGAAAAAAAAGAGAGGAGAAAACAGCTGAAGTGTTAACCCTCCCCACGCAGTCTCTGTCACCATGGTGGCTGTAATTGGCTTTTGTAGTGTGGAGTAGAATAGTTATTTGTTCAGCACCAGCTGAGATACAAAGGCACTTCCTCCCCAAGCTCTTAATAATACAGAAGAATTTTTTTCTTCATCAGTTCCGAGGTTTACCCGCTTATATTAAAACAAGAAGTGTAGTAGTCATCAATGGGCGATTGGAAAAGAATTTTCTATTCCCAATTCTGTGCAGTATTTAAACAAATAGTCTGCACAGAAACCACTGCAGTCTGCTACGATGCGTTAGCTAGCCGCACAGCTTTCAGGTGTCTGAACAAAGGCAGTGCAACAGGCTATTACAAAGTTAGCAGCAATGACAGTGAGCTTCTTATTTTACAATAGTTAACATTTAGATTCAATATTCTCCTCCTTTCTTAAAAAAATAATAACACTCACTTTAATCTTTTAAAGTCCAGGTAAATCAGGGTACTTGCGCTCCTGTGTATGCAGTGTCTCACTGTGAGGGACAGGCAGTGCAGCCTGCTGCAAGATGCCTTTGGCCTCAAGCTCTAACCATTCATCTGGGTTGCTTTGTTACAAAATGAGGATTACTAGCAGCAAGGAACCAAGCCTTCTACTCTCCCTGTCCTACAAATACCACTTTTTTTCTTTTTTTTAAGGAAGAAATTAAAGTATTTCATTACCCAGAGAAAAACCACCAGCAGACACTGTAACTGAGCAGCCTCTACAGTTACACATCAATGCCTGTAGGAGGTCTGACCAGCAGGTAAGTGCCAGGCAGCTGGGGAGGAACTCAGTGGTTTTCTTCTTGGAATGCAAGTTTCAAAAACTCATGCTCTGTTTGGGGTGGGAAGGAGCTTTCAAAGGCATACAGTGGAGGCTCAGCCCCACCGCTGAATCCAGCAGTGCCCCACTGAGAAGATGGCTCGCTCTTCAGAGGTACCTGCTGGAACACCATGCTTTGTTCATGTGGGATGAGGAATTAAAGATCAAATGGCTGAAGAGGGACCACTTGTTGTCTGCATGGTCTCCTGGTGAAAGCCACCCTCCCTGTCCCAGCCACAGGCAGGCTGAGCAGCTCAGCCCTTTCTCTGGGCACATATGAAGCCTGGTGGACACCAGAACTGGGCACCATCTGTGACCATTCTGGCACTGCTCACTCTAAACTGCTCCCACATGTGCTCCAGACTTCCCACACTCCACCTCCCACCACCCAACTCCACCACAAACAATCCTCAAATTAGCTTATATTTCAATTAAGGTTCATTTGAAAAAATAAAATATGCAAAAAATCCATGCATATTGAATTCCAAATGGGATAATTCACCACAGATCAAATAAATCACCAAGATGGGCTAACTGATCTTTTTTATTCAATCAAATTCCTTAGTTGAATTTGAAAAAATAATTTCAGATGAAATTTTTTTTTTTAATAAAAGTTTATAATTTGGAATATTTTTTGTAACCTAGCTCTGTTTCAAGATGGACATATCTCCCCTCTCCCTTTCTTTCCCTTGCCTTAACCTCACATTTGCACAAAAAAAAAAAAAAAAAAAATCACGCTCATCTTGACTAGCCAACATTGCATTTTTCAGCAAATATTGGAAATAAAAAAAAAAATACCTGAAAAGCTAGGGCTAGGCAAATAGGAGCAAAGTTCTCCTTCTCCAATTTCAGATAACACAAAAATAGATAACAAAAAATTTCACTCATGGTCTGGACAACCTCACACCAACCTTGGGACACTTGTGCCAAAATCTCTATGTTTCTGCCAATACGTTTGTGGACTTTGAATACTCTTCTGTTCCCATAAATGCTTTATATTACAACTCCTTAGGAGATGATGTAAATAATATGTCTTAAAAAAATTTCAAATGCAAAGGTTTAAACCAAGAACTAGATACAACTGCCACTAACCCAAAACCCAATCAAAATTAAAACAGCAGCATGCTTTTGGCCGCCTTTTCAGGATTTCACAGCAGTAAATAAGAAACTTAAGCAAAGAGTTGTGGCTATGGTAAGAACCACACTAAACAGTTTCTCCATCTTCCTCCCAAACACAGGAACCACTGACCTGCTTACTCTGTACCTGGAGCGCAAGCATACGAAAGCATGGTTTGAACATGTACTACTCAATTTCTATCACACAAGGAAAACACCAGCACTATGTAAGAGGACCACTGAAAAAGTTCAAGCACTCAAAACAAAGCAAAATAAACAAACAAAAACCCCCACAACTCACAAAGAGACAGAATTGGCCAGCATAAGGCAATCCCTGAAGCACATGTGCATTATGACCTCGTCACCCACATTTCCCACTCCAAGCGCTCAGCGTTCGGCCACGCTCCCCGTCCAGCCTTGCCACCCATGCCCCCTGCTCTCAGCTTCCCAGCGGGGGCTCCTCTGCCCCTCTGCTGCTTCTTTCCCACCTTTCCTTCAGTCCACCTCCCAGCCTGCTCTGTCCCCAGCTCTCCCACCCCACCACTGCTGCAATGGAATGAGAGGTGGTCTTTTCTTGTCGAGCATCTCCTTCTCCTCTCACTTCCCAAGGTCCATTACTAGTTTTTAATGTTTCCTTATTCAGGTATTGCCAAACACCCAGTCAGGGTCCTCTACGCTCTTCCCCACCCATTTTCCCCCTCTTAATCCTACCCCCAGTCTCCTTTTCCAAGAAGTTGATTCTCTCTTTGCCTCCAAATACCTGTTTCTCTCCAAAGGCCAAGCTCTTCTGCTCAGCTCAGCCTTTCCCCTCCTAGCCTGGCTCTCCTCTTGCCCACGCTCAGCTGAAGGGGCTCGGCTCTCTCCCAGCTCACAGCAGCCCAGAGCGGTACCTGTGAAGGACAGCCAGCCAGCACCGCAGCCACGGTACTTTGGTCACCAACAACCACATGCAGAAGGAACCTCTCAATGCTGGCTACGTCAGCTACTCTTATAACCCAAAGTCCCTCCTCCAGACCTCACAAGAGGTGAAGAGGTTTGTTGGTTTTTTTCTAAAATATAGAGTAAAAGGTTTGCAGGAAGAGGAGGAAGGTAAAGATGCTGGGGTTTTGAGCTACCCACTCCTAAGAACAAAGTTAATTTAAAACAAGGATCTAGCAGCAACAAAGCCAGGGAAGTTCCTGCCCCCAAAACCTGCAGTTTGTCAGTGTTATAAGCAATAAAAACAGAGGTTTACAATGGAAAACAGAATACAAATTTAGAAATCATCTGCACTGCCAGCCTTTCCTGAAACCGCCACAATAAAATGCTGTGGTATGAGAATGTTATGGAGGTTGCAAATCCAAGCTCTGAAAAACTGGCAGAATTAAAGATAGCTGCAAAAACCTTGACTTGCCTTTCTCATGTACTAAAAAAAAAAACCATCTCCCTGCAGAGCCCACTTTCACTGACTGCACACAGCCGATCAGATTTGGTAAAACAAAGCCATTGTTCCATATTTCTTCTTGTAACTCACCACACAGCCCCGTGCCCTATTTATTTCATACCAGCCAAGCCATGCACAGAATGAACAATGTTTAATTTTCTCAGGGGCTCAAAGCCATGGCATTCATCACTACTCTATCCAGTTGCCTCAAAAGATTTAATTCACTTTCACAATATCTCTGTGAGATTAAAAAAAAAAATATTATTCCTCTGTAGGAACAATGGGAGCACAGACTGAGGCCAAGACTTCTGAAAATCATTTACCACTTCTACTCCCCTGGTGATGCTCCTGGAGTCACACTCTTCAAAGTTTGACATGTAGCCCACGTTAGTGCACTGATTCAACAAAAGCCCCAATTCTTGAGCCAGTATTTTTGTACCAGCGCTGAAAAGGGATCAGCCCCTAGGCCTCACTTGCCTGGATCCACACCCCTCAAAGCCATCCCTCCCTTCCAACCCCAGGATCAGCATCCACCCCACAAGAGGCAGCTCCAGCCTGTCCCTGGGCATGCTCATCAACACTTCCACTACAGAAAAAGAAAGATGAAAGCTGCCTAAGGGAGAGAGCAGTCTGTTAAGTGATGAGCATAATCTTCATGTCTTGTGAATTAATGGACTAGAAGTATTAAAACTGCAAATATGCTGCACATAAAAATTTCATCTAAGGTGTTAACTGAAAGCTTCTAGCCAGAATAACACCTTTTTGAAGCACTGAACATGGCTTTTTGTATCAACATGCCTGTTGATCATCTTGATCTAAGCTCCTTTAAGGACCATCCACCTGTTTCACAGACCAAAGGTTTCCTCCAACTGCTTTTTGTCTTCACACTTCATTAGTGAAACCTGTGGCAATTTGAGGCTCTGTTGTGGACTCGCGATGTAAATAGCAGCAACATAGGGATGGGGGTAAGAGGAAGTCCAACACAGCAGTGCTTCAAGCACCACATGCAAAACCTGTATCCAGAAGAAACGTAATAGAATTTTATCTCCATGCATTTTCAAATGGCCCATTTTCATAAATCAGTATGAGCACATCCTTGAATGGCCCCTTAATCTGTTCCCACTCTTAAGACTCAACACGAATTAAGTGTCCTAATTCTTGACCAAGACAGAAATAAACCGTTTACAAAAGTTCTCTGAAGAAAATCAGAATCGCCTGATTTATCACTCAGCACTTTTACTGATTTAATACAGAAGCATAGAGTCCCAGAGTCCACCTATGTCCTAAAACTGTGATTACATCTTCCAAATTAATATCAAAACCACCCTGACTTCAACCTGATCTCCCAAACCTGTGAGACTTTAACCTGTGCAAAGCAACTTGAGTTAGCCATCTATACTCCTGGTAACACCATAACTGACTCAATGACAACTAGAGGCTTGGATAAGAAAGGATACAAACTGCAAATTATTTGTATGAAAGGACTGTTTCAAAACAGAACAGTTTCTTATGGAATGAAATCTGAAATAGAGCTGAGCATCACTTCTCAAGTCAACATTGATCTCAATGTTAGCCATAAAGGCTTCACGAAGTACCCACAGGAGCTAGGTCCTGATAAAACGGAGCTTAATCTACCATGTATTATAGGAACATGCACAGGAGGTGAGGATGAACACTACACCTCCTTCCTTTGCCAGATGTGGCCACATCTGCATGCATCTACAGCCTGCTGCAGCACAGCATCAGGCAGCAGTTGCCTAGCAACTGGGGGGGCTGCTCCCCCGGGTACCAGGCTCTGCCAAAAGCCCCCCCCAAGAGCTGCCCAGCTGCTCCCTGGTTCCCCACCAGTCACCAGATGCAGCACATGTAACTCACAGCACCAGCCTGGCTTTCCAGACTGCCAGGAGGTTTTGGGTCTGCTCTCAGGGAGGGGAAGGGATTTGGGTTTTTTCTGCTGCCAAGTGATTCCCAGGTCCTTCAGCCTCCCCAGAGCAGAGCCCACAGGGACCAGCGGCTAGGTGGGACAGGCTGGCAGCAGAGGGGACGTACTGGGCAGTACCTCGGAGGGTAACAAAACACCCGGGGATCCCACTAGCACCCTGAAGCCTGACTCGCAGGAGAAGGAAAAGGAGGCCTGCTCCTGCCTCCTGCTCAGTACACACTTACACAAGTTTTGCTGTATGCTGTAAGATAACCAAGAGGATGACGACAGCAGTAAAGGAACAGCAAAATACACCCCAGAGATACCTGCACTGCCACTACAGCAGCTTGATTTCTCAGAGGACAAGGAATTGAGCTGCATTTCCAGACAACATCACGGTTCTTACTGCAGTTAAGTAGCACATGTCATGGGTGCAACACTTCACAGATGAAAAGCGGGATCAAAAACGCCTATTCCTGATAATCTGTTATTTGTGTTAGTGTTTCATAGTATAGGTTTGATTAAATATCGCCGTACACAGCTACACGCTTCCACTGAGACTTTGCCCAATACCTCTGCATAGCAAACAGAACCCCTCCTTCTCCTCTCTTCCTTTATACCCCTCTAAACTAAGAGTACCGAGGAGAAAAAAAAATACGCTATTGGCAGGGGGACACACAGAAAACTGCCTTGGTTGACCTTTTGGGGTACATATCCATTACTGTACACAGCCTTCAGATGGCAAGCGCATTAGAAAGATGAGTAAGTGGATGGAGTTACATTACTGTTACGACTCCAGTGGTAATTTCCTGACTTTTCATTATTTAACTGAGGCATGCTGCATTTTCTAGCGAATCTGTTATTTGTCATGTAGACCATCCTTTTAATGTATGCAACTTAACACCTCAGTCAGCACTGAAATCTATCCTGTTTGACATCTCTGTATGTTAGCAAGCATCTCAATTCACAGCCTTTCAAGTGTTCCTCTCACACATACTTAAAAGAATTTAGGCTAAAGGCAAAGAAACAGAAACCTTAGGATGGCCACGGCTACTGTTACGGTATTGACCACAACAGTACTATATATGAGAATACCAGATCATTTTATGAAGCAGTTAATTCAGACATTAAATTACTGCTGTTGACAAATCCTTGTTATAATGCAACATTTGACACTCAAGTGATGTACATATTAATGAACACTGAGCTCGTGATAGCAGCAGAATACTTAATTTTTAAAAAATGAATGCAAGTCAGTAGTAAAAGCATCCACAAAGCCCTCCAGTAAAGTAGTGTTTCAACCCTTCAGAACTAATCTATAGTACACATCTGCTCTGTCAGAGCCATTCGGATCAGACTTCTGCAAAAGATGGGTAGGTCAGCTGAACAGTAATCAGAAAGAAGTTTGCTGGAAGAAATTCCCGAGCAGAAATAAGAGCAATCACATATGTCTTTTTCACACCTAAGGAAGGCAGACCAGAGTTCAGCTCAACTGAAATCTGAGATTTCCAGCCTTCACCTCTAATAAATCAAAGGATGAATGCGGCTGTTTCTCGTAGCTTTCCTCTGATTCACTGCAGCTGCCAGAGTAAAAACAGACAACAACAATATTTAAGTGTCAGTCACAGAAAGATTTGGCATTATTATTTTTGTCAATCTCTGCTGCAGAATCAGGGTCCAACGCAGGCAGTACTGCACCGAATGGCAATTAGCCAGCGTGAACTGACAAAACTCTACTAAAACAGAACTGCATCCATGCACACTAGCACCATGATATCATGAGATATGATCTAACAAGCTAAAGTCCACTGCTTAAGCTTTGGGCAAAACATGCCACACTGCATTATAAATTAAATTTATCAGAGTTGCTACAAGAGTAATCATCATTAAAAAACTGAAGAGGCAAGCTTGCTTTAAGAACTATTAAGGTTTGCAACCCTATCTTTCTGAGGCATAACTTAATTTTAAAATAAAATTATTTAAAATATATTTTGCCTAAAAAAACCTTATGGCTAGATTTATCTAACCAAACCTTAATATATACTATACTCTCAAAAAGACATGAATCATCATTTAATACCATAAGCAGTTTATCAATTCACCTACAGCTATCTGAAGAACTTAAAATGCTGAAACTGCCCATCTCCAAGATCAATACAGGAAGCTCTTCCACATTTAGTAAGACAAGGGAAGGCGGGGGGTGTGTGGAAATCAGGTATCTCTAGTTAGAGCTATCCAGTGTTCTCTGTTTTAAGAATTAGTTTCTCCCCCTCTCTCCTTTCCTGAAATAGGCTGCTTGACATTTAATAATAGACCTATTCTTCATTTTAAAATGCATTTCCGTGACTCAGAAATTAAAGTGGAAAAGACTTATTAATTCATCTAACCAAACTTCTTTGTAATAAAAGCCTACCCTTTATTTTGCGTGGCTTTGTTCAGACTAGAGTCGGGCAATGACTAGCACCAGTTTCTCCCAGAATTCATACCTCAAAGCAGCATATCCCCGATATCCAGACAAGAAAAGCTTTTTCTGTTCAAAGCCACCTCACTGTAAGCCACCCACTTGCAAATGATGGCAAATTTGTGAAGAATTAATCTGGGTTTACTCCCTCCTTTAAAGTCCATGCCTTCAGATACTAACTTTGTACTAAAAACCAGGCTGTTTCTACTGGTGTGTTGGCACAAAGCACCAAAAACATAAAGCCAACTGAAAAAAAAAAAATCAACTAAAAGAATACAGCCACATTCTTCTCCCAAAGTGCAGCCCATCTAGTAACAGACATAAACACACCAGGGTACTTTGCTCACCAACCTCACAGGTTTCTTCTCGTCTTGACTGTCAGAGCAGGCATCTCTCTAACCTACACCAACCACCCAACCAGGTGATAGGCAGGTATCCCCCTTGCAAGCTGCTGTACAACCTTGTCAAAGCTAATTAGCAGACTAAGCTGACTATATTTATTCTGTTTTCAGATGGTGGGTGCTCTCCCACATACCAGTGAAATTAAAAAGTAACAAGTACTTGAGTGGTATTGACGACTTGACAGATACCACCCAGGACCAGTTTTCTAGTCTTCAAACAAAAAGAAAATGCTGGAGCAAGCCAGGCAGTGACACGACAACCAGGAGAAAAGCTACAGGGCAAGTATCCATGGAAGAACATAGCCCGAGCAGCTATAGCCACTTACCAGAGGACTGCCCCACAAACCTTTCGACAACTGCATGGCTGGCCAGCCCTCACCAGCACAGACAACACACACTACGGAGACACAGGACTCTGCCCAACCACCCCAGCCATGCCAACACACTCATCTACGCTAACACCGAAAAATAACCGAACATTCACACTGCACCAGTCCTGCTGATCAAATGGATTTTTTGATATTTGCACATGAAGGTAATACTACAAACCCAAAACTTCAAACAGGTGGAACCAGAGCATCGCCAAAGAAACAACCACTGCCTTCTGTAACAGCCTCCTACCTAAGTCCTGTTTTAGGAGTGACTCCTTACCACTCCGCATTGCCAAAATGGCAGTGACCTTCTGGGTGCATTATGCCTGTTGGCATGCAGGTCAAGGCCATGGCATAAGCCCACCCTCAGCACCCTGCTGTCCTAGTGCAGAAAGGTCAAGCACAGCACTCATCAGGAGCTGCCAACACAAACCTGAAGATCAGTCAAGCAAATAACGACTGTGAGGCGTTCCTGCACACATCAGCTGGCAGGGCATACCCACCAAGGAACACTAATCAATACAAAAACATGTATTTCACTTATTTTGTGAAGAGAAGGACCTGTTGATTCTTTTTTCTAAATACTAAGGCCAAAAGAACTCATTTATAACACCGGGAAATCAGAACTTGCTCACTTCTTCCAATCCAACAGAACAACAGTATTGAAAAAAGCAAAGTTTGTGAATATCAAAAAGGGCCATTTCTGACAATCAATAAGCTGTCACATCATACCTACTTAACTCAAAACTGATCATCACTAAAGTAGAATATGCACTGTCCAATCTTCTTCCCCCCCTCACCTCAAAGTCTTTGAAGAAAGCAGCTTTCTTAGAAGCGCACAGCTCTCACTATGTTGCATCTTTAAAAAAACCCATATTTTCCTATGTTCATAGAAATTATATACAGTTAAATGGAAGTCAATTCTCCCATGTTTTCAAGAAAATTATTCTCCTGAATTCACCTGCTAATGCATAAAACCCACTAGAATTGTGTCTCATGTAGAAAAATATTACAAGGTTTCCTAGTTTCTTATTTCCAAGTGATTCTGCTCTTCTTCTTCAGCCTTAATTTTCTTGTCATCTGACAGTGGGGTTAGGTAGTACTCTACTGTATTTTGCCTCAAACCAAAACAACTGCACTTAACATTAGAAGGAAAGTAACTCAACGTGATTCTCCACATTCCCAAATATAAACTGGTCATAAGCTTTTGCTATGGCTGGTAAGGAACGTTTTTACAACTTATTCTCACCTAGGTTCCTGGGGGTACGAGTGATGGGAACAGATTCTCTTCTTCATGAAAGTTCAGGAGGAATCGTAGCTTTTCCCGGGGAAGGTGGGAGGCAGGTGTTAACAGTCATAAATCCTAGAACCATGTAGGCTTACATCCTCCCCTTCAGTCTTCATTTGTGCCTGAAAGGCACAGTTACTTAGACTTGTATTTTCTTAAAGCTCATCCGCAGACAAACAGAAGACTCTGAGTCTGGCTTCCCACCCTGTTCTACCAGCATCAGCATCTCCTGATAGTGCACACTCATCTTCGGGAACTTGCAAACACTAAACACTCATGTATGAGCACAAAAATTGGAAGATACCGCACATGCTTTGTTTCTTAGAATACTGCTTCAGCGAAGAAACCACTTCTAAACCCCAAAACCAAACCCCGTATGTAATATGCCATATTACACTCTTAGTTTAATGCCACCAATAACCACTCTATATATATTAAAAAAACCCAAACCTAATGCACTTAATAGTAACAGGCCCAGCTAAAAGATTATCAAAAGATAAAGTACTACTTTTCAAGTTACACCAGGTTTTTTAACTGTCTGCAGACTCAGCACTTTTGCACGGCTTTACCGATGGCGATGGACGCAGACCATCAAGATCGCTGGTAATCAGATCTGCTATCAACCCAGGGCACTACGGAGGAAAATTTAGAGAGACTACTTGAAAAACGATAAAATCTCTCAGGCCTCATCTCTTTCCTCCAAGTCCAGCCATCAGCCAGTTAAAATAATCTTTGCCCCTCGCTTTCCTCGGGTAATTCTGAGCACGGCTTAATCTCTCATTAATCTTTCCTCTTAACTATTTCCAGTCAGCCAGGAGCACCCAAATACTCAGCCCATTTTCATTCTGCAACGAAGAGGAAATAGTGGCATCTCTAGCAGCTCTGGGTTTTTCTTTACTATTCCAGACTGATAAAATACCTTAGCAGAACTGTAAAATAAACTTTATTTTCTCTCAGCTCGGAAGAAGTTTTTACCCAATTCTCGGGAAAACACTCGGCATCCTAACTTTATGACGTTCGGAGGAAAAACCTTAGCTACCAAAGAGCTGTGCCAAAACCTCAATTACACCCGGGCTGGCCCATTTACACCCCGGCGAAAGGGCCGCCGGCAGCCAGCCAGCCCCGCCGGCACAGCCCGGGCTGAGGGCGCCGAGGGGCTGCCGGGCAGCTCGGGAACCCGCCGCTCGGATCTACAGCGCAAACCCCTGTTCCCCCTCTGCCACCAGCACAGCCTACCTCGGGCTCTCCAGCGGTATTCCGACCTTCCCCCCAGCGCCGGCACCAGTTCGTCAGGGAGAGAGCTGCACGCCAGGACGCGGGTTTAAGCACAGTTTGCCATCGCCGACTAGAGCCGGCGCTTCAGGTCGGGCTTACCGCTGCTTAAAGCGCTCTCCCCGCCCCAAGCCGCACCCGGGAGCGCCAGGAGAGGCTGCGGAAACGGGGTAAGGGCAGCCCGCTCGCCTCGCCCGCAGCCCGGCCCCGCCGGCAGCCCCCGGCCCGCCGCGGGCGGCTCGCCCGCCGCCAGCGCCGCGCAAAGTTGACAAAGGCACCGGGGCTGAGGCGGGGGTGGCGACCCCCGCTGCTGGCACTCGGTGCGGCCAGGACCCATCCCGCCCCGCCCGGTGCCCCCGCCGCCGCTCGCCGCTTACCTGAGGCGGGACGCCGAGCCCCACAGCCGCGCCCCCCGCGCTCAGCAGCGCCGCCGCCCGCCCGGGGCCAAGCGCGGCGCCGCCGCCCTCCTCCTCCTCATGGCCGCCGAGGCGGGACAGCGGCCCCGAGGCGCGGCCGAGGCTGCGCCGGGCTCGGCTCCGCACCGCTGCCTCGCCGGGTCGGGAGCCGCGCGTCAGCTGCCGCTGCCGCCGCCGCCGCCGCCTCTCCTCCGGCGCGCCGCCCAATGGCTGCAGCGGCGGCGCCCGGCTCCCGCGATACTTGGGGCTCGGCCCGGCGGAGCGGGGACGCGGCGAGGTGGGTGCCCCCGCAGCGGGGCGCGGAGCCTGCCCGGCCGGGGGGCGGGGCGGGCAGGTGCGGGGGCGGGCTGCTCGCCTGGCGGGGGGCGGCCCGGGAGGTGCTGAGGGGAGCGGGCGGTGCCGCCGAGGTCCCCGCCGGGAGGCGGTCGGTGTGCGACCGCCCCGGGACAGCGCTGCCTGCGGCTGCGAGCCTGCGGGCGGTGGGTGGCCGGCGGCCCCCCTCACCCCGGGCGCGCTGGGTCAGCGTGCGGCGCTCGGACCCGCGGCCGGGCCCCCGGTGCAGGCCGCCGCTGAGGGGGCGGGGGCGGTGGAGGGAGCCGGCCTCAGCCCGGCCGTCCTCTCGCGGAGGCCCGCAGCGTCCCCCGGTAGCTTGTGCATTTGGGGGACCTGCTAGGAGCGGATGGTGGAGCGCGGCGGAACGGCGGGGGACACGAGCGCGGTCCCTCCGCTGAAGTGGCGCGGAGCGGGCGGGGCGGGGGGCGATAGCCGGCCGTGCCCCGGGAGCCCCTGGCGGGCCGCGCTGCCGGGCAGAGCCCTCGGCCCTCACCCGGGCTGGGCTGGTGGAAGCGGCACGTTAACGCGCTCAGCCCCCCGGGGAACCGCGCGTCGTGCCCGGGCGCCGGGCCGCGCTCCCCCCCTGGTGCCAGCCCCGGCTGCCAGACCCTTCAGGGGAAGCTCCTGTCAGTTACCGCTACGCATCGAAACGTTGTATTTCTCCATTTAAAAACAGCTCGGTTAATCGCTGTGGAGACGTGTGCCCTGGAGCAGACGTATCTCACCGTTCCTCAGGTAAAATCCCGGGGAAGCAGCCGCCGCCCGGCAGAGCCCTCGCACCCGGCGGGGCTGGGGGGTTTGGGGTCACCCCCGGCCCCAGCGGCCCTGCCGCCCCTCTCAGAACCAGCAGCACGTCCTCAGCACTGGCTGACATTCTGTTACTTTCGGGAGCTAAATCACACGCATTAGAAAAGGAAAGCAAAAGGATAAAGCTCTCCGTCCTGTTTACATGAGCAGCCAGGTGACGATGGCATGGACGCTGACTTTCTTCCCAGTGGGTAGCAGATAGAAAGTCCGGGACGTTTTGTTTTGTGACACGGTCCCCTCTCCTCCCAGCCTGTGACGAGCCTGGGCAGCGCCGAGGGAATGTGGAGAAAGTCCTGACTTACGACATTGCATTGTCAGTTGAATAATGTCTTTTTTGGCCCTGAGAGCTAACTGCATAAACTAGATGCTTTGATATAAGGATGAGGAACCTCTCGGCACTTTGTTTTTCTTTTTCCCCTTACGGAAGTGATTAATGAAAGCATTTTTCAGTATGTTTTAAAATAACATCTAAATAAATGAATGTTTATTTGTTAAATAAACAAACAGCCTCTGTTTCTCTCCTCAAACCATACCGAAAGCTTGCTCGGAATTTTTTGAGCTCTCTTTGGGGTACAAAGGCTGGTCAGTGTATATGATACATAGCCTGTAAAGTTTTTAGTGATTCCTAAGGTAGGCTCATAAGAAGCAAAGCAGAGAACTCAGTATAGTGATAGAGCGCAAGACTGGAAATCCAGTTCCGTGCTTCTCTGAGGGTGAGCAAGTCAATTTCTCTGCATTGCAGCTTTCTTATCTCTAACCTCGCGCTGGAGTTGTAAGCACTAATTGCTTCCTGTAAAGTATGTTAAGATGCAGAAATGGATGTTGCCTGTGTAAGTGCAAAGTATTCTTTCTCCGTTAATTTTTAATACTAACAGGAAGATGTTTGCTCCAAGTAGGAAAATATCAGCTATTGTGTAGAAGAAAATAACAATCCACAGAGTTTGGCACTTTTAAAACAATCCTCTCCCTCAAAAGTAATAAATGCAAAAGAAACAGAAAAATTCAGTGGCTGCATTATTTGTTCAGTCCTAATGCTGTGTTAGATTCTGGGCAATGGCACCTGTTTGAAAGAACTGAGTAAAAATACTCCGGAGCAGTTTTTGTCTCCTGGAAGGACTTTTTTCACCACCTGACTAGTAACCATGCACTGTCATAGAGCAGAAACATTCACTTCTCAATCTGATTTTCCTTTTAGTTCATATAATAGACAACTGCTATCTTTATTCATTAAAATAACAAACCTCCAAATGTTACTAGTATACTTACTTTCAAGAAGCTCCTGACAGTGCAGCCGCACAGATCTTTAACCTATTGTAGAAAAGATACGTTTTTGTATCCAAAAGATTTTATACTTCATTTTTCCCTAGTCATTTGGAAGTGGATTCCTCTGCAATAGAATCATTTAGGTTTGAAGAGACCTTCTAGATCATCAAACCCAACTGTTGACCCAGCACTGCCAAGCCCACCACTAAACCATGTCCCTAAGCACCGCATCTACGTGTCTTCTAAGTACCTCCAGGGATGGTGATGATTCCACCACCTCCCTGGGCAGCCTCTTCCAATGCTTGACCACCCTTTACGGTGAAGAGATAGCGACAGTTTCTTCTGTGTGTACCAAAACTTCTGTCTTTGGCATTGTCTATGTCCCAGTGTTAAATCATTCACAGTTCCAGATGATTTCAGTACAAGTGGGGTATATTAAGCAACTCTGCTTTGGTCACATCTGTGGTTCTGCAGTAACCGATCTAGTTTGTCTGGTATTATTTTCTGATTTTTTATCCTTTAACTTACTGTGGCCAGGTGATACATAAGGCAGAGGAAAGACTTCTTTCTCCACACTCACATGGTGTTACATAGTATTAATGTCCTTTTTAGAATAGTGCATTCCTGACAGTGGAAGAATGCAGTACATAGGTACAGAGGTACAAGAATGAATACAAGGGTAGATACACAAACTTTAAATGTATGGCTGGTGTAACAGTGTGGTGTTTGCACAAAAGCATCTGTTTTACTACTTAACCGTGGGTGGGCCACATGCTGGTAACTATGTCAAAAAATCCCGTTCTTCAGAAAAGAATTCCCTAATACCTGGTGTATGATGGTAAAGGGCACATAGGGTGGACATATTTGATTGAATCAAAGGCAGTAATATGGTGTAGATGCTTGGAAAACAGTATAAGAAATAGCAAAAATATAAAATAATTCTTCTCCCAGCAGTCTGTGTTTCCAGCAATTAGCAGCATGGAGTTTCCAGCGTGGGGACTGCCTACAGACCATCGCATTTAACATCTATTTATAAATCTTCTATGAATTTCTCTTAACATCTATTTTATTCTGTTTTGTCTTTTGGTTTCAACAACAGCTTGAGCCATAGAGTTCCAAGATTAATTATACGTTTTCTGTAAAAGTACTTCAGCTTCACCACATTAGCCGTATACTTGATATTCTTACTGGGTGGTCTTCCATTCATGTATTCTGAGAAACGGTGGACAGTCATTTTAAATACACTTTTTTATGACGTGATTTCACGGGTTTCAGTCGTTCTTCTCCCTTTGCCCTTGCAGGCAGAAGAAAAGTCCAGGCCACTTCAGTTTCCCCTATACAAAAGCCACTCCCCATCTCCACTCATCCTCATGTTTCCCTATGCTTTTTTGTGGTTTGTTTTTTTATTATTATTATTATTACTAGAACTTGTCTTTTCCCTCCCAGACAAAATGGGACTATAAAACATCCCTTTGCTTTCCAGATACGTAAGTGGTGTCACAGTCAGACTGGTTATCAGTCAGCTGATTGTGTGACCTGCATAAGTCCATGTCTGCTAGGCTTTTACAGGCTGGAATTGAATAGTGCTTATATAAAACCAGTGCTTTTTCTTGGCAAGTACTTTCAAATATTGTGTTGCATTATTTAAAATGTATATAGCGTTGTGCCAAAGAATGTATTCCTAGCTCTACTGGAATATCTACTGTGACCTTCTAACCAATCTGTCATGCCAGAAGGTAACCTTTTTTTTTTTTTTTCTGGCAGGTGAGGTTGGAGAAAAAAATAACGTGTATTTATTTCCTAAAACAGACCCTTTGACTTGTGTATGATCTTATACAGAAAGGAAAACAAAGCTGGGGGAAGAAGCCAATTCATTTTCATCTGCATTTTACATCAATAATTACACAAAATATAGAACTCTCTCCTACCACCTAATAGAAATAAAATGGGCTGATAGATAACAGACTGACAGTTATTGCATGTATACTGCCTTTCAGTGTAATTCATTTATTCTTTTTTAGGTAATAGCAGCCTATACCGTTCTACTTACTCAATTTTATTGCTTTGGCTATATTACCTTTTCAAACGCAGAACCACAGGTAAACCAAATGTAACTATTCATCAAACCCATGAAGTATCATTTATAACATTAAAGCAATCACAGCTAATGCATCAGTTAATCCCATACCTCCTCTGATGGAGACTTCCTGTACGACCACACAACCTGGTTTTACCATTTGAAAAGAAATGGGATAACCTTTGAGATAAATTTTCCTGCCCTTTATGGGAAGGTTGAAATACCCTTGCATTTAAATACTTTATGCCCTGTACTCCCTTTATGTCTTGAACACAAATCTTCGAGCTTTTTTAAAGCAGCGTATGACACTTAGTCCACTCATCTGATATAGTAGGTGTGTGTGATGATAAATTACATGCATTTGGCAGCAGTTCAGTTACTCCAGACTTTGGTTTCTTCAGGACTCTTAGACAAATGTCATCTGGGCTTTGTGATTTAATTTCCTTTTTTCTTGCACATCTTAGTAACTGCCTCTGTCTTGCCTTCCTTATTCATAAAGGGTAAACCTCAGGCTGCTTCTCGCTAGTCCTGTCTCTCTAGAATCATTTACCTCTGCTTCTGTTTACTTAATTAAAGAAGATAACATATTTCTCTGGTAATGGAAGTGAAATAAGGGCATTAGCATTAATACTGTTCCATGTTTTGTTTCTTATTTAAATGCACCAGTCTGCTTCGAATTTAAAAAGATGGGTAAGCTCAGTGGAGCTGGAAAACATACACAGAACTGAATCTAAACCTTTACACTGAATTTAAGTTTCTTTCTACAGCTATGGACCCAGAAAGAATCTCAAATCTCAGTGAACAGTGTTTCAGGCCCAGTGAGAAGTCAGTGTCAAACACCCTGAGGTCTGCATTTACTCAGTGAACCAGCCTGTGCTGGAGGTGGTAAAGAGCATTTCTTCTGATGGTTCCTCTGAATGCAATAGCCTGCTGTTCAGCTGTGTGTGTGGCAGAACCAGTGCTCAAGTCTCTGCTCAGTACCAGTTAGTGATGGTAAAAATAATATTCCAGAATTGTTTTCAGTCTGAGGATGAGGATGATCAAAAGGGCACAGGCATTTTTGGATGCAAAGCACTCATGATGCAAGAAAATACTGGGAAAATCCTTTTTGCTTTGAGTCAAAAGCACTGTTATATCCAGATGCATCTATATTTGGCATTACCAGAGTATTAATTTTGTCATCAACCTATTTCTTCATGTTTGATAAAATTTCATTTCAGAAATAAAGGATTTATAGCTTGCTTTCCCTCAATGCACATTATCATTTATATAACTGACAGCTTCAGTTGTTAAAAGCAGTACATGAGGTTTTTTCCAATAAAGGGCTCACATCTTTCTGACATTTATTACAAGTTTATTACTTCTTTACCCTTCTCAGTGAAGCTGTTTCATTCATTGTGGGAGTGTCTGAAGTACAGATTTTTCATTACCTGTGACTTACCATTAATTTAAGGCCAGAAGTGGTTTCATTTTGACTGGTTGTTAAAAACAGGAAAGGCGTAAAAACACATGAAGTCAGTTAAGCTAAGAAAACTCATTTGCAATGGAAGGGCAAAGTTAAGGTACATTTAGGGTTTTTTTTTTCCCCAGGTGATATGTCTACCTTCTCAGTGTAGAGAGAAGGTGAGTTAGTCATTCTTTCAATTTACTTTAAAATAAAAATCACTGTCTAGAAGATTCAGAGATCTGGTTGTGTGATACAGAATTTTTTTTACTTCTGTATCACCATCGTGGTGATTATATTAAGATAGCAGAGTCCTTAACTGAGTGCTTAATTGAGAAGCATCCTTCATCACAGATAAAATAGTAAATCAAATTCTAAAAGATGTTTCTGTGTCTGCACACGGACGTTAAAAATCGGATTGCATATTCACCTTTGGAGGAAGAGGCCATCCCAAGCCAGTTGCTCTCAGTGCCAGAGAATGGTCCCAGGGAAGTTGAACGTACTAATATAGATGAAGCCTTAAGGAGCTTTCCTCCAGGTCCTAAGTTCATGGTAAAGATCCTCAAAACTCAGTACATGTAACTGCTTCTGTTGGGGGACCACAGCTGCAATCCTAATCCCTTAGATCACAGAGCTGAGCTAGTTTAATGGTTTTTCTATTACACAGGGCAGGATCTGGTCCTCTGTCTAGAGATACATCAGATTTCCATATTTGTAATATTTGCTTTTGATTTTCAATGTTTTAGGTGTCAGATAAAGATCTGCCACCTTGCCAAACCTCAGTAAAATTTTGATCACGTCTACTTTAATCATTTCTTCTAGCTTGTTCATAGTAAAACTTACATGATAAATGAAGACCTCATTTTAGTAAAACCCAGATTTCTTTGTCAATACGATTAATCTTTCCCCTTCAAATGATCTCCTTTTTTAAAATTAGAACTTCTGTTACTAGCATTATTGTATCAATTGGTTTTGGTTTTTTTCCTTTATCTCTGCTTCGATCTCTGTCTGCATGAAGGGCAAATTGTACTTCGAAATCTTATATAGAAACAATGCTTTATGAATATTGGAAGTCATATAGCTTTCTTATTAGGAATAAAAAGTGTCTTGAATTCACACCACAAAAATGCCTTTGGGATTTCAGCACATGTTCTCTTGGAAACCTCAGAGGCACTGATCAGAGAGATTACTGTCTTTTTGGTCTTGACTCAGAGGAAAAATAATGTTTTACAAACTCAATTAGAGTTCTCAAAAATAAAGTAAAAACCATTGGAAATGGCAATGTTGAATAGAAAACATGAAATGATAACAGGTGTTTGATCTAGCTACGTGCAGGTCACGCTTGAAACAACTCATAAGCCAAGAGTGAAATAATTCACACAGCGAAAAGGGAGGCTGGCAAACCCAGGCACATCTAAGTTACTCCTTTGGCAGTGAATGGAGAAGTTTATCTTCCTTTGAGAGGGCAATGGCTAAATGTAGTTATCTGTATTATTTTTCTCACTTTTGTTTCACGTATTTAATTGCATATCTGTAACTCGGAAGTAAAATGAGCATTCTTTTTAAAATCAAGATCACTCTTACAAAGAGTAAGAACCAAGTGGTGATGCTATAAATGCACTGGCTGCTTACAAAAACAAAAGGTATCAATAAATTACCACATTATAATTGGGTGGTGTTTCAGGCTGACACTGCCTAGGAGGTATCATTTTGTCTGGTCTAGTAGACTTTTCCTGAGCATCTCTTTTCAGTTGGACTTCACACAAAACTCAGAGGGCATGGCTGCCTGCTGTCTCCTTTCAACCCAGCAGGGCAGTGCATAAATCATTCATCAAGGGTGTGGATGATCTGTAAATAATTATCAACTCTGCTTGAGGAGTCCTGAATTTATATATTTGGTCTCTCAGGTGTGAGCTGCATGCAGACAGTCTGCTTGGCAAGGAAGGTCTACAGGGCACTTTAGAGCTGAGCTTTTTCAAATATTCCTGCTTATACAGTTCCAGATTGTAGGATGTGGTATATTCCCAGGCTCAGGAGGTGCCAAGTTAGCTCTCCGCCGCAGGCAGAGGAATGCAAAGGTCTAGAAACCCTGCTTTTACATGCTGATGCTGCTGCATGCAGGGAGTGTTGCGCTGCATTACGGATTTGGTCAGTGTAAGGGTGGCAGTCGCTGTGGCGCAGCCCCCTGTGTCCCCAGACGTGCCAGCAGTGCATGGTAATTCCATACCACCTCAAGCGCGCAGGCCTGGGTCCAAATCCCTGCTCTAAAGGCTATTTAAGGGGAGAAAATTAAACATTGATTGGAGGCAGGCATAGGACCCAACTATCCATAGCATCACCCTACCTTCTTTCTGGCCCAATTAAATCTTAATGATTCTGTACAAAGTGATACGGCTTTAATAGGGTTTGTCCTGCCTCATTAGCCAGCAGTCTCCCAAGCTCTCACGGGAAATGGGAGCTGCAGGTTGAAGTTCTCTTAGGCAGAGGAGGAAATTAAATCCAAGTCCTCGCGTCCTGTGTGGGCACCGCAGCCACTGAGCTGGGACTGTGCCAGAGGCAGCGGTGGTACCTCCTCTCCCTGCCAAAGGCACACCAGCAGGTACTTCATGGAACTCGCGGCAAATGTGCCACTGTATCATGTAAAAGCATGTTAGTATGTGCTAAACATTGTATTCTTAATTTCCAGGCTAATATTCATGGAGTGTGATTTGAGAAAACTACAGCAATATTTTAATCAGAATTATTCACCTGAAGTAGCTGTTAGATATTTATGGCATTAATTCAGGCTTAATGGCTTTCTGCCTAGGGAAATCTTTCATTTTAATAACACATAGATCACATCCAAGGGTGACCTCATTCATATTTGGAAAACAGATATTCTATATACTGTGTGTTCTGGGGGTTAGTTTTGCTTCTGTCAGTAACGGCTGCCACATTTTAAATGAGATATCACATTTTCATATGTATAATAGTGGCCAACAATCTTTTTGGCTGAAAAGTATACTGCAAATGTTCTTACTTACAAATAAATGAACAGTCATTACCCATTGTGGTGTAAACTCGGTGTCTCACAACACATTTGCATTTACTCCATTTAAATGCAGAGGGGTTTGGCCTTGGTATCTACAACAATAACAGAAATATTACTTGTAAAGAAATAAAGTGTGCTATAAAAGCAGAAACTAGATTTCCCTTTGTAAGTACTCTTTCCAAATGTTTTCCTGAGGCATTACCCAAATGTCATTTATACTGCTTGCAGAATTTCCCTTGTTAAAAAATGCATTAATTTGGTTTAATTTTGCAAGGCATTATATGAATCCATCTGAAACCGTGCAGTTCATTGAAGTCTTCCATGTGGTGGGAAGATGCCTCCCACACCTTGGGAGAGCATCTGCTGTGTTGTAGTCAGCCTCCAAGTGACATTCAAACCTGGAAGTGGCTTAATTGTCTCCTTCAATGCTGCTGTCAAAATTTCACGCATGACAGAATGTACAAGGTTGCTGTCAACCATTAACTTTTTCCTACCTCGATTAAGGTTTGCAACTCCACCAAAAGGAATAGCTGAGCTTTTTCCTGCACACAGTGAAAAGAACAATGTGTTGATGTGTGAGTTCACTCATACTGAAGCAGCACATAGCTAAGAATGAGTTAAATTTCAGGTATAGTGGTGTATCGTGGGGTAAAATACATCCTGAGTCTGCATAATAAAAGGATTTAAAAAAGTTGAATTCTGTGACAGTGCTAATTTGTGAACAGCTGCCCAATTCTAAGCTTATTTATTTCAGACTTTCTAATAGAATTATGAGTACTCTACTGCTGAAAGGGAAAACCTTTCTAATTAAGTTTGTACAAAACAGGGTGCATTATTTACAACTAAGAAGTGGTTAGTTTCAGACTTTTTCTTCCTATTCATCAATTAATTAGAGAACAGTTTCAACATAATGACATCATTTGAAATTGTTCTTTTTTATGTGAGCATAAAGCTGCATATAAATTGTTTACAAACTTCTCCTTGTAAGGAGTACTTCAGAGAATTTGAAACCACAGATTTAATACTTGCAGGATCCATAGCTGTATAGCTCGGGCTCTTCTAACTGCTCCCATTTCCCAATTTACGTCATTAAACCAATACAGAAGCAGCACGTAGGGTAAGCGCCAGGCTGTACTCAGCTAGCACCTCTTCACACCAGCAAAAGCTGCTGTCGCTCTCGGGAGTGCACTCGGGTAGAAGATGGGTGTACCGGGATGGAGTCAAGCCGAACTTTGTGTGTTTGTTGGTGAAACCATGCGCTCCTCTGCTGCTCTAATCCTCCAGTTCAGTCTTCTGCTGCTGGGACCTTACTCGAAGAAACTGAGGCCTTTCTTGGGTTTTTGATTCCAGTTGTTCGTTCCTTTTAAGATGACTCTTTCTGGTTTTCACTGACATTGCAGAATCTCAAGGTGATTTTTTCTTTCCTCTGCTATCAGCCCTATCAATATTTTCCTTCCTGCAGTCATTAGACTACCACTACAGCCAGTTAGTGCTGGCCGTGTTCATTTTGTTGGTCAGTTCTGATTTGAAAGAATGCTGTTTGCATCTGAACCCAAAATAGGATTTCCTACCGCAAAGCTGTAACATCGTTCGTTCATTTTTAATGCTTTTTTGACAATTTGTCTTTTTTGGAGGTGACAGCATAGACATTTATACATACAGAAGCAAAGTAACCCAATCTGATCTCATTATTCTGTGCTTACCAAAATGAAAATGCAAGTAAGGGAAATGCTCTCAAATGTCTCTGAATACGTAAAAGATAATTTAATATTTCATTCCCCATAATTTTTGCAAGCCATTTGCATCATACGCATCCTATTGTCAAATTCCTTCTCTCCCCAGATGTTGTCAATTACAAGAACACTGCACATTATGACAGAAATTTATGAAGACTCCTTCCACAAATACCATTCCTTATTTGATTTTTGAGATTAGCATTTCACACCACGTTCTTATAAACTTTTTTTTTTTCTAGTCTTTGAAGGCTATTGATATTTTCTCTTTTTTTCTTAATACTCCTTTTTTTCATTTTGTAAAGGAAAAATATTAATATGATTTGTGGTACCTGTGATTTCCCTGTTTCATATCTCTGAAAAAGAATTATCACTTGGAAAAGGTATTGATTTGAAAGAAAATTATTCCAGTCCTCTCTGAAAGTCATTGTGATGTTTTCTTTCACTGGCCGACTTTTAAAGATTTTGTTTTAGTTTGCACACTGAAGTAGATAATTCGTTTTAACAAATACAACACCTTAGTTGTACCAAACAGCCGAGTTCCTGTCTTTGTCTTCTTTAGTCTTCCAGATGTAGTCTCCTTCATGCCTGCACAGTGTGGCAAAAGCATCTAGAATTTATTTTACTATCCTTTTTTTATTCTACGAGTGCATGATTTCAACAAAAATCAATGCTAATTCGACCTCTGGTTAAACTCATCTTCTAATTGACAGAAGGTCTTCAGGTAGCAGTTACCCGGGTAAGCTTTTAACACACTGACTGTGGGAGGAATCTTAACCTCTACGCTCAGGGAGTTTGTGATGCTGTTCCTTCTTTCTTGTTGCAGGTTTTAGGCATATCACAGGAACCACGTCAAGACATGAACAAGATTGAATTTGTGAGACTGTGGCATTAACCCCCTGCTTCCCTCAAGACTTTAAAGAAGATTTTGTTGAAATTTTAGCTGTCAGCAGGTACAGAGTTAATGTTACTGCTTTTCTCTTGAGTTAGAAGTACAGAACAAGGTTCTAGCATTATACTCCCCTTCTCACACAGGAGTGACACTCGGTGTGGTACTGTTGCTCTAGATTATTTATATTGTTAAATTCTCACATTCTGTAAAAGCTGCTTGATGCTTCATGTTGTTCTAGAATAGCATATGTAGGCTGTTGGTCTTATTCCAATGAAACTGCCTTTGGGAGTTCATTGTAGCTGGTGACTCCAAAACCACCTTGAGCTAACATAACAGTGCAGAAGCATATCTATCGCAACATGGCTTCAGTCCTTATTTTCAGTCACCTACCTAAGAGGATTGCAAACCTGCTCACCTCTGTATACAGAAAGATCACAAACAAAGCAGACTGACATCACCCTTACTTTGCAAGGAAGAGCAGGCTTCCTATCATTCAATAAAGACACTCTGGACACTAAATCTAGCAGAATCTACTTCCCTGCAGAGCTCCTGAAAATCTCTTCAGTGTGGTATCCCAGAACAAAAACAATCAAAGCTGATGGATGTCTAAAATGATAGGCTGGTGCAAGTTATTAATGAAATAAAAGCCTAACAATAAAGGACAAAACCAGTAGATGTCTGGTAGAAATATGTATAATTTACTCTGAGGCGAAGACATACTTAGATACATTCCACTGGGTGGATATCACCTGAGTATGACTTCGAAGAGGGAAAAAGAAAAAGATGCTTCACCATACCTTGCTGTCCAAGGAAGACATTTTAATCTGATTTCTCTGGTGCTTTACCAGACAGGAGTAAGGAGATAAAGTAGAATTAAAAATGTGTCTTTAAATGGTGCATTCTATTCACATTTTATAGATGTTTTCATTTTAAAAAGTAACATTATTAAACAAAATTATGCAAACATCAGCTGCAGGGTACATCTATCAAATGGCTCGATTTCTCTCTCATTTAATGCTTCAACCACAGCAACAGTTAAGTGTAGTGTTCTGGACAAAGCTGAAGAAACCAGTCATTTATACAATACCTGTGGATTTATGGTGTTATAGCTTACCCAGGTTGAGTAATAACTTTGTAAGGCCTCTGTTACACAAGAATAATTCAGTCTGCATATCCTTAAGCATAAGGATAATAAGCATAAGCCATATCCTTATTTCAATATTCAAAGAAAAGACCGAAGAAATCAGCACATCGCTTCCAACCCAAGTAACCATATGAATAGCCAGCCCATGTGAAGCCTGTTCTTCTTTGTAAGATTACTAAAAGCACTTGTTTTGTTGTATGGCTGTAGTGCACAGCAGAGCACCTTTCCATTGTGCATCTCCACACACAACTCCTGACCAAAACGTGACCATTTTAGCTATTTGGAGCTACTGATGCCAACTCAGGAATTTCTGCGTCACACTACTGAAAAGCACACAGCCTTGCAGAAACCTATGCTGTCCTGAAATCAACGATTTAGGCTCCTAAGTCACTTAGTGGTTTTGTACTTAAGTGACTCCAATCCTACAAGTTGACCTTATGGGCCTGCTCATAAGTGTTCTGGGAAGATCACAAAGGAGAAAGGAGGGTGTTTTCTTGCCAAGATGGAACACAACAGGATGGAGACACGCGGTTGCTATTTGCTGTACTGCAGATAAAGCATGCTCCCTGTCACCAAAGGCTGGGCAGCTGTGTCACCAAAAGTTTCACAGATGCAGAATGGAGAAGTGATTAAAAAGCCAAGTGTTTCAAAAAGCCTATTGTAGCACATTGTGTAGAGAGCTCTTAAGTAGCCTGTATGTACGGGTTCACGAAAGCTAATAGTAGCCTGATGAGGTCAATACCCTTTGGCTCGCTCCACAGCCAGCAGAGCGGGTGCTCCTCAGCACGAAAATCAGGGCCGCTAGGGCTCCTGCTCCAGAGCCCTCTCTGGAGGAACCTTTCTCAACTGGCTTTACAGGGAGCTTTGGCAGATGTTTTGTGAGGTTGAGGCTGCCTTTAACCTTTAGCATATCCTCCTGGAAGCGTGGAGAATGCTCTGAAGATCACTGCAATGAAATCCTCAGACTACTTAACTGTGGAGTGGAAGGCGGAATCAGTGAAACTGGCCAAAATTATCAACATGCAGACACACAGTGGCACTCTGAGGACAGAAGTAAGTAGATATGTAACTATTATTGTCAATGTACTGTACATTGACTAAATTTAAAGTGCTCTCTATGTATGCATTTTCCAAGCACAGAGGTCAAATGAAGTCAAATGACACAGATGTCTGATGAATTAAATTTTATGGTTATAAGAAAAAAAATGCTGTATTCATGTTTAGTATACCAACCAAAACAACAAAAAAGAAAACCCATATATATTTTAGTGGTTATTATATTTTGTGGTTTATGAATTAAGGAGGAGCAGTTGTAATGGGAAATGTATTACTGTGACATAAGCATGACTATCATTATAATGTGAGAAATGTTGCAGGTGGTTTTGTGTTATGCAGTAAGTGTTAACTTTTCACATGATTTATGTGGGTTAACTTGAAAAATAATTAATGCTAGAAAGGCAAGGTTACTGCTGTTTGCAGAGTTTTTCTTTTTCAGAAACAAATTTTACATTGGCAGTTGCTATAATATCAAGGGATTCGGTGTATGTTCTAAACAGGTCCATGCCTGTGCCCTGGTGGTTGGTTGGGGGGGGGGGTGGGGGGGGTGGGGGGGTCGGGTGGGGGGGTCGGGTGGGGGGTGGGGAGGAGTTCCATGAAGGAGGGAAACATCATGGGGATAAAACAGGGTAGGTAAGAAAGGTGTAATGCTATGTTATTGTGGATGCAAAGTGAGAGTAAGTGAATAAATATAAGAACCCGTTGCTGAAACAGCTCTGCTAATTTCCTTTTGATCTGGCAATTAAACATTTAATAGCACCCTGAATTATCCACAATAAATACTTTCCTTTCTATAACTTACTTTCCCATAATATGTTTCTGAGTTTTAACTGAAATTTTGTTTTCATTCCATTTTCTCATACGCACACCTATTGTAAAGCAAAATTCCTTTTCACTTTTCTTGACTCAGACTAAGTCCTGTTTTTCTCCTGAACTTCTTAACCCTTGCACTTTCTTGTGCAAAAAACCATAAAACTCACATGACTGAGGACAGTGTTTAGATTTGAGTGTCCATGCGGAGCACCCGGTAGGCACCATACCATATGTATATGGGAAGACACAAGCTGAAATTTCAGTGATGGAATTTCATGTATGAATAACAGTTTGTTCGCTCAAATATCTGGAGCAACCTTCACTTGAGATCATCATCCTCACAAAATATTTTGCTTAGCCGTTTGTGAAAATTTTTGTTAAATACTATAAAAATTGTGTATACGTCAGTTTCTAATGTCTACTTTCAGTTTTAAATTTCCACCCAGAAATAAGGTGGTTTTCTTAACTGAAGATGGAAAAAGTTGCAGAGATAGGCCAGCCATGCACAGTATTTTAGTAAAACACTAATTAAAGACTATACCAATTCTAGTTATTTAATATATAACCATTTTTCCAATACTATACTAAGTTTGTAATGGATTTTCACATCTTAAGATGTCTATTTAGCAGGAGACAGAAAAGCAACAGATTTATTTGTGGAAAGAAGCTATGCTGTCTTTACTAAGTCTATTGTAATGTTATAGTACTACAACAATTAACTTGCCAGTTTTGTTTCTGAAACTTTTCCAAGCGTTCAATGTTTAGACAATAGACCTCTGTAAAAACTATGCCATCTAAAAAAACCCCAAAACTTTACATTTTATTTAAAAAAGACAAACCATCAAGAAATACACAAAGTAGCAGGAGCATGAAAAATTTCTTTTGTTCTTTATGCTTTAAAATAGAGAGTGGAACTGCAGAGGTTAGAGGTTATCATGCCAACAGCACAAGAGATGTGGCACAGATATTTTTTTCTTTCAAAGCTATGTAAGTAAAACTGGTAGTTAAAACAAAGGATGTAACAGATGAGCTAAGAGAGAATGCAAAGATCAGACAGTCAAAGATATAAAAACTTTAATTATCTCAGAAACAGGCAAGTTGCAAGAGAGCTAGGGGATAGGCTTAGCCACAAGGGTATAAAGAAAGTAATTTTGTAGAATAAAGGCTCTCTTGAAAAGCTTAAGTATTTATCGGTACGTTTTTTTTATTATAGAAGAAACTGGAGAAATATCTTTAAATGTTACAAAGGTAGACAATCACAGTCAGAAAAACGTCAAAAGTAAAAAAGCAGAGGTCAGATCAAACCAGCCAAATTAAAGTGCTACGTTAACTTCATGGCCAACGAATGCTTTTCTAAGAGATCTGCAAGAACCTGGGGGATTACAGATAAGAAGCTGGTAGTATAGCCTGAAATATAAAAAAAAAATAATGTTGTAAAACAACTAAGCTTTATACTTGAAAGCCACTGGCCAAATCATCTTCTTTACATCAAATACTTCTCTTTCAATTAAAACTTTTCTAGAACATCAGCAAAAGAGATGATAGTAAAGAATATCCAGATTAGCTTGGGTTTTTCAACAGATGCCAAAATTCTTCATAAGTGTGCAAGAGACTAATACAGCTAAAGACTGCCTCAGAGAGAAAGAGTAAAAAGTCTTTAGATATTTAAGTAAGCAAAGCAATTTTGGAGAATGGCAGACAAAATTCAGTTGATAGATACATGTTCTAGAAAGTAATAGCCTGAACACTGATGAAACCTTAAGTGTTACTCTCAGAAAAAAGACCTGGATGCCACTGTGCACAGATGTCTGACATATTCCATACTAATGCTCCATATTACCATGACACACAGTATAAAAATCTTTAAAAATACAACAGCTGTAGAGAATGGTCAGGGACAGAACGCACAGAAAAATGGCATGTGCAGACAAAATGAACTGTTTAGCCTAGAGCTCGTGTCGCCTCTAAGGGGACATGTTCAAAATGTATATATAACAAAGCAGAGGCAGGCAGGTATCTTCCCTCGGGACCTTTGCTGTTTTCATCTCTTAAACGAAGACCAGCAATGTTCTGGAAGAAGGCACAGCGTGTGAAAGCTGTTCTGCAGAACTGCCCAAAACGAACATGAACGAACATGTGTTTAACTGCTTTTCACCAATACTCATTTAAAATACCACATTTTTAAGTGTTCAGATAATACAAAACAAAAGTGTTGTCCAAATCTTGGGTCAAGTTTCAACAACTGGTGTTACTAAGGACGATTAGTAATTAGCTGGGCTTGTCTCCAGCTATAAACAAACTCTCCACATTTGTGGCTTTCCTTGATATAAATATCAACCCAGTAGAAACTCTAGCATACCCAAAATTCAGTGAAAATCATCATCTACAAGCCAAACGAGAATTTGTTCCCTTCATCTGCATACTAAGGGTAATTTCCATCTGTTCTGTTTAACAATTAAAATAAAGCTTTCAAGAATATGATTATTGAGCATGGTAAAGATACTTCATATGAGATTGTCTTAGGTTGTAGAGAATGTGAACAAAGCCTAAGAAGAATGTTTACAGGAAGGACACTGAGTTCATGTACTTGGCTTACCCTTCATCTTGCAGAGAGGTTGATGGTTCCCAGATCGGTTCCCATACAACTGATGGACGTAACGGCCCTCCATCTGGGGACTCGCTGTTTACTGATCTCAGCTATATGGATGTATGCCAGAAACAAAAGGGTTTGAGATTAACTTAGGAGAGAAGCAGAGGGCTTTTTAGCTGTACAGTTTTAAATTTTAAGATCTTTCCAATAACCTCTCTTGAGACAAACAGGGACGAAGTAGAATAGACCCACGATTACAGATGTTGATATTTAGATTCACATCAAAATGGCTGCACAGAAGAAATTTTAACCAACATGGTGCTCAAGACAAAGCAAAAAATCACTGATGGCTGGAAAAGTCAACTAAGAATAAAATACAGCAAGTTAATCTCTTCAACAATCATGCGGCATAAATGTTTTAGTTTTAAAATGTGTCTTCGGACCTCTACAGTGCATATTGCAATCCCTGATTGCAATATGCTTTCAGATCATTAATAGTAATCACAGAGTTGCATACTACAACTTCACACTGGCTGTTTACACAGCAAATGACCAATATCTGTTTCCAATTAAACGAAACATAAAAGCTGAACATTCAGATTTTCAGAATTGATGATACCACCATACATGCAGCTGCTTGGAGGTTTTTTCAGTCCTTATTCTCTTATTTGCCTCCAGGGCTGGGGGAAGTTACGCTGACTGCAGTTACCTTCCTTAAGAGATAAAGCCAGAAAACAACCAATTCTTTGAACACAAGCAACAATCATGCTTTTTTCCTCCGCGTACACCGGGTATGTACAGCCAGTCAGGATCTGACTCAGCCAAGGATTCAGTGGGAAGTGCAGTATGAGGGGCCTCTAGACCTGTGTCGATCTTTGACCACAGCCTCACCTCTTCCCTTAGACCACATCTCCCTGGAACTCTTCAATTCTTATTATAGTCCACCTTGGCTACAGCACTTCACACCCAAGCCTTCATTCAAAGCTCAGACCTAACCAATAAGCTTGGCACCGCTTGCCCTGGTCCTCATGGCCCTGTAGACCATGCAAGCTAAAGACAAGGTACAAAGCACAGTAGGATAGCGTAAGCTTTTGTGTTTTCTGACCAATGATGTTAGAGTTTTCAAATTTCTTTTTTGCTAAAAGTAAATTTTCTCCAAATAGAATTCAGCCAAAAGTAAGGTTTGTATTTTCAACACCTTTATTCAGGAAGTGAAATATGGAAAAGAGTAGCTAAAAAAACCCCTACTACCAGTAATGACAAAGTGACAATAAAAATAATGACAGTCAGGGACACATTACTTTATTTCAATTCAGTGAAATTGCTGTTATTGCTGATCAGCATAGGAAGGACACGAGCTGTGGGAGCGAGCCCAGCGGGGGCCACGGAGATGGGCAGGGGCTGGAGCCCCTCTCCTGGGAAGCCGGGCTGGGAGAGCTGGGGCTGTTCAGCCTGGAGAAGAGCAGGCTCCGGGGGGGCCTTAGAGCAGCTCCCAGCGCCTGAAGGGGCCGGCAGGAAAGCTGGGGGGGGGCTTCTTACAGGGGCACGTGTGACAGGGCACGGGGGTGGCTTTGAGCGCAGAGAGGGCAGATGCAGGTCAGAGATCAGGAAGAACCTCTCCCCGTGAGGGCGGCGAGGCGGTGGGCCAGGCTGCCCAGAGCAGCTGTGGGTGCCCCATCCCTGGCAGTGCTCCAGGCCAGGCTGGATGGGGCTGGGAGCAGCCTGGGCTGGGGGGGTCCCTGCCCGGGGCAGGGGTGGGAACTGGGTGGGCTTTAAGGTCCCTCCCAACCCAGAATTGTAGGATGGTTTATGATTTTGACTGGTGCCTGCTTTCTGTGCATTTCTTGCTTGTTTGTTCAGTCTGTTATGTTTGTCTATGGTACTTGTGCTCCAGCACATTCTAGTCATGACTGCAGCGCCATGCTTATGGTTGAGAAGGCGTTTAATTCTAATTCTGTGTTTTCAGGAGCTTTACATCATCTAAACAAATTGCATTTTGGACGCAAATTTATGTGCCTGTTCTAAACCCAGAATGAACTACCTGTTATGTCCAAACTCTGCTATAACTGGGGTGGCTAAGATTTTTATTCCCCACAATTTGAAAGTGTTTCTGGAAGTACTTTTGCCTGTCAGAATGCATCCTTTTTAATCACTTGAACCTAAAGCATGAGACTTTAATTTTCTGTGGCTACCTGTGTACACAATAACATACCTGGCTGCAAAGGACAGGGGATTTTGCAAAACTCAAAAGAGCAGCAGTGCAGGTGCCACTCTGCAGCTCCAGGCGCTGCAGTGAGCATGCAGGGGTGTGTGCCAGTAACTTGATGTTAC
Source organism: Falco cherrug (assembly GCF_023634085.1). Classification (NCBI taxonomy): domain Eukaryota; kingdom Metazoa; phylum Chordata; class Aves; order Falconiformes; family Falconidae; genus Falco; species Falco cherrug. Next base: position 42,269,535 of record NC_073704.1, on the reverse strand, counting down.
TGCAAATTGCTGGTGGCATGATTCAGCTCAACTGCTTCAACAACTCTTCTTCCCCCCCTTAGCAAAACAAGGGCACTGAGGAAAGATTGAGCAAAAGTCAAGGGGCTGTGCAGGGGCCTCGCTGTGATTCCTCGCATTTCCATAGATCTCACATGCAACTCTGGCAAGCCATTTGGCAGCAGGCGAAAGGGTGGCCCACAAAGCTAAGGTTAGGAAATGGAGGAAAGAGAACTGTAGTAAAACATATTTCAGAGTATTTTACATTGTGTACAGAGTTTAGGAATATTAGTCCCTGTGGGCCATTAAATACTTTTCCCTTATCTGTAAAACAGAGGCAATAGCACTTACCCACAAATGCAAGAGTAAATAAATAAAGAAATTAAGTGGTCATTATACAGCCTTATGTACATACATGCTTTTCAGACATTGCCAGGACCTGCTGCCCACCAACGTTTCTATGCATTTGCAGATATATCAGAGGTGTAAAAACTTAATTTAGGCTCCATGCTGTGCCCATCCAGTCCCTGGGTTCATTTCCAACTCTGCCTACAGCTGAGATCTAATTTCACATTGGGTAGGATTAAAAAAAAAAAAACCAAACAAATGTGCTGAATTATAAAAAAAAAGAGCCATAAATATACAAAGGATCTGTTCAAGGAAAATAGTTCTGTATGTGGAAACTTCTTGGGTAGCTAATGATGAAGTTAAACTATAAAGCAGTGTAAGCAGAGAATCTAAGCAACAGGTATTTTAGGTAATGTACGGACTAGGTGCTACAGAGAATTAGTGGGCTAGTAATAGAAAATGGGAGAATGCAAAGCATCCTTTATTGCAGTGTATTTTGATAATGTGACAGTGGAGAGTAGGACAGCTTAGCAAAACTGTTATCGACTCTGACAGTGCCTTGCTGAATCATTCATCACTTCAAAAGAATATAGAATTTTCTGGGGAAATAAATATATTACATTCCCCTCATGTTTAACTAGATGGAACTGAAGCTGAATAGTGAACAATATGTAAACACTTCTTGCTCTGTTCAGTGGCCACTAGGTCTGACAAAAAAAGCTAAAAACCTTATAATATGCTGCAAAAACATGTTTGGAGACTGGTATTTCACTACTATCCTAGAAAGAGATAGCCAGTTGTTAGCCATTTTAAGCTAGATATTTCAGAAAGCCAAGTAGTGATAATTGTATGTCAGTTCTTTGTTTTCTTCTGTGCAAAGGTACTTAGAGAGACACTTGAAAGGTATTTTAATGGATGTAAAATAAACTAGACCGAGTCCCCAAATTAGGTATCTGAAATCCTTACGGGAAACAGAATGGAATAATAAAGAGGGAAATTTAATCATTTGAAACCTGTTTGCATGTGGCACAGACTACAGATATGTTACAGAGTCACAGCTGTAGAAATTACATGGAGGGTAGCTAGGAGTCAATAGGAGTTACTGTATTTAGTTACTAATTTTTTGTTAAATGTTAACTGTGGTGTTGAAAACCACACCTATTAAATTAAAACTTACCAGAAAATACAAGAAAAGCAATACTGCAGAAGTGAAATTTGATTTCCTTTAAGTATACGACATGTTAAAAAAAATCACCGCTTAGTTTATTCCAGATAGCATAGCCAGTAAGCTGCTCTACATCCCTTTGTTCTTATTCTTGTTTCCTCCAATTCTGTAACAGTGTACGTGTCTTTACAGCTGTGGTGATGTGCTGGGCCTGGCAGAGCCCCACAGCATCCCCTCCCAGCGCTGTGCTTTGTGTCGGTAGCTAGAAGGGTGGTGATGACACCTGGCTGATGCTGAGCAGCGCTCGCACAGCACCAAGGCTGTTTCCAACCTTCTCACCACCACCACCAGGCTGGGAGTGGGCAAGAGCCTGGGGGCAGAGACAGCCAGGACAGCTGACCCAAAGTGTCCAACAGGATATTCCATACATGTAGCATCTGCTAAGAGAAAGGAGGAGGAAGGCAGGGCGTTTGTTATATACAGTATTTGTCTTCCCAAGCAATCTCTATGCATACTGAAGCCCCACTTACCGGGAAGTGGCCAAGCATCACCTGCTGATGGGAAGTGGAAGATCCCATCTTTTGTTTTCCTTTGCTTCTGTACTTGCGACCTTTGCTATTGCTTCATTAAAATGCCTTTATCTTGACCCACAAGGTTTTTTTCATCCTGTTTTCTGCCCCCACCCCCACCCCCCCGTTGTGCTGAGGAGGGGAGTGATAGAGCAGCTTGGTGACCAGCCATGGCATCCAGCCAAGGTCAACCATCGTAGGTGATAAACAGCATGGTAATTTTCATAAACATTTTCAAATAAGTCTCTGTCGTGATTTAATTAATCAGAAATTTCCAGAACGCCACAAGTATTTGGGGATACTGCTCACTCATGATTGTTTTCTAAAAGTAGATGGAGGGATCATGTGGTTTGGGGTCATCTTGGCATGTAGTAAACACGTATCATACAAGGTCTGCTCTCTACCATGGCAGTTCATGCAATCTCTCCACCACCACTGCAATGGTAATTGCTCCTGAAGATACTGTAATGACAATTGAAACACTCAGCCCAACTACATAGCCATAAATTTATGCCTATGCAGAAGCCCATGAAGTATTTTCTTTGTGTCACTTAATAGCCCCAAGCCACATGAACAGAAAAAAACCTGTTTAAAGTTATCCATAACTAACAAGTACGTATATGCTCATATACACAGGTACAGGCATATGCCTGTATATGCTTATAAAATGATGACTTGTTATGAAATGGTAATGTAAAAATCAAGTTAAGAGCAGGAAAAAAGATAACCCAGAAATTTTCACTGAATTCCTGGATTTTTTCAACATTTTTGTCAAAGTATCAACTTTTGAACATGGCAATAAAGCTTTAAAACGGGAAGCTTTTTTACCAGCTTTTCTTGAGACCTCTTGATGGATGTTATCGCCACCCCTAATATTACAAGTTGTACAAATGATATCTACCTGATACAGATCAGACTGCTGGAAATCACTCTCCAGATTTCCCTTTGCAGTTTTTCTGCAGCAGTTTGTAGGGACAGAGAGCAGGAGGTCACAGACCTTCCTGCCACCCCATGTGTGGTGCTCATTTTTTCCCCAGAATAACTGTGGGTACCTTCTATCTTCACGATACAAGGTAGTGTTGCTGAAAAATGGTCACGTTAGCCTACGGGTGGAGAGTCAGTGGATGGTAGTATCTCCAGCTGCTGAGCAATCACAGAGAAACCACGTTCAGTCAGTACCTGGAATGTCCTTGGAGCCGGTGGCGACACTGACTAACGGCTGTTCTGAAACAAAGAGGGCTTTTAGGGCTGTTGGACAAGAAAGCATAGAATATGAAGTTAAATTCATGCACACACACAAAAAAAAAATCCGATTTGCTTTCACACCAAAATTACATGTCACCAAATTGTGAATGATCTTCTGTTTGAGATCATAGCTTATTCCGGGTGTGTTTGTGACATAGTCCTGCCTCATGAGGCCTTGTAAACCCAGTCGGTTCTACTTCTTTTAAGCCAAAGCAGAAAATTTTTACTTAACTTGAAATATGAGATATAAACAAAAGAGGAATAAAAGGTTGGACGAATGCAGGCTGAAGGGAAAAAGAAGAAAAGTGGGAGTAAACATTTTCATAAAGATATGAGACAAATGGAACTGTAGATAATGGTGGTAGCAAGGAAAAGAAAATAGAAGGGAAAGAAAAGACAGACGTGCTCTCCGGAGAGGAAAAGATAACTGGCCAGTGGAAAGAAGCTACACTGGGGAAGAAGAAGGTAAAGACAAGTGAAAGGGAAAAAAATACCCCCACCCCCCCACCTGATCTTCCAAAAACATGCTTTATCAGCCAGAGACAGAAAGGCTGTCTTTAGAGAAGAAACTCAGACATGAAGAAATCACAGCAGGAGATACAGAAATCCCCAGACACCTAACCTAGATAGGAAAATTGAAAATGAAGGAGTCAGAACAGAAGACAATAAAAATAAAGATGAGAAAAAATTCCACTGATCATTTCGTCTGGAATTTTCAGTGAATGCGTCTTATATTTGGGCTAGCATATGATGTTTGGTATATGTTCTAAACTCTATGGAACCTAGGGCAAAGTGTGTCTGGGTGGGAGGGGACAGGTGACAGCACATCTTGGAGACCCCTCGTTAGTCCAGATTGTCAAATAAAATTAAGTTCTCGAAACACGTTCAGACACACAGCATCCTTTTTGCTGGTAAATATGAATTTGCAACACCTTCTAACTATTTGTCCAGGATTCTATGCTATAGGTAAAGGTTTATCGGTCTGTATGAGCTTGGCCATCCCAAAGAAAAAGAGCTGGCCAGGTTCATATGTATAGACAGATTCCAGAGATCGTAGAATCACTGAGGTGGGAAAAGACCCTTAAGATGATTGGGTCCAACCTTAACAAACAATATTGTATCTTCTTGATGAAACGGGTAGTTTCATCAAGTGAAGCACATCAGTCGCTGAATCCTGAGGCCGATGCTGTGCATCACGCTCCGAGCAGTGCCGGCCGCGCCCCAGGAGTGCCTTCAGCTTTGCGCAGTGACCAAAACACATGGGCAGCACGCGGCGGCGAGGGGCAGCGGCCTGGCTGGGAAACGGCACGATGCCCATCACACCTCGAGGGGACACAGGAGCTCGGATTGCGGGCAGGGGAGTTCGGTGCCGCCCCTTGCGCTCCTCAGCAATACACTTACAAACACAATCCCAAGGAGGATGACCGAAAACCAGCATAAATACTTCTTGCCTTCTTTCCCAAATACAACAGGGGTGAAGCAGCACCGAGCCGGACCAGAAAGGATGAGTTAGTAAGCAGGAGTGAAACATCCGAATCAGGAAACATTTCATCAGGGAAGACACAGAGCCAGGCTGTGCCAAGGGCGAAGCAGCGACCGAGATGCCGGGGCCACCCAGTGAGCAGAGGATTGCTAAACTTGGTGGCTGATTAAAAGTAGCGCTGCAGTTTTCTTGGCAGCCGTGCCCTTTGGGATAGCTATCCCAGAGTTAGAGCCCAGCATTCAGGAAGGAGACCTTCCAGCAACTTAGGGGTTGAAAAACCATTTTCTTTGCCTGGATTTCAAACTGCAGTCCAGTTGGTGTCTGGTATTTCAAGCAAGGGCTTAGGAACTGCAGCCACCACGCAGCATCCCCCTGGGGGGGGCGACCTGACCCCTGCACAGGGCTTTGGCACTAGCTGCCAGAAGGATAGACGGTGCAAATTAGCCACCATCATCTTTAAAAAAAATAGGTGTGTTAAAAGACATTTACTGTGGGCTTTGGGCTTATAGCAAGTTGGCAGTGTGAGTTCAGCTGGGGGAGTTTGGGGCATGTAAATCTGCAGTAAGTACTCGTGGGGGATGAGGATGCTTCCCAGCCCCGGGCGTTAGTGAGCAGCTTGGCCTCAACTCAACGGCACATCTGGACAAGACAAGCAGGATCTGGCCATGCTGCCTGCTTGCCTTTTCCCCAGCTGGGCAACACAGGAATGTCTGCAAGGAAATAACAGAGCACACTTGGTCTAAACCCAATAGGTAGTACGTAAGGTATACTCTTCCTATGCATCCAAATACATATTTGTAACATAAGGCACCTTTCTTTCACATTCCTTGCCCTTTCTAAGCTCTAGCCAGTGGACTTGATTAAAATAACATTACTTTGCTTGGGAAATGGATACAACTATAAAAACGGATGGTTTGGAGAAGTTATAATGCAAATAAATTTTTTGCAGTGGCTTAGAAAAATCCATTAGCTAAATATTTCTACCGCTTCTATTTTATAACCCATAAGCCACATTCTTAGTAAAGAAACTATAAATTATTACATGAAATGCAATTACAGAACACAGTGTTTGTGATACTGATTTGTGATCAGTAGAACAGGGCAATTCATCCCTCTACAAGACAACCCAAACAATAATGGTAAAAGTCTAACAGCTTTCCACAATCGCATATTTCTCAGAGGAGTGAATAATGTTTGAGAGACTCTCCTGCAAGATCTACAGAGCCACTTAAATCAGACTGAATCGCTCATCTAGGGAAGCAGAAGTTCCCTCAAATCCCATCGCTTTTTACTGAAGTCAAAGGAGTTCTCTGAATATTGAGCGCTAAAGCCATAAAACTTTAAAGGTATACCTCTCCATGAACCCACATCTAGATGAAAATTTGAAACTATTCAGGTCTTGCTTTCAAATAGACGAGGGATTTGGCAAGGTGTGTTATAAAGTCAGCTACCGATGAGAGAATCTCGTAACGCAAAGATTTCAGGTAACTGGCGTTAACCGGCTCTTATGGGGAGGCTCCGGGGAAGGTTTTGCAGATTCCGAGCCGTGCCCACATGCATCAGCGAGGAGAGCATTTTAAGAAGTATGTCTAGAAAGCACTTGAAGTACTTGAAGTTATTTTTTATGAATGCTAGCACAAAGCATGTTTAGGATTAGTAACTTTGACTTGCTTGTTCACAAAGCTGTATCATAAAACAAGTATTTTCAAGAGAAATGCAAATTCTGGCAGAATTTACCTAAAAACAGATTATGCAGATTTTTTTCATTAAGCTAGAGCAAACCTGGTCAAGATTTAACTTCAAAACTCTATGCGAGTCTTGCTATTAGTTTTTCTTAGAGAGAGAGAGAGAGGAAAAACCTTTTCAGGCAACGCTGTGCTATAGATTGCTTGACTAGATACATTGTGCCGCAATTAATTTTGAGCAAATAGGTCCATCCATGCCCTAGAAGGAGATCTGCATTTGCCAGACATGTTATTTCATTGTTTGACCCAGTTCAGCAGTACCTGGGAACCGCTCCTTGCGCTTCCATGGTGGTAAGAAGTGTTTAAGTGCAAAGCTCAATCCACTGGACATTAACAAAAAAATAAACGGACCAGCTCCATGAAGTAGGTCAGTCTGTGAGATGTTCCTCTGCCGCAGGCATCCTCCTCCCCGAGAGTCTGAGCAAGGTGTTGGCCCATCGCTGTAGCTCAAGGCGGTGCCTCTCTTGACCTTGTCAGTACACAAAAGCTGCTCTGACTCTGCTATTTTTTGAGTCAAGCATCTCACTTGCTCCCCTGATAAAAGACCACTCGCCTTGTCAGGGACCCCTGGAAACCATCTTCTTTGAGACTGCTGGAGTCCAGTCCAGGGGAGGTTATGTCTGCCCTACCTGTTCTTCCTGGGTCACTGGGGACGAGGACCTGAAGTGCTCCTAAAGCTCCCTTGACCCTCTTTGCTGCCCCGGGTCTAATGCAGCTGTGGAAATGCTGGGTGCTGAGCCCCTGAGGCCACATCCTCCAGCTTCCCAAGGTGTCCCCAGTGCCGGGTCAGGCACCTCTGGCAGAGCATTGGAAGCCACCCGAGCAGCCATCTACAGCAACTAACGCCGGTGCTTTATTAACACGACCAAAAAGTTGGATTTATGTGAGCTGCTGAAATAACTGTCGCGTTAGTATTAAGTTTCATTAATCTAGAAACAAAACTAGCTATAACAGTGCCTAAAATTCTTTTCTCTATCTTGGCAGGTTAGTTTTAACAAATTCTTTTTTAATGGAACATTTTTAAAAATGGTGGAGAGAGGCACTTAAAGTTGTATTTGGTAGCACGATTTATAAATGAAAGCATACATTATGTGTCATAGAAATGACTTTTTTCATTTACCCATCTACATAAAGCTAAGTGTTTGTTTTTATAATTGGCCTTCGCACAAAAAAGGCATTAAGTCAGCAGTGGTGAATTATTTATGAGACCTACTTTAATATGATTATTCTCAGAGGGCCTTAAAAAAAAAAGTTTTGGGCATGGCGCTGGTTTTCATTAATTGCTGAGATAGCCCAGGAGTCGAAGATCTGCAAGGCCATTTTTTCTTCTCATTTTTTTCCACAGGCATCAGTCTCCAGCCACACCAGTTTAGGGTGGTGCTGGGAAGGGGCTCCCCTCTGGTGGAGGGATGCATTTCATGCTGCCTGCGAAAGCCTTGCATTAAACCATGGCTCAGTGGTTCTTCAGGAGAAGGATGAAGGCTTTTAAGATGATGGGAAGCCCCTCAGTCATGGCTGTAGGACTGCAACTTTGCTAGAAGATCCTGAGCGGGTGCTTAGGCTCCTCACCTAGCATCTTCACTGCTGCTGCTTCGCGGCAGCCAATACTTAAAATTAACTATCACTCCACAGTGAGCTTGTTCTCTGAGCCATAACCAAGTTGTAATTACTGTTGCCAAGCATAAATGCATCTGTAGAGCTACGCACAGGTCTTCTGCATCCAGATACCATACACAAAACAAAAAAAAGCGACAGGCAAAGAAATCCAGCATAGGTATCACCTGAGAGACCAGAGGGTCCTTCGGTCCTGTCCCTTCTAAGGAAAGAAATTGGGATCTATGTCAGGAAAGCGGGGAGCAGGCGCAGGAGGAGTGCGGGGAAGAGGCGGAGGAAGGGAAAGCAGTGACTAAAATTTGTGAAATGAAGTATTTTTTCGTGGTGTTGGTTTATATCAGGCCAAGCAGCATTTTGGTGGGCAGTGATGCCATTTTCAGTGCCAGGCTGCCAATGGCCGCACACGGAGGTTGCAGAATGTGGGCCCTAAGTACAATTTGACCTTTTCTCTCTGGTTTTGAAAGCATACCGCTGCAGGGGTACGCAGCGCCTTCCCCACGCTTCATCACAGCTGCACATCTCGGCAAAACTCCAAACAATCCCAGTACCGGACCATTAAAAAGGTGGAGGCAATCAACAGTGGTTTCACAGGCTCTGTTTTCTCATTGCTGGGTGCCTGGCTCTGCTCTCCAACTTCTTTTTTTAAAAAAAATTAAAAAAATTATTGACTTACTGTATTGTTGTGATTGTAGTTGTTTGGCTTTGTAGTGCTGTTTTCTCCCTGCTTTTATCCTTGGTTCTGCACCTGCAGCCAGTACTGCATGAGGATTTGGATAAAAAGCTGGAAAAGCTGGGAAACTACCTGTGCACTCAGGACATTGTTTGTTCCAAACAGATGTAAATATTCTTTTGGAGTACAAATGCACAATTAATTGTACTTATTACACTAGTTCCATACAGATAAAACTTAAACTACTCTCAGCTGTGGGTACAAATAAACCTAAGATAATTTTGAAAAATATAAACTAAAGATCAATGTTTTGCTGGGATTAGAAATTGCCAGGAAAGAGCAATAAAGCTTTAATGTGCCAAATACCTTCCCTTTTAACTTTTTTCAAGAAAATGCAATCTAACATTAGGAGCTGCCACACAAAGAACAACTGCTGGTAGCTTCAAAATATTTATTGAAAGTGACAATTGAATTAAGATGTACGACACCGTTAAACAATGGAATTTTTCATGTGCAAGCTGAAAGGGCTTGAGCTGCAGTTTTACCGTATCGGTTTGAAAAATGATAGCAAAGGGCAGAACCTATTTTAAAGTCAGCCTTTTAAGCAACTCTTAATAAAAATACATTTTTAATGTTAATTAGGAAGGTGAAATAACTCAGACTATTCATTCTCTGGCTCCAAATGCTTGTTCAGTGGACTTGTTAAAATTTAGGTAATGTTCTCTCAGGTGTGTCCTTCATATATGAATTTAAAATTAAAAACACCCATTCATTGCGTGAGTGCCTATATCCAAATAAATCACTTACCCCTCATTTTTTTTCAGGTAAGGGGGTTAAATGCAGAATCGGCTGATATTTACACCAAAAAGAGAGGGAGAACGTGAGAAGCAGCAGCGGGGGCAGAAAGCCTGGGTGTGCAGGGGCAGCCCCAAGCCCACGCGGTGGCTCGTAGGGCACCAGCACCACTAAAGCTGCCCACGGGCAGCAGATCCACCCCCAGCTGCACAAAATGCCCTTGCGCTTGCTCCCCCACGGGATTTAACCCTTTTAAAGCGATTACAACCAAGCATGCCAAAGGACATACCTGTTTTTCAGAACATTTTCTTTCCGTTTTGAGAAATATTTCATCCCTTCCTACGTCGGGCTTCTTTTCCCCATTTTACTGAAGATGCCCTATCCCTGTTGCACTGTGCAGCAGAGCACGGGCATTCTGCAGGGGGGTTTAAATAACTCTTGTAGCCCAGCAGCTCTCTGGGCCTCTGACATTTCACACCTTGTTTTATGTAGCTCCCAAGCTAAAAACATGGGAAAAGATTTTTAAGATCTTCTTAAAGTTTTTCAGATCTTCAAGATCTGAAAGGAGCTGATCCAGCCTCACTAGGCTGGGAAACTGTAATGGCTTGCAAACTTTTCTGCAAAGACATTTATTTTGCTTATTTATCATATACTAAAGATAACAGCCTTGAACCTTCACCAAGTTGTGTATGTTCTGCATCAATATTTTTCCCCTAAAAGAAACAATGGGAAAGCCTCACACCGTAGCTCTGCCTTACATGTAGCTGTACTTGACCTTGAGCTGGAAGCGTTCAAAAACAGTGGTCCTGCGGCAACAGGCGGAGCGAGCAAAGGCAGGGGCAGGGAGGTCAAGAAACCAGCTCTGACCCGAACTGCAGCTTGCCTACACGGGGCTGGAAAACACCGCTGGTCAGAAATGGGGACCAACACCAGACAGACCAAATTCCGCATTGCTGCCGGGCTTTACACGATCGTTACTTCACCCTACGAGTAGGATCCAACTCTGTGAAGAGCAGCCTCTCACAGGAGAGCTGTGTGAGACTCCACAGCCTGTTAAGCAGATGTCCAAAATGAGCGTAAACTCTAGCTGTAAAATTTTACCTCTCTTTATGGAAATCAGTGTACATATGGTTGAACATTATTAATACCCAGTTTTTCCAAGCTATAAGTTTTATTCCAGAGTTTTGCATTTCCAGGTCTCTGCTGCAATTCTGGAGCCCTGTTTTAAGTCCTCCTCAGCAGGGCTGGTTGTGAAGGGCTTGCACGGCTCCGTGTTTATCTCCTCAGAGCATAAGCGTAGTGTTTCTTCTCTCAGGGAAATTATCTATTTATGATTTATCATACAGAGAAGAAAAAAAGCAATTCAGTGCAACAGTGGCGACACATCAAAATAAGCCCCAGAGCTGAGAGCAGCTCTGTCAGACCAAACAGCTCTTTGCAAGAAAGCCTTAGAAGACCCCCGCGCTGCTGGAAGCGACAGCAGAGGCAGTAATGGGAAGGGATACACCACAAGCAGCGTATTAAAGGATATTTCTACACTAAGCAGTAGAAGCAGCAACACAGCTTGCAAGAGGGGAAAGAAGACTAGGGAAGGGACACGCTGTGCTACAGAAAAGCAGATGGAGGCTTTTTCAGCCCCCCGTCCCTCACTCTGCCTCGAGCAGCATCCCCAAGCCTGTCCTGCGGCACAGAGCAGAGCAGCCCTCCGAGGAGCCCAGCCTCCCAGGGGCAGCGAAAGCCAGGGCCACGTTCTGGTACCTGGGTGCCTGAAGGTACAGCGCAGTGTCCATACTCCTCCCTAACTTCCTGATTAAGCTCCCCGGTGAAAACCTGCCGGATCCTCAGCATTCAGGATCACAAAGCACCACGCTGCTGAACAGCAAAGCAGCTCCACAAGCTCCCTGAGTGGGCCCAAGAGATGCCCAGCCTAGCAATGCGACCACTTATGAATCAAAGCTCATATGCAAATGAAGGCATCAATTAATAAATACTTAAACGCCATCCTTAAAGGATTTTTCCCAGTTAGGTCCTCTTGCAGTGCTGCCTGTTTCTTTGGGAAGGTGTTACAGCACAAAAAGTGTATTTTACTGTGCTTTAACAGAAAGTACTGAAAATGTCGGGGGAAAAGGTCTCTTACGTAGTTTTAGAATTCCCTTTAGAATAGAAAGCACATATTAAAACTTGAAGGCAAGCATATTTTTATCCCAGAGGTCACCGCTACATTAAAGGTTAACGAAACTACATTAAAGGTTTGACAAAACAAGACAGGCACCATGCCAGCGCAACTTCTATTTTTTAAGTCCTAAAAGCTGTCTGCAGGCGCTTTCCCCGCAGCGGCTGAGCCTTTACCACTGCTGCTACGGGGACACATGTTGTCCAGGAGCAGCTTTTCTCGAGGAAGGCTCCAAGCCTGATCCCAGCCGAGCATAAGCCCTCCTGGCTTACCCTTAATGCCTCTCGTGACCCGCTTTAATGGATAAACCTTGCTGGGTGACGTCTCGCCCTGCTTTTCGGCGCCCATTGCCAGCCCAGCCCTTTGCAGCAGCATCCCTGTGGGTGCAGGCTGCACATCTCTACCATACCAGAGCCTGAGAGGATGGGGCTGCCTCCCCCTGACCTCTCCCAGCACACTCTGCCACTGGTTATGCTGGTTTGGGGTTTTGTTGCGTTTGGGGGAAATAACAGCCTGTCCTTGCTCACAGAGGAATGCTCTCGGCTGGGCACTAAGCAAGCCAGCTGCTGTGCAGCAGGGGTGACTGACAGAAATGCACAGGTTAAATTTTAAACATGCCGTTTAAACATTAAGACTTCCTTGATTTATTTTTTAAAGGTCCACCAGCACATAAGTGTTTGCAAATCCTGTGCTGTGGTCCTAGATTTTTTGTGTTTGTACTTAAGATTTTTTACCACATCTGAAGTTTTGCTTATTTGAGCATCTTCTGAATTTTTGTACCTCTTTATGGGAGCTGGTGACTCTGGAGCTTGAACTATTTCTACATATATTCTGAATTTACAAAGGCAATGAAGAAAAATGTGTTGTGGGAATAGTCTCCTTCAGAGATTATTTCTTAGGAAGATGCTTTAGTCTTTATGCCCATCTGGCACAGCGGGTGATCCCTGTGCGGTGCAGATGCTACTGATCTTGGTAAGCAGGTAGTAGTCGATATTTCAGTGTTTGAGGAGGAGAAGGGCCACCTCCACTGCCCTGATGCCAAAGGTGTTTCTGGGCATGCCAGAGCGCTCTGGGGGCTGGCTGCCAAGCTGCAGTGCCAGTTCCCGAAGCCAAGGTCCAGGCTGCTCCAGCACCACCAGAAGGCAGCCAGCACCCTTGCCCAAAGGCACTGGGTTACATTTTTTAACTCCAGGGTCCAATCCGTATTTTCTGGGGGAACACAGAGGGTCAGGGAAAGCACGTGGGACATGCACTACCCTGGAAGCCACTGCCACAGGCTAGGGCAATGCAGCAGCACGACACAGCTTCAGCTTCACAGCCCGAGGGGCAGCACGTGCAGCACCACAGCTACAGCTGGAGGGGACAGAGATGTTCTCATCCTGAATTAAGGACTGCTGCGCTCTCTGGTTGTTGCTGTGTCACCTCCTCAGGTCCCCAAGCAATCTCCATCATGCTGGGAGAGTCCACTCCAGCATCTCTGTCTCACATCCCCCTCCAAAGGCTCCTTTTCCCTGATGCTCCAGGAAGCCCACTCTGCCAAACCTAAAAAAATGAGGCTACAAACGAATATTGCCTAACATCGTTACATCAGCTTCTGCCCTGGTGAGTGCTCCTGCATATTAAAAATCCTTTTTTTTTTTTTTTCCACATTTATTCTGGAGGGAAGCAACACAGGTAGTGGGGTTTTTGAAGTTAATTGTTTAAGTGTCAGCCCTGAGACCTGCTGTTCATCTGACTCCAGGCTCTCACGTGCCAGTCCCCAAAATAACCCATCTTCAGAACACAAGATGCATTTGTTTTCCAAATTACACCCTCTGCTGTGGGTGAAACTACTGCCAATCTGCAACTGAGTAAACCAGGATACATTTTTAAGAGGAAAGAACATGGTCAGCCCCTGGGGAAGATTTTTTTCTTCTTTTCTCCCCCAGAGGTAACGTTCCATCACAGCTGATGCACGCCATCAGTTACCAAAGCCTGCAAACAGAGCTCTGCACAGTGAGCCCATCTCAGCACCCTCTGCGCTAACCCCCCCAGGGGGTTCCACTGGTGTCAGCCACCAAGTTCTGGTTCCCAATGCATCGCTGCTAGAGTTGTGAGTATCCAGAGTGGGGCAAATGGGGTCAGAAACTGGGAACAGGACAGCTGTGTCACAGGACCTACAGTAATTAGCACTACTAAATTAAATGCTGAGGATTAACCCAGCTAATTAGCACAGGCACAGCATCATGCTGGTACAGACCTACTCCATCAGGGACCTGAATTAATACTTTTATACAAGGGTAAGTAATTCCTTGCACTCTGTGCTTCCAATCTCCTCATTCATACGTGCCCAGCCCAAGATTCTCATACAGTCACCTCTGCCGTTCGAATTTTTCTTGCTTTTCCAAATAGCAGTTATTTTAAGTTTCAGAAAGAAAATTTCTAGCAACCTCAAAGATCTCCAACTGCAAAGAAATGCCCTTAGACCAGCAAAATCAAACAAACACCAAGCAAGAGCGCTGACTCCTCTGCTTCAGCTCCGCATTCCCGTTACAGACCTCTGTGTGATTCCCACAAAAGCCGAACCAACTCAGTTTTATTGGAATAACAGCCACACAAAGTATGTCTCACATTTGCGCCGGGCATATATCCAGCTGACGGCAAGTACCAACCAGAGAGATGCTCTCACGTACATGGTAACATCTAGTTCGCAGAAAGAGAATTCGGTGTTATCAAACCAAACAGATTTATGCTCCTGCACATGTCTAGGGAGGAAAAAGCAGCAGCAGCACGAGATTGATCTGATCAGTCAAACAGCACAGCTCCTGTGTCAGATACCCACCATCACCGCTAAGTGTAAATAAAAATTATTTCTAAATAACAGTGAATAAGCTAAAGAAAATGCAATGAATTACTGTCACAAGGTGAGCTAACTCCACTGTCTGCTCAGCTTCCAGCAGATAAACAGGTCAAACCACGCACCAGGTCTCAGCACCCCCACACCAGCAGGGCTTTGTGGGAGCAAGGTCTCCAGCAAAACTGGATTTGATGGGAATTATTTATAAGCGTGCACCAGGGATCTGAGGTCTCCCATGCTGCCCAGCTCCAAAGGCCAGCAGGTCAGAAAGAAAGATTTAAAAAGCTGTTTCAGCTGGTTGGAAGAAAAGGATGGAAACTTGGTTTTATGACAACAGAAAATCACTTTGCATCCATGGCAAAGAGTATTTGCAAGGTCCATTTGGGAACTGGTAGATCAGCAATTGATTGACTTTGTGCTTTTTCCTTCCCCCCCTGCAAATAGAGACAAGCAATAACCCACCACAGTTTCCAGCTTATGGATTCTGTAAAATATTATCCTCAGAAATGTAGTCTTTTTATGGGGTTAGTATTTCCTATCTTTTTGGAAAATGAATATCCTTAGTGTAAAATACCCCACGAATGTCTGATTTCTCAGTGTAGAACAATCAGACTTTTTGAACTAGGCAGTATTGTAGATGATTTTATTTTCTCCTTGGATCTGTTCCAACCAAGTAAAAGTCTTTTCCAGAATGTGTTATTTTCTGCTACAGGATATCCTTCATGGGCTATTGCAAGTGTAAAATCATAAATTTAAAATGGGGGGTTTATTACTTTCAAGAATACAACTGACAAAATGCTCTGAAAAAAAATAAATAATCCTGCAATATCCACAGGGCCACAGTTGCTGGTTCCTGATTTCAGGTCCCTGTTTCCCAGATCCAACAGAAATCATGGGAGATGCTCCAGAGGAGCACGAACAGCTCGACTCAGCCATGGCATCCATTTTATTTTTACATTTTTAAACACTGGCAATTACTGGGGCTCCTTCAACAGAAACTGGGCTTTCTGGTGTGCACCACAAATGATTTAACTAATTATTCATTGACTGCCTAATCAATCCTGATTGAATTAACTGATAGCTGCAGCTTGAAGGAAGGAAGATAAGCAGGGAGGACACAATACAGATTGTTAGAAGCATTGGCAAGATCAGTGACTGCAGCTTAATTCAGCTGTGAGCTTTGATTGGAACAGTAAGATACCAAGAGAAGATGCCCAAGAGAAGGTATTTTGCTATTCTTTACTGGCACATACCAGAAAAAGACATCCTCATCACGGAGAACAGGTAATTGTTACAAAAAGTGGGTGCATGCAAATCCAGAGCAAGTCAGGGCTGTGGTCCAGATGTCTCTGCAGCAATCCTGTACCCACTGGGCACAAAGGCGCACAGGACAGTTGGTGGGGCCAGGCTGTAGCAGGGCAAACCCCAGCTGCAGGTTTGGCAGCGCATGTTGAGCCATAAGGCAGCCAACTCGGGAACAGAGGGATGGGGAGGATGCAGGATCTCCATCCTCAGAGACATCCAAAACTGCCTGGACAAGAGCAGAGCTGCCTGATCCAGCTGTCCTGGTGCTGGGCAGAGGTGGGACCACTGGCCACCGAGGTACCCACAAACCTCAGCCCACCTGCATCAGCCATACAGCTCCGCACCGGCTGCAGGATGAGGTCCAGCAGTGCCGGCACCATCAGGCTCCACATCACCTGCGGCGGCACCCACACCATTCTGCATCCCACACCAGCCTTCCTAGACCTGGCAGGAGCTGGCTGCTGGCCCATTGCTCCCGATACTGTTCCCAACCATACTACCAGGAGCAGAGATGCAGACACTGCCTGAGCCCACAGCACGGCTTTCCAGCGCACCGGGACTTCTGGTGCCAAGGGGCATTTGGTTATTTCTGTTCAGTAAAGCAGGAGAACACTCCAGGTTAGAGTTGCGTGAGATTGCAGCTGCTGCACACGCAGAAGGAGGGTAGATGCTGGGGACAACCCTGCTTGTGTGAAACTGCCTCCATCCACATGGGGTTCAAGTTGTGCAATGCTTTACAGGTGTTCGAAAGAGCAAGTCTCCTGGACACACATGGCGTGTCTCCTTTCCTCATACATTTCTTCAGCCCCATCATACACAGCCTAAGCCTTTGGAGGATCATTTACTGGCATCTCCTACTTCTGTTCCACATTTTTCTTGATCTTGACTTTTTCTTCACTGCTTTTGCAGTGTTCAGTGGACTAGCTTAAAAAAAAATAAATAACCTTGAGTAATTCATAAGGTGAATTGTGAATGCCTGAGAGCTGTAAAGACCTGGGGTCTCTGCAGCGAGCCGTGGCCTTGGCTGCAGCAGTGGGATGGGCAGCCCAGGGAAGAGGTGACATGCCTCCTGATGGCATTGGCAGGAGGAGGTTTAAAGCAAACCACCTGCCCCTGGGATTTAGCCTACTTCTTTTGTTATCTAGTTGCATAGTTCACCTAAGAACTTAAAGCAATTTCTAGCTAAGCAAATTTCTACAAGTAAAGGAAAAGCTGTGTAGCATAGCCAAAACCATGAGGGTGTTTCTGTGGAAAAAAAAAAAGTAATTGTGGGAATTTCCCCATTTTCTGGCTACCCCAGGATCCAGCATTGCTTTGATGGGTCATGCTGGAATGTGGTTGCCATCCTCCTCTGCAATCCCGGTACAAGAGCTCACTTTTGCAAGGGCTCATTTCAGCCTGGAGCAAGCAGCACTTCTGTACCCATCTGCCACACATAATTTAGTGCAATTAAGTGTGATTGACGATTTCTTTTCCTGAAAGACTGTGAACAAGGCAGGATAAGAGAATAGATAACTTTTGTCACCTAGCAAAGCCAGCTTCCCTGGGGCAGAGCAGCTCATTAGCAGGGCCAGGCATGGATGAAGGAGCAGAAGCAGGCTGCTGATGACAGACATCCCCACCCCTTCATCATCAGAAATGCAAATGTTCCCACATAATAGGGCAGGACAGGCACAGAAAAATCAGAATTTTCCATACATTTTAATTAAAGGAGATTCACCTCTAACTCCAGCCTGACACTCAGGCCCTCAACCAGCAGGTGATGGCAGGATCAATCCCCATTTGACCCGGTATGTGGCATCAAACCACTGAAAGATTTTCACACTGACCTGCCAAAATGGGATCTGCATGGCTGGTAAGCTCGACAAAAGCTGATAAATGCAACAAATTCTCTGATTGTCTGTGGGCTGGGTACATCTGGAATAACTTGAAAGGGTCTTTGTCTTCTAATGCTTTAATTACAGTTATCCTTCATTTTCGTTTGCCGCATTACTGTGCCACCATTCCAATGCTTTCCAATACAGCTATTTTATAACCCAAAAACCAGTAGATCCAAAATTAGTAACCTGTTAGGAGAGAAGAGCTATACCAAAAGTCTGTTTCCCATAATCATCCTAACACATCTCAGAAATCCCACGATCTTCTGAATGCATTTTGAACCTCAGTGAAAGTCAATGACAGTATTAGAATGACATAGGAATAATTCTTGCTTGAATATATTAAATTTACATTTGATTCATTTGATTCACTCCTCTTACTCACATTCCTTTCCTCTCTGCTATCATGCTGTGAGCCACAGGAGCTAACAGGTATTCAGAAAGCCCAGATTTTCCATTCTGAGAAGATGGTGCTCAGCATCCCCGCTCCTCAGGCCAGGCTTTGCTGATGCCACCCCCAGGAAACCTTCCCTGTGCAGGCAGGAAAACAGCTTTATTACCTCCTGCAACTGTACAAGGTCTTCAGGGCTGAACAGGTCAGTCCAAGAATACGCTAAGGCATATCAAACTGAGGTTTTTCTCAACTTTAGTTCAATATACAAACAATTACTTCTGCAATAAGTCATCATCAGTCATAAGGTTTCACTTGTAGTCTTTAGAAGACCTTAGTATCTCTTAACTGAAACAGAGCAATTCCCTTCTCCCTCATTCCTGTTGTATTAAAAAAAAGTAGGTTCTATTTCCTCTTAAGCTATTTGCATATCCAAATATTTCCAGAATAGCTGATATGAAGCTATGCTTGCGCAGTGTCACACCTTTGAGCTATGCTAAAACACCCGCTGTGTGCAGCCACAGTAGATGGGAATTCACGAGCTACTCATGCAAGGCAGACCATCACAGACTGATTGTAACATCCCTATAGATACTATGCCCACGAA
Organism: Falco cherrug; assembly: GCF_023634085.1. Lineage (NCBI taxonomy): Eukaryota > Metazoa > Chordata > Aves > Falconiformes > Falconidae > Falco > Falco cherrug. The sequence continues at coordinate 42,250,715 of NC_073704.1, read as the reverse complement.
GAACGAAACTTACACCAGAGCCATTGCAAAAGTCACTCTGCCTACGTACTTGCACACGCTGGAAAAGGAGTTTCCCCTGGGACTTGGGAAGTCTAATGTACCAGGCGCTTGGGACATCATCTGCTTCCCTTCAGCAATATTTTTAGAAAAGAACAGTGCTTTGCTTGACAAGTATTAATGATTACAGACTATCTCACGGTATTGCTTATGAGACTTGTTTTCTTATTCACTTTTTTTTAAAAAATGCAGTTTGGATTTAATATCTTCCCGCTCAGTATTTATTGTGCTCCTTGAGCACACCTGCCCAGGATGCCACCTGGGCAGCAGAGGCAGCCAGGACCCGTCCCAAGAGGGAGGGCTGAGCCCCATGCAGGGGCTGGCACCATGCAGAGCAGGGGGCTCACTCCTGGCCTCTTTGGTGAAGCCATCCCTTCCGCAAAGCACAAATGGGCTCAGGTGTTTCTGCCACCGGAGCCCAGAGGTGCCTGCAGGGACAGAGCTGCTGAGGAGGTGCCTGGATGGAGGCACGGGTGCAGAGGCAGCGGCTGACCATCCCCGTGGTGCCAACATCTCCCCCTCATTCTCAAACCCACCAGCATTTCCCAGCTTTGCAGTATCACCAGGCTGCCATGGTCCAAACCACTGCCCAAACCGAGCACAACGCTATCAGAAAGGTCGTGTATGTGTTATTTACCCTGATGTCCCCAGCCGTTCTGTAGTAAAGCACCAGCTACCTCCATTAGTATTTTCTACCTGACTACAAGAAACACAGAGTCCTTTTAACAAACGCATAACAGGAGAACAACGGCTAAAAAGCCCAGACAATCCACTTCAATTTCCTTCTTTCACGCTTTCAGAACAGCTTGAAAGTAAGGAAGATCACAAAATCCTTAACTGATTTCGGTTTAGGGCTAGTGCAACGTCAGCAAGATTAAATCCTCCTGGGCACAGCTTGGGAAGAAATCCCAAACAGCATGCAAGGTGTGAAAGATGGGTTATTAACTTCCCCTCTCCATGTAGCTCCTGTTCCCGCTGCAAACATGCTCGTGCCTTCAGTGCATGCAACAATGTAAATCGGGATGCGCATAGTAAAGAGCGCGGGGAATTGGGCATGGGAACGGCTGCTATTTTAATGGGCATTTTGTGCCTGGTCTCCTTCCCAGCATGTGGAAAGGTGGCTGTAAGAGGCAGCACACAACTGTTACCAGACATATATTGCCCCCCACCCTCTGTTTGGAAGAAACCCAGCACCGCTCCATTTTCCAGCCTGAGCTGCATCCCCAGAACCGAGCTCCAGAGCCTGGCACATGCTCATTCAATGAGATGATCAGAGAAAAAGCTTTCTCTTATGGGCTAACTAACAGACTCTATACATAAAAGGATCTAAGTCTGGCAGATTTTACATATCTAATATTTTACAGGAATTTTCCTTAGACACAGAAGACTGGTTGGGACTCTCTATAAAGCTTGCAGTAAAATAATTGAGTATACAGTGAAAACATCATTAAAATCTGCTTAGGATTCAGACAGAGAAATACAAAAATAGCAAGGCATCCTGTAAAAAGAAATGGAAAATGGTGGAGGAAAAAAAGTGGCAAATACAGAGTCCATCATTAGAAGATGCATCATGGGCAAGTAGCTGAAGTAGAATCATTTTGAGGAACTGGTAACATTCCCAGTTGTCCTTGAGAGGAAAAAAGCATTTTTTTCTGACCTCGCTTGGCAATGGTAGGTAGCATCCACAAAAAGCCATCCTGAGATAAGTGCATAAAGCCTTGTGTCTTAGCCAAGAACGCTGATGTTAGAGACTTCCAGAACATGGAAAATCCATACCAGCAGCATCCCTAGAACACCCTACAGTGAGCAACACAGAACTTGGGGCAACACCTATATGAGGTACCAAAGATGTTACACAACAGCACGAAAAAGCAACTATATTATAAATTTCAAACTTTAAAGCATCTCGGCAATGCCTATGTGTGCTTTTATGGGGCTTGTATGAGCACCCCACCCCACCCGCTGTATGTACACCAGCAAACCTGCTTACTGAAGTCAGCCCTGCCAGAAACATTACACATTTCTCAATTTGCCTTAATTTAAAGCTAACAGGAATGGTTTTTCTGCAGTGAATTTTCCTTTGCAGGGAAGGACAAAAGGCAGCACCAGCCCTCACACCGTAAGTGCCTGAATATCTGCAGAAAAGGTCCCCCAGACAGCCAAACTGCCTACAGAAATATGAAGGGCCGGGGGGACACCACTGTAGGTGGTGTTGTGTAGCTTTTTAAGTTTGTAATGGAGCAAATAGTGACTAGCAGAGGCACGGGAGGTGGTGGGGAAGGCAGGCGCCCAGGGCACCAGCACTGCCAGGTGCTTGCAGTTTCTTCCATCCATCCCTTTTCCATACTAACTCAGAGTCGGGGAAAAGCAAGGGCTCCGAGTCATACGAAAACATGGAGCATAACTACTGTTTTTTCCCCACTTCCATCGATCTGGGATGAGGGATCCCTTTGGGGTGGTTGGGCGGTGTACAGCCCGGGGGGGGAGCCCTCTGGCTGCACTGCCACCGGCACAGCACTGTCCATGATGTTACTGTTCTGCACTCGTACCCGTGCCACCTGCCTCACTGGACATGCTTTCATCAACCTTAGCTTATTTTACACTGAGGGAAAAAATGCATCAGAATACTACAGTGAAAAAAATCCTAGCAGAATTGTTCCCCTGCTCAGTCCAAACTTTTGTCTTCCTGGAAATCTCTCCAGTACCTATCATATGCAATTATGAAAGCTTTTTTTCCCTGATGACCAGATCGCTTCAGCATCAGATTTTAAATCCATAGCATTTGTGTTACTGATAATTAGATACTAAATATAATATAGTCCAAAAGACTTAAAGGTCAGGCATCAAATGCTATGTGATTAAGTAAATCAGAGAAACAGATTGCTCTTTTGTCTTTTGTCTTACTCTATTGATTACAGAGCATTTTTATGGCATTTTTGTAGACTGGCACAGTGTCTTCAGGGGAATGGGACAGAAGGTTTGTTAAGTATTTCTCCTATTAAAATACCTGAAAAAAGCAGTTTATGCTGCCACTAGACTACTGGGAAAAAAAAGTTTGTAACAAATAAATTGAGATAAGATGCAAGAGATAACTGCAATTGCACCAGCACAGGATTACTGTGAGCTCCATCGCTGGGTAATGGCATCATGCAGACCCCGCTGCAGCTGGAACCACGCGGTGGGGAGGAACAGCAGTTCCGGCTGGGAGAGGGTGCTGAGCACCCAAAAGAGCAATGGGGCTGGGGACCACATGGGGCCAAGCAGGAGCATCCTCGCCATTCCCATCTGCAGCCTGCATGCCAGCAGCAGCCATGGGAAGGGCTTGGGCTGGGTGAGAGTCCAGCAAACAGCTGCCCTGAAGACATCAACCTACTGGTGTTGCCTTTGAACCCCCCTCACTGATGCACATGGTGTGCACCCCGATTGCCCCTGTGAGGTTTTGCCAGATCAAGGCTTCAACAGCGCAGTTAACAAGGCTGTGAGCGTCACGACAGAAACCCGGGCTGCAGGCTGGCACACAGAGGAGCAGTGTTCTGAAAAGTGAGGGCTTCAAAAGCGAGCTATATTCCACTTATGCCTTTTGGCTGGTTATGACAAGAATAATAAATATTATTTGGGGACAAATCCGATAGGAGAATAATCCCCAAGAGATACACAGGCAAAATAAGAGAAATGCAAAGAACTTCACTATAGTTATATTCAGAAGCAGCTCTGGTCCCCATCTTGGTGCAATTCCTTTTTATAGCTATTTCTTATTTTATGTCAACAAATTTATTGTGAGAGCATGGAAAAAAAAACATTGTTATGGTTTTATATTTCTTACACGCACACAAATCAAAAATCCCTGTAGAAAGACTTTTCTGTTGCATAGATATATTTTTCTGAGGTTCTTCATCAGGAAGAGCAGCTCAAGGACGCTGCAAAGCAGGAGCCTTATTTACAGGCAAGCCCAGCATCACACACCTCATTCCCAAATGCCACCAGGTTCCAAGCAGTTCAGAAGTGACACTTTGATCTAGTCTGCAGTCCAGTGGGAGCCAGCTCTGCTTCATCAGCACTCGCGGGTTCCCCCACGCTGGAGGGCACCTGCTCCCAGCGCCGCACAAAGCAGCAGCCAGGGCCAACGCCAAAACCTCCTGCGGTGACAGGATGGCAAGTGCTGGTGGTGCCTGTGACCTGCAGCCCCCATGGGCTGGCTGGAGAGCACAGACTCAAATTCAGAGCTCCCCAGCATCCAGCAAGAAAAAATTTGAAAGGTTTTTTTTTAGAGAAGAGGGAAGGTCAGCTCAGGCAGCTTAACTAGAGCCATGCTGAGGCAGAAGCCACTGGCTGTCACCGACTGCGGCAGACCCGCAGTGCCTGCAGGCTACCCTGACACGTGTTCGCCATGTAAGACCAGTGTGCAGATGCAATCCCCTTGCCGCTCATGTTGCCCAGGCAGACCACGCCAATGTTGATCCCACACATCACTTAACTCCTTTATCTCACCCAAGGCCCCCAGCCCAGCCCCTGGACAGGCAGCCCGCAGCAGGGCAAGGCTGCTCCTGCCCCAGGCAGGTAATGTCTGCCTTGCTGGGGTTACAGCAGAGCAGGAGCTGTGGGACTGGGCGCTCAGAGAGGGTGTCAAACAGCTCAGGAAGGGAGACAGATGCGCAAGCCTGCAGCAATGGCCAACCTACCCTTTTACACACAATAAAGGCATTAGAGTCTATACAGTGCAATTGAGTTACTGCTCTTCTGGGAACTGTAATCGCGAGTGCCAGTAATGCATTGCTGCGTTTGGCCCACAAATTCTATTCCTCTCACCGGCACTCTGCCAGGAACTGGGCTGTGTCCTGTGTGGCACCTGAAGGTGCTCTACCAGGTCCTTCTTCTCTGCAACTTCTTCAGGCTCATCTTCAGCCCCAGGCACCCACGCCAACCAGATGCCATGCAGCTTAACCATATTCTAGGAACCCAGACTGGGCAGAGGAGCAGCCAGCCAACATGTAAAGGTGTCTGCTTTTTCGCCGATTTCCCTTCTGCAGCCACTTGTTATTTCTTGTCTTCCAACCTGAGCTTTCGGGGAAAGGTTGCTTCCTTTGTACTTCCCCTTCAGGGTCTAGCCCAGTTGGATCTGCTCACCAGGACCTAGGCGTAGCAGTAACAGGAGTAACGCATTACACTCATACCAGGTTTATTTGTTCAGAGCATTAAATCATCGCAGATGGAGTCCCAAAGCACACAAGACACATGCCGTGCCCTGCAGCACAGAGGAGCTGAAGTCTTAGCCTCGCAGGGCTGTTGGAGCATCCCAGCTCTCCCGGCCATGCCTGAGGGGTGATGAGGGAGCCAGGCCCTGTGCCAGGCACTGGCAGGAGCATCCTGAACATGAGCACACCAGGTCTGCTCAGTCTGTCCCGTCATTTGGAGCAATGACCAGTAGGTTTCAAGGCAGACCAGTATCTGCAGGGACATCTGCAGTACAGGTGATGCGATCTGGTCTGAGCTGTGTAGCTTATCTTTGCAGATGACAGAGGAGCAGCACCGCAGGACTGTTAGTAGCTCTGGGATGCAGCTCAGCATCAGCCTCTGTGTCTCAGATGCTCCATGGCAAAGCCACCCACCCTGCCACCCCACGAGGGGCTGTGCCAGGCCCAACCTGCCCCAAGGAAACACACAATTTATGTGTGAGCTTTAAAGCCTTAGGCAGTACTAATCCTGTTCACATGGCACTTGGGCAAATGTGGTTTTGCTCCACTGCAGAAAGCCTTACACAGGGTGGGCTTCTGCAGGAGGAGATCCCTTTATTTTGGCGGGGCTGCTGGCTGACAGCAGGAGCCAGACCCTGCTCCGCAGCACACAGCATCTCCCTCGCTGGTTCTCACCAACCATCACATGAAAAGCACTTTCAGGAGGGGAGGAAGCAGTCATGCTTTCCACCTCCACCCCAGTCACACAAGACCTTCACATGAATTTTTCATTCCCTAAGGTTAAACATGGCTCTGGAACACATCCTGGACCCAGGGCAGAAGTGCCCAGTGAAGCCAGCGCTGCTCCTGCAAACCCCAGGGCAGCGCAGCCACACCAGCACCTCCAGCAATCTCCATCCTGGAGTGATGTGCCATGGCCAGCTCTGGGTGGCAGCTGGAGGAGAGGGCAAGCCAGGAAATGGGTGCATATTCGCTCCTGGAGCAAGCACAAGAAAATCTAACTTTGTTCATGACCAGGACTGTGCTGTGCTACTAAAGTGAGAAAAATAAATGCCAACTGGCTCCAGAGAAATTGAATTTTTTTTCCCTTTTTACATTTGGACATACTAAGAAACATTTTTATTGCCCTCTAAGCCTAATGAGATGGCATAAAGTGCTTTCTAAGGCTGCTTAAAAATCCAATTTTTTAAAATCAAGTATTAACAACAACTCATTAAGTTGTATTAAAGCACTCAGAAGCTGTGATTTTGCTCCTTGGATAATTGAACAGTTTGTCCATTGTGCTACTTTCCTTGGTGACGGTTTAATTTTTGCCTTGATCTAGCAGCAGGATGACGGCTGCTTGGCACATCCCCCACCACCAGCTGATCCGTGCAGCTACTGCAGCTCCCTGGCCCCTGCAGAGAGCTGTGGGGACCCAGCGCTGCAAGAAAGATGTTTTCTCTCAGAAAAAGTACATTTCCAGTCCTTCAAAAGATACTTCATGTTAAGCAATCAATAGCACTGAAGAACAGTCTCTGAATTTTTCCTTCTATACCTTGCGGAAAATCCCTACTCCCATCACAGAGCCGAGCTCGACTCCACAGCCAAGCACGGGAGAAGCTGGCATGGGGGAGGAGGAGGATGGTGCTGCCCCTTCCTCCCAAAACCAGCAGCATAGGAGGCAGGGGTCACAAGACCCTTTTGAACAAGTCCAGGTTTATTTTAACAACTTGCTGTCTCCTTTCATATTTTCCTTTGGCTTAATGCATATTCACAGGACTGTTTTTTACTTTCAGCAACTAAACCCCATCCCACGCAGAGCATCCCGGTGGGGCAGGACACCCTATGGTCCCTGGGGCTGCCGTAAAGGCCAGCTCTGAATTCTGGAGGGATGCATCTATTCCTCTACATCAGCTCCCAGAGGAGTATACGGAACATTTTTTTCTTCCTAAACCTAAATTCCTTCCACAATCTACCAACTGGAGGAAGCAGCTATACAGTTTAATAAAATATGAACTTTTTCTTATCCTTTTCCCATTTCAAGATTGCCAAGACATTGCTCATCTTTTTTAAATGCATAGTTTCTCTAATCAAAATATTGATACACTCTTCCAAGAAGGCTGAAATTTAGTCTAGTAACAATAGTCATTTTTATTAAAAACACAACCACAGAATCCATGCACAGAACTACTGTGAGCTGAATGAAAAGCAGATGTTAAAACTGTTATTTAAAAGGTGAAAATTTGCTTCCTTTCATCTCACTGCCTCCTTTGGGGCAGTGGAAATGAGCACAGTTTAAAAGGGTAAGTCTCTCTTTATGAGGCATTAAAAAAAAAGGTGATGTAAAAACCAGCCCCCAGCTGGTGATAGAGCTGTGGCAGAGCCCTGCCGGGCACTCGCTTTTCCAGCAAAGCACTGGGCACAGCCAGGCAGCGGAACCTGTTTTGACCACGTAATTTTTCATCCAAAGATGAACAGGACCCCGGTAAGAGACCTAACTTCAGCCAGCCCCTCTGGCCACGAGCTCCAGTTCTCTCACTTCCAGAAAGCAGCCATCCCTTTCCGCATCTCAACAAAACTCATTCACCGCCCGCCTGCAAAGCAGGGGCATATAGCACATGCATCACTGATATCTGAACATTAGCAATCCAATACCATGCATTTACCCAAATACTTTTTTTTTTTGCTGAACACTGTTGTGCTAGAACAGCACCAGCAGTCCATTTAACAAACCAACATGGGCTTTTGTTCATTTTTTTTTTTTTACCCTGACTACAAGTTACACAGTTTATTTCTCCATATCTCTCCCCACATCATGTCCCAGGGTGCATCCCAGACTGCAGCAAGATTGGTTTGGGTCTCACAGCACCACCCAACACAATTAACACACTTAATTGCTTACTGCCCTTGATTTCAGGTGTTTCCTTGGAAACAGCTCTTCAGCTGCCACAGAAACATCCTGCAGAGCAAATATAGGATTTAAACCTGTACCCCTGAAAGCCAGTGGCCCTACGACTCTGGGCAATGCAAGGTCCTTGGAAGTTGCATCCGTCTTCATACAGGCCATAAACAGATGCAATGAATCCCTGGGGATTAACATCTGCAAGGGACACTGCAAAAGTCCCCCTTCATATTTCAAAATATTTAATTAGAATACAGCTGCAACTTTGTCAGCCAGGATGGTAGTTTTGGCTGAGCATTCTGGGTGTTCAGAAGTGCCCAGCATGACTTCTGACAAGCAGTTTCATCGCAAAATGGACTGAACAGATAAGGAGGACGCAGGAAAAGGTGCTGCTCGTGCTTGCCATGACCTGCTGCTGCTGAATCCACCCCATGGCTTCAAGCAGCGATTTTCCAGACAGAAGAAAGATGGGCTTATGTGAGCTTCAGTGAAGCATTCTACCAATGCTAAAGAGGCATTAATTGTGGAAGATGGGAATTGGCACAAATGGCATGGCACTGGCCAAAATAATTAAATTGTTTACATCAACAGAGCAAGTACTGAGGAGCTGGAGGGAGGTTTTCCATTGGGATCTTTAAGGATGGATTTTGAACTGATCCCACGTAGCAGAAGCAGACTGATAGCACTGCAGGGAAATCAGAGGAGAATTAAAAGAGGTGTATCATACAGGAGCTGATAACACCAAATTTTACTTTTTCATTTTTAATTTTACATATCAGTCTGTACTCTCAGCCTATAAGATCATGCAATGAGGGTTTATTAGAAAGGTTTTGGATGGGTTTTTTTTTTGAGCTTTTAACAAACAGCTTGAAAAGGTAGTAAGAAGGGAACACCATTTCACAATAATTGTAAATAATTAGGTAAGTACTCTCAAGGAGGATGCTGAGCCTCCCCACGACAATTTTACTTCAATCCCTTTATCTGTTGTTGTACAGAGGAGTGTTCTACGCTGTCTAACGTGAACAGGTCTGACTCTGGCTTAGAGCAGCTGCTATCAGCAAGAGATAGGACTCTACTCTCCAGAGGTCCCTTCCCATCAGCTTTACACCAGTTTGACATGAAAGCACAGGCAGGTCAGGCAATATCTTCCATTTATAAACAAACCACCCCCAGTCTTTGCCCATATTCGCAGTCAGCCTGTAACAACATTAAATAAGCAACAGATCATTTGGGCTGAGCAAAGGGCAGAGCCGAAGCACCACGCTGCAACTGCCCCGACAAACCCACTGTGCCACTCGGGCTCCCTGCTGACCCCCACTGCTGCCGACATCACCCCTGCTTCCCTGCAAGGATCCTTTGGGCTGGCCAAGGCATACTCCATACTATTTCTGAGTATCAATTTAAAGCATAGATTTTTAAAAAATATGATCTGGTTTACAGTCAATGCTCTGTTGCTCACTAAAACAAGCAGTTGGCGTATTGATGGAGGGGTGAGACTGTGCAAAGCAGGCGTGCCGCATCATCTGCGGCCAGCAGAACAGGACAGGCTGCTCAGAGGGAGAGCAGAGCCCCCGCCCCCACCCCTCCCCATCGGGTCTGCAGGCAGGTGAAGAAAAGAGGGTCCAGGGTCTATTCTCAGCCTCCAGTAAGTCCACCTCAGAGGAGGATGGATCAGCATGTCTAATGTACACACAGCCAGGTGGCTGAGCAGAACGCACAAAGAAAAGCCTGGGAGCAAAACCTTAGGCTGCCAAATTGGCAAATACTCATTGCAGCAGCACAGGGCACCATACAGGCGAGCTGTGCTTGGAGAAGCGGTGCTCCAGCTTGATGGGCAGCTGGCGCAGTAAGTACAGCAAAACAAGCAGCCAGTCACCTGAGCTGGCAAGGCTGTTATCCTTAAAGGCACCTTTCCATCCATGCCACAGCTGGAAGGGACATGGGAGATGCTCCTGGGCTGCCCCACCACGCATGTCCCACAGCAGGGCAGGGCTCCTCTCCAGTGCTGAGCCTAGTTCTGAAGAGCCCCAAAACCACATGCTGTGCTGCAGATACAATACACCCTTGTTACAGTTCATGGTGCCTCTCTAAAGCCCAGCTGAATGGTGGAAACACCATGGAAATGAATCCGGTTTATCTCTGCATGCAGCTGGAGACATCACAGCAGACATCAAGTGAGGGAAGGTCTGCGGGGGGTGGTGAGAGACAGCACAACGGCAGTTGCTGATGGAAGTAGGATTTGTGCTTCTATTCCCCTCTATGGGGGGGAGAGGTAATAGACATTTTTTTCCTTACTGATTTACCATTCTGGGTAAAAAACCACTGCCCAAGAGTAAAAACTTATTTACAGGCTCCTTATATTTTGATTTGACTTGAAATTACTTGTGCAGCCAAACAAATACACAAGCACAGGAGCACACGCACAAATCTTTTCTTACCAGCTAATACCCATCTTCTCTCCAAAACACAAGCACCTGCTGGGCTGTTCTGAGCTGTGGAAGTATACTTAAGATGCTTGTTCTGCAATGGTTTACCTGAATGGTGAAAGCATCTCGATAGCAAATGAATGCTGTGTGCCTTTGCACTCTGCAGTGATGAGTGCTTGGTAAGTGATTTTTCTTCTGCTCCAAGTTAAAACAAGGGCAGAGGAGTTTGATCTTACAGGGAGGTGACGTGCCCACAGACTCAGGCCCTGGCACTAAGCCCAGCTCTTTTACAAGGCTGAGAGCGTGGTAGCAGAGATGCACAGAAACTAGACTCCGTTTGAAGCAGCCTGCAGAAGAAAAGAGGTAGCACATATGCGCCACTAGCACCAGCATCACCAGTAAGGCACCACCGCATCCACAGACTCACACCACTGTTGTCCCCATGGGGAGTAGGAAGAGCCCAAAGGGGATGCTTCTCCAGAAAAGCCACTAATTATGGTGTAATTAAGGTTCAGAGCAGCAGCTGGGAGGGAAGCCATAACTACCTGCTCCCCAGTACCACTGAGCCACATCAAGTCCTGCCATGCCAGCCACAACCCTCCACAGGGCATGACAGCATCAATTGCATCAACATCTGTCCAAGTTGGAAATAGTTTCCCCACAGGCAGGTGTATCTTCCACTAAGATTTCAAATTAGCTTTCCAAGTAGCTCTGCTCTATAGGGCTGGGGGTCCAGCCCCACATAGAGAACTCCCCAGCCCACAGACCTACCCTGGGCACAGCCACAGCCAGACACGCCACAGCCGGTCTGCCTGCTGGAGCAAGGGAGTTACTACCATGGTCCAGCTTCAGCAAGTTACATAAATTCCTTAAAAAAACCTCTCTATAAATATAAGCTATCACTGCAAATTGTAGGACTGAATTGTGCATTTCAGAAATTAAGGCAATCAAAAAATATATTGCAGTTGCAAATTCCCTAGAGCTGTCTCGGTGAGCGACAAATTCATGCAGAGATACTTGGATCAGGCAAACGAAGCCCTGGAACTATGACAGCTTTGCAGAGCATCTTCCCTTCTGAGCAGAAGGGCCTAAGGAGCTCAAAACTGAACTTGGGGTTAGGAAAAATAATCTTTACATTGACTGTCCCCTTGTATCACAAAGCCCCTGCTGACATGCCACTGAGTAGAGCTTCAGCCTCTCCATGAGTAGGCGTGAGTATAGTTCAGCTTAGAGCTACACAGTCACCAACAGATCTAGTTGTGGTTCACGAATCAAGAAGGGTCTAATTTTAAGATAATTTTTAAAGTGTCTGAGATACTTAGAGTTAACTGTTTCCACAGAATCCACTCCCAGCCCTTGTGAAGGTATGAGGAGCAGGTACAGCCGGTGGGGTTGCCATCATAGGTAGCTGCTGGAGCAGTGCTGCTGTGAGACAAAACAAACCTGTGGGTACTCCTTCACCACATGGAAGGTCCTGAGCTCCAGCAAGAGAAGCACTAAGCAGATAAAACAATTACAGGTGTGGTTCTTTAAAAAAAAAAAAAACAAACACTTGAGTTTTAAAGCAGATAAGCCTGTATCTCACATAAATCTCATGTGCAATGTTTTAAGGTAAGCTGTAACAATTTTTCATTTCATACTTAAATACTTCAGTTGTTTCACATGGATATAATGGTCATGAGCAAAACCTGTACAAAACCACTTTTTTCTTGCTGAAATGCACAGAAAGCTTCCTTTTTTCTGGAGTGCTGACTTGGTGTTTATATGACAGCATTTCAAATGAAGTTAAAGACAAGTACTTTTCTTTATAGAAGATATATAACTTATCATTTGCACATTATTACACTTCGTTAAAAAGCACAAGATGCACGTGTGTGTGGAGAACAGAGTGGGAAAGAGAGGCAAAGCCACAGATCCAGGCTTGCATCAGTGATACAGTGAAGTTAAGAGGTTTCTGCAAGCCCTAATTTCCATATGTCAGTCACCATAAAATGCTTATTCCATGTTACTAGAAGTGGCATTTAAACCCAGAGGGTGCAAACCAGGACCACAGGAATCAGTAAAACACCCTCCCCTCCTGAAAATGCTGAGTTACACCCACTGTAGAAAACGTACTGCCAATCAAAAAGCTCAGCACTTCACTTTCTACTTTGTTTCCTACTTTTTTTCTGGCTCTTAAAAAAAAATGACATTATTCCTGACACCAATGCCAGCAGATGGGCAGCTCCCCCATGCAGCTGGTCAGCCCCCAGCACCCACACAAGCCCAGTGCACAGCTCCCCAGGGGAGACACTTTTGTGGCCCACAGCATCAGCATCCACCACCCCATTTGCCCAAGGGCCACCAGCACAGACCCAAGCAGTAGCAGCCACGGGGGGTCCAGCACAGTTTACACTTTTTGCTGCCAATTCACATTTTGCAGCTACCATCTCTCAGCAGTTACTCTTCTGCTGCACCTTTTCTACCATCCAACACATACTGCTGCCTACTCCAACGCTTCCTAGCAGCCTTGCCTGCTCCAGCACCCCCCCTGCACTCACAGAGCTGCAAGCAAAGATGTTACATCCTCAACCAGGAGATGTCCCTGAGGTGGGCAGTTGCTCAGGCATGGCATTGGGCTCCTCAGGCAGCTCCCACCCCAGCTCCCTCCTACAGAGCCATCCAGGACCAGGCACAGCAACACTGAGCCAAAGCAAGAGAAGTAACCTGAAGTCACAAAGACCCTCTCACACCCCACTGCCCTCACTCAAAAATTAAATTATTTTTTTTAAAAAAATCCTATTTTTCATTTCACATTGTACTTACAGAAGCAATGCACGCACCAGGATGAGCAGCAAGCTCAGACCAGAGCTCAGAGCTCTGTTAAATATAAGTGCGGCAGCAACACCTGGGGCACATTGGCCTGATGACTGGGAGGTGGGAAGGGCTGATCCCTGGCACCTGGCTCCATTTACTCCATTCCCACCTCCCAAAGCAAAAGATCGCTTCACTCTTCAAATAAAAAAATTATCTCATAGCTCATACATTTAAAAAGTGAATGACTACCCTTCCATAGGAAAAGCAGTGTGGTAGCAGTAGGCAGAATAATGGGCTTTTTTGTTTACCCTTTATAAAAAATGCTATCAGATGCTACTTTGTGAAGGCAGACCAGAGTTTTACTACATTATCCTGTGATCTAAGGCATTTTGGGAGGCCTAAAATATTAAATAAAATATTGGTTACATGTCATCACGTTGTCAGACTGTACAGTCTGATCTATTGAACAGTAATTAATATTTAAGTACCAAACTGATAATGTTAATTTTAAAAAAGTTGTTAACATTGGAATATGCCTTCCCTTAAACAGAATTAACTCAGTCTTTAACATTTGTTTCACTCTTGGTCTATTACAAAACCTAAAAAAAGGCAGCGTTGTAGCATTAAAACAGAAAGCTTGATTTGCGTTTTGTGCATTACACTCCTGGAGAACATTGTGCCTGCAAGGTGGGAGCAGCACATTCAGGGACCAGCTTTCATTCCCAGGGATCCCTCTTGCATTTCTGCTCTGCTGCTTGAAGTTTGCAGTGAAATTAAACACACTGGAGTCCAAACTCCATAGGAAAATAATGAATCCTTACTGAAACATAGACATGGAGCTGTGGGAGCAAGCCCAGCGGGGGCCACGGAGATGGGCAGGGGCTGGAGCCCCTCTCCTGGGAAGCCGGGCTGGGAGAGCTGGGGCTGTTCAGCCTGGAGAAGAGCAGGCTCCGGGGGGGCCTTAGAGCAGCTCCCAGCGCCTGAAGGGGCCGGCAGGAAAGCTGGGGGGGGGCTTCTTACAGGGGCACGTGTGACAGGGCACGGGGGTGGCTTTGAGCGCAGAGAGGGCAGATGCAGGTCAGAGATCAGGAAGAACCTCTCCCCGTGAGGGCGGCGAGGCGGTGGGCCAGGCTGCCCAGAGCAGCTGTGGGTGCCCCATCCCTGGCAGTGCTCCAGGCCAGGCTGGATGGGGCTGGGAGCAGCCTGGGCTGGGTGGGCTTTAAGGTCCCTCCCAACCCAAACCCTTCTGTGATTCTATGAAACAAAGGTATAATTGAAACCCAGTATTGAAATTAACTTAAATCACGTTACTATACATTTGGGGTGAAAAGCAACACTGAGGGAAGTATCATTTTAAGGAAAGCAACCTCTGAATTTATCTGAGTCCAGGGGCATTGCCAAGTGCCATCTGCTAACAGCTGTGAGAGAGATCTCTTGCAATTGCTAATACCACAAATGAGACATGTTGCTGCAACGCGATAAATATGACGGCTGTGTCTGAGACGTTCCAGCTGCTGCACAATGACCTGCCATAGGTGGCTGACAGCACCCCCACCGCGGTGGAGCCTGGTGCCAGCAGGCAGCGCGGGCAGGAGGGTGCTGCGGAGGGTGCCAGCCATCCCCACGCCCAGGCTGCACGCTTGGGCCACACAGCGTTTGTGAAAGCAATTAATGCTGGCGCTGCTGCCAGCCAAGACTTCTTGAAAAATATTTCTGCATTTTCAATTGGGGCTGTTGGCCAGAAACCTGAGTCTTGCTCTGCTGTTTCCATCTAGATTTGAAAAAAAAAAAAAAAAATATTAATTAGCATGCACCTCTCTTGGCGAAGCCTTATGTCATCAAAAGCACAAAGTCCTTTTTCCCAGAACGGTAGCAGCAGCAGGTGGGTGTCCCGCCCTCAGTTGCTCAGGTCCGTGTTTCCAGCAAACGTTTTGCTGAAGAAGCTCCATTTCCCCGCTGAGCGGCACCAACCATTTTCTCTGCCCATGTGCCCCAACCTGCACAATCTGGACCTGGTCTCCAGCACGAGAGCTGACCAGTACCTGCCATGCTTGCGTGGGCCATAGCAGTGCCTGCACCTAGCAATCATGTGGTTAAAAATAATTAACTCTTTTGACCTGAAGAAACGCTATTTTCTCCTCCTTTAGTCTTATATTATCATTCCTGGATTTCAGTTTATTCAACCCCCTGATTAGCCAAAGCTTTTCCTGTTTGAGTTTGAGGAAATTGGCTTAATTTAAAATAATTTGGTAGTGTTTATTTTAAGCTCCGTTTCAGAAATAATTTTATTAAAAATGTGGGTGAAGTCTTCCCATTAGCATTTAAATGCTAATAACAGTTTAATTAAAATATATTTTGTAAACCCTTACAGGCTTTGCACCTGAAGGAGCAAGCACTGCTGGGAATGCTGAGGAGTCTTCAAAAGCCATATTTTGAGGAAGAAATGTTTTAAATGTCTTTGCTGACTGAGAGCCAGTATCCCAGATGAGCAAACTGCTGCTGAAGTGCATCTTAAGTTCCTCTTAAAGCAACTTTTAGTGAACAGATAATTGCAGGATAGGATCTCCTCTGAGACCTGTTGAAGTGCCATGGATCCATCAGTCAGATGGTGGATCTCCAACCCCTTGTGCTCAGCTGCCCGGCACAACGACAGCTCCACAGCCCCACACCATCTACTGAGGCCTTGGAAATACACGACTGTGCTCAGCCCCTTGAGTTTTAGCCTTCCTCGTGCTCGTCCTGAGCCTTTGGAAGAAGAAGAGGTGTCTCGTGGACTTCTGCCACAGGGCTGAGCTGCCTCCATTCAAGATCACCGTGCCAAGCCCCGGCAATGCAGCAAGCTGCCTTATGGAGATGTCTCCACCGGTTTAGCTCCAACTTGTGTTGCTTTTTGTGGCCTGCGTTTGTTTAAATATTTATTCGGGTGCCTAATGCATTTTTTCCCAAAGCAATCTGTCATGGCAATGAGGCTATATGGGACTTGAGAGAGCGAGCTGTGTCTGTGCAGGGTGAGCGTGTCCCAGCAGGATGCCCTGTGCATGCCACCACCTTCTCCTCGTGCGGGGTATGGGACAGGGGCCCTTGCGGTTTGCTCAGCCTGTCTTTGCTGAGAATGACAAAACAAGCCTTCCCCAGGCCTGGTGGGTGCGTTCGCGAGGGGAGCAGGAGACCCCCAAGGGCTTTCAGCAGCTCAGTCTCCACACAGAGCTGCGATCACGGTTGCCTTTGATATCAGAATGATATCAGAACCGCAGCCGGGTGGGGGCTGCAGGGCAGGCGGAGCCCCCCCAGCCGCCCCCCGGCTGCGGCAGCTCCCCTCGGGCAGGCTGCACAGAGCCTGGGCTGGGGGGGCTGGGCAGGAGGAGCCCCCCCAGGCTGCCCGGCACCCTCCCGGCACAGCAGCTCTCCCTCACGGGCAGCGGGAGCCGCCTGTGCCGCAGCGGGTGCCCGCTGGCCCCAGCCCTGGCGCTGGGCACCGCTGGGCAGAGCCCGGCCCCGGCCCCTCGCCACCCGCCCCTAAGGTCTCCGTGTGCCCCGACAAGGTCCCCTCCCCGCCTCCCCCTGCCCCGGCTGGGCAGCCCCCGCTCCCGCAGCCGCCCCGCACGCGCCGCCCGCTCCAGCACCTTCGTGGCCTCCGACCCGCCCTCCCAGTAGCTCCCTGTCTCTCCAGCCAGGAGCCAGAGCAGGACACCGTGCATGGGTCACACCACACCACCGTTGTCACAGCACATCTTCCCAGATGTTTTATACAAGCCAAACACCATGGCAGGCTCCGGCGGCACCTGACGGCTCTCTGGAACTCATTTGTAAGCCCGCAGAGGGCACAGACAGCCGGTGGCATACCGGGGAATGCATTAATACGCACTTCCCACGGGGTTCACGCAGAAGAGTACTTTTGTAACATGAAGATGTATTTCTTTGTGTCATGTCCATATCCAATTTTCACAGCTGTCTCCCTCTTCCTCACTAATTACCTCCATCCCAGTGGGCAGCCCAATTACATGCCAAGATATTTTAGAGTGAGTAGGGAGCCTGTTGGCTTTACTCAACAAAAAATAAGTCAATATATTAATTTACATAATTGCAATCTTTTGGGAACAAATTATCCTTTGCAGCACATCTGGCCAGGTGCTGTGACAGCCCCGTCAAGCAGTGCCTGCAGACGTAAGGAGCTTATAACCCCTACAGAAAGGCAGCAGCGACCACCTCGCGGAGGAAAACCACTGCTTCTCCACTGCTGGGATGTCTTCATCAGCTGTCCAGTGCAGCAGCAGGGAAAGAGCGGCTGCCAAATGTGAGCCTCTGGGCTGGGAGAGCAGCAGGAAGGCAGAAGCCACTTTGCCATCGCTGCTGCGGGAGAACAGCCCTAAGCTGGACCCAGCGGCAATGCCACCAGCATCCCTGTGCCCTGATCCTGGGCTTTGGCCATTTTGGGGAGTGCTCTTAAAAAGCATGCATCCCTCAGGGGGTGCACCCCAGGAAACCACCTCAGGAGCCCAGAGCAGTGGGCACATGCATGTCTACACACTCCGGATTTTTAGGCTCTATAGAATAGATCTGCCAGCCTTTATCCCAGAGGGCACCAGATCCATATGGGAATGGCTCAAAGCTGCAGCAAGGGAGGTTTAGACTGGACTTTTGGAAGCATTTCTTGAACAAGAGGGTGGCCAGACACTGGGACAAGCTTCATAGAGAGGTGGTTGATGCCCCAAGCCTTTCAGAGTTTAAGAGGCATCTGGATGATGCCCTGAACAATGTGCTGGAGCCTGGTCAGCCCTGACTTGGTCAGGCAGTTGGGTTAGGTGCTCAATGTAGGTGGCTTCCAACGAAAATGTTCTATATTCTGTTCTGCATCAGTCTGGCATCCCTTTCCTTTCAGCAGCCGTACCCTGTTTGTGTCATCCTCATGGCAAACTCAGTCAAACCCTGCAAATCTATGGGATTGTTTTCCACGCTCTCATTACAGGTTATTGCACTTTTTATAACAAGATGGAGGAGAACAAAGTTTTGAATGTTTATACTCTGAAGCCCGGAGGATCCTGTTGTGAGATACTAGCTCTGCTGATGGCATGGGTTCCCAGCTGGAGACCAGGATGAAAGAGGTACTGCTACAAACCTTTCTTAAAATTAAAAAAACCCAACACCCACTCATAAAAAGCACAGGTCTGTTCTCTTCGTTAACTCACCTTGATGAAGGCCTCGAGGGAGCTGATCAACATGATTTTTTTTCCACAACTAAGTAGAATAAATATACTTAAAATCAGTCACCAAATGAGAGTGTATTTATAGCTAATTACCAGCGGAATACACACGGAATGGAACAGAGTATGTTTCATACATCCGTTGACTGGCATGTTTTATAAATACACAATTTCTTACTTCCTCGGATAAAGCAGTTTAAAAGACTGAATCTTGTTTTCATTGCCTTGATCAAAATAGAAAAAATTAAGATAATAAGTAAAGCGAAAATGTAGGGGGGGTGTGCGGGAATAATGAAAAAGTCAAACCTGCAGTTTTCTAAAATTTCTCAGGGGGAGGTCCCCAAGCGTTTATCAGGCACTGCAGTTCCCAGGGCAAAGTGTGCTGCAGGCAGGTCCCTGGCATCTCCCCACCATCCCTCCTGACTGCTGCTGCTCTCTGAGGGAGCAAAGGCAAGTTGCTCTGTAGCACCGAATTACACCCCCACTTATTACAATCATAAAAGCGTTACTTTTTATTTTTAGTCTCTTTTTAAAATAGGTTTCTCAAATTGGTGGTAATTGGAGATAGGAGACCCAGAGGGGCGCAGGCTGGGCAGAAAGGGAGCGAGGAGAGCTCACTGCTGGAGGGATTGCCTTGGCAGGGCAGGGCAGCCCTCCCTCACTTCTCAGCACTGCAGGTCATTCCAGAAGTCACATAAACTGGGCTAAGTTTCCTCTTTTCCTCTATCCTAAAGGTTTATGCTAATAAACAGGGCACATATTACCTCCAGCATCCATCTGGATCGTGACCGCTCTCCAAAGAGGTGGGCTTCGGATGTGGGGGAAGCCACAGTGACATTTAATCCATCTCACTGAGAATGTCAGCCGTGCCAGTGTACCCTAAGCCTACTATCACCCGGCAAAACAAGCCGTGCTCCTTGGTGGCCCTCAGTGGTCCCCAGGCTGGGGATGCAGAAGCATCCCTGTCCCTGGCCGAGCCAGAGCTCCCTTCTGCCAAGGAGCAGCCGCCTCTCCTCCAGCATCCCTCACTGCGGAGTGGGGCAGGGCCGGTGCCAGCACCAGCCCCGCACAGGGGTGCCCCTGCCCCCCCCAGTGCTTCCCTCCAAAGAAGCATCACAACAAATGAAGTGGGTTTTTCCCCTCCTGGAATGCCCTGAAGAAGGGCTGTGCTATATAAGCCTCCTTGGGAGGGTCCCTGGGAGGTTAGTGGGGATACTGGCTGCCAGGCACGGGAAAGCTGGCTCTTTCTGGCAGCAGGAGATGAGGAATGATGAGGGAGATAAGGGCTGCCCTTTGGGATTGCACTTGGGAGTTCCTCGTTGTCATCTGCAAAATGCAGGCTGCACACTACCTGCACCAGGGACAGGGAGGTGCCCCGTGCTGCGCTGGTATCTCAAACGCCAGCACATTGGGGCTATACACAGCCACTTGTCCCCAGAGGGGCTGGTGCTGGCTGTGCTGCAAGCACAGGGAAACTTGCATGAGCGTCGAGAGATGGTAAAAGGTTGGTATCAGCTGTACTTGCCACTGGCTGAGCTGCACCGGTGCTCAGTGCCTGCACAGCACACTGAGCCGTGACACGGGGTGCGTGTAGGATGAACAAACGCCTCGTCAGCCAGAGAGGAAAATGTCATGGTCACACAGTATTCATCGCAACCAAGATCCCACGTAAGGATGCATCTGAAGGTGAAGTGCATGAAACAAGAACAGGAGAAAAACAGGCAGCCACTGCCTCTCCTGAAACACCTTTATTAGTTCCCGAGTATCAATGTTAGCTCACACCACCATACGTTGCCCTGGCGGGCACCCCAAACCGCTGGTGATGGCACAGGTGGGAAGGAGAAGCCCCTGCATACCTGGGCACACCTCTCCTGGCCATCAGCTTGGCTGCAAGGACTCTCTGAAACCCTTCGCCTGAGCTCAAAATGGAGATTTGTGGTGACTCCCTGCTTTATGCTGTGCATACATTGCCGGGTTGAAGGTGCCACCTGAATTTTCCCCTTGCAGCTGTTTTTCCTGCGTTAGCTCGGGGCTGAGTATTCCAGCAGGAATCTGAAACCCGCTGAAGGCGAGCAGAGCTCTGCGGTAACTAAACAAGTCTGAAGTGGGCACTGCCGTGGCTTGGGCAATCAGACCTCTGCCCTCGTAAGGGAGATGAGGCCGTTCAGGGTGGTCCTGCCCGTGCCCCTGCCCCTGTCCCTGCCCGTGTCAGTGTCCGTGTCCATGTCTGTGCCCACGTCCATGTCTCTGCCCATGCTCCTGTCTGTGCCCCTGTCGGTGTCCCCACACCTGTGCCCATGTCCCCATGTCCCCGTCCCTGTCCTTGTGCCTGTGCCCATGCCCGTGTCCTCATGCCCATGTCCCTGCCCATGTCCCTGCCCGTGTCCCCGTGCCTGTGTCCCTGTCATCATACCTGTGTCCCCCTACCCATGTCCCTGCCTGTGCCTATGTCCCTGTGCCCATGTCCTTGTCCTCGTGCCCATGCCTGTGCCTATGTCCATCCCCATGTCTTCACTTCCCTGTGCCCGTGTCCTTGCCCATGCCCTTGTGTCTCTGTGCCCGTGTCCCCCTGCCCATGTCCTGGTTTCCCCGTGTCCCCGTGTCCCCTTGTCCCCGTGCCCGTGCCCGCGCCCGCCCGCCGCGCACACGCTAGGTGTCACTGCGCGCCCGGCAATGGCCCCGCCGAGCGGGACGGGAGCGGCGCCGCCGAGCGCGCACCCGCGGGGCCGGGCGGGGGGGGGCGGCGGGGCCGGGGCACCCGTGAGGCCGGGCCGGGGGGCGGGGGGGCTGGGGGCGGCGGTCCCGGATGGCTCCAGGGCTCCGGCCGCGGGCAGAGCGCGGTCCCGCCACGGGCCGGGCAGCTCCGGCAGCACCGCGGGGGGCGGGCGGCGCTTGACCGGGCGAGCCCTTGCTCCACAGGTGTCTTTGACATCTGCTCCTGGAAGCCAGCTGCTGCCTGGCCAACGGCTGCAGAACACACATCCCTGTCCCCATCCCATCTCTCTCCTCGTTCCAGCCCATCTCCATCCCTATCCCCAACCCATTCCTATCCCAATCCCTATCCCCATCCCATCCCTATCCCTATCCCCATCCCATCCCTATCCCTATCCCCATCCCATCCCCATCCCTATCCCTATCCCAATCCCTATCCCCATCCCAACCCTATCCCTATCCCCATCCCAACCCTATCCCTATCCCCATCCCATCTCTATCCCTAGCCCTAGCCCTAGCCCTAGCCCTGTCCCTGTCCCTGTCGCTATCCCTATCCTCATCCCTATCGCTATCCCAATCCCTGTCCCCATCCCCATGCCTATCCCCATCCCATCCCATCCCATCCCATCCCTATCCCAATCCCTACCCCTACCCCCATCCTAATCGCTACCCTATCCCCATCCCATCCCCCCCACATCTTCATCCCATCCCCCATCACAACCCAAATCACCCAGAAGGCTGGGGGCTGCCCCACAGGTGAGATGGGGCTGCCCCTACCCCCTCCTCACAGCCCCCCCAAGACTGTGCACCAAGAAGGTATAAAGACCCCATGGGCGAGCAACAAGGCTCTGCATGGCGGGAGGGGGTCTGCCACAGCAGGGAGGAGGAGGAGGGCAGGAACACTGCCCGGGGGCTGGGTTCTCCAGGGCTGCCACGTATACCACACAAATCCCACCCAGGGCACTGGCCGCCACGGCCTCCTCCAGCCCCAGCACCACGAGGCAGGACCGTGTCATGGGCGTACCGCTGAGCTTTGCCCCGATTTGTCCGTTTGTCCGGAGCACTGCCAAAATGAATGGTGTTTTTCTCTCCCTTCCTTTCCTAGATTTTTTTCCACAACAAAACATTGTAAATGAGAACATTCTTTTCCATCTCATAGCTCCACAAAGTACTCTTTAAAGCCCCTGCTGTTTCTTGGTGCCTTCTTGCCTCCAATTATCTACAGACCTGGAGGAGGGGAGAAGAGCGATCCTTTCCTTGAGCCTTTACAGGCAAGTACTCTGCATCTGCCTGACACTGCACTGGCTAAAACCTGTATCCTGAGCTTTTAGCAACTTTTTTCACTGGGCAAGATGAAATAAACTTTATTTTTCCAGGCTAATCCGATTCCAGTTTGCAAATCATAAGGATAAAACCTACAAAAACAATGACAGGGACTTTAAGAGGTTAAATTGCACATCTTGCTTTCATCCAGCAGTTAAATACAGTATGAAAACCATACCGTTTTCCCTGCTCAGACCAAAGGTCACTCTTCATATTGTTTCCTTATCACAGAAAACTAATAAAGATGAAATCTGCATGTTGTCACCAGGTACACAGAGACTGCATTCTCCAGAATTTCTCTCTTTTGTACCTTTTGACACAACCACTACCATTATGCTGAGATGTCCCGGTCCGGTCTCTAAGATGGGTCTAACGCTGCTGCTGCTGCTGCTGCTGCTGCCTCAGGGCACTGTGAGGATCACTTGTTAGAAAACTTTTCCAAAGCACTTCAAGTTTAGGCTTTGCAAATGATTAATCTGCAGAAAACTTGCTAGCGATCCACAGAGCACAAGTGGGTGCACAGACCCAGCTCTCCTTACTCTCAGCCACTGGCTTTTCATAGCTGAGAGGGTATGCAGGCCATCCCCGACACAACTTAGGGATGGGATCCCTTCTCCTGACATAACTCAGGGATGCGATCCATTTTCCTAACTGCTGCTGAGAGGTGCCAAGAGCTGGTGAGCACAGAGGAGCACGGGGGGCAGACCCCGACCATGCGCCTGCCGCCCCCACCAGCTGCTTTGCACAGCAAGTTGGGAAAGCAGAGAAACCCCGAGCTGCAAAAAAGGAGTCATGCGGAGTTTGAACATCTCTTCCAGCATTTTCCTCTGGCTAAAATAACTGCCAGCACTCCCATTGCTAATTAGAATTAATACTATCTTCTTCCTCCAACAGTAAAAACAAAATGTTCCCATCATGTCCCATCTGATAAGGCAGCAGAGCTCACCCAGCACGGCCTTGTAGGTGGGCTGCTCTCGGTAGAAGAGCTGGGCTCCTCAGGGAGGGGACCCCGCACAGGCACTGCCACCCCTAAAACCCTGTGCCAAAGGAACGGGCTGCATCGAGACCAGGACATGGGTAACAGGTTTCATCTGGGCTCTAGACGACTGTGTCAGTTAACAAAACGGCCACCCCGCTAAGGCAATTAGCTCAAGGGGTTCAGAAAACATTGTTTCTCCATGCCTGGCCTTGACCTCCCTGCTAGTTTCATCCCATGAGGACCAGCCTTGGATGGTGTAAGGAGCCGTGTGGCTGTCGCAGCCCACCCTGCCATGGGCAGTGCTTGCTCGCAGCCCCCCGGCAGGCCCCTGCACACCGACTCCTCTGCCTGTTTGCGATAATTAAATCTCCGCTCAAGCAAAGAGAGGGCCGGGTTAACAACGGCAGCAACCGCCTGCTGCCTGCAGCTCCCAGCTGTGCCTGCATTCGCATCCTCTGCTCGGAAATACCCCCAGCCATCACCGCCGGGTTGGCGGTACGGGACTGCCTGTCCTGCCCATCACCACCCGGTGGCCAGCGGCATGGGCAGACCCACACCCAAACCAGAGCCCCGGGTGTCGGGAGCTGCTGCCACCCCCCACTTAGCCCCCAACCCCCAAACTGGAGATGGGGAAAGCGGTCCCACTAGCAGCATCAGGGCTGGACCCACCCCTAAATGGGGGGCACGAAGCCCCAGCCACCCCCAGGTGCTTGGGTGCCTCTGGGGAAGCAGCGTTGGTACCCAGGGTTCTCAGGTGCACCCCCAGGGCTGGGCAGTGGGGTGCAGAGGTGCACAACGCGCGGACCCCTGTGCACCTGCCGCTGAGTGCGTCCCCAGAGTCACACTGGGTTGTCACCGCTCCTGTTGTCACCTCTCCTGGCACTGTGGCCTCCAGCCACATACAGGAGGCACGGCTCCGAAAAACCCTTGGGGCCATGCAGCGGCTGAACCTTCGATTAAAACAGACCGGGGGCGGGGTGAGGGCCCGGTGTTTGAGGAGGGTAAGGTTCAACCAACTGAGCCCACACATCCCCCAAGGGCTGGTCTGGCTCCTTCTACAGCCCCAGGGACCGGCACTGCACACACCCCCCCGCAGAAACCTCCTCCTCTCCCCCCAAAAACACTCCCAAAACCCCACTCTCTGGAAGCCCACACCCAAGAACTTGCTCCTTTTAAAAAACAACAAACAACCCACTCCTGCAAAATCCCACTTGGAAAATCCTGCTCCCTCAAAATCTGGAACACTGTTTCCCCAAAAACACTCCCCAAACTCCACTTTTTAGAAAGGCGCCCCCCAGAGCTTGCTGCCTTAGAAAATGCCCATCCCTGAACCCCATTTCCCCAAAGCCACTGGCAAAATACCTGCTCCCCAAAAGCCATTGGCAAAAGTCCCCCTCCTCAAAACCCACCCCAAAGCCCACTGGCAAAAATCCTGCTCCCCAAAAAAAACAACTCCAAAACCCACTGGAAAAAATCCTGCTCCCCAAAACCTACTGGTAAATGTCCTGATCCCCAAAGTCCACTGGCAGAAATCCTAGTCCCCAAAACCTGCTGGCGAAAATCCCGCTCCCCAAAAGCCACTGGAAAAATTCCTGCTCCCCAAAGCCCACTGGCAGAAATCCTGCCCCCCCAACTGACTCCAAAACCCACTGGAAAAAATCCTGCTCCCCAAAAACCTACTGGTAAATGTTCTGCTCCTCAAAACCCACCCCAAAACCCACTGGCAAAAATCCTGCTCCCCCCAAAACCCACCCCAAAACCCAGGAGCAGAAATCCCGCTCCCCAAAACCCACTGGCAAGCGTTCTGCTCCCCCCAACCCCCCCCTCAACGCCCCCCGGCAACAGCCCCGCTCCCCACGGCCCCCCCCAGCGCCCACCCCCAGCCACCTCCCCATCGCCTCCCACCCCCGCTCACGAAATCCCCCCGCCCAGCCCCCCGCCCCTCAGCCCCGCTCCCCTCCCGGGCGCGGCGGGGCGGAGCGCAGCGCGGAGCGGCGGGCGGAGCGGGGCAGCGCGGAGCCTCCGCCGGCGCGGGGCAGCGCGGCACGGCGCGGGCACGGCGCGGGCACGGCGGGGCTCGGCACGGCACGGCACGGCCCGCCTGCATGCGGCGGCGGCGGCGGCGGGGCGGCCGGGCGGGATGAACGGCTCGGCGGCGGGCGGCGGCACGGCGGCGGCGGGGCTGCTGGCGGGCACCGGGAGCGCGGCGCTGGAGCTGGAGCGGGCGCTGCGCTGCTGCACCGCCGCCTCCGTGGTGACCGACGGCGGGGCGGCGGCGGCGGCGGACGAGCGGAGCCTGTACATCATGCGGGTGGTGCAGATCGCCGTCATGTGCGTCCTGGCCCTCACCGTCGTCTTCGGCATCTTCTTCCTTGGCTGCAACCTCCTCATCAAGTCCGAGGGGATGATCAACTTTCTGGTTAAGGACCGGCGGCCGTCCAAGGAGGTGGAGGCGGTGGTGGTGGGGCCCTACTGACGGCCGGGCCCCCGCCGCCCCCCGCCCCGCCGCCGGGGGAAGCCGTCCGGCGCCCTCCGCCCCCGCGCTGCCTGCACGACGGCCGTCCCTCCTTCGGACAGACTGGGTGTCGGTTTGGTGCTTCGGGTTGGTGTTTTTTTTTATTTTTTTTTTTTTTCCCTCCGAACCCCGCGATCCCGGAGGCCGGTGAGGCGTGCGGGGGTGCCCGGCGTGTGCAGCTCCCCGCCCCCGCCCCGGAGCCGCCGTCCCGACCCGCGGGGTGCCCGAAGTAAAACGTGCTCTAATAGCAACAGGTCTGGGACTTCTTACTCCGCTCGCGTTAATTCAGCGCCTCCCGCCTGCCGGTGCTGGGGTGCCGGGGCGGGGAGCGGGGAGGCGAATTCGCGGGGCTCAGGGTGAAGCAAACGCCCCGCGGACCGTCCATGCAGGTTTTTGCCTTGTAACTGGGTTAAAACTTCTGGTTTAGACCGCTGTCCCACCCCCCCTCCCCCGGCTGCAGGGTGAGCGCGGTACCCTCTCCCCTGCGCACACCGGTACCCGACGGGATGCGCCTGGAGGGATGCGCTGGGTGGGTGCGCCGGGTGGGGGGTGGGATGCGCCCGGGACCCCGCTCCTGCCCCGTGGGCTCCAGCTTTGGCCGGGGAAATAACCCAGGACACCCCGGTTGTATCCCCCTCTGTCCGAGTTTGACTGGAAAACCACTCTACCTACTTTTTATTAACCCAACTCCAACAGGTGACTCCTTACATTTAAGGCTGGGAGAAATTTATACTTGCACAGGAATTTATTTTAATTTTTTGTTCATCCATTTCCTCTGTAGGGATAACAAAGCATCTTTCTATGTGAGGTTTGTGTAGCTGTTTATCATATCCCCGGGGGCTTGCACTCATTGCTAGTGATAAATCAATATATCTACATCGGCTGTAGGAGCAGAACCGCAGAAACGCCTGCCAGGGACCACAGCAGTGGGATGGGGGCAAAAAGGCTAAAGCAACCTGCCTGTGAGCAAATCTCTCTCATGACACCCAAAATCCTGCAGTAAGACTGTTAATTGTCAGTATTTTTAATGCTGGTAAGAATCAGAAAGTTTCCCCGATCAGCCATGCAGATTTCAGACTGCTTGGTTTTCCCTCGGTTTATCCTGAGTGGTGTGAAGATGGCCAAGGCACCGAGTCACTGTAGATAGATATCATTAGGAGACGTTATCAGGAGATTCCATTGTGATAGACAAGGTGAAACTCATTCACAAAACACACCTGAGCTAGAAGGGGGTGAAATAAAGCTGGAGTCTGACACAACCACCTGATTGCAGATAAACTTTTGGTAGAAAATGAGACAAAAATCAAGAGTGTCTCAATGTAGTCAGGTTCCCTCCGAGGAGCAGAAGTCTCAGCCACGTACTTGCTTTTACAGCTACATTTAAGGGGAAGACAAAGATCTGCCTGTTCTCTGGGAAACAAGTGTGCCATGGACTTTGTCATTACATCAAAATAAATGTTACAAAGCCACCTATCAACTGAAACATTGGTGACAAATTTAACCAAAACTCTCCCCCTTTCTTTACCCCTTAGAGCTGTAGAAACATTAGATAAAGCAGAATTTGAAGATCGTACAGTAAGAGGGGAAAGTCCTAATATAGATGTTTCAGTCATTACAAAGCATTTCCAACTTTTTAATTTGCTTCACTTCACGGTGTTGCAGATAACACAATCGTTCCCGTAATCTGAACTTGCAAGGAGTGTGCTGCATGTTTGAACACTTTTGAGAGCTGGATTCATTAGGCATTCTTTATTAATTATAGCAAACACTTGAAGTATAATACATTTTGATTAACCTTTGCCAGAAGCCACAGCTTTTTCCAACACCGTAAATCAGAGGCACAGCAAACTCCAGGTTCTGTAATAAAATTGTAAAATTCTCGGCCTCAGCCCAGGAGTGCACATGGCCTGATGCCTCTCACCTAAGGACCCCCCAGAAGGTGAGAGCCCCTGCCCTAATTAAGTTATTGGGACTTTAATCCTTACAAAGATACCTCATTTTAGGCAGGGAAGAGTTGGGAAAAGGGTTTTTCCTGCTCGCGGAGATGCTCCTGATGCAGAGATGCTCGAACACATCCAGTCCATCAGCTTTACTCAGGCCTCTCTCCCTGCCTGTACTGTGGGGACTTTGGGGCTTGGCACAGAGAGTAGGAGACCTGGGATATTTATGATCCATCAGTGGGCAGGAGGGTGTCAGCATGGAGAAGAAGCACTTCTCAGACACCAACAAAGGCTTTGGCACCCACCTCACCCCCGCGTTGCATGGGGTGGATGGAGGAACTCGCTTCCATTGGCACAGGGAGCCATGCTTGAGCAGGTACCTCCTACCCCGGGGGTCCGGACACCTGCCTGCTTTATAAAGCCAGGTCCTCCTGCCCAGAGCATATGCTTGTCCCTTCTAGATGTGTGTGTAAAGCCACGACCTGCATGTTCGAGGCGCACGAACCTCCCGGTGACAATAGCTTTTTCCAGTCATCACATGCATCATTTCAGGGATGTTTTTAGAAAAGCACCTGCTAGGAAAGCAGCAAGGAGAGTCTGTGGTGGCGACGAGTAAAGCTCCATCAGCTCCTAGAACACACTGGAAATGAAAGCACCCTTGCTGCAGTGCTGAGGTGTCAGAAAACGGTTGTGTTTGGGACAAAACCAGTGAGGGCACCCAAAGGAGGGCTCCACCACCTTGCAGCTGGCTTGGAGGTAGCACAAACAGCTGACTTGCTTCTTTGTACTTGTTCCTTCTTTATTCATCTTAAATGGTAAGGTATGTTCACTTGTACCACCAAAACTTGAGGGGCCTTTCATTTGATGTGCATTCCCCTTTCTCCATCATGTTTCCATCCATAAAATTCCCAGAGGACCAGAAGACTATGAGTGACCTGGTAGACCTGACCAGCTCTCAGTCTTTGCTGTCAGACGTGAGCTCTTACAGGGGAAATTTCCAGTTTGTGAGGAAACTGTGCCCCTTGCCATGCTCGGTGGCTGCTGAGGGGGGTAGGACTTTGCAGCAGGACCTCTCCCAGCAGATTTCACACTGGGACTTCTCACTGCAGCCTCTCCATGGCTGTTTCGAAGAGAACGATTCTCAAAAGTCCCTACAGCCCCAACCAGAGCAAGCCCTTAACGGGGTGCTATTTGCAATGCTTCCTGAGTGCTAAAATAAAAAACCCCTCAGATCTCACTTTTCTTAAGTCAAGGTTGAAGTAGTCTCACCTTAGGCTGTCTGCATACCTAATTACTGCCTACAAATTAATAACATAGTAATTCTTGCCATGAATTAAAATAGCAGTGCCTATGCAGCAGAGCTTCAGACCACAGACCTCAGCCCTCATGCTTAGCCTTGGCTTCCAGCGTGCAAAACACCGGAGCCAGAGGTCTTCTGGCATGAGTCCCCACCAAGGCTCGTCCCCGGCATGTCTCCATGACCTGCCAAATGGCACCTGATTTCTCTGCTGCTTCTCAGCTGATCTTGTCTTTCCCCCATTAGCCAGGAACGTGGGCTTGGGGACACGAGGTAATAGGTTTCACCCTTTCAGCTTAAAACACGTGCTAATACTCTGGGACAAAAACTGAGAGGCATCTTAGACATTTCCCAAAAACCCACTGAAGTGCTTTTGTTCTGTATTTTAAATCGGATACACTTATGACAAACACTCCAGCAACTGCAATTGCTTTTAGATAACCCTGTGAATGTACTCAGGCTAAATTTGTCTAGATGGCTGTACAATTTTAATTGTATGCTTTCCACATCTTTTTTGGTAGTAATAGTCAAATGCTGTCTGAAGCATGAGGAAAAGGTGCACTTTAGCAGTTCAGACATATGCAGGTGCGGGGCTTTATTCCAATTTCATAGTCAGGCAAAACTCACATTGATTTTTAAAGCAGTTTAGCTTTAATAAGGGAAGTAAGATCCAGCTGTTCACTTGCAGTTAAAAAAGCAGAACCTCGCCGTAAGTGGGAGGCACAGCAGACATTGCACATTTGCGATTTGCCTTCGTATTTGTCACTTAAAGTAGCCGTCGGGTGGCCCTGGGTGCTGCAGCACAGGCAGCCTGGGTGCTCACCTGGGGCGGAGCTGGGAACCCTTAATGATGGTGTGTCCCCTAAAAAACCTTCATGTTCGCATGCAGCTAGACACCCCATTTTGACATGCAGCCCTAGCTGCGTTTGAGCCCGTATTAATTATCATTAAAGAATGAGTCATTAAAAGTGCTCCTCCTCTCTTGACAGCTCTGTTTGTGTGCATGAATGGATTGTGTCGTTGCCATTGATTGCAGCAAGCCGTGACTGGGGCTGTTGAACGGGTGTAGCTGAAGGAGCCCTGAGGGACATCAAGTCTTTCAATTCTTTTATATTATAAAACAGCAGTGTCCTCTCCATAATCAAGGTTTAAACTTGCTGTCCAAAAACCTAATTTTCTGTGAGCTCACCATCAGCAAGTGATGGCTGCTGCCCATGGCACCCTGTGTGGCTGGCAGCCAGCTTTCTCCCAGACAATTCAGCCAGTGGTGCTGCACCGTTACTGGCACGGTGATATGGGCTTCTCTACCAAAGGAGAGAGAAAAACGGGGAGAGAGAAGCCAGAAAGCACTGAGGAGGGTACAAAACACAGGCACCTCCAGGCCTGTTCCCCACGGTGTGGCCAGAGCTGCCCTGTACAGACACTGAGCTGGTAAATGTATTTTACAAACACAGGGCAGGATGGCTGTTGCAGAAAGGATTTTGAAAGTCGTTAGGAGCACCTCTTTGCATGGAGGCTTTGTTTTCCTCTTGTCCCACACAGCATGCATGCTCAAATGCAAAATTTCAACCGCACCATCTTCTCCTTTCCCTCCTTCACTGAATTTAAATCCACACAAAGTGATCTCAGTGATCATACAATTTATCGTCTTTGTAATGCATTTGTAGGAAGCAGCTTTCTTTTATGGGGCACCTTTATTTTTTAATGCCAAATATTAATGTGTTTTATTTTATTTTTTTATTGCTGGGGACCAGACACATTCGCTTAAGAAAGAAACCAAAGGAAACCTGAGCTCTTCAGGACTGAGCGTATCCATCAATTTGGCCACCGGCAGCTTGGGACCTATTCCGCAGCTATAGAACGTATTTTTAGCACATGGAAACACAGTGTCATGAGCACATGATATGAAAAATACACAAAGCAATATATCATTTTTTATGTCCTTTATTCTATCATAATCAGGTTAGGATTTTTCCCCTCCCTGCTTGCTTCTATTTTGGAAGTGTCTCCAGGGAGGCAGACTGTAGGAGCATAATGGCCCATCAAACCCACAGCAGCTGTGCGCAGCAGCTGCAGCAAAGCCCTCCACCGTGTCGAAGGAGATGGAGCAGCATGGCACCAGGATGAAGGAGATGGAACGGCACGGCACCGGGATGAAGGAGATGGAGCAGAGATAAAGCAGAAGGTACCGACAGGACCTCATGAGGGCAGGGCAGTTGCTGACCACCAGTGCTGCCCTCCACTCTGGGTCCAGCCTCAGTGATGGCATACAGCACCATACTCTCCTTTCATTACTGCCATCTCCTCAGTGCAAATTCTTTTTTATTTCTTTCATTTTAGCTACTTCAATTGCCTGTCTGTCACAGCAAACACAGAAGAAAACAGATGCCTGTTTGGGCTGATATCTCACATGGGCTTGAAAGAAAGGAGTGCCCTACTTACATTAAGGGATAATATGATTGGGACACAAGAGCAGAAGGTATGGCTTTGCCCTTGCTGGGAAAGCGAGGTTCCAGTTCTTTCCCAGCTCCAGGAGCTGAAGTGATGAACACAAGGGTTCACCCACAGACACTGGGCCTAAAAGGAAATTAGGAATGATTTTACACCATGAAAAATGGAAGTGTACTTGCACATAAAATCTTGTCTGTTTTGTGCTTCATTTGTGAACGTACCATGACATAAATCATGGATTGGTAGTCCCCGCTCTGGTTCATTCCTGGATACAGAGGCTGGTGTGTAAATCCCGCTTAGATACCACCGCCAAACTGGCAAATGAGAGGAAGAGCAACAAAAATCACCAGGTACCTGGAAAAACTTATGAAGAAACAAATGCCCATTAAAAAACTACTCAGTCTTGGACAAAGAAATGGAAAGAAGAGTGCAGAATGTGTGATGCACATCTACAGGACAACCTGATGGGGCAGAAAATATTTTGGACATGAGCCCTATCCAGAAAAGATGGGATGGGCTGGAAGAGGCTAGAATGGAACTGAACAATTTTGCTGGTTTGTAGGAAAGTCTTGAAAATGAGAGATATTAGGCTGTGGAATAATCTCTATAGGGGAGATATAAACGTTATTTTATTTATGACCCTACTCTAAACTTGAGAATATATTCCCTACAGGTGGTTGCTGCATTCACAAAAAGCTGGACCTGGTTCTCTAATGCAGCCTTTCCATCACTGTCTGATGAAATTCCCTGGTTAAACTCATCACTGTAACCGCTGAAGCTACGGGAATGAAAAGTGCCAATCATGCTGTAAGTATTAATTACACATAAGAACTACTCAAAAGTTATCAAGCAAAGAAAACAAGCTGAATTACACTCAGCAGCTTCAGGAAGTGGAGAAAAAAAAAAAAAAAGCGGTTTTCTTTAATTCCCTCACCTGCAGAACACCGCTGGCTGTTTGACAGCAAGGGAGATGTTTCAAATCCTGTTACCCATTAGGGCGTTTGTGTATGTCTGTAATGGAACTGCCACTCAAAGCTTTCAAAATATATTTTCAGTGTTTCACAAATCCAGTCAAACCTGTACTGAAATCCCTACGTGGTGAACGAAAGCTGTGCCCGCCCTTCCCTTTGCCAAATACAAGCTCAGAGCTGCCGAAGAGCACGTGTTGGAGATGGAGGAGACCGCGGAGGTTACCTGGAGCAATTCCTCCCAGGTGAGCCCGCATTGCCATCACCCACCAACCGCCCCTTTGTCTTGCATTGGAATAAAGGTCAGAAAGATTGGGCCGATGCTTGTTTGTTTGCGGAGAAATGAGCCATAGCCTAATGAACCTTGGTCCCCATCCCCTTGTACCAGTTAATCCCACCAGCAAATACTCCCCAGTCCTATCCCTCTGGTTTTCACTGGGGGCAAACCTTCCTGGCGTTCCTATGCCATATTAGAAGGGAGGAAACCACGCAGTGTATTAAGTAATTCTGTTCTTTGCACACTCCATGTACTGACTATCATTTTCCTCCTTTTCAAATGGTGCACCATGATGAATTTTGTACATAAATAACACCTTGAACATGAACAAAGCATATCCACAGGATAAGTGAGAAATTAATTACCTCAGAAAAAAATATAGTGTTATTGGAAAACGGAGCACAGCAGGTACTAGCTAATGATACTGACCATTTGTTGTATCTTGGACAAAAAATGAAAATACATACATTAATTAAAAGCAGGCTTTAGGGAAAATATTATTTACTTGTGCTATAATAAAAACTAAAGGCTTCCAGGGAGATCCATTGTACTGCGGCAGGGCTGTAGAGTGGGGCTGTTCAGTTAATTTGATTAAATGCACGGGCTCGGTGCTTGGCGGGGCGTGGGACAGCAGCTCATTGCCATGGAAGAGGGACAAGAAATATGGGACCTCGCGGGGCACTTGGGGGACTCAATATATCTGGGAGATGGGCGAGACTTCAGCTCCTGACTAAATGCCACAATTTAAACAGACCAAATTTATCCACCCTCGGTGGATAAATCGCAACTGCACACTCAGTCCAGTGACTTTCCTAGATCAAATAAAGGTGGATCAAGGAAGAAAACCACAATTTCATATATTCTAGCTAAGCTCTCTCGATGCTGGTGAACACTGCCTGCGGCACGGACTGTACCTGTGGGAGTTCAACCGTACCCATGGAAAGGGTGAAGTTAGACTATAAAAACACTTTTAATAAAAGATTGCTGCCAAGTATTGACATTCCGTCATTGGCAAACTAAGATCTGGGAGCATTTAAAGCACTGTACTATTTTTAATTTTCATTGAAGGCCCATACTGTGCAGCGATGTCGGCATCCCATTACCACCGGGGCTCAGTTCCATGGAGCACATACCCAGGGCACGTAACCTGGTTCCAGCCCTGAGGTCCAATGGGACAAGCAGATAATAGCTTGGTTTGTTTCTCAGCAGCATTGCAAAGATACATTCCTCTAATTGATTGAAAAAGAGAGGGTTTAGCAAGACACCAGCCTCTTGGAAAATGTGAACTGCCATTGATTCAACCTAGGGCTTTGAGTTCTAAAATAATTTGTCCTGCTCTTAGCTGATACCAGCAGTATCAGTGGCCCCTGCTTTAGCAAGGGAGCTGGGGTGCGAGAGGCAATCAGCCGGTGGTGGACTGCACCGAATTCCTGGGCAGAAGCATGCTTCTTCATTTGTTCTTGAAATGTTTGTGTCGAAATGCCAAATTAATTCTGACAACCCCCACAAGCCCAGAATGCACAACACTGTAAAACAGTTCAAGCCATTGTCTGTCATGCCACCTCTCGGAGCCAGAGGACACTTGTCCTTGTCTTCACTGCTGGGACCATTCCATGGAGCACCAAGAAGGGGGTTTCACCACAGCATGCATGGGATACAGCACTCAATCAGACAAATGGTGATCAATTTAATAATAAAGTGGGAGGTTTGTTTCCAGAAGATTTGAAACACCCTTTCTCCTGGCAGCAAAGCACAGCAAAGGCAGGCTGTAACTTGCAGCAAGCGGTATTCCTCACTGCAGGGCCAGGACACGGGGTGTCTGAACCGCCCTGGGCAGATACTGCCCCAATGCATGCAAGCTTCCAGCAAGGGTGATTCCACCATTTCTCTGGATAACTCATCCCAGATTTTCCCATCACGAAACACTTCTCCTAAGATCTGACCTCAGACATGTCAACTGCAAACTGCCGTTTTTTCATGATCCAGCCTGGGAAAACAAAGGGCTATGACTTCCCTTGTGCTACTGGCAGCTGCTGGATGGAACAGCAGAATTGCCTCTTGTCTAATTCCAGCGTTTCTTTGCACCAGAGGTTTTTAATGGGTTATTTTCTCTTTGGTAGAGAGGTTCAAAGGGGCCGTTTATCTTGCAGTAATTTACTTAGAAGCAAGGGTGGGCACAGGGGAGGAGATTAACGGCAGGACACAGCACTGATGATGACTCCCAGAGTGGAGGAGCATTCCTGTCCTTCCTCCACCCCTGTGATGGTGCCTCCTCCTCGCTCACTGCTTATTGCAGGTGCCCAAACTCCTCAGCCCCACACCATCCCCCAGCTGCAGAAGCTCTTTCATACTTTATAATCATGAGTGCCAGTGGGTATGGAGACAGCTGGATGTTCTTGTTTTCCGCTGCCTCACTGAGGAAGGAAGCCCCAAAGCAAAGCACTTGGCAGTTGACTCACTTCATCAGCAGACTTCATTGGTGTTGGAACATGCCCCAGAGCCATCTCTTTCCTGAAGACCTGCCTCCATCACCTTGGAGAAGGTTACCAGCACCTTGGGGAAGGTTACTGACACCTTGGAGAAGGTTATCAACACCTTGGGGAAAGTAACCAACACTTTGGGGAAGGTTAGGAACACCTGGGAGAAGTCAATCAGCCAAGCAAGGATTGCTTGAGGAGCAGAAGAAAGCAGTGACAAATTTTACCTTTTTCAAACGAAATCCGATTCTTTGTCTTCTGAAGATACCAATCCAAAATCGGTGCACATGGAGGTAAGTAGCTCTGATTCATACTATAACAAGCCTGTGAGTCTTGGAAAGACCTTGCCAAGGAGAGCAGACTCCTCACTGAAGGTGATAACGCCTCTGTAGGTGTGTACTGGAGTAGAAATACTAAACATAATAATATGGGTAGTCAGGTACCATGGAAAGACCAGTTTCGCCATTGTGTCTTCCCTTAATTAATCCATTTTTTAATTACATTGTTTAAAGAAAAATATCAAATATGAAGTTTAATTTTTTTCTGATCCGTGGAGATTAAACACAACTGTAACAATGGCTAGTTATCCTCAAAATTCAGAAATTGCGCGCTATTTTTGTCTGAACACACCTCATGTCACACATGGATTTCTTTCTTCTTTCTTTTCTTTTTCCCCTACAGTGGAAGGCTCTACATTACCAGTTTCCATCTCATGTATGAGACTTACAAACTCTAAGCCCTGGACTTCCTTTCCGTTAATCAAAAGACATGCTTTTGGTAGCGTAATTGTGCTCATAGTACTTTCCTGAATCTTTGCCATCTAATAAGTGTATTTTTATTTTTTTTTGAATGCTAGAACTGGACACAATGTTCCAGTCGCAGACTCACCAAAGCAACACAACCACTCTGCCCCATAAATCTGTATTCTTCTGTTCAAAAAACTGTGTGTATGCTAATTGTTCTTTTAGTCCGAGTGGCACACTGCACACCTACCTTCAGCTGATTCCATTGCAGTGACATAGAAACACCTTCAGTATCCTGGTTCCTAGGGCAGAGTCCAAGGGGATATAAATGTCACCTACTTTCTTCATCCTTATATACATTTTCCATGTTAAACAATATAAAAATGTATGTTGTGTGAAGGGTAAAGTTTGATTGATAACATCTGCCTCATATAAAGCCATGTAGATCAGCAGCAGTTGTATTGGCCTTTCATAGCCCATGATATCAAAGTTTTGCCCCTCCCTTGTCATGCCTGGGGTGAACAGATGAATGGATGGATGGATGGATGGATGGATTGCAAGAAGCTCCCCAGGGAGGTGATGGAATCGCCATCACTGGAAGTGTTTAGAAAATGCATAGATGAGGTGCTTGGGGCCATGGGTTAGTGGTGGGCTGGGCAGCGCTGGGCTAGTGGTTGGACTTGATGGTCTGAAAGGTCTTTTCTAACCTCAATGATCCCATGGTTCTATGGATGGATGGATGATTGACTGATGTGCACGTGATTAGCAGGGGTGCTCCTCACAGACTCTCAAAGCACTGGCACGCTGTTAAATGTGAAATTTCATTTTATACCTCTGGGGCTCTCCAAGCAGACTTAGAGCTCGTTCAAGCAGCATCAAGAGCCCTTAGCTTGTTCTTTACATATTTTCAGAAAAATATTGTTAACATTTCTGCCTTTGCTCCCCATGACTAACAGCTGTGTTGTTCCTACCTAGTAATCTAAGAACAGTACCACATAGTATTGTTCCTTTTACTGAAACACTTTTTTAAAAAGAGCTGTGCTGCACTTATTTCTGCTTGCCATTTCTCTCCCCTTTACTCCTTTATTTTACCAGAGTGCCTGTTTTCCAATTTTTCAGTAAATATACAGTGCTTTTTATTTAAGATAGGTAGGCTTTTACATAGCCATTCTCGCTCACCCTATAGGTCAAGGTCATTTTTCCGGAGTGGAGTACATGGAGATGATCCCAACAGTAGTCCATGCTGAAAAGTGACATCTGCCCACCACGTCCCTCAGGCTGGCGTGGGACAGACCTGCCCCAGAGGAACTCAGCCGTACAACCTCTGTGCCTGTGAGGGTTTTTTCCTTCAGCTTTAGAGCAGTGACCACCCTGTCCTCTCCCTCACCTCCAGCTGCTGCCAGTCTCCATCTACCTTCTGGGGAAGGTGAAGACAAAACACCTGGCCAGCTGTGCACCTCTAGGCATCCCCTTGCTGCCTTCAAAGTGCCTGTTTACATCACTGCTGCATAAGCTTTGAATGCAGCCTTCAGGCTACTCCCAATCACCATGGCATTTTGAGTTCTGTAAACAAAATGCTTCCCATGACAATATTTGGGTGCTGAGATTAATCCACACCTCAGATGTCCCCGTTTCTCCAACTGCAATTTAGTATTGCAACTGCAAAACAGGGATGACATACTACTATATTTGCTGCCTCAGAAATGTGCAGTGGTTAACAAGATCTCTGTGGTGTAATTATTTTATTTTAGAAAAAATGTATCTTTCTCCCTCCAAATCTAAAAGAAAAAAACAATTTACCAAGTAGAAAGTGAGAATATCATGTATGGCTTATGAGAAAAGCTAAAATACAACACAAAATTCGGACCGTAATTATAGAGGTCTGTTACACTTACCGCCTAAGTCATGTTTTGTTCCCTTCTGATACATTTTTAGAGGAATGATTGATAAGACAGAGACTTCAACCCAGCACAGCAATGACTTAATGAGACTGTAAACCAGACATACTGCAATGCTGTAGCCACTTGGTAGGTGTATAGCACAAAGTACCTATAACTTCATGCTGGAGGCAGAGTTAATTTAAGAGTCATCACTTACTCAGCCACCTGAGTACAGCAGCCCTCATTTACATGGTGAAAGCCCCAGCTCTGCGGCACGATGATTTTGTTTGGAATAGAAATCCAAAATGGGAAATGGAAAGATATTAAAGCCGGTAGTAAAACAGCTTGCACAAGCAGGATATTTGTTGTTGAAAGAGAAATGATAGACTGATCTAAAGGTGATGAATAGTCATGCTTACGTACCAGGCACTCTTCCAAGGAGTAACAATCCTGGAAAAATTCCTCTCAGAGAGAAGGACGTCTATGGCATAGCCCCGGGTCCTTGAAATGAGTCATCTCACAGGGCAAAAGGAGATGTGAAAGGGTCTGAATGAGTCTCCGTTAGTGCTCTGCGAGCTGGAAGTGGCAGTCCTTAAATGGAGAAAGAAATGGTGGTGGATGTGCAAGCTCAGGAGGGCGAGGGAACTTTGCCTTTTATAGCTGATGGTGCCTCTGGCCTCTCTAAGAGGCTCCTGCTTTTAGCCCCTAATTTCCTTTGCATCCACGAAAAGATATCGCCCGGGAGAGGTCCTGCTAAGTGGAAGCTGGAAGTCAGGACGGCAGGCATTAGAGACAGGACACCACCTCTCATCTCTGAACTGGGGGCTCCGGGCCGCAGCAGCGCCTCCTGCTTTTTCCTGCAAACACTCCAAAGATGCACATTTCCCCCTAGTTGTGCTGTCTGACCCCTTGCCCTGGAAAGCCACACCGAGAGCTTTGGGGTGCAATAACACCCCAGCGCAGATCCCAATTCATCACTGTGGGCTGTTGTATCCTGTGGATTCAATACGCTAAAGGCTTGGATAAAACCACCTGTCTTAATAGCAAGTGTAAACACACAAGTTATGGCAGATGTGGTAAAGGACTAAAATTTTTAGCTGAAGCAACTTAAAAAAAAAAAGGTTTTGTGGTTCAGTCACCCAGAGAACAATCTTGGTGATGCTTGTGGCAGTCCTGAGTAATGCTCCCAAGTGCAGAGGCCCTGCGAGGCTACTGAAAATTGCTGCCATTTCTGCTCTCCCTGTGGTGTTTTAAGTACTAAATAAGATCTCACTAATTACAGTATCTTCAAATTTTTGCACTGTCTTTACTGGTATCGTGATGTACAGCACCCATAGCTAGCAGTGCATAAAAACCTTTATTTGTGCTCTCCTTTGTTAGCTTTATATTACTTATCCTAACCTAGCTTTTGGATTATCAGAGAAACACTTTTAACTTTCCTCTGCCTGTGCAGGATAGCCCCACACTGACCAATATATTGAAACTTAAATCAGCTGAAATGACCTGACCTGCTCAGTTGAAAAATATTTTCATTGGTATCTCTGCTATTTGACAGGTATAAATAATAAAAAATAAAGCAGGTATGTACACATTTAAAACCCAGAAAGCTACAGTGCCACAGGGCAGAGGCTGGAGCCACTGGGGATGTGCCCTGATGCAACCCAGGTTCGTACAGAAAGGAGTAAGGGGAAACCTGTCTGGTGCTTGGGCAATTGGAAATCACCTCTGCCAACAGCAGCAAACACGTGCTGAACCGAAACAGAGATAAAAGCAGTTCAAGCATCATGACTGGTCCAGCATCCCCCTGGTGCCACCCACTGCCCCCCACTCAGCTGCTTCTTCTGACCCCCAGGGCAAGGACTGGTGGGAGTCATAGAGTCAGGTACATTGGAAAAGACCCTTAAGATCATCGAGTCCCCTGAGAGCCCACGAGGTGCTTCATCCCTCACACAGCATGAGCAGAAAGGTCTCTGGCTGCCAGCCAGGGT
The DNA here is from genome assembly GCF_023634085.1 of Falco cherrug. Taxonomy (NCBI): domain Eukaryota; kingdom Metazoa; phylum Chordata; class Aves; order Falconiformes; family Falconidae; genus Falco; species Falco cherrug. The sequence continues at coordinate 42,210,609 of NC_073704.1, read as the reverse complement.
TGGTTCGGGGTAATGAGGGACCGTTTTCTTTCAGGGTGAAGATCAGGGAAGGTGCAAATAGGAGGGTATAACCAGGGAATGGGGGTGAGGGAAAAGAAATAAGTGAAATAGCCTTTTAGCTCTCAGCTGAAGATCTGAGCAACTCCAAGGACCTACCAAGAAGCGTCAGGTGACCTCAGCTCCCACTGGCGCTTGGCAAGCTTGAAGGTTTATGGAAAGCAGAAATAACGAGGCGTTATCTCCCTCAGTCAATCTCCAAAGCTCCTTTCCCTGGGGCTGGAGCACAAGGAAAGCAAAACCCCTTACATCAGCTCCTGACCATCTCCTGTACGTGACAGAGAAGTGGATGATAGCACAGCAAGGTTGCAATATATTGCTGTCTAAAGATGGATACTGTGCTACGGATATGGGTCGAGCACTGTTGATGTTTCCCGAGCGAGTTTTGCCATTCTCCCTCCAAATCCTGAGGCAGTTGAATAGGGAGAATTAATTTTCTTCAGGTCTTTGTGCTTCCACCACCAAGTGATAAGTCTCTGTTTCTTTTTCATCTGGCATTTCTGTCTAATTCAGCGATCCACAATAGGCGGTGAGAGAACCGGGGAGCAAACAAAGCTCCTGCTCAGAGCCAGATGCTGGCCCTTCCAAACGGGGTGTTACTGGGACAGAAGGACAAGATGCAATTCAAAAAGTTAAAGGTATAATTGAATAAAATTGAGTTTTGTAGCTTTGTGAGATAATAAGAACAAAACCACATTCATTTAGAGAACAAGAGCTGGCTTGAATATTTAGAAGAGGCAGACAAATACGCAACATTTTCACAGGTAAAGCTGCTGCAACTAATTCATAACGTTATGAATGAACCTGTCACCAGAGCTGACACTGCAAATTAAATTCTGTATTCCCTCCGCAGCCATACCAATACCAGCTATATTAAATCTGTGTTTAAAACAGGCTGTTGCATGTAGGGCCAAGATAAATGGTTCAGCACCTTGGTAACACCTTCCCACCTACAAATCATAGAATCACAGGACGGTTTGGGCTGGAAGGGACCTTAAAGCCCACCCAGTTCCCACCCCTGACCCGGGCAGGGACCCCACCCCAGCCCAGGCTGCTCCCAGCCCCATCCAGCCTGGCCTGGAGCACTGCCAGGGATGGGGCACCCACAGCTGCTCTAGGCAGCCTGGCCCACCACCTTGCCACAACAAAAGCCTGCAATATGTCCAGCTGTTTGACACTAAAGATGTAAACTTTCCAAATGTGTTCTTGACCTGCAGAACTCGTTACAAAAATCGTTTCTACCCACTGTAGACTGAACGTGTGTGTGTACCTGCAGCCACGCACACAAAAATGCATCTTCAGATCCTGGGTGGGCAAAGAGAAGGACATGGGGTTTCAATTTTGATTAAATATTCTTGTGTTTCTCTAACGCTTTGGCTCTTTTCTGTTTTTGCAGAAAAAACATCCTGATTTAGCAAGTGCCTGCGCCACAGAGGTGGCCATGCAGAGGTTCTGTGTAGGTCCTGTCGCCTATGATGGCTCCCTTTTCTATCCAGAAATGCTTAAGAATTTGGAGAAATTCCACTGAATTCTATGTAATGATGTAATGAAAAGGAGTCTATTTTAAGTTAAATACTAGTGGCCAGTAAACGATATCTTAATTATTTGGGCTTAGGAACTGTACTTCACTAGGATTCCTGCAGTGCTTCTTCCTTTCAATTGCTTGACCCAAAGAGCAATTTTGGGGCTAACAAGACAACTTATAGGACTCTTCCATTGAAAATGGCTACATTAAATTTATTATATTTTCTGTGCTTTGAATATCTAGTAAGTGCTAAATAATATTCTCTGTATTTCAATAGCAATTTGACGTGAATATTTATCCTAAATAGGTAAAAAACTGCCATGTGCATGCTGAGAAAGAAAAATGGAGCCTGGTGGTACATGGATGGCTGCGATGAAGAGCAATTTTGGTATCACACATCAGCCATAAGTAACAATTCCAGGGGAGCTGGGTGCAGCCAGTAGCAAAACAGGCTCACTCAATTACAGTCCAGAAGAACAGCTAATGCCCCTATAAACTGTCACCCATAATAATAAGTGATTTGGAAGGGATTAGGTTTTATTGCCTGACCCACGATCAGCAGTCCCTGGACTGTACATCTTCAGTTGCCTAAAAAAAATAGAAAATAAAAGCAGACAGTCTCTCCTAACCACTGGTAGCTAACTTTAAAAAAAAAAAAAAAAAAAAGTGCACTGTCAGACGCATCACTTCGCCATGTGTTTTAGATTTTATGTCTGGATATGGGATAACCGAACAAAGTAGCCCAGAGGCCTGAATGCAAATGAAAAAAAGAAAAGAAAAAAGCTAGAAGGAGTAGAAGAAAATGTAAAGCACCAGTTGCACTGAGTGATGCTGCTGGAAGCCCCATCCGTGCACCACCCCATCCGCCCCTGGCGTCGGTTAGCTGTCAGGGAGAGGTCTCACATCCCTTTCCCAAGTCCCATGCGATAAAGTAAATAAATAAATAAAATAAATAAAACAAATCATGTCTTCTTTCCCCACCACATCCCCCCACTGCATCCCTAGCTCCGGGATTGTACCTGGAGCCATGGGTGTCACTCCCCAGCAGCCCCCAAAGATCCAGCAGCCCCCAAAATCCTGGTGAAGCAAGACCAAGATGCTGCGGCTGGTTTGGAACTCCGGTATTTATAGAAGGGGGATGTTTACAGGAGCCTTTCCAAGGCTGCCAACTGCGTATGTAAATAGTGATGATTACTGTCATAAATAATAGTAAATGGGCTCGGAGGCTTTCTGCTGGAGGTGAGTGTGCACGAGGCGTTATCCCTTGGCACCTCTTTCCATTGTTTTTAACAGGCTAAATAAGATGAAAACAGCAGTTTTCGACGGAAGGAACAAACATGGTGGCAGCAGCTTCTCACGGCTATGGAGCCCCCCCTGAGCCAAGCGGTTAGCTGGAAAGCTGCCGCAGAGTGGAAGCAGACACCTTCTCAGCGGTCATTTTTCCCCATTCCCAACTTGGCTCTTTCTGTTTGCAGGACTACTAGATTGAGAAAATCAGCAGTCAACTGGCCATCAATAGAATACCCTTTCTGAAATTACTCCCATGCTTTGTTCTTCACAGTGCCCTTTATTCCTTGACTCACGGCCTTGTTTTGCAAAGGTGAGGCAACTCAGAGGTCTATCAGGAGACGAGCAAGTTCACTGGCCACTTCATTGCACCCCGAGTGTATTGTTCCCTGGATATTTGACTGTAGGAAGGCATCTTTAGCAACTGCCTGATGTTTTCATAAGGCTTATGAAAATATAGCTTCCTACAGTCCTTTCTGCTTTTTTAGAATCAACGCTGAATTTGCATGAAAGGGGAAAAATGTATTTTGCCTAATCAGAAGTCATTAAATTGAGGGAACAGATGGAAACTGTGAGACAGAGATCTTTAGTTTGGTCTGTAAAGGAGACATTGCATCTGGGTAGTATGGCCAGTTTTCAGCTCCTTGCTGCTGCAGACTTTGCTTTAAAGACTGTTTCTATCTGGACGAACACTAGAGAAGGTGCTTAAGGCACTTAGATGCTGAAGTGCTAGAGAAATTTGTCATTAACCTCCGTGATGCTTTTGAAAATACCATCATACCATCTCAGGCAATGCCTTCGTTCCTCATGAATGTGGCACTTACTAATGCAGCTGCTACTACTATGAGCAAACCCTAGAGAGCAAGAAGATATATTCCGGCCCCATCCATGATAGATCATTATTTTGTTGGTCTTTAGGGGTTTCTGTAGGAGCAAATCAACTGGCTATTTTGGACAACTGCAAGGCCTTCTCCTTCAGCTGCAAAGGGTCTCACCATTCCCTACAGCCAAATCAGTAGGACGGTCCTTGTCTTACTGAAGGAACGGGGCTCCTTCGGTGCTGTTGCAGTTGGATTTCTGCCCTTTCATGCTTGGAGAGGCTGGCCTGGCCACGGGCTGCAAAACTTGAGAGCTGAACTTTTTGTCCATGCAGGTTGCATCCCATTGATTTGTAACTGCTTATGAGAAAGTTAAGCTCTGGAAGCAGCCCATTGCATCTATGAGAGCAAACATTCACATCAGCACATCTTTGTAAGGTGGTAGGATTGCCTCTGGCTCCCACCACTGTTTCCTAACAGGACTGTAAGGTGTGGTGCTCTCAAACCTTGGGACAGGACAACAACAATAACTCATAATAGAAAATATTCTGCTATTTCAGTAAGGTCCCTGCAGCATTTGAGCATGAATGCCAGTATTTTCATTTTGGAAATAAATTACTCGCTAGATGAACACTCCGTAAGAACTGGGGTGATGACAAATACAACTCAGTGACTGTACCAGTGCCAAAGATGGTCCCCAGGAACAGATTTTCTGCTTGCTGTCATCCACACATTGTGTCCTCACACCAGGCAAAAGTGCACTCCTCCTTGGTGGGCGCCTTCTTTCAGTCTCTTTTTAAATAATGTTCACGTTCACATTTTTTTTGGTTTTGGCGTAAGTGAGGTGCCATTCTCGGGAAATGGAGCATGAATGCCGACGGGAGCCAGTGCCAGGCAAGCACCTGCCAGGTATTTTGCTCCAGTTTCTGAGCATGCAAATATGGTTTCTGTGGCTACCACATGAACCAAGTTCAAATAGGAAATAAAGGAAAACAAGGAGGTTCGGGGCAGGCTGGAGGCTTTAGTCATAACTCATTTTAAACTGAAAAATAACCTACTATTGTATGGTCTTCAGAAAGGGATTAGAAAATGTCCAGGATATAGAAGAGAAAAATAAAAGATGGAAGATCTTATGACAGAATAAAAATGAACAATAACAGAAATCCGCTATTGTCCAGTTCTCCGAGGGAGAGAGGTGCCCAATCTGTGCTTTCTGAGGCTTTTTGCTGAATATAATGTAATATCTCAGGCATGTTGCTGTCTGATAACTGTGGGTGAAGTGTTTGTTTCAGAAAAATTTAGTATGGTCAGAAAGCTACGCATAAGAAAGGCTCATGTAAACTGATGAGCAGTGAAAGAAGAATGGAGATGCTATCTTGGCTGCTAGCACAGTTTTCTGAAAACTTCTCTGTAATAATTACACTGAGTTATATTCTCAAAGACAAAGCCCCACAGATAGCCTATTATAAGCTGAATTAAAAATCACAAATCAGAAGCTGATTCAAACCACAACTCATTAGCACATGTACAGACACAGGAATAAAAAAGGAGTTATTTTTGAAAAGCGTTGAAATCACCGTTATTTCTGCCAGCATGCTCCCCTGAGCTCCAGCTCAGCTGCGTCCGAGGAGGCACGAGCTGGTCCTTACATGAGCACGCGGAATGCAGCTGCCTCTGGGATTAGGGCCTGAGTTTTGCAGTCTCCTAAGAGAAACACATCTGAAATCCCCAGGAGACTTCAGAGTTAGAAAAACCAAACCTGGTTACTCGGGGCAGAGAGGGATTGCCTGCACCAAGGATTAACCTCATGCTCCAGTTAGCTTTAGTTTAACTGTTGGTCACCCAGCCCCCTCACCGTACCTGCTCACCAGGTGTGATTCCCATAACTGGTGAAGTTCCCCTGTTTCTCCCGAAGCCCTGGACCCAGCTGTGGTTCACCTCCCCAGCCTGTGAGAAGGTGCGGTGGGCAGCCATCCTTTCTGCTCCTCATCCTCCATGTCCTCATCCTCCTCCCTCCCAGCCACATCGCTGTCTCCAAGGTCTCTTCTGGAAATGCTGGGTACTGATTCAGTCTTCCCTAAAAATGTCACAACCATCCTCCAAATCACCAAAAAAACGATGGAGCCTAATTTAGACTTAAAAACTGCTTCATGCGCACAAGACCAGGATTGACCTCATGCAAAAGTAGAACCCAGGCCATGCAGCTTTCTCTCCCCCTCCAGAGGAGAGATTTTTGGCCGTGACTTGAGCTGTGGCACAGCTCAGCCTCGGTGAGATGAGGCCAGTCGTGCAGGAGGCTCAGCTGAGGAGGAGGAGGGAGGGAGAGGTCTGAGCAAGGGAAGGTGCAACACAAGCATCTTTGGAAAAGGTTCTGCATTGAGCAGTATATTGTATTCTTTGACCCCTCTTCTCCAGGCTCTCTTCCCTTCCTGCATTGCAGCAGACGTGGCATGACAGACTTGTCCTGATCCCATCCTTTGGGGTCTCCTATCATTGTCTCCCAGTCACAATCTCAGGCAGGACAAGGACCTCCTTCTGCAACCCAGCTCCAGCACAAGCCCCGTGTGAGAAAGGTTTGCCAAATCAGGGACATGGACCAAAGGCTGCTGGCACCAGCAAAAATGCCCCCTGAGGCTGGACTGCAGCCTGGGTCCTACTCCTTATCTAGCAGAGGAGAAAAGCGTGACCCCACCAAAGTCCTAAAACCTAGGGAAGACTTCTCCATGCACTAGCAGAAAGCGAGCTAATTAAAAGCATGCACATCCCCGCAGTCTGGGAAGTTTCTATACCCAGACTTGTAAGCATAAAATGAGAAAGGTCATGCTCATGTGGAAAGCAAAAAAATCCATAGGCCAGTTATTTCTAGTGGCAGGTTGCTCTGCCAGGTCAGCAGCCTACCTCTGCCCTACCTGCTGCTAGAGCACCTGCATGAAACGCTGTGGAACCATCAGAACCATCACATTCAGGCTGGTCTTCATCCAGAAGTGTGCCCGTCATGTCTAGAAAACTCACTTTGGTGATAAAGCCCATCAGCCAAACTCTTGGTCCAAGTTTCTTTGCTTTTAAAAGTGGTTGCATTATTATTCTGTTGGTTTTTCTAAAACCTTGGGTCTGGAAAATTTCATCAAAAAATATACTTTGGAAAATTCAGGGTGGATAGAAATAACAGCTCTCCAATAAAACAGTCAAGGAACCTGAAGTTTACCTGGACAACTGGAAAGCTGCTGTTTATAATTTTGTACCACAGCTCATTTAAACATGCTGCTCAGTTTCAGAAGCGTGCTTTTCCAGAGATAACACTTATTTTCCAGCAAGAGTCCAATTACTATTTGCTAGAATATGTTTGATTTGGTAAAGTGTTTCAAGTATTAGCAATTCTTCAGAGTGACCTACTTTAAAATAAGGATCAAAAAAAAATCATTTAGTTAAAAGGTCATTTTAGAAGACATCTGAGTATATGAGTGGGAAACATTCCGAATACAGACAATTCTTTAATTCATGGTTTTCCATCAAGTGTCTTATTTTTAAATTTGGCTGCATGCATTTTTAGAAATGAAAACCAGTAACTCCAACGAACTTCAGAAGGATGGCAGAAGCTCTTGGATAAACTGATAGAAAATTATGAAGACATTGACTAACAACACATTAGGACTGGAAGCGTTTCTGAGCTGTAATCAGACAGTTCTCCAAGAGCCACACAAAGGAAAAAATGAAATGTCAACTGTGGATACCAGCAGAGTGGTTTCCTTGGCAATCACAACTATGCAAAAGACTTTGGTTTCCTTCTGTCTGCCTAATAAAGCAAGTATTTAAGCTTATCAACTGATCTATAAAGATTAATTCAACTGAAATCGTACCATCTTATTAATTTGAAATTACAGGGCCCTATCCAGAGGAGCAACACAAGTACCTACATATGCGTGAGCATTTCAGCAACCCAACAGCCTTGGTGGATTGTTCCCTTCCTTACAGCTCTGCCGCATTTTCATGCTTTCATTGATTTGGAAGACGGAAAGCCAAACCAGTCAAGGGCAGAACTGGGAAGAATTGCATAGACCCAAACTTGGACAAGCTAGTGAGGTTTCTGTTTGACAGCCGAACTTCTCCCAGCGCTGGCCACCTAATTAGGTTAAGATTTCCAGAGACAGAAGAACATACAAAGCTTATCTGGGACACAGGAACCATTTTACTTGGCTTTTGCCGTAAGAGGCGAGGTGTTTGTTTGCTTGCATTTTTTTTTTATTTCAATCCCAAAATCACGGCCTGGTGTCACCAGCTCTAATGTATTGCTTCGGTTTCTCCGAATCAGGGTTACTCATGCCAAAAAAGAACAGATTGATCATATTATCTGAAGGCAATGGAAACCTGTCCTGGCCCCAGTGCCGGGGGATTCCGTATTCCTGGAGGGAAGGTTCAGAACAGATCATTGCCCAAATGCAAATGTGCATTGGAGTGTACAAACCCTTGGCTAGGGTTTATTAAAGATAATTATTTCTTACAAATAAGTGGTATGGCCCATGCTTTGTCTTTTAAAGAACGCCAGCTACCTGAAAATGATTACTCTTGTGAATTGCTTCTACATGCCTTTGTTATGAATCAATGGGGGAAAAAAGATGATGAATAAAGATCAATTTGTAAAATGAAAGCAGGACCTCACATTTCGTTCCTACATCAAAGGGAAGACTTCCTGACGGAGGAGGCAGTGTGGATAAACACTGCGCATGAGGGCCCTTGCAGGAGGCACAGGCAGGGCTGGGGTCCTGATGTCCTCCTCCTTTTGGGGTAGAATAGGTCCCTGGCCCTCCCCTTGTCCCACATTTGACCATATAGAAACAGTACCCACCCCCCCACCCCCCAGTGCTGCTGCCAGCGGAGAGCCCGTGCTTCAGTTCCTCAGCCCCAGGGAGCAGGGAGCTCAGGGGGAGCAGCATGAGCTCATCAACATGAAAAATGCGTTGTTCTGCTAATATAGGGAAGATGGATGAGGTTTGATTTGCTTCGAGACTCTATCAGTTTAAAAGTAAAACCAAAGTCTATTATTATTGTTGCCATTTTTCTGAAGGGTGTATTAAATTTCAGCCATCCTATGTGATGATTTAAAATGAGCTTTCTGGGTAACTTTAATTAAAAGAAAAAAAACTCCACAGCCTAACTATGATTGACAACTATGTCGCTGGATATAATTAATAACCTTTCACTGTGCACTGTGAAAATGATGGATGCAGGATTCATCCAAGCCCACATGCCCTCCACACACCATTTCCCAGCCTGCGCAAGGAACTGGGGCTGCTCCCCATATCCCAAGGGCAAGTGGGGGAACTCACGAGGAAGGAGACATACTTGCCATCACCGTTTGCTCTCCTGCATCCCAACTGCAAATATTTCCAAGTGATCAGATGCTTTTGCCATGTCTGACACTCCTGAGCGAAGCCTGCGCGCGTGTCAGGGACTGGGGTGATCGCTGCGCGTTGGCCATCACCTCCTTAGAGGTTTTGTGTGACATGAGGCCTTTATCTAGGGCTGACATCTGACCTCCTGGTACAGAAATATATATATTATTAGACAGGTACCATTTTAGCATATGACGATTGGAAAAATCCACTTACGTAGTCACCCAATGATCCCCATTAAGGACAGGTAGGGTGCCAGCAGCCTAGTTACTGTAGGAGTTAGCTTATATTAACGTGTTATTTTTCTTTCTTCTTTAATCTGTGCCTTTCATCAATATTTCTGCTTGTATTGTTTACATTGGATATTGTAAATAAATGGTGTTTTCTCTGCCAGTAGCAGTACCCCAGCACACTCCCTGGAATTCACTACAATGGCGGGGAGCATGCATGAATCCCAGGGGCTCCCTGAGAGCTGGTCATGATCCATAAAAAGAAAGAAATAGACTATTCATATGAAAATGATGTATTTTATTTATATATATATGTATATGACCATATATATAACAGAACTATAACAGGCTTTATATTAAGTCATCCCATTGACCTTCTCATCTGTCTGAGAGGGGGGTTTTGACCAAAAATCTGTCCTTCATGTTCAGACCTTAGTTTCCATTTCCTCACTTGATCTCATTACTTGTATTTTATTTTTTTTTTTGCTTATGAGTCTATGGCTCTGGCAGGCTCTGGCAGACAGTCTGGCAGTGCTGCCCAGGCCCCCCATGACACCTCACCATTGCCTCCTGCTTTGGTGCACCTGAGAAGTGGGATGCTGGGCTTCGATGAACAATTCGTAGAAGGAGCTCAGCGCAGCATCCTGCAGTGCTACTCCAGTACCGCATCCCAGCCGCACGGAATAGGGCAGAAAGCAGGTTTATGGCTGCCAGATTGAATTAAGGAATAAAATAATTTGTGCCTGCAGCAAACAGACTGATTAGTGGCAGCACACCCAGAAAAGTCCTCTTAATTTCTACACAATTAGGATGCTTTGCTAAGGCTTCTAGCAGCCTCCAAGGTCCTATCTGACCTGCGGTGAGGAGGAAATGACTGAAACGCCAGCATAGGCTGGGTCTGTGGGAGGATGGCAGTGCTCGTCTGGTGGGTACCCCAAAGTGGTGCCTCAGGGCAGTCGGCTCATGGTTTTCAACCCAAGACAAAAGCTACTAAAATGAATTTAAAAAGTTCTAAGTGCCTGAAAGCTGATTTTATGGAAAAATTATCTCTTTAGGCACAGAGAAGCAGACCCAGGATAAGCATCTCTGCCTTTCCAGCACAGCCCTATACCACACGCTGATTGTATTTATCCTACAGAAAGGTTATTGCCAAATAGACAAGTATGATATTAGCTGTAAGTCTGATTTTCAGTCCTTATGGTGACCATTAGTTACAAAATAATATCAAGCAACTTATTCTAAATGTTTGGCACAGCCACTGCAGTGTGTGGGCAGGCTGGATGAAGCACAGAGCCCGAGGTGGCTTCTCCTGGAGATCACTATGGTTGATTGGTTCCCTAATTCCTGCAATTATTAACCTTAATGAAATTTTACTCTCTAATAGCTGCATAGCTATTGATTTTTAATTGTTTTGTTTGTGCCTTGTATTGATTAATATCAATTCTGAAAGGCATGCACAGCAGGAAGAGTAATTTGTTATTCGCAAATTAACATGAGAACAAAATGAACCCAGTAAGCGGCTGCACATGAGGGAGCTGCCGAGAGCATCCATGGACCATGAGCATCCCTGTCCCAGACAGCTGTAGGCCGTTAAAGGCTTTGCCTGAAGGAGAGAAGATGAGAGATGAAGGGCAGGCGAAGATCCCACATCCTGCTCACTTGTCACGGCGTAGTTTACACCTGCTCACACACCGGGTACTGCTCTCAGTGGCACAAAAACTGAGGCAAGTAGCACTCTAATGCCCAAGATCGGCCAGCCTCTTGGGATATCATTTTCTCTATTTTTAATTAGATTTTATAGAAGACTTTTAGCACAATTTGTCTGAAAGTTACACATTGAGACAACCAGGTAAGTTCAGGTTTTTAAGTCGCTTGTTCGATTTTGCTGTGACTTGTGCTCATTTCAGACATGGGCAGCAGAGGGATGGTCCTGAGATGCTGGGGGGGTCCGCATGGCCATGGGGTCCTTGTGCTTGAGGCACTGTGCACAAAAAGCCTTCTTCAACATTAGTCCAGGGAATCAAAAAAAGTGAAGTTATTGTCACCGAGTTTGCATGTATAGGATGAGACTGCTGAGCATCTGAGAACTCGGTGGTCTGTAAGGTCCCTTCCAACCCAAACCATTCTGTGACCTAATGTGAAATAAGATGATTTCCTCTTTGTTAAATATCCAAGATTTTTTTTAATTTAGATTAAGCAGTACCCTCAGAGGTAGCAAGAGGTGGCCTACCCAGTTCATAAACAAAACCCCAAGCTTTAAAAAAGTTCACACATGGGTACATTTTCTTCAGATGAAATAACTATCTGGTTAAATAAAGGAGTAATGCTAAACAGCATAGTTAGAAAGCGAAAAGAAATTAACATCCAATAACAACAAGAAGCAAGGGAGGACCAGGATCAAGACACGGTCCTTCCCCCAGGTAGTCACCAGGCTGCTCACCTGGGGAGCCGTGGGGGATGGTGTGTGGCAGCAAGCTCATGCCACCACTGATGCTGTGGTTCCATTCCTGCTGCAGCCCGCACCCACAGCAGGCTGCCATGCCATGCTTCAGCCTGAAGACTCCCATGGGAGAGGACACCTTCTTCATCCAAAATTGTACCATCTTCCTGAAGCTGGTAAATGTGATGCCTACAAAAGTGCCATTTCATCTCGCTCATCCCACCCCGGAATGTTCCAGTTATGGGACTTGTACCATGGTGCACACCCAGGGGGAGGCTCCTTGCCTGCAAACAAACCCCAACAGCTTGCCAGCGTCAGACTGGTTTACCACCAAAACTCCCGAGAGGCCAAAAGTCTCTCTCCTGTTAGCAGGCAAGCAGCCTCCAGCATCAACTTCCCAGTGTTCCCTTAAGCATCCGGCAGCAGGGATGCAGGGATGCATCTCAGCACATGGCTCCCAGCCACCCGCCAGCAGCCCCTGGGTGCCTGGGTGGGCATCTGCGAAGGGTGGGCACTGGCTGTGCCACCCCACCATTCAGGAGCTCAGGGAGTCACGGTCCACAGCAACTGGCATTTCCACAGGCCTTAGAATTTACCTTTTTTTTATTTTTTATGTTAACATGCACGCAAATCCTGAGTCTGAAGGAAGAATACTGCTATTCAGATTATTTATCTCCCAGTAGGCCCCCATTCAGAGAAAGGATGCTGCTTACGCAATTCACATCAGAAATTGCCATCTCCTAGCAGAAAGGTGTGCAAACCAAAGTGCAGCAGAAGATTCTGCTCAGCTTTTTGATATGTAAAGAAAATAACTGCACATGGGACATACCTGTGAGGTGGTTCGCTCCCAGCTGGGGCATTGCCATACAAAACACCTGAACACATGCAAAAAACCTGAAATTCATTGTAAATTAAAGGGGCAGGGTAGATGTCACAGCCTCTTAATCTTTAAAATTTTAAAGCTGTCTATGCTTTCTGAATTTTAACAAATCCACATTACTACTCACTTTCCAGCTGGCCAAAATAACACAAATGGTCAGAAGCAGGAAGAGTTTATTCTGCCTTTCAAAGCTGGATTCTTCTAGCATTTTGTGCTGGAGACGGAGTTCCCTGTTACCTGCTTGGAGGAATATATATGATCTAGTCACCAGATACCAAATTCCTCGGCCTTATTGAAAATTTTGCTGAACATTCTATAAAGTGAAGATTAAGTTTAAAAAATATTCTACAGTAATAGCTGGCAAGTTAATATACATAAAGCAAACCATTTTAATCTCTGGAATTCAGGAATTAATTTATTTTCTCATAAGATTAAATAAAATGCATTTTCTGTTCCCCATAGATATGAAATTGTGTGTTTCTTTTTGACATTTGAAGCAAGAAAGTATTAATATAGAGAAGTTTGGGTCAGATATGATTTCCATGCTCTCTCTGTAGACGAAACGGGTTGCTCACTGCATACAAGAGAATCGACAAATCCAGTAAACCGGGGAGGGGGTGGGTGTGTGTTTTATCCTCCTTTTCAGTTTCAGGAATTGCTAAGACTGGCTTTTTGCGCTGGCTGGGGTGAAGATAACGCTCACTTTAGAGACATGAGGACTATTGAGATCAACACAACAGGCTGCTGCCAGCCCGCCCTGGCTGCCTGTACCTACCCACGATGCCTCCTTTTGTTCCTGCCTGTCTGACCCAAGCGAAAAAACAACCCAATTTTTCCTGTTAACTGTCACTGTGGTAAGAGAGTGTGCTAGGATCTTGCAGAGCACGGCCAGAGCCTGCCAGTCCGGCAGCCACAGATGGCCCTGCCCAGCAGGAGCCAGCTCTGCCTGGGTGAGGGCTCCGCTGCTGTAATGGAAAATTCCCCTGGGGTCAAGCAAGATGCTGCTTTTCTACTTTTCTGAGGCTGTATGACACTGCTCTGCATTAATTAGCTTCTCAGAATCGACGTACTTCAGTATGTAATTACGAGCAACATTTCGACAGGAATTAGGCTGAGATCAAGGCTCAGTGGTACAATGCAGCAAAGCCTGCATTTTCTTCCCAGAATTTCTCTATTTGCTTGCTGTTGGTTGCGGTGAGGGCCACCTCCTGTGGTGGCTTAGCCTTGCAGGGAGGCGTAGCTGCACCACGGCTGTGACACTGTGGGATGGGGTCAGCCATCTGCCCTGGGAAGACTCCAAAGTGACGCCCCTTGCCAGAGGAGAGGCTGAGCATGTGGCCCCCAGCCCTGCCAAGGCTGGACCTCCCCAGGCACAAGCTCCCGCAAATCCAGGCACCACCAGTTCACAAGGGAGCGTGCACATCCTTCAAGAAGATGCTCTTCTCTTTGTATCGCTGCCATCACTCACCCATCCGCTGGTGGTAAGAGGCGATTCTCCCAGCAGCGGCAGTGCAGACAGCACCGAGCAGCTTAACCCTGCCCGGGAGCAGCAGGAAGAAGAAAACCATCATCATGTCCCCCGCCACAGAAGCCTTTCTGGCTGAGAGAAGGAAGCCAACCAGCAGCAGTAGCTCCATTTCCTTCCCCAGGTGTAATGTCACCTGTAACACCCCAACAGCTCCAGAATTCCAGCTGGGAATTGTGAGTTTACTGGGGCAGTTCCCTGCAAAGCCAGGTGGTCTGGGTGCTTAACGCCGCACCTGAGATACAATGCACACAATATTTTCATCCTCTTACAGTCCCTAAAACCCAATATTAGTGAAAACAGGGAGGCTGGGAGACTCACACGCTAAAAAAAAAAAAAAAAAGAAATAAAGAACTATTAAAAGATATTTTAAAATATATATAAAAAGAACTATAAAAAAAAATAAAACCAACAATAATGATGTTGCCCAGGCAGCGCTCTGCCTCTTGTACCCTCGAAGCTGGTTTTCCTGCCCCTGGGGATGAGAAGACCAGCGTACGTCCACCCCATGATTTGCACTTTTGAAACAGCAGTGAGATTTTTCAAAAATATTATTTCCCCATGAAAAAAATAAACTTAATGTGAGCTGAAAAGAAAGTGAACAAGGGGACAAAAGAAAGGAAATGCTTAGCAGCAGTGAGCATTAAAAGAAAGCAGGTTTTATTTAATCTTCACAACAAATGGAGAAGACTAACTCTTCATCTTATTAAAGTGTGAAGAGATTGCTATGGTTGTCAAGACTGTTTAAATTTATTAGCTTCTCTAGAAAGCATTTTGGAGTGGATTCCTGGTATTCCATTGATTTGCTTTTAAAAACTTCTGTTTTACTGAGCTTCTTCCACCACCACCACCCCCCCCCCCCCCAAAAAAAAAAAAAAAAGGAAATACCCCCCAAATATCCAAATATTTTGGTATTGCCATTTTGATTTGTGGGGATATTAGGCTCTCGGTGCTTTTTGAACACACATTGTGAATGGCTCTAAACACAGTGGATATTACCCGTTACTGACCTGCCTACTACCCTCAGGCACTTCTCTCTCATTTGAGAATTTAGGACAGGCTTTAGAGCAACTCATAGGGCCTGTGAGCAAAGCTTCTCTTTAGATTTATAAAAAATTAAGAAAAACACTCCTATTTATTTGCAAGTCTTAGTTTTAAATGACTGCAAGCTTCAGGATCTGATCTATAAAGGTTATGTATATAAAACCAAAGAGCACTGCAATGATCAGTCACCTAAAAATGAGGCACAGCTTTTTATTTTAGCATTCACTGTTTTTTCTAGGTGTAAACAGAAAAAGAAGAGGGAGTGAGGAACCTTTTTCTGAGCCCTGCTCAGTCCCAAGACCCTATTTCTGTTGGGAAAATTACCAACCAAAATGAAATAACTTATGCTGAGAAAAAGGCACTTCCCAGGCAGACTTTCTAGGCTATTACTCTGTTAGGGTGTTGAGTTCCCCAAGGCATTAATTACTGGAAATTATCACGCGAGGAGTCAGCACCTTCCCTTTGTGAGTGGTTGTGAGTTGTCTTGAAGATGTTGATGGAAAGCCGGGGATGCCAGGGATGGCTGGCACCTCTGGGATGGTGGGCTGCTGGGACAAATTGCTCCCTGCATGGTTTCCCCTACCTGAGTTGAGCCGAGCTTCCCAGGGAAATAACATATTGTGCAATTTATGCCCCTGGAGAGGGTGGTGCAGTGAGACCTGGCCAAGCAGACGGGCCGTTTCGGAGTTCGCCGGGCAGAGGGAGCGGCAGCCCCAGCTGCGCGGCACCTGCTGTGTCAGTGGCACCAGGTCAGTGCTGGAGCCATCCTGCCGTTCACACACGGAGGGTCTGACCCTACTTCTGGTGAGATGCAGGTAAGCCCACTTGATTTATAAGTTTGTTTTGTGTTTGTTTGTTGTTTTGTTTTTTTTTTAATAACTCCTTTACTCTGCTGGCTTGAACATGACGATTTGTTATACCCAGGAGCCCAAGAGTGATTTCCAGGGCAGACAGCAAAGCTACCGAGCATCACAAGGCAAGGAAGGGGAATCCTTTCCTCCCGGCCTGAGCTCTAGGGCACATGAGAAGCAGTGCCGGGCGCCTGTCGCTCTCCAACAGCACAGCCTGTGCATGAAGGAGGGTGTGAAGGACCAGACACCCACCCTCCTGGCACCTGCTTTGAGCCATGTACCCAGCAGAGCAGAAGCACCAGGAACCAGTCAAATGAGGAGGCATTTCCCGGCGCATCCCTGTTATCTTCAAGCATAACCCTTGCTTTAAGAAGGTGTGTGGGGACCTGAGAGACGTCCTGCCACAGTGCAGAGCTGTAGGCATTTAAAGGGCATTTCTACATGGCACCACGACAGAAAATGTCATGTCCGCAGCATTGCTAGCCCAGGTCAGAGTTCAAAGCGTGGTCAGCTGGGACTGACTTCTGCAAAGGCTGTAAATCCCTAAACCTCTTGGCTCAGCTCCTCAGAGGCACTTAAGAGCCCAGCACTGGCAACTGCAACGGATCCATTTGAAAACTGGCATTTACCTTCCTGGGAAGATGCTGTTCTGCGCCGGGTGTTGGCAGGCTAATGCAGCCATGCCAGCAGCTCCCCGGGAGGTGAGAGCCGCTCTGGCCCCAGCTCCCCCGGGGTTTGCACGTAATGGAAGCCTGGGCTCCAGCCAAGCTCCACTTTTCTAGTAATTTTACTGCAGAAACCAGAAATACAAAGCGACAGCGATGGAAGAAGAAGGGATGTTGATGAGAGGACTGGAGCTATTCAGGAGCGGTTCATCCCCGTGTTTAAACCCAAGCCTTTCCATTTCATGCCACGGTTAGCTAGGAGTGCATGAATCACTCAATTTGAACCTGCCTACTACAATGAAAATTATGTTTCAAATGACCCCTTGCTGTGACCTGCTCCTTTTGACTCAAATCATTGAAAAAAACAACCCCCATCTCATGGCGTGGGCAGGACAAATGCAGTCGTCATGGTCCTGCTAACACTGGCTTTGTGTTCCCGCTAGCTGAGACGCCAGGTGACCTTGCACAAGGGAAAGGGGAGGAAAAGTCCAAAAAATAATGTGAGATCTCAAAACCTTTTCTAAAGCTAGCTTTTACCCCAAATGCATGTTTTTCAGCCATCCTACTGAACAGGTAGAGGTTGACTTTAACCATGGAGCTCCTCTCACCATCAAAATAAAGCCCCAAAATGTCCCCGCCATGGGGCAGCATCCGCAGATGGATCCTCCCCTGCGTGCTGGGAGGAGACGAGGCTGGCTGGCACGTGTGACCTACCAGACAGATGACAAAGGCTTAATTTTAAATAATGGGTTTTTTAAAGTAAACTACGTCCCTGAGCAATGGTTTGCTAGAACACAATGATTTCTATTCAACATACGTGGGGGCTGGGCTTTGCTGAAAGACACTGGAAGGAAACGGGGATTTGGGGAAACACCGTTTGAATTTATGGGTACGCAGAAGAGTTCCAACTGTACAGAAGTTACACACTGCTATAAATTATGGTTTTTTAACTGGAAGCATTTCATAAAATTAAGTATGTTAAAACAGCAACTGGGCATTCATTTTGCAATGAGGTGTAAATATTAATCATCTTGCAAACATACCACCAAGCCTTGATTTTAATATATGCATTCAAAATGATACAAATTTTGCTTCAGATCACATATTTTGCCAGCTGGGCATTAATTTGGGAAGCTTTCCTTCAGCACTTTATGAAGCTATCTGTTTATATCACTATCAAAGCAAATAGTGTGAAGTGAGAAATGGAAAAATATTGTTTCAAACCATTTACCTCTTATGCCAGCTGCTCTCTTCTCAGATGTGGGTTTAACGAACACCAGCCCCACTGGGGAGCCCAGGGGCTTCATCACTCCCAAAAAACCAAGTCCCTTCCACGGGATATTTATTATTTATTTCTTAGGTCCTTCTCAGTCATGCACATACCCCACTCTGTAAAGAACTAACTAATTCTGGCAGAAAGTGGGTTAAAAGGCTGAAATGGTACTCTTATTTTTAGATATTAATATACAGTACTTTTTTTTTGTTCTTAGAAGCTCAAGAAGATGACTCAAACTAATTGCACAGCAAAAGCATATTCAACACAAACAAAGAGTTTAACCTTCAACTCGATTGCAAAAACCTGGTGTAATGTAAAACAAAACAGCACGCAGCAAGATGGGTGCTAGCTCCTTCGGCGAACCGAGGGCACAGCTGAGTAAGCAGATTTGCCAGGCTTCTATAGAATAATTACTTAGCAGTATTTACTTCCATGCTAATCCCAGATGAATTATTTCACTAGAAGTATCTTGCAAAAAAGAAAAAAAAATCATCTTACAGATGCCAAAATTTAGATTCCCGATGAAACCTCAGCAGTGTATTTTTGCCTTTTGCCAGAGAACAGCCTGGAAATGGATTCAGACGGCTGAAAGTCAAGGCAGCTTGTGGCACGGGGGCTGCTGGTACTGCTAAACCAAACCCAGAGCCGGTTTCACCGTGGCTCCTGCCACTCAAAGAGGACGTGTTTGTGTTTGAACGCTAGCACAGCTACGCTGGGGTGAGCCTCTGCCAGCCTGGCTGGGTTTCCTGAACCTTTCTTTGACAGTGAGCGATGAAACTCAAGCCACCTCGAGTTTAAATATTTATACTTTGATCTGAAATGTAACGGCTTTCCTGTAATGTTTTATTGTTTTATATTCCCCCTGTACATTTAAAGGCAGAAGCCTAAAGATCTGTCACTGGGAATGACAACTCGCTATATAATGTAATCGCTAATGTTTTTTGTCCTTTCCACTGCGTATTCAACTTTAATGTGTGCCGCGCTCCCTGGGCTCTGCAGTTAAATGTGATTTATAAATTTGCAGGTGATACCATCATTTACCAGCGTTTCAGAACAACAACCCTGAGACGTTGTGCTGCCATCCAGGTTTTTAAAAATCCAGTCCTGTAGCGGTCGGCTAACCCCAAAGCCATCACAGCAGCAGGGAAAACCACATCCCAGAGAGACCCCCCCTGCCCCCCATCGCGGCACCACGGGGCTGGGTGCTGAGCCTAGCCCGAGGGTAAGGCTCAGGTTTAGGCAGAGAGCAGCTTTCAGACACATTTTCTACGTGCTGTTAGGAGCTAGCAGGGATGAGATGACCGAGGAGCTGCTGCTGCCTGTGCCCCCTGCCAGGGTACACCTCCCTCCTGCTCGTGCCCCTTGTTCAACTGGGCGTTCTAGAGTTAGTGCTGGATTTCTGGCACATCACTATTGATCCTCCATCAGGACCCCTCGCCAGCGAGCCCCTGCCGCAGACGCCGTATCAACCCGGCCACGGTGAAGTAGCTGCCACCCCTCAGCTGCCCTTCTCTGCCCACACATTCAAAGCCACACAACGAAATCAAAAACATCTTCCACCTTTAACGGCAACTTTTGGGTTTCCCCTGCCGGCTACAAGAGCTGCTCCAGCTTCACACAGAGAAAAACACAATGGGCAGCGCAAGCTGGCTCCAAGCATGGGATGCCAAGATTCCCTGGGCCAGGCGCTCCCCGCTGTGGCGAACCAGGAGCAGAGAAGGCAAAACAGCCAAAAAAATACTTGCCCTGATGCTTCTGAGCACCCAGTCCCACCCAGTATCCCAGACATGGTACTGGGGAATTATAAACAGCCTTTCTCCCTGATCCAAC
The DNA here is from genome assembly GCF_023634085.1 of Falco cherrug. NCBI lineage: Eukaryota > Metazoa > Chordata > Aves > Falconiformes > Falconidae > Falco > Falco cherrug. Next base: position 42,190,791 of record NC_073704.1, on the reverse strand, counting down.
TAATAAATGGGATGTTTGAAGGCTGCAGCAGTGGTCAGAGGACAGGCACACTCAGCCTGCAGACGGCAGCCAGACAGGAGGAGGTAGAGGTTCAGTGCCTCCGGGTGATAACGTGGATCAATGACGCTCAGGTTTCTGGAGTCCATCCTGGGTCCCGGCTGTCGGCTGCGGCTGATTTATGGTAAATAAGTGTCATCTGCGAGAGCTCACACTGAAAGTGACATAAAACACGGGATGAGGGGGTGAGAGAAGGGGGGTTCTGAAATAAAGTGGGCAGCAAGGTGCAGTGCAAAGATAGCATCAAAGGAGTTTCTGGAATACGCAGTGTTTGTTTTACATGAATATTTTTTGAGCAGTTAATTTAGCTGCAGAACAGTATTTACTGACCTCATATACATCTCCTGCGCGTTATCATGTTTCTGTATAAGCAATATTTTCAGGGTTTTGTCTTGTTTCCCTTTGCAGGGCAGGTTCTGCCTGATGATGCACAGAGCTCCAGAGAGAGGCGGGGGTAACCTGACCCTCCCGCGTCCCTCGGCCAGCTTGGCCAGCTCCAGCTCGCACTTGGAGATTTGCCTTCTCATTCCCTTGGGCTTATTTGGATGCCTCCCCAGCTCCCCCTGAGCCTCCTCCTGCACCAGCCGCCCCGGCACAGTCAGGGGCTCCTGGGAAATGCCCCCTCAGGCAGCCCCTCTGGGGTGGGGGGCACCAGCCTCCTCGTCCAGCTGCGCTCTTCCAGTATACCAAGGCAAAATAACATTTAACACCATCAGCATCTCATAAGCTTGTGAAAGCAGAGATGGCCAAGCATTTGTCTCCTCCCTGGCCAGGTTTTCCTGCTCTGATTTAATCCCACCTTGCTATGCAACATGTCTTTGCCTCCCAGAAGGAGAAAAAAAACCCAAAACAAACCCAAGAGTCACTGCTGTGGGTTAGGCTGCTGTCTCCAGACAACAGGGAGGCATGCCTGAGCAAATATGAGGGGATGTTGTCCAACCAACCTGTTTTGGAAATGTCCTACACATGCAGGAGAATCAGCACACAGCTATTAATATTAAATCAGACTTAGGGGTTTGTATTTCACACGCCGTTGGAAATAAATGCCAGAAATAAAATTGCTTGGTGGATGGACTGAATGTGAAAACAGTACAGAATGAAGTATTTCAATGTCTGCTTCATTTAACATAATACTGATTCCTATTATTAATTGCTGAGCAGTTGAAACACCATTTCTCTGGAAACAAATGCATAAGAAATATGCTTCTCCCTAAGTGATGTCCGGAAAAAATAAAGTGTCACGGAAGGCAGAAGTAACAGATGTCACTCAGGCTCCCCTGTTCCCATCTCTAATTAAGTTAGGAACCAATCAGCTTTTATTCATGTTTTTGGGGTTTTTAAATCTTTTCCTGTAGTTTAAAAATATTACATCTCTGTTACACAAGCACTAACTGCTCAGGCAATATTTATCTTTTGTCAAGACTATCTATTTGCATATTTTTATTATCTTTGCTATATTTTTGTACAATTCCGCTACACACTGTGGAATGAACTACCTAAAACAAGGAGCAGGCAGCACTTGTGCAGCATCGGCATCCCCACCTGAGCAGGAACCTCACACAGGGGAAGCCTCTGTAAGCCGTCCTCCAACACGGAGAAAATCTTGAGTAACCCTCTTGTTGGGGCGATGTGCTTGCATACGCTTGGATCAGTCATGACAAGACAGTGGGGTTCCCTGGCTTTTTGTGTCCTAGGGAGATGGGGGTGGGAGGGAATAAACCAACCCAACCCAACCCAAAACAAAATATACCAAACAAAACCAAAAAAACACTTTGCATGACTGTTGTGGTGACACCTTTGGGAAGGATCATATCTCTCTGGTGGTTTCTACTGTCTTAACCGATTCCAGCAGGATCTACCACCTAACTCCTTATAAGAGTCAGTGGAAAAATACCCGGGAGGTGCCAGACGGCCAGTGGTGTGCATGCCATAATCAGGGGAAAAAAGATGGAGTCATTCTATAGGAGAATAGAAGAAAATTTGCATGTAAAATCACATTATATACCTCCTGGGAGAAACAAAGGGAGCTGAGCACCAGAGACCAAGCAGAAACCTCCTCGGGAGCCCAGCCTGCTGGCATCTCAAACGCTTCCTCAGTCCAGGACCGGGCTGTGTATTCGCCACATGCAAAGATGCAGTTTCAGGTTTTGTGAATGCCCATGAGACATTATCCCACAGTTTAGTTGCCACCTCCAGACACTATTGAGCAGAGCAGCAAAGCTCATTACAGCACAGAGCAGCACACAGTTGGCTTTCCACATTGTTTTCACACCCCCTTCACTCCTCAGCCACATCGATTGCAGTTGTGCATGTGCGTTGCTTTGCAATTAGTGACAGGCAAACGAGCACAGGTTGGAATAAAAGGTTAATGCTATTCTGACATCCCTCCCAAGGAAGAAAGAAGGGTCAGCAAGTTTTTGACATGCCTTCTTGCAGCGTTTGAGGAGTGGCGTGCTGCAGAAGACGCGATGATGCAGATGGGATCCATGGGAGAGGAGATCATCTCCAGAGGTCATGTTTCCAAAGATCACAAATGCAGCTGCTGGAACCAATCTAATTTAACTGCTAAATTAAACATGGTTACTGCCTTGGGGACCTTTCCGTAAGAGCAAGGTAAAGCTGTCATGTTTCTCAAAACCAAGTATATTATGTAAATTTGAAACAATAGCAAAGAAATTAATTATTTCCCAAAATAAGAATGCTCAAAAAAAACCATCCAAGATAGGTTCCTCCTTGTTTTACATCTAGAAGTCTGTATTTTGAGCCAAAACTAAGGGCATCAGGGCCAAGACATCACCTGCACCCCATCACCTCATCCCCTGCCCAGCCCATAGCCACACTGGGAATGGCTCCTGTGTTTTGCTGGCTGCAGCACAGGGGCAGCAGGACCCCCATGTCCCCTTTGCATCTCTGCTGATGCTTGCTTTGCTGCTATGTAATTTAGTTCATGGATGATGGATATTTGGTGGTTCCCCCCACTGTGACCAAACTATGGGGAGCCCATGCATGTACTGGCACACTACCAGGTCCTTATGGCAAAGGGACCGCAAGGGAGGGAAAGAACCAAAGGGGAAGATGTGCCGTGCATCACATATAGACCCTGCTCCCCCCTGCGCTCCAGAGAGGAGCCACAAACCTTACTTTTCCACCAAGCGCTGGATGGGAGCTGCTGGAGGGCCTGAAGTGCAATTGCACTGCTCCGCTTCCCAGAGGGAACAAAGAAATTAAGTCACTACAAAATTATGCATGTTCCTAAGGTGAAACTGAATTAAAGTGAGACCTCCAAATCTAATAAAAACCCAAATAAGGCTGGAAAAAATGAGCAAGCCTTTCCAGAGGCTTTCTAAAGTCCTTGTCAAGATGGTCGAAAGAGGCAGTAATGAATGGAACCACAGTTTATGGATTATGCCCAGAAAAGTTATTGACATGCAAAAATGTAATAAGAAAGGAAAGGGCATGAGGGAAAGGACGGTTTACAAGAAGCAATGACAAAACTATCTAGAAGTGCAGCACTTAATGGATAAAGTGGTTCATCTTGGAAAAGTAATTTATAAACAGCAGAGGAGAAAATGGTGAAACCTTCCCCATCATTCTCCACTTCTCCCAGCTGAAGCATTTGCAAACAAACACAGAGAACAGATGTTGTCATGATGCCTGGCTACTCAGAGCAAGGAGTCGGCAAGTTCCCAGCCAGTATGCTAAAGGATAACCTTCTCATTAGGTGGGAACAGCAGCAATGGGCTGCCATGGGCACAGCTGGAGCACAGTCCCAGTCCTGTGTCCACTGCCAGCCAGCAGCTTCTTGTGCGTTCCCACCAAGGAAGCGTGCAAAATGGAACTGGTTTTGGAGATGCTGGCATACAGAGATGACTCACAGCTGGGAAAAAATATGGGATAAATGTTGCATGTGATCGAGAAGTTAAAGTGCCATAAAATGCTTTCCCTTGAGAGCAGCAAAACCACTAGCAAAACTCTCCATTTTGCAAAGGCAACTGTTGTCTCAGCTTACTTTTAGCCACTGAAAATGTCCAGCTGTAATAAAAAGGAACACAAATATCTTGCTTAAAAACTCTAACCTTTGCATAGTCATTACAGCCTACATAAAATCTGTGGGAGTCATGCCAGCAAAGTACAAAACAGGTACTAAAAACTTCATGTTTATGTACACAGATAGATCAGTGGATTCAGCGGAATGATTTCCAAGTAGTTCTATTAATAAGCCCTTAATACAGAGTTATTTAGTTTTGGATAGCATCATTAAATGTTATTACAACAAGACTGTAATACCAATTTAATGGTATTATTCAATTCATGAAACACAGCCCAGGCAGTCAATAAATAGAGCTGGGACCCAGAGGAGAAAGGCACAGCACAGAGAAGAGCAGTTGGAACCATGGGCAGGAGGACCCCACGCAGGGATGCGGCACATGGGAATAGGCTCCCAGAGAACAGCACTCCTTAACCGCATTCCTGATACCTGTTAGCGCTCCTGCTACATCCCATCCATCAACTTACCCTACGGACTACGTTTTCCAAAACGTATTATGAAAAGGCAAAACCTGTTACCCATCCCCCCAACCCCAGCTCTGGGGTTTATGCTCTTCCTCCTATATAAAATAGCAGCCAGCAACATCTCCTTATTTAAAAAACAAATGGTATTTATGTAAATTTTAAGCCGTGTCTGGATGCAAGTGAAAATGATCTAACTGAAGCAAAGCTACATCGTATTATATGGATTTAAACGATTCCTTCTTCCTTTGACGGTCCTCCGGCGCTGCAGCAGAAGGTCTCCAGCCCGCCAGTCATGGGAAATGCAAGGGAAGTGGCAAGAAAATAAGTCACATCCCTGCTGCGCAGGTTCCAGCTGCGAGCTGCGCCGTGCTGAGGAGAGATGGGGTGCCCAGAGGAGAGAAGGGGGCTTTGGGCCACGTGTGCCACCGAGGGCAAGCATCGGCACACGGCTCCTGCTAACACAACACATGAAAATGCCCATTTAAAGTGCCTATTTTTCAAATTCCCCCAGACTTGACAAGGGGATATTTCAGCTTCATCAGCCGGCCGGTGCCAGGGCTGTTAGCATGCTGCACAAGCCACACAGCCATAGGTTCTTATGTATGGGAGTACCACTTAATTAAGTTCGGTGGCTTGTGCTATAAGGTGGCTCTCCAGAGAGAGGGTGTCACTGAAAGATCCATTTTTCCAATTTCAAGACAGAACGTTCTTTTCAACGTGTATGAAGATTTCCTATTCAGTATTTTGAGGTTTATTTCCTTCCTAAAATACTGATTATTTGGAAAATTCTTAGGAAAATCTTGCAAATCCCATTTCTGCTAATGTGTAATTAAGCGGGCTGATTTTAGGAAAAATGTCGCTCGGATCGAGTGCCCCATAACAAAATAGATTGTATGGCAATTTACTGTAGCATGGTATAATTGCTTGTGACAAAGTGCTGCCATGTGTCAGCATGCAATGCTGCTTCCCAGGACAATTGATTTTAGAGAGGGAGAGAACCTGAATTTATGTAACAGTAGGATGCAGTGGCATTTCCTATGCTATTCAAATATCCCAGATTTTTCTCCGATTTGTTGCAATACTGATTTTAGCATAAAAGAAATTAAGAACTTGCTTTATCGTGAAGGCATTTATATAGCCATGCAGCCACTTCAACAGATCTCCATGGGAGAAATACAACGCGGCTTTGTGCCCAGTGAAATAATTTCTCTCTCTTGCCTGCCTTGGAGTGGCAGAGAAAAATCCATTAGGTTTCAATATCGCTGCAGGGCAATTATTTTTTTCCAGGGCACTCTTTGGTGATGCCCTGTCACTGTGGAACATTCTTGCTTCACTTGGACATATTGCACAGCGGCTGATGTCTATTTTAAAAACCCAAGCTACCGAACACTGACCCCGCCCAGGCTGTGCACCAAACCTCCCCGAACCACCGAGGCTGCAGACAAAATTACCTCCATAGACCCACAGCTTCTGAGTTCCACCAGGACTTGAACGGTTAGCCCTCCCCTGAGCTGCCCCCCGGAATTTGTATGTGGCAAGCAAATTACTCTGCACATTATTGATAAGCCCTTGGGTTTTATTGTTTTTAAGTAGTATTAAGAACATCATTATTTTATATATATTTCTTTTAAATATGACAAAATATATAAAATAATTAAATATATGAATTCAGATAATTAGTTAATTAATAGTAAATTTTGTTATTAAGCCTTTATCATTCTCACATGAAGTCTCATTTCAGATTTCTCCACCCAGTAACTTCTTTCACCTCGTTACCGTACGGACCCTGCTCTGCACCACACTCCCCTCCCGCTCACACTCCACCCCCCAGACGTGACAGTGGTAGGGATCAGCAAGAGGAAAACCAAGTTCTTCACCTTTTGATTGCAAAATGCTGGGGTGCCCGATGCAGCCTGCCTGGGTCCAGCTCGAGTTCGGAAGCAGACCGCCACTGCCTTGCATTTCTCATGTCCAGCTCTCTACCCAACTTTCTCCTTCCTTAATTATTATTTGAAGAAAATACTGAAGCTCATTAAGGCTCTCACAGCCACTCCAGCACCCTGATGGGAAAGTCTGAAGACTACCGTGTTAAAACTTAGATACACCCTTACCTAAGATAAAACTTGGGTACCTCCACGCATCAGCCAGCGTGCCTCCAAGTACTGCCCAATCTATACTCCTTCTTGAAAAAACAAGGGAGGATATGAAAATCACCTTCACTTGGGTGGGAAATGGTTCTTGGCCAAGGACCTACCTCTTGGCCATTATGAGCTTTCAGGGGAGCAACCCCGTCTGACAGAGGGGGTAATTGGGTGCTTCTCGTACCCCTGAATGGGGCAGTTGCAGGACAGCAAAGAGTTCCTGGCCCGAGGTGCACCTCCTGAACCAACTGATGAAGCATTTAAAAGACACTCACAGGAGCAAGATCATAGCTAGTGGATCAGAGACCACACGAGGATGTCTGAGAGGTTTTGTTTAAAAATCCCCCTGGCTCTGTTACTGCTAAAGATGCTTCCTTTAGCAGCACTTCAGATGCCCTTTTTTAATGGAGTCTGTACATCAGCCTTGCAGTGAAAAGCGTAACAGTCATACCCCACCTGGCCTTTGTTTTTGATCTTCTCAATTATTCACCCCTCGTGTTACCAGTGGGGTTCAGTCATCTGATGCTCCCAGACGGCTTTTTCCATGATGAGTTCATGTTTTGACAGGTTTAAAATTTGAAAGTCCAACTCTTCAACAAAGAACAGCAAATAAAATCAATAGCAAACACAGCATACTGAAAAGACCACAGTTTAATAACAGCAAAAAAGACTCCAAATCCAGTAATTTTCATGTTCCAGAGAAAAAGCAGTCAATTCCCAAGAAAGATTTCATTGTCACTGCCAGAGGTTTGTTTTAAAAGAGATGCATAATGCCACTGGCAGCCTCCCATTGCCCAAGGTCTTTGCTTGTTCCCGATAGACAATAAGGGAAAAAACAAACCCTAACCACAGCGAGCTTACAAGCTGCATTGCAATATTAAAGTTCCCTCTTATTGCAGGATCTGCCTCTGACAATTCTCTCTGCTTTTAGTTAAATGTCAGGACCCCACGTTGTGCAATAACAGCAGCAACCAGCAACAGGAGTCTCACTACAAGTTTAAATTCATATTGATTTATTTTCACATATATACCGGGGCTGCAGCAGCACCAGGGATCGACGGTGCAGGTGAAGGTTTCCAAGACACAGAGCCTGCCCACGCTGAGTGAGGTGCTGTGCCCTGGCTACTCAGAGAGCAACCTGCACCAGTACAACAGGTTTTGCCATCAGCAGAGACGTAGACCACGAGGAACCAGGAACCAGGTTTCTCCGAGAGACCCACAACCCATGCACGCAAGACAGATGGTGTGCTGGCAAGGTTTAACCAGACTTCAAAATTTTTGTTCATAAACTTGCTTTAAACACACAATTTATGCATAAAATACATTCAAAAAACTCTCACAGCTATATATGTCGTGATGCAGGTTTAATGTACCTAATCTGATAAAAATAAGGAAAATGTGATTTTTCTCATCATTTTTATCCCCTTCCTTTGCGAATTAAGAATTTATTAAAATATATTTTAATTTGGCTTAGATCAAGATACATGAACAGTCTGGCAAACTCAATTTCCCCATATTTTGGGGGTGAGGCTCAACACGCATTTGGCCCAGTGTTTGCCTGCAGAAAAGACTGATTCATTGCTAGTTTTGAAAAATCTCTGACCTTTCTTCCCAGCCACAAAATGAGAAGCATGAGCACTTATCACATAAATGGGTCTTAAAAGATATCCAGAGAGCAGAAACCTCAAAATGATGAATACTCACATTGACTTCTGCCTCGATTCAAGGATAGCATGAAGAAGGCACCAAGGGAAATGAAAAGATATTTCTGTAGCTTATCTAAATACATCCAAAAAAGTACTTATTCTGCCAGTGAGGATACAGACGTTATCCCAGGGAGAAAGAGTGAAACACCTTTGGCAGCTGCTTAATATTAAAATTAATTTTCCATCAGAAGGTGACACACAAAATACCCAGCTAACGGTTTTCTGTTGAGCATGGGAGCATCATATTAGCCTCATCACATCTGCAAAATTAACTTGAAGATCTGCAGCTATGACAGGTTTACTGCTCACCCATGGGATTTGGAACACAACGGCAAACGAAGCGTAACAGAACAGCAAAGAGCCCAGTGCACACCGAGCATCTCCATCCCACGGGCCGCGGTGGCTGATGAGCAGATTGCACCTTAACCTGCCAGGTCCTTCATGGAGGAGGCTCAATACACCATACAGGCTAATTTCTGGTGATGGAAAACACTCTGTTACCATGGAGCCTCAGTCTCCTTTGCTTCTTCCAAGAAAAGCTGACAAGGAAAAAAGAGGGTTAAACTTCAGATTAATCATAACCTGTCACGGGCAACAGGTATCAGGCTTCAGATCCATACCTGCCTGATGCTGCCCAGGTTGCAGGTGCTGGGGAGACTTAACCAGCCCTCGATGGTTTTGTCCCAGCTCTAAAGCAAGGCTGAACACTCTTCATACACAATTAAAAATTAAAATAAAACAACCTGTACAACACTTCTTAAAAGAAACTGCATGAAGATTCAAAGCAGCACCTCGCCAGCACTTGGGTGAGATGGGATGCTGGAAGAGGACAGCTCTGGGATGCCGAGTTGCACCCCCACATACTGCAAAATCCTGCTGGGATCCTGACCTGAAGGGGCCCAGGACAGCATCGGCTAAAGCATTTACACCCAAAGCGTAAGGTTAAGGTTTTGCAGAGATCTGGTTTATACGGTGGCAGATGCCAAAGAGGTGCCTCTGCTAGAGCGGAATGGGAGTGTGCACCCAGCACTGGGAGCAGAGGGAGGGAAGGGGAGAGCAATGAGCCTGGGCAGGACTGGGCTCAAGAGGGGGAGCTGGGAGGGAAGCAACAGCCAGAGACTGGGGAGAAAGAATGGAAAAGCAGCACTTGTTTTTGATTGCAGCTCTCGGTTAGACACGTGCAACACTTGAGCACCCACTAAGGGTGTATCCAGAGGTTGCTGGGATAGATCAAAGTGATCACCATCCTTTTTAACAAAATAAGCCTAACTCTAAGGATGAAAAAAAATAAGTAAGAATTTCTGCCTAGCCAGTTTGCCCCAGTAGAGCGTCGTGCTTCGCTTGATTTTCCAGAGCAGTGCTCACACCACCAGTGACTCCACAGCTGAGCTCGGGGGGACACCCCAGTGCCTCCTGCTCCGCCTAAAAGTGGCATTGGCATAATACAACAGAGATCCAACAACATGAAAGATAAAGGTTGCACTGAGTTTCTGAGAATTTAATTTATTTAATGACATCTTAAAATAAAAAAGAATGAAGAGCAGCACTGCAGTGCTTGATCTCACCCTCATACTTGTGTGATCCTGGGTCAAATTTTCTGAGGAAATTCGCAGGAACAATGCACATTGGAGCAGGTGTAAGGTTCAAGGAGAACACAAAAGAGACCTTTGCTGCTCCAGTTGCATGTCCAGATCCCCACAGTGCTGTTTAAGAATGGTCTGGAGAAGCCATAAAATGAAATTGGTTTTGTCTTTCACATAATAGTTCTTTCCTGTGAAAAACTATATATCCAAAATCTAGATGCAACAGGTCCATTCCTCTCTCATTTGAGGCTATTAACAAAATGGGACATTCCACCACTCTGGGATAAACTGGGCAACCCCTGGAGGCCAAAATCCTGTTTGGTTTTGCTTGAGAAGTGCCCCAGAAGTGGTTTAAATTGTAAACCATCAAAATGTTACTTTAATTTGAAAAAATTTAGTGCCAAGGTCCTGAGGTCATCTGCCCACTTCATCCCCTTTTTACGGCTTGCTGTTCTTCACGTGCTCAAATTCCTGCTGCAAAGACATGAAGATACCTCAAGTCTCCTTACCTCCAAGCTGATAAAATTACCATTTACTTTCTGCAAGGCCCTAGTGAAGAGACACCCTCCTTTGGTAAATCACATTTAAATGCTGATTAACTATATAGAGCAAGAAAAGTTAAGCTGCTTCCAGGGTTTGTTGAAGGCAAGAGACTAGAGAGATCAGGCTGTGAGAAACCATCATTAGATTTTCCTATGGAGAATTTCAACAAAAATAATTTTTAAGAATGTCCTGCTCAGAGTGTTTACTATGGGGAAAAAAAATCAGCAGTTATGCAGAAAAGCTCATGTGAAAACAGAATTATTTACCATGCTTATCCTCTAGCAACCCAAAATTTGGAATGGTTGCTGGAACAGAGAAAAGGGCTTTTTTTTTTTTTTTTTTTTTTCTCCCCAGGTGAAAATACAGGAAGAGTGCCAAATTCATCCCTGGAATTATACCCAGAACAAGAGCAGAGATAAATTGGGTGGGAAAGCTCCCAGCCCCTCTGTTGTGCAGGGGGCAGCATGAAGCAGCTGAAGAAGACTGACAGCCCTCCCCAGCACTGAAGCTTCCACCGCTAACAAAGGGACCAGAGATCTCCAGAACAAAACTCCATTTTACAGACAGCTGAGTGAGTATGGATGAACCTCCGCAACACACGCAGGCATAAAAATAATTCAAAACCTCTGAAAGCACATTATAAATGTGCTGGGAGCAACCGCTGCCCCTCTAATGCCAACACTACCCGTAGCACTGATTGTAGCAGGATGAGTATTTTACACCCAATGCTAACTGATCTCCTATCCCATTAGTTAAACGTTATTATCTGTGGAGGTACCACGTGTCTGTCAAGTGCTAATCTCCAAACATAAGATGCTTAGAAGAATATTGAAAGTAGCGCAAACAAGAACAATCTGGTTACGAGACATGAAAAAAAACCCACCCCAGTACCGTAAAAATAAAATGTATTTTTAGAAAGTCTTCACATTTACATAGTACAATAACACAGTCATTACTGGAAAAACTTCGAAAGTGGTTGCTTTCAGCTTCAGCACATCTCTGAATAAACATGAGGCTTTAACCTTGACTTCAGTTGTTTCTGCAGAATTTGGTAGAGATTTATTTGTGTACATTCACTCAGTTCCCAGGCTGTTGGATATGGGAATTTTGGGTAGCTTGGGCTTGTTCATTTTTTTATTTGGTTTGGGTTTGTGTTGGTAAGATGGTTGAGTGTAATAATAAAAACTGAAAAACCCATTGCTGAAATCAAGTCTAACATCCCTTTCTTCAATTGTTTTAATTGGCTGAAAGTAATGTCCTTTCGTGTCTTTTATTTGGCAGCAGCTATTGTCTGTGGAGTTGAAGACAACAAATTAAATTTTTAGTGCCATGTTCAGATAAGCCCATTTCTTGTTAAAATGATTTAATTAATTATAAGATCTGGAGGAATCACTACAATAATGTTATGAGGCTTCTTGCTAACTGACACCGCAGTAACTCACCCAGCATCTGCCCTGCCAAGGTCACCATTTGTCTTAGAGCTTGAGCATCTCACAGAGGGTTATCTAGTCCTCGTTTAGAGACTTGAAAATTTGCATAATTCACCACATGGTGGTGGATAATTATACTCACTCCTAAATGTTGACACGGCTCCGATGGCTCAGTTTCCATTTTCCACTTCCCATCATTTCCAAACAAAATGGCTTTCTGCACACTCCAAGCCCTTTTCTTTAGAGCAGTGTCTTCTCATTTTACCTGAGTTTTTCCTTAAGGAAAATATTCATATTTAAAGGAAGATAAAGTTAAATGGATATTTCTTTAATGGAAATAATTTGAGCCTCTAAGCAGCAGTTTAGCAGCCTGTAAAAGGAACAAGTGGGAGAAAACAAACAGCTATTTTAAGATCAGCACTCTGCACCACAGTTAAGGCATAGTTTAGTCTTATAATAAAGCCAAACTCTTATCAAACTTCATGAAAGTTTTGAGAAACAGCCAGTTGACTCCACCAATCTCCAGTCTAGCCTAACTGCAAGAAAACTGAGTTTATTTTGAAGGCTTAATTTAAATAGTCATAGCAATTATCTGAAGGGGGTGAATCGGACACCCCACTCTCAGCGCTGACACGCTGAACCAAGCGCAGACCCCCATGTCACGCCGTGTGCCCCATCCCGGGAAACGGCTGCCCCAGGCAGCAGGAAAAACCCATCACCACCACCAGGGTCCCTGCCTCAGTTTCCACTTGTACAAGTGGAAAACAAGATTATTTTTTTCCTGAAAAACAAGAGTAATAAAAACACTGAGAGATCAGAGGTGAAAATAATGTTTAAATTAATTAAGCACAAAAGTAAGGCATGGTACTGTTGGACTTAGTGAATAATTTACATTTCAGTTTAGGAGCAAGAGGAAGCACACCATGGTAAAGACTGGTTTTGTCCCTGCACAGATTAATTTTTTTATCTGAATATATTTGGTTTGGCAAATAAACATTTGAGTTTAGACTTAAACTGTTCGCACTCTTTATCCTTAAGAACTAATAATTACTTATTTATCTGGCCAAAATTTTTCAATATGATGAACCTTCTGAAACCTTTTTTTATTCATTAAATCAATCCATTATTTGTTGAAATAAATGGAATAGTTTCAATTCTATTTTTGATTAATTTATATTTAATCCCATGACTAAACCAAAATTCTCTGTTCAATGGAAGCCAAATTTCCATGAGGAAATTTAATGCATTTCTACACAAGGCAATTAACGCTTGCCCAGCATCAAAGCACAAAGCATAGTTGCTAAAGCTCTTCAAAGCACATTTTTTGGGGCCAGCATTTTTGTACATTTTGTACCACACCAAGGGTGACCTCCATCCCCACAGGAACAACTACCAGCAGGTTTGAACGTGGCAAAGCCCTCAAAACCATGCAAAGTGGAGCCAAGCACCCCCTGCAACTGCAGCAAGACCTCGGGGTGGGGGGAGTGCGGTGTGTGTGTGTGCGGAGGGGTGTGCAGAATTTGCCAAAAAAAACATCTTCCCCCTCCACTGGATGCTCCTGGCAGCCTGCAGGCTTTTTCAGGATGAGCCTTTAATTTCATTTCCATGGTCAATGCTGAGCTGAAATGATGCCATAGGGCTAAAAGCCCCCAGACTGCCCCCAGTTTCAGGGGGCCTGGAGCAGTGGAGCCCCAAGGGGGGAGTCAGGGTGCGGGTGTCAATCCCACCTCTCCCCTCCATCCTTCTTTGTTAGAACCCAATAACGGGGCTCCACATGAGCAAGATGGAAAGCAATTTACGCAGCCCTTAACGCTTGTCTATTATTCATTTCCTCATTGGGTGGAGGGTTATAAAACTCCATAGCCTTGGGTATCTTACAATACAATAATAAAATACAATAAACTCTGCAAAGTACTTTTCCTGTCTCGCATCCCAAGGCATTGTACAAATAAGATTTAAGAGATAAGATCCATCCCAGCTTTATGAGGAGAAAGTGCAGTAAACTGAGACTAAAATAGGAACTGCGACATCAGCCATACGTTAGTCTATGCCTACATGGAGCAAGGTTGCAGTTGTGTTTTAAAATACATTTCAAGTCTTCCCCCTGCCCCTCCGCCCCGCTCCTTTTTCTTTAAATATATGATCCAGTGAAAAATTAGGAGCCAGCATGAGATTGCATGAACACATGGACAGCGTGAAGCATCTGCCCACAAATGAAACTGCTTAAATCTGGCAACGTTCCCAGGTGTAAAAATAAATTCTTCAAAAATTATCAGTCAAGTCTCAGAGGGCAGACAGGGGTAGATAGGAAGACAGCTAAGATGCTAACTAGAAAATACAGCTTTATTGAATTGATCTCTGTTAAAGAGAAAGTGACACCTCAAGGGCAGCAGATGTGCAGCACTGTCTGCAGTAGGACTTTTTTTCCAGAATTAGCCTTAACCACTTTTGAAACATGCAACTTCAAATGTCCTTGAGCAGACTTTCAGTCTTTTGATGCCACCATGCAGACCAGCAGGAAAAGCCAGACAAATTAAACTGTAAAGGCTTAGAAGTTCATACACGGGTTTCTTTTGCAGGAGACCAGACCAAGGAAATAAAAAAATCCCTCAGCCTCCAGTGGATAGGTACTTAGTAAGTATTAGTTCATAGCAGCTGTCCGAGTGAGATGGGAAGGACTGATCAGCATGGCGTGGGACATGATGGAAAAGCAAAGCCCGGTGCTGGGGCCAGAGTCCTGGCGATGGGGAGCATCTCCAGCATGACCACTCAGGGTATTCTACAGACAGCAGGGCTATTAACCCAGCCTTAATTAAGAGCAATAGGAGCATCAGTCTTGCTGATCCACATCCATTGGGGGATACTTACAGCTCAGAGCAAAAGCCCTATGTGGAGTGACAGACCAAGCTGGACCACTCCTGGTCACTTCATTCCTCTGCATTTCCTCCACCCACCCCACCCCCCTTTTTTTTTTTTTTTTTTTTTTTGTCTTAACAAGCACAAAGCTTCCCCACAGAACAACCACATCATGAGGGTCAAATGCGCAAATAATAGCAAGAGAGGTTCAGGGCAGTAAGTGGTCAAAGTTTAGCGCAGGTAACTCCAACACGCAGAGCAGCCCGTTACTCGGCAAAACCCGTAACTGAGGCTTCTGTCCCCTGGCAATAGCCAGTTTTCATGATATTCAATGGAAACAATTATCCTTAAGAAATATACACCTCTTTCAAATGGCTCTAAAATTGGGCAGTGTCCAAATTAGAGAATGAAGAGCTGGGACAATATTATCCTACTGAAAGTTCATCTTAAAAGAGTCCTGGACAAGACACAAAATACATAAGAACTGGGCTGGGCTCACTGTTTTTCAAAAATGCTGCACTATGGTTTCCAATGTAGGTTACTTATTTTCAACTTGAACTCAATGTCATGTTAGATTTTAATTAAACATAATGCAAAAATAAAGCATGTGTGAAAACGCTGCTCACCTGATGCCTGCAAGACAAGGTGCTTCTGGTCTCACCACAGGTATTTTATATCTATCCCCATCACCTCCACAGAGCAGGTTGGATGCCCTGCGTAGCGAGTTTATGTAATTAAGGGTGAAAGAATTGGCAGGATCTTTCTTTCAAAGAAAGGACTCACCACTCAGCATGGAGGTGAATGTTACATCTCCCAAAGAGCAACAACTAAAAGCTTTTGCCATTTATCTTGCTCCCCTCATGCTGCTAACTACATTTTTTTTTTTCCCCCTTTAAAAACACCTTTGCTTTTACTGACATGGCCACTCTGTAAACTAAAGTGGCTCAAGTGATCCAGATCAAGAATAACCACAGAAATGAAGAAGTGAGACCAGTTCCAGCCACTGGACAAGACGCTCCCTTTGATCGTGCACCACCATGCCCCACCATTACAAAGCTGTTGTAAACTGGGATGCAAAGGGACCAAACAGGGGTGAACACACAGGACTGATTTGCCAGAAATATCCTCAGCCACACTTACCAGCACAGAAGGTAACGTGTGTCATGTTAATTCACCTAAGTTCACTGTTAGGAGAAGATTCAAAAGCAAATGTCATGAATCAGAGCTCTAACTGAAGATGGGTGACTTGCACAGTGCTAACAAAGCGTGCACAGCTTCATGACAGCCGCCCAGAGAGGCTGATGTCAGAAGCGTCCCCCAGCCTTCAGCCTGCCATCTCTGGCCACCCCAGCGCACCTCCTGAATGGACCTTTCAGCCCAATGAGCCCAGCCTCTGGTCTCTTTTTTTTGTAGGTGTTCTTGTGAGCACGGAGGTGCCCACACCAGGGTGGAGCACACCTCCATCGCGTCTCATTTCCCACCTCAGAGGACCCTGTTTCTGCTTGGAACCCCCAGTTCTAGCACAGAAAACCCACAGCCGAGCCCCATGCACTTTGCAAGGGATGCACAGAGCACTGTGCGCTGCGTTCGGTCACTCTCCCTACCTGCACGGAGACACACGTGCAGGATAAATGCGCTTTTCCTTTCCAACTTTATAAAAGTTGAAGCAGAGCTATCAGAAACCAGATTGGATTTCAAGAGAATCTTTTTCCATACACTCTGGCATAGGAGACTGAAATGGGAATAACAAACTCGCTGGCAGAGTAGTAGGCTTTCATTGCCCTCACAGGATTTAATTTATATTGTGGCTTTATCGCACACATTGCTCAGAAACATGTGTAAAGACAACGTAGTATTGCACTGCAAAAATGAGCAAGGGAAAAACAATGTTAAGCGCAATATCAGAGCTGCGATGCATGTTGGTATTGCACCACTGAGAGCAGTTTAAAGATTTATATTTATTTCTGTCGCTGTATAAATTACATCTTGGGAGCAAAAGGCAAAATAAGAGACATCGTAATAAAGCAGCATTTTGTTCCGACTACTTTATTACTTTTAGAGATGAATAAAACCAGAGAACTATGGTTTATTTTCTGCGTTATAACTTGCCTTCTTTTTTTCCTAAAAAAAAATGAAAAATTTCAAATCAGTCGATACATCTAAGAACTATTCTAAGAATTATTCCCCTCCTATAGTGATTTTCCTTCTAATAGCATTCACAAATGTTACTCTTATGAGTGGATGCAGGACTATGGGATAGTCATGATCCCACTATCCTGTCTAAATGTCCAGGTTATCTTTGGTCTGTGCTCTTCAAATCTAGCAAATCAATAATAAATAGCAGATCAAGTAGTGTGCTGTTACTACTCCTCCTTGCACCTCTGCAGAACATTATTTTTCAGGGGTTTTAGAAATTATGGGAAGTCAAACTTCAGCCAGTATTTTTAAACCCAAATACAAGTTTGGTTTGACTCTTCCAAGCCACCTTCAAAGCAAGAGGTCTCCATCCCAAGTCCCTTGCAGGGATACTTGCTTCTAGTCCCAGCTCTCTCAGCTCCTTCAGAACCGCTGGGCATGGTCTCAGCTAGTTTTTAATGGTAGTTATTTGACAGTAAGAACACAATGAAGTATATTTGCCCAGCGAGGTGTGAACAGACTCTCCAGGTAGCTGAGGCCGTCCAGAAGAAACATTTCCTGTGGATGTGATAGAGGAAAGGGGGTCCCAGCTCCCCCACCAAGGTCTCTCTTGCCCCTCTTCCCAGGCAGCTTTGTCAGCCTGGACCAAAGCTGGGGAGAGCTGACTCAGGGACATTTGGGTGCTGGTTCCTCATGTCATTTATTTTTTGAACAGTTTCCCTGTTACCTGGCTCCAGAAGAAGTTAAAAGCATCCAGGGGCCAGGGACAACATTCCACCCCATGCATGCAGCCAATGGAGGGCTTTGAGACAAGGTGGTGACAAGCAGACAGTGAGCACTGAACAGCATGACCACCTTTTTCAGTTCTATCAACCATTTCTGATGAATAAGGAGCCACAAACATTAGGCTCATCTTCTGTGAGAATATATTGAAAATCAGGTTTGGAGCGGATGAATCTCGCAGAGCAGCACTCACCTGCAGCGAGAGGCACGAAGTGAATTTTTCTCCACTTTTCTGCAGCCACATATGTCTGTGAACATGGAGGTGCTACCCACCCCATCACACGTGTTTGTAAGGGGTTGGGAACCTGTTTCCATGAGCACTGTGCATGGGGTTTTGAGTCTGGAAGAAGGAGGGGGCAGCAGAACCATCTGCCATGAAGTACCTGGTTGACCTTGGACCAACTCCAACCGTGGCAGGTGCACAGCTCCAATTTCTTTATAAAATAGCATCTAATGACAAAATTATATGTCCATCAGGCTTCCCCCCAATTCTCACTGTGAATGCTTTCTTTGTAACACTTTTGGAGTTAGTCTTGGACAACGCCAATTACTTGTTTTAAGAACTTCTACCATGGTTCTGCTTCTCAGCTTGGCAAACCCAAGCCTTGCTAAGAAACAGAGCTACCAAAGTCACAGCCACAGCATTCCAGCTTTCAAACTATCATTTCCGCAGCTGACTGCAGGCTGTCCACCTTAGCGTAAATTAGAACCAAACTGTACAACTACAACTGAGTGCACGCGAAATATTGTATTCCAGTTTTACACCTAAAGCAGTGTCACCCATCCACCCAAAGCCTCCCAGGAACTCCAGTTCACTTGCTCAAAGGCCATCTTAATGCCTACAAAATTAACACATTTTGTCTCATTAAGCAATTCAGTTTGTATTTTTCTCCCACTAGGTCCAGAGGGCTTTAGCCTAGGAATGATGACAACCTTGTTCAAAAACTTTACTATGAGCCACTTGTGTTTAAATTAAATAAAATTCTTTCTACTGGATCCATAACATTTTCGACCATAAGAAACAGGCATGTCAAATAAATTTAATACGTTTAGGAACAGTTCAAAAGATAGGAAAAACAGTTCATGACAGCTAGAAATCTACACCCTTTCATGGAAGTTGAGAGTCACAGCAACAGGGTACCTCAAAAAACACATTTTAAAGTAGACTACAACAATCGAATTTGCATCTACATGTGTGATTTTTTGTCACAGAATAGTGAAATTAATACAAGAAATAGCAAATGAGAGATGTATGTAGGTTAAGATATGTTGAGGTACTACGCTTTGACATGAAAAATTACCAACTATGTAATTGTTGTTGTATTCACCACATCAGCCCCACTTGGTCAGGACTTCACCATGTGATTTTGCTTCCAGCAAGGTTCAGCAGTTTGGTTTCATTTACAAGTTACATGCACAAACAGCTGTGACCACATCCTGAAATAAGTACTTTTATTACGTTGTTAACTACTGTAAGATTGATATGCTATTGGTACACACCTCAAAGAGGCAGTGAGGTGTCCTGAGGGATGCCAGGCAGCAAGCGCAAGGCAAGCAGCTGCTGGAAGCATGCGGAAGAGCTGTGTGCGCGTCCCAGTCAGCAGCACTCCAGCCTTCCGCAACCTGCTTGTGCTCACCACCTCACAAATGCGATCTAGCACGCACCGCCTAGGCCAGCCTGCAATTAGGAGCCTGATTTAACGCTCCAGAGACATTCATTAGGAAGGCTCATCACATTCATTCTTATTGACATAACCCGATTCCTCCATATTCACTCTTCCTTCAGGTACAGACACAGTGGTTGAGGGTTTAGACTCAGCTCAGCTGTTGGAGGAGAAAATAGCTTTCAGGCTTGTAGGTGTAGCATCGCAATCAGCACTGTCTGGGGTGGGGGGAACCCAGGTCCTCACGAATGAGGGCAGGTGGGGAGGGACAGCCTAGGTTTGTCAGCATCCACTGCCAGTGGACTCCCATGGTGCTGGCTGAGATGGGAAGCATTAATGGAATATTTATACCTTATTTTCCATTACAAACTGCCAACCCGTTAGAAGCAAGAGTGCAAGCCTACCCAAGGGTGCGTAGTTAAGGCCAACGCCATACACTACTGCGTCCTCTGACATGTTTCATCTGTTCTCTGCCACATCATAGTTTCCCAGCATTTATTTTGGTTGCTGTCACTGCAAAGAGTCACACTAAGCAGTGGCAAGAATTCACCAGGCAGTCTGGAAAGGGATAACTTCTCTCTAGAATACAAGGTTGTCGTTATTTTTTTTAAATAAAGCAAAAATAAAAGTGTCTAAATTGATGCAACTCCATAACGCAATTCTAGCTCCTAACATCTGTCCTGTAAAGCCACTTGTATCAGCTGTCCCCTGCCTAGCAGAGGAAGCAAGTGAGAAACAGCCTGTTACATTGGCTACGTATATGCATAGGTACACACAGCGCGCACACTTTGTTTGGTAAAACGGGCTGGCAAGCTGGGGTTAACATCAGCATCCTGAGCATGCTCAAGCTAGGCCCTTTGCACAAGGACAGGTTATATAACGGGGCTTAAATACGTTTTCTGAGCCAATTATCCAGCCATGTATACCTACCACTTCAGGTGGCGGCACCTTGCAACAAGGAAAGGGAAAATGGGAAAAAGGGAAAAGGGGGAGTAAAAAAACCCACAATGGCAGGAGGAGGAAGGCTGCCAGTAATCAATCGCAGACCAACAGAGCTGCGACACATTTGCAGACAACACAAGAGGCAATCAATTTACCTGTAACCTCCTGGTTGTGATGCTTAGAGACTAACACTGAAAGTAGAGTTCAGAAGGCAGTTTTATTACTGCATAAAATAATATGATAGGGGAGAGCCCTCTTTTTCATACATAACTTTTCACTGGGTAAATCAGATTTTTAAAACATGGATTGCTGCTGTCAAGAGTGTTTTCCTGCACAATATCACTGTCTGTCAGCCCTGTCACACGTACAGCTATGAAAAGCTTAAAATAAAAGGAAGAGAGTTAAACCGTCTACTTTGCACTGTACCTTTCATCTTTAACCTTGGGAAGACGTGCCCTGTATCTTCAGGCACACCACAGAGATGCAGAGCTGATGTGTGGTCCCAAATGCCAGTGGGTAAAACTCAACAGAGGACACAGCAACCGGACCTGCCAGCAACACGCTGCCCGGCTCCAGCACTGCAGCTGATGAAAGGGTGTGGGGCAAGGGCGGGCATCCCACGGCACTGCCAACCCCCCCTTCAACCCATCTCAGGCAGCGGGGAAGGCTCAAGCAGCTCCCAACAGTTACTGCCTTCATCCAAACCCAAATATTTAGTGTTTCCAAGAGAGAAAGGCTGCCTTTCTGCTCATGTCCAAGGGTCCCTATTTATAAAAAGGAGGAATTTACTCTGCAGTTTGAAAATTACCATTTTTTTCACAGGAAAAACTTTCATTGTGTACACGTTGCATTTTCTCAGCACCACCACCCGTATTAAAGCTGAATTAAAGCCTCTGTTTGGCAAAACAAGTGAGCTACTAATTACAGGCAGTAGCAGCCACTGTTAGCCAGGTAATGATGAGAGGACTCTATCTATGTTACCCAGAAAGGAGGAAAAGAAAACAGTTATATTCCTCTAAAATAGGCTCCTTCTCCTACAGTGACATTTTTACAGTACATCGTTCTTAATACTTATTTCATTCTGAGGCCAAAGGATCATTGCTCACCTCGTGTGACAGGGTTAAAGGAACAAACAGCCCCTTTAGCCTAACACGGGTGCCCCGAATCAGGCACCCCAGCCCTGCCCCCATGCCCTGCAGCCTCTGACCCCAGCCCCTGTCACCCACAGGCAATTAGGTGTGCACCTGACTTGCTTGCGGCAGAGGCTTAAATCAGTTATTTTGCAGCAAATCAAAAGTAGACAAAATGTAAAAGCACATGGACGTTTTTTTCTACTTATGTGAAATAAATTACAACACATTAAACCCATTCCTTGGTCAAAAAAGCGTTGCAGCCCTTGAACACCTATCTCTAAGGTGGCCCAAACACAGCCTCTGATGGCAAGGAGGCCCTCAAAAGGCAGCTCTCAAAGCTACTTCTTAGAACAATTCACTTAACACCTGTTAAGCATCCAACACCAAGTTAGCAAACAGGAGTTGCTCTCTCTGCGTGCAGGTCTGCCAGAGCCTGGTGCAGCCGCCCCTGGAACCCTGGGGTCAGTTTTGGCCCCTCGCTGCAGGGGGGATGTTGAGGGGCCGGAGCCGGGCAGGGGCTGGGGCACGAGCCTGGTGGGGGGCGGCTGGGGGAGCTGGGGGGTTCAGCCTGGAGAGGAGGGGGCTCAGGGGGGCCCTGATCACTCCCTACAGCTCCCTGGAAGGGGGCTGCAGCCAGGGGGGTCGGGCTCTGCTCCCAGGTAACAAGCGACAGGACCAGAGGGAACGGCCTCAAGTGCACCGGGGCAGGGGCAGACTGGGCATTGGGGAACACTTCTTCATGGAAAGGGTGGTCAGGCACTGGGACAGGCTGCCCAGGGGGTGGTGGGGTCACCATCCCTGGAGGGATCTAACAGACATGTAGATGTGGTGCTGAAGGACATGGGTTACTGGTGGGCTCATCCCTTGGGTACTCAGCTGTCACAGTGGCAATGTTCACAGGGGAAACAAAACCCACAGAAAAGGTGCAGAGGAAAGAAATACCTCCCTGTAGCCCATTGGGACTCTTTAGGACACTTCACACAAGGCTTTACTTTTATTTATGTTGAGTGATACAGTATTCTTTAAATAAACTATTATCTCTGAAATCAAGGATGCTGCTCATAAAGTAAAAAATATTGCCCAGTGCAATAAAGCATGGTGAAACCTTCCCCAAGCTCAGCAAATGTGGTTTGTGTGGACTAAGCCACCATCCGTCAGCACCGTGCCGTATCACACAGCACCAGTTAATAGGGTGCCAGGGCTGTAGCGGCTACCTGGATACACAACGAGATGGCAAAAGCAATGAAGCATTCCCAGCTTCACCTCGATCTTTAGCGCTTCTCTGGAAAGAAGCCCTCGATGCCCCTTTCCTGGAAAAGAGAGCTGGCAGAGGGACACGCAGCTCGGCACCTGGGAGGCATTGATGCTGGGAAGAGCAGCCTGGAGAGCAGAGATTAGACAGCAGAGATTGTTTTCTAAATGCAGTGATTCGTTTAGCAGCTGCTCCAGCCTCCTGCCACAGCAGGCAGGTCTGTACTGGCAGTGGGGCACCACGGGGCTGGCATTGCCACCGGGACCAGAGAGGCTGCCTGAGGGGCAACGCCAGGGCTGACGGAAGTTTTAGTAGAAGACACAGGATGGAGGGGAAAAGAAAGGCGGCAATAGCTATTGACTCATTTTCACACTTTAATTAAAATGAGAATACAATTGCTCAGAGCTCAAATCATTTAGTGCATGTAATTAAGCTCTTTGGTCTTGCTCATTTGCTAGGTAATCGTTACAGCAATTCCAGATTTCAGTCTGAAGAGTTGCCAGCGAGGCTATTCCTGCACTGTAACTCGATGAACAGAAGGGTTACGTTTGTAAAATGGGAGCCCTTGCAAAAATCTGACTTACAGAATGTAAAGATGATGAAAGTTATTTGAAAAAATTGAACAATTTTTATCTGATAGGGACATATCTTCATTGCCAAGATTATGCAGAAAAAAGGGCTTCCAATCATTTTAATAACAGCACTTGTTACAATCTATTTTTGTAGTATGAGAAGTATTTCAAATAGTTATAAAATTGGCCTCTGTCGTTTTCATGGAAGCCAAGAGCTTTGTATGAAGCCAACGCAACAGCAAGATGCTAGGTGCTGTATAAAAGAAGCTGCAGTAGTAGAAATTTACTAATTATAACATGTCAGTGCCTAAGGGCTCCAAGCTAAAAAGTGTGCTCCATGATGCTAGGTGCTGTACAAACACATCAAAATAAACTTTCCATGAGAAAGCTAGAATTTAAAAAAATTAAAAGCATCTTGTTGTGAGCCACACTGGGTTTTAGCTAGAACTACAAAGCAACTTTGATATTACCTTCTTGGTGTCACAAGATACTGCCCATTTAACATCTTAGAGGGGGTTACAGGCTTCCTAGAAAGTCTGAATGAGAGAGAGGAGAGGGGAGTGATGTGGGAATATGCACAGCCTGGCTTTTCTGAGCATAAGAAAATACCCAGGAGCACAGATACAAGGTACATGTTGGAAAAAGAGATGCCCCAGGCGTTGCCATCATCAGCAGGGCAGGCCCAGCAGCAGGGGTGTGAGGGGGGGCAGGTCTAGCAGGACCCCTAGGAGAGAAAAGAAGCCCCAGTACCTGCAATGTAAGCAGTGCAAGAGTTCAGACAAGCAACGATTGGCTGTCTGCAGAGATGGCAGAAAGACACGCCAAAGCTCAGCTCAGGCAGGAGGCCCATTTCCCAGTGACGCAGCCTAAAACCAGGAGTAACCCCTGCAGCTGGGTGATGCACCCTGTTTCCATCATTGCTAAGACAAGCCTGAAGGCCAGCAATTTTGCTTAGACCCATGTGCACAACATATATAACCTGGAAATCACTTCTTTAATTACTAAAAGCTTAACTCCTACAGCAAAGAGCAGTTTGCATATCAATCTGCCATGGGATTTTCTGGAAGCCACTTCCGTGGCGCTTCCCACTTACTGCAAACATAGCACTAAGGAAAGGGATGATGAATCCTGACTTGGTTTGGCAACATAAGTAATTTTTCATCACGTACAGTGGAACAGGGGTCCTACACACAAGTGTGATGTGAAGAACCTGCAGAATGGCAGGAGGAGGGCATTTCATATTTGCTGTCAAAGAGCCCTGGAGCTGCCTTGCCCCTGGGCTGGAAGCAGCCCCCCCTTCACTGGAGCACTGCGTGGTCTTCAGACACAAGCCTACAAGAGTTAGATGGGGTGAGCGTAAAAATACAAATCAGCATGCTCAGACGAGGCTGTGCTCATTTGGCTATTTTTAGCTCCACAGAGCACTTTAAATCCCTGGTGGGTTCAGCATAACACTCCAGCGGTCTTTTGAACCAGCTTAGTCATTGCATCTTATCAACAACTACCGATAGCCCCACAGGAGACCGGCCAGCCCTCCGCAGCACGGCCACCCCGCTCACAGCAGGACCCCCTTTCCATCGGGTCACTTCAGAGGGCCACCCGCACCCAGCCGGCTGCTCCTTCCCCAACCTCACATACTTGACAGGCAAGTCAGCCCTGACCTGTCACCAGTGTGCTTCTCCCGATGGCATCGGACCAGCGAGTCATCATCCCTGAAGCCATTTATTGATGCGGGGCTGGCATGCAGCTTGCCCGGGGCTGGAGGATGCACTGTGCAATGGACACTGCCATAGAGCATCCCCCAGTGCCACCCTGCCAGGGTGGGGGCCCTGGCCCTGTGCACCCCACCCAGCCCTGCTGCCACTGCAGCCACCCCAAGGAGGAGGATTTTCAGCTGGCGTTCTTGGTCACGTTTGATAATTTTGTTTGCGGCTTGAGATATTGCTTCACCATAGAGGCCTTGGGGAAACTTCCACTGTTATTAGAATTTTTTATTTTTTTTTAATCAGCTTAACCTGTATTATTCCAACCTATTGACATTTATCTCTAAGGAAAAAAGGAAAACATGCAAAAGTCCATGCCTTGGAGTCCTTTTCTACAAGAACAACTGGACATAGGAAAGCTTGTTGTTTTCAAAAGGGAACATTTCAAGTTAATATTGACAGACCAGAAAACCCTGCTTGAAAGACATGCCAGGACAGGCTCTGCTCCCTCCTTTTCAATGATAACTCCGTTAACATTACTATTTCTTCACATTGTTTCTTGAGATTGTTGGGTAATTGGAACCATTAAAGAAGTTCAGATAAATTACTGATGCCTTGAGAGAGATTCCTCTTTCCTTGTTCCCTCCCTTCTGCCACTTCATGTTCCCAAACACCTGGGAATAAAATCCCAGGGCTAGGACCAAGAAAATGAAAATGATATGGTTCGGAGAGTTTCTGATCATTGATGCCCACTTAGCCATCAGGAGGCACCCAAGGAAGGCCCCCCAGCTGCTGTCCTTGTCCTGCTCTGCTCTTACCCCAGCATGGGCAGAGCGGGGAGCAGCGACCCTCATCTCACACCGGGGGAGCGTTGGCATGTCCAAATAGGGTTTTAGAGGGAGCAGAAGCAGAACAAGACTCTCTGGACTAAAGCAGGACTTTGGCAGTATCCAACCCAAAGATGGCAACGATTTATGGCTGTGAAAATGAGCAGAAGAGTTTGGAGTGAACCCCTGAGTTGCCGAGGCAGGTTTTGCTCTTCATCCCAGCCGAGAGGCACCACACAGGTTACACCACACCAAAACAAAAAGGACAAAACAACCCCAAATCAAGGGGCGAACATTTCAAATTGCTGCCTAAGCAAGCCTGGTCTGTAAAGGGAGAGCTGCACAAAACCATATCCAAGTTCTACATCTTCCTCAAGTGGCTGATTTCACTGTTCAGAAGGGGAGAAGGCAAGGGCTTCATAATGACAGCACTAGTCATCTGCTCTTTTTTTTAAAAAAAACTTTTTTTCTCCCCACATTCTGCAAATGCACCTGCTGAACCCACAGCTGCACGTGTTGCCAACCACAGAAAGGCCAATACCAAGTAATTTGTGAGTGCCGATAATGCTACGATTTGTTATAATTCAATACTAAAGGAGGGGGCGTGGGGGGAGAGAGGAAGCAAAGCAATGAAGCCACACAAGGAAAACAGCAAGCAGAAGCCTTAAATATATTGCATGTTTTAAAAGCACCTGCCTGCTGGTCTTTACTGAATCTTTTGTACCTCTGTGCTCATGATGGAGATGCAGATGAGCACAGGGTTTAGCACAGATCAACCGTTCGCTGAGAGGATGGGTGTCTGCTGCGCAGGGACATGATCTGACTGCGTCTGCACTCACCAGCAGAACCCATCGATCAACAGTCGTACACAATCAATGACGCTGGTTAATGACTTTGGGGTCCTTTGCAAGGGGGAGTTTCCTTAATGATTAGTACATTACAACTCCGAAGAGCACAGCTCTTAAGATGAAGTACAAAGCCAACAAACCCAGGCAGGAGCTGCACATCTGATAGCCTTCATCATGAAGAGCACCTTTACACTGCCAGGAACCCACGGTCTGGGCCCTGCGGGGACTGCCTCTCCTGCAGGTTGCTGTTGCAAGGGATGTGGGACTCAGGGTGGGCCCTCTGGGTGCCTGATGGACACGGACTGCTGGGACACCCACGCCACTGATGAGACACGTAAGAGGGATCTGAGATGTGGGACCACCCTTTGGTTAGCACTTAAGAGGGACAGGAAAAGAATTCATGTTATTTCATAGCAGACCTGTGTAACACCTCCACTGAAAGACATATTTAATGAATATAAACATAATGAGTTGGCCACATTTTCAAAAGGCAAAACAAAGAACCTAGATGAAGGAGAGGGAAAAAAAAAAAAAAGAAAAAGAAAAAGAAAATCCTTCCTCTTTCTCCTCTCCCACTTTGGAGATTAACCAGCAGAGCACTGCAGGGCCACCTCCAGGGCATGCTCATGGCTCCTGGCTTGTTCCCCTCACCTGCCTCCCCTCCTGCGAGCATGACTTAGGAGAAACAGCAAGAAACCTGATGTGTAGATGACACGAAATCAATATAATCTGCCAGTACAGAAGGGAAAAGACAAGGGAAATCAGCTGTCAAAAAAAGCTTGCAAAAAAGTGTCAAACAAAACCAGTGGGTTGGAGAGGAAAGAAAAAAGGAGTTTGGATTAGGAAATGCTGACTGTGCTGAGCTTCTGGGGAAGGAAGCTCACATGGGCTATAGGTGAACCGCTTATACAACTGCTGACATGAGAGTTAAACATTTCTGAACATTAATGTTAACTTTAGGTGGAAGGATGCAAATGGTGACCGTCAATGGAGCATCACACCCAAAGGTTACACAGATGCCATTAAAGCAAAAGAGCCCAAGCAATGTTTGCTCTTGCACCCAAATAAAGCAGTACAAGCATCCGCATCACACTGACAGGAGGCAAAGGTGGGGAGGGCTCACGGCTTGGGCCGGCGGGCAGGTCAGTCATGCCATGTGGCCACAGGTGTGCCAGAGGGACCATGAGCCACCGAAGGACAAGCCCTCGGGGCAGTGATGTTTGCCCTTCACAGCATGAAAAGCCACCTTGCCACAGCAGCACGTGCAGGATGTCTTGAGCCATTACTTCTCCGCAGTGAATCTGATACCGGTATTTTTTCTCCTCTCTTACTATGCATTTTGTCCTACCTGCAATGCTTTGGAGTTTCCAGGATGGCAATGGCTGTGTAACACAACAGAAATTACTGTACTATTTCACAATCAGACGTTCCAGAATATTAATTGGATAAATTACCGTTCTCATCTCAGTCAAATGGACATTTTAATTATAGAAGTGAAGATCCATAACCCTACCAGTATATCCTGCTGTTTTATTTAGAGCACCTAGAAATTATCATTGCCACATATTTTCATTTCAGAGACCACACTGAATAAATACATTTTTGAGACATAAACTGCAGAGCTTTCATAACAAAATCCTTATTTGAAGTTGTCCATCAAGAAATGTTTTCAGCTGCAACAGCGTTGTGAGTCACACAGCAACCCAGGGATCCTGACCTGTATGTGTTTGTTTCTGAGTCTTGTCAACTGGCAACCAGCTCATTCGATGGTCTGTAAAAACATCTTCTCAGGAAGGCAAATATTTTTCGAGATTGCTTGGAGGAAATTTCTTTTTAATCAAGACATAGCATGAAAATGCTTTTCTGCTGCTTCCCATCATTGCTCAGTTTTGATTTTGTTCTCTGAAAATTAATTGAGAGCTAGGCAATGTCAGAACAAACAACTAAACATGAGCCCATCCCTGGTAATTTGTTCTGTGAAGGGAGGGAAAGAACCCGTTTACATTGGGGTTAGATACACTAGTCATCAGTTTTCTTAACGTAGACTGAGGAAAGACTGGGTGGAATCAGATAAAAAAGACCCACTAGAGTTTCGTTGGCCAGAAAATCATCTGACAACCCTTAAGAAACACCGACCAGCTATGAGCGGAAAGACAAAGGGCACAAAATGTTCAAGTGAATTACCTGAGTTTAAAAATAAGGCTTAAGTCAAAAAGTCTTACCTGGATAGAGGAGGGTGCCTCCCCATTTAAAGGTAGGTACAAGGCAAGTTACTGATGCAATAATCTGGGTTTTAAGTGCGGAACCCTGAGGGCCGGGACTTGTCCCCACATTTATTGCAGTCTAGGTGACAGAAGAAGAAAAAATACACACACACACACACACAAAATACTCAGCTAGTCATGAATATCAAATGCTAAGCTTTCAAAGGCAGCTATATTTTCTTCTTCATTTATCTGGAAGTTTTCAGTGTGAACTTAGTTCCCAGAGGTTTGATTATGATGATTAGACACAAAACCCCTTTGAAGCTGGTGACAACCTCTGCACTGGCTCAAGAAAATATGTGAGCAGACGTATATAAAAGTCACTGTTTTGAAAGGTTTCCATTTCTGCAGATTGCCTTGTTCTTAATTTCTATTGAGCCTGAAAAAGAACTGCTAGGAAGAGTGATGGGGGATTAGCTTTACAGACAGGACATTTCATTTGGTAAACAACAAACAGTTTACATGTGTCTCAGATTGTCAATTAAGTTGAAGACATTTTTAAAGAATTCACAGATTTGAAAAGTCATTGCCCATGCAAGGCTGGTACGAACAGAGCTTACAGCATCTCAGGTCTCATCAGAGAGCTGAGCAGCAGCAGTGGGAGATCACTCAAAATGCTCATTTCTAATCAGTTCCATAAGACTCATTTGCAGAGGAAATTTTCCCATTTTGGTAACCGTACAAAATGTCACATCTTTCAAGAGAGCCTTATCAAATAAAATCCAACAAATAAAATGCCAAATTCTGACACTGTAAAAGTTCATTGCAATGGAAGCTGTATTTCATTGCTTTACCTCTGAAAGTAACTCCACACCCAGACCTTTCAACATAATCAGCTGCAGGCAAAAACCAAAGGAATGCGGGAGATGGGTAATGGCGATGCGCTGTGGGAATGCGCGAGTGCAAACCCAGAGCTCAGTATCCAGGTCTGCAGTACAGATGTCCCAAAGCTAAAGCATTTTTTAGAGTTCCTAACAGGTTTAAGCTGTTTAGGCCCAGCCTCACCCACAAATGCAAGACCACCTGCCTAAGGAGGTTTGCAAAAGATTCAGGGTAACACAAAGGAAGCACCTGGAAAAGGGTCATATTGACAATAGGTTGGTCTCCCCAGTGAGTGCATAAAGAAATAAGGGCAAATTAGACTGTGATCAAATAAACCAGCCCAAGGGCAATAGAGAAAAATAGTTATAGAAGTTAAGGAGTCCTGGTGCTGCCAGAAATAAGGTGAAGGAGCCCCCACCTGCCCAGCATGCTGAGTCACACCTGACCTTCCTGCCCCTGGTACTTTATTGCTCCAATTCAATTAGACCAGCAAAATCATTTATTCTGGAGCCTGGAAGGATGTGGAAATTAAAAACAAACAAACAAAGAAAACACTAATGACATGGGGCTTGATGTTGTAAACATCATCTTAGCCCGACATAAAGACTTTCTAGAAACAACTACTGGGGAATCTAAAATGCTTCCTAACAAGGTTTATCGAACTCTGGGAAAATGAAAACTCTGTCATTTGGTGAATTGTATCCTCTAACCTTTGACAAGTCCATTCTGCTTTTATTTCTTAGTACAACAATAAGCCTGCAACGGCAGAACGCTGCCTTGAAATGAGCAATTGCCATCATGTCATTAGAGTCGTTCAACAAAGCTACTTATCTCCTGAAACACATAATGAGGAAACTTCGCGTTTTGGATCGAAAGAGCGAGCTTAGCTACCCGATTACACACTGCAGAAACCTGCCCTCGCCGCAGCCAGCAGAAACTTCACCCCAGCTTCAGCAGAGCCATGGCAACAGAAGCCACTGTGGTTTATGGAGACCAAGAGGGTCATTTGCAAAAGGAAAAAGCCTGAAGAAATTTTTATTTTATTGGCATCTGTTGTCCCTGTCCAAGGAATCCTTTACGCTAAAAGGATGAAGCCCCGTTGTCTATAATTTCTGCTAAGTTTACAGAGGATTGATGGAGTCACATTATTTACCTAAGAAAAACGTGACACTACCATTGCATATAAAATGCCACCGAGGACTCATCTTTACTGATCTTTGTCTTATCCACCAAGGCAACAACCCAATTAAATATCTTTCTTCCCTCTGCAGTGGAGCTGATCCCATGTTTCCCAACAAATTTCAAGTGTAGAAGAGTAATTGCCTCTTTTATAATGATAAAAATGTAGGCTGAGGAAAAAAGGCTGCCCTGTACATTGGCACGTCTCATTAAACCCCTCTGACTATTGCTTCTATTAAATCTCTTAGCATTTGTTCCTTTCAAAAGGGAAACACGGATTGCAGATAGCAATGAAGTGTACATAGGTCTACTTTTCCCACACAAAGCTAGTTTGTGCAGATTTTAGAATCATAGAATCATTCAGGTTAGAAAATACCTTTAAGATCAGAGCCCAACCGTTCATCCAGTGCTGCCCAGCCCAGCACTAAACACCGCATCTACGTGTCTGTTAAATCCCTCCAGGGATGGGGACCCCACCACTCCCTGGGCAGCCTGTGCCGGTGCTTGGCCACTCTTTCCATGAAGAAATTTTCCCCAATACCCAATCTAAACCTCCCCTGGCACAACCTGAAGCCATCTTCCCTCATGCTATTGCTCATGACTTGGGAGAAGCAACCAACCTCCACCTTATTACTTCATTTTAATCAATTTTAATGGATGCCTTTTGATGATGAGTACAGCTGCACACTCCCTGTGTGCTAGCATTGCAGGCAGCCAATTCAACCCAGGGCGCACTCTTGGCATCACCCGGGCTTCTTCTGTCTTGTTTAGAAATGGCACAGTAATTGGTTTAACGTGCATATGAAAATAGAAGGTAGATAAGATTGGAAAACAGAGATCTATAAGAAAAATACCAGCTTGCTCTAATACAACCAGAAGCCTTAAAAAGTAGTAGAAGTGAAGCCACCCTCCTGCTGCTGGTGGGAGCTCATTGCCAGAGCAGCTGAGCCAGCACCCAGCTGCACCACAGCAAACACCTCCTTGGCACCCACATGCAGCACAGCCTCAGCCCCCCGTTACAGAGCTGTTCACCCTTCTTTTTATCCATATCCCACCTTCAGCCACACACCAAGGACAGCAGGGCTTTTTGTCACTTCAGCAGGGCTAAGCAGCCTTTTTTCTTGGTGCTTGTGGAAAACCACAGTTAAGAGTTGCTCTCGTGCTTTGTTAAGCAGCTGAACATTTTCCAGTTTTGACTATGATTAAGCTTTGCTCAAGTTGGAGCCAGGCAAAGCCCCACATGCCTTTCAAGCAGCTTGCCGGAGGCTGGTGTTCTTTTTAGAGCTCTGCCCTGTTTGCTGCATAGAAAAGCAAGTTTCTTAGACTGTTTTCTCCTTTAAAGCTTTATCTCAGCTTGAGCACATGTCCTCAGCCAGACCTTTATGCCAGTTAAGTTAGTCAGCAGCACCACGTTTAATACATTCTTAACAATGACCAAAGCTGTAACAGGTCTATACGTTTTGGAGGGGCATTGTGTCCCTATATTTAACTGTTATTTACAGCCCAGTCCTGCCGACTGCACATCATGCCCAGCTCTGCCCACGTCCCAAAGGAGCAGCCATCACCACGTCCATGACTGCAGGCGCCACGGCAATGCGCGTTTTATTCTTACTCAGCTCTAGGAAGCATCTTCTCCCTTAAATCCCGGTAACACTACGGCCACTATGAGATGTTGGGGAGAGTAAATCCAGACTCTGCCCTACATTATTTATAACTCTTGCTCCATTCAGAGAACTTTGAACCCCAACTGAAGCAGAGCTAGAAACCTTACAATTAATTAGAAGACAACACACAAAGCTAGCCCGCTGCTGATTTATAAGGACTAGCACACGTTTCACCAGCAGAGGAGGAATCTCTAGTGAAAAGACACAACAGTTAGAGCACCTGCCTCAGCAGCAGGGGTGGCTGTTGATCCCCGGAGCTCACAGATGCTGCCACCCCCTCTCACCGGGAGCCCTCCCTCGCAGCGGGGTTACACTTCCACACACCCCGTCTCACCAAGCCATTACCACGCAGCCAGCTTTAAGGAAAGGATATCACCTTCCCACATCAAAAGAGATAAAAACCCCAGAAACCAGAGGTTGCCAGATGCATTTCGTGTTACAAGTCAGGACAGCCCAAGCTGAAGGTTTCTTTTGTGGCACCTTGAACTTTGCAGGTATGGTCCAGCGCGGAGCACACCGTTAGGCTTGCACGCACCCACCTCCCCAGCCCCCAGATCCAATTAGAGACAAAGCTGGCACACACGCCTTAATTGTGATACCAAAGACACTAACTCAGAAAGAACAAGCCCCCCTCCTTTTGCTGCTGTCACAAGGTCTGGAAACAAAGAACACTTCTCTGTGTTACGCAAAAGAAGCTTTCAAGTGAGGAAGCTCTGGCTGTAAGCGGGGGCAAGCTGGTAAAGTGTTGCAATTCACAGACAGTAAATGAGTTGAAATTAGGGCAAAAGTAATTGTGGCAGTGGGAGATCGTGACCTCTGACTCAAATAGCCCCTCCGAAAGAGGGCAAACCCCTGCCTGGGGAGCACACAGAGTTAGTAAAAAGCTTCAGTAGTGCTATCTGAGGGTGCGGACTAATTTAAATTATAAGCGAGAAATTTGTAACCAATCCTGTGCATGAATGATGATGAATATGCAATGTGCTATGAAGATGCAAATACTCCATTGCACATAACAGGTCCCCTCGAGTAGCTTGGTGTGCACATTAGGAGGAAAAATGCCCCATGCATCCAGTGCTGCAATAAACCACTGTCAGCTTTCTAAATTGTCATTTGGTTTGGAGAGTTTTCTTGGTTAATGATCTTCATTAACTATTGCACTTTCCATTACCACTGCTGCCCAGATGCTGCAATTCTCTCTCCTTTCTGCTAGCACAGCCAAGAGCTGCATCCATTCCCTGGGATGCTCATTAGCTAAAAGCCTGTGCCAAGCACAGGTACACATTTATTTATTTTTAAATGTATTTTTTTAAAATAGCTGGGCCTACGGCTAGTGCCCAGCTAATTGCCCAAGTGTCTGCAACTTGCCATCAGCCAAGGAGTTCAGGACTGTGAGTTTCCCCATGGCCTGACCGCACACAACCACTCCAACCCCAGAAGCACAGGTTTACTGATTCTACCTACTTCTTAACAAATTTTAACATCGCTCGTTCCCCAGAGAATAAGCTGTAAGAAAATCCCATTAATTTCCCCCTGTAACTCCCAGTATAAATTCAAATCAGCCTGGAGGGGTGAGAGGCAAAGCCTGTTTTAATTACCTGGGAGCAGTCCCTGAAGCAATTTGCCCAAACCTCTCCCACAACAGCGAGTCAGAGCAGCAGAGCCTTCGTCAGGAGCTCTTTAACGAGCCTGGATTGAAATGAGAAGGGTGAAGTGCATCACCCCCTTCCATTTCTAAGCCACAATTTGAAGGGCTGGTAAGAGAGCCAGTTTCTGGAGGATAAGCACAGAAGAGCTTCAGATCAGAGTAATCATTTTAAAACGTGTGATTTTGCTCCATTACAACACATATCTGTGTATCAGTGCACGTAAATGCCGTGGCCCCACAGAAATTCCCCTCTGCCCCACTGCTGCCAGCTGCACAAGCCGCCTCTGGGCAGCACCACGGGCCCCTGGAGCCCCAAGCAAAAAGCCCTTGATGCAGGGATTATTCAGCTCATCGTTTGGCAGCGCAGGGTAATGACTGGGCTTCTTGTTTATGACACCAGCTTGCCATCCCTCCAAACCCAGTGTAGTTACATGGCTGAGGGGAGGGTTTGTCCTGGATGATGGATGCTGAGATGCCACGTCGCACCCAGCATGGATGGGGTTCTGCCATGTGCCATTTTGTACTCACCAAGCCCAGCCTTTGTTTTCCCCGGGAACTGAAGTCCCGCCCCCCAGCCACCAGCACACCTCTGCTTCTCAAAAACAGCTCCAAAGCCACGCATGGAAATGGGATCCCTTGCTCTGAAGTGAGACACAGCAAAACCCATTGCTCTTCATGAAGAAATAGATCCAGCTGATTGAGTGTCACCACACTACAACACTGACTGACATCACAAGAATCCCCTTTACAGCAAGGTGAGTTACCACAGGTGGAGGAGATGGGTAGGACAGCCTGGGTTCCCAATCCCCAGCAGGCTTCACCGCCAGCAGGCTCCAGCTCCTCTGCCCCTGCACGCTGCTGCCCTTGGGATCTCATGCTCATTTATAGGTGCTGCTGCTGCTGCACTTAGTTTTCAGAGTGCTAGAAAGTGACTTGAGTAAAATCAAATCGCAGTCAAAAGAAACCAAAGAGGGGAAGATCTGGAAAGCAAGGAAATACTGAATTTTAAGCAGGTCTGAAAGAAAGAAGTTAAAGTTAGGCACCAAGAAGGAAAGCTCTGCATAAAAGCAAGTGACCTATTAAAGCAAAAAAGGAAAATTAAATTGAAAGGGCTTATAGGCAATGCATAATAGATTACAGCATATTCCTGTTGCGCATTTTGAGAAGTGTTCAAATTCTGCTGCTTATAACTGTCATTAAAGCATGCTGGAAAAGCTGTGCCCAGCCCCACGCACAGGCGTAGGAGTGGGCAGGACGTGCTATCTACCATGCAAGCATCACCCCAGACCCACCTCTGCCTTAGCAGTGCTGGGAGAGGGAGATACCTAATAGCAATACAGAGCTGCCTCCTACTCATGATCAGCTCTGCCAACATCAGCCCATAACTTCTGAAGCAAAGGGGTCAAAGGAAGAGCAAGTACAGGGCAACCCCAGCTATTTATTTCAAGAATTTGATGGGGACTGTGGCAGGTGATCATGAAATAAGGCTGACATTCTGGTCATGAATTGAAATCAGACAATGCCAGATACATCCCTCAGTTAAAATTGATGTAAAGAGTTTACTGGAAGAGCGTTGGTTAAAAACAAACAAAACAAAAAAAAAAAAAAAAAAGAAAGAAAAAGTAAGCAATTATTTCTGTTTAAAAACACAATTAGGCTCCAATAAACACAATTTGCTCACAATTTTGTCAAAGATCCAAATAAGACACATAAGGGTCTGATGATATGTTTAGTAGTTTCTGTGAGAGAAGAGTTTGGAGTTCAGCCCACAGTAATGTTTCTAAAAACGTTACATGGGTGTAGAATTGAAATATAACCCCCTGTGTTTTGGGGTTTTTTATGTTCTTCAAGCATTTTGTATTCCAAATGTCAGAGTTTAGCTACCGAAGCAAGTTCAAGTGCTCACCTGAACACCAAGATACCAATGAGTGCTTGGGTACAGCAGGCTCTGCTGTTGACCAGTGGTCCACAGAGCCCTTAAAAAAGGGATGTGAGCACCATGGAAAGTCATCCCGCCCTAACAGGAGCCGCTTGCCCAATATCCAGGGATGGGCTGAGCCAAGCAGTTTAAGAGAAGGACTCAGAGATTTTGTGTTAAGGAAGAGGTAACTTTTTAAAAAATAAAATAAGCAAACATAAAAAAATGCTGCTTTTAAAACAGTGTTTTTGTTGGCATTCCTATAGCAAATGTTAATGTATTTGATAACTTCTGCATTTCACACGTTCTCATTTAAATGTACTTTTCACAGCAGAACATCACGGTGTTCCAAAAGCAAACTCCATCCAATGTTTATTTAAACTTTTGGTGCTTTGCTGTTGCCTCTCATGTTCTGATAAGTTCTTCTATTACCAACAAAGTTCTAATTCATTTAGCATCGATGCTATGATCCCTCCCAACAGCACAGCCTCATGTCTAAAAATTCCCAGCAGGAAAAGTTAATTGAACAGCCTTCTGGCTGAGAAAACATTTGATTTTCCTTTTTTAAAACCCGTCAGCATCTACAGGTGTTTTGGCCACTCTCTGGGAACAAGTAAAGGGAAAAGCTCTTCCATTTCAGAGAGATACATCACCTCTGATGAAGAACAATTTGTAAAATGGCAAGCTTTCCACAAGAGTGGGAAGTAAGGAGAAGCATGATAGTGAAAGTCTGGTAACCTGTAGGCTCTTCAAATGGATCAAATGTTATCGGCCAAAGGAAGCAAGCTCAATAAAACCAAAGGATGAGAGTAGTGGGAAAAAACAACTGCATCTGGAAACAGATGAAGACAAAATGCAAATTCACTACACTGACAACTGCACGGATCTTGCTCATCTCTGAAAAATATGTTATTCCTGCCATATCCTTTGTTTAACATCAACTTGGAGCTGACGGTAGCAGCTCCACCTGCCAACAGAGGCACCCAAATGAATGATGCCCATGCAGTGAAGCTGAAGCCAGACACCCGTTCAGAGGTGCCAATCTGCAGCCAGGTAAAGAGCCATTAGCGCAGCTCAGTGATGTGCTGCCTGGGACACCTATGCACGTTAGCGCATTGCATGGCTTTCCTGAAGAGCAATACACGTTTTTTGGAGGATCACATGGTGTAGGTCATCATTACTCCCAATGGAGAGCAAATAACCTTGATCACTAAGCTGAAAAAGTTCAGCTGCAGCAAACTAAGACACATTAGAGCTTTCCCATAAGTAAGTATAAGAAACTGTTTCATTAAGGATGTTAAAAAAAAAAAAAAAAAAGTGGACTGGAAAAACATTATATTCTTCTATCTTACAAAGGAATTATCTGAGGATCAGTGGTTTACTTTTTTCCCCTCACCTTTTCCCATCTTGAACCACTTTGATCCTAATGCCCTACAAAAAATTCCACTTAATTTTTGCTAACAGTTGATAGTCAAAATAGCCTTCGCAATGAGAATTTCACCTACATAGTACATTGCTTAGGGTAAATAAGGTGCTTTGGGGGTCCAGCACAACACACAGCACACAGATTGGTCTCTTCTCATCCCTGCAAAGAGCCATTCCAGATGGACAGAGGATGTCCCAGCCAATCCCCACGTCTCCACGAGTCAAACGAGGCATCCTCAGGGCAGAGGAGCTCCAGCCTTGCAGGACCCTCCGCCTCAAAGCTAACTCATCAACCAGCACAGATCCCTTGTGATCCATTGTGATGTTATAGCCGTCACCCAGCACACACCCATACTCTTCTAGGTACCAGAGGGCTTATCTTAAATATTTAGACTACTCTGCTCTCTGCCCTCAGACTCAAGATGAAAAATGCATGGCTTATTCTTGGTATTTATTTTTCATCTGTAAGTATCTTCTGTTCTGTCATAAAATAAATTCCACGTTAGACTCAAATACATTTCAAAGCTTTGCATCTTCAGGGGAAATGTATGAGATTATGTATTTTTCCTGGGAAAAAACAAAAAACTGCTGAAGAATTCAATTTCAGCCTGTGAAATTTGCTGTCATTAGAGATGATCGAATAGAAGACTGAAAATATTCAAACAAATGCATATATAGCCATATGACTAAGAAAAGCCTCCTCAAAGTGCATGAAGAATGCAATACATCATCCTAAAATTGCTGTAAAGGCACATATATACGGCCCCAAAGCAGATTTACACAAATAATCTTGTTTCTGGTATTTTCCAGAGAGGTTTCTCTGCCACTGTACACAACCCAAGCCTATAATGTCCCAGGTGCTCCATGGCCAAGCTCGCTTCCACCCAAGTCCTGCTGCTTTCAACAGGGACTTCAAAACAGAGACATCCTGCAGCATGTTTTTACATTGACTGACCAAATTCTAATAAAAGCCTGTTTCAGCCAGAATTCTTATGACCGGCTTTGGTCTGACACCAGAATAACAGGCTGTTCTTATTCATGCTTGCTTTTCCCTTTGATTCAGATTTGATTTTATTGCTCACAAGAAATGCCAAATGGATTCCTAAGAAGACACAAGAGTGCTGCCTCGTCCTGGAACAGAAACATGCAGAGGGAATTGAAGAATGCAGCTTTCCTCCAGGTTTTTAACAGAGAAAGCTCTATTCAGTACACAGATAGATTGTTTCCACGGTCCATTTATCCTTGGGTTTTTCCAAGTACAAAAGTGCCAGTGGACACAGTGAAGGATACTTTAACCAAGGCAAATTAATTCACAGCTTCTAACATTATACAAAATGTGGGTTAGAATCATCATAGAATGGTCTGAGCTGGAAGGGACCTTGAAGCCCACCCAGTTCTCACCCCTGCCCCAGGCAGGGACCCCCCCCAGCCCAGGCTGCTCCCAGCCCCATCCAGCCTGGCCTGGAGCACTGCCAGGGATGGGGCACCCACAGCTGCTCTGGGCAGCCTGGCCCACCGCCTCGCTGCCCTCACGGGGAAGAGTAAAAAGCAGCAGTTTATCTCCTTTAGTAACATCTTCCTTACCGACATTAATACCCAGGACTTCAGGGGAGTACTAAAGAAGTCACGCACAAAATTACCCACATTTGAAAACTCGGCAGGTTTTGGCTAAAGCTGTTGGCCCACAAAATTCAGGGTCAAAGTCAAATTACATCAGGTAGAGCTTCTGTGTTAGGATTAAT
Organism: Falco cherrug; assembly: GCF_023634085.1. NCBI lineage: Eukaryota > Metazoa > Chordata > Aves > Falconiformes > Falconidae > Falco > Falco cherrug. The sequence goes on along the minus strand of NC_073704.1, from coordinate 42,151,444 downwards.
TCATGCAAGGATCAATTTACTTCGCAACATACGTGCTCCATCCTAGAAGACTTTGTAGTCCTGAGATGACGAATAACCTCATCTTCCTCCCCTGCATCCAGGTGCTCGGTATGTTCCCCCCTGCTCCTCAGAAGGCACACCGCAGCGCCCAGTCCCTGCCAGGGCACATCCCAGAGCTGCTCTGCTGCCGGGTGGGCAGCAGGAACATCGGACAAAGGAACCTAGCCATGAAGGACATGGCCGATTACAAGTTCCACTTGATTATAAAGATACAGGGCACCCACAGTTTCTCTCCCACCCCATTTCACTGCCCGCCGGGGTGCAGGCATTCCCAAGCACAGTGCAAAATTCAGAATCCCTGCACAGAGATGCCCGTCACCAGCTCCACTGCTCCCCTCCTCTTGTTTTGGGTAGGGTGTTTAGAGGGGGTGGCAAAGCTTCTGGGAATATTCCTAGGATTCAGGCTTGTCTGGAAACCTGGTATGACTTACACACGCTCATTAAAATATAAAAATAAGAGATGCTTGTTACCCACACAGACCAAATAGGTACATTAAGCACTATATCCCCTCAGTCATGGAAAACTGACACTGCTAAGATTCAAAGCATCCAGCTCAAACTACTTTGTGAATCATTTTCCCTTCTGGGAAAGAAAAGAAGCAACTATACAGTTATCTTCCATTTCTTTTTATCATTTCACCATTGCCACCTGCTGTGCAGTATTTTATGCTCCATTTCTTCCAGTTAGTCTATTTCTAGGTGAAAAAGTAATTTATTTTGTTCAGGTATAGGAGGGATCGGCGTACTGTTCTAGAATGAATGGACTCCATCTGAAGAATAGGAACACTTATCCAGCCCAGGGACATCAGTGCTATAGGCAGAACAAGCTTTAAGGAGGCTGTGACCATTCTCACTCCCTGTTTCACTCTAAGAACAGGGATCTTCTGCTTTATCATTCCAGGAAAACAGCACATAAGAGGAAGATCTACATGAACCAGTGCAGAGGAGCACATGTCAATCCACAGCTATTCCAAAAAAGCCCATACTGTCTTTAATAGATGTCACCAGCTCAGGTTGTTTCTCTGACCTAGGACTCCTTTTCCCATTTTGGTGGGAGCAAGACTGGCACTTGCAAGGCTTCTTCCTGCTGTGGAGGAAGATCTTCAGGGCTGCACCGACTGCCCTTCATTTCCAGCCTCAGTGACTAATGTGATGCCTGAAGCCCAATTTTCTTCTTTCTTGGACTCCTACCAAAACAAACCGCGGAAAGCCTATCACTTTCTCGGTAACCTCAGAATTATTACAGCAGCTGCCAAATATTCTGGGACACAGATAGAGTTCCTCAAAACTACACATTCATCTTTCCAGGAGAAACCTAACGATTTTTCCCCATGCAAATACTCAGTCTCAGATTCAGAAGCATATTTTATTTATCAACAGTACTGTAAATAAGATAAGCCCCATTCATCACATGTGACACCACTAAAACCAGAGGCTGTTTCTGGTATAAGATCATTAGAGAAGTCCACTCCCGCTCACCAGACAGATGCAGGTGTCCCACAACAGGCCACACCAAGTAAGATGCACAGGGAGGGAGGCTCAGCCTTGGAACGATGGTTTGGCAGGGAAGCAGATGAAGTGTCACCGCGTTGTAGTCATTTAACTGAATCCCTGAAAGAGGACAGATTTATTTTTTTTCCTCCACATACTTCATTATTGTAAACATTTGTATGTATTTCCCTGGAGACAATGGTATTTTGGGTAACAAAAAGACAAATTTACTGGCTAATTGATGATGCCATGATGTTCACTCAAGTTTCTTCAATTCCTGGCTCTTCCAGGATGCAGTAGTTGACAGAGGACAAGTGAACAAAGACGAGGAGTTTCCAGTGCCTTTTTATTGACACACCTGATGCTCAAACTAGTCACCAGCCCCACCTGCTTGCACCAGGGAAAGCTGTTCAGGGAGCACCAGTGTGTCTGGAAAATTTTTGTTATTATTGCCTAAATAATACTGACTACTGTATGAACATGGTTAAGTACTTCACTGGGTTTTTCTAAGCAGAGGTTGGGTACATCAGTCTTATTTTACCTTCCCGGTACTCCATAACTCATTGAATCCTGGTTTCCTGGCTAACCAGAGGGAGAAGCCTTCACACCAGCCCTGGCACTCACACAGCTGAAGGCAAAGCCCACTCATTTGCAACGGACCTGGGAAGCAAGGGATCCCCAAAACCTTTGTTTTGGCCCATCTCAGCCAGAACTAGTACAAAAAGATGCCGAGTGAAACACTTGGTCCTCAAGTCACAGCAAATTCACTTAGGATATAATTAAGGATATGAGTTACAGTGAACATGTGAATTAAATCTAGCTGAAAATTTTACATTCATGTCTTAAAATAATTTAGCTCACAGCAGGTGAGAGCTAATGCTTGAAATCAAAGCAGGTGAAGGCAGAGGCTTCATTGCTTACATACCAAAATGATAAAGAAATGGTAACTTGAGATAACTCAAGGAGGGTGAAATAGATAGATGACACAGGATTTTATATACTCAGGCTTTATTGAAGAAAAACTCATCCTTAAACTGGTATTTTCTGTGATGCACTTAGCTCTTCCTCCTGCTTGCAACCAAGCAACAACCTCTAATACATTAGACTAAATGAAATCTTGCAGTGCAAAGCCCCTGTGACCATTTTTATTTATTTATTTATTTTTTTAACTTTTGCCTATGAGGAAGGAACCTTTATTTCACACAATTCATCATTTTGGCTGTCCTCTGCGACCTAGAGTTAGCTAAACAAACAATCTTCTTCACCTTCCTTTTGCTTTTCTTAGGACTGCCATGAACATTTAAAGGTCACTTATAGCTGTGTTTGAAAAATAACACAGCTCTCCAGCTTTCCCTCCCCTTTTGTCACAAGGCTGACATTTCTCAGATGGATTGTGTCTTTCATGCCCTCTGTTCACCTGCTCCACCATCTCCCCTTTGGTGAGGCAACCTGTGTTTTAAGCCAAAGCACATTCTCGGGGTAGTTGCAGTGATCTTTGCTGGCACTGAAGGAGCAGCGTTGGAGGAATCAAAGTGCCCATTCTGCTGAGCCACCAGCCAGCAAAGTACCAAAAAAACTACAAAATCCTCCCTGTGGGTTATTGAAACATCTTGGCTAGCACACCAGTGAAACTAGAAATAAGCACTAAAACACCAACAGGGTCTGCAGGGGGAATTGTGTGGTTACTGAGCTCATGGTGGGGTCTTGCAAAGCACACCACAGCTCACCAGTCCCACCAGTGCCTCTGTGCACCCCATTGACCTCCACAGGTTCCTGGCCAGCCTTTATCCTCAGCACACATGGCAGGCAATTGGTCTTCTGCCAAGCCTTCCCCACCAAGCTACTCATTTTTGATGCGGCTTTTGCCACAAGTGGGACATTTGCAGATCTCCATAGGTGCCAACAGGAACATTCCTGATGTCTCAGGTATAATTTATAAGCAGCCCTGTTCTAAAGATAAACCCAGTCTTTGAGCAAGAATGACAATTTTGACACAAATCTGTTTTAAAGGGGCTTAGGAGGTTCTATTTTCATTCTTACACGCAAAGAAAGATTTTAAAAACTAGGTAGTCGCTGTAAAACCACATCAGCAAACCCAACCCAACCCAAGTTTTACCCTTCCCTGTAGGCACAAACCACTCTTACAGACCCTTTAACACACACACCCCTAACAGCTCCTGCCACCTCCTCCCTCTGCCCCTTGTTTTTGAGGTATGGTTGCTTTTTGTTACAGGCATAGCAAGGAAAAGTGCCGAGAGTTCATTTTGTGTGGCAGATAATGGAAAATAACATTAAGCAGTGACTTCCGTGCAGCAGGAAGTAGGCTGGTATAATTTCAGGAACTCCGAAAAACCTTTAGTTCTATGAATAAAACAAAACTGGGAAGTTTTCCACCACCAGCTTGATTCGCAACTCTGATCAAACAGCTCAGTCTCACTCTGCCCCAGTTTTCACTGGATCAAAATGGGCATAGCCATCAATCTCACAAGGGTTAGCACACCCGAAGACGGTATTAACTTAATATCAAGAACGATGTCTGTGTAAGTGGCTCAAATGATAGCAATATTAATTTTTTCTTGGATGGAAGTGAAACAGTAAATAGAACTTGGTGATTTGGATGGATGCAATTAACCATTCATCCCCCACAATGGTCTACTCTACCCAGAAGGAATGTTTTCTTTTTCCTAGCTGCGGAAAAAGCACCATAGAGATCAGCTGTGCTGCTTGGCACTGCTGTGTAACCTTTTCATACTTTCAGTCACTGCCATTTCACACCACCACATGACTTCTGGGATATTCAACTTGGAAAGCATCCCCAGATGCATGACCCGCCGTCTGCAGGAGTCATGCATGACCTAAGGCAGACCCCCAGCACCGCTGGCCATTAAGCTGTAGGGTTTACGACAAGAGCAGAACATCAGGCACAGTTTTATATCCATCAGCTCATCATCTGCAGACCTGAAATCACAAATCTATTCAGGGGGAAAGACATTTCAAGAGCTCTCTGACTTTTAAGATCCTTGCAGGTTTTAAACAATTTCCACCAAGACCAATACAAGCGTCTCCTCTTGAGCTTATTTCTAAACAGCTCTGTCAGTCCATGCTAACTTGACACTTGTGTTTCTGGACAGTAAGGAGCATCACAAATTGAGGTGAACACAATTTTTTAAATCAGAAGCAAATACAAATTGCACATCTCTAACAATGAGCATACCCAGCAATGAGCAGTTAGCTCACCACCGCCAACTTGCCAGTTCTCTGCAGCTCTCCTAACACAAAGTAAAAGGGAAAATAAGTCTTGTCTCACCTTGTAAACTCAAAGCAGAGGTGTTTAGCACAACCAAGTGCTATGTGGAGTGATTTACCACAGCAGGCTGGAGTCAAGCGCAGCAGCCAGATATTAAGGACAGGCAAGCTAATTTTACAGATAATAATGAAGCATGCAAAGTGCTATTTAGACATGCTAAAATGCAATTAATTAAAAAAAAAAAGTCGTATCTCATGCTTCAGCATGATAACATTACTGTAAGGATGACGAATGAAATTCTGCTCCTAATTCACTGCTTATTGGTCATTGCTGGAAATGGATACATACAACTGACATGGATCTGATCGCTGCTCCCGCTCTGAGGTTAGGGCCAGGGTAAGAGTCACTGACAATGACGACATATCAAAGCAAACTTCTTTTCTGCAGTTATTTCAGGTATCTGCAAGTTCTCAGGTGTTTCTGTTCATTCAACATAGAAAATAAGATTCCATACAAGTCCAGAGACCTTTCAAGAAACAGAAATAATATTTGTCCCCACAGGTGACAGCTGGTCAAGGCACTGGTCCACGTGGCAAGGTACACTGTGGGGGACGTGCTGCCAGGCTGCTGGTGCCAGCTGTGCCCAGAGCAGTGCCAGGGAGCAGAAGAGAGAAGAGCACTTGAAGCACAGCCCTTCAGTCCGCACTTTGGGACACAGACCAGCCTTCCTGCTCTAGGAATAAAGAAACATGGATCAAACTGCTGAACATCAGGTGAGGGACGGGGAAGCACTCATATTGTGTGCTGGTGTAGACTCCTGCCCTTCACCTACACTCCCCCAGCTAGTAGCAAATGCAGTGACCCATGCCTTGGCTGGACTAAAGATGTACTGCTTCATCATCTTCAGGAGAACTACATCAGATAAAGATTTGGCCATGTGTTTCTGATTAAAAAACAATAATTTGCCCACTACATCATGCAAATTGCACATAGCTAGTGTACACAAGGGTGTTACAGCTGTACAGACACCCAGCGCCTCCAGCCCCACCGTGTTCCTGGCTGGCTGTAAGGTACAGCCGCTTGCCAAATCTCTGTGCCTCAGCAATACGGATATTGGAATAACTGGGAGAGCAGACCCAGGGGCATAGCAAACAATAATAATTAGTAATAAACAATAACAGCAATGAAGAGTGCTGACCTCTTACAGGGCTAAGTGAGAAAAGCCATGAAGTGAATCAAATAATCACCAGCAGGTTTAATGGGATTCACATCAGTCCTAATCTGAAAAAAAAAGTTATCCAGATGCCATTAAAACAATGATAATCTGCCTATGCTGTCCCCCTGAGCAATGAATGAGAAATAAAGCAGTAACTTACAGAAGGCTGTTTTCCTCTGTATTTCAGCTTCCATGGTGTTATCTTCTCTTTAATCAAGATAGTACCTAGAACAAAAAACCACCACCAACTGCCTGTTGGTCATACATGTCTATGAGTTGCTTGTATCATAGAATGGTTTGGGTTGGGAGGGACCTTAAAGCCCACCCAGTTCCCACTCCTGCCCTGGGCAGGGACCCCCCCCAGCCCAGGCTGCTCCCAGCCCCATCCGGCCTGGCCTGGAGCACTGCCAGGGATGGGGCACCCACAGCTGCTCTGGGCAGCCTGGCCCACCACCTCGCCGCCCTCACGGGGAGAGTTTTTTCTAACATCTAATCTTAATCTACTCTTTTCATTTGGAATTTTAGCGTTAATCAAATTTTCAGCACAACTTTGTTGTAAGAAAGTTTTGCAATATTTTGCCTTCATTAAAAAGCAGGTTTCCCTCTATCTGTCTCTTCCCTTTCCCCATGCAGGCTGAAGAGAAGTTAATCAAACATCTTTGACATGCAAATATACTAGCTATCTCAATTTTTTTTTAATTTCCGAAGTTAATCAAACACTTGGATCAAAACAAAATTACTATATTCCCTTTTGTCCCTAGAGCAGCAGTCCATCTGCTGGTCTGCAGAAGCACAAGAGCACTGCACCCTGAGATACAACTCAAGTATTCCAACAGCAACGGAGAGGATGTTCCTCAGCAACTCACCCAACACCCCTCTCCTCCAAACCCACTTCTGCATTTTCATCACAATGTTACTGATTCACCAGGAACTACTTGGACAGCAATTTCTGCAGGAAAAGGATCCCCTTTTTGAACATTCCCTCAGGGTTGTGCTGTTGAAGGCAAAAGCAAAGCAGATTCCTTCCTGAGCTCTTCTGTTGATGTCATCTGTCAGTTTAGTCATAGACAACCCACCCCCTCATCACAGGCAGCCTCTTACAGCATTTTGCCATTCAGCATTAAATTATCTGTCCTCCCTCACAGCAAGCAGCAGCAATCCCTCAATGCTTAGGGGGAAAAAAAACAAACAACCCCTCTACAAGATAAATGACTATGTTCTTCCACATACTGCCAATAAGGGAATAATGGTCACGATACACTTTGGATAAGAATTGCCAATTAACTCTGGAGATGGCCACTTCCTTTGATGTTTTCTTTCTCATTAAGGTGCTGAAAATGCTTAATGTTTGTGAAACATTTCAATTATTGCCATTTGTAGACATTAAACCAAACATTTGAGACGTGCAGAAATGCATGCATTTCCCATCATCTAGCCTGGAGATTCCTGGTGTTTCTTCCACGTCACAAAAAAAGGTACAAGCAGGTCCTTTGTTCTAAAGGTCATTTGCATGAAATGCAGGTTCCAGTTCGAGCCTTGATATGTTCCCTCTGTTCATTCTCCATTTGAAGCCACCACTCCCTGTGATATCACAGCTGGTTACTACAGAAATTAATTCTGTGCCCCAGGCACAGAACTTGCAGTATACTGATGGGAAGTATCAAGAGCAGCGGAAACTTCAGATCAGTCATACAATTATTTAATCTAAAGTCTGGCAATGTGCAGAGGTCCAGGGAACCAAACAGAATCAAGATTAGTCTTCCCTCATCATAAAAAGGAAGTATGTAAATGTTGGAGACTTCAGGGTTTTTAAAAGCACTGCTCAGATAAAGCCTGAGTCCTCCTGCCTGGATAGGGGCCATCATGCAAGTATTACTGTTAGAGGGAGGAAGAACTCAGCAACTGAAACAGAGCAAAGAAACACAAGGAATTCTCAGAAGACCTTTTGCTCTGCACAGAGAGAAGCAGCAAGGCAGCACCGCCGTGTCTGCGTCCTCAGGTCACCCAGTGAAAAGCCCTTGTGTGCTAGTCAGCCAAGTTCTGCTGCCATTGGAGCCACAGGGGAAAGGATTTTTAGAAACTCCTATGGGCGTGAAAGTTGGTTATAATGAATAAAGAACAAAATGACACATCTTATTTACATGTGCCTGGTGTCCAGGAATGGTACCGGAGAGTTGTAGCCTGAGTGAGGAATGCAGCAGGGCAGATGCCGACGCAGTTGGTGAGACAGAAGAAGAATACTGCTCATGTGGGTCCTTGTAGAAGAAAGTTCATCTTGACTGGAAGGTCATGGTGCTGATTGAAGCCAATGCCCTCACCACCAGCCAAAGCATTTGCTACCTCTGCATTTCTCTATTTACTATTCTGGTATCAGAATCCAACAGATCTCAATCTCTTCCAAGCATGAAAAAAGAAACATGAAAATCTTGACAAGCCTTACAGAATGGGGGGAACCACCCAAATATCACTTTCACAGACAGAAATGCAGCTACCCTGTACAGTTAATTTGGTATCTAATAAAACATGTTAAACTTGGACATGCTGTTATTTAAATAACACTTCTGTAAATGTAAGTTGGCAGCGCACTCGGATATAAAGTTTCTATTTCTCATAACAAACTTTGATTTTCCAAAAAAATACTTTATACTCCCTAGTGAACTATTGCATAAGGACACCTTATTTAGGAGAAATGTGTGCTAAATTAGCCTCCGGTTTTATCTTTTGGAACATCAAATCTCATTTTACAGACTCAGTCTATTACGGAGGCATAACAGTTTGTGAAGAAAGTCAGCAACAGCAAGACAAAGCGATATTTCATTGACAGTTAAAGAGCAGAAATAAAGAGGAACTCTGTATCAAGAGATCCATCTAAGTGTACTTTTAGTGAAGAGAGTTTAGTGTGCATTTTTTAAAGTCTTGCCTCATTGTAAGCTACACTTAATTGCTAGGCATCAATCTTTAAATTATTGCAGATGAGTAGAAAAAAATTAACACACCAGCTAAGGAGCACATTGTAAATGCCATGTGAGCCTTTGCTGTAAAAACAATTAATATTTACATGTGACCTCTTAAAACAGGCCACATGCTCATGCACAGAAGTCACAGCATCGGTCAGGAACAATACCGCGCACCGTGGCGAAGGCTGCCGTTAAACGCAGGGAATTGCAGGCTGCACGAAGGCTTTGATCCCTCTTGTGCACCTGACCATCCCTGCAGCAAAGCTGTCACGGACTGTTTAGATTCAGCTAAGAAAGTGCTCCAAAAGCAATCCCTTCCCCCGCAGACAGCTCAGACCAGGGGACTAAAGCATCAGTTATCATGGACCTGCATCTTCGCTGGCACAATTGAGCCAGGCTGGTTAGCATGCAGCCCGCAGTCGTGGGATTAGCGCTGCTCACCCATTCCAGCAGCCAGTTTGTCCTTTACAACGGGGCTTAGAGCCAACGGATACTCAGCATCCAGTTCAGATTCTGCTGCTGGCGGTGTCACCACATCACATACCTTTGCTTTACCTAAAATAAAGCACCCTAGGCTGTGACCATCTCCATGATGGAGCAAGAAACTCGAGCTTTGCTTTGGAGGGGGCAGCTGGGGAGCAGAGGTGCAGAAACGATAACAGCACAGAGACACACATTTATGTCTTCTCTGCACATGTCCCCCCCAAGCTGTCATGTCCTTTACATCATGCCATAGCTAAAAACCTCTGGGTTGCTCCAACTCCATTTTTAAACAGCTTCCCATCAGCCACACTACTAGGACAAAAAAAACCAAAACCAAACAACAACAAAAAACCCCACCCACAACAAAAGACTAGTTGTGGGTGTGCACTTGCCCCTCTCAAACTGAGCTTGCACAAGAGAAAGCACAACCGCTTTTTACCCAGACCTTTCTGGGAGGACACACCAAGTGGTATTTGCAGATATGATGGTGTGACCCAGCTGGCTAACAGCCTTCTCCACTCATAGCTCTGCCAAGTGCCCAAGTCCCTTGCTTACTGCACAAAGTTACCTCCTCGATGGCCAAAGTTTTAGGCCAGCAGAATTATCTGGGCAAGCACATCTCAGTGATGACTTATCCCCACTGATACACAGAAGCATTCCTTGCTGTGGCATGAAGGACAAAAACTTGCAACAGCATTGGGTTTAAGACCACTTGTAACCCACAGGCTCCTGCACCCACCACGGGAAACCAGTACAGGCTGCAGCCTGCATTTCTGAAATGTGAGTTCATAGTTGTGTGCTGGCAGCAACACCTGGTACTTTGAGGTGCTGGGGGGACAGCATCATTAACTCCCTAGCTCATAGCATAGGAACACAGTAGGCGGTTATTTTTCATGAGTCTAGAAATACCGCATTAGCTGTAATTAGCCAAGATATGTACTGGTGATAGAATAATTAAAAAATAACCAACATTAACTCCCCAGTTCCCCCTCACCCACTGTCAGATGCTGATGACACTACTGAGGATGCATGCATCTGCAGTGCAGGGTGTACTCTTAAATACCACATTTCCAGCAATCCTTAAACTGTTTGCAAATTCAGCTGCTATCGGTCTGTCAGGCAAATAAAAGTTCGTTTTCAGAAGCAGCAGCTCTTGTTCTGGCATCTGAGAGCTGCTGCAGGTGAAGTGGAGCACAGGAGCTCTGCACACGCCAGGGTCGATTCCACATCTCCGCTGCGCGAGGTGAGATGCTGAGCGCTTCTCTCCACGGAGATGGGCTCCACGGGAGGACTGTGCTGCCGAGCTGTCGCTCCCTGGCCTTCAAGGGGATCCAGATACTCTCAGTTCTCTACTGAAGACAGTTATTAAGGGTCTTGTTCTTCTAAATAATCCCTAATTACATTTTCTGAAATATTGCACTCATTTCACAAAACCTCACTTAAATCTTATTTCCTCGGCAATTCAGCATTATAATTCATTCCACGGGAGGCACAGTAATGTAAAACAGCAGAACAGATACAAATAATCTCAACACCTCCTCATCACTCAAGGGGTCAGCTCTAAGAGCCACAAACCAGTAACAGGTGAGTTAACAGACCACCGCAAATGACCTGGTTATTAACAGCACACAAGCTGTACATGGAGTGCCCACGAAGCCTATCTAGGACACAGGCTTTGCCACCTTCACCAAAAATCTTCATACAATTAAACGAAGCCACAAACCACTCCATAACATGAAGCAGTGAATTTAAACTTAGCGACACCACTGTAACAGTAGCAACTTCCAACCTCTGCCTGTGTTACCAGAAAGCACAATATCGCTTAACAAAAATAAATCATTACAAGCTATACAGCTGAGAGTTTATTTTTATTGAGTTTGCCCAGAAATTTGTCATCAACAGGAAAATTTGCAGGTTTTGCTCTGTGAAAGAGAGATGCCCCCACTGCCTGCCAGGGATGCTGCAAAAAAGTAATAAGCCCCAAGTTCTTGTGGCAAACATCCTGATCTCGCTGCTTCCAGCAGCTTTCAGGTCACCAACACAATCTTTTCTCATGCAAAAAAGGCTTAGCTCTGTACAACAAAAACACAACAGGACCAAGGCCAAGAGAAGGCCCCTGAGCTAGGAAAGGTCACTAAATTCACGCTGAACTAGTCAGAAGAACAATACCAGCCTACCTCACACTCTAATTGTCATTAGGGAATTCAAAATGCTGTCAAACCTTGATGGAGAGTTTGAAAACTCAGAAGCAAAGAGAGGGAGCCACAGGGCAGCATTACCTGGGAAAAGAGCATCTAATAATGGAATGAATTGGGCATATCCCAAGAGTTTGATTACTAAAACACATTTATACCCAGAAAAAAAAAACACACAACAACTTGATGCCTTCTTTCCATCCTGCTTTCTTAACTTCTTATCCAGCATATGTCCTAACCTGATAATTTTCCATATCTAGATATCATCATTCTCCAAGCTCCCCCCCCTCAAAAAAAAAAAAACCAAAACCAAAAAAAAACGGAAGCAAAACAAACCTTTATCAGAGCCTAATTTTGAAAACCAATTCTAAAATTCAGCCACAGCCCTCATAGCCAATAACCACCATAACCAACCTAACTTATATGCAGAGGAGCTACTAACAGGTGTAGAAAATGATTACCCCCAACCTCCTCCCTGCCAAACTGCATCTGGGAAGACGATACTGAAAACATTACAGCAATTACCAAAGCCTGATAGGTAACATCTGTGTTTCTGCAGCTACCTTTCACCCCTTTGGCCAGGCTTTCCTATTTTGTATTTGGAAAATACCTGGTCCCGCTTCTTTATCTCCCCAGCTCCAGCACCTGAAAGGACATGACCATCGTCATCTGGTGTCATTTTTTTCATCTTAAGGTGAAAAAATCCAGCATCCAAGATGCCTGTAACTTCAAAATTGACAAATCCACATGGTATTTGTGCAGGTGATTAGTCATTAGCAAACAACTTGTTAATTAAGGTTGCTGATTAAAAGAAGTAAACATCAAAGCTGCACCTGCTTTCTAAATTGATCTCCGCGAAAGTGTAAATATTTTATCTATACAAGATGGAAAAACAGAATGTCACTGGTGTTTAATCTGTACCATTCATTACAGACTTATATTAACCTTTAGAAAAGCACTGACTACATCCCAGTGTTCAAGATGAACCACTGTTAAGAATAAGACTCAAGGCAATTAAAAATTGAAGGATGGTGGTTTACTGAAGGACAGATAATGATGATGATGATATCACTGCAACAACCCTAAAGCCACAGTTAAAGTAGGACTTCCCTCTGGTGTTACATTGTCATGCAAATATAACCTTAAGTTTAAATGGTCAATGTAAATAGTAATGTTTGGTTTTAGCACCCAAGGAAGAAGCTTGGCCAAACTCCCAGGTGACCATTTTAGACCACCCCAAAGCAGGAATCCCTTCACTCAGCTGAGCCTAACACAGCTTAAAAACTTCACAACAATAAGATGTAACAGTGCACAAGAAATAACTGCCTAAAGCCAAGGGGTCATACTAAGATGCATTAAGTATAAATGCACACAAACAGCACAGGTTTATTTTCACCCTTTTGTTTTAATAGTCCACTGTCAAGCTGATTGCTGAAATAACTGATGGAAACCAGGGAGGCAGAGGGAAGGCTAATAATAGTTGCCAAAAAGAAAAACAAAGCACCAATAAGGCAGGTTATTTGGAGTTTGTCAAAATGTAACTGCAGGAATTAGGATATTTTTCACAATCAAACAGAAACCGTAATTTATAGCATCTATAAGATCTTGCTATTAATATGAAGCATGGAGGAAGCCGATAAAGATTATATCATGCACAATTTCTAGATTTCATGTGCAAGAGAAATTAGATACACTGCGTTCAGCATGGGGAATACATTTTGCACTTCAGCTGCAATTATTTCTCTCGGTGCTATCATATTACTCGGCAAATGTGACAGACAAAGAGACTGCATTTCAAGGCATCATCACAACCCAGCAAAGCAAAACAAAGTTAAGGCCCCACGTGAGTGCACAGAATTATAGGATCTGACATTATTCTGATGCAACCCTCCAGTACCCATAAAAATGAAGAGATGCAGGAATGAGATAGTAGTACGTAATTGTAATGTCAGAGGCTAAAAGATGCCTGAAAACACAGGCTAAAATGAGCACTAGCGCCTAGTACATTATCTTCTAAACCCAGAATGACAATAGTTTTACTGCATAATTGCACTTTTATTGTTTTATTGCACTCATTAAGGAGAGCAGCCTTTCTCTCTGTATTCCTTTCTGACTACTTGTCTCCATCCTTCCCGGCTGCTGGCCCAAATCCCTTATCCAAACTGATCCGCAGGGCAACTGGCAGTGGTCTGGAAATAGCTGGCTGGTCCCATGGCCCGTCCCGGGCCGGAGCCCAGATGCTAAACTAACTGGGAGAGGGCTCGGTGTGCTGTGGGAGAGCCTGGGCACCGGTGTCCTGTGGAGCCCCTTGCTGTGGCAGGCACGGGGAGGCCCTTGCTGTGCCAGAAGGAAGGGAGATGCTCCGTACCTCACCAGCAAGCCTAGCTAAATCATCCCTTAGCATCGACTTCAAACCCAAGTGGATCAACTCATCCCTGAGCAGATGTCAAAGTGATATAGTCCTAGAAGTAAAAAAAGTCTGACCCAGAGTGACTTTCCCAAGAGGGTTTCCCCAGCTGGTGTAAATTGGCATCCCTTTACACCAACTGATGACAACACAACAGTTACACAGGGTACATTGCTCTGCACTGGTCAGATCCAGATATAGAGGGTTTAGGTCCTGGATTATTTTATGTCTTAATATTTCCTCCTAGGTTATTTTATATCTTTATTGTTTACTTTGTTGGATTTATTTATGTGTGAAGACATTTTCAAGAGGGAGGTGTGAGTAACTTAATAGTATCAGCTGCCTGTCACCAAGAGATCATACAGATAGGAATCTATATACAGAGCTGAAGAGTACTGAATATTAATACATATATTATCAGTAACTCATGGAAACAAACCAAGCGGAGATGATTCCCATGTGCTAGTAACATACAGCCTCTACAAGGAAGGCTCATTAGTAAAGCGTATGTACCCCCAGCTCGTGGGCACACTGTTATAACCACCAGTGCTGTGACACACACTTGACAAAAGGTTCTATCCCTAGAAAACACTGCCCGGCATACAAGAAAAACATTGCAACTGCTAGCACCGGGTATTGAAAGGTTAATATCGATGCTTAACACTTCTCATCTCAGGGTCCCAAAGTGCCCTGCAGGATGGCCAGTACCTTACTGCCCCGTGGCACAGATGGGGAAGCAAGAGTGAGGTCAAGCAGCCGTGTTAAGGTACCACAGAGACCCAGCAGGCAGCTGGAACGATCTCCAGACTCCCAGCCAGGATATTGTGCCCTAATACACTTGGCCTTGCAATATCACATCTAAAAAGAGATGCTGCAGCATGCTTGAGAGTAAGGAAGTTGATATTAAGGACATCAGTCAGGAAAGCAGTAATACATTATTCAGTTTCTTGAGCAATCACATCTCCGGCAGATGCCAAGACAGCTCTCCAGATTTTATTCTTTCAATTTAGTACAGGAGCTGCAAGAGAGAGAAAAAATTGAATCATAATCCAAAGCCACGCTCTCTGCTATTAAAATGAGAATTCAGAATATTCAGAATACCAAACTTGTAAGTCATTTCATGCCCTTTTCTGAAGTTTTGTCTCAGATTTCAAGTTCTCTGTGCCTCTAAATGGCACGCAGCTTTCCCAAGAACTCAATAATTCATTAAGAACCGGTTTGGACTTTGATCAAGACTAGTAATTTGTATTTGATAGCCCAAAGCCCACAGAGACAGCCCTCAAGAAACGTGGGCAGGCAGAACTACAAGGCAGTGTCAATTCCCAATGTCTTTAATAACTTTAATAACTAATTGAAAGTAATACTGTATTTTTGTGCTGATGTCAATATGTTCAAAGCTTTCCAATCGGGTATGAAAGTCAAAATGAAACCCAGACCAAACAGATTGTTAAAAGCCAGCAGTGAAAAAGACTACAGATGGAAAATAAGTAGTTGTAAGCTGATCCAAACTGTAAAGCTACTTTCTGGGATCACGGATATTCTTACGTAACTTTGGCAAAACTTTTTCGGTAAATCGTTCTGACTCGCTTTGTTCCCGTGACCTGCTGAAGCCAAACCAAACATTCACCTTCTTCCCCCCAGCACCCAACGCAGCCCCTGTGGCTGATGTCCCTATTGCAGCAGGCTTCGGGCATGGCTTCCCAGTCTGGCTACGGGGAACTGGGCACTGAGATGGGGACAAACACCCC
Source organism: Falco cherrug (assembly GCF_023634085.1). Classification (NCBI taxonomy): domain Eukaryota; kingdom Metazoa; phylum Chordata; class Aves; order Falconiformes; family Falconidae; genus Falco; species Falco cherrug. Next base: position 42,135,640 of record NC_073704.1, on the reverse strand, counting down.
ATGCCATGCCCGGTTTGGCAGCCGTGCCGTGCCAGCACCGGCTTGGGGTGCCGCGAGGTGGGTTTGCCGTCAGCTCCGCTCCCCGTGGCGTTTCCCATGGTTTATAAGAGGCACACAAGAGCACGATCCAGACAGGGGGATCATATTTCTCAGGCTGTTCCCCAACATTTATTGATTGCAGAGAGATTTGAGTTTCACATCTAAAGGAAGAACTTAATGCAAACTGTCATAGTCATGCAGCTGTATTGTGTATCATATATTATGATATTTACATATACCGTGTCTATATTGCACTCTTTTATAAACGTATATTCATGTAACTATTAAATTGTTCATACCAAGTTGAAAGCTTTTAAAAGTACAAGCACGTGCTAAAATTAACTTAAGCGTTTGTTTTCACCAGTAAGTCAGCTGGCAACGTAAGCAAGAGCCAGGCTGTATAAAGGCGCACGGGAACACATTACTCCCACTAATAATAAAACATAACGATAATAGTGCTCTGAATGGAAATGATTGTGAAAGCAGGGCAAGCACTTAGGTAATTTCATGCCCGACAAATAGCCTGCCTACAATAAGATATTTTCACAGCCAAACACTAATTGAATCAGTCAGCCAAGAGGAAGTGGCCTGAAATATTTGTTCTGCCAATTTTCAAAGTTTCTCTGGTTTGATGCGCCTCTTCAGACCCAAACACCACATGGAGCAGGGTCCTGTGCTCCTGCAGGTGACGAGGGAGGCAGGAGGGGGATGGCAGAGATGCTGAGGGCAGCAGGGGAAGCAGCGAGCCAGCACCTCCCAAGCAGCTGGCGCAGCCAGCTTCACTTTCAGCAGGAATCAGGCTTTTCCCTTGCTGGGATTTGTTTATTTCTTCATTTCTTTTTGTCCTGGAGCTGCAGGCATGGCACACCACAGCTTCTGGGAGATGGCTGGGGAGACATGCATTAAGTGCTACGGGAACTGATGAAAGAAAGTGCTATTACCAAAAATTTGCATTTCGAGGCAGGTGAGTCACGGCACAAGGAGCAGTTTCTTTCTGTGTTTAAAAGACTTGGATATCTCCTCTTTCTGAGCAGGATGTGTTACTGCTGAAGGCTCCTTCCTCTCCCAGCTGGAGATCAGCTTACCCACCACAAAAGAGCACTGAGCAATGATTTTTGATTTTTTTTCCCCACTCGGTTTTGCTGTCTCACCGACAGCAGCGTGCTGGGCTGCAGAAAGCATGCAGAGAGCGTTCCTTGGACTGAGGGATGGGAGAAAGGAATAGCAGGGAAGGGAACACCAGCGTAGCCATCCCGGCCCCTTTTCTTACTGCTCCCACCAGCTGAGCTAGCTCCGCTCCGAGCCAAACACCCCCCCCTCCCCCTGCCCAGGAGTGGGGCTCCGCACCACGGGCACAGCCCAGCCTCCCCCCGAGCCCACCTGCTCCCCAGGACGGGTTTCTCCTGCCCTACAAGGTTCAGCGATTTGGGTGCTAAAGCACTTTAAAGGCATTTTTGTTACATGCGTAAGATCTTTCCCCATGTTTTCACTGGAATTTGGGAAAAGGCAAGTCAGCGTGCTTACAAAGGCGGACTCTGGCAGTACTTGGGAAAGCGGTGGCCTGTTGCAGGCAGGTTTTTCAGCACAAAGTCTTGGGGCCGGGGGTCTGAGGAGCATGGGGAAGGCAGCCCAGCCACCCGGACATCCCGACCTGCACCGCCGCGGGTGCAGAGAGATCACGTTGGGGTGTACCAGAATGCACAGAAACCACCTGCATTGAAGAAGACTGAAAAAAACAGGCTAGTTGTGCTGAAAGCAACAGCCAGAAATTCCTTAAGTATTTAAAAATAGATCCACACGATGCTTTGCCCCGTGCATGCTCCAAGGAAGGAAAGCGGAGCTACTGAGCTCTGGCAAAGCTGGCCACCGGGCTTGGCTGGCGCATCCCCACACGTGTTCCTGGGTGGGCTTGGGGAGTGTGTCAGCTGCCTGGGGGAGCAGGGGCTGCCTCAGCCCATCCAGGGGGGCAGGGGCTGCCTCAGCCCACCCTGCTCCTTCAGATCGCTCCTCCAGACTCGAGTGCAGCACCGCAGTGTATGCTCAGCCATGAGCACTTCACTGGCAATCAATCTCCCAGCGCTAATCCAAGAGCAAATGTTGCCCAGGATGTTTGTCCTCCTCCAAAGCAGGGATGCAAAGAGCCCCAAACCCCCTCTTCTGCCAGAAACAGCCCCCAGAGCTGGATCCTCAGCTTGTCTAAGGGCAGGCAATTGCCAGCACTGCATTTATTTGTCTCTCATATGTGGTAGCATCAACATCTGGTGGGAGCTGAAATCTCTGCCCAGGCAAAGCGAGTCCTTGGCCACTGCAGATGCTGCACATCTGGAAATGATTTGTTCTGCTGCCCTAGGACACACACAGAAACCGTGGGACGCAGGGAGCACATAGAAACCTGCCACAGACAGGGGCAAGGACCAAGCAGACAAAAAGTGAAGGGTGGGACACCAGCGAAGACCTTAATTCAGAAACACCCTCCTGAGGACTAACAAAGAGCACCAGCTTTGCCACTCACTCTCCAGGCAATGCTGTCTGGGGCCAGGGTGGCCAGAGGGGACTGGGACCACAGCCTGCTCCATGCCAGGGAGCTGGCCCTACCGTGGGCGCTCTTGGCTTTGACCAAAGAGTCAACTTAGGCTGGTGATGGACAAACAGTCATTACAACCACCATCCCCTGAAGCCAAATTCAACACAGGCTGCATGTGCTGGCACGATCAAATCACACCTTGTGAACGGGTCTTGCAGGGGGCCTGGTGTGTAGGGCCATTAGTTTTCTGGATGCCAAGCACCACCAGGGAATATACGAGCCTAAATGTTCAGACAGTCCGGCTACATACAACAGAAGAACTTGGAGGTGCCCAACAACATGTTTATCAGAAACTCCCCTATGGCATCTACGCATCATTAGCCGAATTTCTTGGATCACACTCTTTAATTCAGCTATGTAAACTCCAGCCAAATTGCATTTTCTGGATCTCATTCCAAGAGTTTCCAATCAGTCAAGAATTTAAACTCAGTGTGGAAAAGCCAGAGATAAACAAAATGGTTGCGTCACCAGTGGTTTTTTTGCTTTCTTGCCATTGTAATAAAAAGCAGCATTAAAGCTGCTCTCCAGATACAATGGTTTATATCCCCCTCAGGATTCCCTCTGACACAAGTGCTGGTGATGCAAGATGGTGATGACCAGCTGGAAGCCAGTGGCCATGCACTCCGCCCCGCTGCTCCCGGGTACCACACAGGGATGCAGCAAGCCCAGGCTCTTTGCCTTTGTGCTCACACACCTGCATATCTATACAGTGTGCAAATCCTAACTAATAAAGCTGGCACCTGACACTATTTTAATTCATTTCCTTGCTTGTAAAGCTGACAGCATGGCTGACACAAACTTGGAAAATTCAGTGGCTCTGAATGTGTATTCGTACCAGACTGTGGGTGACAAACAAAGCTGAATAAGCAGCAAGAGCAGAGGAAGCCACAACTCGTGGTGCACCAGATGCTCTGCTGGTTGACTTGCTGCGCCTTCTGACCCCTTTGACGTGAAAACTAGCAAAGTGACACAAAACCCATCCCCAGCATCACAACTGTCCTTGAAGATGTGAATTGCTGTTAGCGGTTTAAATTAGGGCATAACACAGGTTCTGGCTAAGAAATGATGCACAGTAATGAGTGCTATGAACCACAGCACCGCTCTTCAGCCAGCTCAGCTGCTCCAGAGGTGAACTGTTAAACACAGGCAATGGAGAATCTGTTTTACTCTTTAGATAATCTTCAAATAAAGCCCCAATTTGACTGAGAGAGTGCTCTCACTTTGCAGCATAGGCTTTTAATTTGTAGGTAAACTACTTTCTGAGGGATAATAATCAGCAAATGGATTATCTCTACATTTTTCCCTATAACCATTTGCAGTTCAGACTGAATCACCAACAGCTTTAAGAGCAGCATGGGTAAAAATCTCCAGCCCATCCATTGTAATAAGGGAGATGACAGGATGCTGTTGATCCACCTCTCTTGAAGGTCATGCAGAGGATCTTCCTGACAGCTTGGAAGAAGATGAAAAAGAAAAATATGCAAGAGGGCAGGGGAAAATAAATGCCTCCATGACAAATGTTTTCTAAGAAAGATGACAGGCTGAGTTCTTCTGCCATGACCCAGCACCCAAATCCTTACTCACTGGTGTACACCAAGATACTCTAACAAAAAGAGAGAAACCTGGACCCAAGCCCTTATCGTGTTGCTCGAGCACCCACATGCACTCTGCATTCCCCATTTCTAAGCCCCCTTCTGCAGGGATGTAAATGGAGCTGTTCCCCATCACAGCAAGGTGCCCTAAACACCAGTCTGTGGAGTGAACCTGGGGGACCTTCTCACTGTCACTTCTTCTCGTACAGTAGTACTTCATAGAAACAAATATTACTCAGAGGTCTGAACCAGCTCTTGCAGCATCCCCTAAACACCAGTCTGTGGAGTGAACCTGGGGGACCTTCTCACTGTCACTTCTTCTCGTACAGTAGTACTTCATAGAAACAAATATTACTCAGAGGTCTGAACCAGCTCTTGCAGCATCCGTCACCTCCAGGCTGTAAATTTCTCCTTACAAGTCAAATCAGACAAAAAAATCCTAACAAGGACAGGCAGACTCCCTACCCCCAAACTCTCTGGGATGTGGGAATTCCTGCATTTCTATCTACCACAAGTCAAGATTCGGAAATCTCCACTCTGGTCCTCTTAAATCCTGCCATAATGGATCTTCCTGTTGCTGTCAGTTGTTTTTACCAGTGGTCAGTGGTCTGCTCTGATGGGTGCACTCCAAATTCTCAGCCCAACTCTGAAGCTCCACAGACATAGTCCTCAAGCACCAGGAGCCTAAGGGGCAATGGAAAGCACCTAGAAGTTTTGAAACATAATAAACTTCATGCCTTATGTAATTGTAATGATGGTTACATATTATTTGTTAGAAAACAAGTCTAGGAGGAGCTTTAAAAACCATTCTTATTTTTAAATTATTCATTTCCAGCATAAATTCCATTTATGTGTTGAATTCTGTGATGACTGAAACCCAGCAAACAATTGTCACTAAGCTATCTGGGTGTGAAAAAACATCGGTGGCATTTGCCACAGAAAAGTCCTTACCTTTCACATCAAGAAGTCTAACGCAGACTGCTTCTGATGTCTAATTAAAATGGGCCACTTTCCTCCACCATCATCAATGTTTAAGATACCATTTTAGTTTCAGCCCAGGTTATGAACCTGGGCAGCATAAGAAGTGCAGGAGATACTCACAGTGGTGGGAGAATGATCCCCATCTCAAAGTAACTCTCTCCAGTTGTTAAACGTTTTTTTTAGCTGATTTGGAAACTTAAAACACAGTAATACTTGGATAAAATAAAATCTCTGCTTTTACTAATGATTAGCCACTTTTTTTAAAGAAACTGCATTTTAGGAGGACAGCACATCCAGCTGTGCCGTAAGTCTTTTCACTTCCCATTTTCTGCTTTTGGTTTTGTTCTGTTACCTACAAATATATTTTACGGTTTATTTGACAATTGGATATACTGATGGTGTTTTACTTATGGCTTTTTAATTTCCTTTTGTTTAGACTTTACTGGAGAAATTTCATGAAGATTAACAGCAAGTTTTATATGAATAATTAAATACTAGGACCTTTATAGCTGAGATAGATAAAATGAAAAGACACAGATGTACAGTTTCTTTGCCAAGGAACATAGCTAAGTCTGATCACAAAATTTCTCAAAAATAAACCTGCATTGTTTGCTGCTGGTATTTACAGTAACAGGCGTAAGGAATAACGAGAAAATCTGCTTATTATTTTGTTACCTTCTGTTATTGACTGTGTAAAGCAAAGGTATTGAAAACTTCTGATGGTCACCTCTCCTAACAGTAATTTTTCCCACGAACAAGTGCTTGGGCATGCTCTAGTAATTTGACATTGTTATAGTGATTTATGGACACAATAAGATAGGCATCGTGCCTGTAAAGTGAGAATTATTTTGGATTCTTTACATTCTCCACAGGCCAAAAACATGCTGCACATATGAAAAAAGTCCAACAGCTCCTAACTGGAATCCTTGTGGAGCTTGATTTGAAATGCAATTATTGTACACCTATAGCAGCTGCGCAATAAGAAAAAACCATGGTTCTAATGCTAACCCTAACCCTAACCCCCAGCTGTAGCCCTACACTTATTACGAATCCGAAACCTAACTTTAACTCTACCCCTAACCTAATACTTAAACCAAAACCCTAACCTTAACCCTAACACTAACCCCTAACCCTAAACCTAACTTCGCAAATGGTGTGATGTATTTTTAAGGCTCTTAGTAGTGTCATGGGCAGCACCCTCATACCGTTCAAAACAACAGCAAAATCCCCAGGCATTTCAACAGCTGTAACACTTTTTTCTTTTGCCAGTAGTTTCTTAATATTTTTTTTTCCCCAAGAAATTCACAAATCTCCGCTGGGTTAGGCGGCTGTCAGTAATGTTGTACATTAGGAGCCATCAAACCTGACCGTGCTCAGAGCCATTTTCTCAGGGTACTTTTGAACTCCCGTGTTAAACGTAGCAATCCAAGCCCAATATTAATGTTTCCATTACAGCCAGTTTATTAAGACAGGGCATAATTACCTTGCACAGATCTCCTGCTGTCACACTTTGCCTTTTGGCCGTGCCGGCTGGACAGTGTAACACTATTCCTGGTACGTTTTGTGGAGATACGCTAAGCATAATGCCCGTGTTATCAGCTTTGCCTAAACTGCCATGCTATGGCTTAAGTGGGTGCAAAGGTGATGGAAAAGTTGGAGACGTCCCTTGGCACATCAGGGGTGGCACAAGCACAACCATGTCCTTCAGCAGCTCCCCTGCCCACAGCTGCTGCTCTCACCTCTGCCCTCCCTCAGTCTGCTCAGATTATTTTTGCATTCTATATTTACCCCTTGTCCTCCTCTGCTCTGTGGGATTGGTACAGCATCTTTTCCTCGGGTTTTGAGTGATGAGATCCCAGCTGTGCATATTTGGGGCTGGTATCTGAATGGAATACACCTCCAGCAAACAAGCACGCCCAGCCCTGCCTGCCATCTGTCCCCAGCTCCAGACATGTGAGAGAAATGGTGATTGTTATTTTCCACAATGAATATTTGCTATTTAACAATGATAGTCTATACTCCTTGTGATACAATAGCACAGGCAAAATAACCAGAGCCTATATTCTCCCATTTAAAAAAATCCAGCATACATGTACCAACCATCTCTGCAGCTTAGCAAACCAGGAACGCCGCTAGCGTGCAATGGCACTGAGCAATTAGTTACAAAAAGCTTTGTCAAACACAGTTTGAGGCCTCTTGAATGCCTCATTTTCATCAGAAGCGAACCCTGCAGCTAACTGAGGGATCATAACTGGGCTTTTTGATTGTTCTCTGTAGGACTTAACACTGAGAACATCCACTTCCATCATTTCGATGACACTGAGCCTTTTAATCAAGCAGCACAGTTCACAAGGACTGCAGTGTTAGTTATCTGTTATAAATAGTTCACTGCCACAAAATATTGGATCATTTCTGTGATATTTATGTTAAGAAGACTTCATGAAATGAGCATCCTGGAATTAGCAGAGGAGCTATTGCAAAAAGGGTGGTCTTCAGAAAGTTCAAGGCGCTGTACACAGTGGGATATGCTATTTAAAATACATGTAATCCTTACGTCCTGCGTGCTGCAATGTGCACATGCTAATGAAAGCAGAGGGTCTCTTGATTTTTCTGCCTTATTGTCATTTCTTAATTTTGGAGTTGCCCCGTGGGAGTCCTTAACAGTCCTCATTCTGCATCCCCGCCCCAGATGCAGAGAGAGCAGATCAGGACGCTACTACTGATCTGAGAGCAGAAAGCTCTCTGGTCTGGAAAAAGAGATAATCCTGGACCTAAGATGCACTTAGCAAAGAAAGGGATTTTTATAGCAATGAACAATGAATGTGGAAAAAAGTGCTGCTGACATCCCCATGTATCGATGCTCCCCGCCCCTCTGCTTTCCAAAAAAGAAAAAAAAAAAAAAAAAAAAGGGAGGGGGGAAAAAATGGAAAATGTTTTTGACGAAGCCCCACTAGCGGATGACAGCTCGGCCCGGGGCTCAGCCAAGCAGGATCCAGCTCAGCAACCCTGGGTCAGTGCGGGGAGGCTGGAGCGGGAGGGAGGGGACAGCGCAGAGGAGGGAGCGAGGGCATGGGCTTCACAGCAGCCTCCACTGCCAGGCTATTCCGACCTTTTGGGGGGGGAGTGTTAGGTGGATTCACAAGTATAGCGATTGTGGCAATCACATCTGCCCAGCTCAGTCGGTGAGAGACAGTCTGCTTTGAAATAATTGAGAGAAATAACCATTAATATCAATTTATGCTGTTGACTTCATGTATTCGACAGGCAGTTTATACTTTTTGAAAAGAGGCTAGTGCTTTATCAGTCAAGTAGACGAAGCAGATTTGGGTATACATCTTAGGAAATTCTGCTTAGGAAATAACACTGACCAGATGCCAAAAGATATAAAAGATGAGTATGTGAATAATAATAATAAAAAAATATCTGCAAGATAATGTGTTCCTAGACATAAATCATGAATATTAATCCAGCAAAAAAAGAAGACTTAAGGGGGAAGCATTATTAAAAAGGTGGCTATTAGTCTTCATTTATCTCCTTTAGCATCGTAAACACTCTTATTGTCTCCTGAGTCTACCTAATTGCAACTGGAAAATTGTTGCCATGGATGCCACTATAATGCAGATTGCTAGTTTCCATTATTTTAATCTGTTTCAATGGTTCCTTGTAAGGTGGGAGCAGAAGCACCACTGGAATTCAGATAAAAACCAGCCATTAACTGACAGATGAGACTCAGCCACTTTGCAACTGGTCAAAAGCAGAACACAATCGTTTTATAGCACTTGCAAACCCTTCTGTCATACTTCAGCTGCTCAATCAGCAAATGATGCCCTAGGGAAGGGAAAGGGTTTCACCATGCTCTGGCACCAGCCCACAGATCTGGGCTGAGGAGCAAGAGTCCAGATGCGAGCCAACATGTGTGTTTAGCAAAAATCGCCACGGGGCCGGCTCTTGAACTGAAGCTCGGCGCTGGAGAGCAGTCGTCAGCTGCGCTGCCAGTCCTCATCTCCCCTGGGATGTCCCAAATGGAACTACTGCCCCACCGCTCAGCTCTGCATGTGCCACTGGCCCCCAGCACCCAACCAGGCAGTGGGCTCAGCAAAAAACGCTCCCCCACACAGTGCAGTTTAACCAGAGAGGGAGAAAAAGAAAGGGAGAGAAAAGGGTGTTTTCGTATTTTGCTTCACCTCCTGCTTCTCCCACAAACTTTACCTTTTCATGCACGAATATGCTGCACAGACCTCCCCAAACCAAAGTTTTCAAAGGTTCCTAAGAAATCAGATTATGGCCACACTGTTTGGACAAACCACTCCTCCCATCCCTCCTTTACAGATTCCCAAAGAAAAAAACCATTTTTATCAGCACAGCAAGGGCTGCTGGATTCTTGGATTCACTGTAAAGCAACGCTCTTAACCTCAGTTACAAAAGCTATTTCTGTTTCTACATTCAGGACCAGAGGAAAAATAAAACATTTTACTTAATTATGTCCCATGAAAATTGCTAGTCCCGTTGGTGCCACCACACACTTGGTTTTCGCTCCCACCTGCACAGCAGCAGCCGGCGAGTGGGGCTGGGGACAGGGGGCTGCCAGCCACGTGCTGGGGGGAGGTGGCACTTATCAGCTACTTCACCAGCCTGTTGTGACCACTAATTACACTGTATTTGCACAGAGCTTTGAAGATATTATTCACTGAAGAGCAGCCTTTGGGAAATCATTTAATACCTATATATAATTTCAAGACAAAATACTGCTTAATGTTACTGTACAAGCATCAGTAGTAGAATTTATTAAATGTCAATGGCACAGATGAATTGCTTTTTCACATTAAAAATGGTAATATATTTAGATAGATAAAAGTCTAGAACAATTGAAGCTTCTATATATTTATAACAAAAGCATAAAAAACTCAGCAAATTGCATTTTCGCTACTGAGACAGATAGTTTTTAAGTCATTTCAGATTAATAATAGCATTCTGTCTTAGCTGTTGTTAAAAAGATAAGAAGGAATTCCTTTAGTAGGGCTTCTTACTCATTTTACTTACTCTTTTTACTCATTAATTCAGTCGCTATCTTTGATAAAATAAACACCCCCACCCCCCAAGATTAGTGCCACTGCAGGCTGTGGTTGAAGGCACATGATTCCTTTACACAGCTTTCCGTGCTACTGCCCAAGTAGTAAAAGAGTAGAAAATGAACATTGCAACAAAGAGACTGTGTCTAGGTCCTGACGTGACCAAAGTCAGCACTGACAAAAGGCTGTCTGATAATATACCTGCTGCGGACTTGCACTAGCAGTCTATAGTTAATACAATAAAATTCAGCAAAAGAATTACATGTTGTAGTCTAGCAAGAAAATCTAAAGAATAAAGGTCTCTGGGGAAAGGGGGATATTTAAGCTAAGTCTCCCCTAGCCTGTATTCGCCCTCTGCCCCCAGCCACAGCAGCCCCCCCAGTAACTGCGGGGACATCAGCAGTGGCAGCTCTACAGCTGATGCTCAGACCGAAGAGCAACGAACTGCAGGCACATTGCTCACAGCAACGAGAGTGAAGAAAATACATAGTGTAGTACACATAAATGTGTAGTGTAATCCGTATCTTAAAAATGAGACCTAGCAGTAGTTTCTTTGGTGCAAGGCAGAACTGGGCAGCTACACTTCTTGCAGTGCTGCTAATCCTGCTGTTGAGTGTCTAATGCCAAGGGTAGCTCCAGTAACACCAGCTCGTATTCCCAGGCCTTTTGTCTTCCTACTATATGTATACACACACGCACACACCCCTAGGCATGGCACAGAAAGGAGTGGCAGGCTCACAACTACAAGCTGGTCACGGGTACAGCCGGTGGGTCCGTGCTGCTCGCAAGGAACCACGGCAGCGGCACCATTTATTTTCTAGCAAGAGCAGGAAGAGAGCAACAGGGCTCTGCTGGTGCTTCGTGCTGCTGGCCACCCACACCACCCTGTCAGGAGCAGGGTGAGGTTTCTTTCAGTCCACCAGCACTGCTGCCTTCTCCCATCAAGAGCTACATTCTTGCTTTGTTCTTAAGATTTTGCACTAGATGCACTGGGTATTTTCATAATGCATTTTTCTTGCTTAAAAAATAAATCAGCAAGCATCTCAAAATCGCCATGCACAATATTTCACTGCTGACAAAGCAGGACAGCGAAGACCTGTTTCGAATGCCTGAAAGAAGAAGAAACTCTCATGCAGTTTGCAGTAAACTTGCAGAGCTATATTGATGAATAAATTAGATAAAATAGCATCACTTGTTTTACCTGCAGCTTTTGAGGACAATTTGCTTGTTCTCACATGGTGCAGTCAATTACAAAAAAATGCAAATCAAACCAAGTAACAAGTTCAGGGAAAAAAAATATCAGGTAACATTTAAAAGTCCTACAAGACCAAAATGAATAAGTACGTTAACAGGTAACAGTCTATTTAAAGAAAGCAATTTTACTTTGCTCAGCTCCTTGCCCAGGCTCCATTAGCAGACTGACTGCCGACGCACCACGGCAGAAGTTTTTAGGTGAGCCATTTTCTCAACAGTTAAGCTCACGGTTCCCACAGTCCACACAAACTGCTGTACCAGTTCAGCATCTTGAGCAAAATGCAGGCATCTGCAGAAGCAACGGCTACAGGGAGCAACATTTTGGAAATCCCTGCGTTGCTGCTGGCTACTGCTGCAGAGCACAGTTAAACCCCTGCTCCGGGAGGGGCTGGGAATATCTGTGACCCTGCCTTAGGAGCGGGGTCCCCATCAGCTGCACACGCATGGCCAGTGTGGGACAGGACTCCAGTGGATGCTCCACGTTTCTTAATGGTGGGGTTGATCAAGGCGTGTCACGTTAGCTGGATGCTGCCGAAACACCTCACCAACCTTAGCTCCTCTTCCTAATCAGGTTTTTCTTTAAAATTAATGAAAGAAGCTCGAGGAAAAAATTCTCCCTCTTACCTCAGTTATGAGATACATAAACCAGCTCCTCAGTGACAACAGTGCTATGAAATGTCAACTCTTTCCTCATGTTAAGCCAATGCAGGCACTCATCTGGTGTCCTCAGACTGAACCATTCTCCCTCAAAATCCTAACTCCGAGATGTAGACTTAACAACTCCTACGATTTTGTAACATGTATTAATATTTTACCAGTAAAGAACTGGTCCCCAGGCATAAAATTTGATTCTGTTTCATGTATTCATGGTAGCAGGGCTGGAAACTTGCATATATAAATGCTGCAGCATCAGCTGCTTTCCCAGTTGCTATTCTTTTATTCCTTCTCAAAAACTCTTTCCCATGTCCATTATAATCCACAGCAGAGAGCAGAGACTCTGTATGCAATATCCTTGAGCATCATTCCTTTATGACAATCATTTTACCTCTCCTGCCTCTTCTCCGTCTTCTTTCCGTGGTGCGGGTTTTTTTTTTTTCCCCACATGGTTTTATATGGCCTCCAGTAGCCCCTTCCCTGACTGTAGCACAGGCCAAGTGCCAGAAGGGGGGGAATGGTGGGATCAAAAGCTCAGTCTGGATTTCCAAAGCCACTCTTGCATCTACAGTATGTGTGAGCATCTGAATAATTCATTGCTTAGGATATTATAACACAGTTTTTGTAGGTCACGGTTTTCAGCGACAGACGTTTAGCATACACCAACTGTTTTAAATTGCTACATCGAGTGAAATTTAATCCAAATCTGTGAATTATTTTGAAAAGCTAAAAATGAACTTATAAAAAAATCCCCAGTGGATGTTACGTGTGCTGTAGGAAGTGCAGAGAACAGTTTCACACGCCGTGTGCTGAAGAAATAGCGAATTAGCTACAAATGCTGAAGCTGTTTCAGGTGCACCCGGGGGACAGCACTGCGTGGAATGGCTGGGGCTGAAAGATCACATTTTGATCCACAAACGCGTAAAAAAGAAGCCAGAAGGCATAATGCCACCTGAGCACGATGGCATTAACTCTCAAAACTCTTTCAGTGACACGGAACTGGACCGTACTGACTGCTTCCAGAAAGCTGGGTGGTGAGAGAAATCTTAAAGCTATAGCGAAAATGTGACTCTAATCAGAAAGGAGGGTGTGGGTCCGTGGCGGGGATGGGCTCACTATACCAAATGCAGCCACAGACCCCCCCCAGCATCCTCAGAGCTGCCCTGTAGAAGGGTCCAAGCCACTCAACTTCTGTACTTCGAGACAAGTAGATGGAAAAATGCCACGCAGAGGTCTGTCCCCAGCAGGCTGTAACTCCCCCAGCATCGCTGGCCTCACGCACACAGGGAGGAGGTTTGTCTTCATCCCTCCTCCCATCCTCCCTGTGGCAGCTCAGCTTTTCCCCACTGACAGAGCACGACTCTGCTCTGGTAACAGTCCTGCAAAGTTTCAAAATGCATTTTATGTAATAGAAATATTTACTGAGAGAATTGAACCCCACCCTGCAGAATCATATTGCCTTTACAACTTATTTATTTGAAATTCTTGAAATCTGTAGCAGTTTGTGCTTCCCACCCACGACACTGACAGCTGGAGGAGGAACAGGACAGACCTTGTCTGACTGCCTTGCATAACAAGGATAAAAACTTGGCGTAAGATTGCACAGACGTTGCATGCATTAATAAAAACGTATTTTTGTACATTTTTAATCTGAGTTGTCAATCATAGAATACCTGCTGTGACTGTCGTTGCTTTTTATTCACTTCTTTGAAGAACCCTTCTCTGAGGGGCACATTTTCATGGTTGCCCTGTAAAGCACAAAGTACTTGGTGACTTGGGTGACGAGCTGGGCACCAAGCTGGCAGCCAGGCAGGGGCTGTGGGTTAGGCAGGCAGGGAGAACGACTGCAACACCCTTCTCGGTGCGATCTGGTGCAAGGGAAAGGTACCACCAGCCTAACTGAAGGACAGTTCACCTCTTCAGTGTGCTTGTGCTCGATACAACTGTCATCCATACCCAGGCACTTTAATAAAAGCAAAAAATTCCACATACCCTTTTGACAGCATGGCAATTTACCCTGCATTTTTAAAAAAGCTCCTTTTCTAGATCAAGTGATACTAATAAAGTCCAGTTCATCCATGCACTTTTTATTTTTCTTTGTTGAAGTGTAATAAATCAGCATGTAACAAAGTACAGACATATAAAGGATTGGTCTACAAGAGAATTGGGAACTTTTGGCTAAAATTCTCTCTGCCGACCAAGACTTCGCAAGTGCCCGTCCCTCGAAGGAACCGCGCTTCACTGGCCTGTGACAACAGGAATCCAGAAAGACACTGGAAGGCACAAAGGGGAGGATCACACCTATTTCATGCAACAATAGGAGGATGCGGATGGTACAAGAGGGAAGTATGAATACATTGAGAGACCTCGCTGCCTTCTGAACTTTTCACAGGGCAAGGAAAAAGCCTGCCTCTCAGCAACTGCATGTCCGTGCCCATTCTGCGTGAAATCCTTTGGGCAGCAGGACCTGGGGAGGTGCCTGGGCTCAGAACGGGGGCAAGGCCCCCACCAGAGCTGCCTGCACCACATCCAGCCAGCTGCCGGCAAAAGCCTCCTCAGTGCTCAAATCAGCATTTTGGGCAGGCACCACACATGCTGCGCAGTCTGGGGGCCTGAGATACAGGTTCTGAGAGTCAAAGCCTTTCCCAGAGCTCACATTGCGTCTTCCTTTTACACGTGCAACAGGGCAAGACACACCAAAAGCAGCCAGCAAGCTCCCTTTGCTGCCTGCATCAGCCAGTGCAAGTGTATGGTGCCCTGCAGGTCATGCCTCCCACGTCCAAAAGGGCTTAGAAGGGAACTTAAGGATCTTCTTACTACACGTTTAACACCAAACTGGGTACACCAGACATTTTAGCTGCTGACAAGCAGATCTGAAGAGGTAACAATGATTTATCTTGCAGATCTGAAGAGGTAACAATGATTTATCTTGCAGATCTGAAGAGGCAACAGTGATTTATCTTGCCCTTACTCCCAGTTGTGGGCAAGTTAAGGGGTACGTTGTAACTCTACCTGGATTTTAGCTGCTACACTTAGTTGTAAAGTCATTCACGAGCTGGCACCTGGCAATCACCCACGCCAGCTAGTCCATCAGTAGCTGCATCAGACACAGGACACAGGAGAACACGTTAAAACAAACACAGCGTCCTCCAGACCCGCCCACCTACCATACATACTGTATAACAGACATATTTTTCTTATTTTATATAGCCATTTTAATTAAGAAATTTCACTTCCAATCTAACACCATTTAAAGAGATCACTTTACGTGCACCAGCTGAAGAGAATTATGTTAGACTTTCTATAACCAAGAACAAGCACTACCAGTACCTCAATTAGACTAGTGCTGCGTGCACAGACCCCAATTCTACCCTAAGCAGAGAACATGGGAATTACGGGCTTCAATAATTCCAGACAAAATCATTTTGAACCACGGAAAGGTTTACCTGGTTAAGGAACGCAGGGTGGAAAAGCTGAACCATTCTGCCTGCCAACAGTGTTTGAAAAAGTATTTACAAACAGACCAGCAATATTCTGCAACAACACAGGTAAGAAAATAAAGGTTATTAACATAGTATTTTCATCCGCAGTATTTCCTGTGCAGTGAAAAGTGAAAAAAGGAAAACACGGCTTTTGATGACAGCTATATGTATGGGTTTACATAAGGAAAATTCAATTGCATGTACACATGCTTTCAAACAGAAGCAGGTTTCAGAGTAGTCAGCTATTGTAAATTCAGCTGTAAATTCTTAAGACTGTAAATTCAAGACTGTACATTCTTAAGAATATTCTTAAAGATTATTGACTTTGAAATCATATACATTTATTAGAAGTGAATGCTTTTTCACAATTTTAGTTACAACCTACAATCAGTTTACGTTTATCTAAAGCAGATATTTTTTCTGATAAATAATATTAAACAAATCAAGTAACACAAACCAAGCTCCATCATCTATCACCACACCACACAGGACTGGCAACCCGATCTTCTCGAAGCATGGGAAAAATACTGCAGAAAAATACAAAGTATTTAAAATGGCTTTAAAGACAAAAGCCCCTCTAATAGTTCCTTCTGCAGTTCTTCCGTGTGTACATCTGCCAACAAATTCTAAAACACACTAATTATATGTAAGATTCTAAACATATCTGCAAACAAATTCTAAAACACACTAATCTATGTAAGATTTAAGTGTACAAGAACACAGCAGTGTTTTTATCCTTTGTCTCTTTGTCAAAATCTTCTTATATCCTTAGCGCAATTTTTTTTGCATATTCAATAATGGCAGCACATAGCTGCCTTCCTCGCAGTAAATAAGACAGTCAAGTAGTTTACGCACAAGATCAAGATTGGTGATAAAAAACATAGGAAGGAGTAATTTCTAAAATCAGATACAAAAGAAATCATATTTTCTCTGAATGCAATAAAAATGCGTAACCGACTTATTCCCTGCAGTCTTAGACAATAAAACAGTGCTGTACAAATATCAGAGAGCCCAAGTACATGACTATATGAACTAAAAGTTGCTGATTCTTTCCAGGTGTAAGTTCAACAGCAAGAGCAGTGAGGGGGGGAAATGTTACTGGATTTCATTACATCTTTAAATGCAAATTAGTTTTGTTTCCTTTTTACCTGCACCCTATAGCACAGCTAGAAGCATAGGCAAAAACACTACTACAGGAAAAAAAATCAGAAAATAACTTATGGGTTTGAAACATTGTCTGTTTTTCTAGAAGACAGTCATATTTTGTATGTAAGCATGCATCCCCTTTCCTTTTTCCTTACACGTAAGACCCACTAAGCCGAAGGCTCCCTCTATAGATCTGAAACACACAGGGAACAGCAAACTATATTTTAAGACCTGAACCATCATTCTCTAAAGGGTTATTTAAAACAGCAAACTCCACCAGCAGGCTCTGGGTGCTTCTTCAAGGAAGCGTTAGCAAATGTCACTGAGTCACCACACCAGCCGCATCGGGTACCATAAAAGCAGGAAAGCAGCCACCACGCTGCTCACAGCACCGCAGCCCGGCGGGGGCTGCAGGGCAGGCGGAGCCCCCCCAGCCGCCCCCCGGCTGCGGCAGCTCCCCTCGGGCAGGCTGCACAGAGCCTGGGCTGGGGGGGCTGGGCAGGAGGAGCCCCCCCAGGCTGCCCGGCACCCTCCCGGCACAGCAGCTCTCCCTCACGGGCAGATGGAAATTCATATCGATATTTGGGGCTGCCAGGGCACAAGTGATATGGAAAAAGAATATCCTGTTGGTCCCTGCAGAAGGAAATCACAATGCTAATTAAAACAGCAAAATTTGTTACAACAAATTAACACCAAAGCTTTACCTGTGGCAGACTCCTACCTTGAGTCTCTAGAAGACAGTACTGCTTTAACAGGTAACGTGAGTAAGCACACATGCCGCTATGTGTAGCATTACAGCTTTCTACGAGCAAACGTAACGTAAGGTGCTCTTCTGATATACATATATATGTGTAACAGAGGGAAAAGTTTTATGTTTTCCAGTGGTTGGGCATTCATAATATTTCCCATGTGAATTTTTTTGTTCTGCAGTAAGAGCTGAGATCACCCAACAGTTTCGCCTTAGAGCTGGGGAAAAAATATTGTCTCTTCTGCCAGCCCCTTGTCTTTGCAAGCTCTACCCTTCCACGCTCACTGGAGCTGCCCAGCACCACCCAAAAGGTCTCTTCTGGGTGGCGATGGGGAACAGAGGAGAAACAGAGGAGAAACAGAGGTAGGTTTTCTATCCCACCTCCTCATGTCCTCTCAGTGGTCTTGCAGATAAAACCACAAAGTACCTCGTGGTGTGTATTTTCTATATTCTCCCCTCCAAACAGAAGGGTGCCTATGGTTGATAGCTGAGATGCGAGTCTGTATTGGTGGAGAGCAGGACATATTCTTGTTAAGCTGGCAGATCAGTTTCTCTGCAGCTGAGATGATGGAGGTAGAGACACTATCTTCGTAGTCTGGGAGCTGATGAATCGCTCCATCCGCTGTTGGTGGTGCAGTGTCTGACCAACCCATTACTGCCAATGAATTGGCATGTGCTGATGGTGTGCTCTGTATCAATTTCCACCACATCAGTCGTGTGCACTGGACTTCATCAGGATCAGGGTGATCTCACAAGCCCCACTGTGTCAGAAACCAAGTTAAAATAACTGTCAGCTGAAGGCCTGGCAGGATTAGGAGTTCAGAAATGAGTTGGGTTGCTCCAGCTTATGGGGAATTGCTGGCTGCAGCCACCGAAGCGTGATCGCCGCCCACTGCGCAGCCAAGCCCAGGAGAGCCAACAAAGGACCAAACGGGCACAGAGATGCTTTGGAAAGCAAACATCTTGGATTATTGTTTTAAAGCATCTCATAGCAGCAGCAGCAGCAGCAAACACAGAAAACATTTTTATCCAAACAAAAAAATGTGCCCTAAATTTAAGCTCCTTGTTGGTGGATGCTTATATGGATGCTTATGCTGGAGCTGCTGTGTAGCATAGCAAACAAACTTAAAATAAAATTTGACCCAAAAAAACACAAAAGAAGAGAGCCTTGCATGAAAACCTGATCAGTACATTGACAAGAACAAACATTAATTAAAGTCTCCTTGCACCGTCTTCCAGACAGCTGTAGAATCCATATTGAAATGGACAATTCGCAATCATTTTGGCTTTCCAATTTAGAGACTACGCTGCCAAAAGCCGTTAGCAGCAATCTTTATATAATATGGTCAGGATCCAACCTTCCATGCAATCGTATGCTGTAACAAAATTTAGATACTTATTTAGAAGATATTATCCTCAAGGTCCCGCCGCATACTTGCACTCTCCGCTCCTTCCCAGTCCGCAGCAGAGACAATAGCTCTGATAAACAATCAGCCCTGCTCACCTGTTGGGGCCCCGAGGATGACAATAAATCAGAAGAAATCTTTGCAAAAGCCACATTTAAGCCACAAACGCTTCACTGTGGGATGCAGGGGGAAGTTCTGGTGGCAAAAAATTTTTTCATTTAAGAAAAAGCACGCCAGTGCAAAAGAAGCGCTAAAAACCAGGACACAATTAAAGATGACAATGACAAGCCTGTCCCAAACTCTACATACGCCTGAACCCACATATCACTATCAGATTGCTGCTGTCAGCTTCGCTCTGACCCAAAGCAGCTATTCTAATGCTATTAAATACTAGAAAAAAATATATCATTGCCACATGCTGTCCACTAGTGACATTTCACGTCACTATGGTATTTCATAGCTATATCCCCAACACCCGGCTCTTGTAGAAAGTATTAGCTAATGCAGTAGTAGCTCCCCAAACAGCATTTGCAGAGGAAGGTGGCTAACTGTCCCACAGTGGGACCTCTGCGTGGTCTGATCTTCAAGGAGAAACCCACCACAGAGCTGGGCCGGACCAGGTGGCCCCTGGGGACCCCCTTCCTTCCCCAGGAATGGATTCAAGGGTGTTCATGAACACAGCTGACCATATGATTGCTCTCTGAAAATATGTAAATAACTCTCTGAAACAGAGTAAGAAGCAAGAGGGAAACAACAAAAGCGGGCAGCATCAGTGCAGAACTTAGGCGCAGCTCAATAGAGTAGACAACTGCCAGAATTAAAACACGACATATTTAATTTGCATTTTGCACAGAAATTAAAAAGTTGGCTTATAGCCAACATCTTTAAACATACTTACAAAAAAATGAAGAATTATTTGAGAACCCCCAGCCCCCCACACACCCCAATCATGGCTATCTCCATAAGCATAAGACCACGCTCAATTACATTTCTTGATGACGACAGCAGCCTTTGATTTGTCAGGTTTGCCCATCACCTGAAGCAGCTGGTCACCAAGAAATCCCTCTCCCTTTAGAGTCACCCACAAACACTTCTGCAAACCCAGATTTTGGACAAGGTGACGGCCCTGTGGGTTGCTGCTACCCCCTGAAAACGCGCAGCCGGCAGAAGGCAGCGGTGGTGGGACAGGCTGTTCTGCTCTCCGCGCTGCCCAGGCTGTGAGCACACCCAGCGGGAAGCAGTGTACCAGCAGGAAAAGGTGGAAATTTGACTAAAATTTTTAATTGTTGGCATCATTAAAAAAGTTGCCTCTAACAGACTTTTCCATCGTGCACTAGGAAGAACAGCAAAGCTGCTGCACAGTGCCAAACGCAAGCAGGTGTACAGATAACATTTGGTACTGTCAAACCGATTTCATTTTCCATTACACACCACACAGATTGCCAGGACACTTGAACAAGATGGAAAAAAATAAGCAAAAACCACTTTGCAGCAATGCAGGTTGAAATTTTCTCTTTATAAAGAGGCCTCCACAGCAAGGGGTAGGGGTAGCAAACACTGAAGTCAAAGTCAAATGAAACACTAAAAAAAGTTAGTAAAAGCCTTTTTAAACTGACTAAAAAGATGGCAGGATGGCCAACGGGGAAGCGTTGGCTTGTTTCAAACAGATTACTGAGACATTTCAAGTTTCCCCATTATTTCATTCTGCAGGCTTATGCTACTGCAATTAAAAAGCTTTTTTTTGAGTGACTATAGAGAGCATCACTTTGGAGATGGACAGGGCTCTTTTCAGGTGTAGGACCTGATCAGAGAAGGCGCCTACTTTTCCCATGTGCCTCTACCTCTGCCCACATTCAGCTTATTTCTCATGCCCAACATCAGATGAACACATCGATTTTAGTTCTTTTGTTCCTCCCCATTTGCAAGACTACGTAGCAGATCAGAAAATGCCCACCATTAAATCAGATGCTTTCTTTTAAACATTTAATCATCTGTACTCTCAGGGACTTTTGTTCCCAAAATAAGCTTGGACCTTGCCTTACAATGAATTTGGAACAGGACTCATGGCAAAGGAACTCCAGAAGATCAAGCTAACGCAACCCAAGCAGACCTTCCTGGTACGTGATAGCCCATTTTTGAAACACTGATGCTCTGATTTTACATCTTTAAGTGATAAATCTTAACTTCCATAAAAGACTCGGCGACAACCAAAGACTTTGACATTGACTGTCATAATAAAACAACATCCTAGGAAGTAAATAAAACTAACAATAAGATTAAGTTCATTTTTATGCAACAGTATTACGGATGGACGGTAAAGCCTACTTTCTGTGACCCACTAAACCAAAATTTAACTGTTCATAATACCATTGATTCTCTTACGCTGATAATACTCAGTTCAGCCATGTAAGTTCAAATCAGGACCATCAGAAACAAGGAAATATATTTTCATCAGAAGCCTGATGAACAACATTCTTCTGTGTGGCAAAACTCCACTGGCCCTGATTTTCAAGCTTAAATTCACAGAAACCAGTTACCTGCAGAGACAACTCCTTGGAGCACAACAAATGGATGCCTTTCTCAATGCATTACGAAGTTTCCCTAAGAAATAAACTCCAGAAGTGAAATTAAGGTACATAAGACTTAATATATTTGGGAGGGGGGTGGGGGGAAGAGAGAGAGAGAAAAAAACAAATCCTCAGTATACAGGAAGATTCTCACAGAATTAATTTGCCTTCCTGAAGGAGAGGCCACACTTTGGCACAGAGCAAGCTGCCTTTCCACAACTATTTCCAAATATATCATTTCAGGGGTCTGGTTCTGACTTTTCCATCACACTTGACATTCACTTGAAAGGCTGTCTTTGTTTTTCCTCAGCTAAAACACCCTTCGTGCTGAAAGGTGCCCCGAAGTGAAAGAAACTACCTTCGGGAAGAGGGAGCGTGCCCAGGCACTGTAAGGTTTCCCCTCCTACTGCTAACGCTGTTTGTGAATTACATGTAGCTCTATTGCCCTTTAAGCTTTATCCCTGCGCTGTTATCTTTAGCTTCATTAGTCTCTTTAGAACACATTTCAGACAGGCTTCAAAGCTTTCCTGTGTGGAAAATAAAATTTTCAGGTAACTCGGACTGCTATTTTTTTCTGATTTTTCTCACACCTTGCTCCCCACCCCCCTCCACCCCACTTTTATTTCCTATATCTAAAGACTTCAAAGGTTCATAACTGTTGGTTGAGAGGGCTGGATGCTACCACACAGATGTCATTACTCTCTTTGTTTTTTAACATTTCTCTTGAGAGATTTTTTTCCCAACTTTAATCCTCTCTTATGACTTCAGGATTTGTTTTTCAACCAATAGTGCAGAGTACATTTTTATTTCTAGCACTTGCTAGTAATGAAATACGGATTATTTGTCTTAAATCCATGAATTCATCAGCTATACAGCAGTAGGATCAAGCAACAAGCATTACTGATCTATGTTTCATTGCATGATTTTTATGAAATAAAACAAGCATATGAAAACAGTAAAGCAGGATATGGAATTATTTAGCACAAAATCCCTGATTAGCTTTGTCAAAGTCAGTAATTACTCACTTGCATCAAATTTTAACCAGGATTCTAGCAAAAAGCAAATCAAGTGGAAAAAGTCCAAGATTTACCATACAAGACCTGCAAACACACAAATTATCCATCTCAGAGTGAGAATTCCCCTGTGCATAACTCACACACGGAGACGTAAGCTATCCAAGGTGGATCTCTTCTTTTTTTCTTGAACTGTCACATACTTTTGTTTGTATTTCACCATAACTTTGCTACAACTGCCTTGCATCCTTCCTTTGGCACTGGGTTTAGGATGTGCTGCTTCTCACGGCACCCAACACTTCGGCTCTTACCCTCCTGAGCTGACAGAGAAGTAGGGATTCAACTGATTTCCCCAGAACTGGAATTTGTCAGGCTCCTGAACACCCCAGAAGGGTCTCGGGAAGGGACACCTCCCGACACCGATGCTCGAAGGGAGATTGAGTCCCCCCGAAGATGACACTGCATTTCCAGAGGCATTCCCCTTCTTTTTCTTCTGACAGCTGTCGCACGAAGCGCTCCCTAGAAATAACACTGTATTCATTCTCAGCTTTAAACTTTTTCCAGGAAAAAGTGTTAGACATGCTCTTGTTCCTTTTCCCTACACCGGACTGATCTGAATCCAGCCTGCTCTTGGTCTGATGTTTTCCCATGGTGAAAGTGCAAGTGGAAGCAGAACACAATCATGATAATGTGCCATGATAATATAGCATGCAGCATAAAACACAATCCCACAGCTTATAAAGCAAAATACACTGCCATAAAATTTAAATAAATTTTCCATAAAAAGTGAAAATTAAGTAAAATTATTCAGAGGAAGAAATAAGCTACAAAGAATATGTTTGGAACAAGGGTCAAAGTTCCCTATAGCTCTTTTCAAAAGAGACTAGTATTATGTGCTGGATATGTCAGACATCCCTGGGACTCCTTGTAAAGAAAAAAATAAACCAAATCCACACTTGCTGCAACATCAAAACTGTATTTTTAACAAACAAAATCAGTTCAGTTCTTGACTAACTTA
This sequence comes from Falco cherrug, assembly GCF_023634085.1. Classification (NCBI taxonomy): domain Eukaryota; kingdom Metazoa; phylum Chordata; class Aves; order Falconiformes; family Falconidae; genus Falco; species Falco cherrug. Next base: position 42,112,087 of record NC_073704.1, on the reverse strand, counting down.
TGAACCTCTAATAGAAAAAAAAGGTAAGTCCTTCTGTATAACTTAAAGCGCATCTGTCGGGAAATCATCAGGCACACCAGCAAACCAAAACCATAACCAGCTTCATGTAGAATGAACCTGGTTTGTTTTGTGGTTTGTTTTTTTTTTTAACATCCAGAGAGATTTCTTTAACTCAATGTTTAGAAGCCAGTAGTTCTAATCTATTCAGAAACTAAGGCCGCAGTTGCTAAGGCAACACTGCCTTTTAGACCTGCTTGCTCTTTGCTTAATATGCCAACATTTGAAAATATTTTACCAGTGCATATGAAGCAGGAGAGAATTCTAAATGGCACTTGGAAATCTGAAAAAAAAAACCAACCCCAAAACACAAAAAACAACAAAAAAACCCTCCTCTCACAAATGCTTTTTCCTTAACGAGCTGCTCCTGTTCTGTTTTATTAACTGAATCCCAAGACAGACAAGCTGGAAGCTTCATTAATATTTCCTTTTACATTCCCAGTCTTAAGGCATATTCTGTGTACAAGCCCTCACCCTGCTGGCCACAGCCCAGACTGTCTGCCCTGGAAACGCTGCGTTTTCAAACAATAACCACCCATACATCAAGTGACAGGTGCCTGGAAAACATTTGAGAGTAATTTTGTGTTTAGTTTATACATAGAAAGCATAAATTCATTTCCAAGAGAAAAAAGAAGACACCATTGTGTATTTAAACATAACTAATTAGTGCTGTTATTCCATTGTAAAAGCATCTTAGCCACTCCCTCACCTCTCCATCTTCGTACAAATTCTGTATTTCAAAATCCAGATGTGCTTCTGGCAGGGGACATTTCTGCAGGGCCAGAAAGGAAGGAAGGGGGAAAGATACACACTCTATTCAAAACATAGGCACGTCAAAAAGTCCAAAACTTCAGGGGAAAGAAATTACTTGATTTAGACTTATTGTAGGCAGGAATATTAAAAAAAAAAAAAAAAAAAAAAAAAAAGAAAAAAAGAGACTGTAAATAGCAAAATTATAGTTCCGGATAACAAACAAATCTGACTTCGTGTTGAAGCTATGCTCCCTGTGCGGAACCAAACGCTGGGAAATGCAGCTTTTCTGAACACAAGTACAACATCAGCCACATTGCTCCGTAGTTAACAACCAGTGTTTTGAAACCATTCCAGGTTAGGGGGGGTCCTGCGGCAAACTGAGGTGCTCGTGCCATGCAAGTCCGAGCCTGAGCCTGCCAGGCAGGGAGGGGAATGCCAGGGGACAGGGGCTGCGGTGGCCACGGGGAGAGGGTCGCGGCTCGGGGAAGCGAAAGCATGCAAAACGAGGGTGGAGCGCTTGCCCAAGAGGAGATATTTCAGGTGTCCTCACTAGGGAAGACATGCCCGAGAAATGAGGAATTGTGCCTACAGCTTATAGTAACCAGCACCTAAACCCATTGTAAGTCACAAGGCTAAAGAGCGGCCTGGGGAAGGCTGGGCAAAGGCGCGAAAAGGCAAAGCATCCGCTTTCAGACTTAGAACAGGAGAGGTGAGCAGATCCTCTTTAGGTAAGACAACGTTTCAGATTAAAAGTGATGCTTTAGTAGCACCATCAATTCTAGACAGAAAACATGATATTTAAAAATTTTGTTTCACCATGGCAGAAAAATCTGATTAAGTAAAGGTCTTTTAATGTCTACGCCTTTAGAGACCGTTAATGTGGAGTCTGCCAGAGGTGCAAGGATTATGGTTTATACTTTTAACTCCGATTTCAAGATACGTATGGATTTTGTAAAACAGTGAGTGAGAAGCTATGTCACACATTGGTATCCCTGTGTTGAAGTGGCAGAACTGGCCTGGTGCGGCACTGGGAACAGCAAAAGCACCGGCTGTTCAGTTTTCATATTGTTACACCGCCTGGCTGAGCTTCACCCTGTTCCTAACAAATGTGAGGCACTTCTGAAGCAATGTCTACAAATGGGGTAAAGCTGGCTTTCTTCTCTAGCACTGAAGGGTAATACCAAATTCAACAGAACACATTAAGACATCAGAGATACCAAATAAATTCCTCATCAGAATATCTTTATTTCATGCACTGAACAATGTAATAATCATGTGTCACGCCTGCCTTCAACAGCATGCACAAACTAAGAGTTGAATAGAAATTAGACAAGATGATTGCATTTTTAATCTCTTATCTGCAACTCCAGTGGATATTCACAAAGAACTTTTCCTTGATCCCACAATCCAAGAAAGATTAAAAGGCAAAGGGTACGACTCTGTTGCTTCCATCCTCACAGCACCGTAAGACTGCACGGGCTCACCCTGCCTCTTATTAGCGTCAGAGCCGTGCTAACGAGCACAGCTCCCCATCTGGGGGGGCTCGAAGCTCGCTGGTTCAGCATCTTCACTAAACCAGCTCATGTTTGACTGCAGAAAAGCGGTTTCAATGTCTGTACCCTCAAAATGCAATATTAATAGTGTTTGATAATAATGGAGGTGGGTGGAAATCAGATAATATTAGGCACAAAAATAAAATCCACATCCCTGGCTACCTACTCTCTTCAAATGGGAAGACAATATAACATGATATACAGTGCAATGCTAGTAACAGGAAAAATTGCCAGGTTTGCAATTATAGGAAGTACTCTCCAGTTACAGTGGTTAGTAGCAACAGAAAGATAAACATGACAGCACTCTGACAAATAAATGCGAAGGGAGCAGGTCTGCGTGCTTTTTTCTTTAGGTTCCCCAGAAGTTATTACCTCAAGTTTTTGACTACAGCTGTTGAATTTTAACTTTTTTTAGCAGTTTTAAAAAATTATTTTTATATATTTAACAGTGATGTTAGAAGTTATTTTTTATCTCAGTTAAAATTGCGTACAAAAACCAGTCTTTATGCATGACAGCGTCAATAGCACAAGTTTTTAAATTTCAAATCCTCGCCCTCCAGCTTGAGTTTATGATAATTTTTTAAATTAATTTTTAAGCTGTGTCACTACTAGAATTCAACCCGAGAAGCTGCTGCCTTTGCAAAGCGAAGTGTCCAGCAGCCACTTCTTTAGCGCTGCATCTCACCACTCTGTACAAGTTCTGTACCAGCATGTTACTCGTTCAGATCATTTAAGATCACAAGCAGATCAACCAAAGCCATGCCAGCACCGAGCACAGCAGAGATTACTCCCTGGATCTCCTCCACCACACTCCTGTGAATTTCAAGACGGCATTTGCCTGTTCTGCAGCAGCACGATGCTGTTAACTCAAGTTTAGCTCATAAAGTACTCAGACTCAACGGCCCTCTCCCACAATACTGCTGCATCAGCTGTTTCCACAGCCAGACTTCAGCGAACAACCTGCAGCACAGCTAGATTTGGTGTTGCAATTAAGTGTCACAAAACAAAATTATAAATTATTTGGAATTTTTCTGGCTTTACCACCCCTCCAGCCCTACTCCCTCTCTATTCAAATATCTATCCCGCTGACTAAATTAACAGGCAGTAATTTTAGTATGAAGGTCATATGATATTTCTTACATATGCAGTTTCACCTGTAAATTCATACTAGACTCCTTTTGTTTTCTCCAGAACCACAGCATTTTGCCTAAATTTAATGACTCCATCATATTTTAAACAATATACATTTTGGCAATAATCACAGCACCTAAATCGATGACACCATAATAATAATGGCCATATGTATTAACTGCTGGGCTTTAACAATTATTTAGTTACTTTCCAGCTTACACATACATATACACTGCAGTTACTGCTGCTGTAATACAGATCAACATTAGTTCCTTCCATTTCTCTCAGGGAAAAAAAAAAGAGAAAAAATAATACTAAAAACCTCTCTCAATGCTTCCAGTGATTCTGGCAGCCCAGATGGACAACTCTACGTTATGTCAAATCAACATGGCTGGTTTCTTTCGAGACCCCTTCTCAGTGGTTTGTGAATTGAACTGTCTGGTGAATATATTGCATCAGTGTAAACAGCAAAAGAAGAAATCCACCCACTGACCCTCTGCAGAGGCCAATAATGAGAACACAGAACAGCTGTAACACAGTTGGTTCTGTCCAAAGAAACTGCTCAGCTCTGCAAGATGTTTTTAAACAAGAGATTAGGTAAATTCTTCACTCCAGGCAAAACTCTTACCTCCACTGTCTCTAGGATATTGTTCACAGTTCTTATATGCATCCATCCCTCTTGTAAATTTTGAGTAGAAGCCGGTTCGTTTTTTTACAGGGAGTTCTTCTAACTTTCACAAAACCATTGAGAACAGGCAATTGTTGCCTTCACTAAGGGTACAGCATGAGTTCAACCCTTCCTAGAAAACAGAGAAATCACCCAGGAACTCACTCACAGACACAAATCTGTAAAACCTGAACTTTGTTTCCAGTGCTCACAGCACTGCTTGCTCCTCCATTTAAAAAAATAGATTTATAATCATGAAACCACCTCTGAAACTGTTTTTCCCAGAACTTTAAACTCAAACACCTTCTTTACTGAAGACGGTGCATTAACACAGTGGAGCTTTCCCTGTTGAAAGCAGGAGGTGGTTTCGTCTGTTTTGGTAGTGACAGCCTCAGTGCTGACAAACAGCACGGTCACACCCACAGCAGAACCCACACTCCTCGCCATAGCTTACTGTACCGACGCCTTATTTCCTCTGGGCACATCTTTGAGAGAATGCTCGTTATCAACAGTTACAAAGCTACATTTCCAATGCTTTTCTGACACAGTAAAGTAGCCTTTTATTCACCTTTAAATCACCCGGACAATGCAGGTGAGCAGGATTGATGAATTCTCCAGTAAGACCCAGGAGTTCGCAGATGGTGACAATTCCTTCACGTGGCTGATACCAGAGGACACCTCTTGCCAAGCGGTGTGCTGCTGCCGCTGGCTTCGCGTCCTGCAGCACAAAGCTGCACAAACACTGCTTGCACAGAACCCAGCTAGAAAAGCTTATCTTGGTCAGTTTGGAAAATGCAAGCAGTTTCCAAAATAATCACTTCAAATTTAAGTTTGCTGAAGCGATAGCGATTGAAATAGGTGAGTTTTGCATTTGAAGCCATGTTCAAGCCTAAGAAGCAAGTCGTAAATCATGCAGCAGGAAATGCCAAGCTGTTAGGAAAAGATGCCAATTTTATGAACTGATGAGGATAAACTGATCTTTAGTATGACAAAAATCAGATCTTAATATCCTGCCCACAAGCCGCCCTGTTTTATCACATGGTGACACCTGTACAAAACTTCAACACGGTAAAAACACATAGTAAAGCAAAAGCACTGTTACAAATCAACAAGTCTACCTTTCTGCGTTATTACTCCTGTTTTTTGATTTCCTCTTTTAGTCCTGTAAAAGTTAACATCAACGTGAGCAAATTCAGCATGTTTCTTCATAAAAGGATAACTAAGACTCATCAAAAACACACTGGAAGTTTAAAGGAAGGCATGTGGTTCAAGTATCATTTGCCTATGCTTTTGTCTCCTCGAAAACACAAATCTGAAAATTCACTTACTAGGAGTAACTTTTTTGTAATACACCTATAAGAGCCAGCTGAAAGCATCAAGAGAATGCTTATCTACAGTAATACGAGAGCCACACACACTATTCTGCTCTCTTCAGCTCTTATTGGACAACCAGTTACGAATTTAATACTTTATTAATACTTTATTCAGACGATGTCACCCAAGCCCAGTGACATTAGACACAAGTATACTTTCAGCCTGGATATAATATTTCATATTTACAAAGTTTAAAATTAACCTGTTTCACACAAAATAAATTAAGCTTTGATCCTTATTAAGGGGTAACGATTGACTTGACAGGTACATTTGGTATAGAGGGAAACCAGTGGCAGAACTAGAAATGGTTTCTATCGACAAATTCCAAGTTCTCCCACACACACATCGCTAAAGTAGGATGATCCTATTGTAGGGTCACACAGGTCATAACTTCACATGTTTGTAGGACCACAACTTACATAAAACCTATTAGTCATCATACAGAACTTAAGACTACTATAAACCAGACTTATTAAGTGACAGGAGTAAGACACCTGTACCATGATGCTATCCCACTTAGAAGGCAGCATCTTACCTGCGGTATCAAAAAAAAAAACCCAACCAACCAACCCCCAAAGCAAAATGACCTCACACACTAGTACATCTGAAGGTCCGCATTCACAACAGATTTTAAAAACTTACAAAAATATTTATGTTGTGCTCGCCTCCATATAAGTTACTGAGACACAAAACATTGACACTATATATACATATTGCACATACTGTACAATTTTTACCTTGATATAAGTTAACTCCTTCCTCCACACCAGAAACTTTTCAGCAGGTGTGTATACGCTTGTAAAAAGCTAGCTACGTATCACATACAACAACAACAAAAAAACCCCCACACCAGTTTGGCACATTTTTTACCATTTTATTGAAAACCGAGAGTTACATTTCACACTTAATTTCAGTTGAAGTTACTGTGAGTTTTTAACATTGGGTCAATTTTCAGCTTGCCTTTTCCAGGCCTTTTTCCACTGTTCTCTTCCTATTTCCAGCACTGAATCTGACCACAAATTATGAAGGGACCAAGCCAGTTACTGCTGCTGGACTGAAGTAGTAAGGCAGGTTCTCAACTGAAGCAGAGCAGAGTGTAGGCCAGCAGACACAAAGCAGCAGTGTGAAGTTGATGTTTTAAGATAAGTCTGTTCTTTCAACACGAGCTCTATCAAGCCCAGTTTATCTAAATAAAACACAAGGAGGGCTTTATTGATTACTCTGAAACCTTATCAATGTCCATTACATAATCCGTAACAGTATTTTCTAAACCTTCTTCCTGATAAAATGTGGATTTAATAAAAACACTGCACTGAACCCATGAAAACACCACACGTTTGCAAGATCACACCTTGCCCAATTGAGCCTCTCCTACTCAACTCTCATTTGAGCAGCAGAACGGGATTCTTCAAGAGAATAAAATCTCTCAGATTTTCCCACAAGTCTCCTTGGAAAAGGTCAAAGGCTTCAGTGAAAAAAAAACAACTTAAACTTGTTGGAGGACAAGATTTGTAACGACTGCCTACCCCAGCATCAGCACCTCGCCTTGCCCTAAGCAAACAGCAATTATAACTGAAGGCAGGACACCATTCTCCTCTGAGCTCCTTTCAGGGCTGCCCACGCAGGGTTTCTCCAGGGTGACAAGGCCCCCCACGACCCGTGGGGGTCTCAGCCCAGCGGGCCGCAGGAACCCCCCTTCAGACAGCGTTACCCGCCCCTCGGGCCGAGCCCAACTCCCCCGCGGGCCCACGGCAAGCACAGCGGGCCTGCCTCCCGGCCGAGCAGCCCGCCCTCGGCCCCGGCTCAACGGCGGGAAGAGCAGCCGGGAGGCCCTAAGGCGCCTCCTCCCGCCCGAGGGGCCGCCCCCGCCATGGCCGCCCACTTCCTCCTCAGGAGGCGCCTACCACCGCGCGCCCGGGGGAGAGGGGGGGGGGGGGGGGGTGTTGCCGCCCAACCGCGCGCCTTCAGCAGCACTGTTCGGCACGTACCAAGCCAGACCGGCGCGGGGGGGTGGCGGGCAATGAGGGCGAGCCTCCGGGCGGGCGCCTACCACCTGCCGCATGGCGGAGGGGAGAGCGGCCACCACCTCCCGGTTTGCTTGAACGGGCGGCGAAGAAGGCGCTGGGCGCCTCCCCCCCGTCCTTCAGGCGCTCCTGGTGCCGCCCGACTCCCAGCGCCCCGCCCCCGGCCCACGTGAGCCCTTTCCCAGCATCCCCTCCGCTCGGCCCCCGCCGCAGCCACTTCCCCCAGCTCCAGCTCCGTGGCCCGCGGGGCCTGCGCCCGGTCCCTCGCCGGCAGCAGGCCGCTCTCTCTGGGAGGCGCCTCTTCGAGCTGCCGCTGCGCGTCCACTCCGGCGAGCCGCCTTCTCTCCGCAGCTCCCGCCGCCTTCCCGGCGCGGGGCCTCTCCATCCGCCTGGCCGCGAGCGGCTCCGGGCGCCGACGCTAAAGGAGGCGGAAAAGAGCTCCTCGCGGCTGGGCCGGCGGCCACGATGTCAGGTGGGGACTCGGCGGCGGCGGCAGCGACCGCCTCCCCGCAGCCGCTCCCGTTCTCCTTGCCGAAGCCCCCTCCCCTCATGCAGCTGACGCCGGGGGACGCCGTCCGCCCCGTCGCTTCCGCCGCGGACCAATCGCCGAAGAGCACCCGACTGGCGGGCCGCCCGGATTGGCCGGCCGGGAAGCCAGTCAGCCTGCTGGCCCCGCTACTCCCGCCCCGCGGGGAGCCCGAGCCGCTCATGCCCTTTGGCCCCACGTCGCGGCAGCCACTCAGAGGGCGGCTTCTTGGCAGGTGCAGCGGGGGGAGCCTGCTGAGCCCCTCGATGCGGCCCGGCGGCGTCGACCGCGGCTCCCTCATGGTGAGTGGGGGGCGGCGGGTGGGCCGGGCCGCGCCCGCACGGCCTCGGCGGGGTTGGCGGCACTCGGCGGTGCCCCGCGCCTTGGCCGCGGCCCTTTGTAGCGGGCCTGGCTTTGTCGGCTGTTCAGGCAGAGCTGCGAGGGCGCTGGGCCCTGGCGGGCGGCCGCCTCCGGGGGCGGCGCTTTGCTGGCGAGCCCCGCGAGTGGGGGGTGGCTGAGGGGAATGCAGGCTGGGACGGGGCCGGTCCCGCCGAGAGAGCCCCTGCCACAGCGACCCGCAGGGAGGGGGGCGGGCAGGTGGCAGAGGGCGCTTGGTTAGCAGGTCCCTCAGAAAGGGAAAGAAAGTGCTGTTACACGCGGAGGAGCGTCTGAGGTGGTTTTGAGGAAACGCTGCTGTTCTACCCTGAGTTACTGGACAGCATCTGCGAGTCACTGAACAGGCACGCTGTCACAGAGTCTCTGGTGAGACTCAGGGATGTGGCAGGGGGTCAGGTGTTACGTTCAGAAGTTTCAAACCTTCCTAGTTGTTTGTGATTTCTTAGCATGAGCCACCTGCTCCTGGCTTCAGAGAGCCTTCTGGTACAAAAAAAAAAAGCCTAGAAAAATTGGTTTTAAACACATCAAGAAGTGTTGTTACTTTTTTTTTTTTCTCTGAAGGACCCTTCTTAACTGATACTTTGCTTAAGAATAGTTTTCATATTAATAAACTAATGCTGTTTTCTGACATATATCTCTGTATATGCATATTTAAGTTACAAGTTCTTAAAAGTAGAATGCTTTCCAGAGTTTATCTTACGGTACTTGTAGAATTGTTGCTTTTGTCTGCAATAGAAAGCTCTTACTGTGTTAAATCATTGTAAGTCGGTTAAAACAAAATGGGAAAAAGTGTTCTTGCCCATTTTTGTACTAACAGTGTGGCTACACCAAGGATGAGAACAGAACAGGATTCAGACTTTTAGGAAGGTACAGAAACAGGGGTGGTAGGCAGTGTAGAAGCTATTTCAGACTTGGGCATCAGGAGTAGAAGATACTCTATCTGATTGACTTCTGCGTGGGTTGCTTGCATTAATCGTAATTGTTTGGAAGAGCATGCAGAAATAGTTGTGTTCCTAAATTTTGTATATTTTTTTGTGACAAACCATAAAATGAAAGATGATGATGGTGTGGTTCTTTATCATTTGGATGTAGGTTTTGAAATTCTAAATGCATTTGTTAATTATGATTGGCTCTGGAGGACCTGGAGCAATGAATGATCTTCCTTTTTTGCAGTATCGATCTGAAATTGCCCAAATAATTTTCATTCAGTGTTGAGCGCTGCGTTGTTATTATTGCTTTTGTGGGGGATGTAGGTTGCTGGTTTCATGCTGATTTTTCTCATTTGTTGCTGTCTTTCAGATGGGCCACCCAGGTATGCCACATTACCCTCCCATGGGAATGCACCCTATGGGTCAGAGACCACCAAATATGCCACCAGTTCCACACGGTATGATGCCTCAGATGATGCCCCCCATGGGAGGACCACCAATGGGGCAGGTAAGGCAGTTTCACAAATGTTTTTTTCTTTTTCTTGATGTCAGGTAATCCCTAAGGTAGGTAAGTCTCATGTGCTAGCTTGCAAATGGTGAGGACAATAATTTGAGGTATTTTGTGCTGCAGTTCCTACCCATGCAGAAACTCTTCTCATTTGTAACAGGTAATTGATACGCCTCATGCGTAACTTTAACTGTAAATAGCTGTGGGTATGAATCCATAATTCGTTTTTCATTAAAGCTTTTTGGTAGTTTTCTTCAGATTTTGATGAAGTAAGGTTGCCTTACTAATACATACTAGAAACATAAAGTAGTGGTTCTTTTGAAAAGCAGAGAGCTTTATGTTTCTTTAATTCTTGGCTAACTTACGTCTACACAGTTTAAAATTATAGGGAGATGCAAGGGAAGAAATAATGATGTTTTGAATTTTTGCAAAATCTCTTCTTGAATCCTAAGGTGTGGTTTCTAATTCTGTGCGTGTACAGTTGTTGCTAGTGTCATGTGATTGAAAAGTAAACTTGGGCATCTAGATTGACAGGTGTGAACCTGGGTCAGCAGGTAGAGTAGCTAGAATCACATCCATGCTTTTTACAAATTTAAAGCTTTTCTTTTCAATAATCAGAGATCCTTTCCTGTGTGGCTTCTGATTAAATTCTGAACTTCTCTTTCTGGATATAATAAATGTTCTAGTGATACTGCTTGTGATGATGGTTTACACAAGTAGCAACTGAGTGTCATCAACTAGGCCAGAGCAGACAGAGGATTAACCCTTGAGAATAGCCCGCAGGTCATGCTGGCAGCTCAGCGTCTTCCTTTGCAGTACCTTGGATAGAGCATGTGTCTTTAGTTTGTAACTGGTATAGAAAGGCTTGGTAGGAATCTCTTCAGCATGGTTTTGCAGCCTATTAGAACTTCTGGTGTAAAAATAATGCAGTTTTAAAAGATGAGGAGGATCTGACCATTAGCATGATAGCTAATAGCATGAGCTCGTGTGTGTGTTCATTAGAAACTCAAGTAGCAATTGTTTTATTCCTCAGCCTAACAGTTCTTTTGTATCTGCTGTTCCACTGTTCTCACTCATATATTGAGTATTTCAATTTATAGTATTCTAGTGAGCAATATGGAGAACTTGGGAATTCTTGGTAGATGTAGAGCAAGAAGCTAGAGATGGCACAGCAGAGAGAGCACTAGAGGGTTGGTTAGCCTACAGCCTTGAGGAGGACAGGACAGTGATATTCCCACAGCAGGACTATTGTGCTGGAAGTATCGGCCCATGCTGGCTTGTTTCCTTCAATGACAAGCTCTTTCTTCCAGCAGATATTGGAGGTTTATTTGTGAGGCTTTGCAGGATGAGGTGTGTTGTAGCTTGTTTTTCTCCTTTCTGAGGGTGAACCCCTGTAGGACAGATGCTTCACATAGATAATAGCAACGGCCTCCTGTCAGCATTGTTCAGAGGAAGCACTTCTGGAAAAAAATTCACTCTCCTTCCCAATTTTTTTTGCTTGCTGACTTCGGGTTAGCATTATGCAGAAACCGAGCAGCATGCAGGATTTCTTCAGGACCTGAGTGAGCCAGGGCTTTTAAAAAGTCTCTCACGCTCAGAGCCCCCTTAGTCACAAGTAGCGGTGGGGCAAGAGTGCTTTCTTCTCCTGCTTCTACAGGATGGCGAGAAATAGGAGGGGCCGCCTTCCAGTCTTTCCTTCCTCCCTCACCCTCCCAAGAAAACCTTGTGGATTTGAGGGTGGAGCGGTAGCCCTACCACATATCCCTCTCTCCGCACGAGATGCAAGATGAGGAGAGTGGTAACGTGATGCTCCCTGAAGATACAGGGGGATGGGGTCTCTTGGCCAGCCTGCCAAGGACAATAAAGGTAAAGGGGTGTAACTGAAAGGTTGAAGGGGGTTGACTTCTCCAGACCTGTTTGAGATGAGTGGCCAAAAGTTTGTGTTCGTAATGACCTAAATTATGTTTTGTTAATTTTGCCACTTTTTTATGGCTTTTAGTTCTTAAAAGCCAGGATCAGCAAAAGTAATGGGAAACAGGCAAGGTATTAAACACTTTTAAGTAGCATTTTTAACATCTTTTTCGTGCATCACTTTAGTGATGCATCGCTTCTGTGTAACTATCCCTTTGAGACTGTAAGCATAAAGATTTGAGCAAAAGCTAGCTTATCTGAGCAGTAGTTCCCTGGGTGTTTTTGGTCTAATCAGACCACCCAGCATTCTCAGATACAAGTCTGGACTCAAACTTTTCATTTCTGCAGCGTGACGTGTCCCCATTACAGAGTTCACACTGTCCGTAGTTTAATATTGTGTGTCTGTATTAAGTTTTTTTCCAGACCTTTAAAAAAAAATGTTCAGAATTGGTTTAGAACTGTGATGTTTAATAGCTTGCTTCACCTTGAAGTTCTTTGCAGAAATTAATTCTTCTAGTGTTCCTGTAAAGTGTTTCTTCCTATTTGCAGAGATAAGAAGAAAGGGAAACAGGTTGAAAGTTGTCAAAAAATGTGAGCAGAACTAATCTTAGACTCTGAGTTTACCTTTCCTGTATTTAGTTTATTCTGTGTGGCCTTGAAATTCTGCAGAAATCTTGCCCAGCCTTATTTTTCCTGCTTTAACTTAGGATTTTGGTCATAGCTTTTAACAGATCACACATTTGCTGTTATTATTTTGTAGTTTACATGGTTGTCTTTATTAACATTTCATATCAGACTTTGGAATACTGTAGACATGTTATTCCTAATGTCGTTTTGTGGGAGGGTAACCACAGGTATCATAATTCAACAAACTCTTACTTTTTGTTGCCAGGTGCTTAAAAGGGTGGGGTTTTTTTAGTTATAAAACTAGTACCAGATAATTGCTTTTTAATAAAAGAATCCTCGTATTTTGTTTATAAAATGTATCTGAAATACTATTTAATTATAGATGCCTGGAATGATGCAGTCAGTAATGCCTGGAATGATGATGTCTCACATGTCTCAAGCTGCTATGCAGCCTACGGTTCCGGTGAGTTGAGCTTAACTTTTCTGTTTTTGAAAGGCCTTTTATGTCAGTTGCTCTCTTCACTTCAGTATGTGTATGCCTTTGTTTTCTTGAATCGGATTATGAAAAAGGTATTGCTAATTGCAATGAAGTTGCAATTCCTAATTGTAAGGAAGTTGTTTCTCCTCAGCCATATCCAGTAACTGAAATAGAGGAGACTGGTAAAGCTCTATTCCACCAGTTCTTGAATTACTGTAAAAAAAAAAAAAGATTTCTGTGAGCCGTAGAGCTAGTGATATTTGATGTCCTGTGGATTTTCATCAGTCTTTAAATTCTTGCCTGTATCCGTGTCTGCTTTTCCTTTCTCTCTCTCTGGATTCTGCTTCCCATAATGCTTCCTGCACCCCTGACCTCCTCTCTTGTCCCTCACCTGCTTGTAGGTTGGCAGGAACCAGTGTGAACTCTGGCTCTTTGGAGGGAGGCCTGATTGTCTGACCACTATATATCTGATTTTTTTAAAAAGCTTCTGAAATTTGGCACGTTCAAGATCTTGAGTAAAGTTTACTGAAATCAGTAAGGGTGTTAAGTTATTTGTGTGGAAATGGAGAGGGAACAGTTAACAGGTATTACAGATGCAGTCTCTCTCCGAAGTTTGAAAGTCTAAATGTATTTCCTATTAACATAGATTTTATTTTTTTTGAGTTTTAAAGTAATTGTAGGAAATCCACTTAAAAACAGTTCTATCCACTTAAATTCAGAAATAAATTGGTTTTTATTTTCTTACCATGCAGATGATACATCCCCAAGTCAGATTCCATCCTTGTAGAACTCAGAAATTTTCTATAGTGCTAAGCTCAAGACCTTTACTTTTGTTGTTATTTTAAAAAAATAATTAGTTAATACTCCCTTTTTTCATCAAGGATTTGCTGAAAGAGACCTTTAATTCATCTACTAAATATGCGGTGTGTAACCAGATGCATTGTGTTAAGCAGTCCATCCGCCCTCTGGAGTAATGAAAGATCACAAAGATACAGTTTCTGCAAAATAAGTAGAGAAGGTACTGTTAGGAAAAGGATGTAATGTCACCTTGACATGTGCTAGATGGCTGCAAAATCGTACCAGAGAAGGGGTGTTAATTATCTTGGGAGTGGAGAAGAACTTCAATTTCGTGCTTGGGCACTATCAGACACTAGAGAATCTTCCTGTTGGTTACAGGTTTGTTTCTCACTGCTGGTCTCTGTTTAATGACATAAGAGCGTATGTCTCAACCTTAGTGTAATTTAAGTTAAAGTCAGTAATTTGTTAGGCAAATTCTTGGGAACCATGCTTCGTTAGTTCTTGTGCTCATGTAGCTACTTCCTAACGCACTAAATATTTTAGAAGCTACCAAGTAGGAAGGAAGGATGTTAGTGATTTTTCCTCCACTTGCCACGCAGAAGTTGTTACTAATTTCTGACAAGTGATGCTCATGGAAAATTTTAAAAGGATTTCAGACCTTCAGATAAAAATCTTTAAAATGCTATGGCCAAAAGAGACTTAAAAGGGGAGGGAGGGTTCAGTGCTGAAATCAGTCTTAATTTTGAATTTTACTCTACATTTTCTACATATTTTGGCAAGAAGGCAGATTTTTCTGTTTTCTAATACTGGTTTAGGAATAAATTTTGATTGAGTAACATTTGTGTTTAGGAGGTGAAGTAGCATGGCAGAGGGATCCAGCTTTTCGTTTTGCCCTTGAACCTCTTGGCAGCAATAGCAGGACCTTGCACCTTAGCACATGTGTGTGAGAAGGCGTTTGTCATGACAGTGTTCTTGTACCTCTCTGCTATCACATGTGTGCCAGCCAGGAAACAGTCTGGAAAGTGTTTTAGAAATAAAAGAATGATTTTACCACTCCTAATTTAAAATAATTTGTAGGTGAGTAAAAAATCATGACCTTCTTTGCAGCCCTGATGATTTGCTTGGTGTAAACTTCATGAGGTTATTAACTTGTAATTTTGGCTGTCTGATGGAAGGTGTCTTCTCTAAGTGTAAAGTGTCATCTAAAGTTCACTGAGGCCAACTGGATGATTTGTACCGATGTCAGGGATCTTTGGTCTTGACTGTTTCATCCAAGTACAGTGATCTTTCAGAGCCACTCCTGTGCAGGTTCACTGTCTGCTTTGTGATCTACAGAAGTGTTCGCTTCCAGAAAGCTGATTAGAACCGATGTAATTCCAAAAATGACTGTTTCAGTCAGATTAGTGCTCTTAAATACACAGCAAATTAGAATGGAATTTGAAAAAGTAAACATAGGCACAAGAAAAGAAAATTGTTTGAAGGATTATGTACTGGAGACACATATGTAACTATGGCCTTGCTTAAGTGACAGTACGCAACTGGCAGCTTGCAGAAGTAGGCGCACACACAGGGTAGCTGAAATACTTAATACACAGAATGCACTTTAAAGACCTAAAGCTTGTTGATGATTCACCTTGTGCAGTCCTGTTGGATAATATCAAACATAATTGATCCAATACGATTTCTTTTTTTAACAAATTTTGCTTTACTTGGAGTTTTTTGTTAATAAAGTTTCGAGAAGAGATCTGAAAGAAAAATCCTAGCAAAAGACAAACCTGCAAGCTATATTTTTGCCTACAGAAAAAGAAAGAAATAGAGAGCACTATTTGAGTTCTGCTGATTTTTTTTTTTTTTTCTTTATTTTGAAAGAATTTCAAAAAGGGTATCTAAGAGCTTTGGTTATTTGCAAGCAGCAGTTTTATGAATGCAACAGTAATACGTTCAAAGGCTTACGCCATGTAGTTATAACAGAAGCCTACTAAGCTACTCCAGCAGAAATTCAGAATCTAACCCACCACCACCATTTGGGAGATAAAGTTGGGTACTGGAAGGATGGCAAGCGACCCACTGGTGTAGTTTATGGTTATATTGTTTATATTGTTTTTCTGAAAAGTTGCTTCATGTTCCTAATCACTTTTTTAAGGACCAGTAGTAAGTGGGCAATGGGAAGTTAGGAGTCCATATTTAAGGCAGTAGAGCATTTTGTTGCTGAAAGCACTTTTTTGGATATGAACTGTATTTATTGATGATTTAACCACAGTTGCATTCAGTTCTGAGATGTCTGTTTATTGTTTCTACAGCCAGGGGTGAACAGTATGGATGCGCAAGTAGGTAAGTATAGATCATTTGTTACCACTTCAAGATATTTCACCAAAATTAGGTGAAGTATTAAAAACCCCACATACTTTTCTGTAAAATGTGATTTAGCATTTCAGTAATTAACCTCTTCATTGATTCCCAGAAATATTTTTTTCTTTTAAACATTGATTAGTTAGAGTTTATATAGAAAAACAAAGCAACCAAACCTTTTTAAAATTTTTTTTTTGTTTATATTTTAGGTGTAACGCCTCCTGGAACTCAGGTATGTCAAAACCAGAATTCTCTAAGATTGTAAGGGCAATGTGGTGGTGTGTGCATACATGTATATCTGTTTCTAGTTTTTCTGGTACACAGGACAGCAATATGAGATGTTTCTTGTGATGGTTTTGGGTCTTTTTGCCCTATGTGAGGGTACAGTTCACATGTTGCTAGGTACCTATGTTACTTTAACGTAACGTAATGTTTTCAGATATTAATCTTTGCAAGTGTGAGGCTAGATGGTTACTTAGGATAGAGTTGAGGTTTTATTTGCACTGTAGAAGAGGTTATTTCTCTTTGTTTTCCCTCTCTGCTCTGTCGCTCCCCCCCCCCCCTTTTTTTTTTCCTTCCATATCAGTGACCAGTTTATAAGCAGATAGCAGATTTAAGTTTGGGTAACTTTTTGCCTGTTACATATTAATTAATATTTTGCTTAGCCAGTTCTAATATGTATAGCAGAACTTGGTAGGTGGTAAGATTAAGTCTTCCTTGCTGTTCCTTAATGCACCTGCACTTAGCAGGAGAAGCCAGGTCAAGGTTCTGGTATTGTTCAGTCCCATGTGATTTATTGGAACCTGTATTAGCATTGTCAGTTTACTGAGTTTTGTTACCAGACACTTCAGCAATAAAAAAAAAAAAAAGTAGCCTATATAGTTACCCATAGTAATTTTGAAAACATCACTGTCATTCTCGAAGAATATAAAGTACTAACCTCAAAAGAATGGTTATCACCACTTTATCAATAATTTTGCTGCTCATTGGTGATTTAGCTTAACACTCTTTCCCCCCATCTCCCACCCCCCTTCATCTTGACATTATTTGAAGTTTGCTTTTGTTAGTATCTTCTTCCACGTTTGTGGAAACATAGCATAATTCAGTACTTAAATAAGAATAAATAGTGGGTAGGTTGCATGGAAGGTGATTTAACATAGCTTAAACTTGTAAAGAGGATGGTGGCATACAGGCTGAACTTGTTTCATTAGGTGATTTTTCAGTATCTTCCACGTTTCCATCAGATGGGAAATCACTGATGGAATGGAACTGGTGCTGTATATATATATATAGTGAAACTTTTCAATCATGAATCGGTGTAACTTTGTATCAAAGTAGGCACGTCATCTGGAAGAGAGTTTTAAATCTGTTTTCACGTGGCACCTTGAATGACTACAAATAACTTTCAGTCACTCAGACTTCTATTTGAAATTTTGTCAGTATTAAATTACTTTTCTAGAAGTTATCCCAGGCATTTAGTTTTAAGATGGAGAAAATAGTTTGGTTAGATAACTAAGAGGCAGAATCTGTAAAAATAGTTATGTGGCCTCCAAGATACCCCATTGTAAGTTTTTGGTTGTTACTTCAAAATTTGGGGACCTTGTATCTAGCTTAATATTGGTGAATATCAATTGTCCTTTGATTTCTGCGAGATGTGCATTCTGTGTAATTGAACAAGGCATTGGACTTGTAAGGAAGTTGTTTCTCCTCAGCCATATCCAGTAACTGAAACAGAGGAGACTGGTAAAGCTGTATTCCACCAGCCCTGATTTCAGAGTTTATATAAACTGTTGATGAAAAGCTAGTAGGAAGGTACTTCTGTGAGTTCACACTAAGCTCCTGAAGTCAGAATCTTGAAGCAAATTTTAGTTTTGAAAACAGGGAGTGCTTCTGGCACTTTCACTTGAAGTTGTTAGGGTCTGATCGTGTTCACTTTTGCTTTCTCCTCTGATAGCAATTGGCTGCCTTGGATTGCTGAATGGGAGGGGGTGCGGGAGACTCTAAAAGTTCTTGTCACAAAGTGTTTTCTTGAAAACAATACTACCCTAAATGTGTTTAGATTTTGGCTTGCTGTCTTGCCTTTGCTGCTGAATTACTTAAGTGTATTTAATATATATGTTCAAATGAAACACGAATATTAACCAGAATGTCTTTTCAGAGCTCTGTTTTGTTTCGCCCTCAGACAACACATCCTGTAGTTTGCGCAGCCCAGCAAACCGCCACAACCAACAGTTCTGTTAATGAAGAGCACTCTAAACAGGTTTCCCTTGCTTTCCACTTGTATTTAGCTTTTTTAGTGGCTTTTGCTAGCATCTCTGTTGGCAGTTATTGTTCATCATTAATGGTATATTTTATTTTTCCTAGAAATCCACGTGGACAGAACACAAATCACCTGATGGAAGAACGTATTACTATAATACTGAAACAAAGCAGTCTACGTGGGAGAAGCCAGATGATCTCAAAACTCCTGCTGAGGTAAAGCTAAATGCAGATGAAGGTTACTGTGCTTTATGAGTTTGTGTGGGTGCAAGAACTTGGTATTGTAACTATCATGGCAGGAGGGATGGCCATGCCAGTAGATTTTTATTTTTTTTTTTTTTTTTACCTAATGGGAGCAAACTCCTCAAATAAGAAAAGCTGCAAAAAATGTTTTTATGTTGCTAGAACTCGAGGCTGCAAAATGGACAAAATGCTCGAGTTTTCCTCAATTTTTAGATACATTTTGTTTATTAAAAAAGATGGCATTCTTTTATATTACAGATAAGTAGTATGTTTGTTTATTGTTAGGGAGTTTTTTCCTTGGCAAGTATATGCCTTGTATTCATTGATCCTTAAGTTATTTGCATAGGGTTTGCGGTTCCCTCCTAGGTATCCTTTTGATTGTAGAACACCATTATAGGTTTAATTTTCTGTTTTCTGTTCATCAGCAATTGTTGTCTAAGTGTCCCTGGAAAGAGTATAAATCTGATTCTGGAAAGCCCTACTATTACAATTCCCAAACAAAGGA
Organism: Falco cherrug; assembly: GCF_023634085.1. Taxonomy (NCBI): domain Eukaryota; kingdom Metazoa; phylum Chordata; class Aves; order Falconiformes; family Falconidae; genus Falco; species Falco cherrug. The sequence goes on along the minus strand of NC_073704.1, from coordinate 42,092,999 downwards.
ATCACGCTGGGCAAAACCCAAAGAGCTGGAGGATCTTGAAGGTAACTAACAAAAATGAGTAGGAAGGGTGGCAGTGAGTTGCGTGCTGTTTGGTATCAAAGCCTAGCAGTCAAACTTCTGTTAGAGATTAAATCTACTGAAACGAGCTGTATGCAGTAGAGTTCATGCAGTCTGAGATTTCTATGGAGCAGTTTTGCCTCCTGTGTCCTCACCACCTCGTCACCATCCTTTTTTCTGTTATACCCCAACTTCTTCCTTATGTGACAGCCGCATCGGCTCCCCCTTGTGTCCCTAAAAAAGGAACGGGATCTGCATGTGACATGCTGTGGCTTGTTAAGGGCTGTGTGCATTGCTCTCTGGGTTAGCTGCCGGTAATACTTCCAGTCTTCCTTTATTTTAGGGCTGTTGTAGAATTTGGCCCTCACTTGGCTACCAATCCTTTGGAAGCTCGTAGGAAGTTAATAATTTGTGAAGGGGTTCAGGCTGGTGGGGAAAGGTGAGAGGCAGAGGGGTGGCTGTTCTAATCCTCATTCACTTGGGAAACCAGAGTAAAAGGGTGCTGGAGTTCTGTCATACTGTATAGCTTATAACTGAGTAAGAACTATTTGTTTCGGTGTCTTGGAAGAATTTTGAAAACAGTAACGTCTTTTATACTCGAAGTAGTACTGCCTGTCTGCTGAAAGCCAGAATTGCGTGTAAGGCTTTTGCTTAGGTGTCAATTTGCTTTTAATTTTCGACAATAATTATTTTGAGGGAAGTGATGTGGCAAAAACGTGTAATTTTTTTACTGCCCTTCTGTATTATAAAGGCAGTGTCCCCTTTTGTACAAACATTGTATGATGCTGTGCAACTAGTTTTCGCTTTTAGCATGCTTTTATTTGGTATTGTAAGGTGATCAAAAAATCTACAAAGTCAGCTGGGGTAAGAAATGAGTGTTTTAAAAAGTACTACAAAGAATAAGCATCAATCATTGTGAGAATAGAAAAGAAAGAAAGATAGATCTGTTTCAGTAAGCCTGACTGTACTTAAAACTAGTCTTTTAAAGCTGAAACAATTATTGTAAACCAAGAAATCATTCTTCATATACCCTAATCTTTCTCTAATGGGATTTCTAAGTTTTGGTTTAGTCTGAATTGATTTCAGTCTTTAAAGGGCACAAGTATTAAAATTATTAATAGTAAAAAAAAATACTTGAAGCTACGCTTCTATTAAATTATGTTAACAGTAACTTTTTACCATGCAAATATAACTATTTTTGAAGCTGTTTTGATTGGTTTTTTTCCCATTTCTCCTCTAGCAATGATTAAAGCTGAAGAAAACAGGTATGTTTTTAATGATATGCTAATGTTTTTTACGTGATGCTGCCTATTTTTTAAGAACAGTCTAGTCCTTGAATCTTAAAACGTTCTTGCAACTAGTCCAAACAGTGGCTTAATACATAAAAACTCAAATAATGTATTCTAGGTTACTTCTCAACTAAAATGATTGATCTACATAAACAGTTTCAATAAAGCATTTACTTTCTCTGAGCTAAAATTTTGTGTTCTTCTTGTAAGTCTTTGTAACTAGACCTGAAACTATGATTTCATACTTTTATTAACTTATTTAAACTATGGGTTTGTCTGAACAATTATGTTGTCCCATGCTTGTATGTGACTGTTTCTGTTTTCTGATACCTTTAGCACAAAGCCTGAAGAATCAACTCCAGCGACATCTACTCCAGCTGCTGCAGCAGAAGCAACAAGCACAGCCAGCACAGCCACAACTGCTGGGGAAACTGCCGCAGCTGTTACTACCACCGCTGCTGCTTCTGCAGCAACAGGAGCCCCTGAAGCAGAAACTGCTGCAGCTTCTTCTGTGGGAGAAAATGAGAGTGCTGGCACGGCAGCAACTGAGGAACAGGGACAAGCAACATCTGCACCTGCTGGGCAGGAGCAGAATGCAGAAGCTGCAGCTAATGCAGCAGACGACTCTTCCAAGCAGGAGGCCTCAGCAGAGTAAGTGAAACTACAAAGCGTGTGGCTTTGCTGCAGTTTTGTATTTCTTCTAGGATCTGGTTTATCTTCAATTGTAGGTGGCCAGGCTTCTTTGAAAGTTAGCTGATTCTTCAGTGAAACGTGAGCATGAATCAATGGCAGCAGAGAAGAACTATGAGTAAGAAAGAATTAAAGAAGTATTAAATCTATTTTTAGAAAAATTAACGCCTTCCCTTGCCAGCCCTCTCCCAAAGCTCTTAAACCCTTCAGAGAGCATCAGTGATGTGAACATTTCATGAGTTTTCAATAGCTGTGAGAGTTTCCCGGGGTAATGTTATATGCTTACCCTGTATGGTTTCCTCTTCCATAGATCTGTGCAATTGGCTGTTGTTAGATGAAAATGCTTGTTCCAGCAAAAATGAGATCCTTTGTTTTTTAATAATGGAGAATTATAGCTTATGATTTTTATCATTCAAACAAAAAGGAAACACGCTATGGGCATTATAGCCAGCAGGAGATAATTAAGGGCAAGAGGCATATTTTTAGGCACACCCCTTTATATTTTTTTTATATATGTGTGTATATATATATATGAAATATTCCTGCTAAATTTCAGCATTATATTTTTATGAATAATTTCTAAATAACTTGAGCAGGTAGCCAATTGCATAAGTGCTAATACTTTTCTGAAATAGTTTGCTGCTTTTTTGATTCGTTTGTGTATGGTGTCTTTAAGGAAAAGTCTTGTACAAATTGCGGTGTTGTACACAATTTGTCTTGTACAAATCACGTGTAGCATATTATTTCTCTTTGAGACTCATTCTATCTGATTATGGTGGTTTATGACTCTTCGGTGGCTCTAACTTAGGAAAAAAATGCTTAAGTAACAAAATTACTGATTTTTATGTATAGTGGTGCTTCAAAGAAAGAGGATGATGATGCCCAACCAGTTAAAAAAACCTATACGTGGAATACAAAGGAAGAAGCAAAGCAAGCATTTAAAGAACTGTTAAAAGAAAAGGTATTTCGGTCAACTATTCTTAATGCTTTATTGAACTACAAAAACTGCATTTGCCAGAAATTGCTAGACTTTTTGTGAAGAATTTTTCACTGTTGTGGAAGAGGACTTCTGTACTAGACAAGAAGTGAGGGAAAAGAACACTACAGTGAAAGCAATACACAGTTTAAACAAATTTTTTTCAGCTCTTTAGGTGAGTTGGGGAGGTGCTGAATTTTTATCAGGGCTCTCAGTTCAGTGTGTTCTTATTTTCTTCCTTTTACATGATCCCTATGCTAATACAAACTTGCAATCTGGTCTTTGTCTAAAATTCAGACTAGAATCGTGAGTGATTTGACGGACAGCTTCATTAGAAGCTTCAGAGACAGACAGTGTAAAGGTCCGTATGGAAAAAGAACAAACTGTTAGATTTCGTATTCAGTGTTTTCATAAGCTAGTCTGATTTAAAGACACTTTTTTTTTTTCCCCCACTGTGAAATAGTAATTCTAAAACTGTATTTAAAGTGTTGTGGAAATTATGGTTGCCAATACTGTTGCCTGACAGTGAGGCACACTTCTAATAAAAGTGTTGCCTGAGTGTCTGAGCTCTCAATTCTTTATCTTTTTTTAAAGATGGAAATGAAGTGGGAGTAAAAAGAGACTGGCTTTGGTTTTCACTCAGAGTATTGTTTGTGTTTTGTATAGAGAGTCAACATATTTGTGTAGTAGATAAACTTCCAGAAGAATTTATTGTAAAAATAGCAATAATCCCAGAATTACCTTGTTTCGTTTTCCATGTTGACTGTTAATAAAATTTTGAAAAAAAAATTGTGACAAAGAATGTTGTCTTAACATTGAAAGTGTAGTGTTGGGTTTTTTTGGTTGTTTGGGGTTTTTTTTTCCCTCCCCCTAAAGGCTATTTTTTAAGGAACTGCTCATTGTTGGATGTTGGTTACAAATCTAATTAATGATGATTTAATGTCTTCACAGCGAGTACCATCCAATGCTTCTTGGGAGCAAGCTATGAAAATGATCATTAATGATCCTAGATACAGGTACTGCTCGATTCTTTCCTCAAATTTCTACACAAATACTATTTTAGGTGTTTACTGACATAACTTAGGATTGTTTTAATAGCTGTTCGTGCATTTGTGAACATGTACCACTGTCAGGGAACTTTGTTCCTTTCCTGCATAAAGAAATGGAAGTCCTAGGCTTAATTTTTCATTTGGAAATGATGTGGCAGTTTTTGCTTGTATTTTATGCTATTTATGTTCTTTCCTTGGGAATAAAAGCATGCATTTACAGTGATAGAGCTGAAAACTTTCTAGGTTACTTTCTGAAATGAGTGGCTGCTATAAACATTTGCAGAAAAGTGGTTGATATCTATGATAAAAATAGTATTGTAATGTGAAACACACAAATGCAACCTGAAGGCCTGATAGTAGCTTATGTTTTACTACTAACCACTTTTATTAGTAAGTGCTTGTTTTTATTGCTTTTTCAAAAATGATCTTCCATTAATCCTGAGGGAGAGGCAGGGTGGTGACTGGCCTTTTAGATTAATTTTGTCTCAAAAATCTGGATTGTTCAAATCTGTTACTTTTGGTGCTTTGGTTTTGTTTTTCTAATCTAATTCCACCCTTTTGTATAATGGACATTGTTGTTTTCTTTCTCTTTGATATGAAGTGCTTTGGCAAAATTAAGTGAAAAAAAGCAAGCATTTAATGCTTACAAAGTTCAAACAGAAAAAGAAGAGAAAGAAGAAGCAAGATCAAAATACAAAGAGGCTAAAGAGTCCTTCCAGCGTTTTCTCGAAAACCATGAAAAGATGACATCTACAACAAGATACAAGTAAGACCAATATTAAATGAAGTTCCAGCCTTTACTAGCTTGCCAAGTTAATAATCAAATCTTGCTGCTTTGCTCTTGGTGAATGCTAACCGTTGTATCTGCTCAGCCTGGGAAAGTGCATAACTGAGATTTTTATAGGAACACGTATAAATATAGTCTCATTTTCACAGAATGTATTTAAGATCCAGGCATAAAACAACTCAAATGAGTGGTGTGCTGATGATAATGGGTTAAGCTTCTGATAAGTAGAAACGAAAGATAACACTAAGAGGGGTTTTATATTACATCTCCTATTGAGAGCAAAGTAGTTCTAATAGCTTGTTCATGGAAGCTCATGCTCGAAGGGCCGTACATCTAATAAGCTTGTTGTTGGAAATTTTGTAGATCTGATTTCCCATAGTGTTTGTTAGAACAGTGACCTGAACATGTGCTAGCCTTCAGATAAAAACACTAATGCAACATACTGCAGGTAAACTTGTACCTCTGTCGAGAGAAGTGTATAGTGGGATCAGCTTTAATTTTTAACTATTTTTTATTTGTAGGAGATAGACAGCTGTCATGGAAAAAGTCACAAGAGAGAAAATTGGGGAGTTGTTGTACAAAAGCATTACTACTTGTAACGGTTCATTAATATCATTGTAAGCCAATTGGGCAGTTTAAATCAGTGTTCGTCAATAAATTACTGTATGCTTTTTCTTTTGTGTGCAGAAAAGCTGAACAAATGTTTGGGGAGATGGAAGTCTGGAATGCGATATCTGAGCGTGATCGTCTTGAAATTTATGAAGATGTCTTGTTTTTTCTGTCTAAAAAAGAGAAGGTAACTTTCTTTCAGATGTCTGTTTTCACTTGTTACCTGTAAATTAGTTTATACTTCTTAGTAAAGAAGTCTTTGCAAGCAGGGCAATTCTGAATGTTGTTCAAGGACAGTCAGAATGCTAACAGCAGGAGAGGAAAGCCATGGAGAAGTGAGCATGTCGCTGCATGAATGTGAACTGTATACTGCTTCCAGGTTACAGGTCAGTTTGCCCTCTCTCTGAAGGGAGAGAGAGAAAAAAGACCAGAAGAGAGGCAAGATTTATCAACTATGAGACACTACAGAGGGGGAGCTCCAGTTTGGCAAGATGTAATGGGGCAAGGGGACAGGGAAAAAAGCATTGTTGGAACTCTTCAAAACTGTGACTGATCTTGTAGATGTGAATTTGGAGACAGTTTTTCCTTATTTCTCATACAGTACGTAAGGGGAATTCAGGAGAGTTAGCAGGCAGAAGGTGATGCATCCTTACCTATACAAACTATTGGAAGTTCTGTTCCTGCACAGTACACAACTGAAGTTGTGGAACTTACTGCAGGGTAACATTTTGAAGATCAAAATTTCCCAAAAAACTGCCTGTCTGAAACTGGGCAAGCATGCTAGGAGTTAGATAGCTCTTGTTATCTTTCCCTAGTTCATTGCAGTCTGCTGGTGGACAAGATGAACCCCTGATTTGACTCTGTGGCAGATAAAATAGAAGTTTCTTTGAAAAGTCTTCGGTTTTATTGAGATGTTGCTGCTAATTTTGCAATGTGTTTATTTTTCAGTATGATCTTAATAAGTTACATGATGGCTTTTATACTGAACTGCCTCCAAATAAAGACTGAAACTATCATGTGCTTGATGCTGTGTAGCGAGACTGTTTCTGAAATTGATTTTAAGTGAGACTAGCGTTAAAGTCCACACTTGCTGCAAAAGCAGAACAACCAGAAAGAGGCCAGCCATCCAAACAGCACCGCTTATGGAGTTGCTTACGAATAGCACACCTGGTTTAGATCTGCTTTTCAACAGCACAGTGGGCTGTGGTGCCTTGTTACAGCACTGACTGTCTACTGAGTGTACTGGCAGTTCCCTACCAGTACCTCTAAAAGATGAGCACCGTTGCGTGAGCTTTTGCCATCTATCAGGAACAATCAGAGATAATAGTACTGAATGGTTTATCTGTGGATGTGAGAAATAGTGTGCAAAAATTATATGTAGATTCAAATTGTATTACGTTGCTTTACGTGTAGATAAAAGGTTAATTTTGTGTAAATTAAACGTTTATTTTGGAGAACAGACTTTGGAGGGGAGGGGCATGTATCTTTGTCTATACAACCTCAAATCTGACCAAAAAAACCCAACAAACCCCAATGTGTTTTCTGCTCAGGAACAAGCCAAACAGTTACGAAAGAGGAATTGGGAAGCTTTGAAGAACATACTAGATAACATGGCTAACGTCACCTACTGTACTACTTGGTCGGAGGCTCAGCAGTATCTGATGGACAATCCTACATTTGCAGAAGATGAAGAACTTCAGAGTATGTAAAAAGTCTGTGCGTTTCTTTTGGAAGAGGGAATTGATTTGTCTTTAGCAGTGAGGACTCTTGCCTGGGTATGGCTTGCTCTTTCCCAGTCCAGAGCCGCTGTGACAGCTGCTGAGCAGCCTTTGTGAAGGACCCTGACTTGTTTGGTTCCTAGGAAACAGATGTCAGCTTCAAAAATCAGGAGCTGACTAATCTTAATGATAAAGCAAAGGATACCTTTTTTGTGGTGATTGAATTGCCTTAGTATTTGTTAGCCTTTGAAGTTTGAAGGAGTATTTGACAACGTAATCTGTGTTGCACATAGTTACGTTACCTTCTGCTACATTGAGTGAGGTCCTGCTGTGTTTGCTTTCCTAGGAAAGTCATTTGTTTTACTCTTTTAGAGTAAGAAGGCAGGTTTTCCATTATGAGCACATTTTTCTTAACATTGATCCTGTATTTTAAGAGCAGTGTATGCATTTACACAGCTGCTAAAGCATTGACAAAGATGCCCTGTGTTCTTAGCTCTGTCCTGTACTTTCAGGATGCCTGTGGTAATGCGGAGAGGTGCACAAGTGCTCATCCACAGTACTTTTCTTAGAAAGGTCTCTGTGCTCTGTGTTGGCAATAATTTATCCAGGTTGGGGCAACCATTACCTCATAGTAAGAAACTTTGTACAGTTTGTGGGAAGAAATACCTTATTTTTCTTCTAACCACTCTGTTGTAACCTTTGCTAGACATGGATAAAGAAGATGCTCTGATCTGTTTTGAGGAACATATCAGGGCATTGGAAAAAGAAGAGGAAGAAGAAAAACAGAAAAGCTTGCTTAGAGAAAGAAGGAGGCAGCGTAAAAACAGAGAATCTTTCCAGGTTTGTGGACTTTCTTTTTCAGTCCTAGACATGTCATGTGATTAGATATTCTGTGGGGGTTTGTTTATTTCTTAGGGTAGGCTAACAGGTGTGTATAATGCATCAGTTGTCAGCACTGCAGCATTTTGTCTGCTGTATTAATACATCTGTTTGCCGGAAAGCTGCAGGAGTAGAGGAAGGTAAGAGGAAAAAAGATTTGAATGGAAAGGAAATGCAGCTGGAACATTGCAAATGCTGGAGGAAGGCAGGAAGAAATGATGTTGTAAACGATTACTTTTCAATCACATTTGATAACTGGAATTCCATTTTTGTTAAAGAGTATCCATTCTAGCTGTTAACCAAGTAAAAGTGTGATGAGTGATTACAAATCTTCCTTTCATTTGTGTTTTGTAGCTATTTTTAGATGAACTGCATGAGCATGGACAACTACATTCGATGTCCTCTTGGATGGAGTTGTACCCAACCATAAGCTCTGACATCAGATTCACTAATATGCTTGGTCAGCCTGGTAAGAATACTGTCTTTTCCAACCCTGTAGGAAGTCAGGTAAAGGTCTTGGATTTGGGGCAGAATAGAGTAGGGTTATTTGTATATTTTCTAAATGTCTAAAAAAATGCAGCTCTTGTATTAGAGCTAGCTTTTGACTTATCTAGTTTTTTCATCAGGATCAACAGCACTTGACCTTTTCAAGTTCTATGTTGAAGACTTGAAAGCACGTTATCATGATGAGAAGAAGATAATAAAGGATATCTTAAAGGTGAGAGGGGGGAAAATGTCCTATTACGTGGTTTCTTTTTTTAATGCCAAATATATCATTCAAGTGAATTTGCTACTGGGAGATGGGATTTCACATTGCATTGATGTCATGTGCATTAGCACTGAAGTGAGGGTTCCTGACTTACCTGATGCCAAAGAAGCAATTTTCTTACAGGATAAAGGATTTGTGGTTGAAGTGAATACTTCTTTTGAAGATTTTGTTACGGTCATCAGTTCAACTAAAAGAGCTACTACTTTAGATGCAGGAAATATCAAGCTGGCTTTCAACAGTGTAAGTATTAATATATAGGAATGTTCAGAAACTTGTAATACGAAATTTCTTATAAGAACAAGAATCGGCACCTATTTTCTGTGTATGCTATGACTACTTTCATAGTATTTGAGAGATGCCGTGCTTTGAGTTGCTTATCCTGATACCAGTTCGCAAAATAAAGGTTGCAGAGGTTTATCTTTATTCAAATCATGAAATATTTCAACTTGAGAAATTCTGTGGTAGGGAATTAAATAATGTTGTCTTTTATAACTTTTCTCACCAGGGATTTTTGTGTGTGTGTGTTTCTGTAGTCCTGGCTTGCATGGTGTATTAACTATTTTAGATTCTGTTTGAGAAACAGCAGTTGCATGCTTTAAAAATAAGTAATGGGTTAATTTTCCTGTATACCCGAGTGACTAATGGGGAGCGCTAAAGATAAACTGTCATTGGGCTTTCCAGAAATTGCATTAAACTGAATTATTAGTCTTCCATTTTGATATCTTTCAAATGAATCTTACGGCTTTTGATACAGCTGCTAGAGAAGGCAGAAGCTCGTGAAAGAGAGAGGGAGAAAGAAGAAGCTCGCAAAATGAAGCGGAAAGAGTCTGCCTTCAAGAGCATGTTGAAGCAAGCTACTCCTCCCATTGAACTGGACGCTGTCTGGGAAGATGTATGTATCGTCAGTCAATTATGAAAGTCTTTCCAAATGTATTTAACCGGCTGAGCATGCTAATGTTTGTATAAGTAAACCTTGATTCTCTAAGTTGTTAATGTTTCTATATAACTTAGACCCATGAAATTTGTCCTATCATTTCTTCAGTAAAATTTGAAATTTGATGTGAATAACTTCATTTGATACCTCTGTTTGAATAGTTTAAAACAAAAACAACCACCACCACCACCACCCAAAAAAACCCCACCCCAAAACACAGGAAGCCCCCTAACAATTGATATGGAGATAAAAGACTTTGCTTAGTTAAGAGTCTGTAACTTTGTTCAGGTTAAGATAACCTTTTAAAAGCTTTCCTCTCAAAGTATACTTTGTATAAAAATGCGTGCATTTACAAGCTTGCATGTCTTTAATGGCATATGCAGGGAAAAACAGTCTGACTCTGCCTGCTTCCATCTGTTACAGTTTTACTGAAGACTCTTCTGGTTGTGAAGCTGGCATAAAAAAAAAGTTCAGCCTTGTAACAGTACGCTGGCAAAATCATGATTTTTTTTATTATTATTATTTCTGTATGGCATGTATTTCATTGCTGCTTTTCTTACAGATCAGAGATAGATTTGTGAAGGAGCCAGCATTTGAAGACATCACTCTGGAGTCTGAAAGGAAAAGAATATTTAAAGATTTCATGCATGTACTAGAGGTAATTATTACTTTTCTTTTTTCCCTCTGATTAGAGTTCATCATTGATTTGCTCTTAAATTGTGTGGAAAGGGGGGCACAGAACTGTACTGATCTTTGTTACAGTGGGCATTGTACATTACCTAAAAGTAATGGGTATTAGAACCTTATCTTGAAAGTAAGGAATTGAAGAAACATTACAGTTACTTGATATTATCTGATACATAGTTGTTCTGTTAATCTGCTTCCCCTCAAGAATTTTCAGAAGTTCACATCAGAAATTCTGGCTTTATTTTAGGACACATTGTTTATTGCCATGGTATCATACAAAGTGTGATGAAACTAGAAATAGAACTTCTGCAGTATTTCATTCACTACAGATCTGGAACTTGCATACTAAAGCTCTGCGATGTACTTTCTTTTTACTATAGCCAATATTTTTGCTGGTGTGCAAAAGGGATGATGTAGTTCATTTTCACTCAATTTTTGGATGGGCTGCAGTAAGGGTTAAGCTGCAGAAATTTTGACAAGTCATTCTTGTTGAATAAGGTGCTGGTTTTTCCTAGATAACGTGAGATTTGATTTTGCAGCACATGCTGCTTAGTTTTTTGTTTCATCTGCTGGAGTTTGTAAGAGGTCTTAAAATGGCTTGTCAGAACTTCCCATTTGGCAGAGCAAGGCATGCAGTGTATTCTGGGCCATCTTGAGCAGGGGCTTTAAATCGGAAGCTTTGAAACAGGGATCCAGGTAACAAGCAGTGTGCATCCATACCTAAAGTTGTGTTTCCTTGCTCCTAGATGCTTGTTATTACAACTTCAACAGGGCAATACTGATCGCTGTTTATAGGTTTTGACACAATAAAGGCCTGATTATGTTTTTTTAACCACTGCTAGCCATAGATGCCTTTTGTGGATGGTGAGAAACACCATTACAGTTTCTTCTGTATCCTAACATTTGCCTTCCCTTGTTACTCTAGCACGAGTGTCAGCATCACCATTCAAAGAACAAGAAACATTCTAAAAAGTCTAAAAAACATCACAGGAAGCGATCACGTTCTCGTTCGGTAAGGTGTTTCGTGATGTCTTAAGATCTACCTCCGTAACTGTTTGTAACGTTGTTGTCTTGCTAATCCTGTTGGGTTTTTATGTCAAGGGCTCGGAGTCTGAGGATGACGATAGCCATTCAAAGAAGAAGAGGCAGCGTTCAGAATCTAGATCAGTTTCTGAACGTTCTTCCAGTGCTGAATCTGGTATGAGGTTTTTCTTGGTTTTCTTGGTTTTAAGTGAGCATTACCTTTTTATTGCCAGGTCTTTATAATTCTGTTGATGAATTTTTGTTGCTTCCTATGTCTGCAGAGAGAAGTTACAAGAAGTCAAAAAAACACAAGAAAAAGAGCAAGAAGAGAAGACATAAGTCTGTAAGTGCAGTTAACTTTTGAGTTGGTTAATGGACAACTTGACACTTTATGGTTCCAGCAATCCTTTTTAGGTATCTGTAATCATCCGGCTGTAATAGGGAGCGTATGTGAGATCAGACTGGAGGAGAGTATTGGCAGCATGATAACTTCTGTCATAAATACTGTAAAATTAAACTCTTTGCTAAATCTAGGGGGGTTAACTGCAACCACACACACAGATGTGAAGGCCTTTACGTAGCAGCACCTGGCATTTGCAGTTTACCATGGCAAGTCTTGGTGTTCCCTTCTACTATGGAGAGCTGGGAAGAGTCCCATCTGTCTTTTCCCTTTGCTTTATGCTGACCATCATTCCTTTCATCTGCTTGAGTGTCAGGCTTGCATTCGAAGCTCTGATATCAAATGTACTGGAGCATCAAAAGGATCTAAAGAGCAAAAAGAACGTTCTAGATCAGTTGAGGCCAAAGAGTATTTTCTGTCCTAGGTAAAGAAAGGAGCTTGGGTCTCTGAGCCCATGCTGGCTGCAAAACTCTACAAAACTGATGTATTCTTTTGTTTCTGTAATTTTTGAGCAGTTAGCTGTGCCCTTCAGTGGCCGTAAGGAGAGTGGCTATTGTTAGGCGTTAAGTAAGATACTAGTGCTAAAGGGTTTCAACACACAGGGGTCACGTAAGCTTAGCAACACTGGGCTGAAACATGGTGTGAAAACAGCTAATCCCTCGCAGCGTGGTTAATATCCAGTAAAAGCCCAACCAGCTTTAAAGCAATCAAGAATGGCCGAGCAGCCATTTAACAGAAAAACGTTTACCAGATTTCACCCTGTCCAGAGATGTTATTGAATGAGTGACATGTGTACACGGGAGAGGTTTATTGTCTGGCATCCATCGTGCTCCATCTTTGCATGCACTGAAAACAGTGAAAGTTCTTCTGTATTGAACAAACCTCTCTCCTTTTCAGATCACTTTAGTAATTATTTTGCATTACTTCTGCAGCGGTTACTAGGTTGTGCTTGATTAGTAACCACTTTAAGCAGTTTTTCTGATACGGTCTATATTGAAATGAAGTCAGGCTTTTGAGGTGTGGTTATTCTGTAAACTAATATATTTAATATTTCCCACTTCCTTTATGCAGGATTCACCAGAATCAGATATTGAACGAGAGAAAGACAAAAAAGAAAGAGAGAGGGAAAGCGAAAAGGATAGAGCTAGACAAAGATCTGAATCAAAACATAAATCTCCTACTAAAAAACGACCTGGAAAAGATTCTGTAAGCTTTCTTGTTTCCTTTTTATATGATGCTTTGGGCTTTGTGTCAGTGGGATGCTATAGTATGGTATGCAAGCTTTATAGGTGTACTTTAAGTAAGTTGCTAAGCTTTATTTATGTTCCAGTTCCATTTATATATGAAAAGGACCAAATGTTCAAGCAGAGCTTAATCATACAGATCATATGCTATGCCCTCATTCACTGTGTGAAATTGCTATTTGATTCAATGCTACTTATCACTGGGAGTTGACATAAAGTGTGAATGAGGCATGTTATTTTATAGACAGAAGCTTGGTCCGTACTGTGACAAAGTAGTATTTATGAATGAACTGGCGTTCTTTTTTTCCATCCGGTTGACCAGATCGCTCTCAAAGGAGATGAGCCGCACAGCTGGTTAAATGCTTGAGTGACTGGGTGGCACCTGCAGTCTAAAATCTGAGTAGTTGCAGTGCTGGGATGGCACTAGGCTGACACTGGCAGAAAACCTTAGCGGAACAAAGTTCTGCAATTCTCGTGGAATTTTCAAGCTGGGACATCATGTGGGGGCATGCTTATGATTGCAGTCCTGCTCTCTGCTGCGCTGCTTCTGTGCTGCGCTGCTTCTGTGTGTCACTTGTCTTGGAAGGGGTTGAGGACAGTATTTTCAAAGACTCGAGAAAGTATTTGAATGAAAAACAGAAACTTCTTTTGGTTCAGCATCTTTGGGGTCTCTTTGGGGGGAATTATTTACCTCGCTCTGGTTATGTAGATTGTGGAGGTGTCCTGGATAATGCCCCATACGTTCTGCCTTCTGAGAGAAGACTGGAGGGCAGATGTCTGCTTTTTATAGTACCTTCTTAAAATAAGCTGCTTTGGCCTCCAGATGCCTTTGAAAAACCCAATTACGTGGCCTAATGTGGGCATCGTCTGTTGAGAACGTGAACTCAGGTGTGATTAAGCAGACACAGCACAGCGTACAGGCGGACGCAGCTTAGCTTGCCATTTCCCCTTTGCCTTCCCTGCTTCTTGCTCCTGCTGCCACCGCCACTCTCGGGACTCCCGAGCTCCTTCTGTGCCGCCCGCTCCCCGGCCTTCCGCAGGTATCCTGCCGAGCGAGGGCTGTGAGGGTCCCAGTGGGGCGCGGGCCGTACAGGCCCCCGGGAGCCAGCGCAGCCTGGGAAGCGCATGGTGCGTACCACTAACCCCCCTTCTCTCTGCAGGGGAACTGGGACACTTCTGGCAGTGAGCTGAGCGAAGGGGAGTTGGAAAAACAGAGGAGGACTCTTTTGGAACAACTGGATGAAGATCAATGAGAACATTATTTATACCAAATATGTTTACATTGTGGCATAATAAAAGAAACCAATGTCTAATTCAGGATGTGGGTTCTGATATCCTGAGTTCCATTGTTGAAGTAACAGTGGGGTTTAATTTTACCACCTAAATACATTCAAGTACTATTATTATGGGCCTGGCATCAAATCTAGAACAGTGAATAAAACTCTGAGCGTGAAGCTGAGTGCCTGTCCTGGCCGGCTAGGCAGGACGGGGGCTCCGCTCACCGCGCAGGGAGCCCTCCGAGGGGAATGCCGCGAGGGAAGGCGTCTGGTGCTCGCTGGGTCTCGTCTGCAGGCCCAGGGAAGTGTTGGCACCTTTCTAGCAAAGCATCCCTGAACTACGGTCCTTCCTAGAAAGGTAGTAACGCTGCTTTTCCTGGCCAGTGCGGGCAGATAAATTTCATTTTTTTAGAACGAGATTCTTGATATAGTTTCTTGTGGTTTAATTTGTTTCATGGATTTGTTACTATTTTTTTTTGGAAAGGGGAAGGCAATGGAAGGGGAGGAATGAATCTGTTTCTCGATCTTTACTGCAAAAAAATACCAGATATTGGAACTGCATCACTGGCCAAACCAATGCTGAGCTTTTGTACGAAGACTTGACTTCCTGGCTGAGATTTGTGTCCATGTACTGTCTCAGAATGATTTTTTTTTTTTTTTTTTTAAATGGTAAATTTTCAAAGTCCTGGAAATGCAGTTGATGGGAAGGTGACGGGCCAGCAGAGGGTGTGCATCTCACAGCTGCTGCTCCTGTTCCCCTAAAACCCGATGGAACAGCGCTCGGTGTTACTCCAGCGTTTATCTTCACATTAAGAAAACTTAAAAAACAAAATGAAATTGTAAATGAGCTTCAATGTTGTTGCCTTAAGAACCTGCTGAAGAATGTACCACCGTGTTTCAACAGTAGCCGCACCTAGAAGATCCCTTGCGAAGGGAGAAGGAAGAAGGTTAAGCCCAGTCTCCTCTTTTTGGTTGTCTCTGGTCAGTTTGCTTTTAGGAAGGTTGTGCCAGCCCAGCTCTGCAAGCGGCTGTGGTACATATTTGGAAACTTCTCTGATTAGAATATTTTTGTACATTTTTTTTTAATCTATTATTAAACCTTGTCTTCTAGTGTGTACTAGTATTTATTTCTAGCTTTAAACTTCTAGCGTGTACTACTATTTATTTCTAGTTTCAAATACTCTGTAAAACTTTGATGAATCATTACTGTTTCCTCATTGTTAAATCTGAGCAACATATGTGCTCAGAAGAACTATTTGAAGACTAGTTAAGAGTTCAGCTTCCTTTTTGGTGGGTTTTGTTGGGTGTTTTTTTTCTTCCTAATACATGACAGCTGTTACGAGTGCACAAATACCCAAAAGGTCCAATTTTCTTGCTAAGGGTGGTTACATGATTCAGACTTTTTAAGAATGCTCTTTTGAGATGGAAGTTAGTTTGAAATACAAAAACCCATAGCCTGTTCTACTGAGATGGCCTTTGCAGGACATTCCGTACAGAGCATCTCACTTTTGGTGGTGTCCCTGTGGCGTCAGGGGACTCCTCACCCACTTGCTTTCCTTAGGGCTCCGGGGGCCCTGCACCTCCCTGAGTTTGGTCAGGCAGGACTTGTGGTAGTTCCTTGTATCTAGTAGTGTGTTTAACATAATCTGGGACGTTGCCAGCAGAAGCAGCTTTGTTCCAGGTTTCTCCCCAGTAGCAAGTGGCTTTGCTGAGCATGGCAGGACGGCCGGTAGTTGATGTGCCAACAATGTACAATCAGCGGAGACTTTAAATGGGATTTTTGTTAACTTTGTAAATTCACTTTCCAGGATTTCCATTTTAAAAAGCGTAGATAGTATAGTGGGTAGTGATGCCCAAGTGGAAAATGGACTAACAAAGGGTTTAGAGACCATGAGGGAAACTGAAATCATGTCTTAGGTGGGTTTGACACTGATGTAGCACTGGGATGCGGGAAGGTAGCGCACGCTCGACTGCTTTAGTTTGACAGCTCACAGCGGTTTGCAGACACGTTAGAACTTATGTATGATATTTTGTTATTGCCTTGCATTTGCGTAATGAAAGAGTGTTTCTAAGTAAATATTACTTTTAAAAGGTTTGCCTTTATTTTTCCATTAAAAATAAAAAACCTGTAAATGTAAATTATTCTAATGGATTTTTTTTTTTTGTATTTCTTAATTAGATCTTACAAAAGAAATGCATCTCAAAATGCAGCTGCTTGCAGAACAGTCCTCGCAAGGCACAATGTCGCTTTTTAAGGGAAATGAGTTTAAGGTTTGGGGTTTGGTTTTTTTCCTCCTGTTTCATAGCCTTGCCTGTTTTTTTCCCCGCTGCTGGCACGGTGGCACGCTGGTGGGAGGGCTGTGCCATACTCGCACAGGGCAGCAGCGAGCCTCCGTGCCTCGTGCCTGGCCAGCACTGCAGCGCCCTGAGCTCAAACTCTGTTTCCACCGTGAAATGGAACAGATTTTGAGCAAGATCGATTATTTATCAGTTTTAATGGTGTCTACGGCAGCGTTTAAATCTGACTTACATTTGCTTTGCACAGCCTTCACGCAGCCCCCCAGCCCGTGTGGGAGTTTAGTCCCAGTCCCAGCTCTGTGCCCGCTCCCATCCCGAGCACCAGCAACTGTTAAACCCTTTCAAAAATTAAATCTGAATTTTGGTGAATGTAGGAAGTGGTTCTCTTTAAGTTTAGGACTTAAATATTTGTGCTGTTTGGGGTTTTTTCGGTGTGTGTACAAGGAACGGCCGATCGCCCCGCCTTTTCCACAAAGGGGGTGGCATCTGCTGCAGCCACGCTCTGGCCCAGCAGCTCCTGCTGCAGCCGCTGCTCTCGGCTCTGCTGCAGCTCAGGGAAACCAAAGCTGCGAACTACCTGGGGAATTATTTGTGGCTGGCAGCGGAGGTCGGGCAGTCAATGCCAGGACCCCTGTAAAGGTGGCCTGGGCTGGGGGGTGAGGGCTGCGGCGGGGGTGGAAGCGCTGCGGAGGTTCCCTTCCCCAACCCCAACAGCCCCAAAGAATTACACTTTGCGGGGGACACGCACCAAAGGATAGAAAAAAGGGCTGGGGGGAAGCCCCAGGGTGCATTTACAGTCACTGAGCGATCCGTGGACAAAAGCAAAGCACGAGTGGTGGTAAAAACCACCCCAAAACCACCCCAGCACCCGGGCTCGTGCTCTGCCGCCAGCCCCCGGTGCTCACCTGTCAAATATCACCATTTGTGGAAAAAATGTAAAAGTGACAAAAAAAAGCCCCATATGGATTACTGTGTAGTAGTGTAAATAGTTTATTTGATCTTATGCCAGGAACAGATCAGGGAAGTAACATGAACTGCTTTTATAAAACACTTCTAATATTGCTAAGAAGCAGGTCTATTACTAGAAAAATATTAAAGAGAACATGCCAGTGTTATATTCTAGTTGTATGCTACTTTTTGTCTTCAATTAAAAAAATACCTTGGAGCTTAAGAACATGAGAGCTAGTGCTTTTAACCATTTGCCTAATGATTGATTAAATTAATTGTCAAATTTTCTTACACAGATTACTACGCCCTTCTGTCACTTCCAGTGAAGAACGAGGCGGTTTGGCATGTTCTCTTTAGCATGTCAGGTACACGGTGCTGTAAATGCAAGGAGGTGGCAGTTTTTAAACTTCCTGTAAATAGGTAAGCAGAGGTCAATGTGGTAACTTTGAGCCCCAAACTGTCCATTTAGTTAAATATAAAAACAAAAACTATAAGTTAAAATAACATTCAGATTGTATAGCACAGGCTGATGCTTTTTTTTTTTTTTTAAACAATATTTACAATATTACCCAGAGGCTAAAGTGGGAATAAGAGAGAAGTGTAAAAACCATAAAAAACTGCACCAATTTTGTAGCAAAATATCTGTACATTTAAAAACAGATTATCATATAACTACACATTATCCAGGAAAAAAAAAAAAATGGGACCTTCACCAGTGGTTCACATAAGCACAACATAAAAGAAAAAGAAATTCAGTGGTTAAATACTATACAATAAATTTTACAATTAACATATGGATGCAGTGAGACCAGGAAAGGTAAGCTGGAAGCAAAACGTAGCTTGGGAAGTACAAAGTTCTCGTCCATCCAGTTCTTCACTTCTGAGAAGATCGTGTACCCTGCCGCCACGGACTCGGCTTCGCCTTGCTGCTCTGGGATCTGGTGCAAACCAGCGGGGGGGGGGGGGGGGGGGCACGATGCTGCTAAAGGGGGTCTGGCGTCCCTTTTTATGCTTTACAAATGCGACACAACCTGTAACCTACCAGGATTTTTCAGGCCGGGCTTCCCTTGGCTAACCAAACAATCCTTAGCAGGGAACCTGAGCTGGATTGTCCAAGGAACTCAGAGCCGGAGCGGGGTATTAATCCTACGGAGCAGGGCACAGGATGACTCCGCGCGGGTAACTGAACTGCAACGGTCCTCGGAATCCTAATACTGATTACTGAGATGTTAATACCTTAGTGCGAATTAATAAATACACTGTTATTCAAAAGCTGCCTCTAGCTGAAGAACATAGTACGTGCCTTGGCCACCCTCCTCCTTTTGTGCGCTGGCGTTTGCCCCCCGGCACCCCGCGCTCGGCACGACCTCACGGGGAAGACGCGTGGTCGTTCGCTACGCGTCTTGTGATCACCGATGGACACGGTGCCACATCCCAGCTACAGTGGTGTGGAGTCTGTGTGGTGGGAAAAGGTACGGGTCTCTTCTTGGAATTATTTCCACATTACATATAGAAAGCCCTTAAATGTATTCCTTTTTAATCTTTAAAAAGAAACCAAAAAACCCCCAAACAACCCCAACCCAAAAAGCCACTAAGTGCAGCTGAAGCCAAGGTTAACCCCTTGGCGGACAGCACAGGAATGCATTTAAAAGCAGAGCACGTCCAAGTATTACCTGTTTACAACCAGTCGGGATGCGGGTCAGGTCCACAGGAGACCAGTCACTAACCTTTTATAGCATCAAACCAAACTAAACACCCAAAACAACACGTATTTTACATTTTGGTTAAAAATACTGAATAATGTATTGGTGTAAAAAGATACCCAATCAAATCAAGTCCTATTGCTTTGATTAATTTGAGCAGGTACTTCAATTATAGGCACTTGTTAGCTACGGTTGAGTGGAGAGCCCATCGCTGACATTCCTATGTGTTTTCTAGGTCTCGGAGCCCCTTAGAAGGTAAATTTGACTGTCCCCAAGGCTGTAAATGAGTGGCAGAACACAGAGTTCACACGGACACCGTATCACTCGAGCACCCCCTTTCCTTGACACCTGCAGGTCTCCAGCTCACATGGTTATTTCAGCACCGTTTGCAGAGCGCAAGTTCTGATCATCAAAGCGCCGCCTGACGCTTCTCCTCACCGCGTCGGCCCGTCGGTACGGCTGGTTTCTAAGATCTGCGGAGAGGAAAGCGGCGTTCGTCATCACGCAGGGCTCGCCCGCGCCCACCCACGCACACACACGCGCACACACGCGGTCTAGACAAGGAAGAAGTCCTGCTGGAAGCCAATCAAAGCAGCTTGTGTAGGAACAGGAGAAGGGATTTCACCCCAACGAGAGCAGAAGTGAGCAAATACTGACGTGCCCTTCTACTACGCACCCAAGCAGCAGGTAATACTGGTGAAATGCGCTGAAATGCTGGTGAAACTAAATGGAGTTATGCCGTCAAGTTAGTCTGAGCGGCTCCCCGCCCACGGGCTGCTCGTGTGCGGGGGTGTCAGCCAGGAAGGCAACGTCAGCTGAAATCAGTTTGCCTGACGTATGCCTTGCTCCCTCACGCAGCCTCTCAAACACTAGCGGGGGCCGAAGATTTTTTGAAGCGGGATGAAGCTCACTAGAGGTGTGTGACCCAGGGGACGATGGTGCAAGTGTTCAGCAGCGCAAGGACGGCCCTAGGACCCCTGTACACCCTCTGAGCTAAAAGAGGGTGCCCTGGGAAAAAGCAGCTGGCACGCTGCGGCCGTCCTGCCCCACTGCCGCCATCTCGCCCGGCTGCAGAGATGCTTCGTTAGCCAAAGGCAGCAGAGAGGCCAAAACCCTCCGTCCTCCTCCTCGCCAGCAGCAAAGCCTGGCCCAACCCGCCCTGCTGCTGCTGCTGGGGAGGCAAGAGCTCGGGAGGGAGGAGGAGGGAACACCGAGCGTGCGACGGGTGGAAGCATGGAGAAAGCCGGAGATGGACATGTTGATGGAAGGCTGTTCCATGTGTTACATGTGCTGTTCCATGTGTGGCTACGATAGAACAGGCACAACTGGAACACTAGACGGCTAATTCCAGTTAAAATACTTCTCACCTGGACAACAAATTTGCACTGGATCGGGCAAACCCTCCCTCGCATTTCCCAGATGACTTATGCCCTGGTTTAAGTACAGCTCCCCAGCTTCCCAGCTCTCGGCATACCCAGCAGACGGTGCCCATGCTGGGGGCTGCCCTCGCCCACCTGGGCACGGGGAGCTGCCGGGTGTCCATCTCTCAGGCCCTGCTCAGTGGCCGTGGCAGGGCTGAGATGGGGCAGCAGGACCTCCAGGGGACTACGGGGCCGAAAACTGGGGGACGAGGCTGCCTGTCTCGGGCTAAACTTGGAAGAGGAAGGGCCAAAACAGAGAGAGTGTGAAGACGGTCACCAGCCAACAGCCTGTGGATCCGCTACGCCACAGAGGGTGAAAATAAATGGCCCCAGTCTCCACTGGCCTTTAGGCTCTCACCAGTATTACACTTAGCCACAACTACCAAGAGGCTGCCTGCCATACAGAGAGAGGAGGAAGCTAAGTAAAAAGTGATGCTTGCCAGCTCTGTGTATCCTCCACCACCGGTGTGCTAGAAGAAATCCTTACCCTCGAGTGAACATTTGGAAATTTAGTGATATTATTCTTCTTTAGGGCTAAACAGAAAAAAAAAACAAAACAAAACAAAACAAAACACAAAATGATGGTTAAGTAAAAAAATGGGATGGAAAATGAAGAGCAAGTCAACTCAGCGTTCAAAACTCCCAGGCACGTTAGCCAACAGCAAGAGGGGGGAGGCCAAGGCTACGAGAGGGGGTTAGGCACGGAGAGGAAAGGACAGCAGGGCCACCCTCGCCTCTCGCTAACCAAATTCCAAGCTGCTTTGAAGATTGGCTCCAGAAAGATAATAACAGCAATTAACTCGAAAGAGCAAATAACCGTTGAGCTGATTATAGTTTGCAATTTTATTAGAAGCATATATAAAAATACATATCGCAAAAGTGAAACACTGTTGTCTTCTTAAGCCTCTGAGTCCTTAAGCCAAGACAACAGTGTTAACAGACATGCTGGGTTAAAGACGCCCTTCTCAGACTTTACACCACACGATGTAAATTGCTCAGTTCCATGTCAAGCTTCTCATAGTCGCAATTTCTGCGGTTCTGGCACGCAGCGAAGCGTTCCCCCAGCGCTGCCCCTTCTCCCCTCCCCGCCTGGTTCCTGCGCCGCTGCCGCCACCGAGCCCAGCCCCAGCGCTGCACAAAGTCCAAGCAAACTGGAGCTGGTTAGCACTCCGTAAACATTTCTGATTTTACTTAGATAAAGTTGGCATGGAACTGAAAGAAGTTAAATATGGATGTGACCAAATGAGCAAAGATTTTTAGGCTGTTCATCTTAATCCTGTATCTCACATGCAAGCATGCAGGTGCTGGTTAAAACGGCTAAAGCGCAACACTCCTCGCAGAGGACGTACGTTATTACAGACGACCCTTCCAAGGCAGAGAGCAAACCCCAAGAAAGTCCCACTTAGCTCATGCAGCCCGAGCCCGTAATTTTGCTTTGGCATACAGCTGACATGCATTTCACACAGGCAGATGACTGGCGTACAGAGAAGATCCGTAGGCCAGAAGAGGTGACATAGAAAAGCCAAGTGAACCGTCACTTTTTGACTGCATTTGATCTCCTCAGTCGTGTGAACTGCAGGAAATCTGCACCGAATCTACTGTGACTTCCACCACTTGCTGTTCTATGGCATTTGTCATGAAGGTGAGAGATGCCTTTGAAACGCAAGGATGGCCAAAAACATCAAGCGCAAAGTTGATGGGATGGAATAAAAAGTTACTGAAACACAAGAACATGCAACAGAGGTGACATAAATACAACAACTTCAGGTGGACGCTGGACATTACTATACACTCAACATTCACATGATCCTGGCTGAGATCCGTACAAATGGAGAAGTGTCAAAAATCTACAGCAACCTTTCTTTTTTCTAAGAGCATCAGATGTGAAAGAGGAATAGTTTTAGTAATGGAATTCCTCAGTGAGAACAGGTTCGCAGAAAAACCGAGAGCCCCGCTTGGCGGTTCGAGCGGTAAAGGGCACAGTCTTCAGCACTGCATGGGAATAACAGCCAAACAGACAAACAGAGCCGTGAGAAGCGGAGCTATCGCATTAGTACAGTGTTAGTGCTCGGTTACGGACACCCAGGGACGGTTTCGCACGTTCTGACCAGCTGTCTAACAGCCCTGCACCTGGGTAGGCGTCGGGAACAAGGCAGTTTTAAGTCTTTGAGTAAGTATTACTTATATTACATCATTTGCAGCGGGTTTGGGAGACTATTGCTAAACGTGCTCCAGAAAAGGGTGTGCTGTTAGACAGGGCTCTGCTCCAGATCAGCAGAGCTTCCCTGGGCACCTGATGAGGCACTATCCAATTAGAAATGACACTTTTGATCATTTCCATACCACTGACAGAGATCCCACGGGCCAGATTCAAGCAACCTTAGTCCCACCTGCCTTTCTGTGCCTTGACCTTCATTATGACGTGGTTTGAGGCCCACAGAGGCATCCCCGTAAGGGGGAATACTAGGCACAAGACCACAGGAAATGTTTGAGCCTGGCACTCCCTCCACTGGACTGTCTTTTGCATGTGGATGGTCTTCTGCCACACCATCTGTTTCTCCCACAGATCAGGAGAACCACTTTACCAATTAAACAAGCTTCCAGGAGTCTGAAGGAGTTGTAGTAGAAGCAGTAACAGATTAGATATTATAGCAACTCTGCCCTTTAAAGAACATTATCTTGGGAAGATATTAATCAAGGTTAAAAAAAGCTGTGAAAGCTTCAAGCGTTTCAGCCCTGTCATCTAGTTGGGCTTCACTTAGTGAGGGGTAGAACAACTCTTCCACCCTCCTGCAGGAAAAACTCATGTGAAAAACTTCCAGGAGCAGGAGCCAAGGAAATCGTGCCCAAAGACCTTTTCTGAGCTTCTGTGTAATGGAAACAAATGACTGTAGAGCCATCAAAGCGCTACAATGGTGTTCCTTCCACACCGCAGGTGAAGAACATGCAGTAAAATTGAAGTACTGCAATCAGAGCAGCTGTAGAGATTAAAAATTATTTGACTCCTGAGCAAAATGCAGTTTGGAAGGCGGCTCTTTTTAGCAGCAAATATCTGCACCAAACTCCTGGCTGTGTGTGGCTACGACAGCGGGTTCTGCCCTGTCCCCAAAGGCCTAAGCTGGGGTCAGCGCAGACTGTGCCTACCAATCTGAGCAGTAGTAAAACCAGAAGCAGTTTAAGGTCATAAATCATTCAGGTTTGACTAAATGATTTGCTGTAACTGTGCAATAATGTGGTGCAATTACTGTTAGTACATTTTAATGAAAATGTAGGCTCTTAATAATGTTAAGCATCCATCATTCATTCCATTTATGGGGAAAAAAGGTTTCTGGGAAAGATCTGCACAGCATGCATATCCCCACCGGAGCATCCGCTGCAATCAGGCGCTGGACTGGCTACTCTAACGCTCAGCGAATGACTCCATCCGCACATGCCGACAGAGAAGAGCAAAGAAACCGAGCACGTGTCCAAGGTCTGCGCACAGCGTTGGCAGCGGACACGTAAAGGTAGGTCGCTGGGGTCTGTTTGTTATGTACCATTAGCAAAAGTCTCTATACTTGTTTCATATCATATAAACAATGTCCTAAGCTGTGCTCGAGTTACACTTGTTTAAGAAGTACATGAAGCACTTACAATAGCTACTAGGCAGGTACACATTCCTATCCCTTGTGAAAGGGCCTCCAAGATTACAGAACAAAAGGTGTTTACCTGTTATAATATCTTCAATAGCACCATCCTTCCCTTCGTACACATGCCTGTTATCCTTGACTTGCCGCCGTCTGAGCTCTGCAATCAGCTCTTGCTGCTGTCTCTTTGTTTTATGTGACGGAGACTGAAAGCAAAGAGGAGAGGGTTTGTCAGGACTGACCTCCAGCTATCCTGTTTCTTCCCGATTGTGAAACGTCGGCTGATCCCACTGGCAGCAACCAGCAAACAGTGACTGCCAGTTCTCTGCCCACTTTTGTAAGACGAGGAAGATACACGTGCGCGATAAGCTCCCGTCCCATGGGGAGGACGTGCACAGTCACAAGCTAAGCCGGCTGCCGAGCTGCTTTTCTTTCTAACACATGTAACCCACTTCCAAGCCTTTTCAGCACTTGGAACTGGAGCCCCAAGCTCCTACCTCTGAAAAGCATTAGGGGAACAAGGAGAATGGGCTTTCCTTCCGAGGAGAGTTTAGCCAATGGCAACATGGATGAGGTGACTTTCTGTATATTCAGTTTTTCTTAATTTCGCAGACTTCAAAAGCAGCAGAACCATACACCATAACCCTTTCAGCTTATTTCTGTTCTCTCCACCTAAGGAGAAAGCTTCCAGAGACTATTTCTAGGCAACTACAAATTGGGCAACTAAATTGCTTATACAGAGCTGAGGTTTCTGAACTATCAGGAAAAACACATGAACACGATGGCTCCTGCCTGTAAGACACATCTGTTTCATACCTTTTGGTCCTGTTGCTCCATCAATGCTTCTTGTTCCATAAGTTTTTCCATTAAGGCCTGTTCCTGCTTTTTTCTCAACTCATTCTCTTCTTCTGCTTGCTATTATATCACAAAAAACACAGGTTACAGCTTCCAACTGCTATAGGGAACCCAAACATTACAAATGAGTAACCCCATCACCCGCTACCGCGGGGCTCTCCGAGGAAGCAAGCGGAGGTGCTGCAACGCAGTCTGCAAAAACTGGGCTGGGAAAGACCCTCCTAGGTCACACACACCATCCTCTCCCAGTCCCAGGAGACACATATTCAGGGTTAAAGGTGTAAGCTCAGCCACCCAGATGATTTCTGAGGATCCCTCCAGCGCCTTAAACAGCTGTGCTGCTGTTCAGCCCTGACAATAACCCCGGAACAGCTGCCTGTGCTGCCCCCACTGCTGGTGCTATGCTGTCGGGGTGGCTCAGTGCTATGCTGTTGGGGTGGCTCACGCTGCCCCAGAGCTACAGGGAGCCACAAGCCAGAGTTTTGGGAGCCTGGAGCCACAGAGGTACCAGACTGGGCTCAGAAGGACAGAACAGAAGAGGAGGATGCTCCTGGTTACCTTGTAGGCCTTCACAAACCGGACAAACACTGGGAAAAAGACCGAAGGGGGTGTCGTCTTGGGATTCTCCCCGAAGTACTTCACAGCATCATCAAAGGCATCCTGCAAAAGGCACAGACTGACTGCGCTGCACGTACTTCAAGAGAAGCTCACCATCCCACACTGCAGCATTCACTGTAAAGGGTCTAGCTTTTGCCTGCACATGACACCCTTGGCTCAGAGCAGCACATCTGCATCAGCACTTGAACTTGGGAACAGACACACAGCGCTGCTGCCCCTCTCCTCCTTGCTGTGTGCACATCCTTTGCAGTGACACGCTGCTCACCGTGTCACTCGCCTTCTCGCCAAACCCTGAGAATAAAAATATACCTGGGCTATTTTGGCATCGTCCTGCAGTTTCTTCAGCTTCCCTTCATTGTTCTGAATGAACTCCTTCAGCATCGTGTTGTGGTCATGCATGGTGTACTCGCGCTTCGTCAGGTCCAGGCCCCTCTGCAGCTCCTTCACGTCCAAGAGGACGTTTTCAAGAGACACTACGAAATAAAACAGAAACGCTGCATCACTCCCACTGTGCAAGTGTCCGGAGCCACAGTCTGAACGATTTCCCCACCCAGAAGAGCCCCCACAGCCCCTGCATGGTGTGCCGTGAAGTCCTTCGCATGGCATGCGTGCCACCACCGCTCACCAGGCACAGGAGGGTCACAGTACCTGCAGCAGCCTTCTCCACGTAATGAAGCTCGTTGTAGAAGAGGGAC
The DNA here is from genome assembly GCF_023634085.1 of Falco cherrug. NCBI lineage: Eukaryota > Metazoa > Chordata > Aves > Falconiformes > Falconidae > Falco > Falco cherrug. Next base: position 42,066,447 of record NC_073704.1, on the reverse strand, counting down.
ACGTGCTGGTACTTCTCCTTGACCACGTTAGAAATATAGTGCAGCAGAGTCTGCTTTCGGTCTGTTGACTTTGTTTCTAGGAGCTGGGGAGAAAAGGCAAAGAGGCTGCTTGGGTGGAGGGGCAGCAGGCTCTAAGCAAAGCGACTCGACTGGTGCTTCTCCAGCTGAGGGGTGGCTGTAAAAGCTTGTTTAATTGTTTAGCAGGTGGGTGTGGAGCTGTGGACTCCAGAGCTTCTGAAGACACGTGCCTTCTCCTAAGCAGCTCCCCCAAAAAAAGATAAGCAAAGCAAACTCATCCTGCCTGGCAGTGAGCGCCTTCCCTGCTGCTGCTCCGTCTTCACCGGCTGGAAAGCACCGACTGAGTGCCCCAGCAGCCCCTCGCCGCGGCCATGAACCGCGTTCCCACCGCTCCCCACGAGGCAGCTCCAGTTTACTTACCAGGTCTAAGCTCTGTAGCTTAAATCCATACACAGCTCCTCGTTTACTGCTGTTCATGTAGTTTCCAAGAGCCAAGATTATCTGCCAGGATGAAACAGAGTAGAGCACAGATTTTCAGGACAAACGCAAGGCACTTTAGGAAGCTCTGGAACGAGAGCCAGTAGGGCAGCATTGGCGTACAGCTCCGGCGTGTGTAAGGGGGGACACCGGTGAGTGATGGAGATACCGAACTTCTCTAAAATCAGACCTACCTCCAGTATCTTCTTAAGTTTTTGGGATGACTTTATTGAGACAGATGCAGCTATTATTGCGTGAAGTTGCTGCAGGTAAACACAGGAAGAGCTTTAGTTAATGCACGCCCAAACGCAAGAATAAAATTAAGCTCTACACACTCACATTCTGAAAAAAAACTCTTGTTTTTCATCCACACCATGAGCCCTGGCATAAATGTTATCCTGCCCTGACACATCAGGATTGCACACAGTTCATCTGCGCCGTGGATTTACCACACTCAGATGTGGCTGGGTAAAAGCGTATTTACATTTCAATCCTTGTGACTGTGGAAGATGCATCAGGCTGGACGGGACACACTTCAAAGAGCCCAGGGACCAGCACTGCTAACACTCCCTAGCAGTCCAGGCTACAAGGTGCAATACAAACAGCACCTGGGGTATCAGAGTCACTGATATATGAAAATATAGCCAGAAAACCACTTTTTAATTTGTGTGTTTCTCATTCTGTCCCTGTGAGAAGGTAAAACCACCAGCTGACTTTCAAACACTCTCTCCCATCTTAGAAAAATTAAAACCTCTATCATCTTTCCACCGACAGCCCCACACCAGCGTGTGGCTGCAGGGCTCCCTGCAAGCTGGCCCGTGCCCTGCAGCTCTTGGGGGGAGGCTGGACCCCCCGGAATGCTGGCCCTGGTCCTGCACAGCCACAGATCGCACTGCTGTCTCCGGGGCTAGCCCCTCGCTCACCGGGGTCAGCATCTGGATGCTTTCTGCAAAGTTGCCTATGAAGGCCATGATGGTCATCTTCTGCATTAGCCTCTCGATCTTGCTGAACTGCATCATGAACCGGTCTTCGTCCGACAGGTTCTCGATGGGTTTCCTTTCCCGCTCGTAGAGCCGCAGCACTTTCACTTCATTCTCAGTGGGCAGGAACCGCATGAGGCATTCCACAAAATCCACTGGCAACGTTTTCAGGTCAAACCTGCGCGATAGCGAACCACAAGCGGTGTTACGACAGAGCCCTATGCAAAATGACGGAAATGTAAATGATGTGAGAAAGCTGCCAAAGGCAGCTCTGCCTCCTGCGCTGCTTGGCTACAGGTGAGCCCGAGCCAGGGAAGCAATGAGAAGCTATGAAGCAGCCGTGGCTACTCCAGCTCTTGTTGCCCTGGCTGGGGTGGGGGGCACGGTCCTGCACACGAAGCCCCTGCACGTGAGGCTGCGAGCAAGGCTGCTCGGCTGATGGCAACGGTGCTGCTGGGCACCCTGTTTCTGTTTCCAGAGACGTGGTCATTCCCCCCAAGCCCTCCACGGTCACACATTTTTATCAGCGAAGATAGGCGGGGAGGACCAAATGCCAGTTTTATTTAATTTGAGCCGGAGCCCCGTAAACCGCAACTTCTGAAGCTGCCTCCATCTGCAGCGGGTCTGGGTCCCCCTCCCCACCCAAATCAGGCTTGTGCATCCAGATTTTGAAGATTTTCCTTAACAGAGATGTTTGCCACGGCCGCCAAGTACCACCAAGTGCTTTGGGATGGGTTCGGATGAGCCCCAAGGAGCAGGTACACCTGTGCTCCGTCCCCGGGAGCTGCCGGCGAGGGTCCGTACCTGCGCGGGATGGCGCGTCGAGCCGCTCGCTGCACTCCCGTGGGGAGGGTCTGCCAGGCACCTCGGGCACTCCTGCATCGCACCGGGGTTCGGTACCGCCTGGGGCCACCCCACAAACCTCATTCTATGCAAAACCCTTCCAGTGCTCTTAGACAAACTCGTGCTTTACAGAGCAAACTCAAATAGTCGCATCTTCCTGGCTTCGGAGGGAGCTGTGCACCAGAAAGTACTGCGCAGATAGAACGAGAGGTGCACCGTGTGACGGCATGCTGAGGGTATACAGGAATTGACTTCTTTAATAAAAGAAGCGTTTAATTGTTAAGCCTAAACAGTGATCCAGTGACATAAACCTAAAGGTTTTTATTTTAGTTCAAGGGAATTTGATTTCTGGGAATTCAAAATGGTTCCATCCTTACTCCTGGATTTTTTCCAGATGCAAAAACATTTGTATCAACTGCCAATTCAAAAAACCATTCCACTTACCAAAAAACACAGTAAATCCTGAACATGATTTCTTTGCTGACAAGTGTTTTACTTACACGTGAATAGCTTTGCATATTTCATCTGCCGTCTTTCCAGCTTTTCTTAAAGTAATGGCAAGATTTTTGGCCCTGTTGGCATCCAGTAATGTGACTTTGTTTGACCCTTTCTGAGTTATCTTTTGCTTGCTCGAAGTAAGATCAATAGCTGGACCTTGGGCTTTTGTTTTGAATATTTCTTCAAACTCATCCACATTTAAATCCTAAAAAGGAAAGAAAATGATTTATCCCTCCCGCAGTGAAGACTAAAACCTCTGCTGCCTAGGACTGTGCCAGAACTGCAGTACGAGCCTTGCAGCGGCCAGGGCCACATCACAGTACTCTGATCGGGGGCTGCAGGATGCAACAACCAGGCGCTCCCGAGCTCGGGATCGGGAAAGCTGGCCTCCACCCCCCACAGCCCCACGCATGCTCAAAAGCTCAGGAAAATACTCGTGTTAGCACTCGTGCTTTACGCAGCCATGTGCACCTCCAGGGCACAGGGAGCTGCGAGCCCCGCGTACCCAGCTCTGCCCCGTGCTGCCCCAGGCGCCGCTCCCTGGCACGCGGCTGCCCACCCACGCCTGACTCCTGCAGACCTGACCAGCGATTTTAGGCTGGGAAAAATGCATCTTCCTCATCTCGGGTGATGTGTTTTAAAGACAGGCACACAACAGGTATATACTTTTGTACTGGTTTCAGCTGGGAAAGAGTTCATTTTCTTCTCAGTAGCTGGTGCAGTGCTGTGGCTTGGATTTGGTGAGAGAACAGCGTTGATAACGTGCTGATGTTTTTAGTTGTTTCTGGGTGATGTTTATACTAAGTCAAGGACTTCTCAGTTCCTTGGGCCCTGCCAGCGAGAGGGATGGAGGGGCACAGAAAACTGGGAGGGGACGTGGCCAGGACAGAGGACCCAAGCTACCCAAAGAGGTATTCCATACCATATGGCATCATGCTGAGTATATAAACTGGGGGAGGAAGAAGGAAGGGGGGGGACATCTGGCACTGTGGCGTTTGTCTTCCCGAGTAACCGTGTGATGGAGCCCTGCTGCCCTGGGATGGCCGAACGCCTGCCTGCCCGTGGGAAGTGGGGAATGAATCCCTTGCTTTGCTGTGCTTGTGTGCGCGGCTTTTGCTTTACCTATTAAATTGTTCTTATCTCAGCCCTCGAGTCTGCCATTCCTTTCCGATCCCCCTCCCCATCCCTCTGGGCGAGGGGGAGTGAGCGAGCGGTCGTGGTGCTGGGTTGCCGGCCAGGGTTAAACCATGACAACCCTTTACAACCGATACTACCAGCTGCCACCCCCCCTTCTCACCCGAGGCACTCTCACCAACCTGCTGGGTACTGGGACCACTGGGTGAGCCCTTTGCCACATCAGCGCCTGTGCCCTACCCCTGCGAAGGCCGACACGCGCTGGTGTTACAGACAGAAGCGGGAGGCAGAAGGCAGCAAGCAGCACTCATACCTCCAGGATCCTTTCGTCATCTATTTCGTTGAAGACCGTCCCATTGATCTGGTTGGGTTTGAGGGCGACCCAGTTGAAGACCGGCATGCGGAACTTGGTCTTGATCGGTTTCTTGATTTTCACAGCTAAAGACACCAGAGGAGAGGAAATGACAAATTCCCCCATCGCTGACAAAACACCCCGCATGCCCAGACTGCAGCTTTCGAGTCGGCATTTCAGCACTGGAGGTAGAACTGGCCAGAGCTAAATCATCAGACTGGGAAGCCTGGAAGGATCCTGCTGCCTCAACAGGCACGGCGTGCTGGGAGGCTGCCATCCACCCCCCGCTGCTTCAGCCCCAGCCTCCGCAGGACTGGACTAAGTGCCAGAGGCTGTGAAAACTTCACTGAAGGAAATGTGCTATGACTTTATTACCGCATGTTGTCTGGATTGATTTAAAAGCCCAGGCTATTTTTAAACGTTATAGAAAATGGAGAGAGTGGTCGAATTTAACCCTCTCCTGCTCATCGCAGAGCCCACCCCTGTGCGAGCCGATGCACAGCTGATCTGTGGTCTGTGTCACAAAACTCAATGCAGAATAGGTAACAAGAAAGAAAAAAAGCCCCTTTCCCAAGGTTTTGGCAAGGGGAGCGACCCCTCCCACCGCCTGCTGCAGTGGGGCAGTGCTGCTTCTCACCACGCTTGTCTTTTAAAGCAAAAGGGGGTGGGCTGCAGCACACGTGAGCTTTAACATGGTGCAAATAACAGGTTTAATCTTCTGGCACGGTGCAGAAGCAGTTAACGACTTAGTAACTTAGAGAAGCTTTGAAAATGAAGACCAAGTCCTACTCTCATTAATCTGTGAACAGAGTACAAGAAAGCAACACTGGAGCAAAGAAAACACTTTTCTATTTCTATTCCTATTCCTAACAGATCTGGAAGGTACATGAATAATTTCGGTAATTCAGGTCTCATTTCTTTGTATCTTGATGTAAACACGATTTTGTAGCAACTAACAACTTCAGGATGTTCGTTAAAGCAATCAGTCAACGTTTTGCTCCTGAATTACCTAGAAAATGCATCGTTTCTTTCAAGCTGCAAACATTAAATAGAAACCCTGGTCCTTCCACTCCAGTGCTGGAAAAAAAGAGCCACGCAGGCTGCAGTGGCGGTCAGCGGCAAAGGCATGCAGGGGACAGCCCCTGCTCCCCCAGCCGAGGACAGATCACGTTTGGTCTCATTCTGTCCCGTGTTTACTCCCGACTCCTGCCAGCCCTGCATCTGTAGCAGGAGCAATCCTCCTAAATATTCAATGCTCTATAGAGATACTAGACTTTTTTTCCCCTCCGTTTCAGAAGATGGCTGGTTTCCCAGGTTGCAAAGCACTTGAGCAAATAATTATTTTACTTTCCCATAACGATTCTGTCTGTATGTTTTTGCCAGGACAGAGACAACCTTTTTGAGGGGACAGTCCTGCTGTGCACCGGAGCTGGGTGAAGGCAAAAACATTTCTCTTGCTTTGTCATTCCACTTTAAAAACCAAGAATCGAGTTGTGTGTCCATGCCCCTTTCAGGCTTGCGCTCATTTTGCAGGGACATCGCAAAGAATAAATTACTGGCAAGAGTATTTGCTTGAAACAAAGAACCGTAAGTGAATAACAGGGAACATACACAACATTCAGCTGTGTATTTTAAGAATTGTATTGGTTACTTCAAAATAATTCCCAAAATAAATAGCTTTTTCCATCTGAAACATCCATGAAAAAGAATTTTCCCATTTGTGCCTAGAGGAGAACAGATTATTTACTGCTCCTGGGTTATTTCAGGATAGGAAAGGAAGCTAACTGTCTCATGGGCCGGTTCCTGATGTAGCTCATCAAAATCTCTCAGAATTTCCCTTCCTCCTCCATTACAGAGCCCTGGCAAGGTGACGTTCCTGGGAGTCATGTCACTGCCAGCAGACCCGTGGGGACGTGTCACTGGCAGCAGACCCCGCAGAGGGGACCGGCAGCCGGCGGGAACTGCCGCAGCTCAGCACTGGGCCTCACTGGGAGAAGCCCCTCCTCGGTGCAGCCGGCGCCGGGAGCACGGCTTGAGGACGGCTCAGGATCTTAATTACTCGCTGAAGTGCTTTGCTGAATCGGGGCCTTCTGTGTGCCAAATCCCGATGGCTGACAGCACCCCCAAAGCTACAGCATGCTCCAGCCACAGGTCCCTGCACCAGCCCTCCGCTCCCCACCGCCCTCCCATCACCCGCACAAGTCCACGGGCACACACAGGGGCACAGCACAGAGGGAAACGTGGAGAGGTAGGTGAATACTTAGCAGAAAGCAACCTACAGAAGAGCTTGATTGGCCCATCTTACCAGGAAGCAGAAAGAACAGAGAAAAGAACGTTAGCAACGGTCAGAAAAGCAAAATTTGTTATTTCACTGACTCCCCTCTGACCCGGCAGGTTCCTGCCCTGAGAAACGCTCCCTTCTGCACAGCCACTGTAAGAAAAGGCACTTTCCCTCTCCTACCCCCCTGAAGAACGAAACACCCACCCCAGCTGGCTGGGGGCACCTCTCCCAAGCACTGGTGCAGGGGGCTCAGTGCAGGGGACTTGCCCCGCCGTCGGTGGGCTCAGCGCTGCCCCGGGCAGAAGCAGGACTTGCTCCGCCACCCCCTCCCCAGCGAGCACTGCCAGGGTGCCAGGCCAAGGCACCGGGGTCTGGGCACAAGCCCTGGGGCTCACGGCAGCCCCCCTGCCCCCGGCAGCCCTCCAAGCACCACCATGGCCACATCCAGCCCTGCCACCGCTCCGCACCACGCACTGCAGGACCCCTGCCTGCCCTGCCAAACCCACGGTGAGGGATCAGCCCCAGCCTGTGTCCTGCCTTTTCTGCCTTTTTTTGTTGTAATAACCCTCTAGTTCCATGATACTTTGCACTTCCGGAGGAAACTTTAAAGGCTGGAATACTTTATCGGTCTTCAAAAAAAAAAAAGCTATTAATCAGAGCTCCTTGGTCCCTCTTTCTGGACTCAATGTGCTCTTGAGATTTCCTGGGGAGGGGGCATGATGTGATACCAGTTAGCACTCACTTGTTGCCTGAGATGCTTGGCACATGTCAGAGAGCATATAAAGCTGTGATTAAAGGCTGTCAGTAAATTTTTCTTCCTTCCAAAAAAATTACAGAAAGTTTGCCTTCTCTTTGCACAGATATTTCTTCATGGTTTCTTTCAAAACCGTATTTTGTTTGCTTAAAGCCAAAAATGGTCCGTTTGAAAAATATTTTTGGCAATAGCTTTAGTTTCACTGAAGAAGCCATCTCATCCAGACCAAACCAAAACCATTCGATTGATAAATGCTCTTTCCCTTCATAAGCCCCTCTGGGTGTAATACCCGTGAGAGGTAATGGGTGTGATTTAGGTGACTAACGAAGTCCCACCTTGGTAGCCCAGTGCTCTAGCTGGCGTGCCCTGACCTTGCCTTTGCTTGCCCTGCCAGCGACCAGCACAGCTGGGAGACACGCGGGTGTTTTACCTGCGAGCCCTGAGTTGAACACCACGGTGGGAGAAGCTGTCCCGGGCAGGGGGGGTGCCGACGGCGGCGGTGGGGGAGGCAGCGGAGCTGCAGGAGCCATCTCCAAAGATGGGCCTGGGAGAGGAGGCGGCGGTGGCGGCGGAGGTGGGGGTGGCGGTGGCGGTGGAGGCGGCATCGGCACGGAAACAGGACCATTTTGCACTACAAAATCAAGGGAAAACAAGGTATTACCATGAACACGGACTGAAATATCACAAGCACATGCAGGAAACGTCACAACACCCACCTTACCCCCACTATACACCTCTCCACTGCTATATTTGCCCAAGCATTTGTTGGACCCCTCACCAAAGTACTTCTGTGCATTAACATGGGAGAAAACTACCCTGATGAAGGAAGAGAATATATTTTCCTATCAACTGAAGGGCTCGGGAATGGATCAGACAAACATGGGAGCCACCCAGAGAATGAGTGCAAGCACAGCTGGGGATCTCAGCACCCTCGGCTGCTGCAAGGTGCCACAACCTGCAGGCTCACTACAACTGAAGGCAGTTTTGTCAGGCTGCTGTGACTGTCCCCAGCACAACAAACTCCACCTCCAGGCCCTAGCCAGCCCAAGTCTCTGGGACAGAACGCTTCTCACCTGCCTCTGATGCCATTGCTAAGGCGGGTAGTGGTGGTGGAGGTGGTGGCAATGGTACTGAAGATGCAGCTCCAGCAACCGGTGCGACACACGTTCCAGACACAGCCTCTGACCCTGCTGGTACCATCCCAGAGGCCAGAGCAACAGGGAGGATAGCAATGTCACCATCACCTTTCTTCTGGATCTTAATGGTTCCCTGTTTCTCCAGTTCATGGATCTTTTTCTCCAGCGTTGACTGTCGTTGGATGGCTTCTTCTTTTTCTTTCACCATTTTTCTCAAGGTGTGAACCTGAGTATTTGCATCTTTGTAGATTTCCTGAGAATGCAGCAGAAGCAAAGCATTTGCACTGGTGAAACAGAATACCAGTGCCAGAAACAGAAGAGCCTGACACGGGCTGGTCACTGCACCAGGCTCTAAATAACAGTGAGCTCTGATGCCAACTGTATGCCTTCATTGGTGAGGAAGAATTCATTTCGTGTTTTATCCCCAAGGCAGCAGCATGTACAGTACTGAGTCCTTGGAGCAATCTCACCTGTGGGCACCGACACCTGGGGGTGCAGAACTTCTCATCATCACTTTTTCATGATGCCTCTTATTTTTTCTTACACTGGTCTTAAATATGTAGTGTTGGCACGCTACTTGATTTCAACAGATTATCTGACACCTCGCTGGTGGCTCTGGCTATGAGCAAACGTTGGCCCATAGGGGGAAGCAGGAACGGAGCTCCTGATCTAGAGGGGAAACTGTACCTCCACGTACCCAGAGCAGACCCTCCAAAGGAACCCTGAAAGCAGCCACCCTTTGCGATGATGTTTTAGGCTGAAGTTAGTTAATATTAATTTTTTTTATTAAGTTTGTACACCATGAAGTACCAAGTGAGGGTTGTGCACAGAAAGCTGGCTGTGCCTGACAGCACAGACACAGCGCACTTGCTCCTGCCCCGAAGGACACCAGGTCTACCTCCAGTGCTCCTCTGCGGCCAACCACACGGACAAAGCTCCCAACAGAAATGCTACAGACCTGAGCAGCCTCACTCACTGATTTGCTGGCGTGTTCAGAGTTTTATGTCCATCTTTGAGAACACACACAAGTAATTTTACTTGAAATCTACCCTAGGTTCAAAATTAGGAAGCTAACGAAGACACTTGTCCCAGAGCCGTTACCTCCCATGCACCAAGCACACCGGAGATCGCTCCCGTGACACGTGGCATCCAGCCCAAGCTTTCCCATTGCACTTACCCGAATCACATCCAGTTCTTTGTTTCTTTGCATAAGTTGTTTTTCCAGTTCCACAATCTTTGCCATGGCTTCATTCTCTGTATCTTGGAGTTTTTCAGATAACTATCATTCAAAAAAGAAATAGATTATGTATGTCGGTAACAGTAGTTTTCCCAACCAAAATGTTGAGAATGTGTGTTGGAGCAATGGTACGTGGTACATCGCTGATATTCTACTAAACCCTGAAGTCTCCTTTGGGAAAAAGAAGGGTTCCTGCACTAAGTGTCCCCTCTGACGATGAACGTTATCCTTCAGCTATGACCAGCAGGAACGTGGCCGGACTGTAGCGCTGAACCTGTCCAGGTAAGACAGCCCCCTCTACAATAAAGCACTTTGAATGCAGCTATATTCATACACCCTGAGTCCAATCTGAAACCCCCAAACCCCCCAGAATACCACAATGGCACTATTGCAAAACCACGAGAAGCTGAAATGGCGGAACCTATAAATGTCACCTCTCACAATGAGGCTAATTTGACCAGTAATGAATGAAAGAGTTTATTTTTTTTTCCTCCATTGTCTCTTGATTTATTGTTATTTTTTGCCAGCCCCATGAACCCGAGATCTGAAAGCTCTACAGTTTTTGTTGGCTTTTTCCATCACCACCAATGATGCCGACTCAGGAGAGGCTGCAGAGGTGGCACTGGTGGCTGTGTTTTGGAGATAAAACTTCTGAGATACTATTATTAGTATTTCTGTCAACACATGACAGAAAATTATGTTCATACTCCTGGGATGAGCCTAGTTTATGTAACAAGGGATCAGAAGCAAGCCCTTAAAAATTTGCTACCAGAGTAAACTGTTAAGTTTCTAGCCAGCTAAAAGGAGCAAATCTGCAAAGCAAACTATGCCCTTTCTACTGAATCACTTGTCTCTAGCAGAAAAGGCAAATAAAAAATAAAAAAATTAAAATTTGCCCCCTCAAAGGGGCAAATACTACACGGCAAGGTGTTTTAAGAACATATTCATCCTAAGGGATGGCAGTATGGGAAGCATAATGACCCTTTAATGATTATTTTTTAAAATATGGAAATATATTTTGATTTTTAAAAAGCCAAGTTATGTTCTCTGGACTAAAGTAATTGACACCAAGAAGGTACAGGACAGAAAAGCCGAGAGCAAACACTGAACTGAGCGAACCCCGAATACCTGCACAGCACTATTTTCCAGTTGCATCCCTCTCGAGCCCAGTACTGTGTTTTAAGACACAGATGGGATGGTTATCTGCTCTATTTACCGGTATTGCATTGCTAGGTAATTTGCAGTTTCTATGTAAATAAGCTTTCCCAGCTCATAAGATACCTCTGTGCAGAGGTACCGTTCGCCAAGTGACTCCACCTGGAACCACAGCTGAACTGAAGCTGACACCCCCAAGGCTGCAAACCTGCCGTGCCAGGGGCCTGGGGGTGCTCAGCTGGCCCCCAGCACGGGGCAGGGGGGAGGGGGGGCGTCCCCTCCCAGCTCACCGCAACTTTCAGGGGATGAACTGGCTGCTCGTATTGAGGTGTGCAAGCACTGCAGCGGTGGCCATGTAAGAAGTCGGGTGGGCAGGCACTGCGCAGCACCGGCCGAACCATCCCTCGATGTACACAGAAATGCACGTCAAACCCCACGTTAACGAGGCAATGCTGCTCTTTTGTAAGAAGCTGGGGGTTGTGTCAGATAGGGGAGTAAATAAAATGACAGAACAAGACGTTTTCTCATCCGGTCAATAAGCAGCTTATGAACAAATCTTTGTAGCAAGTGGAGCAACTGTTAATTAGAACACGCAGAATATGAAGATCAAAATATAGCATAAAAGCACCCAGGAAGTTTACCTGCCTGCAATCTCCCAAATTCCTTTGTATGCCAAGTATCTGCTTATTCCCCCAATACAGAAGGACAGTTGTCCTAAGGCTTTTTCTAAGTGAACCTCACCCCAAAGACTGCAGCCCTGCTGCGCCTGCACTTCCAGCTTCCGAAGCGGGCAGCAGCGAAGCCCGAGCCGGGGGGGGGGGGGGGCTCTGAGCTACCCCACAGACAAGGTGACAAAGCGCGGTACTAACATGGGAAATGTTTTCTTCCAGTTCTTCAACTCTTTCCAGGGCTGCATTCTTGGTTTCAGCATCCTCCAGTAAAGCTCCCACATCAAACACGTTATCCAGGTAAGCTTGGATCTGCACCTGCAGTTTGTCGCTCTCCGTGTGTTTCAGTTTCTGTGAACCCAAGCAGAGGAGGCATCGCTCAGCACAGGGCAGCGAATGGGGTGGGAGGGTGCTGGGAGCCCAGGCCACTTCCCTCACCCAGGAAAAGCCTCGCCCTTTAATGTTAGCCGGGGTCATAAATGATAGTCATTTTCTAAGACCAAACATCCAGAGCTTCCAGCTAAAGCCAAGCAGCACCTTTACCCGCTGGTACTATGGACACTAAGCCTGCTGCCCTCTGTGCTTGCTCCTTGCCCACGGCCAGCTCTGAATGCTGGGGACGGTGCGAGCCCAGTGAGCTGGGTGGCTGCTGCACGCGGAGGCCACCAGCCCAGTGGCCAGCAGGCAGAGGTGAGGCCTGTGTTTGGGCTGAAAGCAGCCATGCGGCCTGCAGCAAATCTTCTGATTGCTCTCACTGACCCGGCGCTGGGTTTGCTGTGTTCAGAACGCAGGCTTTATCTCCAAAGACAACATCAGAGCTCTGCCTGTTCCCGACACTGCAGGGTCTGTGCCACCTGGGGACCCTGAACAGACCCGTGCTCGGTACCACCACGTACAAATGCCTCTTGCAGACAGCAAGAAACCTCTCCCTGGCTGCTGCTGAGCAAAGTCAGCAGGGACAAATCAATCCCCGCCGACACCAACCCTGTTTTCACAGGTTGGTGAAAAAAAAACCCCACAACCCTGTTTGTGTGCCCCCAAGGGCAAGGACAGGGAGAGAAAAATACAGGAGGGGAAATATTGTTTCTGAAAGACAGCGTTTCCCAGAGGACACAGAGAACACCTCGTTGTCAGGAGGATGCTCAAAGGAGGATTTTTCACGCAGGGACAGGGGGGTCCTGGCAGCACCGGAGCCGGGGCCGACGCGAGGCCAGCAGCCTGCAGCTGGAGGCCAGCAACGTGGCACGGGCGAGGACAGCTGCGGTTCATCCTTCCTTTGTCATAAGGCAAAGCCACCAATTTAGCTGCCGGTCTGTAATTGCAGTTAGCTGCAGCCGCTCTCCTTCGGCAGGGGCAGCTCCAGCCCACAGCCCCGGCAGCAGCCCAGGCGCTGCATTTTTAGCAGAGACAATGGGACAAGCCTGCTGCGCCCTCCCAAAAGAGCTTGGGTAAGGGGGTTTGAGGATGTTTAGGGCTAGGCTGGGCAGTGGCAGAGCTGGGGGACATGGTGGGGACCCACCGTGGCGGCAGACAGCCCCAGCACGGGGAGCAGACCCACGCTGCGAGGTGCTGGAGACCCAGGGCCATACTCACGTCCAAGTACTCGTCCAGACCAAGCTTCGTAAATTCGTACTGCAGGTGGACTCTGAAGTTCATGTCCTCCACCGAGTGGACAACGATGTTGATGAACTGCATGCAGGCCACCTGCAGGGAGAAGGGCTGCACGTGAGAGGCAGCGGCACGGCCCTGGCTGTCCCCGAAAGCCCCAGGAGCCGGGTCAGAGCCGGCTCTCCCGGGGCCCCAGGGGTCAGACACAGCGAGTGACCCCAATCCTGGTGCTTACTACAAGGAGAAACCGTGACCTGCTATTCTGCAGCTTTATTTTTCCAAGCCGGTGCTGGATTTGGGCTTACAGGGTGTTTGTCTGCTGCGATAAAGGGAAGCATGGGTTCCAGAAATTAAGTCATGTCTGCAGAGTCTACCTTTGCTGCGTGCCGGTGAACACAAACGCTTTCCATGCCAGCGCACACGGCCAGACATTGTACAAGCGCCGCACAAGCTCTTAAGTAAACAATGCCATTCCTGAAATGGCCTGTAAAAGTGAGATTAATTTTGCAACTGGAACCCCTAGCTTAGGAAACGGGACTTTCACAAAAGGCGCTTTGTCGTTTGCAGAAAGCGTATTTCCAAAGCTGTGGTTTGGTAACTGAACGAGGGACCAGATCATAGGCGCTGGCATCCAAACACATCCTGACACAGTGAAGGGATGGACAAGTGGGTCACAAGCGGTACGAGCAGCGGGGAAAACCTCCTGCAACGCGGCAGGAATCAGGCTACAAACCCCAAAAGGTTTGCCCTTCACTGGAGTGTAAGGCATGGCCAAATCCTGCTCCACACAAGTACCCCCAGCCCTCTTTCAGCTCACAGATGATCACGTCTGTTACCCTCCGAGCTGCTTTAAGAGATGGTTTGCCCAGTCCCTGGCTGGGCTTCTCAAGGGCATAACTCCACCCTGCTAGCAACACTGCAGCAGCACCAACACCAGCCTCTCAACATCTACTGCGACACTTCCCAGACTTCTAGACCAAACCTGAAAAGATAAAATCAAAGCAACCTGATTTTCCTTGGATGCTTTCCCTGCAGGAGACCCCACGTCCCTGGGTCGTTTTGTGGGAAGAAAGAACTGAAGGCCACTCGCCGGATCACCCATTTGCTACAGGAAATCGGCCAGTTCTCTGCGATCTGTTGTAGAGCCCAGAAGATGAACTCGTGCTGCATGGTGGCCTTGGACCTACAGGTCTGGCCAGGATGTCCCAAGCTGATGCTTCTAGCTGGAGCTCCCAGCAGCTGCTACAAAAACTTTCCCAGCCACACCAGCCCAGCTCTGGAGGAACTGGGACCGCAGGGACACCGCACCGGTCAGTCAAAACCTTTCAGCTACACCTTCCCACGTAGAACCTGAGCAGCTTTAACCACTCTGTTTCCAAAATGACTTTAACCCTAGATAATGCAGAGTTGTAAGACTGGTAACAGGGACAGCCCCAAGGAAGAGAGGAAGGAAGATGGTCTAAAGACTCATCCAGGAGCTCCTGTGATGTCTCATCTTGGTGCGTACCCATCTCTTACCCAAACAACCCGACCCACACAGCTGGAAAACTAACTGCAGGTTTCGAGTCTTTGCAGCACCCTTTGCAATTCCTGCGGTATCCATGGTTCCTCCTAGTGCCGGTACCACCCCTCGCCAGCTGAACCCTGCTGTGCTGTGCTACCACCCAGAGCCAAGATCCCGTTTCAAAAGCACTCTCGTTGTACTTGCTTTGGCTCTTGCAGCGTTAGGGCCAAATTCTCATTTCCTTTCTCAGATCCTTACATACACAACTAAGGAATTCATCCAGTCAACGAAAACTAACCTAAGAAAGTTTTTGCTTTTAAAACTAAGTCAGTCAATGCCAACAACAGGAACCTTTTCTAAAATGCTTTTGTCTTTTTGTTGCTCTTCCCTCCTTGTCGATTCATGCAAATAACTGGAGCCCCTCCAGCTTCCCAGGAAGCTCTCGCCTTCTCCATTTAGGGAGCACGGAAGCCAGGTCCTGCAGGAACAGCTCTTGGTTTACATTGAGTCACTTCAACTCCTTGAATTACTTGAGCTTTAACGTTCCACCCCAGAGCCTGGGCCCGTTTTATCCCACCCTGCGGGCAGGAGCGACGCCTGCGCTGGGCACACACTGGTGTGAGCGGCAGGGTCCGGCCACACCAGCACCACAGCGAGCCGGTGGGCAGGGGCTGCCACGCTCCCCCCACGCCTGGCAGCATGCTCATCGGCTCATGGCAGCGTGCTCGGGCCAGGCAGCGACAAGAACGAGAGGATCTGCCAAATCGTTTGCAACGAGCTCTCTCTTCTAGCTTTAGGCTTGTCATATAGTCAAGCCCATAGTAGGTGGGGGCAGCCCAAAGATGCAGATTTTATTAGTATTTGGGCAAGTCCTGAAAAAAATGTATTTATCCTTTTTCAAGTGTTACCTTCAACCTGTGGCCTGAGGGGGGCAGGGAATTTTCCTACAGGCCATCCAGATGGATGCTGAACAGTCACAGCTCATCAGGCTCATACGCACACACACTCACATGCATATTCCCTATTACATCTTTACAACATACTATTTAATATCTTAAATAAAGATGAGGGATGATGCTTTTTTACAGCAGCGGGCAAATCCCCCAGCTTGCAGTGAGGCGCTGGCCACAGGCTGCTGCCACCACCTTGCTTCCAAGCTGCACGGTGCTACCCTCCCACTCCCAAATACGACTACCCTTCCCTGTAAGCACGGGAAAAATGGCCAGGAGTCAGGTATTGAGGACTGACAAATCCTTCTGTTAAATGACAGACTAAATTGTATGTACATCTGAGAATACCTGATGTACACTGTGACTCCCAACACGTCCTTACTGGGACTGCAGTAACAGGGCACAAAACCAACCGTAACATGTCACAGAGTTACTGACAGCAGCTTGCTAACTTGAGTAAAATTGCAGGGATCACTGTAATATTTTTTTTTTCTTTTTACAAACAAGAAAGAGGCCATCCGGTCTTGCTCACACCACCTCCTTTTTATTCTGCTGTCCCCTCAAGGGTGCAAGCCTGCCTCAGCCATCAGGGCTGCAAGCCACTGACACTGGAGGGTTCAAAGCCTGTAGGGAACACCACACCGGGTGCTTTAACACCTAATTCCTGGCAGAAAGAGGTCTTTAACATGAAGGTCAGCACTAAAACAATATAAAGTGTCACAGACGCTTAGCAGACAGCCAGCGTGACCAGATGGGAAGCCCTCCAGCTCTGCTCCCACCCCAAAACAGGATCACATCAGATCCGAGGCCCTCAGCACGAGCAGCGCAAGGAGACTGCACTGACCATGCCAGCATTTGTTTTCTCATTAAAAAACAGAACTTACATTTCACACACTTCTGACACGAGCGCTCGCTTGCCATAGAAAAATCGGATACAGCAGTGTTTTTGATATCAGACACCTAACCAGCGAGCTCATCCTTACTGACACGGCTTCTGCCTTTCACGTGATGCCAACATGCAAGCTGGCGCTGGTGTCTGCGGGTGCCAGCCAGAGCTTCCTCACTCGTCGTTCCCTCTTGTGCTCCAGGGGAAGTGGATTTGGTGAATAATCATGCATATGCACATTGAGGAACCAAAAGTGGTGCAAACTACTGCTATATTTATCAGCAGATTAAGGCCAGACAGCAGCTGCAGTGAGTGTCTCCCACACTTCCCTGTCTGTGACCCCAAGGATGCTGGCACTCGGACAGAATACGCATCTTGATATTGCAGAAGCTGCTGCTTTGCCACAGCGAAACAGCACGCGTGACCAAAAGGCCATTTTCCTCTTACCTTCGCTAAGGTACAAGGCACTTCTTGAAGATAAATGAATTGAACGGAAGCTAAAAATGAAATGCACATTATGTAGCTTGGAATATTAAAAAACGGTACTGCGGTAATTCCAGGCCGAGGATTGGAAGGCAGATACAACCCTGCCTGCGGCAGCAGGACCAGGCACACTAAACGCTGAAACTGAAGTTTGCTGATGATAAATTGCACTCACCATAAAGTCTATATTGTTGTCTTCATTTCGGAAGTGCTCCATCAGCTTCTCAAAGCGCTGCTTCTCTCCACACACCTACAAAAGAATCACCACGTGCGTGTTAAACTACAGCTTGTGAAGGCGAGCATGAAAAACATTTAAATAGCAGCTTACCTGCTTGCTCAAAACCTCTCCGTCCAGGGCTCCTCTCTAGTTAAAAATATTCTCCTTCATAAGAGATCCAGCTGAATAATCGTATGTGAACACCTGCACTGCAAGTCTAAGGGGTCAAGTACAATTGTAACATAGTTCTTTGGATCTCTTTTCCCCTTAAAAATTTAATCATACCCACTGATGGCAGAGACATAAGCAACAGAGTTGTACCAGGCTACGCCACAGGAAGGCTCAGCCTCTCTCACAGTTCCGAGCTGGCTTTTCACTGTAATATAATGTAATTAGGAAGAAGACCAAATTACAGGGAGGAAAAAAAAGATAATTATCACCGGCTGAACGAGAAATGAAATACATCAGCGTAACTATCAGCTGGTCAGAATTACAGAGCCATAATGCAGGGGTGTTGGCAGGAAACACAGGCAACTTCAGGGAGAAGTAAAATCTAAGACAAAGCAGGTCTTGGGATATTGTTTAAATCTTGTAACTTCCCAGTAGCTTCTCTGGCTCACTCCTACTTTTCTCAGCACACAAACAATCCAGAGTAATCCACACCAAATCACAAAATACTATGTAAGTTGGAAAGCCAAAGGGAGCAGAGGTGAGCACCCATTTCCCCATCCTCCCCTAGCTGAGCAACTGCAACTCCTCCCTCTGTGGTGCATCGTCCGGGGTTATTTTGTTCTGCCCTCCATGCACGGATTACACCCAACAACACCCACGCTGCAGGGGCAGGGGCAGGAGCTGCCTCGCACACAGCCGCCCCAGTAAGCCCTACGATCCCAGTACAGGCGGGAGGCGATGGGTGCAAGACAAAGTGTCCCACAGGTTCCCAGATTCACTGAGAGCTTTCTCCTACCCTGCACCAGGAGTTCTCGCTTGCTGGACTTTGGTGTCAAACTGAGCAGTGGATTCAGGAAGAGCACAGGCGTGCTCTGCTGAACAAAGCGGTAAATGCCTGCGTAGGCACATCCGCGCACCCGCAGTGTTAAATGCTGCTCCCTGCTTCGCCCCCCGCAGACGCTGGCTGTTTGCAGAGAAGCAGCTCTGAAAGACGCTGGTTTGCTCTTAAAGGTCCTGAAAAAGAGAGGCCGGTCATCTGGAGGACTGAAACTTCCCTTCTGCTGAGGAACAAAACCCTCGGTGAGGCCAAAAGGCTCCCTCCTTCCTTACCCAGACTTCACGCAGTGCCCCAGGAGCACTGGGTGCTATCGATGAGGAGCAAGGGACACGGCAGCAGGACCGTCTGTTAGGGTCCGCCAGGCTCTGAGCAGCACATCCCCCAGGACATCAGCTGCTCTTTCCCTTAGCAGCCAGCTCATGGCACAGTAGTTATGTAAAATTAGCCAGCGAGCGGTAATTAAGGATTGGTGGGAGCACTGGATACTGCTTCTTTATAAACTAACCTCTCTGGGGCAGGGACCTATTCTTTCTAGGTATTTCTACGCTTGTGTCACCCACAAGGAGAGCAAATCCCCAAGTGGGGTTTCTAAATACTCCCCAAAAGCAAGTTCTTCACAAAGTATGCATTACTATTGCCGTCTCAGCTTCCTCTTTCTAACTGTATCTCAGAGTACGTACTTACACAAAGATTAAGGCACCGAGTAGACCTCACTGAAGTCACACAGACTTCAGTGGGCCCTAAACTGAGCTGATCCTGAGATCTGCAGAACACCATGAGCAGTGGCCCGCTGGGTGACCTCTCGCCACGCTTTCTGCTGCTGGTTATGACAGAATAAAACATACTTGTGGTGTATGTGATACATCTTCTGTCACTCCTGAGCAAAACTGCCACAACTGGGTTATTATTCAGATATTTGTGGTCAGCACCTGACGTCAATGGGAATTCTGCCCCTGGATCTCTGAGAGGACGGGATGCTGGTTACAATGAACTATTTGATATTGTTATCATCAATATTCATGGCCACAATCTCACAAGTTGTAAGTAATGGGCTCCATGCAGGCTCAGCCACCCTTACCCGCACAGCCTCTGGCAGGCAAGGCACTGAAGTCGCACACAAACACGTGATGAAGTTGTATTTAAGTGTTTCCAGCGGAACCTTAAAAGACTCACAAGGTGGAATGAACACACTTAAACAACAATGTATGCAGCCTCATGAAAAGAACAGATTACGCTGGCTGGTCAAGCAAATTATCCTGACCTTAAACCCAAAGGACTCGGCGCGCTCTGCAGCCTATGCTCTGAAATTGGTTTTGAAGCATTAAATGCCTTTACACAGGCTGTCCCCTGGGTCCATAAAACACATGTTAAGGTCTAAGCTGGAGTAAACCAGAGCCCAGACAGACCCACTCTTGGAAGGAGCAAAGCCCAGAGACCACACAGATGTTCCTGATGGTTAGAGCAGCTCCAAGGACAACGGGGGGCAGGGGAGCGAGCCTCCACAGCCTGCGTCACTGGGGCACAGCCTCAGGCTCTGCAAAGCCACCAAATGGCCCAACAAACCCCAAACGGCCAGCAGCACCCTCAGGAAAACAGGGAGATCGTCGGGAACATTCTGGCATGACTCTCCTGGTTTCACAAGAGTGCATTTAAAAGCGAGAGCGCAGTCTGGCGGGGACCAGAGCATCTCCGCACCAGAGCACAGCACCACACGTGCCAGCATCCCATCCCGCTCCCCCGCTTTCCGCCTGCAGGACCAGGAATCGTTTTGTCATGAAGAAGCTCAAGTTCGTTGAACATGCTGCAATGTGACCTATTCCAGGCACTCACCACGAATGTCCTACCAGGCACCTTCTTACCGAGAGCCCCCCAAAAGCCCTCCCTGCAGGGTGGAGCCTGCAGACACGCAGCTCTACTATGGCATACACCACTCCTGGGATGCACAGGCTTCCATGCAGGAGCAATGTGTCCTTCGGGAGGAAACGAGACAGAACGCCAAGGAAAGGCCAGCCTCCATCAGGAAGAGCCAAAGAGAAAACCAGAATCTGGCTGAGTTTCAGGAACCTACTGGCACTGTAAGGATCAAAGGCAGCAGCTGCCCACCAATATAATTTGATTTTGGAGGCATACTCTGGGCGTGATCCAAGCAAAACCAAGGAACCCTCTCCTCCACTTGCACCACAGGCTGCTTAGGTGCACCCGTCCCTACGTCATTATCCCAAGTCATTTTTTCCCTACCATAGTAAACGGGCTGGTATTTCACTTCAACCAACTGCAAATCCTGTCAGCGCGCTCCATACCCTCCCCTCCCCACAAAACAGTTGAGAGTCAATGTGAAAAAGAAAAAAAGCAGGTTCATCTCAACTTTGAGCTCTAAACAACTGCATCCCTCTTGTACCCACATCAGAAAAAATGGAGCAGATTTTAAAAAAAAAGTCACGAACAATAAACTTGTATTGTGGAAACAAACATGGCAATGGTGCATACGATCAACTCAACGATAAAAGTCAGAAGGACTGATTTCTGGGAAATCTAATGTAAACCATTCCACATGTATGAGAAAAGCTGACATAAACAACCACAAGCCATTTATGGCTGGCTAATTAAATTAGGGAGCAACCCCAAGTGCTGTACCCCAGCAGAGAGCTGCTGATGCCGGGACGCGGGCAGCCCTGGCTGGGACACAGCAGCTGATAGCAAGAGGAAAAGCAACAACAACCTGCGGCTTTCGGTGGCTGCTCGCAGATATTTCACACTATCATCAGATGAGTCAGCACTGGGAACATGTGCGCTTCAAGAGACAGCGAGCTGCCTTTCATGAAATGATATAATTTATCCTGGAAGATTAAAGAGAGTAAAACTGTAGATGAAGCCTACAGCCTGAAAATTGGCCAAAATCCAAGACGAATGCTGAAATCAAATCCCACCACATAAAACCATATGTTGCCATTTATATTTGAATAAATTTCCAAGGTCTGTCATTTGGAAGGGTGGCTGGGACTAAGAAAGGCTGATCTTTCTTTTATTAGCATTATTCTGTGTAAGAAGCAAGATTAAAACGGGTTACCACAGCTATAAAAACCTCTGTCTCTACTTAGGCTGTGAAAAAAAACTTTTTAGGTTGCATTAAGCCCACGTCATTCTGGAAGAACAATGTGGCTTTATGGAAAACCACCCACGAAGAGTCCTGTCTCTGGAAAGGCTTTGGGTGCTAACGAAGTAAACCCATCACAGATCTGTTACAAAGGTACAACACAATCCGATAAGGAAGCAAAAGGATTCATTATGAAAAACATAGCGACGATTATATCCATGTCCACCTGTCAATGCCCTCAAGTCATACAGTTCACATCCAGACCACCCAAGAGCCAAAGTTCAACTACGACAGTGCTCACGTTGCTCCTGCTCACGTGGCCGCATCACTATAAGATGTGGCAGAAAGGCAACCCGGGCAGACTGCAAAGGACAACGAGGATATTTTGGAAAAACTGAAGGTGTTTTCATGTGCAGTGCCAGGCCAAAACTGAAAATCGAAGGTGACCAAAGCACATCCATCACCCTCCTGCCACAGACGACACGAAGCACCACCTCATTCTGCCGGAGAATGGAGCTCGTAACTAAACCCACCACAAGCAAATACAGCGTCTTGCATACAGGGACGGCAGTGAGCACAGGCAGTAGCTCAGGCTTTGGAGCTGCAGCTTGTGGGCCAACGGTACAGAAGCACGCTATGAGACACAGCTGCCGGACTGCTACCTCCTCCACAGCTGGAGGATGGATGCTCTTAAGTGTGAGACGCAGTGCCCCATCCAGCCACAGCGACTGCCACTGCCCTGACACGAGTGTGGGTCTCAGCAGAGCAGGGGACAGAGGAGGACAGCTCTGAGACAGCAATGTACACGTTCGTAGAAAAGCTCCCGGAGTTACACAGCGTCCCTGTGCCGGGGAGCAGGTAATGCCTGGTGGTCCCAAACTCCACATAGAAAATGAAATCATTTTGGTTGCATCTGCACTTGGGATGGATATGGTCTGTCATGGCAAAGGCAGCTAACAGCGACCTCGAGGCAGGACAAACAATCCTCTGGAGGACCCAATTTAAAATACTTAAGCCTTAGGAAAGGCTTTGCAATACAGGACATTTTCTGTAAGTGTGAACATTAAAATGACCATCTAACCATGTGTTGCCCAAAGGCTGTTTTAAGCTGCTCCCTCCGCCTTCCGTAACTTCTTGAGTTCCATTAGAGGGAGAAGCGGCAGCACCATCTCACAGCAAAGACGCACCGTGTCGACGAACGCAGCCCATGCTGGATGTGGCGTTATAAACACCCTGATGTATATGCAACCCAAAAATTCATCGGACCCTTTGTGACCCTTTTCTCCTGTCTGTGCTCCTTTGTCCGGCGGCACAATGCCGGCTTTCTCTCCCCCACAACAGCCCACTGTGATCAGCAGATCCCACCACCAGCAAGCAGCACTCCACAGGGACACTTTGTTTGGACTGATCATGCTGACATTTTTGCAGTTTGCTGAAGAACAAAAAAATCACTTTTCCCCTAAGTTCCTGGTTAAGTAAACAGTTATTTAATACTTACTAGGTTAAAATACCTTTTACTTCTCTACCAGCGGGGTTAAGGCACTCTCAAAATACTGCTGCAGTGTGAAAGACAACAAACGCATTTACATTTTCCAGCACTTGCAAACAGTTTCTTCTAGTACTGAGTTATTATAATGGCCTGTAAGAATAATTCAGAACTGCTGTTTTCAGTGCCACCATTCATCATTCAAACAGAGCAATCTGACTCTGAATTAAGCATTGTGAAAATCAAGGGCTGAACAATATTGTCTCCCTTTGCCGGAGTGAAAACCGATGGAGGTGAACAATGAGGTTCATTGCCGTGCCCCCGCCCTTTCAGCTCGCTGCCCAGTGATTCCGATGGAGCCGGCATCTGTAAGCTCAGCACTAACAGCCCCAGCCAGGCGCTGCACGAGGGGATTGCAATTCTTCTCACCTGTCAGATATTTCGGAGCTGCAAACACATAAGTCAATTAAACTGATGATAAAGGGCGCGTCGGCGGGTCAGACCTCGCGCCTCTCTCGCCCCCTGTTCTCCAGCACGTTAGGGCAGCTCTCCTCTCCCCAGCACGCAGAGAAGTTCAGACCCTGGAACAACCACCAGACACTGAGCTTCCCAAAAGTCTTCTGGATTATCTGAATTCCGATTTGTTTTCTTGGCATTTCTTCTTCTCTTGGAGCAAAATGAGGTAGTTTCTTAAAAGGTACAGTTCATCTTAGGAAAAGCACCTCAATTTTGGTTTTACTTTTAAATAGTACAATTATTTCCCATACAGAGAAGCACACAAGCATACACTCACCTTACCAGATTCAGTTATTTTGGTATATGCTTGTATAATAAGCAATTTAACTGCTCTGCTGGGTGACAGCCAAAGTCAGGAAGTGTTCCCTGTGGAGAGCCAGGATTATTCCTGGCTGGCTTTCTGTCTCACTACAGATCCTAGTCAATTCTTTTGCCTCTTCAGTTTGGATCTGTTTTAAAACTACTATTGTGCTTATTTAAAAAAAAAAAAAAAAAAAAAAGAGGGGTAGAGTCCCTCTGGTCTTTTCCCAGAAAGATTTAATTGTTTTTAAAGTAAATTCTCCCATGTTTAAAATGGAGATTAACAAAAAGCTGCAGAAGGATTTAAGATTAAGCTCCTTAAAATTTTAATTCAGAGTCCTGTGAAGTATATTCAAGAACTGTCATTTTCAGATCTTCGCTAAAGCTGAGGAAATTAATATGTTAAAAAAAAAACAACCCAATTTCTTTATAACTGTTTTCACTATGCAATCATATTAGCACTGTTGGGTTGTGAATTTTTTTTAACAAATCTGTAAATTTACTGGAGCTATTCGTTTATTGGCTGCTACGCCTTCAGTAAATTAAAAACATGTACACTATGTAAATAAAACAGCTAACTAGAAATACCACAAAAATGTTCACTTTTGAAGCAAGGACACAAGCGAGTTGGAAAACAGCTTTCTGCCCTCAGCCCCAACAAGCTTTCATTCTGTTGAACCAGAACTTTTGTGTTATTTCTGTTTCTGGTTGTTCTCACCCAATGTCATAACCTTGCTCGCAGTTCACCTGTCCACATTATTTCTCTGCCTCAGCTCTAAAGAATCCTCGTGAAGGTTTGGTAATGCTGTGATAGCTGCAACTGACTATGCAGTCTTTCAGCTGGGGAAGAAGTTCATTCGGGTGGTGGTCTCGCTGCCTGCTTTCCAGGGATGCCCCACGATGCTGGCCAAGCTCTGGGTGCAATTAGGCTAATGCAGGTATTTCTGGAGATATATGGTGCCCTAAAACCTTTGCCTCCAGGCTCTGCCAGTGATGTTTGCTGCAACTGAAGAGAAACAGGCTGAGAGACTCTGGTTCTGACTGTAAGCAACAGCTCCTTAAAACTAACCCAAAAGTCAAAGGGCTATATATATATGTATACATATATATACATATGTATGCAAATACAGACATATAATATGCAAAGCATTATGTAATTTTTACTAGGAACACACAACCACAAGAAACATTACCATGAAGCAGACCTAACCCACAGCACAGCTCAGAGCTGGACCCTGAGGCGTCCAAGCCACGGTCTCCATCAGGGCAGCCCCTGATAACATCATTATCAGGCTCCCATCCATGCTCACTTCAGGCTCCCTGGGAAGGGGCTCCAGGAGCAAGCTGCCCCCAGTTAAATGCTACACCAGTCTCCAGTTGAACATAACGCAAGTCAGCTGGGAAAGCAGAAACTCCTTTACGAACTGCGCTTTCAAGAGGAACGCAAAGCAATGCAGGGTTTCGGTACTCAGATCAGAAAAGAGACGGGGAAATGCACCCCGAGTTATAAACTGCTCTTGTACCCACGGGATTGCTTTCCCAAGGTGTGAGCCGCAGCCCAACACGTGTGACTGCACAGGTGGCCACCACGCCGCTGTGGTCCAGCCTGCGGGGATTCCTCACCCGCCTGGCAGAGGGGGATGGTCAGTGATCAGCCATTCGTGATCCTACCGATGAAGTGACATCAGGTCACACGCATCTGCGCAGAGCTCACTGCACTGAAATTGCCCCCTTCAATATTTTGCTACATCTAAAATTTATTTTCCCCCAGTCGAAAATGTCAGCCACGTGCAAAGCCACATTTCCCCACACTCTGTTTCATGCCTCCTGGACCAAGACCTGGCAGAGTTTGAGTGAAAGTACAGCTGCCCTCTCAGATGGAAGGTGCTTGGGTTTTCAGCCTGCTGAAGACACCTTTATCTCACCACAGAACTCCTGACATGAGAACAGAGGGCTTGGTTATCCTCATATTCTTTTCCTCAGCTCTGTAAAACCTTCTGCATCCTCTAACTAGTACCAACTGAAGCAAAAAATTTCCTACACAATTCGCTCTTGGCATACAAGTGTATTAGAAGTATCCAGTCGATGGCAGTGATGATTAAAAGATCTTCTCAATCTGTAGAAACTCATCAACATGAAAACATCCTTCCTTGGCAAGGCAGCAACAAACACAAGCATTTTGATTGTGGCAAGATGTCAGTGAAACACCAGAGAGCAATGGCAGCTTTGGAATGATGCTTGCTTAGGGTCCTGAGTTACCACCACGTGGCTATGTGTGGTTTAAGCAGCACCATCTCCACACCATGTCTGCATGAAGCGAGCAGAAGTGCGTGAGAAGCTGCATGCTTGCACCTTGCTGGCTCTCACCATTTCTGATGGCCATGTGCAGACTCACCAGGACACCGATGTACCCAAGCTCCAGTGCAACACACCTTTGCAAATTCAAAACAGCATTTCCCAGGGGACAGTGAGGGGAGTAAATACTTACATATTTATTTAATTATTGGTGGGTTTTTAAATAAATTATTAATTAATATTTACTTACATAAGAGTAAACCCAAGTTTTATTATTGGCAGTAAAAGGCAGCAGCCTAATTATCTTCATAACCCCGCATGCAATCACACTATTAAAATGAATTAACTACTCTGAATAAGCATTAGGAAAATGTATCTTTTTCTTCCAACAGTGCACTCGGCCTCCTTCAATTTAAATGCAGCAAGCTCTCAGCAGCTGGTCGGTGACCCTTGGAGCTCCCCTAAAGCTGTCCTGCAGCTAACTCTGCTCTCCTTTTCCTCCCCTGGCATCCTGCTGGAGTGCATTTGCTCATCCTGCAAGACAAACCTCAGTCAACTCCGATAAAACCGTGTGGCCAGTTCTCACAAATCCATGGAAACAAGCACAAAGGGCCGGGAACACCGCTAAGGGAGCCCACTGGCAAGTGGGTAATGGCAGGGTCGCGGCCGTGCCGAAGAGCTCACCCAGCCAAGGCTGCAATATCCCATTAAGCAGCGTTTGCCTTCAGCGTGAGGTGCTGGGAGTAAGAGGGGGCTGCAAACAGAACCGGCAACAGGCCAGAAAGCATCAAAAAGATAACAGAATAGTCAATTGCCCCAGCTATTCCCACGCGTTACCTGTGGCACAGTAACTCCAAACCGTTTCCCATAAATATCCAGCAGAACTCAGTCAAGCATCACTCAGAGAAAGGGAGTTTTCCAGCTGCAGAGCGCAGGTGGCCGGAGCACACCTGGAGCCGCTTGGACAAAGGCAAAGCCCTGCTCCTGCCTCCAGCACCTCTGCACGCTCCTGCTGCAGGACATCACGGAAGCTGTTGGAGGCCTGATGACACCGACAGTGCCCGTCCTGCAACTACAAACCCAGCCGAGCCGCTGGGGCTTGTCTTGACATAGGGGCTAAGCAGCACCTGGGCTTCAAAAGTGATGAGAGCTGTGAAACTAACATCTTCGAAAAGAGAACCATGGGACGGTGTACAAACCCGCCTTGCTCAGGAACAAGCAGGGACAGGGCCTTTGCAGTTTAATTTGAACTTTCTTTCCCGTTTAACCCACATCGAGACCCCATGAAAATGGATGAGCTGAATTTAGGCTGGAAACTGAGGACGATTCAGCGATGCCTGCGCCTGCCTGGGAGGAATGAGCAAGCCCAAGGTGCGTGCACGTGTGGGGCGTTTCTCCATCAGAGAGCTGGAAGCAGCCCTTCTGTCTGTGCTGAGCAGCCCCCGAGGCACCGAGCAGGCTGCAGAGAGCAGACTCGTGCACCACGACAGACTGACCAAAACCATCCCCTGCCTGTACTCAATGTGCAAACTCCTCCAGCGTTACAGGGAACACACAGGAGAAATGCAAAGACAGATGAGAAACTAGTGCTGATGTCTCCTTTAAAATTCCTGATTCATTCCCTACAATACCAACGAGGATTTCATTGTAACCGCTTCCTGCCTTCTGGCAAAATTGAAAAAAAAAACAGTAACAAATGTATTCAACTGCTCTGCCACTTGCTGGCCTGACACAGGGGCTCGTCTTTCCTACCACCAGTGCGACTGCATGGAGTGTGGTTTCCTCAGCTCTAATGAACTTTGCATGAAACACTTGCCTTTCCTCCCCTCCATCCCCACCTATTCCTTCCCTCTCCTGACCTCCATTCCCCATCCACAACGATAGTTCCAGGGTTGTTTTTTTCCCTGTTGAGTTCAGCTTCATTCAACCCCATTTCAGGCTCCTCGTTGCACCTCTCAGCAGCTCCAGAATCGCCCTGTGTTTCTTTTTGCAGAAGTGACCTTAACCCTGCCCTAAGGCACCGAGCCCAGCGCCCCACACAGAGTGGCCACCCCGGCACAGGATCAGTGACTGCAGGTGAAGGAACGCCACTAGAACAATTTTCAAGAGGCAGCTCAACAAAACAAACCATCCTCGCTTTGAACATCCTGCACCCAGCCAGAAAAAAGATTAGTCTGTAAAATAATTTTCAAATGAAAAGCCATTTTCCAAAAGAATTCTTGACGAGATTCAGATCAGCTGCGGTTTTCCAGCTCAGTCAGACCCTGAGAACCAAACTCGGTTCCCATTTACATCAGGGCAAAGCTCAAAGCCTAATGAAATATTTGATGTTCACCCCGATGTAAATGAGAGCAGAATTTGGTCCGAAATATCCTGTTTTCCCTACTGAGTTTATTACAGGGTGAGTGTTAGGCAGGAGTTCAGGTTTCTTTTGAAGTTCTTTTATGGCAAGGAGCTAGAGTGGCAGAGATCTAGTCCGACGAGTCGAATCTGTCTTAAATATGCACACAGGGTCTGATGAAAGAACCACAGAGAAGCTGTGGCAGCCCTGCAATGCGTAGCTACAGAAGCCACACAAGTATTATTGAGCTTACAGCAATTTAAATTGGAAGTATACTGCTAGAAATCTAACCCTGGGTACTTTACATGTCAGCAACTCAGAGATTTTTAATATACCAGTTGAATGAGTTATGAACACAAAAATTTGAAACCATTACTGAAACCTTGCCCAGGAGGAAACTGGAAAACAACAGCACAGAGCAAGAAATAAGCAACATAGTTGGATAAAGAAAAGAACAGCAAAATGCAGAACTGAGAAAGGTAAAATCCCCTCTCCTCAGCCGCTCGCTTCACCTGCATCTGACAGCTCCGCTATTGCAAATGATGAAACACAAGCAGGAATGGCATAAATCCATGCTGGCAGTCTAACTGAGCGCTTTACAGGGGAATTTTTGAATGCCGGCAGGAGAAAAGACAGGTGCTAGAGCACCTGGAAGAAAACGAAGGAGCAAAGCCTCGGCTAAAGATGTCAGGAAGGCAGAAAGCAAACCGGAGGACACCCATCCCACCCTGTGACATGCACAGTGCCGCACGGGCTGGCCCACCAGCGGTGTTTCGGCTGTAGCCATTTGCCCAGCTTACCAGTAACCCCAGTAACCCCTCACACCAGCCTCCTTAACGAGTCCCATTCCTTCTACAATGGAGTAGTAATAAGCCAGAAGAAATTAAGCCTGGAATAATAACATTGTACTTTGCATGTTTACAGTGCTCTTCCTATTTAAAGCGCTTCTAGTACCCAATTGTTCTCCACAACAACCTCATCTGCATTTGCTCCTGTGACTCCTTCACTCCACAAAGGTGCAAAGAAAGACACGGGCCGGCAGCTTGCCCAGATGGATAAAGGGAAGAACCAAACTACAATTTCCAGTTCTGTGCCTGCATTAAAGGACCGCAGACCTTCCCCCGGTGGGAGCAGAACGCTTATCTCCGTACTCTGCTGGGGTCAGGCAGCAGCAGGGCTTGCTCCACGGTCACCCAGCCCTTCCAGCTCCAGCGGCCGGCCAGCAGCTGTCCCGTGTCCCATGCCCATCGCCTGTGTCCTCAGACACAACACAGCTCACATTATAGCACAGGTCTGGTCCCTCAAAGCTGAGGCTTCTACAACAGGCCCACACTGGAGATTCCTTCAGACCTTTTGCTCTGGCTCTGTACCACGGTGAGCACCTCAGAAATACAGTTATTTGTCTACGACATGCAAATATTACAGTGGATGTAAATCAGAGATTAGCATCTCCCCCCCAGAAATAACTCCCCAAACACAAAAAGTAAAAAAATCAACAACTTGGCTTGTTGATCACCTGCATTAACCTACTTATAGCAACAGCAGCATTAAGGATAATCACGCTACGTGTTTACACATGGTCCAGTTGGGACTCACCACGTCTAACGTTTTTTGAGCTGGAAAGTCTAGATTCCTTTTTTCTTTGATAATAAATCCACACAAACATCCATCTGCAAAATAAACTACAACAGCAGCTTTCTAGGACTCAGTTCCCCCACTACTGCTTCCAAAGCTTGATACAACATTCTCAAATCCCACTAACCCCTGCATGCAAACGTATGATACACTTGGACACGTACACCCACCGACAACACTGCTCTGCCCCATGTGAGCCAACTTGGATACCTCTATTAATTTCAGCAGTGTTCCATCACAGAGACTTGATTTTGTAACTTCACAAATAAAATTCCTACCGATAGTAAAACCACGAGTTTTGCATTTCAAAGGTTTGCATAAATGGTTCTGAAAATGGAAGATCTAATAAACCATTCCTGGTTGTTTCAGAGACGGAAGAACCGGAGTGAAGCTCTCAAGATCTCCATTAGTTTTCCACTTCAGTGGCTCACCTCGCCTGACCAAAAGGTAAAGGGAGCAATTCACAGTCTGGATTAAGCTTGTTGGGATTATGGCTCTTTCACACAAACACGAACAAAATGATGGCATCAACACCACCATCTACTTCTTTGCAGCTCAAGCTGACTTATGGAAAGCCTGCAGATTATGAAAAACCCTCACTCTAGGGAATTTAGCTGAATGAGAAAGCTCCAGCCAATAGTGACAGAACTATCAAAATGCACGCCAAATTCTAATGAAGCAGTAAAAACATACCTCCTTGAAGTTATCGAATGCAGATAAAATGATTTCATGTCCTCCTCTAACAAGGCAAACAGCTGCTAAAAGTTCTAAGACAAGGGCCTTTGTCCTGTGAAGAAAAGAAATGGTGACAGTCAATTACCACCACGTGCTGAACCACCTTCTCCCTACCTGCTGGCAAAACGGATGCACAGACGCTGGGAGCCACAGGTTGCATCCCGTGTATTTTTCATCCTTTGAAACTAGTAAACCTGCAAGGTGCATAATGCTGAGCATCACCTGATCCAGGGCATTTTGGCTCTCCCAGGATCATGCAGTAACTTCCCCCATTTTAACGCTTCTCAAACCATGCAAAAATTTAAATCACAAATTACGCTGGGGCAAATTCAAACAAACCAAAGGCAGTGGCATAACACTGGTAAGGGCAGCGCGGGTCAGCCTCCAGCAGCCTGCGCTCCCGCAGCGCTCGCCCACACAGACCCCGAGAGGAGGCAGCTCCACGCCAGCCAGGGTCACCGCAGAGCAGCCCGGCTGTTCACGAACACACTTATAATTCAAATCTGTATTTTTCCAGATACAAATCTGAATTATTTTCTATGATAATCTGTATTATTCATAGCCACACACAAAAAAACCCCACCAACCAACACCCAACCCCAGAAAAAAAAAAGATGTGATTCACTGCAGTAAATATAGGATGCCTTAGCACGTCTTCCCCCTCTTGAATCAGAAATCTGGGCAACTGATTGACAGCAGTGCTAACACAGGCATATTAATGAGAGAACACAGCAGATAACTGAAAGAAAAGCATGCAGCAGACTCAGTGTAACCCTAATATAAATAATCCCCATCACTTTCTTACAGGGTTCACGTAAGGCAAGAGCACCAACAGGACTTTATAGCCAGATGAGCTCTGAGCAGATAGTAAAATCATGCAGACACATATGAAATTAGTCTCATGCTAAAGCACTGACTCAAACCAGATGTTACAGAAAACGAAATACCTTTTGGCTTTCAAAGTGTCAAGGTTATCTTTGGAAACCAGATAAAATGTTCACTTTCCTAGGAAATTTTAAATGTATCATTTTCAATTCTTACTCAGCATTTTTTTTCCTGCCATAAGAAGGAAATCCAAGCTCTTTCAGACAGGATCAAGGAGCTCTTACTACGGATCTTCAGTAATATCCCCTCCACGGGCAGGCTATGAGCCAGGGAGAGCCACCTCTGCGAGCGGAAAGCCCAGGGGAATGCCCGGGTCTCCAGAGCTGCCTGGAGCGCCCACACGCCTGGGGTGGGGATGGGGGAGAGGACAGATACGGCTGCATCTGTGGCATCCATCTGGGCACAGCCAGGAGTCAGGAGCCCCTACAGCCATCCTCCACCCTCACTCCGCAGTGTACACAGCCCGGGGATGGGATCAGCTCTGCAGCATCTCTCAGAGCTGCTGCTTCCCTTTTTGCACACCTCGGCCGACCCTAAGCACTCAGCTCTCTGGTTTCTTCAAAAGTTACAATGGGGCTAAACCAAAGAGAAATTAGGTTTTGAACAGCACTAAAGTTACGTTTTGTCTTCAGATTATTTTAGCCATATTTCAAAGCATTATTTTTTTATAAGCAGAAACCTAAATAACCCCCTTCTTTCAAAAATGAAAACTCAGGCTCTCTCTTGATCACCTGATTTTCAGGCACAGGACACCAAAAATTATTAAAATCAATAAACTTCCCATATCCTTCCCGTTTATCCTGTACCTAGGCTTGCTGACTTAGGGCTAAATAAAAGAAAGGAAGGCAGCACCTACTTCCATCAGGACACGATTTCAAGCAGTGCACTGTAAGGCAAGCGCACAGCCTAAGCAACAGCTATGTATATGGATACACAGATATATGCTGTTTAGTTTTGCCTCATCCCCTAGTTTTACCTTTCCTTGCAAACATCAGTGTGCCAGATTCGGTTTCATTAGACATGCAAGAGGCTCACAGCTCCAGGCTTGCTGGAGGTGGCTGCCAGGGTCACCAGTGTGCGCAGGACGAGGAGGGGACACAGCCTCACAGCCACCAGTTCCACTGCGCCACTGCCACATCACTGCCGTGGCTGAACAGCAACCCGACCCAGAACCACAATGAAACCCTCTCTCAAAGATATTCAAACATAAGGACCCTTCAGACAAAATTTCGTAAAGCAGGTTTTCTTACTCTTCAGGAAAACCCCACGCTGAGCCGCCCATGATCAGCAGACTCAGTGCAGCAGAGCCGGCGTGCTTAGGCAGCAAACCTGCAGCGGAGGAGGCAGCAGCTTCTGAACCCAGCAGACCCAGATGGCGATCGCTCATCCATTTGCACCATTATCTGGATTTAATCTGATGCAGAACCAAGTCTGGTTTTTTGCTACAGGTTCGTGCATAAACGTACCCCTGAAAATCCCTTTCCAAGTACTCCTTACTTACCTACTTCTTAAAACTCTAAAAGCAAGTGCAGCCTACCTGGGATTCTTGTTGTTCAAACTTAGTGCAATTTCATTAACGGCATGTGGATGCGACATGACCATATTGAATCCATACTGAAAAGAGAAGGGGAAAATATTGTGTCAGCTTGGAGACTGAAATTATTATTTTTAAAATCCAACAAATTACATATCTCTGACCAGAACTGGCGGCAGTCTTTCACGATCCTGTAAGCCAAACAAAACCTTGTCGAGTTTACCAAGTCAGTCAGAACATTTCCATCTCCCACCGTGCCTAACAACTGCTCTGCCATTAACAGCGTCAAAAGTGCTTGGTTTGGCCATGTCAGCCATCAAAAAGGGGTCCAAGAGCTGATCCTACACCACTGCCAACCCCTCTGCTCATCCTTTCTCCCTGCAACCCCTTTTTAATTCTGACAGTCAAGCGCATCATTTATTCTCTAAAGAGGAATTTGCAATTCAGCTGCCAAAATCATTCCTTTTCCAGCACGCGTGCTGCCATACAGTGACTACACCATGCAGTTATTGAGCAAGTACTGCTGGCATTCCTCTCCAAAACCAAAAAAATAATTGCTTTGGAAAATAATGTATCGGTTATCAATGTACAGGCACTGTTTGCATCCTTCCCATCAGAGGTATGGCACCCTGTAAACCCCACGGAGCTGGTATCCCAAGGGCAGAGCTGACATACGCAGTGGTGTTACAAACGCCTTGTACAACTGCACAGCTCATAACAAAGGTGTTCACCACAGACTTTCTCTGAAGCACAAAACTTTTCAACGATACTGTTTTAGCATAAAAACCCATGTCTCTGAAGCTACCTGGGTATGCCATGACTGCAGCATCCCAATGAAGAGAAAAAAACCTCATGAAAATAAGATTAGGTTTGGTCTAGTTTATTCCTTGACTTACAGTTACTGCAACTGCCTTGCCATAAATATCTAACAAGGGTGAAAGCTTGGATTTTCCATCAGTGTATAGCTCTTCTGAAAAATTCTTGTATTTCCTAAACGTCAGTACTAAACTCCGAGCCAAATTCTAACTTCAGTTGTGTGGCTGCATGCCTCATCAGTGAGTGCAAAGTGAGCCCGTCAGTGAACAGAGGAACCAGCCCAGTATGCACCCACTTACCTACGTGTGTCTCCACATCTGTACCCCACCATCTGCATGGGTACACACGGACTGTGTTACATCACTTCCCAGCTACACTGCCTAAGAATGAGTTCAGAATTTAAACCTTTTCATCAGTTTTACCTTAACAATTCACCCCTAACCTTTTCCTCGCCCCCTTCTCAACCATAAAACAGTTAAGTGGTTCAAAAGAACAAAAAGGGAAATACCTGGTAATTCATTATGGCCCGTAAACACATGATGCAGACATGAACATCATCTTTTTTACTCACTAATCTGGAATTTTTTAACGTTCTTCGGCTTGGCAAGGTGTTATACCTGCAAACAAAAACAGCTCTCATCAATCACAAGACTGGTTTTAGGTGGTAAGAATAAAGGAACAGAAATATTCCTCCACTGGGTGAAAACGCAGACCCTTTCAGTTCTGCAGAGCCGAAGACCACTGGACAACATACAAACAGAGCAGAAAAAAGGTCAGGGGCTGTTTACATTGGCAGCAGGCAAAGCTCCAGATGCTCGGCTCCGCGGCTGCCTGCTGGCCACCCAGCCCAGGGCCAGCACAGGCCACGAGCTGCCGGTCTCAGCCCTCCCACGCGGCGGCAGCACGACTCATCCAAAGGCAGGTACCTCCATCTCTCACGGCATGCAACAGGGCCAGAACGATCCACCCGCCAGCAGAGGTATTCCAGATTTTCTTCCATGCACTTTTACTTTGCATGAGCAACAGCACAGACTTCTAATGGAACTGCACATTCATAGGCATCAGCAAACGTATTAATTCCCGCTGCATTTCCTTTAAGAATGGTGCCTCCCTTCTATTTTGCAGCTGAGCTTGCTGAAAGCCCTCCAAATTATTTGAGGAAAATACAGCCCTTAGGAACTTTCCTCAGAACAGAGGCATTAATTATTTTAATTATAACCCCTAACTGGTAAATCAACCTTGAATTCAATTAAATAAGTACATGGAATAAACACAAAGGGAAATCTTTGAATCTGTTACTTCTACGGCATAGCAAATGAAAACCACATTTCAGCTCTTCCCGAGATACTGCTTATTTTCTTAAAGAAAAAACACACTTTACAAGCTGAGCACAGGAAATTGGAGACAAGGAGATGGACTTCCATATGAAATACATATCATGTTCTTGCATGTGTGAAACCAAGTAAGCAACAAGAAGATGATGATTATGGTCAAGAAACTCTTTTGACGGTGATGCACTAAGTGCTGCAATCAGCTGATGGCATCCATGGTGCTGCCGCGCTGCCCCAGCCAGCCCCAAGACCAGCACACTGCAGGACAAACCCCATCCCAAGTGGGGGGGGGGGGGGGGCGGGGCGGTCTGCAGGACCACCCCGGCTGGGCCAGGCGCAGGGAGGTGCTCTGTGATGCTCTGCAGGCTGCCCCGAGCAGCCCCAGCCAGCCGCACCGCGGGTAACACTGACAGCGACGGTGTTTGGGGTTGGAAAAACACATTATTGATCATGTTGCCCCAATTTACAGCATAAAAACAGCCCAGAGAGAAGGTGCAGGCGGGTTCTCTGTTAGTCACAGGGCTGCAGCATCCTGAGATTTGCTCCTGATTTGCACCCATGCGAGTGAGAGCAGAGCCCAAAAGGGCACCAGCTCGCTGGCTAATGGAATGTCTAGGCAGGCACAGCAATCCTTTGGCATTGCCAACTATCACACTTGGGCCTGAAAACGGAGGAAGAAAGTATAAAAATCTGCTGATAGGAAGCCAGAAATAAGAACAATGCCATGCAAGTGCAGCAATGTGCAAATTCTGCCATTTGTTATGCAAAGAGCAACTCCACTGGGGGAGGAAAGAGAAATTTGTAGATGAACTTGACTGCTGGAGTAAGTACAACCTCCAGGAAAACCAAGGCTCCATCAGGCAACTGCAGCTGGCCTCACTTGCCAATGCCACCTCTGCAGCCTGCAGCACAGAGAAGGGAAGGCTCCTCTCCTCTTTGGTTCGGGAAAACAACTGCAGCAGGGAAAGCTTCTGCATTCCAGCATCCTTAGCACCCACCACAGCCCCCAGCCAGGAGTTAGACGGGTCAGCGTGGGTACACAAGCGACTCAAAGCCCAACGGCACCCACACACCAAGGGGGAGGGAGGTGAGGCGGTGAACAGGACAGCTTCAGGGGAGATGCAGAACCAGGCTTTTCCATCCAAGAACTATCCCAGCACTCCAAGAAACTATGAGTGCACGGAAGGAGTCAACGGGGAAGGATCTGTCATTATTTCTTGTAACATGGGAACTATGTGGCATGACATAATTATCAGGTGACAGCAGCAAAGCAAACCTGGCAATTTTCGAGGCACTCCTCCACACAGTGTTCCAGAGAGCAGGAGTTCTTCAGCACGACTGCTGCGGAGCCCAGAGCCTGGCCCAGGTTCCAAAAGCACTTACACCAATTCACAGAGGGGAAAAAAAAAAAATCCATCAAGAGCTATTAAACATGAAACGCAATCCTTAGATCAGGATGTTAAACCTACAGACTGCTGGAAGCAGGAGCATGTACCAGGAGGAACATCACGGGGCAACCGCCTGGCTCATACAAGTGCCTCCTGTGCTAAGCGTCTGGCCCTGGGCAATGTCAGGGGGGGATCAGAGCAGCTTTGGCGTTATCACACTTCACTGTTTTCCTCTTTCTTTTCTTTCCTCTGCATATTCTGAGTGCATTTGAGGGGTTACTCTCTTTATTGCTGATGCTGCTAGTGAACAGCTACTTGTCTAAAGTAATGCAAAGTACTTGTCTAAAAAATGCAAGCTACTCATTTTGTCTAAAAAAGGTGTAGCTTTTAAATTCAGTGATTAAAATTATTATTAATAATAATAATAATTAAGATTAATAACAAATAGAAGAACAAGTAATAACAGAATTGTTTTATTCTGACTCACTAGCTCACACTCTGACACACAGAACATACTTGCTAATTTTCTCACTGCAAATGTACAAAACAAAAGGAAGGAGGCAGCTGCTAGGAGGGGCTGGTGTCCGGGGGGGTGGCAGTGACCCCTGCGCAGCAGCACCCTGGCCGTGCCAGCCTGTGCAGCTGCGGGAGCCTTCCTGCTCCGCAGCTCCAGTGTGGGATGCGAGCAGGATGCACGGCAAGCTCCAGTGCCAAACCACCCTGCCCACGGAGAGCTGGCAACTCCAGGCTCCAGCAATTACTTCCCTTTGCTTTCATTTTCCAGGAGCGCCAAGATGAAAGAAACCCCAAAATTCAAAGCAGAATTCAGTCGCACTACTTTTTCTTCTTTTTTTTTTTTTTTTTTTTCCCCTCCATATATATGAATGCATAAATCAGCTCAGGGCACTCCAGACGGATTTCAGGTTCGCGGGAAACATGACCTAGTTTTGCCGGAGAACAGCCAGCCGTTAAGGCACGGGAGCCGGGTTTCGGGGGGCGGACCCCGCAGAGGGGCACAGGCTGTGCCCCAGGGGACCAGGGAGGACGAGGCTGCTCCCCGCGCTGTGGGGCTGGCCTCAGGCCACTGCCAGCCCCCTGGATGGTGTGCTGCACCACTCTCCCACCTGGGCTCTGGACACTTTGGCTGCTCCTGGTAGGAATGGGGCTGGCCAAGGAGCTCCAGCCGGGGCTGCGCTCCATCCTGCTGCGTCCCCACGGCCGGGCTGACAGCCCGCGCACAGACCCCACGCTCGGGGATGCAGTCGTTCTCCAGATCTCCCTTCCTGAGACAAAAGAGGACCAGTGCAACCTTTAACTGGGACCTGTACCTTGAGTCTGAACTGGGAAGTCTGGAAGCATTGCCAGCGCTGACTGGAGAATGTGTAACCACGCCGCACTAGCGTATTTCCATACATTCATTTCACTAAATACGACAAACACTGCAACAAAAAGATTTACAAGTCATTTCTAGTCATACAGAGATACTTCCTACAATAACTTATCTCAGTTTAAAACTACTAAAGGCTGCATACATTATTTTCCTTTAAATTTTAAATAAGCAGGGTAATCAGATCTTTATCATGCCACTGACAGAAGAAAAAAAAATCTTCCTCAGCGCCTGGCGTATCAACCCCTTCAGCTTCAGAGCGGCTGTAAACATCTGACAGAGTTTTGGCAGCTGTAACAGATGGGAGCAAGTCTTCTTAAGGCAATAAAAGATGACCATAAAGCTAGGCTATGGCATGGCCAGCTGCTTGAGGAGGGAGAATAAACAGAATTGGGGAGCAAGGATGCTCTGCAACCCTGGAGCACACTGGGTATGATCTCCCAGGGAACTCGGCTTGGGATGCAGCCACCTAGATGGAGCCTTCACGGGCTGAGGGGTGCTCCCTCCCCTCTGCACCTCTCCCGACCTCCACGGCTTCCCCGGCACCTAATCAGGACCCCGCACTGCAGAGCAACACAGGCACCAAGAAGATGGTTTGAGGTGAAGACAATATTCGCCTCTTCTGAAGAGGTGGAAAAGACCCACAGAAACCCACCAAGGGCTGCAGACATCTCGTACGGCACCACCTGCCCGCGGCCAGGAACACCCGCTTGGCAGCCTGAGATGTTCACCTGGAGGCCTCGCTCACTGGGCCCCTCGCTGCAGGAGGGACACCGAGGGGACAGAGCCAGGCAGGGGCTGGGGCACGAGCCTGATGGGGGGTGGCTGGGGGAGCTGGGGGGGTTCAGCCTGGAGAGGAGGGGGCTCAGGGGGGCCCTGATCGCTCCCTACAGCTCCCTGGAAGGGGGCTGCAGCCAGGGGGGTCGGGCTCTGCTCCCAGGTAACAAGCGACAGGACCAGAGGGAACGGCCTCAAGTGCACCGGGGCAGGGTCAGACTGGGCACTGGGGAACATTTCTTCATGGAAAGGGTGGTCAGGCACTGGGACAGGCTGCCCAGGGGGTGGTGGGGTCACCATCCCTGGAGGGATTTAAGAGACACATAGATGCGGTGCTGAGGGACATGGGTTAGTGGCGGGCTGGGCAGCGCTGGGCTAATGGTTGGACTCTATGTTCTTAAACATCTTTTCTAACCTGAATGATTCCATGATTCTCATGACCAGCAAACAGGCAAAGTCAGAGGCAGCTGCATCACCCCTGGGGACCCTGCCCCCGGGCAGGTACACAGCTCCAGCCCCAGGCTGCACACCGTGCTCTGTGCTCTCCCCACAGCTGTCCTCCTGTCTGCCCCACCACCCCACACCTCCCTCGTCGGTGATGTGTAACTCAGCGATAACAACAGTGACACGGAGAGCCCACACCCCCCGGCGCGCAGACCTTCCACCCCTGTTAGCTTACAATTAGGCTGAAAAATGGGTACAGAATATGCAATTGAGGGCTGCAGTGTAGAGAAAATATCTCTAGCACAGATGGGATTCTGCCCTAGATTTAGATCGCTTCCCTTCAACAGATGCAAATTTCTTCACACAGACATGAATGCCAAGAATTAATGAGGATTTTTTGCACAGAAACTCTTTTACGAGGACTCTGCACACTGGAACGAAGGCTCAAGATGCTTTCTCGGTATCAGTGGCAATTGCAATGACCCCTGACATTATTTGTTTCCTTCCTAAAGGCAGGGCAAGCTGGCAGTAGCTCCGACACCTCCCTTTACGCGACGTGAGCCAAGCCAGGGTGGATGATCTTCTTTTGCTTTTATTTCATTTCTTGTTACTAAACATCAGGCTGATCTGAGCATCTGGATGAATCGTTGGTTTTGATTTCCTGCCTGCTGCAGGTCAAAGATTATGTCACCATGAGTATATTTATCCTGGTAATTAAAATCAGATGGTTCCTCTTTTATTTCCTCCACCCCTCCTTTAAAGAAGAATTATAAAACCTTAGTTTTGAAAAAAGGCAGAAACAGAAAACCTGACCACATGCAAGCTCCTGCAGCGTGTAACGCTTCCCTCCTGCCAGCCACCAGCGGTGGGCACAGGGTGTCACACAGGGAGGGAGCTGTGCCACCACGCCGTGCCTTGGCTGCGCCGGCTGGGGGTTAGCACGCAGGATCCGGCATTCCCACCGCCGGGACACTGCACCCGCGTGGGAAAACCAAAAGCCCTTAAAACCGAGCCTAAACCTGGGCTGAAATACACAGGACAGTTTAAGGTTCTTTTTTTGCGCCTGCATCTAACAGAAGTACGCTTCTCTTCAAGAATAACTCATTTGTCATTTTTATTCAATTTGTTAACAATTTAGTTAATTTAGTGCTTGTAAAAGCACTGCCACGATGCCTCTGGAGACCAGGCTGTGCTTTTGCCCACCAGCCTCCTACAGAAAGGTGAAAAGGAACTTTCAACCCAGCCAGCCCAAGGAAATTAATTATGCTAAACTACTTCTGCTTCCACGTCCACGCTACTTTGTCACCAGTATCAGACAAAACTGCTGAGAATGCCCAGCGTGGCATGGACTCACCCAGCACTTCGCACAACCAAGACCTAGAAAATGCAACAAGCAAGGGCATCTCCTGGTGCAAAACAGCTCACGCTGACACTGAAGATACACGGAAAATAAAAACACCTACACAAAAAGATGGGATGCTCCAGGTAGATGAAAGCCCTTTCCACCATGGTAGGTGAGCACTGATCTCAATACAAAATCCTGCCATCTCCACCAAGTGCAACGGGAGGACTTCCAGGCTTAAAATGAGGACATGGGCTCACTCCAATGCTGTAGACTTCTAATGAACCATGTTAATAACAAACACAGATTACAGCTGGCTTCTCCTATTATTTTTATCTTACTCTCTGCTAAAGTGTATCGCGTGCCTGCACTGGCTCCCCCCGAGCAGGAGCCAGGGGAGCAGCAGAGCCCAGGGTGGCCCTTGCCACCTGCCCTGCCGCTCACCCAGCTCTGTGTGGGCTGGGGCTGCTGCTCTGCATCGGCGCTTGGCGGGGTTTGGATTGCGCTCCTGCCGTTTTGCTGTTGGCATTTGGAGGTGGTGGTGTTTGTGTCATGGATGTCCTCCTGACAGCAGAACGGGGCTTTGGAAGAGGAAGGGCTCGGCGCTTCCTACTGACTTTGGATTTCTCCAGCCTCTTAAAGCAAGTTACAAGCTGGGTCTGCTGGATATGGGGATTCTGAACTTGCACCCCCCTGCAGGGATGAGGCCCGGGAAGGGAAAGCCTGCGCTCAGCGGTGGCCCCCATAAACATTTACACCAGTGAGGTGCAATCAGCAGCTCTGCTCGGGCAAGGGAAGCCAGAGCAGGTAGCGGCCAACTTCCAACACGGGCGACACAAAGCTGGGCTGTGCCACAGATGCAAAGAAAATAAATGACCTTGAAGCTGCTGTGTTTGTCTTCATCTAACAGAATCTGGGAAAATTGTTATTCCATAAAGTTGAGAAGGTATTTGCTGCTTAAAAAAGGCAAGAAAAGAAATCGCAACAGCCTGTTTTGGTTTCCCTCCCTCCTCCCAGGCTCCACAACCAGCGCATGACTACAGATATAAACGTACTGTGAGGGTGGCGAGGCGGTGGGCCAGGCTGCCCAGAGCAGCTGTGGGTGCCCCATCCCTGGCAGTGCTCCAGGCCAGGCTGGATGGGGCTGGGAGCAGCCTGGGCTGGGGGGGGTCCCTGC
This sequence comes from Falco cherrug, assembly GCF_023634085.1. Classification (NCBI taxonomy): domain Eukaryota; kingdom Metazoa; phylum Chordata; class Aves; order Falconiformes; family Falconidae; genus Falco; species Falco cherrug. Next base: position 42,024,774 of record NC_073704.1, on the reverse strand, counting down.
CCGGGGCAGGGCTGGGAACTGGGTGGGCTTTAAGGTCCCTTCCAACACCAACCGTCCTGTGATTGTATGTGAATGCAGACCCAGGTAGTGCTCAGCTCTGCCACGCCGCACACATCCCACATCCAGCATGGAAACAAGCGTGTTGCTTCCCCTCTGTACACAAACACAGATGGGTACTGTCGGGGATTCTCACCCAGTTCGACCAGGACAATCACCCACCCCACCACAAGCAGGCTACGTGGAAACGGGCACCCACCACGCTGGAGCCACCCCCAGCTGCCACGGACACCGCTGCCTGACCAACGCCTCTCCCAGGTCTGCCATCCTGGGCTTCAGGGAGAGAAACCAGGAGGACCACAAAACCTGACAATGGGCTGCTCAAAAATATGCGCTGTTAAGTTAGCAATTACGACAACAAAGTCAGCTGGCCCCTGAGCAGTGAAAGCGTTAATGGCAAAGTCCAAATTAAATCACTGCAGCAAAACAGTGTCAAACATGAGTCCAATTGCTGAATGCATTCAAAGCCCATTTATGGATTAAGATATGTTTGCCTGCATCCCTCTCTCATTACGGACTCCACAGATTTTCAAGAAAGAAATGAAGTTTCTCAGTTCAGTTCACATAGAAACTGAAGTATTTGACTCAGAAGAAAGGGAATTTCTAATGGGCTGGGACATTGCAAAGTCTGCATTAATATTTATCTGACAGGAGAGTACAACTCTCACGTGAAAGTAATGCTCTTTCTCCCCCCCAAAAAAGCAGCAATAAAATCCCCAAAGGTTCATCCCTCTTTTTATCTTCCTGCCCTCATTTTGGTGTTTGCTTCCCAAATCCCTGTGCCTCTTCTTAAAAAAAACCAACAACCTCAGTTGCCAAGGAAACCCAGAGAGCAGGGAATTGGCATGGTTTAGCACCACTAAAAAGAGCTACGGGAAGCCGGTTAAAGTCACAATTAGAAATGGATAGCCTTAGCCACGTAGACGAAGAGACAGAAAGCCTCCATGCCCACGTCACCGCTGGGCGAGCTCACACCGCAGCCAGCTCGCCCTGGCTGCTGCAAGGGAGCTGCTCACGACAACAGTCGCATCATTTGCAAGTGCACAAGGGGTATAACCCTCCAGTACTTCCTAGTGTTGCTTTGTGCTTATCTCCTCTTCCTCTTGCTATAATTAAATGTGCACAGCACACGTCAGCTGCCACCATACAGGGTTCTGAGGGCTACAGCAGGTTTTGCTGTTGTTGAACCCCGAGGACAGGCAGGAGAACGGGTGCCCCAACACTGCTGTACGCCTGTACGTACCAACAGCGAGCAAAAATGGTGTCAAAGCTGGCACGAAACACTGTCTCCCCAAACCTTCTTGCTGTTTTAATTAAAAGGAATCCAGGCCAAATCTGTTCTCATTTTTCATACTGCTATGGCATTGCAGGGATGAGTCCAGCTCCTGCATTTTAAATTACCCTGTTAAGATTGTCAGCCTTCTATTTTTCATCCAAGAGGGAGGACCGCTTCTTCCTTCCTCTCCATTTGAATGTTTTCATAACGAAGACAGAAGAGGAGCTTCCACACTCAAGAAAACACGGCCCAGGTCTCTGCATGTCCCAGGCACGTCGTCTACCCAGCCCCGCGGCAGAAACCTCCTGGTTTTGCCCAGAAATGCCCTCCTGCAAACCCTCCTCGTCTGACGAGGGCCCAGCCTGTTCTCAAGAAAAGCTTCTGCTTCAGTTAACTAGTGTTTGCTAATTACAGGAAAAAACTCTTAAAAACTTCCCACCTACCTTTAGGTTTTACTTTTTTTTAAAACACACAGTCCCCCAGCTATTGAAAAAATAGATTTTAAAACACAGATTTTTTATTTTTTTTTTTTCCCAAGAAACACAACCTAAAGATGCTAGTTCAACATGTGTTGGACAGTTTCTGCCCAAGCTGCCCCAGCACACAGACGGCTCTGCGGGCAGGAGGGGACGACTTGGCTGACAAACGCTGTGCTAGGTTACACTTCTGTGCCAGTTTTGCATATGAGCGAAGCCTCTATTTATAATAAAAAAGATGGGATAACACAGCCAACGACTAAGGGCTCCATGTCTTAGGTCTGAAACTAATAATATTATTTGCAATATGATAAAGAAAACTAGTACCTTGTTTCAAAGTGAAACACATCTTATTTTCTTTTAGAAAATCCCACTCTACGGAAGCAAACTACGCTTTGAAGTTATAATGTGATAACCACGCATCTTGGAGACTGAAACCTGCCCCTGATGCTCAGGTGGCTGCTTTACCAAGACGCAGGGTTACCAGATTATAAGGCATGGGGAACAGTGCTAGCCACGCAGCTCCCATGCCCCGCATAGCGCGTGCTGCGTGTAACCTTGCACCTGGGACTTACGAGATTTTCCGGCTCGAAGCCTCATCAGCAGAGCGCAAAGTGAAGCTGCTCCAGAGGCAGTTGGCTGAAAAGCAGCTCTGGCAGCGTTTGAACTGAAGTTGCTCAGGCAGAGAAACCGATCTGATGGTATGCGAAAGGCAGATGAGAGCAGAGGAGGGAAGGATGCGAGAGAGAGAATTGGAAAAGAGCGTTTGAAAGAGGGAGGGGAATGAAGGATGCAAGGAAGGGGACGTTGAAATGGAAAATAAAAAAAGGTAAGGAATAAAGAGGGATGTGAAAAAGGATGGAAGGAAATGAAGAGAAAAAAATGTAAGAGACATGTAATGTATACCTGACTTACGTACTTCTAGTGTGACTAATCACAAGCATGCTTCCCAAAGACAGAGCAGAGTAAGACATCCTCCTGCAAGCACAAGACTCTACCATTTCTCTGTCACAGTAATCAAAGAAAACCAAAACAACTAAGAACACCTTTGCAACATTCAAAAGTTTAAAAATCAACTGGCCAAGTGATTTTGTTGCACTCCACAGCTTGTATTTCTTTACCAGAACTGTGTGTCTGACTCTTCCTCTCCACTGCCTGGCATCTGTGTACTACGTCTCCCAGGTACCACATCCACTACCAGCTGCAGGTGGAAGGCACTCAACATCAGTGAAGAGCCAACATTACCATTGACTGGCAAACCAATGCTGAACCTTTGCTGGAAGACGTGGGAAAAAGCTGCAGGTCCTCACTGGCTGCACCTTTTTTGGACTCTTCTATGCTCACAGTATGATGTAACAAAACTCCATAAAAGCTCCCCAAAAAAGTCAAAAAGCATTTGAAATGCTGAGCTGCGCCCCTGGGTAATGGGACTGCTAGTCTGAAGCTAGTGTTCAGTATGTTTTAGAATAGCAAAACATCAAAGGAATGTTACAGAGCTGACAGCCATTCAGTCCTGGGAAGTGATCCTGCCTTTTCCACAAACTAAAAAAAAAAACATATATAAAAAAATCCCAGTATTTGGAAAGAGATACTTCATAGTCAAGCCTAGGGTGGTGCTGGAATTAACAGCAGGTTTGAAGAATGGAAGTGGCCTTTCAAAAAAAAAAAAATATATATATATCTTGTTCACAGCAGCATGGAAGGAATGTGCTGTTAGAAGAGAGCTTTTTGGACGAGACACCAGATCGGAGCCCCAGGCTGGCTGGGGCCATGGAAACCTTGAGAGAGGTTTTGGAGAAGAGGTACTGCTTCCTCTGTGCAAGCTACATTGTACCTGATGGAAACGTATCACGCATCCTTAGATCACTCTGCCATTGGAAAGGGAGGCAGAGTTATTCTTGTCTCTTCCTCAACTGCTGTGTAACGCTGCCCCACATTACTAGCTGAGTGTTTCTTTCCACCTCAAAACCATCAGTACAATGACACATCTCCTGCATATGCCAAGCCTACACTGTGAAAAGAGGGAAGATGAAAAACATCCTAATTGGAAAACCAGACTGACTCTTCTCACTGGGGCACTCGCTGTTTGCAGGTCGCCCACTGCCCGATTAAGCACCTTACCGTAAAGTCGAGTGTCTGCCAGAGCGGGAAATGCTGTTGCCAACTGGTGAGGGTAAATTACTGCCTCTGTGCAGGTCCTCAATAGATCTGCTCCAAGGTTTGGACTTATCCATCGAGTTTTCCACATTGTTCTCCAAACTTTCAAAGTCAAATCTGGAAAAAAAAATAGAAATTCCAGTGCTGGGTTAGACAGAAAAGATACACAGAGCATCTTCCTTCCTGTCCAACACCTGCAGATTTTAGTAGGTCACAAAAGATTACAAAAAGAAAGGAAGAAAGCAAGGCAGGCTAACCTCCCTTCGCTCAGCGCCAGCAGCAAACGCACAGCGCAGCAAATCCAGACCTGGGCAAAGGCAGCAGCAAACCACACAAGCATACCAGCTCAGAAGGACCAAACAGCTAAGCATTCTACTTCAGTGTAAAATAAATACATTGGCCACTTTGCCCTGCCTTGAAGGAAAGCGTGGGGATGCTTAAAGCTGGCTCCATTTTATTTCAACTCATCAATGTGTTGCAAGTACTAATTCAGTTTCCTCCATCAATACGTGACCAAGTATTTGCACCTCCTCGTTGGCCCCCATCAGTCTCCCAGCGTATGTAATATATTTCCATGATCGTTACAGATTTTCTTTTAATTTCTGACTCGTTGCCCATCGTACTGCTATTTCAAGCAAAATTGCTTGTTCCCTTTACAGCTTTTGAGGTTATTACTCATGTTTACCATGTCAGAGAGGGGAAAAACCCAGCAAGTTAACTTGCGTACATTTGTATAATTTTAGGAAGAAAGTCTTTGTACAAACACTTCCCTTTGCTGTGCAGTTTTTTCCAGCATTACTAACATTTTAAACCATACAATTTTCCTTCATTAATTTTACTGCAACGTCACCAAAAATCTTTTTTCTGTGTAATGACATATATACATCTGATGGCACCTTTTCTAAAAATAGAATCTCAACTCCACTCAGCTTGGCTTCCTAATTACAGCACTACTCTTAACCTACCCCTTCTTTTCATATACACATATACAAACATCTACTGCTACAATATCTTGAATGAAAGCCAGTGGATGTACGAAACCAGATCCTCAGCTGAGCATCTACATCAAATTGTGTGATATAACTACTAATGAAAGCTGGGGGTTTCTCCTGATTTATTTTAATAAAATACATTTAATGATTTATTACCTAAATGACTAAATCTGATTTCCAACTAACCCCATGTCAAGAATTGAAAAACTTTGTTTTGTAGCTTCGCAACACACAGAATCACCTCGAAATTCCTACTGTTGTCTCGCAGTGCATGTACTGCATGGGATGCCAACAACGTTGCTTGCCAGGAGCCTTGTGAGAAGTGGTTTGTGTACGGAAGTTGCTTTGAACAGGGTAGGCAGTATTATAATGCCTCAGGGTAGGGCATTAGTCACTATTGCAAACCTATTTCTAAGCAAGCCTGCATGCTTCCAGATATTTGTGGAATGCTTTTTGCACTGTACCCCTAAGATGGTCAGTGGCCAAAGCCAAAATCATGTCAGTACAGTCTTAGAGATAAATAATCTCAAGGCTTAAACTTAGGCTTTTCTTCCTCCGAAAAATGTTACAATGCAATAGTTTTGGACTTTAGTATCTCCTCTGCTCTAAGGTACACGCATAGTTCTGCACCAAGCTGCTAGCAGGAAAGCTCTGCTGCAGGAAAAGCCGAGCATCTGCCCTGGCATCTCCCCCTCCTGCTCTGCAGAGGTGGCAGGATTCTTGCTCGGCCTCGCAAGCCCAGAGAGGACCAGGCATGTCTTACTTACGTGACCGCATACTGTGCAAACGACAAGTACTCCACCAGCACATCCAGGCCTTTGTTTTCTTCATTCAGGAACTCCCTGACCCATCTGTTAGAAAAATCATTAGACATCAGAGCATTTCGTGGGCTGTGCACAGTTACTGGAATTCTTGTCAGATAAACTAGAGATCGATCCAGCGTGGGAAAGGCAGCACTGCAGCAAAACTGTGCTTTGTCAGGAAAAGAGAACTTTTTTAAAATGCCCTTTATTATTTAGAGACATTTAAAACAGTCCTTTAGAGGACTTTACACATGTACTGAAATGAGCTTTTTTGCAGCACTGTGATGGCGGGGGGCAGGGAAGCATAAAAATATGCACGCTCTGCATTGCTCAGAAACAACTAGATACTTGCTTTTCTAAGTATGGAGCTCCAGAGTTGGCAAGTGCCTTCCCCACTTTCCTCTTCTTGCTGCAAGAGGGCCACAGATGCACTGGGGAGCTCAGCTGCCGCCTGGCTTCACTGGACACCCAGGCTCACCTCCCCTCTGGCACACGCTGCTGTGCAAACCACCAAGCAGGGGTTACAGCTGCCTTTGAACGCAGGAGTCACAGGGACCTGGTTTATCTTTTATCACATCCTGATCAGCAGCAGTCTTTAAAAGCATCTAGACAGCACACCAGCGAAAGAGTCATCTGCCATCCGGGACATACACAGTAATATGGCCTTCTCTTTTTAAAAGGCATTAACCTTTTACTGTGAATTTTGGCTCCCGAGAGTTATGCAAAATAATCTGCAGTTCAGAAAAGTCTGTTATCTTCCAAAGCTTTCAGAAACTCAAAAATGCCAAGTTTGAAAATCCAGCTATCTGGGGGCAAACCCAGGTGAGCAAGGAGCCCGAGCACAGCCCCAGCTACGCTCTCCTCCGAACCCCAGCCGGGGCAGCCGAGCCCCCCGGGGTGGGTTAGGTGCCCCTGGATGGAGCGGGGAGCTGGGCAGGGAGCTCTGCCTCCAGGGCCACGCAGCTACGGATCCCCGGTCTCAGCAGACCGGGAATTCATTCCCTCCAAGTGATTCTAGTCTTCAGGCCTGAAATATTTCACGGTTTACCTGCTAAAATAAACAGCCTGGTATTTTTATAAAACACATTTCGAAACACATCTTTCAGCTAAGTGAACCAAATAAACAAACACTGGTCTTGTCAGCCTCTTTTATTTATCTGGTGCAGCATTACGGTTCCTTCTGCACACCCACGAGCCACCATAAATCTGCAGAACGTCACACTTCAGATGCCCTCAGTCTCTGGTGAGGAATCCTTTGTGTTGGAAAATGAGACAAAATATAGCAGGGGTGTGGGAGAAGTTTGTTGTTAAGTACTTGCACCGATGCAGCTTGCGGGAGGGTGCCCTGCCATCATGCAGGCCGTGCTGGGCAGCCAGCTCCCACCGGGAGAGTACAGCTGTTCCTCCCACTGTTTAAAACACCCTCGTTTACCTCAAAATAAAAGCAACATCCTGTAAAATCACTGTAACTGAGCTGGACGCAGTGTGTGATCATGAAACCAAATGCTGAAGAAACCTTCCTGGCTGATGCACCAGTGCTGAACTGCCTTCTGGGCCCAAGACCCAAGGCAGGGAGGCGAGACCGGTGGAAACGCAGGTGGGAACAGCACGTTCGATAAAAAACTAAGTATCTGGCGATTCTTTTACTATTTGAGAGGAATTTTCTGCATTGTGAAAGTAAAATCCTGGTACCATTACTCACATGATGCACTGCATCATGTTAAAGCTATAAAACAGCATGGGAGTTTTTTTATATATGCATTTATAGCTGCAATGCTATTATTATTCTAGACACAATCATGCTCACTCCTGCTTTGACTGACTTAGGGTGAAGCAGAAGCTGACTGCAATTTTTTTGCAGCCTTCACAGAAATGTGGATGAACCCTATCACGGAAGGATTAAAGCTGAATTATTCTCCTGAGATGCCCAGCTATCCCTTAACTAAGCCCTTCAGGCTTTAACAATCAATCAAGTGGTATCACTGCTTGACATGCAAAGAGATATTTTCTCAAAGACATCCATCAGTAGATGTAAAAAAAAATATCTTAGACTAGAAAACATCAAAAATTCTTACCCAATGTGATTTGTTCTTAAAGAAATTTCCAGTTCTCGGAGTACTTGAGTAGACTCTTGGACTCGTCTTCTGAATTTCTGTAATTGAGGGAGCAGGCAAAAATAACAATTAGACTCATGTGATGCCTTAAAAATATCATCTCACACAGCGCTGACTGAATAAATAAAACATTAAGGTAAAATGAGAACCCCTCTAAATCCTGAGGAATGCCACAACAGTCCAGCAGTCAACAAAAACAAGCGCAGAAAAATAACTTCTGCTCCCATGCACATTTTTGAGTTTTCCAGGATTAAGAAAATTAAAAGCCTGTAGATAAATAAACATTTCTTTACAATACAAGCTTTGTTTTAGTATCAAACTCTCCATTGAAAACTACAGCATTTGGGCTTCAGTCTCAGGCTGGTGCTCTAATCTTGCTTTTGTGACTTTACAGCCATACCAAAATACCTGCCACAATTTCTGTCTAATTAGCAAATCTGTGGGTGTGAGCCAATAGGGAAACACATGTGCTGCCATCTGCATGCTTTAATAATTTGTGCATGCTAACATGTATCTGCAAAATTAGATGCTGGGAAAAGGCCATAAAATGGCAGAAGTAAAACACTGCCGTGGAAAGGAGGTGAGGTTTTGTGCCATCTCCACAGGGGAGGAGAAAGTGCAACCTGGCAAGACCTGAGTGGAACGCAGCAAGAGCCGCACTGCATGGCTCAAAACAGGCACGGGGCACGGCAGAAGACCTCTAAATGCACGCTGACTCGTCATGAGTTGAGTCAAGCAGCTCCTCTCCATCACCTTCGGTGTGCCGAGGGAGTGAGCCAGCAGTGCCGCTGCCTCTCCCAGCCAGGAAAGCCTGCCTGGTGCCCCTGCCCATGGAAATGGACTAAAACAGACGGATAAACTCTTCTGGAGCAGTTGTTTTGGTAACTCCTCCTTTGTAAACAAGGTAAAAGAAGTGGATGGACAATGATGACCATCCTGGAATTGCAGTACTTAACTGGGCTGGTCACCAGTTATCACACACAGACCTGATGTGTTTGGAAGGGGCTCACACATGCTTGGGACACAAGCCACACTGCTGCAAGTAGGACCGTGCTCTGAACACTAGGGAAAAAAGGGGTTGTTCTCAGTGCACCACAATAAACCCACAGTAAAACCAAGGGGACTACTTGGCAGTTAATGATGCTCACGAGTTAATTTATTGAGGTGAAGATGAGGAAAGGATAGGATTTACCTTGCCTTGCTGACCTACGTGAAAATTAGAGCTACCCTTTTCACCAGGGTTTCATCGCGTGCTAGTCAGCACCACTGGCTTACTTGAGCTAAGACTAAATCCCAGCTCAGAAAGCCTCTGGGAGACTGAAATAGATGCCTCACTGTAAAGTCCTAGTAGACACAAGGCACTACGAATTTCCACTTTGAACTAGCTAGTTGGGAACAGACATACAGCTTCTCTGGAGCTCCATCAATTAGCTCAGAGTACAAAATCACAGCGCCTTCTCTCCCGAGAGAGTTTACACAATATAAAAACTTACCTCTCTAGAGGTAAAGGTAAAATATTCAAGCAGCAAGAGGGAGACAGGGGACTGGGGTGGGAGGGCAGGGCAGAAACAGGCAGGAGTCTGCCAGGTGCCCCACACGGGGCTGCCGTGCCCACCAAGGGCAGGCTGCTCTCTGCAGCCACGGCAGAGAGCTATGAACCGGCTCCCCGCTGCACCAGGCTCTAGCAGCCACCCAACTGCCATGCCTTTAAAAATGTGTCATGTCAACACTTCCATTTTCCCATTTCAAAATTCAGCTCAGATGAAAAGCAACTGTTTTCTCGGGATGAGCCATTGCAACCCCCATGACAAGCTGAAACATGCATGTTGCAGCAGCGTTTAGAGCCACACTCTCTTGGCCGTGCCGGGGACCATCAGCCAAAACGCTGACACCACCTCAGCTACAGCAATAATCCCGGTAAGAACAGCTCTCCCCGTGACACCACACGGCCATGCAGAGCCCATGCATAAATCTTTCCACCTCACAGCCCAGGCTGAGGAAAGGCTGCTGGTGATACAGAATAACGCAACAAAAGAGAGGAACTCAATGGAGTTATTTTTAGGCTCCTTTGGTTTTGTCATTTGTCATGGGACTCATAGTGGTATTAGGATAAGAAAGGCTTCAATGTGTGCCCACGGAGCAACCGCAGAGCAAAGCCAAACACTAAACGCATTTCAAAAACCCTTCAGGAGAAAAAACACAAAGACCCTGTTCACCATTTTTTGAAAAAAAAGAAAACCAAAAAACTATAATCAGCTACAGGCAAATTTAAAGGTTTCCTACTAAATGGTTTCCTATCCCTTGTCAGAGCCCCCAACAAGAGAAGCACTGTCAGAAGACATTACTGCAGCCTTGAAGACAGGAGCGAGCGCCGGCACGCGGCAGGCACAGGGTACCCAGTGTTTGCCCCTCACCTTCTGCGGGGCCGGAGGTGCCCCAGCCTGGAAGCCCACTCCCAGGATATGTATGCATTTTACCGCAGGGCACCAACCTCAGCTCATTGTATGGCAACACAAAGCAGCAATTGTTGAGGACGAGGCAGAGGCAGTCAATGGCAGGATCTGCTATGCTCTCGCTGCCTTTTTGGAGGGTTTTAGGGTTTTTTTAAAGGCTATTACAACTATCAACACAGGATATACGCTGATATCCAAGGCGGTTAAATACCAAAGGTTCAGCGATGGTCCTCTAAATGGGATGTAGGTTTACTGTTATTCTAAAATCCTGGAGGCTATCACTAAGCCCCTGACAGCGGTGCAGAGATATCAGAACCAGCCACAAACAGATCCCAGCACAGAAGCCACATTCAGGGATGCACGGAGTTCACATGAAAGGCCAAGTAAAGTGCCTGAATCTTTCAGGAGTGATCATCAAACTGTTTTCGACAAAAGAATATGTGGAAGTATGGATGAAGCTCTGCCATGTAAATACACCCCAGGTTACATCTTTACTTCACAGACCTGAAACTTCAGATGAGACTGCAAGCGATACGTGAGCCGTGCCAGCTGTGCTGAGCTTCTGTCACACACAAGCCCAGAGAAAAGGACTCGAAACTTCAACATCCCCTTCAGACGGGTGAGAAAAGGGCCGTTCCACAGAGCTTTTATTCACCACCAGCACTGCCCACATGAAAAGTCAGACCTAGAGTACAGCTCAGTGGTAATTTGTCAGACTGTTTACTAATGCTAAAGTTATTAAAACAAGTTGGTTTGTGTCAGATGGTCCTTTTCTTTGCAACATCTGTTCTCCTTTCTTAGCTGCAAAAACTGCAGCATCTGTCCAATTTCTCTTTGCTCCTCTCTGCCGTTTGTTATATCTCCGAGATTCTTCTCAGAGACTTTTATGTGGCCTTTTACACAAAGGCAGGAAGGAACTCAGATCCCAGGACCATCCTCGCCAAGGAACGAGGGATGGGCGAGAGGAAACAGGACACTCCTCACCTTCCTGGTTACAGCTGGGTCCAGATAGCCCTTCAACTTCTGGATGTATGTATGTGGAGGATTCTTCACTTGAAACCTTTCCTGCAAAGGAGACAAGAATAAACATCAGCCATTTTATACCATCTGCTCTATTTACTTACTATATATATAAAATGCATGCAACGCATACATATTTAAACAGTATATATTTATAATATAGTTTTGTATGTACTTACAACATTCGTAAGTATATAATTTTTGCATATACAATATGCATGCAAATAAAATATATTTACATGCATCTTGATAGTCTGAAATTCTGTATTTATATAGGATGCATAAAAACATACCTTACACATTCAATGACATTTCTGAACTTCAGTTATACACATAAACACACACATCTGAAATAACAGGGTTCTGCTAGCCAGGAGTACTGAAAGATAAGCGTTAGAAGAGCAGACATGTGTCTCTGTTTGATTGAAAGCCATCACTGCAAAAGCCAAGACACCTTTTTTATCACTTGGAACAAGCCTACAAACACCCTGTGAGGTCTAGTCATGGCAGAAGTCTCAACCTTTCACTGTTCAGATTCCAGAAAATCGAATGCAAGAGGAGTATGTTAGCAATAAACAAGCAATATTTTAACTCCCTGATATTAAACTGGATTGCCTTTGTAAGTGGCTCACCAGCTCCTCGCCCAACCCTTACTGTAGGTTCCCATTTCCAGGGCACAGCATGCACCAGACTGGCCAGCTCTCCTGGCAGTAACGACACAGACTTCATCACCAGCCCTACCCAGCCACCACACAGGAGGGCTCGTTCATTCTACGTAAATACACTCAATCACAGCAGCATCCTGCTTCCTACGTCAACACAGTGCTTGAGCACTGTCACACTCATCGTGCCTTGGGATCAGCTCCCCGCACCATTTCTGCCAGCACCACTTGCATGGGGAGCACGGCAGTGGCTGAGCTCGTCCCACGCACCCACAGCCCCCAGAAATTCGGGGGTTTCCTTCCACACCCTTGTCACACAAGGGCTGAGCTAAGGGATCTCCAGCATGGTGGGAAGTGAGCCAACAAATGCCACCGAGGCCACCATTCCACTTACCAGGGAAATTATGGACCAAATTTGGACTCTGATCAACCTCAGGACACAGAGGAAGGCAAGTTGCCTGCAATTGTGGGCTTTACCCATGTAAAACATTTCATTACCCGTGCCTGCTTTCCTGCTTTACCTCATACACCAGCAGCGTGCCTGATTTCCCTTCCCCATCTCACTCACCTGCTGCTAGTCCAGTGCCAAGAAATTCCTACCTGCCTCTGAGACTCATTTCTCACCGAAGGCTTCCCAACACTAACCTTACAGCAGACACTTGATCTGCAATCCAGCATCAACCACATTCAAAACTGAATTCAAGATTCTGATGACAAGTACAAGGTCTGCTTGTACTCTGAGAGCTGCGTGGTTTTTGCTTGCTTTACCAGTTGCATGGCCAGCTTGAAATTTATCCTACAAAAGCTGCTGTGAAACACGAGTTGTTCTGCGAGGAGCACGCTGTGTCCAAACCTGTTAAGAGCATTACCAAAAGTTCTGATACTATTTGTATCTTGGAAGAATTTTAAACTATTCTACCCTTTCCCTTGAGGAAAGATCTCATAACAATTTCCTCCTGAAATTTTGCATTTTATAACTGATATGTGAAACCTCCCTTTATTAGGTCAGGATGCAATTTTGACTACATTATCTGAAAGTTATTTCATAATGAACAGGACACCGCTGCCCAGTTACCAGAATGTACTGTCTGCGGAGCACCAAAAGTTGTTCCTGTTATTATCTTGTGCTTGCTGTAAAAAAAGTAATTCATCATGGTCAGCAGGAAAAAATGAACTAAAAAGTCTGTGGTGCATCAGCCCCGGGCGAGAGCTCTGTAAGACAGAGAGCAGACGTTTCTTTCCTCTTTTACAACCGGATATTTTTTCCATGCACCTTCACATTTATGGGCCAAACACAGTCCTGGAATTGGCATTTCCTTTTTAGCTAAAAGCCAGCTCAGAAAATGCAAAGGTCTTTGCTGCCAGCTGCTCTCTGGCCACAGCGACAGCAGCGGTGCCTGTCCCACCCCAGCCCCCCCAGCACCGTGCCCACTGCCATGGCCACCTCTCAGCTCTGCAGCCACAGATGCTTGGAACCATCTCACCTCCGCTGGCCCCCGTGGGTCTGACAGTCCCTTTCATGCCCCTGTAGTTAAATCTGCTGCTAACTGGAACTGCTGCTGGTACGCTGGGAAAGACAGCTGCACAAGGCAGATGCATGGGGCGACGGACGGGTTTGGGAACAATGTGCCAGGGCTCCATCACCCAGCTCCGCCGGCACAAGCAGAAACCACCTGTCGCATCCCAAGAGGTGCGCAACGTTCAGGCCTAGCATCCAAATCTCTGGAAAATGGGAGCAGGAACACCCACAAGTATTGACAGGGGCTTTAAAGGAAATAGAAAAATTAAAAAATACAGACACATAAATCAGTCACAAGAATGTCAGTATCGAAGGTACCCTAACTGCTTGCTTAATTTTTGCACTTTTTACAGGACACCGTTAGGCCAGTTTCTCAGTCAGGCTTACGGCCCCCTCAGGATACTGGGGCTTTACAGTGGGCATAAGTATAAGTTATTTAGAAGTAATTTCCATCCATTAACCCATTTAAAAAAATCTTTATGCTGGAAGACAGACAAAAAAGCACTCTGCTGTAAATGAGAATCTGGCCCACTGTAGACTAGTAAAGAGTTACCGAGGTATCTGAGCCTCGGAGACCACCACCGCTTCTCAGTTTCCCCCTCAACAGTTTTAGATCAGCTCCAGAGACATTACAGCGTTTGAATAACCCCATCTTCCTCTACAAAAAACCATGGAGGCAGAAGTGTTTCCACTGTGCCACTTGAGAACCATGTCCAAACATCAGTTTTTGCATCTCAAGGGATGGCGCGAAGTGGCGGAGCACCAAGCTGAAGGTCGCTGGTGAAGAGCAGCGGGCAACGTGAGAGCAGCCCCGAGCAGCCTGCTCCTCCTGACGGCACGGTCCCAGGCTAACGAGGCTCCGCATTAGCTCTCCTATTTATTCCTCCCCTTTTCAGGGGTTCTTTCATGCGACCGTAGCTCTGCTGTGTTTAGCTTAATCTTCCAGAGAAGCTATTTTACTCTTATGGATTTATTTCTCTTACTAGCTTATCAGCCATCATCTGCTAAAGTGACAGGAGCTTTTCCTAACTGCCAGTTTTAGTGTCTTGAGTCTTCAAAATAAAATGCTTAAAGAGACTCAGTGAGCACATTTAGTAGTCTGCGATGCAGATATTCTTACGGTTTTGTTTGTTTTCTTAAAACCTAGCTGTAATTATGTATTTATGTAATAATCTCTACAGCAACTTCATTAAAAAATATGCTGCTCATTACTGTCTAGTGGAATTATTTGGGTTGAAGGAATTTAAAAACATTATCCATGAACAGGAGATACCAGCAATGCTCTTCTCTAAGCAGTGACCAAGAACCACTTGTGGTAAACATCTACTAGTCCTGGAAACATTTTTATAGCCCCTTAAAGTGTTTTCTCTGCCTTGGAAAGCCATGAGGGATTAGCCTTTAAAATTGCCCTTTCCTGGCTATGATTACTGTCTCAGTTCATCCTGCTTGGACTGGTTCGTGTTAGAGGCTGATGTGTCGCAAGCTGCGGGATCCAGGGCTCAGTGCTGTGCAGCAGCGGCAGCCCGAGGCTCGCCAACACCTCCGGGACACCCTGATCGCCTGCTTGCGGCTATCATCCTCCCACAGCCCCGGTCAGGGCTCCCGCAGGGTGGAAGGCACAGCACTGGCCAGCCCGGCATGGCTGCAGCTGGTTCCTTTGCTTGCCACGAGCGCTGCGAGCGCCTGTGCAGGGTGGCCAGCCCGGCACCCTTCTCAAGGTCCTCTGCACCTTCGCGAGAGCATTTACTGCCCTGTAGAGACAAAGATGCTTCCCAGTTAATGGCAAGGCACAGCTGTTCACGCATAATCCACTTGCCTTAGATACCGTAAATAACGAGTTAAAAAACATTGCTTCTTCCTGTCTGCTCCTCCTCTCCATTTTTGGCAATTCCCAGTTGTTCACTGGCCAAATCTGCTTTCAAAATATGAATTTATATGGCAAGGTTAATGCTATTTGAACAAGGAAGTTGGGGATTTTTACCACACACACATAAGAGTTTAAAATTTGTATCTGAGCCTCCAAACTTTGCTGAGCAAAAACCATAAGCCAGTTGGTGACATCACAATTGGGACATGGTGGCTTCCCCTCCTAGTCGTCCCAGGACTGGGCCATCCAGACACAACAAAGTTAGTAAATCCCAATGAAACCTATTTTATCTCCACTACATGACTTACAGAAGCACCAACACTATCTACAGCCCTAAAAGGAGAAAGGCACAGACCAGCAATAACTCAACCCTGCCTTTGTCAGCCACCTAGAAAGCAAACTAACTTAATTTCCCAATGATAAAAGTCTCTTTCTTACTTGAAAAAATGCTGAGGAGTGACGCAGAGAAGCACATGCAAGGAGACCAGGGCAGTGGCATGCGAGAGCGGTGAGATGACCTGGTCCCCAGCACCTCCCTTCAGCGTAATAAATTATGAGAATTCAGGGAAAAAGCTTGGACAGGGGAGCACGACACTATCTCTGTGCTTCTCTTACCAGCAGTCTCTGAAATTAGCACTTTCTTTTCTAATGGATACCAAAACCAAGGGGGCTGGGGGGCTTTACTTCAGCAGCCAAGAACTGCCAGATTTCTGCATTTCCTCTTCCATGTGATCCTACAAAGAACTCAACACATCTCTTGTTCACTCCAATCTGGAAAACGTATTAATTCCGTAACCAGGAAATTGTGGCTTTTCCAGAGATACTTTGCTTTCAAAAACATTCAGGACATTTTCTGCATTAGTGACATATGTTATTATTATTATTATTATTACCCTCGCTAACTTGTTTCATTCTTAGGATTCATATATGTTAGGTAAGCACACAGTGCATCCAGCTTGTACCCAGGCATGTCAGAAGCCCCAGTGGGCAGGCAGTAACTGCAAGGAGTGCATAAAGCACACGCATGGTGAATGCTGGTGAAAGGAGGTAGACAAAACAGGACTGGAGGCCAGCATCTTCTCATTCCCGAGCCACAAACACAACACAAACGTGGTGTGCATTTCCACCACCTGGCCCCATCCCACACAGACCTGGAGGCGGCCCCAGCAAGCCAGCCAGCCCACCAGCAGAACAGGATGCCACTTTCTGTGTCTTACCATGGAAAGAAACGACAGCAGCGTTCATCTCTCTGCTAAACTTGGGGCTAGAGGGATCCATTCCCACCACTACTAATTTTCTGCCAAACCAGGTCACCAGCACTTCTGCAAGGGACCTGAGGCGTGACAGCAGCAGATGGTCCCTCCGAGGCTGGAGATGCTGACCCCTGCCCAGCCTCACACCGCTAAGCCTTGGATCCCTCATGCCCTGCACCTGTATCTCCAACTGCTCCATCACTCCCTGCCTGATTTTCCGTGAGCCACCTCTCAGCACCAGCAAGTTAAGAGAAATGAAGCCGTAAGCGTCTCTACTGTTCAACTGCTCCTGAGTTCAGTAAACCACTGGATTTTCCAGCCTGTGTTTTACCAACAACAGGGGAGGTTCACTGGTATTCAAAACATATTTTTTTTTATGGAAAGGTTCTCAAAGCAGAGGTGTAAATGGCTACTGCAGCATGTCCAAAGATAAGGGAAATGCTTTGTTGTGTGTTGGCAAAAAAATCCAGCTCTCTGCTGCAAAAGGGCCAACGGCACCACATGGTAACACGCAGCGTGAGGTGCCACTTTGCAATCACCGTCTGTTCACCCCGTTTCTGAGGAGAGGTTTGGGGCTCACCTGAGATATTGGTGTCAAACAACAAATAGCACAGCATCCTCCCAAAACCTTGACCTTTGCTCAGTCCCATCCAGCAGCCACCGCCTGTCCCCTGCTTCACAAGCCATCTGCCGAGACCCGTGGGCAGCAGGCAGGAGGTCTGCCCGCAACCCCTGCTGCCCGCACCCCAACACCTTTAAAGTAACTCCCATCCCCAGCCCAAAGGACATGCAGGCATCTGCCGCGCTCCCTGGTGCCCTGGACTTTAAAGCAGCAGGCGCAGACTGCTGCGGCTCGTGCGGTTACGCTCTCAAGCAGTCCGTAGTGCACAATCTCAGAAAAAAACCCCAAAAATAATAACAATATCAAGAACCTGCTTCTCCCCAAGACCTGGTTTATGGAGGGATGGCGGGGCAGGCTGCATGCCATCTTCCCTTTGCAGAGCTTGAGGAACAGTGGCAGGGGAGGAAGGGGCACAGAAGCAAGCCTGGCTTAAAAGGCATGTGGCACATACTGTTGTGCACTGACCTCTTAAACAGAGCTTAGTGATTAATGGTTTCGCCTCGTTTAGAGGAGGATCTAACCACTAAAGTCAATGCTTGTTGAACTGAAATATAAGCGGACACCAGTCCAAGGGTCCCCTGTTGTTTCAGATGTTGTCCTTCTCCAGGTTATCCTGAATGCTGCCTAATTTTGACAGCCTTAACCTCACACCACCACATTTCTGTGTTGGGGCTCCTGCTCCACGACAATGCTGACAAGCAGTGTGCCCAGGCAGCCTTCTCCTCCCAGGGCAACCACCCGGCTCTTCAGCAGAGCTGGGTTTCACCCAGAGCACCAGGGGGCTCGGAGACCAGCACAGCACAACCTTCTCATCTGGGGCTGTGTACCCGGCGGGGCCCGTATCTGCACACTCCTTAGTCACAAGTTGAAATAAACCCTAAAGCGGAAAGCAGTGCCCTGCCAACACCCCCCACATGGCCTAGCTTTAGGTAAAATTACCCCCAACATGGGCACAGAGGGGCCCGAGCCCCCTGGAAGCAAAGCTGAGGGGTGGCACAGGACCCCCAGCTGGGACGCTGCTGGAGAAACCCACCGCCATCCCAGTGAGCTCCATGCTGGCCACCAGCCTGCTGGAGAAACCCACCGCCATCCCGGTGAGCTCCATGCTGGCCACCAGCCTGCTGAAGAAACCCACCGCCATCCCGGTGAGCTCCATGCTGGCCACCAGCCTGCTGAAGAAACCCACCGCCATCCCGGTGAGCTCCATGCTGGCCACCAGCCTGCTGAAGAAACCCACCGCCATCCCAGTGAGCTCCACGCTGGCCACCAGCCTGCTGGAGAAACCCACCGCCATCCCGGTGAGCTCCACGCTGGCCACCAGCCTCCACCAACAGCTGGCACCTGCCTCCGCTTGGTGATCCATTGGGAAAGGGAGAGTTCTACAAACACCTCAGCACTGGTATTTTGGAGGTAAAGCACGCAACTTTCACCTTAGGCCTCTGGATTAGTTATTCCCCCCACACACACCTCCAGTGTCTCCAAAGGTGAGGACACCCTGATGCCCCTGCCACAATTTGCCATTAGAGGGCAATGAAGAACTTTGTAAGATGTCCCCAAGCTCTTCCCTCCACCCATGCCCCCTTCGTAAAGCCTCATGGCACACAGCTGGACAGAGAGGCCTAGAGCACACCAAAAGGGTGGCTCGCCATGCCATAAAATGGTATCGTCTTCCCTGCCTGGATCCTGCCCAACGCTCACCCTCCAGATGACCACCGTTCGGCCATCTACAGGATGGGCAACAGGCTTTCCGGCTTTGCTCTTCTCCTCCTCCTCCTCGTACACCAAGCCAGAGAGGTAGGGAGCAAGATTTCAGGCCACCAGCAGCAACGCCTAGATGACTTGCAAGGTTTATAGACAAAGGAGCAGAAAATACCATGAGGGATGAGTCCTCCACAACCAGCCCAGCAACCCTTACAATGATTCACTACACCATCCACAATCCTGCTTATGGCAGATTATTTATTATTATTATTATTAATGTTCTTGTTGTTACTATTATTACCATCGTCATCATGAGACTGATAGCTCTCCACTTCTGTTAATCCCACTTCTGCAAAAGTGAGAGTTCCTTTCGGGGCCTTAACTCTTTCCACTAATGTTCTCAAAATATTTCACAGACAAGCAGCCAGGATCTGCTTTACAGACTACTTAGAAAATACCATTTAAGAGCAACCTCTGGACACTTCTTCCTCTCAGACAAAAGTTGAAAACCAGCACAGAAGGGTAAGAGCTAACTTCCTCAGGCTGTTACATTAATTTATATTTTCAGTCCTTCACTAAGCAAAAATGGGTGAAAACAGTGTAATGGGTGACACCAATAGAAAACAGCAGTCATAATTTGCATCCACACTAAAAACATACCTTCGGTACAAAATCTATTCCTGGAAGTACCTTCAACCATACACCATAATTATGCGGACAGGTATCGATATTTCACACCCCGTATGAATATTACGGTGCTTTCACAGACACTTGCTTCAGGTTGATCTAATTCAGAGAGGCTGGGCAAGCACCCACCAGGGATGCCAGGGCAGCTGCCACAGACACACAGCCCCTTACTGCCCAAGCATCCCCCCTCGGATGGCGGGACCCCGGAAGGGTGGCACACTGTCACCTCCCGTCCCTCTGGCATCCTCGCAGTGCTGGGCTCCGCAGTGCTGCACTGCTGCTCTGCCTACCGTCTCCAAGCGATGGGAAGCAGACTCATCCCAACCCGGGGGTGGACGCAGTGTTGTGCAAGGAGCTATTAAGATCCATGATTACTCCAGATTGCAAATTTCCTTCCCTGCATTTCCATCTGCTCATCCCTCCTATCTCACTGCAGAGTTCAGGAGTGAATCAGCAGCAGCTGCACGTTGCAAAGGGTGGATCAGCTCTGCAGCGGGAGTCTGCACATCGAGGCAGTGTTCAAAGTGCTTCTGCCTGCCCTGCTGCCAACTCGGTGCAAAGACAGCATGCGGGCTCCAGCACACAGCTCACACTTACACGTGCCTGCTCGGAGTGTGCATGCTCTAAGCAAACATCCATGAAACAGATCACTTACCATAGATTAAGCAATTTGTTCAGTGTCTCACTAAACTGAAACTTTAAATAGCTCAATGCTTTACATTCTCTGCACAGAAGAGTCGTGGAAAAAAAACAAGTAAGTCTTTATTCAGCTTTACTTCAAGGTAGATGGATTTTACCATAGGCTCCACCCACTGTAATAGCTAAATAGGAAAAGTCCCACAAATCTATTTATCAGGATGCTCCTGACTTCACAGCATGACTGCACCTTCTGCCAAACTCTCATCCTGGTACCACTGTGTTTACATTTCAAGGGAACATCCTACTTTCTCAGTCCTGGATCAATTACTTTCCTTAGCGATTACTTTTGAAGTTTATGGCAGAACCTGATTTCGCTGTTGGCTCCCAAATGCACATCATACCTTTTGCATGCTTCACTTTCTCTAAATAATGCCATTTCTGTTCATTTGTCACAGCAGAGCCAACCTGTCAATTGTTCTATATTGCTGCCAAGTCTGCATGCCGCAGCAGAGCTCATACACAAAAGATGCCCCAGCATCTGGTGCTGCTTAATCTGAGGTTGTTGTTCAGCCTCTGGACACAAAGAGGAGTTCAGGCTGCAGAATCATTCGCCTCTCCCTGAAGGCGACAGCTACCACCAACTGTGACAAGGGCTCATGATGTGGAAAGCCACTGGATTGAGACCATTTGTTCATGTTACATAGGTCAAGACAGACCAAACTCAAACCACTTGCTGAGAGGTGACTGAAGCTCAGTCTCTTTGAGCCTGTGCTGGGCAAAATAAGCAGCATTCACCACACAGAGGAAACGGGCACATGGGTGATGGTAACATCAGAGTGGAAATAAGTATCGCTCTGTGGCAAAAAAGGGGGTTTTGCAAGGTTTCTGTAAGTTGTTACCAATAACGGAGCATAAGACCAAAGACATGAGTGTCTGAAACTATTCAAATGCTCGTCCTCTGCAAGGTCCCTTTCCAAGCCCAGGGACAGTGCTGATGAAACCCAGTTGGTGCTCTCAAGGAGATGTCTGCCGAAAGCCCTCCGGACCTCCCTACCTGGTCACAGATGAGCTCCCACTTCTTCTCATTGTCATATTGCCGCAGCAGCCGGGCTTTGTCAGGCGGCAAGTTCATCGCATTCTGCGGAGAAAGAAAAAACAAACGTGAGGGACCACAGCGGGCTCAGGCTCCGGCGGAGTCAGGCATGAGCAAACCAAGGCAACGCGGCTGTGGTTGCTTTAATTGTTTTATGTGAATTCCTGTTGACAGGGTTATTCAGAAACATTCCTTTTAACAGTTGCTTTTGGCCCCCAAAGCACCAGTGAATCACACGGCACTGATGGGCAGGGCTCGGTGCTGGGCCATGCTGGGATGCAGGAGGAGGTGAGCGACTGGAGCTCAGGAGCAGCCACCTCCATCCAGAGGAGAGGACGGAAGACGGGGCTTCCCCATGCTGCCACAGCGTGGGAGCCACCGTCCAGCCCAGACGTGATGCACCACGTCCCCTCTTCCCTTTGCCTGCCCCCACCTGAGCACACTCGTAAGGGAAACACATACACACGCTGGGGACTACAGAAAGCCAGTTCTCTCCAAACACAACCCTGAAATGCCATTTCATATTATTTCAGCAGCAGGACACTATTCGGGTTTTTAAATATCACCCCATGCGACCTTATCTGGGTACCACAGATCCCGGAGGTAGGATTGCTGCTGCCCACTTGCACATGCAAACAGCACAATCCCAAGACTGTGAATGACAACCTGCAGTAACGAGTCAGAAGGCAGGGGAGAGGCAGCAATTAGACGATGCCTATCGTTCGCTGGCTCCTTTGATGTCAGTTGAGATATCTTTCCATGGGCAGTTGCCTGGGGTAGGGCAGCACAGGCTGGCTACTCGCTCCCTCGGCAGTGTTCCCAGGAGCCGTGTCTCTAAATGCATGGCATAACTGTCGTGCTTACACTCCTGGAGAACCCAGGAACGCCAAGAGCTTCACAAACACCAAGCCTGGAGAGCCTCCCTATCACCCCTGCAAGGGTGAAGTGGCTGAATGAAAAACCTGCTGAGCACCTCTTGGTCTCCAGCACCTCTTGGGCCCTCCGGCCCGCATTCCCAGAGCAGCCCCAGTTATTCCCAGTTAACCCTTCAGGACCGCAGGCCTCCAGCAGCCCATCCCAGACTGCTGCCGGGATGGGAGCAAAGCGCCGGCCGGTCCCTGCAGCACTGCACCCCGCAGCGGGCCAGGCTGGTGCCGCGCACACCTCCTGTGCCAGCAGGCACTACCCTTCCACGCTTAGTTTTAAAAAAGCTGCGGGAGGCACAGAAAGAGGCCAGAACAAAGGCTGCTAAATAAGCCTGCAGTGAAGCAGTAATCAATAAATTAGTGTTTAGGAACCGAAACTCTGCTCTAGAAGCACACGTCTTCACACGCTCTGCAACAGGCAGTTTTACAGATTTAGGTTGCCCTGGGGATCCTCAGGAACACTCCTGGACCCATGCTCTGCTACAGCTGGACTCACACAGCCCTCCTCTTCCTTGCACAAACGGAAGAGTAGGGATGCAGACAGCCCAAGCTGCCACAGACCCCAACAAGAGCATCTGTTACGATCAGCCCAGCCTGCTGCCACCTGAGACTGCTCACCCTGAACAGCACGCTATAAAATCAAAATGCAAGTCCCCAGGCAGGGACCACAGGAGCCAAGGGCAACCCCTGTGCCAGGGATGGCGTGTGTGGCACTGACGGGCACCACAACAACCAGGCGAGCTTTGGGGGATGGGGGACTCCGAAGGCGAGCCAAGAGGTTGAGAGACAGCGGCTGGCCACCAGCAGCAAAGCTTTCCAGCAGTTTCTGTGGCTGAGCGCTACATCCCCATCGCAAAGACAAGACTTTCCCCGCTCATATTCCAGCAGTTGGGTATAACGCAGGACCACCTTCCCCCACACCTCCCCAGGCCTTTCACGTCCCAGCTGCCTGGCTAACTGGCAGGCTAGGCTCCCAGCCCAGCCCTGGGAGCAGGCAGCTGTGGGGCTGGGGCTGCTCCAGCTGCAGCCACCTACCTTCCCCCCCATGCCCGGAGGGAGCAGCCCCGCATGACGCTTGCCACAGGGGTCCCCCTCACCTGAGGGCATCCCCGGGGCACTGGCACAATGCAGCTACCACCAAAAGCACTGGAGCACAGGCAGGAACAGCGATGCATGCCCCGAACACTGTCCTTCCACATTGTTGGTGTGACAGCAAACGTCTCTCCTTACCAGGAATACCGCAGACCCCCGAGGGACCCCTCTGGTGCAGCTGTACCTCCTGGTCCGTGCATGCCCACCGAGGGAGGCGAGGACAGCACGGGTCTCCAGCCGATCTCACTGTCTGCATGTCGCAGATGTATTTGCTATCATTCCACAAGAC
The DNA here is from genome assembly GCF_023634085.1 of Falco cherrug. Taxonomy (NCBI): domain Eukaryota; kingdom Metazoa; phylum Chordata; class Aves; order Falconiformes; family Falconidae; genus Falco; species Falco cherrug. Next base: position 42,001,076 of record NC_073704.1, on the reverse strand, counting down.
CTCATTCCCTCCATCCCAGCTGACGAGCGCCACCCGCTCCTGGGGATCCCCTCCACCACCCTACTGCTGTGATGACTGCTCTTCCTAAAGCTTGTTTTCCATCAGATAACAAACGCTCTTCCTTTTGCTCATCTGTGCTGTCATGCTGACAGTATTTATAGGCTTTGATTGTATCTGGGCTTGGTTCTCCTCTCAGTCTCTCACCATATGCCTTATCAGTTTTACTCCTCATTTTAATGTACTTCTTGGTATTTTTCCTGGGGCTTCTTCAAGCACCATTCCTTACCTCTGAGAATGCAAACATATTTCATAGCTACGCTAAATCTCAGCTGTAGGAAGAGCTTCACTGTTTACCTGCAATACACCCCTTGTCAAGCTCTAATCTCCTTACAGCTAATCAGCTTACCCAACCAGGCTGGCGCTCAGACAAGAAACCTGCCTGGAAACCTTTGCAGAATTCAGTCATGGCAAGAGTTCAGTATGGATGAAAGCCTGAAACAGGGAAAACAAGACCCAGGCAGCAGGTTCCACTGATCTTGTTTCGAAATGAATTAAATCTGATCTCATTCCAAAATGTGAACTCCTCCACTCCACGACGGTTTGCTGCACACAACCATTTCATGTATTTCAACAATTTCTGCAATCCACTTTGGATGCCCCCTGCCCTGGTCCAACAGGTAAAATTATTTATGAATACATTGTGTGCAACCAGGTTCAAATGCCTGCATGTAAGCAGCGGATGATTTGTACCTACTCACTTCTCAGTAAGAGATCTAAAGCACTTTTGAAACCTGCTTGTGCTCAAGCCCATTACCATGCTATGGACAGGACCCGCCACGGAGGGTCCACCCCAGCACCCCCTCTAGTCCTTCCTTCATCTCTTCTGGAAAGAACTGCGAAGGAAACTACTGCTTCTGCTGCCCCACTGGCCTCATCTCTCACGCGGTAAGAAGGGAATGCACTTGGACCAGGAGGGAATGCACTTGGACCAGGGCTTTTCACGCTGGCAGAGTCAGTTTGACATTAACTTTAATGTTTTATACATAAATCAGTTTGAATGGCTTTCTTAGCAACCGGATCAAATTGCACTAGTTTACTGGAAACTACTGCAAGGCGTTCTCACTCACAACTGAGGCTCTCCGCTCAACGTGCAGGCTTATTTCTGCACCACACACACCTTTGTCCCCATCTATGAGACATCTGCTGAATCAGATCTCCTGAGCGTGGAGACTGTTTGCAAGGGGCAGGCAGCCATACACGGGGGAATGGCTTTAAGCTGACAGGGCAGATGTAGATCAGATGTTAGAAAAAATTCTCCCCCGTGAGGGTGGCGAGGCGGTGGGCCAGGCTGCCCAGAGCAGCTGTGGGTGCCCCATCCCTGGCAGTGCTCCAGGCCAGGCTGGATGGGGCTGGGAGCAGCCTGGGCTGGGGGGGGTCCCTGCCCGGGGCAGGGCTGGGAACTGGGTGGGCTTTAAGGTCCCTTCCAGCCCAAATCGTCCTGTGAGTCTGTGATCCCCCGGAGCTCCCTGTCCTTTGGCTCAGATCTCCTGCAGCCTCGAGGCCGGTGTCCCAGGACACCAGCCCCCACTCAGCAAACACCTTCATCAGGGCTGTACCAAATAACCCTTGTTTCTTTGTACAACATAACACAGGTGTAAATCATCCCTTCTCTAAAACCTGGACTAATGCTGTTCTTCAGTTGGTCTTACCCTTAACCATTCCCTGCTGGAAAACTACGTGTTATTTTTACTGAAATGGGAAGTAATATATTTTCTTTATATTTATGCATGGCACTATACCAATTGGCTTTCTGAAATCCAAGTGTACTATATCTAATTGCACAACCTTTAGCTGTTGCATCAGCAGCTATGGCAAAGGCGGCTACTGAATTGGCTGGCTTGACCCTACCAGTTGCAACAGTTTTGAGTCTAATCATAACCAACCAGAAGCACGAGCAGTCTGCATTTCTTGTTCTCTGTGAATCAGTGAAATGACTCACAAATGCCTCCTGGCCACTTCCAGCTCTTAACAGCTATGGGCTTCACACATACCGCTGTTATTTAGTGAACTACAGGTCTACGACCTGCAATTTCTCTTTCCATCTTTACCCTTATTAAGAGTTCATGCTTTGAAGGGCTTTGATAGCATAACTATCCCACTCCTGATACGATCTAAATCCCTGCTGTTGCCAGAAGGGATGGCCTCACTCTCTCCTCTCCCCCTGTGTCCCCAGCCAGGCTGTCCCTTACTGTCCCCTGTGTCACCACCAGCACTTACACAGCTGGAGGCCCTCTGCCAGCAGCACAGACTTCACCCAGCTCAGGAAGAGCTGCACCTTTACACTGCGTACTCACCTTCCAGTAGGGTCCCATCCCAGGCCGTGAAAGACCAAATTTCTTTTAGTGGCAACAGCAATTGAAGCAGCCCCACTGTCTTGTGCCCCTCTGCATCCCCACCCTGGCTGGCCCCATGCACATGCCTGTATGGCTTGTACTGAATGCGATCGAGCTTAAAATAATCATTTCTGGTCAAGTTATTTTTAATTCAAGTCAGTGTCATGAGTCTGACAAACTGCACAGTGGCACGAACCGAGAAGCTGCTGGGGCCGTGCCATGGCTCCCGTGCTGGACCGTGCAGTAGCCATGGCACAACTTCCCTGCGTCTGGGGTTTTGCCTGTTGCACCTCATCACTACCCCAGGTCACAGAGACCTGTGTAAAACACCGATGCCCACTGGTCCTGGCTGAGCATCTGTGCCCAGGTGAGCTCTGCAGCTTTGCTCCACTCCTCCCCGCGCCAGATTCACAGACTTAGGAAATGAGTCCTACCTTCCTCACCAGACCCCAGATTTCCATTACATCACACTGCTTCTAGGGCTGAAGAGAGGAAAAAAAAAAAAAAAAAAACCAACAAACCTCTGGCACATCATTCTGCCTCGATGTCTGCAAGGCAGTAGGAAATTGGTGTGCACTGCCACTTTACAGCCTCCGAGTGAGGTTTCCGACTCCTCAGAAACACCTACAAACACAAATCTGGAGCACTGCACTCAAAAGTAACTGCAGCTAGATCCTACCCAGCATTGTGCTGTCTGTGAGGGCTGGTTTCCAATCATATTTTGGCTCCAAAAACACATAACTTCTCTTTTTCCCCACAAATTCCTAAGTTATTCATGTCTACTGCTACGTGCCAAATAATATAGGTAAGGTTTCCATTCCGTTTGCTCTGGGTTGGCATTACAAACCTAGAACTTAAATTAATCACAGTAGCAGATGGAAAACTGGGGGAAATACTAGCAGACCTACAAAATATTAAATTGCTTAAGAGTTAAAAATAAAACCAACAGCGCATCAAGGAAATATATGTATTTTTAACCTATGAAACAAAGCCCAGCTCCATCCAAACTGGCAGCCCCGACCGTCTCCGAAGCACAGGGCCAGATGACTCGGTAACAGCGCTGTGTACCAGGACACGTCGAAGTTCGGCCTCAGCCCGAGGAGATGATTTCACCCATCTCAGTGTGACAGCGAGAGCAGCGGTACAGCACAGGGCAGGAAAACGCTCTCTCTTTCCCCACAGCAGCGTTATCTCCTGGCCATGAGCAGGCGGAGGAAAGCAGGGCTGGTGCAGGATCTCAGCTTGGCACCCCCAGCAGCGGCTGGAAGGACGGTGTTCCTGCTCAGAGCCCAGCCGCTCCCCAGCTCAGGGTACAGCAGCGGGCTGCACTTTGCTGCCCTGGTAAAGCCAAAGAAATTTTGTACCACAAACTGTAACCAGCTGGCTTGTCCGTTGTAACCTTCTTACCTCTGTCCCCCAGAATTTTCCATAGAAAAACAGTTTTCAAATTAGATTCTGAGTCAACGGAGCACCTGAATTCACTACGGAAACTGCATAGCCCCCCTTTCCACTTCTTGGTACTAAAGCCTGGTTTTGTAGACAGCTTTGCAAGAGTCTGGCACCATCGCCATGGTGCTTGGCTTCGCCCTTGGCCCTGGGGGATCCGCATGTCGTCACCTTCCACAGAAAAAGGTCACCAACTCAGCCCATGGAGCTGCCGGTGGCCACAGGTGGTGACCCCAGGCCTCGGACGCAGAGCGCTCCCGCAGCACCACGTATTATCAGCAATATCGAGAGAAAATGCTAACATGGTAGCCCATGCACCGCAGAGGGATAAAGCACCCAACCGGCTGAGTTCATTCACATTACAGAAATACCAGCACATCCAGCAGCATTTGTGCTCCACTAACAGAAGGACCAGTCTGTAACTACAGGGCTGAGCTGCAAACCAGATCGCACTGGGACCAGCACCACACGCTAGGTGCTGGGGGTGGGACGACTGGGCTGGATTTTTTCTAACTTATTCCTTGATTTAATGAGAATTAAAAGGCTCCATGTTTTGGAAAACAAATATAGCAGCAAGTTGACTGACTCAAAAGCAAAAGCATTCCTAATTAATAGCATTAGGCTGTTGCTCTTTCTTATTAATCTTATCATCTGTAAGCCTACACGCCTTTTATTTATGAATCATGACATTAATGTGCTAGCAACAAACACAACGGAGTCCTCCTGATCCATTTGTTCCCATGAACAGCCCTGCATGCCTTCATAAGAACTGGAGCACGTGGACCCCTAAAATATGAGACACTTCCACCAGCCCACTCCTACCCACCGGACGGCAATGGAACAAGCCAGCCCTGTGTCGCTCCAGGCGCTGGTACAGCAGCGGAGCCCAGCCTGGCAAGGCAAGGCGAGCCAGCCGGTGCTGTGAACTTCAGAGCTGGAGGAAGGCAAAATTCGGCAGCCCTTTCAGCGAAGAATTAAACTTCCCACTTTCATAATGACACTATTAACTTTAAACGAAATAAAGTCATCCCAAGAAAACCTTATCTCCAGAGTTGCAGGGAAGGGTGCAGGTTAATACCCACTCCTCTATGAGATGTAGCAGAGCATCTTATATTCCTGAGACCTAATTCCCAGCTCACTTTCTCCTCCCGCCCTTCCTCTGATTGAGGTTATTCCTGACTTGTGTTACTACCAGAGAGACAGAAAAACAAACCCGGGTAGCTTTTGGCTTCACAACAGCACTGATGAAAAAGATCAGGGCTTTAATACATTTAGAATATTCTTGGCCCTTGTAAATTAGATTCAGATTTACATACCGACATCAAAGCTCTGCTTGTTACTCCAGCAATTGCAGACTTCAAGGACCCCCTATCCCCACCTGGAATTTCGTAATCTGAGCTTATTCTCCAGCCCATCAGTTAAACTTCTCAACTCCTCACAACATTTCATAACAGCCATGTCTACTGCATTTTGCCCCCAGCTCTCCTGGTTTTATCTCCGCCGTCTCCACCATGATAAGCTGCAATCTTAATTTTTTCTGCGTTGCAGCCAGTGCTGTTATAAGGCACAGCCTGAACTATTTTAAACTTTTATTAACATCTAGTGAGCTCTTACAAAGTAGATCCAAAATTGGTTCATAAGTCAAATCCATACCTCCCACCTTTGTAAAACTGAGACAGAGCAGCCCCCTTCCCTGGCTAGAGCAAGCCTGAGAACGGAACACCAGCTCCTGAACGGATCCAGGTTTACTTCTTGGCACTGTGAGGTGCCTACATCTTCCCAAAAACCAGGATCCAAAAGTAACCAAATTCCAAAAATAATAAAAAGAGAATGGAAAGCAACATAATAGGCAGTTCAGCTCTGTTCATGTGTATTCATAAAGACACTGACATTGTCACCCCTCGTCAGATACAATTTCAGAGTTTGTAAAGTATTCCCTCGCATTTCCTAAATTAAGTCAGCGTGAAAAGAAAACAGTTTATAAAGTTACAAAGAGACATCTTCTTTACTGAACAGAGCATGCACAGGCAGCAGCGCAAGCCAGGGGCTTGTACTCATCCCGTACAGCCTGCGCTATGACGGATGACTCGCTCCTACTCAGCTCTTGTCCTCTGCTGGGATCACCAACCCCAAGGAGACAGTGGCTGCTTGATGTTGACTCAGGGCCACAAAGCCGTCATGAGTGAGGCCTCCTTACTCATCCCATCACCTAAGTTATTTCTGACTTGAGGTCTACTAAAGATCCAACATCTAAAGCCTTGGTACAGCATTCCTCATCTCAAAACCCTTCCCTGGTGAAACACACACCGACCAGATCACTCCGCTGCAGTGCAGGAGCTCGGTGGCTATCAGGTCTGTTTGGCCTGGGGGAAAACCAGACCCTGGCCCCAAATTCACCCGACCTGCCATCGCTGGAGAAGGTCAGCTCACAGCACTGCCCAGGAGGAGACCCCCTCGTCCCATCCCTCGCCCTGCCCCTAACTCTGACCCTTAAGAAAAAATTCTATTGCTAACTTCAGTAGCTGCCTACTAAAACAACCATCAGTATTTTTGTACAGTATTAAAATTTAATTCCAGGACCTGGCCCATAAAACAGCCCTTAATATTCTTCTACAATATTAAAATTTAACTTTTTGCAATTTTCTGTGCTACTTAACTTTTGAGTCCTGCTATGGTGTGTTTATTTAGGAAAGCTAGAGGCAAGTGAAGCAATCTCAAAGTTCGTTGACTTTATGAGCAATTCAAGCTAGGCTAAAATTAAATGTACTTATTGTTCTAATCCTCCTTCTTCTTTTCTGTTTTTTTTTATTAAACTGGTCTTTGATCTAAAAATACCAATGCTTTCACTGCACAAGTCCCTTCTCCTCCTAAACACGCCCTGGCTCCGCAGGGAGAGCACCACGAAGAGCAGGATGAGGCTCGCCAGGGTGACCCACAGAGGGCTGCAGCGTCCCCACTCCGAGGACACGGTGCAGGGGGTCATCATGGCCTGGGGCTGTGGTGGGGACACTTGCACAGAGCTCATCCTCAGAAACACGACTGGGAAAAAACATAGGAAATTCTTTAACTCCATGATTCCCCATGTACACCTTGGTGGGCCTGAGAAGGTCATCCAGCAACGTCCACTTCACACATCGAAGGGAAAAGCTGGGATCCAGAAAACTACTGTGAGTACCTGCGGTTCCCCAGCAGATGAGGAAGGACTAAACCATCCAGAAATCCAGCAGCAGGGAAGGGTAAATACTTCTTGGGAGGTCAGTCACCTCCTGAGTGTTTACAGACAACGGGTCCCGCGAGCAGCAGTTCTGCTGGCAGCACATCAGCCCTGAATCCTGATGGAGCGCGGCCAGGAGATGCTCCCAGAGCGAGCCGGGTGTCCCTGCCCCACGCAGCAGCGGTGGACGACATCCATGTGCAAGTGTGACACTCAGATGCCAAGAGGCTTGTTTCTTGTTTCGATGCCTGTGTTTTACCATCACTGTGGTTCTCCAGGATATCCTGAGCCCCTCCACGTCTGGCCGCACGCAGCTTCCACGCGGCGCCTTTCACTTTGCTTCTCTGATTTCTTTTATCGGCATTGACATTTGCATATTCAAAACAAATTAGCATTTAACTTCAAAGCTCTTCACAGAGATTAATCCCCACGCTAAAAATACTAGCCTGGGTGTTGTACAAACACAGACACAGAGACTGCTGCACACGAAGCTGCAGGTGCAAGCTGGAGTCCCAGCATTTCCCCCTGTCACTGTGGGTTCATCCCCCTGTGAACACGGCCACAGTCGTGTCCTGGGTCACAAACCCCTTTTAGGTGGAAGCACACAGCCAGCAGGGTCTAACTGGGCAGTCACGATGCCTCTGACGCTGCTCCTGAAACTTCATCTAGGAAATTTCTCCAAGGTTTTGGTGGCCGAGGACGAGTGCTGCTGCCACAGAGCTGTTTGTTCCTTTAAAAAAATTCAGACTTGGCCTAATGTGTTTCACATTTTGGAAAAGCTGAAACCTCATTAATTCACCACTGAAAAATAGTTTCATGCTACAAAAGCTTCAAAGCCCAACTCACCGCTGACTCACCCAGCCTGGAAGATTGCTCCAAGCAAGCCCCGGGGCTTTATTAAATCATTCAAAGGCACTCAATACTGATAAGGCAAACCACAAAATCCAAAATTAAAGTAGTTTCAGTGAAATGTCTGAGAAAGTGTCTTCTCAAGAACCAAAATAAATACGCCAAAGGCTGTGCTTGGACTTGCACAGATTGTGGTCAGCCTGCGTGATCCCAGTCACCTGGGGCGAGAAGTGTACTCGCCACGGGGCAGGCGACCACAGCACCCGGTGCTCACCCTGGCTCTGGGTGTTGCAGGACAGGGAGATGGTGGAAGACAAGGGTTTCCATTCTTTTATAAATAAAATCTATAAAATTATAAAATAAAATTCCAGTTTTATATAAAAACCTTTTTCAATCTTGCGCTGGCACACAGCAGTACAGAGGGATGAAGTCTAAGCATCCCGACAATTATCCCAAACGGGCTGATAGGTTGTGGCTGTTCTCTTAAACTTTTATGCAGATCTCTGAAAAAAAAGCTTTACTGTAAATTAGAGGATCCCACCCCCTTGTGACATTGCTCACTACAAACCCTACGGAAATAAGAGCAAACGTTGCAGAGCTACCTGTGTAACCATACTGCTGTTCATCAACCACTCTGTTGAAAAGAAAAATTAAAATTAAGGGTAGCAGCACCTATCATCGGCTGCCAAAACCCATCTGCCATCTGTGAATGCAAGATGACTACAGAATCTCAGCTGCAAAGAACAGCTGGTTCAAAGGCCACATTCTTTCCAAAGGTGCAAACCTCCCCGGCAAGTTGAAGTGGTGCTGCGTAACGGCCCCTTGATTTCCAGAGGCGGAGGGTCAGCCCCAGGCACCCTGCAGCGGGCTCACTCCTAGAGCCCCGCGACGGGGGAGGGGACGGAGGCTCCCAGGGACCCTGCAGTGCATCTCCACCAGCCTCCCACCGGCCCCAGCCCTGCGCCCCTGTCCCAGGGAAAGCCTGGGTGGCGAGGGGATGCCTTGGGCAGGAGCCAGCCGTGATGACCCAATCAACGCATCAATGATGTGAGAAGGATGCTACCCTTACACATCCTGAACATTCCGGAGCACCATTTTATGACGTCCCAGAGGATGGAAGAAGTGATGTGCAGCGGGCTGGTGGAACGCAGTACCTCTGACCTCCCCTCCCGTGCGGAGCACTCCTGACTTCCCCACCACCTAAAGCGATGGCGTGTCACAGCAGTCTGCAAAGGCAACCTCACTGGGTAACAAAACCCCAGCTCAACGTCATCTGGCTGCCATTTTAAAAGCAGCGGATGATCACAAATTATCCTACATGCACTTCTTTGATAGAAAAAAAAAAGTCTTTTCCCACCATAAATATATGGGTCATGTACATAGGGTTCAAAGGGCAGCAATAAGCCACTTCAGCAGCGACAGAGGGATAAATCCTTTATCCAGAAACCACGGGAAACAAAAAAAGGAGCAATTGTGCCCGCACTCAGCTGCACCCCAGTCCAGCGCTTATCACCCTGGTCGTGCACACACGTACAAGCGGGAAACTTCCCCGGTGAAAGCCAGGGCAAGCAGCAATCCTGCTTTTTCAGCAGAGACGAGCGAAATGGCAAAGCCCACACTGTCCAGCTTGGTACCGCTGTCCCCACACCTCCAAGGGCAAGGTGCTGCCCAGAAACTCTTCAACTTAGTGCTGTACCTGTGCTAAAGGTGTTCGGCAAAAATAGACTCTGACATCACTGAAGCTTCCTCCCCACAAAAATACGGTGAAAGAAGTGCTTTGGAATTAGACAACAAAAATAAGAAAAAGCGGGGGTTGTGTTATCATGTACACTTTCTTTTTCCTCTCCTGCCCTTGTGTTATCGCTCTGCCAAAGGCCTATATAGGAAGGAAAACATAGCTATTTCTTTCAGGAATCCGTAAGAATGTTTCTAAAACACAGAAGAACTTGTATTTTTCACACTAGTGTACATTAGACAAAAAAAGAAAGCACTCCCTTTCTCAACCTACCATTTTAAGAACACATATCACATTGAAGAGCGTAATTGTGCTGCTAGATTTGTGTGGTAGCACAACTAAAAAAGCTTGAATTCAGTGAAAGCTTGAACAGCTTCAGATATATGAACGCACCCTTTCCCCTATATGCATACACATATGGATGTAAATATATGTAATTTATTCAGAGCAAGTTTCTTATGCAAATGCATACTGATAATTTAACTATTCTATTTTAAAGTACCCACAGAAAAAACCCTAACAACCAGACAGCAAAATCCAAACACCATCAACACACAAACATATGCATAAAAGCTTCCCAAAAGCAGAATAAAACAGTAATGCATACGGTGGGCACAAAAATACAGGAAATTCCACTTAAAACATGAGAACAGACTATTTCACACGGCAGGTGGGTGGGTGGCCGGTTGCTCCGGCGGGGTGATGAACCCAGCTGCCTCCATCTCCTTCGCTTCCCCATCACCTGCGGGATGTGCACCAGCGCTGCATCCCTCGCACAGGCGAGCGCACAGGCACCCGTACGTGCAATAGTGAGGCTGCTGGTCTGTCCCAGCCCACCCTTCTGCCCCTGCTTAGGTTGATGCACATCTAAAACGGACCATGAATAAAAAGTAAAAGCATGTAAAACCCTCAGGGCGACTGTGTTTTAGTCCTAGGACGGGGAGGAAACAGTGCAGGCTGGCAGCTTCCCTGATTTATGTTGGTCTAGAAACAAAATCTTCATTTGAATAATATTAAGGGCTGGATAAACCAAGAAAAATAAATGAACTCAGGGATAAAAAGCCTGGAGCCCATCCCGGTCCCAGGTTTTATGTCTCCAACGGATGTCAGCACGAGCCCTCCTTGCAAAACCATGTCTCAGACAAAACTCCTCTGCTTCTGAAGCAGACGTGAACTCACTGATCAGGTGCTCAGAGTTCACTTCAGCAGCAGCTGCCTTCAGTACCTATTTTTAATTTCCCCTGCACACAGCTGAGCTCCCTTCTCTGCCCAACAGTCCTCCCATATCGCCAGCAAGCCCAGGTCTCTGCGGCTTGCTTCACCCTCCCCAGAAGGATGTAGATAAGTGATAAGCACTTTTTAAAAATGGCAAATAATTTATGTCTCTTTTCTGCACTCAAGTACCTGATGAACAGTGCAAGGAATTTATCTGAAAGTTTGTTACACGTAAAAATGTAAACACAAGAAAAGGCACTCATACGCCAAGCTTCAACCCCAAGTGCGTTTTTAACAGCAGGTTATAAACTTTGGTTTATACTGGAAATATTTACAGGTCTAACTACTGCAGGCACCACCACAGCCCGACAGAAGAGTGTATGGGAAGCCAAAGTAAACCACAGACGTGTGACTTTCTAGCCATAATGAGAAATACTTCATACAGCAAGACTGCTTTGTCTTTTACTCCATTATAACTGACCCCCAAGGCTCCCTTACATTACGTCTGCCTGGGTTGACAATAAGAGTCAGTAAAAACATACGACACACAAGCACGCACATATACACATGTATATCATATGAATAATTTTAAGTGCCTAAAAGTTATGCATCTTCAAACTATCAGCCCTGATATTTGCTGGTTCACCAGTCACATTTTTATGTAACCTTCTTGAAGTATTTTTTTCATTGCCTTTCAGCGTTCAAGTATTAGGCTCCAAGTATTTGCCAAGTATGAGGCATCAGGATCTGACTCAACGATCATGCGTGGCTGCTGAGCAAACACCTCTGTCTTTGCTCCCTTTGTTCCCTTCCTAGAAAACCCGTCCTTGATGGGCACCGGCTGCCCTTGCTGTGTCCTAATTTTGAACGTGTCTCGCCTGGGTAGCCCTTGCCGGCAAGCTCCCCCTCCCTCCTCCTCATCCTCCCTGCTCCAGACATTTTACAGCACTACAGATGTCAAACTGAACAATACATTAGTGTTTACGCAGCACACGCCCTGCCAGACAACTTGGCATGAAATATAAATGAAGAGTGGCTGCAAGCGGGGAAATGGTCTCAAGTGCTGCACAGAGGTTTGCCGAAACGCCAACATGCTGTGCACGGCTCCTTGCACGAGGGCACACACGACGCTGTCCTGAACGCAACCACAACAGTGCATGTATGTTGCAAAAACACTGCCCTGCCTCTCACAGAACCAGAATTCACTATTGCAACCCGGTCCCGGTACACGGTACTTTGTCCTAAACCAACCAAAGTTGCATTGGGAGTTCAGACATTTATGTTTGTCTAGAAACAAAATCTTCATTATGTCAGTCTCCATCATTTTTCACTACAAGTATTTATTGCCACACTAATAGCTCCCGTAGCAGGCAAGCAGAGCAACCCAAGATGCTACAAAGCCACCAGCTCTTTGCTTAAGTAAATGAATTTTTACAAGCACAAACTTTCCTCAGTCGTCCCGCACGGGTTTTAATCCCGAAGCCTCAGGATGCTCTTCTCAATATAAGCAGCATCAAGGACAAAGTGTGGACACAGCTGACTCCCCTCATCCCAGCAGTTCTCCTCCCCAAAATGTGGGATTAAAGAACCACAGTCTGGCATGCTGGCTGGCCGTGCCACGCTGAGAGGGTCACAGCCTCATGGAAACCCCGCTGAGCTCCCAGGCATGGGACGAAACCCTACTTGGAAAAGCTCCACTTCGGGGAAACACACATTGGTTATTCTTTAAGCACTTTTACTGTGGCCATCCCGAAACCGGTCCTAAAGGTAGATGTTAGACCGATAAATGCTTGAACTCTCCCGTAACAGTTTCTGCTCAGTTACTTTTTCCAAATAAAGCCCTAACTGCATTTTCTGGGCTCCTGCTTATGATCAGCATGCTGAAGTTCCCAGTGCGCGCCAGTCACTGACACCTCATAGACCTCAGTTTTCCTTGCATGGTTTCTAATTCACGTCTAATAAACTTTCACAGTAAGTCAGTGACTCATCTACAATAAACATTACCTAACACCACGCTCAGACAGGAACCGAATAAAGTGTTGTTAATTCAGAGACTTGTGCACTGAAGTTATCTTGCTTTAAACATGTATGTTGGAAAATGATGAGGCAATTCCGGATGCTATTTTATTCTCTGTAAGGAGATTAATACCAAATTTCTGGAAACTTCCCATCTGTACCAGCCATGCACAGGTACCTACATACAGAAATACAGGCTTAATTCTTTATACATGCCATGTACAAACAGCTAAAACCACTTTGTGTATTCAAACAGGGCTTAACTCTGTGCAGGTGCTGCACGCAAATTAAATCCAACGGCACACCTGCTGCAATGGATATTATTCTTTTATTATTTTCTGTTCTTAGCTTCACTCCTTACTGCAGGACAAAAGCTATCCTCTGATTCCTCATGGATAGGATGAGCCAGGACACAAGGAGAATACTCACTGCCCAAAGGGCTTACTCCAATGTGCCAGCTGGTGGATTTCCCTCTAGCTCCTGTCATGCTCCCAGGGTCATCTTTATTACTGATTCCCACAGGATTTCTAACCTCATGATAACACATGTACTACAATGGCCTTTGTTTATCCACAAATATGTTTCTGATTTAATCTTTTCATCTTAGAGGTACTTCACCTGCTCACCCTCCAAGATATCCACCTCATGATTTTCCTGGTGTTCGAAGACTGTAAACAGACAAAACTTGTATTTCATCAAAAATCCCTTTGATGAATGTTTATAGATTATAGAGCAACCGGAAACATGACAGAGCATTACACAGCCACGCCGCACACCTACATCTCCTGCCTGGAGCACACCAAGGATGCTGGCTGTCCAGGACAGGATTCAATGGCCTCAATACCGATGTCCCTTTGACGATGCCTTCCAGGGCCATCCTGCAGTTCCCAGGGCACCAGCACACGGTGGGCAGGTTGGAAACAGGATTTGTGCGCTGGTGGAGCAGGAGCTGGACGCCAAGCAGATTACCCACAGCGCTTAAAAAGACTCCCTCACTGTCAAAGAGATGGAGAAAATCCACGGGTGTTCACAAAACTCAGGCCACATTGATATCAGAAGAACACACACACATTTTATCACTGTCTAGCTTATGCTTTGGAAGCTGCCTGCTACTTGATCATAAACGTCTCTCTCTAAGTTAACCAGAATATTTTCCATTTACTCGGGAAGATGCTGTAAAGCCCAGGCTTTAACCCTGACCAGGGGCACACAGGTCAGTGGTCCTGCTCCAGCGCAGGAGCACAAGGAGCAGCCCGGCTGGCACAAACCCTCGGTGCGGAGCTCAGCGAAGGCAGCACCTACCACCCCAGCCATGATCCAAACCAACCGCCTTCCCCTCATGAGGATGGAGCTGCAGGTGACCTTTGTCTGGGCTGCCTACAGCACATGGCAACGTCAACCAGCTCCCAACGTCACCTGGAAAGGTTCTCCCCCTGCAAGCTCCCGGCAAGCACTACAGCTCTGCTCCTCTGGCTCTCAGCTCCAGCAAGGTGACAGCATCACTCCACACCAGCTGAAAATCTGACCTGCTGCCCTGTAAGCCCTACATGCTTGGTCATTGTCCTGAAAAATTAAATCAGGTAACAGCGAGCAGGAGGCTGTTGCACAACCATCCAGACAGGATGTCCTGGGAGAACCAGACCAGGTTTCCTGGGAGATACTCTCAGGCAAATGGCAAATACCTCACCCCTGTGAAAGAAAGCTCAGGGCACACAGCCCTCCCATGTCCCTCCTGAAATTCTCTTTTTATGACCTTGACACTGTAAATATCAACAAAAGAAGAAGGGGGGGGAAATGAAAAAGAAAAAAAAAAAAAGAGGCTAAGCTATCTAATGCCTTTCCAGAAAGCTCTGCTGCTCTTTAAGAGCTCCAAATTAAGCGGTAATGCTCTTTTGATTAAGCCCCATTAACAAGAGAAGGCCGTTTGCTGAGGTTTTTAGATGTCTCTAAACCCAAGGACAGGAAAGGAAGGAGGAGGGCGAGGAGCTGATCTGTGCCTGCTCCTCAGCCCATGGAGAGGGCAGCTGCCTCCCGACCACTTGCTCTCTCACTTAAGTGCCAACCCGCTAGGCTGGCTCAGCAAACGGCTGGAAAAACAGCAGCACTGCCTGTTTCCTTTATAGCAGGCTTTGGATTTACAAAGCAGCGACCACACCGACATGTGGACCCTAACAACTGCAACAGGGCACAGAAGGAGCTGCCAGGGCAGTGCAAAGCAACATGCCTGCGGGGTTTTATTGCTGCACGTGGGCACAGCTAGCATCTTCAGCTTGACAGCTTAACATCCAGAATCAGACCTCCTCGTTAGGACAGGACATTCATTCAGCCATGCCCCTCATCAGAGAGCGGTTACAGACCTGCACGTCATGCAAATAGGCTTCAATGTTACTGCCAAGGTTACCTGCATCACTGAACTTTGCAAAAGGGGCTTGGAGAAGGGGGTCTGCAAGTTCTCTCCAGCCCATAGGTATGTGCTGCCCATGCAACACACACCCAAGCACACAGACTCAGCCAAAATCATTACTTCTAGGAAAAAGAAAAAAAAAAAAACAAAACCCACAACAAAATACTTCCCATCTTTTTAGCAGATCTCACCAGCTTCTGTGCAGCATGAACACAGCTGCCATCATTATGCGGCAGTAGCTCACTTCAAACAAGTCACACAAACCCAGGATGATGCCTCTCCTGCCTTTATCTCCAACACAGAGCCAGCGTTTCCTCCCTAAATCATCCCTTAAAATCAGTTATGCAGCACAGCGCCGCCAGGATGAGATCCACCAGCAGAGACCTCAAGCCAGCCTAGCTGTCACCATTTAACAGCCCAGTTCTTACTGGGAGCAGTAAACAAGCCTCCAGGCACTCCATAAGAGATTAAACACTGCACTCCACATGAGGAGGCTGTATGAGTTTGTGTCCATCGGCCTGTGAATCTGGCTACTGAATGGAGAGTCCCAGTTTTTAAAATAGCTGAAGCAGATTTCCTAACTTTCACTGGAATACTGGCAGGGAGCAGGGACGGTACTGTCCCATGGCAACCAGAGCAGCACAGCTCAGCGGCACCCCTGTGCCACCACAGCCAGCCCAGCGCAGAAATGGGAAACTTACCCTGCTCTTCCTTGGCCTCCTTAAGGCAGAGTTGCTGTCCTTAATTGCTAACTATAAACTGACTCTTAATTACTTAAGAGTGAGAGCGTCAGGATGGTTACGGAGGAGGAAGCTGGATGCGGTTACGTTTCAGTCTTCGACTACATAACCAAGGACCTTGACTTGCAGATCCCAGGCAGAAGGAGCAGGGCGGGCTGGCAGCAGAATCAGTAAACAGAACAGATTTGAACTTAAAAATACCGAAAGATAAATCGCTATTTTCAGCTGTTTCTCCAAGGAGTCTCTTTTCCAGTAACATTTTACCCACTGTTGCATGCTGCATAATTCCTTCACCTGGAGGCGCATTTATTTATGACCTGCACAGCCTGCTACACACCCCAAGTGGCACCTAGGTGCAAGGGCACCATCATACACGGCGCACACGGCTGGAAGTCTTTTTTTTTTTAATGTCTAAGTCATTTGGGCACACACCACAGTCAGAGCTCTTCAGAAGTGCTGAAATGAAGATATCTTTGTTAAATCGAGCTCCGGCTTTCCTCGGCTTCCCACGCCGGGAGCTCAGACGGTCCCTGGGATGGTAATTAGGTTAAACAGCTCACAGGCTCATGCCAAAGCAGAGCATGGCACTGAATGAAAATGAGCCTGCATGCGAGCAAAAGCTCTCAGCCAGCATATGATTGGGATGACCAGCAGAATTAATCTCCATACCAGTACCAACAATGACAGGAACCAGCCCCCAACATGGCGTTGGGACAAGAAGCAGTGGGTACAGGCTGAAATACCTCAAATTCCACTTAAACATTAAAACAACAACAACAAAAACCCCTTTTATACAGTAAGTACGCTCCAACGCTGGCACAGGCTGCCCAGAGAGGTTGTGCAGCCGCCATCCTCAGAGGCCAGCGGGACCCAGCCCTGTGCAACCCACCTTGCACCAGGGCTGGGACCACCTCAGCACATCACTGGCTCACATGAACCACCACGGGAAAATTCACAGGATCTGCTGGCGCTGGGAGAAGCAGGACCAACCCCACAGCAAAGCACATTTTCTCTGACAGACAGACCCAGAGGAAGTTTCATGTTCCAGATCACAAACAGCCCTTGCCCTTAGCTGGAGTTGGCAAGGAAAACTATATTCTTCCCAGCAATCATACATCCTTATCATACTCACGCTTCATTATCCTTATCTGCCAAAACTTGAAGATGGTATCAGCCAGGTCCCTACTACGTACTTCCACGGTTGATGATGCCTCAGGGAAGAAATGTCAAAAAAAAGTCAAATTCACATGTCTGAGTTCAGATATACTTGCTTTATAGAGCGTACTGGAAAGCAGCCGGGTCAGCTCCCTTTCCAAGCCTCGGCACAGGTCCCACCACCAACAAAAGCTCGTGGCCCACGATGGAGACGATCCTTGCCTGGGAGCCGTACGCTTCCTGGAGCTGCTGTGCTTCCACTGGGGTGGCATGTCAGCCCCAGTGCTTGAATACTACACTGGCCCGTGACTTCTGCAGCTCTTAAAAATAAATGATGGTGTCTAGAAGCCTTGTCTGAAATGTTTCTATGGGATCTGAATTTTGGGGCCCATGCAATGTCACAGGGCATGCACCCAGAGAGCTTTGGGAAATCTCGCCCTGGTGCTTCCCTTCTCCTCAGCCTCCCCCATGCTCCTCACCTGCCCTTCCAGCTCTTTGGGAACCTCTTAAGGGATGGCCAGAATGACTTGCAGGTTAATCCTTGCAGCACAAAGTCACAGGAAAAGAGCGAGCACCAGAAACAAATGCAGAGCCACGGGTCTGGCCGGCACCCTCCAGCCCATGCTGCCGCTGATTTGGAGCAGGGTGCCAGCATCCCACAGGACTGGGGAAGTGATGGCACAGCCATCATAACAAATACAAATGCAATCACGGATGGTGACGGCTCTCTTGGATGGTGTTTCTGTACGATAGAGAGCCCATGACGAGGTGGCACCACCAGCCCTTTGCCAGGTCCCAGCCGGCAGGGTGCCACCAGCAGCCCCATCCCCAATCGGAGATGGCTGAGCATCAGCCAGCCACAAGCTTTCAGAAGGCTCCAGCTCCTCAGCCACCTTCGGGAGCGTCTTCTCAGCCCTAATGGGCACCAGAGATTACTGGGAGACTGTAAATCCCAGTATTACCAAGGTTGCAACCAATTGCTCCTAATAACGGCCCTTCGGAACATATGCTCAGCCTTCTGTCATTAAGCACGAAGTAAGCTTTGAAAGCAGATGAAGCAGAAGAGTACCAGCAGCAGTCCCACAAACAGGATTTTCACACTCCCAGTGTGAAACAGCCCGTTTGATCAGAGGCGCTGGCGTTCCTGCACCGCAGTATGCCACAGCATCGTCGGGACATCCACAGGACATCTGCATCCTCCCACCTCTGCCACAAAAAGTACACAATAGGCACAGAAAGACTGGGGTGAAAGTTTCCAAAAACTTACCGACTTAAAATTAAGCACCTAAATTCAGGTTTTAGTGGCCTAAACTTTCGGAGGCATGACAGGACAGGTAATTAATGACTGTCTTGCTGCACTGACTGTGGACAGAGGTATGGAGAGCTGAGACAAAATACCTGAGTTTAAAACTAAAGAGAAGTGAGACAAATCCCATCCTAATGTTTAATCAACCAAGTTACCAAAAATAACATCAGCAAAGAATGAAGCTGAGGCCAACACATTGGGGAAATGACTACAAAAGGAACCTCAGCTTTTCTGATCGTGCGGTCTCCTGCCTATTCACTGCGTATGTTTGTTTATGCATCAATTGAAACTCATACATTACAGGAATGACTTTGGGCTCTATATTGCTAACATGAATTGCTATCTCTTGTGGTCAAGTCACTTTCCACATTATGCATGGCACTGGAAACTCAAGCAAGCATCATAAAGCATGCTTCAAATAATAACTGTGTATTTTTATAAAAGATAACAACCCCTGGTCCTCAAGAGGAACAGTAAGACCTACCAGATCACTCAGTATTTTGACTATTTTCATTAACATTGCAAGAAGGGTATGGGGGCATGTCATACAGGCAAGTGTAAAGGAAAACCCTTTCTTAATCCCCAGCGCAGCCCTTCGCATGCGCTCGACAGACACTGCTTGAAATTCAGAAGTTCAGAGAGAGCCTTCGAGTGCCCCACGACTGCTACATCGCGCTGGGCTGCTCATTCTCTGCCCAGGGAAGCACCAACGCCAACCAGCCTCTGTATATGCACAGGGGGGCTACCTGCAGGGTGAAATCGGGGCGGGGGGAGATGTGGAGACCACCACACAGCAGAGAGAGCAGGCTCAGTGGGAGCTGCAGCACCGCACCCGCGCAGGATGGGTGCGCAGGCAGCCTGCCTGAACATCCCCAGGCAGCCACGCAGCGCAGGGCAGCAGCAGCAAGGGAAGCTGGCTTTGCTCCTAGGAACAGCACACAGCAGACCCACACTGAGCACAGCACAGGCTAATTAGTCTTCCTTTTCTGCTAAGCTAATGAGGGTGGAAAACGAGCACTGCACTGTCACTCTGATGTCTGTATTTCAGGATGCCTGACGTGGAAGTTTTCCCTGCTTGATGTACTTGGCTGGGTAAAGGACTGGGCTAAGTTTCTCCTGCATGGCGAGAGGGCACAGGTCCTCACACCTCCTCAGACAGACATGGGAGAGAAGTAAACCTCTCTCTCCATGCTTCAAATGATGACAGAAATGAAAAGCAATTAAACGTACTGCCCTTACATACACAGAGGATCACTTAACCCCAGCACGGATTAAAAGGCCTGAAACAGAGACATCATTTCTTCTGTACCATGCATGGATGGATGCCCAACAGAGATGATTTTCCTACAGACAAAGATGCCCCAACTGAGCTGGCACACAGTGAGGGCATTTGGGGCTACTGGTAAGTAAATCTATTAACACAGCCAAACCGAACTTCACAAACCAAACCTCACATAAGAGCAGCAGCCAATTTTATAACAAAAACATCTTCATATTGCCTTGGGTCAGTGAGGTCTCTGCTAGCTTGAGAAGGCCAGTGGCTCAATCCTAACAGGCTTTCGCACAATCCGTTTTATTCCCATGTTTCCCTTACTGTATTTTAGCTATCTAAGTAATATCAGACAAAGCCACACCTTTAATCCCTCTTAAATGTGTGTTTCAAAGGAGCTCATGCTGGTGTGTATGATACAAGTGCACAGCTGCTTCACTGGTGGCCACCATCACCCAGACCCACCAGGAGAGTTGAAGGCCAGCCCCAGGGCACCTTTATTTCAAAGGTCACCCATACAGACGTTAGAGAAGTAGGAACCCAGGATGGCAAGACGAAATGATCAGCAGCACGCAGAAAGCTTGGTTTCCACAGGCTTGCTTTGAACTTTCTTTTAAAATTATGCAGCATCAACACTGACTTTGCATGAATAATGATTATTGAATTAGGCCAGGACCAGGACACGGCTTTTTCCCATACCTCCAGGCAGCTGTTTGGGGAATCTGGACTGACATGGACTTAAACAGCAGTTTATTTTACATTGCTAAGGTACAAGGTTGATTCGGTGGACAAGGATTTACGTGAGGAACACCTCGCAGTTCAAGGTGATGACAAATCCTTAAATTTGAGCAAAACAGCAGAAACTGATTCACACAATAGATTCCAGTAAAAATATACACAGACAGCTAAGTTTGGTGGGATGGGTGGGTGCTGCTGCTGAGGATGCGGGTGTACCGAAGAAGGGGGCAGCAGCTCAAATCACCAGCGTGGCACATTCTGACAAGCGATGGTCAGAAGTCTCTAGCTTTCAAATCTACACAGAATTCAAGGAATTCCAGCCAAAACTCTCAGACTCACAGCCACCTAGACACGGGAAGTTCAGCGCCATCTTCAAATGCAGTGGTCATGTCTTATTTCTCTAATGAACTAAAGTGCTGTGATTTAAACATAATCAGCTAAGGAAATGGTTGAGTCAGGGTCCTAAAAATTACACCAGAGGCTCATCTTCCCAAATATCACACACACCAGAATATGCAATTTTCTGTACTTTCATCTGACACCGACTCTGCTAACGCTCCCAGGCAGAGCGCGGGGAAAGCGGGTGAACCAGTGGTACAAAGGACTCTGCCACAACTACTGTAAAAGCAAGTTTTTATCCAACCCCAAAAGTGAAACGGTGATGTAATACAAATTCATGCTAGCTTGACACAAGAGCTGTCAGTCTACAAAGGATCCACAGAGGAACAAGAAGAGTGGCTGGGACTGCTCCAGCTGGGAAATAGGTCACCGAAACAGGACTTGGTTCACAATTAAAACCCCTGCATTAATCAGTCTCCTCAGAGGAGCAGAAACCACCAGCAGGAGCTGCCAAACTACAAAGCAGCCAACTTCCCTGTCAGCAAGGCAAAAAATGAGCAGAACTCATATTTGCAAGCAGAAAATAAGTCAGCATGAGTGCTGGTGATAGGAGGACCCAGCCACCTCGAAAACCAGAAAACCCCTTCGTTACCCTGCGGCTCTGGCTGCTAGAGGTCCTGCCCCGACACGCACCGAACCGGCACCAGGAGAATGGATGCAGGGATTGCAGGGCACTCTGCAGAAGGCAGTCAGGCGCCCTTGCCCACAGGCAATGTTTATGCCTCACAGTCATTAGTCAGGAGTTTGGCTCATGCCTAGAAACAAGATTTACATCCCCTAAAAGAAATACCAACTCACAGGAGCAGCAGGAGTCTGAGCACGGACCCCAGCATTCCTCCGCATGGGAATTTCTCCCTGCAGCTGGCATTCCATGCGATGCCAATGTATGAATGAGGATGGTTTTACCAGGAAGTGAGGAAATTTTGCATGGATCGAAGAAAAAAATACTGCCTCTGCTAGGGGCTTAGCAAAAATCCAGGCTGGTCTGTACACAGCACCCATCAGGGAGTACGTTCGGTGTATGGTACCTGTGCTCCCATCAGTTAGTGCTGCCTTCATTTTGCAGATCTCTGATATTTTGGGTTTGCCAGTAAAATTATAACATAATCAAGACAGAGTGTCTGAGGCCTAACTGGCCACTTTTTTCTTTAAGGCAGCAAAATAATCAAAACAAACCTAGTATTTAAAGAAGAATGTTTCTTTTTTGCTTCTAGGTGCCCACCCTCCGCCACCACTCACAGCCACTCACACTGACACAAGTGCTGGGCAGTGGGGAACGAAGTGATGTGCGCCCCAGGAGAGCCGGTGACAGGCCCCCTGCCTGGCTGCTGGAGGATCTCTGGCCATGCCAAGGCTCTGCTCTGCCTCCTCACCTGCCTCCCGGCTTCCTCCCCAGCTCACACTTCACAGAAGGAACACAAGCATCCCTCTGGGACAGGGACGGGGGAATGTTCCCTGCTTCGGGCTCCCAGACCGGGAGGTTTCACTTCAGGGAAGACCAAGGCCAAAACGTTATTTTTCTAAATGTTTGCAAAGCCTAACAACAACAGAAATATTCAAAATATTTTTTTCCTCGTAGAAAGTGGCCATCAAAACCTGTTGCTGAAGATCCCCTTGTAGTGCTTGAGAAGCAAACAACCCGAGCACTGCTAGTTCCCTATGCCAAAACACATAAACAAGTTAAAAGCCAAAAGTGGCTGCTGAGACAGCTCCTCTGTCCAAACACAGACAGCAAAACAAGCACAGATAAAGAAAAAAAAAAATTGGACAGCAAAAAAGGAGGGGCAAAACCGCAGGGTGTGGGTCCAGCGGCAGGTGGGTGCTGTGCATGGCCTTTGCCAGCACCCTCTGCGAGGCAGATGGGATCAGCCACCCCCCAGATGGACACATGGTTCCACTGGACCATCACGGAGCAGGAGGCCATGTCGATGTGACAGCAGCACTCGGGCATCACACCCAGGGCAGTCGGAGGATGGTGGCAAACCTCGAGTGACCCATGCCGCTGGCTGCCATGCCATCCACTCGCCCAGGAGTACAGGACCTTGACTGTCTCCAAAACACTGTGTTTCTCCTCATCCTGGTATGCTTTATCTGGGAGCAGTCTCCAACACCACCCCAGTTCCCAAAACAAGCCTGAACGAGGCCCTGGATGCTGCTGTGGGGTGGCACTGGCCAGGACTGTCCCCAGTGCCTGGATGCCGGGCAGCCTCGGCTCACCCCGCGGACAAAGGTGCGCCCAGGGCTGCCAAGGGCGCAGAGCTGCCCTGGCACGGGCAGGCTGCAGGTTGCCTTGCTTCGCTTCACAAATGCTGAACACAGAATTGCTGTGATTTGTAGGAATACAAAAATGTGCTGAGTGCTCATAAGGCTCCATTTAATTTTACCTGACATAAATTCCCCTCCTGGGCTCGTATCTTGCCCATCAGCTTTCAGCCAGGATCCAGGCAACAAGGACAAGTTTCACAACCTTGAAGATGCAGGGTTACCACACTGACATCAGAGACAGCAGTGTGGCCAGCACCATAAGGGCTAGGAGAGGCAAAACTGTCCCAGGAAAAACGGTAATAGTAAAGAACAACATGAAATCCTGCTTTCTGAATGCCTGTTAGAGAACAGAAAAAAAAGAAAAAAAATCAGCCTCTAAAACAGGTGTGCAAGTCAGGTACTCCTTCAAGCCGTTCTGCAGGAAAAAGAGTATGGGAAGAGTGAGACATCAGCACCAATGGGGTTTGCCCCACTTTCAGGCCAATTTGTGCACTGATACTAAACACCCAACACCCGTTAAACACCCACCACTACCGGCCATGGACAAACATACACTTCTTCACAGGCATCCAGGTCAGCATCTTAAATTAATTTCTTAAATGAATGGATATCATCAGGAAAGGTATGAGCAGGGGCAAAGCTCGGCCCCCTGCGATGAAGTGGCAATCCCCCAGCACAGAGCTTCACCCATCCTTAAAAACACCAGTGGGGCACAGGAGCCCCTCCTTCCTTGGTAGTTCCTCCAAAACAACAACCACATCGCTGCTTCAGTGCCCTCATGACATCAAAACTGGCAGTGCCATGAAAACCACCGCTTTTCTCAATTTCTTGCCTTGGCTTTATTTCCCGGCGGGGCTGAACCTGCAGGGCACGCTCACCTCTGTGTGGGCTGTGGCGGTTCCCTTGCAGTGTCGGGTCCATGCTACCGGGCTGTGCAGACACCAAGCAACAGGCAGCTAAACAAGAATATCACTCAGCCCCCGCAAGCAAATGGAACCTTACTACCCCTTCACCTGAAAGGGACCTGATTTCAAGCCATTTGCTCATTCCAGCTACCCCTGAACGTCCTTGGGCCAGGCAAGGAGGAATTCCTCACCACCGCTTTGCCCAAAATGCTGACTAGCCAGGTTATTAGGAAAAGGGAATGTAAACATTTGGAGGTAAACGTTGTGATTTCACAGCCAGGATTTCCCATTAACTGCAATTCGTACCATTAAAACGAGTAGTTTTACTGCTCAGCTACATAATTAATACCAGCTAAAATTACGGGCTGTTGGTTTAAAATGAGACAGAAAGAGAATATTATAAAGCCAGTGTGAAATCCTCTGAACACCACATCCATCTTAATTCCTCTCCACAGGAGCAAATGCAGGATCTGGCTGGGTAATGCCCATCCTAGTGCTTTGCCAAGAAAAATACAAAGCAATCAGATACATTATAGCGTACAGGGTCAGAAAACATCATCAATTCCCAAATCACATAACTCAAAACATCATAATTAATGCTTCTTCCAGGCAGACGCACTCACTCCCAAGACATCAGGGAGCTAATGGTCAACAGTCTGCAGCAAATGACTTCTGAAGCAGTAGCAGGGATCCCCGGGCAGTGCTCTCCTGAGCAGGGGGAACCACCAGTTTTCTGAGGGCATTCTAAAAATCATCAGATCTGTGGCTATGCTCATTTGCACTTGCAAATTCCTTCTGCTAGCTGCAGCATGGCAAACTGGAGCAGGTATGCTGAGAAAGAACAGCTTCCAGTCTTTCACCCCGCAGTCCAAAAGTAGTGCTGGCAGCTGAAGATATCTACATGCAAAAGAAGAGCCTGTAATTCCTAAAATGACAAAGCAATATCAGAAGACACACAGGATCAGACACAAAAGGTCATGCCGGACAAAAAAATAACCATCTGTGAAAGAGAACAATACAACGCTGTTCTTTAATGTATTTCTTGCATCTCCCTTTGCGCCTCCGTCTGTGACAGGGCAGCAAGAACACCTCTCTCACTAAAAACGGATTAGTGAGGTACTCCAAGTGCTCGGGGTTTCCAGGCTAAAGGTAATCCTTATTATCGATACCAGAAATGAAGCGATCAAATCACTTCTGGAAACATATTGCAAGAGCCACAGTGTCAGAGCACTGCTCAGTCTAACGGGAAGGCAGGAACTGGGTCCTGCCCGACCCAGCAGCCAGCTCCCCCAGAGCCGCAGCCCCGCACCCCGGTCTGGCGCTTTGGGCTCCTGCTGCTGCTGGTGATTAATCAGCTTGTGCAATCGAGTTCACCACCACCCTGAGAAACACACGCTTTTGTCCAAAACCATTTGTCAGAAGAAAAACAGAACCACCCAAAACTGAGTATCACTCGACTACTTAAAAAGAGAAAGGGTAAGCCAGCAGCAGGAGGCAGGGATGGACATCTTCATCAAACGCAGTCTGAGATACCCGCAAACTAACAAACAAAAAATACAGGGGAGAGACTTGTGCAGTGTTTTCTGCAGTTTAACAATATTTATACCAGCGAGACATGGTTTCCCAGCAAGCTGGGGCTGAGCTGACAGTGGGAGTTACGCTACCCTCCGATAACCTTCCATGGGAAGAAAAACCTGAGAAAACAGTTCTGTGCTAAAAAGCACCCAAGGCAAAGCGACTGTGAAACTGCTACAAACTGCTCCGAAAGCAGGACCATGTGTACTTATGTCTATAAGGATAAAGACCACTGCTGTACTAGAAAAAATACTTTTACGAGAAATAACATAAACAACAGAACTGCATTTGAACTAAATCTGACATGGTTTTCCCTTCCCCCCTACAGACCATCAGCAGCCAGCACGACTGCCGGCACACTGAAACCGTGACCATGGGATCCCTAACGGGCAAGAGGCTGAGGACCTCCAGAACACGCTATAAAAATACAAAGAGCAAAGAGAGCCCCGGCTGTGCTGTTACACCAGGTACCCGGGCAGGCGCCTATTTTGCCCATCAAGCAGCACCAGGCAGAGACGAGGCCATTAGTGCGTTTGAGGGATATGGCAGCTCCTGGTGCAGCCAAACGCCGCCGCTCCAGCCTCTGCCTAGGTACCTGCTGCACCTCCGGCGCTGCCAGCCCTGCTGCGAAGGACGCGGCTTCGCAAGTGTGAGAAAAAGCCAGCGGAGCTTTCACAGCCTATTAGCTAAGGCAGCCTGTGGCTTGCAAAGGAAGCAGGGCAAGCTGCACGGCGGCTGGCTGGGACTGCAGCCCAGCGTCCAGCTGGACCTCAGCTCCTCGCAGATACACCCATGTAAACCTCACGCCAGTGCAATCCGGGCGTAGCCCTGCGGGGATTTCAGCGTTCCTGCGCTTCCCATCTTCTCTGACAAACACTGTCTCTGCAGAAAGCCAAGCATGAGGGCAGAGGGCTGTTGTAATAAAACATGTTTTACCGATTAGGACCTCATGGTATCCATCAAAACATCCAACGCAACACAGCAAAGCTATTAATAAAGTTCGACACACGTATCGGGGTTTTACAGATACCATCTCAAGCCACGTGTCCTTTCTTCTCCTGGCTGCAACACTGTCATCAGAACCCTGTGAAAGCTGCCTAAGTGGGTTTAATTAATTATAGTCCCTTGTTATCCAAGACACGCCATCTCCCCATTTAGGTGTGTTTCAAACTGCATTACCCTGTTTCATCCCGGGATTTTCTTCCATTGCTGATTTCCATACACAAGGCTCTGTCACTGCCAGTTTCTGCTCTGAGGTATAAAAACCTCCGGGTCCTCAGAGCTGCCCAGGGAGGGAGATGGCTGGCTCCTGTACCAAACACCTGTGGGGCGCCTGGCAAAGGCTCTTAAGGGAGGAATACTAGGGAATTATGACTGATGTAAGATATTAGCATTGTTCAAGGCCTGTTACGATTTCATAGCAGAAAACGGGAACCATCCTGCCCATTATTAAAACAATAACTACTTCCCACCCTGCGCTCTTCAGTCAAACATAACAAGCTTGGGGAGTCTGACTCCATGCTGGCAGCCACAGATGCTGCTGCCCTGTGCAAGGAACAACCGCAGTTACTCTGCATGTGAATGTGCCAGACCGAGGGATGCTCCTTGCTCCCACATCCCAGCTATGCTAGGGACCATTTCTAAATGCTCTAATGGTACCTCAGTAA
Organism: Falco cherrug; assembly: GCF_023634085.1. Lineage (NCBI taxonomy): Eukaryota > Metazoa > Chordata > Aves > Falconiformes > Falconidae > Falco > Falco cherrug. Next base: position 41,973,784 of record NC_073704.1, on the reverse strand, counting down.
AAATTACTAAAATGGCAAATGTCCTTGGGGGTGCAGCATATAAATGAGGTCAGGACACAGCAGGACTCTGACTCCTTCCAAAGTCAGGAGACACTCCTAAGGGCTGTACCAAGCAGATCTTAAAACTGATTTTTTTGGTCTTTACCGTCACCTGATTTCAACACAGTCTTAAGGGGGATACATTTACCAGTACTAAGCTTACTTTTGTTCTGACTGGAGTCTGACAGTCTTACTGAGCTTTCAGACTCATTATTGGTACGTAGAGATGGGACAGCCACCCATCCCACCTCAAATCCAAAGTATCCTAAAGACAGGAATCCATTTCGGCATGCTCCTCCTCTAATGTCTTGACCCAAGCTGCATCAGCCAAGCACTTACAGCACCTATTTATCACGTGAATCTCTGTCCAAAAAACATGCTAGATACTAATGATAACGGAGGAATTTCACCAGTGTGCTTAACCATAAACATTGCAGCTACGCATTGATGACATGGTCGAGCTGTACGTCACTGTATTATGTAGTTTAGCTACTAGTAGAACGCTGTGTTGTACAGTTTAGCTACTAAGTAGGTAAGAACCAGTCCAAAGCCAAGACATGAGCCAAGAGTGCTGAAACAGGGCCAGGAGAAGGTCACGAAAAGGACAAGAAGAAGAGAAGGAGGAGGAGGAAAAGGATAAAGAAAGGATGAAAATGTCCCAAACAACCACCCGAGGACCGAGGACCCATTAGGCCACATATGCGTAGTAAGAGTATAGATATGATAAGTAGTTTATGGAACTGTAATGAATATGCTAATAGTTTCTCAGAAACATCATTAATATGTATAGATCAGCCATATAAAGATGAACAGTGAACAAAGTCAGGATGCGCGTTGGGTGGAACTTATCCCCTGTGCACCTGGTGCTGAAAATAAAGCAAGCCCGCTTTGTAACGCTCCAAACCGGGTATTAGAGAGCTTTGTCTCCAGTTTTTCAGTATCACTGATCACACAAGTTGTGAAAAAAAACACCAAGCGGTGCGACAGCAAAGCAGCCATTGTGCCTGTGGTGACAAACGGTGCAACCGGTGACTGGGGCACAAGCAGCACCAGCGTTCAGGTGGCTGCACAGGCAGCCATCAGCACAGCTCCACACGGAGGAACAGCAGCAGCAACAGGGTGCAAATGCAACCTCAAAACACAGCAGTAAAACAAGCTCTGTAACCCTCATTATGACATTTTAATCCACATCCAGCCACTCTTTGCATTTTTCAGGCTCTCCGATGTCCCGAGTTTTGCAGCTCGGCGCTGTGATCCCCGGCCTCCAGAAGAAGGGTAACGCAAGGAGGATGCCCCGCAGCGGGGCTCAGCATGGGGAGGGACCGCATCCCAGGGACCCATCCTGCACACCAAAACTAACCCGGAGGGAGCTCCCGCTGTGTGTTAAGTCATTAGAATGCATTGCTAATAAAAAGACAGGCAGTTTTCTCAGGATTCAGTAAACAGTCTTCTTTTGCCAGTTATGCAAATTTCATGTATATTTCTCATAATAAACTTGGCCAGTCTTAAGACCTAAAAAAAAAGCGCAGCATCTCGATCATATCTCCCCCATCGCGGGTGCTCCATAAGAGGGAATCCAGAGCCAAAACCGCGCAGATGCCTCAACGTGCCTGGAAAACATTCCCCTTACTGCCCCCCCTCCCACAAAGCCAAAACAAGGCACCTATCGCACCCCAAATTTCCAACCACCACACCGCACCCCAACATCTTTATCATCTTCAGTTTGCACTTCAAAGCTTTCACTTGCTTTTCCCCAAAGCCCTCTAACGTAGCTCATCTTTCACAGAAGCGCATCCTGCGCTGCTCAATGAGCTCCTGCTTTGCAGAGCCACTGCCAAGCTCGCCCAGGAGAACGGACATGCAAAGCACCCGTGCGCTTACAGACCGACCCTGCCTTCTCAGTCCCATCCCTACGGATTTAGAGCTTCTACAAACACAGAGGGGGAATGGACCTTCCTCGCACCAGAATCCCCACTTCAGCCCCAAAATCCAGTGGGACTATTTTTGTTCTTCGGGGTAAAGGACAAGACTGCACAGCTTCTTTAATGGGAGCCCAAAGCAGGAGTTCACATCCCTGGAAACGTTCCTGCAGCGGTAGGGCCCAGGAGCTCCTGGCAATGGCAAAAATCTGGCATTAGGCAGTGCTGAGCCAAAGGTGAGCCTAGAGGGTATCTGCAACCATCCTGGGTCAGGAAACAGGACTGCCACCCAACTCCCTGTGGATATTTAAGCACGATTTCTCCGATGAACAAGAACACTGTTCTCTGCCCCTGATCGTCTGCAGAAGACACATCCAATGCTCCCCAAGGCACAGCTCCCAAAAGACTCTTCCATCCCCATCCCAGGCCAGGGAATAGCACAATCAGATGAAATGCCAGTTGTGGGAGCGATGTGACACAGCATTCAGGGGAGGTGGGGACCAAATGTGAAGCCCATCACCTTCAGCACCCTCCGTGCATGTATCTGCATGCGCTGCTGTTCCCCATGGCAAATAATCCACACTTTTAAAGGGCTCCAACACTATCTCTGTGTTAAGTCATGATTTTATTACTCAGTTCTCATGCAGAATGTGGCTCTTATTTGGAAATGCATTATATTGATTTCCTGGCACACGACTCCTGTTGAAATGGGCGTTAGTAATAGTTTCCTGTACGACTTGTTATAAGCCAAAGTACAAAGTCTTACAGTTATGCTGAGGTTCATATTGTTAGTAAGTACATGTCACAATTTAAAAATAGTGGGGTTATATTTATTTTTTTTAAAAAGCAGTAGAAAAATTTGATGGCATGTCTGAGGGTCAAGAGCTGTCAGGCAAATAGTGCATGCCAAGAACTCCCAGGAAAGCCAGCGGGCAGTCTTTGCCATCCGGGTCATTTTCCCAACCAGCACTTCAGGCAAACACCATTCCCTGCTCTGACATCTAACAACTCGCTCAGCTGCAATTGACTTTGTAAACCTGCATCACAGAGACGGTGGAAAATTTGACTTGTAAGATATTCCACATGAATCCTTTTGGAGATCAACACAGCCACTCCCAGGATCACACCTGCAGAAGACAGGACCTGGGGACTTGGGGCTCCCCCCCTCTTCCCCTCCTGCTCAGGGGAACCCTGCAAGGCTCACTTCAACATGCTGCAGGGTCAGGACTATGGCCAGGACATCCTTTCAAAGTCAGCTGTGGACCACATCTGTACTTAAGAACCTAAAGACATGCCCCTGGGAAATGTACTTATTTAGGTAATCACATATAGATATATGAACCTATCTTTACATCCCAGGAGGCTTTCTTAATTGCTGATGAAGTAGTAGCCGAATTGTTAGTGACAGGACTGACAGAAGAATGACCTGTGGACATACAGCAATAGCAGAAGATCCATCTGACGAGAAGTATTCAGAGAGAGACACGACATCCACTGCTTTGAGGCTGGGTGCTTCAGTAAGTGCTCTCATCCTCTTCTCCTTCCAGCTAAAATTTCTCTTGGCCCCGAAGTGCCAGGAACCAGGTTAGGAGAGCCCAGAGAAGTCTACCACTACCACGTGCCAAATGCAGACTCAATACTATTAATATAATTTCTCATTTTGGTGGCCTAATCTCAACATTACCTTCGGCCCCAAGAAAATGTCATTAAAAGAAACAACCACCAAACTCCCTAAAATTTAAATCATTAGCAAATTTTTCACCTCTTGAGAAAGCACCAAAGTGTAAAAATCCACGTAGACACTGTGATGATATAGGTTACCAATTAAAATATTAACAGGGGGAGGAAAAAAAAAACCCCACACCAAAACCAAACCTTCTTAAGATTCCTCTTTAATTAGATTTGTTTACAATAGCAATAGTATCGTTCTGGAGATATTCTGGGAAGCCTCCTGCCAGAAGTGATTTACCTTCCTCAGTGGTAAAGGTCAGGCAGGGTGCAGATTTAGCACTTTCATGGACATCTGCTGATGCATCCGGAAAACAAAGGAGGAGGCAGGAAAGGCTGGAGTCAGCCAAACCCTCCAAAATATGTTATTGTACAAACAATATTTTTTTTTGTGTATCCCAAAGAACAATAAAGTAAACTTGGCTGGGTGTGTTTCAGTGCTTATTAAAACTGGCAGCTCATTCTCCAAATTCTGCTTTTTATTATTGCGAAATCAGGATGGGACTGAACAGTGATGTCAAGCTTTAACATGCTCGGTGAGCCCAGGCGAGCAGACCGTGTGGGTGTAGAGAGAGGTGCAGCAAGGGCAGACACTCGTTTCAGGCTCATCCCGAGCGCCTGAACTCAACCAGGAGTCATCTACGAACTAGGAAAAATCATCTCCATCACTGCTTGTATATGAAGAATACAAATTAATTACAGCAAAACAAGGGAGTACCTCCAAATAAAGGATAATTGTCACTTGAAATTGTTCACATCTGTTAAATGCCTTTCATTCTTGGATCAAAGTTCTTTATAAACCTGAATCAATTAAGGTTCACAAAGCCTATGTGAATCACGCACCATTTTATTAATATTTCTTCAAGCAGAGCTTTCTGCCAAACAGAGTTTGAGAGGAGACGCACAAATGTTCCTTTGAAGATTACTTAGTTATTCAGGATCACCAAAAGTTCTGTAGGATGTTTCAAGAAGTCCTAAGTTTATGTTGAAAACTCTGAAAACACAGGTTATACTTGCAATACAGCCTCATGCCCCGACACCATCCAAGGAAGGTGCATTTTCTCTCAATTTCTTTCCCATAGTTTGACCCTCTCCTTAACTCTATTTACATAATTACCACACCAGTTTTGCTGCCTTCAAAGTTTAACAATCCTTAAGGCTCTGAAAAGAGCTTTCAAAGCTAATGTGTTAGGATGGCTCTGCTCGGTGGGTCACTGCGGGATGCTAGGAGGTGTAAGCCGGGCATCGCAGCACCGCTGCTCCAACACACAGCCCAGTCGATGAGCGCCGACTGCCTCTGCTGCAGCTGAAGTTTCCACACCTGCAGTCCCAACTGTAAGTGCAGCACTGGAAAACCTGACCACAGCATCCCACACCTCCACCAATACAAAAATAAACGAAAACTGTAGGGGCCTTGAGGAAAAAGAAGAAAAAAAACCCACTAAGCACTGTAAATATACACGCGTGTGGTCTGTAAGAAATCCAGTCTCCTTTGAAGGCAGTGGGACCAGCACTTGCTGGCTGGCTGTGGCATGCACAGCTCACCTCAGATACCAACTACTGCAGCACCATTTATCCAAGTAATTCTGGAATACACCTGGGTTCTAAGAGTAATGCCTGGTGTGCATGTAAATGTGCTCAGGAGAAAAGTATTCCCAGTAAGCCAGAAAAAAGCAAAACTGCTGCTCTGGAGTACTCCGGATCCAGCATCAGCTTTCACTCACCGAACACATTTCCTCTTTCCCATCGCAACTAACCCCAATCATTTTGTACTACCCTGTTAAGGAGAAGTGCAAGAAAAGTGTTTCAGTATTCACGCAGTTACTTCCCATGTGCCGTGTGTGCGGAGTACACAAAGTATGTGTGCTGCGTCCCAGCTGCTCCGTTAGATAAATCCTGTAAACTCGCTGACCCTCCTTGGCAGCCCAAAAAGCTTTGATCCAGGCATCTGGGTCGAAGAGAAGACAGAGAGGAGTTTGTGTCTGACTACAGGCTCTTATTTTGTTCTGTTTTTCCATAAAATATCAGAAAAATGCTGACAACCCCATTTTAAAGTATGAACAAAATATTCTGCTGGTTTACCATAGGCTAAGACAAAAAGGTTGTGTATACACGCACACCACATATCCCTACAACCCTCCTGGGTTCAGAGCCTTTGCCTAATGAGAATCCAGATGAAGGGACTATTTTGAAATTACACCTCCTTCAATGAAAGCAGAATCTGGCCCACACTAATTTCAGCCAGCTGCTGGTGCCATGTGTACATATTTGCAATGGTAAAGTAAACAATTACTTTTTGGACAAAAGTCAGAATAACAACTTTAAGTTAGGCTCTTGGCATCCTTCTGCTTAGCTATTCATGCAGCAAAAATACAAATCTGTGGTTAAAGAATTACCGTGGAAATGAAAACCAAACACAACTAGAAAGAGGTAATAAAAAGCTTTTTTTTAAGTAAACCTGTTCTTGCAATATTAAGAACACTGCATAAGAACACCGAGCTCTGCCCAGCACACACTTGTACTCCCTTGAGTGGCAAGGTATTGTCTTTTTCTAGTAGCAACTGAAGACATCCCACTAGGCTGCCTCTGTTACATCCTTTATAAACGTAACCCTAAAATCCTGTTGCCGTATTACTGCTATTTAAAGAAATGGAGTAGCCTGAGGTGGTCACCCTGCCGGTCCTCTCTGCCTGCTGAAGCCGAGCACAGGCCTGATGCCAAGCTGCTCCCGGCACCGAGCACCGCACCACCTCTCAACTCACGACACAAGACCGAGCTCTCAGCAAGGTACTGTTTACTTTTCCGTGCTGCCTTGGCTCCACCGAATCTTGTTCCAGGTGCTGTGCTGCCCTGGTGGTGGCTTTCACAACACATGGCACTCACAAGAGCATTTTTCATCTAGAGAGCTCAAACCTCTCTGTGTGCATCCAGTAAAGCAGGGGCACAACCCTGCGAGCAGGACGGGCAATGCTCACGGTCCGAGGAGTTCAAGGCTAAGAAAGTTCCAAAGCAACTTGCAGCTGAGCAGCTTTACTCATCCATACATGTCATTTGTGCTCTGCAAGAACCAAACTGCCAGACCACAACCGATGAAAAGTGATGCGAACTCATCAGGAATTGATTTGGCTCTTATATTATGGCTGCTGTTGCTGCTTGAGCTCATTGTTTCCCCAGCTAAGGCAAAAATATTGTTCCTGTTCCAATTAAACTGCCATCTAAGACAACAAAAGGTGAGGAGAGGGTAAGGAGCAACTGAAGCAACCTTAGGCTCTTATACAAATTAATTTGAAACACAACCCTCCTTCCAAACTGGTGAACCACCTACAAGATAAATAAATGCAATATGCAAAATGACTATTTAGCCAGCTTGTTGCTTTTAGGTGTTTCAGTACTCATCAGAACAGATTTACATATAAAATTATAATCTCTTGGGTTTGATCCCGTGTTCCCTGCTCCCCATATACTTCCTTTTGATGTCACTGGGAATTTTCCCTGCGTGGGACTAAGTCAGACTCGTCGCTGAATGGGACCTCTTCCTGCAAGACGCCATCCAGCTCACACAGAGGCAGGAACTGCTCCATGAAGTTATGACTGGTCTTACACAAGATGGGAAGTGGCCCTTAAATTATAACCAAGCCTGGAAATCTGTAAAAAGTCTGAATAGAGAACTGAAATCCTGGCCATTGAGAAGAAAAGAGAACAATCCCTCTTAGCTTAAATTAAGCTAAGATATCACTGCCTGGGTCTAACATTTTATCTCATGACTTACTTTCCTTATCAGATAAAAAAAAAATATCCTGATGGTTTGTTTTGTGACTGGTTTTAATAACAGCTATTTTTGTGGTAACTTCTCCTTTATTATCTATGGAAAATTTTCAGTGCTTCAGTACTCCAGGCATCATTTAACTCTTGGACACATCAGCTCTGCCTTCAGAACACACACTACCTTCAGAAATCCTCCTCCAATTTAAAACCTGAAAAAGAGCGTTCGGCCAGCGATTGTATATAAAGCAAAGACAAATAACCGCTGGAGAGCAGGAAGCTGGCCGCTGCCGCTGCTGCGCGCTCCAATTCACACAAGCTTGTCCTACACCCACAAGAGCTTTGGGTCATGAGTTCAGCCTAAGAACCCTTTCCGTAACTGCAGCTATCACACAGGCGAGGACTGTGTACGGTGTCTAGCCCTGGAGAACAAGAAAATGGTAAACGTTTCATGCTAAAAAGCACTTTTAAAAAAAAGCACAGAGCTGTACACAGCTCCCCTTCCGGTCACGGTGCAATGGAGAAAGGCAGGGTCAGGTACATGGGAGCGGGTACGCTGCTGGAGACCCAGGGATGCTGCAGAGACAGCACAAGCTGTGGCGGCCATTAGAGGTTAACAAGGCTGTGGTAGCCACCTGCATCACTTAAAGGGTGCCCAGAAAGGTGGTGGGTACTGGTCCTGCACTGTGGACTGGAAGGATTAGTCTAAATGAGAGCAAAGGGGACAGAGCAAGAGCAGGATCTGCCTTTACGCACTGCAGCCAGTCAGACTGGTTTGGCCCACGCTAACACATCTGGCATGAAACCATCCCAGAGGAGCTCTCCTCCAGCTGCAGCACCCACAGCTGCAGCCCTGCGCAGGGGGCTGAGCTAGCGGGGGACGAGCTGCCACCCGTGACACTGAATCCAACACGGCCGACGAGCAGCAAGCCACCTTCGCCCTCCTCACGTAAAGGCAAGAGCAGGCAGCAGTGAAGCTATTTTCGCCCTTTCCCACTGACACACTTGAGCGTTTTCCAGATGTACCGCTCTGCATACAAGTCCTTTAAGGAGAAGTTAATTAATTATGTTTAACAGCACAGCCCCACGCCACATGCTGCAGGCAGGGCTGTGGGGCTGAGCAGCTTTTGGCTGCAGCAGGGCTTCCACCCACCTTCAGAAATGCCAGACCCTGCTCCCCACATGGACATCCCCTGCTCACCCACGGCAACCTCATCGCAGTAGGGACCAGCACGCACCACACTCCAGCAGCCGCTCAGCCACAGTGGCTCAGGCAGCCAGCCTCCACAACGAGCTGCCATCTCTCACCGAACACGGGCTACCTCGGGTCCTCTGCTCCCCCCAGCTCCTAACCCAGCTTGCAGAATGGTACCGCACTGCTGAACCTGCTCAAGTGACTGCACAGGTCGGTTTAAGATTGGCCCTGCAGAAAAACCTGGTCCCTAAATACAGCGGGAAATATTGTCATATTGGTGTTTTCTTTAGCCTAGCTCCATTCTGCGGGTTCAGATCCCTTCTACCTCTTTGTGCTGGGCTCCTGCTGCTTATGCACCTGCATAAAGTAAAAGGTTGGCATCTATGAGTTTAAGAGAAGAAAAAAGATCACATGAAAAAGGCTTTCCTTCCTGATCTTGCTTCTGACAAGTCTGCAATAACTTGCTATTAACTTCTGATTTGTTGGAGAATTTCCTCTTCTCTTTGCCTCCTTTGTTCTTTGGCGGATTTGCCAAAATCCCCACCTAGCTCGCCCTGTCACTGCCCAGAGCAGTGGGTTATGGCCGCTGGGGAGCAAACCAGCCCCATGCACTGGGGCCTTCAGCAGCAGTGACCTACGGTAGCGTGCCCCTCAAACCACCGACGCTCCCAGCTGTAACTTACTGCCTCGGGGAGACACGTCTCCTCCAGGCAGTCAAACAGAAATTATAACAACACAGTAATTGATTCAGTGAGTTTTTTCGTGCATCATGCAATACAGGGAAAAGGAGGTTCCTGCCGTGCAGGGCAGGGCACCACGGGGGCTGGCATGTCCTGCTCGCCCCCAGCCGCCCAGCGCCGCAGGGCGAAGGCGGTGGTGTTCCTCGCGGCCCTCGCACCGCAGTGAGGTCAGAACAGCTAATTCTCAGATGCAGCCAAAAAAACATTGATTGGAAACATATGGCAAACAATGCGGCGGGTTACCTCAGCTTCCCTGGCCTCCAGCTGGCCGGAGACGGCCAAACGCCGCAGCTCTCCTCCAGCCGCGCATGATGGCCGATGGCTGGGCTTTCCACCAGAGGAGCTCGGCATGTCCGGATGCTGCTTCACCCAACCCGCCTCTGCTGCGGTCCTGTCAACCCCCAAAAACTGTCCCTCCACAAGGAGCATGTGCTTTTCCTTCCTGGTTGAAAATGGAGGGGTGCTGATGGCATTTCTCACAGCTGCCCCCCCCCGTGCAAAGCAGCACCAGGAGCTACCAGGATGAAAGATGAAACGAGGTGGCCCCATTCTTCAGTTTACCTCATTAATTAGGTGAGCAGAGCACTGCACCACGTCCCTGCCAAAGGACGAGCTGCCAGCGAGACAACCCTGCCTGCTCCACTCCAGGGAACCCCTTTCCAGTGCAGGGGCTGCGCTGGGGCTGCTGGCAGCTGGCATGGGGCAGAGCTGCGGGACAGGCCCTGCTCCTCGGGCAGGACGTGCCATGCAAGGTGGCTCTCAGGATGGAAACCAGGAGACTAACGCAGCCTTCCTCCATGCTGCACGTTCCTCAGTTCCTTATCGTCTAGGAAGTACACATGGAAAAGAAGGGGTGGGGGGAACTGAGGGGAAGAAAGAAAGATGAGGGTGGGGGGCGGGGAAGACAGGGAGGACAAAAAGAGGGGGGTGCAACAGGAGGCCAAAAAGGGGAGGGGGGCTCACCCAAAAAGGCAGGAAGGGGGCCAAAAAAGGGCAGAGGGGGCAACAAAGGGGGGGTGGTGGGAGAAGAAAAAAGCACTCTCAAAAGCGCTGGGTGTGCGCATGCACTGGAGCAGTGCAGCAGAAGTACTGCTGGCATCTGTGCCATGACAGAGAACCCAGGATTTCATTTTATGATTTTAGGAAAGGCCACAGAGGGAAAGCGGCAACTTCCACGTGCATCCTTCCATGTGCTTTGCAATAAACCAGCGGCGCTGTTCATTAGCTGAGCTGATGGAAGCCATCTGAAGGCGGCCACATCAAGCGAGGATGGCTGCAGCTGGCGGAGTCCACAAGTTGGTCCACAGCGGAGCCATGGGAAGGGCCACAGGGGTGAAGGCGTGGGAAGTCAGCACAGAGTGACCTGAGCTGCAGCGTGACCAGCAGCCCAACCTCGGGCAGAGCAGCCACGTGCCGCTGCTCTGGACAAGGGATGTGAGGGAGAAGCAGGGATGACCTGTCCTCCTGCCACCCTGCAATTAATGCTGGATATGGATGCAAGTTCTGAGCATAATGGAAAATTTTTCCTTGTCATTCCCCTTTGACACGGAGCTTCCTACAGCAGCCTTTTGCGCATACACAGCATGAGCTGAAGCATCTTCACAGGAAAATACGTTTTCTTCAATTTCCTACACATTTTTCTTATTAGAATATAAAGGGGAAATATACACCATATTCCTCCTTCCTTCCTTGGGCAGTTTTGCTGTACTAGGGTCTCCACTCAAAACTAGGTAATTACTGTGGAAGAAAAGCTTTCGTGATGTCTCCATCACTTTCTGTTCTTCAGATTCAGTATTTTTTAACAGCAATGATCTGGCATACCACTTACAGACTATTTCACATCCTTTTATTTTTCATAGAATCCAATGTCTTTCAGGGGAAACCTAAAACATTTCCAGTACTGATTTAATAAAGGCACCAAACTAATTACAGTGCCTTCAATAACTTTAACATCTTCTCTTGTAGAGGCTTGGTTTAAGCATCTGCTTACAAGTATCCACACAGCCCTCTTGCTCACACAACACTGAGGAACTTCAGCGTAGATGATGGTGAAGCGGACAGAGCACCATAGGAAGGCTGGGGGTTCGCCTGCCCTATGGACATGGCCTCTCCACACAGACACGCACCTCAGGTCACAGTCCTTTGTGCCCAATGCAGTGGAACAAGCATGTCCGGTACCCACCCCACCGGTGCAAAACTAATACAGTCAAAGCTCTCACAGCCCCGAGCGCCTGCCTCTCCCCATGCTACAAGGGGCTAGTTCAGATGTAAACAACTCCATTACCGACTACAGCAGGAGAGGAACACCCTCCTGATGCCCAGGGTGGGCAGTTCCCACCGGCAATTACAGTCCAGCTGGAAGGGCTCAGCATCTAACATGATCGGATGCTTTGAAAATCCGGTTGTTCATTTGCTACTTCAATAGGAGCTGAGCTCTTTTGAAAATCCAGTCCTGACTAGCCACTGAGCTTCTTCAGAAAACTGGTCCTTAATCTCTCCACATCTTGGTTTCCTCACCTTTAATTAAAAGGTATTTAATATATAAACCTCCTCCACTTGGGCTCCATCAGGCAAACTGCACTCGGCTTCCCTTGCCGGGAAGGATTGTGCAAGTATTACCTTTGGTGATACACACAATGGCATTGCTCAAAAAACGTACCCTCCCCAAGAAGAAAGCCAAGGGGCATACCCACAGCGGAAAGCCGATCATTGTAGCTATGGGACTTTTCTTATTTCATGGCCATTGCACAGCTAGACCATAGGCAGCAGGGTAAGAGTCTTCTCGTCCCCATTCTCATGGTATTCCCTCAACACCCCGTCACGTCTGACAGACGGGGAACAGAAGGTCTACATATACCCACTGGTGGTGGTCACAGACAGTCATGCCAGTTGTCCAGCAGTCTCCTACAGCAGAGCTGCAGCAAGAAGAAACCACAGCTGAATGAGGCGGCCTGGGTAGCGCATCCACCAGCCAGGGAAATGGATGCATATATGGATTAGGTCACTAATAAAACAAGCCTTAAATTAATCCCAGGGGGATATGCATCCCAAGCACTAAATCCCTGCATGTTCTGGCACAGATGAAAATCTCTTCCCAAGAACTGTGCAGGAAAAAGCAGGGATGGGGGAGGGAGGAGGGACTGCGGAGGACTGGTAAGCCCTGGATCCCACAGCACAGCTGTGCAAGGTCACCTGCATTAATGCTCAGTGTCTTTCTCTTTCTCCAGCATCAAAATGGCTACATATTTTAACCAGAAAAAAAAGAAACTATAAACAAACAGAAACACACACACACACAACTAGCCTACCAGCATGTGAAAAGGCGCCTGTGACTGCAGGTTGTGCACTTGTCTGGGGAAGACTGCTGCCGTTGTCAGCAGTGACCACCATCCACCTGGCAGGAGCTGCAGCACTGAAATCACTTTCCCCCGAGACAGGCTCCACCGGCCGCCCTCAGCGGAGGTTGCCGTTACAAGAACACCCAGCTGTGGGAGTGTTGTAAAGAGTAGGTCTTTCCTGTCACCCTTTTCTTGCCTTAAGTACCAGGTGCTTCCTCCGGGCACTGAGCAGCAACTCAGGCACAGGAGCTTCTCCTGCTGCACAAGGTGACCCCGACCACACTTCCCCGCTGCTGCCCCAGCAGTTCCCCAACACCAGGAAAACCCCACACCAGGAGCAGTAACATGATGAGTCAATGCCAGGAGCTGAGGCAACTCAAGGGGGTCATAAACTAGTAATTAACTAACTATTACAGTGCTACAGCTACACCAATTAACTACACAGTGTGTGACCATCATACTCAGATCCCTATCTGGTGTAAAGGGATAATGGTGTGCTGGAATGAATGCAGCCACACCAATTCCCACCAAATGATGGTCTGTCCCAGAAGGGTAACCTGTATTTTGCCTCAGGAAATACAACACACACTGGGGGATCTACTTTTCACCTTTGCAGCGCACTCTCATCTTCAAAAATCCTCATCCAGGCGGTGCCCAACCCCCAGCTTCATGGAGCAGTGAGTCCAGAAAGTAAGAAAGTTGAATGGCAAGCGAGCACGGAGGAGACTGCAATGATTAATTGGATTCTGCCTTCATGTGAAGGCCACTAAAGCTATTCATATAAAAACACAACTTTAAGCCGAACATTGAATTGCATTACAAACATAAATAAATAGATACATATCCTTCGCTCATCCTCTGCCTTGTGGCTGGCAGGCACCAGCCTGTCAAGGCTGTCACATGCCTCGGCCAGCGTGGGACCCCAGCTTTCACAACCTTCGTTCCCTCTCCTGTGAGTCAGGAAAGCAAATAACTTCCTCCAAGTTTTCCATAGAAAATGCTACACACTTGTTGATCCCTGTCTGAGATACCACTTGTTCCTGCTATGACTAAGTACTTAGTGCGTCCTCACATGTCCACATTAACCCATATTTGTCCCCTCAATCATGTATTTTCTGATTTTTTCCCCCCAGGGCTGGCACACAGCTCCGGGGCCAAGCCGGCTCTGCCCAGCCTGCCCCTGCTGCCAGGCTCCCCGCACCGGGATAACGCGCACGCCACTGGGCCAGCCGCAGCAGCCTTGGAGAGCCATCAATGGAGCGTTTCACAGGGAATACGCACAGTGTGGCACAGGCGCTTCCAGGGCATCAGCCAGCCCCCAGCCACCCTCCGCAGGAACACCGGGAACGCATGGCACTGCCCCGCAGGGTCCCACAAAGCCAGCCCTGCCAAGCGCAGCCAGCGCAGGGGAGCAGCCCCATGCTGCTGCCTCCAGACCTGCACGGCACCGGCCCCAGGCAACCGGGAAGCCCCCGGTGCCCACTGGGGTCTGCTTTGAAACCCCCAGGCTCAGGGCCAGCCCAGCGCCCACCGCCGTACTGGCACCCACAGCACTGGTGCAGGACGGGGCTCCCTGCAAACCATACACCCAAATCACAGCTTTGGCTCCTGCTTTGCTCCTCTGCACCTTCCTCCCCAGGGCGCTTACGCCTCAGATCTTGTTCTCCGAAGCACTACCCGCTCCTCAAGGGCTGACACCACACACATTCCTGCTGGGCAGCTGGGAAACCTTTGTGCTCTCCTGTGAAGCAGAGCTGGTAGTCCGTGCATTCGCTGAGGCTGAGACCAGCCGCAGGAGGAGCGGGGACTAAAGCCTCCTTCCCAGTCCCAGCAGCCAAAAGATAAAATTGCCTCTGGCGCCATACAGATCTCAGCTGATGGAAGACACCGCACCCAGCTCCCTGCAGGCTTCGTGGCACCACAGATCTGGCCAATAACTTCTATTCATGAAGGGAACAGCATCCCTCTTTGCAAACCAGATCCTTGTTACATATAAAACAGTATTTTACTGCACTAATTCTTCCTATAAAGCCACTGCAGTTCTCATCTATTTCGAAAGGAGTGGTTATTGCCACTGCTTCAAGGTGAATAATATTCCTATTAAATGTGAAGAAACAATGCAGGATTTTTCCTCAAATGTTACAAGTGGTGACAGAACCACCATCAAGTCATAGCCTGTCTTCTCTTAAATGCAAAGGCAGAATAAAACGTGAACCTACTGCTACAATTTATAGGAGGAACGTGACAGTTTCAAAAAAAAAAAACCCACCCAATAAACCAATACAATGCTTTTATTGATTCTCTCTAACATATTTTTAAACCAGCGTTCGCAGGCTACAAGTAGAGATGCTTGCTGGGATGGAGAGGGGCTTCTACACAGCTCTGCCCTGGCTGCCTGGAGAGACCCTGTACCTATACACAGCCCTGCACAGAGCTGGAGAAACATCTGTACCTCCCAGTGTCTTGGGGTGTCCATATCACATCTCTTGGTCCAACTCACAAGTCCCAGACGCTTCCCAGGCTGCACAGCAGTGAGCACTGCCAGCTGACTGGCATTTCATTCCTCCCATCGAAATATGTGTGGGGACCACAGCATCAATACTCCTTTTGTAATCTCCTCAGCCGACTTCATTCCTAACATATACCCGAATGGAAGAAATTAAATTACATGACAAATCCATGACATTTCACATCTGATGAATGCTGAGGAGAAGTACACTCACTGGGATGAACTACGTCTCACTGCTGCCAAGCATGTATCTTAAGGAAACTGATAGTTATTCTGCCAAAGGGTGGGGGGAGACCAGATTCCCTTCCTGTCTATAAATATTTTTCTGCTGCTTTGCTGCCTAAAACAGAGCTCTTCCAGATTTCTGTCAGAGGAAAGGAGAGCTGGGGCTTACTCTGACGCAAGCCTGGAGCAACTCCAGCGAGATCAAACACAAGAGCAACACCGAAGCAAGGGAAGAATCGAGCATAACCCATGCGTATGATCTCCTAGCGCTCCTCTCCTCCTGAAGACTTTACCCCCATCCCTTCCCCTGTTTCCCAGGCTGCCAACAGGCAGCTCCACACCCCTCCCGGGTGGCTGGGTCACAGGGAGATAACGCTGTACCATCTGACATGCCGAAGGTCTCCAAGGATGCTCCTGGAGGCTCTCTGGCCCCTTGTCCAGGCCTGGACTTGCAAAATCAGAGCGGCAGGTGGTTGGTAATCTGAAAACAGGAAGCCTTAATCTGCCTGCTGCATTTCTGAAGCCTCCACAGCCACTTCTGCAATCTGCAAGGGAGAGTAGCCCTGCAAGATTCTCAACATTTTCACCAAAAGGGAGGTCTCCAGGTCATATTTTTAGAAATCAAGCAAAGAAACTACAATGCAAACACTGGAGGCTTGTACCTTAAATCTGCTCACCAGATGTGAACTTCAAAAAGTCTCTAAGTACAATTTAGCTGCAGAAAATAGCCTTGAAAGTCCTGTGCTGTGTGCATCTGACCTACATCCCAGCCTCATTCTTTACTTCTTCAGCAAAACTATTTCTTTTTTCACTTGACCTCTGATTGTTTCCCGTTTTATCCCAAAGGCTTAAAAGCCATAAGAAAGTGCATCGCCAGCAATTTACAAGCAAGAAAGGAGAGGCATACAGCTCAAATGAAAACCCTTCATTTTTCTGTTGTACCCTCGAGGGCCAAGCATTTCCCAGGCAGACATCTAGAAACCCTTTACAAACAAACCCAAGAGGGCTGTTTGGGCACAGAGGTAGCCAAACAAAGGCATCGCTCACTTTGGGGAAGTGCTAGACTGAAATCTTCTCCCCAGGTACTCCGAAGATTTAACAGCAAAAGCATTAATGTCTGGTGCATTCTTTCAGCTTTCTGCAAGGCGGCTGATAACTTGCCCTCTTTGAATGTTTACAGTTGCACAGCCTTTCGCTCTGCCCTCCCTGCCACCTCCAGCACACTCGCCTGGACTCCTCCATGCCCACGTGCTGCATTTGCAGCTGCAGTATCAAGGGATGGGCACAGGTGAACCCAGGGAAGCGTCCCTGTCCCGCCGATGCCTCCCCGGTCCTTCTGCACGTAGTGCAGGAAGTTATTAGTGCTCAGAAAGAGCTTCCCGGCGCTGAGCGACAGCAGGCCTGGAAAAAACGTGGCATGATGCCACGCAGCTCATCCAAAACAATCTTAAAAACTCTGCAACGCAGCGCTTAGTGCCAGCCAAGGATATAGATGTGCCCCTAATCCAGTAACACACTAACTGCGGGCAGCTGCACATGGAGCCGCAGCACTGAGATGAGACTAGCACCTCCAGTAACACCAGACCTTTTAAAGGAATGCGTAAGGTGCTCCCGCAGGTAAAACCAAAGGATGAAGCAGGAGAGGCTGCACTGGCTGATGGTCCTCCTGCACTCTGGGAAAGGGACTCCTGCAACGTAACCAGAAGATGGGGTAGAGGGGGAAAGTTTCTGTCCACTGGAGCTAATTCCAAAATTCCTTACGTCATCATCGTCATTCCCAACCCCCACCCGCCCACCCCTCTTAATCTTTAAAGGGAAATGTGTTTGCTGGCTCATTTGCAGTAAAGGTTTTCATACAAGCAATGTTCTGCAGCAGTGTAAACCACCCAGACACAACCCCAGGAGAACAAGCATCCCCAAGGCCCAAAAACTGGGCCAAAGTGGAAAAAAAAAATAAAGTTTTAGAAAAGCCCTCCCTGTTTGCATTCTTTCTTCAATATCAGCAAACACAGCAGCAGCACAAAGGCAGTGTTCTTCTCACGCTCAATAATATCTCATGGTCTGATTATAGCCTTGCCCCTGCTTTGAGCAAGAGGACCAGGGACATCCTCAGGTCCCTCCCAGCCCCAGTGTCGCTGAGTCCCTGAGCCCCCCCCAGTCTCCTACCACACTGCAAATGTCACAGGCTGGAATTCACATCCTCCTACACACCACCAGAACCAGCTGCACAAGGACACAGGGGGTTCACTGCATCATCGGGGCTTAAGTTACCTATGTGATTTGAGGCATGTTGGGCATGGGTCCTAACTGTGCAGCTCCCATGCTAAATCTGATTGGCATGTTGCAGTCCTCGCTGAACACTCCTGAACATCCAGCATGTGCAGGATGTCAGTGAGGTTTGGGTACTTGGTCCTCATCAATCTGAGACAATGACATTTCCCTTTATTTGTTGACATAATTTTTACAATAGGAGACTTGTTCATAATAAACACGAGACACACACACACACACGACAAAACTGCCTCCAGAATAGTATCAACACTAACCTGCTTTCTCTCTTATTTTCTTACACTCATTTATTTGCAGCACTCGCACAGATGCATGCTTTATGCTTTTGGGTTTTTTCATGCATTTTATAATGACAAATTCCAGGAGCAAATCTTAGAGACAGGCCCTTCACTACAAACCCTCCAAACTGACCAGAGTTTATTTTAATTTCTCTGAAACAATACAGAAGTAAACATTCAAGTACTACCAGGAAGGGTCTTGTATTTCTAAGGGATTACATCTTTATTATTACAGTCACAATCTTCTTATTTGCCAAAAATCAACTGCATGAAAATGGACCAAAGCACTTGCCAAAGCATGACCTACGAAGCCACCGAGAGGTGTCCCCTGATGAGGCAGGCTGGAGGTGGTCCAGCAAAACACTAACAGATCATGTAGCAATGCCAAGGCAGCATGAGGCACCAAGCACTCCGACCCCGTGGTAGACACCATCCCTGTGCCTCCTCAGGCACTCAGGAAGGAAGGAAGGGAGAAAAATTTAATCAAGACACCCTGACAGGAGCAGCCCAAGAGGTGTAGTGCCTGCTTGCGAAGTCCCCCAGGGTGACAGAAGCAATTACTGTCAGGGTGTAACAAGGCGTTTTTACACAGCCTGAGCATGGCACAGGCTCCCAGGAGGACAGGTGCGACAGACAACGTGAAACGCTGTTCCCATGTTACACACTGCTTCTGGAAACCAAGCTGTAAGGTCTGTTACACCTCATTTTATAGCCTGCACCAGACCCAGTAAGCAGCTGGCATCATTGTCACCGTCTGTCTGTTCCCACCCTCACCTTACTTAAGAGCAGCGCTATTAGTGATAACCTGTACAACAGGGGCAGCGATGTTCAACAGAGTGCAAACGAGCACTAACAGCTGCTCAAATACTTGCACCATCATGCTTTCCTCGAAATCCTGGACATATTTCAGCTGAAGCCCTCATCCCTCTGCCCACTTCTCCTCCCCTCGTTAAAAGGATCCATAACCCACTCCCATAGGAACTGTCATCAAGTCACCAGCACACGCTGACTCTGTGGCACAAGGACAGAAACGAGCCCATGGACCCCAGGATTGGCCAAGCTCTTACTGGAAACACAGACATATACTCACTGGTCCATCACCATACAAAACCACAACAAAAGGGCTGGTTTGCAGGGGATTTTTTTTTTTAATGAAAGAGCCCTTTCAACTCCAAAAGGTATGACAAGGAAGTAAACACACACGTGGGTGTAAAAAAATAAAGCCTTTTCATTTAAGCAACACTTAACATAATCTCTAAAACAACAAGAAAATCCAGGCGTGCTTCTGCCATGTTGTACTCGGCCAGTCAGAGGTTTTGCAGCTTGAGGGCATAGGGGTGTCTCTGGAACGGAGCCCACACCACTCAGCCACCCCACTGAAACCCCCTTTCTGCTATCCCCAGGGATCAATCCTGAAGCCACTGGAGTTACACCTACAGACTGCAGCTCTGGGTTGACCATAAAACATTACTGAAGCCTTATGAAAAATCTGGGGAAGGAAGTTCTCATGCCCCTTCCCTTCCTTCCATCTCATCCAGAGACGCACAGGCCCCTTGCAGCCTCTTCCTCATGTTAACTCAAGAAGCCGGTTCAGTGTCTGCCGATACACCAACAGCCGCAGCATCTCCTGCTAGCTCCAGCGAGGGTGCAGGAGCAGAGCAGAACCCAGAGTTTGGCCCATCATGTTGTTGGGAACCCAACATGTACCTAGCACGGCAGTACAGGGGCTGTCTGTCCCATCCCATGAGAGGACCCTCCACTCAACTGTCTCCCTGCCCTGCCTTCAGACAAGGGGAAGACAAAACCCAGAGCCACATCGTGCAGGGACTTGAAGGTACAAGAAGAAACAACTGGGAAGACACCACATTACTGCCACCAATAGTAACGAAGGCTCCTTGGCCATTTTGTTAATTATTCCTTAATTAGCTATTTTGACCCTCAGTTATTGTAGGATGTGGCAAACCCACGCCACATTCACTGGAGCACCCGCCCTCCCTTGGGAGCCCAGTTTACTGTGAGCTGCAAAGACACAGATAACAACTGCATCAAAGAGTTTAATGAAACCTGCAAGCAAGGTAATTTAGTCATTCATTAATTGTCATTCTGGGCAGCAGCAAGGGGGACTTTTTCATTGCAGCAGCCTCTAAATGCAAACAGATTTCCACCAAAAAAGTACCTTTCTTGACCAGCTGAAATCCCTCTACAGTGCGGAACACCTTCCCGTCTAGGGACTCTAGCCTCGTGCCTGGTCCATCAGCTGTCAGCAGGCTCCTGGCACAACATTACGCTGGTGTGAAAATTACCCTTGTCTGGAGGTAACTGGATGAGAATCTCAAAAGTGATGGTGGGAAACACTAGTGATGCTGAAGATCTGCAAATACTACCTTCACGACTTTTGTCCCTCTCCCTTACCTTTTTTTGGCCACTCTGCATCTGTCACCCACCGAGCCCTGGGGAGAAGAGCACAGGGGTGCTGGTGGGAGGGCAGTACAGGAGGCAGCAGCCGGCAGAGCCTGCTCCCACCCAGTCTCACTGAGGGCAGGGGCTGAGCAAAGGGAAAAAAATCCCTCCTCAACCTCCAAATCCCTCAGATAATCAACCAAAGGGAGGGGAAAACGTGAGGCTGGTATACACCTTCTTTCCAAGGTGAGCATCCAGCAACGCACCCTGTGACCAAGGTCTTTTAAAGCACTTGCAAGGATCACAAAGCCCAGGAGAGCCTCCTCCCCTGCGCTCCCCCCAGCTCCCTCACCACCCAAACCCTCGCTGCCCCAATCCCCGCAAAGGGGAATTTTGTCTACAGACCAGAAGGGCTTGTGGTTTTCTTTCACTTTTAGTTTCCCAGCCTGCCACTGCAAATCTCCCCACTGGTTTTGGATCCAGTATTACGCATCAACTGCCTTGGGCCAGGAGCCAAAGCAACGCCTCCCAGAGCCTCCACACCAGGTAACCTACAGGTTCCCTCCACAAAGGGGACACTTAGCGACAAATCAGAAACACATTTAAAAGGCTTTTTCCAGGTGTCCAGTAGGAAATACAACAAAACTGACCACACGTCTCTTCTAAACCAAAGGGGTTGAAGAAGTCCAGGCTCACCTTCCCCCTTTCACTTCATCTGCCAGAAGAGGAAACACCTATGCAACCACACACGAGAGCACAAGCCTGTGCAACCACAGAGCCCGTCAAAGCCGCGTCCTCCTCTCAGCACCGGAGCGAAGCAGTCTGCATCTAAAAATACCCCAAAATCCAGCAATACAAAGTCCTTTGGAGAAACAGAAGAATTCACAAAACTGTTTTCAAGTCACTCAAATTCAAAGTGGTTTACATTTCTTCAAGTTACTTAGAGGTCCTCCATGCTCTTACATCTGTAAAAGCAGTTCATGCTTCTGCCAAACACCCAGGTCAGAACTCACTGCCTCTCTTCAAAAACACCCCCAGCTTTCATGCATTTTTACACAGCTTAAATAAAAGCAGAATTAGCGATCTCTAAGGAAGCTCTGGTGCAGGCGGAGACTTGAGCATGAGCCCAACTGCCCGTTTCACTAAGATTTAAAGTCTGAAATCGGGCCTAACTATGTCATTCTCATCAAGTTAAATCAGCGTGCTTGGCTGAATCCAGGCTAATATTATTTCTGCTCTTTGCCAGCATGTTTGGATGTGCAATCCACATAATTATTACAGATAATACCCCTTGTCTATGACAATCATACAGAAATTAACATTCCTGAGTTCACTGTAATGGCTCCACAAAATACATCATTTTTTGAAAGGACTACAAAATAAATTATTTTTTTAAAGGACTACACCTACCTTATAGTAAGGTTTTGCACTCAGACTTTACAGTAATGATTTTGCACTCACATCTTACTTTTCATCCTCAGATCTCTCAATGTTTTATTAAGATGGCTACGTGCACTACAATATTTTCTCAATTTGAGGGCAATCAGGGAAGGTTAAGCTTCTTTTATCTTTACAGCTGAGAATTCTTAATATGTTAATGCTCCAGACTTTAAAGGTTCTCGGCTGTAACTGAGGCCGGGGTATTACAGCGTTCACCTCCCAAAGCAGATACCCAGATACAGAGCCCAGATTTCCAAACCCGACCCACACCTCTTCGGTTCCCCCCATGGTTTTGGCCAAGCCGTGCCACCACACCATGGCAGCCCCGGCAGCACCCCCCACCAGCACCCCTCCTTCCCCATGCTCGGCACCGGGGCTCCCCTGTCAGCTGCACAGCAAGGCATGAGCAGCTCTGGGGACAAGAATATGTTTAGGCAAGTCTAGTGCTGAAGCTGTAATTTCAGAGAAGGAAGAAGCTCCTGTGAATGCAGGCAGGTATTTACAGCTATCCCAGCGCAAAAAATGCAAAAAGTATATGTTCAGACATGTGGTCTGCCTTGGAAGCACCAACAGGTTTATGGTGTGATTCTGGAAAAGTGGTTCAGGAAAGATGTTACCCTGTCAATATCAATATCCTCTTTTATTGCTATTTTTTTTAAATAAAATCTTGCTGAGCCTTAGTTTTTAGTTAGGACTCTAGTTAATCAGTAAGTGTATCTGATAAATGGCTCAGAATCCCAGGCAGTTCAGAATACAGCATTTTAATCACTCTTGTTCATTTGAAGGTTTCTGACTTGTTAGGGGTTTTATTTCATTTCCACGCACAGCAAACTCACTTCATTAAACTCAGTGATGCTTCAACAGGGAGCTTTTGTATCAGCATCTATAAATTACCCCTAGCAATAAAGAGAAGAAGGGAAGGAGACAGCCGATTTCTGACTTGGTCCAGCTCCCCCCTCCATTCCCAGGATCCCTTCACAAGCACGCATGTCCGGAGCAGAACAGGCACAAGCATCAGGCAGTCGTAGGCAGCCCAGGCTGTGCCGTGGCCATCCCACCGCCACCACAGCCCACCAGTACTACGGCTCTGCTGCTTTCCCCAGATCCCAGCCCACATGTCTTGCAGAAGCCTTACCAAATCTTCATGTGCATCACACTAAAGGGATGTGAGACTGAAGTGCCTACACCCATCCTAACGCCTAATGGCTCCCAAGACGAGATTTCTGCTGCTTTCTCCAAAATCCCCATTATACTCATGAAAAGGCAAAAGCAGAGAGGTGCTTCAAGGGCACGAAGCGGCATGACTGGTGAAGAGGCCTGTGCCAGCACCAACGACTGCCACAAGGGCGCACGCAGCATGCTCCAGTACCGCAGCCTGCGAGCATTTGTGCTGAAATCGGCACGACAGACGGCACTAATGCCACCTTTGCCAGCAGCTTCTGCAGATGCCAAGAACTGAAAGAGCCACCGCATCTATCAGGCATGGCCCACACAGGCAAGGGTCGAGTCAGGACAGAGCCCGGCAGCTTGGAGAGATTTTCAGTGCGCAAACAGGAACAAGATCACGACTCTGCAAATCCCCTCCTGCACTTCTTCAGGAAGTCAGATGCAAAGTATTATTTAAATTTTTTGGAGTGTTAAAAAGGTTTTTTTTTTTTTAATTTATTAATTTATTTTGGAGGGCTGATGTTTAGTCGAGCCATACTTTGTTTGGAAGGTGTTACCCTCAGGCCAGCTGAAGAGCTTATTCCTTTTGGGCTTCCTCTTCACAGTTCAGAGCATCCCATCAGGAGAACCAACAGCCCATTTTCAGCTTGCCCCCACACCAGGTGCCACCAGGTGCGGAGACTGCACATCGAACACAAAGAGGTGGTCCCGCTGGCCCTGGCCCTGTCCAGCCCACATGCCGTACCTACAGGGCACACAGGCACACTCACAGCTCACTCCACTTCGGAAATAAGGGATCAAAGAAGCAGAACAGCAGCAAAGACAAAAGGTGCAATTCCAAATTCACTGACATCTATGCAAGTCTGTGAATCTGCACCTAGCCAGGGAGCAGAAATTAGCCTGTGCTTTTAAAGCCACTTCATTTGATGTGTATCCCAGCACCCAGAAACATGTCACTAAATACAGGGCAAATACACACACACATACAAACACATGAATGTGAACCAAGTCTCTAGCTTTCTCCCAAGCATAAGAACCCCAAATGAAGAACGTGGAAAGAGCAAAGTAAGAAACTGTTAATATTACAATATTGCAAAATTTAAACATACAGTACTGTTTACTCTTGATTCCTTGACCTCCCACTTCAAATCCATTTGCACAGCGTACAACAATAACAGGGCAAGAACACTAACCAGATCTGTGTGGGACAGGAATAAATTTGGGTCTGAAATGAGGGGCATCTGTTCTTTGTAATGGCAGACACCAGAGATCTGTATCTGCGAGCCAAAATGAAAGCAATAAATGCATAAAATCATGGAGAGCCATACTGTTACATGCATCCAGCTTCTCTTGACGTCAATGAAGTTGTCTATAAGTTAACTAAAACCAGAATTCGACCATGAATATATACAGAACTGAACACGAATTAAATGTAAATTGAACTCTTCTAAAGAGACCGTATTCTGCTAAAAAAGAAAACACAGGAAATACGAAGGATGAAACTGATTACTCAAGAGAAGCTACCACAGGGACAAGATTTCCATCCTTCCTGAAAATAAATTATAAATTGCATATACACAGATCTAACTCTTATGCAATGGCTAGAAAATAGAAACCTTTCATATGTATCCCTAAACTTCTTATTATATAGTTTTATAGTTATAAGATACACAATGATACTATGAAAAAAGTATTATGCTTATGCTAACATCTATCATGTCCTAAAGAATGGGACAGCATGTTGCAACAGCCTGGGAAAAGAGAAAGGCTAACCTCAAACCATTGCTGGAAGAAAAAACAAAAACAATAATAATAATAATGCATGCTTGGACCCCCTGCGCAGTGTTAATTTATGCCTTGATGATCACAAACAAAAGGTGGCAAAACTGACCAAAGCACAGTTCACTCTATTGTAAAACTACTCCCAGATAAGAGATTGCTAAGCCCAGGTGCGCATTCACCTCACAGAAACAGCAAGTGCCTTTCACTCTCTCTTACAGACTGTTAGCAAGGAGAAAAATCGCCACCACTCTAAACAGACTACAAACATTGTCAGACATAATAAATTCATTTAGGGTAAGTGCTTTTATTACCTACTGACACCAAACCCCGCTACTATTCCTGAAAACTGGAAATAGCTCATTCTTTTGCAGCTTGCTTATGCTCTGGGATTGCACCGTCACTGTTGCTTCAGAGCCCCTCTCCTCTGGAGTGCTGGCAGGACCCCAGGGCACCGAACGAGGAGCCCCAGGAATGTGTCTGTATCGAGGGCAGATAATTACAAAACTGGCTGCAAGGTAAGAGCAGGTGGCTGCTCCAGCTGGTGCCCTCTACCAAGTCAGCAGGAAGACAGCTAGACCACTGACCCCGAGAATCTCTCCGTGTAACGTGGGTTTTGAAAGACACAGGGCTGGCACAGCACCTCGTCCAAGCCCTTCCCCAGAGAGGACATGCAGAGCCCCCACATGGCTGCAGAGGACTTTTGGGTCACGAGCCACAAATTTCACCCAAGGATGCCACAAAAAGAAAATATGTGCTACACCGGTGTGCGGAGGTGGACTAACAGCACGGAAACTAACCATCCTTGTTAGTCCCACTAGGGTGGCCTAACCATCCCGAAACCTTACGGTGTACACGCCCAGGAAAGAGAGGGCCCCTGTGCTCCGCAGGGGAAGCCACAAGGCGGCCTGGCACGGGGCACGGCCTAGGCCCGAGGAGAGGAAGGTGCGCCTGGCCCTGCCCGCGGGACTGCTGCCTCCCACTGAACAAGGCCCATGTAAAACAAACACCACCAGACAGAAGCGTGCCTTCTAATCCAATGTCATAAAAAGCTTTATTTAGGGTTTTCTTTCTTTGTCAGATCTGTATTTCCTCACTCTGCTCTATTTTATGAGAAAAGGTAACACCAGCTATTACTATTCACTATGCCTAACAACCTGCAAACCTTTTGGTACTCAACTGTTTCTTTTTTGTTCTTTCAGCTCCTTTTCCATCTGCAGCAACTATGAAAGAAACTAAAAAGCTGCTAGGAGAAAGAAAAAAAAAAAGGAAAAAAAAAAAAATCGCAGAATCACAGATTCACTGCAAGTTTGGTACTGGCCTTAAAATTATGGTAACTCCCTTAAAAGACAAGGGGGTGCTTACCACAAAACTCACCCCCAAAGCAGCAGAGACAGACTCAGCACCATACACAACTGCCCAGCCTGCCTTTGCAGGGAGGATTCACTCCTTAAAATGTATTAATGCTAGCACCGTAAAACACACAATGGCAGAGGGAACTACACAGATTACAAAAAAAAAATTATTATTAAATATGTCTCAAGCCCCCTGAGGCCAGAAGATTACAGGCATATTCAGATCTAATATGCTAGCTAGACAGGAAGGTTTCTGAGACCTGGTCAGGCAGGGCATTTGCAGAAAGTATACCTGTACCTCGGTATATAACCACAGGCTATCCACCCGAGCAGAGCACAGCTTAGGGGGCTGTCACACAAAACACAGATTAGGAAGGTGAAACCTTCCCAGATTTCTCATTTCTCTTTGTTAAGCAGTAACACCAGAGAGATTTCCCACCGCGCTTAGGAAAAGCTGATCAGCCGGACTAATCTAGGCATGCACCGCCTGCAAAAAATATTGTGGTAGATGTCCCAGAAGCACTAGTGTTATGAGAGTTAGATGAAGGTTTTGGAGAGAAAACCAGATTTTAAAAGGCAGCAGAGGGAGAGAAAAGAACCCTGGCATTTCACACAGAAAAAAGGGAGCCAGAGAGACGTGCAGTCTGAAGCTGGGGAAAAAGGCCATTGTCTTCAATGGCTGTTTGTTAACTTGCTGTCATGTGTGTCTTTCAGGTCCTTTTTGTCCAGATAGACTCATTTATTAAGTGCATCCAAAAACACTTCTGCAGTACAAGTTACTCACAGGTTCGGTGTAGGAAGACTCAACACCAACTTGTTTCAGCTCAGTCCGTTTTGCTTTACAAAAGCAGCTGAGAGACAGCCAGGATCTCAGTGCAGCCAGAGGAGGGCTTGCAGCAGAGGAAGATTTAGAGAGGGCTCAATGAACAGATGGCCAGTGAGAAATAAGGCCTAATTAGGGTGAAATTTTTGTCCTAAAGTGTTAATGGATGAAGCACAGCAAAATATGCACCAGACTACAGAAACTCTTTGAACTAGGGTGCTTTCACAGTAAGTATCACTAATACACTGCCTACCAAAAAGATGCCTACCCACATTGTGCTCCAGTTGAGTGAAATTACTTCGACTATCCCTCTTTGCGCAGAAAACCTGAACTGCAATTAATTTACTTTACGAGAACGCCCCATTTTCCTGATTAACACCTTCCACTTACAACAATAAGCATCTCTCAGTACAGCCCCTCTCACTGTGCTCCACCGGGCAATTTCCACGAACAGGCCAAACCAGATAAAGCTTCATATTGGTGAAGGTGTGGGTAGCATTTAAAATAATGTCTTTTCACTGCATCTCATCCATCTTCAACCCCTAATTTTTCTTAAGTTGCCCTTAACCACTTGTGTCCCATCTCCCCTAACAACTGCTTTCAGAGACAAGACTGCGGTGCTAACTCCTTGCTGTACAGCTGAGTCTAGGCAATGACTGCCAAAAATTACGAAGAAAGATTTATTACTGTGCAGAGTCGATAAACAGTTCTCAGTAAGGATCATTTTGCACTGATAAGCCTAGGTTTGGGTTTGCTGTCGAGAAAGTTTAAGAAATTGCAATGTCAAAATGAATTTAATGTATTTTAATATGGTTTAGCCTACATTCAAAACATTTGCTAAAACGATTTTCATGAGAACATCCATTCAATTGTCTTAACTAACCACCTCTACCAGTGTTCTCAACTAATGCCATAATAGAAGTACCAGTCAATCAACTCTGAATTATGTATGCTTGTATTTATGCCTGTATCCCTACATCAGTCAAGGTCTGTCAAAGCACACTACCTGAAAGGCCAGGCGTTGTTAGACACCTGGGTAAGAGCCAAAAGCATCAGGCAAACAAACGGGAGGGCTGACAGAGCCTAGAAACATCCTAGCTTTTAGGACTCCTAAGCTTTTCTAATCCATGCCCTATATTAATGACCAGAAAGATTATTATTGCTGCTTTTGAGCTGCCAAATGTCATTAATGCTACTGCCTTCAAAGAAATTTACGGAGTTTTATGGTAAGAAAGCTAGCAGGGAAGAGTACTGCTGGGAGTGTTGTGCTGCTTAGCTAAAATATTACTGATTTCTCGAAGTTTTAATCTTTTGGAAATCATGGAGAAGAGAAGCCCCTGTTCAGAAAATACATGGAGAAAACACAAAGCACTGTTTATCTATTTGGGATTCAATCGTATCATCTCGCTGGATGTGTAAACTGCATATTGCCTCACAATTGTATTGCTCTCAGACAGCTGTTTGGTACTACAGTATTCATCACCAAGCATCCATGGCATTAGCTCAACAATGCAGCCTCCAAAGCAATAAAAAGACCATTTTTATTTTCCATAGTCCAGGAGTTAACCCCAGCTGAGAAATAAAGACAAGCAGCATGATTCATTTTAAACATCTGTGGGCCAGAGCCACGCTTCTTTACATTAAGCTGTGTTTAAGTTGGTTTCCAACCAGGTCTCTTGGCAAAAGGGGAATGACAGCCAGCCCCAGCACTTCATCCAGCGGGAACGGCGCAGCTGAGAACAGTTTGCCTGGCTGCATTGTTCCTTGCTAACTCCCAACACATTGCCAGTCATGCTGCAGCCCACTGATGCCTTTCTGCAACACGCTCCGCTATGAAAATACAGGCTAAGGCATTTCTATAAGCCGATAAAATATATTGCATTTTCTGCCCAGACAAACTTGCAAGAAGCCAAGCAAGTCACAAGTGTCCCTTCATGTGTGGTTGCTCCTTCCCCTGGCCAGGGTGTCATGGAGCAAAGTGAGCCTGAGCGCTCCAGGCTACTCCAAGACTCCACAGCTGACTGTGCTATAAATAACCCTCACGCTGAATAACTGGAACAACTAAATTTTAATTGGGTAAGCCAGGAAATTACTAGAAAATCATCTTCATTTTTATACGTAAGCTACTTAAGGGACATGCAAGTAAACCTGCAGAATACTGAACAGAGACAACCAGGGGATAATATTATCTGGGAGCAAAAAAACTGGACTGAGACAGATGAGGATTAAGATAAAAACTAGCTCTTCTAGCTCTGCCCAGATGAAAGGAGTCAGACGCAACATAAAAAACTGCAGAAGGAGTAACAAGCTGTGAGCCTCACAGCTGGGCATAAGGACGCGACAAGTACAGGACAAACTAGTCTGGAGTAGAGAGGGAATGGACCACTGGAAGGCAGGTGGCCAGTCAGTCAAAGGAAGAGAATATACAACATAAAGGAGCATTCTCAGAGACTGTGATGGGCTCACCAACCACCTCAGATCAAATGAGACTGAAGATTGGGGAGTTTAATTCATCAAATCTCAGACTATAGTTTGAGCAAAGCATAAAGGAAGAACAAAAGTCTGTAAAACTGTTGGGATGTAGAAAATGAAGAGATGAGAGATGCCAAATGCAATGGCAAAACCAAGTTACTTCATCACAAGGAAAGATTTTACAGAGCTAGAGATGGGCAGACGGCATCAAAACACATACAGTTCAGGAGTCCTACTCATTTTAAAAGGTTAAGAAAAACTGTGTTCTCCTGGCAAGAGAGAGGCAAGGCAGGTATGGACCGTGACACACCAGGTGGAAAAGGAAGAGGGAGATACCCTTCCATAATCACCAAAGAAATCGAAAGAAGGGGTATGTACCTAAGACCAGCATACCTGAGAAATTCAGCCAAAGGAACAGACAAAAGCAAATCCTTTCTTAGGCTTCTCAAACGTAAAATAAACTGCTAAAGTTGTTGTTGTGAGAGATGAACAACATGAGTATTAAATAACACATAGTAGGTCCACTTACTCATAGGTTACTTATGGTTTGGAAACAATTGAATTCCCTTTTTTTCTTGGTTTTAAGAGCTTTGGAATAACCTGAGAAGCAGTTAAGGAGGAAAAAGATACCGCACTGATGCACACTCATACTGGTAATGATAATCACTACTGGATAATTTCACGGAGAAATGTGCTATGTAATTAAACAGCTTCTCCCTCACACACAGTGTGTTCCTCAATGCTCCCTTGCCCCCTGGCTAGCGAATATTCATTTCCCAGTGCAAGAGCTGGGGATAAGCCCACAGCTGGGGACTGGAAAGGGCCGGCGACGGGCTGTCCCTCAGCCCCTCCGGGACCAGCACAGTTAGCAAAGGACAAGCGCTGCCCCATGCTTGTTCCTATTTTCTCAGCCTCTGTGCTGATGCTTACCGACTCAGCCAGCACCTCAGGTCAGAAACAAGCACTGGGCCGGGATCTACCCAGCAGTGTCCTGAGAAGCTCAGCACCCTGCTTTTGTGGCGGCCCATCTCCCTGCCTGCCCCGATCGATCGCAGCGCTCCTGCCCCAGAAGCCCAGGGGTGAGCCCCCGCACCCCGGCAGGCTGGCACACGGCAGGGGTCGCACGCCCTGCCAGCGGTGCAGCTGGCGGCACGCTGCCTGCACAGCCCAGAGCAGACCCCACACAGAGGTCTGGACCCCTAAGGTGGGGTTACCTGCAGCCCAGCTCCTGCACGCAGCGAAGCTAAGACAGCTCACTTGTTCTCTGGACTAAATATTAAAATCCTAATGAAAATTAATAACGCCATTAAATTACAAAAGCACATGAAAAATGCAGAACTACCTGGTCATATCTGTATTTAGCAGCAATCTCTCCAGTCCTTCCTAGCACAACACGTAACATTTACACCCAGCCTGCAGTTCCTCTCACCCACATTTTGCAGCATTTCAAGTGCACACAACCTAGTAAAGAGCACCTGATGATGAGACTTGCTCTTCCCTAGCTCCCTTTAGCTCCCTGTATTAAGACAGCCTGGTTTCACTCCCAGCTCCTTCCCCAGGACCAGACCTCTTTTCCTAGATCACCTCCTAGAAAACAGATTGCAGAACTCTCCTCTAAAAAACAACATTTAATATAAAGGCTTTTCATTTACTACCCAGCATTTTTTTCCAGGCATCTGTCCCTCACGAATGTAAACAACTAGCTGCACCTTTGGTGGACTTCCAGCTCTAATATTCATGTGTTAAAATGAAAAAAACACTCTACCTGGAAATCTGGAACTCACTCTTAATTTTAAGTTTTCAGAGACAAAATCTCATTTGGTCTGGTGAGCTACATGCCTGACTTGGGGCAGTGTAATTTTCTGACCATCCCAAATGTCTTGCATGTTACTGTCAAATTACCAAACCCTACAAACTTACTGCATTTTTTAGCATCTACATTCAAATGTAGAACTAGAATGGGACAATGCTTTGTTTCTCCCTGGATTTCTACTCCAAACGATTATCAAACTTCCTCTAGCAGAATGTTAGAGTGCCAGCTCTCAGTCTTTATTTGGAAAGCAGCTGATCCATTAGCTGTCAATTAGCATAAAATCTTCTGTTGGAAGTACCGTCTCCATTGCACTCAACCCTCCTAACTCATTTCAAGGATACCAAGAAGAAAATGAACACACAAAGAAAGCTCTGTTTTTTCTATTACTCAATTCATCTTACACATAAATACTGATAATGGAGTTTATTAAATTTCATTTGAGGTTTTCCTGGTTTCCCGATTCATAAATTAACAAAATACTTGATGTTTAAAAGAACAGCTTTTGAGGATTCAGCATGTGAACTCTGATAACAACATATCTTCGGCTGTAATGCAGTCCTGAGGAAACGTGAAGTTCACACACAAAGCAAAAAAGTACCCATGTAATCCAAGTTACTGCCCCCATTACACTGAACGCCAGTATGATGTATATGCCAGTACATTAACTTTTCTAATAAGATGGCCAGAAACTCTGATTCTAAGTAATTTAATCTAAAATTCCTGTATAAGTAAATGGTTTCACCATTATTTAGAAATCTCTTCTACTGGTAACTGCTTCTTAGTATTAAATGCCCTTGGACCATGCGCCCAGACTGCTCTCCCACAGAATTTTCTCCTGCATTTTTTTCCAACTATAAAATCTTACTAAGAGCGTGACCACTGTACACAGCATTCCAGTAATACTTACGATTGGAGCAGCAATGGACTTGCTACACAACCTGTCAATTTGCTTCTGAAGTGAGAACCCTTGTTCCAAAGACCCTCAGTTTTGCTTTCGCTTCTATGAATTACAGCGGCATACTTCAATGAGAAGCCAGAATGGCAAGTCTGTCATTTCCACCCCAAGTCAGCTGGCCCCTGCTTTACAGAACACTGCGATGACATTTATACCATACGTCATCAAAATGGAAGCACAAGCAAGCAGGAGGCTGTTAGGGATGCACCGAGTGTGCATGCGCTTCAACTCCTTATTTTTAACAGAAAACACCATCCTGGCACAGAAACTCCTCCAGCAGCAGAGGTCAGGTCAGCTATTCCCAGGCCCACCAGTGCCTCTCCCATACACTAGCCTGCCCAGTCTCCTACACACAGCCCTGGCAATACAATACTGATTTCACTATCAATATGAACTAACAGAGGAAAAAACCAAAACCAACACGCTGCAATTTACCAAACCCACCAGCCCTTATATGAATCAACGCAAGTTCTTGGCGTAAGAGTCACAGGCACCAAGTCACAGTGAAGCCTCGATGGCTCATGATGCAGCACGGACTATAGTACGGAGGAGGGCAACAGCTCGGGCTGGCAGCAGTAAGAGTGTTTGCATGATCTCAGCACAGTTTCTGCTTTGTCACTGCTTGCACAGGCAGGACACCCAGCCTGAAAAACTGCATTCACCGTTACCAGACTGTCTTGGTACCAGACTGGTACTGAAACGGACCCTGAAC
The DNA here is from genome assembly GCF_023634085.1 of Falco cherrug. Taxonomy (NCBI): domain Eukaryota; kingdom Metazoa; phylum Chordata; class Aves; order Falconiformes; family Falconidae; genus Falco; species Falco cherrug. The sequence goes on along the minus strand of NC_073704.1, from coordinate 41,940,846 downwards.
ACCAGCTGGTACCAAGGTCACTGCATCCTGGCAGCCTTTTAGCATCTTCTGCGCACACCATCCAGCTAACTCCCCACCTGCCTTCCAGGACAGCAGAGGAAAAGCAGGGGCAAAACCCCACACGCCGTTACCTGTGAGCAGGGCAAATCAGCCACAAGGCAGAGCCAAGCGCAAAGGGACATGTAAGACTGAAACAGAGCTCCTGTATCCCCATGTAGAATTATACTCCCTGGCACATAAGCTTCAAAATAAAAGGCTGGGTTGTTTTTTTTACTTCCATGCCCCTAAAATAATATCTGCTTTTACCTGGTTCTCAGTAACAGTATCTGTTTAGAAAGAAAGAGAAAAACCCGTGCTGTGGGCTTATTCTTTGGATTATTATAATATTACAGTCTTTAGAAAGAAGGCTTAAATCAACTACACTCAGGCAGGGCACACTGAAAGCTTACTGGGTAAAGAGAATTTCTCATCATCTGGAATTCGTGCACCAGGTTTTTAGAACAGTTATGCTGTTTCTGACACATCCAACGCTGACCACAGATGCTCTGTTGAGGTGGGACACCATTCCTGAGCACTCATGGCTACACACTGAAGAAAACTTATGTCAACTTTGACTGGTTTAGCATCAGAAAAAATACAGGATAAATAGGTTTTCCAGATGATTTAACCAGTACAAAACAGAACAGTACAAAACTCTATAGGTCCTAAATTGTGTATGACTAAGTGAAATGGTTATTCATGTAACATAACCTCTGCACAATACGGTGCTACCACAAGCAACGGACTCTGGGAAATCTTTGGAAAAGATGTTGCCTATTAAAATGAAAATTTTATATTTTCATATAATCTGAGGTTTTAAGCATTTAACAGAAAGAAGGAACTAGATGATCTTTAAGGTCTCTTCCAATCCAAACCATTCTATGACTCTAAATAAGAGAATCCAGTGGAAAACGCAATACAAGGAAGTCTGTCCATAAAGGTTTGTAAGTATGGTTATTGTTTTATCTAAAGTAAAATAAAACCTTTTCATTTTACAGAAGCTCATATATACTACGCTATATTCAGAAATAAATATGTGCTATTCCTATTATGTAAGGAGATATATTGTAAAAACCCAGGAGTTAGTTTCACTCCTAAATTTCCAATTGAATTTGTACAAGTCCATCTTGCTAGGCTAACAACATGATTTATTATTCTGTCCTTCTTGCCAGCTTATCTCCAGATGCTTTTAACTGTGACAAGCAATGACTTGTTCATTGAAGTCTCTATATTGAGTTTGTTTCAGGCTGAATGTTCAACCCAAGGCTTTTGCATCTCTTACAAGAGCCAGGCCAGGAAACGGGAGCAGTTTTATCCACATTAGGAGTGCTTTAGGGATAGCAGAGGGAATAGCCCTGACATAAACCCCTTCAGACAAAACCTGACGGTAGGAGGAAAGGGAAAAAGGGGGAATTGGTCCTTTACCTGACCCTACCAGACAAGAAGGGCAGCAATGCTTGCCACCATTTGTGTGGGATGGAGGGACTTGTGCTGGCTGTCAGCCAGCCATCCGTGACACCCCCTGCTCCCCACTCCAGGCTTGGGGTATTTCCGAATCCTCCTAGTATACATTTCTAGTGCACATCTGCTCTAATTTAGGAATGCAGACTGTTGTAGATTAAGAATAAGAAAATACAAGACCAAATTCAGCCCTCAGCTGCATCTGTAAAGCTCTCCGAAAGAACCATGGCTATTAAATTCATCTCATGCATCCAGACAAGAGAACAAAAACTGTTAGTCCCATCTTGTAACGTAGATAATTACCACACTTGCAAGGAAGCCTGTATTTTTGACTGAGAAGGAGGAGAAGACCACCTCTGGAGTCCATCAATTCCTCCTAAATTTGCCAGATTAGGACAAAAGATTAGATTTGCATCTACAGGCACACAACCACCAACAGTCCCCACCAACCTAGACGCAAAGATTTCCGGCAAGTTTGTGCCTTTTGCTGCTGTTGCTCCTTGCTCCCAGCATGACCAGACATGACAGCATAATTTTAAATAAACCAAGAGCCCAATTTTCATGCCTCCAGCACGGTCATGTATCCCTCTGGAAGTGCAATAGCCTTTAACACGAGCAAAATCAGGGCCCTTGAATGTACTGAAAAGCATCTTTGAGAAACATCAGCGGCATTCAAATTAAAACCGATATCCACCAGATGTTACAAACAAGCCATACGTTTCAGAGGGCAAATACCATCAGATCAGGGGAATGACATTTGCTTTGTCTGACCTTGTTTACACATTGAGTGCTCAGATACATACAGTCCCCCAGCAATTTAAAAAAAAAAAAAAAAAAAAAAACACACACACACCACACAACTCATCAGCACAGAGATGATGAACATCATCTCTGAGCAAGTTGACCTCATCCGTGGCAATGCCAGCCAGGAAGGCAAGGGTGTCCTCCCTGCTGGAGGCCAAGGCCGTCCCCTCTCCTTGCCGCTCTCCCCTGCACCCCACCTGATGTGACACCGCCTGATCACCACCACCCAGCCCCATCCGACCTCTGCTCAGACCTGCACCCAGCAGGGCAGGAGGAAGCATTCAGGAGACACAAATCTTGCTTTTAAGACAAATACATGTCAGCGTTAGCCTATATCCACATGTCTGGTCACTTGCAGGGGACCCGAGGGACAATTTTAACACCTGAATAAGCCTGCGGGATACAGCCCTGCACCGGGCAGAGCCCACAGCCATACAAATGCTCCTACTCTCTGGGGAGGGAGCAGCAATGACAGGCAATTACCCTAAAAAAATGGCTTGTCTTTTGATTTCTTATTTGGCTGAAACACTTGATGACATTTTCCAGAGATCATAATGCGACATGAAAAGTAGAAAAAAAGACATCACAGTTACATGAGATTTGCAAAATTGTATGCTGCACTAACGCACACCATGAAGACAATGTGCAAACACCATCAGGTTCTCACGACAAAAACACACAGACAGCGCTCAAAAAGCTTAGCTGTTCTGTAAGCTACAGGCTGCTCCTATCAAAAATAAACAAGGATGACGAGTCAAAAAATAATCTTAGTGTGATAAATACGTGATATAATAGATCACATCACTTATCACAGGACATGCATCCTCAGCTGACAGACAGGATAACTGCATTGGTGAAGACACAGTTAAACACCACTTCCTTAAATTGCGGCAACCCCTGAAAAGGAGCAATGGTTCCCACCACCACACCAGCCTCCTGTGCATCTCAGGGTGCCCAGCAAGGGAGAGTTGCTTCAGCAAGTCAGGGGACAGCAAACCCAAGCTTTCCCCCCCACCCCCAAGCTTTATCATTATGATGAATTTTTATTATATGTTGTCAAATTGTTCCCTGCTGCTCAAATGCACAGTATGCAAGATCCCTCCCTCCATCCATGACCAAGCACAAAAACAAGACAGAAACAACACAGTTCAGCCTCCTACTAATGCCAAAAATTTTAAACTGTGTTCCCTAATGAAGCGTACTTGCTCATGGCATGTTGATATTTCTTCAGCCGCATTCCCTCCCACAAAGTTAGAAATGCCCTAAAGACAACTGAGGGGAGACAGAGCAGGCTGCTCTCTAAGTTAGTTCCTCAGCTGCATTTGAAGTGTCCTGTTGATGTAAAAATCTATGCCTGCAATGAAGCTAGGGTGCCCTTTGCTTTTCTAATAAACATACCAAATGTGCCCACTTGCCGCCCAGCTCCTGCTAACTTTTCCATGCAAGACCACAACACTTCCCACATCACTGCATGGATCCACAAACAAAGCGCAGCAACCCAAAGCCAAGTCTGTATTTAGGCCAGCGCTCATGAAAGTACTAAAATGCCTTTAAGGTTCCCACACGAGTAATAAGTAATGCTTGCAACCCCTCCAAGAGCCCTGCAGGGTCTCTCCTGCTCCACAAGTCTGGCAGTTCACCAGAAGCGAAGGCCACCCCACCAGACAGCACTGCTTGGTAGCCAGAAGATGTCACCTGGTAAAACTGGAGTGCAAGATGCAAACATATAAGTTTTCCATCATTTTTAAAAGTCTCTGTCCTGCCCTGGCAGTTAATGTGGCAGGAACAGCGATGCCAACTACCACCTTCGCTGAGGACCAAACTGCTCTCAGCTGTGCACAACTTCTCAGAAATCCCTGTGGGAGCGCAGATATCTCCAAGGATGGCGTCTGGCCAGAAAAAAACATAAATCTACTGATCTGCTCTCCTTTAACCTCTAATGCCTTTATTATTATTATAGCACACTGAGATGCTGCAATAGCTGCTGATCCCTGCTCCTGTGAGGAAAGGGAAAGTTTCAATCCAAAAATTGCTCATCAAGGGAATAAGCAGAAAACTAAAAACCTCTACTAATTGAAAGAGGAGGAAGCAGCCCACAGCCAGGCCCCCAGCACCTTGAGTAAGTAGCAGCAACTTAGAAACCAAAATTAGGTCATTATTGAGCCTTGGAGAGTCAGCATATACAGCTTCCACAGAGAAGGGCAGACACATCCACGGCATCACACAGCACAAGGTCAGCCACGCTAGAAGCTCAGCAGGATAACAGCAGCCACATTCAAGGCCTTCATCACTGTTTTGGCTATGCTGCTTTACAGCTCAGCAAAAGACGCCCTGTTTCCCACTAGCACCTCTGTGAGAGAAGTTCTGGCTGCAGTAAACCTGTGGTGCTCATGGTTCACCAGCGCGTTAAAACACGGCTCTCCCACCAGCCCCACCGGGAAGGGCACGACTGGGCAGACGCTACACGTGCATCACTGATGCAGCAGAGTCCCACAAGAAATACCTTCTTAACAAGTAATTCCTAAACACACTATTTCTGAAGACAGAATAAATCCAAATAGGAACTTCTCCAGCATTAAGAGGAGGTGGTTTTCTCCTCAGATGTCTTTTCTGCGAGTAGAATTCCAAATGCGGAATACGCTTTGGCTCAGCAGTAGCAACTGGGAAAATGTACCCAAATAAGCTTGTAGGTTACCTTAAAAATATTTTACAACCGGTATTCTTTTTTCTGTTTTAATGCATCTATACACTTCTTTATGTATACTGCCTGGGTTATTTCAATACAAGAACCATGCTTTGCACCAGAAACACAAGGAATACTCCGGTCTACACGGGCTATCACACCTCAAGGAACACCGCTTCCTCAGAGCACCGAAAACAATTTTAACAATCTACCGAATGCCTTACAAGTGCATCTGGGTAGTTTCCACTCCACTTGCTAAACAGTAGGAATAATTCACTTTTAACAAAGATTTGCCATCAGAAGTAAAATAAACACTAGCAAAACCAAACAATAGCTTTGAGCTTTCTGAGTAAAAGTCCTTTTCCCTTTCGGTTGTGCAACCTTTTATCTCTGAGCCAGCCAAGAATTCACTGCCAGAGAAGAATTTCATGCTTAATCAATTTTTGCCTCTCTCACATTTGTAGGTGTCCGATCTCCTCATCGTAACTGAAAATGTAGCATGCTCATGACACACTGACTGCCCCTGTAATTACTGCAGTATCTGAGGATGCAGGAGTGGTAACAGCACGTGAAAACTGCGATGTGGTTTTCCTACCCTGCTCTTTGAAACAACAAATTCATTTGCATCACACTTGCTGATGAAGGATCCTGCTGCTGCTGAACACGGGAGGATTCGGCTCATGTAAACTCTTGCACAATTTCTTTCATATTCTAATTGAAGCACTTAATCTTCTGCCAAAATCCTTCGTTAATACAGAGAAAGCCCACCTGCCTTCTGGTCTGAAAAACAGTCTGGATTTACAGGCGTATGGCACAGCTTTTCCTGGAAAACATCTCTGCTGCTCACATACCAAGCAACCCTACAGAGAGCTGGACAACTGTGATAACGATACGGTACCAACGATCTGCTGTACAAAGCTTTTGCAGACTCGCTGTATGCGAGAGAGAAGCCTCGCTCAGGAGGAAAGGTCAGTCATGTCATTTCGTTTTAATCTGTACGAAGTCTGAGACATGGCTTCCTAAACTCCTCTTTCTCCCATTCTTTGCCATTTGATCCGAGCCAGATGAATCTCTTACTTTTCATTAATGTATTCAGCATGGTAAACACACACAAGGCAAATACTGTTGACTATCTACTCCACGTATTATAGGTTCTCATATAAAAGGATTTACAAAAAAAACAACACACATCTTCCCACAGTGTTTTGTATACATCATTCATCCGCTCAGACATCTCTACATTAAAGAAGAAATTTGTCTTTTTTCTACCGATAGAAAACACAGAATTAATTTCCAAATCAAGATGATTCTTCAGACCCTCATGACCTTATTTCATCCTTGTTTTCTCCTGAAACAAGCTCCATCACAGCTTTGATACTGCCCTTACTTCTCCAAAAGAAAAGTCTTCTGGGTGGCACTGGTGCTGCAGAACTTCGCAGGGCGCGCTGAGCAGACTGCATGGCCAACCAGCTTTTTCAGACTGAAGCATCTGTGGATAAATACCACCTCTCCCACCATCATCGGGACTCACAGGCCAATTATCTTTGAAATACACCTTCTGGTCATCATAAAGAGATATTTCAATTGATGCACATGTGCATACACAAAGAGGGACAAAAGCCTCATCTCACCTCCAGAATACAATAGAAAATTAAAAACTAGAAGACAAGGTGAGAAGCAAACAAAACTATTAACTCTGTCCCAGCCCAAACCCATACAAATATAGATTTCTTAAATACATCAAGGAGAAAAGATGCCCTGAAACACCAGAAAATAAACTAAAATGCTGCTCTTCAGCTTCTGTGTAACTGAGCTAGACAAATGAAAGACTTTAAAGGAAAGCTGACATCGATCTGCAAAGGTGACTTCAAAGAGCCAAATGCCAGCTGCCAGGTCCCAGATCCCCACGCTAGCTGGAGAGACACAGCAGGCTTCCCAATGTGTCAAGCACATGTTCACAGGGGGAGGCAGTCAGCATTCCCATTTTCTTTTCCCAGGGGTTACAGCAAATGCTGGGATGTTGGGAGACTTTATTTCTAATCGCTATCCTATTGCTCAGTTTTGGGGGGCTCAGCAATTCAGGCTTCCTTTTCCAAAAGGCAATGAGTGTAACTCGCACGCCTCATCTTCCTCTGCAGCACTGCAAGGCTTGTGAAAGATTCATAGATAAAAAAATGGCAAAAAGTACAAAAGTTCTTGTTTTATTTACCAAAAAGAATACTGTACATTTGCCACACTTAGATATTCACTTACATGATCAAGGGAACAGGTATTTGTACTTGAAGCTTTGACATAGAGCGGAACTGCGTTTTCGCAGACACACTCCCTGTGCGCTGGGAGAGGATCGCTGAGAAGACATGACAACTCCTAGACTATTTTAAGAAACTGCAATTTTTAGAAAACAAGATTCACAACCATTCATCAGAGTTACCTAGTAAGCTAGATGCTATCACAAAAGGATTAGAATCATTACCAAACACTTCCTGGCTCAATACATGGTGCACTTTAATAATTATCACTAAGTCAAACTGACTTACTCAGTTTACCTGAAGAGTGTGGCTGGCCATCAAGCAGCACCTTATGGAAATGCAACAGAAAATGACCTACGCTAGGGGTGGCATGCCAAGCAACCCCACAGCCCTCATCACTGTGACTACACCGTGCAATGGTTTGCTTACCACCAGCTCCCCCAGGGTAAAACTCTGTATGCCGTATTTTGTTTTGAGGCAGGCATGCTACCGGGCATATGACGGTGGAACGCAATTAGTTAGATTTGCAGTATTAGGCTTACTATGTCTGAGAGAAGAGACAAAAATAAACATTGACCTAACGTATCTGTGAGAGTGTACAGATAGACAGAGGCCCTCATAGACATATGCAACATCAAAGCTCCTATTTGACCATGCTTTAAGTTAAATATTTGTGATAGTTAATTTATTTGATCTTCTGTATTTGTAAGGCTGAGGAAGCCCTCTGAAGCACTCCCAAAGACACTAAATGATTGGAAACGTTTGTCAGAAAACTGTATAAATTCTGCCAAGTTATCTCCATTGCTTCACAGACCCTTTCGATAACGGTGCCACCTACCTCTGCCACAACAGCTGGCTTGCAAACTGCCGGAGGTAGACAAGTGTTATTCATTTGCCTCTCTGATGAGATGGAAAGCAGGACAAGAGGAGTCAGCAGAGGGACATGCCAGAGCATTAGATGGATGAACAACCAGAATTTCTGGATTGAACAATTTGCTGCTTCATTTTAATTACTGGCTTCTGAAAGACTCCAGAAACTTTGCCAATTTGTGCAACCCTCTATTCTTCGCTTTTGGCCTCAACGGTACAGTCATTTTGCAGACAAACAAGTAACAGATGTACAATCTATATTCACCCCAAGTCCTTTTATAGTAAAATGATTTCTGGCCAAATAATGTATATTTTAAAAAAAAAAAAAAAAAACCACACACCAAACCACAAAACAAAACACTAGTTCTTGTATTTTAAGATATCTCCCACAACACCCAAACACACACTAAAAAAACTAAGACGACTTCTTCAAATGTTCTGGGAGGCCTCAAGAATCTTCTGTCCGGGAGCAACTTCTGCCCTCAGCCAACATCCGCACAGGGGAGAGCGGCCAGAGCAGACCACAAACATCAGAGAAGGCAAGGGCAGCTCTGCAGGCTCCTGCCCCCATCACTAAGCACTTCTGCCCGCTGGACCAGGACACAACTTCTGGAAGGGCAGGAGCCACAGTTAACACTGTGCTCTCTGTGTTGTTCAGGCAACACAACGAGAGAAGTCGTATCTCTTAAGGATTTTCCCGAGGACCCTTCCGACACAGGAGTTTTCTCTGGGACACAGACCAGGCTGCAGAGGCTGCCACCACCCGAGCGGTCCCAGCACACCGCAGGACAGTTCCCAGGAAAATGGCCGCAGGGTGTCCATGGGGAGGTGTCCTCACTTGCCTCTCCAACACTTCAGTCGGGAAGCGGCTGGGCACGTTTCCAGCTCATGATCAAGTACACACAGTTGCTCTCAAGAGTTGCAATGCAGAGTCCTGGAGGTCCACGTATCGCACAGCACTCGTCTGAGGACCATTCATTTCCAATACAATACGTCTATTATGCTGCTCTATGAATATCCTCCCCAAATATATGTTTAACGCTGCCCAGTTACAGAAGACAAACACTTGTTTTGTTAGAGATCCCATGGTAAATTGAAAACCAACACATCAAATTTCTACAGTATGTTAGTTATAACAGAGTAGAGCAAGTTACAAATTATCCAAGCCTTTATGCAACAAAACACTTGTGAAAGGCAGCGCAACACTATTTTAGGAAGTCACAAAGCCCGGGACAAACTAAAGCTTATGTTTTCCAATAGATCCATATACCATGTTCTGCATCTTGAGTTATTAGAACTACAATGCAGATGATCAAGGTCAAAACAACCAGTGCAAGGGAAACAATATTTAGTTAAAACAGGGGTGCACATCACGCACCTTTGCCACCCACAGATCTGGGAGCCCTTTACAGAAGTAATTGGGAAGATGGCATTTCTCAGCAACGATGCTGCATGGGTAAAAGCACAGCCCTTCAGCATATAAAGTCCAAGCACTAAAAACCTGCTTGTTTTACTACGCTGACCCTTCAGAATTGAAATTAGCAGGATGTGATAAATGGGCAATTACTGCTTTTTAAGCAACAGCGGCTGAAAGTGCTTTTACCTGACTAGCAGGCTGCGGTCTTTGGTTGCAGTGATGCTGCAGCACGTAACTGCTGGAGGCCCAGGCTAGATTTTATAATTTTTTTTAACATAATCACAAATCAAATGGAATGAGTTGGTGTCACTTATTTCCCATACCAAATTCCCAAATGGACACTTTCAAACAAACAAAGAAGAAAACAAACAATAATTCAGCTCAGTTTGTCTAAAATGCGGCTGCACACTGCTCGCTGCGGAAGTCTTCCAGCGGTTGGAACAGCTGCTTCACTGCTGCCTGGCAGCGCGTTTCAAACTGTTCCTCTCAGAACAGGCAACTTACGGTTTGCTCCTCAGCTAGTTTCAACTTCTAATATTCTAGATACCAAAGAAAATCATGTTTACCTCTCCCAGTTGTGAGATAACCCTGCTGAGCAGGACATGCTCCATCCACAAGCGCTCCCAGGGGACCAACCACCATCCTGCAAAGCCTGTCGGATACAGTCATGCCTCCTGCCCTCACGCACACCTCCCGAGGACACAGCACCCAGAAGGGACCAGGAAAAACAACCGCTTCTCTTGTGGTTTTCTTTATGGCTTCCTGCACTGGGAAGTATTTTGATTGTGATCATAATGTGCTTAATTCAAACTCAAGAAGCAGCCCAGATGCTTAAAAATAAGCTGGTGCCGAAGAGTGTTGATGCATTAGCATGTTTTGCATAATTCATTTCATCATGTTGTGAAGAGCTCTCCAGTTCCCGCTTCATGCAAGGTCATGATGGCAGCATTTGCATGTGCTCCTCCATGGCTCCTTCCGAGCAGCCGGGCATCAGCCTTCCCTGCCCAACCGAATCAAGCTGAGAAGGAGGTCTGCAAGCCAGGCTGCAGGGCTGCTGCTGCTACTGCCAGCCCTGTTCCACCATCTCTCCTGGAAAGCCACCCTTGAAAACTACAAGCAGGACAAAGATCTTAGCATTTTTTAAACAATTCTAAATTTGCAGTTCCTGTTATCTAAGAACACTATGTGGTAGTACCCTGTTAGCACCTTGATTTAAAAGGAGCTCAAAAAGTTGACAACACCCTTTCACACGAAGCTTCGGACTTGTGCCTAACCAGATGTGCTCGCCGACATCTGCCACACACATCCCCTCACACGCCAGAGCACACCAGCGAGCCATGGTGAAAACGGCACTAAGCTCCACTGAGGTCGTCACTCGAGTCCTGACAACAACTTGTGCAGCAGAATTTGCACCAAAACCCAGGACACCGATTTAACTTCCCCATGCTACAAGTCATCACTGGGCAGTGCTGATGTGGGACCATTTCATCTGGATGTCAGTGGCGATGGTGCCACTTGAGGACAAACCCTTCCCCAGGACCCTTCCCCGGCCACTTCTCGCTCAGGAAGTTGCTGCCCAAAAGCAAGTGTCACACGCTGCAGGAAGACCAGTAGTTGGGTCAGCAAAGAAAAGCAAAAGCAAAACTGCAATGAATCACAGGGATTTTCCACTTCTAAAAATGAACAGTAGGCTGTATTCATTCTCACTTCTCTGTTACCAAGTTGGAAGAAGAACAGCTACAACACTGAAAAACGAGCAGAAATGCTGAAAGCTCAAGATTAAAAATTTATTTGGGGGTAAAGGCAGGAACTGGCACTAGGTTTGCCTTTGGTAACATCCCAGAGACCAAACAAAAGATCAGAAAGTGAATGTCAAAGCTTGGCTTGACTTTAGGATGTATTCCAAGCAACAAATAATGAGGGGAAAACCCAGCTATTCCTGTAGGGTCTTTCACTCCCTTAGCTCAGAACTGACAGACCAAGATGACAGATTTAAAACACCTTTTCCAACAAACTAGGAAAAAAAAACATCTTGTGTTCAGCAGATGCCAGGCTCAAAATGACAACGAAAGACTGCCTGGGCCCTGTTAAAAAGAGAGGCGGTGCTGATCCACGACAAAACAGCAGACCAGTCCCTTTTGCAACTGTAAGGAGCACCCAGCACCCAAAACCCCACCTGAGACAAATACTCCCCTTCTGAAGTAGCCATACAAGCACAGAACATGGGTTGATAATTAGCATGCGTACCTTGAGATAGCTGCTTTATTTCAAAAAAGATTTGGACTCTTTAAAAAGTTGCCTGAATAATTTACAATCTTTGTCAAATGATGCAAAAATACAATAAAAATAGCAAGTACCACCATGTACTTTCAAACAAACGCATGGGGGAAATCAAATGGTTTTGATTCCTTTCATGTTTCTGCTGAGTTTTGCTACTGGGGGTGTGTGTAAAAAAGAAAAGGTTTCTGTAGACTTTAGCACCTTTTCACACAGCACGAGAAGCTAAAGCAATTTTTTCTTTTTTCAATTCAAGATTAAAGGCAGACTCCAGTGGCTCTAAGTCATTCAATCATCAATAAAAAACAACTCAACAGCTAGTGTTTTATTTAAGATCACCTTGTAAACTTTGAATTCCATTTTGCACCTCTCTCAGATTCTTTCCCTAGCATCACCCACTACACCCAGTACCACAGAAAAGACCATCTAACACCTCGGGGCCAAGCTCTGCGTGACCTTGATTGTGAAGACAAAACCACACCTTTATCTTGCACACAAGGTTAAGGAAGTTGTTAAGAGATGCTTAATAAAGCTTCAGGGCACTGGAGGAAAGATGATGGTGCAGGTTAAGGGTAAGGGCAGGGGGTCTGCTAGCTCATGCTCGGCTGGAGGAACGTAGTGCCCACAGGAGCATCTCCCTGTGAGCCCAAGGGTCGCTGCAGACAAGCCAACAGTCTCAGGACACTGGCACAGCCATGGCAAGGACCTTACCCCACCAGGAGCTAACCCCACCAGCACTGCGCAGAGGCCCGGCCCCTCCCCAGAAGAAACATGGGAGGTGGGCCACCATGTGCGGTGGCTGCGGGGTCCTCCCCGAGCCCAGCACTGCACAGGAGCTGCGGGTGGGAAGCAGGGTCTGTACGGCAAAAAAACACTGCCCACACCTAAAGTGGAAAAAAAACGAAACAAAACAACGATCCTGCCAGGCTCATGGATGTGTACATTTCTCACCCCGCTGTGTTTTCCACCTTAAGAAGTTGATTGACCTGTTGTTATTCACCTTAGACAAAAGCAGGGAGTAATTTGGAAGGAAACATGACACGATGATGGGTTTATACAGCACACAGCACAAAGCAGATTAGGAAACCTCTCTGCCATCATTACCTTAACTGGGTTTGCACATTCAGGCTTTCACACCCACCCAAGGCGCCCGGCCGAGCACCCCCCGCAGCACCCCTTTCCCAGGACAGCCCCGCCGGGACAGGCAGAGGCGAGGCGCAGGTTCAGCCCCACTGGGGGCAAACAGCTAGCCCTGTCACCTGGGTCTTGTGACAAAAAGCCCACCACTTTCTCTCAGGCTATTCAGAGCTTATGAACAAGTGACACACACGGTTTGACAGAATGGGTTCATACCTCCATCATTATCGCCCAATAAATTAAGGGGATTATTTTGTATGGAAAAATGGTACACAGAAAAATACATGTACCTACATCAGCTTAGCCATTTTTTAAGTCTTCCAGGTTTGCAGGATCTGAAATTAATTTTAGGAACGTGACTAACTAGCTCCTAGCTAAATATCCACCACAGTACCCTTGTATTCCACTCACAAAAAAAAAAAAAAAAAAAAAAATCAGTTTTACAAAAATACTCTTCTGTAACATCTAGATGGAAAAACTTACAAATGCCATCTACTGATGTACAAGGCAACTTGATGGATGTGTCACCACCAAGTACTACTTCACTCCATAAATTTAACCTGTCAGAAATATATATATTTAACAGCATGATTTATTAGATTGTTTCTTCAAGCAAAAGGTGTCATTGCTTGAATCATTTAAACAAGACCTCAAGGAAAGAGCCCAGTGGCAGAACCATGTCAGAGATGAGGCCTGAAGAACACACAGAAGGACTTTTCAGTATCTGAATTTTTGAAATCTCCTTTCCCTGAGGTGGTTCCTAAATCTAATCTAGTGTCTCTCAGCTTCCACAGTACTGCTTTCTATTTCCACAAAACCAACACAAGTCATGCCTATCGGGAGCACAGGGTCTCAACTGAAATTAGACCCAAGAGAGTTCTGTTAAATTTAGGAATTACAACCAGGACCCCAGTGCCCCACCAAAGTGAGGGAACGAATACTACCTCGCAGGTAACTCCTGCAACCACATCAAGCTCTTTAATCTGCAGACTCTAAACCATATATATTATAAAAAAATGCATAATATATTTGATAGATGACCAGGAAGAGGAATGGAAAACAGCTGGGAAACGTTAGAGAGTTTTCACACTGAGCTTTCAAATTCTTTAGCAATAGACACTAAAAGTCCCTTGACTGGTATGGAAAATGATGCTTGGACAAAATCCACTGTGAAGAAGGATATTCTATCGGAACGAAGAAGTTCCTGTTAGCAAAGCCTTGGGTTCATTCAACAGAAGCAGAGCTGATGCCCTGCCTCCAGGCAGGTACTACCACGTTAAACTGAGGATGGAGCACAGCAGGGCCAGGAGTGGGATGGCAGAAAGACCTCCTCCTTCCACACTCCCCTCACCCTTCAGACCCTTCCCTCCATCCTACAGGACCGGGCACAGAAGACTCCTTTGTAAAATGAAACACCACTTGGTGGGGGTAAGAGGATATTTCCTGTTAACCTCACCGCAGATTTGTAATCCAGCAGTCAAATTATGTCAATCACAGCTCATTAGGCAACAATTTACCCTGCCAACTCTGTCCTGGCTGCTTCCTACAAACCACGTGTCATTTGCAAACGTGCAACCCCGTTACCAGTTCAGAGAAAGACCACCCTGCTGCAGGCGCTGGACGCCTGGCTTTTACCACCACACCTCCAAACGCACAGCTCGCTGCACTGGATGGCGGTGCCATAATGTCTACAGACCCATTCGGGGCACTTGGTTTGTGACTGCACTTGCACACGCTGAACAATGGTTTCCTATGCAATAACATAGGGTTTGTTACCAGAATTCATAATTCACGCACACTTGTCCCATGTGTCCATACGATAAAGCCAGGGAAAAAATCCAACACAGCTGAGGAGGAAAAGTGAGCATGCTGGGGAAAGGACAACGGTGGGAGGTTCCTGCAGACAGGCAACCGAGCCGAGGGGCTGTGCCAGGGCTGGCAAGCTCCGAGTCAGCGCAAGAGCTGGAATCTACCTCTTGGTATATCCAGCACCCGCCACCAGCAAACTGGGAGCTCGGTGGCAGTAACACACCACCACCTCCCTGAACTTTACACTCTTGCATAAACTTGAAACCAAGGGAATTATTTCCCACGTCCTACCAAAAGGGGAGGACTCACATCAGTTTGAGAGGATGAAAAAAAAATGTTTAGCTTGCAGACAGAAACCTGGATCTCCCTTGGGTTATCCTCCACCTTTTTCTCCTCAAAGACTATCCCATCAAATATGATGCCTTCCTGAAACAAACAGACCCCAGCCCTCGCTAGCAGAGACGCATATGAATCTCAATACAACAAACAAGCCAGAGAAGCACATTTACTACAGCAATCCCAAAACCAGCACCAGAAGACACAGACCCACTAGGAAAATCCTCTCATGTTATTTGCCCAGCAGACCAAGAGGTGTGACACAGACAGACCCAGCATTGCTGTCCTTCACCTCAGTCAGGCACTGCCACAGGCAAGCTCAGCGCATCCTCAGTAATGCCAATGGCACAGTTACAGACTGGAGGAGCCTATTAGTTACACTGGAGAGCTTAACCAAAAAAGCATGACCTGGAGCACTTCCCATCATCTCCTGCAATTTATGCACCTCAGACCTCAAAGAGCGAGGCTAACCAAGGAGGCAGCAAGGTGACTCTATGTTTGGAGTGGACAAAGTACTTCACCAGAGACCTTCCTCAAGACTACATCTGCTAACAACCCAGCAAATGAGAGCTAGCACACATGCGCATCTCCTCCAGGCGCACCGCTGCTCATCCATCTCCTTGCTGAAGGGACCACAAAGATCTTGTGGAAGGTCAGGAGACTACATGTGAAGTGGAAAAAATAAAACAAGGCAATGTCATGGCACTTGTGGAAAAAAAACGTGGGCAACCTGTGCTCTCCTCACGGACGTGCACTTGTTTTAGAGGGCTATGGCTCACTGTGCTGGTTCTGTACAAGGTGAGAAGAAAAAAATACTTTTGTGAGGCTGCACAGGAGGAACGTTTCCCACACAGCCCCACTCTTTACATACAGAAACAGAAATGAACCGCTTGGCATGATGACCGTATATCCCCACACACAGCTGCAACTCAAGCAAGCTGCATGTTCATCAACACCAAAAACAGTCTTGGAAACTTCATTAGTGATATGAAGATTGCTGTTGTCAACAAAGCCCCTCGGGACCTCACCAGGGCTCTCAGACTGTGTGAGCAATGCTTGTGCCAGGCTAATTTCTTAAGACAGCATGCAAAGAAGGTGAGATTTAGTCCTTTAACCTTCAGCATCTCCTCCTTCATATGCCCATCTCCTGACTAATCCTCTCTCCCTACAGAAAACATTCCTCATCTTTTTTTTCCCCAGCCACCATTCCTTTCTCATTAATCCCTGCTGTTCTACTGCCTACCCCGTTCTGGGGTCTGACCAGTGGCACAGTCATCTTCCCCTCAGAGCCACAGAGAAAACAAAGTAATAACAGCCTAGGAGTTTATTCTGTCATAAACCGGCCAGATATTTCCTGGAAGCTGCAGCAAACACCAGCCATCCCCGGCTGGCTTGGAGAACAGGCTGAAGGCAATTTTGGGCTGTTCCGGGCCCCATCTTACAGCTCCTCCCAATGGGAGCGGACCATCCGGCACCCTCTCCTCCCTCCAGCAAAGCTACAGCACTCGTCCTCTGACCCTTAATTTAAGTCCATCTTCTAAAAACTGATGCCACCTCCTCCTTTCAAGCACCTCAAGAAACTACAGGCACAGCCCTGTTATCTCCCATATTTACACTATACGCACCTAACTCGCTCTCCTTTCCCAAAGTGACATCCCTTCCTTGTACTGATCCAATCAATCAGTCCTAACACAAAACCACTGATTTTCTCCCACCGACCACGCGCACACATTAAGCCAGGCACCCTTCTGGTAGGTTAGGATGAATCACCACTCGATTCCGAGCCACGCGCTGCGTGCGGGGATATCTCCCAGCTGTAGAGAGACCACGGGTTTCCCCGACGAGAGCAATGTGCGATCGGGCTTTTTCCATTCTGCCTAATCATCGTAACATCGCACTTGTCATTTGGCTCGTCAGTGGGGGTTCCTGACTGAATAGGCTTATTCTTTTCTTAGACATGATAATCTAATTGGGTCTAACCAGAAATAATCCCCAACACACACCAGTTTGCGAATCCTCGCTCAGCACCAAGAGTATTTCAGATACTGGGGGGGCTGCGCTAGTATCCGATCGGGAATTACTCTGGCAGCAGCGGCTGGCCTCGCGGCTCTCACACGGCACGGCAGGCACCGCAGGCATGGCACGCACATGGGGCTCACGCCTGCTCCCCCCTGAGCCCCTGGTTTTCACATAAACGTTGCTCAGAAGTCAGAGGGAGCCGGAAGAACGGAGGGGTCGCGATGCCCGGCGCGCACTCCGCGGCCACCCGAGGGAAGCAGGCTGTCTGCCCCAGCGCTGCCCTTCCCTGGGAAGTCCTCCCGGGAAGGCGATCCCAAGCACGGAGCGCTCCTCAGGTGAGGGGACGGGAGCGAGACACCAACCGGAGCCCGGCCCCGGGCCCAGCCCAGCGCACCCGCCGCCCGGGGCCCGGGGGGCGCCGCCTCACAGCCGGCCGGGGGGCGCCAGCCCGGGCTCCTGGGAGCCGCCAGGCCGAGGCCGGGCCGCCGCAGGGCTCCCGCCGCCAGCTTCTCGCCACCGGCGGCTCCTCGCAGGTTCGCCCGCCAGGAGGGGCAGCCCCGCGGCGGGGGAGACCCGCCCGGGCTCGGGCGAAAGCGGCTCTTCGGGGGATCCCGAGACAAAGAGCCGCAGCCGGCGCACACGCCTGCCCGCGCTCCGCTCCCCGCGCTCCGCCGCCCCGTCCCGCCACCCCGGCCGGGCCGCGAGGTGCGGGCGGCACCGCCCCGCCGAGCCCACCTGTGCCGCCGGCCCGGCCCGGCCCCGCCGAGGGGGAGCGCGGCGGGGCAGCTCCCTCCCGCGCTCCCAACTTTTCCGCGGCCGCCGCCGCCCCGCACGCCCCCGGCCGGGCGCGGGGCCCCGCAGCTCCCCCGGCCCCTTGGCGCAGGCCGGCGGGCAGAACGCGGCGCCCCCTCCCCGGCGGCCCGACCCGCTCCCCACAGACAATGGGGCCGGCACTCACCAGGA
The DNA here is from genome assembly GCF_023634085.1 of Falco cherrug. NCBI lineage: Eukaryota > Metazoa > Chordata > Aves > Falconiformes > Falconidae > Falco > Falco cherrug. The sequence goes on along the minus strand of NC_073704.1, from coordinate 41,922,782 downwards.
CGACGGCGAAGCGCTCCTCCAGCTCGCCGGGCTCGGGCATGGGCAGCTTGAGGGGCACGCTGTGTGCCCTGAACTCCGTCTGCTGCGAGTCCACGCTCCCCGCGTTGCCCATGGCGGCGGCGGCAGCGGCGGCGGCGGCCCCTCCGCGCTGCCTCCGCGCTCCGCGCCAGGCGGGCTCCGCGCCCCGCGGTCGCCCTCTAGCACCGACGGCGGAACGCCGCGCCGCCGCCCGTCATGGCTCGCCGCCCTCCCCCCGGGGCGGGCTCGCTCCGGCTCCAGCTCCGGCTCCGGCTGCGGCTCGGCGGCGGCTCCCCCGCATGCCGCCCCGCCGCCCGCACAAAGCCCCGCTCCGCCCCCGGCCCGAGGCGCGCTGGGACTCGTAGTCCCGCCGCCGCCCGGGGCAGGGAGGGCCGGGGCCGGTCGCCGACCCGCGGGGGCGGGGGCGACCCCCCTCGGCGTCCATTTTACCTCAGCGGGCGGCGCCGGCCCCCGCGGCCTGCCCCGGGCCCCCGCCTCCCCCCGCGGGAGCAGCCCGGCCCGGCGTGCGGTGGGGCGCAGGGCCCGGCGCTCCGGCCGCCTCGGGCGGTGGCCGCAGCCTGTCCGGGACCCTCCGCGGGTCGGGGCCCGGCGCCTTCGAGCCCGCGGGGGCGCCTCCGGCCCCGCTGAGAGGTCCGGGGGGCGTCGCCTGCCACCGGGCTGCACCCGCTGAGGTGGGGGCAGCGGGCCGATAAATGGCCGTGGGTGCGGGGTGACACCACCCGAACGGATCCACAGGCGAGGCCTTGCCGTAATCAGGGAGCATCCTTCTCCCGAGTGCCTCAAAGCTGCCTGCTCTTCAGGTGTTATTTTCCACTTTTGATCATTCCCTGCAAGTCTTCTCCAGCGCTGCCTTCCGGCATCGTGGTGGCCAAACCAGACCCTGGCCGTGCTTTCCCCTGGGCCACTGTGCAGGGACGGTGTTGGATACCCCAGCCCCAGCAGCGTGGTGCCTCGGCACCTCCTCCAGATCGTGGGCAATTCCCTCGGCTCCAGAAGGTATTGACCCATTTGGTGGCTGGGCTGTATTATGCTTACATCTCTTTTTATTCTGCAGCCCAAGAGCCCTGCTGATCCATATCCCACTGTCTTATTTTAACATTCGATTATCCTTCCAGGAAAGAAGGAGTTCCACTCAGCTATCACCTTTGCGACAACACTCCTGCTGCCATTTCTCCTCCTGGTCATCACTGCCTTCACTCCATCCTTGCTTTGGCACCCCAGCGCAGGGCTGTGCACACACCGCTCTGGGGCTCCATGTTGTGCCAGCTCACCATTACAGATAAAATTGCAAACATCATTAAAGGCTTTCAGTGATTATCTGTGAAGTTCTGCCTTTTGCTGCCAGCTAGTTCAAGAAATTCAGTAAATCTCTTGAATCAAGCTACACGACAATTTGTTGATGCTGTTACCTGGCAGCCCACGGTAAATGTACCGGTGTGCCCTGCGATGGGACTTGGCCACATCCATACCTATCTGCTGGGATGTGGGAGTATTTCTGGCTTAGCCTGGTAGGACATGGTAACTGTCCACATGGAGATTAATTTGGGGGGGTGGGGAGCAATAGGCATTGTTGTTTAGAAAATGAGCATGTCTTAATTTACGTTATGTAGGATGAGAGTTGCGCTAGAGGCATGGCTTCCGAAGCTGCCACAAAAGCAATGCGTGGGGAGTCATGTGCTGTGACATACACAATCCTGCTGTCAAAACCCAGTGTCTAAGTGACAGTAAGCTTTTCTCTGTGTGTGCTCTAAACCCGCTACTAATTGAATGTTCTCATTCTAATCTTAAAAAGACATCATATATTCAGGACTGGGATGGTGAGCGACACGCCCTGTCCTGGCTTACACCCCCACACCAGAGCACCTTGCCCACAGAACATCAGCCAGTGCAGGACTTGGTCTGGGAGCCTGAGCAATGCTGAAAGTGAGGATTCTGCTCCATGGGCGCCGGGGAGGGTGTTACCCGAGAGGCAGGTCAGAATTTCGTACAACTGCCTCATTAAAAGCCTAAAATTTTTGCAGTATCCTTAACAAAGTTTTAAAACCTTAGACAGTTCTTTGGGTGTTAATAACAATGTTATTGTCGATAGTGAAAGGAATAGTAAGAGATACTTTGCCTGATGTCTTTTATCTAAGACTATCACAATTCTTTGAAAGATTAATTAGTTAATTAAGCTTCACAACACTGCTGTGAGATAAGAGAGCATTAGACTATCACAGATAACAGATGAGGGTCAGGGTACAGGATGCTGAAGACAGTCTCTGCCCAAGGATCCTTCACTCTCCCGGCAGCAGATTGCCAGCTGTGCTGGGTGCTGACCAGTCCCAGGCTCATGTCCCAGAGCAGGACCTCACAGACACCCCAGAGGGGTCCCAGGTGCCTGAAGCTGAGCACTGCAAATCAGAAATGAACCCTCAGCTCCCTTTCAAACCCAGCAGAAAACACGGTGCTTCAGCATCCCGGATACAGCAGTTGTGTGGTGTAGGAAAGTGTTACTTTTGCCTTATATTGCATACGGGAAAGTGAATATGACACAGTTTTGCACATAAGCCTGAGTGTTGCTGTTAATTACCTACAACAACAAACTTGTGCCAGTATCAGGAGTCCCAGTGTTTTCCCAGTCGATAACTCCCACCATGGAAGCACTCAAGAGCCTTAGTTTTCTGAATCAGGGGGAAATCATCTTAACATTTTTAAAATCCCTCTGGACAAAAGGAGACATTTGGGGACTGGGAGCCGCTGCTAGCCACGCATACCTGGGAAAGCTTAGGATAATTGCAGGGCAAACTGGATTCTTTGGCTTACATTTAGGCAAGAAGCCAAAGGCAGCTCTAAATCGTGCTATAAGTTTAAAACCAGACTTCCAAAATTTGTAATGAAACTAACCATCCATGCGTAGGGTGACTGTTTAACATCAGTGCAGTAAGTGCAAAGCAAAGGAATTCTTTTGGGAGAACAAGACAATTTTTGAGTAATTTGTTGTAGTCTGTAACTGGGATGTCGACATTTGCAAATGTCAAAATCAGCGTGGCAGCATTGCTAAATAAAAAAGCTGCTTAGCTGGCTCACACTTAAATTAAAGAAATTACTCCAGGATAAAAATTAATAAACAAGACCTTCATTTTTACATGTGTTTATTTAAACTAAATAACCAGCTACACAATGCGTAATTTACGAAGCTGATCCCAGGCACCTGGGCGATTCACAATGGGTGATGCCACCAGGGAAGGCATTGTCTGCACCGGGGTTAATGGCCATGCCAGCCTGGCAAGGGCTCTGTGCCTGGTCATGTGTGGAATGTCACTGGAGAATGAGACACATACTTCCCAGCCCTCACTGAAGCTAAGTGGTACTGCCGTTTGTCACCAAAATCTCTACCTTAAAACAAAGCTGGAAGTTTGGGGCCGAGACTTTCTTAAATTCCCCCGAACCATTGTCTACTTAGCTATCCATGGAAGAAACTTGGAAGGGAAAGGAAGAGTGGTTTATGAAACCTCATTTCCCCCCAGTGCTCAGCATTTCCAGATAGACCCTGAGCTGACATTTCAGTGAAGTTCCAGGTGATCTGATAGAATGCTCTCAAAGCTGGCGGGTCAGCAGCAGGCTTTCATAACTAGCTAGACCCTAGCTCAGCAGTGGAAAGGTAGTATTCATTCATGATAAAGATGTAGCGCAGCCATAAACTCCATTGTGAGAGCTGAGCAGCGTACACTTAAGAAGAGATTATTGATTGCAGCACATGAACAGCTGACCTTGACTAGAAGACTACAGAGGATTTTTTTCTGTAATAAATGAAAAAAAGAAAAAAAGAAAGGCTGCTTTCTGAGAACAGTCTTCTCAAAGAAAATCAGCTTCTGCAGGGATTTCCTGATGATGGGAAATAAAGACTTGATAGTCTTTATCCTCATGCACATCCACTGTTAAAGAAGAGGCAGTTTCACTTCGTTTCATCATGTTTTACCCAGTACAACGTATCTGCTATCTGCTCCAGTGCCTGTTAGTCTTTTATTTATAGCAATTTCCTACAAATACAAGAAACATGCCTTATCTAGCCTCAACAGATTGTGGATATAAGTTGCAAAATAATGGTCAGGCCTGTTGGCATTAGTGTTACTGTAAGTTATCTTAGAACAGCATGTATTTTGTTTGAGAATTAAATACAAATCTAAAAACCACCTGGAACCTGAAAAGTTTGCCATCATTCTGAAGGACCTTACCAATTGCCATATCGACATCTTTTCTGCAGCCACCTGTACATCAGCACATAAAGCCTTGTCAGCTTTGATCCTGCTTTCTACCACACAGGTGGGCATGGCCACCTGCCTCCTCTCGCTTTTCACGCCTGTGTCCACATCCTCATTGCACAATTGCTGTTTCTGCATCTTGTGCTGAGATCTGAGCTTGTGATAACAGATGGAAATGCTCAGTCCAGGTACATTGAGTTATTAGGTTCATATCTTATTAGCCCTCTGATTTTTCTCTGTCTGCTAGAAATTAAATTGTTAACTTGGAATCTGATTTACTTGCAGCAGTTATGCTCTGGTTTAACTGTGCTGATGTCCTCGGCCTTACTTCCAACACTTGTTTGTGCAGATCAGATGCAGCTTCATCAAAGCAAACTGTGAGGTCAACAGCAATGAGATCAGCCCCAGTTTCTGCTCAGGACCACTCCTCTACCAGCAGCAAGCACTAAATATCATGCCTGGATCTCCTGCCAGAGGGTGCATAGGGTTACGCCCGCTCAATCCAAGACCGATCGATCCTTTCAGTCTTGTTGCTCCTTTCTGAGGTGTGGGGACGCCTCCCAGCCCGTGGTACTGGACTGACGGGCCTGAGGCCAGGCTGTGTGCGAGCCCAGCACTGAGCATGCAATGGCACACAGCAACACGCAAGAGGGTTAAGTGCAACCCCGACAGTACCTACGTACGCTTTTTCTCAGCTTTGAGGAGAAGTAACACATGGAAATATTTAGCACAGCAGTTTTGCACCTTTCTTCTGACTTTTGAGTTGTTCCTTAAAATTATATAGGCTTAATTGGTAAGCGAGGGCCGTGTGTGCGAGGGCAGCGTGGCACCAGGAGCGCGGGTCAGGGCTCAGCAATGAGAGCGCTCGCTAGTCCGGGGAGTGTGATTTTCAGAGGAAGCTGAGCAGATATGTTTAGCAGAAAAGCTGCAGTAATGCCAAACAGCCCCGTTTCTGCCACTGCTGGTTTACTGACCTAGATTTCTAAGAGGTGAAGTAAGGCCCCCAAACTCATTTGCCGTTTCGGTGGGGCCCACAGCTGGTTTCTGTCCATAACTAGGCTGAGGGCAGAGCTGCGGAGTCATCCGTCCCACCTGGTAGACTCAAGGGTAGGGCTTGGACCACAGGTGTCAACTGATGGCTTCAGGCCTGATGCTGTCCTTAAGCACTCACACCTGGTCCTGGTCCCAGCTGCTGCCATCTGTTAAAACCAGTGGTCAGCCAGTGGCAGGGTGGTCTTTTGGGTTTTTTTTCTTCTTTCTTTCTTTTTCTTTCTTCCTTCTTCCCTCCTCCTTTTCCCTTTTCTCCCCTGTGTGAGGGAAGGGGCAAGCAGCCTGTGACCCCTTCCCTCTCCTGTGGAGGGAAGCCTCATAGGAAAAGCATGTGCAGGATCACAAGACAGCGATGAAGGGCTGATTTTTGCAGCAGCTCTTTCTTGAGTCCTGTCTCACAGCACCTTCCCCCTTTGCAAACACCCGGTGGCTGCAGAGGCTGAGAGCTGCATTTGAGGGTCTTGCACACAGACCCAGGTGCCCTCGGTGGTGAACCTTGGGGAAGGATGCGCACAGGACCCCCACCTTCCCCTGTCTATAGTCCGGCACAGAGCAGCAGCTCTCTGTCCCAGGTCAGCACTGGAATGGCTCCTGGAAAAACACCTCCAGCAAGCCCGGCTCCCTCAGCCTCCAAGCAAGCAGCCCAGGAGGGTGCTGCAGGCCACTCTGCTCCCCCGGCTGGATCATGACCCCGGGGCAGTGCAGGAGCCTGATCATTTTTAAAGGTGAGGCCATGCTGTTTCAGCAAAACTGGGATTGTTCTTCTCAGCTGAGTGCAAACCTGCCTGGCTCTATGAACAAACCTGCTGAGGACCCAGTCCAATTTATTTTCAGCAAAGCTCAGATGATTCTTCTTCTCTGGACAGCTAGTCTGGATGATTTGCTACTGTTTGGAGAAAAAATCGGTTACAGAAAATGGCATGAGCATTTGTTCTGTGGGATGGAGTACAGAGCGTGTCTGCTTTTAAAACACATCCCCAAGAGAGGCACTTGCAAACACAGGGTGCTTGCTCATCTGTTACACTTCTTCAAGAAATTAATGCAATTTAAGGCTGAATTTTCCTGCGCACTGAAAACCATGTATCTGTGTACATCAGAGAAGGTCCCAGGATGTGCTGTGACTGGGAGATGCTCAGACAGCACCCATGAGGTTTGCTGCTGGGCTGGGCTGCCTGATGGAGGGGGTGAGCTGTTGAGGGGGGGCCTGGATGCTGGCCGGGGGCTCACAGCCTGCAAACCCACTCACATTAAAGCCCATGGCAAGCCAACCCAGCTGAGTTAAGGAGACAGGGGGTCTGCCGAGCACGAGGAGCCCAGCTGGCACACAACCCACACACCCTGCCTCCTCCATCTCCTCGCCCCCCACCTCCTCCCAACATGCTGTAAATAATGAGTGTCGCACTTTAAAGCGGGGTGCGAAGGCTGGGGTGCAGACTCCCCCAGGCAGAGCACGGGCCCGCGAAGGCGTGCACCCAGGGCTGGGGGGCTCCCGGCATGCCTCGGCGCCCCGGCCAGCATCGGGAGCCCCCACTTGCAGCACGTGCCCACCCAGGCCGGGCTGGGGGAAGAGCCTGTGATGGTGATGCTCCAGAGCAAGGCGAGGGATCTCAGCGTTCGGTCTGATGCCATCTCGCTCACGAGAAAATGTAAGACAAGTGTTATTTTCTGGGATGATGCACCCTGGCCGGGAGCTCATTCATGATTTATTGGCAGGAAGGCAAGCAGACAAAACACAACTTCTGAATTCCCAGAAAGGCAAAGATTTGTAAATACTAATGAAACTGAGATAATGGAGCAGAAAATAATGGGAGGGAATGAGTCAATATTTAATAAAGCTTATATCTGAGTGTAAAGCAGCACTTTCCGAACTCGGAGGCAGAGGCCAGACTCGATGTGTATGTGTGCCTGTCTCAGCTTTAAACTGGCTGTCAAAACCATAGCTAGGACAGGAGGATCAGAATAATTTTTTAAGACGGGGGCATTTTCTAACATTCGTGGACTGTCGTTATTAACTGCAAAAAGATTTGTCTCTCTCTTTTTCTTTCCCCCCCCTGCCCCAGAGCAGTTATCGGTGTGTGGAACAGTGGGGCTGTAGCTCAGTCGGTTCCTCAGCCCTCAGCTGGCTCGTCGCTCCCAACGACAGCCATAGGACAATGCCGGCCATTGTACCCGCGCAGGAGAAAACCTCGGTGTGCTGCCATGCAGGCTTTGGACACAAATGCTGCACAAGTTTCCTTTGTTTTTCCACCAAAAGCTCTTGACAAAGAACTCCTGAGGGTGGTTAGGCAAGAGGAATAAAATTAATTTAATTTTTTCAGCTGATAGAAGCTGTTTAGAGGCCTTAAATGGGTTTCAGAACTCATGAGAAAAATACGGATTTCAATTTACAGGACTGATTAATAACATTTGTCTTCCAGCAAGGCAGGGGGAGGGGGAGGATTTGCAAGAGCTGGAGTTGTGCAGTCACTGGAAACACCTTTTCCAGACCTTGTGTTTTAAAGCACATTTTCTAACCTCACCAGCTCTCTCTTCATCGACGTCTCCCTGCAGCTGAAGCTCCCAGCAGCACTGAGCTGCCCTCGCCAGCCCCCACCTCAGCTCCCTCCTCCCCATGTAGTCGGGGCACCCGGGGGGCTCCACGGACACAAGGGCAATGTTGTCCGAGCGGCACCGTGACCCTCTTTTTGCTTTGGTTTTAAATTTAGGGATCCTTCTGCGTTCCCCAAGTGAAAGAGGTGCCTGCCTCCGTGGCCACAGTCCCCGACAGCTGGAGGACAGTGTGGGGGGTGAGCTCTGGTTTCCGCTGCTCGCTCTAACCAGGCCACCACGTGGAGATGGGGTACGGGGGGTCTGAATGTAGCTGTGTCCTGTGAGGTCCCACCTGGTCCCACAGTGCGTGGAGGGTCATTAGGAGGATAACTGGCATCAGAGGCTTCACAGGTCTGATTTGCACTAAACTGGCGTGACTGTCTTTGCCTCTAAGGGCCTGTTTGTACCGTGGATACTGGTTTGAGATTGATCAGCCTCAGCTGATAGTTCTTCGGGGGAGCAACAAGCACTGCCAGGCGAGCTCAGGTACACAGATGTGGAGTTGCTCAGCTGCCCGGTGAGCTTGCTGGGAGCTGGACACTTGGACACGTTCTTGCTTGGCTCCTGACCCGTGGCTGGCAGGCAGGCAGGGGCACGACAGACTGGGATGTGGGCAGGTCCGTTTCCCTCCAGGTCCCACAGTGCCAGGTTTTGTTCCGACGTGAAATTAAACAAAAGGTCACCAAGGCAGGTCTTCCCGGAGAACAAAAATTTCCCCTTTCCAGCCAACTCTAAACATCTCCATTTCTGTTACAAGACAAGGATAACAGGAGTTCACACTGAATTATTTACCGCCTCAGCGAAACAGGGGACTGAAGGCAGACAGGCTCGCTTTGGCTGATCCCAGACATGAGTGAAATGATGTTAGATGCAGGGAGCGTGAAGAAGACTTGCTGCATCTTTAATAGCTTTTTTAAGAAATCAGCTGTGAGGGTTTGGAGATACTAGCTGACAGACTTTCCAAAGCCCCACCGCTTTCTGGCACATTGTACAGCTACGTCTGATGGTTACAGCTGTGCAGCTGTGGTAGCACTGCCAGGGGTACCAGCATAGCCTTGGAAAGGTGCATCCCAAATCCTCCTGCATCTGGAGAAATGCTTGCCATGTCAGTTGGCCGGGGTTCAGGGACAGCCTCAGGGCATCCCCTACCTCAGGGCCCTTCTCTGTGCATGTGGCTGCACCCAGCTGGCACCAAGACACCTGCTTCGGTGAGCTTGGAAAAGCGTGGTGATGGAGCAGTCCCCGCAGCTCACACCCGATCTGTGTCAGAGCAAAGCAAGGACCGAAGGCTGAAGCATGGCTCTGGGGCCCATTGCGCGCTCTCCCCTGCTCCCTGCACAGCTGTGCCGCCAGAAGGATTGCACCTCGTCCTTGACTGTCTGCACTTTCGGCTGACAAGGCGGAGGAGCTCCAGGCACCAGCTCCCTGGGGATGAAGCCATATGACAGAGAATGCAGGTTTCCAAGTTGTTGGTCACATAATAAAAGCACATTTCCCAGAAAACAGGACGGGGTGACAAAAGTGAGCCTCTTCTTTGCATGGCACAAAACTCAGGCTGAAGCGAGACGTGCGTATGTGCGTGCCTGTTTATTTTGTAAGGCACGTGCCTGCATATGCATGCATGTTAGAACTACAACCTTTTTAATGTTTCAAAGGAAATGAAGCTGTTGCTAGAGAAAATATTTACAGATGGATAGCAGTCGCTACATCCTTTTGGCTGGTGCTTGAATGCTTGCATTGCAAATCATACCATTCAGCCACAAAACCAGGCCAAGCTAGTAATTATTGTTTGTGATGTGAAATGGGAATTGAGTGTGACCAGTGGCCATGCAAAGTGCTAAGATGTGTGTCAGAGAAAATGCTTATTCGGAAGGATTTTAAACAGTGTCCTGAAATGGACTGCAACAACGTTATCTAAAAGCCGTTTAACGGAGCACTTTTCCATACATGATTGCTATCTGATTCCTGCCGACTCAGCTCCTCTTTGTTTTGCTTCTCCTTGCTAGCTAGAACAGAGATGCTGCAGTGCACGACTGGGTGGGTGACCTCAGTCTCAATGCCAAATGGATGACTAAAATGAACACAGAAAATACAATCCATTGTCTTCTCCCTGAAATGCCAGCTTTGTTCCACGTGGAGCTGCTGGCTTATCAGTATAACCCCTTCGATGCTGCAGTGAGATTTACACTCTGCAGTCCCTGCCCTATGATTAATTTAGATTTAAAAAAAAAAAAAAAAAAAAAAAAGATGGTGTCATAAAAAGGCTTATTTTGCACCTGGGAAATGGCAGATCAAGTGGGATGACAGGGTGGTGCAATGCCACGCGCTGAAAGCAACTCATCCTCCCTGCGCAGGGTATTCACAGTTCGGTGCACATCCACCAAAAATGAGGTGTTTTCATCTCTGATGGTGGCTTAATCTGTGGGCGTGGGCTGAAGAAATTTTCTTAACATGTTCAAAATTATAATCTTGACAATTGCTGAGCCTGGTCACCCCCAGAAAGCAGCCAGAGGAGAAGCATATCAGGTATTTTACCCACAGTCTCAGTACCAGATCACTTAACTGCATCGAGATGCTCTCAGCTCTCTCCTTGGTGAACTCAGTCCCAGCAGCACCAGTGAACCCCACACAGCGCTCAGCGCCCCAGATTTAAGCACTTAAAACATTTTTGGAGGGTGGGGGAGAAAACGCTCCCTCCCTCCCGCAGCCAGCCCCTCTGGTATTGGGTCTCTGCAGCCAACATAAGCAGCAGACCTGGACCCTGCCCCACCACAGGCTACGCAGGTTTGTTCTGGGGGGCAGAAAGGTAGGATCTGATCAAAACTGCATCTGTGGGCTGGTTTTAGAAGGGGTAGGATGTAGCACAGGTAACAGCCTGGTCTGTGCTGCGATGTGCAGTTCAGACAGGGATGTCTTTGGCCATAACCCAGGGTTAGTTGCTGTACGTTTGCACAACAGGGGAGACCCTTCTAGTTACATGTTCTTCTCTGTGTCCACTTAATTGTCAGGCATCAACAAAAGCTCCATTTCCTGCTAAACATAGCAGGTGATATTTACATCCCATGTGGGTTGCTGTGATTTCCCAGCTGGTTGAAGCTCCTCCAGCTCCATCACTCGGAGAAGCACAAGTGTACCTCCTGCAGTCAGATGCCGCTTGTAAGGATGGAGCTGTGGTCCTCGCTTGAATCACGTGAAATCCCTTTCTTGCTTATCTGCAAGCTTGGGAACATTATTGTCGGTTTGCTGTTGAATTTTCCAAGTGCTTTAACACGCTTCTAGCGAGATTGGTACGGGGTCCCAGAGAGACGTTTGCAACTGCCTTTTAAATGAGTGTGATGTGGGTGACGTGAGGGGGCACTGAGCACAGGGGTGATGATCTGTACGTCCCTCTCGCGAAGGCTCGTGCAGCGCTCCATTACCAGATATGCCAGATAAAAGGTCTTTAGATAAGCTGTCGCTGTGTTGACAGGGACAAGCCCTGGATTAAAAGCAAGGAAGACACAAACGCTACAGGGCAGGGGAATCCTGCTCCTGGGGTGGGCTTCCAGTGCATCACTGTCTGTCAGTCCGGTGCTGCCGTGTTCAGGACAGAGATCTCTATGCCCCTTGCCCCTGCAGCTCATCCCCTTGCTTCTAGAGATTGCCCACCAGCGGGCTAAAAGCAGCAGCATTTTTTGTGCACCTCGATCCCTGAGGGCTAGGCAGGGAGTTTGCCGCTGCTCGCCCACCCAGCTGCTCCCAGCCAGAGCCATCCCTGCCCCCTGGCCGTGCCAACCCATCCAGGCTCCTGTTTGGGAAAAACAGGTAAATAAACAACCAACCCACATGAGAATCCACCCTGGCCAACTCCTCATGTCCTCTCTCTGTGAAAAGTGGGTTCAGAAGAGTCAATGGTTTTTCATGATGTGGGTGTGATTAATGAACTTAATCACAGGATACTTTGATCCATCTCTTGTTTTTAAGGGATAGTCAAAAACAAGAAGAACTGCTACCCTTTGTGCTTTTGTAATTTTGTTAATCGTGGAAACCAGTGAGACTTTTGCGTAGTCAGCTCTTGCATGCATTATAAAATATATTTGCAAAACACAACAACACTCGCTTTTATATTCTGCAGCCAGTGAGCATATCCCAGTTGGCAGAAAGCTCAAAGGAAATTTATGAAGACCCAAAAATCTTGCTGGAATTTAATTAAACTTTAATCCTGGTAACAGCCATACATATCTGTTTGTACAGTGTCCTCTGCAAGCAAAGCTGCTTCACTGTTTATGTCTTCAGGTTTTCTCGATTCAGTTCACTGGCCACTTGTCATCAGGCCTGCTCACGTCTTCCCACAAAACCCAGCTGGAGACCATCCCGCTGGAGCAAGTCCCCTTCCCCCAGGACCTTCCCTCCCTTCTTGTGCACAAACGCAACGGGGAGAAGCTGCCCCTTTGCATACATGTGTCCAAAGGCCACGCTCATGAACGAGCGCCAACGAGCAGGCAAAGTCCACAGCTGGGGAACAGCCATTTTTAGTTAATTTTCATGTTGGTGGCGCTGGTGCAGGGGTTGTGTGGGCTGGCCACTGAGGGGGCTGCCGAGGGGCCATGTGTGCCACCCACCGGCGCCGCCGTACCCATGGCTGCTGGGAATGGGTGGCACACCGCCTGCGTGGCTGCTCCATCACCGGCCCATCGCTTGTCCTTGGCCTCACCACCGCCTCTCAACCGCAACGTTGAGAGCCTTTCAGCATCTTCCGAGCGCAGCACACCCAAGCCCAGGGATCCGCTCCCTGCAGGCAGCCGGCGCCGCTGCGTGGGCCAGTGTGCTGAGAACCAGCAAGACATCTGGGTGAACTCCAGCCGAGGTTAGCAGGGACACGGCGATGCCCATAGAAATCAGACAGAATGTTTATGTAAAGGTAGGAAATTTAGACTGAATTTAAAAATTAAACTTTTTTAATTAGTAAATGCTTTACCGAGGAACAATTTCCATTGCCGAGTACATGATTCCTCATTGCTTGAGGGATTTAAAACCAGACTACTCTCTGCTCCAAAAAAGTGCTATAAGCAACAGTTCTTTGCTTATAATGAACTGGAAATACTGGCAAGTCTCCATCTCCTTCAAGTATTTTCTGAGATGTAACAGATGTAGAATGCAGTCAGTGACATTCCTCCAGCTTTTTTAACTGCGTTTTCTTTCCTCTAAAATACATCAGAAGCCGCAGTGGTTAAAGTCTGTTCCCTCTGACCCAGCCGATCCCCAGCACAGGCATCCCCGGTGATGGAGCAGCTCTTCCCAAAGCGTGCTGGTGGTGGCCAGCGGTGGACCATGGCACCGCCGTCCTTGTGGGCTCTGGGAGGTGGCACAGGTGGGACCTGCCTGGTCCCCAGATCCCTGTCCTGTCATGATCCCATCAACCCCCCCCTCCCTCTGAAACAAGGTAAACCTCATTGCCTGAACCGTCAATCACACAAATTACTCTGGCACATTAGCGCTAGCATTAATGAAGCTACTAGAAAACCCCACTGCAGTAGTGGAGTCCTTCCAGCACCCTTCTGTAATACATTAACATCAATAATTGCAATCATAAGGATAAAAGTAATAATACTAATGGCTCAAAACACACGCAGCCGTTCACACTCCTGTGCCAAGGCCTTACAGCAGGCTTTGCTAGGCCCTTGTTTCTGAGCTGGAGGCAGGAGCGATGGAGCCATTCGAGCCGTTATGGCATTTTCTCATGAGCTCCGCTGCCATGTACCGCTGCGACTCGCTGAGCAGTTCAGTGAGTAGACAGGGCCAGATCCTACCCAGAGTGTAAGCCTGGAGTAGTTCACCTAAAGCCCACAGTGGGACTTTGAAGTAGCGGGAGTGCAAATGAAAGAGGACTTGCAGTGCTTTAACCACAGAGCTATTTCACGCACAGCCTTTGGACCAGATGACGTGCATTTTTGGGCAGTTCTAAGCGCCTGCTAGACCCCGCACAGCCCAGCAGGCACTGGCGCCGGTGCTCCTCCCCAGCCAAACCGGCCAGACCCACCCCATGTCCCATGGTAAACGTCATGCAAGTCTATTTCTGGAGCAGCAAGGAAATAACATCTTTTTAAACATTCAGAAAACTTGTGTGACACGGTATTTCAGCTCATTTACTCTTTGTACTCATTTTCCTAGATTCTGGCAAGGGAGAACAGTTTGGGTTTCAACACGAGTAAGAGAAGGGAGGTACAAGAGAAGGTATTCAAATGCCCCATCCAGTATTTGATGGGGAAATGCAGGGAGTCAGAAGTGGTTAAACAGGAATTATTTGACAACACCAGCATGTCTAGATCAGGCATTTACACATCCACAAGTTTCTCTTATAATGACAGCATGGGGAAATCTTCTCCCCCTCCCCCTGGCCTGGCTCCACTGCGGCCGCAGGACCGCAGCAGGCAAACCCTCACCTGGCTGGCCCTGGCAAAGCAGGGTTATGCCACCAGAAATGATGCTTTTTCTGTTAATTAATTAAAAATAATAAAATTTAATTCTGTTAATTAAATAACTCCCAATTAAATCACTATCTCATGGAAACTGGGCTGGCTATGCCACTGGGCTGTTTCACGTACATTTGTCCTACGTACATAGCCCAGCATGGATTTATTTAGAGACAAAGGCCGAACACAGGTGGGACTGCATGAATGCGTTTTCCTGGAGTTGCTCACTGGCTGGAGACTGGAACAGGGAGAATGCAGGATAGCTCAATAAACAGGAAATTAAGTCTCTCGTAAGAAAAGATTTGTGATTTATAGAATTATAACAGAATCACCTTAGGGTTTAATGTTACAAAACACAGTCAAATGTTTTTAAAAACCAATTAATTAGTCCCGGTATCCGGAGGAGGTCTCAGACTGGGAGGATGTGCTTTGGTCACAGCCAGGACAGGTGACACTCACCCCCGGTTTGTGCTTTTTTGGATTTCCAGGAGCATTCCATAGACGGCATGGTAGGCTGTAGCATATCAAATGATTTGGGGAAGGGAAATTTACGATTGTTGCCCTGTCCTTTTTCTATATTAAAAATAAAAAATAATCAGCTGGTCCTGAGGTCAGTGACTCTGGTTCAGAAACAGGGGAATGAGCAACCAGCCTGCTCAGATGCAGCACCCCGGGCGAGCCTCCGCTCCGGCAAGGTGAGCAAACCAGCGGCATCGCAGCTCTGCTGCATTTTTAAGTCAGCACTGTGGTTGCCCATGAGCAAGTTCAAAGCTGTAACCTTTTCTGATGACATAAACAAAACGGGCAGCAGCAGCCTTTCTATTATTTAAACAAGTCCTCAAATCCCTTGGCCCTCTTCCTTTTTCTTTCTTTTTTTTTTTTTTTTCTCTTTTTTAACAAATGCCAGAAGCCTTTTCTGTAAAAAAATGAAAATCACTGGTGGCCAAGCCACCAGATTTGTGCTTTTGGTTCATGTCCTAATGGGGTGTTAGCGTTGGCTGCTGCTTTGGAAGTGGCAGATGGCCGTCCACGCTGTTTATTTTGCATTTTCCCCCACCCAGCCGCAGCATCCGCCTGTGCGCAGTGTCCCTTGCCACGGGTGGCCCGTTTTGCCTTGCCAACTCATTGCTGCATAGCGAGTGCCCAACACCGACTGCAGTGCAACTATTGAACAGGAAATATGACAATGGCTCTTATCAGGAGTCATTAATTACATTGAGCTGTAATGATGTTGCCTTCCATTAAAATATTAACTAGTGTGACCTGCACCGCACGGAGAACAGCCTGTTTCTGGAAGGGAGTTCTGCTGCCTGCCATCCACCTGAGCGCCTGCGGAGAACCTCAGCTTTCGTGGAGGCTCCCCATCCCCTGCCGGCGGCCCCCCGAGGAGAGCCCATTGGCAGTGGCCCCCCGCAGGCACGCTGGACTCCTGTTGACTGCGAAAGGTTTCCTCTACGTGCTGCAAGGAGCCTCCAAAACGCTCTGCAGGGAAATGCTCTACCTGGGCATTTGGTCTACTCGGGGTTGTGGGGAACTTGTGCCTTTGTAGGGAGAAAAACTCCCGAAGCATCGGCCCTTGGAAGGGACGCGTGTCCTTGAAGGAATAGGGAGGCTGAGGTCAAGGGCTTCCTGGGACAGGGGAGCCGGGGTGATTGAGCCAGCAGCTCATGGCCATGGAGCTATGCATGGGTCACAGCACCGCAGCCGGGTGGGGGCTGCAGGGCAGGCGGAGCCCCCCCAGCCGCCCCCCGGCTGCGGCAGCTCCCCTCGGGCAGGCTGCACAGAGCCTGGGCTGGGGGGGCTGGGCAGGAGGAGCCCCCCCAGGCTGCCCGGCACCCTCCCGGCACAGCAGCTCTCCCTCACGGGCAGCGGGAGCCGCCTGTGCCGCAGTGGGTGCCCGCTGGCCCCAGCCCTGGCGCTGGGCACCGCTGGGCAGAGCCCGGCCCCGGCCCCTCGCCACCCGCCCCTAAGGTCTCCGTGTGCCCCGACAAGGTCCCCTCCCCGCCTCCCCCTGCCCCGGCTGGGCAGCCCCCGCTCCCGCAGCCGCCCCGCACGCGCCGCCCGCTCCAGCACCTTCGTGGCCTCCGACCCGCCCTCCCACTAGCTCCGGGGGAACAGCTGAGCCGGGCAGCCCAGAAGGTCCAGCCCATGTGCCCACAGCTGCCTCTGGTTAATTATTCATCAGCTGGATCTGTTTGTAAAATAGCCCATGAATAACTCATAACTTCTCCGAAACGTCCACCGTTTGCTGAGCACGGTCCGTGGCTGGCAGGGGCTGCCGACCTGCAGATTTCGGCTTTCTGACTGCAAGTGGAAAAAGGAGTGAAGACGTGGGATCCCCGCCCAGCTTGCCCAATTGTTTGAATTAGCTGTTTCAGTGAATGGCCCCACAACAAACACGTTTGCGTAGTCTGTGACATAAAGGAACAAAGTCAAATGGAGCTGAACAGATTCCCATATTTCAGTTAATATTTACAGGAAGCTTTTGTTCTAACACCATGCGAATACAGCACAAATAGAGAAACAAAAGAGGGAAGAGGCCAGCTAAAAAAATGAATTTTCCATTTTTAAAACTTAGAAAATAAATTCAGAAAGCCTTTTCTCAATTTATGATAAAATGCTAGCTGGGTTTACAGCAACAGAGGGAACTCTGCATTTTGAGCTCCCAGGATGGGTGATGGAAACTTCCCAGACCACTTGTGTGATCTTGCCCTCCTCGGTGTCTCCTTGAATTTAAAATTATTTGTTTATGAGGTTAAAAACAGTTTGGCAGCTATCTTGGACTCATACATCCTTTTTCATCTGAAGATCTCAGAGTAGTTTATAAACATGAACCAAGCCACAAAACACCCATGCAGGGCCTACCCTATCATACTTGTCCAACAAGTGTGTTATCAACAACAGAGCTCGCCCAGGTTTGCACAGGAGAGGACATTTCCTTGAAACCTGGGGAATTTCCTTTCAGTCAGACTGTGGCAGATTCCAAATACATACAGAAAAAGCAAGACAGGAAAACCGAAGGAAGTATTTTCTTAAAAACACCGTTAAAACGGTGAATTCAGGCAATCTTCCCCATTGCAGAGAACTGCACATGCAGCATCACTGATCCTGAGGCAGAAGCATCCTGGCACCACATCTGGGTACCAGGGCGACCCTCTGTCCTCACATGCAGAAGTACAACAGGATCCTGCTGTGAGTGGGACATGTGCCTGGGAGTGAACCATGTTTCTGCTCCCGATCACTTCCAAAGGCACCGTTAACCCCTCTGGAGGTTAACCCTGGAGGAAGCACCCCAAAAGGCAAGCTGCCAGAGGGGGCAGGGAGCAGGGCTCCCCTGGCATCCCCCCTGCGAGGCTGGCCACTAGCTCGGTCCTAGCCAATGCCCCTGGCTGGGGAAAGGCATGCACCAGCCTCTCCGCTGTCACGCTCCTTCTGCCAGTCTGAGGAGCAGCTCTTTTCTTTGAGTCTTCCTCCCTGGAAGTGCCTCTCGATCCGCCCTCCAGCCCAGCTACAGATTGTCAGCTGCCTCTGCTTTCAAACGTACCATGGGTGCTGGGATTGGGGTGAGGGCTGTGCTGTTCTTTATTTAATTATCTCCCACCTTAATTGCCTTGTCATTAGGAAGAACCTGGTATTTGATACCATTTAGGAGAGGAAAAGACCTGATGGGGCAACAGTTTAAAATAGTACAGGATGTCTCATATTCCAGGTAAAACTCAGAATTGCCAACAGTATTATAGATGGCTCTGCCACGGAGAAAAGCCCTTACCCGGCGAAGGAGCGGGAGCCGTGCTGATGGTGTCACTGCCATCATCGCTGCAGTCCCGGCTGCGGGGACACAACTGTTTCACACACACCCCAGCACAGCCCGGCTCTAGCAGACTATGCTGAGGTCACGCTCAGGATCCTGCTGATACGAGTTAGTCTGGGTTTGTAAATCATATCTGAAGGACATAATCCAGGGCTTAATTTACTGATTTCTCTTACTTCCCACTCCGTCGCCTTTTCTGACACATTTAATTCTAACCCATGTTGCTCATTACCTGCAGGGGTTAATTTTGTCAGGCTTGCTAATGTGTCTCATGACCTCCTGGGTCTCTTGACTTGGGTCTGTTTTGATTTGTTCTGTTTTTCTGTTGGGAGAACCAAAACAAGACTGGCAGCACAAACCGGACAAGTTTTGTAATTTGAAATCAGCTGAATGCTGAGCATACATTAACTGTACACGGTGGTGTAGGTGTCTCTGACACAATGGCTGTCTGGGCTGTAGCTGTGGTGCTCTGTCCTCTCCCCTCCTTGAACATCTATACAGGTGGCTGTATGTATTCAGAACTAATTAAAAACATACATTTGCATATTCTAGATTGTCTTGTTAAATTATACGCTTCAAGGCACAGTATGTCTGGATACTCAGTCTTGTGTTAGGATGAGCATCCCAAAATAATGTGCAGCCTTCTTACCCTGCACTGAATTCTATTTGCAGCCACAGCCCTGAAAACTGTGAGCCATAAGGCATTCTTAAAAATTATGTGTTTTGGGATATGTCAGTAGTGGAGGAGTACAAAGAGTCACCCCAGTACACTGAATGCAACCCCAGCGACGGAGATGCAGACAGATCCAAATCTGGTCCCTGGTTCTACAGAAAGAATCGCTTACATGCTGTCTGGGTGCATGCTGTTACCGGATAACAAGATGCAAAGCAGCGTACCGGCATTTTTCATTCAGAGCATAAATGCTCCCAGTGAAAGGACATTGAACTTTGGAGCTCATGAGAGGAAGCATCTGATCCGAAATTTGGCTTGCACTGTGAAACAATTGGGATTGCCTGACAGCCGCATTCCTCCCTGGTGTACATTTATCCAGACAAGGGGACGTGGCTGGGAGGCCATATGGTGCCAAAGTGAGGCAAATTTGTTGACAAAACCTGGGACTCTGGTTTAGTTTCTACCGCCATATGGGATGGGCACAGGAACTCCCACATGACCCACCACTGAACAAAACCACTTCTTGGAGGCAAATTCACTGGGTCACTGCAGCACTTACCCTGCACGCCCAAACACCAATTTCCTGGCTGGAGGGGACGAGTAGGTGGGAAAGATGGTCCAAGAACGAGCCTAGTCCACCTGCCTCTGATGTGCTGCCATGAAAGAACAACAAATGGGCAGAGCTGCTTCACCACCATGAGCCCGGGCTCAGAGGTGCTCTGCCACAGCGAGCCCAGCACAGAGGAGGAGGTGATGCCCCAGCTCCACACGTTCTTGTCTGAGCTCCCACCTCGCACAGACACTACAGGCACTGTGTGTTCACGTACCACTGCAGAGAGCTGTAAGCACCCCCAGAAGCCTACACCACTGGAAGAGCATCTCCCAAAGACTCGTGAACCAAGGCCTTGGAGAGCACTAACCATGTCTCT
The DNA here is from genome assembly GCF_023634085.1 of Falco cherrug. Classification (NCBI taxonomy): domain Eukaryota; kingdom Metazoa; phylum Chordata; class Aves; order Falconiformes; family Falconidae; genus Falco; species Falco cherrug. The sequence continues at coordinate 41,902,995 of NC_073704.1, read as the reverse complement.
GTAGAGTTTCCTATTGGAAATCTGGAGCCAAGAGCTGTGGCTCCAGGAGCCACAACGCTCTCATACAAAAAGCTACACTGGGGCCAAGCAGCATACAAAGCGTCTAAGGGTCAGACCTTCTGGCTGCTCCAGAAGGAGCTACCCATCCTGCTGGCACAGCCCTGCCCTGGCTGAGGCTATTTTTTGGAAGGAGATGCTAAAAGCCCAGAACAAGGTCCATTAACCAGGTCCTTATTGTCTCTATGCATTTGGGAGACCACTGGATTTAGATGCTGGGTGAGTGCACGAAAGAAGTGGGGACAAGTGAGATGCATCTGTTTTGGCTGTCTAATCACTCTCCCTCTTTCTCCTCCATGGCAGCTAATGTAAGAAAAAGAAATCCCACCATGTAACAACAGGTACAAGAAAATAAAATCTATGATTAGAAAAATAAATGTATTCCAGTTAACATCAACTCGTTTCCAAGTGTGCTGCAATAGCCATGCATGAAAAAGCGTCTGAGATGCTTCTATGAGGAAACTTGAGTGCCTGAGCTGAATAACAACAGCCAAAGAAAACTTAACAATAATGAATCAAAGTCTTTAAACAGCAAGAGTATGTTCCATTTAAGTGGCATCAGGCTGTGCGTGCAGTAAAATTTGTTATTAAAAACGCTCAAGCTTTTCCATACTTCTTTAATGCAGTATCGTTTCTCATGCAAGGGCATGATGGATACAAAGTCTGTTCATCTGCTGAGCAGAGCCATAAAAGCACAGAATATTAACCCTTTAAAAAGCATGCTCCTCACCAACTTCCTGCATCACAAGCATCACCTAACAGTAAAATCAGAAGAACCAAGGGGAAGAGAGTCCTCATGTACATCTTGAAACACTTTATACAGAATTATTTTCAGCATTTCTGTTTTATCAGTTTCTCTGTCTGCATGACTCCTACACAGAACACCAGAGGAGAGAGACCATTACAAAAAGAGGAAAAAAAATATTTCAGTAAACCACAAAGTAAACTAGAGGGCAGCTGGAGAAATAAAAGAGAATCCAGTCAGATGCAAAACAAAGCTACAAGCCTTAGCAAGCTGCTTCTGTGCAGTAGGAAAAAGCTTCCTGAGAGTTACCCAAGATTTCTAAAAGCAAACACTGTGGACAATATAAATTGTCCTTTAAAACATCTGTTACAAAAGTTAAGGTTTGAGATTAAATATTATGACAACACATCATTACTGAAGTAAGGGGGAAAGCTCAGAGTTGGCCCCTCTGGTGCATGACAGGGGTGTAAGGAAGGGGAAACATCAAATTCCTGCAAAGCCCCATTGAGCCGTCAGTGATACGGGCACCAAAGCCTGCAGGTCATCCTAAGATGGTAAAGTACCTGAGCCACGGGCACACAGGCTGCTCAGTACTTGGGGATAAACAGATTGCCAGATCTGGAGTCTGGAAAAACAGGCTTAGAAATAACTTCTTTTTTAATAGTTGTTTTTCCATCCTCCTCTCTAGCGCTTCCTAGGAGTTCTCCTTAACATGTGAGTAGTTTGTAACTGCATGACTCGGGATAAGTGGTAGTGCCCTAATCCTTTCTTTTCTGTTCCCAGGTCTTATTATTGCTGTGGATTTTATCATTTATTGTGGGATTTAGGCTTTTCCATTGGGAAACATCCCATGGCTTTGATTGTTGTGTCACCTAGAGCAGAAGTTCTGTAGATGTTTCTGGACTCTATGTTCCACATGACTGCTTGAACCTGGGGGGCTTATGTTCAGCAGATGGCCCTTTCCAGTTCTTCATTTCTAGGAGGCACAGATCTCAGGTGCACTGTCCCACCATGACCAGGTAAAAAATGGAGCAAACGTACATGAAAAGGTATGACATCTGATTCAACACTAAGGTGACAAAAGGGACATTATAGGATCTGAAAACTGGAGAACATAACCATTCATTTCCATGTGCAGCTGCTGTGATTATCGCACCACATGTGATACCACGGAGTTAGTAAAAGAGAAAGCTCATTGTCTTGAATTATACAGAACTCATTATAATTTTCTATTTCAGCCAGACATTAGTGTTTACTGCATTTCTGCACAAACTGATTCATCCTTCCTTTTTTAAAGCAATTAAAAAAATTAGTGCCATTTTTATTCATCCTGATTCATTAAGTGAAATTACAAGTTTCAATGTAATTAGGAAATTTAAGACTGAGGGAAAGGCACCCCATTTTGCCTTAAAAATCTGACACAAAGGGTTCATTTCTAGCAGTCAGTTCAGCATGGGCAATGATGGCCATGGAAGTGAGACAAGGGTGCCACCTTCAGACTGCTTCAAACTCTGGAAAATGGGAATAAAATGGAAACTCCATCGGAGGTGAGGTGGACATAACACCGGGGCAAGCGAACTGCTGATGCAATTTCATGATCAAACAAAACCAGCACATTTGATAATACTGTGCCATCACAGATCCCAGATGATTTAAAATAAATGCTTCTGATATACAAAACGTGCTATAATTTTTGAAGAAATAAGAATTTAATTTCTAATATAGAATCTAAAATGGCTTACAAAAGACGCTGAAAAATATTATTTACACATTTAAGTGAAACTCATGTATCTTTAAGTTTTATACTTGTGTATCAAGAGATGAAAAAAGAAATGTGGCCCCACAAATTTGAGATGAGTGGGCAGGAAAGTATCACTGAATCATACAGAAAGCTTTCAGGAATCTCAAAGTCCTACCCTTCGAATAGCGATGCAGCCACTGTCATGCTGCTGTGCCTCACTTTTCCATGAGTTCTCTTGATGAAGAGGTCAAAAATAGCCTCTGACTAATGTGCTGACACTACCGTGGTGATGACTAAGCCTCACGACTACCCCAAGACTCGGCTCCACAACGTATGACTGTGCATATTCCAAAAAGCACACGATGCTGGGGATGAAACCACTGACTCACACCCCGGGGCTGGCCTAAGCTCACTTGAAGCCACATTACTCCTCAGAGAAGGGAGGCACACGGGGCCGCGGCCTGGGGCGCCCAGGTTCTTGCGAACAGGGGCTACGGAGCCGGGGCTGGGGGTGCCCGGAAAAGGGCTTTTTGGGGAGCTTCTCCTCCTGGCTACACAGCCGGCAGAAGGCTGCACAGTTTCTCCTCCCTCAGGACGAGGCATACCCCCTCAGCCATACACCCCAAAAGCCGTACAGCCGCAAGCACGCCTCCGCCAGCCACCATCGCCTCCGCCACCATCGCCTCAGGCGCAGCCCCCGCGCCGCCACACACCCGCGGCCGGGCGCCGGCCTCCCGCCCTCCTCACCCCCACCGAAGCGACAAAACCCGTGCCCTCAGGCAGCTTTTACAGTCGAGTTCTGACACCGGGGGAGGGAAACATCGAGCGACCGCGACCGCACGGCGAAAACCGGAGGGACGAGAAGCAGTTCCCGGCCGGCGGCCGCCGCCGCAAGATGGCGCCTCCCGTGACGTCCCAGGCAGCGACCGCGCCGGAGAGGCGGCAACGGGGCGGGGCCTCCGCCCCCGCGAGGCCCCCGGCCCACCGGGCTGCCCGAGCGAGCGCCTGCCGCTGCCGCCGCCGCTGCCCGCCCCGCTCCCCACCGCCCCGCCGGGCAGCACCGGCGCCCTCCCGCGCCCCCCGCCTGGCCGGCGCCTCGTTGCGGTGCTGCCGCGGCGTTTCCTCCGCCCCGCGGCCCGGCGCGCCGGGCAGCTGCGGGGGGGCCTGAGGCGGCGGCGGTCGGGCGGCAGCGGTGGGTCGGGCGGCCGCTGGCCGGGGCGTCAGTGCTGAGGCCGGGCGGCTGAGCGGGCGGGCGGGCTGCCGACATGCCGCTCTTCGCTCCCAACCCCTTCGAGCAGGACGTGGGTGAGCGAGCGGGGCGCGGGGAGGCGGGGCGGCGGCTGGGCCTGGCTGGCCGGCAGGGCCGGGGGCGGCGGGGCGGCGGCCTCCTCCTGCCCCCTCTCCTCTCCCCACCTCCGCCTGCCCGCGGCGGGCGCTGGGCTCCGAGGAGAGGGGGTCACGGCGGCCGGGCGGGGGCCGCGGTGCCCAGCCGGCTCGGTGGGCGGCCGGCCCGCCTGAGCTGGGGTCACGGAGTCGCGCCTGGGGTGACATTTCTTCCCATCACAAAGCCATGGGGCGCCTTGGGAGTTGGTGCCATCGACGGCATGAAGGCGATGACTCGGTTGTTTTGTGTTTATGCTTTGGCTTATTCTTTCTCGAGCACCAAACTTGCTCAGTGTGTTGCTTTTTCAGGGTATTTTTGTTGGTCTGGTTTTTTTTAAACACTATCCTGAGTCGAAGCACTGGGAAAAGCAATTAAATTAAGCTAGATACTAGAGTCAGATTTAGATTTACATTGTTACACTGGAATTTTAGGTAAGAGAAGAATTCAGCGTTCTTGGGATTTTTGTCAAAGCCGCGATGTAAGCAGGTGGAAGAGGCTGTTGTGAGCTCTTCTGTTACCACACCGTCTCTTCTTTGTTGAATATAACTAGTACTGTTTTCTTAACGTGGCTGCAAAGTTTGTGTAATAAAAGCATTCCTTTTCCCCTCACAACTGAGGGGTTTGTAATGTTGACCTATGATTGAAATGAAAGTAGAAACTTGCCAGACCAGCTGCGCATAGCCCAGTTATTTCAAATACCTTGTGAAGTTTTATGTGTGTTTTGCCTGACTTAGCTTCCACATGGCTCTAAATAATGTATTTGCACAAGTGAAGATTTTTTTGAACAGGGAACGGTCACAACTCTGCAGGATTCTTGGGCAGACCTAAATGTTTTAGTCCTGTAGTGTTTCAAAAGTGGCAGTCTGTTCGCTCGTAGTTTCTTAAACTTCGTTGTACATATACTGAGTGTAACTGTCTGTACTTACTACAGTTAAACAAGTGCAGTGGAGTAGGAACTTTGTAATTATTGAGGCTAAATCTTACAGTCCCTTGCCAGGAAAACTTTGTGTTTGCCATTAGGAGCTTTTTAAAAAATTATTATTCTGTTGTAAATTAGACCACCCAGAATATCAGGTTACCAAGTGTGGATAGTCTGTATTTTAACTTGCAGTATTTACGTGATAGTTTTTAAATATGCATGCCAGGATTTAACTTTTTTACATTTTGTTTTCTTTTTCATTTGAAAAAGGAAGTTACATACCAAGAAACCAGTCAAGCTCAGCTGATGGCCTCATGCTACTGGAAAGGAGAGATCCCTTCCCGTGGCCCCATCCACCCAGCTGGGTTTTCTTTGATTCACCATTGAGCTGATTCGGTTCTTTTTAGCAGAAAACTGGTTTGCCAGAAGAAAGTATTTGGATCGTCTATGAAGGTGCTGAGTTTGAAAGTTCAATGACTTGAATCAGCTCAACAAAGGTTGTGAAATGATAGTGAAAAGAGGAAGCAGGGCACCCCTGAAAAAGTTAATGGGAAGAACAGGACCCCGCTTTTGTTAGCAGCAAGCAGTGAGGTTGATCCAGCTTGCCTTTCAAGCTGTACATCTAGTACTGGTCTTTACTTGGGTCATGTTTAGAAAATGTAGGTAAACGCGTTTTTGATTTGCCACAGCTGGTTTTGCTTTTTTAGTTCTCAACCCCTGTGTTTACCTTTTTACAGAGCTGTGTGGAGGTTGAATTCCTTGGCATCTGCTTTGGTGGCTTTGTATATAGTTGCAGTGTCCCAAGATTAACCTATGGAATGGTGTTTTAGAGGCATGTGGTTTCTTTCATCTGTTTTTCTTATTGAGCAGATACCCCAAAACTTCAGTTCTTTAGTGTTAGAAGCTTTTTAATTTCCTGTCTAAATCTGTTCATGGTTTAGTTCATGTGCACTTGCTGTTTTCCCAGCGTTATCCTTCCTCTTAAACAACCTTCATTTCTTAAGTAGTTGCTCCTTCAATCGAGAACAAGCCTATTCCCTTTCATCTTTTGTTTAGTTAGCCTTCTTTCATAAGATTGTTGACATGATCAAGGCAGTAGGAAGTATTTTTCTGTGTAGTTTGACTGGCATCCAGAATTGTGCACCGTATCGCAGATTGCTGATAACTTGTATGGTAACACTTTATGTTTCCGTGTGCTTTGCTGAAATGTTTACCTGGGGTGTTTTATTCTAGGGTTGTATTTGCCTTCTTGTGGCTGCTTTACCTTGGTGGCCTGTATCCTCTTGTGCTAAACTTGGTGTACTCGTCATTCTCCTCTTGTTTACAACTGCTGAGCACTTAGTTTGTAGGAGAATCTTTTATTGACTCTGAATTTGTGTTTTGTCCTACTGTTACCTTTTTCTACCTAATTCAGTCCTCAAAGGTTTACATTTCCCCTCACGTGTTGCTTTCGCTTCTCCATTTACTAATGATACCTTCCAACTGTCTGCTGGCTTCCCTGTTGGACCCTTGGCTTTGCTGTCAGTACCAGCCAGAATGTATCAATATTGATTGCAAAACTGATTTTTGAGGCATTCAGGGAATAAAGCACTGTAATGAGGGTGGGGAGATTTTATGTTACTTGTAGAGTGATCCAAGAACTGTAGCTAATAAGTCACATGTGGCATCCTATGGAATGTTTCTGTGCAATCTGAACAGACCATTGATGCTAGATTAGTCTTTAATAAGATGTCCTTGCCCAGAAGAGTAGCTGCTTTCTGTTATAAGTCACCATGTTTCCCCTTCATTTCTCATTAATAATAAATTATTATTTCTGTAATAATTCTTGTCTTCAGTGTTTGGTCTAAAGTCTTGCAAATATTTGAGGATAAGCTAATTGGGGTGGGTTTTTTTGGATGTTGCTTGGGTGTTTCTTTTTTTGAAATGTAGGGACACATTTTCCAGTACTCAATCTGTGGCTTTGCCTTGATTTGACCAATCGAAATTCCTAAATTCTGAGCCTGAAATTTTATGGCATTTCTTTCTCAGTTTTGAGATCATTACTGGTCTGCTCCCCCGGCCTGCCCTGATTATTATTTTTTTAATATATTGGAGCCTTACTTTTTGTTTGTTTGGGGTTTTTTTGTTGTTTTTAATTATATTATGAGGGATGCTTTATAATATGTGACTATTGGTAACTTCAGTTTTGGTGCATTCTAGGCTCTGGTGTACAAGTCTCTGTTAAACCCTACCTAGTCTTTTCAGTGGTTTTCTTGTAGTTTGCAGGTTGTCTGACAGATGGAATTGTTTGATTTTCAGGTTATTGGCCAATTGAATCAATGAAACCTAATGTCAGACTCGCATTTTAAGCAAAAATTGTATCCTGAAAAGCCTTTTCAGTGAACTGGATTTACAGTGCAAAAATTACTTTAATATTCTATTTTTGGTCCCATTTTGTTAGAATATTATATAATTATTAAGGCTAAGTGTTACAGTGCCTTGCCAGTAAAAATTTCTGTTTGCCATTAGGAGCTTTTTAGAAAATCATTATTATGGTATTATTATTATTTGTGGGGGATCATTATTATTATGGAATCGTTACAGGTAGGGTGGCCTTTTCAGCAAGGACCAAGTGGACCATGCAGTGTTACTGGAAATGCAAGTCATATGACTACAGTGTCATCATGCCTATAATCCTTAATTAAATCAAAGCTACAATTTTCTAATTGGGTTATACAAAGGCAAGGCAAACAAACAAAGGTGCATGGCGTTAAATTTCTGGGTTTCATCCGTATGGTTCTGCTTTATCTTCTGTGAAACAACAATCTGGAATAGTCCTCAATTTTTTTAGTTTTTCACTTTTCATATATGAACTTTGTTTTTACATACTTAGAATGGCTTTGTGTAAGAGTGGGAATATTTATGTGCAGACAAGATTTTATTTCACATAGCTTTGGTGAGCAGAGCAGTCGTTAGAAAATCTTTTATTTTAGTGATGACAGTCTTTAGCAAATGCCATATCAAATTGAAAAGTTCTTTGTGCTAAATCAGCACTTAAGTGCTTGTTTTCTCTAACATCAAAATTGACACAAGTGGAAAAAAAAGTTCTAGTATTTCTAGGGTTTTTAACTGACATGTTATTTGGCATTATTGGCAAGCCTGGCTCAAGGGAGTTCAGGGCTGAAATAACAAGTTTGAAGGTCGTGTGTGCTAGACAGCATAGAGGTAGAGCTGTTGTCAGGTCAGGATTGCTGATTTCGCTGTGTCAGTGTCAAATGCTAATGCTGTAAGTTAAACGGGATATAAGTTTCCAGCAGAAGCAGTCAGTGAGGCACTTGTGTAACAGCATGATACACTTTTGGTAGGAATCAAAGTGTCACATTGGTTACTTTGGCAGAGATTTCTGCAGAACTTTTGGGGTGTATTCTTGGGGAGTTTAGGGGGCTGTGAGGTTCTCTCAGTTCCTTTTCTTTCTTTTCATGTTCATATAGATTATTTTAAGATTCCCCTTCTTGCCCTTGCAGTTGTCCTTGTGTTCTGCCATTGCGAGTATAGATTCTAACATGTCTGCAGAATTCTTAGTGTTGTATTAGAAGTGAACTGTGTTGCTTTTGTTTTTGCAAACCTGAGGGAATCCAGTGCTGGTTGTGCATGGTGGAAAATGCAGCAGGCCCAGAGAGAGGTGCTGGGTGAACACTGCAGGGTATGGCGGCAGCAAGCTCTGCATGGTGATTCCAGGCTTGTAAGAGTGAACATGTGTTACAACACTTCATTATGAATGCAGATCTGGGACACTTTGGCATTATGCCAGGATCTTTAGAAACTGAAGACTTGACGTTTGAAAAGATGTAAACAGGGAGGCTTTTGAGGATTGCCATGTGTTTCCCAGTTGCATAGCATTAGCCCCCCCCCCCCCCCCCCCCCCCTTCCCCCCTTGTCTTTTGGTCGTATTTCTGTGTATTACCCATCCCTTTCTTCTGAAAGAGGGGAAATGTGCAGTTAGGCTGGCAAGGGTGATGTTCCGCTCACCTTTTTGATGTTGTGTGGTAGAGGGATGGTCCTGAAAAACTTGACTTAAGCATGCAGTGGTAAAGCATTACTTTCTCTTCTGGAAGAGGTGGTGACAGTGTTTTAAGGCAGTAGCTTGACAAGCATTTCTTCTTTTGGCAGTAATACCAGCAAACAGTTCCCATCCCCTTCCCAGCTGCTCATTTTACTGGTATCTCTCCTTTCTTGTGTTGGCATAGTTTTTTGTACAGCTGGATGGCAAGTCGGATCAGGGAACTGATCCAGTTAAAAATGATTAATTGTGTTTTTAATTCTTTGTGGGTTTTTAAAAATATACCAAGCAGCAATAAAAAGAAACTAATTTTGCTTTTATCGTGATTTCTGTAACAGTAAGCTCAAGTCTAGTGTTTGTTCATTAATTGGAGGACTACAGAGTATAAGTCATAGCATTTTTTGCAAGTTTATATTCTCTTGGCACTGAAAAGATCTTGGAGAATGCATCCCTCCTACATCTGTTTCTTCTGATCAAAGTCCATGTCTCAGCATCTGTGAAGTAGTTATCCTTCAAGATTATTTTTCAGCTGGAGCTCATGTTAAGCAAAAAAACAGATGCTGTTAAATTTGTCATGCTGGCAGGGAAGGAAACCTCAAAAGTTGTAGGAGTTTGCCATAGGGCAGCCTTCATATTCTCACCGGGACCACATCTGCTCCCAGAGGGCCACATGGGTACAAGAGGAGGGAGTTTTCATTTGACAGGCCTCCATGTACAAACGTGCTGGCTGGGTGAGAGCGTGGAAAGCACAGGAGCCATGAGTAAGCAGTGCTAAGCGTCACATAGTAGCTATGCTGCTCTTCAGGGTGTAGAAGGTGTGGAGTTCTTGGTGAAGCCTGGTAAACATCAAGCCTTCCTGTTGACAGTGGAAGAGTGGATCAGATTAGCATGGGACATCTATCATGGCAGGCAGAGCTGACTGTGATTTCCTCTGAGGGTTCAGGGAAACTTCAGTGTATCCTCTGGCAAGTGTTTTTGAGTCTTTTGTAGAGGACAGAAGTGACACTGGTGTCTACATAACAAATACCTTAAGGGGAGGAGAGGTGTTGATGGGTCCCAACGGGCTGAAGAAGCTGAAGGCCCACAGAGCTGCACCACTGCACTTGTTTTACCCTGTTCCTTATCCGGCACTCTTTGTGGGTGAGCCATTTTTTTGGCTTCGCATGACAGCAGGTACAAAGCGAGGTGCTTGGTTTTGCAGTGTTTACGCTGCAGGGTCAGTTTATGAGCTTGCATTTGACTGGCTTGTAAACAAGGTAATTTTAAATTGCCTACATATTTTTATGTTTGAGCATCTATTCCGGTTTGTTTCTTTGCTGTGATATTTTAGAAGAGAGTGCTTTTTGCTAGCAAATCAGGCAGGCGTGCCTTCTCAATGCATTTTATGTGTATTTTGTGGATGCAATTACATTTTTTTCAATAGCTTCTCCAAATGTACATTACCTGATTTGATTTGTTTCCCATTTTAAAAGGAGAGTAGTGGAGGGAAAGAGAAGGGAGTGTGGGAAGAGGAAAGTTTGGAGGGCTGGTTTGCAGTTCTGGAGTGTATGAAACGAGAAACAGAGCTGACATGTATGGCAGTACCTGTTCTCAGGCTTGCCCCACTAGTTGTGCCAACCTGTATCGAAGCACTCCAGCATCCCAGCTGAGCTTGTGTCCCCCCCAGTCAGTGGGTGTTGCTGAGAGCTGGAAGAGCCCAAGTGCAGCGTTGGTCATTGCTGTTTGGGGCGTTTTATGGTTCTGAAGACTTGGGTGTGAAACACAACCTTGATTTTTTTTTCTTGGTTTCCATGCCTTTTTGTTGACCTACCACCATTTCTTACTGTTTACTGTTAGAGGCTTCCTCTCTGCTTGTGGAAGAGGGGGACTTATGGAAAAAGGCATCTCTAAAATATTCCAGGAATTTCGGGGGGGAGACAGGTTTCAGATCAGGGTGACAGCAGGCAATGCTATTAAATATTGTGCCTGGTCTGTTTTACAGGCATTAGTGCTATTTGTCATTGGAGGACTGGCTTTGTATGCATAACTGATGGCTGCTGTCATTTGATGAGACGGATTAATTTGACTGACAAGTTTTGATGAGAGGATTCACACCACTGGGGATGGAGATGTGCACAGCAATGCTTTTTGAAAAGCAGGTTTAGCTGGCAGAACTTCATAGGAAACACCAGGCTGAAGTCGTGTGCACCAAACACTGTGTTACGCTGTTCTTATGTGGCTGTTGAGTACTTAGGGTTCATGTATCTGGGAAATGTGCATATAGGGGTTGTTTTGGTTTGATTTTTTTTTTAAATAAATTGAACATTAAACTGTTTCAAATTGCAGATGCTAATTTGTTTTCAAGAACAAGCAATGAGTTTTGTGTTAGTGTCCTAAAAATATTGATGCACTTAAAAGAAAATTTAATGATTATGTCCTTTCTGGGTAAGTTTTTAAGAAGGCTTGTGTTGTAGGAACATACACAATATTTGCTTCCTCTAAGTAGTTAGTCTAGCTTGCAAAGATAACCTGTGGCCAAAATTGCAAGTTTCCATTACTCCTCCTTGGTCTGCTTTTACATCTGTAACAAAAGGTATTTACGGTCACTGTTGACTGCTAAGCTTGTGTTTTCTTTGTGGAAGCCATTCTGCTGAGCCAGCCTGAGTATTGTTGAAACTTTTGACTGCAAAACTAAGTAGTGAAACTGGTTATCAGGGAAGATGCTTAATTATACACATGAAATTGGGTTTATCCTGCAGTACTGTTGCTGTCAGCAAACCTTGTAATTTTGAAACAGCTGCTATCACAGAGCACCATCACATTAATAGTGAGTGACCATTATGTTCTGCTTTAATCTGCTAAATAGTCTTTAAAATGCTCGTCCCAAAGGGATTTAGTGGCTTCTCTTACTGAAATAAAATTCTGTAGAAGTACTGATTATGGTATCACCGTGATTATGAAGTGCATTCTGATGGGTTTAATATGTAACGTAAAAACCTAAAAGCTCTTATCTTTGAATTTACTTAAAATATTAAACTAGCAGGTTAAATCCTAAAGCAGCAAATGCAATGAATGAAATATTTAATTTGCTGTTTATAAGCTATTTTAATAGGACTGTGATATTTACATGTGATTAAAATAACATGACTAATAAAAGCTTCGAAGGAAAGCACAAATAAATAACATTAAACCTTATCAGTTAATATATAGAGTGATATGCTGCAAATATTGATAAGGGATATGTTCTTTTGATAGAACAGTCTGGTTTGTATTGCCTCCTTCTGTGTGTGTTATTAATCATTCCATGCCATTTATTTTTCTCAACGCTTGCTATGGCATTTAGATTTTCTTGAAAATGTCACAGAAAAAAAAATACTTTGTGTGTTGAATGAGGCTAGGGCTTTCCTTTAGTCCTAAAGATATCTTTTTGTTTGTTTGTTTCCCTTGGAACACATGAAATATTTAATGGCATGCAAACCTTAGCGGACCTTAAGCAAACTCTAAACTAGGGCTATGACTTCAACTTGGAGTAACTAAACAAACTGTATAGAAGCAGTTTCTTTTTCATAATTTACAGTGTTACATTTCAAGAGTTGTTTCTATTTTTTGGACTTCTAAAAACTTATCACACCTGTTAGTCCAGTGCTGAAAACTGTACATAACACTTTCCAAGATGGCAAGAATTAGTGCTGACCTGTAGAAGACGCTGCCTGTCGGTACTTTGTATGTGGAGTCTCCTTTTTTAGTATGGCTGAGAAGGTGTCTGTGGACTACATTCTAAACTTAATAGGGTATTACACTTAATCAATTTTGTTTTTCTTTATAGAAAAAGCTACAAATGAATGTAACACCAGTGAGGACTGGGGTCTTATTATGGATATATGTGACAAGGTTGCCAGTACTCCTAATGGGTAAGCTGTATCTCAGCATTACAACATGTAATTTCATGTTCATGTGAAGAATAGTGTTTCCGAGAGAACATGTCTCAAAATGCTCATCGTAGTCAGCCACGCAAAAAGTGCTACCAATCTGACACTTCTGCAAGCTCTACAAATACATGTAGATGGCTGTAAAAATCTGAAAGAAATGTTCCAGCAGGGTTTCTAGTAGAACAATTTGTATATGCTGAGTGCGTTCCAATTTTTATGGAGTTTTGCACAGTAGACCAAGTTATTCATATTTAACGATCTTGCATAAATTTTGAGAAGCAACTATGCCAGTAGGAAAAAGTGAACTAGTTTCTTTGTAGAAAATTACCTAGCTAGGACAGTTAGGTATTTACGATAAGGAATTTATCTGTGTTTATTCATTAGGAACAATGGGACTGATGGAGGAGAAAAGGGGAAAAAAATGGAGATCAAACCGTAGATCAGTTTGAATCAGTCTAGCCTAAGCAGTAATACTGAAACGTAAGTGGTAGTTCAGTGATCCCATAATGGCCGAAAGTATTTGCTGAATTCTAAAGTAATCTTTTTGAGTGATAACATGTTCTAAATCTTAAAGTAAACCTGAATTAGTGCATAGGTTGAATTCTTCAGTGATCTTAGAATTTCTATCGGTTATGTGTAATTTTTAAGATTACTACACTGCACTGTATGTGCATGCTTTGGGTTTTTTTATTAATTACCTTTCACAGGGAATAACAGCAAATCCATTCATTCTGGAATTCTTTAGTCTTGGAAAAAAAGTGTAGAATGTCCTTTGAGTCCTTTATTAAAAATCTATTTTTTTCTTTAGTTACAAAAGACTTTTTTTAGAGGGAACTGTTTTAAATCTGCTTGGTTTGGGGGAGGAGAAACTGTAAAAAAAAGTTAAGTGTTTTTTTCCCCTGATTAGACATGCAAAATATATAACTATATATATAAAGAAGTACATCATTAAATCTTAATATATATTTTTGTATCTACAATAAAATCCTAAATTCAGAATTCTAAATGCCAGTACCGCTAGCATATTTTACTTCAGTTTTATGTAGTTTTCTTCCCTCCTGCCTTTCACCAAGAGCCATCTTTCTGAAAATAATAAATAGTTGCCTACCCTTAAATAAATATATAGCTTAGCAACAATATGTTGACTTTGCTGGATTGTTTGTACATGAACTATGACCAAACATACTCATTATTAGGACTAAACCCATATGTTCTAGCTATGTGTACATCACCAAGTAACTCAGTACAGTAAGGCTGGAGTTGTAAACCAGAGCAGTTGGTACTGAAACCATCCATCCAGTTTGCAGTTCAGGGTGTTTGGGGTTGTTTTTCCACCTTCAGAACAGGTCTAATCTCTTCTCTTAAACTTAATATCCACACCAGGTGCAAATTTGTCTGTGGATCCTGTCACTCCTCTTATTCTCATGGCTCCTTGAGAGATTGGAGCACTTTTGCTATGCATAGAGGAGCTTCTGGCTTAGTTTCATCCGAAAGGCAAGAAATGTGCATGCATAAAACTCCACTGTGAACTAAATACGCAGCAGGTGGGAATGGTTAGAAAGATTGTTTCAGAACAAGACTAGTGCTCTAAACCAAAATGTGAATATAAGTGCAGTTTATTATCTTAATATAATGGCATAAAATATTTCTCACTGCTGTACACATAACACATTGGGAAAGACATCTTTTGAAACAAACCAAAACCTTGACAGAAACATCTTTTTTAGTGTTAACAGTGAAAGTTTTGGTTTCATTTCTGCACAGGCCTTTTTTTTTTAAGCTTTGCGTAAGGTTGCAATTCCGTGACAACTTTAAATTAACGGGAGAGAGAATTTGTGTTGAGAGGGTTGTCATATATTTCCTCCAGCCCCTTGTGTGATGAATTCCTGGTGAATCTGATCTTGGCAGTGATCTGGCCAAAAACTAACATGCTCAGTCAGATCGTTCCTTGATCCGGGCACTGCATGGCTGCTAAAGCCTCAGTGAGGAAGGGAAGGGGACTGCATTGCTCTAGGGAGGGACAGTAGGTGACTGTTCCACTGCTTTCATCAGTGACTTTCACTTGTGCCTGCGTAAAGCAACCAAGGAGCCAGAGCCTCAGTGGTGAAGAGCACAGGTGGTTTGAGCTGAGTTCCCTGGGTGACGTGGAGAAATGCAGCCTTGCGGAGGCATTTCTGTGCTTTGGTAATATAGCAGCTGAGGTGTACTGCAAGTGAGATTAGTTGTAAAGATCTCACATTAGGTCTTTATATAGAGATTTCATGTTTTTAGGGGGTTCAGATTAATAGTGTTAATGAAGACTTATATGCATCAGCCTGTGTAGCTCATGCATGCCATTAATGCTCATTTAATGTATGAAAAGCCTTAATAGATTAACATTTAGAATGCTAATAATTGTTCTGTGCTGCTCAGATTTTGCTGAAACAAATTATAAAAATCTTTGTGTCCTGAGAGTCTCGAAAATGGGATTCAAGAGCTGACAACCTGTGTGCACGATTTTTAAATTAAATCTATAAAGACCCTTCACAGTAGCCAGTAAAATAACCGTTTATTTAATCATCACTGCTCCTCATTCTTTCTTTTTATGTAGACGTTTCTTTCATTGTCTGTTTCAAATCCATTTCCTCAACTTAATGGCAATTGCTCCCTTTATGACCTGTCAGCAGTTTTATGGAAATTAATACAAAATTCCAGTGTAAAAATGGGGTCTGTGCCAGTCCAGTACACATAGAAGAACAAACAAGTTGTTAAATACTTCCAGCTAGCTCTGGGAAGACTTTATGTTAGGTTACATTTTTGTCAATAGACCCAGTTTTGTTTGCTTACCCAGCTTGAGTATCTGGTATCATTCATTCCACAGATTATGTCAGTCACAGTTATCACTAATAGTTTCCTTGTTCCATTTTCAGAGCAAAGGATTGCCTTAAAGCCATCATGAAGAGAGTAAATCATAAAGTTCCCCATGTGGCTTTGCAAGCACTTACAGTGAGTAGACTATCATTATTTTGGAAAAACTTTGTATTTTTTATGTAATGCAGCTATTAAATGTGTACTGATCTAGTAATACTTTTATGTATCTTCAGTAGAAGTCAGTCAGGGTGTGCATGCTGCACAGCAGATTAAATTTAACTCTTTTATGTATGCTTTTATTTTGGATTATTTTCATTGTTGTCATAAATGTTCACAATTGTATTTCTGTTGTCAGCTTTTAGGAGCCTGTGTATCAAACTGTGGAAAAATATTTCACTTAGAAGTATGTTCTCGTGATTTTGCTAGTGAAGCTCGAGGTATAATAAATAAGGTAATGTTTTATAACCTTAAGTACCGGGGGAGGATTATTTTGGTAACTTTGCTGTGTCTCAGCATAGGAAAGAATTGGCAAAACTAATGTTCTAGTTAATAGGCATTTTCTAGTCTTTGTGCAGTTGCACATACTGCCAGCTGTTTGTCTTATCACTGAAATTTGTGTACTGCAATTTTTACTGTGAGAAAATAAAGTATCAAAGAAGTGACAGGCTGATAATACCTACTTCAGGTTTTTACAAAATGACATAAGCAGTTTTAATTAAAATCTGTGACTCTTCTTAAGCTAAATTAATTCGATAATGGTGAAGGCAGCTTTTCTTGAAGATATTTTTTTATTTGGCTCGAGTGAAATTCATAGGCTGAAGTACAAAGGGAAAACTGTGAGAAAGTTAAATTACATTTTTACAAGGAAAAGGGGAAAGTCTTGACACAACTTTCTTAGTTTCTAGGGATTCTCAGAATGTTGAATGAGGAAGTAAGCAAGAAAGGAAGACCTGAATGGTTAGGGTCAAGCAGCTGATGGGATCTAAATCTGGATGTAATGAATTGAATAAGCAGAAAGAGATTTCCCTTAATTACTGTACCAGTTGAAGATAAAAATGGCTAATGGGTTGAAAAGAAGTTAGTTGTCAAATATATGGGAGGCCGGGAATCATCAGAGGTTGAGCAAAGCAATTAAGGAAACTAATAAAATTGCTGGGAAGCAAAATGAGTTCACAGCTCTTCTGTTTCTTGCTTTGTGTGGAAAAATAGGTCTTAAAGTCCTCCCCTTTGTTCTCATTAGCCACGGTCCATTCTGAAACAGAACATTGACCTTCATGGTCTGACAGCACTTGTGGATGTAAAAGGAAACCTTTAATCCCACTGAAGAATGGTCTACTGGAGTATAATTTATTTTGTTGTTGGGAAATACTTACGTTTTACTCATGTCCCTGGCCCACTTGGAGGAATAATCTTAAGAGGGCAGATAAAATTGTACTTTCTCCCTTTTCTCCAAAAGAAAATTAGTTCAGACAAGTGTAACAAATGTCTTTGTGCTGATACTGAGCCCATCCAGCTACATCTCTCCTTTCAATTAAATGCATGGTTGAGCCCAAACTTGTCAGCGTTCTTTCTGTTCAACATATGTTTACGTGCAAGGCACAGGCTTACAGTGTGATCTGAACTACACTCAAATGAGAAATCTTGCCCTTGCGTTTGTGCAGTCCCAGACTCTTATCCAGACAAGCCAAGTGAAACAGATGTAGGTGAGCCCAGCAACCCCAGAATCATTTTTCACCAGCAAGTATCCCCAGGTTGGTTAGTTTGGGTGCTCTGGGTTCAAACTGTAGTCCTTCTCATGAACTGTCAACAAAATCAGAAAGTGGATGGAGCCTGAGGTGCCTCGATCCGTATTTTATCCTCGTAACGTTGACATGACCTTCACATACATTGGCTGCTTTTCTGAATAGTGGCTCTTTTTGCTCCAGTGAATTTTGTAAGTCTACATAATCACAGGATTAACAGCAGCTGATGTCTAACGTTTCGGAGGGATACTCTGAAGGGTATTCTTTAGCCATACAGTAGAATAATACTTGATTCTGACCTGCTTTTCTGGAGGTGGATTATCACTTTGGGTGGAGTTGTTAGCACCTAAAATTTGCAGTGCTGAATGAAATCGGTGATCCTGTGTAGATTTAGAGTAGCTGTACATTCTGTGGATGAGGATGGAGGAAGGGGAGCTGTAGAGTCTCTTTCATGTGAGAGGCTGGAGAAAACTGTGGGAGCCAGAGGAGCTGCAGGCAGAGCGTGAACTTGATCTTGGTTTGCCCTCATTCCAAGCAGATATCTTCATTTACCAATCTGTGTCCCTGCACCTCAGTTCCTAATTCAGGAGCTGAGTATGTAAACTGTTCCACGAGCTGGGTGGCACTGTACGTAAGGTGTACCTTTTTGTGAGAGAATCTGAAACAAGGAGACATACCTATATACATACATACAGAGATGGTTCGAAGATCAGGTTTTTGTGAGATCCTGTCACCTGAGAAGTCAACAGGAAGAAATGGGTTTCTGGCATCTGAGGAGAGGACAGCAGAAGTCATAAAAGATAGGGAAGGTATGTTGTCTCATAGGGAAAGATGGTATCTCATATTAAACCAACTTAATGTGGTTGGGTGGCAAGTAACAATACAAATTAGAAGTAGTGAAGAGAAAGTTGAAGTAAAATGGAGGGTAACTAACAGAGGTGCAGAAGGGTTGAGATAAGCATGGCAAATAACCTGAATTTCTCCAAAACTACTGAGGTGGAAACATGGCTAACATTTGAAAAGTCAGAAAGTTTGTCAGTCTTTTTCCTTAACCATTCCTTAATCACCCACTATTGACTCCACTAAAGTAACAGCAGGTGAACTGCCTGCAAGATCTAAGCTTTAGCTGTGCAAGAGAATTTGCCTCAGAGGATTGCTGTATGTGTTGAAAGAGCCCAGATTTAGAATAACTGGTTGTTTGCTAGAATCAGGGAAATCAGAACTACCTGCAGTCGGTTGCTGCTTTGGGATAATGGTGTTGAAATCTGCTATGCCAGCTTTCCAACAAAAGGATGATGCTCCAGAAGCTAAGTGTGTTATCTGTAGTAGCGGAATCAGTGTATAAAAGACCATATGATCTAGGCTCTGTTTTCCTTTTCTTTTTTTTTTTTTTTTTTAATCAGGACATTTAATAATTATTAAGGGTGTTTATAGTAAAATGGTTTTGGTAACAGAATTTTACTGAGAGGGAACAATTCCTGTTCGTTTTGAGGTACGAGCATCTCTTTCCATGCAATTTTGTCTTCTAGGCTCATCCGAAAGTATGTGAAAAGCTAAAAACTCTAATGGTGGAGTGGTCGGAAGAATTTCAGAAAGACCCACAGTGTAGCTTAATATCTGCAACTATTAAAGCTTTAAAAGAAGAAGGTGTAACTTTTCCTGCAGCAGGATCGCAGGTAAAAGCGGATTTGGAATACATGGTACTGTTAGGTTCACTGGTCCTGGCGGCGAACAAAGGAAAAGTGTTCAGACGAAATCTTTTGTGCTTTCGATCAGAGGAGAGTAGGATCCTTTTTTGGGTTTGGTTGCCTCTTTATGCTGAGGTTCACCTTTGTTCATTTTGGTTTTTTGTGTCCTTGGCTTCCTAAGAAAAATATAACAGACTAAAGGCTGTTTCATGATGCCCTTATGAGTTGTTTCATTTTAGATCCTTTCTTTACTTCCAATAATTTTTAAAGCTTCATTGAGCAGTCACCACCTTAACTCAAAGCAATTCTACGCCCACACTTTGTACATGGTGTTTCATGGTTCTGATTGCTGACTCGGAGCGCATAACCTTCATTTTTCTTCAAAGAGCCTCACAAAACAGGGTAATATCTGGAATGGAGACATTTGTGAAGGAGATCTGTACCATGCTTTCCTTTTCCAAGCCTCCATTTCTTGTTCATGCCGCTACCTGCCCACATCGGGAATTGTTCCAGCTCTGCAGTAGGTGGGGTGCTCCAGCCCCTAACCCTCACCCTTTGTATTTTACTTCAGGTAGCATATTATGCTTAATCTTATAGCTGGCAGATATGATGACAGGTGGTTGGGTTTTTTTTCTACACTTCATTATTGATGCTTCTAAATATTTTCATGCTAATTACAAGTCAAGTGAAGATCAGTCCTGAAAATGAGAACTACAGCTTCTATTACGTATTCCTTAAATGAAGTTTACTTTTCTCTGTATTAAACACAGAGAGGTTTTTTACTTTTACAGTCTTTCCTTCCTCCACAAAGATGTTTTCACTTCTAAATGTAGGACATGTGTTAAAACATATGGAAGAAACATGGAAGATCTAGAGTACTGGCAACCAGTTATGCTTCCTTTCCTACAAATACATATGAAATGATATCTTGATGTTTTTACATCAAGCAAAGCTGAGATCTGTTAGTATTTGGTGCACTTGTAGGATTGTTTTCTAGGACCATTGATAAGTTCTAGACATGGCTACTGTCTGAAACTTCATTCCCGCTATGTGCGGGAAGACTTCCCTGTCAAAATGAAAACTCTTGATTTTACTATGCTGTGAGGAGACTTGTATTATTTAAGCCAGCAGCTCCCAACTTGATGTACATTTGCTCTTCTTTCCCATTGTCCCACCAGCAGAGAGATAGGGTGGCTTTTTGCTCTGATATGGAGAGAGATCTCCCTCTTCATTAAGTCCAGCTGCTGCCTAATAGCTTGGATCTTTGCAGCAGATGTAGGACTCCGAAGAGCTTTTCTTCCCTTTGAAAGGGAGGGGTGGAGGACAAAGGTGGAAAGGGTAGTCATTTAAATGAGTAGCCTCACTTCAATAAATGAGGCTAAAATAATTGTTTAAAGGAGATCAGTTATTTAAATATAGGTCTGATTATTTATTTTACTTTGTTTCTTACTGAGAACAAAATAAAATATGCCTGAGATTCTGAAGAGTGCTTATTTTTTCTTCTAGAAGGTCATCTTGATTCAGTAATGAAATGCTACAATAAGGCAGCTAACCAGGAACAACTTAACACTAATTTTTTTTTAAGTATATAATTATAGAGCTTGCTTTTTCATTTTTAACCTGAAAAAAATCTGCTGTTAATACTTTTGCAGGCTTCCACAAATGCTGCTAAGAATGGTTCATCATTAAGTAAAAACAAAGAAGATGAAGATATAGCTAAAGGTAAATGGCTAGTCACAGGCTTGGGTTAGACTTGTGTCCTGGAAGTTTTGTTAAAATGCACAGAAATAGGAAGTTGTACTCTCTTCTGCTGCATCAAATTGAAAGTAAGGGCACAGCAGGTTGGGAAGTAGTATACTGTATCATTCCAGGTGTTTTCCTCATGGATGAGGATTTGGGGTAAAATACATTCTTCCCCATCACATAGCCATTAGCTTTGTTTTGTGACTGCTTTCTCTCCAGTGAGTTTGGTCTTCTCCCTTCTGCAGCCACATGCTTTATTTTAGCCTATATCTTGATGTTTTTGTTTTTTTTTTAAAATCAGAACATATAAATGTTTGTTTTCTCTCACCTCTTTCTTGGATATAGTTACTGTTGTTCAGATATCATAGTGAAGAATTTATGAGTATTTCTGATCGTGCTAATGATGCTACTGACATTAGTAGTGTGTGCACCGCTTCTAGTGGGCTGTACCATGAAAAGCAGAGGTTTTTTTAAATGATTCATAACTTGTGCATGATTATGTCTTGTCTTTTTAATCTTGTTGCTGCGCAGAGTAAAGCTGTTGAAACACGAAATGTGGCTAGTAGTTTGGAGCAAAGATCTTAAACTTAAAATATTAGAGAAGCAGATACAGACCATGTTTATAATATAGCAATATTTTTCTTTTTTTATTAGGAAAGCAAACTGCCTTTGTATACAGGGATAAAATATACAAACTTTTTTTTTTCCCCTCCCCTAATTGTAGCTATCGAATTGTCTTTGCAAGAGCAGAAGCAGCAACAATTGGAAACTAAATCCTTGTACCCATCTGCAGAAATTCAGCAAAACAATCAGAACTCGAGGAAGGTGCGAGCTCTGTATGACTTTGAAGCTGTCGAGGACAATGAGCTCACCTTTAAAAGTGGAGAAATTATTTTTGTATTGGATGACAGGTATAATATACTCAAGATGAAGGTGCCTTTATTCCACTACTGTGTTTTCTTAGGATATCAAATTTTTCCTGTGATGCTTTTTTCCCCACATAAATGTATATTGTCACTCTGGCCTCCCTCAAATCCCTTTATTTTCTGCCATTCTTTCCATACTCCCAAGTTTTTGACCTCAAGTCATTTTTGATGCAGGGAGAACCTTGCTCTATTACATTGGGTATTTCATGCTGTGGTGTAGGTCCACTTTGTAGTTTTTAAGATAAGCGTTAGCTGGTTATAACATGTGCCATAAGAATGTGTGTACACATCACAGTGCTAAATTCTGGCTGCTTTGAGAAACTGTTAAATCTCTGGCTATCAAGCATCATGTTTGCTAAGAAAAAAACTGAAGAAAAAATACTTAAAATATTTTTTGTTATCACCGTTGCCTCAATGATATCCGAGAAGCAGTACTTCTTCCCTGCTAATGCTGTTCTCATTTAATAGAGTTTGACAGCTCAGTTATCTCTAATGTTAATCCCCACTTGTGTACTACTTCTAAACTTTTAGAAAAAGCTATAACGGGCTGTCATCTAATCAGTCAAAAGAATTGAAGAGTTGTGTTAATTTTTGAGTGATTGCTACTGAATGATTTTACTTCCTTCAATCCCTCCTCCCCACCCCTCTGCCCCAGCTCCTGTCTTTGGCTTTGCTGGTAATCTCTACAAATGTTCTCCATTGCCTTTGTTACTGGATACGCAGGGAAGCAGTGTAGTGGCTCTCACAGGTTTTCTGTCAAAAGCCCAAAATATGTCACTGGCACTAAACGTTGATATTCAGAGTTTTGTAATACATCTTTGTTTCCCCAGTGACACCAATTGGTGGAAAGGTGAAAATCATAGAGGCGTAGGACTGTTTCCATCTAATTTTGTGACTTCTGACTTAAATGTGGAAACCGAGTCAGGTAAGTGAGCTACTAAACGCTGACAGATAATTTTAGAAAGGTGGGCTTACGGTGGAACTACTAATTAGTCCATCAGCAAAATAATTTTCTGAAATCAGCCCAGGGAAAGAATTCAGAGACATCCTGCCCTTGTTTCAAGCGAGCGAGCAAGCAAGCGTATACCACTGCTGTAACTCAATTTAGCAATTTCTGTCTTCTGATTCTCCTCTTAAGTTGTTACCTTTTCCTGTTCGAGAAATTCCATTCAATTTACCGTAATTCTTTGTCAGTAACATACTACATATGAATGCAGTCGCTTGCCATTTAAAAAGTCAAAGTCTCTTTTCAGACGTCAGACCTAGTATGGAGTAACATTCATACCTGTGTCAGTGGTTTGTAAGAATCACATCGTTAGCTTTATTCATGCTCATGATACCAAAATAAGTCTTAACACTTACGACTTGACTGAAAGTAACCACACATGTGTTGGAGGTGGTTCTAGATGCTAATATGACTCAGGAGTCTTTCCCTTGCTCGGCCTAGGTTCATAATCAGGCTAACAGCCCAAAGGAAGCAGCTTGTCAGAACATTTTCTAGGCAAACCCGTTTTCCCTTCTGCAGCAGCTAGGTGCATCACTGCTTAAACTACTTATTCAAATTTCTCTCTCATTTAAAGAACTGATGGAAAGCAAGGAGAAAATGTGTATTTTAAGGTAGCATAGTAACACAGCTACAGAAAAGAAACTAATGTTTGTTCTTTCAGCAACTGTGGATAAAAATTCTGTTCCTGAGGATGCTGCAGAAGAAATTAAGAAAGCAGAACCTGAACCAGTTTATATAGATGAGGTATGCAGTCACTTTCAATATAAAATAATTGCTGAATACATTGGTTGAAACATTCTTTTGTTACTGAATGTTAGCAGATGATCCTTTTTATATTAACTTTTTAAATTTGAAAATAGAAACAGTCTCTGCCGTGCTTCAGAGATAACTGTTCTTAATCTTTACCTTTCAGGATAAGATGGATAAAACACTGCAGGTACTTCAGAGTATAGATCCGACAGATTTAAAACTTGATTCTCCAGATCTTCTAGACTCAGAAGGTACTTTGAGCACTAAGTTAGCTAGTTGTTTTATTTCTTCTGACAAATACATTTTGTGGATTAAGCTGGTAATTAATTTGCATTTATTTTAAGCTTAGAGAACCTGTGGTCTGTACTAATAGTGTGTTGTATAATAGCTTACTTCACAGTGAGAGCATGGGGCTATATGTATAACTAAATTTTCTAATAGTTGCCAAGCCAACTCCCGTGTTTAGCAGAATAATTTGCATAACTACCAGTTAGTGTAAAATCCCTGATCTTTGCAGGATCCATCCACCTATCAAAACTCTGCTTGAAATAAGCAATTAATTTTATGTCAAAATTTCTCCAAAGTACTGCTGACTAGGAGGAAGTTAGTTGAGTTTGATTAAAGGCCAGTTAGTTCAAGGTGTGTAATAACAATTGAGTGTACATTAAAAAAGCGATGTTCCTAGAATGGAGAAAGTGAAAGCAAAGTTCTACAGTACAGCAGATCTAGACAGATTCATAGGCAGTTTAGATTGGATATTCCAGTAGGAGATGAAAGTCTTAGATCTTGCACAGCACAAGCAAGAACGCAGAATTTTCCGTGTTTTAGCAGTAGTCGTTCGTTTGAGAGGGTAGAGGGGAAAAAGCAGAGAGGATGACAAGGCAGAATAACCGAAGTATTTTTTCTGTCTATTTGGGCTGGAGGAATGGGACACACGTGATAACTAGGTGCACTCTCCAATTTTGTGTGCTGTTTTAGTGTACTTGGATAAAGTATTTTTTGACTGTTTAAACTTTTAATTGGGCAAGAGACTAACTACCTTGACACTTTTGTCTTCACAGATATTTGTCAACAGATGGGTCCAATGATAGATGAAAAACTAGAAGAGATAGATAGGTGAGCCGTAACATGTAGCTTCTGCATTGTTTACTTTGATTTAATTTAAATCGTGCAGTTCTGGTTTTTTTGGTTTTGGTTTTTTTTTCACTTTTATCTCCCAAGCTAGAAAATCGTGCAAGAAAGAAATTTTGACAACTCTGTTCTGATAACGCTTAGGGCTGAGGTCCCAGTGTGTGTAATAAGGTTTGATTGCTGCTCTCCAAAATTCACTGCATAAGTTGCTGGATGCCTTTTGTAGTAGCATGTTTTAAGTGTAGCCTTTTGCAATCTATCTAGAGCTTGGTGCTCTCAGGCTGCTGCTGACTGTCCTCCATGACAGAAAATACTATTCAATGCTGTCTTAACCTCTTCCCCCTCAGACTCCTAGGGATATCTGAGGTTGAAAAGAAAAGGTAACAAACACCTGTGGAGTTGCTTGCGTTATTGCAGCTGGGGAAGAACAGTTGTTCACCATTTGGACTCTCCTTCCAGTCCCATTGCTGTAAGAGAATGGCGTAAGGAACAGAATGGCAATTTTACAATGTAGATGTGCAAGAAATTGATCATCTACCTTTATAATTTTTTTCCCTTGCATAGTCAACACTGTTTAATGAACCACTCTTCTTTTTTTACTATGTTAACATTAGATGTTAGAGAAACTTAGTGTTTGCGTATATTTGTTTTGAAACAGAAAACATTCAGAATTATCTGAATTGAATGTGAAAGTTCTAGAAGCTCTGGAGCTTTATAACAAATTGATGAATGAAGCACCGATGTATTCGGCCTACTCAAAACTCCACCATCCTGCACAATATCCACCTACATCTTCTGGTGTTTCAGTGCAGGTCAGTATCCCTTTCTGGAAATAGGGACTTTCCTAATATAGATTTCTACTTAAAAAGATGACAGCAAAAATGAAGTGTATGCTTTCTTGCTAGCCTACGAACAATCTGATATTGCCTGGTGACTTCTTATAGCCTTTAGAATAAAATATCATTTATGCACTGGAACAGGGTACTTCAATTTGCAGTTACCTGCTTGTACAATAAGGTACACTTGTTCATTTTGCTCCACTTAGCAGAAAGATACTGTATTGAAAATACTAAAAGATTCCTCTCCTAATTAATTTTCTACAGTTAGAAATGTGTGGTTCAGCAGCTTGGTGGATATTCTTGCTGTGAGTCATGTCCTCAGTCTAAAAGTAAAATGTTACCTTCTTATAACAAGGATGTGAGTGAGCTTTAATATTAGTGCATTAATCATGAGTGCAGTGTACTTTTTCTAAACATAGAAACTCTAGTCTGATTTTAGTTCTTCCTCCCCCCTTAAGAAATGAACACGTTGTCTTAGGGGGTATAGTTGCTCAAAACTGTTTTACAGTATCTCTAATGTACCATATTGGTGTTTTAAGAAAACAAAAATGGAGGAAAGGAGAGAAAGATTCTTTTTGGAGAAAGCACAGAATGGGTGTTTTTACTTTAAGTGAATTTTACTTTAATGTTAATTGTTCAGTGGGAAAAGAATAGTTGCCATAGCAACTGCTAGATCTGAATATATGTCAGTTAAAAGTAATTCTGTGTCCTTAACTCCTGGCAAGGATGGAAAATTTATTATATTTGGAGGTTAAAAAGTAATTTAAGCCAAAAGGCAAGTGAAGTTTACTATTTCTTCCAAGATGCATGCTTCCGGTGGTGAAAAATACAAGATAATGGTAACCTTGCTGAGCTTAGCATAGTTACTTGGTACAAACCTGTCTGTTCCTCAGTGTCCATATACTACCCGAAGTCCAAAACCAATGAGCAGCATAGGCTTCTGTAGGCTGAGTGTTATAACACCTGTTCTACCTGAATTTTGAGTAAAGACTTGCATTACTGTAAACCAGAATTAACAAGAAACTCAAGTTTTTGCTTTCCTTTTGTGTTATAATCTTAGAATAGTCTTATGTTTCAATTTCCAAAATGTGTGAAATAACAAATCTCATGTGGCGCCCATGTCCTTACTCAACTCTGTGCGTCAAAATATGTAAGGATTGAACATTTACAAAGAAGAGGCAAATGGGAGAGAAAGAAATAAGGTTTCTGGGAAGGGCTGAGGTCTTGTACGTGGTACAAAAGGTTCTTCTTTTGAATATTAAGCACTGATCTCGTTAGCAGTGCATTTGTGAAGAAGGTTCTTTATTTGTGAAATAAAGGATGCCTATTTAAAACATATTATGAAAAATTAGTTGATGTCCATTCAGCCTTTGAACCCTAACATACTTGTTTATTGTAGTGGTATTCTGTGCCACGTTTGCTGCTACTTAATTGAAAATAAAAGGTATAAAATTACATTCTTTTTAAATTTTGTTTTATTTACAGTCATACCCTGTACAGGCACCTAGTGGAAACTACATGATCCAGGGTGTTCACCAAGTCACCATTTCCCCAGGTTATAGCCTAGGACCTGATCAGATGGGGCCGTTGAGGTCTCTGCCTCAAAGTATAAATTCTTCTGGAGCAACTCAGCCAGCTCAAGCTGCCTATTTAAGGTATTGCCTCAGCAAACTGTTAAATCACCTTCTTCCTGGTGCTAATTTTACTACTTTGTCTAGAGGTTGGTTGTGTGTTCTTGGGATATTTGTGATGGCATGTAACACTGATTGTTTTGAAAATATACAGATTGCTTTTGGACTAAGCAGTATTCTTCTTTGCAAGCCTACTTATCAGATAAATAGATAGGAACTTGTCAGAATTAGATTTGGTTTTGTTTTGTTACAGCCCAGGACCAGATTCTGTGTTAAACCAGACATACGTGAACCAGAACCCTGGCCTTCAGTCAGCTGCCAGCACAGCTGCTTACACCCAGCAGCAGATGGGAATGTCAGTGGATATGTCAGCTTACCAGAATAACACATCGAGTTTGCCTCAAGGACCAGGTTATCCTGTGGCAGTTCCTGCTCATTCCGTTCTACAGCAACAAACAAATTACCATCAACAGCCTCTCCTTTAAAAACAAACCAGCTCGTATTTCTGAATTAATGAATAAATGTTGCCTGACCTAATGATTTTTATGAATACCTGTCATGGATATCAAAATACGTTTTCCTTTTAAATAACCCAACTTACCGCATTAGGGTGATGCGGAGTAAAAATATGCATCAGATCTGATTGTTAAGCATTTGCATAAAGATAACTTGAACTAGATTAGCTGATGGTTTAAAATAGTTTCAGATTACTTTGAGCCCTTATTTCGGTGCTTTCAAGAGACGCCACTTGTGAATCTTAAGTTAAAAGACTGTCCAGAATAATTTTATTTGAAATGTGTTTCTTGAGGAAAACTTGAGGATGCCTAATCATTGTTAATGTGTTGCTCTCATTATGCATTGCCTCCTCTGGTATCTTGCTATAATCTTCCTATCCAAGTGGCTTTAAAGAATCTCTGCAGATTTAGACCACTTTCCCTCTGCGCTGCTGTAGTGAGCTTTACAATAGGATGCGCGCTGCGTGATTGTAACAACTGCATGAGTTCAGCAGATGAGAGCTGGAAGAGAAAACTATTTGATATTTGTGACAGCGAGGACCATGTACCTACAGAAATAGGAGAAATCAGATTTTTTTACAGTGCTGCCTGCTAGTTTTGCGGTAACTGCGGAGAACTTCTGTTGTGTTTCTCTTGAAGGAAACAGGTGGGGTTTTGCTAGAACTCGCTTGAGTCTTTTGGCAGAGGTGGTACTGCAAGCACACGTCTCCTTCCAAGAGCAGGCAAGGGGTGCTCCCAGCTGACTGTGTGGGCACTCTGTGGATACAAGGTGCTGAGCCAGAAACTTGTACAGAATCTCTTATCTTTTCCTTTTTGGATGTATTTAGAAGTGAAGGAGTATTGCAGTTCCTTGTGGTAAAGGAAGGGGGCTCAAGAATGTTTGAAGCTTCTTAAGACTGTGAGAATCTGCCTTGTTCCCTTTCCAAGGGGGAGCCGAGTGGAACAGGAACCATCTTTATGGGACCAAGGAGTTCTTCCCTCTCTTGGATTTCCTTTCTCTGCCACCATGCCTAAATAAATGCCGATTGCAGTCAGAGAAACTCTTAAGCCATTTGGAAAAGGTGTATTTAATGCACTACTATAGGCAGAATACATGAGCTTTGTGAGTGGGATTGTGCTCCTCGTTTAATACAAGGAGTGGTTGTGTACTGAAAATGGCAGATGTGTCTTCAGAAAAGGAATTGCCTTGGAACTGTGGAAGTGTAGCATTTGGTGGCCAAGAAAAGAAATTGAAGAATTTCTTCCCTGATGCACTTTTTTAATGGATGGGGTTTGTACAAGTGGAGCAGATGAGCTGAATTACCTTTCAGGAATGTGGGATTTCTTTCTTTTGTTGTTTCAACCTCTGGAAAAAATCGCATCATTTCCCTCCTTTTACCTACTCACTTTAGCATAATCATATTTATACCTACTTTAACAATTTTATGATGAGTAATAATCTTTAGATTGGGAAAATAATGGAAGCAAATTGCTGATAAAAACATCTTGATTAAATGCATGAAACTCCCAGATGTCTGAATAAGTATGTTTGGTGTATAAATTTTCTACCAAATTGGAGCTATCAGACTGTAGACTGTTGTTGAGGAATAAAAAACACTCTTCACTCAGCGCCACCTCCATTTCTTTTCCATTTTATTTAATTATTTAGTGTCATGACCTTACTCATTTGCAGCCTTATGCTTATGCAATGAGGTGTACAGTACCTGCTCTTTAAAGCATTTTTTAATTTAAATTTGTGCAATTGGAAGGAAGCTTTTGTCTTTCCTTTTGACATGACTTTAATTTGTCCTTATGCTTCCCTTTGAAGTAGCTTAGCGTAAATAACACATGTTGCAATACTGAAGTACTTTGATAACTTGTTCCTTGTGTTCTTTAAGGAAAAGAATTAATTTCAATGCTGCTGTTCAAAATTCTTATTGTTTGGAGATTTTTTTGTAAGAGTTTACTTTATTCCAAGTTGGTGTGTAGTCAAACTAAACCTTGCTTATATCATTTATGTAGATTCTCCATGTTTGCTAGGAAATTGCGGCTGAGGTAGGTATTTTTATGGGATTCAAAACTTTGGTCCAGCAGAAATATTGAGTATCTTAAATTGAGATAGCTAAACAGATGTGATTTGATTATATTCAGTTAATTATTAAATATAAATAATGTACATACTCATTTGTCTGAGATTTTTCTATGCAGCTACATATATGCATACTGTTTAAGCCTGAAATTTTATAAAAGCAGGATTTGTCATTGTCATCTCTTATATTCCTAATTCTGTGATATGCAACTTGTAGATAGTGTAAAATAAATTAATTATTATTAAAATAGTGTACTGAGAGGGTTTTGGTGTTAATAGGATCTGGTTTTTCTCATCATACTTCTATACATTATCATATTTATTTTTAAGGCCTGATTGTAACTGAACATGCTGCCAAAGGATTTATCTAACTTCAGATTTCTACATTAGGTTTCTACCTACTGTTTTATATCAGGAATCAACGGTAGAGAACTTCTGCTTTTTCATATAAACTCTTAATGGTTAACATAGAAATTTGTGCAACTTTATAATGAGAATTATATTGTAATACATTTGTTTCATGGGCGTTGAAAATATCAGTACTAGATAATTTTTCATCTGGTATGAGTTGGCAACCTATTATGTCTAAGTTATAGTCAGCTGAAAGCAAGAATTGAATTTGTCTAATATCACCATGCAGAGACATGTTTTGAGAAATTGTGGTCTTTCATCCAGCCTTGATGTGACAAACACATTGTCTGTTTAATTTGATAAAGAAATTGCAAATGTAAGAAAATGACATTGTTTCTGTAATAAGTAAACCTTAAAAATAATATTCTGTGTTCGTTTTACTTCAGGTTTTGTTTGTAGATGTTCATGGACTTGTGGAACAGTAATTCTTCTGAAGGCTGTCCTTTAGGGAGGAGAGCTGAGCAGGATGTGGCTGCAGCTGCAATCTCTTACATGAATTATTTTCTGATAGGAAGGTATTTTTTTCCTTATTTTTATCTATGCATCTTTTCTAAGGAATAATAGGCACTACTCTTGCTTACATTGAACACTGTGATGTATCTGTTGAATGAATGACTTGTTAGAATTTATGGCTCTTACATTAAATTTTGTATGAAGCTGACTCAAACTGTTTTGAATTGGTGAAAATGGAAAATGAAGGGAAGGAAACGCTGCTGGGGCAGGGTCTGAGCACGGCTGAGCCTTCACAGTTCTGCTCCCTTCACCATAACGTCTTCTGGTCGGCTAGCGAGCAGTCCGGCTCCCAGCGAGCAGCACGCCTGAGCTTCGAATTCAGATCAAGGTTCTGCTTCTTTTTGGTTTGGGGTTGAAGGTGACTGGTTAATGGATGTATCACAGTTCTTACAGAAAATGATCTTAAAGAGTTTGCAGTATTAAAAATAGGGGGTCTGTTCTATTGGACTATCCATTTGGCCTCCTGTCTGCGATATGTGTGCATTGCCTTGTGAGAATAAACCAATGTTTAACACACACGGGTGAACGGTCTGCTGTTTGCTATGTATTTATGTCCTTGCCACAACTACAAGGCAAAAGCTACATGAGTTGGGCGAATGTCGCTGCTGCAGCCTTCCCTGTTCCCCTTCCCTGTCCCTCTCAGCCTTGCTCCCTGGTCCTGGGCTAGCACCTGGCCACTGGCCCAGCTGCCACCAGCTCATCCTGTTCCCACACACCATCGGCAAAGCCAGCGCTCTGGGAGAGACCGTTGTTCCCCCGGAGCTAGTGGGAGGGCGGGTCGGAGGCCACGAAGGTGCTGGAGCGGGCGGCGCGTGCGGGGCGGCTGCGGGAGCGGGGGCTGCCCAGCCGGGGCAGGGGGAGGCGGGGAGGGGACCTTGCCGGGGCACACGGAGACCTTAGGGGCGGGTGGCGAGGGGCCGGGGCCGGGCTCTGCCCAGCGGTGCCCAGCGCCAGGGCTGGGGCCAGCGGGCACCCGCTGCGGCACAGGCGGCTCCCGCTGCCCGTGAGGGAGAGCTGCTGTGCCGGGAGGGTGCCGGGCAGCCTGGGGGGGCTCCTCCTGCCCAGCCCCCCCAGCCCAGGCTCTGTGCAGCCTGCCCGAGGGGAGCTGCCGCAGCCGGGGGGTGGCTGGGGGGGCTCCGCCTGCCCTGCAGCCCCCACCCGGCTGCGGTTCTGCACTTTGCTGTTGCTGAGCTCTTCTAATCGGGAACCAGCGCTCTATCGCAATGAGTTGACTGTAAGCTTGGCTCGCCAGGTTAGCAAGAGTGCTGCTACTTGGTGGGTGTTAACTGTTGGGGAATTGAAGAGAATAATCTTACATAAAATGATAATACGCTTTGCCAAAAATGATAAGGAAAGCAAATATACTGCACTTGAAATATTGCACATCTTAACTAAGAGCCACGATTGCTTACGGCTTATTATAGGTTTTCACGAAAACTCTAAATAAATTATCTAGCAAGAGATTTCTGGCTCATCCAAAATAAGAAATTCTTGTGCTTTAATGATACAGTCTGCTAATGCTGTGAATGGACGCCAAAAAA
The DNA here is from genome assembly GCF_023634085.1 of Falco cherrug. Classification (NCBI taxonomy): domain Eukaryota; kingdom Metazoa; phylum Chordata; class Aves; order Falconiformes; family Falconidae; genus Falco; species Falco cherrug. The sequence continues at coordinate 41,870,848 of NC_073704.1, read as the reverse complement.
ATGTGTGCAAGGAGCCGAACGTACCAGAGCACAACTCCACTAAACGTTTAGGCATAAATCACTACATTTCATCCTTTATTTACAGCCCTTTGCTGACCCTTGCAGGGTGATATCAGGTCACTTCAGGCTGTAAATCTAAATTTTATAAAGCCAAAACATAGACTGAATGACTGGCAAATGTGTGCTTGTGTTTCAAATCTTGACCCAAACGTGGCTGGGTCTTCCTGAAGTGAGATGATGATGTGTTCGGTTTCTGGACAGAATCTTAACTTGGGAAGTCAGCCATGTACTCGGCCATGCTTAGATTAATGTTTAAAGAAAAGTACCCTCCCTGGTACCAATTTAATGATGAAACTGAATTTAAAAATAATCTAATTTAGACTACAGCATTCATGACCCACATTCATCTGTGACAAAGAAACCAGGCAGCCTAATTTCATCCAAGGGATTAAAAAAAATTCACAGTTTGTGTCTACAGTGAGAGAGAAGGGGATGTTTGCTCTGCTGTGCTTTGGACCTTCACCAGAGGGGTGTGTGTGTGTGTGTGTGCAGAGCTTGCTGGTGTAAAAGTGAGATAATTTTGAAGATGCACACGTTTCTCCTCTTACTCATTTCAGTGGGAGGTGTAATGTGCAAGTCGGTAAAGCACAGGGGTGGGAAGCAGGAAATCCAGGTCCTGCTTCCAATTCTTCCCCAGATTTCCTCTGTAAGTTCAAGCAAACCATTTAATCTCCCAATTTAACCTGTTTTCTCCCATACCCTGGAGATTACAGCATACCCTGGTAGCAGATGGACGTTAATGCTGATCAATACCTGGATGCGTTGGGCAGCACTGTGGTTTACGTGGTTGCGGCAGTTGTGGCTCGGTTTCAGCTTGTAAAGTTTAAACCGGGCTCAGAGGCCGGTACTTGCCCATCCCATCTCCTGTCTGTCATGGTGTTGGGTGGGATACAGCAGGAGCATCCTGTGTGGGATGCAGCGGGAGCATCCTGGGTGATCAATACTCGGATGTGTTGAGTGGCACTGTGGTTTATGTGGTCATGGCAGTTGTGGCTCGGTTTCAGCTTGCAGAGGTTAAACTGGGCTCGGAGGCCAGCTTGCCCATCACATTTCCAGCCTGCCATGGTCTTGTGTGGGATGCAGTGGGAGCGTCCTAGGTGGGATGCAGCAAGCCGGGATGGTGGACACGGGTCACTAGTGCTGAAAACTGATGGCCGCAGCAGGAGCGGTGGCGATTATCGGTAGTTTGCTGTTGTTTCTGAGAATCGGACTTCTGGTCTACCCGTGACGGCCAGGCTCTGCCGGACCCCCTCCCGCCACAGGGAGAGCGGGGCCCGGGCGCGCCGCCCGCCGCAGCTCCGGGCTGGGACGGCTCTCGCTCGGATTCTCCCGCCCTCCGGCTGCGGGACGCTCGCGGGGCGGGGGGAACCCGCACCCCCACACCCTCTCAGGCAGCACGCGTGGCCCGGCCCCGTCCCGCCCCGGGGGCCGCCCGCCGCCTCCCCGGCCCCCCAGGCCCGCCCCCCGGCCGCCCTCGCCCTTCCCGCCGCCGCTTCGCTCGGCGGCAGCCGGCCCGCCGTGCCCGCCCAGCCAGCCCGCGCCGAAGGAGCGGCCGGCGCCGAGGGAGCGCTGAGGGGGCGCTGAGGGGAGCGGCCGGCGCCGAGGGAACGCTGAGGGGAGCGGCCGGCGCGGAGGGAGCCGCCGGTGCTGAGGGGCGCTCCGGACGCCATGGCCGCGGTGGGTGCAGCGCGGGGGCGGACGGGCGCGGCGCCGGGGCGGCGGCGGGCGCGACTCTGATGTCTCGGCCTCCCCGGGCAGGTGGCGAGGGGCACGGCGACGCGGCGCAGCCGGCTGAAGCGCTCGGACGGCAGCACCACCTCCACCAGCTTCATCCTGCGGCAGGTGAGGGGCGGGGGCCGGGCCGCGGCCTCCCATCCCCCGGGCCGGCCGGGGCGCGGCGTGGGCGGGTGCCTGCGGGGTCCTTGATTACTATATTTTAATAAACCACCGCGTTCCGTGGGGTTGGCTGCCCGGTGGCCGGGTGCGTGGCTGCCTGAAGCCGGGGGAGTTTGGGTGCAGGTCAGCGCTGGGCTTGGGGTGGCCAACCCGGAGACCCTCCGGCTGAGGAGACAGGCCTAAGAAATCCGGCTGAGGTCAGGATTTGTTCCTATAAACACACATGCTGTGCTCGCCTTTAGTCCCTGAGCTGCCCTGTACACGTTGGGCTGATTTTCTAGTTATTCCCCGTAACGCTGAGGGCAAGAAACACACTTTCCTTAAAGCACAGAAGCTGCGATTTTAGGGACCAGACTTCAGGATTCCTGGATTAAAAGTGATGCTAAAAGTGTCAAGAGCATTGGCACCTCCGTTTGGGGCTTCGGGCTCATCGGTGCTAATTATACAGCAGCCCTGCTTCCCCTGGCACCGCAGGAGCTGCGTTAGCTGGCGAGATGGAACCTCCTGTTAATAGTTACCCTCTCCTCTTCTATTTCCAGTCTTATGCTCTTGCCTGCCAGCTGTCCCTTGGGAAAATAAAGGCACACAACCCCTGTCTCCCTGAAGCATCGCTTTCTCGCCTTAAAGATGCTTCTCAGAGTAAATGTTACTAATTTCCTTTAAAAGTAAAGGAGGTGGAATGTTTCTTGGAGCATGAACCTGTATCTTTCCCCCCCCCCCCCCCCCCCAGTGACTTCATTAGAAATTTAAGGAAGCACAAGGAAAGCGAACCGAGCCCTTGACAAATTCAGGGATGCTAGGCATGCGTGGAAGCGTAGTTTGCTCGGGATGTGGAAGTTGTGAGGTCTGTCTGTCAGGGAAAGGTATTTAAATAACCCAGGGAAGTTTTATGTTGTGTTGTGGTGTCTGCTTATCACTGGTCCATCCCATAGCAGAGGCGCAGTGGTGTCACACTGGCATCCCCCTTTCCAGCACCGGCAGAATGACATGTGAGAGTCACAGTAAGGATCTGATGTTTAATGGGATCTCAGCCATGTAAATTAGAGTTGAAATAAGGACAAATAAATATAAAGGTCATTTGAACCCATGTTAGCCTGTCGTGGTGGTTGAGGAGCCTTGTTGGAGATGTCCTGAAGAGTCTTTCAGCTTGTCAGAAGTGTTGTTTCAAGAGGTGGATTTTGTGCCACACTCACGCAGAAGCTGAGGCCTTGTGCTTCAGGCAAACGGAGGGTGATCAGCGTCACCCGGAGCGCGCCGTGTCTGAGGGAGTGAGGGTGTGATGTGGGATTTTGAAAACCTTGTGCTTGGAAGCGCTTGCGCCAGCACCCGGGGAGAGCTGCTGCTTGTGTGGAAGAACCTGGCTCCTCAAGCAGACGCACAGGGTGTCGTAGCCGAGTTACACAGATGGCATCACACGCCTTGTTCGTGTGCAAAACATGCGGAAACATTTCCTGCACTTTGTGCTTTTTTCTGTCCTGTGTCTCGGGATGTGATGTGCTCGGCAAGTGCAGCGTGCTTCAGTGTCTGTTCGTCTGTTGTCTTTTTGTGGGGAGGAAGATGGGGAGATTTGCTTTTACTTCTGACACCACCCCTCTGCCCCAAGGAGGCGCTTTGTGCTTGGTGACACATTTGAGGGACGCTGCCAAGTAATAATGGGGAGACTGGGTAGTGGGGTGTTTTTCCTTCTGTCACAGTCACAGACCTGCGAGTCCCACTGCAGGGACCTGGCTGCATATCCACACCAGCACCGGTGCTCTGTCAGCTCCAGCATCTCTCTGCTCTGCCCCGGCAGAGGATGATGCTGTGTTGGCTGAAGCTACCACATCAGTCTAATTTCGGCTCCGTGTAGTACACAGCAAAAATAATTGATCCATATCAGAACTTGCTTATCCCAAATGGGAAGGGAGCAAAGTGCTGTCGCTTTCTGAGATGACTACCTTGACACCTTTTGAACAGACAAGTGCGGTAGCTCTGGTCAGGAGGTTGGTGAAAAGGTTTCATTTGAATTGTACAAGCTGAGCAACAAAAACAACTCTGGGATTGCCTCCCCCAGCCCTCGCTGGGGCCAAGTGTGGTGAGGCTGAGCTGGAGGCGTGATGGGGTAAGAGTCTGGCTGCTCCTTCCTGCAGATTTCATGTGGTGTCCCTCGCCACAGGGTGGTTCAGCTCCTCAGGATTATTTCCTTTGCACAACTGCTTCTGCTGCTACTTTGGTACTAGGATGAGACAATTTATCCAACATTTGTAGTTAGTGGGTTTTGTTTGAGAATGGGGATTTCAGCTCTGCAGAGGCAGAGCAGCCCCAGCTGCCCAGTGTTGCTGTCCTCTCCTCCTGCTGTGAAGTTTTCCCTAACAGCAGTCAGGCTTTAGAAGCGTAAGTGGAAAAAAAAGTCATGATAGCAGGGATTAACTTCAGGTAACATTGTGGTGGTTGTAGGTATAACTTTAAAAAAACCAGAAATTCTGCCAGTAAGATTTGCAGTAAATGCCCTCAAATAATTTAAATGTTTTGTAGATATGGTATACATTAAGAATTGCGCACCAACTTCTTGCTCAAGTCCAAAATACCAATGGAAATTTCATCATTGGTTTCTGCTAGTGTCAGGAGAGGCACAGGTCCCCTAACTTTGAATTCTTTACTTGACTTGTCATTACGTTGCATCTAATTTTTGGGTTCAATCCATTCGTCAATCTCATTTAGTAAGGGAATAATGTTTGGGCGAGCTTTGAATTTGAATTTTTGTCAACACTGCATGGTGACAAGCAAAGAGAATCCATCATGCTGAGTCCCATGTGTGTGTCAGCAAAGGCAGAACTACCAATTCCAGCATTGCCAGCGTGGGCAGCGGGCAGTGCCCGTAACTGCCTCTTGCTGTGAGAAATGCTGCACTGGCAGACGTGGATGAAGTGGTGTGCAAGTGGGAGCAGGTAGGTATGTGCTGAGAAGCAATGGGCTGGTATATGTATAAAAAACACACCAACCCAGTGAGTAAGATCACTCATGTCCCAAAGTGACCTGGGGTGCAGGAGATTCCCAGGTTGTTGGATGGGCATCTCTATCTCCAGCAGCACAGCCAAGGCTGAGAATAAACCTGCGCTGAAGCTGTTAAGTGCAGTGTTTGAGCAAGGAATGGGTGTACAGCATTGTTCCTCTTGCGTGGCAGGTGCTGCTCAATTATATTTAAGAACCCCCTTAAGGGACAGAAGTCAATTGTAAGACAGTAAGTGGGTCATCTGAAAACATATGCTTATAATTTTGCAAAATACTGTCATAATAATTAATTGTTTTTGCTGGAAGATTTTGTGTTTCCACCACTTATTTTGACATGGTGTGACTTGTGAGTGTACGCAATTTATTTTTATCCTTTGACTTCTGGTAGCATCAGTTTTATTGGCTGTGATTTTTAATGGCATTTATTTCACTGAAAAAAGTTAAGTGACCTGTGAAGAATGAGAACAGTCACCCAAAGGTTGTGTTAGAGTTAGAGCATCACTTTTTGTCAGAAGAAATAGCCACAGTGGCAGCTTTTTACTGCAGGTGCTCCCAGGTGGGTCTGCAGGGCCAGGGATGTGGCTATAGGTGTGTGTACTAGAGGTTATTCAAACCCCTTATGCATATGCTAACACAGTTTCAGGAGGCAAAACAACACACGGTGTGTCTGTGTAACGGGATGGGGATCCCCAGGGGAAGATCAGCACCTGAGAGAGGGATTTTTACCCTTGGAGGTGGGTTGGCAAAGGTCTGAGCAGGGGTCCTGTGTTGCTGGAGTGTCACAAATGAGTGGGTTAGGTTCAGTTGCTTAAAGAATCACTGCCAAAGGTTATCAGCAAAACAGTTTTAAGAGGAGGTGGACATTCAGCCTCCCTTCCTCCTCCTCCTCCTCCTCTTTCTGGATCTGGCCGGGTGTCTCCCCGTGGCGATGCCTGCCTGCTCTAACAGGCTGCGACTTGTCTGCTTGGGTGCCGGACTGCCTCGCTCTGTAACGTTACCGTAACTTACATGCTAATGGTGAAATACAGAGTTACCTGCTTTTTGCTGTCAGCAGGGCCTTGTCATAAAATCATCTTGAAACACTCATAGCAATCAGTGGAAATCCTTTCTAGCTCATGTCAGCGACTTCAAGTAAAGCCACTGAGTGTACCTGTTCAGTCCAAGCACAATTAACTTTATATGAAATTATATTTAGACATGCAGTTTATTTCTGGCAGATTTTTGCTGCTTATATTTAGAGGTAGTTGAAGTCAATTTTCTTTTAAGACATAGTTACACCTAGTGATGCATCTCTGGCAATGCTTGTGCTTCCCCCTCTTAAATACTATTTTTTCGTATGTAATACTGAAAGGAAACCCAGCATTTTCTGTTATTAGACCAGCTTTCAAGCTGTAACAACACTTTAAAAAGTTGGTGACATTCCGACAAAAAATAATTTACAATCTTTCAAAATAATTTTGTTGCCTTGTTTTCTTTTTGTGTGTGTGTGTGGAGATGGGACTGTGGTATCCTTCCTGCAAGACCGAGCAGTGTACTCTAGCTGGACGTTGGCATCTGCCTTCAGGTATCTCCTTGTTAAGTCAAGGAAGAAGGTCAGATCTGGGAAGCTTTCAGGGTGTCTGAGTTTTGTTTGTCATTTACAAAGCCTGAAAACCTTTCCCTTGGCACGCGTGACGTAGAGCTGCCCAGTTGCCATCTCACATGTGCCTTTCTAGATGTAAAGCACACGAAGCTGCTCATCGGCTCTGGCATATGTTAGCTTAATTACGTGCACTGACATTTTCAAGAGCAATGCCTGGCCTGAAGTACAGGTTTGAGTTTTGTAGTTGATTTTTTTTTGCTGACTGTCCTGTAAAGTAATGATCTGAATTAGGGGGGATCAGTATTTGGTCTTTGGTCATCAGTGATGTACATAGGCAGCTTCAGTGGCCATCTCTTAACAAACTTTTTAATGTGCATTTGATTTCTTCCTCCAGTTCTGCATTTTTTTGTCTTAAAGTAATTTTCCTTAGAATGAAATGAGACCTTGGTTGATGACCTTGAGACTTTGGTCTTCAGTAATACAGGTTTGCTGGTATGCAGGAGGTGGATGATGCCGAATCGTGTGAGCCCTTCCAACCTGGGTATGCAGTGAACCAGGCATTTCTCAAAATCAATTTCTGATTAGATTGATAAAATAGATATCTGCAAAGCAGCAGATTAGAATTTCAGTAATTTGCCAGGATGAGCTCAATTCTATGATGAGTCATTAATTTCTAAAATACTTACTGTCATAGAATATGATTATTCCTTAGAGGACTGAATCGTTATTTTTCTTTATACAGCATTTCAGAACTGTTAAAGCATTTGACAGGTGAATAAAAGATTCAGCCCTTTTTCCGAAGAAACCTTCTCTGCACGGCAGAGTGGCATTGTTTTAACTCGCCTTTCTTCTTCGATCAATGTATTTAGCTTATACAGCAGTTGCTTCTTTCAAGTTAAACCACACTTAAGACCAGTTTACTTTGTAAATCTACGTATTTAGGTTAAATCAATAAGGTGAAGAAAGGCAAGTGGAACTGAAATCATGTCTCCGGAGTGTCTTGCTGGAGAACGCCAACAGCCCTTTGACTTTTTGGGCTGGTTTTCAGTTTTCTCTTGTGTACAGCACCAGGGAGGAAGTTTACAAAAGGTCCTATGAGCTTTGGGAGAAATGGTTGTTTTCCACTGATGTCATCGTGGCCTGAATTTCACTTCCAAATCACAGAGTTGATTTTTGAAGATGGCCTGCATCTGGAGGACAGTGATGAGGCCACCCCTTGTGTCCACATAGGCTGTGTGCTGCATAGGGGCCGTGTCCAGGTCCCTGTGGGAGCCTGTGGGCAGTCCTGGGCAGTGCAGCCTGGCACTGGGATGGCCTGAGCCACCGCAGTGGGATTTGCCTGTCATAGATTGGAGAGTTTTCATGGAGTTGTCTCCTGCCAACTGGAGAGAGACATCTGACCAATGGGCCCAGCTAGGTTTGAAAGAGAAGTTCTGTGGTGACCCTTGGTAGGGCTCATAATGACAGCTGCGATTAGGAGAAGCAATGAAGGCTGTCAAATAGAACCATGCTTTGCTACTGCTACACGTGTTTTTGTGATGGAGGGTGCTATATCTGAGCAGCTTCAGCACTGGTGAGCCCAATGGTTAGGCGACTTCTAGATGACATTCCTCCATAACTTCCTACGGGATGTTGCCTATGCGGATTAAGTCAGTGTCATGGGATGCACAGCCGATAGCTTTTTGGAGTTGTCTTCTGATTTGGCTTGAGAGGCTGATGGACTTGGAGCATGCTCCGCATTCTTGGCTTTGCTGTTGGTAACAGCTGGTGGCACGTGGCTGTCACATGTACATGTGCACATCTGCCTTCCTGAGAGCTGCCTTCTATCTAATGGTGTTGCTTTGATCCCAGTGCCCCAGAATCCTGCCTTGGTTGGGTTTCTCCGTGCATGGTTGGGAGGAGGAGGAGGAGGTGGGTGAAGGACAAGCCTCACAAGGTTGAAATAACAGTAGAAGGAAATGTAAATTTTTATTATTTTTTTTATTTTAAGACAAAGAGTAGAAAAGTTGGCTTTTCTTCTTAATTCTTCATCTCTTCATCTGACCATGAAGAAGCCAACAGACTTCTGCGAGTTTTTTTTCTTCATCTGGAAAGCAAGTGTGGCTGTCTGTGTCATCGGGAAGCTTAATTAAATGTTTCTTAATGTACTAATTGAATCTCAAATTACATTCCCACTTAATGTTCTGTTAGAAAAGGAAAAAGATTTGTGGCTGTTTGCAAGCAAATAATGATCATGATTGCATTCTTAAAAAAAAAGTACATCCCCCAGTTGTTCTTCTGTTTGTGTTTGGAGCCATCTATCAACCTTTTAGGCAGGTTCACTGGATTATATCTGTAATAAGCTGTTGTCCTCAGTGCTCCATGAGCGTGGCCAGTGCAGCACGTGGAAGTGGAACATGATTCATCTCCTCAGCGTGCCAGCACTCGTAGTGCCGCAGTCTCTGCTGGTGGATACTGGTGCACAATAACAGTTAATAAGATTGTCAGAAATCTGGTAGGTGACAGCTAACTAAATTAGCAGGATACCCTATGTGTTTTTGATGGAGTTATTGGCGTGGATTCATAGAAGTCTGAGCCTTTGAAATTCTCACTTTAAAAATTTTATGTCCTGTTCTTCAGCAGATGTGCTGACCGGCTTATTGTCTCCATGGTAACAAGGTTTCATTTTTAAAATAGCCTCAAGTCACAAAAGAGAAGTCAGATATTAATAGCATAAGCAGCGTAGGTACGAATAAAAAATAGGATTTGGCTATTCCTCATCCAAAATTTCTGGTATTTGGGAGTTGTCTGTCTCTTTGTACATACTGTGGGTGTTTGTTTAAATGTGTTTTTCTAGTGTGACCTATAAAATTAATTCTCTTTATTCATCTAATGCTATTATAATGAAATATTTACATGATTACGGAAATACTTAGAATACTAGCATAATACCAAATGCATAATGTTTAATAGGTAACCATAAAAAAACCCTATCTTTACAAACATGTACAGTACAAATGCAAGGTGCTCTTACTGTCCCCCTTTTGTCATGGGGAGCCGGGAGGCACAAGTGCTATGTGACTTGATAAAACCTGTGTTAGATCTGGGGCTGGAGCACCCTGTGCAGCTCTGTTCCCACCTCCCATCGCCTGCCACCTTCTCACAGGCTCACCACTAGTTTGGTGGCGTTTTTTTTACCCCCAGTATTTTTGCTGTACAGTAGTGGAATGTGCAGAACTCCAGTTGTGTGATTATAGTGTAACGCCACATGCTAGAGCCGGTTTAGCAGCACTGGGGAGATCAAGCCATGCACAGGCTCTGCCTGCGTTCACTCTCGCACAGTTTCTATGGACACCAATCGTTTGTGTCAAATGCAATCTCAGCACCATTGTCTGTGCTGAATATGGAGGAAGCAGAGATGATTATACGGGACTCCAAACGTGTATTTGCTAAAATACATTCTGTTGCCTTGAAAAGAATACAGTAGAGACAGAAATAGCTTCCCCCTAAAGTTCTTAGGCCTTGGGTGACCCACAGAGTTGGAAAAAATAGCTTAACTCCTTTCTATTTGTTTCAGGGTTATATGGGAAAGCCTAAAGTATATAATCTTCAAAATCCTACTTTAAAATATAATAAAGCAGAGCTCCGGCAAAATAAAATTTCAATGGGAACTTCTTCAGCCACTTACAATGTTAAAAAGATCTCCTGTTAAAGACAGGTTTCGGCTAACAGTCAAACGTTAAAAAAACAGTCAGAAGGTGATTTTGATAATCGATGTCAGATAATTTGGCAATTGAACAAAGATGTCCAAAACATGTTTAGAGAGTCTGAGTAACAACCTGTCCCTTGTCTGTTGGCTGCTTGTAATGAGGTCTGCAGCTGTCCCTGGTGCTTTGGGGCAAAGTGGGATGGATAATAGCTAGGACTCGCGTGCCTTCCCCTATCCCTCTGATCCAAAAGGGAAGCTTTCTCAAAACATGGGGAGGAAGGATGGCCTTTGCAAGTCATCTGTGATGTGTACAAATAAAGTGTATTTTTGCCACTGACTTTGTGACCTTTCCCTAATCGCATGGCTTGTAAAAAGAGTGCTGCTGTTCCTGGACAGCTGTCAGGAGTGCTGGAGTCTGCATTCCCATGGGTCACTTCTCCGGTGTGAGTGGTCCCACACCAATCTCTGTGGTTTCTGCTTTTTGCAAAGCAACTTGCATGTGTTTTCTTGTGGGATCTGGGCTTTAGCACATTAAAAGCTTTAAGGCACTAGGGTAAAAATACATCTGAGTAGTTACACTCCAGTCACATTCCCTCTTAATAATAAACCCTCTTTACACTCTGTTTCCTTGACACTTTTTACTATGAGCATCCCAGTTTGGGGGAAAACCTTTTTTTGTTCTAAGTAAGAGATTTTATGTCCTTAAATACGGGTCACTTCTGAATACTGGATTCTGACAGTTTTGTGTTGCTTGGGTCTGGGTTATGACATCTTTTCTTGCACAGGATAGGTAATATTCTAGCTGTAATCTTCATTTGGGTTTACTTGTCTTCTGTTTCTGCTTTCATTTGTAATTTTAGGAGAATAGTCATTCTCCGAACTGATGGTTTCAGTGCTTAACTAGCGACTCTTTTCCCTAGCTTACATAATGTATCATTTTTCCATTTATACATACGGACAGCAGGAACTGTCCCTATGTCTCAATATAACTTTAGGTTAATACACTTAATGCATTTTGATATCCCTTGCAAAATTTGATATCCTGCTTCAGATAATGTAGTGAAATACTATAGGTCACAATTTTGAAAACATCTTTTGAAAACGCTTGTTTCGTTGGAAGTCAAGAGAATTGTTTTATTGGGGTAATCTGGTAGCTTCTACTCAGTGATATTCCATTAATTTTGCACACTTCACCTGTAGAAAGATTTCAAGTAGTTTATCCTCTGGGAGGAAGAAGAGGCAGCGAGCTGCATGGGGCAGCTCTGTCAACAGATTCCAGTTGGATATGGAAAAATGTGTCCTGCTGAAGCACTCCTCTTGTGGTGATTATTTTGTGGGGGAATTGTCTTTCAGCTGAAGTTGTAGAGGCCAGAATTTTCTGGCAAAACAGTGGATTCTGTTTATGTAATGCTTACAAAAAATTAGTTCTTTATTATTATAAGCATTTCACAAAGAAAATGCATCTTCAGGGTTTTCTGTGTGGCCGTCAGCTTACCTCCTAACGGCTGTTTTGGGGACATTCCCAGTATTGCCGACTGTCTCTCGTGTGGCACTTTGGTTTTGTTTCTTGTGCTTTTCATGGAGAGCTGCTCTCATCACTCCTTGGGTGGGGCTACATCACATAGTCTTGTGAACTAAACCAGGCTTATACCTGAATTACCATTGGCGGAGAGACTTGTAAGGGCACTCATCTGTATGCTGAAAGAGGAGGTGGCACTTCTGGTGTGGTTTTGGGGCGCCCAGTTGTTTCGCGGTGCACTCTGCAGTAGTGGGGCACAACAGGCGGGAGTCACTTGCATGGGTGTCTGGTCCCACGTTGGACATCCCAAGTTGTCACAGCTGAAAGCATCCAAGGACAGCATGCTGTGGCAGGTAGGGGGTAGGATCTGGGCACCTGTGGAAAACCATCACCCTGCTGCAGCCCCATGGGATCTCCTGGGTGATCTAAACCAACCTTAGACACCTGAGTTTGAGCAGGAGAATCCCATCCACCATGTTATGGAGGAAAATCTGCGTTAAGCTACTTGTTTGTGACATCAATAAACCTTGATAACTACAGGCTCTTTCCAAAGGGAAAGGCAGATTATGATTTTCCAACCAAATGATATCTTTGATTTGGATTTTCCTTGCCCAAATTCTTGTGGTGAGGTATATTGTTCACTTCTACCATATGGGTTCAGTGGTACCTTGTCTTGTACAAGACCCTTTTGGTGACCACCCTTCATACATAAATGTTCTGCTCTGATTTTTGTGAAGTGTTTTTGGAGACCTTTATGACAAAGGCACTATGTACCTTGAAGTTCTTGAGTGTAAGTTTTGTGTTAGGAATTAGTTGAAATAAAATTCTGCTGAAACTGGGCTGCAAGTTCATCTCTGTGTGTTATGGCCATGTTTGTGATCATGTTTAGAAATGAAGGACCTATCTATAAATAATGCAGAAACAAAGTGGTTATACCTAGAAATGGGAATCCCTTTCCCCTGCCTCCCCCAGGTAATACAACAAGTTGGATACTCCTGAGCCCCTTGGCATTAGATTCTGCAGGGCCAGCCAGCAGCACAGCACCGCAACAAAAGGGATGGTTTCTTCTTAAATAGAGAAAATGTGGAGGACTGAAAGGAAACATAGTCCAACCTCAGTTCTTACTGTAGACTGGTTGGCCTGATCTGCTGTGCCTGGAGGGGTGTTTGCTCCTTGGGTGATCTCTTCTTAGCAAATGAGACTGATTTTCCCATTAGGAGACACTTCATCAGCTGGTGAAGTTCCCCCCCCCCTCCCCCCCGCCTTTTATTTATCTTAGAGTGATAAAAATTACCTTGGCCCTAGGCATTCCTTAGGCCTTAATGACTAGTTGGGGTTAATGTCTTGAGATATATTAAACATCCAGCCAATCATTGATTTTCAGAGTGCCTGGTTGCAATTATAGTTTAAATATTATTCTCCTGTTTTGGCTTTGATCACCTTGGGCCATTAGCAGCATCTTCACGTCCTTCTCCCCGCTCCCTACACATAGGGATCATGGGGAGAAAGCCACGGGGTGATAACGTGAGCTGCTCCAATGCGCTGGCTGTGGATATAGGAGATGTGTGACCTGGGGGCGTTAGATGGGGGAGCTGGTAGTGAAGGTGCTGAGCGGCAGCAGTAATGAAGCTTACCTTCATGTTTCTGCAGACTGATAGGAGGGGAGGGGATCCAGGACTGCTGAATGTAACCTACTTTGTTAGAGAAAAAGGTCAGGTCAGAGAAATGAAGTATGAGATGGGGTTAAAAAGGCATTGGGAAGGTGAAAGAAGAGGAGATGGGAGAGTCAGGACCGAAGTTAGAGCACAGGTTGTGTAGGAAGGATGTGTATGAAATGAAGAGAGGATTGAGCAGGTTTGGAAGTGAAATTCTGGAGGTGCAGGTAAATGGGCATCACCATGTGCCAGAGCAGACCTTTGCATGGGGTTTTCCTGCCACATTCACCCTTTTTTAACCAATATCCCTCTTCTGCCGTTGTTTTGCCTCCCATTGCTGAGTTGCTGTCCTTCCATGGCTTTCAGTCACAGTGCTGCTGCGTTGCATCCTGCAGTTTGTGGCCCTGTTTCTCTTCTCTGTCCTCTTCCAACTGCTGTTGGTGTTGTCGTCCTCTTCCGAAAACTCCCTCTGGTCACTGGCCTTGGCTTGTCTGTCTCCATTCTCGCTCTGTGTGCGCCTTGTCCTGCCGTGCTGCATTTCATCAGCTGCCTTGTTACCCAGTTCTGTACAAGGCAAAAAACACAGGAAGAAGAAAAATCACAAATTTTTACTTAAGTAATCATTTATGTATGACAAAGGACAGTATGTGGGATTATTTTTTTTTTGTTTGCTTTTTTCCCTGGGTATGTTGTTACTCTCTTTATCTAACATTCTGCATGTCATATCTTAGACTTCTCTCTTAAAACTGACAGTGGACATAGCATGTTGTGACACGCTCTGCGACTAATGAGAGCTGCCCAGTATACAGGATGGCAGCCATCAAATCAGCCGAGTGATGTGAAGAGATAAAAGAATTTAAATTTTTTTTTAAATGACACCTCCCCCACTCAAAACCAACAAAAACCCGGGGCAGAGAAAAAGACGAGAGGAAGTAGAAAATGGGGGGGGGGGGGGGGGGGGGGGGGGGAAGGGAAGGAGAGACTAAGAAAGAAGAGGAAGAGTATGTCTCTAGCTGGTTTGCAGAACAAAGACTATATGAACAGAAAATGTTAGTAATGGCTTGCCAGAGTGGGTGACTCTTGGGTAGCTGTCAGCTTCTATGACTTTATTCTCCCCTGTTCATAGGTGTTCTGGAAGGAAGGCCTCTTTTCCTTTAGGCAGCAGTGTCATAGCCACGCTATGTCTTAGCCACTCACTTGTCATAGCCATGCTAGCTGGTACTATAGCAGGTTCTTCTGTTTTCATCCCTTTCTTTTTTTCTCTTCTTTTTTCTGTGCACCACTTTTCTTTTTCTTTCTCCCTGTAGAGTTGGGGAGAGGACTGGTGGAAATACAGGCAACAAGGAGGCAGAAGGAAGGCCAGAGTCCTCTGCTACATCTCTGCCCCATGATAGCCTTCTTAAGGGCAGTCTTAATGTCAAACTTCTGCTGCTCTCATTTTTCTGAGATATTTTTCCAGGCCTGGGATGTACTTTGTAAGGCTTCTGCAAGGCACTGGGATTTCTTCTGGCAGTCTTGACTTCAGCACACATGGTCCTGTTTTCTCTGTGGTGATGACAAGTTTACTCAGGGACCAAACCTTCAGAAAGCAAAGTTTACTTGGCCCAAAAGCCTTACCAAAATCAACCCTCCCCAAACAGTACATGCCTTTATTTGCATGCCAGCCTTCTCAGACACTCATCCAGATTCTCCACAGGGAATCTCTTGGGGTGACAAAAAAGCCTCACACTCCTCTGGGGTCTGTTCCTCTGGGCTGTGGTTCCATGTTGGCTCACTGTGCCAGATGTTTGGCTGGAGCAGAAGCCTCCTTTCTTCTCAGGTGAAGATGGTAATTTGGTTTTGCTTCAGGCTGTTTGTCTTGTCAAGTGTCTCTTGTTCAAGGTAAAATTAACATAAGTAATTTTCTGTGGGAGTGACACCCCAGAGGATTAGGTGCTGCTGCTGCTCCAGCATTGAGGATTTGCATTAATTATTCCATATGAACTTCAGCTCTTGAAGGGAGGTCACCACTCAGCCAGGAATAAGGTCTTATTTAGCACAGAAAGAGATGTTATGGAACAACATGAAGGTGGAATAATTTGTACAAAATTATTGCAATAAACCTAGAGTCCTGGCCTGTTCCAGCCATATACTGCCCTGGCTCAGTCCTGGCATGAAGGATCCAAAGGTGAGCTGTGTGACTTGCAGTAGGCTGCATGGCAGAATGGTGAGTTGCAGAAGGTGATTTAAGACAGAAGGACAACTGTTGTTCTTTGTATTACCCTTTTTGCAATTCTTTTTTTTTTTTTTTTTCTTTAAGGGAAAGCTTGAATTTCCAATCCTAATGTTGAGCCCCCAAACACCAGCCTCAAGGAGAGGAGACTGATTGGAAAAGGCTGCTTTATTCTTAGTATGTAGTCAGGAGGTAGATAGCGTTTGCTGTCAAACAGACGATTTTCAGAGCCCAAAAGTACATTAAAAAAAATAATGATGTAAGCATTGCTGAGCAGAGCACACCCATCTGTTTGACTGAATATCCAGGCCCCCCTTCTTATGATTTTTGTAATGAACTTGCTTCTCATGGTAAATGCTGAAATTTACATAGGCTGATTTTTGTCTTCTGAAGAGTGCTACCAAGGGTAGCACGCACACGGTGTGTCCCTGCTATGCAGCGTTTCCCTTTCATCCTCATCTGTTTCTCTTTCCATTCATTTCTAATGCGCCATCTTCTTGTCCTATGTCATGGTACAAATGTATTACTGATGTCCCCAGTGCATCACTTGATGCAAGCTTTATTTCTTGTTAGTGCCCACCTTCTTGTTGAACAATTCAAACACAGTTAATTTTCCCTTCTCCCCATCTTTGCTTGGAGGAAGGACTGGTGGACTCAGCAGAGGCTGTGCTGCTTGGACGGCAAGGCAGCGGCTGTGCATTTTGCACTCCATTCAGTCAACTTCGTAACTGCTCATAACAGAGTTGTGTATCAGATGTGTGTGGGTTTTATTCTTGTTCGAAGCAAAGGTGTTTTATTTATTCATTTAATGCACTTAAGGAGTTTTCTGCTTTAGACCATCAACAAGTAATTGAGCAGCTTACATCCCTCCATGACAAATCTGATATTTTAAACTTACGCATAATATTGTGCTTTTAGAAAGACTTCTGTTAACTGTGGTCATTGAAGATAAGCTAACTGAAAAGTCATCACACAGCCAAACTCTCACCAGAAAATGGTACCTTTTCCACTTCTCTGGACCACATCTATGTGTCAAACTTGCAATTCTTTCACCTGTAAATACTTTACCTTCCCTTTTGCAGATGACACTTTTCTGTGATGGTTAAATGAGAGGTTACCGCTTACATGCAGGAAAAACAGAAGTGTGATGAATTACAAGTCAGTGTAATTTATGCAGAAGCAGTGTGGGGGAAATTGCAGCCCACTCTTGTTCCACATAAATTATGCATGTACCTCCTTGAAAATAGCTACAGAGGGTGTTCAGATTTCTTTGGCTAATGAATCATGCCCTAAATTTCTACAGTACATACATTGACTCAAATGTCTCCCTTTTGCCCCACCTTTATTTTTAGATAATCTGTAAACTTTTGCTGAACATGCAGTTCCGGATGTTTCTTTATTTTCCTTAAAACAGACCTGTTCTTTGAAGACCCTGTTTTGAAAAGGGGCTCCTAAATTTACTACTTCTCCCAGAGCCCTCCCACATGAGACTTTGCATCTTATGCTTTGGAGATCTCTGAAGAGATCCCTCGGCTGCTATAATAAGGATATATGTTAATAAATATGTGCTTATTAAGATGCAGCCTGCTCTTGCATGCAGTCATCTCCCTGCAAACCATGGCTGTAGATGTCTTGGGAGCTGTAGTCTTCAAGCCTAGGTCATGGGCAACACAAAACCTTTCAACCCGAGTGCAGAAACAAAGAGGTTGGAAACAGTTAATGAAGAAGGCAAAGCATTATGCTGTCCACCATGTAATATTTGCTTGGTGTAATATATAACTATAATATTTATTTGGCCATAAGCTAGGGAAGCTTGGGGATGGTTAGAGGAATGCTGCATGATAGCCCTAGCCACATAGCCAGGAGTAGTAACTGGGGAGCAGCAGGGCTGTGGTCTGAACTTCTTCACCTTGGGAGCAGTTGCAAAGCCGGAGCTCCCTCTACAAGACAGCAGTGGTAAGAGCACCGACGAGCAAGAAGCAATTTTGGAAGGGCTTCGAGAAGAAAAGTGCTTTGGGGAGGATTTGTAAGGTGAAGAATGGTGATTTGGAACATGAGAAGATGGAACAGCTTTGGACCTAAAATCAGCTTTCTACAAGGATACAGAATGTTATGGAAAGAACAAGTCAAAGAGAAGTGTGATTTTTCATTATAATAAAGGTGTGGGTGGACCAGTGTAGGCAAGCCTGGGAGAGGGGGTGGCGTGAGGCTTCGGCTGGAGTGGAGGAGCAGAGATGTAAGGGAAAAGAGGTTTTAGTGGTGAGGAAGGTGGGGGCAGTCATGGAAGACCATTTTGAGTTTGCCATGGGTGCAGAAAAAGGAATTTCAAGATGCTAAAGAGAGATACTTGGTATATTTTATTGTCATATGCTAGAAGCCTGCCTAGGCTATATATAGTTGATTTCATATGTACTTTCTTGAGGATTTATCTGTGTTTTTTCTCCCTGTTTTACATTATTTTTTAGGCACAATTATTTATCTGCCTTTGATGTGTCTAAGTATACAGGGATTACGTATTTGGGGCAAAATCTTTCTTGCATCTCTCCTACTCTTGCTGAAATCAGTCAGTCTTCCACGTGCAAAGCAAGCAGGATTGCATGACCTAATAACACAAGCAGATTTTTTTCCCTTGTCTGCCATTGTCAGTAAATTGAGCTTTGTTGCCTCTACATGTCTGCGTTTTGATAAATGAAGAAAAACCATTTGTGGGAATGGCACCAAAGCCCATTTGGTTCCCAACAGAAAAATGAAATGTGATTGGCCTGGGGCAATGACGTGTGACATCAGTTGGCTGTTCATATTTCAGAAGTGATGTGGTTAGAACAAGTAGTTTTCATATAGTCTGGTCTTCTAGGTAGCACTAGGCTGATTAACTCTTCCATTGATGATCTGTATGATAAATACAGATCTACGTCTTGCAACTTGACTTTTAAGGGCTCCATGTGGATGGACAATATCCCGTTTTACTAGATAGTGAGAATAATTATGTTCTGGATTTGTTCAGCACTGTCTTTCAGGTGAGGAACTCCTTGCCACAGGATGCTGCGGATGCAAAAAAACCCCCAAAATAAGATGAAATCGAAAAGGAAGTGGACAGACAAGCAGGAGAGAAATCTTTTCGCAGGCTATCAAGTACTTGGCTGTAATTCCTGGCTCTGGGATGGAGCCAAATCCCTGGCGCTCAGAGCACAGGGTGGCTTGATTGCCCTCTTCATACACTCTCCCTGGAAGGGCAGTGGTGTCACCAGTACAGGCAGTGGACTGGGACAGGCAGATCTTGGGTTTGGCCAAAGGTGGCTTTTCTTCCCTGTGTAAGAAAGACATTTCTTGATAAACCAAGTAAACTGTATTTCATACCTCTCTTCTCTGGGCATATATTTGGAGCTTTTATTATTTCTGTAGTTTATTTCTGGATTTCTTCAAGTTTTTAACATCCTTCTCCCAATGTGGATAATAGAAGATGACATATCCAGCAATGATGTCAACAATGCCCTAAGCAAAGTCATGCCATGTCTCCCCTGTGGCTACTTGATGCGCCTGTTCTGTTAGGGTTTTTTCTGTGGCTGTTTTGGTTGTGTTCAGGCCCCTAAGGGCTGCATTTCCCAGTGTTGTGGGGCTGCTTATTCAGCCTTTTACTCCCCAATTCCTGCCCATCAGTGTCACTCCATTTTAGAGTCTGTCTCTGGTCTTACATAGGCAAATACTACTTGAAGGCATATAGTCCCATTGCCTGCTCTTACAAAAACATATGCTTGGAAACTGCATTGCCCCTGTGCTTGATACTCATATTAAGCAATTTTATGGAAGTTTACACATAATAGAACTTTATAATATTTTTGTCACAACTTGTGTTTAGTACGAAGAGAAGATGTATGGCCATCGTTAATGAAGAGGGCGCTAAAAAAGTGAAGTTATGTGGGGTCTGTTCCAACTTGAGGTGTGTGTGCACAGTGAAAGGCAAGGTGAAGGCTCAGAATGCGAGGAGGAGAGGGCTCCATGGGTTGGGAGGAGGTGAACGTGCTCTGGACTTGCACCGTCCCATGGCTGCAGCATCTCTCCGTACAAGCATTTCAGTAACTTTGAACAACGATGTTGCTGCGATCTATTGATTAACCGTTTTCTCATCTCTTTAATATTAGACTCTATTAATTTTTGGATAGAGAAGCCCTTTTACTAGAATGTCAGGCAGATCTCAATCAACTATCAATATATCTGAAAGAAAATGTCATCAACCTGTTTTTATATGTTGTTTGATAAAAACCATTCAAAGTCTGTTTTATTTTCAGTGAATTTATGATTTACATTATTGTGCTATTTTCTTGAATTCTTCAGTCATTGTGTTGCACCTCAGGATTCTCTTTAGTATGTTTTGGATACTATCCCTTTGTATACACAATGCTACCTTTCTCCTAGTCCTTAGAAAGTTCCTCAGTATTTGAACACTTTAAAAGAAAAAAGAATCAGTCAACCTTTAACGACACAGAGAACCCTTTAGCCAATTCTACTAATATTTTTGGGTGAAAATCATCTTTTTCAACTACCTAAAAAGTAAAAGGTGTTGTTTCACTCCTTTCCTAGTTATTAGCAGAGGGAGAAAAAGGATTTATTACTGTGCAGTGTGAATGTATCATACCACAAACCTCTATGTACAAGACAGTAGTTTTTATTAAATATTCATATCTTTTCTGCCTTAGGGCTCTGTTGCACCACAACATCACCATTGCCACTTTTACTATTATTAAAACTACACATCAAGTTGTTTTTATAGTGTGTTTAAATTTCTGTTCTCAATGTATGTTTAAATTTCTCTTAAACCTGAGTTGGCCAGTTTGTACCTTTGCCCTTCCTTACAGCCCGCAGTTCTGTGCAGGTTCCTTCTACGTCAGGCTGTTGGTTTCACAGTTTCTCATCTGCTTTGCTTCCAGTTGCTGCTCCCACTCCCCATCCTCCCCAGCCTGAGCTGGATCTCCAGCCCAGGGTGCAGTTTGGGTGGTTTCAGGCTCGAGCGTTCCCCACTCCTCACCTTTCACATGTTTTTGTTCTTTCCTTATTCTTGCTTGATCCCAGGTCTGGAGGGGAAGCTGCTGGGGTGCAGCAAGCATCTGCTCCTGGCTGGGGCTGTGCTGGGTTTGCACAGCAAGCAGGAGGGCATGGCCACTCACGGGATGCCAGCCATCGCTGTTTCACTTCCACATCCAGCACAGTCTTTGTCAGATATGTAAGTACTCAAGTTCAGGCCCTAGAAGTATGCTAATCTAACTGCTAATGAGCAGTGAGAATGCTTTGTGTTTATTTACAGCATTAATTCAATGGATTTTTTGAAGTTCAGCTAAATATGGCTTTTAGAGGTGGATAACATTGCTGTACGCAGTAGTTTCAAGCCATATTTTTTGCTCCTTCAGTTCTATTATTAGAAAACTTACTTGCTACAATGTATTTCAGTACAAATGCAAAAAAAGCACTGTACAGATGGTTACTGACTCTCGTGTATCCCCTTTCAGGACTGTGCCCATTAATAAGTTCTGCTGTGTTCACCTACATGTTACTGTTTTGTAGGAGGAAAAATCCTTTGTACCTAAAAAGCAACTTTTGTTTTGTACCTAAAAAGCAACTTTTGAGTGTCAAACAAACTTGTTTTATTCCTATGGAAACAAAATGCTGTGCAAAGAAAAAAGCCACAAAATTTCAGAACGTTATTGGAGATTTGTGACCATCTGGAGGGAGATGCCACATAGTGAGATGGCTGTGCGTTCACACAACAGGAGTAAGGCGCAGATGATGCTGCTCCTTAAACAGCAGCTCCCAAGGGGTTTGGCTGCTCCCTCCTGGGTCTGCATCCCTGACTTGCCAGAGTGCTTCTGTGCCCTGGGTAGCATCGGGGGCCACTGACATACTGGAGGGCTAGCCCACCTCTGGAGCTGGGAGTGCTCACTGATGGCAACAGATGCTTCGCCTAGCTCTGATTCAGCATCTTCACAAAATCATTTAATCACAGGACGGTTTGGGCTGGAAGGGACCTTAAAGCCCACCCAGTTCCCAGCCCTGCCCCGGGCAGGGACCCCCCCAGCCCAGGCTGCTCCCAGCCCCATCCAGCCTGGCCTGGAGCACTGCCAGGGATGGGGCACCCACAGCTGCTCTGGGCAGCCTGGCCCACCGCCTCGCCGCCCTCACGGGGAGAGGTTCTTCCTGATCTCTGACCTGCATCTGCCCTCTCTGCGCTCAAAGCCACCCCCGTGCCCTGTCACACGTGCCCCTGTAAGAAGCCCCCCCCAGCTTTCCTGCCGGCCCCTTCAGGCGCTGGGAGCTGCTCTAAGGCCCCCCCGGAGCCTGCTCTTCTCCAGGCTGAACAGCCCCAGCTCTCCCAGCCCGGCTTCCCAGGAGAGGGGCTCCAGCCCCTGCCCATCTCCGTGGCCCCCGCTGGGCTCGCTCCCACAGCTCCGTGCCCCCCTTATGCCGGGTCCCAGAGCTGGAGGCAGCGCTGCAGGGGGGTCTCAGCAGAGCGGGGCAGAGGGGCAGAGCCCCCTCCCTCGCCCTGCCGGCCCTGCTGGGGGGGCAGCCCAGGCACGGCCGGGGCTCTGGCTGCGAGCGCCCATGGCTGGGTCGCGCTGAGCTTGTCGCCCACCGACACCCCCAGGTCCTCCTCCGCAGGGCCGCTCTCAGCCCACTCTCTGCCCAGCCTGTATTTGTGCTTGGGATCTTCCAGGACCAAACATCCCTGGCTTTGCTTTGTCACACTTGTCTTGGTGCTGCATTTGCTGTTGGTATTTCTTTATAGTGGCAGCAGAATTATTGTTGTTACTTGACCCAAAATCCAGTGGCATCCAGCTGATCCAGCAGCTGGGCTTGGAAGATTGCAACTCCAGCTTCCCTTTAGAAGTTTTTGGCATTTCTAATAGACCGTGTCACTCCTTATACTCTTGGTTATCGTCTTCCACCAGCTGTCTACTGTACAGGACTTAATTAACCAACTTACCCACATGGTGGGTATGTGCTCAGGCTGCAGTGGCCAGTGCTCCGTGCTGCATTACAAGGTGTGTAACTTACTGTATGGCCGTGCTGGAGTCCCTGCTGCTCTTCCCAACCTCCTTATGCATTATCTTGCCGTGGTTGATCCAAGTCGAACTTGTCTGCGCCCTGTTGTGGTTACAGGGAGGCAGCTGCCTGCAGGAGTCGCCTCCTGGGGCATAAGCAGACCATTAGGTCTTCTGTGCACAAGGAGGAGTGGACACAAATTACCTTGCTTTTCTGATAGGTAGCCAGCAGTAATAATCTTCCAAAATGTGAGATTTTGATGGAAATAAATCCTGTGTCTTCCCAGTAATAGAAGCTAGGACCTTTTGGGCTGTTGAGGCAGAATCACAGGGTGAAAGCTGGGCAGGGGGGGAGGATGCTGGCTTATATCATGCATCGGCTATTGCCGTGGTTGTGTTCCCATCCTCTAAACATCAACTTCTGGTTAGGCTTCAAAAAGGCTTTTGTTGTTGTTGCTGATTTTTATCATGTGTGGTGCCAGAAGCTGGAAGACTGGCTGAAGCTGGGTGCTGTCAACAGCAGATCCGCTCAGGTCCCTGAGGTGTGGCTGGCCTCAGCTGGCAGTTAGTTTGCGCTGATGCTGTCTGGCATTTTTTTTGGTCCTTCCACCCTAATGCTGTCAGTTGAGGTATTTCGTAAGGATAGAAAACACTGAATTTCATGGGAATGAAGTATCTGATCCTAGAAAGAACAGGAGCAGTGCTTCAGATAAAGAGTTTTAGACCTCTGTTATTTAGACCTCTATTAGCCATCTATTCACTTACATAGAAAGTCATTAATTATTAAGCTTACTAAATTTTCAAAGCCTCTTTTCACAAAATTCTTGCTTAGTATTTCAGGCAAGATTAACCTGGCAAATCCAGGCTCATCTGGTGAGTGCAGTTTTTGATAAGTAAGTATCAATATAGTTACTAAGGGTAACTGGGTCAGTCCCACTGCACAGGACGGGTGGCTCATATTATCATGGCAGTGTCAAGATGAAGATAAAGATCCCCTTGACTTACTGAAAGGTGTTTTTCATCGCTTATCAAAGACAAAATTCCCATTTCTTTATAATCTCAGATAAAGTCGTATAAAAATACTTTTCTAGCAGAATTGCATGGAGGAAAATGTGCCAGGTGTCTCCCCGCAGTGTGTGACAGCAGAAGCAGTGGGCTAAACCCCCTGCAGTTCTGGTAAGAGCCACAGGGCGGCGCTGTTAGTTTAAGGCTTGCTGTAATCCTTTAATCCCTGAGCACCAAGTTTGGCGTCTTGAAGTCTATACGTCCTTTTCGGAATTTAAATGTGGTCTTTACGTGTTTCAAAGTCTTCAGCAAAAACCTTGGCTCAGGCACAAACATCACAAGCCCAATGTAATTAATTTCCAAAAAGTTGCTTCTGCTGATTTTGGGGGAATAATTTGCAGTGCTGGATGTCTGATAAAATGCCTAGGTTTTCTCAGGAGAGGGGAGTTAGCTGGAGCTACAAGGAGTGCTGCTTGCAGGAATTTCTGATTGTTGTAGCCCAGGTAAGAAAGATACACATTCTCACTCTTGCTTTGAATTTACATTTGTAGAATCACAGAACACTTTGGGTTGGAAGGGTCCGTAAAGACCATCTCGTTCCCAGCCCTGCCCCGGGCAGGGACCCCCCCAGCCCAGGCTGTTCCCAGCCCCATCCAGCCTGGCCTGGAGCACTGCCAGGGATGGGGCACCCACAGCTGCTCTGGGCAGCCTGGCCCACCGCCTCGCCGCCCTCACAGGGAGAGGTTCTTCCTGATCTCTGACCTGCATCTGCCCTCTCTGCGCTCAAAGCCACCCCCGTGCCCTGTCACACGTGCCCCTGTAAGAAGCCCCCCCCCAGCTTTCCTGCCGGCCCCTTCAGGCGCTGGGAGCTGCTCTAAGGCCCCCCCGGAGCCTGCTCTTCTCCAGGCTGAACAGCCCCAGCTCTCCCAGCCCGGCTTCCCAGGAGAGGGGCTCCAGCCCCTGCCCATCTCCGTGGCCCCCGCTGGGCTCACTCCCACAGCTCGGGGCCACTTCTGTTGTAGGTGTGGAACTTGAAGGATGCATGAGACAAAGTGAACAATCAACAATTACTAAGTGTTTATTGACTTCTTAAATGAAAGATTTCACATGCCAAAAGGGGAATGTTGATCATAATTTCTGGGCAGGATTCACAGTACTTTGTGGCTGTATGAACTGAGCTGCAGAAACCCCCAAATATGTGAAAAACTCTACCAGCCTCCAAAACTGCTCCTTTATAGCCACGTGCATGTTTCCATGTGAGAAACGCTTTGGCCATTGCCAAGCCAGGCTTTCAGCACACAGAGCTCCCAGCTCTCATAATTTATGAATACTCACACTGCAGCCATCGCCTGTCTCTTCTGACTGAGTTTCTACCCCTGCAGCTCTATTGGGGATCCTAATGACAAGGAGTTTGCTTTTTTAGCATCTTAGTGAATGCATGCAAATGACTAATAGGTGCAGTTAACTCTGTATGACCGGGTTGGATTTTTACCCATACACAAAATGGTATATAGGGGCTATTCATATGTAATGGCTTCATATATGATTTATGTTATAAAAGAAATGGTCGAGATATTTTAATGAGACGTCTTGGATTGGCAGTGGAAACTGTAAGAGACAGTAAGGTCATGCAACCATTTGATGTTTGCCTAGGCTGGGCACTAGGCTAGACCTCTTCCCTGTGCCTGCCTTCATCCTGTGCCCATTTCCTCCTAGGCTGTTGGGTAGAAACTCATTGGTAGAAACATTGGTACACAAATGGAAAAGTTTCTGTCCTCTTGAGCCACTCAGGTGGACTCTTCTACTTTTCTTTATTCTCCCTATTAAGTCTTTTTCCTGGAAAGAGCATTTTCTTCCGAGGTACTCACTGTTTACAGCAGACCATCACGTAAGCTGGGGTCTGTTTTCTAGGTGCCTACCAGAGCTGATGCTACTTAAACGCAAGTGGGTAAGGAGCCTGATTCTGATGAGTGTTGTGTATCTCCCAGACAAGAGACAGGTTTGATTTTGTTTGTTTGTTGGTTTCCCCCACCTTCTCTCATCTGCACTCTGTTGTCTTCCCATAGGTACTGGGGAAACATACAAATACAACCCCCCCGCCCCCCCCGGCTGGATAAATACATTTTAAAAGGTGAAGACAGATAAACATTGGCTCTGTGTGCTCTTTGAAATGTGTCCTCTGAAGGGGAGATGCGTAAAAGAATGTTTTCTGTGATGAATTAGCATTCTCCGGGCATGCAGGAAGAATTGCTTCTTCAGGTCCACGTTTAGGACTCCGTTGACACGCGTGCCTGTGTACACCTTTCTCAGCCCCAAGCAAGTGTAGCCCCCTTGCCTTCGTGCCGAGGGCTTCTCGCAGCCTGTCCCAGCGTTGTTTGCCATCTCTCGTTCACAGCCCTACTGAGATGTCCAGTGCTCTACAGCTAATGCTAGCACCATGTTTTGGCAGCTGTCTCATGCTTTTAACCTCCTAAAGCTTCACTTGCAAAAACCTGCAATGTTTAAGCCACTGATGAATGGGAACTGAGCAATAACCTTCTCTGTATGCATGTCCCAAGCATTTGGGTTTTGTTTGTCTATTTACACCGCAAACAACCAAAAGTGCTTATTGATTTCTTTCCGCCACCTTACAGTATCTGCATGGAGCATGTTGGTGCTGGGCTGACACAGTTTCATAAAAATATTTGTCCTGAGAGTAAAGGATGGGAATTACAGCACACATTTTTAGGAGATGAAAATTACATGCTATCAGACCACAAATATACACCAAATTTACCATTAAACCTCTGCCTCTGAAGCTCATAAAAGCAAGGGGCTGGAATGCAGCACTTGTTTTGCCTGGTTTGTTTAGCTCACGACAGTGTGATATGCTGATGTGCTTAGATATATAAATACCTACTGGGCAATGTGGTAGGGAGCTGTAATGTATGGAGGCACTGCTGAAATTTGGGTTATGTAAATTAAAACCAGATTTTTATTTCTTATTTCTTTAAACTATGAGCTTTTGGCTTTTCTTGCAGATTACCAATTCATTTCTTTACAATTTAAAGACAGCCAGATTTGCTAACGCAAACGACCCTGCATCTGCTGTTTTGGCAATACAAAATTGCAAGAAATCTGATAAAAACAGAACTTGAGAGGTGCACTTTTCCCAGTAGACTGCAGGCCCATCCCTTGATGTGCTGCGCTGAAAGCTCTTTGACAGGGAAAAGGAGGTTATTCCCACCATGTGCTTTGCATTTCTGCCTTATTTTCACCCTGGAAGCTGAAGTAAAAGCACATTGCTGTGTCTGAATCACAGCTTTCACCCCACAAGATTTTCCATGTCTAGGTATCTAATCCTGACCAGGCGTTTTTGTTGTGGGTTTTAATTTTTTATTTTGATTTGTTAGATCCGATCTTGCTTGGCCATGGACAATGCACATGGAAACTAGCAGAGGGAAAGGTCTCCTGATGTCTTCTGCATGATGACTTTATAGATTTATAATTAAATACAAAAATCTATGCCCTTACTGGCCTGGGTCATATCATGGCCTTGAAGCCTCAGAGTAATGCCGTGGCTCAAATTCAGTAATTTATTGCTTTGGGCACTAACTAGTCCTTTCAATAAAAGGTTATTCAATTGGGAATTCATGAGCTCTGTTGAGAAGTGCTTTCCAGCTGTGCGTGTGTGTATGTTTTTAGTGCAGCCCGTAGCATTTCCAGCATCTGCTGGGAGCGTGGGCTGGGGCTGTCTCCTCTCTGGGTCCTGGACTGGTAGAACTGGGTAGGCTGGCAGGGGGTCTTGAAGATGGCTCATCCTTTGTTTTTGTCTTCTTGGAACCCCATACACAGTATGCTGATGTGCAAATCTCTCTGCTTTCTCCTCCGATGTCGTAGAGCACAGGGAAAGTCTTGAAGATGCTCTAAAGATGGAATTGTTTTGAGTCATGAAAACACTAATAAACACTCCTACACGCTTGCAGTACTCAGGCTCGGTTGTTCTAAATAATTATAATTGCTTTAATTCATCATATTTTGTGATGGCTCGTTCATTAAATCATGAGCTTCATGAAAGCTCCAGCTACTGAGTCGATCTGGTAGAAATAGTAAGATAGTATTTAGCTGTTTGCACAAAATTATGCAGCAATTATGACGAAACAAATTCATTCCAGATTCTGCTGATTACCATGGTAACTCACATTCAAAATAGCAGTATAAGACCACTTAGCATAAGAAAAACAGGGTTTTATCCCTTATTAGTTGATGCATACTATAGATTCTGATAAAGAAATCCTTAAAATGGAGGCGCTTCCCTTTTTAATTGCAGTCATGTTGTAGTACTGTGAATCCTCCTAGGAAAAGGCGAAGACTGATCTTGCTAGGAGCATCTCTCTCGCAGGATAGCTAACCTTTTGCTTTGCATAACACATGCTAGATATTTTTGACTTTTCTGACTAACAGCAATTAGTAAGGGAGGACAAGTCGCTGTTAAAGTCAGAATTCCCAGGTTAGCAAGGCAGCCTATTTTTAGGTGCATCTTGAAGGCACAGCGATTAAGTTCTATGCAGTACTTCCTGTAGCTCCAGTTTTTAGCTCTGGACTCAGAGAAACTTGAGCTGTGTGATTGATTGGGCTAAATGGATCTCATGCCGGTATAATCTGTGAGGGTCTGACAGCTCCAAGAATTTAAGAATAGAGTATTGACTCTCAGAAATAAAGTTGACTTCAGTTGTTTTCAAAATAGCTGGTTTGGATTCACTTTACGCCTGTGCATATGGTGTATATTTTTTTTCAAGTGGTTTGCAGCTGTGATTTTTTTCTTTTTTGAAGGCAGTTTTCTCCAGTTGTGTTGGCTAGAAGCTTTTGAATTAAAGCTGGGATTTTTATTTTTTTTTTAATAGTCTTCTTTCTCCAGAAATTGAAGCGTTAAGGAAAGCATTCAGTGTTATAGCACTCATGGTAAAACTGAAAGACTCTCTCATCCTGTACTTTTTTCGTGTATGTAATTGGTGTAATAATATGAACTTTCTGCTCTGAGTCATTCCCCAGTGTAGCTGCAGAGGAAGGTATCAGTGCATCCTGATCATGGCTTGCTGGCTTTTTGGTTAAGAGCATGAGCCTGGCCTAGACAGACCCAACAGAGAATGATGTTATCTGCAGGAGAGCTGCTGGGGGGGGGTGCAGCTCTGGTGTGTAAGGTTTCGGCAGGGGCTTTGGGGATGCCACCGCAGAAGGTGACACAGAAAACCATTCCCACAGTGGGTCCCAAGTCGCTGTGGTGGAGAGGCAGGCAGGGAATGGGGAGAGGCTGGTAGCACTGAACCTGTAAATAAACAAGGTTTTCATGCTGCAAAGCAACTGGAGGCTTCCCTGACAAAAAACCAGCTGTAACAGATGTGGCTCTTCAAAAGTGTGGAAGCGAAAGAAGTGGTAGGGCTGGGGATGTCCCATGAGGTAGAGGAGGGTGCGTGAGGGAGGCCCAGGAGGCAGGCTGCAGGGAGCGGGCTCAGTCAGAGCACTAAAGCTGAGCCCTGGGACGAGAGGAGCCTGAATGCAGCGGTACTACCCAGCGCTTTAAAACAGATGGTGAAAAACTGAATTGTTCTAGCAGGAGGAGAATGGGAAGGATATTATTTTACTGGTGACTACAGGAGATGAATTTAGTGGGTGTATACTTCTGTATTTTTATTTATCTGTTTGTTTGCGATCAGTGAAGCGTAACAGGAATGCATTCTTTCTCTCACGTCCTCCAATTCTTTACTTGCCAGTACATTCACAAGCTGTACAGAGGGTGGGTTTACGCACAGTTCTGTTTGAGATAGTGGATGCCCAGGAAATACTCAGTGAGGCTGTGGAAATGTAGTTGTAAGAACATAAGCTGTGAAGCCTTTGAAAATTCACTTTTGCGTCATGTCTCTGAGACTTGAGGCAGAACTGAAACTCAGGTTCAGGGTGTTTTCAGTCTGCCTAAAACACTGATGTGGAAGCTGATTTGTCTGTACTTCCTAACTGAAACCACGACACACATGGTGATCTTACGAAGATATTCTTGAAATGCTTTCCTCCCCTGGATCTGTTTAATGAAGAACACAGGGCAAGTGTAAAGCTGTTTTTCCTATGATACACTTAGAGCGGCGCCATTTCCTCATTCTACAAGGTTATTTTAAGTGATTTGTATTGCTTTGTACTAGCAGAAGCAAGTTAGCAATGTAGTGTTCTCGCAAAGACTACAGCTTTTAATTTTTTGGGTTACTGGACCAAATCCAGCCTAGACCGGTAAGCATGTTTGTCTTGCTCATGTGTATATTCAGTGGCCTGTTGGAAATGCCGAAAATCAGAGTCTGGGTCTCTAGAGCTGGTAACTACTGCACCTACCAACAACTGACACTTGTTTCATGGCTTGAACTTCAAGTCTCCGTGGAAACCAAAGACAGCTCATTTGAAACGAGAAGATGGCACAGTACACATGAAACATACCTGTGTCTCAAATGGCCATAATGTGCTTATTCTATTCATTAAATGTATTTAAGGGGCTTATGGATGGGTTGCCTATACTGTAAATTACCTGTGAAGGTGATAGTAGCACATGACAGTACTTTGGGGCTGTTTGCTATTTGCTTGTCGTTGGCAAACTATGCCTGTGAGTCTAGCTACAACAAAAGCTTTCTCTGGAAATAGCTTCTCAGTTTCTTAAAATTGATGGTTTAGTCTGCATTATGGGCATTAGGAAGAGGGATGAAAATTTGGGGAGCTAGTGTCTGTTAATGCTCAGAGGGGAGAGGAAAAACTGTCTGCAGGTAAAATGAATATTCTCATTACCCCTACGTCACTGGTCGTTCAAGATAAAGGCATTCAAACGTCTCTTTTACAATCTGCATAGCATTAAAGACATTCAGTATTTTAAGAAAATGTTCTCATGAATGTATCAGACCCATCAAGCTTCACCTATTGAGCTAGGTATTCATAGTTCAGAGTGTAATCCACCTCTCTGCTATTCTTTTGTCACCTATGCCCTTACCACCTACTTTCCCACCCCCTAGATTTAGGTGGGTTCTTCAAAAGATGAATAAAACCAAATTAGCTGCATGAAGAAGAATTCAGGGCTTTCAAATTCAGTGGGGGGAGCAGGCACGCATGTGTGTGGGAAGGAATGAGTCCACTGACAAAAGGGGCTGTTAAATCTTTAATGCTTGCTTCCTGCTACTATGAAAAGTATTGAAGACATTTAATAAAAAGTCTTTTATTTTTTTCCCCATGACTGAGTCTGTAAGGCTGCTATCCTGAACTTGGGTTAAATTCCTCAGCTATAAGATGCTGTGCATAAACACCTGTGTGAAGGACTGTTCCCTGTTCTGGAAGTGGTGGTGGTTAGCTATGTTGCTGTGGTAATCTATGCCTGCACAGAATTTTACTTATAACATATTTTTAATGTTGCTGCTTCCGGCACATCTGGAAAGCAATTACATCTTATTACCGTCAACAAGTCATAGCAGTGCCTCCCCCGTGCAGTGAGAAGATGCATAAATTATACGCACTCAAGCAGTGGAGCAGGACTAGTGTGCATCTTCCCGGGACAGGGATGTGTCCAGGCAGCTAGCAAAAGTGGAAACATAGCAAGTCATTTTGAGGAGCAGCTGTGGAGGGATTTAGGAAGATCCAACTGTGTTGGAATACCAATACAGAAATACAAGGAGTGTCACACACAAAAGCGGCTGAAGAAGCAGGAAAATGCTGATTCAGTGTTCTCTCATTGTATATCTGTGGCTTTTGTGCTCAAAGCCATGCAGTGCTTCAGCCTTTGTTTCAATCAATTAATCTCTCTGATTAATCATCAGAGTAAGCAGTGGGCCCTTCTACAATTTTCCATTAGGCAGGGTTAGTGCTATTTATTTATTTTTCATGGTGGACTTTCCCTATTTCATCTTCTTGTAATGCATACCATGCTGTGTCTTCAGATTTCAGTTACTCTGCAAGTTTTTAGTGATTTCTGCTTTGTGTTTTTTGATTGGGGATGATAGTTGCGTCTTTCCCTATCACTTCCCCCTGCCTTCAGCAGTGCCCTACTTCCATCCCACCTGGATCTAGGCTGGAACCCCTTGGCAGAGTTATGGTCCAGGCTGAGTGGGAAGCAAAAGGAGTTCAGCTTGCGTGGGGGAGTGATGCTGTATCATTGAGAAGGGGGTGAAAGCAACGTGTGGAGTGGTGGGGAACTGGTGTGAGCGTGGAGGTCCCTTCACCTGGACTGCCCACCTTCATGTGTGATACCTCAGATCAAGTCAGGAGCTGGTAGGAGTTGATGGAGAGGAGTCATAACTAAAGACTCCGAATCTTCCAGTGGAGCAGAGCTTTGAGGCATACGGTCAGTCTGAAATGGATGATCAGAAAGACAGTGGCGTTTGCTGGATGCAAGGCAAGGTAGCTTTTGGGTGGGCTACTCCTGAGGTGGGTATCTGATAATTTCAGGCCGTGTGTAGACTTAGTGGCTGCTGTAGCCTGTATTGCATCGTGGTCCCCAGATGTCTGCGTTAAAAATGGTCAGAGTGAGCAACAGCTGGTGAGTCCAGGAAGTGGTGCAGCTGGGGAGGAAGGGACGGGGAAACTGGTGATGTCTGGGTGGATTTTGTTTTGAGGTGGAGTTGACCTGACGGTAGGAAACACGGCTTGGACCAGGAACTGAGAAGTGCTTCTTTGTCCTGTAGAATAGCCCCAGCCCCAGAGCTTCGTTCAGGAGGACTACTCTGTGGCTTGGGACTCGCTGCTGCCATGGTCCCTTGCTGGGGCTAGCTGCACCCCTCCACCACACTCCTGTTTTGCCCCAAGGCTGGGGACTCTGGAGGCTCACCCGGTCAGGCACCAGGTGTTGAACCACACCATGGCTACCCTGGGCGAACTCCAATCTGGGAGCACTGCCTGTGTGAACCAGAGACCCTGGGAGTCCAGACCTGCATCCAGTAAAACCAGTGGGCTTTTCAGGTTCTTGGTAAAAACTTCTTGTTGTAATCTTGAAATCCTCCTGTTCGTTGGCCAGCCACCACCACACTACCTGTTAGGACAGAGGACTAACTGAAAGGGATCTTGGCAGGTTATGAATTTTGGGCAGAAAATAAAATGCTAATCGGCTGAAAAAATACAGTCTGATGGAGAGTAATCTTAAGCATACATTGAACAGACGGATGTGAGAAAAACAAGGCTAGAAGTCATCTCACAAAAGTGAATGAGAATGAGAAACGTGCATTACGTTTCTCAGAAACACGTCTTATGTTAAAGCATGTAAGTGCCATTTTAATGCTGCATATCTTGTCCCTTTATTAAAATAATTAGAGAAATGGAGAAAGTTTCAGCAGCATTTTTACTAGTGTACTGCCTGTGTTATACTAAGGGAATAACTTTCTCCAGTAACCTTTGCTCAGGTACTTTAAAGTGGATGAAGGCAACTGTTTCCAAAAATCAGAGGAGAAAAACCTCTGAACTGAGCTCCCTAATGGTAGCTGTCAGCTGCATTTTAATGGTGAAGCTGATTAACCTCTGGAGCAAAGGGAAGCTGTGGACTGTCCTTTTCTTGCTGTCTTCAAACTAAGGCCAAATGCCTCCCTGGGGACTTCTGTTCACCTAGCATATATTATTTTTCCTAATATGAATTTGTAGGTCTCAGTTAAGGGCTGTGGTGTGTAGGTGAAATTCTTTGATCTGCGACTTACAAGAGGTCAAACTCAACCACTGTCTACGCTGAACTTCTGCATGAGTCCTCTCTTGTTTCTTGGCTGAAGCGGCCGTTGGGTACAGCAGCGTACCACTGCCGCTTGTAACGGGGCCGTGTTTCCAGATTCACGCTCCAAATGTGAAGGAGCTGCATTCATTGATGCAGTGCCAAGGAGAATTTGAATGATAAAATAGTGAAACCAAAATGCGCCTTTCTTCCTTCCAGATTTGCTCTGTGTCCAGCCAATTCAGCTTCAGTCAAGGGCAACAGAAGTGACTTCAGAGTATCCCAGGCCCAGCTAGGTTTGGAAAGCTGTCCTGAAACCACAGGTTTCCAAGGGCCAAATTTCTGATTGTACAAGTCATGTTGGAGATTAATGAAAGCTCCTCATATATACCTTCCATCTCCAGAACAGTACTCCGTAATCTTACTCTGCTATTTTTATTCTGCTGAACCAAGAGGTGGCAGCAATATTCACTACTAAAACATTTGATATGTTTTACTGTAGTATAATGTTTAATAGCAGTAATGAGAGTTCATGTCCTAATTTTATTTCTAGTCTGAACTGGAATAAAACCAATTTTTCATCATTGCACCAATGTGTCTGAAAATAATGCTTATAAATTTCTAGTCTAGACCTAAAAGGTTGGGTTACCTTTGGCTGCGCAGGGGTCAGTGCTGGGGAAAGTTATAACTACCACATTTGAGTAGAGTGGATATGAGTCTAATCTGGTATTCTACCCATCACAGCAGCTAATGGCAGATAATTTTGGAGAATAAAATGCTGTGGAAAACATGTATAGAATAAGCTGTCAACAATATTAGGTCTCTTCCTAACCCTGTCCATGCAAAGGGATCAAGGCTGAAAGCAAAGCCTGACTATATCCCTTCAAATTTTGCTAAGCAGAATGTGTAGAGCTACAGCAGTTGTAGTGTTCAAATAAATGCCCAGTCCTTTTTTAAGGATAAGCTTACAAGTTTTTGGTTCCATTGTTTATTTTAAGAGAGTCTGGAATTTTTCTACTGTTTGGATAAATATGTCCTTTTATAAGTTTTGATTTTTATCACCTTTTAATTCTGTATTCCCTCATCTGGATGTTGAATTAAATTCTGAGAACACAGGGTTCTGATCTGCTTCCCTATTGCTTGTAATGATTATAGGCAGGGATGGGAGCTTCCATTATTCATTATTCTCAACACTTCCAATTATAATACTCTGTTTTCTGCTTGTAACTCTGTCAAGCTTAGCTGTTCAAGCTGAATTGTTCTGTGCTTGCTCTCAAATGACTTCATTTCATGTGAGAACACTGCTATTGCAACAGACACCTTTTTTTTGGACCTTAGCAAATACTAGGCCCTAAATATTGATCCTTCTCCATTTATTGCTACTGTTTGCTGTCTCATAGGCAATTTTAGATCTAGGACAGAACTTTCCTCTCAGCAGTCTATTTAGGGTTTGGGTTTTTTTAAGTAGTCTCTGTAAGGATGTTGTCAAAGGCTGGAATAAACTAATCATTCTGTTCTTTTTTTATGCATGACTGCAGGGTGTGAGAGATTAGGGAAAATTCATGTCTAACAACTGCATGAAAGAGTCAGAGAAAAAAATACTAGTTGTCATAGAAGTGTTCAGAGCATCAGAAATTACCTGATCTCATCAAGCTTCTGAACTGTTCCTGAGCTTTCACAGAATTACATCCTAATGTCATGTGCATTGATGCATCATTTCAAACTGGGAGTTTTGAAGGTTTACCAACAGGTTCAAACCTCTTTGCCTAAAAGCTGAGAAACAGAATCTCTTCTGTGCTATTTTAGTAGCTCCTCATGCATCAAACCCCTTTCACACAGAGCTTTTCATACCTGTAGCATGAAGATGGGCTCTGCTTCTGCAAGGATTTTTATAATTACAATTGTTCTCTTTTGTAAGGAAAAGGCAGAAGGTATTTATAGTCATTTCTAACTACCTCAGGTTTGTAAAAGGACTCACACAGGGTTGCTGGCGTGTGGAGTATTTTGAGATGCTGAATGAATTACATGAGAGTTGCAGGTGTTTATCACCCTGAGTGGAGCACAGATGACTCAGTTCATCCCAGATTTCCACCTGATTTTGCTAGAGGATGGCGGTGCCCAAGGGTCCCTGAACTCTTGTCCTGTCCCAAGTCACTGCTGTACCTGGATCTGTTGGTGCAGACCCCACCTGGCACGAGGTCTCCCTGCAATGAGAGCAGACTGTGGAAGGAAGAGGGGTGATGCTTTGGCTGCTCGGTGTCTGTTTTCAGCCATCCTACCTAGCACAAAGTGGCTGTTGGCAAGCTTAACTAAGGCCCTTACTCCTCCTCCTGGAAATGATGCTAATTTGTTTCCTTCAAGAAGGAGAAACAATTACAAATGGAAGGGATTGAACTTCTCAAATGGAGACACGTTAGGAATATGGTTTAGGATTCTTTTACTGGCTTACCTGTTCCAGGAGAGTCCCGTAATGATGATGAACAGTCATAATTTTCAAGATTTTTTGCACAGATTTTGTGTTCTGCTTCTGGATAGTGAGAGTATCACAAAGTCATCGTTTCATCAGGTAGATCAGAAAAGGTCTCCCAGAGGCTTTACAGGCAAGAACTCAACTTACTTAAATATATAGAGCCAAATCCTTGAATCTTGTTTTTCTCAACTCGATTCCCAGCTATCCTGACTAAATGTTTAAAGAAATCAGGTTGGATAAGTGGTTCCTCATTCACTGATCTGTTGTTTCTGGATCAGTTTCTCCACTTGGATGGGTGTCATGGAAATCTGCTGAAATGAACTGAAGATTTTCCTATAGTGCCTTGCTGGGAAATTTGAAGTGCTGTGTAGCAGTATATGGTAATTGGATTATAAAGCATAGGAAAATGCAATAAAATCAACATGCTAGTCAAGCCATCCCTATAAAATCCCAAGGAGAAGCCGCAAACTATAGATAAGTATGTGTCACATTTGCCTAGTTTTATTTGTTTATTTCTTCCTTTAACCTCTTAACAAGAACAACAAATTCTTCTTAGCAGTAGGACTTCAAAGCTATTTGTCTGACCCCTTTTTAGACACCCTTTGTCCTAGTCTAAGTTACCTTAAACACAGAATGGAAATTATTAGTTTATCTGAAGGGAGGGGGGGGGGGAAATCTCCAGTGAGATCATGCTTTTTACAGAAGCTGACACTTCATTTTACCTTGCAGTGCTGTCTTCATCCAGCTCCAGCTGTTCAGTCAAGGCTTCATTTTCTCTAAAGGACTGTTACTGAATAGTTGTAATTTATCAAAAATATATTTCAAGCAACTTGTTAATGAACATTTAGCTGATAATACTACAAATATTTGAGTAACGCTGACCAGCAGCTTTCTGGACTCTGTGTCTTCTATGAGATTGGAAAATCTTTCTGCTTATTGCTCTGTAGCCTCAGTGACATCCTCTATCTCAGAAGTCTGGGATTTTGATGAGCTCACTTAGGATAGCAGCGTATTACTGCCACCAACTAATATACTCTTTTGTTACAATGGGTACCAGGTGATGCTGAAGATCTGGATATGATCCATATGCAGAGTGCATAAAGTTAAACGGCTGTGGTTGCACATGATGTATGCCATGGCCATACGCTCCAGTGCTCCTTCCCCCATTACAGGCTCACTGCAACTTTGCTTTTCTCAGCCCCACGTGGATGATTGTTGCTCTCGTGTGCATGTCTGTGTGTGTTTCAGTACTGATGAGGCTTTCCAGAATGCAGTGGTGACTTTCACTACTTGGGTAAAATAGCACCGGCTTCCCATAAACTTTGTAATTGGCTTTTATTGATAGTTTCCCATCATTTCATCAGTTGCAGTCTAAAGTGGTATACAGAAACACTCAGCATCAGTGCTTACAGCAGTTAAGGAGATTGATTAACATTCATAAGAGGAACTTAAAATAAGAATAAAACAAATGCTTAATCCTTTGGCCCAGATGGTTTTTGGCATGGAAGATAAAAATGTGTATCTTCTCTAAAAACAGAGCCCCCCCTTATCTTCCTCCCAACAGAGAAATATGGCACAGTTCCAGCCATAAAAACCACTGTGCCTTTTCAGGTTGGTAGTGTGAGTTGGTATTTTGGACCTTCAGCCAGTAGCATCCTGGTGGATGCTGAGAGCTGCTGATCGATGGGAATTTTGCTGGAGGGGGATCTCTTGTGTGTTCAGTGTCTGTGAATATCACCATGACTGCTCAGCTGCCCACGTATTGGTGTAGGTACTTCATTTCAAGTTCCAAATCTTTAAAAGGGAGACCCATGTTAATACAGTGGTATCGCTATGGGCTATGTCTTGCAACATTTTTCAGGTAATTTTGGATTTGCTTCGCTCAATACTGCGCACCAGTGGAAGCCACAATTAGAATTGGTTTGAGTTACTAAAACCTCAGAGCACATTCATACCTGCCTCAGGAGGTGGAAATAATCTACTCTTCTTTATCAAAACCACTCTGGAAGGCCGTAGCTGTGGTTCCGAGTTCCCCACAGCTCAGCTTCTTGCAAATCTCCATAGTGCCTGCAGGAAAGAGAAATTTCACAACTAGTTAAATATAGAGGATACCTACAAATGTAGCCCAGTTACCTCTCATTGTAGGTGCTTTAAAGCAAGAGAAAGTGACAATGAAGTCTTCACACTTTCTTTTAATTATAGCAGCCTTTATAGAAGTGTCAGATAAATGTGTTTTAGAATAGGTGGCACCTCACTTCCTCCAGAAGAACTGTCAAATTAGACCCTACCAGACTAATTTATTACTTGAAGTTCAAAGAATTAAAGCATGCCATCCGGTAGTCTCTTTGAATAAAATGTTTAAATGCACAGAATCCTCTTTGCCATGACATATCCCAAGCAGCACAATACTTCGATCTTTTGAAATATAAATGCATACTTACTCATCTGATAGCTTTGAGGACTGCTGAATACCACAAATGTAATCCAGTTCTCGTTGCTCATGAGGTGCTGGAAAACAGGATTAGTGGGGATCTCAAGAGGTTACTTATTTGTGCCTCCACTCCAAGGCAGAAGCGGTTGTTACTGAACCAGATGCTTATCTAATCTGTATTATAAAAGAGGAGAGAGAAAGAAATTGCTTTAGACAGAGAAGGGATAAGCAATTGGACTATGCCAAATAACTTAGAAGAGTGAGGAACTGGACTCCTTCCAACTGATGGAAGCAAGGTCTGCCTTAGGTGGATTGCTGGAGAATGCTGACGATCCTTTTCCTTTATATTAATGAAATACATACTTGGGCTGTTTTGCTGCTTTCAACAAAGGCATCATTATATGGGGGACAGCAATTTTCTGCAACGGGTCCCAAAATTCAGGCAATGGAATGGAAAAACAACACTTAGGTTTCATATGAAATATAGTGATGAAGACTGTGGGTTTTGGAGTCTTCTGTGGGCTTAAAACTGCTAGAAGGAGTGGGTTCATATCCAGATGTGGTATTAATGTCACCACTAATGCTTTTTTTTAATATGCCCTTGCCTGCTGCGGGGATACTGTCTCATTACCCATAAGTAATGTTTTAAATCCAAGATCAGAACCTTACTGTCAGAGCAGGAAGAGGCCATAAAGAACTTCTGACCTTCTTCACTGAGTTGGTGTTGGGTTTTTGTTGCTTCAGGGTTAATTTCCACATTGATCTTTCTCTCCTCCACAGTAGCAGGAAAAGAGGCATTGAGGCCTGCGGTCCTGCTGCGCAACTTGCAGTGTAACAGCGAAATCCCAGGTGAAAGTGAAATCTGTTAAAGTATGTAGAAGAGAGAACTTGCTGACTTACATTCTGGCTTTGCGCACTGCAGTGCTGAGGCATTTACTTGACTTGGCAATCTAGTTACTGCGCTTTTATTCAAGTAGCACTTTAGTGTGTTTATGCAAATAGTTCATTGCTACATCTCCTGAAAGAACCATATGAGTGCTGTCATTTGATTGTGTAATCGTTAGGTTGGGCTTTAAATAAAACTTCCTCTGGTTCTGTATGATATCCATGCCCTGGCAAAAACAGTATTCCTACATTTGGGTAGCTCAGAAGTGCCTAAACAGTTGATATACTGGAATATATGGATGTATGTCTCAAGGAGACTTCCTTTGTACTTCAGAAAGGGTTGGTTCTCATAAAAAAAAAGAGAGTATGAATGACCTGTAGTGGGATCAGAGGATTTGGAGGAAGCCAGATATTTCAGAGGTCTGTGGGATGCTCAGTCTTCTGACTTCCAATCCCTTCTCTTGCCCCCACCTCTCTGCCCCTAGCCTAATAGGGTGCAATAAAGCATTTAGTTGAGGCCAGAAGAAAATATGTTAGTCTGTGTTATATCCCCAGTGACTCAGAGGTCATTAAAAGTCTTAGAAGACTTTCCAAATGCGGATATTCTTGTAGGTAGCCACCTGGAAACAGCTGCTACAGGTAGCGCTATCTTAACGTACATGCTCACAAGTTCATTTTCCAATTCCCAAGATGAAAAGGAAGCACAGAAAACCAGTTTCCTCAGTGTAACGGGTCTGAGACCAAAGACTTTCAGGGAGTTGTGATTATGCTACAGTATGTATTTGCCTGTGAGGGGATGCTCAGTGCACAGGCAATCTGAAGTCTGTCAGGCACATGTCCAGAGACTCCTGGCTCCCTGAACAGCCCTGCTGGCAAAGCAAGGGTTGCTGTTAACAGGGAGTGGGGTAATTGCCTTTCTTTTCATGAGACCACTTTCACTTTGGCTGCTACTGAGTGTGGGAAGGGAACAAGACTGACTTGTCTTTATCTGCTTGCTGGCTGTTGTTTCCCATTCCGCTGCGAGTCCAGCACACATTTTTGGCAAGCCTGTTCCTTTAACTTCAGACTTCTTATGAAGCCTGTGAAAGGTCCTGAGAAGGAGGAGGCTTCTAATTACCCAGCAATAACAATTCATGGCACTTAAGGTGATTCCAAATAATAGCTCTGTTGTTAAGCCACCTGAACTCATGTTATGTGTCTTCAGTGATGGGACAGCCTGTTTTTTGACAGATGACAGATCCTATAGGAACTAGATTGTTTTGTGGTCTTTGTTTACATCTCCTTCAAAATTTACGCCCTTGGGAACATGTGGAGTTGTGGGCTGAGATCAGAGGACAACATATGCGCCCTGCAAACAATATTGCAGTAAATCCACATGAAAGCTACTTCACAGCGGTCCTGCCAACATCATCAGAGGGTGGCCATCCTCGGTGAGGAGTATCCCACATGCTTATAAAGATTGCAACGCACCATGATTAAATCCTAGTAAAATTAGAGACCAGACTGCTTGAAAATGCCTATTTACCAGTCTTTGAAGATTAACATCACAAACGAATGATACAAACAAAATGTATAATACAGGAACTGACACCATTTAGAAAAAATATTTTGAAGGGTTAGACCTTAAAAAGACTCAATTCAGCTCATTTACCCCTTACATGTTTTCACCGGGTCTCTCACAGCTATGTGTGTGCACGCACACAAACCGATGGGTTTTTGGATGTTAGCTACTTTAGTGTTAGCCAAGTGCAGACTGAAGATGACAGGTACCAGAGTCTTTCTCTGTGGCCTGAGGCAGTGGAATTCCCTGCCTAATAATATCAGATCGTCTGCATTCTCTTTCAGAAACAGGCCAGGGATGATTTTGATCTCTCAGAACCTTCAGTTAATGTGTGACCCTCATCTTTTATTCTAGTGGGTTTTTTTTGTTTGCTTGAACCACTCCTTGGGAAGCTCACCTAAAAAAGATGAAACTTTTAACTGTCTCTGCTGCTGTGCTCTTTACATTTTGCCTATGCTAAGCTATCCTGTAAATTGAAACCAAAGAGATTTGGCTTTCTGGAAGCTGATAAGAGATGACCACCCAGATATATCCAGCATAACAGTGTCCTTCATTGTAAAACTGTAACGTGCTTTCACTGAATAATGCCCCATACTTTGCAGTCATGGATAGAGATACTTGTGTTAGAGATAACAGTGGAACAGCGATGGCTTGTCACTGAAATAAATTTTGAGTTGTTTTTCTTGGCCTGTATATCCTCTCCTCTGCAAACCTTCCTTGCACCCTGTTTCAGAGCTCCATCCAGCCTCCTGTTCCCTCAATGTATTTTGAGAGCCTGATTACTTTTCAGACAACTTCTGAAGAGCCAGACGTCTTCTTCGCTTGCTTTGGTGTGCTACCTCTGTTGGTTTCTGCTGCATGTTTCTTGGATAAATTACCTCATAATATTCAAAACAGTCTTTGATTTAGAGTTCCTCTGTACTACAGGTATTTATATTTCTGCATTTTAGGCACATGGCTGGGAAAAAAAACATATAAATCCAGAGGTTCCTGCATTTTTTTGGCTCTTCTCATAAGTTTCTCCCAACATAGACACGTAAAAGGGGTGTTAGATGTGTGTGTTTGGGTTGACTGAGGTTTGTTCTTTCGCAGGGGGAGCAGTTCAGGTCCCCTCCATCCCATCCCTTGTGCTGGTAGCAGGGTGGTGTAGCTGGTGGGCAGGGTGGGCAGGACAAGCGCTGGTGGCCCAGTGGAGGTGTTGGGGGGCAGGACTGCTGTGCCTGCTCACAGCCCTTTGAGCAAACTGGGAACAAGTACCTTGAGGTTGCTCAAGGGGGATTCAGAGCCCCAGCTCTTACTAAACAGCCTAAGTGCTATATTTTGGGCACCTAAGCTAAATGCTTGAAGTAGGTTTTGCGACTGTCCCTTATGTTTAGATCTTTTTCAAGTACAAGCCCTATTTAATGACCTGTGTGTATTTTTATAGCATGTTTTAGGGGCCTTTCAAGTTGAGTCATTAAATATATATTTTTAATAACCTCTGTGTCTTAAAAGGACAGTGTGAAATGTAGGTATTGGAAATCAAAGAGTGATTCCTCTGACTTCTGAATTAAATTATTTTATTACAAATTTACGTGGAGTTCAGACACTTTTTCTTCTTGTGATTTCATGGCCTTCTTTTTATTTTGAGCTGACAAATGATTGTGATGTTGCACATAGAAATTCCTTCTTGTTTTAAATTTTAATAGTCTCCCACCAACAATGTATTTATTTCTTTAAATTTGTAACAGCACAGATCTTCAAGGTGGGGAGAGGAAGGGACCTGCTCCGTAGCACAGGCCCTAAAAATTGATCCATTAATGCCTGTATAGGGGGTTTAATGAGAATTTTAAAGACGGTCTTAGAAGCTGAAATCCTCCTCCATCTGAACAGCCTTGCTCAAACCACCATGAAGTGCGCCAAAACATGCTTGCTGTGTTCTTCGGCCCCAGAGTGTCTGGAAGGATGACCCTTGGGTAGGAGGAGCTGCTGCTCAGTCTCTGGGGCTGTTCCACACTTGGTTGAGATGGCCAGGAAGAAGCAAGTTAGCATCAGTTGTAGAGGTAGTTTCCATCATCTGAACAACTGTTCTTCCAGGAGCGGTCTGACAGAAGTGCTGTCTGTTTGAAATAGGCCACTGAAAATCCATCAGAGATTCATTATTAACTACTCCTTGCTCTATTTTGTTTGTTGGCTTGACAC
Organism: Falco cherrug; assembly: GCF_023634085.1. Classification (NCBI taxonomy): domain Eukaryota; kingdom Metazoa; phylum Chordata; class Aves; order Falconiformes; family Falconidae; genus Falco; species Falco cherrug. Next base: position 41,827,993 of record NC_073704.1, on the reverse strand, counting down.
TGGCAATGAGCTCATTGGACAGGGCTAGAGATGGAGTTGGTGGTTTTTGGAAGAGCTCATAGACTGAGGACTTGATCCCGGAAAGCACTTCAAGAGACCTAAACTTTAACTATCCGATTCTTCTCTTGATCATCAGTGGGACTATGCTTCCTCTAGATGCAATACTTAAGGTCTTTCAAACCAGGAGGTTATATGGACAGAAGCAAGGAATGCATGGAGGGCATAGGGGTAGAGGTAAATTGGGAGTAAGATATAAAACTTTGGGGAATCTTTGATATTGTTTTGAAATTCAAAAACAGATTTCTAAAACGGCTCCTACTGGAGCGCCGATGCTGAAGTTCCTGGTTCCAAGAATTGTATATATGGGGAAAGTAAGACCTTCAGCTTTGCTTCACATGTCTTTTAGACACTTTGCAAGTGATCAGCAGTAACTTTGCAGAACTAAATTAAGCCTTTGGAAGGAACAGTAGATGAAGCACATGGAAAAGACGAAGTGTTTGTGACTGGAGAGATGTCAGACCAGATTGCACTGAAGCTGAGATTTAAAATAATTGTTTTAATAAGAATAAGAAGTAAATTATGAATAATTTCTGTGTAATTATTTTTTTTTAATTCGTTGTTTACTGTTTTAATCACGTAGGGCTGTACACAGCACAAGTTCTGACGTTCCGGGAAGGAGAAGCATTTGGTGCTTAAGCATACGAGATGGGAAGTCAGGAGACGTGCAGGTGAAGGGCTGGCTTTGCAGTTCCCTTGCTCTGTGACTGACTCCCTTAGTCCATTAGCTTCTCTGGATGTGGTTTCTTCACCCGTGGAATGAGGTTTGCCCATCTCACCAGCATACTGTGAGGTACAGCTGCGCGTGGCTGATACCCCACGGAAGCAAGCCCGAAATGAGGGGTGGAACCAGGAACTTCAGCATCGGCGCTCCAGTAGGAGCCGTTTTAGAAATCTGTTTTTGAATTTCATTGTAAATAAGGCCCAACCTTGGATTCTTTTAATTCTTATCGTTTAGGGTTTGGTTTGCTTGTTTCCACACCTTGCGGGGAGTCTGCGGGAGGGGTGTTTCTCCTCAGGAATGAGCCGCTGTGCTCTGGGAGCTTGAAGAAGTGAGGCTGTGCGAAAGGAAGGAAAGGAAGAAGTGCCCCCGGTACCTGCGCCGCCTCGCTCCCCCTCAGGCCCCGCGGCGAGAGGCGGCCGGGCGGCAGGCAGCCTTAGGGCCGCGGCCGGGGGCAGCGGTGCTGGGGGGCGCCCGCTCGGCGGCGGCGGTAGCGGCGCGGCACAGCCAATGGCGGCGCGGCGCTGGCGCGGCGCAGCCAATGGGGCGCGGCGGCGCGGGGAGCGGGCCGCGGGGGGGGCTGCGGGGCGGCGCGGCGGCGGCAGGGCACCTGCGGCGGCGGTGGGCGCGGGAGGCGGCGCCGCGCGGCTGGGGCGTCCGCAGCGCTGAGAGGGCAGGCTCGGCCCCGCCGCCGCACAGGCCTCCCGCCGCCGCTCGGCCTCCCCCGCGGCGCCTCGCAGCGCCGGTTCCGCACCCATAGAGGCGCCCGGCGTCAGCGGACCTCCATGTACGACAATTTGTACCTGCATGGATTTGAAGACTCGGAGGCGGTGAGTGCCAAGGGGGGCGGCCCCGCGCCCCCCAGGCTCCGTTACCGGAGGTGGCGTGCGCCGGCCGGAGCCACCCGAAGTGCTCCCTCCGTTACATAATTCGCGGGGGAGCGGCTGTATTTCGGGGTCCCGGCAGAGCTTGCCATCGGTCAGCCGCGCCTGTGCTCCCGCAGCCGTGGGCAGGCGCGGCCCGGGGCGGGCAGCGCCGGCTCCCGCTCCCCTGGGTGCAGCGGCGTGGCGGGGAGCGCTGCTGCCGGCAGCGCTGGTGTCTGACGGAACGGCGGCGCAAGTTGCCGGGCTGCCGCCGGTGTCGGCCGTGCCCTGGGCAGCGTCAGCGGGGCGCGTTCGGTGGGTTAACAAAGCGGCCGTGCAGGTGCCGCGGTGGCCGAGGCATCGCCCCGGGGTGACGGCGTCTGTCTTGGCCAAAAGCAGCCGGGACAGGTTGGTCTTGTTCGTTGGGAAACGATTACCCCGTCGCCTGCCCCCAGCCTGGAGCAGCCTTGCTGGGAGGCTGGTGACATCCCTCACAAAATGGTTCTCTGGCAGCACGGAGGGTGCCCCGTTACCGTGGCCGGAGCTTGACGCCCAGGATCAGAAGCGGTGGCGGCGGTTGTCCCAGTGCCTTTTCCTTCTGGCCGCAGCTGTGCAGGAGCCCCGTGGGGCAGAATTACTCGGGGCGAGGGAAACTGCTGGGATTGCCACGGCAATGAACACGCTGTTCCATATTAAACAGGGATCTGTTACATAAGGTGTTGTGGCCAGCTCGTAAAATACACAGATTGTAACATAAAATAGAGTGTACGTCAATGCAGACGTATGTATCGTATGATGTGGTATCCCCAGGAGAATGGACAAGGTCCCGTAGCGCTTCAGGGGAGGCTTGTTTCCTCGCCTGACAATGAGGTCGTGTTGGTCTAGGACTGGGAAGTGTAATCTGTGTACATGTTGCCTCATACGAGCAACTTGGTTTAGAATCTGTTTATTTCAGAGGGAGGGGAACCACAACTGTGCAGAATTGAAATTCAGTACTATGCAGTAAACCGTGTTGAGAGGAAACAGTGTGTATTTGAATCCTTCAGCACTATGTATTTGCGTTATTTCAAAACTCTACTGCTTTGGGTCAGTTCAGAAATTCCTGCCTTTTTAGTATGTGTATGTTAATTTGTGTTGTGTGTTTTCTCTCACTGCTGCTTACAAGCTGCCGTGCCAAGTGCATATGAGTGTGTTGGTTCCTTTAGGGCTGTGTTTTAGGATCCAGCTGGATGTTTCTGTAAACCAGGCGTTTGTAAGGCAGAGCATGAATTCTTCGGAACTGTTCTCAGTTCTGAATCTGACTTGTGCTGGCATAGTGTCTTTCAGCAAAGTATTAATATGCTCTGAAGAAGACAAATTAGAAGTATATTAGCATGGCTGAGAACTCTTAACTTGCTGGAATAGTGGTTGCGGTAGAATAGATGCTTCATCTATAAAAGCCAGATTTTAAAGTTTACTAGAGAATGCAGATAAATGTCTAGTGGGATTTGGGGGTGCTTCTGAGATGCTTAACTCCATGTATTTCAGGAAAGCCCTGCTGATTTCTTCCAAGAACATTATTTGGGAAAAGCAGTTCTCATGACAGAAGACCAGAGACCTACCTGTTACATAAAGATCTGTGTTAGGCTTTGTACTGTAAGAATCGTGTTAGTAAACAGACGAGAGGAATGGTTTAGCTGTCCACTTTGAAGGACTGGGATGAAGAATTTGTTTCCAGGTTCCTTAATACTCAGTGTAACTAGTTCATGATAATGTTGTTTACAGCTTTTGTAATTTTACAGTCTCTCAGTACTTGAGAATGTTTTTGATAGACTTCTGGAATTGTGAGAATATGTGAGAATCTCAGCTTTCATTAACAAAAAAAACCTCAAAACCCAGACCTTCAAACCCTAAAAGCAATCTAGATCTCATGGTCATATGGAAAAGCTAGAGGCCATAAACCCCAAAGGCTTAGACACAATGCAGATAAAATCCCCCAAGTGTTTGTTTGCTTTATGCTTCTGAACCCTTAAAACATTACACCTTATTATTGTTTTGGATTCTGGCTCATGAATTGAGAATACTTGCTGAGACAACAATATTCTGGCAAACAGGTAGCCTGATGGGTCATATGAATATTATTTCCAAGCCAGAGAGAGCCAACACAATAGAATTAATACAGTGAAAAACCAATCAAGGGTAGAACACTGGTTCCCTGTGGTTAAGAGAAAATAACTGTGAGCGTACAAAGATTAAAGAAAAGGCCTCTGTATTGTTCTGGGGTTTAGGACCTGGAAGGCTTAGCCCAGGTGCTGTGCAGCTAGTGAACTGAAGGAACTACGAGCTTGTATACTGTATGTTCTCTTTCATTCCCTGAAGCGCAGGGAGATGTGATCGAGGACTTGTGCTATTTGCCATGCTTCTAGCATAAAATAAACCGTATCAAGATGAGTCATTCTGGTACAGTAACATCTTCCTAAAGTAGGCATTTGCCCTTATAAAACCCATACAGCCTAATATTCATGGCAAGAAATAAGAGGTAACATAACATTATATTTTTTATCCCAGCTTTCATCACTTTGTACGTGGACCAGGTTCACTCTGTCTTTTCTCTGATGGAAATCCTGGTGCAAGCACATCTGAAGTAGAAGAAAGCTGTTGCAACCTGGTGGGCTAAGCAGTGTTGGCTCAGGTCTGTCTCGGCCCCTGGCTGGGCAGGCAGCTGCTCTGGGGTGAGCCTGGCCAGTGTGGCTGCTGAGCGTGCTTTAGGCACTCTCCCAGGCAGGGCTTCCGTGGAGATGTAGGAGCTAAAGCTGTGCCTAGCTCTAATGACAGAGCCAAAATGAAAATCCACTCACCCTCCTTCCTTGGGATTTGCCCCTGCAATGTAAAGATATTAGCTAGCAGACTGCTTTGTCAGGGTGTATCTGTTCCTTATTGATGAAAGCAGAGAGAAGAGCAGCAGTTGTGATCGAGGGTTAACCTTTGTTGATCTTTGACAGACTGAAATAGATGTGTGTTGCCGAGTGCCTCTGAACTGCTTCAAACTAACCTAGTGGTGTTACAGTTAGAAATCAGCTGAATGGCACAGGACTTCAGATATCCATTATAAGGCTTTTTTCAGTAATAAACCTGTACCCGTTGTAAGTCCTGTGTGTACCTTTCAAATTTAATTTGTGTTGGAGGAAAAGATGAACCCTCAGTGTATGGTACTTACACAGAGGCACATGCTTGCTGTTGGAAAAGAAAGGGAAACTGAGGTAGCTACTGAATTTATGCCTAATATCTTCTGGTAGATAATATACAGATTAACTGATTAAGAGGACACTGTAGAAGTATGCAGGTGAAATTTTCCTTTTAAAACCTGGAACAAACGTGACGATTTTTAACAGTGAACAGATACCTACATTATTTTTGTAATTGAAGCTAGTATTATAGGGTGTTAGTATGTGTGTGTATATATAAAATATATGCCAACTACATATTTTTATTTACGTATATATAAAGAAATGAGTGTGTGCATGGGTATTACAATCCATTACCAGCTGTGATGATTAATGTGACGTAGATGCACTAGCTAGTGTGAGGCTTTTTGGAGGAGGAAAATTACACTGTTGAAGCTGAAGAAAAACCTACCAGTGATTGTAGACAAAAAGTAGTTGACACATTGAAAAAAAAAAAAAGAGGTGCAGAGATACGGAAGCAGACAACTTTTGCGGGCACCAGTACCCTTGTAATGAACCACAGAAACTGCAGGCTTTCAGGTGATGGAAGGTGCATGACCCTAGAGAGAACGATCTGCCCAGTGAAGATTTTTGCCTTTTTTGTTAGCCTGCCCTGTGATTTTGGGAGTTTTGGGGGCTTTGTTTTAGTGCTCTGGGTAGTTCTAAACAGTCACCCTTTTGGAATGAAAGCTTGTTTGCCTTGCAGAGAAGTATGTCTTGCACTCTTCATAACAAAAGAATAAGACATAAAACCCCACTAGCACAGGGGACTTAACACAGCGAGGTCTGTTGGGTAAGCAAATAATACTGTTTCACCTTCACAGCTGTGAGCTAACAGGTGTATGTCTGTTTGTGGCAGGGAAAGATCTGAATGCTGCTTGATATGTCAGTCCAGAATTTCCCAGTGCTTTTTGGTTTCAGTAAAGACTCCATCTTTTTCAGAAACAAACTTCAATGAAACTTTCTCTTAAGAAATTGCTTTTTCTGTAAAATTACATTTTCCATTAAAACACTATTTAATTGAAAAATTCTCTCCATGAATTAGCAACAAGTACCTCTAATGCGGAGTCCTTTCCAGCCCCAGCAAATGATCAGGAATGACACCCGCTGTAAGTAAGTGTCAGCCTTTTTGCACCTGCAGAACTATCCGACTGGTCCCTTTTAGATTGCTTGTTCATATCTATATCTCCAAAGCAGTCATTTCAGAGCAACACCTGAGCATGTGAAATGGCTTTCCGCACTTCTCACAAGGTGTAAGTTTAATGGTTGCCAACATGTGAGAGGCTTTATCTTGTGTACTTGAATCAGTTATCAGAGCTGTTGGAAATAGCTGCCTTTTAGAAGTTCAGTTGGTTTTGCATCAGGAAAAAGAGCGAAGAGGGTCCAAGGGGTGGCCTGGCACAGGATTAGCCAGGGCTGGGTGTGGGCAGAGCTGGGGAGCCAACTTGGGTGAGAAGCCCCTGTTGCATGGCTGTGGTGGTGCCTGTGTGGGAGCGAGGGTGCTGTGCAGCATCACTGCTCAGTGGGAGCCGGTGACAGCCTGCAGCACTCGCTCCATGTGCCTTTCTGCTTAATAATGCCAGTGTTTCTCGTTCCAGCCATCTTCTTCCTCCTTGGTTTCACGTCATTTAAGGTGACGTTCAATTTATGCCTTCATCTTCTGCCTGTCTTTTTTGATTGGATTTCTGTGTGGTACCTCCCTGATCTCTAAAGGAGGAGGAAAGGTGGTCTTTTCTTGCCCTATACAGCTCTGTTGTAGTAGGTCTTTTTGTTAACTGTGTTTACCTCTTTGCTTTTTCTCCAGCATAGTCTCCTGCTCCTAAGCCATACGTACACCTTCTTTTCATGCCTTTTCTTAGCTGTTTAGCCTGCATCTAACCCTGCTCTGGTTTCCCTTGGGCTCTTCTCGTCCCTGCGTCTGCAGCCAGCTGTCTACTGCTGATGCTAAAGGGGACTTAGTACGCCAGGCAAGCGGGACTTTTTTTTTACTGGTTTGTAAGCCAGGGTGGTGTGCTTCAATCAAAGATATTATACAAGTTCAGAGTCTATCACCAAGATTTAGATAAACGCTTTTGGTGGGACTCATGCCCAGATCCACAAAAGCATTTTAGATTATGAAAGTCCTTTGGTGTTTATAGGAACTAAACACTGGTGAGACTGACCCTGGTAGCTAATGTTCACACAGTTTGCCAAAAAAAGGGCAGTGAGAAGGACTGTGCATGCAGAAGCTTTCCTGAACTCTGTAGCAGTTTCTACAGCCCTGGCCTATCAGGGCTGTAGCAGGGAGTTGGGAAATTGTGGCTGGCAGCGCAATATATAGCATATCATTACAGCATATAGCATTATCATACTGGCAATATGTGTGGTGACAGATACGAATTTCATCAGCATGGCTTTAGGTCATACATTAGGGTAGAAGGCTCTGCTTGGAGTCCAGTGTATTGTTAACCAGTGGTACAAATTGTGGTGTTACCACATCTTGATGACAGCATGTGTATGCTGCAGGAGCCAGAAAGGAGACCGCTGTGATGCAGGGCAATATTCATTCCACTATACAGAAGTTTGATGTGACGTCTGTGTAAAATCCATGCTGATCTGTAGGTTTTGTCTCCAGTTATTGCATATAATTGAGAGCATTGCTGAGAATTTTTAGGAAAGAGGTGATGGGAATAGGAGGAAAATGCATTTAATTCACCACACAAATGGTCAGTGTCAGTATTTTGAGAATAGTGTACTCCACTCCCTTTCTCTAGTTCATTGACATTACTCTTCACAGTAGTCATTCCTTCGGTTGCTAGTGTACACTTTTTCTCAGGGCAACTAAGACAAGAACATCTCTGGGTGCTGCTCAAGTAGAAAAATGTGATCATAGGAAACCAAACCATGTCAGGGAAGCTCATATTCAAATATTGATTGGATTTCTGCATGGTACCTCTCTGATCTCTAAAGGAGAAGAAAAGGTGGCCTTTGCTTGCTTCATACACCTTCTCAGTTGTCATAGGTTGAGAATGGGATATAAATGAATTGTGTATTTTTCATCCTGTCTCTTTGGTGATTATTCTACAAAACTCTTCCAGTTAGTGTAGTTTTAAAGACTTGTGCTTTGCATTCCATTTACTTACAAAGTATTCTGCAGCATTGCTTGCAGTAACTGTAGATCCATGCAGAAGCTGCAGCCCAAAACATTGGTCCACTGTTTATATAGCGAATACATTTAAAGTGGCAGCTGGTGTATCGTGGCTTCTTACCCCTCTCAAAGGGAAATGACAGCCTGACGGGCCGTCCTTGGGAAGGGGTAGTCATAGGCCTTCACTTGCACTCTCTTCTGAAATTCATTCTCTGCCTGCAGAATTTGTCACCGTTCTGCTATCCCAGAGCCAGTTACTGTAGCGAGTTTTGTTATAGCCAGTTGGTTTGATAGAACATAGTTGTCCTGCAGGCAGCCGAGACCAAGCAGGAGGCTTCATGCAGCTGTCAAATAAAACCTAAGACTTTCAGTGGGGTTAGAGGGGTTTGGGTGGTTATTAGTTATATCGTTTCCACAGGTCCCGTCTGAAATTTTCAGGCTGAATATTGAAAGTTGGTAGTCTAGATCAGATTCTTGAGATCTGATTGTCATTTTATATGGATTGATGGATTTAACAGGCAGGGATGAAGGCTGCAAGTGAGAGTCAACACATTTTTCTTTTTTTTTTCCAGCATGCTTGCCAGCAGGATTCTCTGGTGGTGGAAAGCCTGGTGATACACGCACTCTTTACAGTGCACAGAGGAGTTTCCATTTCCATACTTGCAAAATCTTTGCTTGGTTTATAGGTAAAATTAATTATAGGGTAAGACTGCAGAGGGAACATGCCGAGTACCCAGTCGTACAGACCGTCTGTGAGACACTGAGTTTTCCTTGTGGTTGATGACAAGAAGGGAAGTGAGATGAAGACTGCTGAAGCTGCCCTTCTTTGGGAGATTTGCTTTTATAAAACAGTGGGTGGGTGGTCTTGTAAGACCATCAGTTGTGGGGCTGGTCATCAGTAGGAGGCAGTTGGATTTACTTTCTGTTACTCCTCTGAGAGACCATGGATGTGTACGTGAACTGAGAGAACAGCGTTTGCAGTGCCATTCATTTGTTGGTAACACTCAGCTTCTCTTCAAGCATAGCTGTTCTTTCTTTTTCATTTGAATTAGTTAAGTTTTCTAATGTTTAATCCAAAAAGGGTGAGTAATGTCATCAGGACCTAGTCATTCCAGGATCATTTGCCTAACTGCTACCAGTTATCTACTTGCTGTTTGTTTATGTAGGATTTTTAGTTTCAAATGTGAAGTCTGTCTTGACTGGGAACATAGTTGACAATTTCTGGTAAAAAGAGATTATCCTCTGCCCATTATGTTTCCTCAATTCTCACTGAGATTTGGCTTTTATATGATCAAAGCGTTTGTGTGTTTTTGACAGTTTCAAATCTCTTTTCATTTCTATTACTTCTTAATAGATTGCCTCAACTAAAGAATCATCATCTGCCTAACAATTTTCTTTTGTATAGAGGGCTGTCTGACAGGAGTTGCAAAGTTAGCTTGTTTTCTGTTCTGAGGTTTGCTTGGGTGTTTTTGCTTAGGTTTTTCCTCCTAAAATTTCCAAAGTCCTACTACTACCACAACATCAGCTATTCTCATCATGTCTAATGTTTTGTGCTTACATGAAAATGGTTTTCTGTCTTACTCAGATCCTCTGTTTGTTAAATGTGATGTTGTGATTTGATAGTATGATAGTCAAATAAAACTTTCAGTAAGAATCGTACATAATTTTTACAATTTACTGCCTGCTGTTTGCATAGAGGTATTTTTTTCAGCAAAAATACATTAAAATGGCGGGGAAAAAAGCTTTGAGTCATCTAAACAATAGAAACAATGAGGAATAGCTAACTGTGTTTTCAATTTCAACTGCAAGTAAGAGCTCACTTGATGGGGATAGTGTGTTTTTAGTAATATTGTTTGTTCATATAAAGGACTAAAGTGTGTAATTAACTATGGTTTTACTCCTGCTTTTGGATTCCTTTTGGTGAACTCTTGAATGACCATGGAGTGCAGCCAAAATGACAAGGGCTTCTCACAAATGTGCTGATCCTCGATTGTAGATTGCTTAAAAAATTTGCCAATGCTTAAGAAAATGCTGCTGCTGGGAAGCATAAACAGCTCTTCCTGGGCTCAAGGGCATGTGAGGGAGGAGTGTGGCTCTTGGTGCTGAAGGAACACATCATAGGAATAATAAATAACAAGGGAAGAAGCTTAACCTAGGATTTGTTGTTGTCATGGGTTGCTTCCCTATCTCCCTAAAACACATTCAGCATGTGAGATACTGAGCTGTTAGATTTTTTTCCATTGAGGATGTATTTACAGAGATAGTGGAGCCTGTTTTTAAAAATCAGCAACTTACACAAATGCAGATTATTTTACAAACAGGACAAGCCTGAACACTGTTCGTGGTCATTTGGAATCCAGTAATTAATTTCAAAATATCATTTAGCTGGCTGAATGCTGAGTTCTGTAGGGATCACAGGTGGTGTCAATATTTGCTTGCAAACTTTCATCACATCGTGATTTGTATTTTTCAACAGTACTTTGTTGCTGGTTTTCATGCCAACAGTGAACTGATTTCAGTTCTTGAGTGGCTCATTTTGCCATGTCCCTTCCTTCTTTCCGTGTCTTGAACATGTACTTATATTCAGGTGCAGTAAGTTTGTGCTTCTGCATGGAGCACAGTGAGGAGGGTAACAGCCTGTTAATAGGTAGGTTTCCTCTTTCAGGAGGGGTCTGTTGCTAGTGGGCATCTTGATTCTCTTCACTCACGACATCTTTCAGGTCATGGACCCATGCATGCCAAATGAGTTTAGCTGCCTGCCAGTCACATCTGATGTAGCATCATCTATATATGAAGCTGTTTGGGAGCATGGCTTGGAGGGAACTTTTCACTGGTTGTTTCATAAACCAAAGAAAAGAAGGATTGGACTGTAGCTCCCTTGCCCCATTAAAGCTTACTGGCTCATGTGCTGGTGCACTGGTTTTTCTCTGCATTACTGGACATCGGAAGGGATTTCTTCTCTGGAAAAGGCACAAGAGAGTGGTTCTTGAGAAATGAGAGGAGAAGTGGACAGCTAGGTGGGTTAGAGGGAAGTGCCTCCAAGCACAGGTAGGCAGTGTAGCATGTGCTGAATAACTTTGAGGCCCCCTCCTCCTTGGTCCTGCATCTTTCACTACCTTCCCTTCCTCTTAGGCTCTGTCTTTCCTTAAATTGGCTCGGCTCCTAACATACTCACTTTGAACAGATGATGGGTTTGTGTCTATATATACACATACATATGTGTATATATATGTACATATGGGGGGGTTGGCTCAGGAGGTCCCTTTCAACCTCAGCTATTCTGTTGCTCTATGAAAGTTGAAGGAGGACTTCCAGAGCAGAAAGGGAGGTGAGAAGGTGGCAGGGTGTGTGTGTCCAGCTGCAAGTTCTGATGACTCTGTCTTGTTCTCACCTATCTATCTTTGTCTAGCCCATGGTGCTGATCAGGTAAACTTTATTTTTGATTTGGAGGATTACCCATACGTCCAGAGTTAGCCAAGCTTTCCCACCCAGCACAGAGAGCTGGAGGAAGTCAGCAGTGCCTGATTTTGTGCACGCACAATGCGAGATGTTAATCTGCATTTTCTGTTTCGCTAAAGCTAGCCTTGTCAGAACGGGTTTTAAGAAAAGGGCTCAGAGCAGCAATGGTGGGCTACAGGGTCTACTGTGCTTCACAGGGCTGTGAGGATTTTAGTTTTCACAAGGGCATGGAAAAGCCGGAAAACCCTGGAGGAGGGTGATAAGGGCTCCTCTTCTGTTTTTTTTTGGGGGGGTTTATTTTCCTAAAAAGTCGAGTAGTACAAAGGCTATGTAAGTTACAGAGATGGAGCAATTTGGCTGTGCTGTTTCACCAGCATGGGGAATGCAGCCTGGCAGTGATTTGATTTATTACAGCAACATGGAAGAAATCATGAGGAAAAAATACTCCCTATCATCTTGCTGAGTACTGAAGTGGTGAAGTGCGCGTTTGAATGAGCTGTTAACACTTCATATAAAACTTTACAAGCCTTTCTATTTTGAGAAAATTCTGCTTATACCAAATACATTTTCTCTGTGAGTCCTCTCTTGTTGTTTTTTTCTGTGCTGGGACATTTCCCTGCAAATCAACTCTCTCGCTGCTCAGCTGGTTTGCTCTTTCTGCTTCCTCCCGTGGGCTGTTTGTCCTTGGTACAATGGCATGACAGTTAGTGATTGCATTATCATAAATGTCAAGTTTTCATTGAGAGTGTATTGCTGTAGATGCTGTACTAGGTGCTCTTAGAGTGTATGAGGCCGGGGGATTATTATATTTTTTGTTAATAGCCATGTCCATTATGGCCATAAATGAGCCGTTTGCAGCTCTTACTGCTGTGGGACAAGCTATAGGGTGAAGTAGTCAAGGTATCCTCCCGTTCCCCCTTCCTGCTTACAGAGCTGGGTAATCTGAAAAGCTCTGGCCTATTAGTTTAAACTAAGCTTTTTCAGAACCTTTCATCCTTTGATCTCCTACTGTAGCAACCCTGTAAATAAAATAATTTTCTAATGGTTACCCCCCCTTTCTGTTTCTTTACAAACTTCTCCTTTCCATGCAGGGTTTCTGACACTATTTTTAAGCCACAGTCTTTCTGTGATTGGAGTATCCCCTGAAGAATGTATCTCTCTTTTTGCCTGGAAAAATCATGTATTCCAAAAAATCATCAGTTAATCTCTGCTAAGGTGTGTAGGTCTTGAGTTACCACGATAAAATTTTATTTTGCAGAACAATTAGTGGTGCTCTCATCAGGTTCTGACAAAACAAGCCTCGGCATCGTTCTTTGGCAGAGAAGGTTAAATTATGACCAATGCAGAGAAAACCTCACCAAGGAAAAAAATCTGATGGCAGCTAGCTCTGCCTTGCAAAGGCTGCTTCTCTGTCAAACCTAGCAGCAGCTCCTGGCACCAAGGGCTCTGTCCTAAACGGCATGATGAAAGCTCAAGAATAAACCCACTGCACTCCAGGAATGACAGATACCACAGAAATATGTCTCCAAGTGACACCAAGCTAGGAAGAGAAGTACCTGTGATTCAGCAGGCTGTAATTGTACTCATCCTGCCTCCACCCAGGCAGTCCTTGCTGTTGACTCAAGCTAGGTTAATGAAAGGTTTGTCCAGTGTGGGGACACAGCTGCGCTACTGGGCATGATCTGCAGCGTGATCTTATGACTGTGAGCATGTTCTGTGACTTAAATGCTGGTGCTACACCTAGAAGAACTTGTCCTGCTTCCAGCTGCCTCCTGGTGTACGCTCTCCCTTGCTGATAAGCAGAAGTCTGTCTGCTGCTGTGCACGGTACCCCCTTACCGGACTGCAGTGTCAGATGCTCTGTGGACTCTGGCACCAGGATTAATGTATGGAATGCCAGACCCTCTCCTAAGTGTTCTAGTACAGCCTTTGAGAACTGGGGGGCTGGTCTTCGCACGTGCAGAAGGAAGTTTCAGCCCCTGGGAAAAAGGTCTCTCCACAACTGTTTTCATGTCTGAATACCAGAATGAGCCAGATCCGGAGGACATGCAAGTTTTCTTCCTAGTGAGGATCTCTTCTTTGTCCTGCTGAATGGCACCCACGCTGTCACTGTATGACTGTATAGTATTTCAGGATTTCCAGGCAAGACTGCCAAGACCCGGAGGTGGGACGTGATGCGTTCCTGCCGTGTGTCTCGGGCCTCCCAACCAGCCAGGGCTACCTTCTGAGCTACTGAAAGACTGTTTGACCTAGCCAGAAGCAAGCAAGTGGCAAGCACTAGTTGCTGTAGGTCAGTGCTGCAAGGAGAGTAAACCGGCAGGAGCCCCATGTGTGGTGGTCTCTTTATCCTCCAGATGCCTTGATCAACTTTGTTCATCTTAGATTTTATTTTTTTTTTTTAATCTTGCAAAGTTACTATCACCACTTTGTTTCCTTGTAGCGGAGTGTCAGGAGACGAGGGAATTGATCTGGCTGTGCAAGAAAGCTGCTTAGCAGAGATACCTGATGTCATTTTATGTGTGTACCTACTGGTGAATCCGGAACGATAGCAGTCTCTCACCTCACAGGAGCCCTTGTTCTTTAAGCAAAATGACCTTACTGATATGCAGATGTACTAAAAGTGTACTTGCTGAAGTGCCTGTTAAAAAAAGTGGGCAAAATCATTTTGAAGTGTTACTTGTTTTCAAAGTTTCTGACAAGATAAGAGAAGCAACTTCATCCCCATTCTAGTGCTTATTCTAGTTAAAATGTTCTCAAGACCTTTTTTGCACATCATAGAACAGGAATATTAGAACTTTGCATTTTTTATTGATCTCTTATTAGAAAATGAACAGGATATTGACAGATGGAAAAACAGACAAATGAATTATACTTTGCCTCCCTACGTTTTTCCACGCTAATTACTGTTGTCTGTTACTTTTTACTTGCTGTCCTAAGGAGTAGAGTGGTAGGAAGTGTTTTAGTACATTGTTGAATAGCTATTGTGTTACACCCTAGAGTGGATTTGTTTCAGGAATGCATTAAGTAATCCTTCCCTTTAATAGATTAGGTCTGCTATATGTAAACATACAGTATGAGTGGGAGTGTAAGAGGAAGAGTCACGGACTGGAATATTTCCTGTTGTACATTTGAAATTCATAGAGTTGTGGTGGATAATAAAAGTTGTTTTGCTGAATGGAATTAAGAAGTTGATTTAGGCTTTGAAACTTGCCATTGAATGACACTTTTTGTGCTGGTGCTGGCACTAGTTATACATATGCTGAAGATGTCTTACTGATAATAATATTTAAGAACCGTCTTAAATTTTCAGCTCCACTGCTCTGTTCTGAATGTCACAGACAAATGCTTCCTTTTTGGTTTGGCTTGGAAGGGACCTTAAAGATCACCTAGTTAGTTTGTTGGCTTAGAATTAAATTTGCACCTTTCCATTTAATTGCAAAACCTTTCTATCTTATTTTTAAACAAGAGGTGTCCAGTACTACTCTCCTAGCTCATTCAGGTACTGTATAGGCTTACATTGTGCAGGAATTTGTACACAGGGTTTTGAATGAAGTAGTGTGTCCTGTCCCCCTCCATCCTCATCCCATTTCCCCCAGCCCTTGAGAAAGCAATTTCCCTGTTACTTTGGTATCTCTCTCTCCAAACATGTCCTTGATGTGTTTGGTTATTCCTCTTGTTCTTTCTGAGCCTCTCATTTTCCGAGATGGTTTTTTGAAAAAGGGAGGTTGTAGCTGGTGCTGTATGTACTCTGCAGATAAAAGTGCACCCGCATGGGAGAATTGTTCAATTGACAACTTCAAAGTGACATATATTTCAGTGTATTTCATGTGTGAAGCACTGTGCTTCATGAAAGAGGTGTTACGCCTCCCAGTGACTGGACTATATACATTTGGAAGATGGAAAAAAAAAAAAAAAAGTTTGCATACTGTGGAAAAAAACACTTGCAGGATGAAGGCTTTCCTGAATACATTGTTACTACTTGAGAGTTGTCCAGAAGAAGATTACTACATCCAGTACTTCCTCCTGTGAACAGTTTCAGGTTCAAAATACTCAGGTTAATCCTTAGCCATTGGTTTTAAACATTTTAAGACCATGATGTCTTAGGTCTTTGACTACATCAGTGTGTGTCCCCTGGTGATGACCAAGTTTAGTTATAGTCATGATATCTAAAGGATGATTGTGACAGTAATTTTATTATGTAATATGCTCAATACTTAAATCTGTTTCTAAAATGCTTGGCTGTAACAAACAAAACTACCATACTTCCATGGATGACTTGTCTGCAGAAGGAAGCTTCTGTTTGTAAGATTTTTTTGTTCCACGTTCTCTGCATGCAAGTGGGAAAATACACTCAAAAGAATGTAACTTTGCACAGATATTTTGTATCTTTCTTCATAAGCAAGAATTTAATTTATAAAAGATGTGAGATCTATTTCGCATCAGAATTGAATATTTCACATTCCTCAATTAACAACAAAAAAATTAATAAATCTAGGCTACCTTTCTTCTGAATGGCCTGACCTCTTAACAGATACAGAAATCCTAGTCTGTATCCTTAGAATAACAACAACGATGTAAATAAATAAAAACACTGCAGTGTTGTTTTGCTGAAAACTGATCTGTGAAGAGGTATGTCCAAAACCATTACAGCCTGCTTTTCAGGCTGATTTTGCTGAACATTTTCAAACCAATCTGGCCTAAATAGAAATTACTTATACCCATTTACTCTGAAATTTGGGGGCAGAACTGAACTGAGGGGTAAAACCAAAAGGAGAGCCTAGGTTTCGGTGAAGCTAGACTAATGTATTTGAGGGAATTGCAGGCCAGAAGTCCTGATTCCTGCTCATTTCTTCCAGCCATTAAATAATTCCTCCCTTCGGTTGTATTGTGTCTTAACCCAATTGCAGTTGCTGCCTTACTTACAAAAAAAAAAAAAAAAAAAAAAAGCTACTTCCCAGCAGCTGGAAGATCAACCAGCTTTCCCCCATCAAACCCTTTCAGGAAGGAAATCAGCAAAGTGCTTTCCCAAGTGGCTGTCTGCCTGCCTGGGTACATGCTGCAGTCTCTGGAGATTGTAGAGGCATATGGGTTTTTTGGTTATTTTGCGTTCATTTTATTTTGCTCCTTTCTTCTAGAGCAAGTCCCTCTCTGCCTTTGCTCTGAATTGCAACAGTGCTGCTGACACAGAGCCTGGCTGTGAGAGGTTTTGCCAGAGAGGAGCTACAGCTGCCAGGAGGAACAAGCCAGATCCTGCTCTTCTCCATTATTTTCTCTTTCAGCAGCTGCTGTTATCGTTCCTCCTGTCAGATCACAGGGAGCTGGCCAAGCTGCTTGAGCAGCACCGTATGGGTCGCTACCTGAGGAGGAAGAGGAGTCGCTCCTCCCTAAGGCTCAGCACTTTTTTCCCTTTCACTTGTTTGGTATCTCTTACTAATTTAGTAATTTATTCATGTTTCAGTAGTGTGGCGGCTTGCACAGCTCTTTTCCAACTTTGAGGCCGACATAAGAGCTGCAACATAGAGATACGGAAGGGGCTGTTAGGGGCTGCAACTAGAGAGCAGTACAGATACAAATGTCAACAAGAAACAGCTTGAATCCTGGCTGTGCCTGTGATGACAGTGTGCTCGCTCTGCAGTTCCCTGCCCACAGCATGCCCTGACAAGATATGCAGTGGAGTAGGAACTTAATAGGAACCCAGGACTCCCAGGCCCTGTTTCTGGAGAGGGAGATACATGAAGCATGCCTCCAAGGAGAGGGCAGAGAGGGGGAGAGTCCAGGGTTTTGTACTCTTCACTCTACTGGTAGAGCTGGGTAAAAATCCTCCTTTAGGGATGGAAGGTGTGAGTACCCCGTGTGAAAGTGCTCAGCTCCTCCGTATATGCATGGAAGCACAGCCTGCACTGGCTGGCGTGCCCAAGCTGGGGACAGAGCAGGCTCGCTGCCCCCTCCCCGGCCCTGGCTCAGGGAGGCTTGGCTGTGCTTAGTGCCTGTGCATCTGTAAGGCCGAGGGAGAACTGGGGCGTACGTGGCCTCTGCCACTGCCAGTTGCCACTGGCAGCCTCTTTCTCCGAAGACAGCGCTGTGCTGGCTCGTCCCTTCAGCAGGGAGGACTGGCCGTGCTCCCGGGGGGCTCATCAGTTCTGTGGCTCTGTGAGTTGGAAGACATCACTGGAGCATGGTGTGAGGCCTCTCCCCCACCCCTGCACTCGTCCTCCACCTGCTTGCTGTCTCCACAGCTTTCCCACTTGCTGCCAAGCCGCGGGGAGGGATGCTGGGCGCAGGAAGGAGCACTGGTCTGATAACAGAGTACAGCAACACTGTGCCCTCCACATGGAACTAATGGCGCACAAGAGGATTTACAGAATGGACTGGGGGAGAACTCTTAAGTAATTGAATTCTCCTGCAGGTTTTGTGCTGCGGAAAGTAGGATAGGCGCAGCAGCCACTGCAGCTGAACACAGACCTGATCCCAGAGGAGCGTTCAACCCTATAGCTTCCAGGGAGCGAGCTCCTGGCATGGATAACTCTCTGCAAATGCACGTAAAGAATGAAATACAAAACATGTAGTTAATGCTAAAATGCACTAAAGAAAATGTGAGCCTTTGCTTCCTGCCAGCAGTGCAGGGCACTGGGACTTGTAGTGAATTATTCTGGAGCATGGAGATCTCTTGGTGATCTGTCTTCTGCAGTGGGTGCCATGAATGCATTAATACTTGCATAAGCTATGCTTGGGTGTATGTCCACCCCCAGATCTCTTCTGTTATAGGAGGTGAATATTATAGGTATTGTTTATGTATATTTAGATGAACATCATGTTATCATGACATGGAAGAATTTTATTTTAGGAGCTGCCGTGGAAGTTGGGGGCATGAGCAGTTTGTCTACCCAAGAACCAAGCCCTGGGTTTTTTGCTTTGTTTAGCCCAGGACAAAAAGGGAATTTGGGAAGTTGCTAAAGTCCAGCTGACTGGCTTTTGATTTACATCCTTCCCCTTGTCCTTCTCTTTCTTCGGAAGTGCAAGGAATGGTTTTGCATCTGACTTCAGTGAGATGCTTTCCTACCCAATGGGAACTGACTCGGCATAATATCAGTGTAAGGGTGGTTGGGAGGAAGCAACCATCTTCCTTCTTTGGACTTAGTTCCGTACTCGTGACTTTTGTATTCTGGTTGATGATCTTTGAATGTTTTTCCTTCTTTCTGCTGGGTATTTTTCCATACCTTTGACTAGGCTTTGACTTCACTCTAGCATCACACCCGTTCCCTGCCTTTTTGGTTATATACAGTGCAGATTTATAGGGCACTATCAGAACCCTTGACAGCAGTGCTTTTTTTTTTTTGTTTTTTTTTGTTTTTTTTCCTCAACAGGTATACCTCTTTTAGAATATCCAAAAATAATGGCAAAAGCTTTAGACCAAAATAAGGATTTTCAATCTCGTCAGATTTTTGACAGATTCCGCTCCTGACAAGAGTCTTTTTTTTTTCTTTCTTTCTTTCAGCAATGAACAATATCCAGGTGCTTAAGGTTTTCCTGTTTACTGCTTCTGTAGACTGGTGTTACTGATGCATGTGAGAATTTTGATAGAGAAAGAGGGTTTTTGCACAGAATGAGATTTTCACTGTCTTTCTCAGTTACTGCTTTTGCCAAATCGAAGAGATAGTGATTATAATAGTGACTTCTAAAGGTTTTTTTTCTTGATTGGAATGCTTACTGGATGCTAGTAAGAAGGAATATTAAGCTATTGTTTCTCCTAAGCCATTTAATTAAGAATCCATTTTGAGAGAATGCTGAAGGCAGTTGTTAAAAAAAGGATTTTTGTCTTTAAATTTCTGATTTTTAACTCTAAACTGTCAAATACACTTGTACTATGTAAAATTGAAATAGTTTGTTATAAGCTCATGGTAGTCCTAAGAATTTGGGAAAATATGTTCAGACCACGCTACGTACCAAAAAAAATATTTATGGTGCCTGGAGTTTAGATGTAGCCTAAGGTTTTGGCTGTTCCCTCTTCCTGGATTTGCATTTCTACCTAGCATAATTTAGTACATTTCCATTTATCGCAACAGGGAATATATGGAGAGACTATTTAGCCAGCGGCATCCCAAGATTTTTGAAGAATCTTTGATGTTTGTTCCTGCTTCTGATCTCCCAAAAAATAAACTGTCATTTGTTTGTTTGTCCTGTGTTTTGTTGGTCCTTCCTACAAACCACCTGAGAATATGTGATAATAACAAGGACCTCTTTAAACACTGGTGTGTTGTCAACGTGAGCTAACACCCAAATCAGAACAGATGCAGTAACACTCAACAAATATGGGGGTTTTTGTAGCAGTGGTAAAAAACCCCTAGTTTGTTGGGGGCACCTGTGCTCCATCGTTACTCAGCAGTGCTGTCAGAGCTGCAGGAATAGGTCAGAGCTGCTGTAATTGCACATGCTGAATATCCAGCCCTGTCACTGAAATCCCAGCCAGTCAGTGGGCAGCAGAGTACAGACTGTAACAACCTGAGGTCCTATAAAGTCCTTGGAGTCCCGGATTGATTACAGCAATTAAGTTGCATAAAGTGTTGCCCAAATATTACCTCAGTAGGTGATAGCAAGATGCTCTTTCACTTGTATTTTGCTCTCAGCACGTACAGTTTTTAAATTGCAAGGTTTGGGGGAAAGGAGTTGCTATTTACAGAGCGCACAGTACTTAGAAAATTAAGGCTTTTTCTTACTAAGATACTTCTAGCAGTATATAATAGCTTATTGTGAGTTCAGCAGCTGTGTGATTTTGGAATTTGGTCTTTGCTGCAAGAAAAATAGTAAGAGATCATGGCAGCTGAAAGATGGTTCTCTGGGGGGAAAAAAGAGTGGAAAGCACAGAAGAAAAAAAGAGTGGAAAGCACGGAAAGAAAAAACAGTAAAATGCTGTCTTTGTAAGCCTCATTTATTAGTGTTTAAAGCTGTTTCTAAGCCTCCAAGTTTGGAAGGTTTTGGAAGGAAGAAGCTAATTAAAAACACAATACAACACAACATACTAAACCTTAGCCCAAACCCTATCAGTTGCTTGGTTAAATTAAGCAGCATGAAATTCATTTCAACAATACCGTAACAGCATGTCACAATTCTTTCCCATTCGCTACACAGCGTGAATATTTTAAACAAAGTAATTTTCCTATAATTACATTGAAGATGTAATTCTGTTTTGGTTTTTTGTGCCCTGGTGAGACCCTTAGCAAAATCTGTGAGAGGTGGGCAAAAGCAAAGCGGATGGGATGACTTCAGAGGAAGTCATTGCCACCTAAATATAACTTGTCACAGCAGATAGCTGCAGTCCTCTGTGTAATAAATGGAGTTTGGCTGCCCACCAGGTTTCTTCAGCAGAGGATTATGAAGCATGTGCTATCTGGAATTTGACTTTGGTGAGTTGGGGGCCTGGTACAGAGGTGGAATACTTGGTATCCTACAGACCTGCAAGGTTTGTTTCTTTCGAACTAGTGGGTAAATTGCAAAGCCAGCCACCCATCTGCTGGAGCACTGTGGTGAGTGTGTGGTTTTACCAAACCAGCTTTAGGTCAAATTGTGGGACAGTTCAGCATGTTCTAAACCACTTCTGTTTAAAAAATAACTAGAAATATTCTGGGTTATTTTGGTTGTATAAAACCTGATGGTGTGGGAAGTGGTGACACCATGCTAGAAGAAAATCAGGACACTGTAATCATAAAAATCCTTAAAAGGATGTATGCTCTTTAATTTAACTGTTTGGATTAGGAAAAGCATGCAGTGAAAACAGACAGGTGGCTAGGATCTTCTCAACAATGAGGTCTCGAGGAAAATTCCACTTCTTTCTTCACACTTACAATACTTTGAAGATTATTGTATTGAACGTTCCTGCTTTGGGGGCTGAAGTCTTCTGCCTATGTTTGCAACCCAAGGAGAGATGCACTGGTTTTTTTGGAAAGTTGAGAAAAATCATTTTAGCCAATGAGTGAAAGGAATTACTGAAATCTTTCATTTGACACTTTCCGCCCTTTCCAGTAATGCCAAGTCAGCAAAAGTGTGTTGTGCAGAAGCGGTGGAAAGGAGGGAGGTGATGGCAAGGGTCCTCGCTCCAGCTGTTGCCTCTTAGCCATTTGGCAATGTCAGTGAGTCCCTTCCACACAAACCATATTGCGAGGGCAGCAGTTTGAAAACAGCGTCAATCTGGCTCATCCTGCCTACTTTGTTTCTGTGCCATCAACTTTTGCACTTGAGTGCCATTTATAAAATAAGGGCCCTTATGCACACAATCTGTGAAATAGAAACTGGAGGTCACAGCACATACTGAGAAGAATGAATGTCTGATGTCCACGTGCTGCTGAACAGTCCTCCAGAGGAAATAAACTTAGCTGTTATATCTGAGCTCTCTAATTTTTCCTTTTTCTAAAGGAATCAGCTGAAATACCACCCATCCTCAGGCACAGAAGAAGGTACAAGTAACAGATTTCTGCTTGGTCACTTCCAGCTCCCTCTATGAATTAGCTTTTCAGAAACAGATCACTGTCTGTTCACCAGCAGAAAAATAGAGGCAGAGGTAGAAAATATATTTCAAATACTTTAAATTTTGGGGCTTTTTTGCTTCCAGGGAGCAGTTTGAAGAGTGTTGGATAGTTCTTGCTTGCTTATTAAGCGATCAAAAACTTAAACACTAATATGTACTACTTTCCTTGTTGGTAAAAACAAGGCTTCTAGGTAAAAGTCAGCTGTGTCCAGAACTCCTAGCTTGATATGTGCCATTGACTGAATGAAACTCATCCTTGGTAAAAGGTTGGCGGAAGGTTTATCCATGTATAAACCTCACACAGAGCAGGTTTTCAGGCTTGAGGTGTTCTATGGGCTTACTCTAAATGTCATCCAGTGGAAGGTAGGTGAGGTGGAGGGGTGGAGAAGGAAAGAGACTTAGAGATGGAAGGACAAAAAGGCAACTGTCACATCAAATTGGTGAACTTGGTGAACTGTAAGAGATTGCTGAAGGCCCGTTAGGGAGGGAGAGGAGGTGAGTCTGCTTGGGAATTGTCTGTGGGAGGTGAAAACTGGCTCATGAATGTAAGACGACATTTGTGGCTTCTCAGCTGTATTTACTTTTGCATATTGGTATATTGGAAAGTTTCAAGCTGGATTAGTAGCCTGGTAGGTTGGTGGGAAATACTGTTGAAATACTTCACATGCCTGTTACAGCATTTAGATTTAATCTGTCTGCTTGGCAAATATAAATTAAGTAATAACAACAGTGTTACCTTACAAACACCTGCTTGTTCTGGCAAGTAGGAAGTCTCTCGTCCCGTTGTATGTGTACACCCTTCAGTCCTCTTAGTGGCCCCTGTGTCCAGTGGTTGGTGTTGCTGCGTTTGGGGTTAGGTACAGAATTCTTTATTCAGGGAAAATAGGCTAGGGCTGGGTATTCTTAAAGCAGTGACTAGTATGTTTTATTGTTACTCCCCTGTGGGCTTTTTATAAAGATCCAAACCCAAATCTCACAGAAGTCCTGTAGAGACAAATAAATGATGATCTCTAGAGACCCTTGCTACAGAAGCATTGTTACTGGCCTGTTGACAAACTTACATTGTCATTAAAAAAACCCACCCAAAAAGCAGGCAAATGATGTTGGCCTTATCACCAGGTGTTTCCTTGCCCCCATGAAGTCTCAAGGTTTGATTTTTGGGGTGGTGTTTCCTGTACCTGACTTCAGAAATGGGCCTAAACCTGCGATGATGATGACATATTCATTCTTCCGTTCACTGTAAAAGAATAAATGCCGATTTATAGGCATGCCAAACCCCCCGTGATGGCCTTTATTCAAAGGTAAAATAAGCATATCTGAGAGCAGTCCCAGGCCAGGGTGCGAGCAGGCACAGTGCAGTGCAGGGCAGCCCGGTTTTCACAAGGGCAAGTGGTGGTATGAGTGAACCAGGGGAAGAGAACAGAGCTAAGCTAGATGAAGACAAAGGAGAAATGGGGATAAACTTGAACAGAGCGAAGTAAGCAGAGAAATGGGAGCTAATCCTTTTCAGATTGCCAAGTGAAATGTCTGTGATGCTGTAAAAAGGAACTAGATGTGGGCGTGATTTAAAAATATATAAAAAAAGTGGTCCACCCATTTTGACAAGAAAGCTTCATCACAGCCAGCATAGGAAAGCACCCATAATATTTTCAGACCTGCTGCTTCTCTGTCCTGCATGTCTCTGCTCCAGGACATGGCACTTGGAGCAAAAGAGTTTTCAGAGAATAATGTAAAGAGGCAGAGGGAGGGGCTGGGGTCTTAGGGAGTGACATAGAAATACACCACATTATTTCAAGACTTCCTAGCTGAAGACTTTATGTCTGAGGAAATGTTGTGGTAGACCACATACGGTAAACACAGATGCTTATGTAGTTGGTAGTATGATTAAATTTGGGGGCAATATTTGTCTTTTTTTTTTGTCTTTTTTTTTTTTTTTCCCCCTGAACACTTATGGAACATTCTTAACTTCCTAACATGTTACTGGGGACAGATGCAAAGCATCATCTTTCCAGGAGAGCTCATTCAGAGTAACAGGTGCAATTTTATTAGCTGGTGTATTATCAGGTGTCATAAAAACCAATAGTAGTAGCTTCCCCAGAGCCCTTGGGAAGATCATTCAATACATTCAAGAGCCAAAGTAATTAGAAAAAATAAAGCAGTGTCTCTATACTGTTGTAGCTTTAGTTTGGTGCCTTTTATCATTGAAAAATACACCTTTTTTCTCTCCTGGGTCTTCTGAATAGCTTTTATGAAAAAGAGGGACCAGCTGCAGATACTGAAGCAAAATTCAGACTAGAAGTGTTCAGCTGTTGATTCAATCACAGGTCTAAGCACAAGCAATTGGAATAAAACACAAATCAGAGCATTTCCAGACAGATCTTTGCTCTTCTGTGGTTCAATAAAAAACTGAAAGGTTTGTGTATTGTTCAAACTTTGTGATTCAAACACATTCTGGAGAAAAGCAATCTGAGCCTGTAGCCATTTATCTGGCTGGGATCCTCACCTTTGTTTGCTTGGAACTGCAGAAAAAGTGCTGTGGGTGTCACTTTGTGGGGGGAAATCTGAATTTAAACTCTTTTTTGGAGTGGGGGATAAAACTCTTCACCCCATTCATTCTTCACTTCTATTTTATTCACAAATAGAAAGTATTAATTTTGAAGGAGGGGTAGAAAAAGGAGAAGCAGATCCTCATGTCTATCATTCAGTTCTACTGTGTATAGTATAGGCAGATAGATTGCAGATTCTGGCAGCCTCCTGTTGCCAAAATTTCATGTTAGAGATGTCCCAGAGACAACCTTTGTTTCTTCCCTTGGGACAGAGTGCTCCCAGGCTTGGTGCCGCAGGAGAGCCAGCAGAGCTCACCCTGGAGCCCTGTGATTCCGCCACAGTTAAGAGCAGCTGTGGCAGGGGGGGGACTCACACCAGAACTGAACGCAGTTTCCCAGGAGGGGTTGTAACTCCCAGCGAGGTGGTGCTGGGACACAGCTCAGGTGAGTCCTCGCACAGGTGCTTGCAGCGACTTAGGTTACATGGCAGTAGTTGGAGGAACCTGATGCACTTTGCTGAGTAAAGAGGATGGGTCTAGGCATGTGCTTAGTTGCTTTGTTGAATAACAGGCAGAAGTGATGCACCAGCTAAGAACCATTCTTGTAAAAGAGACCGGGTAACACTTGGTATCCTCCGCTGTTTTATGCAGTTGTTGCCAGCAGAGCTGAGGTAGCTGGAGCAGTTTGACTAGTGCCACAATGCATTCAATAACTTACTAATTTTATAATATTTTATAAATAAAAATATATTTATATATAATATATATATTTATAAATAAAAGTATAATAACTTACTAATACGAATGTGTAAATGCATTTTTATGGTCAAGAGAATGCAAGCACTGATGGACAAACTAGTGAAACATTTCATCCGTCTTTGTATTTCAAGTAGTTAATGCTTTTGCCACTAAAACATCTAAGCTTTGTCGTGACTGGTTAGCATTTGAAGTTCTGACAAAGGCAAAACGACTTCAGAGTTTACAGTTATTTATAACATAAGAGATTACATCTGTCAAAATATCAAAAGGAACAGTTCAGAACAACTAACGTGTTCAATAGCCACTGTCTTGGGCTTCGTTAGTCCGCTTTAAATTGTAGACCTTTTCCATGTGAATGTATACCTGTAGTGCATGTCAGGCAAAATCTTACATGTCTTGCATGTTCATTTGAAAATTACAGAAAAAGATGTAGTGTTTTGGCATTAAATGTATATATTACTAGTACTTCTTTTTAAAACCACATTTCTTAGATGTAAAAACACAATCTGTGCTGAACTGAAGGCAGCTTGAGAAAGGACATGTGACTGCAAGATTTTAAATCCAGGGAAAAAGAGAGATTGTGAAACAAAATGTTAGAACAATTGCCCTATTTTCTAATAATTAGTATTCACAAAGAAAAAACATGTTCTAACTACCTAGTAATTTCCAAATTGCTGAGACACCTAATGAGTTGTCTTAAATAAATTTACCAAACGTATAGAAGGAAATAATTACTGAGCATTTAATTCTGGAATCACAACTCAATGCGAAATGGTTATGCAGCTGGCTTGTGTGTGTCTTGGTTATTCAGCAAGAAAATGATTTGGTTGGGAACTGAACCTTGTCCTGTTTGGACTTTCAATGGCACATTGACATTGTCTCTTAGATGTGAATTTGTGAAAAAGTCCTCCTAAAATGCTTTGCTACAGCTCTACTGGACCTTGTTATTTAACATTACAATAGCTGTAACAGACTTTGTAATTCTAGAGGGATATTAATAATTGCAGAGGATATTAAAAGCAAAATAGGGGCTGTGCTTCCAGTGTAATCTTTGCGCCTCATTCTGCAAAGCCTTTACACGTGGGAATAACCCCTCTGGTTTCATTAGTGCAAAGGGTTGCTCCTCCTGCCTTGAGCTCCCCCAGAAGTCTCACTCCAGCGCTTAGGATAGGAACTCTGCAGTATTTTACTGGGGTTGTTCTAGCACATGCAGATTTTTCTGGCCCTGACTTTGATTACAGCACAGTATGGTTTTCATGCCAAATGAATAGATACCCACTGTTTTGTATTTGCCTCTTAATTACATCACCTGCCCAGTAATTAAATTTAGCTGGCCACCCTGAGCGCTGAGACCAGGTTAGCACCAACTGTGGTCAACAGTAGAGGCCTCTGTTATTTAAAATGCGGGGGGTTGATTCCTATTTTAATGTAAAAATATGTTAGTACTTATTCTCTATAGCACCTGTCTTTGCGGCATATTTATAGTAGTAACCTCTGGGAGTTAAACCTGGATTTTCAGTCAGTGGGAACAATAAAGATACTGTGAGTAGCTTGTGTAGAGGCTAATCTTGTGCAGAGGGACTGCACAATGCACACGGACCTGTGAGATGGTTTATGTTGGGTCTTGGAGTGAGCTGTGTCTGCGAAAAGAATAGGTCTTCTGTTTAAAAAAAAAAAAAAAAAAAGCAGAACTCCTTGAATACACGTGGCATATGGCAGCATATGGCCCTGCAGCCATCGCTGTGCCTATTTGTTCTCCCTTTGCTTTGTGAAGAACTTTGTCAAGTTTCTGGGAACTTGTTAAGGAGGTATATAGCCTCCTGCGTGATGTGCGTTGACCTCAATTTTTGCTGAAAGTTGCAAAGCCCGAGGCCGCTTGGTCTTGTTTCAAGTCAAGGCTCCAGTTCTTGATGAGTACATCTTGTGTGAGAGGGAGGCAGAGGATGGGCTAGTGTAACCTTCCTGCTAATGCAGCCAGTCTTCCTTTCTGGGTGGCTGCTTCGGGTTTTGGCTACTTCCACTGTCAGTGTGAAGAGATCTCAGCCCCACTAGGCACACAGAGCTATGGTCTGGAGTCAAATAGGCTTTAAGATACACCTTTTTTTTTTTTTTTTTTGGAGCAGTGCTGATGTCCTGAATCACACTGAAGTTTGAGCAGGCTGTCATTGCTTATTATTAAAGATGGGAGCGTAAATGGTTACATGGGATTTTATTATTCTTTTTTTTAAGTGAATGAATGAATAGAACAATGACTGCAATGGAAGAGAAGTGACAAAGCAATGAAGAAAACCAATTTCATAATAGTAACAATAACAATAAACAAATCTTTAGTTGCTTAAACCTGGCAATGTATGGCAAATAGAAGGAGCCACCTCTCTGATGGGGTTATATTGACCTTTCACGTGTGTGCCCTGTTCTAGTAGTAAAGAAGAATCTTCTGTCATTATTTCCATGCACATACATACCAAGCTCAGATGTATTCTATATAAGCAGTTTTAAAGACCTGTATCACAATGTAACTTGAAATATTATCTCTAAATTCATATCCTGAAAAACAGCCAGCAATTTTCGTCGTGTGGAAAAGTTCACTCTTGTGGGCAAGACATGGTTGCCAAAGACGGGCTTTGCCTGTGTAGGTCAGTGCTGTGGGTAAGAGGGGACTGTGAACAGGCAGGAACGGCTGCTCCCGGCTTGGTCGAGGTGCCCAAGATGTTTTTAATGCTCTGGACTGAGCCTCCTCCTCTGGCCAGGGGCAGTGGGCTCAGCACAGAGTCATCTGCACCAGGGGTTTTGAGACCTCAGCTTTCTGTTCTGCTTTGGTAGGATGGAATCTTGGGATTTCATCTATGTGGCAGGAAGAATGCTTCCTGCCTGCTCTTGTACTAAGTACTGTTGATTACAGTTCTCATGCAGATGACTTGTTATCACGAGACAAACTCGATACAGGTAGAGGAAAAATGGTACTGGTTTGGAATGAACCCTTCCCTCTTTTGCTGCTCAGGTAGACAGTAATTGTGCCTGGTGTGGGTTGGAATGTGGTTTGGCTTGAGAGGAAAGGTTACTGTTTTCTGTGTTTCAGTCTAAAACTGAATTTCTTGGGAAATGAACAAAGTGTCTGGAAGCAAGCCCTTCTGCTAGCAGCCTAGCTGTGCGTGTAACCGTGTGGCATCCTAGCACCCCACCAGTCCCTTCCAGAGGCACCATATTTCAGGTGCAGGTCTCTGATCAGAGGTTTCAGCAGCTGGAGGAACCGCAAGCACTCAGTTAATCCTGAATGGCTCGATTCAGTAGGAAGAAATGCTTTCTGATTCTTGCGAAGCAAAGATCCTAAAAACTTTCAATCCTTATGATAGTATTTAATCCGGCCGAAGTGACTAGCAGTAGCCAGTCTCTCCATGTTTCCATGTCTTAGCCAAGAAATGGAATTTCAGCTCCTCTGCGTGCAAGTTTAGCATGTCCTGGCAGTGCTGTAACAGCAGCTAACGTCCTAATCATGGTACTTCTCTGCTCTTGTTGGAATTGGAGGTAGGGGAGAGATGTGTAAGTTACAGTGTCCACCTCTATAAAAGGACATTTGAATGAGCTTGGATATTGAAGGACATGTCAAGATTGCACCTAGAAGTCTACTTTTGATGCTTTGATTCTTGGCAACATAGTTCACTAAAAACCCAAAACCAGCCACGAAAGCACCACTGAAAGGCAGCTGCACTGTACTGTCCCTCTCCTGCAGGGTAGGCAGGAGTCTGCAGTTCCTCCCAGAACCTGTGTGGTTCTTACTCTGCCATACAGCGTCAATATAATGCAGCAGAATCAACGTGGAACAAAGTGCAACATAAGACAAGTTTCCATAGCTGTCTATCTGTCAGTAAATGTAAATTTTTCTTTTACTAATTATTACGTAAGTTGCGGGCTTCCTGTGCAGCAGGGCTTCTGTGCACTAGCCCTCGGTTAGGATTTTGCTGGCTGTCCCCAACCTTGCAGAGATAGAAATGTGACAACCCAGGCTAAGCATGAAAAATGGTATGTAGGAGAAAGTTGCATTGTGCTTTACAAGGCCGTGTTTGTCTGTTTTCCAGTATAAAACAGCTGAACAATGATGAGCAATCATATTGCTCTCTTAAACCTCCATTGTGCTGTATGTGTGCTCACACACTTTGATGTCTGCTAGAAATCTTTTAGTTGAGGTCCTGACCGGTTAAAAAGCATTGGAGTGACCCCTGGTTCAGCTCTCTGGTCTGCTGTGTAACCTCTGTGTTCAGCATCAGGACAGGATCTTTAGGATTTTTGCCGCCTTTGCAGGAGGTGAAACTGCCTTGAGCATCCAAAAACCTGTGGGAAAGCTTGAGGGTCCCAAGTGGGTTTCCTGTTGTGGGGAGGAACTAAGAGGAGGCACAGGAGGAGAGGCAGGCAGGGGTGAAGGCAGGAGTGATCTTTTTTTCCCTGAAGTGTTTCATGCTGTCCCTAGCTCTGATATTCAAACGCCAGCAAACCATTCAAAATAATTGGCTGCCTCGAGGTGTGCTGCCAGTCCTGATACTTTGTCATTTTAAAGCTCCATGGATTTTCAAAGTGAATTCTCTGTTATTGCAAAGACATTTTTCATGTTCTCAGCTGAAAACAACGTGTGCATGTGAATGCAGCTGCTAGGGCTTTCCTCTTCAGTGGCATGTATGCTTTAGTAAGCATAGTGATTGCCATGTGTGCTCAATGTCTGCTTATTCCTAGATGGAGAGATGCACTCAAAATGCCCATAGCTAGTCCTTGGTTAATGGATAAGGCAGAAGCTGTTTCGCTGAGCAGGGCATGTTTTCAGAAATGCTTTCTGGGTTGTGATGGACTCTGCAGCACCCTAAATCTTTTCAAGAGAGACTGCATGTCATCTGGCTTATTGAAGCTTCTAATGGATTGATGCTTTAATTGCACAAGCTATATGACAGAGCATTACAAGTTATGGCTGGATAGAGAGCAATTCAGATCTGTATATTTATGGCAGTTGGGGAAAAAAAATTATTTGCAACCTCACTGAAGTCTTTATTTTTTTTCCCCCTTTTGAAACCATAACAGCTAAAAATTGGTATTTTCTTCTGCTCTTTTCTTCAGCAAGCAGGAAGGCTGTTTGTAGCATCAGGAAGACAATGCATGTGAACTTTTCCTTTCTGAATAGCCCAGGGCAGAGAAACACCACGTTTGCTAGGGATATTGTGTTACCCTTTCCAGTCATCCAGCCACCTCGGCACATATTGTTCAGCAGTCGCAAGTGTAAGACCAGTCAGTGAGCAAGAGGAACTGATGATTTACCATTATTTTGTAGTTGCTGAATAAACAGATCCACTGTTCTTTCTGTTTTACCCTTTTTCCCTAGCATTTTTGGGATTGCTTCAAAACTCAAGTGTTTTTATCAAAGCTGAATTATACTAATTGATGAGGGAGGAAAGTGAATGAGGGAGAAAATAAATAATAAATTGCAAGAAAAATTAATTCACAGAAGTGCAGAAGTAAAAAGGCTGTGAAATAAGAAACGAGTCTTTCATTGCCTTGAAAAATATAATTACCTAGCAAAGCCTGTTGCCTTAAAATTGTCAGATCTGGTGTGCATTTGAACTCATTGCATATGCTTCCACTTCAAAAAGTTTCTCTCTCTCCCAGGGGGTCGTCAGTTTGAGGATGAATGACAGTTAGCATGATAATTGGTCCTTGAATATTATGCATAAATGTGAAACTGTGGACATAAGCAGTATGCCCCAAATTATCAGCTTGCTGCTCTAAGCAGTATGAAAATAAAGAAATTAAGGAGTGTTCTTGATAAAGTTCTGGTGTACAGAAGAAGATAGGGAACGCCTTCTTTCCTCTTCTCTCACTTCTGTAAGACTACTAATGTAATTCAGTTTTCGTTATGTGGTTAGGCAGTCAGTTATACTTTCCCAGCTGTGACAAGAGCATGGGTGCATCGTAGTGTTTAGTATTTTTACATCTATTGCAGTTCCAACAAATACGAGCTGTCAGTCCAGAACTTCATTGCATTTGGTGCTGTACAGGCGTGAGTATTTGTGTTGGCTTTGTTGCACAATATTCTGTCAATATTGCTATCAATATTCTGATCTTCAGTCAAAAAATTTAAACAGAACCAAAAATTAACTAAAATTGATGCTTTTGTCTGTGCACAGTTTTTAAAAGTAGTTAAAACCTGGGCTTCTGAGAATATGACAAGAGTTATTTTTAATTTATGGACTGATGGTGTTACAGTAGTTCCCAGAAGCCTTAATCAGGTTCTGAGTCCCATTTTGTGAGTAGAAGTCACTGCTGCCAAGAGTCCAGTGTAACTACAAATGCGTCTTGGCTGGTGAATGCAGAGTGCAGAGATCACGGGTGGTGTTAACTGAAGCGTGAGAGATGACCGGGAAGTCGGTGAGATGACTTGCAAGGGTAAGTGTGTGTACCCGGTAGGACTGTGTAGCCCTGCGCCGTGTGGGGCAGTAATTGAGCCGAGGAAAGTAAACCTTAATCTTGGTTGATTCGGTCTTCTGCTCTGAGCAGATGTGGGCACTCACATGCCTTGGCCCATGCTTACTGTATGTAACAGAATGCCAGTTTTCATTGCTTACCCTGGACTGCTTTTTCTGTCCATCTTGCCACTGTTTGCAGAACTGTGCCTTGTTTTCAGTGTGATGCTGCAGTTCAGCATCATGTGAGTCACAATCCTGGGGCTGCATCTTTCAGATAAGCCACTTGCTATTTGGCATAACTTGCAAGAGAAGGGATCATGCGGATGTGATTGTACCAATCCGTATCATTTGGCATACAGGCAGTGATTAGCATTGAAGAGCAGCCTGGGGTAGCCTTGCAGTATCAATCAGCTGCTTTGGTTAGGACTACTTTGTTCTGACAGCATTAAATAAGTCAGCGTTAAAACATACACCACTAAAAGCCAGTATGGAAAACTGCATCCAGCGTAGGTATCTGTTTCTATGAAATTCCCTTGCAGAGCTACACTGAATCGTATACAGGGGACTTGAATAAATAGATAGGTATGAGCCTGTGCACGTTTTGTACACCATTTCCCTACACAGATGATTTCTGTAGTCCACTTACGTGCGTGATGCTGCTATCTGTCCTGTCGGTGATGTGTTCTGTGCCTTGTTCTCATACACCTTTCAGTCCGTAGAAAATTAAGGGGGAAATGACACAGTCATAGAGCATGTGAGTGAGGAGCAGTGCCTGCTGCTCTCGATGGCAGCAGCAGTGGCTTCGTCTTAGCCTGGAGGCATGCCAGGATGTGGTGTCTTCTTGTTGCAGTGTATTATGCCAGGTAGGGCTAAAATCTTGGAAAGAAGCACATTCCTACTGCCATATATTATTTGTATTTATTATTATGCCTTTTGATTTACAATTTGGTGAGTGTGATTACTTTTCCTTCTTCCTTTCTGCTGTTATTGAAGCTTTATTGTCTTAAGTAAAAATGTGATGATCAGCACTTATAAAGCATTTTGTATATTCAGAGTGTTTAGTTTAGTGAACAACAAATGATAAGCTGTTCTTCTCTACCACAAAGTTGGCCTGTCTTTGCAGCTCCTGGTCTGGATGTTTTTTTGGTGGGGGGGTTGTTTGGGCTTTTTTTCCTGTCGTTTTTTATGGCTTTGAACAGTGCAGGCTGCGGTATGAAGGACAGGCTATTATTTTAGGACAAGAATATTTGACCACGTAAATTCAGTCTCCCACTTACAGACTTCAGTTGTTGCAGAGACATAGGTTGGAACAGTAGACTAGGCAGGTGGTCTCCTACTACCAATTTTGCCTAGGTGCAATGACTTGGCGTGCTTTGCACTCTCGCTTTTGACCAGGGAAGACATGTTCTTATGCCTCTGTTGGTGACGCATTTGGTAGCTGAAGTTTTAATCTTGCCACCGAGATGGGGAGAGAAGGGTAACTGGCAGCCAGTGAGGAGAGCCAGAGGTGTCTTTGGCGCATGCCTAGCCAAGTGCTGTGGCTGCTGAGTTCCCTGGTCTCTGCTACATCCCGAAGGAAGCAGAAGGAAGAGCAGCGTGTCTAGCTTTTGAGCTAGGAAAAGCTGTGCTGCTGCCAGCAGCTACTGCTGGTTTGCAGCCTGTTGACGTTAGGCTGGTTCCAGCTCAAGACCTCAAACACGCGTGCCTCTGCAGGCACCCGGCTGCTGAGAGGCACCTTGCCCTTTCCAGCTCACCTTGGGCTGCGGGGTGCAGGCTGGCCAGCTGGCCTGGGAAGGAATTTTTCTGGTCTGTTTAAATCATAGCTGTGTGTTAGCTCCTGTTAGGCAAATCCTGTTCTTGACATAGAGGAAATTTGCCCTCCCTAGTGACAGTGCCATGCTTATGGCCAAGTTATGAGTATGTAGCAAGAAGAGAGCATATGCTCATCAGTGGTTCGTTGCCAGAAGTTTTGTAATGGATATGTGTTCACATCAGTATTTAAGAATATGGAGAGAATAGTAACTTCTATGGTAGATTACATAGAATATGTGTCCCTATGCTGCAGGATATAAATTAAAGGGAAAAAAAAAATTGAAAGGCATAATGCTGGAGAATAGCTCTCTTGTAACATGTATAGAGTTACAGCTTTTGGAGCTGTATAGAGATATAAATGCATAGATATATATGTCTTCAATTTGTGGCTAGAAATGTGATGATGTTAACAGAAATTATTTGTCACATTGGTTATATAGTATGATACAGCATATGTAGTCCAGGGAGTTACTCCTTTCCCTTATTAAAAAACAGAAATTGTGTCTCTTAGCAGTGGTCAAATGTTGCCGTATATTCCTCCTACTGAGTACAGTACTGGGGCCAGATTGTTCTGCAGCTCTGTGTTATCCTGATCCTTTTGAAGTTCTCTCTTCTTTTTTAATCATGTTTTTGTGTAGTTATTTTTCCTAAGACATGCAAAATATGTAGGTTAAAAAGTTAGACTACAGTGTGAATTGTATGCAGCTCTTTACACTAAACTCGATAGGCTGACTTCCATAGCAGCCCTTAACAGCCCAGCCGAAGGGTGTGATACAGACCCTGGGGAGCGCGTGCCTGCCACGTCACCTGCAGCCAGTGCGGGGCATTGGGCTGGGGAGGGTGAACCGCAGACCTCTCCCCTGTTGGGAGCAGACTAATGACCCAAACACAAATGAGTCAAATCCTGTATTGAACAGAACAGGATTCTGCAAGGCTGGAATCTGACTTAAGCAAAGGCTGTCCTTCACCAGACAGATTTACTCATTTACTAGGAAAAATTCCATTTGCTTGGGAAGTGGCTCAGTAGGGAATGTGTATTTCCCATTCACCGTTTGCCCTCAGTGGAAATACCCAGCCGTGCACACCTCCATCATCAGTGCTCCTTGAAGTCTAGGTGTGAATCCTGGTTTTGCTAGGCTTCTTGGTCAAGAGTGTGTTTGAGGTTTTGGAGAGAGGGGGCTTGGTATGAGATTCGTAATGAATAGACGCTGCCTTTACCTCACCTTACTTGTTTTGCAAAGTTGAACCCCTGTCTTTCAGTTGGCTCCATGCAGATGTAAAGATCAGCATTGCAGGATGCTGGAGGCAGGTTGCTCTATGAAAGGCAGAGAAGAGCCAGTGTACTTCAGATGTTGCCAGGCATCCTGAATGGTGTCCTGGACAAAAAAATCTAACTGTGGCAGTACCTTACTTCCTCCCTTATAGCCTGTTGCTTTCTGCTGCTGCTTGTACATGCTGTTTTGATTTCGTATCATTGTATAACTTTTGTGTTGCCCTGTTGAGTAGCTTTTAATAATGTGACTTTTGCCACTTTTTCCCTCTTGAAGCACAGAACAAAGCTTTATGTGAGTGGCACCCACAGCGGGGAGGGAAGTGCTTACACAATGGTACTGTATTTACAGGGAGGGGTGATTCTAACCCAACTTTAATACCTTAATTATGTTTAATGTGACCTAGCCCTTGACAATCTTGAATGACAGGATTTAAATATAAAGATTTCTGAATGGCGCCCACAACTGAGCTGTACTTCACTGTCGCAGTAAGAAAGTGAAGAAATTATGTGAAAGTGGAGAGAGGCTTTTCTTGGGATTTTTGTCTTTGGCTTAGTGCACCTGATTGGTTTATTTCTTTGCTAAGTTCTGCACATTTATTATGCTAGCAACAATATGTAAAATCCACTCAAAGAAATTAAGAAACAAATATTTTAAATGTATTTTATGACTGACTGGGGAGGGAGTTTCTATTTCTTACAGATGTTTTCTTAGTGATGTAAATTTAATTTCAGGGCTCAGCAGATTCGTACACAAGCAGACCCTCAGACTCTGATGTCTCTTTGGAAGAAGATAGGGAAGCAATCCGCCAAGAAAGAGAACAACAAGCAGCTATACAACTTGAAAGGGCAAAGGTGTGTTCTTTTCAGCTTTAATAATAACTAAGTTACGTGGTATTTATCTTTTGTGTAGTGTTAAAATTCACCCTCGTGGTTTATAATGATGGTGCTATCTTTTGAAATAGTTTGGCAATTGAGTCAAGTTATCTGCAGACAAGTTGTTTGGGGGAATAGAGTTTATTGTTGTATAAATGGGGATCTTCTCTAGGGAGCTGAACTCTGCTGGTTTGTGTGAAGTTATTAGGTCTGAATTTTGGTTTTGGCAAATG
This sequence comes from Falco cherrug, assembly GCF_023634085.1. Taxonomy (NCBI): domain Eukaryota; kingdom Metazoa; phylum Chordata; class Aves; order Falconiformes; family Falconidae; genus Falco; species Falco cherrug. The sequence continues at coordinate 41,792,107 of NC_073704.1, read as the reverse complement.
TTCTCTGCTAGGTTTTTGGGAATTTGATACAATTCTTGATTCAGAAAAGTGTCCGCTGTTTGTGATGTGTGTTTCTATTTGTAGTCCAAACCAGTAGCATTTGCTGTTAAGACTAATGTGAGTTACTGTGGAGCTCTGGATGAAGATGTTCCTGTCCCAAGCACTGCCATCTCTTTTGATGCCAAGGACTTCCTACACATTAAAGAGGTAAAACCCAGAAGCAACAAAAGGGAATGTAAAAGGGAATATTTTTACATGCCAAGGTCTACGATTTGAACAGCCGAGGCTGAGCCATACCGGATTAAAAAGAGAGCCGAGAGCTGAGTGGAGGCAGGATAGCACAGCGCATCTGTCTTGGTTGGTGATCGTGTGGTGGTATTTCAGCCTTTTTATAGTTCCAGCACCCTGGGGTGGTTATCTTGCACTTTTTTAACGCTTGATGTTTCCAACTTTTTGGCTTGTCATGTCACAGGAAGGAAATAACATCTTTCTATGTTTTAAATACCCTTCAACATGGTAGATTCAGATTCATCAAATGAATTTTGTGATGAATCGGAGATTACTGATCCATCACATCTTTCCAATATTCTTTTCATGATAGAATATTGATCAGAAAGTGGAGTAGCACCAGGTTACACCAGGTCTCCATGAAGCACCAGGTAGGCTTGTAAGAGAGGAAATAAGACTTACAATAATACAATAAGAAAAATAAAAAAGAGGACAGATAGAAAAATAAGGAAAAAGGAATAGGAAAGCCCCAAGTATGGCTTTGGTAGAGAAAAATACATTTTACTGCATGTTGAGCATATTTTCTGCAATTCTTTATCTGAAGCTAGTCCTTCAAATTTGCATAAACCCCCGTTGTTTTGTAGCTTTGTACACAGGCTTGCAGTTTGCAAGAACATTTTTTTTCATCTGCATTCTGGGTTTATTTTAGATTCTTCAGTACTCGTTTGTCTCTTGCTTTGAACATGTGTCCGTCATTGCTTCAGAGCACTGATCTCCCTTAGACTGAGCACATTTAAGGGGAAAACACCTGCTTCTGCACCTCTAGAGGCAGAGATTCATGGTAGAACGGGGGGGGGGGGGGGTTGCTTTGAATTCTTTCTCCCTGAGGGGGACACAGGAGAGGCAGTTGATTCCCTTGTTCCATTTTCTCAATTTGCTGCAAACAGATGGAAATTTGATTTGGATTTTTGTTTGTTTGGGTTTTGTGTGCGTTTCATTTTTTTTTTAATATTTGTGTGGAACAATGCTTGAATGCCTGCTGAGGGAGTGGAGCTCTGAGTCTGGATCTGCCTGTCTCTGCATGCAGATGTGATTGCCCCTCTTCATCGTTCCCCAAGAATGTGTTATGTCCAACACCACACCTGAACTCCCTTGATGCATGCCACTTTCTAAACCTGCTTCCCGTCAGGAAAAGCTCCTTTGCTAACTCCCAATGTTGAATGCAGACAGCTTCATCCATTACAGCACTCAGATCACTTTCTTAGCTACGTTCCCCAGTGTTTTCCCACCCACACCAGAAATGTACCCCTACCTGACATACTGTCTTTATAGCATACCTTGTCCTGTGTAACCATTCAGGTAACTCTGTGCATCACCACTAAACGAAGTATTTGAACTTGGCTTTCCTAGGATGTGGCTACCTTTATTGTCAGGCCAGGGATTGAATTTAATCTACTAAGCTCCTATCGTGCTGCCCTGTACATTTTTCTAGAGAAGTATGCAAAGTCCATGGCTTGGCATTCTGAGAGTTTTCTTCCAAGAACTAAATGGCCAGGATCACATTGCTGCTAAACTGTAAGCCATCTAGCTTACTGGTATTTGTCAGCTCTGCTAAGGGTTTACCATAGTTCCTTTGTTAATGCTGAAACCTTCAGCTTGCCTGAAGCTGTAGCTCAGTAGATTTCAGGAATGGTTGCCCATGCTGGAGTCTGTCTGCATATGGAGAAAGGCTTTGCAGAATTTGTTTTTCAACAATCTGACAGGCTTGCTTGGACTAGAACAAGCATGGTTCCAGATTTTAGAATAGTGCTACACTAGGTAAGAAGTAAGATCACCCTGCTGACAGGATGAAACATCAGCAGTAACTGAGGAGTAGCTATATTGAGAATGTGTCCTGTATGTCTCATCTGTCTCCTACAAGACTATCCATTATGTGCTTACTTAGAAGATGAACTGGCAACAATTACTGACAATGCAGAAGAAATCATGGGCATGGCAACCAATAGGAATGAACTGTAGTCCTCCCACATGCTGAATAGAAAGAATAACATATGGGAGGTAATGACCTAATGCAAATAGCCCTGCATTCCTTGCTGCATCATTATCATTCGTATTGTTCAGATATTCTCAGCATAATGCTGATTCTGATCTGATGTCTAGAGGCATCACTCAGAGGTCCATGACCTGCTAATGGAAGAAAGATTCCCATGTTCAAGCTGTACACTTAGAACCAAAATAGAACTGGCAATGCTTGTGGGACTCAGGTTTTACAGTAGTTTAAATCCATTGATTGATTTCACTGATTTACAACAGCATAATGCTAGCTCCTGAAGTATTTTGTCTGTTTTAAAAAATGTAAATAGTTCTGTCAACTTAAGCAGAAGCAGCATATTTAAAGTTAAGCTTTGCTTGCTGATGTTGTCTGAATGGGGGTCATAACAGCATGAAGAGTGGATACTTAAAAAGTTGAAAGGACAATGCAATGGAACCTCTTACATAAATGACAGCTAGGTAAAGAGGACAAGTTTGCATGATGAGGGTATAAGGATTACATCGCCCTTATCTGTGTATGTTAATATTTGTGTGTGTGTATGGGTTCATAAAAAAGCTGATGTATTTTTCAAAGATGTTGAGGCTCTGCATGTTTCGGAGACTTCAGTTAGGCACTGTTGTGCATTTGACAACTAGGACATGGTATTCATGTGTTCCGCAAGAACTTAAGTGCTTGAGAATATGGAGCCAAGAGAACTGATCATTTTTAAGATGAGATTTCTGTGGTAACGTTTTCCTCAAGGCATGCAGAGGAAATTGGTACACCCGTGCTGGTCTTAATGACTCAAAAGTCAGTTGTGAAAAGTAATGTATCTTTTGAACACTGAGGTGCCTAATGAAGCATAGCAGAGTATAAGATTTTCAGATACTTTTCTTCAAAAGTGCTGCTGGCAACCAGCTACAACAATTCCTTTTCCACTACAGTATCCACCATGATACCGCTTTTCATCTTTCCATCATTAAAGTTAGGCCAGACTTTCAATAATGCAGAGAAATGTATGCTGCTAAAGGTTAACGATAAAATTAAATTTTATACTTTCAGGTATACATTAAAGTTTCATCCTAAAGGTGAATTTTTCTTCAACTTCATAAATTTAAATGTGTATACTTCCAAAGAGTTTGGCTGCTTCTAGGCAGTGGTATATAAAGGCCTTATTTGTATAGATGTGTTACAACTTTGGTTAGAGCTCTACCGTAGTGTTAACCAGATGTGGCTTTGGTTTGTTGCTGGAGCTGTAAGCTTTCTGTCTTGTTCTAGGATAGGTTGGTCTTTTTTTCAGTTTCTAGAATGGTTTTGTAGAGTTTTTCCGCCACACAAAGTTTTCACAAAGGGATAACACATGAATAATGTCCATACCTGGACCTGGAAAGGAGGAAGGAAAAATGGCAGCGGTGGTGGTGATCTTTGGTGTAGGTCATTAATTTTACAAGGAACTGATAATGATGGTTTGGATGGTGATGTGAAGGTGTTATTTTTGTTTTGACTGCTTTATATGCCCTCTATGAGGTAGTTTAGTGGCCGTGGTTCACGAGAAATTGGTTTGTCTCATTAAATCACTATCAGACTCGGCACCTTAGTTGGTGATAACAGAGGAAAAGCCACAGCAGGATGTGTTAGGGCAGTTAAGAAATAAGCCAGTGCTGCCACAGATAACACCACTTTCCACTGTCTGGCTGCAAAGACGACATCAGCCTTCCCAAATACTGCCTAGCACCTTTTCACTTCGCACGGATTGTCCAGCATTCAGACGTCAGCGTGAGTCTGGTTTCGTTGACCAGTATGGAGTTACAGATTGTGGGTAACAAATTAAGGGAATTTTGGACAATGGAGCATTTTGAACTGAAGCCAGTAACCTTTCTATGTTCCAGAAATATAATAATGACTGGTGGATAGGAAGGCTGGTTAAGGAGGGCTGCGAGATTGGCTTTATTCCAAGCCCACTTAGACTGGAGAACATCCGTATTCAACAGGAGCAGAAGCGAGGACGTTTCCATGGAGGGTGAGAATGCTGTAACCTTTTAAAATAATTTAAAATCATTTCTGACACCGGCCAATATTTTCAAAGGTCACTGGATTCTTTTTTATTGCAGTGCCTCTGGAGGAGTGTTTGAGTTGGGATTCCAAATGGAAATAAGTATTTGCAGAGAATAGATGTGTTAGATGTTGATGATAAGAAGCAAGAAAAAAGATGTGTATTGACTTTAGGAAAGATCGGTGATATGGTATGAGTGGTAATGACAGAAGTTTCTGAAAGGCTAGAGAGTTCTATATCCCCCATGGGTTTAAGTCAACTTGGTGCTCAAAGACTGCCAGATTTTTTTCCCCAACTGTTTGCTCTTTAGGTTATGGCATTTTTCTTCTTGTTTTTTCTTTCTCTCCATTTTGGCCAAACTCAGACTTTTCAAACTTTTTAAGATGAACTTTGTTGTTTGACTTCCTTTATTCTTCATCTTCCCGCCTAACCGTTCTGTGTCTCCATGCTGCTAGAGCAGGAGATTGCAAGTCCCTGGAAAAATATAAATTTGGCCACAGGTCTAGGAATTAAAACTGATTTCTCATAATCTCAGTTCAGACACTGAAGTCACTCTTCTATTGGCTGAATACACAAAATACTTTTTTTAAAAAAATAAAATACTTTCCTACTTACGCATTATTCCCACTAATTGAAAATGAAATTTAAATGTTCACACAGATAATAAGGAGAACAAGACCTTTAGTACTTCAGAGTAAAGAGACATTAGCCAATTGAGTCTGGATCTAATAGATAGCAGTAAGAGGAGCATAATTTAGTCTGTATAGTACTGTCAGGGAATTGGCATACTAATATACTTAATCAAGGTCAGGAATCATTTCAAGTATCAACCATTTGGGGAAATGTTTTTAGAGTGATTGAACAGCATTAACTGTGCTTTTGCCAGATTGCTTTTATAATATTTGAAATAGCTTCAGAGGAATCCAGTGTATCTCAATGTACAGAAAGAAGATTATCTAATTCAGAGAGATGGACACTAACAGAGTATTTAGGATACTGTTTCAGATACAGCGTGTTACAAAAATTCTCTGCTTGTGTGAATGGGCATGACTCCACTGAATCACCAATTCTTCCAAAGATTTTGTCTAATTTCACCCACGGAGAATATTAGGAATGAAATCAAGTGTGAAAGAGACAGAGGAAATATCATAAAGGATATCTATTAAGATTTTAAGTAGTCTACACTAGCACGCCTGGATTTGTGTGATAGAATTGAAAGTAATGTAAAATGATAAAACAGTTTATTTTTGAGCCCCTTTGTTAGATAAAGTCATATGGTATTTATACCTTAAGATTTATTTAAAAGCTCTGACTAGCTGTGACACTAAGGCTCTATGTGATGAAGAAGAATTCTAGTTTTGTCTAAGTAAAGCAGTAAAAAGTCATCTATAAAGAGGGTTTCTGGAGTCTAGTGTATGTTTGCAAAGGGTTTGTCCAGTCCAGGAGTAAACAATCCCTGCTCTGGAAAGCATGTGGCAAGAAAGCAAGGACAAAATACTGATGGGGACTAGTATCCTCTTGCTGTTCTGTATGTAACGAAAAATCCTAAATACTGTGCTAAAGATTTGGATTGTAACATGGGACTATGTCACCTGCAGTAAACGGGTTGCTTGAACAGTCCTCTCTGCCCTGAGCTCTCCTTCCCTCCTCACATCTCCTCAGCAGCTTGTGCAATGAGCTGAACCAGAGACCTGATTTACCTGAACATCTTCCCCCTCCCCAAACCAGTTTGCTGTTCCAGTCTGCTGCCGGTTTGCTGCACAAGCAGTCGTGCTGGGTGCATCACACAGGGGGAGGAGGGCAGGGCACAGGGGCAGAGCTGCCTGGCTGGAAGCCGGGAGGTACAGCGAGTGGAAGAAGGAGCTACTTAAAGCACTGTTGCTACACAACAGAAGCTATTAACACTGTCAGCAAAGATCCCAGACCTCCCGAGAGATGTGTCTGGCTAGTCACACATGCTGGTAGAGACCCAGCAAGACAGAGTGATGTGGGGGGGATCTTGTGCAGAGCTGGGCTGTGCACTGGGTTTAGCAGATGGCTCTTACTAGAGCAGCTGTGTTTCCCAGCCTAGGGGCAGATCACAGAAAAGCTTTGCTCAGTCTGTAGTGGACCCTGCTCTCCCCTCGTAGCCTGTATGTAGCTCTTCCAGATGTGGAGGTCTGCTTAATTACAGACACTTTGGTTTCCCCATGTCCCTGCTTGGTACTCTTCACCTCTCTATTCAGAGGCAGCTTTCTTGCCGCATGAATGTGGGTGAAGACTCTCCTTTACTGTGTGATTTCTCGTGGGGCAATTTCTCATAGCTGCTGCCTAAAACCTCACACATTTGCATCTCCGGTGCTTGGTGTTAATGGGGCTCTTTCTGGTACCATAGGAAATCAAGTGGAAATTCTTCTTCAAGTCTTGGAGAAATGGTTTCTGGCACATTTCGAGCCACACCTACTTCCACGGGTAAGAGAGAATTTTATTTAAGGAAACTCTTGCTATTTCTAATACTTCTATTTTAAAAGCTGTATCTGAAAAATGCAGGTTTCCCCCCTTTGCTGACTTAAGACATTTAACAGAAAAGGGTTTGCATGCGGAGGTGGAGAAAGACATCTATTTCTAGACATGCGTAGTTGCTAAGGGACTGGGGAAAAAATCCTGGGGAAAGTGGCAGCTGCCCCAGAATGGAATGAATGACCAGTTTAAACAGGGCTGACCAAAAAGGGAGGTACACTGAGAGAAATCAAAAGTGCGATGACAAAGGGGTTTTTGTTTGCAAGTGTTATTGTTGTTATACACAATGTGTGTTTTAACTAAGTTCTCATTTGGTCTTTTAGCAAAACAGAAACAAAAAGTGGTAAGTACTACTTTTGTATCAATTTATTTAATTCTAATACAGGATTTTTATATGGATCTTCTTTGATTAATGATCTGAAGGATTGTTTTCTTTTTCTAGACAGAACACATTCCCCCGTATGATGTAGTGCCATCAATGAGACCTGTTGTCTTGGTGGGTCCATCACTGAAAGGCTATGAGGTACGTATGCCAGGTATTTGCAACTAGTATTTTCTTATCTATAATCTTCCTTAGCACATTTGGTGTGTGTAGTCCAGTGCAACTGTTCATGATAATTTGAAGTGATCTTAGATTAAATAATTGTCAAAAAATGTTGTATAAGATACATACAAAAAATGTATAAAGTGCATAGGTAGCATTTCACACGGTTTGGGTGAAGTACCAGCTGAATTTTCTTCTGCTTTGCAACAGTATCTGTTATTTGTGATGTCCCAGCTGAAGGGCAGGTAACGTACTAGCGTTCTCTTTGCAGTTTTACTGCTTCAAACACAGTGCACAGCTGTTACTTTCAGTACAGTTATTCTTGATTAAATCAAGTAAGAAAAAGAATTTGCCTGCTACAAGAAAAAGTTGGAGCAGTCAACTAGTTAGACTTCTGTGTACATGTAAAATTTTAGTCAAGCTAGCACATGCTTTGAACTTTATTAGCAAAAATTTTAAAGCAGCTTCCCCACTGTTGCCTTTTTTCACTTCTAAAAACTTTACATCTTCCCATGGAACTCAGTGTTGGCCCATGAAGTAGTTGGACTATTGCGTTGTGTTCAGTTTTGTTCTCCAACACCTGAAAGTGGATGTGGGAACTAATGATTTTTATTTCAGCATGTGTTCTTGACATTTTTTTTTTTTTAAATTATGATTAGTTTATTGAAGTATATATGTAAAGAAATCTTTAACCCTTCCAAATTATTTGCCTCTGTTCAATGTGGAAGTAGGAATGATAACATGTGCAGATGAAGAGGACACCTATTTTTCAAGGCTGCTGCAGATTCAAATAAGCGTTTAACACGTGCTAAATGAGCATAGGCTTGTCGCAGGGCATTTTAGTGAACTTAACCATCTGTTATGTGTTTTGCTGAATTAGGAACTAAATGAACATGAACGTAATATCAACAATACGCTTCATTTAGCTTAATGTTGTTAATACCTTATAGGATATTATTAAACATATTGGAACGGTTCTTTTTGGAAGATTACAGCATGGTACGATTATGGGCATAAAAGCATAGTTTAGCAAAGGAGATACTTCATGTTCTACTCTCTGCCTTTTAATTTTATGGTGATGTTTCTTGACAGGAGTAAATTTCATCCATTGACTTCCATGGTGCTGCACCACAGATTAATTTGCCTAGGGAGTCTCAAGTTTGGAGGGGAGAGAGTGTGTTTGTTAGTACATACCTCTACTTATGCAGTCTTGCCTTTGTTTAAGAAAGTAATACTAAACATGACATCTTGAACATATAAAGGTGTATAAATGGTAACAATTAGAATGTTAATTTCAATTACAAATAAGTGGTGTACGTAACAGAAACACATCGATATTACTTTGCAACCTTTGTGAGAAAATTCTATTGACCATTTTTTTTTCTGACTGAATTCTGAAGGAACCATTCTGAAAGATAACCTAGGAGAAATAAACTGCCAGAGGCCTGGGGGCTTTGATTAAGTTCCTGTCTAGACTGGCAGGTAATAGGTGTCAGCCTGAGTTGTCCTGAAAAGGACAAGGAGCTCATTCAATACAGTAGATGACAGCTGTTCGGGCTGAGCATCTCTCGGATGCTTTACCACATACAGGAATGGAGGCATCCATTTTTTCTGCTGTACACCTCTCTGAGAATAGTTTTTCTCTTCTGTTAGAACAGTCACCCAATACAATAAATCTCTGAATTTTTAAGCCAGTTCTAATAATGTTACTATAGGAAAAAAAAAATATGGTCTCTTCAGCCCAAGTAGCCCCATATGCTTCCAACATGTTTTGTAGCCTGTTGAGAATGGTATTGCTACGGAGATGGTGAGGTGTGCTCTGTTATGCCTCGATGCAAGTCAAGACAAGAGCAGAAAGAGTGACAGCTCTCACATCCTCCGTTCTGCATTTTGGAGAATGAGTCAGAAAACTTGCAAGTATTTATTACAAAGTGTGCTGCCAAGAGCGTGAAAATTAAATAATTGCTACCTATAAAAGGTATTGATTGTTGGCAGTATCCTTACCTTCTACATACCTCTTTTCTTACTTTTGACTTCTTTTTCTCCCTGTCAATCTTCCCTGTTCAATCTTCCTCACTTCTGCAAAGGTGACAGACATGATGCAGAAAGCTCTCTTTGACTTCCTGAAGCACAGGTTTGATGGGAGGTGAGAAATACTGTCCTTTTCATGCTTTTTTTCCCCTCCATGTGTTACTAACATCTTAGTGATTTATTTTTCTTTTTAATGCAAGAAGATTGATGCATGTTCAAAACTGATTTACTGGTTTGTATCAGCACTGAGATATGCAGCCAGCTGTGGGGTAGAACACAGCTAATGTATTACTAGGAGTGCATGAATCGTTGTATCTGCTATGTCTGTAGCTGGACCAGCTCAGCCAGCCGCTGAAGTGTGCAAACATCAAAAACGAAGTGTCTCTTGATGTTGTTTTGAAGTTGCTCTGTTTGTGCTAGGTTCATTCCTGCACTTTTTGTGCAGTTCCAGGCTCCTTTACAGCAGGATGTTGTCTAAATAAAGCTAATCACACCCTAGCCCTAAAATAAGTATTAGAAACAGCAGATTTCAACAGGGTGCAGTAACAGTGCTGCAAACCAACACCTAAGAAAAATCAACTCTTAAAATGTTCTCGGTAGTCAAAAGTACTTAAAAAGGCAGCTTGAAGCAGGAAATGCTGAGAACTAAAATACAGAAAAAAGTGTTTCAGAACTTGAGGGTTCATCTTGTTCAGCTATTCACAGAGAATATTTCCTGATGAGCTGTGAGAAGGATAATTTGGATTTCTTTGCTAGGAACATGGGCTTGGTCCGTGGCATCTCCTCCTTTCAACTGGAACTCATCAGTAGTCGTAGGTGTGTGCTTCATCTTTGGGATGTTCTGCCTTTCCTTCATCCTGGTTTGTTCTGTATATTCTAACTGTGAAAAGGAGCTTATACTGTGCCAGCTAGTATATAGCAGTAAGTCATTTGAAAATACCTAAAACATTGGCACTAGGGCAGTGAAAATCATAGTGTCTGTTGTTTAGAAGAGGCACAGTAAGGCTTATGGTCAAGATACTTGTTGGGATGCAGTGAGGAGACGACAGTGCTGAACTAACCCATAAACAGCTTAGACAAAACACGTGATGATCAACTTCTGTGCAAAATATCTCATCTCCTCCCCTGTTTTTAATTGCCCAGCTCAAGTGATTCTAGCAGATCCTACAAACCTAGTGATTGATTTAAAACCTGACAGATGAAGCACTGTATGTGGCAGCCTGCAGTTAAATTTGTCATGTTTCTGAGCTGTTGACGCATCCTGTAAGTGCCTCCTCTCCCCACTCCTGAGCACTGTGACTGCGCTGGTTCCGCTACAGGTGCCCGTTTGCATTAGGTGTAGGTATAGAACCACAGCATATATTCTCTTCCAGCCGCTGACATATGTCTGTCAGCTTTGCATATGCTGGTGGTAACTGAGAGTCATTAGTTTTGGTAGGAAACCATGGCAACTGGAAGTGATAAGTCATCTCCAGTTGCCACGACGTGATTGCTATGACTGTATCCTTTAGGAGGTATATTTTTATACCCTGTATGAGAATGTGCTCAGCAGAGGCCTGATCTACGAAGATCAGCACTGCCTGAATACAGAGAAGAAAATGTAAAGCACACCTAGACACACGCACCCATGTAGGCTGCTTAATCTGACGGGAGGCAGGACTGCTCCTTGCATTGCTCTTCTGTCTCCTCCCTCACCATACCTTTGGTCTGCACAGGGGGCAGAAGGGAGGGATTCTGCCTGGAGCGAGGTATTTTTTGGAAATCCTATTGCTACTAGCAATATTGGCAACTAGATGAAGTAGAAGTATGGAATTTCAGCATTTAAAAAGTTAAATGCCACAAGCAATCTGATACAATTGAATTTAGCTCTGAGTAACTTGAAAGAAAAGCTGCTGCTCTGCCCTCCTGCCAGCTTTCACAGCTTTGCAGTCTTTCTGCTCCCTGCTTTTCATTTTCTTTCTTCCCATCTCTTCTGCAATTTTGTGACTGGTCCACATTACCAAGAAAGGAAATGACTGTCCAAGGAGAAGCATTTCAGAAGACCTCAGTGAGACCTGAACTAGCAGGACTCCTTCCCTACCTCTTAATACACTTGGCTTCTGTCAGCTGCTTCTTTTGCAACTGCAACATCCTCTTCTGGCCAGTGAACTAAAGGTGAAGCTCGCAGGCTGTGTGGTGCAGGCCTGCTGAAAGGAGTCTGCTAGAGCTTGGCTGGCACAGGGCATTCAGGGAATGCCTGCTGCAGGGCTCCAGCGGCATCGTTTTCTAAATGCATCGTGTTTAATCACTGTTGCATAGACCAAGCCTGACTCTGTACGACATGTAAACAAAACATAGCAAAAGCACGGTTTTTTTCTTAACATCTTTCAGCGACAGTGATACTTAGAATTACTTCTTACCTAGAAAGAATGAAATGCTTTATATATCTGGCACAGTAGGTGAGCGTTTGTGGTCCTTCCTCTGTTACATGTCTCTCATTCCAGCCGTCTAGATTCAGAGATCTAATAGCTCCCTGAGCCAGAGGTGTGATCTGGACCACCATGTTTCATCATCACCTCTAGACCCACTATCCATTAATTTCTCCCATTTATTTTTTGTACTCACTTACACTTTTGGTCTCCACTGTATTTTCTGGCAATAAAACTATTCATATATTATGTAGAAAAATGCTTGCACTTCTTTTCCACCCCTCCATCTGATAATTTCAGTTAGACATGCTTAAATCTTACATTCTGCAGAATAGCTGCTAGTCATTTCCAGCTTGTTGCTTTTCAATATTCATGGCTTTTCAGCTCATCACAGTCTGCCTAAATGGATTTTTTATGACGTGATTGTGTGGTGTTTGTTTTATAACCTTTTGTCTCTTGTCAGCTCACTGACAGATCAAGTAAAAAAACCACCTTCCTTAAGTTAAAGAGGAGGCTTTAGCAGTGCAGATGGCTGTGGCTCAACTTACTTTTCTCCTATTCAACCACGAGCCGAGTCATTTAGCCCATCAGCACGGCTCCCTGTCTGGAGAAGCAGTGTGTGTTGGAGGACCAGTCTCCCAAAGCAAGCAGCTCTATGCAGTGACTCACAGGCACTCACGTAGGAGTGATGTGGTCTGCTCAGATGTCCAAACAGGGCCCTTCCTTACCTTTCACCAGTGTCAGGTTCAATCGATGGTTCAACTGGCTGGGAAGAGAAGTGCTGTTCCTGTTACGGCTCTTGTTCTGTATGCCCCGAGACTCACGTAACTTCTGGTATTTATGGTACTGTGCGAATTCGTGTAGGAGATGAGTGAGCTGGGGAGGAGAAAAGTTAATTAATACATTAAGTAGAATAGCAGAAACTATATGCCAGAGTCTACAGTAGTGTAAGGAATAGAAAATCCTTCAAGGTTATGCAGCATTTTCTCTTTCGTTTTTCTTTAATGATGACATAACTCAGCTATAAAACATGTCTGAGTGGTGTTTTATTGTATTTGCACTTTGGAATGGAACGTAGCTGTTAATCACGCACAGTGCACTGAAAATTTGACTACTGTGTTTTTGTTCTGTCCTGTGTTCTTACTCATAGGATATCAATAACTAGAGTGACAGCTGACATTTCTCTTGCTAAGAGGTCTGTTCTAAATAATCCCAGCAAGAGGGCAATAATTGAGCGGTCAAATACAAGATCCAGTTTAGGTAAGACATTGACACAGATGTAATTCTGAACATGGTTACACACCATGGAAAGTGACAGGATTTCAGCCTTCAAGATGTCATCAGTTCTGCCATTGTAAATGTGTCTGTAGCGTTATAATGTGTAATTCTGAATTTCACGTACTCAAATGGGAGACAAATTTTTCTTGACTGCAGAGGGGCAACAGCACAATGTACTGTGTTAGCCTCGTGCTAAGCAATTACCTGGGCTAGACCATAACTGCTCTTTGCAAAAGATGAGTCGGGGGGGCCTGCAGGCAGGGTGTGGGCTCAGTGTTGTTTCCTCCTGAGGTGAGTTGGCCTCACAGCTCCCTCTCCTCAGCTCTGTGATTTTAATTCCACATCACAAAGCGCCAAAGACCTTTCACCTTGCCCAGCCAAGACAGAAATACGTTGTCCCTGACCCTGGGACTAGTTTTATATTTAATGTTGAACAGTTATAGCTTAATTTTGCTGTCTAGCCATGAGACTCGGTCATCACACCCTCTCCTCACCATGTCATGACTGCTGGGTTACCCTGGCCCGATGAATTTTTATTTCTTTCACAAGGCTGGAAATTTGTATGTAGTTACGATAACCTGGTCTCTGGGACACCGTCCTAGGAGGAGTTGGTTTTCAGTCTTCTCAGGAAAAAGAGGCTCTTAAACCCAATTCTCTGACATCCTGAGTGGCTGTTTGAACTAGAGGTATAGGTTGTAGGGTGCTTCACTGCCAGTTGGCGTTCTGGTACAGGAGTAGGCACCCCAAAATTAAGTGCTGCAAAGGTGACCACTAAATCTTCTTGTGCCTGTGAACATGTGTTGCTCTGTGGAACAGCTCTTGGGCAAATTAAATGCATGTGAGTTGCTGACATACAGCTCTTTTGTGCTTTGGTAGTGTAACTTACAGGCTTCAATTTGTGCTGAGTTTATCTATTTAAAATTCATCATGTGCATGTGAATGATTAAGAAGGATCAGAACAATGAATATCAGAAATAAATTTACATGGAAATAAATCTCTTTTTCTTCAGACAAAAGTCATTTGGTGTGAACGTTGCCATTAGTGTCTTTTGAAATAATACCCTGTCAGTTATTTAACATAAACAATTTTTTGTGGTTATAGAATTAGGAGGTCGCAGTTCTGCTTTTCACACAGACTCTTGTTTAAGTTAAATCAGAATTATAATCTGAGAACAAAAAAAGTTTTAAGAGACATCCATACATCACTTGCCATCTAAAATGAAAAAAATGGTATTACTCCTACACTATTTAACAGATTTAGAAAATATGCTTAAGTCTATTTTGTGTTAATAGAAACATGCATTTAATTATACCCAGTGTTTAAATACACTGATACTACAAAGGAACATAGTATGTGTGTATTTTCAGGCAGCAGAATTGTCTCAAAGTTAATATTTATTTAAAAAATCGCCTTGAATAATAGGTTATTTCATGGAAGTTACATTAATTCACATATGGAGTTCATTTACTGAATGTATATATTCTGTGAAAATAAATGGGTGATGATATTTTTGTCTAAGCAATGTGCTGGGGTTGAATGGCTTTCACCTGTTTTGTTTTCCTTTACTAGCTGAAGTACAGAGTGAAATTGAAAGAATCTTTGAGCTGGCAAGGTCCTTACAACTGGTTGTCCTAGATGCAGACACTATCAATCACCCTGCACAACTTATCAAGACATCTTTAGCACCAATTATTGTCCATGTTAAAGTGTCGTCTCCAAAGGTAATGTATCTCACCCTTAAAATATGGGCATTTGAGAGGGACCTGGAGGGCAGTGTGGGAGCGAGCAGTGTGGTATCTGCACCTGAAGAAATTAAGAGCTGAAGAGTAAAAAAAAGTTAAATTTTTAAATCAAGGGCTTGAGAAGGGAATGTCTGATGCAATTTCTTTTTTCTGCCCTAAACCTTAACCTAGCTTTAGGCTGAGCCCTGGATGAGGCACCCACTGACTTGGTAGACAAAAAAATTCCTGATGAGCAATTTTTTTCTGCAGCTTTCAGTTCCCCTTGGCAGTCCCTTTGCAGCCTCCCTACCCCAACACACCTGTAGCTCTCTAGACAACCTGGGTTGTCTCTCTACAAGCCCTAAGTTTAGGCTGAGCTTCAGAGAAGGCACCCAGCCCTTTGCCCGCATCCCAGACAGTTAATGATGGTAGTCTGCTGATCACAAACCCTGTGTGAGGCTTCCTCCTGGAGCATGTTGATACACCATCCGCAGCTGGGTCTGGACCAGTATGGCCAAGCTGCTGGCCAGCTCCTGCCATGGAGTGTGAATGTGACTGTAGCTCAGGAGTGCAGCATGGACCCCATCCCAACCATGGCTGTCAGTGCAGAAGGGGGCCTGGAGTCATGACGGAGGCTTTGGGTCTCATGGAATCAGCACAGTGATGGTGGGATGCTGCCCAGCACCTGCTGGAGTCACCACCGTGGCACATCAGAGCTGTCTGCAGAGAGCCAGGCACCAGCTGGCAGAGCGCTGTGCGCAGGTGACCAGCAAAGGATGGGGGAGGGTCTGCTTAGACCTTCTGCTGGGTGGGAAAATGGAAGAACTGGACAGAGTTGAGAAGGTCCGGGACAGCCTTGTCTGCAGCAACCATGAGATAGTGGAATTTCAGATCCCGAGAGAAGTGAGCCGTACAAATAACAGAGTAGCAGACGTGGACCCTAGAACTGGCTTGTGCAGGGACCTGTTCAGCAGAATCCTGTAAAAGTCTTGTCTTGAATAACAAAGAAGCTCAGGAGAGCTGTTGTGATCTTCATGGACAGCTTCCTCCAAGCACCAGAATGCTCTATTCCTGTGTTGAGCTGGGTGGGAGAGCAGTGTGGATGAACAGGGAACAGCCCGAGCTTAAACACAAAAAGAAGGCACACAGAAGGTGGATGCAGGGACAGGCATCCTGGGAGGAATACATCGGGGGGGAAGTTCAGAAAGCCAGAGTTCAGCTGGAGCGAGAACTAGGAAGAGATCTTAAGGGTAACAAAAAGGGCTTCTGTAAGAACATGGCAAGCAGAAGGAAAGCCAGGGAAAGCGTGGGCCCGCTGCAGCGTGGCAGGGATTCACAGTAGCAGAAGGATGATGCGGAGACCACCTAACTAACTGGACATGTGCAAGACCAAGGGACCAGATGGGATTCCCCTGCAGGAGCAGTCCCGTTCCATCGCAGAGCTGCTCTTTATTACCTTTTAAAGCTCATAGCGATCTGGGAAGGTTCCTGATAACTGGTTAAAGGCAGATGTCACATCCATTCTCAAGAAGGATGAGAAGCTGTTTCTGGGGAACTACGGACCGGTCAGTCTCTCCTCAGCCCCTGGGAAAGTTACAGAGCGAATCCTCTGGGAAGCTGTTTCCAGCCACATGCAGGACAAGAAAGGGGGTTGGGAGCAGCCAGCAGGGATTTACCCAGGGCAGATCACGCCTGACCAGCCTGTCTGTCTTCCGTCGTGAGATTATGACCCCAGTGGACAAAGGAAGAGCAGTGACTGTTGTTAGCCTTTACTTTAGCAATGCTTTGATGTCCTCTGCATGTAGTATCCTCACGGGCGGATTGCTGAGATATGCTCTGGATAAGCGTGGACTGTAAGAGACGTGGCAGACTGGATTGACTGCCACGTTCAGGGTGCTGATCAGAGGTACAAAATCCAGCTGGCAGCTGGCGACCAGTGAATGTCACTCAGGGATCTGTAACGGGGCCGGAACAGTTCAACATTTTTGTTAACGTACAAGGTTGTGGACAGTACCTACTTCTGGGGCAGGTTAATGTGCCGGAGGGCAGTGCTGTCATCTGGAGGGACCTTGGCCGGCTGGAGAAATGGCCTGTCAGGAACCTCTTGAAGCTCAGCAAAGGCAAATAACAAGTCCTGCCCCTGGGCTGGAGTAGCCCCCTGCCGCTGGCCGGGCTGAGGGTCTGGGTGGATTGCAGTTAAACGGGGTGAGTACTGTGCTCTTGCAGCGGAGAATCAGCTGCATGTTGGGCTGTACAAGCAAAGATGGGTCAGTCCTGGCTCAGAGAGGTGCTAGGGTCTCCTAGGGTCTCCTTGGAAATGTTCAAAACTCAGCTGGACAGGGATCCGAGCGTGCTGATCCAGCTGGCCTTGCTTGAGTGAGGGGTTGGCACAGAGGCCTCTAGAGGTCCTTCCGACTCAGAAAATACTGTTCTGTCAACCTGTAATTTTCTGTGAAATTTTACAAAGAACTAATTTAGGATTCCTGACTTTTTGGCCCATTAAATTCTGGTAATGAACATAGTGGAAGAAAAAAGAAGAAAAAAATAGTAATGTGACTTGTGTGTGTAAAATGCCTTCTGTACCCAAAACGCACCTCAGAACAGATTACAGCATTATCGCTACGCAGCATAGCATGCTGCTACTGTTGTGCCACAGTCAACCCAGCAATCCAGTGTAGTTCTGTGTATATATATTTTTGTGGTCCTCTAGAAGATTACATTTATCAAAAATAACCTATTACTTCAAGCAGAACCAAACAAAATCACCATTTGGCACTGCATTTGAAATATTTGCAAAGGATCAAACGTGATGCAGAGGAAACTGTGCACAGCTTTCAGGGAGGTTATCAGAAAGGTTTGTGCTTATATTCAAGGACAATGTTTTATCTATTTTGTTGAACATAATGGAGAGCTTCTGAACTTGGTAATCCTCCAGTGGGGTGTCAGTCTGAGCTTTATGGAGATAAAAAATTCTTAAAACTCACATTTTCCTCTTTTCCTCTGTCAGGTTTTGCAGCGACTGATTAAATCTAGAGGAAAGTCACAAAGTAAACACTTGAATGTTCAGTTGGTGGCAGCTGATAAACTTGCACAATGTCCACCAGTAAGTACGGAAGAAAGGCTAAAGAACTTGTGATACGTGGAGTTTTAAAGATTTCTGCTGTGCTGGTCCATGATTATAGCCGAGTTCATACGTTATCACTTCACTTTATGGTGATTCAGACAGCCCTGCAATTGCAACTCTCGATCAGCTTTTATTGCTAAGAAACAAGTTGTTTAATACCTTCATCCTGATTATCTCCTGTGCTGGGTTTATTATGATCTTTGGCAAGGTGACAGGTCAAAAATGACGTGTAGGGTAAAACTGGTCTACTAGCACATCAGCAAATGACATCATTTGTGGAACAGTGCTATTTTAAGGTCCCAAAGGGCCGAAGTCTTGGACTTCTGGTTTGAGAGGAGGTTGCAGAGGGCTTTCTTTGAGCTGCACAATGAGTGCAGACCCGATGTCTGTATGGTGTGAGTCATGTGCCTGCATGTATGTGATCCCTGAGCCTCCTGACACAGATGCACCTCCAAACCATGCCAGTTACCTCATCAGAGCACAGTCACTGCTCACCAACTGTTCTATCAAAGGTACTGATTACTCACCTCAAATAACCGGCTGCTGGTCCTGGACAGCTGAATAGGCAGGCAGGTGTTGGCAGAAGAGCTGTACAGGTGTTTGGACAGGGCAGCTCAAACGTGCTTCTATTTTTGAAAACCACGCCTGGTTTCTGTAACAGTAAAAGCCACGCAGTGGAAACAAACTCAGATGTGGTTTTCCTTTTTTTTTTTTTTTTTTTTTTTTTTTTTTTAATTTTTTGGCACAGTGTAATAGCTGTGCGTAACATTGGAGTAGTAACGCAGAGGCTGCTACCAGAGGAAGGGTCAGACAGTCCAGCCTGGCTTGCCGATTGCCCATCTTTTTCATGCCAAAGAACTGTGAGTAGAAACTGCACTGATTCAGAGAAATTCAGAATAGACAGTGGGAAGGTTTCCACGATCATACTCTCTGGTTTAAAATAGGTAAAGCGCTGATGAAAGAAATGTCTAGGAACAATCTAGGAAGAAAGCTGGGAGTTGAGATCAGCAGGATGAATGCCTGACCCTAATGGTCAGATAATGCTTCTAGAAGACTTTGCCTTGTGTTATGTAGGCCCTAAAGAGATTGCCTCCATTTCAGATGGCTTCTATTCTCAATTCATATGAAAATAACGAAGTTCAGGCAGCTTTTGTTCTGGAGTAGTGATTCACAAGGATTTATTTCCATGAAACTTAATGTGGTTTTGTATGCTTCTTAAGATCAGACTTTACAGCCTCCTCCTCTCTTGTCCTCACCGGCCATAAAAAGATAATTCAGGTATTTCTGGGCACTTCTCCTAAATTATAGTGATAGGTGTTGCTTTTTAACTGTTCCTGTTGGTAGGAATTGAGGCTGAGCTACATCTCCTTCAGGCCAGTGCTCTCATGCCGCTCATGTCCCAGAGCTGCTGTGGTGGGAACAGTGGCACTCTGTCCAGCAGAAAGGAAGACCTGCAGAGAACTTTCTCTTTGTCTCTCCTCTTGCCCGCTGGTTGACATTTTGGTGTATGTTCAGGCTAGATTTGCACTGAAATGTTTGAAAGCAGAGAAAAAAGGTAACAGGCTCGACTGAGATGTCTGATTTCCTTAACTAAATGCGGAACAGTTTAATAACGTGTCCAGAATGAGTGATCTGATGCACATTTGTCCAATGCCTGATACAGAGCAAGAATTTAAATAATCCAGAAAAGTGCTGGTGTGTGTATGTGTGCAGGGGTGTATCTCGATTTCTCTAGTTAAATACATCTTTTGCAGTGCCCACTGTGTCCCCGACAGCTTGCTGTTTCCCTGGCAGGTGTGGATTTTGCATCCATCCTCCTGCTGTCCCTCTTGCCCCATCAGCACCACTTGCAGGTGCCCAGCATTCAAAAGTGGTAGATGCCGACTGCATATCCATCCAGCTGGTTGTGTTACTGCAGAGACCTGTAAGCTTCTGGTTACAGTAACTGTAGATGACTTTGCTCACTGTCTCATCTGTGTTTTCCATTTTGAGCAGCACTGAAAGATGTTCAAGCCATCTCGAGTTCTTCTGGAGAGCTCAGCTATATTATGTTTCTCACATGTAATTTTCTACTCAGTTGTTATCTCTTCAAATGATGATGGAGATCTCCTGTGAGCCGTTCAGGGTCCGTTAACTAAAATAAAGTTGTAGGCTTTTCTGTAGTACAAAATCATTTCTATAAAAGCATGTAACTTCCTGACTCTTAACGTGTGTGAGCCAAGTTAAATGGGAGTTGCACCTGCACCGGTTTGAATATGGCTTGTGGTATTTACACCGAGCTGTTACCGAGCTTACACACAGAACAGTCCACTGCACATCCTTCACATTTGAAAGGTGTATTTATTTTTCCACCTGCACAGAGAAGCCTGTGCATGTTTCACAGCTTTGTTTGCTCTTTACACAGTGATTACCTCTTACTCCACTTAGGTTTGCTCACTTCAGTTGGAATGAGGCAAGTAGCTGCATTGATTGAAATAAACAGCATGCAGCGTCAACATGCGTGTTGTAGCTTGTTCCTTGTGTCGTGGCACTTAAGATTGACCATCTGCAGGATCTAGTAAACTCTGCCTTAACACCCAGTCCTGTAATTCTGTTTTGTTGCCTAAGGCAACAAAGCGAGACCCCCACCTGGGTAAGAAAACAGTTCCCAAAGCTGAGTGCCCAGATATCAAACATGTAACCGTACTTGCTCAGAGGCTGCCTTCCACTCTGACTTGCACAACAGCCTTCTGCAGAAACTGTCTGATCGGTTTTGCGCTGTTTGATTTCAAGAACATTACTGCTGACTTGGAGCACTCAAAGGGAGATGACAGTCTTGGTAAAGTTTAAAGAACCAGGTTGATCCATGATTTAATTAAGTAAAAGTATACTGCTAAGACCAAAGACACCGCTGTCTGTCCTCTGCACTGTGACCTGCTTCATGTGTTTTGCAGCTCAAATACCTGCAAGAGGAGTATTTGTTTAAAGTGAAGACACTTTAAAACCTCACTTTTTTTCATTTGCTGAGAGCCAGCCTTAAGTAATCAGATGGTGCTGTGTGTCTAGACATTTTAAAAATAGCTGTCTTTTTTGGCATATTTAAGTTCAGGAACTGCTTTCATTATTAATTCCTTGCTAATCTTTCACTGATGCTGCTCAAGCCAGTACTTAGCGTGCCTATCACTGCATGACTCTGTTAAGCAGGAATGTTATATGGCTCAAAGAAACACGATCTGTACTACCCATACAGCGTTAAACATGCTAGTTATATACAGTTTGTTATGGTTTGTTTATTTTTTTTGGAACTCCTGGATTCATGCCAATGCAAGAGAGGGTATGTATCCCTCCAGTCTATTTGGCATAACCTAAAAAATACCAGAAATTAGCAGAACTAAAATGCATTGGTTTTATTAAAAATAGTCAGTACACCAGATATGTCTACAAGTTCAGATTCCTTCTCCTTCTTGAGTCTGTCTCCGTGCTTGCAGTTGTGTCTGGGGCATCTTTTCCCCCAGAGCCTGGGCTCACCTTCCCTGACCTCAGAGGGTAAGGGTGCATTTTGGGATTGCCCTTAGCTGTACTAACTCTGGGCTATGCCTGAGTCTCAGTCCCTCTTACACTCCCTCTCCTGAGCATTCCTGTGGGTGAGGAGGATGCCTCTGTAGTCATGATTTTTATTTTGTGCTGATAACATAAATATGCTGATAATGCACCTAAAATGTTTCACGTATTTTGGTTATACAGTAAACCAAAATAAATAGCAGAGGACAGTGGCAACTAATTTTATCTTCTCAGGAAAGACCACTGCTCTGATGTATATCACTTAAGAAATACTAGTATATAGAAATGCTGGTATGATAGCAATTTTACACGTGTTGTAAGAAATTGCAGTGAATAAAATGCATTGTAAGGTAAGCTGCGAAGAAATTGCTTTAATCCATGACCCTTACATACAAGGATCTCCTTACAAGATTCTTTCCTCCCAAATACGTAGAAATAGAGCAAACGCAGCTTAGCTATGAGCAGAACTGTTAAATGCAAGAAAAAACCTGAGTGCTGTCTCTGTAATTTATTTCCCCTGTAAAACACTGTAGAGCCCTGGAATGAGGATCCTGCCAGCATTACAGCTTTACCAGGTGACCTTCAAATGACAGCCTGAGAGGCTCACTATTACCAGTCCTGGTGTTATTTTACCATTAACTGTTAAAAAGTTGACAGTTTTACTGCAACTGTTAAAAGTTCTTCTTCCCTAAATTCAATTTAATTGAGATCACTGTCAAAATACCACATGAAGCTACAGACGGTCACAGACCCGGGTGGTTTAGGTGTGTTAGCTAGAGTATTAACTCTGCATTTCTCAGAAGAAAGGAAGCCATCGGCAGCAGTGTTGGCGTTCCCGTCGCTGATCTCTTTGACCTCGCCTTGCAGCGCATTTATTTCTGCCAGTACAGCATTTTGTGAGCTCTCTGAATTAACCGATCCAGGCTAAAAAGAAATTTGACAGTTCCCAAGTTTAGCAAGGGAGGAGGTTGGAGGGTGTTAGAAATTGATCTGCTTACTGCTAAAATCCCGTATAGCTGAAAATATGCCTTGAGACAGAAGCGCTTTGCAACCTGCAAAGCTGAGGTTTGGATAGACAGCCAGAGCTGCCCTCAAATCATGGCTGGCTATGAGAAGAGTGAGCAGTGCAGGAAAACTGCTTACCAGTCTCAGACCAGAAAATGACAATATTCATCTTTTATTTAAGAAGAAACGTGTATTCTAAGTGTAATGTTTTAATCTTTTCCAAAGCAAAGTAGTATGTCAGCAAATTACATTCTTCTGTTGCATAACTTAACTATGAATTACTAACTTCTTCCACAAATGATGAGGTGAGTGATACAATGGGATATATAGTGTTCCAACATGTGTTTAAATAGCAAAGGAGGGTGTAAAGGGTATAGATAAATAAAGAAGCAAACCAGGCAGCAGTAATCACTGAGTTTGACTAAAGGATGTAGTGTTAGGAGATTTCTTAGAAGAAAACTCTGTGCTGGGTAGAGGAGGAAAAAACATTTCACAACCATGCCAGTAAGAGAGAATAAATTAAAAAATAAATCAAATGACTTTAGTATTAATAAGTTCTGGACCAGACTTTTGAGCAGAAGGTAGTTGCGTGATGAAAGTTTATGATAAATTTACCGTGCTGTTTTGTATCTTATTCTAGAGATGTCAGCTCTATGTATATTGGACAGATCTATAAATATGCATGGCGGAAAAGCAGCCTGTGCTTTGCATCGATTACTCTTAACACCTGCAACGCCTGCACTTTTTTTTTTTTTATTTCCTGTGCTATTTTCACAATATTTTTTTTCCACTAAGGTGTGAGTTAAGATTAGAGATGAGGTACGAAATTTCACTGCTGAAAATATGTTTCTCTTGAGGGGACTCAGTTTATGGTGGTGTATGACCAGCTGTTTGTTATCAGCACTTGTCACGCTGATCATCTAAAGACATTGCAGGGTGTCCCTTAGCCTTCTTGGGTAGCGCAGAAGCCGGCTTTGAAAGTGGCTTTGGATCCTTCCCCGTTCGGTGGTGAATAGCCGCCCTGCGGACTGCGTGCCGAGCAGCTCTGAGGAAGCACCAGAACCTGGTCACTAGCGGTCAGGTACCCGTCCTCTGCTGAGCAGATGAGTAGGGAAAAACGCCGTACCATGGTCTCGCAGGTTTGAGAGCAGATAGGCGAGACTATCCAGATAGGCGTAAATGAAGGTGGTTTAAAGAGAGTGCACGGAGAGAGTCTCTGAAGAATTCCCAGCTGCAGGTACCTGACCGGCTGGGTGTCCTGCAGCAGCCTTGCTGAAGCAGAAACACTGCTGCTAACGCAACCGCACGCTGCGTCCGCTGAAGGGGAAATGGGTTTAGCGGCATCGTCACACTGGAAGTGTGTTCACAGTTGGGGTGAGGGAAGCATGCATGAGTCCTTGGGTCCAAAACCAATGCAAAGCACCGCTGCGTTACCTGACATCTGGCTTCAGTTCTGTCGCAGAGCAAAACACGTAATTCATTAAAGGAGGCTTGTGCCTGTGAGCATGGTAGGGCTCGCGCAACATCTAGGGAACCTTGCTGAAAGGATGCAGTGACTTCTGAGAGTTTGGCTTTTGATCACCTTATGAACCCACTTGTGTAATTTTCTTTTGCAATCACATGCTCAGATTCTGACTTACTGAATTTTAAGGGATTAGTGTGATGAGAACTGTTTAACATCTCTTTCTTTTCATCTGTAACATTGTAATGAACCAAACTTTGTTGTTGTGATCAGGAAATGTTTGATGTAATTTTGGATGAAAATCAGCTTGAAGATGCTTGCGAACACTTGGCAGAATATCTTGAGGCATACTGGCGTGCTACTCACACCACCAGTAGCACACCCATGACTCCTCTCCTTGGGCGAAATTTAGGATCCACTGCACTTTCACCATATCCTGCTGCAATCTCTGGATTACAGGTATGAAAACACATTTCAGCCCCAAACACCAGTGCAGATTAGGTGGGTTTTTTAAATCTATGGGAAAATAGTGTAATATGTTTTATATAGCCTAACGGAGATTTGCTTCATTCGTTGTTACTCGCTGTTTGGCCACTGCCAGCAGGGAGGAGGCAAGCTAAGGCCCATAATCAAATGGAGGAGTTAGTCAGCTGAGTGCTGAAGCACTGTGACTGCTCTTGCTTTAATGGGAAATGAAATGGCCATAAATTTTCTGGCAAGGAGTGAGTACCTGAGGAAGAGTTAAATGACATTGTCAAGTGGTATTACAGCCATATTAGAAAACGGCCTTTTTTAAATTTGCAAAAAAAGTCATTGCAAATGAGACCCTGTCAGATTGAGAGGCAGCGTGTGCAGCATGTCACAGCAGCTGAGCCAACAGCTACTGTATTTAAGAATGCAGAGCAGTGTCTGTAATGATCCCTTTTATTTCTACCCTCATAACTTCACAAAACATTCACTTTTGGGTGAAAAACTTCCATACTTGTCTCTTGTATCAGCAAAATGCCTTCACCTTTTTGAGTGTGAATGAAATATTTTTTTTTACCCATTGAAAAAAATTCTGACCATTTTTTTCCACAGGGATAGCTCAAAAACGGCTGAACTTTGAAACTTCAAACGTGGCATGTAAATAGTCCTTAATGAGAAGTACGTGCTTTACTAAGTTCGAAAACAGAAAATGTTTTTTTGATTAACAGTTACGAATGCTTGAGAAGATCAGGATTGCAGTGAACTGCAGTCTGAAAGCTTTGGAAGGAGTTCTGTGTGTGTGTGTGTGTGTGTGACTTTCTAGGAGTGTGCACTTTCTAATGTGTGTCGAAAGTAGAACTGAGCAAATTACATTTAATCAGTACTTCACCTGACATTTAACCTCTATTCTGCTTGTAGAGTATCTGGAAGCAGGTAACAATTGTGAAGGAAATGATGCATTGTTCAGTGTTTTCAATTAACATAAAGCTGTTTTTTCCGTGAGTGAATTGCACTTCACTGAAGGTGCATGATACTCGATACTCACATTCCTAATGCTGTGCTTGATTTTATTAGGATCAGTAAGTCACCGTTTCCTGACTGGCTGAATGCACAAGCACTGTTCTGTTACTAATAACATGCACATGTGAACTGTTGTTTCCATTTTCACTTGCCTTAAAATTTCAGTTCTCCATCCCTTCATGACAATAAAATGCCATCTGCAGAACTTTCATCTCTTCAGTTTCATTTTGAAAACTGGGTGTATCCACAGAATTTTTTTCAGGCATTTATTTCTCTCTGATCAATGGACACCAGCAGTAACTGTGAAATGTTGCTCCATTTACTTAGGGAAAACTCACACTGAAGATGAAAATCACCCCTGTGCAGTGGGCTGGCTGAAGGTATGCATCACTTAATCCCCACTTCACCCTAATTGTGAAGGCTTAGGTGGGACTTGAATGGTGCTAGTTCTCTGCAGAGGGGTAAATTTCTCCCTGAGCGAATGATGCCCAGCTAGAGGCTGCAAGATCTGGCTTTCAGTGCCGCTTACGTGTTCGGGCCCGTTTACAGGGTTCCGATGTTTTACGTGGTTATCTCGCAGTAAAGACTTCCATCGTCTGAAGTGCTTATCCACCTAGAGGTTTTAGACTAATTCAAGGCCTCAGAAGGATTTGCATCAATTTTAACCGTAATGATGTGGTATGGTAATTATAAAGCACTCACGCAAATCCTAGGAATTAATCTAGCTTAGGTGCTTATGATATGTTAAGAATTTATACTACTTATGACCTTGTGACTCCTTTTCGCCTGATACCATGGGAAACCGAATACCCAAAGCCCAGAGCCTCGTGTAACAGCCACACCTGAGTACGATACAGATTTGCTGGGACGATCTGTACACGCTTCACCTAATCAGGACTTAGGAGTATCCCTTTTTCACTTGGTTGTGGCTTGGACTTTACCGAGAATTGAAGCTCCCAATGTAACTTAAGTCTTTGGACTTCCTGAAGGTCATCAGGCTGAAGTTAAATGGCATAGATGCAGAAGAGTCACAGTAAAAGGGAGGGTGTATGCCGCAGCACGCTCTGACTGTGTCCCATGGCACTGTGTGGTGTGTCTGCCAAAGCCAGTGACTGCCTGGTCCGTGGTCGTGACCTTGCTCGGAAGGGGAAGATGTCGGTGTTGAGCTGGGTATGCTTGCAGTCCTCAGCAGGAAGGGTAAATTCTGTCATTGCTATCTCCTAGGGGCCGTTCGTTTGCCTTTGTGTCTAATCCCTTGTTAGCTCTAAACCTGCATAGTTTAGTCTAATTTCAGCAAATGGACTTAATTCCTGTAGTTCCAAGTTTTGGGGATATGTGTTTCTTAGGCTGCAGGGGATTTGCATTTTAAGTCCATTACTGCAGAAAACGTAACGCAGCTTAGCATTCCAGTTGCACTGCAGGATCAAAAGTTATTTGACCAGCATGTAACCACACCAGCTCTGTCCCACGCTTGCACCTCTGAGGAGGTAAACAGCAGGATCAGAATGACTGCACAATCGAGGCAGGGAAACGGGAAGGTTTCTAGAAAGGAGCAGGCTGCAGCCAGAGAGGTCAATTACTACAGTGAAGACAGAGGCTCCGAGCACAGAAAGTTAAAAGTTGCAGTTGATGAGGTGATCATATACCAAAATCACATGCCTAGGCTGTATAAATATGAGGAGTACCATTTGTGAAGAAAATACGTGGACTTTGACATAGAATCACTACTAAAACATGGTTTGCTATAAGGAAAACGTGGGGATAATGTGGCAGAAGTTGCCTTCTGGTAGCCGAGCATGTGAATTTGCAGAAGGGCACCTTTCCTGTACCAGCTCCTTACGTGGGAATTCTCAGTACCCTTGGGAGCACCAACGGCAGAAGGAGCTGCAGCCTTGTACCTGCTCTGCTGTAAACGTACCCCATCGGCACAGTCCTGCCCCGTGCGGACGAGCCTTTTGTGATAAATGATGCAGCTAAACAGTTGCCGTACAGAGAGGGCGTAGCCGTAGAGGGGAGGTTTTACAGCACAGAGAGCATCGGCCACATCTCAGGACAGAGAGGAGCAGACGGTGCAGGGAATCCCAGGCTGCGAGGGCGCAGCCATCGCGGCAGCCTTCTCTTGGCAGGTCCAGGATCAGGAGAACGACACTGGGTGTGTAATCTAGAGAAAGCAGTGACTGAGCTTGTTCTGAGAGAAGGCTATACTCTTGAGAGGTTTAAATGGGATGACAGCAAACAAAATATTTTTTTTAGGCTGTTTCTTCATTGGGCCAGTTTGCTGGCAAAAACCGTGAACTAATTTTGTTCATGTGACAAATGTAGCACATTATGGGGATGTGAGGATAGCAAAGGCTAAACCTTTGAATTAATAAATTATCTTAAAAAAGGACTTTCTGTCAACATATTTAAAATATTTATGCTTTAGTTGAAAGAATTTGTTAACATCTAATCATTTCAGCCATCCCTTAGTTGCCCGGTTAGCAGTCCATCATTTGGTCATACGAAGGTTTTTAAATAGGGCTCAGAGCTGCACCTATTAAAAAAACCCAACCAAACAAACAAAAACCCCACAACAAACATCCTCAGATGTTTTCTAAAGCCTCGTAAATCAATGCTCAAAATTTTCTAAGAATAGAAGCATGAATGTTATGTTCATGATCAGAGAAAAGTGATAAATGCTGACTACATCAGCTCACTTTTCATGCTAAATGGCCTGTAATATTTGACAAGGTGAATTCCGCAAGGCACACACTGTAATACGGCGTTTGGTCTGCTTTCAGCTCTAGGAACCAGGCTGTCCTTGTAACCCATTCCTGTAGCATACAGACTTTAATGTAAAAGGAATAGCAGAAAAGTGGATGGATACTGACAGACCTCAGAATAAGTCTCAAAACAAGCTAAAAATTGTAAAATACTTTGTCTGTATTAATGCATGGATTCTTTGGCACTCGCAGAGCCAGCGTATGAGGCACAGCAGCCATTCTGCAGAGAACTCTCCAATTGAGCGACGAAGTCTAATGACCTCAGATGAAAATTACCACAATGAAAGGGCTCGGAAGAGCAGGAACCGCTTGTCTTCCAGTTCCCAACACAGCCGAGATCACTATCCTCTAGTGGAAGAAGAATACTCTGACTCATACCAGGACACTTACAAACCCCATAGGAACCGAGGATCCCCTGGAGGATATAGCCATGATTCACGACATAGGCTTTGAGTTCAAGAACCTGGGGAAAAATAGTATTCATCAGTTGATAACTTGCCATAACGTAGCTAGGAAAAAAAAAAATCATCTTAATTTGGCAGATGTAACGCGGTTATACTGAAGTTGCACTCTGCTCTCATTTGATGTTAAGTAGGGGGCAAAAAAAAGTTACCATGCCCTTACATTTATGCCCAATCATATAGATTGTTTTT
This sequence comes from Falco cherrug, assembly GCF_023634085.1. Taxonomy (NCBI): domain Eukaryota; kingdom Metazoa; phylum Chordata; class Aves; order Falconiformes; family Falconidae; genus Falco; species Falco cherrug. The sequence continues at coordinate 41,763,278 of NC_073704.1, read as the reverse complement.
TGGATATATTTTTTTTTTTAGTACAGCATTTGCCATTTATAGCCATACTTTTTCTTGTCGTTAGATATTAGACACATCCATTTGTAATTTAGGGTACTTATCAAGGCACTTATAAAATAATTTCCGGTGCTGGAAATTCCAAATGACCAGTTCCAGTTGGAACCAATTTATAAACCAATTCCTGTTGGAATTCGGGTGAATTGACTGGAAAGTCGACTTGAGCATGTTGCAATCAGTTGAAAAAAAAAAAAAAAAAAAGAAAAACAACAAATGAAAAATCTGAAAATTACAATCCACTAGAAGCCAGAAAGTCAGCTACAGTATTTGTTTGCTGGAAGCTCAATTTACATTTCAAGTTAGAATAAAAGGATTTATTCTAACTACTTATTTCCAGAATGGCTTTTTCAGACAAACCAAATGTAAACTATTGAGAGTGCCAAATATCACAAATTATTGCAGCAGTTACAGAATCCTTTCCAGTTTGAAATTATTTTTAGACTTGGCATGAATGTTGCAGCAAAATGATTTCTTTCGTTTAGCCAGTACTGACATTTTTGTTGCGGTCAGCAATGATGAACTATGGCAGGATAAGGGGAAACAGAAACAGGGAAATTAACAAACTTAAGGATAGTTTGTGTGGTTAGAGGTTGAGAATTGTCGTCTTTTTTTAAATTTTTATTTCTTGTTTACCTAAATACAGCTAGTAGTCCCAAAATGGAACATGAGTGTATAGATACGTTGTATTTTTTCTCCCATTTTTAGTATTCTGCATTTTTAAATGGAAAACAATACACTCTTCTTACCCAGTGTGTAGAGCACCTACATTCCAGTACATCTGAGTACCTACCTGTATGTTACATCCTTCAAAATCCATCTTTGAATGTCTGAAAATTCCAGCATCGCACAAGAACTCTCCAGAAGATCAGTTTAAATTTCACTGATCTGAGGGAAGGGAGTGGAGTTAAATATTCATAAATGATGAACATTTAAAATAACGTATTGGTCAGAATTAGCTTGCAATAAAACTGGAGTATCGGAAAAAAATTGCTCACAGTAAAGTTGTAGAGCTGATGTTGTTGATTCAAAGAACTATGATAAATATTGGAAGATACTGCTGCCTTACTTCCTAACAATCACTTCAGTTTCTTTGAATAGATAAATTTATGTGATCAGACCTTATGTCTTACATGATTGGTGAAGCCTTAGATCCAGTATGATTGAAAAAATTTACCATAATTGACCATTTTGTACAACCCACTGATATCTTGAAGCAGACTCCTGAAATTCCCCACTGCGTGCATTTTCTAAAACTGACAGAACTACGCTGAACGTGCATTTTTTTTTTAATGCAGGTTCATGTCAAAACCATGTTTTTCAAAAATGAGGATCATTAACTTTTCTATTTGCTTATTTTCTTCCCAAAGCCTGCTAAACATAGGCTTTAAAAGCATGTAGCACTAAATGAATTTCCTGAATATTACAGTTTCTTCTACTTTCTGGACCAGTTAGCAAAGATCACTGGTATTTTCCACTACCATTGAGTCTGGTTATCTTCTTGACATTAACAATGAGAAAAGTAATTCATCTCATACCTGGTACAGCCAAAAATTTTGTACATCTCTAGCAGCATTAAAAGATTGCAGATGCATGATTAATTTTTGAAACAACTTCACTGGCTAAAAGGCAGCCTTCAGCACCACTAGATGATTGGAATGGGCCATTTACCAAGAAAAAAAGAAGATATCTGCATCCATTGGAGTAACAGAGTTAAGAATGGGTATGACAGACCTGATCCTGTCAGATTTTCTCAGGCTGAATGTCTGCAGATTCCAAAAGAGCGTTTAGGCTGAGAAAGCGCGGCAAGATCTGGTCTGGGAATGGTGGCTTCAGCTGCCTTCTCTTAATATTTTCTGCTATAGCACAGTGGAGCATTCTCCAGTAATTTTTACAAATCTTTGTTACATGTACAGCACACATACCTGCATGAGAAAGAAGGCATTAGGCAAAACATTTTTTTCTATAAGCTTTAATAAGTTTCTTGTTTGTGTGCATTAAAGTATTAATTGCAAAGGATGCACTGAGATGTATAAACCTAGATTAGACAGCTGTTTATCTTTATTCTGTAGTAGCGTTAGGGATCAGATCATTTAACTGCTTGAAGATATTTGCATTTTAATGGCAGATAGCTGCGAAGCACCTACATATATTTTCTAGTAAACAAAGTTACTGCTTTATCATTTCCTAGACAAAAATGTCATTTATTTCGAGAGCCTTTTGGAGCCTTGTTTTTAAGTCTTCCATGTCACGCTAGTAAAGGGAAAGATCTACACAACGCGTATGCACAAATTCCATCACCTGCAACATCTGAAGTGCCAAAACTTTGTTTGTTCTAATAAAAACAAGCTTGTGAGGGAAGTCATGTATTGTCTTGAAAGAACACATCAAGGTCCTTTATTATGTGGGTTTACGTTTACTTTACTACTGTATGTAATCAGTTTACCCTCTCCTCTCCCACGGCCTATTCCATTTTAATATAAGAAACCAGTTAGAAGTGATCCAGCAGGTCTCCTTGCTTGCTGTTTTTTTTATTCTTTGAAGATAGATATATCTTTAAGTACAAATATACTAAACATGCTAATAGATCATTAATTTATTCTAGATACAAGCTATGGGAACGCTTTATTTTACAAAGTAAATTATTTTTAGGAAACACGGTAATCCGTAAAAGCTGCAATGTTGATCAGGACATGTTAACTCATAGTATTTGTATTAGAACTTCAGCAATGCTAGCCAGCTGTATTGTGATTTATTATGCAATGGCGCTATATAAAATTGTGAAGTTCATGTATTCCTGAATGAATACGAGTAAGACTAATTTTCCAGTCCTTGTACCATTTCTTCTGGTTATTAAAATATTATTAAAGATCAGAGTTCTGTTCCTAAGCTCTGGCTTATACAGAGGATTTTAGAAATGTTTATACATGGATTTTTTTTCCGGAGGTTTTTGTTGTTGTTACCCAATTTTTCATTAGGCCACTTTTGATTAGTGACGATTTAGCCAATAAAGGTGATAACAACGGTCTCAATATCTAAAGACAATATATGTCAGTGCATTCATATGTTTGTGGATGAATTAACAAAGCATTTTAAAAATCTTGAAGCCACTTCAAAGACAATTAATTGTTAAACCGTTAAGTTAAAATACTTTCATTTTGGCAAGCTGCGTGTAACAGATGCGCAGCTTCTTTTACTAGTTCCGTAGATTAACACTGATCCCATGGGATGTGCACCTCACAACAGCTGACGTTTTCTAACTGGATGTATTACAAAATTAAGTTTAAAGAAATGCAACTAAAGCTGTTCTATATCAAATTGTAGTTTATAAACAGTGGCCAAATTAGATGATCGTTTTCTGAACAGGTCGGTCTGACAAAGATCAGTTCTGCTTGAGAACTGGTAGTGCGGAGTGGCCCAGCACCCAGATTATCCTGAGGAATCGTCTTGCCATGGAGATCGGGGGGACCGTGATTTTGTGCTTGATAAGCAAGAGCAATTTCTGAAGCAAGTGCTGCTACCTCTTGCTGATCACGCCGTTTCTCAGCTGCTGGGCGCTCGGCCTGCTGCTGGCACCGCGCGGTTCTGACCTGACGGAGGGACCCAGGTGAATGAAGCGTGCCGGGGGCTGGGGCGGCTCCACGCGCCGCGGATGGTACCGCGTCAGAGCTGGGTGTGCTGCAAGGAGGAGAGAAACGGTTTCTGGGGTTTCCCCAGGTGTGAAAGCTGCTTCTGAAGTTGGTATTGGGGGGTTAACCTTTTGTACTCCTGGCTTTTCAAGTGACTGTTAATACATACTTAAGAGTGAAAAAGGAGGAAAGGTGGCAGTAGGCAAGGGGGTGGTCGTTCCTCTGGATGTGCCCAGGCTGTAACTTCGAGCTGCCTTTGACTGCAAATCTTCCGAATTCAGTTTGGTCTCAATACCATACTCTGGAACATGCCAGAATCTCCTATCTTTACTGACATTGCCAGTCTCAAAATAATATTGCTAATACTGCTACTTTATAGCAGGGTGGTTTCAGTAAGTTAGGGCTTTCATTAGTCATTTTTTCTTTAAGAACGTATTAAATGTGTCCTCTGCTGTACTTTGTTTTACAAGTTCAGTGCTTCTGAAGCCTGTCCCTGATTCCATGCTCATCTTTTTTTTTCTTTTTGAAGAAAATTATTGGAGACCACAAACTAAATAATCAGATGCATACTTTGTAAGGTTCCATATATACAAATGTGGTTTCACTCCTAAAAAAGTGTATTTTAAAATTGAGTTATAGTACCCCAGTTGGTATTAATACAAGTTTGTATAGGTGGGATTCGGCTACCATGTTATTTTGTTGCAGTTACCGCTCATTCCTTCCAGTAGTAGTTCTACAAAGAGTAACAAGACCACAAGATACTGTAATGTCGCCAGTTTTAACTCTGGGGAAATTAAGTACCCACTGTCTTTAAAATTATGCCAAAAGATAATATATTATTTGAAGAGTACTCATTCAAATAAGTTTTGTTAGATTGTTATTCGAGTCCAGTTTATTTTATATAGAAAAATAAAGGTATGTCTTATTAAAATATCCCTTTATTTTTTAATGTGTAAAGTATATGTAAGGAATTAACTTGGACAAAGAGCTGAAAATGCTACTTAGTATTGAAATTTGTGTTGAGATCTCTTCTATTATTTGTGGAATCCATTTAAGAAGTCAAGAGAAATATTGTAAGTGAATCAATATAGAGAATTCTAGGAGAAGGTAGAAATCATTTTAAAATGTTAGTAAGAGTGTGTCATTCCTCTATTCCTTTGAAAGTGGTGAAACTGGGAGGAGCATGGGGCTTGGGCTTGGTGACGTTCAGTAGATCTGCCTTTTCCCCTCCCATTTCTTGGCAATGAGTTACTCTCTGGACTAGATCCTACAAACACCTTCCTACTGGACACAGTGTTTCCTACTGTCCTCTCCAGAGCCAGTATTTGCAAGGTCCGACCATAAACGTCACATTCCGGTTATCATATGCCTTAGCAATATTTCCTGAAAAACAAAATGTAATTAAATTTAACACCACCGTCCCCTTTGATATTAATTCTACTCTGTATAAGCAGTAGAAAATCAATATAGTGAGAAAATATATTGTACATACAGGATAATATATTTTGCCAATGGTGTAAAAACAGAGCAAGGAAAAAGAAGCACATTTGTAATAGCACAAATTTACAGTAATTCCACTATTGCATTTGGCATTGTATTTTTGAAAAAGAGGGGTAGATTTTTTGATCCAGCATCAGTGGATTTATTGCAGTTTTGATCAGTTTAACTTGCTCTCTAATACTTCAGCGGTTTATTTCGAAGCCTTGCCTTTTGCCTGTGTGATTGATTTTTCAATAACTTGCATTCCTTCCATATTAATCAATGAAAAAAAAAAAAAAAGAGTACCTTTTAAAATTAGAAAGTCCACTGCATTCATTTCTGCTAATTTCCTCCTCAAAGCTGAAATTACATTAATTAATTCTGATTTTGGCCAGTGTATAGATTTTGGCATATGACTGATGAATATACCGCGAACACACTAGTAGCCCAAGGTCAGGAATGTAATACTCCAGTGAGTTCCTTCTTGGGGCTGCAGAGGTACGTGCTCTCGTGCACGGGACGGGAGCTGGGGCAGAGAAGAATGTTCCAGCCTGAGAGCTGCGGACGAGTCTACCCAAAACTTACACTGATGCTGCTGAGCAGGTAAAACATAAGGGAAAGTAAGGCTAAGGGATGCAGCTATAGGCCTAAGGTGTATTTACGTTTGAAACACGCCCGATTCCTTGCTCATGCCGAGAGACAGAAAGCAAGCGATGTTGTACCGGAACAGCAGAGGAAGAGAATCGAGCAAAATGCAAATTGTGTGCATGCATGAGAAATAGAGGGGTGAAGAACGAAGATGAAAACAGTCATTCAAACTGCAGTTTGTGGACCTTGGGCTTCTCAGATCCCAGAAAATCGCCAGACGCTCACCCAGACTGGTTCCCAGTGATAGCTTGATGGCGTGACCTCCAGCCTCACTGGGAGCCAGTTCAGAGTCACACTGGTAAAGACATTACTGCCTTTGCTAAAGAAAAAAAGAAAATACCCACAAATTCGTGTTCTCTGCTGATTTTCCCCTTTCTGTTTTTACTTCTATAGATACTGTATGTGTAGCATTCTACAAGGCATGCTGGGTAAAATATACTATGCAAATGTGTACAGTGTTGCATGCTTTGCTCTCCCTCTGCTTTTAGTGGCTTTCAAAGGGAAAAAAAAAAAAAAAAAGTGGTATTTTTGTGATCAGAAACATTTAAAAAAGAAAATGCAGACTGCATGCTGATAGTATCCTCATTTCTATGGATTTGTTTTATGGAATTTAGATGTACAAAAATGAACCGCATTACAATAACTTTTCTACAATAAATGAAAAAAACTACAAACCATTTAAAAGTCTTTTAAGTCTCTTTGTATACTGCACTCAGGATTGGCAAAAAGCTCGGAAGAGTCACTTGATAAAACTGTTCAGAACATTGCGGTGTTTGTATTGTTTGCCAACAGCTTTTGGCAGCGGCTTCACGTGTTAGCATTTTTAGTAAAAATTAATGAGATTCTGAAGAGGGAGATGCATCTGGTCTGTGAAGTAAATGATGTTTATTTTTAAATCTATCTGCTCTTAAATAGCTGCAACTCCGAAGTGCATAAATACATGTAATATCTCACTATTCCATCAAGAAGTAAAATACTTTCAGCCAACTGCTCAGCTGAAGGAGTCTCATGAATGTTAATGGTCTTTGGATCTGGTCCTCAGTAGGATCTCATACTAATGTAAAGTTGGTTCCTAGACAGAAACAAGTATCAGAATGACGTGAGGTATTAAGGATTGAATAATTAAAAAAAAATGAAATACTGATTATAGTATCCTGAGAAGAAGAAAGCAGTGAAAGATGCTGCCTCTAGCAGAGTTCCATGCTACCTTTTCCAAAGAGTGAGTAACAGCAAGCAGCAGCCTGGCAGAGTCACCAGAATCCCCGCAAGTACAGTGCTCCCAGCCTCCGTACGGCAGCAGGGGAGCAAACCAGCTACACGGCAGTGCAGCGTTGTACTGAGCCCCACCAGACTCGGCAGGGTGTTGTGCCGTGGGGCTCCCTGCTATCGCTGCCCTTCTCTTTGGGCTGGTGCTGCTGGAGGGGAGAGCGGTGGTGGCCGTCGGCAGGGCTGTGGCACGTTTCACCCGTTGGGACGTTCCTCTCGCATCTGTCTGGGCCTGGCAGTGCCCGCGATGAGCAGCCGCGCCGTGGGCTCGCTTCCTCAGTGCTCCTGTCAGGAGCCTGCCTTCGGAGGACAGAAAGACACTTCCCAGGTAAGCTGCATGTTAGGTGTGTATTAACATTGGCTCTTGGATATCTGATGTACACGCAGGGCTTTTAAAATTGTTTAATTGAATTATCTTGTCTAAGTGTTCAAAATCAGATGGAAGCATGCAAGCTTTAATCGAAGCTGTTAATAAAAAGCTTAAGGTCTTTCAAATAAATATAACTGAGCAAAAACGTATTCTTTTGTTTGTTTTCTTATGATCTTGGAAGTTAAAAGTTCGTAAGCCACTTACCTTCTCACTGTGTTCGGATTTCTTCTGTATCGAAGTATTCTCCCCTCCAGCGGTGAAATCCTACCGTCAGGAGATGACGTGCTTCTGCAGCAACAGAAATGCTGAGATGACCCCACTGTCTGCGTTACAGTTGCCTGAAACAAAAAGTATGCGACCCACAAAAGGCTTCTCAAATTTCCAGGAGGAAATTGTATGACTGCATTGATGATAAGCCACGGCAATTCAGGCGCTTTCTCAGAAAGCTTCCAGCAGCGATGGGAAGCCCAGCAGTGAGTGCTGGCCTGTAAAAAAGCAGCAGTGCAATACAGGTGAAACCTGGCTGCCGAGCAGATGTCTTAATAATTCAACTAACAGAGGAAAGCCAGAGAAGAGATCCTAACGCTAGCTTCCTAGCGCTAAAATACACCGTCTATTCATTCATCCTGTAAAGATGTCACTCCGGTTTTGCAGCTGTTTGGTAGAGACAAGTTGGTGGCCATCAGGGGTGTTCCGTGGCAGAACCAAGGGTCGCTGGCTGTACGGTCCAGCATGGCCTGACGTGGCTCCAGCAGGTGCTGGCTGTAGGTTTCTAGAAGCTGCTTCAGTAAGTCACAAGGTTTAACAGAACAAAAAAACCCAACCAACCAAAAACCACCCACAAAACTATATAAAAACCAACCAACCAAAAACCACCCACAAAACTATGCTAGGGGTGGGGTGGGGGGGGTAACCTCAATGCTCTGCTATTTAAAGAATCAAAATAAATGCTTTAATTGAATGTTGCTACCCTCTCATGTGGTTGTGCAGCCTACCTAAGCCTGGAACAAGCCTGCAGGGTTCAGGCTCACTCTGTTAACACCAGCAAAACAGAGAATAGAAATGAATGGTATTCATCTGAAATTCTCAGCTGAGGTATGGCAGAAAGGGAGATAATTGACAGCTAATGAATAATTAATTCCATTGCAGGCTGAATGCTGTGGAACTTGCGGAAAGTGTATCACATGGGAGGACCTGCTTCATTCACCTGCCGGTCACACGCCGTCCCGGTGACGCAGCTCTAACACAGGGGCGGCAGTTCCTGCTGTGTACCTTGATTTCCCTTTTGCCTTCCCCCATCAGCTTCTCCAAAGCTGTGGCGCTCCGCTGGCAGACCGCCCTGCTTGTCTGAAGAGGAGTACAGGAATCTTGGTAACTCCAGCAGCGGAACAGTACAGAAGGGTATTTGTGCGTTGCACAAATATGATACGTCACAGCTATATGATATGATATGATATATCACAGCTATACGATATGATATGATACATCACAGCTATACGATATGATATGATACATCACAGCTGCTTTTCCAAAGTCATGCTGATTGTCATGTCTGAGGTTTAAAAGCAGCAATAAAACTCAAACAGTGGACCAAAACCATAAATGGTCAACAACTTTCATATTAAAAGATTATTTTTTTTTCACAGACTGCCGGTGACAAAGGTTTCACAGACTAGCCAGAAGGTGTCTGGGCTAATTGTGTTTTCCCTGTCATATTAGGTAGCTGATACTGCATCACTATTGTTAAGGCTGGAAAAGTTGTAAAGCATGAATACCACGGACAGTTATACGTTATATCTAGCTCTTTTAAACCTGGATGACAACAGATCCATTACTAGTGCAGTGCATGGTTTATTTTTATCATATGAAAGTTGTGACATGCCAGTTTATTATCTTTTTTTTCTTCAACTGTTAAGGATCATATATTTCCCTTCTAAGCAACAGAAAGCACGAAAGCCTACAGACACACAAACTCAAGAGCTTACTACTGGTCTTGCTACTTTGACTATGGGCCAATATTGCAGCAGAGAAAATAAAAGCAAGAAGCTGCTGTCAGAATAAAAGCTGCTAGAAGAAGCGAAAAACTGAAATAAGAAGCATGTCCTATGGGAAGGGGGCCAGACACCATGTGGAAAGATGAAGGTAGAACTGAGCAAGTAGCTGTGCCAGTGTGCAAAGGAGCAGGGCGAAAACAGAGCCCGTGGTAAGCGCCTACACGGACAGGAAAGAGGGAGGATGTGGGGCGGGTGAGAGGGCATGATGGAATGCGCAGAAAAGCCAGTAGTAACACGTACGGTCGGTGGCAGGAGGTTGCATTGTGTAATGCTGACGGTTTATATTGTGTAATGCTGATGGTTCTCAGGAACATGAGTGTGTCCAGAGGATTTTAAGGACAGAGAGGCTTTTCCATCCCAAGTAAGGCATCCCATCCCAAGAGGAGCTTCTCCATCTCCAGAGGGAGGCTCTCCATCCCATGCGGGGACCGTGGATGCCAAGGCTGGCTCAGCTGCCACCTGGCCAGCTTTCCATGGGGAGGAGCTCACTGGGACGGCTGTGGCAGGGAGCAAAGCCTTCGAACGCCAACCTCTCGGCGAGACGCCTTCTAAACTTCAAATCCAGACGTTCCACCCGTTTCACTCTTTGACACCCTCTCCCCTAAAGTTAAATTTACTTTTTCAGAGAAGCGCAGCCGTGGGTCTTCCTTTCCATGCCTGCCAGCGGTGTTTAAAACCACGACGTGCCCAACACTGGGGAACCCACCCGCGGCTCCCTTGGGATGCCGGACCCCAGTTACAAACCCTGGCGGCGAGAACGCCCTCGGCGGGGGTGAGCCACCGCCGGCGCGGCCTGCCGGCACAACGCGGCCTTAGCGCGGCTGCAGAGGGGCCCGGGGCCGAGGGGGCAGCGCGGGGGCCCGGGGCCGAGGCGGCGGCCGCGCCACAGCTCCGCGGGTCACCGCTGGTGGCGGAATTGAGCGGCATTTTGGCCAGGGCCGGGCCAAACGAGGGCAACCCCCCGTGCCCTGGCTCCGGCCTAACACGGAGCGTCTGAACCTGCTTGCTAACGGCTTAAAAACAAACACACAAAAAAGCCCAAACCCCAAACACTTGAGGTTTTACGCGCGCGGTGGCAGGTTTGAGCGCCCGACCCCCCCGCCGGGCCCCAGCTGCCGCAGAACCCAGAAAACGCCGCGGGCGCGGGGGCGGCCTCAGGCGGGGCCGCGTAATGGCGGCAGCGCCCGCCCCGCCCCTGACGCCGCAGCCGCGCCCGCCCCGTCCCTACGGTGGCCGCGGGGAGGCCGGCGGCGGCGCGTTGCTCTCCCGCTCCGCGGCCGGCCCGGGCAGGCGGCGAGGCGAGCGCGGCGGGGCGGCGGCGATGTCCGAGCGGCGCCAGGCCCGGCGAGGCCCCAGCCCGCCCTTCCGCCGGCAGAGCGGGCGCCGGGCCGGGCCCTGAGCCGCCCGCGGCCCGGGAGCGGGGTAGCCCCGCGCCAGGCGCTGAGGAGCCGGCGAGGCCCGGAGCTGCCCCGGCTGAGGATGGGGATCCTCTTCACCAGGATATGGAGGCTGTTCAACCACCAGGGTGAGGGCCGGCGGCCGGGCCGGGGCGCGGGGCCTGAGGGCCGTGGCCGGCGGGGCGAGGGGCCGGTCCCGGGGCCACGGCGGGGGCTGGCGGCGGGGGCGGGGGGGCGCTGCCTCGGCCCGGGCCGCGGGGGGCGGCCGGGAGGCTCGGGGCGGGGTGGGGGGCTGCGTTTAACCCTTTATTCCTCTTTATTCCCTCCCTGGGTGGCTGGGGAGCGCGTTCCCCGGCAGGGGGGTGCCGTGCACCGGCGGGCGGCGTAGCGCGGAGTTTCGTCTTCAGGCGCCTTAACGCCTCAGCGCCGCCGTGACGGGGCCGAGTGCGCCCGGCGGCGGCTGAGGCGATACCCGCGGTGTCGGGCCCTCGGTATCGGGCAAATCCCCGGCGAGGGAGCGAATGTTATTTATAAGTTCCCTTGTTAACGCCCGTCGCCCTGCGGGAAGGGCTGCGGGGGCTGTAACTCGTAACGCGTTTGCAGGGGCTTTAGGTCTGGTTTGGAGTGGGCTGGGGCGCTCACGCCTGCACGCCCCGAGCGTGTGCCCGTTAACGTCGAGCGCAAATACAACAACGTGTTTTTGTCTTGTAGCGTCCAGCCCAAGGTTCTCTGTAGCTTCTGTTGCACCTGATTTCCTAACATCCATACGCTGGCAGCGTCACACCAGAAACAAAAGTTCCTAGTTATGTGGGGTCAGGTAAGCAGACATTTTTACAATATTGTGCAGTTATGCAAAGTTATTAAAACTGGAGTTTGTATTTGATGGTATGTAAGACAACTCTGCAAAACCACACAATATTGATAAAATTAAAACCAAGAACACCCCGCTTACCTGACCCCTGTCCCTTCCCGCTCTCCTCCGTGACAGATCAATGCGAGCGTACTTTGCCAGCAGAAGGAATTGATCTCTGGTCATCTGAAGCTTGGGCAGGTTTATAATGGCTTTTTGTCGCCCTTGCGGACTGCTGGGGAGGGGGGGAAGGAAGCCCCTTCGCACAAAGCTTTTACTTGCGTGAATAGTCCTGTTGAGGCCAAGGTTATTTGTGCAAGTCAAAGTTGCGTAACCTAGCTGAGAGCAGGCAGCGCTCGCTGGCCCTGTAATCATAAATCTCAATATGCCCGACAAGACCCGCTGTAGAATTCAAATTCAATTTTGTGACGTATAGGAAAGAAGGTGCTAAATAGAAACAATAATGGATTCAGACACTGAGCTCCAAAATGTGTTCGTGTATGTGTCAGAGTAGTTTTGTGTAGCACTCCTTGGTTCATCTAAAACTAAGTGGGTGAATGCATACTGTAAAATACTCGTCAGCAGAACTGTTCGCTGGGTTCCAAGCCTGCTGAAGGGAAAAGAGGACACTGAGGGAGACAGGTGGATTGCCCTGCTGATGGCGCAGATCAGCATCGTTGTGGTTTTTCACAGCTCTTTGCAAAGAGATTAAGGTGTTGCAGGCCATAATAAAAGTGCGGCCTTGGAAATGAACATTTAACATGTGTAAGCATGTGTTCTGGAGAGCTGCTGTGGTTGGGGGGAATAGAGAATACAGTCTGTTACAATCCACAAAAATGTGTGGAAGCTTGGGAGAGAATTCCAGCGTGAGATTGCGCTAGCACTTCAGAGAAGGAAAAGTCCACATGTAATCTCTCAGAAATCGTTCCTGTAGATGTGTAGATGGGGAAAAATGGACAGTTGCTTACCTACTCGGAACAGCACATGGGTTTGTACACCTCCACAGACAAACGAGCAAAAGCTCTTCGCCTGTGAAATGCGGCACCTGAAGTTTGGCAGTATTTGCTTAGGGAATCGGTCTAAAACGCAACGCTAACCTTGTTTCATAACACAGTTGTTATCGTGATGGCAAAGTTAACTATGTGGCTTACTAGTGATATTTTTATTTCAGAGCACAAGGTAATCATTGTTGGCCTGGATAATGCAGGAAAAACGACCATTCTTTATCAATTGTAAGTATGAACCACAGAGATGTCTCATGTATCGCGAGGTGTGCATCGTATATATTACTCTGACTTGTGGCTGCTTTCCTTGTTAGTTTTTCCTTTGAGAGCATTACACTGAAGATTGAAGTATAGGTGGCGGTGGGTCAGAGTGTGTGTTTAGAGTTTGGAAAGGTCTCCGTTTTGCCTGGTATATCAAGAAGGTTTTGTCCAGAGCTTTTGTTTATCAGATTATGTTGCTATTACCACTTAATCACAACTGCCTTTGGTGTCACCGTGTAGACTGTTTGCCAGCTCCATAAAATATGATTACATTGAGGGTTAGCCACAGGACAGTGCTGCTGAACTGATCCACGCTGCAGCATGTAAATACCAAACAAATTGTTTGGTGAGTGGCAAAGCAGTGGAGCCTGACCTCTCCCTGCCATGACTCGTGTCCTGTCTCCCAAGACATACTTTCGTGTCATTTGTGGTATGGGATGAAGGAGGAAGGCTGAGCGCTGGCTGAACCCAGGGCAGCACAGCTCCATCGGTGGCAGCCCATGCTGTCATGCAGCTTCTGCCTTTAGTAGTGGCATCGACTTGTGTTTGTATTGCATTAACCCTGCGGCTGGTGTACATGAAACTTGTGTGAGCCTTGTATCTCTGGTCCTCAGCTGCATTTTGATAAAAGGGTGCGGATTCATCTGCAAGCTCAGAAGCTTCTAGGTGGGACAGGCGACTCAAGGTCTGTTTGTAACAGAAACAGATTTGCAGTTTCTCACGTGAAGTAGTCTGGTATTAGGAAGTGTTCCTGAGTGAGTATCAGATATAATTCCTGTTAAGTGATATGGCTGTACTGGTCTAACCCTACACTTGAAATACGCTTTATTAAAATGTTTGGGTTTTGTCAAATTGTGATCTGCTTTTGCCTTTCTGAAATGTGAAACTTGGGCAGCATTTCCAGCCTCTTATGCCCTAGCACACTCGGCAGAGAAAGTGAAAAGATGAAATTGGTTGTTGTTATTTAAATCGGGAGTGAGAGATTTTAAAAAGCATAAATAGAATGAAGAATATTTTTCAAGACTAGTAACTGCTGCAGCTGAGGGCCATCCTTGGTGCATTTTAATGCTGCCTGTGTCTTTCCACTTCCTTCACAAATGTCTCATGATTCTTCTTATCTTATTTCTGCAGTCTCAGTGTTTTCTTTTCCCTTTTGTACAGTGGATCTCCGTATGCCTCCTTTTCTTTCATACCCTTTTTAGCTCCACAGGACTTCCCCTTCTCTCTTCTTGTATTCCCCTGTTCGCCACTGTGTGAGAGCTGTCCCCTGTTAGTCCTGCTTGACTGCTGAAACCCTGCCTCCATCTGTGCATATCCCATTTTTCCTCTTCACGTTTCTTAGTGGTAGATAAGTGTTCTGAGCGTGAATTAACTCGTTGAACCCTTTTTGTGTGAGATGGATAGAGATAACTAGTGGGATGGCTAGCGTTGGTTAGTGTACTGGTTGTTTCTTTGGTATCAGAGGGAGTCACAGCAGACATTGGAGTGGTGATTCTTCTGACAGATTGCAGCAGCTCCACAGACATTTCATTTTGCCCTGTTCTTCTACTCAGATGTCTTCCCTCCCCTTGGGTAGCACTGGGATTTTGTGATCCAGTGTTCTAGAAATGCCATTAAGCTTCACGCTCACCTTGTTTCACTGGGGAGGAGGAAAAAACCCACTTATCGTATTGCAAATTGTGAGGTGCCAGCAGCTAGAATGTGAAAGGCTGCAGGTGCAGCCAAGGAAAGGGGTCTCGTGATAAGTCTCTTCCAAGCCAGAACTCTGGCAAAACCTGTTCTTTAAATATGGGATCAGCCACAGGCATTTTCTTATGTCAGTGTTACCCTTAGTTTGGTTTTATGGTTTGTTCTTCTAATCAGTCTCTTGTATAGTTGCCTTCAAATGTGTGTGGTGAGAAGGTTGCTTGTTATATGCTGCTAAGACACGGGGTAACTGGGATTCCTTTCCAGAACACAGGACCATCCCTTTATCTCCTTGGTTCTCTGTATCATCAAGTAGTATTCCAGTTATAAGTCTCAAATTGCTGTCACTGTAACTAAAAGCTCTGCTAAAGCTTAAAAAAATGTTCATATAAAATGAAAAAACATCAATATTATCAGAAGAATTATGTTCTTTGCAAATGGTTGACATTTTTGTTGAAGCTACTTTTAATTTTTTTTGCATATCCCGCACAGTAAATAATTTGAACTTGAGGAATATCCAGAGAACACATTTGGTTATCACTATTGATGTGAAACTGGTGGTCTTAATGACAAAGTTGCACTACACCTCTAAAACAATATATTTCAAATATTTAATGTCTGCGCTTGTCTCCAAAAAGCAGTGTTACTGGACTGTGCTGAAGGGAGAAGAGAAGGATGTTTGGACATAAAGCAACTGAATTGCGAAGAAAGTATGCTCTCAGGGGCCTGCACTGGAAGGAGAGCAAGATGTAGTGTATTTGGTGCAGCTGGATGATGAGTTGTTTTTCTGCAGCTTCGGAAATCTTGTGGCTTAACCACATTCTTGAAGCAAAACAACTGCTCTCTCCCATGCGTGCCAAAATCGGCCTGGAAAAAGAAAAGCTGACTGCTTAAAACAGCTTCTGAAGCAGATATTCTCTCAGCTTTATGATTTAATTAATGGTAATACAGTTTTGTTCATGAATGCTCTCTCAGCTGTATAATTCAATTATTACATAGTTTACAGAGTCCTTTTTTATTGCTATCTTTATTTTTACTTGCCTTCTGCTGTCAGACCTTGTCTCCATTTGCTGCATACGGAGTGTTTGCTGTAATTGTCCCACTAAGCTTTCTACCTCGGAGTAACCATCAGGTTTGGGTTTGATGGCAGGAGGTCAGTTTGGAGTCTGGAGGTGCTTGATGTAACGCAGTTAATGTGCCGGTTTTTGCAGTTCCTCACCAAGTCGCTCTCTTCCCTCCGCAGCTCGATGAACGAGGTGGTGCATACCTCACCCACCATAGGCAGTAACGTGGAGGAGATCGTGGTGAACAACACGCGCTTTCTCATGTGGGATATTGGAGGGCAGGAGTCTCTCCGGTCCTCGTGGAACACCTACTATACGAACACAGAGGTGAGAGTGAAGGCCTTGCTGCAAGACACCGTGCAACCACTGCTGGCAGAGGGGGTGCAGCGTGCCAGAGATCTGCACCGGCAGAGGGGGTGCAGCGTGCCAGAGATCTGCACCGGCCACGCTTCCAGAGGGCTGTATTAACTGTGCTTTGAATGTTACCGTAGCTACTGCAGGGTACTCCTCTGTGGATTTTTTTGAAGTCTTCTCTTTAGCAGGCTGTTGTAAGACTTGCTTTTATATTTTTTATCCAAGATGCATAATACGGAGTTGCCATTAAAAACAGCTTTTTCATAAGGATTCTGTGTCTGGGGATCTGCGGCCTTAGGGCAAGTGCTCACTTTGTCTTGGTATTACAGATCCCCAGGTTTACAGGTCCCCTCCTGTGGACCGTGGCTGCTCTGTCTCTGTAGCAGGTACTCTTAAAACCTGTCTTACCCCTCAGGAGTAAGACTGAAAGCCCAAAAGTTTTCTTCCAAGACTGCAGGAGCGCCATCTTGCAAGCTCACATGCTCAATTTACTTAAGCACCCCCAGTAATTTTAAGAACTTCTTAGCGATGAAGTTGCAGCACATACACTGAACTTGAGTAAATAATGATTTAAATCAGTGTTTCCTGTGTGTTATCAAATGTGGTTTTAAAAAAGGGTTGTTTTTTTTTAATAATCAGATTTGTTCTCCTGCGCTTCCTTGTAAGATGCTATGATGCATAGCTGTGTGTCTGCTTTTGAAATATTGAGCTTATGGGTGGTTGTTTTTTTTTAAATCCCTTGCAAATATTTATTTGCGTATTAGTATTTGAAGTAGATGGAGAAAGCTGATACAGTTTACCTTTTTAAGGCTGCAAGAAATTACTTGAGAGATCAGCGTGCTGCCTCGGTTATGCTAAGCAAAGAACAAAACCGGATTTGGGATTACAGAGTAACACTTGCTTTCAGTATAAATTTTTCACTTGAAAATGGAAAACAAAAAGTCAAAAGATGTGTCAGAGCTATACAAACCACGGCATAAGTTGTAATCCATACCAGTGCTGCGGGTAATCATGCTCTGGCTGGGGGAGGTGTGTCTGGAATAGGATGATATCTGATAATGCAGCTAACTGTCTGGATAATGCCATGGGAACAGTAATCTGTCCTGCTGAAAAATGTGTGGCTGGAAAGATAGTTTGTTCTCCAACTAACAACTCTTCACTTCTTAAAGTTTGTGATAGTTGTTGTGGACAGCACAGACAGAGAGAGAATTTCTGTGACTAAAGAAGAACTGTATAAAATGTTAGCACACGAGGTGAGTAGACCCTGTTTTTTCTTTGGTTTAATATTTATTGTGGATAAGATCTGGATGTTACGTGTTAAGGGAAGCAGATGTGCATGCTCTTTGTGAAAGCTCCCCCTTACCCTGCAGACAGACCAGAATGGCAGGAGGCCTCTCCAGTGAAGCCCAAGGCAAAGAGCAGCAGTTGTGCTTCCCCAGCTGCGGGTAGTACTGTATCAGAGCTGTCTTGTTCCTGCCAGAGGCTCTGTCTTTTGTGAAGCTCCCAATAAAGCTGTAAATTCATGCTGAATTACTGTAGAGAACTCCCACAAAAGCAGCTTTTCAACTTGTGAGTGCTACATTGAAACAGAAGTTAGGACCTATAAATGACTTTTGTGAGTTTTATACTTCAATTCATGTTAATACCTGAATGAGATTGTTTTAAAAAACATTACTTCCTCCAAAACTTAATTACTATTATTGATAGCTTCATGGTTGCTTGATGTTTTCTGTTTCCACAGTGAAACAGATACAGCCTTAATAATACGTCTTACAGCAGCCAGCTATAAGACTGAAGAAATGGCCTGCCGTTGGCTGTCGGGGCCGGCATTCTCTGTGCACTTGGAATTGCAGAATGAGAGTATAATTTGCTGACTTGTCAAGACCCTCTTTAAAACTGAGCCCAGTGTCAGGTCTAAAACTGAACTGTCTGAGTCATAAGTATTGGACTGACGTATAAGACAAGGAGTTACCTATTGCATGACCTGAATGTCCCGAAGTCTTTAACCTACCCATGCGGTGCAGCGGGACCGGAGCCTGATTTTTGCTGAATCTTCAAAAAAAAAAAGCAAAAAAAAAAAAAGGGGGGGTTATATAAACTTGACTGCTGCTGCTGAGATCAAACTCTGCAAACTGAGAATGCAAGCTGTATCAGTTTGTATGAGATGACACCGAGATTCCAAATTGAAGTGTCAGAATACAAAGATGTGTGCATAATTAATGGCATTATATCCTCAAAATATTACATCTGTATTTAAACTGTAGCCACTGTTCAGTAGACTGCAGGAAGGGGGAAGACTGCCTGTGTATTTCCCTTGAGTGATCATAGTAATCTAAAGCATTTGAGAAAAAACAAGTGCTTTGCTTAGTGTCTTGAATTTCTAATTTTTGGTATTTAAATTAAAGTTGTGTTTAATAAAATAAATTCTAATAAAGTAGGTCTGGCTTTCTTGGTTGTGGTGGAATGTTAAATGTGGCGTGGAAGGACTGTTGCCATTGGGTCTGCTGCTGTCATAATTAGAATTTCAGAGATGTACTCTTCAGTCTGTTGCTGTCGCTAAACAAAATCTGCGTCTTCTGGTTCGTAATCTGTAAAGGAAGATGCAGAAGTTATTAACGGACTGAATTTGAAATGAGAAAAGTCTGGAGCTTCAAGCAGCATGAATGCCCTTGCTTTGTGTTGGGAGACTATTTCTGTGCTCCGAAAGCATCCGTGTAACTGTAAATGTGCCCATTGTTTCACAACAGGATGTTTTCAGTGTATTCTGCTAACTCTCTAGGTGCTGTGACGTTTGAAGAGAACAGTAATGGTTATAAGCTGAAATGAAAGTCAAATATTTATTTAGAATAGCTTTTCCTTGCAGTCCTTGGAAATCTTTTCTTTCTGCTAAGCAGGTCAATTGAATTTCTGTTAAGGCAAAATTGAGTTGCCCAGGTCAGTTCCAGTTATTTTCTGGACCAGTAGATTGTTTGGGAATTAATTTTACTGCTTGTAAAAATTAGTGTGTCTGATAGGTATTTAAGTGAACGAGTAGTCTTGGCTTCCTGGGAAGACCTTTTTACTTTCGGAGGGAAAGATTTTCAGTAATACATGCCTGTACTAGTTTAATTCCAAGCAGCCCAAGATAAAATAAACTTGCCCCTAGAGTTGCTCTTCTCCAAATTGTTAGTACTGATGCTTTAAAGTTTACATGGGCCTTATGAAGAAGTTTATTGTAATGTCCTTGTTCGTGTAGATGTCCATCCTTCGATTCTAAAGCAGTGTAAGTGCCGACTTTCTATGAATTCTGTGTATCTTCTAAGGAAAATATTACCGCAGCTTGCTCTATGCTGTCTGTGGCACATTAATGCTTCTTAACAGGCAGCATTTCCCTTGCAGAGGGCTGCTGTGCAGGCAGAGCATCCTTCTGGCCCTGGCGTGCCACGGTGTCAGCACACTTGGCATGGCTTTACCAGCACTTAGAAAGTTCTGGTGGGGTAACCCAACCTTGCCCTGTGCACACAGCCTACTAATTTGGTACTATAAAATCAGTCTTAACCGTTTGCTAATACCTAAGCGCGGTGTGTAGGTAAAAGCTGTGCTCAGGAGAAGGTGCTTGATTTGGATACGCAGGCAGGAGTGAGCTGTAAGGCCGGGGTTAAACGGGAGGCCTTGGCTGTTGGAGGCGTGTGGCTTTGTTGCAGCCGCACACATACAGAGGTACAGGGACCTCTGAGCCTCGCGGCATGCAGCAGAACAGCCAGTGTGGTTTTACAGCTCGTCCTAAGCAAAAATGGGACGTTCAGTTTGCTGGATCAAAGGATTTTCTGAAGTTACATGTCAGTCAGCCTGCAGCGTTTTATAGTTGAGGTTTTTTTGCTAGGGCTTAAGGTTCTTTAGTCTGGTACCACCTCTTTTGCTTCCAAGGGCTGATTTGTGATCAGCATCTTTTTTTCTTCTTTCTCCCTAGGACTTAAAAAAAGCTGGTTTGCTGATCTTTGCTAACAAGCAAGATGTTAAAGAGTGTATGACAGTAGCTGAAATATCTCAGTTTCTGAAACTGACTTCAATTAAGGATCATCAGTGGCACATTCAGGCCTGCTGTGCTCTAACTGGAGAGGGGTAAGAGTTGTTCTTGTCTGTCAGAGGGGAATCTTGAATTATTTTGGTATTTTTATTGTAGGGTTTGGTTTTAATACATACTCCTCCCCTGTCTAGTAGTTGTAAAGATTTTTGGGCTCGGAACGTACCAGCTTGTGATCGGTGTGATCTGAAAACCAGCTTTCACATCAAATCCACAGTCTCCCCTCACAGTGATAAAACTTAATATGTTTTGGGCCTAATGAGGGCAGGGATGGAAATGACCTAAAATCTGTTCTGGTTTATTAAGAATAATCATAAGTAGAGATAACTTCCGTGCATTTCTTGAAGTGCTGGGATCTGAAGTCTCTCACCCGTAGATTGCTTAAGATGGTCTAGGAAATGCTGTGGTCAGAGTGGATTGTTTCTGGAAGTTACTCCTTCAGTCAGAATCACGGAGTTCTTGGGAAGAATTTAAATTGGTGCCATGGCATTATCTTTGAAGCTGTCCTGAGAAGTGGCTGTATTCCTTAAAAAATTATCTCTTTTGTTTGCAGACTGTGCCAAGGACTCGAATGGATGATGTCAAGACTTAAGATCAGATGATTTTTAATGACCTCTTTGCACAGACATTGCTTAAAAAGAGTTGCACCCATGATTACCTTCACAGTGGCAGAATTAATGGGTTAGATGTATTTATACTGAACTGATCTCAACTTTATTTTCTACATAGATGCACACACACATACGTGTATATAAATTAAGGCCATTCAGCAAGATGAAAGATGCAGTTGGTGGCTCCAGCTTGGTTTTCGGTTTGCTTTCCTCTGAAGATGCTGTATTTAAAAGCTGTGATCAACCTTCGTTTCAAGATACAGCCACTCAGAACAGTCCAATGTTGAGCATGTTGAAGATGAAGTGAGAGGAAGGAGCTTTTAATTTTGGGTTCTATTATTCCATTGTAGTCCTCTCTAGTCGAAGATGTTGGCTTCGTTATTCCAGTAAATTAGCAAGCAAATCAACGGCATAGATACCAACTTTCCAGTATTTTTAAGGTTACCGATGTTACAAATGCAAAAATATTTTCCTGTATGTGTACTGTACATATTTGTGTATATTTATACCTCAATTTTAGGTTAATTGCAATCTGTTCAGACCAGTGTGTAAAGCTGAATCAGTATGTTGACAGTAGTACTAATATTTGACGTAGCCAACACATCACAACTTCTTTTCCTTTGTTATCTGTATGGCTGTAACATCCATCAGGCAGTTGGCTCACCAGAACTTTATAAAACAAACTTCTCTCTTAAGACCACTGCTTGTTTTTTCACGTGATTTTTCAATTAGGGAGGATGCCATAACGGACTGGGGCATGGGGATCGAGCTTTGAGTTACAGTGTCGGCAAACAGTAAAAGCTTGCCAAAGAGTTTAAAATGAAACAGATTTTCTTCTTTTTGTTGTTGTAGTCATCATTTGATTAGGTGATTCCAAAAAGTGCATGTCATGCTGTCCTGTGGTACTGCTTCTCTTTTTTTTTTCTGTACTGTTCACTCTACGATTTGAGTCCAGTAGAAGTACCTTTAGCTGTCATAAAGGGAAAAATGTCATCTTTTTTTTTCTTAACCAAAGAAGAGGCACAAAAGTGTGTTTAAAAGTCCCACTGGAATCTTACAAAACACATCATACTCTGTATTAAGTGTTTTCCAGAGGAAGGCACGCTTCTTTTTGATAGCTTAAAAATGTATATATCTCTCTATATATGCAATGGGTGGAACTGGGATGGGGAGCAGAACAGATTACACTACTTGCAAAGCTCTAAGTGACCCCTCGATCGTGTTCCCACAGAAGTTTCAGGGCAGTATTTCTTGACAATAGAACTCCCTTGCATGGCCCCCAGGTGAGCTAGAACGAGGTGTCAGAACACTATGTGATTATCTTTTCTTACTGTAGGACCTAACAGGTGGGTGTCCCACCTCGCACAGAAGCTGTTCCCAGTTACCATTTTAAAGGATACAGGTTTTTCAACGGGACGAGAGTGAGAGTTGTATGGTTTGAAACGTCAGTATTGTGAAAGCGTACGTAGCCTCGATCGTAGGCTCTTATGTTGGAGATGTGTGTTTGGGGAGTAGAGCAAAATGAAACAAAACTTTGTTTAAAATGTCCTTTCCTTTCTTACCTCATACATCTGATAAGGATGGAAAAGACATTTTAAAGGAAAAGCCTAGTTTGAACTTTTTAAGGTGCTTATCTTTGGTTATGGGTTAATCCATTCAGCCCGCCTGCCTTCCCATTTGCCTGCTTTGCTAGGGATCATGTTGTGAATTTGTGGAGAAAAGAAGTGCGGCAGTTTCAAAACCCTGTATTTAACAAAGGCAGGTAAAGAATTTAACTTTTTAATACATTTTTTGGTATCTCTTTATGATGCTCACTGGATAGGGAATCTGCTGTCTTTGTTAAACATTTTAATGTGTACATGCATACCTTTATAGTGCATGCACATAGATACTGGTATTTAACTGGTGTATTGCAAAATGTATAAATGTTTGAAGAAATAACAATTTAATGCAAAGACTTTCTCAGTTTATCTGATAGTATCTTCAAGAAATGAGCTCTGTGCACACTTGCATATGAAATGGAATTGTACGTTTTCTAGTCTTAAAAAAGAAAAAGCAGACTTGCTTATAAACCTCAGTGTCTGGTTTTTGAGTCTTATGTCTTCCCTTTCATCCTTTGAAAATATTTTGCTTTAGTATTGTTAAATACTGCGTGGTTTTGCCTGAACCTGCACAGGCTGCGTGTGTTGGGTTTTTGTTTGTTTTTAAAAACATGAGTTTTTCCTGCTAATGAAAAAAAGAAAATATCATGGAGCAGTATTCTGGTATCTGCTACTTGCTGAAATTTGCTGCTTACTCCCTCGCTTCAATTAGTAGGACTTAGTATGGCCGTATCATGAAAGTGTGGTGGTTTTCTCCAGGTACAGCTTGTGTTGCAACCAGACATCTAATGTTTACGCATAAGTAAACTTAGGCTTACTCCTTCTCCCTCTCGGTACCCTGGCCACTTCCACTTTCTGTGGCATCTGAGATACCGGGCAACCAGGTCACTGCATCTTCATTTCAGGAGTGGCAACAGACCCTAGCAGGGAGCTGGGAATAGCTGCACATGTGAAGACTGCCTGTTAAAACAATGTCTTTTGTGCCCTAAAGTGTTGATAATTCAAAAGTCAAATTGTTGTCTGTGTGTTGGATGGTGAACGATCCAGCCTTAACCTGGCTGCAGAAAAAGGTGCGTGTCACATCATGTGTAATGATGAGTTTTTCTGTCTCTTCTTGTGATCCGACGGTACGTTAGAGGGCCGATGTGCTCTTCAGTAGCTAGAATTCTGTGGTGGCCGGTGCTTCCCGATGCGCCGTGTGCCTGCAGCTTTCTTGGCCGGGGCTTAGGAATCAAGGGAGGACGCACCTTCATTTTAAATGCTGGATTTGCAGTCTCCATAACAATGATGGATCTTGCCTGTAGTAGCCGGGCACCTTTTTGTCACCCCATTGTAAACAGAGGTGACTGTTTCGAGTTCTCACCTTGTGGGGTTGGTGCGATCATGCTTTTAAGCCCAGCAGTGCATAGCGAAAGCGGAATAATGTCATCCAGGTGCTGCAGCGAGAGGTTTTGTAGGAAAGTTTGTTTGCCTGAAGGGTCTTTGTGAGAACAAGTGTGTCTGCTGTGATACTGCTGAGATGAACGTGAGAAGTATGTACCCTCACGGTAGCGTTGTGGCTGTGACGGTCCTTCCCTGCACACCTTGCCTTTTGTGTAAAGTTGGAAATGTTTTTAAATTTAGTCACCTGGTAGAGCTGGAGAAGGGCAGGCAAACTTTTGAACACACAAACCCTTTTTGTATGTGCTGCTTGTTTACGGCTTTTTCCTTTTCCCTCTAGGCCAATTCACATTTTTCTCACAGCTTTGTCCATAGAAAAGCAAGTGAACTTTGCATCAATGCTGCTTTCAACTTCATTTGGTTATTCTTTGGAATTGATTGTCTTAACACGAGTCACGCCCTGGATTTGTATTGCTTTTGTGTTTTTGCCCTCTGTGTGTTGTGTTGCCTTGCCTTTGTTCTTCATGAAATTAATGCTTAGGATGTTATACAGAACCGGGGGGGGGGGGGGGGCTTTAAAAAATGGTTATTTAAGTTCATGCTGCAGAATGCCATTTTACTGGCAAAAACATAGCAGTAAGTCATATTTCAATAATATTGAAAATGTTTCTTTTGCTTTAGCAGACAATAAACCTGGTAAGTCATCTCTATAATATGCTGCCTCTGTGATTTGAAAATTATGCAGGTTTTTAATTGCGAGGAAAGGTGGAATATAGAACTTGGAAAATGTGAACAGGGATCTACTTAGCTTCATTTTTTTATTTATTTTTTTTATTGCCAGGGAGGCTTAACAGCTGTTTTCCTATGCATTTTATAGTGTGTTCCTAGGTATAGGTGTTCATGCGTGAATGCTAAACGTATCCGATGGGCACCTTCTACAGTCTATGCAGCTCAAGTGCCTGTAACTTAATTCAGTGATCAATTTTTTTCCTCCTCTGTGACAATTTCCATTTTCCTTAAAATAGATCTATTTCTATAAAAGCATTTAAATGTGTGTAAATGAGTGTTTTTTTTCTTCTCCCTACACATCAGTTTTAACATGATTTATAATGAATTTGTTACAGTTTCTTTCTGTCCTCTACATTTCAAGCACTTTTTCCATCAGACATCCCATAGCTAGCTTGCTTTGTGAAGGGAGATACTAAATTTGTCCTTGCATCAGATTGGTTAGCTGAAATTCTTTTCAAGGAACGCTGTTTAAATAACTTAATCCAAGAATACTTGGCCTTGTAAGCATCCTCATGTAAGTAGTTCCTTTTTAGTTGGCTAATAAAACATTAACTTTGCGGCTGTCAGACTAATTATGTCTGGAAAAATAGTTTTCAGCTAATTCAAATGAATGTAGTACTAAGCCTTTAAATGGCGCATCACTGAGCATTACAGGACGAGTTTGATGTCATGAAAAATGGCACTAAGAAAGAAAAATGTCTTCGCATATAGTTGTGATATGTATTATAAATACAAATGTGACTTGAATATAATTGTTGCAGTGAATATATTAAATGTACAAACCCAAGAAATTATAAGTGGTTGCCACTGTAACTTTTTTTACATTGTGATTTAGAATCATAAGCAGAAATTATATTCTTGCCTTACTAGGATTTTACCGGTGAATTTTTATATTGTACAGAGACTTTTTTTTGAAAGTGTTCTTCACATCAGATGGTAGCCTTTATTCATAACAGGATTGAATTCATGTACCACCCTTAGCCTTTTAGGCCAGATTTCTTGTGAGCAAGGACATAAGTTGCTGGGCTTTTTTTAAGCTTTTCCTATCTGTAAATTTAGAAAACTTAGCTGATACTGGATCAAGTTAGAGAATGCTGCTTTACCTAGAAGGCTGTAAATCATTCTTTGTAAATCATCAGCTTGGTGTTACTCTTGTCTGAATGCTTACAGCATCAAACTCTGGGGAGGGTAGAAGATGTGGCCGAGAAAGATGTATTGTCTGCAAAGAGATTCAAAGATTTAAAAAAAAAACAAACAAAAAACCCAACAAAACCAAAACCCCCTCCGACTGGAAAGGCTGAGCACTTTTTTTGGCTAATAAATTGAAGAATTGGTAGCATATGACAAAGGAATGGTAACCATCCCGTTTAACCTGTGTCTGTATTATGTTTTCATGAATGTTTTCAGCATGTCCTCAGCTTTCTTATGTTCTTTTCCAAAACCTCTAAACCTCCAATCCTGTAGCTGCAGTCCTGTACTTGGCCCGTACGTGCTGCTCTAAATCTGAGTCTGCCCTCCTGGCTCTCCCAGGAGGCTGAGCGGGTGTCAGAGGGAGCCGAGCTCTTTGCCCTCCAACTGGACCAAGTAATGGATTACAATACTGTCCTGCGACACTAAACCTATAATTCGTGAAGTATAAAGTAAACTTACCAGATTAGTGTACTAACGATGTAGTTACAGTAAAGTATATTATCTGTTTTTTACAAATGCAGAGTAACACCCGTATGTATACGCATTAATCATATGAGCAGGGTCATATTTCTTTTGATCACTTGTATTTTGTACTTCTCTTTCGAAAAAGTTTGTCTTCTTTCTGAAAGAAATGCATAAAGTAATGTGGCTAACAGCGATAACTGCAATAAAATGTCATTCCAGAATATACAAAGTTATTGCTTCACATTAATCCCAAGACTTGTGAGGGCTGGTATTTCTTGGCTTGAGCCCTTCTGTGTCTGAAACTTAATGCATGTTTATTAAAGTAATTTAGCTAAAACTTTTTATAAAGCTATTTATTATAATAAAGTTCAATTATGATTCTGTTATGATTATTATGATCATCATATGAATCAATTATGATTCAGGAAAAGTGACTTTTCCTGAAATTTTATCAGAACATGCCTTTAATGGTTTCCCCCTTGCCTCTCTCTGTCCATCCTGGCTTTTAAAGTCTGATTTTCACTGAAGGGAACTCATTCAGTTCTTTTAATTCTTGTTGAAGAAGTGAAAGAATCACAAATTTGGTCTAGAATTGTTGTTGGGAGGGAGGAGCTGTGTAGAAGTGTATAGACACATTTACAGGTCATGTCAGAATTGCTAATTCTTGAAAACCTACCAGTATTTATTATTTGAAAATGAAAGCACTTGTCAGCATTGTACTGTTTGCATTTAAACATTCTGCATGTCTGTGTTGCAGTAAAACTTCTCAAGCAAAAGTGTGATTTCTGACATAGCCTGTGGGGTTCTCCAGGCGTTCCTGGGGTGAAATGCGCTGTTCAGCCGAACCTCTGATTTAATTTTAATGGCTTTGTATTGGGAGATATTTTGGCATTTGGGACAAGTTTGGTAATAAGTATGTGTGTGTTAGTTTCAAATCAAATGGAAGTTACAATTAATGGTGAAATGCTTTTTTCTTCTAGAAAATGCGGGATTCCAGCAGTGTACTGCTCCTGTGCATTCATGTACTGCACGCTGGTACTTGCAGCTGTGTGAGTGGGGGGGGTTACAGGCAACTGCTTAGAAAGCAAGAGAGGTGAAACCAAAGCTGGGTTAAAAAAAAAGAAAATATCATTGTACAGTACTAAAGGTATGTTGCCAGTCAGCTCTGCGACCGGAACAGTCTCGTTCCATATGTGTTAAGTTTGGACTTTGGCTTTATTTCTAACTGTGCAATATTTGTATCCGTGTGGTAATCTTGGAGAGTAACCTTTCCGTGAAGTAACGCATGGGCAGGTGATGTTTTTAATGGAGTTTTGAGGAATAAGTCAGTGTCAGCCCCTTCGTTCCGATGGCGGAAGAGATGGCAAAATGCTTTTTCTGCACTCTTTATCCTTCTGCATCCGATTTTAGCTGTGTCTAGCTGAAGTCTTTTTCCTGTGTGACACAATTCTCGCATTTGGCGGGGCTTTGTCCCCAGCTCCTGCCTGGCGCTGGCCGCTGTGTCCGTGTTGCATGCTGCGTTACTCCTCCTCCGCGCTTTTTGCTGGAGGGTGAAGGAACGGTGAGTTACCTCCAAAGCCATGCCCGCTCTTGGGCTGTGCCCTGCATGTTTCTTTTCCTCTTAACTTTGTTATTCCTTAACTTTACTACAACTTTTCTGAAAATTGCTCGTTTTTCTTTTGAATCCAATTAAATATCAGGTGATTTTTTTATTAAAAAAAAAAAAAAAAAGGCATCATTATCACATACTTATTTTTGCCGGTTTAGTACAGGGTTCCTCAGGCAGCGTGCCTGTTGCCTGCCTCGTGTTCCCCTTGCTGCTGTCTAACCTTAGTTTGTAGATCACCACATTGGTCCATTAAAAATACATAAATAAGTATTTCTGAAGGTTTTTATTCCAGTATGTTTTTATCATTAAATACCTTTATGCTTTTTAATTGTGCACAAAAAAACATTTGCCTCTGCCAAACTCTGACTGTTTTACTTCTGCATCCAACAACTGAAAATCTTGAGTAGAGCAAACCTGCCAAAGGGAGCCTTGGCTTAGTCATTTACACCCAGTGTGTGAAACTGTAAATAGACTTTAACAGAAAATGCCATTGCTTTTTGGCTTTTTTTCTTGGATGTATGAAATTTAGGGGCTGCTGTGTTCTCTTTATTTTTTAATAATTTTTTTAATTAAAACATAGTACTTTTTTGATCTTATTACCACTTTTAAAATCACAGGTCGTGTCACTACTCTGTTGTTGTACAGTATATGTTGATTTATCTCTGTGGTTCTTCAATATGAGGTTGAATTAGATGCAAAACTAAAGAACAGTCAACATCTTGAGTTAATTCTTGTTACTAACTTTTTTGTTCTGTCTTGCTTTCTGCCCTGATTCTTCAGAATTGGAAGGCTTTTTTTTGCTTTTTTTTTTCCTTCTCCAGATAGAGGTGTATATGTGTATATATATGTAGGCAAACTTTGGGGGTCATAGGAAGAGATGCAGATCGTGGAATAGTAGCAGTGACAATTGTCTAAATTTTTTGTACATAAATAAAGATTTAGTATAAATGCTGGTACTGTTGAAGACTCACTTCTGAGGTCCTTGTACTGTTGAATCCTAACGGACACTCTGTTATTACCTGTATGTACAGCTTTGAAACATGAATTAATGGATGCATATGAGAGCTGTGTAAACAACTAATAAACCTGACTGTTTGTATTAAGTGGGCCAGATAATCAATTTTTTCCTTTTAGACTCACCATACCATTTTCAAAGTGAGCTTGAGAATTTGTTTTTCAAGGTCATAGGTATATTATAATAATTTTGAATTTGCTTAGCGTAATACGTTTTTTGCCAGTGTGGCTGCAACTGTTCGCGGTAGTACCTGAGTGTTGTTTTTAAGCTCATGGGTAATGATGACATGGGTATATGTTTGGTCTCACCCTGCTGCGGCAGTGGCTGGTCAGCCGGGGAGATGCTGACCTCCAGAGCATTGGGCTCGCACCACATGAAGTTGTGCAAGTCCATGAGTGTTCCCTTACTGTTGTGATGTGGATTTTCATGTGCTTTAGAAAATATGTAGTTGTATACAGTGTACTGAACAACCGCTAATCCATTTGCTTTGTTGGTTGAGAAGTGTTTATTTGGGGGGGAAAGGCTTTAAATATATTTGACGAGGTGTTTCAGTACAGGTTGCCATTGGTAGCACATTTCTATATGCAGTATGCTTCTATTGGTATGTGTCAAATCTCTTCTGCTCCGAAATGCCAAAGGTGGCTGTGCTGTTTAACGCTGCGGAGAACAGGCTAGCTGATGAAGGCAAGTCTTGAACTTTACTTGATATGTGAATCTTTGTAAGGATTTCCAGATTTCTGGATTTTTCATCCAGACTCATAAACAAGTCTCTACAAACAAAGTGAGGAGAACTATTGTTCCTTAAGAGGTGTTAATGTAATAAGGGAACGCTGCTTTCCAAAGTGCATTTTTAAACTAAATTTCCTCTCTCCGCAGAGCGGCTCTTGCACATGTCAACCGGGTGCATAACAGAAATCAAAACTGCTCTGACTTAACAAAGTAATAAATTGTCACTGATCCTTGTATCGTGATGGTACTTGTTCATGACTAGCAGTGTGCAATATGCCACAAAGGAGCCCACAGCACAGTTCCTCTGTGCACCGATCGGTTGTGGAGGGTCTTTCTGCTGTGCAGGGAAAGGTTTCATGTTAGTAACTGTTTGTGGGCTGTGAGGTGATAAGACCACTAAGACCCTCTTTTACAGGACCTGATACCCATGCACCTTCCTCTTTTGCTCCACTGATGGCCTCTGGACCTTGGCATAGAATATGAACCTGTGCTTAACTACGCAAGAGACAAAGTGGTTAAAACAACTGATTTTACACAAAATGCATTAGCCACTAGCTCTGAAGCTTTTCACCTGCAGACAGAAGCGCACAGGTTTTGAGTAATTTTTGAAGTTACCTCTTTCATATTCTTTTTTAATATAGGTAAGGTGTGGAGATAAAGTGGCATTCAAGTGGTCTGATATGGACGGTTTTGATACAAGATCTGTTTCGGGCTTCTTGTGGTTCTGGCAGTGGCAACCCCAGTCCAGCTGCAGATGGTGAATCCCAGTGTCACTTGCCCTGTGGATACCTTGTACGAAGAATCCTTTAGCGATCTGTGCGCTGATAACACTGCAGTAGCCAAACCCTATCTATATCAGCGGTGGACTATTCCTTAAAGGTAAACACATGCAGAGAGGAACAAGCCCCTCTTCGCCATCCTATGGACAAGAGCAGCCTGAATCCAGGCAGAACTGTTCTTCCTCTGTGTATTTAGACCATTCATTCTTACCTTTCCTGGTGCATTTAAGGAGAATCCTGCAATAATGCAAAAAATGTGCATATTGGTAAGTTAATAACTCTTAACTGAGGTAAGGTGGGAAAATCCCATTCTTACATAGGATTTTTGCTGCCAGCCAGCAGCAACACCCACTATGTCACGCTGAGCCCAGCGAAGGAGTGAGAGGTCCAGGACAGCAGGCAGCTGGGGCAGGGAGAGGGGGAAGGCATTTGGACGGTATCTGGGCTTCAGCTAATTTGAGATTTAAAATTAAACCTTATTTCTGATTTTCTGAAAGCAAGAGGTGCCTCTGGATTTTGACCAACAGGTTTATCTTCCCCCTTCCTCCTTGCGGCCCTCGGGGAGAGACAGCTCAGCTTTGCAGGCTGAATAATTTTTTTCAAAAGCTGTCTGTGCCTGCAAGTGTAATACAGAATACATGATGTGGTAGAGATTTATAGAGGCAAAGTGAATAAAACTATTGTTTTTCTGGTTTTCAGTGGTGGGCACAGATTTACTGAGGGGACTATGGTTCCCTTCCCACATCGGCAGCAGATGGTAAGGCCTATATATTCCCGTTCACACAGCACATTTGGACCCATCTGCACCCCACAAACAAACGATGGCATGACTGGAGCAGCTCCAGAAAGATTATAATTATCTTTACTTTTCTGCCAGTCAAACCTCGATCCAAAATCGGAACCATTACCCATTTCTGAGCGCAGATTGTGGCTCGGGAGCCAGTGTTTGCATCCTGCCCATTGCTCCCCTTTTGAAGCTGCTGCGAAGGATTTCTTGCTCCAGCTCCACGTTGGGCTGCTCCCTTCCAGAGAAGCCAGGTGGGGGCAGGATCCTCCTTTTTATTAGCAAATACTTCAAACAAAAAGCTTTCTTTTTTTTTTTTTTTTTTTTTTTAACGGGTGTTAAAAAAAAAAAACATATATCTTGCTATACCTGGGGTGATCAAACTTTTTTAAGCCTGCACTTCCAGCAAAAGAAATCCCCTTCCCCTCTTCCTCCCATGCAGCACCACAAATGCTTGCATGGGGCTTGGGGACCTAATTGTCATAAACTCTTGTAACCTTTGGAGTAACTTACAGCGAAACCAGTGTGGTACAGATGGCTCAAACAGCTTTTTTTTTGGCACTGGCAAGGGGTAGATAGAGGTGGTGAGGAGCAGACAGAGGGTAGGGTGGACATGGGACTGAAGGAGCTGGAGTTGTTGGGAGGGTCAGTGTTCCTTTGTGGTGCTAGTGCTGGTTTAGTGCCCAATGCTAAAGCCAACTGCTTTCATA
The DNA here is from genome assembly GCF_023634085.1 of Falco cherrug. NCBI lineage: Eukaryota > Metazoa > Chordata > Aves > Falconiformes > Falconidae > Falco > Falco cherrug. The sequence goes on along the minus strand of NC_073704.1, from coordinate 41,731,436 downwards.
TATGGCATAATTTTGACTAATTTAGGTGATGCTTGTGCCTGGATAGTGGCTTGCTGCTTAACTGAGGCGCAGGCTGAGTGGCCCCACTCTCGCATAGCATTGCACTCAGTCAGCATCTGGAGCTGTTTAGCCTGGAGGACAGGAGGCTGGGGGGGACCTGATCACTCCCTGGAAGGAGGCTGTAGCAAGGTGGGGTCGGGCTCTTCTCCCGAGTAATAAGTGACAGGACAAGAGGAAACGGCCTCAAATTGTGCAAGGGCAGGTTTAGATTGGACATTAGGAAAAATTTCTTCACTGAAAGGTTTGTCCAGCACTGGCACAGGCTGCCCAGGGAGGTGGTGGAGTCCCCATCCCTGGACATGTTTAAAAGACGTGTAGCTGTGGCGCTGAGGGACATGGTTTAGTGGTGGGCTTGGCAGTCCTGAGTTAGCAGTTGGGCTTGACGGTCTTAAAGGTCTTTTCCAACCCAAATGATTCTGTGGTTCTATACTGTTTTGGGCAAACAAGAAAAAACTTCCTATGTGGAGCTAGGAATGTGTTACCCTGATGTTTTAATGTCTAATCTCAATATAACAGTTGTTAGTCCAGTTACAGTGACGAGACCAGACAAGCTTGGAGGCTGAGCCTCTGCACGGTCGGGTGGCTAGAAAGCCCGCAGCCTCTTTTGTTGTGGCAATATCCTATTTATTAGTCTACAACAGGTAGTATTAACAGCTGCAACCAGCAGTGGCAAATCAGGGATCCAGCTGAGGCTGTCATTGAGGTAAAGAGTTACTGGGCAGAGGGCAAGGTCTTAAGTCACTGGCATGATACAGATTGTCATAGACTTCCACAGAAACAAGATCTGAATACTTGCGTTGATTCACCCACTGGTAGCGAGGAACCCAAAGTACAGAGCCGCAGAGGGTATTAGGAGGGAAAGGAAATCCTATGTAGGTGTGAAATTTCAAGACCTCGTTTTTATTTTTAAAATCTGAGGCAGCTGAGCAAAATACCTCCATCTGCTTCAGGTCTCTCTTTTTCAGGGTTCATAGGCATAAAAAAAAATTAATGTGAATTTGGTGGAGTTAAGGAAAAAGTGGTAGAATTAAGGAAAAAGTCTTGGGACAAGCCCTGTTGTTTAGGTGAGGCTTGCAGTTGATTTGGGGCCAGGGGTGAGGGATGGAGGACTCCCAAGAAGCCATGGAAATGGGATGGTGTCACTCATGGCCGCTGCATTTCCCACTGTGTATGGAGCTGTGTTGCAGCAGGGAGCTGACTCAAAGACCTGGGGAGCCGCACTGTGTGCCCTGCCTGGGGGGTCCCTATGGCAAGAAGAGACCTCTTCCCCAGTGAGCTGCTAGGTTGTCACTCCATGTCCCCATGTGCAAGCCTGTCTGAACAGATCCCCTGTTATGCAGAATGAGGGGAGGGGAATAGGACTGGATTACAGGAGATGCGGTTTTGAGTAATACAATCTGTGTGGGTAGGATGTGTCACATAAACTGCCTTATTTCCCAAACTGTGGCATGTATAAACTTACCTTCCTTTGTGCTGAACTGTTACTAAGCCTCGCCTGGGCAAATGCTGTTGGTTTCCTTGGTAACTGGGTCCCTCAGAGGAAAAAGCAGAAAGTGTCTGGGATGACAGTGGTGTGTGGCAAGTGGCACAACAAAGTGTACCAAGTCTGGTCCTGCTGCTGGTAAGTCTGGAGCAGCTGGTCCCCAAGGCCGTGGCCAGGTGATGCTGGGCAGAAGACTTGCTCGTGCTGGACTCAGGGGGGCTGTGCCTGTCCATGTCCCTAGGAAAGCCCCAGTCTCCCTGGTTTAGGCTGGGGCTGGCGTTCAAGGGGGTGATGTAGCTGCAGCTGATGGGCATCTGTGTCTTAAGTGGTTTGGTCAGTTCTCATTGTGCAAACACACACCTGTAAAATATCATTAAGCTGTCATTTAGTTCTTGTGACCAAACCAGGGGCAGAGTCTGAGAATTGTCTCAGAAACAGATCCAAATGCAGCGTTTGGACTGAATCCACCATAAAGCCTTGGTGTTCACTTCTGTATTTAAAGCAAATTCAGAGCCATCTCAGAGCCCCCCCCTCCTCCCTGCCACCTATGCTTCCTGACGAACCACCCCTTGCACCAGGCACGAGGCTTCTCCCAGCAGCAGCTTGTGTGTCGCTGTGCCTCAGCACATGCTCCTGGGCACTGCCCTCGAGTGGGAGCCAGTGGGGCTTCCTCTTGTCCCAGCCCCGTGGATCAGGACTAGGTCTGATGTGGATTTAATGCATTTTTTAATGGCTGTGTCCCTGTGTCATTAAGCATAAGGGTGGCCTTTATCATAAGGGTTAATACCTCAATATCTTTGCAGTAAGTTTCTTGTAGTGCTGCATTGTTCAGAGGATTTAGGTTTTAGAAAACTCTTAATGCAAAGTCTGTTGCAAAAAAAAAAAAAAAAAAAAAAAGGCAAAAACCCTGATGGAGCTGTGTCGCTGTGGGTTTTATTGCGAGGTGCTGCTGCGTGTGAAGTGCATGCACAAGCTGACAGCTCTGAAACTGGAGTCAAAGGCCACGTTCTCCATTAAATGTGAGATGAGCTTGTGAGGCAAAAGCTGTAACGCTGTGTCACGGATAATGTGGTGGCCACCTGTGTGCCATGGGTGCTCTGCCCTAGCATCACTGGGAGAGCCCACTGCTGCTGCCTCAGCCCCACCTTCTGCAGGACACTAGCCTCAGAAATCTCTGTAGGCAACACAGCATGGAAACAAACAAAGAGCAGTGGATTAGGAGTCTTAAAATCCTACTTTAAAAAAAACAATAAATTTAAATTTGTCTCAACATGCCTATCCACCTGAATTAGAAAATTGTAACTAAATTTAAGCCATGCAACAAAGCCATAAAACTAGGTTTTTGCTGCAGTCATTGGTTACAGGCTGGATCTTATTTTTTGGGTCAAATTGATAGATAAGCTGAATCCTTAGTCCAGTATATTAAAAGGAAAGGTGATGTATAAGCTCAGTACATCAAACGTACCGTGGAAGGAATAACAGATTGCAAGGCCCTGAGCAGAGGGAAGAAGTTGCAGCTGTACTTGAAGAGCAACAACTGGAAGTATCAATTATTAAACATGGGAAAATGTTTTTTAGCTTACCAATGGCTCTGAAGAACACCACAGCCCCCCTTTCACAAGCAGTGGGGGTGGCTCTGCAGTCCTGTGGTGGTGAGTGAAGAGGCTCCTGGCAACTCCACACTTTGTTCATCCCCTCAGTCAGGCAGTAGGCAAGGTCCTTGTTTCATGCTCGCTGTGCATCTTCTATATGCACACAACATGATTTATTACCTTCTGTAACAAGGAAGTGCTGTAACAGCTTGGGAAAGCGGGTGACTGCTTCTCCTGAGCAAGTACTTTATTTGCTGTGCCATTTGTTATGCCTGAAGGTGTTCCCAAGGAATGAAACCCATTGCTGGTACTGTGGAGTTGCGCCTGTTCCCGCAGCTTTTCCTACTGCTGGGCAACAGCAATGCTTTTTCTTCTTCTGAATTTGAAAATGACATTTCAGCTGCTCAGGCTACTGCCACAAGATGCGGCCCATGCCCTTTGCTGAGGGAGGGACATACAGGTTTCTCAGTAGTGCTCATCCTGGGACACCCCCCTGTGCCCCAGCCCAGCTCCAGCTCTCTGCCCCTGCACTGTCCCGGGCAGGACATCATGTTTGCCTGCGTTCAACTTGCTGAGGTTCCTGCCAGCACCTCGTTGTGGGAACAGCTCTGTCCTGCAGTGCAGCAGCTGCTCCCCCCGGCAGATACTGCCCATGAATTTGGGCTATGTGGTACTCAACTTCATCTGCACCTAAAAGAAGAGTTGCTTTGAACCTCTGCCTGTAGTTTGGATTTGAGCCTGTAGTTTCACAGAAACAGAGTGTTTCTGTATCTGGAAAACCTTTCAAGCCACCGCTACTGGTCTTCCCTCAGAAAATGATGCTTTTGAAGCCACTGTCTTAAGGAAGAAGCTGTAGCAGCCAATATTTTGATCATCTGGAGTAGATTGTAACGTGTATTGAATTTTAAATTTACCTACCTTGAAATTCAACAAAACCAGCTTTTTAGTCTTTCAGGTATTCATGTATAAAACCAGTTTATTCTGATTTTACATGAATGAAAGTAAAAGCACAATAACTTCCCTAAACTCCTACCTTAATCTATTTAAACTTAAGCTTTGAGTTGCATGGGCTTGCTTTTCAATTCAGCTGCGTTCTCAGCTTTTTGTCTTTCTGTTAAGCATTCAGGGTGGAAATCCTGCTCATGCTGGAGTTTTTGCAACTGATTTTAAAAGCTCCTGGGTTTTGCTCTAGAGCTGAAGCCTAATGGTTTTCAGCGGGCTCTGTATTACAAAAACAGAGTTATCCCTGTCTTGTCTCTCCTGTGCCAGTCGTGTTTTTCTAGACTATCGTCTTTCCTCTAAACCATCAATTGAATGTGCTGCTAAAAACTTGGTCACCTCCTAGCCCAAATAAATTCTGATAATGTCATGGAACAATTTAGTGATCTGTTTCAGAGACCAGTAACCCCTTGCTCAAGTCCGTTTTTTTATATATTAGGATGAGCTTTTATCAATGACAGCCACACAGCAGTAACACGGGGATTTTGCTGGCCTCCTGCTGTGTCTGTGATGCTTCCTGCACACCTGGCTGCTCCTCACCTGTGCCCCTGCCCTCTGTTATCACCTGGGAACCTCTCCTGTCTTGGTCAGCTCACTGCAGCATCCGTCACCTGAATCATTTCAGCGGTCAGCTCTAGCACGTGAACCCAGAGGCAGGAGTGATGGCACATGGAGAGAACAGGTAATTGCCTTTGGTGTCTGAATAAGGAGCCCAGAAGAGAAACACCTTAAACCATTGTCACCACTGCAAGGTAAATATTATAGTGCTAAAATAAGTTGCCAATGTGAGAGTTAGACATTTGGGGCCCAGGTTCCTAACAACACATAGTTGCTTAACTCCAATGAATTGCACTGGCAATGAGATAAACAACATTTAAAACCCGAGATAAGAATGGAGGCCTTACTGGGAGATGAATGTCATTGTTGATAGCCTGATGGAGATCCTGAAGGTGCTGCACCTGTGAAAGTCTATTGTTAGTTTTGCTTTATCTTGTTTCTGCTTTTGAAAAAACATCTTTCTTCTGTGAATTTGAGATCAACACATTTTCTGGTATTTTTAAATGGTGAAGGAGATAGGTTGTTTTTAAAGACATTTTTGCTGGCTTTCAACAGGCATTGTCATTGTAGGAATGGCTCCATTCAAACCTGAAAATGGTTTCTCTGCTTTTCAGTGGCAAAGCCAAAAAAATTCACCAAACTAAAGAAACAAAAATATTTGTTCGATGTTTGTTGCTCAGAAATCTGTGGATTAAAAACACTTCTGCAAGAGTTAGGTTGCATTTGAATCTTCACTGTATATTTCAGCAAGATATTCTCGACAGTGTATTTCCAACACTCTCGACCTGCTGTGGGCCAGATGCAGCCCAAGACTGGCTGCAGAGGAGGAGGGCTGCAGAGCTGCCTGCGCTCTGCTGATTGAATGGGAGTTACTGTCTCAGCGCTGTCTGATTTCCAGTGACCTGGTATTTAGATTTTTATTAATGTCCTTTGCTGGTGAAGCACTGGGACATGTCCTGTCCTGATGAAAGAGCTGACCATAAGCCAACTAAAACCAAAGATGATGTACTGTAATGAAAGATAAGATGAGAGGAGATGGCCTGAAGTTGTGTTGGGGAGGTTTAGATCGGTTATTGGGTTGAATGGAGCTTGGAGCAACCTAGGCTAGTGGGAGGTGTCCCATGGAAGGGGGGTGGAACAAGAAGGGTTAAGGTCCCTTCCAACTCAAACCATTCTGTGATTAGGAAAAATTTTTTCACTAAAAGGGTTGTCCAGCACTGGCACAGGCTGCCCAGGGAGGTGGTGGAGTCCCCATCCCTGGGAGGATTTAAAAGACATGTAGATGTGGCGCTGAGGACACAGTTTAGTGGTTGGCTTGGCGGTGCTGAGTTAACGGTTAGGCTTGATCTTAAAGGTCTTTTCCAACCTCAATGATTCTATGAAAGCATTTGAACTTGATGTAACCCCATGCCTGTGTAAGACCATTATGCTTAATTTTCAGATTGTGAATGACTGTGTTAAACCATCCCATCCTTCAACAACCCCAAGTATCATACGCTGAAAACGTGCTCCAGTATAGCAAGATCTGTCACAAGACATCCTCAAATTCAAGGTAAGTTGTTTCCTTCCCTGAAAACCAGTGTGTCCCATGCAGCACCAATGCTAACGTGCCCTGCCCTGCGGTGACAAGTGCGTGCTTAGCAACTTGGCCTGGCAGCTGTGGGCTGTTGACTTGCTGAAGGCCACCGTGCTCAGGGCATCTTTGCCATAGCCAGGGTGATTCTGCAGCTGCTTCTGTCCATCCACCGTCACTATGTTGCTTTATAAAAAGCCCCATGAAGTCATGAGTAGCTCAGCCTCCCATGGAATCGTTTTCAAGGAAATGAGCTGAGAGTCTGCCAGACTCATTGAAATGAAAACTATTTAACAGTGAAACTTTTCTTCCCCCTTGCTCCTTTATTGTAAAGAAAAAAAATGCATCAAGAAGCCTGAGTTATTTTTTGACAGTTGAATGAGACAACATGAAAATGTCCATACGCGAGACTAAGTGAGACTGTACTCCATGTGTGTACGTAAGTGGGGAGGGCCTGGGGGGCTCAGAGGGCAGGTACAGCCCTTTGGGCATGGGGATGAGCAGTAAGACCATGGCTTACCTCAACATAAGACTGGAGATAAGGGCTTATAGTTTTGATCCTGATGGCATGATACCCAGTGCTGAAAATGCTGTGAAATGTAAGGGTGAAGAAAAGAAAGAATTTCCAAGAGGCTGAATTTCAGTTTTCCTGGTCGTCTGTTTTTGTTCTATCCTTGATGTGAGTTACTCAGGTGAGAGCCCCATTTATGTTGCTGAGGGAGTGTCAATGTGAGGACTCAGTTTTTTAGCTTATAAGCTCCTGCAAATTACACCACTGAGGATACTGCTCTTAAGACAGAATGGCATATCAGATGAGTTAGGGCGATATTATTTATGATGTTATCATTCCTTATGCAATTAAATGTTGCTTTATTGACTTCAGTAATGAAGTGGTTACCTCATTGTCTAGTGCCACTGCAGAGCCGAGCAGTAGGAGCAACGGCAGATTCCATCTGGCTGCTTAGTGCTGTTAATAATAGTCTAGAGAAGAATTTCTCATGGTGGTTGTTGTGTTAATGACCTTTGTGTTGTATTAATGACCTTTCATGGAGCATTCTGGCACTGGGAACTGCTTCTGCAAAGTATTACTGGCCATAACTAGCGAGTAGACTTAATATTTGATGGACTACTGCAGATTGTATTTCAGGATATGAGATATCATTTAAGCAATGTGTTAGGCATGCTAAGCATGTTGCAGTCTTCCCCCCCACCCTCATTTTAGAGTTGAGGGTGTTAGTAACCTTTCATATAAATATGTTCCATTTACATCAGCAAAGTAAAAGAGAAATTACACAAAACATCTCTCAGACACAGGTTACCATTTGCTGAAGTCCATAGTAACATTGAAATTTAGACACGTGCACTTTAGCCCATTAGCACCCTTCAGGTCAAAAAGACTACAAGTGCATGAATTGTATATTAATGGGAAGATTTAGTTGTTATGGTATTTCTTGAGTATATTCTTTGAGCTTTGATGTAAATCTTGACCTTCTTTTATAGCAGTTTTTGTGATCTTGCCCTTGGACGATTCTTTTAGATGCTTATGTCTCTTCTGAATTGCATGGCTGCTTTTCCATTTACTGTGGGAACTAGTTTTACAAGGGGAGTCAGAGGGGTCCAGAGGGAGAGGCGTCAAGTGGCGGTGCATCATGCCATTTTATAGAAGTTTTACAAATAAACCCTGCACAAATCTGAAAAACTCTTTGGATTGGTGAGATGCCATAATGAAGACTGATAGTAGCACTTTTCTTTTGCCCAAGAAAAATAAATTTAAAATGATTGTTATCTCAATCACACCTTTTCTATTCATAGTTTGCTCCCTTTTGGAAGAAAACATGTCCTTGATGGAAAAAAAAAAAAAAAAAGGTATGGTGCCTTAAGTAGTAAATATTTGATATATTCCCTCTGTTCTTACATATGGTGTGAACACCTTTCAGTAATACCGGTGCAATTGCTGTTGAACTGAAAAAGGCAGCAGAGGTGATTTCAGAATTAAGGGGCTGATCGAAGTTTTTGCAGAAGGCAAAGAGTGTGTTCAGCCCTGTCCCTTCATCCCAAGTGATTTATGACAGGGAACACCTTTATGTTATAGCTGTGTTTATCCACATTTATTGGTTGCTGTTGGGGTGATATGGAAAGTTGGCAATGCTGTTCAAAGCCACGTGAAACTTTCTTGCTGCCAAGCTTGGTTAGAAATTCTAGACTTAATGTGAAGACTTATTAAATGATCCGAATGTGGACTGGGATATAAATGAACCTGGACTGGCTTATGATTTCTCAATAAATTGTTTCAGCTCATTTTCATAAGAAACCACAACAATTGTACCTCTAAATTCACTCTTATTGTCTAGTGCCACTGCAGAGCAGTGAGTTCAGTGAAAAGCTGGGGGAAGAATGCATGTATATTGAAACTAATAGGTATGAAAAGTTGAAGCGAAATTAAATTGGCATGTTGTGAGAGAATTGGACCATGTCATAATGGCCCACAGCATTTTGACTGCTGAGGTGGGACAATTCTTGTGTGTGCATCTGAGGTAGACCAAGAAAACTAAAAATCATGAGTTACAGATGAAAGAGTTGTGTGCTGTATCTAAGCTTATCCCATAAGGTGATGTTAGGAAATCTGATCAATACAGTCACAGCTGGTTTTGTATTCTTGAAGAAATCTTCCTTTGGTGTATCTTCTTTCTGCTATGTGAAAAACCCTGTTGCTGTCTCAGGAACATTAGTAGGAGAGATAAATTAAGCTGTTTGACATCATCTTGTTGATAAATGTTTTCTTTTAAGTCTCAAAGGGCCTAAGTAAAGAACAGTGGAGGCTGTAACAGATGCTGTCATGTGAGGAGAACTACCCTTCATGCCAATGACCAGAGTCAGTGGGAAAAAAAATAAAAACCAAAACAAGGCTTGTGCTGACTGTTAATTATTTGTAAATATCTTGTGGAAATATAAGGTATCTTTTTATTTTATGTCTGTGATTTTATGTCTTCAGTGTTGTTCTTTAAAAAAATCTTATACTAATTTTTATGTTTCTACAACTAATTGGAAAGTTAGGTTGAGATGCATATGTTCATCTGATTTCTCTTTGCTTTGTCATACCTTGTAATGACAAAAAATACGAATATTTGGCATCTTGTTCACATTCTTTCAGTTTTGGTTTGTTTGTGTTTCTTTTCCCCCTTTGAATCCTTTTTTGATTCAATGTTTGAAATATCCTGGTTGGACACTAACAGAGGTGTCCATGTGAGATTCACTTGAATGGACAAAGCAAGCAAATATTCTGTGGAAGAGTAGTAGTTGGTATGTGGCTTTGAGGAGGTATACCTGCAGCAAGCAAACAACATGTCAATGTATATTTTCCCTTTGAGTTCAAATAGTATTCTATCTGAAGAAGTATGGGGCAGTGATTCTGAATGCTGCTTGAATGCGTGTTACCTAGATGTAAGATTTGGGGGGAAGTGCTTTTTTTCCTAATGCTGTTGTATATGAAAAACTTCATTCCTATACGAAAAACTTCAGTCCTATATCCAAGGACGATCAAGCACTGGGTTAATGTTTGTTTGGATTTTATTTTGTGGCTTGCACCTGTCAGAAAAAGAGTAATTGCCATCTTACTAAGAGTGTGAGGAGGGATAGTAAACAGAAGCTTGTCATGTAGACAGATTTCCTAACCAATTTGATCAGTGAGATGACAGTTCCTTCTCTGTCCAGAAACTTTAGGAAGCGTGAAATGAATTTTGATTTTATAGCAATATTCCTGTCTTTCCTCCTCTTCCAGCAAAGTCTTTTTGACTCATGACGGTATACTAAGCCGTTGGTTTACATACCGTACAGCTCCTATCTTGTGCTGCTACTTACCCTGTGTTAACCCGTCAGCATCAAAAAATAAACATGAAAGCAAGACACTGTAGATGAGGAACATGGCATGAGGAGCATACTCATGGCATTTTGATTGCATTGCTTTTAAATATATTATTTCTTATGATCTAATTTTCTATTAATACTTTAAGAAAGAGAATAAGCAGTGGGAAAGTAAAAAGTAAAGTTCATCTTGTTAGAACATGTATCCTTTCCTAAACCCCCACATTTATATGGTATTTCCATTTAAAAAAACAATGTTTGCAAATATTCATCTCAGTTGGCTGGATAACCTAACAAGAATAAGAAAAGGTATCTGTGGTATAATACAATGACCTTATTACTTTTCCAAATACATAGGCATTGACTCTAGCATGTCTGATTCCAGAGAACAGGATCAAGGGAAGGAGCATTTTTACAGTTTGCATTTTTTCAGATTTCCAGTGAGTTAATTAGCTGTTAATGAACTAGGAAGCCATTCGTCATTAGACACTGACTTGCCTCCAGTTTTCAGGAATCATCACAAAACAGTGAGTCTATGGCATGTCATATTCAGGTTCTCAAATGCCTCGCGGCTTTGGGACACCAGGACACAGACATGGTGGTTCAGGCTCGGCCAGTTCACTGCAGTTCTAGATAGCTTTGTAGCCTATGCACAGTGACTCAGTGCCAACAGTTCACAGTCTACCATGCCCAGACTGTGAGTGTTCCTCCTCAGTGCTATGCAGCTTGTCAGTTCCAAGGATTATCTGTAGTTTAAACAGTTAAGTTACCTGTTAGATGGAAATTTTCATTCCTGAGCCAAGACACAATCACTGACAACGCGTGTGCTCCTAGCCTGTCTTCATGCAGAAGAAAAAGGGTTGGCTTAATGTACTGCCAGCTGTTATACTGTAAACAGAGGTCTCAGAGAAATTTTTATATATATATATATAAATGTAATTCTAAGGCAATTGCTTGCATTTGTCTAACCAAACCCTTTACTTCATATTATTTGGTAAAAAAAAATTTCCCCACTTGCTACAACATTTCTATACCTCCGACCAAAAATTGCCTGACCCCACTGCAGAGGTCCCAGGCAGTGGATCCTCACAGTTAAACCATCCTGCAGGTAAGCTGTCCCAACGGGCGAGCCTGGCTGACTGTGGCTGTGGATGCTCGCTCTGCACCAGGTAAAGTACTTCTAGAACAGCCTCTATTCTTGAGTCACCTCTGTCAACAACACATCAAAAACACCCTATTCATTTTGGAGGCCTTGAGCAGATTTTGAACAGCCAGGCATCCACTCATGCCTCACACACCTCATGGCTTCATGTGCTAATAAATCTTAGTAGTTTCAAAACAATTACAAGAGGGAGATGCTTGACCATGTGTCTGCAGTATAAACTGCACCTGAATTCTTTTCAAAAGGAAAACACTTACTCCACATTTCATATCATCATCTGTCAATTTTGCACCTGCAGCTTATAAAGAGAAAGCTTAGCTGGACCATTAAAAAATGCACAAGTTCAACTTGTGTAAGCTTTTCTTTTCCTTGAATATAGCTGAAGTTCTTGTGATGTGGCTTTTGCATACTTCTAAAATGATATGCCACTTTTACCACATGGTAATTAGTAGGAAGAAAAATAAGGCAAATACTGAGAAATAAGGACATAGTCCCAGGATAGCATGCTTTTTCCTTTGCTTGTACACTTAAACCCATGTCTTAGTTACTATGCTGCATGACAGTTACAGAAATTGCAGAGATGTATGGTATGTATTCAAAGTGCAGATATTTCATTGCTCAATCAGTGCTATACTGCCAACCAATGTGACATACAGATTCAGTACTGAGTTCCTGAAAATGCTTTCCTCAGATGCTTCTAGCACTGTAGCAAGTCAAATTCACTGAGATTCCCTAAACTGGGAGAATGCCTCCTTAGCTATTTCAGTCCTGATATCGACCAGTAACTTCACACCTGATTTCATCATCGAGTCCACTTGGGATCTAAGAACCATGTATAATCAAGAGTGTACGGGGTGTCAATACGATAAATGTCCCTTGGGGAAAAATACAAGATAATACTCTACTACAATGTTCATGCAGGCATTAGTGTCTTTAAAATGTGCTGGCAATGGTAGCACACGTACTTGTGCCTTGATGTGATTACTGCAGCTTGTTGATAGGTTGTGATTCATTCCCCACCTAGTTAGGAAGGCACAATAAATACTGGATAACAGTAAGACCTTGTAAGAACAGCATGGTGAGGGAAAAGCCTTATCTAACTCTCTTTTTCATTGTTAGTGGAGTTTCTATGACTTGCATTTTCTACACCTGTTTCCTCTATCGTTTGTATCCCTGGAGTGCAAATACAAATATAGCTTGTGGGCCTCCCGACAGGCTGGTAGCAGCTTATCTAACAGGAATTACTTTATTTTTAGGGCTCTGAAGCTTATGTTGTGCTCTTCGGTTAATGCTTTCCTCCCAGACTAAATGGCTTTCACGTTTAAGGCTTCTTGGTTGTTACAGCATTTTTCTGTCTTACAGACTGCAACATACATTTCACAGAGTCTCCAGTGCATTTTTAGATTATTGATGGAGAGTGCACTCTAAAGGAAAGTTTTGGACACATGATTAGCTTAGGTGAGAGCCTTATAAATGCTAAAGTACAAGGTGGTTTTTTTTTCTTTCCAGCTTTCCTGCACAAAATCTGGTAGGCACAAAGGCAAAATAAATGAGAAGTAACATAATAACGGTGGTTAAAAATAGACACAATGACACACGTATGTAATAAAATATGTCCCTTTTCAGTGATACGATGCTTGTTAAGTCTGGGTGGCCTGCTGATTACCTCAGGAGGTTAAATATAGTACCCATGATGTCCGTAAGTTTATCCACACAAAGGGCAAGACACAGAGAAGCCTGTGTAATTTTCAGTCAAACAGAGGCAAGGATGGATTAAGAAGTCTTTTGAGTCTTGAAGTCATCTCCTTCAAGAAGTAACTGCAGACGTGCAACTCAATGATATGTGCTGCCTGGGTTTCATGATGGGATATCTGGCCTTGGCTTATTAAAATTCTTCCAAACTCTTACCTCGGGACCTAGAAAGTGATGCACTATAAAAGAAATACAAGGGAATGAATGATGGAGACAATGCACAAGTGTCACTAACCTGCAAGGAGGTTGTAGAAACCTAGAATTCTAGAAACCTAGAATATCTGTAACAGTTCTGTGTTCTGGGGGAGGTTACAGAGTGGCTGCCCTCTAGTCCTTACATACTGATCCTTTGTATTGATCAGGCTCCAGGATAAGTTTACATATTTTTCATAGGTGGAAGACTGCCTTGCAAAACAAACTAGATGCAGTTCTACAAAGAAAACCCAAACCAGTGAGTTTTTGTATGTGAATGCTGTGTGGGTTAGGGGAGTGAGTATATGTAGGCCGCTACTTCATAGTTCTTGTATTATATACCTTCTAAATAAATCTAGAGAAGGTCACATGTTATTTCCTTCCTTTCCCCGTGCCCTGAGTGATTTAACTTAATATTTAAAGTAGTACAAGAAAATATTTTCTTCTTCAAAATTTTTGGCCATTTAAATGCAAAACAATGTCTTCTGCTACCTTAGTCATCTTGCACCATTCTGTCTTTTTAGTTCAGAACTGCTGAGCATATGCATATTTATGTACTGTGGATAAAACAATCTGGTATCGTGTGTTAACCTGTATCAGAACTGCCAGGCTGTCACCTACAGCAGAATTTTCCTAATACCTTTGAACTATTTGAAATATTTGAAAGTCAAGTTGGCATTCTCAGAATATTCCATCAAATGGTGACTTGAAATCTGAGTCACAGACACAAATTTTCACAATAAAGCAATTAAAAAAAAAACATTAAAGGAATGTTAACCGTTAGTATTCCATTTATCTCATGCATGTTCTAATTCAGCATGCAATACTTGCTGGTATTTCACTATGAATATATATCATTGACATTTTAACAGTCCTGAGAAGTGAATATTAAATGTAACAATGCATGTAGCAGTTTATTTCCACAGTGAAGACCAGTGTATAGACATATCTGTGCATATGTTTGGGTATTAATATGAATATACAAATGACAACTTATAGATATATTAAGTGTGTAAAGATCCATTTATTGGTATGTGTTGTGTGTAGATAAAAGCACTTAAGCTTGACCTAAAGAGCACTCTCCTCCCCTCTTTGTGTTCTGATGTCAGAACATAAATCCTATGTTCTGTGCAATATTCATTTTAGCAATAATACTTTTGGTTCCTAAACCCCTTCTGTAACTTTGATGGGTTATTCCATGCTTCATTTCCAGCCCTGAGCTGTTTAGCTAAAGATCTGCTATGTTTCACACCAAAGACAGCTACATTTTGGTAGCAGAAAAAGTGGTACTTGCATCCTCCATGTAATTTTGGCCTTGTTTAGTGTCTTTCTAATTGAGATATATTGAGCAGCACTGTAAAGGATTGTGAAGGTGATGTTCTAGCGACCTTGGAGTTGTAGAGTGTATCACCAAGGGAGAGATTGTTTGCAGGAACTTGCAAGAGAACAGCACAGAGAATTGAATCCCCTTTGAAAATGCTTGCTAATTTTGTCAGAATAGCCATCATGACAGGGGAATACAAGCTTCTGTTGATCTGGTAAACCCGATTTAAATCAGGTGATTAGAACGAGGATATAATAATATCCAGTATTGTAGCAGTGACTATGGGGGAATGCCATTTACAGAAAGAGCAATGTAAAGTACAACTGTTAAGTCTGAAAAAGAGGCCATTAACCCAAACTTGCTGAAAAGAACCAAGAAGGGGCTGGCATGACACTAATTTTGGCATCAACGGAGACTGAGCTGGAAATGACAATAAGGAATTACATGTCTAACAAAAAAACCCAAAAACCCACCAAATTGCCCCTTCAGTACATAAAGGTTTGTCATCACTTATATAGATGTCACATTATCAACTGAAAAGCAGTACTTCGGAGAAAAATGACTCTGAGTTATTTCTGGAATGCACACACAGAGAATGCAGACTGGGGAGCAGAAGGTTAAGCTGACATTGCTCTCATGAGACTCCATCAACGTGCTATATTCATTTCTGGGCATCTTCAAAAGATGTTAAGAAACTGAAGACTTTTTAAATAAACAGAAACAAGATTAAAAGGGGCAGGATTGCCTAGTAAAGCAAAATGCTAAGTAATTGAAAGCATATAGCTTGCCTGAAGGAGAAAGAGAAGGATCTACAGCTCTCTGCAGAGTATAAAATGCTTGGCAGTAGTGAATGAGATATAATATTTCATCTGGGTATAAATATTAACTGCTGGAAAGAGTTAAGGAACAAGAAGATGTCTGTCAAGGGCTCCTGACAATCATTTATTGAATTATGTGATAAAGTATATGAGAAGGGGTCATTGTGGATATTGGCTTTTAAGTGCACCTCCTTGAAGAAGTAAAGCTAATCCTATACTGTGAGTCAACTAGATGACCTAAGAGGTCACTTCTGTTATCATCACCATGATTCTACTTCATACATTATATAATTCTTGACTTTCCAAAACACTTTGTGCATTAGAATTGCTCCCCTGTCACTTAATCTGTTTATTATGTGTTCTTAGTCTTTCTTCAACCAGGCATATTGTCTGTTAATCGGGTTCCTTGCAAGTTTTTTTCCTTGCAAGTAATCAGTTTTCACATGTTCCTGGGTCCATGTGTTCAGCTATGTAACATTTCATAAGAAGCGATAAAACTATCGACTTGTGATTTGCATCAAGTTAAGCTGAATAAGCACTTCAGGTATACATAAGGGATGAAATTAAAGACAGACTTACGCTAAAAATGTAGCTCAAAGTCCAGACTCCCCTCTCCTCTCTCTGAAGTTCAGAGGTTCTTGAATTTGGATAGTTTTGATTCAGATACAGTAAAGTAATGAATGCGTCTCTGTCAATTCAAATTCATTATTATTATCAATGCTGAAAGAAGAAAATGTGCATGTTTTTTTCCTTTTGAGCGCTCCCTTGGATTTGCCAAGGGACCCATTTCAGCAGAGACCTGGTGACGTTCAGTCAAGCCCTGGTGTGTTTTGGGTTTCCTCAGGAGCACAGAAGTGCCCAGCTCCCTTTTCCTTCATGTTGCTGAGAACAGGTGGCCTCCTCTGGGGTCACCAAGTATATTTAGGGCTGAAACTCGAGCAGGCTGGAGCCAGATTGGCTGTGATAGCCACATGCGTAATTAGGAGCTGATGAACCAGGCTTACTCTCACCCAGTGCTGCTCAGGAGGGAAGACTGGAGAGGCTTTGCTCCTAAGGATATTTACTAGGTGTTGCTGGTAAGAACATTTTAATGACATTAGACTTCTTTTCCTTAGAATAGGGTCTCGAGCTGTTTCCTGAATCTGTACTTTTTTGGGAGTGGTTATTGTGCCTTGCCCATGGAAGTCAGATTTTCTGTCTGTATGACTAGTAGCAAATTGCAGTAAGAAGAAAGGACCTGGAACTGTGTTTTGTAACTGAAGGTTACAATAGTGATAGTCTGTACAGATTGTATCCTTATATGCAATCCCTCCTTCTTAGGTTTATTCATAGACTTTGGCCTACTTTTTCACACAGCATGCCACTTGTTAATTGAGTTATTTTAATTTATTTTAGAGTTAAAATTCTGGTTTAACAAACTGATAATTTTTTTTTTGGTAATTTTTCTCAACACATTGGAACTAAAAAGGGACAGTATTCAATGTTCCTATATTTAACCTGCATTACTAGACTTCACTTGCCTCAGAAGGAATTGCAGTTTAGCCAGCTAAACAAAACCACCCTGTCATTTGGTAGTATGAGCTTACACGGCAAATATCTTTGGACTCGGGAACAGCTGTTCCAAAGCCTCATCCCATACCAACATTAGAAACAGGGCTATAGTCTCTGCTGGAAAATTGTAGCTTTGCTTCACAGCAAAATCATTGTGCTAATTAATTCATTTAAAGGTTTTGACAGTAATCTGTACTTTGTAATTCAGCCAACTGTATGGATTTTCATATTTTCCAGGTCTGAAGAAATAGAGAGAAAAAAGCCACAAGAGCTAAAAAAACCCAACACCAGAGCATCTATATAAGCTAATGCTGAGAAGACAGAAATTACCTCATTAACCTAAGGTCACTTAAACAAAATATTTACAATTTTTTTTCTATATTATGCTTTTACATATAAATGAATATAGTAAAATATATAGATAAAGCTCTCATTCAAGCAGAGGCTTGAATAATGTAATGAGATAGTATAGGCTAGTCACAAAGAAAAGAAAAATTCAACATTTTGTTGTAATGAAAAAAATCAAATCATTTTTCAAGAAATCTCTTCCTCTGGTTTTTTCCCCCATTAAATTCTAGTATTGGTGTTACAACTGTTAGAATAAAGAATTTGTACAAAGTCATAATTTTTATCAGTGTGTTTGGAACTTAATCCAATACTTTCCCATAATAGTCAAACTAATGCCATATCCCAACTGTAGTTCTCTCTTGTTGAAGTTCTTTCACTGATTAGCCAATAACGTTCTAATAATCTGTTTACTAGCTAAGATACCAGGTGCTTTTATGAACTTGTTTAGTAGCTTTTCATGGTACTTTCAGTCTTGGGCTAATGCTGTATATTCACACTTCCATTTGCTGCGTGACCAGTGAGTGGGGGAGAGACAGAAGAATACCCTCAAAATGGAGGAAGAAGAATATGAGGAAGTTGTTGAGGTAAGATGAAAATCTGAGAGCAGAAATACTTGTTTCCTGCCTTGTGAATGAATGTATTCATCACTTCAGTGAGACGTTGCTCATGAACATAGATGGTCGCTTGCTGTTTCCTGCCTGAATTGGGTATGATTAAGTATCTATTAAATGGTTTGATCAGTGAAAAACAACAACAAAGTTGTTCTCAGTGGAGCAAAGTCTCCTGGGTTCCTGTCATAATCTCCCTGTTTAAATAAGAATTGTAACCATCCCACACCTGCATTGTGAGGTTTTGTGATTACTCTTCTGTGTAATTATAGATGTAGTGGGCCATCTTGTTTCCCTCCTGGCTTGCCCTCCATCATCCAATCCATGCTAGAGAGGATGACTTTCAAAGCCACTTTCTAGCCTTGTCTCTGTGCCCACTGCAATGCAGAAATGCAGCAGTTTTGTGCTACCAAGGTACCATTAACCGGTTTAGCCTTGGAAGTTGCAGAGATTTAAACCTGTAGTCATCTGTGGAGTTGCATCAAGGGTTAATTTGCTGATAGGTCATTTAAATTTAGTTATATGCCTAAATATTTCGTCTCAGCAATTTGATTAAAAGAATCCCCAGGAACTGGGAAACCTACAGCTTGCTATTATGAGTAAGCGCCACTGGAATAATGATTTTGCAGTTGAAACAGTACACAAGGTTAACAAACAGTGTGGTCTTAGCTGTTGCATTGTTGCTATGCTGAAATGAAAGTATGTGTTATGAAATAAGCGATTATAACAACTTGCTCAGTGTTTGAGGAAAAGAAGATGACAGGACAAGTGTAGACACCCCACAACCCATTATCTCCACGATGGACCCTTGATTTCAGGCAGTGGGGCAGCACCGAGCCCTGACTGCTGACTTGGAAAATTTCAAATAGTGAATAAAGCAAAGTCAAATGGTTTGACGGTAGAAATATTTAAACATGGTTTGGAAAATAAGCATTACCATTCATAAAGTGCATTTTATAGTGCATTGTACCACCTAGTTACCAAGACACCAGTCCTTCATTAAGTTTCCTATCACTGTTACTTGTAATTGCCTTTATACTCCCTAAGAGTTACATGCTCTCTGTAACAAAATGTGTATTTGTTTGCTGTTGAGGTTTACTTGCTGCTGGAATTAAGGTATGTTGGGCTTTTTTTGTCTACACAGCTCTGTTTCAATCTTTGTTTTTAATTTTCAATGACCACCTCCTTGTAACCACATCCCAGGACAGACAGAGATGGTACTTCTTCAGTAGCTTCCCTCAAGATTTTCACAGAGAGAAGTTAAATAAAACAGGAATGGTAGCATCTGGTACAAATCTACAGCAGCTTAAGCCTTTCCAGAGTTTTCTTAACTAGAATTCCACTTCTAAATGAATTGCCCATTTTAAATGGTAGGAGTTGTATCAGAAATTTTTCTTCCGAAAAAGTAGAAAATTATTGTTGAATAATGAACGGCTGAGAAAACACTGATGATTTTAAGATACTATTTTATTCTTTCCCTGGAGTTATTTGCCTGCAATTATTGTAGCCTTTTGTGATGTGCAAAGCCCCACAGTGAATGGCACAAACCTTGGCTGCCGCGTTACCTGGGGGTCTGCAGAGGGTGGGTCAAACGCGTGGGGCCTGTGAGCAGAAACCGCCTCAGAACAGCTCAAATTGACAGTTTGAAACGTATGTGCTAATTACATGAGCCTAATTTTGAGGAACAACTTTAGCATAAATTTTAATGAAAATTTTTTCAGGACTTGATTCAAAGGGCTTTCTCTTCCCACAGTTTTGGTGCATGACCCTAAGAAAGTAATTCCTGAGGAGATTTTCAAAGATAAAACTCACATTTTGCATTTTCTCCTTTCTGGAAGTCAGTGGCAAGCTGAGCACCTACCTTTTGAGTCAGATCGCTGTTGTTCACTACAGCGGATGGAGCGCCAGCTTTACATGTGAGGAGTTTTTTCCCTCATGAAGCAGCGAGGGGAGATGGAGGGCGAAGCCTGGGCGCCCGCGGCTCCCCTCAGCGCAGCCGCCATCTGCCGCGGGGCGGCGCCGCCGTGCGGCCGCCATTTGCCGTGTGGCGGCGAGCGGCGCCTGAGGGAGGGCGGGCAAGTGGCCCACGGCAAGTGGCGAGCGTGGCGGCGGCGGCCTCCGCGTTTGGCTCACGGTCGGGTCGGAGGTGACCCAGGGAAAGGCAAGCTGCCAGCGGGGGAGCGCTGAAGCTCGGGACGTAGCCCTTGTTGCCTCTCCAGTGGGAGATGGGTTCCAGTCAGGTCGCTCAGCTGCGCTGCAGCTTGCTGAAGGAAGAGGTGAGCAGGCTTCGCGCCACGGGAAGTGAGGAAGAGGTTGCAGCACCTTCCAGGAAAAGCAAGAGGCTGAGCCGTGCGTGGCAAGGAGGGAATGGTGACCATGGTTAAATAGGTGATGGAGGGTGGCCATGAGGATGGAGAAGCCAGGAAGCTCATGGTTTCCAGCAACAGGAGGAAGGTTTGTGCTCCATCTGCAGATCTGCCACTTCAGAGTAGATGTAGCACCCTAGAAACTTCTTTAGGTAGCTGGAGAAAGCTTCACAGGCACAGCCCCTGTGCTTATGGATGGCTTTAACCACTCCGGTATCTGCTGGAAGGGTCTATGGCTGGGCATGAGCAACCTAGGAGTTTTCTGGGAAATGTTGAAAATAAATTTCTTGATGCAGTTGATTTCTGAACTAACCAGGAGAGATGCTTTGTCAGACGCGTGACAAACAAGAAAGAATTAGTGGGAGATGCAAAGGTCAGGGGCAGCCATGGCTGCAGTGACCATGAGACTGGAGGTGAAGATACGGAGAGGAGTGAGCAAGATAAAAAGAATTACAATTGCGGACTTCAGAAGAGCAGATTTGGCCCTATTCAGGGACCTACTTGGGAAGAGGCCATGGGAAGCAGCCCTGGAGGTCAAAGGGGCCCAGGGGAACTAGGCAATCCTCAAGAACATTTTTTTGGAGCACAAGAATGGTTCAGTCCAATGTGCAGCAGTCAAACACAGCAGAAGGCTGGTATGGATGCACAGGGAGCTCCTGACAGAGCTCAAATGCATAAAAAAAAAGTATACTGAAGGTGGAAGCAGGAGCAGGCCACTTGGGAAGAACATAAATACACAAGACATTATAAACTCTATTCTTACATGTATGGGCAAAGTTCAGCTGTAGTTGAAGCCAGCAAGAGAACTGAAGAACAGCAAGAAAGGTTTCTGCAAGTACCATCAGCATGAAGAGGAAAGCTAAGAGAGTGTGGGACCATAGTTCAGTGGGCAGGGAAGCTAGTGACAAGGAACAGGCAAAATGGCAAGGTACTTGAAGCCTTTTTGCCCTTAGGTTTGGTAAGGCTGATAAGTTTTCTCATATGGTCTTTCACATCTCCGAGCTCCCTAGCAGAGACATGGGAGTGAACTAGTAGCCATAGCAGAGGAAGACAGACTTAAGGATGACTTAATGCCCTGGGATACCGTACATGGTTTTGTTAGATGCAAGGGGATGGATCCACAGGTGCCGAGGGAATGGACTGATGACACTGCAAGGCTGCTATCATCTTTAAAAGCTCATAGTGATGCAAGGATGTTCCTGGTAACTGGAAAAAGACAGATGTCATACCTATCTTCAAGAAATGCAAGAAAGAAGATCCAAGGAACTACAGGCTGGTCACTCTCACTTCAGTCCTTGGGAAGGCTATTGGAGCAGAGCCTTTTAGAAGCTGTTTCTAAATGCATGGAAGATATGAAGGTCATGGGGAACAGTGAACATTGATTTATCAAGGGCAAATCATGGCTGACCAAATTCATTGCTTTTGATAATGAGTCCACTGCTGTTATGGACAAGGGGAGACCAGTGAATGTTGCATACCTTGACTACTTTAGGAAGATTTCTGAATCAGTCCCCCATAGTTGTCTTATTAACAAATTTATGAGTTGTGGAATAGATAAGTGGACAGTATAGTAGGTGGGAAGTTGACTGGGCTGCTGAGCTCAGAATTGTGATCCATAGTACAAAGTCTAGCTGGCAACCAGCAATTATTGGTGTCCTTCAAGGATCTGTAGGTAGGAACAACTCGGAGGACAGCCTTAGAGGGAGAAACCTACAACAGTCAATGTGTTACTAAACACTTGGAAAATCCTGTTTTTTTGAGTGCTGATTCTTTCTTCTAGTGTGGTCATCATTGTCTTCCCTCTTGTGGGTAAAATTAGATAATGATCCTTCCTTAATTACTTGAGAGGATGATTAATTGAGGAATGTATGGGAAAAATTCAATCATTAATGCAAGAATTGGAACAGATTGTCGGAATTACCAAGGGTGGAAATGTGACTCCATCGGTACTTAGGAACCACAGTCCTGTTTCTCCAGAAGTATGTTTTTAAAGCAGCTTAACGGAACCTACATTTTGCTATTCTGTATGATCTGGCCTAACAATGATATTTTTTTTCTCTTTTTCTAATAGTACTACATTGAAGAGACAATAATTGAAGAGGGTGAACCAGTTGAGGTAAAGGCCCCTGTGTTGTTACTTGCATTAATTACATATGCATGTAATTAATGCATAATGCTAAATTAATAGCCTTTTGTATTCTGAGGACTAATTTTTCATATTAAACACACAAATATCAGTGAACAGTTGCTTCTTAATACTTTGTTTCCTCTGCAAGGCCCTGTTGTGGGATGTTTTAAAGGACTGCTAGCTTGTTCTGAGTATCCTATACATATATAATAGTTTCCATTAGAAGGAGTTGTGGATGTGTCCATCAGAAAAGGAGTGTGTGAATGTCTGTCCTGCCCTGTGTCATGCCGACAGTCTTCCATTTGCTCCTGTTCAGCAGCTGTTTGCACAGGAGCTGACAAAATGAAGCAGCAGGTTACGTTAATAACAAGAAACGCAGGCAGAAATATTAATTGGGTAACACTGAGAAAATCCAGACGTTAGTGTTAAGGTTGAACAGTATTATGGAGGATGTGAATGTGACTAGACAGGTACATATGAACAACAGGCACATACGTGTGTTATACTTAACGTTGTTATGAAGAGAAATATAAAAAGATTCTGCCTTAAACCAGTTTACATGTGTCAGTTCTTTTCCCTTTACCTTGTGTAATTTCACTGGAAAACAGTGGCTTGCATATTTTTTTCCTGTCACTAGTAACAAATATTTGAGTCACCAAGGACAAATTACCATAATTTGTAATTCTACTTATAATATAGATATAATGCAACTGTCTGCTATGTTACCATGAAATATTCTTGATGGTATAGGCTTAAGTGGAAACAAAAGCTTCATGTTTCTCTTTGTGAGTGTGTTTCCTTCCAAAGGATCTGTTCCCAAACTCTTCTTGTATTTTTAATTTAATAAAATATGATTTGATTAATGCTGTTTGAGCAGGTAGTCAAGGGCTACAATTTTGAAGGAAGATTGCCATCTTACTATTTTTAAGATGAATTCATCCGCTGCATTCATCAGTTGTTCAAACATTTGTACCCAGACTGGATTTAAAGGGAGCAATAGCATGACTGATTACTTCTGTGTATGATTTGCGTCAGTTTTTGAAAACTGTATTGTGGAATAAAGAAGTATGTATGAGTACAAATGTCTTTCTAGCTGATGTGATTACACCTCTTCCCATCAGCTGTGAATATAGTCTAATGCATTAGCATCATGTGGTCCTATGGGTTATATGAAAATAAAAGCATTTTTCTGCACAAAATGCTGTATTTTTAGAATCAAGCCTCTCCAAGTTTGAGAAACATATTACAACTTTTTATAAAAGCACATTCCTTCACTGTTTTGTTACAAAGCTAACAGCAGGTAGTGCTGTTCACAGTGTTGGCCTAGATGTGTTTCAAACTCTCCAGTGCTTTCAATGCCAAACTTTGATGAACACTTGTATGTTTGAAAAGAGTGGTAAGAGAGAAATTTGTGGAGGTGCTGAAGTCTCTAATAACATCTTGGGACAGCATTAGTGAAACACAATTAATGTTCATATAGTAAACAAACCTTTTGTAACTTAGGATTTGTATATTTCTCAATTTAATGCTTGGTGCGTTTTCTGGTCTGTCTCATACTAATGCAAATAGCAATCAGAAATCTGAGCTTCATGCATTCCGTTTTAAAGGTGCTTCTTTTTTTAAGGCTAATTGATATGAAATAAAACTTCACACTTATTCAGGTGATTTTGCAGTACATTTTAAAGCTGTAATTATTTTTAAATGTTCTTAATTAGAATCTTAGTATTGAAATTATCGCTTGCAGCATGAATATGTTGATAACCAAGTACTTAAGCTATTTGAATTAATTAAGAGCGTTATTTCCAATGGATTCTTGATCCATTGATTATATAAGTTTCTCAGCTGTGTCTCTGCCATGGTTGTGATCTGGCTATGCGAAAATGTATTTTACAGAAAAGGTGGATTCTAGGTGTTTGTTCAGTCAGCTAGTGCATAGTGTACTTTCTACAAGATCTCAAAGATTTGGTCTTGTCTGCCTTCCTTTCCTTTTGCAAGAAGAAGATAATCTTTTTGAATGACTGTATGCACCTTTGACCTGCTTTGACCTGCTTTCACACCCTTCAGTGACATCATTAGGAGGAAGCCTTGGCTGTGCAACATGTGTCTTCCACACAACTTCAGGTCTTCCACACAACTTCAGCACTGGGAACATTTCTACACTTTGGTTTCAGTAGCTGATGGTCCCACCTAAGAACTCCCCTGATGCTGGTGAAAGCTATGCATATAGAACAGAGGCAACAGGAGTCCCACTCTTCCAGCTCCTCTGGAGAATAATTACATGAACTTGGTACAGAAATCAGCCAGTCAGTTAACTCCTCGTGGTTTTGTTTTTCCGTTGGGTAATGTATAGAATGTGTACTGGGTAGTCCCAGTAGGAAAAGTGTCACTGATTTTCTGTCTTGCAGGTGGTTCCTGGATAAGAGCGGAGCATTTTTTTACTAGATAGGAAAGGTGAAAAATGCTTGTAATGTACTTTTATAGTTATAAAGCAAGAAATTATCTTTTTCATTATTCCCAGGTGGTCACTGAAATCACTGAGACAATTAGCACAGACTTCACAGGTCCTAAAACTACCACCTATACTATTGAGCATGAAAAACCTTCTGTTGAGGATGCAGCACCTCCAGTCAGAAAGAAGACAATACGGACAAAAGTGGACCCATCTAAGTTTTTGACACCTTATCTGCAACACAGTAAAAAAATGAAGGACCTATTCAGTGAGGTAAGTTGTGTTCCTTAGGAAAGAAAAGATATGGGACAAACTTGAAAAATATTTAATAGGTGATATTGCGAACCTTTATGCTACTATTTTGTCTCCTGTACTTCATTTAATGATGTGTATTAATGTTATTTGTCTGAAAGAATCCTTTGAATTAGCCCCTTTCTTGCCCGTTTCCTGCTTAAGTGCGTTAGGTAATCATTAGGCACAAAAAGTGGATTGAGGCAGGTGGCTGTCAGAGATGTTGGTTAATAGGACTCTTGCATTGTCTGACTTGAATTTCCAAGTGAAGGAAGATAATAGAGACTAATGTCTATCCGATAGCAAATCTCAATATTTTTTAGAACAGTATATTTCCCTATATATCCAAGAAAAATCCTTATGCACAATATATAGCAACAAGCACCAACCTGAATTCCTGGTGTGGCATACCAAATTCCAGTAGACTGATACTGTACGATGTTGTGGAAAGGGCAAATGACTGCTCTGCACAGATGTAGAAATTATCAGATCCCTTCTCCTAAATTTTTATCTACACTACCTATGAGCATTCACTGTTAAAGGGCTATGTGAGGTCATAGGTCTAGGACTGCTACCGTCCTAGACACACAGGCACACATTTTCCTTATCTTTGGTCACTGAAACAACTGTAAAATTATCAATACTAAGCTCCTAAGGAGAATATAATCACTTAGGGGTGATCTAAACCAGGCTAAAGTTAGAAATGGATTTTTTCTCGTGTCAGATGGAGGAAGGTCAGTTGGCTAAAATAAGCATAACTGCAAATGTAATTGAGTGCTGGAAACAGTAATTGCTCCATACATTTCTGTGATGCCAGAGCTATAGGATATGTCTTAATTATATTTGTCATTACTTTCTTTCAGAACAAATACAAAGAAAAATTTATAAAAGAAAAAGGAAAGCCATATGCTTCTACAACTGATACCCCAGAAATTCGGAGAATCAAGAAAGTGCAAGACCAGCTTAGTGAGGTAAGTAACAATTGCATAAGAAAAAATATTTATTGAGTAGTAAAGGACAAAACTAAGTCACAATTTTAAATGTTAGAAAAGAAGTGATAATTTTTTATGGTATTGTGATAAGGCAATCTGAATTTAGCAGGAACTTTATCAGATTACAAGAGCAAGTAATACAGAGTATATGACAAAATTGAATTCTATGATGTAGGTTGGAATTTTGGCTTTTCAGGAAGGGAGATGTGATGGTTCCTTTCTAGCTGAATAATAGCCCTGCTTCATTGTGCCTAAAGGGGTTTGAGAATTTCTGATCAGAAGTTACAGGCACAGGAGATGATGGTGATACCACTGAAATTAAAGATTCCGAACACTTTGTCCTGCAGTCATCATTAATGATGTGCCTGATGAATTTTTGTTGAGGTTGTGTACTAGGTAAATAACCCTAGAATTTTGTTTTAAAATGTGTTTAAACATTTTTGTTTTTATAAAGCAGCTTAAAATCTGTTGCCTAAAGACATCCTGGAAAAAAGATGCTTAGATTTTCCTTAGTGTTGCAAAATGAACTTCTGTACATCTGGTCATTTACTTTGGGATTTTCCAAGATGTGTTGTCCCTTCTGTGTGAATCCCACTCTTAGTGATCTGCCTTTGAAAGCTAGCGTAAGTGCACTTGCCTCACAGATGCAGTGCCTCTAGTCCTGGAAGCTAGCTCATCCTCCCCTGTTTCTTTTGAGCAGCTCTAGTCTACCTTCCAACAATGCACCTCACAGCTTCAGGGAAACTGAAATCCACCTACAAAAGCTTCTTAATTCTTGGTACAGTAAATGAGGAGAGTTGAGTCCCTAAGAATAGGAACCTCTAAAGCTGAGAGGGTAGTCACCTAACCTAACCAGTGTTAAGGAGAAGAGTGCATTAAATTCTGCTCCACTCCTGACTCAGGATACACTGAGGAATGTGATGCAGCTATCTATGCACTAATGCTAACTGAGCCTGCTGTCAAGCTGGGAGCAGTTATAACCACATTAGGATCATTTTGTGCCCAAGCTCCTGGTTTGCCATGGTGATGTGGCTGTACTGGTTTTGGAACTACAGCTAGTGTTTACATGGCGATGGGCTGTGAAATTGAGATATACTGCATAGCATGGGGATCTCTCTATCTCATCATACAGGGTGGAAGTACTCTTAGAAAGAACTCTGTGATTACAGAAGGGCACTACCTCTAACTTCTCTTGAAACCATCTCAAAGCTGCATTTATTTCTAAATCCATTTGTTTCCATAGTCTTCATTTCTAAAGAGCAACTAGTCCTAAATACTTTATTAAATTCAGGTTTTGAACGTTTACAGTATGAAGTGTCAAAATGTCAATACCCAGCTTTTTTTTTAAAAAAAAAAAAAAGTCAGTTTTTGGTGAAGGAATAAATGTGTTTTCTTGTGCATTGATCTAGGTTAAATACCGCATGGCTGGTGAAGCTGCCAGAACTATTTGCCATGTTGATGAAAAGGCCAAGGATATAGAACATGCAAAGAAGGTGTCACAGCAAGTGAGCAAGGTGAGCAAGTTCTGATTTTCTGGAAGCCTTGTCAACATTAGCAGATCATGATGTTGCTGATATGAACAAGTTCTGAGCACAGAGCACTAAATCAATGTTTGTAGAATGGTTTAGAAGTGCAGGGAGAGATAGCAGAGAAGTTGAGAAGACAAGTGTGTGCATGCATATATATATAGATATATATAAAATCTTAAATGTTTCCAGTTGATGTCTTCAAATGTCACTGGTTTGAGACTTTCACTTTCAAAATATCTTTAAAGCAGGTATTTTACTCACAAAAATAAATATTTTACTAATGATAGTGTGACTGACATGCTGATCTTTCTTTCCAGGTATTATATAAACAGAACTGGGAGGAGAATAAGGACAAGTACCTGCTGCCTCCAGATGCTCCAGAGCTTGTTAATGCAATAAAAAACACAGCAATGTTCAGTAAGGTAAGAAAAAAAAAATATCGCAGATCTAGGCAGCTGAAGTGCAAGAAGCATTCCGAGTCAGAGATTAATTCATAATGAGTATTCTGGCATTTCTGGTTTTCAGAAACTCTATACTGAAGACTGGGAAGGAGACAAAACATTATTCTATCCATACAATGACAGTCCGGAGCTCAGAAGGGTGGCACAGGCTCAAAAGACTCTGAGTGATGTAAGTATCAAAGCCTAATTGACAGTTGGGTCACTCTTACAGTTTAACTTGGTGGATTTCCACGTTATAAAAACCTCATAATGGAACAGAAAATACAAATGCATAGGTATGCACTGATAGTTAGCTCTGATAATAGTGCTATTTCAATAGAAAAATATGTACTGTATATTCAAGTATAAATGTGTTGCAAATTTGATGCCGGATTATGAATGAATGAAATATTTTTTATTGAAGATCTTCTAAGGTAATCAGTAAGAAGACCTCGAGTATCTCTAAAAATGTGTGGAGAAACTCTGAGGGTTGGCTGTAAGCCCAGTTCACTCTTGTGGGTCTACAAATCTGTCTTTCTGAAACAGCGATAAGAAAAGTGGGGAACTTGTCTGGCTGTATGGATTTGCTGATACTTAGGTACGTAGAACTCCCCAACCAAGAATTTCAGGTCTCTCTTAAGATTTCAGTGAATTTTGCAGATGTCCAGAAGTTCACTAGTCCATGTTTACCAGGAGCAACGGAGTAATATACTTGAAGATCTCCCCAGGGAACTGATTCTTTTTCACTGTCTCTTGATAAGAGACTTCTCAGTAGTCCTCCAGAATACATTGATTGAAAGAGTTTATACTGCAGTAGCTGTAGACAGAACTACTTTCTTTAATGGTGGTGTTAGCAGAGTTAAGAGTAAATGCTTTGATGCTTAGGTTGGTAGTTACTGTAAATGTTTACTTCTTTCATATTTTCAGATTGTCTACAAAAAAGGACATGATGAACGAAAATCTAAATATACTTCTCTGCCAGATCCACCTGATGTAGAACAAGCCAAGAAAGTGACAAGGCAGCTGAGCGATGTGAGTAGAATGCGGTGTTCTTTCTGTAGAAACCTCAATTTTGGAGTTAGAGAGGCAAAAAGGCTCTTAAAGGAAGTGAAAGCAAAAGAAAAGACCAGAACTCTTATGAAGGCCTCTTTGATTTCCAGTGGTAGAAGTAAGTTCCTTTTTTCCTCAAGCGTCTCGGAGAAAATCCTGCCCAGTCACAGCAGAAAGGCAAAACTTTATTCTTGTCAGTGAATTTAGTTTTTACAAAACATTTCTGCTTCTACCATACACACATTACTTGCTATTCTTCGGCTTTTTTTTTCTGTCTCCTGCTTTACAACAACCATTTTGCTATTCTCTTAAATGTAAACAACGACATGTAAATACATATCTGGCTTTGGAGAGAGTTACTCGCATACAAGGAATAACTCTATTTAGCTGAAAAGTTACCTAGGTCAACTGTGCAGAATACATTCTAAATGTTCATTTCAGTGTCAAACCATTGTACATGTACATATCCCAAGCATTCCTAAGTTCATGGATACCAATCAGTGGAAGCATCTGACAACTTAGATCACCATTTCCTGATTTGCATTCCAAATTAACAAGTAACATGCAACATTAAATTAAATTAAAACTGTGTGGCATTATTAACAAAGACTCTGGCACCAGTCCTTGTCAATGGATTTTAGGCATACTTAGAATAAAACACAGCTGAGGAATGCAGGAGGTGAAGTGAAATACAGGAAGACCGACTTTTGCTGAAGAAACTGGAACTATGTTGCATAATCTTGTCAGACAGAAGTAGGATTTTAAGTCAATTCAGAATTTAGCTATTATGAAGAGGACAGCTGTGGTTTTATTGCTGTGTGTTGAAAATTACCAAATGTTTAAAATTAGAGAGTCACAGTATTTACTTATGGTTGCAAAACCACTAAGAAAGTATTGTAGTGAACCCATTTGGGAAGTGAAAGAAGGTACTATATCATTTAGGGAAAAATTCTTTAATCTTATTCTTCCATAGCTCAGTTGTCATCAAGAAAATTTTTAGACATGTTAAAAGCAAGATCAGCATCATAATTCTTTGAAATGAATAAAATAGTAAACTATATAGGTATCTCCAAAGCAATAAAATGTAGACATTTTTAAGGTTATTTTTGACATGTATGTTCTTTTATCAATGTGGTACCAATTAAAAGGGCATTGGAGATGTTGTATTTTTTGTCCTAAGCAATGCTACTGTGGCTGAAAATGCCAAAACTCAGGAAGATGTTTTGTTATTAGACAGGCAGGATCTGTCTGTTTAAACAGTTAATAGTTGATTCCTGTGTGCTTGCATAGTTTAATAGAAATCACATATACCAAGAAATCCATGTATTAAAAGGGTTTGCTTATAACAAGTTTCAGCAGCAATAACAATAAATTCTGGCTTAACCAAAAGGTGATACTACTTTCCAATATTATGTGACCAATAAGAAAACAGAACTCAAGGAATATGTTAGTGATGTGTCATAGAGAGATTTTCTTATTCCTAACTGTCCTCTAGAAGAGATGATGTTTTTAGAAGAGATCACCTATTTGTCTTTTTTTGGTCAGGGAAGGTACTAAGAGAAATAACTGAATGCTGAAGTGATCAGGCCAAATCATATTTAAGGTGTTGTTGACAATAACTGATGAAGTGGTTATAAGGCAGATGTAAAATGTGAAGCAACTTTAAAAAGAAGACTTTTGAAAACAAATCCGTCAAGTGAAAATTGAGCTGTATCTTGGGGATTGAATTTTTAAAATTATTTTGTTACAGATTGTTTACCACAAGGACTATAAAGACAATATAAAAGGCAAATGGAGTCAAACTCCATGCTATGATGTTGCAATTGCGAAAATGAATGCAGAAAATATAAGTATGGTAAGTGAATTCTTCAGAAAGTCTTGAAAAGAACAGCTTTATCCTCTGTTTATGTTAACATGGAAAATACTGCTTAATTTTGCCTGCTCCATCTGTGGTATCTCTCTTTTTCTAAATAAGCTACTTCATGGATGTCTGATTTATAATGTAAGTGCATTTGATACATTGTTACCTGTTTGTCTCTGTTCCTAACAGAGAAAATACCAGGAAGACTTTGAAAGTGTAAAAGACCAAATCTACTTTATGCAGACTGAAACTCCAGAGTATGAAGCTAATAAGCGAGTGTCAGATAATGTCAGTAAGGTATGTTATGTGTGCTCCTATTTGTTTAGCTTGAGTATAGTTCTCAAGCCAGGCCAGTTTATGCTGAAACTGTTTTGTCAAGTGTCAAAAATGTTTTCTTACATGTAAAAGATGTATTCTTGTGTGCTTGCCACTAGGAAGCTTGTAACAACTCCTAGCCGTGCTTATGATCGTCCACAATGAAGTAGAATTTGCTTTCAGTGAAGTAGAATTTGCTTCATTGTTTGTTCTGATTATGTTACGTGTCTGATTTTTAGTTGAAACAAATCAATACTGTTTATTGAGACCAGTTAAGCTAGCTGAATTTGGCTCTGTATTTTCCTGTTTATTTGTCCTTGCTCAGTGTATCTCAGTGTTGTGCTGACCTGTCTTTTGTTCAAAATACAGAATTTGTCTGGCTTCTGCATATTCTGCAATAGTATACGCATCAGCAAGGGCAATCTTATGCCATTAATTTTAAAAATGTGACTATTCTGAGGTATCAACTGATAGTTGAAAAATGACAATGTTTGGAGAGGGACTTTAGAGGTGAGAACATCTGCTAAATAGCTCTCACTTATCTTGTGACCCTGCCTCCCATCTCGTCATGCATACACTCCAGTGGTCTGAGCGTCTTTTATGGTCCTTTGCCATTATGAGTAATAAGTAAAAAACAGGTGAAATTTTCGTGAAAACTTCAAGTTGATACAGGTTAGTGAGCGTTTGGCTTTTAATACTGATTTTTAGAACCTCACTCTTATTCTTTTTTTAAAGGTAAAATACAGAGCAGACTATGAAAAGAACAAAGCTATTGCAGATTATAATGTGCTTCCTGCTACAGAGAACCCATTGCTGAGGCAGTTAAAAGCTGCAGGAAACGCGCTGAGTGATGTAAGTATTATCAAAGTACAGCTGGATGGTTTCAGTCATGTACTGACCAAAGTCAGTTCTTCACAAGGCTTCTCCTTTGGATCTCTTAGTATATTCATTTATATAGACCAACATTTGTTGTGAGATACCACTAACCGGAATGGTGTAGATAAGGAATCATTTCTCCACAGCAGAGTGTAACAATAGCTGTGGGATGTTATGGGGATAGCTAATTATTTTAAGGTTCATTTAGATCCCCATGGAAAATGGGTCACAAGATGACAGTTTTTCCCTTACTGTTTTAAGGAACTTCATCTGATGTCAATAATGATTAAATATGTGGTATTCATATTTATTATATACTCGTTACTGACTGTAATGACTTTCTTGATTTGTCTCTTCTTGCTGTTTTCATCTGTATGGGAAGAGATTGCATATTTCTCAGTGCCAGAAGTTCAAAAACCATCAGTCAGACCTTTCTGTCTTCCCTCACAAACCTAACAGTCACTAAAAAAAGGTTTTTTAAAAAAATCATTGGGAATAAGGTATCATCTGTTTTTCAGTCTTCTGGGAAAGCTTTTCTTCGCAATCATTTCACAATTTTACTCATGATTTTTAAGTTGAGTGAGTTGCAGTGAAATCCACTGCATTATCTGACGTTATTTTCTTTTGCAGAAATTATACAAAGAAGCCTATGAACAATCAAAAGGAACCAGCATGAATTACTGTGACACACCAAAGTTCCAGACTGATACTGTTCTGAAGAATTTTAGTGATGTATGTATTTCATTTATGTTATGTTGTTCAGTACTGATACTCTTGATTACTTTTGTTTATCAACTTGTGATTATATTTCCAGGTAAAATATAAAGATGCATATCAAAAGAATATTTTAGGACACTATTTGGGCAGCTTTGAGGACCCACATCATACACACTGCATGCAAGTTGAAGCTATGAAGAGTGATGTAAGTGTGGTGATCATTCTGTTTTCACCATTTCAGAGAAAGCTCAATTATGGTTTCTTACTGAATGTTGATTTTATTCCTAGAAAAATTACAAAGCAGATTATGAGGAGGAAAAGACAAAATGCTACTTCCCTCAGACCATAACTCCAGAGTATGAAGCTATTAAGAAGTTAGAGCAGTGTAAAGATGTAAGTACAGGATGGTAGGGGTTATCAAGTGACCAACTACATGCAGAGTATCTGCTTCTGAGGCATGTAGAAATTTAGTGATTCCTGTTAACTTCGATGATTTTGAATTTGGCCATATTAGCATGTGTGCCTTTTGAAAACCATATTCATCTGTATTTTAGAGCCTTTTGTGACATCTAGTGATCAAGACAGATACAGCACAATCTGTTTTTTAACAGTGAAAACATAAAAAGAAGAATGAGTCTCAAGCATTTACCTGCTTAAATCAACATATTTTTACATTAATACTTTAAAAGTACTGTAGTTACTTCGGTAATACTAATTTTATTTACTTACTCAATACTTGGAAAATACTTCAAGCATATATTTGCATAAAAGATACTAAAATGTAGATACTATAATGTGTATAATATATACTATACATTATAATATTTATATACCTATTAAAATATTTTATGTTCATACTTTAAAAATAATTAAAAAAATTATTTGCTTTCTGATGATGTTAAAAAGTAATGTGAGAACCACTGTGACAACAGTGTTTATCTGCATGCATGCCATAATTGCTAACTATCCCCGGTAACACTACATTGCTATGTCTTACAAAGTAATTTGGCTTATATGCAATTTCTGCAAGTATGTTTATTGTCTTCCTTCAGCACACCTACAAAAAGCATCCTGATCAAACCAAATTTACTCAAGTGACTGACTCTCCAGTACAGAAGCAAGCAGAGATCAACAGCAAACAACTGAGTGATGTAAGTGAACTTAGAAAACATGTTACTGTACTCTGACATTATCAATTACTGCACTGTGGCCACCTTCACTTTATCATCCTATTTTATGAGGATTCCTGAAATGTGTAGGTGGACGTATGTGCATACACACACACACAAGCACAAAACCACTTGTGTGTATTCGCAGTTCTGTTCCAGTGGAGCATCACCTGGAAATCAGATTTCTT
This sequence comes from Falco cherrug, assembly GCF_023634085.1. NCBI lineage: Eukaryota > Metazoa > Chordata > Aves > Falconiformes > Falconidae > Falco > Falco cherrug. The sequence goes on along the minus strand of NC_073704.1, from coordinate 41,697,184 downwards.
TTAGTTTTTCAATTGGCTGTTCATGTCAATTTTTAGTATGTATGTTTGTAATTTTGTTTATCTCCATCATTCTTAATGTATTCATCACACCAGTTAAATCAGCAGAGTTTAGAACATTCACTTGGCAAGGACTAGGATTTAATCTGTGTTTGTAAGTGAGGTAACACGAGATCTTTAAGTTGTGTCACTCAGCATTATTAAGCATTTACAACCTATAAATACTGGGCTGCTAAATTTCTTTATTTTTCTTTGCAGATAATATATAAGTCCAAAGGTCAGGAGATTATTCACAAGTACCACCTCCCTCCAGATGTGCCCCAGTTTATACAGGCTAAAGTTAATGCCTACAATATTAGTGATGTAAGTATATTTTGAATCTAGAGTTTTTGATTGAACTTACTATATGAAGCTTCTGTTAGCTAGAAACTGATCATTCAAAATACATCTTGTCTTCTAGAACTATTACAAAATGGGATTGGAAGAGTTAAAATCAAAGGGCTATGATCTAAAAAGTGATGCTATTCCTATCCAAGCTGCCAAATCTGCTAGGCGGGCTGCCAGTGATGTAAGTATATCCTTATTAAAAGAACTGTTTACTTCAAAAGAGTTTACTTACAAAATGTTTGCAATCATGCTTATTAAGGATATTTGAAGGATAATTCTAATTGCCTTTTTTGTGTCTGTTACTAGATATATTTAAACAGTTATTTTTGTTGGTGTTCCGTTGCTTCACTAATGCATTTGTATAATTACATTTAGAAAAGGCTGATTCATTATGTAATTCTCTGTGAATAAATAGGCTGTCTTGCACTTCAGTATGGTTAAGGGAGATCATGAGGAGTAGGTCAGTAGTGACAGCTCCATGAACAATGGACCCCTGAATTCTCTCTGTCCTTAGTTATCGGCCTGGTTGTAAATGAGATGGAAGACTCTAGGACATCACTCGGTTTTGGGTGGATTCTTGGGGATGGCCTTGCAGAAGTCCCTTAGTATTTTAAGACTCCTTTCCCTCTTATGATCAGTACAAGTGAAATAATGTTACTTTGAAAGCTAACTGATTCATGTAGCGGTGAAGCGTAAAGAGATATGTGTCTGGTTTTATTAAGATGAATGGTCACTGACTTAAACGTGAGGGATACTCTTTGTAGAAAACAAAGGGTAGTCTTTACTTTTAGTTTACTTATTGATAAATCACTACACTTAAGATATTATTCTCTGTGTTCTATTATATTCCAACAGGTTAACTATAAAAAAGACTATGAACTTGCCAAGGGTAAACTCGTTGGCTTCAAGAGCCTCCAAGATGATCCCAAACTCGTTCATTATATGAAGGTAGCCAAGATGCAGTCTGACCGAGAGTACAAGAAAGATTATGAGAAAACAAAAACTAAGTACAACATTCCAATGGATATGGTCAATGTTGTTGGTGCCAAGAAGGCTCAAGAAATTGCCAGCAATACTAATTACAAGAACCTCCTACACCACTATACTTATTTGCCAGATGCAATGAATGTGGAGCTGACAAAAAATATGATGGAAATTCAGAGTGATGTAAGTAAAACCTCCTGCGAACAGAATTTTTTTTTTTGAAATGCCTAAGCAAAAACCATGAAAACTCAGGAGAGGTCCCTGAATTGTTTTTTTTCTAATTCCTAACTTTTCAAACATTGTTTTCACTTGTTTATTAGAATGCATACAAAGCAGAATATAACAACTGGATGAAAGGCATTGGTTGGATCCCCATTGGCTCACTAGAAGTAGAAAAAGCTAAAAAAGCTGGAGATGCCTTGAATGAAAAGAAATATCGTCAGCACCCAGACACCATTAAATTTACAAGTGTGGTAGACTCTCCGGTAATGGTCCAAGCCAAACAGAATTCAGTTCAACTCAATGATGTAAGTAGAGGAAAAAAATGGGTGTTATAGTAAAGTAGAGATGTATCTACTGAAGAGTTGAGCATTGTATTTGAAAAATTTTAAAGTGCTATTAGCCTAAAGTGTTTCTCTGTTGTCATTGTTTTGTACTCTGATTTTGCCTAAGTAATTTCCTGGTCTAAGTCTGCAAATGCCTGTGGAAATCATGTGGCTCTTTCAGTTCACATCAGCTGATCCTGTCCATTTATATTTTGAGTATATTTGAAATACATTTGATTTAAGAAATGTGAATTTTCAGGTTGGTTATTGATGTTTTACCACCTACAATAATGAACGGATTAGAGAATATTTGATAAATCACAATATGCCCTTCATTATAAACCAGCAAGCTTTATTTTATGTTACACTCTCCTACCATCCCTTATTATCCCACTCTTTCCAAAATGGGGTTTTATGTCCATTAAAGAGCTTTATTTTACTGAGTAAAAACTGCATAGAGCTTTTAGGATGTGTTCCTTCTATCAATAAGATCAATTCTGTATGAAAAGTGCAGCCTCAATCTTTATGAGATAGATGACCATGTACCTTCATTTTCAAAATCAAATATATACAGTGAGCTGGGGCTAGCTATACAAGGACAGATGAATTTATTTCTGTATTATGTATTTTACAGAAACTATACAGATCTTCTGGAGAGGAAGTTAAACATAAATATACTCTTACCCCAGATGTCCCACAGTTTATCCAAGCTAGATACAATGCAGCTAACGTCAGTGATGTAAGTGACTTCTTTACAATATGCTTTACACATTGTTAATGAATTTTTGAGTAATATGTTACGGATACACTCATATTGCAGATTCCTTTCAGTGATCTTCAGATCAATATAATCAACTTGTATCACTATAATTTTTCATTCTTGGCGTCATTTGAATTTCCAACCAGATACCATTTAATCATGTGATTATTTAATCAATTTAATTAATAGATAAATCTGTTCTCATGAATGAAAACCGATAAATGTGTATGATCCCCACTGCATCTGCTTATAAAGAAGTACCTGGAGTAGCTTAGGAGTAGCTTTGACTTGCATATGGTTCATGTGATGACTAGGTTCTCTAGAATAATATGGCTTATCTTTTTTAGGTGTATTATAAACAAGACTACCATGATCTAATAGCTAAAGGAAACAATGTGTCACTTGATGCTATTCCAATTACTCAAGCCAAGGCTTCAAGAAACATTGCTAGTGATGTAAGTATCTATTCCAGGTATGCTTTTCTTAGGCATTAAGTAAAAACGTTTTCTGTTACAGGCCATATGGTAGACCTCATATGTTGCACAACTCTCACTAGAGTCTGTATTATGAGAAAGATTCTTAGTCTTTCCCAAAGGTTTGGTTTGTGCAGAACTTACTTCATGGCCATCTTGTTTGCTTTAGATAGGCAAATGCTATTGCACTGTGTTCTTAACCCACTTTTTGCAGAAGAAATGAAGTCAGTAGTTCTGGCTATCATTTTGTGATGTATTTCTGGAAAATACACTACTTCTTACAGACCACGAGGCAATATGTGCTAAGGGTGCTTTTGGCTATACAGTGGAGCATGCCTTACACATGAATCAGATGGACTTGTAGTGGAAATTGTATGAAGTGGGATATGTTTCAGTGGTTTCATGTAACTAGAGGAAGCTGTGCAGTCACACTGCCTTTGTTGGCTATTGCTTTCAAATGTTTGAGAAGGATTGCCTCAATTATGCTGGTATTTTTAATACACGTTTCCATGTGGGAATGCTTAGGAAAAATTCTCCCTTCCGTACAGGAGAAGCTAATGTTGATAAATCTTATTGTGGTGTGTATAACCTGTTGTGTACAGGCTTAGATGATGGAGCAAGAAAAACTAAAGAACAGTTGCTAGGTGTACCATTTAGAAGAGTTTGTCTTTCTGAACTGTTTGAAGATTTTTTTTCCAGTGGAGGTCATGAGAGCTTTTCTTTTCTTTTTCATTACTGTGGACATCAGTAGCCATGCCACAGTACATTTGATCTCTTTCCTCTGTTTCTAGTATAAATATAAAGAAGCATACGAAAAGGCTAAAGGAAAACAGTTTGGTTTCAGAAGCCTGCAAGATGACCCTAAGCTTGTCCACTACATGAATGTAGCAAAGATTCAGTCTGAGCGTGAGTACAAGAAAGACTATGAGAAGACCAAGACTAACTATCATACACCTCCTGACACGTACAGTATCCAGGCTGCTAAACAGTCTCAGGATATAGCTTCTAATGCCCACTACAAAAATTTGATCCATCACTACACTTACCTGCCAGATGCCATGGATGTTGAGCTTGCAAAGAACATGATGCAAATTCAGAGTGATGTAAGTATTTCAGTGACTGCAATTTCATGGATGTTTTCCTGCACTCTGTGAAAATAAAATGTGATTTTATATTCAGGGAAAATTGCCATTACTGTATGGGACTGGTCTGGTTTTTTTATGTCTTGGGGAAGATCATTATCAGTTGTTGTTGGCATTTAGAAATATCAAATTCCGGGTGAGTTCAGCTCAACAGGATTTTGATGTTGGCAAATCAGTGGAGGGCAGGCTTCTGGAATACTGAATCTGAATGTACTTTTCACATTTCCTCAGGAAACTTTATTTTGCAACTAACAATTTCATTTTATGCTTTAAGACTTATTTTAAGTTGTCTTGCTTTCTCTTCACAAGATAGATATGATAGTGTAGTTGGACTATTATTAACTATTTAGGATGAGGGAGTGGAAACAATGTAACTATTGGTATTATTAGAAATACATTCTGGAGATCTCTAGCATAGGAGATCTCTCCTGGGACCTTCTCAGTCCTTCTTGCAGATACAGAATTTCAAATGGTTGCCTGGGCAATACATGGTTGCACTCTGCACACCTTTGTGTATGGATCCCTGTGGAGGACCACTCATTTTAGAGTTAAAACACAGAAAGGCCTTAAAAATGAGTGTCCACAATATCCTTGCATTTAGGCTGTGCATTAATCCTGTCTGAATGTTTATACGGGATAACCTTCTGCATATCTTGTAGCCAGGATAAATTTTTCGTTTGCAGTCTGTGAATTCTGCATATTTTACTGTAGGAGGAACCATAGAAAAAAAACAAAACCTGAGCCTCTGCTCTGTGAACTTTTGTACAAGGCAAATCTCACAGAGTCTGATGAAACGCAGAACAAATTAAATCATGTTAAATGGTCACTATGTAGTCGTTTAGAAGTTATTAAGAATTGAAAGTTCATGAAATTTTTCACATGCGTAAAAAAAAAAAAGATTAATAAATACTGCAGGGATGTTACAGTTTAAAAGAAATTAATAATGAATCAAAAATACAATAGATTATTTTCTTCCTTATAAAATCACAGGGAAACATAAGAAATACCTGTTGTTCCCTTCAAGAATTTATAAATATTTCCTGCTAATGTAGAACACATTAGCTAGAATATGTGACTATTGTTTTAAACAGAATTATTCCAGTTCTGTGGGAAAATCTTGACCCATGAGGCTTTATCTCCTTCAGAATGCATACAAAGAAGAGTATAACAGCTGGTTCAAGGGTATTGGATGGAGTCCTCTCGGTTCTCTGGATGTTGAAAAAGCTAAAAAGGCTGGAGATGCATTAAATGAAAAGAAATACCGTCAGCACCCAGACACCATCAAATTTACAAGTATACCAGATTCAATACCAATGGTTTTAGCTCAGCACAACACCAAGCAACTGAGTGATGTAAGAAATGTTTTGTTATTAATGCAATATAGTGATTTTATTTTTTACCATATTTATGATTTATACCTTATGTCTGATAGTCCATCTAAATAAAAGTTAAATTTTAAACCTGTAAAAATAGTAAAATTGCAGTTTGATGGTAAGAATTAAGAATTGATGCATTGTTTTTGTTTGTGAACAGTAGTATTACCTACCTTGTACTTGTCAACAAGTATTTGTTTATTTTTCCTTGCAGGTAACATATAAGCGAGAGGGTGAAAAAGTAAAACACAAATACACCCTGGATCCTGATGTTCCTCAGTTTATTCAAGCCAGGGTCAACGCCTTCAATTTGAGTGATGTGAGCATATAACCAATAGTTTGTTCAATAATATATTTATTTGTCATTTACTTAATAGCAAAAATAATTTTCATGTATTCATGCTATGATATTGAATATATAAATGCACAAGCTCTGAATTCAGCTAAACTTTAACTTCTAGAAGTCAATGAGTTTCGTGCTTGTTAAGCAGATTTCTAAATTGTCTGAGCACCCATGAATGTAAATGCATTTCAGTGCTTTATTGCCAGACTCCTTGGCTAGACTGAATGGGAAAACCAGCATGACTTATTGTTCAGATTCCTATAGGTCTGGAGAGTTATGTTATCTACTTTTATGTAAAACACATTGCCTAGGCAAGCAGTACAAGTTTTCGTGTTCCTTCCTGCTGCTGGGCTTACAAAGGAAATTAACTCATCCAGTGGAATGATAGCAATGCCTTTTTCTGCCACTCAGCTACTACTCTGCCTACTTTCCATCACTTCTTGTATTCATCCAGCACCATAAAGATCTCCACTGATCGATTTAATTGCCTGCTCGATATTAGAGTTCTTGGTGGCATTATCAGGCCTCCAGCAACTAGATAAAAGCTGACATCTCCTTTAACAGCTCTGAAATACTGTCAGTCTATGGAGATGTTAACTGCTAACAAAAGATCAGCCAGACTGCTTTCTTCATTCGCTTAAGACCACAAAGCCTGATTTTGAAGCTAACAGGAGAAATTTCTGAAGGTTCAGTCAAATGAAAAAGGGGTTTGCTTAAGCAAGGGCAAAAATGCCACTGATAGTTGTTCTGTATAAAAACTGCAAAAAATGCTTATGGAATTAATGATTTAGCTAGATGAATTAAACTGGTTATCTTGAAGGACTCTCCTATCTTTGTAGTAGGTTTATTTATCATAATATTACTGTAGTTTGTGTACAGGTTAAAATTTTTCCTTGCAGTTGCATAGAATAAACTGAATATTGTGATTCCTATAACAATAATAAAAATATGGGCTTAAACAACTTTGATAAAATTGCTAAAATTCCTAATATTGCAAACTCATACCTTTTTTTCCCTATAAGGCTAACTACAAAGCAGACTGGAAAAAAACCATCGCCAAAGGATATGATCTGAAACCAGACGCCATTCCTATTATTGCTGCTAAAGCTTCTCGAAATATTGCGAGTGATGTAAGTATAATTTACATAAAGTGGAATACATACATCTACTTACAGCTCTCTGTAGCATATTGTGCTATATAATGGCATAGAGACACCTAACTGTGAGAAATGAAACTCTTATGATACTGTGAAATAACAATTCAGACGTTTACATGAACCTCTGAAAAAAACCTGTTTCTTTGGAAATGCATCGTAATGTGTGTGAATGCTGGTGAGCTGGGTTTTTTTGTATGTGCTTCAGGTATTCACCAGCTTATTTGAAAGTTAATTTGTTATAATTTACCTATGCTGCAGTGATGGAGGCCTGTACTTCTACTTGTCTAGTACTCCTGGAGCTGTACAGAAATGTGGCTGTTTTCAGGCAGCTGTGTCAACTGCAACAGCAAAGCGTGGTGTGCCATCTGACACAAGCCAGGAAAGGAGATCTGGAACACAGAAATAAATACACTAACTTTAGCAATATGCTGCAAATGGCTTCCATTCCCCACTTAGACATGCCTCCTTCCAATAGCTGAATATTGGGATATCTAGTTGGTAGTCTTGGGCTTTTCAGTAATATATTATTATGCTAGTCTTTTAATTGAAAGCTGAATGTTCCTGGGACTTAGAGGTCTGTGGAAGTAAAATACAATATGGCAGGGGCAATGCCAAGGGAAGGCATGTAACTGCATATCTAGATTTATACAGGGGTATACCAGAGGTCAAGACAAGCCGGGAAATCCAGCAATCCTCTTCTTTTTTGACCTGAATAATCCTATGCTGTCTGAAAAACAATTTACGAGTGTGTAAGATGAACTACAGTTGTTAAAATACTGAATTTCAAAGTATTAAAATTATCAAAAGTATGTTTTCTCTTTCCAAAGTTGGTAAGGTTTTCTTTTCCTTTGTCTCTAGTACAAGTACAAGGAATCATATGAGAAAGATAAAGGCAAACAGGTTGGATATCGTAGCCTGCAGGATGACCCTAAACTTGTTCATTACATGAATGTGGCCAAAATACAATCAGATCGTGAATACAGGAAAGATTACGAAGTGAACAAGACCAGATATCATACTCCTTTGGATATGTTCAGCGTGATGGCTGCCAAGAAAGCCCAGGAAGCAATCACAGATACCGGCTATAAACAACCAATTCACAATTATACACTCTTACCTGATTCTATGAATCTGGAGCTATCAAGAAATGTGATGCAGCTTCAGAGTGATGTATGTAATGATTAATCGGCTCATTTTTATCTTCCCGTAGTGAGTGTGTTACACTATTAACCTTTTAAGGCTAAAAAATGAACTATATTGGATTAACAGTAGATTAAGATGTAAATGTCTGGTCTGGAACCCTGTATTTTCCTAAAGGTTATCAGAATTATGTGTAGCTGATAAGTTCTAGGGAACTTGCCTAGCAAGTAACAACTTGCTCTGGATCTCTACATGTTTGTCTAATTCTCAGCAAATGAACATGTTTTTCTAATTTGTGTATTTTTGTGGTTGGATTTCTAATTACAATGTGTTGTTACTGTGATTATTATTTGTATTGTCAGAAATTGTAGGTTATGTACAGAGTCTAAATTCTGACTATATTTTATTTGTTTACTTATACAATCATACATAATAGATATTATTATATCTAGGGATTTAAGGTTTATTTATTTTGTTCACTTTTCCTTCCTGCCTTTGTGTTCCAACAGATGCATATGCCATGCATGAGAAGGACTCATAAAAACACTTTGTAGTTTCCATTGTTTTGTGACTTGTTTCCATTTTTTTCACTAGTGTAACTTTAACATCTGCTTGTTTATCCAGAAAGTGTTTCATTTAATCTGCTTTATTTAACAGTGTTCTGACAAATCTGAAATTCCCAAAAACATTAATAATCTGATTGAAAGTGTTCTTCAAATTCTAAACATTGTTTGGAGAGGGTAATGTGCATGTTCCCATGTACCAACAGGTAGAGGATATGACCTTTAGACACTGTTCTTTTCAAACACAGAAATTTTAATCTCAAGGGTTTTTTTGCTTCCCCATTGTACTTTTACCTAGCCTTGCTGAGTTGGCTGAGCTTGCTTGGCTATCTAACTCAGGATGTTTGCAAGGAAAGAAGCGTGATACTTGACAAATTTTTCCCTGTATACACATGCTTTGAAAGTATGTGGTCTTTTTCTCAGACTCTAATATTCTCCCTGTTGCTTCTAACACTGCAGCTCAGGAACAGGTTTTATTTTCACAGCATTTTTGTACCTTTATCTGTTCTAAAAGCCATGTTATATAGTATGATTAAATAGGAATGGTGTAAATTCAAGATTGTGCAGAACCAGGCAGTTAAACAGGAGTTGTTGATACCAATTCTCTCAACTAATTCTACTGCCAACTGAGTCTACTAACAAACAAGAGTGTCATTTAAAAAATTATTACATTTTTGTCAGATTTTCATATTTACCACTCAAAGTTTGTTCTAATGTCTGTGCATTTGGTTTGTAGTGTAAGTTCTGCACATTGGTTTAATGAAAAAGATTTTCTTTATCCCTAACTCATCAATAGTTGTTAATTTTATGCTGAATTTGGAAAACAATAGCAGTTGTAACAGGCTTGTCTAAATTTTCCTTCAAAACTGAATGAACAGGAGAAGTTTCAAGGCTTTAACTGTTTTTATGTATATAGGCATTCTGATTTTCCTCGTCTCACTGTTTTTCATTGTTTATTTTTTAAAAGAATCTGTACAAAGCAGACTTTAACAGCTGGTTGAGAGGAGTTGGCTGGGTACCAATTCAGTCACTGGATGTAGAAAAGGCCAAAAAAGCTACAGAGATTCTCAGTGAGAAGAAGTATCGCCAGCACCCAGACAAACTGAAGTACACTATCACAATGGATGCAATGGAACAAGTGCTAGCTAAGCAAAATGCAAAGACCATGAATAAGGTGAGAATTTGGTCAGGTGATTATGACTGAGCTGAAGACTGGGGTCTTTGTCTTACAAAATTGTGGGGCAGGTGCATTCCCACTGAAGACACCGGAATTTCAAATGGTGTAGTGGTTTGCTTGGTTAAGACTGGACACTACAAGATGATGGAAGCCTCAGACTGTATTCATAATTAAAGGAGTTACATTTTCTGTTTATAAAGATTAAAGATTTATCTTCTGAGTTTATTAGTGAGCATATCTTCTCCAGATTTATAGGGCTTTGGTAACCTTTGCTCTTTTTCTGCAGGAAGTTGTATTCATGATCAGTGAGCTGAAAAAAACCTGAAACTGTCAATTTTGGACAAGTTTCCTTGAAAAGTGGTGTTCTTTAAATTTGTTCCTAGTTATCTGGGACACCACTCATAGAATGGTTTGTGTTGGATAGGACCTTAAATATCCTGTGGTTCCAAGCCCCCTGCCATGGACAGGGACATTTCCCACCAGCCCAGGCTGCTCCCAGCCACATCCAGCCTGGCCTGGAGCACTGCCAGGGATGGGGCACCCACAGCCGCTCTGGGCAGCCTGTCCCACCGCCTCGCCGCCCTCACAGAGGAGAATTTATTTCTAATATCTTATTCCTTATTCCATGTTTGCCATGGAAAGAGGGTGTATGGAAAAAAAAATTATGCATTCTATTAAAGCAGAGAAGAATGCACACTGAAAAATTTCAGTTTCAGTATTTATTAGTTATCAAAACATACTTTGCACATTTCTCAAATGAAGTGCTAAAGAAAGAGGAGGAATATTATATTGCCACTTGGGAATTGCATTTGTGAAGATTATTTGTAGTCTTTATGGAACTTGACTGTATGGTAAAATATTTATTGCAAATAAGAAAAACAAAACCAAGCTCTTATTATATCAATGCAACGTTTTTTCAATGCTAAATATTACTTTGTACTTGCAGAGGCTCTACACCGATAAATGGAACAAGGAGAAAACCAGCATTCATGTTATGCCAGATACTCCAGAAATTCTGCAATCTAGAGTGAACCAGATCACAATGAGTAACGTGAGTTACTGTGCTTACAGTGGGCATTCAGTGTCTGTTGCATGGATCAAAAATTAGTGTAATTTTAATGTCTTTTTTGAAAACACTGAAATTCAGATGTAGGGTACTTGAGAAGTTCTGCTTTTATAATAGAGTACCTATTCTCTTTTACATCTTAAATTAGAAACTTTACAAAGCTGGATGGGAGGAAGAAAAGAAGAAAGGTTATGACATGCAGCCAGATGCTATTCCAATAAAAGCAGCCAAAGCCTCCAGAGATATTGCAAGTGATGTAAGTTTGATTGTGTGACAGTACTTAAAGTAGCTACAAAGACAGAACGTTTTCAAAGTGCTGTTATGCACAAATCTGTTTTTTTTTTTCAAGCATCTTGTTGTCTAGGTTTTAGTTATATGCTTAATGGGATAAACCTTTGCAGTACTTGCTGTCCAGTGGAATAACACTGAATTGTGCTGTTTTGCTCTTTGTTCAGCAAGCTGTTGAGCTTCATGTGCCTGTATTCAGTGGGCTATTTTGTAAGACTGAGTATGTTTAAATGACTAAATCTGAGATCTTGTGATGAAAAGGAACAAATATTTTCTGTTTTCAGAGATAAAATTGAGCTTAATAGTGCATTTTTTTTTGATTTAAGTTTTTGCTGTTTTTTTCCGGCTGTCAGTATAAATACAAACTAGCCTACGAAAAAGCGAAAGGAAAGCATATTGGGTTCCGCAGCCTTGAAGACGACCCCAAGCTGGTGCACTTCATGCAGGTGGCTAAGATGCAATCTGATCGTGAATACAAAAAAGGTTATGAGAAGGCAAAGACTAATTTCCATACTCCAGTTGACATGCTCAGTGTTGTGGCAGCCAAGAAAGCACAGGAAGTGGCTACAAATGCAAACTACAAAAGCTTGATCCATACCTACAATGTTTTGCCTGATGCTATGAGTCTTGAATTAGCGAGAAACATGATGCAGATACAAAGTGATGTAAGTCATTCTTCAGCCTTTGCATTGCAAATACAATGATGCTTAGTTTATGAAAACTTACTGTAAGATAAATAGTACTATTTCCTTAGTGAAATTATTTCAGTTATATACTAAAATGTAGTAAATTAAATGAGACCTTCAATGGTAGCCACTGTATTGTTCTAAGATTCTGAAATATTAAATTATGCCTATAGCTAAATAATTTGGGCTCAGAAATAAGTAATTGTATGTATAACGTAGAATGGATATTTACTGCTTACCTGTCCCATCAGACTCTTCAGAAGCAATACTTGTGTGCAGGCCAAGACAGGAAAAGCTTTGCTTTTCATTAATAGTTTTATCTTGTACTTCCAAAAAAGATATCTTTTCAGAAGGAGGGGAAAACAGCTAAGTAGCTGTATTCTCAGGTTTTTGGGGATGTTTAACCTCTAGAGAAGAGAGCCCTTTTTTCTCAATATAGTGACCCAAAATAATCCCCCCCTTCTTCAGGAGGGCCTTAGCGTGTGAGTAATCTATATACATCATAAAGAGGATCTGAACATTGTATAAAAGGTGGTGTAATAAAATATCACTGTAACAAATGCATTTCTATATAAACCTTGAATGCATCCCGATGCCATTTGTTTCTTTTTAGAATAAGTGCATTAGAAACCTAATATTCATTTAACACAGAAAGAAATGTCACAATTTACAGACTTTTTCATGCATCTGGTCATTTTCTTTTCTTTCTGCCTCCAGAATCAATACAGAGCAGAATATGATGAAAGTATGAAGGGTATTGGATGGATGCCATTGGGATCCCTGGAAGCTGAGAAAAACAAAAAAGCAATGGAAATTGTTAGTGAAAAGAAGTATCGCCAGCATCCAGACAAACTGAAGTATTCTGTTCCTATGGATTCCATGAACATGGTCTTAGCTTTAAATAATGCTAAAATCATGGATGAGGTAAAAAAGTGTTCATCAAAATTAAATTAAGTTTGCAGAAATAAAAAACAAACTATAGTTAATGTAATAGTCAACCTTACTGCATGCATAGCTTTGACAATTGTCAGTTTTGGCAGCTAATGAATATGCTTGTGTGTAAGACCTTTGATATACCTGAAAGTAAAGCATGACCCTAATATTTCTAAGAAATACATATGGATACAGACCTAAGGGTCACATCTTATTAATACAGTTTACCCAAGATAAATGAGTATAGACTTCTAGCAGTTTAAATCTGTAGGCTAAAAATACTTGAGCAATTCCTTTCACAAATAGGATTCAAACTTTTAAATGTATAGTCTGCTACATCTGATGCCTGTTATGTTAACGGGAAATTGTTATATGCTATGAATGCTTTTATAATGAGAGATTTATTTTCTGATTCTCCTGCTGAACTGATGTAATCCACTGGTGTTCTTTAGAAATGTCTAGACTTCATGTGCATTATAGTTATGGGACCATCAGAATCTTATATGCACTTGCCTTAGCTCTGTTTCCTCTAAGAAAAGCTCTGTTGCCTCTCTCAACTGAGACTTATTTCCCAGGAGATAAACTAATTATCTTCCACCTCCAACAATGTTTTCTGTGTACCTTTTTATTTGTTGGTTAACCCCTGTAGGTGGCTAAGCATCACACAGCTCACTTCCTTCCCTCTAGCACAGTGAGATGTGGGAAGAGGAAGGGTAGAGTAAAAACAAAAAAACTTGTGGGTCAAGGTAAAAAATGTTTAATAAGCAAAGGAGAAGTGGAAAAAGAGAGAAAGAAAACAAAATTAAGTGATGCAAAGGCAATCACTTGCCGCCTCCACCTGGGTAGACTGATGCCCAGCCAGTTCCCTAGCAAAAGAAAAGAAAACAAACCCCACAACTTCCCTAAACCCGCTCCTCTCCCTTTTTATTTGCTGAGCATGATGTTACATGGCATGGGATATCTCTTTAGTTAGTTGGGTTCACCTGCTTGGTTATGTCCCCTCCCAGTCTCTTGTACACCCCCCAGTCTATTCACTTTGGGGGCAGAGAAAGCCCTGATCCTCCACAAATACTGTTCAGCAACAGCTAAAACATTAGTGTGTGACCAGCATTGTTTTAGTCACAAATCTAAACCACAGCACTGTTTGAGCTGCTGTGAAGAGGATTACCTTCATCCCAGCCAGACCTGTTACATTTTGGAACCTATTGTTTTCTGCTGCTCGATGTGCTTGAATACACTGCTGGGCAAAGGACAAGCAGTAAAATACTGCAGCAAGATTTTTATTTCTCCCACTTTTATTTTGACCTCAGACAATTAACATCATAAGAGCTATTCCTGATTCACACTGCTTTTAAATCCTAAAATAAAAAGACAAATGCTCCTACCATGTTAGTAGTCACATAACTGTAAATAAAGTTTATATTTCACATAGGAAATACTGTTTTAAATTGTTTTATTTAATCTTTTGGTTATATTGACATCTCTTTTTTTCAATCCTTCCAGCACAAGTACAAACAAGCATGGGAAGAAGACAAAAAGAAAGTTCATATCACACCAGATATTCCACAGATTGCTTTAGCAAAAGTTAATGCATTTAATTTAAGTGATGTGAGTACTGTTTGTAAGATTATGACTTTGCTCTCAGTTTTTCTTCTTAGGAATAAGTGAGATGACAACTTACAAAAGTCTCCCTAATTCTCACTTTGCTAACCTGTAGTAATTTCATAAAAAAGCTATTCATTTTCCTTTTCCCTGCTTTCCTCCCCAAAATTAAATACCAAAAGTTGCCAGTAAAGAGCCATAGTATTTAGAGTCAGATCATGAATTCATCATGTAGGTCATTAAAATATAATAGTTACTAACAAAATAGTAGTTTGAGTACTATCCATGTTTGTTACTGTATTTGTTAATCTATTTCCCCATGCACAGAGTTTTGTACTGGTTTCATAATTCTTGCAGACTGAACCTATTTTTTTGGTAAGAGATGGTATTATAGGCAGTTTTTCAGTAGCTGGTTTAATCTGCATATGCTAAATAAAACATTGTTTGTAATTGCACACATATTTAATGTGCACATAAATAGATCTATTTAGCTCTTTTTCTAAAAAGCTGATATCCTTATAGATGTAACTTTTCACCGATGTTTATGCATGTGGGAAACAAATTTATTGCAATTTCTTGCTCTTTTGTTATAGGTTATTGTTACTGATTATAGTGCAGTCCAGCTGCATTGATGTATGAATACTAGGATTGAAGTTAATTTTGTGGTTTACTTTTTTAAAGGATGTTTCTTTTATTTCTTTTCACAGAAAATGTACAGACTTTCATTTGAAGAATCTAGGAAGAAAGGATATGATCTCAGAGCTGATGCTATTCCTATTAAAGCTGCCAAAGCTTCTAGGGATATTGCGAGTGATGTAAGTTCTTGAAAGAATAAATAATCAATTTCAGATATTGCAGAACACCAATTTCTTGACACAATTCAATTTTATATGCCAAATATATATATTCTCTTGCTCATAAATAATTCTGACATTGATCTATATTCTAGCAGGGATAAATAGCAATTTCTTCATTAGAAAGGTACAAAAATATATGAGGGACTGTTAGTGGAGAAAAAAGGCAGTTCTTTTCTCAATGCAATGGTGCTTGGATACTTTATGAATGTATGCTGTATATTTGTAGTTTAGACAGAATGTCAGAGATCATTCTTAGAAATATTTGAAAATATTCCTTTGCTGAAAGTCTCATTAAATTTCTTGGTGCAGAAAATACAAACTCCTGTAATCAGGACTGTTCTGATATCCTTTGTGTATCAGTAGTGATGAGGGATTTGCTACAGCAGGGGCAAATCCAGCCTGAGAGGGGTGAAGTTAGTGCCTAAGGACATGTTTAGCCCACCTTTTTTTTTTTTTTTTTTTTTTTTTTTTTTTTTTGATAACCTATGGGATGTTGCAGCCACTGCAAAGTCAATTTGCTCTGCCACTGCTCTAAGTCTTAGGGGAAGATACTTCTGTTTGGAGTTCTCTCCCAGCAGTAAGCAGTGAAGGAATTGATACTTGGTCTGTGTAGTTCGTTGTCCATGGTTGATTAGAGATTGAGGAAGACATTAAGAATTTGAACTATTGGTTTTATTAAACAAAAAAATACAAAAGATCTTGGGGAGTGTCTTGAATTTTTTTAATCATTTGAACAAGTGAACCTAATGGAAGTGATGATTAAATCTTTGATGTTGTGGTTAGTCTTCAAATATGAACTCAAGTATTTTGAGTATGGTGCAGACTACCATGGAAATAGTTACCTAAGCAAAATATTGGAGAAAGGATAGGGATAGTAACAGAGCTATGTGGGTTAATGTACCTTGGTTCTAGTGTTTGTGATACCCATACTAGCTCTAAGATAAGCTATCTCTAAACTATAGTGTGAAAAAAGATAAAAGTGCACTTTTTCCAAAAAACTGTCTTCAGTGAACCAGGTCTTATGTGTTCCTTTGCCTTGTGCTTCCTGTCAGTGTGTTTCATATTTGCATTGTATCATTTAATATTAAATTAGAAGGCAATTGAACCCCAGGTTACATGGAACCTTATGCAGGAGCAGAATAAACTATTGTAAGGAAATTTCATTTATTAAGAAAGTGTTTTAAATGTACTGCTTTTAAAAGGGATGCTAGGCATTTGTTTTGCCTTAGAGTGCACCCTAAGAGTAAGCGGACAAAGCTACCACCTCTATATGCTTTGTGATGTTTTCTTAACAATATAAAAATCTTATTTTAATATAAGTTGGGGGGGGGGGGGGTTGCGTGTGTGTGTGTGTTCCTTAGAAGATAGATACTGCTTATTAAACAAATGAAGTAGAATTAAAAGTCTCCATCTCTGTTTTCTTTACAGTATAAATACAAATTAGGTTATGAACAAGACAAGGGAAAACTTGTAGGCTTCCGCAGCCTTCAGGATGATCCCAAACTTGTCCATTATATGCAAGTGGCTAAGATGCAGTCTGATCGTGAATACAAGAAAGCTTATGAAATGAGCAAGACACATTACCAAACACCTTCTGATGCACTCAGCATCGTGGCAGCTAAGGAGGCACAAGATCGTGTAACCAATACTAACTACAAACGACTGATCCATCAATACATACTTCTACCAGATGCAATGAATTTAGAACTGTGCAGAAACATGAATCAGATACAAAGTGATGTAAGTTTCTGTTTTATTTCTGACATTCACAGCTGTGACTTTTTTCCCTGTTTTTTCATTATGACTGTGTTTTGGAAACAGCAGAATTCTTTTGTATGAGACATTTGTAAATTGTAATCTTTCCTTTTGTATTCTGTTCGGCAGAATGAGTACAAGCAGGATTACAATGAGTGGTTCAAGGGTATTGGTTGGAGTCCTGCTGGTTCTCTGGATGTGGAGAAATCTAAGAAAGCCACAGAAATTGCAAGTGATAGGAAATACCGCCAACATCCCAGCATGTTCCCCTTTACAAAAGAGAATGATTCCATGGACATGGTCCTTGCAAAGCAAAACGCAAATGTAATGAACAAAGTGAGTACTTATAGGGAAAATTAGGCAGACATTTCATATAATCCATTTCAATAAACAGTCTATAAGTCTCTGTCACCACCTTTATGTAGCAGTGTTTCCCTGGGAAAAACAACTGTCACTTACAGGTTCCTCTTTTTTAATTTCTTTTCTTAATGAAACACTCAGTTACTGATAAATAGCATTGATTAAATAAATCTTTTCTCATTTATCTCATTGCTACCTCTCCAACCTCTATCCTTCTCATTCTTATATACAAATTACTAGCCCTTTATAATTGGATTCATTAGAAGCAGGACTGGATCCTAATTAATCTGATTCTGGATTAGGCCATTACATAGTAAAATAAATCTCAGTCAACACCTTCATCTTTTTACCCATCCATATCCAAAGTGTGCAAATGGAAAGGTGAAAACACCAAAAGAGCCATCTTTTGTCATTTCTATTAACAGATCTCATGTTACTTTTTTCAATAGCGTGCTTATACTCAAGCTTGGGAGAAGGATAAAATTCAGGTTCATGTGATGCCAGATACACCAGATATTCTACAGGCAAAACAGAACAAGGCGAACTACAGTCAGGTAGAGTTCTTTAATACTTCCTATTACATTTTAAATTAATATCTACTTTCTTCAAATTTTAAGGTGCCTCCTTTTTCAAAATAACTAATCAATTTGTGTCAGTTAGAAGAAACAGAATGGGGAATATAGAACGGAGACAAGAATTTTTGTGTGAGTAACATTTTCAGAGTAGTAATAAGTACTATCTTCAGGCTAGCAAAATAACCACCTAAATTACATTATAGTGTATGGGAAATATAAGTCCTGGTTTTGAAATCTGTATGTGTGTGGTCCATACTCTATGCTTACCATAGAAATGATGTTAAAAGTTCCTTACTATAAAATTACAAGTTTGCTGCGTATATTTTTAACTTAACATATGGGAAAAGAAACACGTGCACTGATTGGACCTTTTCTGTCAGCTTTCAAATATGAGAAAGTGACAATTGTGCCAGCATAAAATACTTGGGTTTTGCTTTGCACGATTGCTCAGAGGCAAATCTTTGACTTGCAAGTGCTGGTACTTAAAATCAACTGTGCACAAACTGAATTGACTATTAAATGGCTACATTAGAGCCTTATTAATTAAAATTTTGTTAAACCAACTGAAAAGTTTTCAGTTATCCCAGGTGTATATATTTGAAATTCCCCAAATATGTTTCATATCCCCAAGATAAGTTATGGTAGGAAGCTGCTGCAGTAAAGGAAAACTATTTAGCCACTAACCTAAGACTTGGAAGACCTGCTTTCCTTGCTTATCAGTTTCTCAGTTTTCAGTTCCCATTCTAGTAGCCCTTCTCTCGTAACTGAAGCCTGCGAGGTGACCAGAATTTGGTATTATGGGTCATTAGCATATCTAAATGGAAGGTTACTTACATATTGCTAAGACTTTTTAATCAATAATGTTTTCCATTTTAGAAACTATACAAACTTGGCTGGGAAGAAATGATAAAGAAAGGCTATGACCTCACACCTGAAGCCATGTCTGTGAAAGCTGCCAAAGCTTCAAGAGACATTGCAAGTGATGTAAGCGACATTTCTAATTCACTATGACATACACTTTATCTAGTTGCTATAACTTACAGAGTTGCATTAGATTGAGATACACCTCTCTGCTAAGGTGTATCTTGGAGTAAAAAGCAAAATTGCTTACAAAAGTCTTTCCACATCTATTCCTGTCAGTTAAGAAGGATTGCTCTAGTATCTTGACAATTCCAAAGATTGTGGTCTATCCGTGAAGTGGATAGTCACACAAAGATAGGAGATGTCTGCTTTTTTGGATGTTACATTTTCAGAGCAGCAGTAAATTTGGTTCAATTAGCTGATCCAGTGCTTATACTGAGAAGTCCTCTTCACAACTCTGAAATAGACGCGTGATACATGAATTGCTGTTATAATTTTGTATGAATACAACTTCTGTATTTATAGAAGAGATTTTATTAACCATTAGGAAATGTTTTCAGTGCTTAAGCGTCTGCATTGTTCATTGCTGATTATTTTATTCATCAAAATATTTCAGTGTGTCAGCCTTTGGGAGTTCTGAACAGTGTGACTATATGAATGCAATGGCACAGGAGACCATTCTTATAGCCACGCACTCCTCCTCTCCAGGGACTCTGTTCATTCCCAAGGAGAGCATTCACTGACACCAAGTGATACACATTGATCAAGGGACTACTCAAACTTGAGATGCTGCAACAAGTTGCTTATTTAGTTGGTAACGACACTAAGACATTGACTGAGAGAATATACTGATATGTTGCTTACATATTTTATCGTTGTCTGTTTTTTACTGTGATTTCAATCATGCAATTTTTATAATTTTAGTACAAGTACAAAGAAGGTTACCGCAAGCAGCAGGGACATCACATTGGATTCCGCAGCTTACAAGATGATCCTAAGATGTTGTGGTCTATGCAAGTAGCTAAGATGCAGAGTGAAAGGGAGTACAAGAAAGATTTTGAGAAGTGGAAGACAAAGTTTAATATGCCTGTGGATATGTTAGGCTTCCTTCTGGCTAAGAAATGTCAGGAACTGGTTAGTGATGTAGACTACAAACAAGTGCCACACCGCTGGACTTGTCTGCCAGACCAGGTTGATGTCACCCAGGCAAAGAGGGTCTACGAACTACAGAGTGATGTAAGCTTTCTCTGTATTTAAATTACTTCTTTTTAAAAAGATATTTACTGCTTATTGGAAAGTATCTTTAATAACTGTCTTTTGATGTCAGTATAGATCAGATTGAAGCTAAAATACCAGTTAGTCTTTTAATACGATTTAATATATGAACAGGGAAATAATCTTATATGGTTTTGATTTTTCTCCTGAACAGAATCAGTATAAGTCAGATCTACTATGGCTTAGAGGTCTTGGATGGAGTCCACTGGGATCTTTGGAATCTGAAAAGAACAAGAAAGCTTCTGAAATACTGAGTGAAAAGAAGTACCGGCAGCACCCAGATACTATTAAGTTCACAAGTATCCCAGATGCCATGGATATTGTTTTAGCAAAATCTAATGCTAAAAATAGAAGTGATGTAAGTTGCCCCTAGAGACAGAACATGTGTTTCAATAAATGAATACCTTAGTATACATTTGTTAAAAAGATCTCTGTATCAGAACATGTGGTTAAAATATACAAATATCAGATGTTTTAAATCAGTGCCTTACTGTTCAATAAGCCTTGTTCAGAAGATTAAGATCTTTAGTACTGTATAACTTACTCAGTAATAACTGCAAATAAGACCCTTACTATGTAGTATGTAAATGTATTGTCATGACGCTGTTTCCTTGATGTTCCATGGATGTGAAGAGAAAAAAAGGTGGTATTTCAGTAAGAAGCTGTTGTATTATTTGGTTTTAATACCTTGCATTGTTTACATCACTCACGCTTGCATAGTACATCTTTGCTTTGCTATTGCAGAGAAAAGGTGAATTGAATTTACTGCTGTGTACGTGAACCTTTTATCAGACAAGGTATTTTTGCCTCTTTTCAGATACTGTATAGAGAAGCTTGGAACAAGGACAAGACTCAGGTTCACATCATGCCTGATACTCCTGAAATTTTGCTGGCTAAATCAAACTTAATTAACACAAGTGATGTAAGTGTGTCTCTACGTTGCTTATTTTATGGAATTTGGAATTACCTGTTGTGCTTTTACTTTAAAAAGCAATAAAGTAATTCTGCAATTCTAACAGCTGTAAGCACAACTGTGATCTATTCCTGTGAAAATTGTAACGCACTGGGAAGCCCAAGTGGAATTGTTAAAATATAAAGTGGAATTGGCGTTGCTAGAATATAATAAATACTAAGAAAATATTCAATACAAGTTAGCAGTTTTCTCTTTCATCCCTACTGAATACATTAATATTGTAGATATGTGTTCAGTACTTTTTGGTAAGCCTGTCATTCCTGTTTAAATGTCTGATTATATTGAACTGCCTCTTTAGAGTTACATAGGATTAATGTAATTTACATTAAATTCCTGGTTATAATGAAACCCATACAGACTACATGCAAATGTAAAGAGATGTTAACAGCTCTATCATAAGAACTCAAGATGACAAAAAATAATTGCAATTGAAATTGGGATGGAGAGAATTGTGGGGTTGTATTATTCACCGCTTTGAGGACTCTATGAACCATTCAAATTAATATATTAAGTAAAAGAAAATTGTGATCTCTGAATGAGTTAATCAGAAAACATACAGATAGTAATTTTTAAATATTTTACATTATCAGTTACAAAATACACCTTATTAAAAATACACACTATTAAAAAACAAGCTTGGGAAATTATATTGGTGAATGAAACTGTTTGGAATCTCATGCTTTACTTTCAGTAGTAGAGGGGAGGAAAGTTTTAAGTATTGAAAAACTCTCTACAGTGCTTTATTTGCAATAATTACTTTGAATCTTTCTCCAACAGAAACTTTACAAGTTAGGATATGAAGAGTTAAAAAGGAAAGGCTATGATCTTCCTCCAGATGCTATACCCCTCAAGTCAGCAAAGGCATCCAGAGATATAGCTAGTGAAGTAAGTTTTACAGGGATAAAATAATAGTGGGGCATACAGCTGGTACACACTTCGGGATAAAGATATTTATATTTAGAACCAGGAGAGGTCTAAAATTTTAACAGACTTATATTGCAGCCCTCCAAAGGTTCTGTAATCCTTAATAATGTAAAGTTAATTAGATTAAGTACAATCACATACAATATAATGGTATATAACCATATTTCACATACAGAAGATCTTAGTATATTTTTATAGAAACAATAAATATCTTGGAAAAACAAAGAAATAATTCAAATATAGTAGATATTGAAATATTAACCACTATATTAAATACAAATAAATGTAAACTGCAGTTAGAAAGAGGTGATAATGATTGTTTATGTATTCAATTAGTACCAGTACAAAACTGCATACCGAAAGCAGCTTGGTCGCCATATCGGAGCCCGTAACATAGAGGATGATCCGAAGATGATGTGGTCAATGCACGTAGCCAAGATCCAGAGTGACAGGGAGTACAAGAAAGCCTTTGAGAAGACCAAGACACACTTTAGTAGCCCAGTGGACATGCTGGGAATTGTGTTGGCCAAGAAATGTCAGGAGCTGGTCAGCGACGTTGATTACAAGCACCCTCTGCATCGGTGGACCTGTCTGCCGGACCAGAATGATGTTGTACAAGCCAAGAGGGTGTACGACCTTCAGAGTGATGTAAGTTGTTCATTACTGGCTGTGTGAAAAGCAGAAGCCTCTCTTGTATTCTCTTCTATTGTTGGAGAGAACATCAAGATGAGGAGCATAATTCTAGGCTGACTGTGTGAGACTGGGATTGTGTTGTGGCCGTACTGTCTTGCTGCCAGTTGGTATCGTGGATGGGCAGGGATGAAGTTTGTGTGGGTTCATGCTCTATGGTCTCAGAAGAGTCCTGTCTTGCCTTGAGCATTCTTGGGGGAGAGCTGCGGGAGGTGGCTAGAGTTATGTGTGGCGGGGGAGGGGGAAGGCAGCCAAGTGTTCCCTTTTGGAGGACCAGCAATGGGCAAAGGCAGGCCATGTGAGAAAACGGAGTCAAGAGAGTTAGGTGATGAGGTATAAGGCTCCTCCCATGCCTCTGCCAGCTGGGGATTTCCAAATGGGGCAGGTCTTTCCTGGGCAGACAAAGAAGATGGAGGTGGAGGGTTTGTGGGTGATTTTGTGGCTGCTTGTGGTGCTGTAGTCATGAGGAGCCAGGCTGTGGGGAGCTGAGCTTAGTGGGAGCCCCTTTTGTGGTGGCTGGTGGGTTGATGCAGGGGAATGTGTTTAGGTAGGCTGAGGTTGCCTTGGTAGGAGGAGTGGCTGCATGGAGCAAGGAGGCTGCTGAGCTGCTTTGTGTCTCTGTCCTTTCAGAACGTGTACAAGTCTGACCTTCTGTGGCTGAGGGGCATTGGCTGGTCCCCAAGTGGTTCGCTGGACGATGAGAAGAATAAGAGGGCGAGCCTCATCCTGAGTGACAAGAAGTATCGGCAGCACCCGGACACCATCAAGTTCACCAGCATCCCTGACTCGATGCCTATGGTTCTGGCAAAGCACAACTCTGAGATTATGAACCAAGTGAGATATCCTTGTGTTTGCAGCCTGAAGGGAACGCGTGCATTTCCCAGGACGCTGGGTTCTCTCTTTCCAGGGCCTGGGTTTTGCAAGGGGGATATTGCATCCTCTTGCGTCAGGGATATGTATTTCTCGGTTTAGATCAATTTCAGTTTTGTGCGGTTGGGGCAGTAGCTGGATGCATTGGAGTTGGGGGGGGGTTGCGGGGAAAGGTGAATCATTAGAAAGTTTTGTGTGAAGAAAAGGTGTTTCTGAGTCGGTGCAAAGTAGAGGCCCCTTGCTTCAGTGCCCTGAGGCGGTTAGCTCCTTGAGGTTGTGTTGCCCGGTGCTTGTGTGATCATATTTGCTCATGTATGTGCTCCGTTTTTTCAGCGCTTGTACACATCAGCCTGGGAGAAAGATAAAACCAGCATTCACATTATGCCGGATACACCTGGTATTTTGCTAGCCCAGCAGAACAAAGTGAACTTCAGTGAGGTAGGTGGTTGAGTTTGGCTTCAGTGTCCGTGCCTGGACACGGCTGTGCCCGGGAAGAAGTGTTGTTTGAGGGGAGTGCTTGTTTTTCTTTCAGAAACTGTACAAGCTTGCGATGGAGGAGGAGAAGAAAAAGGGCTATGACATGCGGGCAGATGCCATTCCTATCAAGTCTGCTAAAGCTTCCAGAGACATTGCAAGTGATGTGAGTACAGGGGACCCTCGGCGGCACACCCTCTGAGAGAGTTTCCTCGCGCTTGCAGTTGAAGCCCAGGGTTTGCATCCTCAGCCAAATGGAGGCAACACAGCCCTTACCTGTCATTGCCATTCAGCTGGCCTGTAGTTGGTTCTGGAGGGTCTTCCCGCAGCTGCCCCTGCATGTTATGGGTGTGCAGTGGTGTGGAGGGAATGTGTAGGTGGTGTGGAGGGAGTAGCTGTTGGAGCTGGGTGCTGGACACAATCGAAAGCGGCGTTGTCCTGGGGTTGTGGCAGCACCCCCTCGTGCAGGACACTACTTTGGACGCGGTGTGGTGGCCTCAGGACTGCCAGTCTGCACTCCCCTGCCATTGCAGCTACACAGCTGAGCTGGACATTACAAGAGAAACCCAAAGCCAGTTTTATGGTACAACAGGGGCATTTATTATTGCTGAAGAATGGTCATTCCTGTCCCCTGCAGTATCTTATCAGGGCTTAGCCCTTCAGGAGCTAATTTTCCTCTCCTATATGTGATTCCCTTGTTCAGGTTTGTTCCCTTGCTGTAAGGAGATGAGGTCTATCTGACCTCAGTCTTACCTGACATTTCATTAAGAGGCAGGGAAAAACTGTCATGTTTCCCCTTTTCACTTCCCAAGCTCAGCTGTAGGGCTGCAGCTGAGGACACACACTGGGCTGGGGGAATAAGACATCCTGAGGAGTGTGTCAGCTGCTGCGGTCTGTGTGGGTGGGTGCAATCAGGGATGTGCAGGATGAGGCCCAGGTTACTGCTGGAGCAGTCTGGTGGTTTTCCTGAGTTTTGCCTCCCAGCTGCAGAGCTGGCTTCTCAGTGTGGGTGCTCAGGTTGTGTGGAGAGCCTGTCTGCTGACCTGCATTGCTCCTGGATCCCGAGCTGGCTTGGTTGGAGCTGCCGTGTGGCCCTCAATTGTGCCTCCTGTGTCCCAGTGTAGGCGTGGGGTGGGAGGGAGGTGTAGGACACAGTAGGGATATGCTGCGCTTAGATGCTTCTTGACGTGGTGATCTTGCCAGGCCCTGTTAGCAAAGCCCTTGCTCACAGCTGCTGCTACAGAATAGCATGAGAAGGGAGAAGGGCTGGCCTGAAACTTACTGAGCCTCTTCAACCCTGCAGTACAAGTACAAAGAAGGCTATCGCAAGCAGCTGGGCCACCATATTGGAGCCCGTAACATAGAGGATGATCCGAAGATGATGTGGTCAATGCACGTAGCCAAGATCCAGAGTGACAGGGAGTACAAGAAAGCCTTTGAGAAGACCAAGACACACTTTAGTAGCCCAGTGGACATGCTGGGAATTGTGTTGGCCAAGAAATGTCAGGAGCTGGTCAGCGACATTGATTACAAGCACCCTCTGCATCGGTGGACCTGTCTGCCGGACCAGAACGATGTTGTACAAGCCAAGAGGGTATACGACCTTCAGAGTGATGTAAGTTGTTCATTACTGGCTGTGTGAAAAGCAGAAGCCTCTCTTGTGTTCTGTAATGTTGTTGGAGAATATCCATGTGGGGAACATACTTCTGGGCTGATTCTGTGGAACTGTGTTCTGACTATACTGTCTTGTTGTATCATAGAATCACAGAATAGTTTTGATTGTTGAGGACCTTCAATATATTGTAGTTCCAATCCCCTGCCCTGAGCAAAGACACCACCCATCAGCCCAAGTTTCTCCAGCCCCATCCAGCCTGGCCTTGAGCAATGCCAGGGATGGGGCACCCACATCTGCTCTGGGCAGCCTGTGCCAGTGCTTCACAATTGCCACAGTAAAGAATTTCTTCCTAATATATTTGAAATATCTGCCCTCTTTCAGCTTAAAACAATTACCGATGTGTTGATATTGAAAAGATTTTTTAATTCCAGGCTTTCTCATGCAGGTCTCTTTAATTTCTCATTTTACAGTTCAAGAAAGGCTCTAGATATTGAGCCTTTTTTTTTTTTTGCTGAGATTTTGTCGTGAACAGTCAGGGATGAAGTTTGTGTGGGTTCATGCTCTATGGTCACAGAAGAGACCTGTCTTGCCTTGAGCATTCTCGGGGGAGAGCTGCGGGAGGTGGCTAGAGTTATGTGTGGCACGGGAGGGGGAAGGCAGCCAAGTATTCCGTTTTGGAGGACCAGCAATGGGCAAAGGCAGGCCATGTGAGAAAACGGAGTCAAGAGAGTTAGGTGATGAGGTATAAGGCTCCTCCCATGCCTCTGCCAGCTGGGGATTTCCAAATGGGGCAGGTCTTTCCTGGGCAGACAAAGAAGATGGAGGTGGAGGGTTTGTGGGTGATTTTGTGGCTGCTTGTGGTGCTGTAGTCATGAGGAGCCAGGCTGTGGGGAGCTGAGCTTAGTGGGAGCCCCTTTTGTGGTGGCTGGTGGGTTGATGCAGGGGAATGTGTTTAGGTAGGCTGAGGTTGCCTTGGTAGGAGGAGTGGCTGCATGGAGCAAGGAGGCTGCTGAGCTGCTTTGTGTCTCTGTCCTTTCAGAACGTGTACAAGTCTGACCTTCTGTGGCTGAGGGGCATTGGCTGGTCCCCAAGTGGTTCGCTGGACGATGAGAAGAATAAGAGGGCGAGCCTCATCCTGAGTGACAAGAAGTATCGGCAGCACCCGGACACCATCAAGTTCACCAGCATCCCTGACTCGATGCCTATGGTTCTGGCAAAGCACAACTCTGAGATTATGAACCAAGTGAGATATCCTTGTGTTTGCAGCCTGAAGGGAACGCGTGCATTTCCCAGGACGCTGGGTTCTCTCTTTCCAGGGCCTGGGTTTTGCAAGGGGGATATTGCATCCTCTTGCGTCAGGGATATGTATTTCTCGGTTTAGATCAATTTCAGTTTTGTGCGGTTGGGGCAGTAGCTGGATGCATTGGAGTTGGGGGGGGGTTGCGGGGAAAGGTGAATCATTAGAAAGTTTTGTGTGAAGAAAAGGTGTTTCTGAGTCGGTGCAAAGTAGAGGCCCCTTGCTTCAGTGCCCTGAGGCGGTTAGCTCCTTGAGGTTGTGTTGCCCGGTGCTTGTGTGATCATATTTGCTCATGTATGTGCTCCGTTTTTTCAGCGCTTGTACACATCAGCCTGGGAGAAAGATAAAACCAGCATTCACATTATGCCGGATACACCTGGTATTTTGCTAGCCCAGCAGAACAAAGTGAACTTCAGTGAGGTAGGTGGTTGAGTTTGGCTTCAGTGTCCGTGCCTGGACACGGCTGTGCCCGGGAAGAAGTGTTGTTTGAGGGGAGTGCTTGTTTTTCTTTCAGAAACTGTACAAGCTTGCGATGGAGGAGGAGAAGAAAAAGGGCTATGACATGCGGGCAGATGCCATTCCTATCAAGTCTGCTAAAGCTTCCAGAGACATTGCAAGTGATGTGAGTACAGGGGACCCTCGGCGGCACACCCTCTGAGAGAGTTTCCTCGCGCTTGCAGTTGAAGCCCAGGGTTTGCATCCTCAGCCAAATGGAGGCAACACAGCCCTTACCTGTCATTGCCATTCAGCTGGCCTGTAGTTGGTTCTGGAGGGTCTTCCCGCAGCTGCCCCTGCATGTTATGGGTGTGCAGTGGTGTGGAGGGAATGTGTAGGTGGTGTGGAGGGAGTAGCTGTTGGAGCTGGGTGCTGGACACAATCGAAAGCGGCGTTGTCCTGGGGTTGTGGCAGCACCCCCTCGTGCAGGACACTACTTTGGACGCGGTGTGGTGGCCTCAGGACTGCCAGTCTGCACTCCCCTGCCATTGCAGCTACACAGCTGAGCTGGACATTACAAGAGAAACCCAAAGCCAGTTTTATGGTACAACAGGGGCATTTATTATTGCTGAAGAATGGTCATTCCTGTCCCCTGCAGTATCTTATCAGGGCTTAGCCCTTCAGGAGCTAATTTTCCTCTCCTATATGTGATTCCCTTGTTCAGGTTTGTTCCCTTGCTGTAAGGAGATGAGGTCTATCTGACCTCAGTCTTACCTGACATTTCATTAAGAGGCAGGGAAAAACTGTCATGTTTCCCCTTTTCACTTCCCAAGCTCAGCTGTAGGGCTGCAGCTGAGGACACACACTGGGCTGGGGGAATAAGACATCCTGAGGAGTGTGTCAGCTGCTGCGGTCTGTGTGGGTGGGTGCAATCAGGGATGTGCAGGATGAGGCCCAGGTTACTGCTGGAGCAGTCTGGTGGTTTTCCTGAGTTTTGCCTCCCAGCTGCAGAGCTGGCTTCTCAGTGTGGGTGCTCAGGTTGTGTGGAGAGCCTGTCTGCTGACCTGCATTGCTCCTGGATCCCGAGCTGGCTTGGTTGGAGCTGCCGTGTGGCCCTCAATTGTGCCTCCTGTGTCCCAGTGTAGGCGTGGGGTGGGAGGGAGGTGTAGGACACAGTAGGGATATGCTGCGCTTAGATGCTTCTTGACGTGGTGATCTTGCCAGGCCCTGTTAGCAAAGCCCTTGCTCACAGCTGCTGCTACAGAATAGCATGAGAAGGGAGAAGGGCTGGCCTGAAACTTACTGAGCCTCTTCAACCCTGCAGTACAAGTACAAAGAAGGCTATCGCAAGCAGCTGGGCCACCATATTGGAGCCCGTAACATAGAGGATGATCCGAAGATGATGTGGTCAATGCACGTAGCCAAGATCCAGAGTGACAGGGAGTACAAGAAAGCCTTTGAGAAGACCAAGACACACTTTAGTAGCCCAGTGGACATGCTGGGAATTGTGTTGGCCAAGAAATGTCAGGAGCTGGTCAGCGACATTGATTACAAGCACCCTCTGCATCGGTGGACCTGTCTGCCGGACCAGAACGATGTTGTACAAGCCAAGAGGGTATACGACCTTCAGAGTGATGTAAGTTGTTCATTACTGGCTGTGTGAAAAGCAGAAGCCTCTCTTGTGTTCTGTAATGTTGTTGGAGAATATCCATGTGGGGAACATACTTCTGGGCTGATTCTGTGGAACTGTGTTCTGACTATACTGTCTTGTTGTATCATAGAATCACAGAATAGTTTTGATTGTTGAGGACCTTCAATATATTGTAGTTCCAATCCCCTGCCCTGAGCAAAGACACCACCCATCAGCCCAAGTTTCTCCAGCCCCATCCAGCCTGGCCTTGAGCAATGCCAGGGATGGGGCACCCACATCTGCTCTGGGCAGCCTGTGCCAGTGCTTCACAATTGCCACAGTAAAGAATTTCTTCCTAATATATTTGAAATATCTGCCCTCTTTCAGCTTAAAACAATTACCGATGTGTTGATATTGAAAAGATTTTTTAATTCCAGGCTTTCTCATGCAGGTCTCTTTAATTTCTCATTTTACAGTTCAAGAAAGGCTCTAGATATTGAGCCTTTTTTTTTTTTGCTGAGATTTTGTCGTGAACAGTCAGGGATGAAGTTTGTGTGGGTTCATGCTCTATGGTCACAGAAGAGACCTGTCTTGCCTTGAGCATTCTCGGGGGAGAGCTGCGGGAGGTGGCTAGAGTTATGTGTGGCACGGGAGGGGGAAGGCAGCCAAGTATTCCGTTTTGGAGGACCAGCAATGGGCAAAGGCAGGCCATGTGAGAAAACGGAGTCAAGAGAGTTAGGTGATGAGGTATAAGGCTCCTCCCATGCCTCTGCCAGCTGGGGATTTCCAAATGGGGCAGGTCTTTCCTGGGCAGACAAAGAAGATGGAGGTGGAGGGTTTGTGGGTGATTTTGTGGCTGCTTGTGGTGCTGTAGTCATGAGGAGCCAGGCTGTGGGGAGCTGAGCTTAGTGGGAGCCCCTTTTGTGGTGGCTGGTGGGTTGATGCAGGGGAATGTGTTTAGGTAGGCTGAGGTTGCCTTGGTAGGAGGAGTGGCTGCATGGAGCAAGGAGGCTGCTGAGCTGCTTTGTGTCTCTGTCCTTTCAGAACGTGTACAAGTCTGACCTTCTGTGGCTGAGGGGCATTGGCTGGTCCCCAAGTGGTTCGCTGGACGATGAGAAGAATAAGAGGGCGAGCCTCATCCTGAGTGACAAGAAATATCGGCAGCACCCGGACACCATCAAGTTCACCAGCATCCCTGACTCGATGCCTATGGTTCTGGCAAAGCACAACTCTGAGATTATGAACCAAGTGAGATATCCTTGTGTTTGCAGCCTGAAGGGAACGCGTGCATTTCCCAGGACGCTGGGTTCTCTCTTTCCAGGGCCTGGGTTTTGCAAGGGGGATATTGCATCCTCTTGCGTCAGGGATATGTATTTCTCGGTTTAGATCAATTTCAGTTTTGTGCGGTTGGGGCAGTAGCTGGATGCATTGGAGTTGGGGGGGGGTTGCGGGGAAAGGTGAATCATTAGAAAGTTTTGTGTGAAGAAAAGGTGTTTCTGAGTCGGTGCAAAGTAGAGGCCCCTTGCTTCAGTGCCCTGAGGCGGTTAGCTCCTTGAGGTTGTGTTGCCCGGTGCTTGTGTGATCATATTTGCTCATGTATGTGCTCCGTTTTTTCAGCGCTTGTACACATCAGCCTGGGAGAAAGATAAAACCAGCATTCACATTATGCCGGATACACCTGGTATTTTGCTAGCCCAGCAGAACAAAGTGAACTTCAGTGAGGTAGGTGGTTGAGTTTGGCTTCAGTGTCCGTGCCTGGACACGGCTGTGCCCGGGAAGAAGTGTTGTTTGAGGGGAGTGCTTGTTTTTCTTTCAGAAACTGTACAAGCTTGCGATGGAGGAGGAGAAGAAAAAGGGCTATGACATGCGGGCAGATGCCATTCCTATCAAGTCTGCTAAAGCTTCCAGAGACATTGCAAGTGATGTAAGTACACAGGAGTCCTTGGTGGCACAGTCTCCTCAGTCTTACTTGATATTTCAGAAAGAGGCAGGGAAAAAGGTCATTGCACCAAGAATCACGGAATGGTTTGAATTGGAATGGATCTTAAAGATCATTGAATTCCCATCCCTCAGCCATGGACAGGGTCAGCTTGTGGTAGACCAGGTTTCTCCAAGCCCCATCCAACCTGGTCCTGAGCACTTCCAGGGATGGGGCACCTGCAACTGCTCTGGGCAGCCTGTGCCAGTGCCTCACCACCCTCACAGGGATGAATTTCTTTCTAATATTTAATCTGTATCTGCCCTCTTTTAGTTTAAAACCATTATCCCTCATCACTACACTCCCTGATAGTCTCCCTCCCTATCTTTCATGTAGGCCCCTTTAGGTATTGGAAGGCTGCTATAAGTTCTCCACAGAGCCTTTTCTCCTCTAGGTTTAACAACCCTTACTCTCTCAGCCTGCCTTCATTGGAGAGGTGCTCCAGCTCTCTGATCATGCTCGTGGGCCTTTTCTGGACCCACTCAAGCAGGTCCATGTTTTTCTTATGCTGGCAACCCCAGAGCTGGACGTAGTGCTCCATGTGGGTTCTCAGAAGAGCAGGGCAGAGGGGAGAATCTCCTCTCTGGACCTGGTAGCCACATTTCTTTTGATGCAGCCCAGGATACGATTGGCTTGATGGCCTAAGCACACATTGCTGGCTCATATTAATTTTTATATCCACCAATACTCCCAAGTCCTTCCCTGCAGCATTGCTGTCTATTCACTCCTTCTCAGCATGTAGTATCCATGTTTGGGGTTGCCTCGTCCCAGGTGCAGGACCCTGCACTTGGCCTTGTTGAACTTCATGTGGTTTGCACAGGCCCACCTCTGAGTCCTGTCAAGGTCCCCCTGGATGGCATTCCTTCCCTCTAGAGTATCAGCCCCAACACTTAGCCTTGTGTCATCCACAGACTTTCTGAGGGTGCATTCAATCACACTGTCTGTGTCCCCAGCAAAGATGTTAAATAATACTCATCGCAGTATGGACCCCTGAGGAACACCACTCATCACTGGTCTCTACCCAGACATCAAGCCATTCATCACAACTCTCCTGAGTGCTATCATCCAGGCAATTCCTTATCCACTGAGTGGTCCACGTGTCAAATCCACATCTCTCCATTTTAGTGACAAGGATGTTGTGTGGGACAGTATCAAATGCTTTGCAAAAGTCTTGGTAGATGATGTCAGTTGCTTTTCCCTTATCTACTCATGCTGTAACCCTGTCGTAGAAGGCCACCAAATTTGTCAGGTACTATTTGCCCTTAGTGAAGCCATGTTGGCTGTCACTAGTAACCTCACTGTTTTCTGTGTGCCTTCACATAGTTTCCAGGAGGGTCTGCTCCATGATCTTGCTGGGGACAGAGGTGAGACTGACTGGCATGTAGTTCCCTATCTATTCCTTTTTTCCCATTTTTAAAATGGGGGTGATGAGTCCCCTTTTCCAGTCACCGGGAACTTCACCAGTCTGCCATAACTTCTCAGATATGATGGATAGTGGCTTGCAACTTCATCCACTAGTTCCCTCAGCACCACTGGATGCATCTCATGAGGTCTCGTGGACCTGTGCACATTCAGACTCCTTAGATGGTCTTGAAACCTGGTCTTCTCCTACAGTGGCCAGTACTTCATTCTCCTAGTCACTGCCTTTGGATTCAGTGAATTGGGCAATGTGGCTAGAGCACCTGGCAGTGAAGACAGAGGCAAAGACATTGCTGAGTACCTCAGCCTTCTTCAAGTCAGTTGTAGCAAGGTCTCCTGTTTTGCTCATTGTGGGGGTACAGTTTCTTTCATCATCCTTTTTGGCCTGTGTACCTGAAGAAACCCTTCTTGTTATTCTTTTTTTTATGTCCCTAGCCAAGTTCAGCTCTAACTGTCCCTTGGCTCTTCTGATCCTCTCCCTGCACTCCCAGGCCATATCCCTATAATCTCCCCAGGATGTGTATCACTGCCTCCATTGCCTACGCATTTTGCTTTTGTGTTTCAGTCTGGCTAAGAGGTCCTGACTTAGCCAACCTGGCCTCCTGCCTCCCCTGCCTGACTTCCTGCATGTTGAGATTGAGAGTTTTTACATCCAAAGAAAAATGCCTTTAAATACCTCCCAGCTCTCATGTACTTCTTTATCTCTGGGGACAGTTTCCCAAGGGTTCCCACTCACTAGTACCCTAAACAGCTGAAAGTTTGTCTTTTTAATGTTAACAGTACTAACTCAGCTTTTTACCTGTCCCGTTCCCTTCAGGATAGATTAAATCTACCAGGGCATGATTGCTGCAGCCCAAGCTACCTCCAGTCTTGACCTCTTAAATAAGTCTTCCTCATTAGTGAGAAACAGGTCCAGCAGTGCGTCTCCTCTGGTCAGCACTCCATCACATCCACTAGGAAGTTGTCCTCCATGTACTCCAGTAGTTCCCTGGACTGCTTGAAGTTTGCTGTACTGCATTTTCAGCAGATGTCTGGGTGGTTGAAATCCCCTATTGGGATCATGGCCTGTGAATGTGATGCTTCCTGCAGATGAAGAAAGAACTCTTCTGCAAACACCTCTCCTTGCTTAGGAGGCCTGTAGTACACAGCAATCACAAAGTTTTCTTTGTTTGCTTAGTCTCAAATTTTCACCCATAAGCTCTCAAAATGCACGTTACTGAAAAACTGTCATGTTTCCCCTTGTCATTTCGCAAGCTCAGTGGCTGTAGGGCTGCAGCTGAGGACACACACTGGGCTGGGGGAATAAGACATCCTGAGGAGTGTGTCAGCTGCTGCGGTCTGTGTGGGTGGGTGCAATCAGGGATGTGCAGGATGAGGCCCAGGTTACTGCTGGAGCAGTCTGGTGGTTTTCCTGAGTTTTGCCTCCCAGCTGCAGAGCTGGCTTCTCAGTGTGGGTGCTCAGGTTGAGTGGAGAGCCTGTCTGCTGACCTGCATTGCTCCTGGATCCCGAGCTGGCTTGGTTGGAGCTGCCGTGTGGCCCTCCGTGTGCCTCCTGTGTCCCAGTGTAGGTGTGGGGTGGGAGGGAGGTGTAGGACACAGTAGGGATATGCTGCGCTTAGATGCTTCTTGGCGTGGTGATCTTGCCAGGCCCCTTGCTCACAGTTGCTGCTACAGAATAGCATGAGAAGGGAGAAGGGCTGGCCTGAAACTTACTGAGCCTCTTCAACCCTGCAGTACAAGTACAAAGAAGGCTATCGCAAGCAGCTGGGCCACCATATTGGAGCCCGTAACATAGAGGATGATCCGAAGATGATGTGGTCAATGCACGTAGCCAAGATCCAGAGTGACAGGGAGTACAAGAAAGCCTTTGAGAAGACCAAGACACACTTTAGTAGCCCAGTGGACATGCTGGGAATTGTGTTGGCCAAGAAATGTCAGGAGCTGGTCAGCGACATTGATTACAAGCACCCTCTGCATCGGTGGACCTGTCTGCCGGACCAGAACGATGTTGTACAAGCCAGAAAGGTGTACGACCTTCAGAGTGATGTAAGTTGTTCATTACTGGCTGTGTGAAAAGCAGAAGCCTCTCTTGTATTCTCTTCCATTGTTGGAGAGAACATCAAGATGAGGAGCATAATTCTAGGCTGACTGTGTGAGACTGGGATTGTGTTGTGGCCGTACTGTCTTGCTGCCAGTTGGTATCGTGGATGGGCAGGGATGAAGTTTGTGTGGGTTCATGCTCTATGGTCTCAGAAGAGTCCTGTCTTGCCTTGAGCATTCTTGGGGGAGAGCTGCGGGAGGTGGCTAGAGTTATGTGTGGCGGGGGAGGGGGAAGGCAGCCAAGTATTCCCTTTTGGAGGACCAGCAATGGGCAAAGGCAGGCCATGTGAGAAAACGGAGTCAAGAGAGTTGGGTGATGAGGTATAAGGCTCCTCCCATGCCTCTGCCAGCTGGGGATTTCCAAATGGGGCAGGTCTTTCCTGGGCAGACAAAGAAGATGGAGGTGGAGGGTTTGTGGGTGATTTTGTGGCTGCTTGTGGTGCTGTAGTCATGAGGAGCCAGGCTGTGGGGAGCTGAGCTTAGTGGGAGCCCCTTTTGTGGTGGCTGGTGGGTTGATGCAGGGGAATGTGTTTAGGTAGGCTGAGGTTGCCTTGGTAGGAGGAGTGGCTGCATGGAGCAAGGAGGCTGCTGAGCTGCTTTGTGTCTCTGTCCTTTCAGAACGTGTACAAGTCTGACCTTCTGTGGCTGAGGGGCATTGGCTGGTCCCCAAGTGGTTCGCTGGACGATGAGAAGAATAAGAGGGCGAGCCTCATCCTGAGTGACAAGAAATATCGGCAGCACCCGGACACCATCAAGTTCACCAGCATCCCTGACTCGATGCCTATGGTTCTGGCAAAGCACAACTCTGAGATTATGAACCAAGTGAGATATCCTTGTGTTTGCAGCCTGAAGGGAACGCGTGCATTTCCCAGGACGCTGGGTTCTCTCTTTCCAGGGCCTGGGTTTTGCAAGGGGGATATTGCATCCTCTTGCGTCAGGGATATGTATTTCTCGGTTTAGATCAATTTCAGTTTTGTGCGGTTGGGGCAGTAGCTGGATGCATTGGAGTTGGGGGGGGGTTGCGGGGAAAGGTGAATCATTAGAAAGTTTTGTGTGAAGAAAAGGTGTTTCTGAGTCGGTGCAAAGTAGAGGCCCCTTGCTTCAGTGCCCTGAGGCGGTTAGCTCCTTGAGGTTGTGTTGCCCGGTGCTTGTGTGATCATATTTGCTCATGTATGTGCTCCGTTTTTTCAGCGCTTGTACACATCAGCCTGGGAGAAAGATAAAACCAGCATTCACATTATGCCGGATACACCTGGTATTTTGCTAGCCCAGCAGAACAAAGTGAACTTCAGTGAGGTAGGTGGTTGAGTTTGGCTTCAGTGTCCGTGCCTGGACACGGCTGTGCCCGGGAAGAAGTGTTGTTTGAGGGGAGTGCTTGTTTTTCTTTCAGAAACTGTACAAGCTTGCGATGGAGGAGGAGAAGAAAAAGGGCTATGACATGCGGGCAGATGCCATTCCTATCAAGTCTGCTAAAGCTTCCAGAGACATTGCAAGTGATGTGAGTACAGGGGACCCTCGGCGGCACACCCTCTGAGAGAGTTTCCTCGCGCTTGCAGTTGAAGCCCAGGGTTTGCATCCTCAGCCAAATGGAGGCAACACAGCCCTTACCTGTCATTGCCATTCAGCTGGCCTGTAGTTGGTTCTGGAGGGTCTTCCCGCAGCTGCCCCTGCATGTTATGGGTGTGCAGTGGTGTGGAGGGAATGTGTAGGTGGTGTGGAGGGAGTAGCTGTTGGAGCTGGGTGCTGGACACAATCGAAAGCGGCGTTGTCCTGGGGTTGTGGCAGCACCTCCTCGTGCAGGACACTACTTTGGACGCGGTGTGGTGGCCTCAGGACTGCCAGTCTGCACTCCCCTGCCATTGCAGCTACACAGCTGAGCTGGACATTACAAGAGAAACCCAAAGCCAGTTTTATGGTACAACAGGGGCATTTATTATTGCTGAAGAATGGTCATTCCTGTCCCCTGCAGTATCTTATCAGGGCTTAGCCCTTCAGGAGCTAATTTTCCTCTCCTATATGTGATTCCCTTGTTCAGGTTTGTTCCCTTGCTGTAAGGAGATGAGGTCTATCTGACCTCAGTCTTACCTGACATTTCATTAAGAGGCAGGGAAAAACTGTCATGTTTCCCCTTTTCACTTCCCAAGCTCAGCTGTAGGGCTGCAGCTGAGGACACACACTGGGCTGGGGGAATAAGACATCCTGAGGAGTGTGTCAGCTGCTGCGGTCTGTGTGGGTGGGTGCAATCAGGGATGTGCAGGATGAGGCCCAGGTTACTGCTGGAGCAGTCTGGTGGTTTTCCTGAGTTTTGCCTCCCAGCTGCAGAGCTGGCTTCTCAGTGTGGGTGCTCAGGTTGTGTGGAGAGCCTGTCTGCTGACCTGCATTGCTCCTGGATCCCGAGCTGGCTTGGTTGGAGCTGCCGTGTGGCCCTCAATTGTGCCTCCTGTGTCCCAGTGTAGGCGTGGGGTGGGAGGGAGGTGTAGGACACAGTAGGGATATGCTGCGCTTAGATGCTTCTTGACGTGGTGATCTTGCCAGGCCCTGTTAGCAAAGCCCTTGCTCACAGCTGCTGCTACAGAATAGCATGAGAAGGGAGAAGGGCTGGCCTGAAACTTACTGAGCCTCTTCAACCCTGCAGTACAAGTACAAAGAAGGCTATCGCAAGCAGCTGGGCCACCATATTGGAGCCCGTAACATAGAGGATGATCCGAAGATGATGTGGTCAATGCACGTAGCCAAGATCCAGAGTGACAGGGAGTACAAGAAAGCCTTTGAGAAGACCAAGACACACTTTAGTAGCCCAGTGGACATGCTGGGAATTGTGTTGGCCAAGAAATGTCAGGAGCTGGTCAGTGACATTGATTACCGCCACTATCTGCATCAGTGGACCTGTCTGCCGGACCAGAATGATGTTATCCATGCTAAGAAGGCCTATGATCTCCAGAGTGATGTGAGTACTCACTGATAGATGTTGGAGTTCTAAAGTGTTTGTAATTTCCTTGGAATATAAACTATAGAAGCTGCTTGAGCTGTCTCTTTCATTTAGTGTTTTTCACATTGTGGGTTTTTTTACCTATTCTAAGCAAGGGCATAATATTTTTAGAAGTTAATGGATCTGTTTGTAAGGACATTTGCATATAATGAACGTTTATATAAGTCTAATCACTTAGCCAAACATTGAATTAGCTGCGTATAATCCTTCATAACAGACAATCTTAATACCTTTTTATACAGATCAGGTGAACATAAAGAGGAAATTGCCTAGTATGACCTTTGTTTAGTTGCGTGACTTTAGTGGAGAGAATTTCTTTTTCTTGGAGAAAATGGTTTAAATTCAGACCTGCTGTTCTTAGTGGGTGACCATTTTTTTGCTGTGAACAAATGTTAGAGGAAAAGCTTATACTGACCTTCAGGGTTTTGTTTTAATCCTATTACTCTTTGCCCATTCCCCAACATGTTCTTGGGGGAGTGATATCTCTTGAAGACAGATATAGGGTTCTGAATCTTGGTTGCTAACAGAGAGTGTTTTGCAGATTGAACTAGGAGGAAGGCACCTTCCAGAAAGCAAGCATTAAAGTGCATGGTATATATGAAATGTTTAACTGGCAATATTAATGAGACAGCTGTCTTTGTATTTTGTAATAGAACTGCTACAAGTCTGACCTTGAATGGTTAAAGGGCATTGGTTGGGTCCCAATTGGTTCCTTGGAAGTTGAAAAAGCCAAGAAGGCGGGAGAGATCTTGAGTGACAAAATATACCGTCAGCCTCCAGACACAATCAAGTTCACTAGCGTCACTGATTCTCTAGGGATGGTCTTAGCCAAGCAGAATGCAGAGACGATGAATAAGGTGAGTCTTGATTTGTTTAGGTAACATGTCAGCAGTCTCTGCCTAAGCCTTGGAAACAGGACTAGAAATACAGATGTGTGGTTGAGATTTCAGCACGGCAAGGCTTTAAAAGTATAAGTTACATTCTTAGTATATCAACAGGTAACTTATTTTTCAGCAAGTGAGAATTTAATATGTTCTTCTAAATTACCAAGTTAAATTGGAATTATCAGTTGTGAAGCTTTCCACATGCTCTACTGTGCATCTAGTAATGTATTACTTAACTTTTATTTAATTTTTAATATAGCTATTTTCCTTATAAATCTAATAATTATCAAGTTTATCTACTAATCTAGTAATTAATAAAGTACTTGTTTTAGGGCAGTCTTTGACATAACAGTATTTCAAATAATTCCCTGTAGTACTTAAAATGTAAGAGTTTTTCTGAATCTGTGGCCCTGGTCTCAATCCTATTTATGTCAATACAAACATTTCCTTTTTTGAACAGGCCTTGTTCCTAGAGTTTAGATCTCTGTGTGTCTGATTCTCTGCCTTTTTTTTTTAACTGTTTTTTTTTTTTAACAGAATTTTATAGCATTCCTTCTAGGTTACTAATTCTTAACCTGAATATTAAGCACCTAGAGAAGTGAATATAAAATCTCATTGCTATATAAGGAATAAGGATTTTTTAGACTTGGAGTACAGATCTGTAATTCTTCTTATGTTGTAGGAGAACTCCAAGTAGTTACTGTTTTTTTCCCCCCTTTAACATATGTTATTTCTCCTGCAGCGTTTATATACTGAGGCCTGGGATAAAGACAAGACACAAATCCACATAATGCCTGACACACCTGAAATTACACTGGCAAAACAGAACATGCAAAACTACAGTGTGGTGAGTGCGTTAGCTCTACAAACATAGCTGATCTGTTTCGTGTCTGGATCAGCAGTATTCTGATAAAACTTATATAGATGATACCCTGGGTTTCTTTAAGTAACCCCCAATATTTATCCTCAAAATTGT
Source organism: Falco cherrug (assembly GCF_023634085.1). NCBI lineage: Eukaryota > Metazoa > Chordata > Aves > Falconiformes > Falconidae > Falco > Falco cherrug. The sequence goes on along the minus strand of NC_073704.1, from coordinate 41,657,631 downwards.
GACTTTAAAAACATTGTTTACATATTTGTACAGTAGTGCATACATACAACAGTGAGCACTGTTGAGAACAAATTTTATGAGAAGTTGTGTGTCTCCAGTGAATTTCTGGGACTCATTTCACCAGTGTGTATACTCTTGGGAAGGCACAAAAATAATTCCAACTTTGGAAATACCAAAAAGGTAATTTAGAGCACAATTCTGAAGAGCAGTGATTCCACTGTTCAGTGTTAGTTTAGGCAAATAAATTGACATCACCAGGAGGTGGCTTTAAAAAGTAGATTTTACTCCACTTGTTTAAAAGAATAGTTTATCTCTAAAATTGTAACCAATGTTATGTTATTTAAAGTATTGAAAGAAAGAGATCGTTTGCTAAATACATTCACTATGATTTTCCTTTTATATGAATTTGTATCAGCTGCTGATAACTACTTGAGTTAAGAAAGTTAGATAAAGCTGTGTTAGAACAAATCTTACAACAGTTTTTAAAATATACTGTACTTACTAGCAGTGTGTTTTGCATAGAATGCAATATATGGAACTTACTTACATGAATCCCATTGTTTAATTCTTCACTTAGAAACTCTACAAACAGGCCATGGAAGAAGAAAAAAAGAAAGGCTATGATTTGAGAAGCGATGCTATCCCCATTCAAGCTGCCAAAGCATCCAGGCAAATTGCCAGTGATGTAAGAAACTGCTTTTTTTTCTTTGTGTGCTGATGTCTGATCTCTGCAACCTGAAAGTTATCAGCTGGATTCTGTAAAAGGCATATCAATTAAAATGTGATCGCAAATAATAGATTTTTGGAAGCAAATTATTATGTATGTTTGAAGGCTTAATAGTAATAATTAAATGTTGAGAAGTTATAAGGAGAGTATAACGCTGCTGTCATGTTAGTTTTATAGCAACTCAGAAACCTGTATCTTTAATTAAATCTTAACAGTAAGTGTATTATTATAGTTTATTAAATATATTTGATCCTTATTAAGAGAGGGTTATTTCTCGTTAATATTAGTGAAGAGTGTTTTTTTTAAAAAAAAACTTACCTAACCTTTATTTATGGTTCTAACACAATTCTCTATAAAGTTTAATGTAAGAATCCATGGTATTAGCCCCAGAATTGCTTTGACAGTGAGGTTTTTTTGACTGTAAATTATAGAGAAATTTAGAGGGTTTATTATTAGAAATACTTAATATGAGTAACTGGTATTTAGAGGTGTTATATAGTATCTTAACTTCTATTTCAGTACAAGTACAAAGAAGGCTATCGCAAGCAGCTGGGCCATCATATTGGAGCCCGTAACATAGAGGATGATCCGAAGATGATGTGGTCAATGCACGTAGCCAAGATCCAGAGTGACAGGGAGTACAAGAAAGCCTTTGAGAAGACCAAGACACACTTCAGTAGCCCAGTGGACATGCTGGGAATTGTGTTGGCCAAGAAATGTCAGGAGCTGGTCAGTGACATTGATTACCGCCACTATCTGCATCAGTGGACCTGTCTGCCGGACCAGAATGATGTTATCCATGCTAAGAAGGCCTATGATCTCCAGAGTGATGTAAGCTCTTTGCAATTTAATTTTTGGTGAGAAATGTATTAGATATTTTACATAGGTGAATGAGGCCATAACATACCAATGTGCTAGAGCCAAATTTTCAATACTTATTTCTAAGTTTCATGGCTAACTGAAACTCCGATCTCCAACTGTATATGCTAACTAATTGACATAAATTAAATAAATTAAATAACTAACTAACAGAAATTAAATTCTGTAATTCCAGAATTTGGGCTATTTATCAATTATCATTCTGTGAAAATTCAATAATGATTTCACCCTTAATGTAGATGAAATGCAGTTATTTTTTCTTAGATTTTATTCAGGATTTTGAACTTATTTTAATTAAAATTTGATAGTGAGTTCACTTAACTTTGAAAAGATGTACTCTGTAAATTGTATTATTATTTTTAGAATTACCTCTGGGGTTTTTTTTTGTGATAGAACTGCTACAAGTCTGACCTTGAATGGTTAAAGGGCATTGGTTGGGTCCCAATTGGTTCCTTGGAAGTTGAAAAAGCCAAGAAGGCGGGAGAGATCTTGAGTGACAAAATATACCGTCAGCCTCCAGACACAATCAAGTTCACTAGCGTCACTGATTCTCTAGGGATGGTCTTAGCCAAGCAGAATGCAGAGACGATGAATAAGGTGAGTCTTGATTTGTTTAGGTAACATGTCAGCAGTCTCTGCCTAAGCTCTGGTAACAGGTCTAGAAATATAACGATCACAAGTAATGCTAAATTTCAGAGAAGATGCATTTTCAAATGGTGTGCTCTGCTTATTTCAGTCAAAACTATTAGGCCATGTAATGGAAGGCTCAACTTCATCATGATATTCTGCATACGTTTTAATCTGTTCTTTCACATGTCTGTGCATTGAGCATTAATAATCCTTAAGTAATGTGGCAATTTTCTAAGTATTGTTAAATTTCCTCAGATAATTATCTTTTTAGTAATGGTATCTCTACCTGATTAAATATGTAACCATTTATTCATGCTGTATTTTTTACAATTTACATAGTATGCTCTATGTTGTACTTGTTTAATGAGATATTAATTTGTTCTGGATTGTAATACTAATCTCTTCCTGTATTCTTAGCGTTTATACACTGAAGCATGGAATAAAGATAAGACCATGGTTCATGTCATGCCTGACACACCAGAAATCCTGCTAGCTAAACAAAACCAAGTAAACTACAGTCAGGTGAGTAAAACTGAAGAAATGAGAGAATTAAACAATTTCTTACAAGTACAATTTTGTCATCTCTGACTTTTAGTTAAATATTATAATATTGTTGTGTTGTTTATTTTCACAAATTGACAGCTCCATTGCTAAAATCAGAGTTGTTCTTTCACTAGAATTTACCTCCTGGGTATATAATTGGGCTTTAGAATATGTTATCTGCCATAAATAAGAAATCATTTCTATAGCAAGGTATGGAAATAAATAATTTATCTTTCAGAATATTTCTTTCTTTGCCTTCCCTAAATGATTTCCAGTTTCCAAACATCAACAATACAATTATAAGTTCTTTGAAATCTGCATTTTTTAATTTTATTTTCTAGAGAAGATAGAGCTATGTTCAGACATTTAAGTTGCCTAAACATTAACAATATTCTTTAGGGACTTAATTTGTTTTATTGCACACACGTGCTTAACTGAATGGTAATTTTTTTTTAAACAAACGTGAATATTTTTTCTCACAGAAAATGTACAAACTAGCTTTGGAGGAATCGAAGAAGAAGGGTCATGATTTGCGTTTTGATGCCATTCCTATTCAAGCTGCCAGAGCATCCAGAGAGATTGCCAGTGATGTAAGCATTTTATTTTTTTTTTATCCTGTCTGTATGGATTTGATAATGGAAAAGAATCAGAATGTATATTCATTTGTTTGTTAATGTAATATCTTAAGTTTATAGAATAGGTAATACTGGAATCCAGTGATTCTACAGCATGCGTTTACTACATGAAAGGAGTTAAGTAGACAGTATTTTATGCCTGAGGTATATATCACACTAATAAATACAGAAAATGAGGATTATTTCTATGCCCCCTGTAACAGTTCCATTAATGTCCATGGATGTTCCAGCAGGGTACTCAGTAAGGCCTATGAGTCTATGCTAGCGTTAGTCAAATTAATTTCTGATTCAAAATAGGAAATACTTTAAAATCTTTCCCCAAAATAGATATATTAGTAAATCAGTTCTAAAAGTTCTGAATTGTTGTCTTTTCCTGAAGAAAAAATAGTTTTGTTTAAGTGTCATACTGAAATTCATGATGTGTGAATATAAAAAACAGGAGAAAACCCCCATAATGACTGACAAGTTTTGCTTCTGGGATGAGGAAATATCACTAACAGACAGAGTAAAACAGCTTTTTATGCTCCTTGTTTTTCTATGATGATTAATATTTAACTGTTAGTATTAAGACCAACTCAGACTGTCTTCATCAAGGTGTTTTGTAATAAATTTCTAAAATAAGTGAATCTTTACAATTAATCTTAATAGTAAAAGAATGTGGAATATCAAACTTTTTAGTAAGGATGTGACATTAAGTGTTTAGTTAATTAAGTGTGATATAGTTACATAAAAAAATCAGAGATAATGATTTCTGTAATAAAAATCCTTTTTATGTGAAAACTACTAAAAGAGTAGAAAGACCTAAACCATATTTTTCTCTAAACAAAATACTAATGATTATGTTAAACTGTGTGAATTATTTATAATTATTTATAAATTTATAAATATACCATGTGAATATGAATGTGCATTATTTCAGTACAAGTACAAAGAAGGCTATCGCAAGCAGCTGGGCCATCATATTGGAGCCCGTAACATAGAGGATGATCCGAAGATGATGTGGTCAATGCACGTAGCCAAGATCCAGAGTGACAGGGAGTACAAGAAAGCCTTTGAGAAGACCAAGACACACTTTAGTAGCCCAGTGGACATGCTGGGAATTGTGTTGGCCAAGAAATGTCAGGAGCTGGTCAGTGACATTGATTACCGCCACTATCTGCATCAGTGGATCTGTCTGCCGGACCAGAACGATGTTATCCATGCCAAGAAGGCCTATGATCTACAGAGTGATGTGAGTAAATAATTGAATTTGTAATACATAATTAAATATATTTGGTCTTGTGCATTATAATTTTTTAAAGATATATAATATGCCTTAATCACCTCAGACATGTTGATAAAGGTGAAATGTTTAATATTCTAACATCAAGTTTATGTTTAATCCTATTTTCTCAGTCCTTAGCCTGAGGTGTAATACGTGTGTAACTCTGGTATTTGTGGAATTCTTCAATAACTTCATTCTTTTTTTTTTATTATTATTATTTTACTGTATCTTCTAAAATAACAATTGTTCACAAACCCATATCCTACTGCTATGCAGAAATATATACAATTTTTCATATAGATTAGGATGTGCTTATTTATAATTATTTTAATATTTGATCACACTTACACATACATAATGAACTTTCAATTTTTTTTCAGGCTGTTTACAAATCAGACCTGGAATGGCTAAGGGGTATCGGATGGGTTCCTATTGGTTCCATGGAAGTTGAGAAAGCCAAGAAAGCTGGAGAAATCCTGAGTGAAAGGAAATATCGTCAACCAGCAGACCAAATTAAATTTACCAGTGTGACAGATTCTTTGGCCATGGTCTTAGCCAAACAAAATGCTGAGATAATGAACAAGGTGAGGGTGGTGGGTTTTTTTTCAAAATCACTAGCATTACTAGCTAGTAGAACTTGTTTGTGAGGTGAAAAATACAATAAAAAGTAAGGCTAAACACTTTCATTGTGGACTTAAACAAAATGAATGTCCAAATTCAGCTTTTGCATAGGAAAGCACTTATCTGAGGGCTCTGTCCAACATGAACACTGATTAAAAATGTCTGAAAAAAAATCACCTAAATCACATCTTTTTCAAGAGTAATATTAAAAATTCTGGTGAATTTCCCTCTTCCTCCCATCTAAACTGAAATCCTATTTTTACATGTCTGTTTGGAATGGTTTTCCTATTTTGTTAATGCTCCTTTACTATACAAAGCTATTCTCTGATAAAACAGGCTTAATTTTTTGTGGTTTTTAAGCAATACTGTGAAATCTGCAGAAACTACATTCCAGCAAGGTGTTATGGTATGTCCAGAGGTGGTGGTGCCATGACCATGCTATAAGATAGGATGTAGCAGAATATTGAGGCTTTTACTGCAGCTGCTATAATGATGTATTGTTAACTGAATGTCATACTGCATGATGAACAACCTATGAGGAAATAGCAGATGTTATCTGGAAGCGCAGCTTCTGCAATTTATCTCAGACCTGCAGGACGCAAGACACAAAGTATCTACTCCTTCTCTTTAATAAGAAACATCAATCAAAAAACTTGTACATTTACGGCAGAATAATGACTATAGTTTTCCTCCTACAGCAGTTTTCCAGCAATCCTAAATCATCAATTGCTGTGCCAACTATAGCCTGAGAAATAATGAGGAAGGACAAAGTTTCCTCCTTGATCTTTGCTATGTCTGGTTATTTAAAGCTTGCTTGAGCTAGCCTTCACATTTTGTAAAGTACTTTCTTTGGATAAATGTGTTAGTTTTGCTATATATATATATAGAGAGATATAGATATATCTTGTTCTGCTTCAAGATTAGTTTTCTTTTATATCACAGATATATTTTTGATAAATATTACTTTCAAATTTGCAGTCTTTCCATCATGACACATATAAAGAAATTTTTTTAAAGGGATGTGTTTTCCTGTCTCCTAGCGTTTATACACAGAAGCCTGGGATGCAGACAAAACGTCTATTCATGTCATGCCTGACACACCGTCAATATTGCTAGCGAAGGCCAATGCAGCTAATGTCAGCCATGTAAGAACTTTTAAACATATACTAAAGTAATGGAAATTCAGAAATGAAGTAAGCATTTCTTTAACTGTAAAGATCGTCTAAAACATGCATTCATTACAATTTTAAGAAAAAACAATGAAAAGTAGAAATTCTATTTCTCAGAATATTAAGAAGCCATTTTCTGTTATCTTTTGTATAGAAACTTTATGTAGAAGCCTGGGAAGAGGCAAAAAAGAAGGGTTATGACATGAGAGCTGATGCAATTCCAATCCGAAGTGCAAAGGCATCAAGAGATATTGCGAGTGAAGTATGTTCTTCCTTTACATTTATTTTCAGTCAGCTTGAGAAACAAGAGTGAAGTAATAATGTATGTACAATGTTGAAAAAACATGATACATCAGACCCATCTTGAAAGCCTACTAACAAAGAATTCACTGCTGAAAGAAAATGGGCAACAGTTTCCAAAAGGAGCATTAAATTATAAATCCTGACATTAAGCATATATTAGAAAATAATTAACTATAATGAAAATAAACAGAAGATGTGGAACAAGAATGTGTTAGGCATTTCTGAAGTCTAAATGAGTATATTTCATAACACTACAAATACTATTTGTAATCTATACCAATATGAAATAATGAGAAATTCATCTTAGATTCACTATTTCTTTTAATACTACTTTTTTGCATTTCTAGTACAAGTACAAAGAAGCACATGAGAAGCAGAAAGGCCACTACATCGGGTGCCGAACTGCCCAGGAGGACCCCAAGCTGTCGTGGGCTGCGCGTGCCATGTTGCTGCAGAACGACCGAATTTACAGGAAGGCGTACCATGACTCCAAGTCCCAGGTCCACATACCAGTCGATGCGATGTCAGTGCGGGCAGCCAAGGAGTGCCAGACACTAGTCAGTGATGTTGACTACCGCCAGTACTTCCACCAGTGGACCTGCCTGCCTGACCAGAATGACGTGATCCATGCAAGGAAGGCCTATGACCTACAGAGCGATGTGAGTGAGAGTAACTGTAGAAAAGCCTTATGAGAGATGTGTGAGGCTGTTTCTTAGTGACAATCCTAAGATTATCAATAATCTTAGGATTGCAAATATCCTTTCAAATGCACGTTCATGAGCCTGCAGTCAGTCCTGATATGTTTCTTTTAATTCATCTGGATGACCCTTTCCAAATCAGTAGTATTTTTGTCCCAGGGGCCAGAAACATTCCAGGCTGTTCATAAAGAAGCCATTTTTTTTTGGTCTGCTGTAGAATGTAGCTTGCAGACTGCTTGCAGATCACACCACTGGTCTGCATGTAACAAGTGTCTTTAAAAGACCGGTAATTTCGTTGCTGTGCGAAAAAGGGATTCAGCTGTGTGTGGGAAGGACCTGGTACACCACAGTCTCCTTGACTGCTTGCGTGTAACTGTACGAGGAGGAGCCTGGGGAAAGGCTTGTACAAAACCTCTCTGCACATAATGTTGTTGCAGCAACATGAGTAACCCTTGGTTTATTCACAGAACGTGTACAAGTCAGACCTGGAATGGTTGCGAGGCATTGGGTGGTTGACAGAAGGTTCTGTGGATGTGGTCAAAGCAAAGAAAGCCCAGGAACTCCTGAATGAAAGGCTGTACCGCACACGGCCAGACGAGCTGAAATTCACCAGCATTACTGACACGCCAGATGTTGTCCAGGCTAAGATCAATGCTTTGCAGATCAGTGACGTAAGCTTACCTTTCGTTTACCTTTGATTTATGTGATGACATTTCTTTTCTTTGTGGTGGAGAGTAGAATTTCTACCCTGGGAATGACTAATTGGAAAGTATTGCAAATCAGAATTACCAAAGAATTCCTGTTGGTTGCATTTTTCCGGTGTTCAAACCATAGTGAAATGTGATGATGCGTTCTTTCTCCGCAGCATCTGTATCGTGAAGCCTGGGATAAAGATAAGACGCAGATTACCATGCCTTCTGATACTCCCATAATGCTGCAGTCCAAAGTCAACGCTCTCAACATCAGCAATGTAAGAGAATAGAATCATTATGCATATGTAGTGTTATAAAATTGAGAGTGACAATTGTTCTTCCAGGTTTTGGCCTGTGTCTTCTAGATTTTGCTGTTAATGGTTGTGTACTGATGCCATCCTCTAATGTGCTTTTAAAAGTAGATTACATCTAGGGACAGTTTAGGCCGAGAGAGTTTTTGATGAACCAGTGAGCACTGTTTATCAATCAGACAATCATTAAGCAAGTAGGCCCAAGGCGTTGAGCTGAAATATATGCCATTGTATTCCCTCATCCATGTGAATGTGAAATTGATGAAACTGCTTTCATGGAACATGCCAGCACTGATAACTTTTGTCCTAAACTGCAGAGATTCCTGAGGGAATGACTCACAGAGTTGCCTGCCTTGCAGGACAGGTTGTGTGTTTGTGAGCAAGCTCCAAAATTCAGTGTGCGATTCCATGCAGTTCCTTCTCTGTTTGACAAAACTGGCAAATACTTTCGTGGAGTTGTTTTTTGAGTCTGTAGGCTCATCAGCCCTGACCTGTTTTGCAGATCTGTGTTGTTTCGCTCACTGGTTCAATGGCACTAACACACTGGAGATGCTGCAAAGCTAGAAACATTTCCCATTTTGCATTTTCAGCAGAACTTGACTGGGGCTTTGCCTGGAAACTCTATTTACTCCCAATCTTTCTTGATGTTGATAGTATGTTAAATATTTTTCCAAAGTACCTGATGTGATTGAATTAGACGTGAAATATTTCAAGTGCAATTACAACAGACATTTCACTTCCCCTGTTTTTGTCTTGCTTGTGCTTTGATTAATGTGTTTTTTCTGAGTTCCTTATAGTCTGACCTGCAATGGCATTCAGTTTCTGAATTTTCAGAGTCATGAAAAATAAACTAAAAAGTGCATCATTTACCCACTTGTACTAATGAATAACTAACTAATAAAAATTGCCAGCTGAGCTGACCAAGCTTCTGTGGACTGAGATGCCACCAAAGAAGGAGCCCTCATGTTCTTAGGCTTGATGACCTGCACAGGTTGGGTGCCTCTAGATACAGGAAGGCACTTTGGTTTCTGTTCAGTCTTGTAAATGGACTGAGGCTCTCTGCCTACACTCACTGTCTTGGTAGGACTAAAAATGGCTGGTAAATAAAGAAGCCTCTAGTGGCAGTCAGGAAGCTTCATAACTTAAGTAGGGTCTGGGTATGTTTTTTAAGTAGAACAGATGCTTTGTCCCCAGTAGCTCTGACCCTGCAATCAGGTGTGTGTGAGCAGAATCTCTGTTGAACAGTCACACAAAATTCAGTGTTAGCTGTGGAGGTGTACACTCCTGTCAGCTGGATGCCTACTTGAGGCCTATGTGGTGAGCTCATACATGCGGTCAGCAGTAGTCTGTTAGAGGGGATGTAGTGATGTGTTTTCAGGAATATTTCAACTGCCTCTTTGTGGGTTTGATCTTGTACCTACTTTGAGTAATGAGTTTTCTCTTAAGACACTTGCCAGGATCATTATTGTAACCCTGCTAGTTACAGGGGGCAAAGAGAGCACCCAAGCTGTTAGTTCCAAGAGAGTAGGTTTTAAGAAAAGGCATTGGTATCAGAGAGTCTTGATGGCACATAACAAGGGTGATCAATTTTCTTTGCAGAAACACTATCAGAAGGATTGGGATGAGGCCAAGGCGAAAAGCTATGACATGAGAGCTGATGCCATTCCCATCAAACATGCCAAGGCTTCCAGAGACATTGCTAGTGAGGTACAGTCTTCTCTTAGTCTGATTGCTGTGTTTGCCTCTTCGTGTGTCCAGCTCAGCAGAACTAAGTGAAGTTTGGTTCACCTAGAAGTCCTGTATGGTTTTGTGCCCCTGTGTTACTTTAAAGCCTGTTGTGAACAATTCTTTCTTTCTGCAGCTTGAAGCTGCCTATTGTAAGTGCTCTGTGAATAAGAGGATGTGATATACTTAAGAGACTGCTCTTTGCACTGGGTAACAAAGTGAGTTTTCAGACACCAAACAACAATTTAAAGCTGATCAGGGCGGGGCTGCAATTGTGCTTGCTACTGAGTTCTTGCAATTCCTGTAATCACCACTATCAAATATTTTTTCTAAAGATGTGAAATGCAGCTGGTGCTCAGAGTGGTCTTACAGAGCACAAGGGTGTCTGCTTCAGTACTATTTTTCATTGTTTACGTGTGTTAAGAAAAACCAGAGAGATTTTTAAAAAATCATGGGTGACTTCTGGAATATCTTTTTTGGGAGCTTGAGGACCTGACTTTTGAGTGGACCAGAGCTTTATCTGTGCTAAGGCAGAACCTCTGGGAAACATGTAAAAGGGGGGACAACGTAGGAAGCTGAAAAGCTGTTTGTTTGTCATGTTCATGTGAGCTATACGTGACTGTTAGTGTCGTTTCTGCATTTCTAGTACAAGTACAAAGAAACGCATGAGAAGCAGAAAGGCCACTACATCGGGTGCCGAACTGCCCAGGAGGACCCCAAGCTGTCGTGGGCTGCGCGTGCCATGTTGCTGCAGAACGACCGAATTTACAGGAAGGCGTACCATGACTCCAAGTCCCAGGTCCACATACCAGTCGATGCGATGTCAGTGCGGGCAGCCAAGGAGTGCCAGACACTAGTCAGTGATGTTGACTACCGCCAGTACTTCCACCAGTGGACCTGCCTGCCTGACCAGAATGACGTGATCCATGCAAGGAAGGCCTATGACCTACAGAGTGATGTGAGTGAGAGTAACTGTAGAAAAGCCTTATGAGAGATGTGTGAGGCTGTTTCTTAGTGACAATCCTAAGATTATCAATAATCTTAGGATTGCAAATATCCTTTCAAATGCACGTTCATGAGCCTGCAGTCAGTCCTGATATGTTTCTTTTAATTCATCTGGATGACCCTTTCCAAATCAGTAGTATTTTTGTCCCAGGGGCCAGAAACATTCCAGGCTGTTCATAAAGAAGCCATTTTTTTTTGGTCTGCTGTAGAATGTAGCTTGCAGACTGCTTGCAGATCACACCACTGGTCTGCATGTAACAAGTGTCTTTAAAAGACCGGTAATTTCGTTGCTGTGCGAAAAAGGGATTCAGCTGTGTGTGGGAAGGACCTGGTACACCACAGTCTCCTTGACTGCTTGCGTGTAACTGTACGAGGAGGAGCCTGGGGAAAGGCTTGTACAAAACCTCTCTGCACATAATGTTGTTGCAGCAACATGAGTAACCCTTGGTTTATTCACAGAACGTGTACAAGTCAGACCTGGAATGGTTGCGAGGCATTGGGTGGTTGACAGAAGGTTCTGTGGATGTGGTCAAAGCAAAGAAAGCCCAGGAACTCCTGAATGAAAGGCTGTACCGCACACGGCCAGACGAGCTGAAATTCACCAGCATTACTGACACGCCAGATGTTGTCCAGGCTAAGATCAATGCTTTGCAGATCAGTGACGTAAGCTTACCTTTCGTTTACCTTTGATTTATGTGATGACATTTCTTTTCTTTGTGGTGGAGAGTAGAATTTCTACCCTGGGAATGACTAATTGGAAAGTATTGCAAATCAGAATTACCAAAGAATTCCTGTTGGTTGCATTTTTCCGGTGTTCAAACCATAGTGAAATGTGATGATGCGTTCTTTCTCCGCAGCATCTGTATCGTGAAGCCTGGGATAAAGATAAGACGCAGATTACCATGCCTTCTGATACTCCCATAATGCTGCAGTCCAAAGTCAACGCTCTCAACATCAGCAATGTAAGAGAATAGAATCATTATGCATGTGAATCATTATTAAAATAAAAACGTGACAATTGTTTGTTCCATAGTACGTTTTAAGAAAAGGCATTGGTATCAGAGAGTCTTGATGGCGCATAACAAGGGTGATCAATTTTCTTTGCAGAAACACTATCAGAAGGATTGGGATGAGGCCAAGGCGAAAAGCTATGACATGAGAGCTGATGCCATTCCCATCAAACATGCCAAGGCTTCCAGAGACATTGCTAGTGAGGTACAGTCTTCTCTTAGTCTGATTGCTGTGTTTGCCTCTTCGTGTGTCCAGCTCAGCAGCAAGAAGTTAAGTTCAAGTCAAAGGGTTGAAGCTGAGGCCACGGAAAGGCTTTTGTTTGTTTGTCATGTTCATGTGAGCTATACGTGACTGTTAGTGTCGTTTCTGCATTTCTAGTACAAGTACAAAGAAACGCATGAGAAGCAGAAAGGCCACTACATCGGGTGCCGAACTGCCCAGGAGGACCCCAAGCTGTCGTGCGCTGCGCGTGCCATGTTGCTGCAGAACGACCGAATTTACAGGAAGGCGTACCATGACTCCAAGTCCCAGGTCCACATACCAGTCGATGCGATGTCAGTGCGGGCAGCCAAGGAGTGCCAGACACTAGTCAGTGATGTTGACTACCGCCAGTACTTCCACCAGTGGACCTGCCTGCCTGACCAGAATGACGTGATCCATGCAAGGAAGGCCTATGACCTACAGAGTGATGTGCGTATGCGTAGACATATAGTTGTTACTACTGTTGCTGTTTAATACAGCCTTATTTTGATGGTTTGATATTATACAGTCAAAAAGGATTCTTCAGTTTTCATGTTACTGCTTTTATCTGCTCTTTTTTATTCTTCAAAAAGTTTTGGTAATATCTCTGAATTTTATAAAAGCTTTACTTACTATCTGCTGTGGTACATATGCTTTTGTAGTATTGTGATTTGAAGAGTATGGAGGATTTGTCTATCTAATGGGTCTTATGAAATAGCATTGTTTCCTGCTTTGGAATCAGGTGGCTTTTAATATTCCTGTCAATTTGGAAATTTATTTAATTGCAAGAAAACTGTTTGATAGCAGGTAAGATATTTTAGTGGCTGATTTCAAAGTGGGAGGAGTCCATGCAGCTGATTTCCTTCCTTGGTTTTGCTGCTTATTAGACAACATCAGTCACTCTTCCTTTGTTTCAATGAACTTCAGAGGTGAGATTCATGTTCCTTGCAGAAGGATTTGCTTGATTAAAACTTAAATAATGTTGCCTGATACCACTTCAGGAATTACGCCAGTTAGCTCTAGTCCCCATTGCCTCTATAAACGTTTTTTCCTCTCCTTTTTGTCAGATATCCTGGTGGGTGGCCTGTTTTTTTGTTTAGACTTGTAAATTGTTGAAGTGACTAGAGGAATAAGTATTTTGGAGGGGATGGGAACATTCTTTAAAGATCTTAATACTTTACTTTCATTAATAGCAATTCTTTTGTTTCCCCTATATTTAACTTCACAAGTTTCGGAATGTGTTGTTTAAGAAATGAACTATTTAAATCTGGGTTGCCAGATTGTATTCTACTTATGGCACTGAACACTTCTTGTATATGAAAAGGATTAATCTAGCTCTAGCTGATTTGACATTTTCTAAAACATGTACTGCTTCGTATAGTTTGAAGTGATTAACACAATGTTTTCCTTTTCTGACCATTTCTGATACAGGTTGTCTATAAATCAGACCTAGAGTGGCTCCGTGGAATTGGCTGGTTGCCTAATGACTCTCCAGATGTTAAGAGAGTGAAGCATGCCCAAGATCTCCTGAGTGATAATGTGTATCGTACACCTATTGAAAGCCTGAAATATACCAGTATTGTTGATACTCCAGATGTTCTTCTAGCTAAAGCAAATGCCGAACAAATCAGCATTGTACGTTACAATGTTCCTAAAATTGTTTTGAGGCTATAAACAGTAAAAGAGAAATCTCACTGCTAAAATATAAAATTGATATAAAATAGCACTGTATTTTAAGTCAAATTTAATGCTTTTCCAGACATTTTATTTTTAAAAGATGACAATTCAGGCAAGATTTATGGGATCTTATGTTATTGACAAGTGACATTCCATAATTACAATATGATAAAATGAACTATTTCAACAGCCAAAATACAAAGAAGCCTGGGAGAATGACAAGACTATGATCCATATGACATCAGACACACCTGAAATCAACCTAGCCAAGACTAATGCTGCTAATTATAGCCAGGTAGGCTTATCATTCTATTTTCTACATTTCTATAAAATAGTATGAGTATCCTGTGATTTTTAACATTCTAAGATGTTACTTACAAAGTTGACGATCAAGACACATAGACCTCATGGAAGTCTGTCCTCATACAGGGCTCACAACAGTCCCTTCCCTCTAATGAGTATTCTTAAAGTATTTAGACATTTTAAAACAAATGCTTGCATACAGCTGTTAAAAATTTATTAATTTCATGCACCATGGAGATACTGTTTTGTTGAAATGGATGGAAGCCCAAGGCATATAAATATTTTCTAAACCTTTACAAACACCCTTCTATGCAGTATAGGTTGCAAAACTGGTGTTACAGATAATGCACATGTTTGAAAGGCAGTAAGATTTGCAGCAGTATTTATGGCTAGGAGCAGGAGTAATGCACAAAAAATTGTCACACTATTTCAGCAAACAAATGACAGTAAACTGTGCATTTCTTTAATGGCAAATGCCAGAGTATTTAGCATATGCGTGACATCTTGCTGTCTTTTCAGAAACTGTATAAAGAAGCTTGGGATGAGTTGAAGATGAGTTACGATTTGAGAGCGGATGCAATCCCAATCAAGGCAGCCAAAGCTTCTAGAGAAATTGCTAGTGATGTAAGTTCCAAAAGAGGCATCTACCTCTTCACATGCTTTAAGAGCTATTTCATGATAACTGTTAGTAATGGTGATCTTTGCTCTTTACCCAGTATAAATACAAACTGGATCATGAGAAGCAGAAGGGGCATTATGTTGGAGTTCCAAATGCAAAAGCAGATACAAA
The DNA here is from genome assembly GCF_023634085.1 of Falco cherrug. Lineage (NCBI taxonomy): Eukaryota > Metazoa > Chordata > Aves > Falconiformes > Falconidae > Falco > Falco cherrug. The sequence continues at coordinate 41,642,408 of NC_073704.1, read as the reverse complement.
AATGCAGTTTGCCCTCAGCGTAGGCAAAGTTCAGAGTGAACTGGAATACAAGAAACACTTCGCCAAATGGAAGACACAGTGCCACCTACCAGTAGACATGCTATCTATCCTAGCAGCTAAACATGGTCAGTCTTTGGTCAGTGATGTTGATTACCGTCATTACTTGCATCAGTGGATCTGTCTTCCAGATCAGAATGATGTCATACAGGCTCGGAAAGCCTATGATCTTCAGAGTGATGTAAGTTAACATGAACACTTAGCTTAACTTATTACTGTATTTGTCTTCTTAGTCTGCTTCAGCTCAGAGTAGTGGGAATCTGCTGAATTCAGTGAATGAGCTTTGCTGTTTATTAGGAACGCAAAGTATACGCCACTGTTATATTTTGCCATTTGAGGTGTGATAAATTCAGATATAGTGCTCAGGTTAGAATTACTGCTCTCTTTTTAAACAGTGGAAGTAAGTGCCATTATTTATGAATCTTGCTGGATTGTACAGGGAACAGTAGCTAACAGCGTGGACCCTATTATTTTTTCCCAGGCTATTTACAAGTCTGATTTAGAATGGCTGCGGGGAATTGGATGGTTACCAAATGATTCTGTTGGAATCAACCATGTCAAATATGCTGGAGATCTTTTGAATGAGGTAACAAAATATTTTTCAATACTAAAATTTTCTTAAGGCTACTTGTAATTTCAAGTCTTTTAATGGCTAAATACATCAATATTTTTTAAATTTTTTAAAAAAGTACAACTGGAGTATATCCATAGCATTCACTGTGTTTGGAGAGTTTTTCTTTCCATGTAAACTTTCTTGTTTTGTCTATGTATTCAGAATTGCTGTGTTAGCTATAAAATGTTCCAGTATAATCTGACTGTTCATCTTTTCTGTTCCATAGAGAAAGTACCGCACAAAAGCTGAAACTCTTCCCTTTACTCCAGTGGCAGACAGAGTTGATTATATCACAGCAAAGAACAGTGGTGAAATTCTCAGTGATGTAAGTTTGCTAGCATGTTTCCGGGCTGTTAACTTGGTGTGTATATTTACATAGAAGGTTTTTATTTTTAAAAGGATATTATTTTACCTTTAAAAAAAAAATGCCAAAAAATTCTTGATCAGTCTCTGGGAATTCTGTGAATGTATGACATAAATATGAACAGAACTTCACTAGCTCATCTCCATTGCTTATAAGGGAAGAAGCTTCTCAAGCAGAATAACATCTTTCCTAGACATGTGAAAAGCTAGTGGTAGTTCTGCCACCAGTCCTTTCTTTCAGTCTTGGCTGATAGCATTGGTGATCATGTGTGCAAATAGCCACTTGCATTCTGGCAACCATAATGCTTAATCCTTCTCACTTTTGCCAATATGGATTTACAATTTTTAGTTAACTACTGTTACACTACTGTGTAACAATAAACACGAGCAAAACTGGTGTGCTGTCAGCTTGCCGTTCTTTGTATGTTTTTGAAGGCTAGTTTGTAAGGAGCTGGGCTGTGAACATGAAATTACGACCCACTCTCAGTTCACGAGTTTCTTTTTTTTGCTAACATGTATTAAAGAACAGGCCAAGCTAAACACATTATTAACTCAAACACCGGTAAAAGGCTGGCAGTAACAGTGATACAGTTGAATTGCATGTCATACTGCCATGCAACCACATACACACAGTTGGGCATGTCCTGTGTAGGACATGGAACATGTCTCAATGTAGATACTTGTGGTTGAGAGATGCTAGAATGTTGCATTCACATAGAGATCATGCTGAGTAAAGACATTTGCTCTTAAAAAGCTTAAAATCTATTGCCCTTGTTCAAATACTTCTTCCTTGGCTATTTGCTTTACATCCCTGAAGACCAAACAGGTGGCGTAACTTGGACTTCTGAAGTTTCTTCCCTGTCTCTGCACCTGCCTTGGAACAAGTTTTCAAAATTTTCTCTGATAAATGTTGTAATTTCTTGTCTTGTATGATTTCCTTTTTAAAAAAATACCCATTTGGATGTATATTTAATGTGTTTATCTAATATCCTTGCAAGTTCAGGGGTTTATATGTTATTTCATGCATAAAATATGGGTCTTGGTATTGTTTTCCCAATTTTGTCATGGTGCTGCAAGGCAGTAATTTCTTTCTCTGTTCTAGGTTAAATACCACAAAGCATGGAATGAGGTCAAGTCAAATTATACTCTAACAGATACACCACAGCTAGATATGGCCCGAGAGGCAGCCAGAATTCTTAATCAGGTGTGTGATCTCTCCTTGACAATTTCTATTCACATTAAATAACTCTTCTGAGGAATTTAGAAAACTTGCCTTTTTAAGAACATCCTAAAGGAAGGATTCGTTATCCTTATACTTTAATATAGATTACTATAGATTAATATAAGGTAGCAACTATCATTATAGTAGTTTTGAATTCCTCCTCCCTTTTATTTTCTACAGAATTTGTACAAGGAAAGTTGGGAGAAAGAAAAAGCCACTGGTTACCTCTTGCCTCCTGACACTGTGCAGATCTGTCACGCCAAACACTCAAATGATGTCCAAAGTGAGGTAATAATATTTCTCATTAGGAAGGCAAGTGCTTGGAAGCCTGGAAATGTTAAAGGTCTTGAAAGTTCAACAACAGACAGAAAGCTTTCCATTCAGGAAAGATTTCCATTGCTTTTCATGACCCCTGAAGTCCCCTCTCCTCTAAACAATTCAGCCATCTTTGTTATTACAGGTTTTACAGTTATCAGTGCTGGAAGGTCAGATTCTCCCTTCCACCACCACTTTCTCCAGAAACAGTCCTTTCAAAGTCAACTCAGGTGGACTTCCATATTTTATAGATGCTAAATAATTGAAGTGATGATACAATTATAATATATAGCTCTGATTTAACTTTTTGGCATATTATGGAGGCTTCCTCCTTGAAAAACTGTAAGATGGTATGCATGTTACATTTTAAACTTATGCATAATGTATGTTGAAAATATTGCATGACTATTTGTTTGAATATACATTTTATCAAAAGTGTGATGTAAATACCTTAAATAAGCATCCACTCTTCAGACAGTCTCAAATAATTTGTTACAAAGATGAGGCTAAATGCACTTATTAGCAAAAATTTTTTAACAAGGCTTTCCTCTTGTGTTGAAAGTACTGTTTACTGAAAAATGGTAGCCTATTAGTCTAGAAAATTGTAGTGGAAGGACTATACGAAGTAACATTATTGTTTGTGTCCTATTATCTGGTGATGTACTGAAAACCTAAGACTGCAGTTGACAACTCCCTGTCTCATCTGTTCTTTGTGTTGACAAAACCATAGCTGTTCACAGGTTAAAAACAGAACAGATATAATCAGTGCTGATTTTGTACATGTTTCTCCCCTCTTCCATCAGCTTAAATATAAAGCTGACTATGTCAAGCAAAGAGGTCACTATGTTGGAGTTGCCAGTATGAGAGATGATCCAAAACTGGTGTGGTTTGAGCATGCAGGCGAGATCCAGAATGACAGATTGTACAAATCAGACTATCACAAAACAAAGTCCAAAATTCACATCCCTCCGGATATGGTGTCCGTTGTAGCAGCAAAGGAATGTCAGACCTTGGTCAGCAATGTCGACTACCGCCAATACCTGCATGAATGGACATGCCATCCTGACCAAAATGACTGTATTCAGGCAAGGAAGGCCTATGATCTGCAAAGTGATGTAAGTGTTATTACACACATACTGTGTCATTTCCACTTAGTTTGGTCTAAGTGTAGTGTTCATATTATGTAAGACTGAAAAATGTCATGCTAAATTATTTCTTTTCTTATTATCTTTTATGATTTAGAATATTTATAAATCAGATTTGGAATGGCTTCGTGGCTGTGGTTGGATTCCTCTGGATTCAGTGGAACATAAGAAAGTTAAGAATGCACAAGAGTTGATAAATAAGGTAAGAGAAAATATTTTAGCAGTTTGTGATTAGCTCTTCTTTCTCATGCACAGTGTTTAAGTATTTCATCTCTTTACAGAGAGCATATACAAAAGAAGCCCTTGATAACTTTTCCAATTATACCAGCGTGGTTGACACTCCTGACATTGTTTTGGCAAAGATTAACTCTGTCAATCAGAGCGATGTACGTACTTTTTTTTTAAATAGAAACTGTTGTATTACTAGAATCAGTAGATGACTTAATTGGTTTTGCTAAACTGAGTTTAGCCTTGTGTGTGTGTATGCACATGCATGCGTCATTAATAATAGACTTTTGTTGGTATAAATAAGTTTAGTAAGAAGTGACATAAATGAACAACACAATACTGCTATCCAAAATAATTTAGTATTTTTTCTGTAGAAGAATATAGCAAGTCTGTTATTTAAAGTTTACCTAAACTTTGCTTACAGTAGTTCAAAACTAAATCTTGTTCTTGGTGAACAAGTTAGTTGTGTAGTGCTAGTGGAGCTAGTGGTGTTGCTACTAAACTGTATTTGCTGATCAGCATGTTTAACTTCACTAGAATAATGTATGAATTTTGTTGTGTGACATATTTATTGATGACATTTGTCTGTGTACTATAGTGGTTGGAATGTGCTACGCAATGTTATTGAGGATATGATAACATAACACAAAATTAATGTCTACTTTTAATAGATGGACTAATTGGGATAACTTATTTCTCCTGAGGAATTAACATTGTATTTTTTTCTTTTGTAGCTAAAATACAAAGAAACGTTTAACCTTGAGAAAGGCCAATATATTGGGTCTGATGATACTCCCGCACTGAACCATGCCAGAGACATGTCCTTACTATACAGTGATGTAAGATTCAATAAATAGCTAAGCTTTAATTTGTTTGTTCTGAAAGCAACATAATGTGGAGTGGACTTCAGAAAACTGTTCTGTTTCTGTCTGCTGGGAGGCTCTGGGAAAGTTATTTAATCTCTGTTTTCTTCAGTTTTTTCCCACTTTGGATCATTGGGATAAGGATAATTTCCTTCCTTACTGAACTGATCTTAAAGCACTGCTGTGTGGGGTGTTTGGAAGTAGCAGTAGCAGAATTTGTGTGACAAAAATAATTTAATTGCCATCCAGCAGTATCTTCCCAGACTCCGATGAAATCTACATTTATTTTTTAATGAGAAAAATCATAGGTGGTTTACATTATTAAGCAGTTACTTTTGAGTAGACTCACTAGTTTTAATGGGAAATCTATTTTTTGAAAATATTAAGTGACTACTCATTCATATGAGTAGGTGCTTCATGATTTAGTCTGAAGGTAAAATAATATAAATTAAATAAATATACTTAATATTTAACAAAATATAACATTAGAAAAGTGCCACTGGCACATAATGTTCTTATAATAAACAATATCATTACTGGAAGATTTTTCATAATTTTGAACTTACATCTATAACATTAGCAATGTCAATTTTACACTTCACTTTTAAACAAGAGTTCATATATATATTTTGGATACTTTTATTACTCTTCCAGATGAGAAATGTTGAATTCCAAATATAGTAAAGAAAGTAGAGATCAGCTCAAATTTGTGCTCAGGTACCTTCCTGAATGGGAACACTTACTCTGTTTGCCTTACACTGAATAAGTGTTCAGAATTAACATTCTTTGTTTACTTTATTGGAACACATCGTGGAATACAGAGCTACTCAATAAAAACAGCCATATTCCATGTGTGTATAAATGGCAGAGTCAGGTTTCTTGGGATGTATAATGGATATTTTATCAAAACCTGTATATGTTGTGTTTGTCTAGAAACGCTATAAAAATGCTTGGGAAGTTAGCAAGCCCATTGGGTATACTTTGGATGAGAAATATGTTCCACTTGTTGGAGCGAAGCATGCCAACTACATAAATAGTGAGGTTAGTATGAATTTTCCATTCTTTCTCTTTTTTTTTCCTTTTTTCCTGTATGTTGTTAGAATGAACTTTCAAATTTCCTCATAAATGTTTTGCAGCTTAAATATAAGGAAATATATGAGAAGCTGAAAGGCCATTACCTGGCTGGGAAGGAGATTGGTGATTTCCCCAGTGTCATTCATTCACTAGCATTCCAGAAAATGAGGAGTGCGGTAAGGAGAATTAGTCTTGCTATAGTATTTTCCATTTTCTTTATTTTAGTGCGACATATTTAAACATAAATAGTGCAATGCTTAATAACATCAGTAAAAGTGTTTTCAACATGCTGATGTTTCCTGAATGATTATTTTGTATGTGGATTTAATAATTGAACTTGAAATTATTTAGGACATTAAGAAGTGGTTTGTTTAGCTATTACACATAGTAGAATAGGGAAAAAAAACTTTTCTCTATTTCAGTTTAAAAATCTGAGCCATAAGAAATAACACATGGCTTGGGATTCTTTTGCTGTACAAAGAAAAAAGTGTTAATTTTGAATGGAAATAGGAATTTAAGAACTAGAAAAGTAAAATGCACGTTTGGTATTTGTTATTATCACCACTCACATATAGCATATCACGCAGGGCATAAAGTTAGTATAATCCCAAGTATTCTTCATTTGGACAGGGAGATTTAACTAGATTAAAAACATATTTGTAGCATGAGACCTTTCTTATCTTGAAGTCTTGTTAATTTTCTCACCACCTGTTAAATCTGCTAATGAAGGTCATTCTTGTCCTTCTAAAACCTCATCAGAGTAAATGGTGATTAGTACTGAAGTTAAGATTTTGTCCTTTTGAATCCCGTGGGAGTTTAGCTACTAAATCCAGAAAGCATGCCTCAGATTATGCTATAATCTGTATCCTACTAAAGTCAAAATTATGCAGAAAAACACTGTTCTCTCTTCTTAGCTTTTCCCCACTCTTTCCTTTTTAGTTGGCATATAGAAAGAATTATGAAGACACCAAAGCAAATGTTCATATTCCAAGTGACATGATGAATCATGTGCTAGCAAAGAAGTGCCAATATATCCTCAGTGATCTTGAATATCGAACTTACTTCCATCAGTGGAGCTGTTCACCTGAAGAAAATGATGTTATTCAAGCCAAAAAAGCCCAGGAAATTTTGAGTGATGTATGTGTTTCCTTTATTTGTTTGACATTTTAGTAGCCTTTCATGTAATTTTTTTTTCCAAGGTATTTAATTATAAAATACATTCCAATATCTTCCATGGTATTTAAATATGAAATTAATAGCCATGGTCTTAGATTGCTTAGTAGCATAGCAAAAATTACATTTTCAGTTTTCTTTGGGACATTTTAGTGGTCTCGTTATGGATTATTCATTTGTAAATCAGAAGATTTTTTAAGTCAGCATTTATGAAACCTTCCCAGTGGTCACTGCTATCAACATTTAATCTCTTTTTGACTGGATGAGACTGTATAGAATGCTTGCCATCTGGCACATGCAGAGAAGAGATGTGGATGTGCCATGGTACAGTCAGAATGTTGCTGCACTTCAGCGATCATTATGTATTGTAATTGGGAATGCTGTAATTTGCAAAGGGACCAGGACAGTGTCCGCAATCCTCCTGGATCCAATGGGTCTGGAAAAGGCTTTTCTTTGTTCATTTGGGGTTGTATCACTCCACAGAATATAGGCTGAGTGAGTGGCACACTGAACCACAACACTTTTTCATATTATATAGTCAACAATATCTCAACTTGGGCAAACCAACCTTCCTAATAAAATCTGATGATGTGTTAATTGCCTGGCCTACTATTATGCTTTAGTATTTGGTCTAGTTTCCCGTGCAAATCCAGTGGGTAAAAAATCATTCTGTCAAACCGTAAGATGGGCTAGTCTTTTCTGTGCTCATATTTAAACTTCCAAATAGATTGGAATTACTGAATGAGCCTGGTTCAGATTCAGTGGTAACCTTCTGCACTGACTTTGCATGAGTGGAAGGTAATGAACATTGAGAAGAAACAAGTACTACTTTCTTCAAGGTGAAGGAAAATTTCTTCCTGACTTAATAGTCTGTTTTCTTCCATATAGGTGGTATATAAAGATGACTTAAATTGGCTGAAGGGACTTGGATGTTATGTCTGGGATACTCCACAAATCCTGCATGCTAAAAAATCATATGACCTCCAGAGCCAAGTAAGCACATTTTCCTCAAATAAGTAAATATCCACAAGATTTTTTTCTTCCATTTATGATTCACTGGGATTGACAGCTGTCCTAGTCCAGAGCAGAATGAAGTGATTCCTATCACATTAGAAATATTTTGTTCAAACTATTATAATATACTCTTACAGTTTCATCTGTAGAGACATGACCAGTTTTATTATTGAAGGAGCAGAAAAATTGGAAGAATAGAAGGACAGCAAGGTTATGTTTTTTAACAGTGAGAAGACAAAGCATTGTCTTTCTGTATGCCCTTCTGTGCACAAGATACCCTCAGTGAGACATTTGTGTTGGGAAAATAGTTGTCTCTCGCCTTGCTGATTGTACTCTTGGCCTGCTAGATGCTATACAGTAATGTACAATTTTCATTATTCCTTAGTTCAAACTGGCTGTATATTAAGTATTTCTTTCCTATGGCTTTTCACTTTTAAAGTAGGACTTAACTGGGCCATAATCCTGGGCTTCAGTTGTCCAGAATTGATTTTAAAGGAAGCTGGCAGAGGATTTCCTGGTCATTTTCATCATTTATGTTTTCTTGTGTTTTGTTTCCTTAGATAAAATATACAGCTGCAGGAAAAGAGAATCTGCAGAACTTTGGTGTTGTTACTGACACACCTCTCTATGTGACTGCTGTGCAGAGCGGTGTAAATGCTAGTGATGTGAGTCTCCCCATTTGTTCTATTGAGACTTTAACCCCTGCTCCTTCTGAGAACTGAAACAAGTTACCTGAATGTTTCATCTTACAGGTGAAATACAAGCAAGAGTACCACAAAACTAAGGACAAGTATACAACTGTGACTGAAACAGTGGATTCTGAGAGAGTTCAAAATTTGAAACATCTCTTTAGCAATGTAAGTGTTTCTGCATATTATTTTTTTTTCTGCTAAAGGTGCTACTGTGTGAGATTGTTTTATTTAGTTTGTTCACACTGAAGATAAATACCCAAACATGGAGCTTATCAAAGCCAGTGATAACTCTGTGGATGCTTGAGCATGGGGAAGGTGCTGCATTTTAGGCAAAGCGCATGTTTTCTAGCTGTAGTTCCAGTCTTGTCAAAATACATGCATTGATAAATGGATTCCCTGAAGAAAATTGCACCTGAATAAAGTTAATCCTTGTATAAGAATGGACATGAATAGTTAGAAAGCATTTGTCACCCTTTATGTGCACTGTCAAGATTAAACTAGTGTACAGCCTCTTGATATTAAGTAATAATTATGATGTATAAATAAAAACAGAAAGGCTTTTGATTTCTATTGGTTGTTGATTATTACCCAGGAGAATAATTATGCCACTCAGACTTTCTATTTTCCCATAGAATCTCTACAAGGAAGCCTGGGAAAAAGTGAAAGCAACTGGCTACATAATGCCCACTGATGCTGTATCTCTAGCACGTGCAAAAGAACTGAAGCATAATGCTAGTATTGTAAGTGAATAAAATAATTTCTTCTTTTTTTAATTCAGATCATCAATTCTAGGAATAAAAAAGTTTGGGTTTTTTTTAATTATCTTCTGGTTTTAATTTAGATATACTATGTATCTGTTTTCTGTGACGGTCATTTGGATAACAGATAGTCCTTTGCTGCTTCTTTTCATGGAAAGAAATGTCACATTTAATAGTAATAGAAACTGTTTCTTGAAAATGTCTGGTTAGGGTTTTTTTAGTCTCAATTGCAGAAGCATCCAGATCAGAAAAACACCAAATGTCTTCGAATGATGCTTTTCCAAGTACAGAAGTACATAATTTTGCGCTTTACTGAACTGAGGCTTACAAGAGCTTACTGCCTTCATGGATACCTTTAAATGAAAGAGCTGGAACAATAAATATTATCTACATCTATTTATTTTTAAATTTTTCTAGTCAGCTGTTGTGGTTTTTTTATAGCATGATAGTTATGATGTGCTTCCTTTGGCATTTAAAATAAAATAGAAAACCAAGATCCTGCTTTAAAAGGCTTTATCTGCTTGTTGGACTCAACTAAATATTTTGCTTACTGGTGAATTTAGTTCCAAAAATACAGTTGACTCGTTAGTGTCAGTTATTTTTTGCCTTTCTTTGTGTCTGCTTAGGTAAAATACCGAGAAGAATATGACAAGTTTAAAGCACTGTACACGCTACCCAGAGGCGTTGAGGATGATCCTAATACAGCAAGGTGCCTTAGAGTTGGAAAGCTTAATATCGATGTAAGTGATGTTTTCTGATGTGTGTTTTCCTGATAAAACCATACTTACCTCAGAAGAGGCTACTCAAAGAATCCACACACCTTCATTCAGATATCATATTTCCACATGCATTTGGAAGTGTTCAGTATTTGCTAAATTCTATAATACACTTACAAATGTCTTTCCAAGCTTATGACTCAACTGTTAAATTACATGCATGGCTTAAACCCTTAGTGTAATATGTTTATGTATAAAACAGAGCACTGCATAATTTACCTCCTTTTAACATGTGAGTACAATGAAAATTTGACATATCATATTCTATCGCCCTTGTTAAGGTTCTGCAAATTATTTTTAGAGTAGGCAAGATGTAAATTTTTAGTCATAGCCAAAGTGATTGTTCTCCCACTAAAATTCCATAAAAATATGAATAGTTTTGCTTCAAAATTGTCGACAGTTAATGCTTCAGACTATTTGTCAGCATTATTAATGTACTCTTTTAACTCTTCAGCGTCTGTACAAGGAAGTCTATGAGAAGAATAAAGCCAAAGTCCACATTATTCCAGACATGGTAGACATAATTTCTGCTAAGGATGCACAGAAGAAAGTCAGTGAAATTGATTACCGCACTCATCTCCATGAATGGATTTGTCTACCAGATCTTCAAGTCAATGCCCATGTTCGAAAAGTAACTGATCAAGTCAGTGATGTAAGTTCACAAATCATGTGTTCGTGGCTCACTTTTTTAAAAGATTTTTGCACTGATGCTCTGTCAGAAGAGATGATTTAGCAAAAACTTAGTTGGAGCAGTCTGAAGCTGCCACTTGAATCTGTTGCATGATGCAGTGCTAAACAACATCTGTATAATTTTTTTTGTAACACTTGGCAGTAAGTGTGTAGTTGAGATGTGACTTAGTATGCGTGATTTCAGTGTTATCGTGTAGGCATTGCATCATAAAATTACGGTTCTATCAGTTCACCTACCCCGTCTGTAAATTGTCCTTTATTATTTGGTTGCATAAGATGTGGAAACTTTGGAAGTTTGAGAAAATTCTGGTGGTGTGAAGCTTCTTGTCTTGCAGAAGTCAGCCCGGGAGTAGGCCAGCAATATATCAGTAAATCATTGTCCAACAGGATATGCAAGTAGCTTCTTAAAAATCATTGTTTAGGTTTTTTTATTTATTTCTTGGCCAAACTGAAGCAATGAAGAAAAATTATTTAAATTCCAGAAGGAATTGTTTCAATTTTGCCAAACCAAACTCAAAAAGTCAAAATATTAGAAACTTCACTTGGCATCATTTGGCAGTTCTGTTTCAGACTGATTTAGCAATAAGGGACTAGATCCTTGTGGAAGACTTACAGATTGCTTCTTTGCTCTGGTACCTTAGGTGGTATACAAGGATGATCTTAACTGGCTGAAAGGCATTGGCTGCTTTGTTTGGGACACTCCTGAAATTCTCCATGCCAAACATGCCTATGATCTTCGCAGTGATGTGAGTGGATACACTGGTTTTACTTCTTAGTTTTTTTCACTCTGTTGTATTAAAAGGATGCAGTAGCTTTATTCTACTCTAGGTATAATCTGGAAAACGTTATAAAACCTTGTCTGCTGAAGTATTCATTAAATAACCATATATGGTTATTTAAACTTTGCTGCTCTAGAAGTAGGTATTGTCAGGTTACACCCCATTCAGGAAAGCATTAAGTATATGTTTAAATACTTGTCTTCTCAGAAAAGCACTTATAACAGTAATTCTTCATTTAGAACCCTTGAAGTAAAGAAGAAATTATGCACAATTAATTAAAAAAAAAAAGTATTTTGTTGTTGATTTTATGATCTCTTTTTCTTCTCTCAAGATCTTAAGACACATATTAGTTTGGGATTAAGCCATTAAAATGGGAGAATAACCATTATGGTTTTTGAGAATGTACGTCCCTTCATAAATTCTGTATCAGAAGTACCTTGGATATTTATCATATGATACATATGCCTATTCTATGAATGAGTATTGACATTTCCTAATACTCCTTGATAAAACTTACCAGCTGTTCTTATGTAGTAAGGTGCCATGTTCATTTATTCAGCCATAATTTCAATACGCTTTCTGTTTAAATGCTGGTTCACTACTGGAATAGTTCAGTAATAAAATAATAAATATTGTAAATATAATGATATAATAAATTCAGTTAACAATGACTAACCTTACTAATTATAGTTCTTGAATTTCTCTCTGCAGATTAAGTATAAATCTAAGGCAGAAAAAATGAAGAATGACTACACTATGGTCACAGACACTCCTGTCTATGTCCAGAATGTCCTCAGTGGCTTGAATGCTAGCGAAGTAAGTGTTTGTTATCACCTTTCACCCCCAATATTGCATATGCTATTACCTCACAAGTTCTAGAAATGTGACTCTTAATATTTTTTAATAATTTCATTTTAATTCTTTAATCATTGCCTGTTACCTATAACAGATTGCTTATGCCTTTATTAAAGATATGAGAACATAGTCAGTAAAATCAATAATTGCCTGAATCCAAAATATTTTCATCCAGTTTTTTAGAAGTTCCCTTATATATGCAAACAAGACAGACTGTGAGAGAACATCACAATTATGACTCTCCTCTAATTACATTTCCTTTTTCTCAGGCTGTCTACCGTAGTGAATATATGCACAATATTAAAGGCAAAATGATTCCTACTGATAAAACAGTAGATCTGGAGCGGGCATATCATGCGAACAAAATACAGAGTGAAGTAAGTATAAAACTTTTGGGTCCACAGAGTTTCTGATCTTCAAAAAGCAAATGCTTTAAAGGTTAATGTCTGTTTTTAGCTTTTCAGATGAAGAAGCTAGATTTCACTGCTCTAAAATGAAAGCAGGAAAATGTCCTCATTTAAGTTACAAGTATGCGTTATAATGTGGATGTGGGGAAAATCTTTTGCCAATTGCGATTAAGAGATTTCCTATTCAGCTAATGAATACTGTCAAGTATTACATGCAGTTGTCACAAACTCTCTCTTGCTCTCTTCTGTTGCAGAATTTGTATCGCTGGGCTGGTGTAAATGCTCTGCCTACTGGATACAGTCTTCCCGCAGATACCCCCGGCTTTCAGCATGCTAAACATGTCCAATACATTGGCAGTGATGTAAGTAATGTACTAAGTTCTTCTGCAACATAGGTTGCAAGGGAATATTTGATGCACATCCCATATGAGCACACACTGTTTGAGACAGTTTTTTCTCCGGTGTGAAATTGCTTGTCAGAGAGCAACAAGAGTGGGGTAGTTCTGTGTGGATGCCTGAGCCATGAACTGAGGGTGACCATGACATAGGTAGTGATCTCATCATCCAGGGTGAAGTCCCACTGTACCTGAGCAGGGTGAGCAGAGCAGGGTGCTGGTAACAGGTTGCATCAACAGTCCCAGATGAGGTGAGGAACCAGGGCCAAGGTCCAGCTAGGGAGATCCAGTCAGGAGCCACAGGAAACAGAGCAGAGATTGGAGACAAGCTACCTCTGACATAGGTCCAAGGTAAATCCAGGAGACAAGTTACCAATAACACCAGACCAATGTCCATGCAGCAAATGAGGACAGTGGCAGGGCTGAAGAGAGGTGTGCTTACAACAGAACTCAGGCAAGGCCTGACATCCCAGATGTGGCTAGTCAGGGCAATTATATCTTTATTAGTGCACTCAAGCCCCAACACTGATAATGTTTGCCTTAACAGATTTAAAATGTTACCAAACCCCATGATTATCTTATGCAATTACTATCAAAATACATATTTCCTCAGGCAGATGTGGATACCTTATTGAATGTAAGAGAAATTTGAAATGTTATTAATCTTGGGCTACATGAAAAGTAAAAATAATAGTGATATGTAGTGTATTTAACTCTGATATAGCTACATCTCACTTGTTTATCTCTAATAATCAATTTATACTGCATAAATTACTGTCAGAACTGCAGTGTAACTAGAATTGCAATCAAATTTAGTTTCTGTATGGTTTTGTTCCTTTTTCCACTTTATAGCTGAAATATAAGGAAGCCTATGAACACATGAAAGCTAAAGGCTATACTCTGGGACCTAAAGATGTTGGGTTTGAAAATGTGAAGAAAGTGAATCAAGTCATTAATGAGGTACAGTAAATACATGTATTTGCTTTCAGTTCTATTTGTAGCACCCAAAATACAAATGATGAGAATACGCTTACTGGGAAGGTTGTGGGATCCCTGTTCTTCAGGGAATTTAAGAGCAGTTTAGACAAATATCCATCAGAAATGGCAAGAGATCATTGATCAAGGCTTGGAGTTGGGCTATGTGGTTTTTTAAGGTTCTTGATAACTTTCTGTCATCCCGTAAAATTGTTACCATAATATAAAACAAATTGCAGTCTAATTTTATTAACCATTGTGCTGCTACTCGATTAAAGTTGCATAGAAATTATTGTATCTGTATGACATTGTTTTAGGTCTTATATGTATGTATTCACTTATTTGATCATTGTCTTTAATAGGTCGAAAATTAAGCATACATATTTACATGTTTGTAGAATAGAGTCTCAGATTCTCCATGTATTAGAGGTGCTGCTATCAAAAAACAGTTGTGGAAAATCTTTGCCTGATTAGAAAATAGTATGCTTGCTCCCTTTTCCATGTTGGTTATGCAATACCTAGCAAAAATCGGCCCTTAAAAGAGAAGCACTTACACTGCCAAAATACTTGCCATTTTAAGTTTTTAAGATGTCAAATGCTCTCTCCTTTGATACAGAGGTTGTATCGGGCAACATACCACAAGAACAAGGACAAGATTCATACTACTCCAGACACACCAGAAATCCGTCAAGTCAAAGCAACACAGGAAGCTGTCAGTGATGTATGTGTCTTTCTAACATAAAAACCAGAAGAGATTTAGAATATTCAACATGACCAAACATGTGAAATGCTGTTTTTTAATTTGTCTTTCAGCTGATCTACAAGTCAGATTTCTTTAGGATGCAGGGACACTTGATTTCCTTGCCATACACTCCTCAGGTGTTGCATTGCCGCTATGTTGGGGACATCACAAGTGATGTAAGCAACTTCTGTTAAGATACCTGGTATTTGAATACAACAAGCCTAATACTTTTAAACTGAAAGTGGAATTTGGCTTCTATCATTTGCATTCTATTCTGTAATAGCTAAATGCTTTGTCTCTGTGTTTGGGGACTGATTAATAAAATTATCCCAGAAGTTAACTTCTGATATTTCTTTTTCTAATTGCCTCACAGAATAAATACAAAGAGGATCTGAAGTGGCTGAAGGGCTTGGGTTGCTTTCTGTATGATACTCCTGATATGGTCCGTGCTCGTCACCTGCGTAAGCTTTGGGTAAGATTTTTCTTGTGAGAACCACGTATAACAATGATTGATTTATTTACAAACACGCTGTGTACTTGCAGAAAGTACATGAAAATGAGTAAAGACTTATGACAGAATTTCTCGCCATGCAGTTGTTTCAAAACACTGTTAGGTTACACTGTAAAATTTTCTTTACTATCAGGAATAATAAAAGCTTCCTAAGTAATACTGCTTTTCTTTTTCCAGTCTAATTACATATACACTGATACTGCCAAGAAGATGTGGCCTAAATACAATGTGGTATTGGATACTCCTGGATACAGAGCGGTTCAGGAGCTAAAAACCCATTTGAGTGAAGTAAGTTCGGTATTATTTTTGCACACCTTTGTTAGCTATGATTAAGCTCAGACTCTCTCACTGGTTGTTTTGTTGTTTTTTTTTTAATGAGATGTTGTAATTGCGAAGCTGTGATTGTTCTGCTGCTAAACAACTGTATGCGACAGAAGAAATAACTCATGGACCTGTCTTTTTCCAGTTGGTTTACAGAGCTGCAGGCAAGGAGCTGAAGACAAAATACACTTCCGTCCTCGATACACCTGACTTCTTAAGAGCCAAGCAAGGACAAAAAATACAGAGCCAGGTGAAAAAAAACGTACTGATAAAAAACCTATCAGGGGATCCCTCTTTCTTTCCAGGCCATTTCAAGGCAATGTAGAATTCCTAGAGAAAACATTTAAAATTACTATTGCTCGTTTTTAAGTGGCTATGGATTTTCATGTTGGCCATGTCTCTGTGGTGGAATTGTTCAGCTTTGTCCATCTGAAATAGTGTTGAACCCTGGTACAGTTCTGTTCAAATTCTCTGAAAATGTGACTTTGTCAGAAGAATAAGTATTTTCATCTACCATTATTCATCATCATTTCTTTATTCATGTATTAACTACAAATTTTGTGGAGTTTTTAAATTTGCAGAACAAAACAGACCTCATGCATGCTTTTATGTAAAGCTAGGTCTGAATATAGGGCAGAGTTCGTTAACGTCACATACACTTGACTTCTTGGTTTGTGAGCATGTTACTGGCAGTTACAAAATGTCAAGAGTACTGATAGAGAAAGATGAACTGAGATGGTATGGAAGAGGAAAGGGCACATTATTTTTTCATCCGGTAAATTATGTGGTTATGTGTGCATTGTGAATTTACAGATATTTTTCAGAGACATAAAGTAAAACTTACTTGAAATGTATATGTTTTGATTCTTTTCTTCTTGCTGCAGTACTTGTATGTGGAACTTGCAACGAAAGAGAGGCCCCATCATCATGCTGGTAGTCAGACTCCAGCCTTTACACATGCTAGGCATGTAAAGGACATGGTCAGTGAGGTAAGATATTTGGGTTTCTTTGTTTGGTACCGCTATGCTGAACTGTTCAGAAGTTTTATTTCTAATTTTAGTGATAGTTTCATGGCTCAAATCTGTTTACTCTTAATTTAGTTTTTTGTCTCTTATGCTCACGTTCAACATTTCTTTTATAAATTGTAATAAAAGAGTACAATATTTTAATATGGTTTAATATTTTATAAGGTACCTGTTTGTAAGTGTTTGTTTGTAGAATCTGAGGTACACTGGCTGCAGGACCAAGAAGACCTAGGAAGCTAAAAAACTGAGCTTGTTTCCCGAAGTTTTGACAGAAGCTCTTCACAAGAATTACTTTATGCACTTGGTGTAACACCCCCGGGCATTAACATAATACCAGATTAGCAAATGCTTCTAAGATTAAAGATATAACTTTTCCCTTTTGTTGTCTCTCTTAGAAAAAGTATAAAACCCAGTATGAGAAGATGAAGGACAAATACACACCTGTCCCTGACACACCAGTCTTAATCAGAGCCAAGAGAGCATACCTGAATGCCAGTGATGTACGTAGTCCATGAACACTTTGACTGCTGCTTTTTCTTGGTTTCTTTACAAAAAAAACAGAAGAAGGGTCAGTGGGGAACAAACATGCAAAGCATAGAATATCTCAGTGTGGGTCATGAAGTAGGTCACCCCATTTGCACGTACATTTCCATTTGCTATTATGGTGATTTTTACGTTTTTACTTGGTGTCACTGTAATGCTTTTTTTTTCATTCATTATAGTTAATTTTCATTTGCCATTGCACAAACTAAAAATAGATTTAAAGTAATTTGCTTACACGTGGAATCTCTAAATAGTGCAGAGTGAAATGATTGATGCTGGAGCCTTGATAGAATACCTTGTGTCAGATATTTTCATAACAGTTTTGTGTTAGAAGTAAAGCTGCATGTCACTGAGAATGTGCTCATTTTTTAATTTAGAAGTAGGTTAGAGAGAAAAATTATTTGAGCTGCTGCACATAAGGTTATTAAGGTAAAATTGATTTTTCCTTCAAGCGTGGAATAATGATTTGTGATTTAAGGCAATGGTTAAGAGTACTTTTCTCATTCATGAGATCTTTGCTATATATTTCGGATTGCATGTTGCATCCTGGAAGGATATGTGCTGGGCAGGTGTTTTATTCTAGTGATTAGTCTTACTGCTCTCTTAAGAATGATCTTTAAATACTTCCAAGGAGCGTCCCAGTTCTTTTGCACGTCTGAGTTTCTCCTCTGAGAAAGTCTTTCTCCGAAGTCTGGGATGATCGTCCTGCTTTCTTCTAGATCAGGACATGGAAGAAAGGATAAGTAGGTTTTTTATTGCAAAAGTGGCACTTTTGCTGCTCTAGAGAGTAGTCCTGTGATACATGGATTCTTTTTTTCTCTGTCTTCAATATAAAAGTGAATAGGGTGAAATGTTTCTTTAGATGTACCAACTCCTTTTCTTTCTATTTTTCACCATAAGTTTCAGTCAATTTGCCATTGATGCAGGCAAATGCAGCTTCTTAAAATTCCTCAGGGCTTAGATTAGGATGTTAAACAGCAACATATCCCTGGATGTCATTCCTAAAAGGCAGGAAATTTAACTGAAACAGTTCCTGACAGGTAAATATAATATATTATTTTATATGTTATTTTTCTTACCAGTTGCGCTACAAAGAAACCTTTGAGAATAATAAGGGCAAATACCACACGGTGAAAGATGCTTTGGATATTGTCTATCATCGAAAGGTCACCGATGATATCAGTAGTGTATGTATACAATATTTTCATTCCTAATTATTTGCCATTTAATAACCTAGATTATGCCATTTATGCTGTTGTTCTATTTAAGCGTGTCAAATAATCAGAAAAATATGATCAGCACTATTACTAATTAGCTTCCTTCCTTCTTTGGAATATTATACACTTGATTGCCTTTGATGTTACAAAGGTGAATGCAAGTCAATCTCATTTCCACTGTTTTAGTTCTGATGTTTCGGAAAAAGGAATGACTTGAAATGGCATGGTCTAGAGTGTTCTAAATTGTTTTACTCAGTTCTTCAATTTTCTTTGTAGGTGAAATATAAGGAAAATTATATGAGCAACTTAGGAATCTGGAGATCAATCCCAGACCGTCCGGAGCATTTCCATCATCGTGCAGTCACAGATGCTATTAGTGATGTGAGTTCAAATAGGTCCTGGATGTGAGAGGCTGAAAGTTATAAGTAGATTTCCAAAATGAAAACCAAGTCTCAGTTCTTGAGGAAGGGGAGGCAGCTGAAATTTGTAAAAGTGATTTACACTTTCACCTGCCAGATCTGTGAAATGACAGAGCAAATCAGATGGCTA
Source organism: Falco cherrug (assembly GCF_023634085.1). NCBI lineage: Eukaryota > Metazoa > Chordata > Aves > Falconiformes > Falconidae > Falco > Falco cherrug. The sequence continues at coordinate 41,623,106 of NC_073704.1, read as the reverse complement.
AAATCGCAGCCCATCTCCTTTTGAAATTAACAGAACAGTCTTAATTAATTTCAGTTGCATTTGCTTAATTTGTTTGTTAACACAATAACAACCTTTAATTGTACATACCTGTACCTATACAATAACCCCTTAACTGTACAAGAGTAAAAGTTTTTCAAAATTCACACAGGAACTCCAATAGCTAATGATAGATTAGGTATGGGAATAACCTGACTCCATCAGAAAAGCATGAGTAACTGTAACTCGCTTTATGATGGAATAATAATGGATGTAGCTCTGTTTGCTACACCTTGTTTTGAGGTGCCATTTCAGCACTGATCAGCTACCACTCAGTGCCACTGAAAACTGAAACATTTTATTTCTTTTCTAAAGGTTAAATACAAGGAAGACTTATCTTGGCTCAGAGGCATTGGCTGTTACGCATGGGATACTCCAACTTTTGCTCTGGCAGGAAAGAACAAGGTGCTCTACAGCGGGGTAAGTAAAACAGTCTCCTAAATGTGTTTTTTTGACATTGGCTTATATTACAGATAATTTTTTCACAGGACAATCCAATTCTGACCTAGACATTGATACGAATAACTCATGGTAGAAGTTAATATATAGCATCTAAACATTCAGTTCTTGGTATATAAGAAAAGAGGCAAAATGACCTTTTACTTATTTATCCCCTCTGTTCCTTGCAAAGCTATCAGCTCCATAGTAATTTTTCTAGTGATTCTAAGTCTAGCTTTAAAATTATGAAGATTTGAAATTTCCATTCCTTTCTTGACGTGATAGTTCCATCCTGCAAACCACTACATTTGCAACTATTTTTTCTTTGTAGATTTGTTAAATGCACATATGCAATAATTCCACCATGGTTTTGCTGCAGATTGTTTCTAAAATATATTTTCATGGCCTTACCCTTCTTTGGATTGACATTGGAATATTTTTTTTGTGTTTGGTTTTTTTTCTGCAGTGTAAGTACAAGGAGCTATTTGAGAAGACTAAGTCTCATTTTAAGTATGTAGCTGACTCTCCAATTAATGAGCATTTTAAATATGCAACTAAGTTGATGGATGGGGTAAGTATTAAAAATTTCTGTAGAATCTCATACTGAAGAAATAAGTGTGTGTATGTTAATACTGAGTTGAAGATTGATCTTCCTTATGAGATTGTAAATAATCCAAAGTATATTCAGGCTTCAAGATGTCTTATGATCAGACTAAAATCGTGAAAGACAAGGTTGCTTTTATTGTCTTGTCTGAGTATTAGGACAGGCCAGATTTAAAGTACCTAAAAATTGAAATGCTGGCCCCTGTTCCATTACGCTGTCATTGCAAAGAAACTGCTCCTTTGCTGACTGGTAAATAAATGCTAACTTAAATAATGCTGCTTCCTTAGTAACACTGATTGTTGATTGTCATGTGAAAAAAGGTCTAGAGAGAATCACAAATTGCTTTCCTGAAACTTTGAAAAAACCCCTTCCTCAGTGTTAGGAAGATAGTTTTATGTCTGAAGTTATCGTAGCTCTGTTTCTGTTCAGATATTTTGTGCTGAATTCTCCCACTCTGCTACTTACTTTTTCTTGCTTTCCTCCTGTAGTGCTAAAGAAACAATAAGCACAACATAGGAGCAGAGGGGGTTAAGGAATGCCCCTGGGTTTAAGACTAAAATCACCAGTGGAGTTCTTAGGAGTAGGGCTGTACACCTACAGGACAAAGCTCATTGAAAGGCACCGTGTTCTAGGTGAATTCTCATCAGCTTAGAGCAGACATATCACACCAGACTGATGCTTTTCATTAAAGCAGCATATATTTAGACTCTCTCACCCTGGTATTTTATTCTTTTTCACCAGAAATTGTGTTAATTCTTTACTTGTCAGTAAGCATATTGCAGTATTATTTGTTCTAAGTTAAAAGAACTTCCACAACAGATACCATTCCAGTACCATTGCTGTATAATTTCATACTCAATTTGATAAGCAGTGAACCACAATTTGTTATAGAAGATTGTTAGTATTCAGTCTTCTTAATGTTCAGTAGAGCAAATAAGGAAAAATTTATTATGAGAAACATTAATGAGGAAAAATTCAGCAAGAGGGGCTCCATACATTGAAATGAATTTGCCTAATTGTCATGTTAGTGAAGTTTTTTGTGGTGAGGGATTATAGTTTTGCTTGCAAAAATTCTGATGATAACACTGTATTTTACCCTTGCATCTCATGTTCTCTTTGTACTCAAGTCAGGAATCTAGTTCCACACAGAGTTGCTTCTGCAGTTATTTTTCATTAAGAAAGTAAGTAATAAAATGGCTTGTTTGAAGAGTGGCAGGGATGGAGCATAGGTGTCCTTGAATTGTGGATTAGGCTGTCTAGTGGAAATTTAGAAATGTATATACTATATAGAAATGTTTTCTCTCTGTGTTGTTTGGTTGCATTTTTTAATATATTTTTCTCTTTTGGGTATAAACTTCAATCTCAGCCTTTAAATAGTCCATGTAAAGAGGTTTCAATGGTTAAAATGATGATCTCTTTATGTCCTCACTCTCTTTTAATCTGTTACACTGTATTATGCTATTCTGAGCAGAAATTATATAAAGCTGCCTATGAGAAGCTCAAAGATAGGTACAGCGTTATTGTGGATGATCCTAAGAACCTCCTGGCCAAGTGGGGGACTACTCTGAGCAGTCAGGTACTGTAGGAGCACTGGCCAGTGCTGCCAGCAAGTGCCTGGTTCACTCACAGCTACTCTGTCTGTGCAAAACATCTGCAGCTAGCAGTATCATAGGTTTCACCTGTGATGTTGTGATGTTTTATCTTTTTGATTGATCAGACAATTGATCAGATGATCTTTGTTTTGCCACCCAAAAAGAATCCTTACTTTTTGAGTGAGCTAATCTCTGCTATATGTACTTTCATATATTGTGCATCAATTGACATCAGAAATCTATTGCTTTTTGAAGTCATCGGAGAGGTTTTAAAAAATACAGTATCATGCATTTATTTTTTATAACCTCTCTTTTTTTATGACCTTTACAAATATTATCTTCTTATTCATTTCTAGATAAAGCAACAGTGACGAATTTGGCTTTTTTTGACAATTTTTTTTTTGGGCAAATTTTGCAATTTCCTTAATGGAAATCTTTTACTATATACTCCTGACATTCTTAATTATATAGATGTAAGTTGTATGCACATCTGAATGAATGCATATAGTACCTTGCCTAAATCTCTCCACTCTCAAAGTGTCTGGGATCTAGAGCTGTGTTGTTGTTCATGGTGTTCACGAGTCTCTTTTGTGCTTCGTTGCCATTTGCATGAACAGAAAAAATATAAATCCTTTGCCAAGATGCTCCTGCAACATGGATGTAATGAATTTCTGAGGCCAGATATCCTGACAGCACTCTACAACACATATATGTGGAGCCAGGTAATACGAAGAACTGATGCTGAAGGAGACATTTTATATACAGTTTAGCTCTTGGACTTCTAATATTTAATGCTTGGGAGTTCTCTGCATTTCTACGGGTATCAGACTCCAAAGTTTGTCGATATGCTTAACGCTGGCTATGATAAAATATTTTTGAAAACAGAATATCTGAAACAATATTTACTGTAACTCGGACGGCACTCAGCTCAGGCTGAACTTGCCTTCCTTTTCTCCTTTCATTCTAAATAATTGTTATATATAATTCTATATAATATTCACGTATATACCTGAAGAGCAATTTTCTGTACATTTAAGATATTGTATGTTAGCTGTTCCTGATATTTTCCTAACCAGATTCTCGTTCTGCCACCATTCCTTGGACTGACCACCCCTCATAACAAAAGTCCCTTAATTCAGTATGAACATGATGAAGTAATTTGGCGAGAAGTTGACAACGTTTATCTACCGCTCTGCCTGAGAATGGCGTCACATTGTGCCTAGAAACAGAACAGTCATGTCTCACTTCTAAGTGCCCTTAGAAATGGTAAAGGTGCACAGGTCTGTAGTAAGTCATATTTTTAGGAATTTCTTTCTTTACCTACTGCTTTTAAACAAGGCTAGCAAAGCAGTCCTCATGCAGTCACATAATACAGTTTATCTAAAAAAAAATGCTCTCTCCTTTTGCCAGTTTTAATAAGAATCAGAAGGTAGAAAGTGAGTAAAATTCATCTATTTGTTCACACAGAACAAAGAGCCTAACATATTTATATTCCTGATGATGTAAAACAAAGCCTCTGACAGCTCTGGTATTATTGTGCAAAATTAATTTTCCGTATTCTCTCTTCATTTAATCTGGATTCCAGCATATGTATTTTGACTGTACCAGTGAGATGAAAATGTGGCTTCTTAAATAACTGATACTTACTTATTTCTGCTCTGAAATCAAAACCGCTAGCAGTAGCCTTATTCTTTTCAGTGGTAAAAATGATTTCTGACAAGGCCAGCATATAACATTTAAACTGGAAACGCAACAGTAGAAAACAATTACATGACAGAGAGGGGGTATTCTTCATTACTATTAGTACAGTTAATGAAATTCTTCAGTAATAACTCAGTAATAAGGTACTGAAGGTCTTTACTAGACATTTTTGTTGACTTTTTCTGTGGATTTCTGTTATCTCATTAAAAACTCCTTGCAGGTGAGTTTGAGTATGTTTGAAGAAAAAAAAAAAAAAAAAGCAGTCTGCCTGACCTGCATGTTCATCTGAGTTGACTTCATGTTATAATTTGTTGTTTGTATGAAATTTTTTAATTTTTGTCTGTCATAGTCCTGTTTCAAAAGCATGGGTTTATTTTCTGATGCAAGATAGAGCATGAAAGTTCATATTTCAAAGTGTGTTCTGACCTCTTCCACCTGCCCTCAGGCTGTCTGCAATGAATTACCATTCTTGGTGTACAGGCTGTTCTCACTGAATTCTGTGAAAACAGGTTTAGAGTCCTGCAGTAGGGCAAGATGATCTTTAAGACAGACATTATCAAGAGACAAGTTCTGCTATGAAAGCTTTTAAAATATCCTGGCATTATGATACATTTAGCAAATGCATTTATCTTCCATTGTACAAGATGTTTTACATTTCATTCTGATGAACATCTGAAAATGAGATGTTGTCCAGTTACAAATTTTAAAGTCACTAATCTATTGAGATTGCTTTTTTAGCTCAATCCTGGAGATTTAGGATAGAAGTGAGGCTTTAAATACACATGAAATGAATCACATGAATAGTCAGCCTCTGAGGCAAATAAGGGGTTTGCAGAGTTTAGCTTATTGTCCATGTTCAGCTTTCATTGGCTTTGGTGGAAGGATTTTGCGATTTTATGTATGAATATAAACATATCTCCTGAAGGTGTTTTGCCTTGGTTTGTGTGGTTAACATACTCTTCTTTCCCAATCACCAGGTTGAATACAAAAAGGACTATGAAAAGAAGAAAGACAAGTATACTACAGTTGTGGATACTCCAGAACACTTAAGGACTACAAAAGTCAACAAACAGATCAGCGATGTAAGTGTGGTCTGACCCTTCCAAGCATACCTTCTCTGAATTCTGACCTATGAAGTGAGATAAATAACAGTATGGCATTTTCGATAGTCCATTATAAAAAGTTTCTCATCTTGATTTTTCACAACTGACACAAAGAATGTCAAATAATATATTCTATAATTTGTATCTTCAGATTATTTACAAATTGGAATATAACAAAGCAAAGCCTAAAGGCTATACTACAATCCATGATACACCTATGTTACTGCTTGCGCGCAAGGTCAAGGACAGAATAAGTGATGTAAGTAAATCATGCTTGCCTGTGGTAGCAAAAAGACACATAATTAACTTTTTACTTTGATATGCAGTGGTTTTAACTCATATGTAACACTGTCATTAAAAAATAGCTTCTTGTCAGAGTGTATTGGTTTTGTTTCCCTGTAAAACTCTATATGCGTTAAATTCTTTTCCAAAAACCAGTGGATTCTGAAGGTGTTCAGGAAGTTTTTTCATGTAATGTTCTGTAGCTCTTGGAACATATTTGCTGGGGTAGAGCAGCCCTCACTAGTAAGAAAAGGTGTGAGCTGGAACTGGTATCTAATTAAAGCATGGGTTTGGGGATTTTGTTTCTAGGGTTTCTTCCTCTGTTGGCCATATTCTATGGATACTGTGAATGTGAATATTCTGATCTAAACTAAACATGTGTTTTGATTATGGGGCAATGGAAGGTGAAAAAGAAGAGAGAAAAAGGAAGATGAAGTGGATAGAATAATATCATAAGATTTGGGAGTCCTGCTCCTAATTCCTCCTCCTACCAGGCTTTCTCTCTGACCTTTGTATTGTCCCTCAGACAACCATAAATGAAATGAAGATACTAGCACTGTGAGAGAAAAGTAGCATGAAAGTCATGCAGATGCTACCTGGATTATGATGAGTGAATCCAGGAAGAGAAGATAACCATATTTTCCAGATAGTAACATGGATCCTTAAGAGATGAAGATGCTCAAAAGTGATCTGTGAATTGAAGTACATTTTTTTTCGTTCCAAAGTGAATGCTGAATTTGAGGTTCTATAAAGCATGGAAGGTCCTATCAGAAGACAAGTTTCTTTAAAGCATTTCTATTGGGTGCAAAAAAATAGAAACAGGCAGCATTACTGTCCATGTGTAGATTTTGTTAATCTTTGCCTGTGGTTCATGGTGAGTTATACCTGCTACCTTTTCTATTTAAAGAGACTTGCTGCTGAAGAGGACCCTTCTTTCAGGCAGATGGTTGATACCAAGTTGTATTGGTGAAATTTCTTTTTCTTCTGTTAAGATTTGTTCTCGACAGGAACAATTTTTAATATTGTGGTTTTCATATTTTGATGCTTTTCTTGTTGACAACAATATTATCTTTGTAAACATTATTTATGTTTGTCTTTCTTTAGCTGAAATACAAAGAAGTGTACGAGAGGAATAAATCTCACTGCAATGTCGTAGCAGATTCAGTTCATATTAAGACTCCAAGGCATGCTTACAAGCTAAACAGCAATGTGAGTTCAATTTTATTACTACTTTGATTATGGATAGTGTTTGGGACTGGCAATGGAGACTGTAAGAAATTATTTTCGGTTCCATTGAAATTGTTTAAGCTTGAACATTGCCTCTAATTCTTATACTGTTTGAATGAAATATATTTTGATTTATTTCATACTAAAGTGCTTACTCTTCAAAGTTGTCCTTGAGGTCACTTGAGGTCCTTGTATGTAGTACATCTACTGTTCTTCTAGTTTCCCTTTGTTTTCCTGACAGAGACATAACTGTCCCAGAAATTCTCTGTGATGATATTCTTGCAAAGTGCATGCTTTGTGGGAAGCTCTCCTGCATTTTCTATTATTGGTGGCCCACTTCAATCGGCAAGGAACTGAAAGCACTCACCTTCTTCAAAGTCATGACATCTTTTCAGTCACTCAGTTTCCTTTCTCCATGTAGCAGAGGATCAACTAGACTAAATGGACTCCCACTGGACTGAACATGTACATTCAGAGGAAAGCCCTAGGCTGATCTAGATGTGCTTTCTTACCTCTTCTCTCCTGAATTGGTACAGACCAAAAGATAATTTGCATATGTAGGAATGTCATGTGTAAAGTACACAACTTCCAATTAGCTCATTTTTTTCTTGTTTCACTACGAACAGCTGGATTATAAGAAGAAATATGAAGCAGCCAAGGCTCACTGGCACTGGATTGCTGATAGACCTGACTTTATTCAGGCAGCCAAGTCATCTCTTCAACAGAGTGATGTAAGGAAATCAAAATAAACTGAATACTCCCTTTCCCCACATCTCTCATGTTCAGAATAATAATAATTTAAAAAAATAACTGTCAAAGATTTGATGCATTCTTCAGTCTTTTTTTTTTTTCTTCTTCTTCCTGCAGTATGAATACAAACTGGACCGGGAATTCCTAAAGGGATGCAAACTTTCTGTCACAGATGATAAAAATACAGTATTGGCCTTAAATAATGCCATCTTGGCGAGTGATGTAAGTACTTGAACAAACTTTTTTTGTTCTGCTAGAACTTTACTTACTACGTAAACTTTTATCGGAAATATGGTTGTATTAAGAATGAAGCTTTGAAAAGTTGTTCTCAGTCATTATTTCTTTTGACTTGTTTATTCCATTAACAAATTGGCAAAATCTGAATAAATTTGGTCTTGTAAATGTCACTGGCCTAGTTCATGGATTAAATAAAAATTCATAGTTAACATTGCCTGAACACCCTAGACCTTTGGTATATCTCTGCATTCCTGTATTTGAAATGAAAATATTATCTGGAAAGAAACAACAGAAAAAGTTGCAGGTAGAACTTGTGCATAACACAAAGTATATTTAATAATTAATAACAATGTATTAATATTCAATATTTTAATAAGACTCCAAGTGAGACCTATAGGAATATATAAACCGAAATGAATTTATCTTGGAAAACACGAAAGTATGGGATTTTCTGCAAACTTTTGCACTAACAAGCAGGCACAACCATAGTCATTTCTTTAAATTTATTTAAATTTAAATTGCCACAAGACAAGAAACACATTCCTGAAAATGATAACTTTTCTTCCTGCTAGATAAAATATAAAGAGAAGCACAACAAAGCTCGAGGAACGTACCATGTTGTTCCAGATACACCTCAGATCCTCCTGGCTAAGAATGTCAGCTCTCTTGTATCTGAGGTAAAATGTCAGGGTGGTACTTGCTCATTTAAAGTACATCCTGTTAATATTGGAAGGTGGGGGTGGGGTGGGGAGGTGGGGACAGGGCTTGCATTGCTGGTTTTTACCTATTTTTATTCTGTGCTTTCAGAACAAATACAAAGAACACAGCAAGAAGCAGCTTCCACATGGGTCCTATACAACCCTGCCAGAGACAAGAGACACTGCTCATGTGAAAGAGGTGACCAAGAATGTCAGTGAGGTAAGTAACTAGTGCGGTAACAATTCACGGGGAGATTATTACCTGCTGCCTATAACTGATTAGACAGTTGCATGTTTTAGTATACATGCAACACATTTAGAGTCTCATTGTAAAATGCCCAAGGAGTCAGAAAAGATTAATTCCTACCAGAATGAGACTGTAACAAAGAGATAAACACAATTTATTGGGAATATGTTGAAATACTCTGGAAAAAAGTGCCAGGCTGGAGTGCTAATCGGTCCCCATAATTCAGATTTTATTTTTCTTAGAGTTTGAACAGAAATCGTTATCTCAGAAGAGCAAGCTTTTGTAATCTAAAGCACAAATTACAACAAACAAACTGGGGACCATACATTTTGAGGCTGAGGAGATTGCATATTATCTATCTTAACAGTTTTAGTGAGCTTATTGCTGAGTTTCAGTAGCATTTACCTTCATGTGAAATTACAAAACCACACATGGCCCTTTTTGCTTTTAACAGACAAACTATAAGAAGAAGTTTGTGAAGGAGAAAGGCAAGTCTAATTATTCTGTCATGCTGGAGCCTCCCGAAGTGAAACATGCCATGGAAGTTGCTAAAAAACAGAGTACAGTAAGTTTGTCTTGTCTTTTCATGAATTAAATAGCTTGTGTAAGCAAATTCAGTCAAAGTCAGCTGACAAAACCAAAATTCACATACTTCTGCGTTTCCTCCCAGCCTCCATGTTCAAATGTAATGCTGAAAGATAAAGGTGCAAATATTTACATATGTAAAATTGCACTGAAATAAAGGATTTTTTTGAAAATAATATTTCTGCTTAATCACATGGTAGGATTTAAAGTAATCTAGTGCAAATCACATCTAATTTTTTTCATTCCTTCAAATACAGACAGAATTGCATGTGCTTACTGCTTCATTTGTAGACAACTTGCAAAGACAGATTCCTAAATCCATTCTTTGTGAAATCATTTTAAAAATAAATCCGGAGCACTTTCCCAGCAATATTGCTGTCCTTAATAGGTATATTCCTCATAAACAAACCTCAGTATTTTTCTTTCTTCTGTCTATCATCATGAATTAGATTGAATACAAGAAAGATGCCAAGTCAAAGCTTCACTATACACCTATAGCAGATCGACCAGATATTAAGAAAGCAACTCAGGCTGCCAAGTTAATTAGTGATGTAAGTGGTTTTTAAGTCTTCTGTATAATTCTTTAGCAATAATTTTGCTACTAAAACCAGTGTCAGTAAAATAATTAAAAGCGAATGTGATCACTACTAAACTATTATTTTTTTTTGTCCTTGTTAGATTGAATACAAAAAGCGTGGAGAAGCTGGCATTGGTGTAAGCATGCTGGGACGCCCAGATATTGAACTGGCAAAGGAGGTGTCCAAGCTAACTAGCCAGGTAATAAACAGTTGGTGAAACTTTAAAGCAGTGAGAGAAATTAGACATGATATTAAATTACAGGCTAATATTAATATTATAAATGAAATTATTTCTGGATGAGTGGATGATGGAATATTTTAAAGGGAACGTGTTAAAAGTAAAAATTAAATTCCTATGCAAGGTATTTCTTTGTTGAATAAACTTTTCTACTGACTTACTAAATATCAGTCATGGAGGCATAGAATCTCCTTAAAATGATGCTGTGACAAGATCTTCTAAACACTTAGTCTGAAGTGTTAGCCATGTTCTCTTTTCTTTACTTTTTTTTTTTTTTTTTTAAGCTTTTCTAGGTATTGGCTTTAAAAGAAGCAGCCTTTTACCTAATTCTTATTATCCATCCTTTATGAGATGGACATTCAGCTTCTTTCAGCCAGTTTCTTTCCACTGTGGGCCTTTAAAAGAATCTTCTGGTTTGAAGTTAACATGTTGTATAAACAGAAACTTGCTTACTTTTATGTAAGTTACAATGGTTATGGTCTCTGATTGGTCTGAAGCACATTCTTGCTATTTTCTGTGACAATTTTTTCCGCCAGGATCTCAGTTCAACTTGGTTCTTTCTCACCACTTCATGCTTTAAACCTGTTACCGTTTGCATTTCTGATCTTGCTTTCTTGCTACGCATTATAGGCAGAATACCTCAAACGACATATGAGAGGGCATGGAGCTGCATCTTATGATACCCCATGGATGAGAACCTTTAAGAAAGCTAATATGCTAAGTAGTCATGTAAGATAATTTTAAGTGACACATCTGGGAATGCTATTTTTATGCATCTGTCTCTTGCTTGCACATTATCTTACAATTCCAAGCTGTTAAAGGGTTATGATGCACCAGTTGCGCTGGATCTTTTTGTGTCAAAGATGACAATCTTTGTTGTTTGTTGTTGTATTGTATAAATGCTGAATGTAGCAAAACTTCTGAGGCTGCTCGGTCAGATGTGACTTTTTTTGTTTTGTCCGGAAAAACATTGCATGGGAATTCTGTGGGTGGGGAATTTGTTTCAGAAACACCATAAGAAGCTTGAAACCTTTTTAGGCCCTTCATAATGTTTTTGGAACTTCCAGTGTTTTTAATGGATGTTTCCAATGCACTCATGCAATGTGAAAACTCACCTTTTTCACACAAAAAAACTTAAAAAGAGACATGTAAGCTTGAGCTGGTTTTCCTGAAACTGTGCAAAAAATGGAAATATATGTGTATGACAAACCCGCTCAATGGTGCTGGTGATTTTCAGTGAATGGTCATACCATATGCGTAACGTTCACAGTAGAACTTCATTTTAACTATGCAAACGTCAAACTTCTATTTAAACTTCATTTAAACTATTCTTTTTACATTGTGCTGGAATAGCATGATGGAAGCATAGTGTATGACCGAATCAGCCCCAGAGCCTCAAAGTATACCTTGTAGTGGTTTGAGGACACATAGTTTCTTATATTTCTCGCCATCTCAAAACCTTTGGAAAATAGAAAAACAATGGCTGCATAGCAGTTTTTGAAGCGGCAGCAGACAGGTCTGTGACAGTTTGGTTTTACACATGTATTTCCAAATGAAAAAAGGGGAATGTGTTTTTTCCATGTCTAGCTGTGACTGCTGCACGTACCTGTCGCATGTTTGAATGTCAGCCACTGTGTTTGTCAGGAAAACCAAGAGTCTTTTTGGTAGAACCAAGGATTCTTAAGCTGAACAATGGAACTACAAGAAAAAGAAGAAATTATGTTGATTCCTGCTCAGTAATAATGACAGTCTCCTTTTCCATGCTTTTGCTCCAATGCTAGCCAGTTCTCCTCTTGGTCTTACGAACATGCTTTGATGAGATTATTTTAGTTCTGAGAGAAAATTAACTATTGTAGAAGCAGTAAGGGAACAAAGAATAATTGGTGTAATCTTTAATTATTTTTTCTCTTAAGCATTTTTTCTCATAAGCTTCTCCTTTATAAAGCATTATGTCCAGTTTGTTTGTCCACTTGCTTTTTTTAGTTGGATTTCATCTATCTGTCTGGGATACTTCTAATTTTTCATAGATCTTCTTGTAACATTTCTTGTAGGCTTTAAAAAAGTGAACTCTTTGGCATGATGGTCTGATCTTGATAATCTGTTGCATAGCTTGCAAAACTTAACAGATTCTAGCATACTTCTGATTGGTTTAAAATTTTGTGAGATCAGAACCTAGAGTGATTCCTTTATGTCAAAAATGTTAATATTGTTTTCTAACAGCAGCTATATAATTTGTGGATTTGCCTGTTTCACTGTGTGTTTTGTCTGAATGCTGGCATATTTTGCAAATCAAAAGAGCAGCAGTGGTATCCAGCATGAACCGTATGGTGCTGTATGGACAAGATTATGACAAGAAATTCAAAGTGGAAAATGTGATTGTGGAATGTGACTTAATTCCACATTCAGTCATCTTGGGGTTTTTTTTGCTAGTATAAAATTACCTGTGTACATTTCTGTAATTGTCATAAAAACCCCACTAGCATGAGTCAGCCATTCTTCAACTTAGTTATCAATTTTTCAGTATTTTATTTCTTTCATTTCAATCGTCACATAAATATTGCTTGGGAGATGAAGGTTTTTTCTCAGGAACCATGAATCCTTTATCCTCATCAGCCACTGTCCTGTATTTTCTGCATGCTTTTTGTAAGTATTATCTTGATCCTGAATAAGGTCAAATTCTTTCAGAAGGACTGATGACAATTGTTCGGTTCTTGTCCTTTAGACCAGGGATGGGTGTTGCTAGCTTTTTAGTGTAAAAGATCTCCAAGGAAATGTGGATTGGTAGACAGAAAGGAGTGTTGCCTCACTTGTTACCAGACCAGGCAGAATACTGCTACAAGGAAGACATGAGAAATTCTCAGAATTTTTCTACTGTACTGATGTGTAATTGTGATGAGCACACATACTAACTATGCCGTCTATTTAGGTAAGCCAGAATCTTTAATAGTTTGAGTTTTTCTTGCACTCTTCAGTAACTCTTCTGAAACAATTTTATTTATCTTTGATAGCAAAAAAAAGCAGTAAACCCAAAATATTCCTAAGGGAATAGTCCCTTTTGTAGGTTTACAAGAAATAGGGAGGAATTAGCCTTTAGCTTCACTTGCAGCAGTGGGATGGGACAAGTCACAATGGATGAAGGACTTGCCCTCACTGAAATCAATAGCAAAACTCTCATTTCTATCAACATTTCTGTGCCTCCAGCCTGGGTCTACTGGGTTATTATGGCTTGTATCACTGTTATGTTGCTGATGCTAACTTGGTTTGCAAGTGTTACTAAGGCTCTGCATAATCTAATTCCTTGTAAGCAGTTGTATCACTATTCTGTTTGTGATCATTAGCATCCTTCTTTGTCTCTGATTTATACAGAACACACTATATGTATAACTTTATATATTTAATGTAAAGTATTTGATATATTGCTATCTTCAGTGCTTGTTTTCTTATAAGGTAGGTTTTAAAGCTCACATTTCTCCAAGAAATATGTAAAAAGTTCTTTTAAATACTCTTTATACTTGTGTCAGTTCTGTCTCTTTGTGAAGTAGGGTGTTCTTTGCCCATGCCCAGTTCCCATCAGGTGAAAAGTTCTTCATCTCCAAGGGTCAGAATTCAGCTGTATTTTGTCAGCATAATTCTTTTTACTGTATCTGTTATTTTTACAATGAGGAGATGTAACCTGTGCACTGAATGAAAAATTGCTAGTATTTTGTAAGTACAGATGTAGATTTTCTTTCTGTGTCAGGTCATCTTTAAAATAGCCTTTATTCCAGTGGATGCCTTCAAGTTACTACATTTTTGTTCTTCTGCTTACTGTCAGCGTCAAAGTAGGGTCTCTTTGCCTTCTGCAGCCAAACAGCTGAGTACTCAGCAACAGTTGTAATATCTGGTTGTTTCTTAATTTAGGTGAAATACAAGGAGAATTTTTCCAAAGAGATGGGTAAAAAGCCGAAGTATGATTTAAAGGAGGCTAAAATCTACAAGACCATGAAAGATGCTCACAACATGGCTAGCGAGGTATTTTTGCTTACAGTTTTCCCTTAGGGAAATTAAGTTTTAAATTTCTTTGAAGAAGACCTCCTTTGCATTATAATACTTTCAACATCACAGGTTTCATTAGCAGTCTCCTTTTCTGATGCTTGTCCTTTCTTACCCGCAGGTGAAATATAAGGCAGATTTGAAGAAACTCCATAAACCTGTTACAGACATGTCTGAGTCGCTGATCATGAACCACGTCCTGAGCACCAGCCAGCTCGCCAGTGCTGTAAGCTCATTAACTAATCCCAGATCCATTTGCTTTTTTCATTACTATTGATTCCATTCTGAATTGATCTCTGCTAACTATTTCTGTAACAATTACTCCCTCTGTTATTATTCATGGGAAATGAATAATATTCATGGGACATCACCTGGTAGTGATCTCTTCCTCTACTTTCTAATGATTATCTCCTAGTTAACTAGCAACTTTACCACATTTGTCCTCTGGGAAGTGAGTTCTTTATTAGCTGTAGAACTGTTAATGTTTCAAATCCTCTAATATTTTTTAGTGAACTGATTCTTTACTACCTTTTAACTGATTGCATTACACTAACAAATACCATTTTCTTCTTTTTTTTACTTTTTTCTTTACTGCTTACTATATTTAAAATTTTGATTTTTGTCCTTTTTTTCATTTCTTGTTTATGTTTAACATCCCCCTGTTGTAGATGTACAGAATTATGCCTAACAAAATACTTGATAATTTTGCTGAGAAAAGACAAAAATCATTATTGCCTGGTACAGCCTTTTCATGTATCCACTGTTTTCTTTTTTTTTTTTCTTTTTATAATCCTGTTTTTGAAAAAATCTTTGTTGCAATCAAAATGGTCAAAAAAAGATAACTGTTCACCCATGTCTTTAGAAGTGATATCTGATACTGGGAGTTAAACTTCTTGGTTTTGTTTTGCTTTTTGTATTTCTAATTTCTCTTTGATGTTCCATTGAAGTGTTGCTTTGATTGGACCTAAGACGTAAATTTGCTGAGGGACTTTTTTTTTATTGAGATGATTTTTGACACCTTCCCTTCAGTACCAGTACAAGAAGCAATATGAGAAGAGTAAGGGTCACTACCATGTGGTGCCAGATAATCTTGAACAGGTTCATCTAAGGGAGGCATCAGAACTTCAGAGCCATGTAAGTTGGTCATGTGTTTCTCATTAACCCCACTCACTGAGTACCAGTCTCCATCACTGAAGTCATCCTAGCGAGTTCTCCAGTATTTAACAATCTCTGTGCTTACCTGCTTTATAAACACCGCACACCTGAGTAAAGAAGGCAATGAGAAATACTTGCACATTTACAAGTTTAGAACACCTATACAATATCTGTATGATTTCTTCATTTTAGATTAGATCTCAAAGTTACTTATGTCTGTTATATAGGGATCTTTTTGCACAGTATAATACATGTATCAGGGTGATTTTGCCTATAGAAGAAAAGGACTTGGTAATCAGAGAAACTGGAAATTGAAAGAAGTAGGGTTGTTGCTGACAATGTATTTTCAACTGTTGTATCCATTCTAGCCTCAAGTGTTATGGAGAGCTCTGCCATTCTTTTTCTGCATCCAGAACTGCTTTAACCAAAACAATACCTACTGCTGCTATTAAATGTCTGACATTTTTTTCTGTAGAGGACAGCAAATGGTGAATCATTTGGTCTATAGTCCTCCCTATTCCAGGTTCTATTCCACATATTTACTAACTGTAAAGCACAAGAGGAATTACTCTTAGAACACAAAGGGCCATAGTTGTTCTGCTGCATGGCATGGAAGAGCAAAAAGGTTACATAGCAATGGACTGTAAGAAAATGGTTGTTAATCAGTTTGTAGTTAAAGTTTAAGTCAGTACTTGTTGCTCCAGTCTAGCCAAAGGCAGCATTACCTCATGCAGCAGTCTGACAATTAATGCCCTAAAGGCTGGATACCATAACTTGAAGCAAGAATGTATTTATCCTTGTGGACATTTTACCTCCTGGACACTCGTGCACAGAATTAGTTTGCAAGTTGCTAAACTGCATCTTTTCAAGCCCTACTGCTAACACTCCAGCAATCCACTAACATGTATCTGGCTGAACTTGGCCAGGGTCATGAGCAGTCCAAGTGCCTTCCAGTTAGATTTTTACAGCTCTCTGTCTTCCTTCTTGTGATCAGTAAAGTCTTGAAATCTGAGCTGACATGGCTTACTCTCTGCAAAATAAATCAGTAGAATTTCAGGCCACACACATTTTGCTGCAAGCCTAACATTTGAGTTTACATTTTATGGTCAATAATACAGATTTCAGGAAGATAAAGAGTATTAGACATTCATTTTCTTACCACAGATCTGTTGACCAAAGTAGGTACATACTAGTTGATGAATTGGGTCTTTGATTATTTAGGAGGGTAACTTTTTCTTTTCTTCTCAGGTGAAATACAGAGAAAAGTATGAGAAGGAGAAAGGAAAACCTATGTTGGACTTTGAAACTCCAACATACCTTACTGCAAAGGAATCTCAGCTCATGCAGAGTGAGGTATGGTTAAAATCAATACTGATAAACTAAGAAACTTGAACATTTATTTTTTTATAGCTAAACTTTCACAGTGATTTAAGCAATTATACTCGCATCTTGTGCATGCTGATAGAACAACTGTAGCTGTGTCACATTTCTTTTTGTTGGTTATGAAATACTACATTTAAAATTCATGAATCTTTCCTGTGTCATGATGAAGTGTGTATTATCTGTAATTTTTCATCAAGAAGCTATCAGTAAATGAAGCTTAAGCAAGTTTTTGAGTCTTTAGAAGAAATGTAATATGAAATACATTTCACTTAAACTTCTGCAACATAAGTATAGTATGTGTGTCGATTATTATATTCCACAGAAAGTACCCTGGTTATTCTTTTCACCTCCAAACTCTATTTTTGAGAAATCCATTTATTTCCTGTTTGTCTCTACTGTCATAGTGTTCTTCACTGACCTGTCATTCTATTTCCTCAAGCAGTTTTTTTCTGTTCGTTTGAAGTATGATCTCGTTCTGTCACCGATGAAGGCTTATACATGCTGAGGAACAGTTGTATAAGCCCATTAGTCATTATGTTTCAGTGATTCCATTGAATGTTTTCTATGCTTATACACATAAGTAGAAAAAGAAGAGGAAAGAAAAAAAAAAAAAAAGCAGGCTCAGGTCATGTTTCCATTGAAAGCAATGAGCTCTTTCACGGGTTTTAGTAGAAACAGGACTTACTGCTTTAGGTGCCCACAGCACTGACTGTAGCAGGTCGTCATTATGACATTGATACCAAACCACTTCTCATCCTCCCAGTAGTTTTTCATGCAATTAAAAACATTGTAATAAATATTTGCTATTTTGCTTTTTTCTTCTTGCTCTCATTAGAAAGAATATAAGAAGGACTTTGAAGAGTCCATTAAAGGCAGAAACCTTACTGGCTTGGAGATTACACCATCCTTATTACATGTCAAATATGCAACCAAAATAGCAAGCGAGGTAGCAGTTATTCTGTGCTTATTTCCTCTGTCAAGCTAAATAATTCCACTAAGTATTCTCAGCAGCATTTCCTCTTCACCACTTTCTTTTTTCCTAACAATTCACATTAAGCATGTTTACATATATTTTGTGTTGTGAACTAATTTGTTGTGGACATCTATTTCGTTGTTAACTGTATTCATATTTACTGTGTCCCTTTCTGACATTCAGCAGCCTAACTGTCCCATAGCAGGGTGTATATGTGTGTGCCTTGGCAATTTATCTTGAACAATGATTGTTCTGTTGTGGTGGTTCTTACATAACCCTAGGCAATATTCTTGGTTGTTTTAAAAAACTCTTTTTGTCTTTTGGAGCTTTTGGAATTATTTTCTTTCATTTTTTAAAAAAATTTAAATTATTTTTTGCAGCAAAGTTGTAGACCATAGAACTCTCCTTAGTCTGGCTTTGCAGTTTTCATTTTCTTTCTTCTACAGAAAGAGTACAGGAAGGATCTGGAGGAAGGTGTCAAAGGTAAAGGACTAACAGCTTTAGAGGAGACTCCAGACATGTTAAGAGCAAAGAACGCAACTCAAATCCTGAATGAGGTATGTCAAAAGCTGTTTGCAAAATACTTCAATGGACGTCACAGCCTCCAACTGATAAATGCTTATGGCTGTATAATACTAGTATGAACTTCGTCATTTCCTAGCTCTTAATGTGTATGACTGACTGAGGATAAAACTGGGAGCCTGAACTTTTATGTGAGCTCTTTTCTGGCTTTGCAGTTACTGCAGGAATATAGGTGAGAAACAGGTGCTGTGATCAATAGTCAGATCAGTCAAGGGATAGGGCAAACCGGCACTGTGATGCAGCAAGGCTATGTGGGGGAACCAGAGGTGTCAGTGTTGTAAACCAGGCATCTTAGGTCAGGAGCTAAGGACCAAGCCTGAGGAAACAAGAAGCAAAGTGAGAGATTGGAAAGGGACTACAATCGGGAAACCAGGCTGGGGTACTTCTGCTTTAGGAGGTGTGCTGTGCAGCAAAGAGCTCTTTTTGAATGCTTTATGCTTGGTGGGTGAGTCAGAAACACCAGCCAGGCTCATGAACAGTTCCCCCTGCCCAGGACTGATGCCCAGTGGGCTGGTGGAGTCTTCCCCACTTTGATGGAGAGAGGTGGCCAGCAGACGGTCAGGATGCAAATGTAACAGCTACTTTATTTACATGGTGGACTAGTATAATAAATACTTCATAGTGACTGTTTTCATAGCATAAGATTAGCTAATATTTTAAGAGCCTTATCATCGGACAGAAAGCTAAAAAAAGTAACTTCTTGCTGTTACTTATGATTTCGCTTAAAAAAATACTCCTAAAATAAGCATCCTTACTGACAACAGCATTTTGTACTTAGTAGTACAGAGGTTTTGAGTTACTCAAATAGCCTACATTTTATTACCAGAATATTACAGACATACTCACCTAAGTTCAGCAGAGCTGGCACAGAGATATGAATTACAACCGTCTAGACAAAATAAGTCTTTTAGACCTTAGCAGAAGATCTCTTTGGGAGAAGTGGCAGCTGCAGCCCTGAGGTTTTAGGGAGGGTATTAATTCCAAAGGGCACAAAATCTCACGGGGGATCCTAACACCTTTCATTTTTTGGACATGCTCAAGCGCAAAATATCTGACCACTTTTCACTACCACATGCACTTCACACACTGCTTGCTCTCTGTTGCTTCTCTTCTGTACAAGTTACTGTTTTGCAGCAATCGCTGATCACCTAAAGGAGCTTATGTTTTGAAAATTCCTGGTGTGAGAAGGAAGAGTGACCTTAATACAGCTGGGCTGTAGTGTACTCCATTTGCTGCTGCAGTAGGGCTGTTTATTCTCAATATTTAAGTCATAATCTACACGCTTTAATGACATAATTTCCTGCTTAATTCTGCATTTATATTAGTAGCATTCCTATTTTGTGATATGGTCATGAAATCATCTGAAGTTGCATTCACATTGACAAAGCATGTATTCACATCTATTCACTGTCTTCATCTGCAGAAAGAGTACAAAAAAGCATTGGAATTAGAAATCAGAGGAAAAGGTCTGACAGAACTGGCTTTGGAGACACCAGATTTTGTGAGAGCAAAGAATGCCACTGACATTGCCAGCCAGGTCGGTGCAAGTATCTCATGTACCACGTCTGATGTCTTCTTTAAAAGAAAATTTATCAAGAGTTTTTTTCTGATTAAACCAAATGAAAATTGTTGTCCGGATATGATTAAGGGCACCTAAATGTGAGCTTTCCCCAACAGATCAAATACAAACAATTGGCGGAAATGGAGAAAGCCAACTACACCAGTGTTGTCGATACTCCAGAGATTATTCATGCCCAGCAGGTCAAGAACCTTTCAAGCCAGGTATCTTGAGTGAAACAATTTAATTATCGTTCCTGTGGGAACCTTGAACGGATACTAGTTTGGAGCACCTAAATAACTACCTGGCACGACATTCAGGAGATACACCAGGAAAACAAATTTCTTTAGAGCTGTGATGTGGCATCTGTTACTCTGAAATTCCATTTCAATATGAAAATTAGTTTATTTGAATGCTGAATTTCTAATAATGTATGAATTTCTATTGCTTTTACAATACCAAAGCTAATTTAGTTCTAAGTAATCTAGCTTAATTTTCTACTCCTTAATAACTTAACGTTTAAAATAAATCTTACACAGAGACATATTCTGAATTTGTATCAAATACAGAAGTACTCACGTTTCCATAAAGGTGGGCATTCTGCAACAATATAATTAATGCCAGGTTTTTGATTACTGCTTTTGTTTTAATGGAATATATTTTGTATTTTCTATCAGAAAAAGTATAAGGAAGATGCAGAAAGGACCATGCCATACTATGTGCCTGTAGCAGACACACCAGAAATGCAGAGAGTCCGTGAGAATCAAAAGAACTTTAGCACGGTACATATAAAAATAACAAACACTGTTACTATCAAATAATAAGAAATGTTCACCTTTTTTTGATTTAGTAAGATCTTGGTATCACACTCTTGAGCCCAGCTAGGCTGCTTTTATATTCTCGGGGATCTTCACTTAGAAGGTCTGCTGCGTATGCAGCAGCTCACTTATGCATTACACAGGGAACCAAAATGCTTCTGTAATTTTCTTGAAAAAAACCCTTTCTGCTGCAGTGCTATGTCAATTCCTTTGTGAGTAATAGAGAACTATACTTAGAGAAGTTGTCTGTTGTCAGTGGGACTACCTGCAAGAACTCCACAATCTGACTTGAAATCTTTAACTTTCATTGTTGAGACTTACTTGTTTTCAATACAATCTGGCAGCCTTCAAGATTTTTCAATGAATCTAATTAAGGATCTCCTATTGCTAATTTAAATTAGAATACTGTAACTGTGTTACATCTTTATATCACTAATGCTGTGCTAAAATGACCTCCTTATAAGGTGTCCCTGAAAATATATTTTTTTTCTCATCTTCAAAGAAAATTGTGAGTAAATTTTTATGGCAACACCTGATATTTAATTTTTTCAACAGCTTCAGTATCAGTGGGACCTACAGAACAGTAAAGGAAAAGTTACAGTTGTACAAGACACACCAGAAATGCTGCGTGTGAAAGAAAACCAGAAGAATTTCAGCTCGGTATAGTTATTTTCTCTTTTCAGTTCTCATTCCAAAAAAGTTTAATATGTTTAATAAAATAACTATTTTTGGCTCTTACCTCACAGGTATTGATGTGCTCTTGATGTGCTTAAATATAGGTATAAGAACTTTTCTTAAAAAATCTAACATTATTCTAAGTAGATTTAGCTGGTTTTTGCTACTCCTTTTTATCTGCTGGTTTTTGTGGGATGCCCTGATTGCATTCTTCCATGTATACTTAGCTGTGATATAGTTAAACAGGCAATCCTATACATAAATTGTTATTACTAGTATCCACTTTTCTTTTGCCCTCTTACCATGTATGTACTGTGTTCTTGTTGTGTTGCAACTGTCTTCTTTCAGCAAAAAGTGAACTGTCTGCCTGATTTGTTTCACATTTCATGTGTTACCATGAAGTGCCTAAAGTCTGTTGTATCATTTTGCCACTAGCACCATTAGCATAGTAGGTAATTAAGTGGAAGACATTTGTGTAAAACTTCATAAAAGAACTAAGAACACAAGGAAGGGATTAGAGCAAATACTAGTATTCAATCTGAAAATCAGTCTACAAGTGTTTTGCTGTTCTTCTTAAAATGTGTTACTACAAACATAAAGAGTCAGCTCCTTTTTGTCACCAATGGCACACATATAGTAGGACAGACATCAGATAGGCAGCAAGGCAGGGACTGGAGATGGTCCTTCGAGTTGGCTTTCAGCCTGCACTGTTGTGTACAAATCACTGTCATGAGCCTGTATTCACTCTCTAGAAGAAATAATGTTGTGTTTTGTATGCTTAAACTTGTTGTCTTCATTCTAAATATTAAGATTTTATATAAAGAAGATATTGGAACTGGAACTACTATTGAAAAGACGCCAGAGATGCAGAGAGTTAAACGAACACAGGATGCAATCAGCTCGGTACAAAAGAATTGATTTTTAATACTCTGCCAGTGCTAACTCAACTTGAAATAACACATTTTCCCCCCTCTTATTTCTGTAAATGTTGCCAACAGTGGTTTGTCAATAACCCAGCCAGCTAAGGGTTACTTTCTAAAAGTTTTTGCCTACTCTTGTTACTTAAACAATAATCTTTCTAATGATTAACATTCAATTTCTAACTTACAACCCATTTCTAAAACATGAAACCTCTTGCCATCATTTTAATCTCATCCCACACACAGTTTGATTCTTTGATTCTGTGCTGAACAATGTAGGTTGGAAGGGACCTCTTGAGATCATCTACTCCAACCCCATTGCTCAAGCAGAATCAGCTAGAGCAGGTTGCCCAGGACCAGATCCAGTCAAGTTTTGAATATCTCACAGGATGGAGACTCCACAGCTTTTCTGGGCAAACTGTTCCAGTGTCTGACCACCCTCACAGTAAAAAAAGTGTTTTCCTGTGTTCGGATTGAATTTTCTGTTTTTTAATTTGTGCCCATTACCTCTTGTCCTGCCACTGAGCACTACTGAGAAGAGTGACGCACTCTTCTTCATTCCTTCTCACTGGGTATTTGTACACATTGGTAAGGTCCCGCTGAGTATCCCTCTTCCAGGTTGAGCAGTCCCAGCTCTCTAAGCCTTTTCCTATATCAAAGATGCTCCTGTCTCTTACTCATCTTTGTGGCCCTGCACTGGACATGCTCCAGTATGCCCATATCTTTCCAGAATTAGACACAGGACTCCAGATGTGGCCTCCCCATTGCTGGCTAGAGGAAGGATCACCTCCCTTGACCTGCTGGCAATGCCCTTAATGCGGCCGAGAAAGCTGTTGGTCTTTGCTGTGAGGGTGCATTGCTGGCTCATGGTCAGCTTGTTGTCCATCAGGTCGCCAAGGTTTTTCTCTGCAAAGCTGCTTCCCAGACAGTGAGCCCCCAGCACATACCCCGGCCTGGGGTTATTCCTCCCCAGCTGCAGAACTTTGCATTTTCCCCTGTTGAACTTCACGAGTTGCTTCTCGGGCCATTTCTCCACTCTGTTGAAGTCCCTCTGGGTGGCCTTACAACCCTTGGGTAGATCAGCCAATCCTCCCAGTTTTCTCTTAGCTGCACACTTGCTGAGGGTGCATTCTGTCCCGCCATCCAGGTCCCTTACGAAATGTCAAACAGTACTGGCCCCTGGGGCACACCACTGGTGACTTGCCTCCCACTGGCCCTTGTGCCACTGACCAAAATGCTCTGGGTCTGGCCGTTCAGCCAGTTTTCAGTCAGTGTCACCGTGTATTTATCTAACCCATGTTTGATTAGCTTGTCTGTGAAGATGCCAGGGCAAGGAGGGTCAAGCCTTACTAAAGCATATCTTGTAAAGTTTTTATATTATATAAAAAAAAAAGTAACACTCTAAAATTGGAATAATTGTATGTATTACTTTTCTTTCAAAGCTTGTAAGTCTTTTTCATGTTTTTTGACTGCTATTATTTTAGCATAAAAGATACTAACATTTCAGCCAATTCATTTCATGCATAGTATGTTAAATATGTTCAATGCTATTTTTTGTTGTTGTTATGCTAAAGTAGAAAAGCAAATAGCACTGTAATTGTTAAAGTTGTGTATGACTCTCACCTCTGTTGAATATGATAGATTTTTACAAATCCAAAATTTTCCTTTCATTGGTAGAAAGACCAAATGGTATCAGGTTCAAAGGTATTTACACCTGGTTTTAGAAAACCCTTTTAGTGAAGTGCCATTCACAGGGACGTCTCATCAGCGGCTCAAGTTGCCTTCTAACAGGTTGCTTGTAAAGATGATGGGGTGTTTTAACAACAGCTCTCTGCTGATGTCGAACCCAGTGATATCTTTTAAATTTTCAGTCTCCACAAGATCAGGATAATGCTCTTTAGGTATCCACGTATGAATCTACGTGCCTATTTCAATACCATTAGGCTAAAATTTTAAGAAATTGTTTTAAATTTTTAATACCACAATTTGTTGGAACTCAGTGTAAGAAACCTTGACATGGCTCCATTGTTATAAATCAGGGGATTTGTTCTTGCTGAAATTATGCTCCTGGGAGATGTTAGATGCCCAAATTTAAAACTTCAGTTAAAAAATTCTGGCTCAAACAAGACTCTGCTTTTTTACCCTAAGCCGAGTTAAAGTGCTTTATAGAAGGGCTTCTAATAGGGGGTTCCTCGATGATTTCCTTCTATCAGGATACATTTGGTACCTTAGAAGTGAATGAGTTTGTAAAGTGTAAAGGACCTGTATTTCTTTATTCGTGTAACTTGTAACACATACATGCATCAGCTGTGCTTTAATGTAAATCCACTTATTTTTTTCTAATGTCTGTGCCTTTGTAGATTAAGTACAAGGAGAGTATTGGAAAAGGAACTCCAATTCCTGATCTTCCAGAAGTGAAGCGTGTCAAGGAGACACAGAAGCACATCAGTTCGGTAATGGCCGATATGTTCTATTTACTTATATACTCATTCAGAGCTCAAGCTCCAACCTTTGGTAGTGTTTGTGGGTATTTTTTGTTGAAAAGAGGACAGATCTCTTAAATCCCTATATTCAGCAGCAGGAAGTTTGACTGTCTGAATTTTGCAGTAATCGTTACAATCAGTCACTTCCCTTTATTATTTCTGTGACCTTTTCTGAACACAGAACTAGAAATACCCAGATGATATCTTACGATTAGTCTGAAGAAAATGGATCAGCTAGACAAAACTTTGTGGAAAAAAATAATTGGAGCCTTTTTTTGTAGTCACAAAACCTAGTGACAGTTATAAGGGGAAACACTACCTGGCCTTTCCCATACCTAGTTAAGTGTAGATATTAGGAACAACACGCTCTCCTGATTTTGAGCCGCTGCTGCTTTACTTTGATCTCTGCGTACAGAGCTGAGGCAGGATATGGTCTTGGGATTATTGGTACCTCAGATGTTTGCTATACAATGCTGAGGAGCAGTGACACCTGTATAAAGAGTATCTTTGGATTTATCGTTCCTGATTTTATAAGTGGTTTCCCTTTTGAGCTGTTTATGATACGAATGTGGTTTACAGCTGTCTTTTGCACAGTTGTTTTTTCCAAACATTCTTCATTTTTGATCACCTTTTACACAATCTGTTTTCCTTGGCTGTGATTGCTTTATTTTTGTATTTTTTCATTGTTTCTATTACATCAAGCAGAGAAGATTGTTTTTTTCTTAGCTTGTTTTGTTGCAAGTATATTACTAGTTGCAAGAAGAACCATTAATGCATTTGTAATGTATTTCTACATGGTGAAGTTTTTAACCAACCCAGGCATCTCCTGTGCAACTCCTTTAAAGAAGAATGCAGTTTTTAAAATTCAATTACAGGCTAAGTTAAACCTAATAATATGAGAGCTAAAACTCAATTCTTTTCCTTACTAGAGACCTAAACCAAGGTAAAATAGTTGTGTTCCAAAAAGTACTCACAGAGGTCTATAAAAGGTTTTATTTTTATGTTTGTTAACATGATTAAAAAAAAGCCTTACAGAAGTGTTTACTGCCTGAAAAGTAATACTATTGTGTATCCTAAACGAAAATGAAAAGCAAAATAAATGCGCCTTTTATGCCAGGTCAGCAGAATATTTAAACTTGTGTCCTACTGTAATGACGTATTGCACTGACTTCAGTGCGTCCAAGCATCGCAACAAAGACTTTAAGTACTTGCTGAGCTGGTGACTGTACTTATAAAAGATGGACACTGAGTAAAATTGTGGACATATTTATATATAATCCAAGATTCTATTTACTTATAAACCAGGTAAATTATCCAAATGTACTGTAGTTGTTGTGGAAGGAATAAGATCTTCTCACCTTGCTGGGTGCTTGTGTTCTGCAGGTGTTGTACAAAGAGGACCTAGGGACAGGTATCCCAACACCTGTCACTCCAGAAATAGAGAGAGTCAAACGCAATCAAGAACACATTAGCTCGGTATTTAAAAAAAATAAAAATAAAAATCTTAACAACTTCTTTTTGCATAACATCCTAACAAATGATCTGTTTTTCTTCAATGATTTAGAATCTTGCCCTGCTCTTCTCTTTTCCTTGGCAATATTTTTAACTTATTTATATTCCACCTGTTTGTGCTTTAACTTTTTTTAGTGATTTACAATTTTACATGCATTTCTTTTAAGAACCAAAACTGGAAGTAAGCTGTGAAATTAACATGGTGTTCCTCTCCATGTTTGTTTTATCTTAACCCTGTATCTTCTAGTACCTGTAGTCATGTCTTTACAGAATAATCAACCATCAGCCTCTTCCTTAATATTTGCCTCTAGAACAAGTGTGAAATTAATTAAAAAGTGATCCTAACGTTAAACATAACTTACAAAGTAGTCAGATGTAATAGTTTTGCCTGTGTTGAGTGTTTTTTTTGTGGAAACTTTCTTGTACCTCACAGGTGTTATACAAAGAGGGCTTAGGGACCGGCATCCCGACACCGGTTACTCCAGAGATGGAAAGGGTCAAACGTAACCAAGAGAACGTTAGCTCGGTATTGCTAAATAAAACAAACCCTACCATTTCAAATGCAAATCAAATCCCTTTAACTCCTCCATATTAATTTTTTCTTTCAATTCTTTGTTGAACTTTGAACAGCCCTTTCTTAATCAAATCACTAAACCCCTGTCAGTATCCTTATATTTTAATTTTTCACTCAATCTAACTGATTTGTCATTCAATTGTTCCAGCTGTGGGATTTTAACCTTATTTACTTAATGCAGTTAAGCAGTAACTTATCTTTCCTCCCGATGAAATAGCAGCAGCCTGAGTGATGTCACTGGCCTCAGTAACAAAGTTGATCCTTTGATCCTTCACTGGTTGCACTGCAAATGAAAAAGGAACTCTTTAACGCTTCCCAGCAAAGCAATCTAATGCAACTGGTGTGTGCTGTCTCCGTTCATGGTTCTGCTGCATCAGGTGCTTTCTTATATCCTACAGGTCTTTGTAAGAAAACCTGGCTGGCATCCCCGTATCACTGCCATATGAAAAAATGACAAAAATGGCATATATGAGAAATCCATTACAATCAGTTATCTGGATTGTTGCTACTCCTAACACATTCCAGTCAAATTACTATTATGTCATAATTTATATTTCTATATATTTTCTATACTTCTGTTTTAGTTAGAGCAGTTTAGGATTAGTTTTGGCTCGCTCTGATCCAGTTCAGACAGTGCTGACTTGAGATTAATAGCGCAGTTCGGAGAAGCCACTGTTAGAGGTTTTGCTACATTTAATTGTCTCTGAGTCCTCACAGCTCTCTGTTACGCTGCTGAGCCTATTTAGAATTTTTAAGAGGCAAAGCTGCTTATACAAGAGCTTTTGTTTGAGTAAGGAAACTCCTTTGCAAAAGAGTTTTCAGGTACCTTGGCTCAAGCTATGCTTTGCACAAAACACTCCTGCAGTTCTCACTGGCATTATTTCTGTGCACCCAGGTGAGATGAGAACAAGCCTCATAGCAATTTTAGCTGATTATTTTCATTGATGTTTTTTGCTATCTTTTGAACAAGGCTGACAAAACTCTGTTTTTCATACTTTTAAATTTCACTGTATTAAATTACTTGTCTTTTCTCTCTCTCCTCCCTGTCCTCCTCTTTCCTTTCCTTTCCTTTTTTTTTTTTTTTTTTTTTTTTTTAAATACTTCCTGGTTGCCGCACAGGTGTTGTACAAAGAGGGGCTGGGCGTTGGAACCCCAGTACCTGTAACTCCTGAGATGGAGAGGGTCAAACGCAATCAAGAAAACTTTAGCTCGGTATTTTTGTTGTAATTTAAGAAAAAAGCTCCCTATAACTATTTAACACCTGTAAATTTTCTACTCTCTCTAATTAACTTATAAAAATAGAAACATCCCCTTTCTCCTATTACATTTTTTAGTTAGTTATATTTTATGTACTTATTTTTTAAAGTTTTTTTAATAACCATTGATGCTTCATGTCCTTTAATTTTTAAAGCTTTTTTCTTCTGTGAAGTGTAAGTTATTTTGCATTTTTAAAAAACACTGGGATTTTTATTTGCTTAATTCCATTCCTCTAATGCTTTATTATTCTGTTGAGGCATGTATGATGCAGTATTTCTAGCTATCAGAAGACTTCCTCTGAAGTTATCACATTTGTTAACTGTTTTATACTTCCTAATTGCCCCTGCTTTCTTGTATATTTAGCGGGTGGGTGTAAAAATTATATGTTACCTCCATCAAATGCAGCAAATTTTTTTTGTTCTTAACTTTTTTTAAACTCCCATGTTACCATATAGGTGTTATACAAAGAGGATCTGGGGACAGGAACCCCAACACCTGTCACTCCTGAGATTGAAAGAGTCAAACGCAATCAAGAAAACTTTAGCTCGGTATTTTTTTAATTTGAAAAGCAGCCATTTCCCTTTTAATCTATTTTAAAATGATTTTAACACCAAGAAAATACTTTTGTATTTCCCTGTAATCAATTTACACAAAAAAGAATACCCTGTTCCCCACATTTTGACGTTTTTCCTCCATAATTGTTACTTACTTTGTTTTGATTAGATCATCTTACTAATGATAACTTTCAGATTCCCTGTTTCTGTCTTTCTTTTGACTCCAAACATTTTTTTTTTCTTCTTTAATATCTGTTTTTCCTTTTGTTAACCACTTCAGTCTTTGGTTGTTGGTTTTTTTCCTGGTTTTACCTCATATAAAAACTAATTTAGTGCCTGACACAAATCTGTGGAAGTGACCTCAGGGTAAGAGTGCTCTGATACACACCAGTGTAACCTGCTGTGATGTTTATGGAATGGGTAAATGAAACAGAATTGATTTATTTAATCCTTCTGCATTATATTTGATGCCTTCTTCCTTTAGGAAGTCTTTAATATTGTTGCACAGCTCTAGATATGTTGGTAGCACAGGTCTGCAGGGTAAAAAAATTTAGTAGCATAAGCATGTTTCTCAGGGGGGAGGAAAGTGTCACATAAGACAGGAGAGCACTAGTAATTATCATTTCTCAGGTACCATTTTCACATATATGCCTTTGTTATGGTCGTGTCTCTGTGTCCTTCTGTAATAAGCAAGCTAGACTCTTTGGTGACAAACTCTGGACAGTAAGTAGTGTCTCACTCAAAATGGATGACTCTTCGCTGAGGGTGTGTGTACAGAAAAACTTCTAGGAAGGCGCGTTAGGACCTGGTCTTCCAATGACTCCAGTACAATCAAGAAAAAGTTTACCTCGCTGCTGGTGAAAAGACAGTAATATACTTCATTGTAGTTTATGTAAGACTTTAATCTTCTGAACACTCATCAGTTTTAAATGTCCACCTTGGGAAGCCATTAAGCAAGTCAGGAAGGTATTCTAGCAGGCTGGTATAAGTCACAAGTCACACTGGTGTATTAGTGTTTATCTGCAGAGGTTTAAATGAGTTTTTTATTTTCATGGATTTTTTTTTAATTCCTATGTTAATTCAGGGCATCTCAGGAAAACATCTGTCATGTTCTGAGTGTTCTCTCAGCAAACAGAGTGTTACTGTTGTTTGCTTGTTCCTTTTTTCTTTTCTTAATACAGCCATGTTACCCCACAGGTGTTGTACAAAGAGGATCTGGGGACAGGAACCCCAACACCTGTCACTCCTGAGATTGAAAGAGTTAAACGCAATCAAGAAAACTTTAGCTCGGTATTTTTAAATTTGAAAAGCAGAAAATTCCCTTTTAATCTATTTTAATATACTTTTAACACGCACACCAAAAAAATTCTTGTTCCCCTATAATCAACTTACACACAAAATAATACCCTGGTCCCTTTGAGATTTTTTCCCTCCATAATTGTTACTTACATGATTCTTGTTCCTCTTTTTTATTACTTCATCTTAATAATAACTTTTAATTCCACCTTTCTTTTGAGTCTTCTTTTGAGAAAATATATATTTTTCTTTTTTTTTTTTCTTTTAAAAAACACCCTGTTTTCCTTTTCTTAGTCACAATAATCCTTAATTTCGTGTGGTGGTTTTTTCCCCCCTGATTTCACTTACTTTATGTATGAGATCTAAACTATTCAGTGCCTGACACAAATCTGTGGCTGTGGCCGCAGTGTAACAGTGCTCTAATACATGCCAGTGTAACCTGCTGTGATGTTGATGGAATGGGTAAATGAAACAGAATTGATTTCTTTGTCCCTTCTGTATTGTATTTTATATTTTCTGCCTTTAGGAAGTCTTTAACAGTCTACTGTTGCATAGACAGTTTTTCTATATAGCTTCCAAGAAGCAACTGGAGAAGGTATTCCAGTTTTCTGCCAAAAGCCATTGCAGAGAATTTGTGTTTAGCTACGTAGTTTTGAGAAGCATTTTAACTTTTCTCTTTTATTCCAAGCTTTGGCTTGGAGCGACTTTGAAAAACATTCAGTCTGTTTTCTCAGCAAGCTGCGGGTTACTGTTGTTTGCTTGTTCGCCCCCCCTTTTTTTTTTCTTCTTCTTATTACAGCCATGTTACCCCACAGGTGTTGTACAAAGAGGATCTGGGGACAGGAACCCCAATACCTGTCACTCCTGAGGTTGAGAGAGTCAAACGCAATCAAGAACACATTAGCTCGGTATTTTGTGGAGGAAAAGCAGTATTCCCTTTAACTCCACTTAAACGGAACTTTTTAACCTTTATTAAAAATGAACAATTCCACTCCTTATGCCCATGTAATCAACTTACAAAAACATCCTTTCTTCACTATACTGTATTTTCCAATGTTACTGACCTACCACTTCTTCATATATGTAATTATTTACATTATCCTAAATATTTTTTTAACCCTCTTGCTCCCTTTTCCAACTTCCTTTTTCTTTTATGCCCGTTTTTTGTTGTTGTTGCTTGGTTGGTTGTTTTTGGGTTTTTTTAATCCTATTGGTTTCCTGTTTGAATGCTGTTATCACAGAAGAGGGAAGGTCTGACTTTCTAAGCAGGCTTCAGTGGTAGCCTAAAAGCTCTTCTCCACCCTGAAAATCTATTTGATGTAAGAAGTTTCTGTGTTGGATTTGTCGCACCTGCTACAATAAAACTATAGACTTCTTTGCCTTCACACCCTCGTGGGGGCAATCCAGTGTTCACTGCATCCAGGGTGGCTTTCAGGGCACGTTAGAGCAGACTGAGCTCCAGCAGACTCAACTATTTGCCTTCCTGTTGGCTGTAATTATTCTTGAGTTGTGATTATGTTTCTGGATGCTTCTTGTTACTACACAGGTGTTGTACAAAGAGAGCGTGGGGACTGGAACCCCCACTCCTATCACTCCAGAGATGGAGAGGGTCAAACGCAATCAAGAAATCTGTAGCTCGGTACTTTGATAAGAAAAAGAGTTCCCTTTAACGCCATTAAAAAAATCATTTTAACAGTTTTAATACATGGAGATTGTAATGCTTGTTCCAAAATAATGGGGACTGTAGCTCTAAAGCAGCTTACTGAAGTGGTTACTTCTTAATCGTGTCTTACTATGATTTACAGTGGTGACTTTAACTTGTTACAGCTTTTATTGGGTTTTGAGTGATTTTAATGCCCTATTCTAATCCTAAAAACACTTAAACTCCACTCATTTTCTTTTCTTTTTTTTTTTAATATAATTTTCATACTGATTCTCAGCCCCTTCACATGGTATTTTTGTGGTCTCATTTATGTAGTACTTACACTATTTATTACGAGTGATCCTGTAGTTAAAAAGTCAGTATGCCAACCACTAATTCTCTAGATAAATATTGCTAAGTACCTTCTTTAAAAATATATATATATATATAAAATACCTAAACTCTGGGAAAATAAATACAAGGAAAAAAATGCTTTTGGCTTTTAGTTTATCTATGGATAGCTTTTTGTTCATTTTTGCTTTCTTTGGCTCCTTTCTTATGTCTCATAGGTGTTGTATAAAGAAAACATAGGGAAAGCAACCCCAACACCTGTCACTCCCGAGATGGAAAGAGTCAAACGCAATCAAGAAATCATTAGCTCGGTATTTTTAACAGGAAACAGTTCCTAAAGATCTGAATGAAGTGTTTAACGTAACTGTAGCAGTTTAGTAATCTGTGCTTTCTAACTTTTTAAAATGAATTTGCCAAGAAGCATAAACCTCCTACCTTCTGAGCTTGCAAACAAACCATAGTATCATTTAACACTGCCTGAAGCAGGATTTTACTAGAACTAGGTTTGACTTTTTTTGGATGGATATTGTTTCTCTGCAATTTTTTTTAACCCTTTCTTACATCAAGTTGCTTTTATGCAGAGTGGATTCCATCCGGGGGCCATTTCTGCACCTTAGTACATTAATGGCAAAGCTCCTGTTGCTTCTTTTGGGAGCAGCGCTGTGCACTAAATCTAACCCTTTCTAAGTGTAATGATTCAAAAGCTACATTGTATGTTGGTCTGGGGGGGGGGGTTTGGTTGTGTTTTTGTTTTTTCTTATTCATGGTGCCTTTTTTAATGACATCTGGATACTCCCTTGTATCCTGTAGGTTTTGTACAAAGAAAATGTGGGGAAAGTGACCCCAACACCAATCACTCCAGAGATGGAGAGAGTCAAACGCAATCAAGAAATCATTAGCTCGGTACCTTAAAATAGATATGTTTCTTTTTTCCTTCATGCTTATATCTTAATAAAGTAACATCCTAACTACATACTGAAAGTTGATTTTAATGTAAAAAATAGATATATTTGTTTCTGCAAATTAATCACTCCTAAAATTACTGTAGTGTTAACAGTCTGAACCAGAAATGTAGGTCTTTTCTGCAGCTCAGTTTGTGTACCTGTGGGCTCTATCCAGACAATATTAAGAGCTTTGCATCCTTTGGTGAAGAGACTCAGGTTCCTTTCTCTGTGCTTCCATTGTTTTTTCAGGGATATTTGAATTTAGCAAAAAACAAACAAGAAACCC
The DNA here is from genome assembly GCF_023634085.1 of Falco cherrug. Classification (NCBI taxonomy): domain Eukaryota; kingdom Metazoa; phylum Chordata; class Aves; order Falconiformes; family Falconidae; genus Falco; species Falco cherrug. The sequence goes on along the minus strand of NC_073704.1, from coordinate 41,589,774 downwards.
AGCCACCCCACCCCCAAAAATCCACCTCTCTGACCCACCTGAGATTGCACTGCTGTGCCAGGTGACTTAGGGTGCCTTAAACAGAACAACACAAAAGGAATGAGACCCTTCCTACTCCAGGTAGTGTAGTCGCAAGAGCTTGTAGGTGGCCTCATGGACTGGGGAGATGCGTAGGTGTGATGGTGCCACGATACCAGTCACCCAACCTCAACACCCTTCTTTATGTGGCTGCCCCATGTCAGTGTGGCAACAGAACTCCCTCCTCCCTCTGAAAAAGGTCACAAATTGCTTCAAATACAGATAAAACAGCAGATAAATCATTTCCTAAATAGTTCTCTGGGGCCACAGGCAGCTTCCTAGAACCTATGAAGCCATCGCCACAGCCGTAGCTGGATAGAGCCCCTCTTTGTTAATCACAAAAATAACAAGCTTTCCTTTTACAGTTTCTTTTTCTTACCCTTCCTTACAGCAGTAGATGTTTGCTTTTGTGCAGTGCTGCATACCATAATCAGTTGTGACTTTTTTGAAATTTGATAACAAAGTAATCGTGTGTGTTCAAATCCTTTTGATTTTGGGAGGGTTTTAAGATACCGGATACATCTTCTGTATCCCACAGGTGTTGTACAAAGAAAACTTGGGGCGAGCAACCCCCACACCTGTCACTCCAGAGATGGAGAGAGTCAAACGGAATCAAGAACACATTAGCTCGGTATTGTCTGGAAGAAGTAAAGGGGCTATGATAGAGCACTTTTTTTTTTTGTTTTTCATAACTTAAATCTGCCTGGTTTTATTTAACCCTCTAATTTTTCCCCTCAAACATAGAAAGTCCTCTCATAAAACTAAAGTATGTAAAAGACTTTTTTTTTTGTCAATTAACTTTTTTATACTATTTTTTCCTCTGACTTTTTTTTTCTTTCCTAATGAATGATGTTTACTCTAAAACCAGTAACATTACAGTTTTTAATTTGTACGTTTGTGACTTTGAGTTACTTTGTGATCTGTAGGTTGTATACAAAGAAGGCTTAGGGAAGGCAACCCCCACACCGGTCACTCCAGAGATGGAGAGAGTCAAACGCAATCAAGAACACATTAGCTCGGTACTGAAAGAAGAAAGACAACCACCTTACCTTAAAAATAACTGTTTCAAACAAAACCTCCACTTCTAATTTAGCCTTATTTTCCCAGTTTTCCTTCTTTTTGCCTATTCTTCCCTTTGATTTTTACCTTTTGCTCTAGCAAATAACTTCTTAGATGCTTTATTTCCCAAGATCTTTCTACCCCTGCAGTGATGAGTATGCTTAAACAGTAACACCATTTACAGAATGAGCTAGGAATTATTCCGGTCTGATTTGTGGACACCTTTTTGTACACTGTAGGTTTTATACAAGGAACATCTGGCAAAAGGCACACCAACGCCTATGACTCCAGAGATGGAGAGAGCTAAACGCAATCAAGAAAACATCAGCTCGGTATGTTCTATTTAGCCAATAAATGAAAATATATTAAAAAGTAACATTTCAATCCCTGAAATCCTTACTCAGATCAACAGCGCAGCTGTTAACCTAGCTACCTTGTTTGGAAGTATGAAATAACTACACTAAAATCAAATCCTTTAGTAAAAAGCAAGTAGTATCTGCTGCAACTGAGTATTTCTTCCTGTGTGATTAACTGCTTTGGTTTGGTTGGGTTTTTTTCTAAACAACAGTTGGGTTTCAAATAACATCTGTTGTCTTCAGGTCTCTTCTGTTTTCACTGGTCTCACACTGTATGACATACTGTTACTGAAGAACAATAATTCTTTGCCTTTTATGTGATTTCTGACATTCTGTTTAAAACCATGACAGATCTTGAGGGCCCTTCTTTGCCAGCCTGTTACTCTAGAGGTAAATCCTGACATACGCCTTCCTGTAAATATTTACACATAGAACAGATTGTAGGATCACAGAATGGTTTGGGCTAGAACGGACCTTCAAGGACCATCTAGCCCAACCCCCCACAATGAGCAGGGACACCTTTGACTAGGTGAGGTAGCTCAGAGCCTCGTCCAACCTAGCCTTAAATGTTGTCATGACTTGCTCAATAAATCCAGTGATACAATCTCTGCAAATGTTTACAGATGCATGACGCAACTGTTATTGCTCAAAAAAGAAACCCTACAAACCCAGCAACAATTGTAGTATTTCAATGAAAAACACAGCTCTAATTATGTTGTTTGTTTCACCCTGATAACTTCACTGAAGTCAGTGAGGTGCATGTCAAATATATGAAAATATTACCTAGAGCATTGCTGCTGCATTATCTCTACCTGGTGTTACAAGGTTCAAAAAAGGTAAGGCTCTTTAAGTTAAGAAAAGGAATGTCTGGGATCAAGTCCAGAGCTGTCCATATAATTATGAAAAAAAAATTTTCTTTGCGTTCTAATGTGATTCACCAACACAGCTCCCGCTACCTTTTTGTCTGCAGTCCCCCCACCTTCTTTTTGCCAGGTTGCTTCGGTGCAGCTCACTCCTCACACCACAGAGGTAGTTTTGTGCCCTGCGCTCACTTCCTTGTTCTCACCTGGCAGGTCCTTTACTCAGATAGTTTCCGAAAACAAGTACAAGGCAAAGCTGCGTATGTACTGGATACACCTGAAATGCGGCGTGTACGAGAGACCCAGAAACACATCTCTACGGTAAGAGCATTTCTAGATGTATTTTTACCTTGGCAAGTGATTTAAGTAAAAACATAACCTTGTTCCCAAGACATTCTGGGGTTGGCAGCTCAAGGACAACGTACACATACAGAGTTTGGTTACCCAGAGTCTTAAATGCTAAAGGCAGGAGCGACTGCAGGAAAGGCAAGTTTGGGGTTAGGCTCTCTCACTCTTCCTTCGACTCGAGAAAGCAAAAGTTCCGAACAGCGGTGCGCTGCTCTCCTAGAAAGGCACCTGAGGTAAGCAGGAATCAAAATTACTCAGGTAAGGTAGAGAGAACAGACATCCCATTTTAAATTGCAGGTGAAATACCATGAAGATTTTGAGAAAACCAAAGGTAGTTTCACACCGGTTGTTACCGACCCCATTACAGAACGCGTGAAAAAGAACATGCAGGACTTCAGTGACATTAGCTATAGGGGCATTCAAAGGCGAGTAGTAGAAATGGAGCGAAAGCGCGTGGACCAGGATCAAGAGACTCTCACAGGTGAGCAGAACCCAGGTTTTAGAATTACTTGAGTATTTCATTTACACAAAACACAAGCTGACCTGGATGAGTTGTTTTATTTAAGCTCAGCCATATCAACTCAAATTTATCATTACTTGGACATGGTATCTTTATCAAAGTCCATCTTGAAAATATTCTCGTATAGCAGCAGTGAATCATCTGTGGTCTGCCTGTCCCATTCTGCCCAACTTTATAACATAAAGCTAGATTTACATTTCTTACTTATGTCTTTAACTTGATCTATATTAGAGAAATACCTTAACTCACTTAATGTAGATTAAATTACAAAAAAATTAAAAAAAATTTAAAAAATCCTAATCTGCGCTGTAAAATTGAGAACCACAAAGTTATGAAATGCCACTTGCCCTTTTCTGAAGCGCCTTTCCTCCTGCTCAGCGCAGGTGTGTGCTGCTCAAGCTCTCCAACAGCTGCTTGAGCTACAGCTTGGCCTCAAAAACCGCTCTTTCTCTTACAGGTCTTCGCGTGTGGCGCACTAATCCCGGCTCAGTCTTTGAATATGACCCGGCAGAAGACAATATTCAGTCCAGAAGCTTACATATGATCTCTGGTTGGTTCCATCGGCTGTACTATTTGTGCAAAAAGTTTTATACTTGTGCAAATTCAATCAGTAAAACTGGCAGCTTGGGGCCGCTAAAGTACAGCTTGGCACTCTACCTCCACAGGAATGCAAGCAAAGTCCCACGGGCTGACTTCAGCCACTGTGTTAATCAGAGCTGAGATTTCCAAAGTTACACAGGAACACGGTTCTGGGGAGAATTAATGGTAACTAGAGGAGAAATTTCCTATTGCTCCTCCTCACCAGCAGAGCTACATTTATGCTAGCTACATAAATACACTGGATGCTTAATACAGCCATTTCTCAAACAATATATTGTTAATCTATTATATACAAGTGATCTAACACAGGTTTATACGATACAGTTGCTTACCGGTAACATGTGCTTCCTTTTTAAATAACTCTAAAAATCAGAGTTAAAAGTAAACTATTCCTCAGTTACCTTTTTTTTTTTTTTTTAAACTCCTTTCCTGCTAATTGTTTGAGAAGGGAAGCCTCCTGAAATGACAGAAAACAAGTCTTGGGACAAAGGAAAGCATGGGATAATTGGTATAAAAATTGTGGAAGTAGCTAGCACTAAAGGGAAGGAGGCTGGAGAAAGAAAAACATTCCAACTGTTAAAGGTAACAGGGACATAACAGCTGTGTCTCAGGAGAGCTTCAGCATGGTGTTGATAGAATACTCTTGAAAAGCACTGGCAAATACCATCAAACCCTAAAAACAGACTGTGATTAATTCACCAGCTTTTTTCCATAAACCTTGTACGATACAGTAACCCATTCTGCTCAGTTTGCACGCGGCCCATGCCAGTCTTCTACTCAATATAAGCACAATTTCTGCGGGTTTGATGATAACAGCAGAGAGCTTTGGTGATTTTTACGGAACATGTACACACACTCATATGTATTATGTGTGTATATATAAAAAGTAATCTATACATGTGTGTGGGTGTACATATACATCTAAATGTATATAGAAGTGTATTTTTATGTGTGCATCTCCTTACACCACAAGGACATACATTGGTTCCCACTGCTTTCTCCCGACAGTCCAAGCCCAGCGCCGCAGCCGGGAGCACTCCCGCTCTGCCAGTGCCTTGAGCCTCACTGGTGGCGGCGATGAAAAATCAGAACCCTCGGACGGCGGACACCTGTCCTATTACAGCAACGGGGGCTTCTTTGCCACAACTGCAACAGGTACGAGGAGAACAAACATGCCACTGACTCACATAAGACGACAAATTGTATCCAGACTCTGGATCTGGCAGGGCTCAGGAGTTCCTCTAGCCAGGAAAAAGCACATTACACCTGCAAAACATCGCGTTACAGACTTAACAGATGTAAAATCGTATTTTAGTTGGTAAAAGGCAGGTCTGAGCCACCTGATGACACAGCCCGTTATCTTTATTCAGAGCAACTCTAACCCTATTGCCAATTCCATCATAAGCAATACGAAATATATTTTCCCTTTGCAGTGGGCTACAAACATGCTAAAACCATCGAGTTACCACAACAACGGTCATCGTCTGTTGCCACCCAGCAAACTACAGTATCATCGGTTCCTTCTCACCCGTCTACTGCTGGTGTAAGTAACACAGATCGGTTGTACGCCACACAGTCCCCAGCCCGCTGCAGGTGCACGCTCCAGATGCTGCTCATCCAGCATTCGAGCCTGTAACTGGCATGCCTGGTTATGGGCTGGGCTGAGGCTTGGTACTGGACCGGGTGAAGGTGTAACAGATTCCCGGGGTGGGACAGAGCCTTACCTGTTTGTTCCTGAAAGCTTGAATTAATGCTTCCTTCCTACTCTTGAGAGCGAGGCTCAGAGCAGGCCTAGGCCGGGACGTACCATCGCCTCCCCTCTGAGATACCGCTGGAGTGAGCTGGTACTGCTCAAATACTCTCTGAAAACATTTTGTTCAGCTTCAGCATCACTGAACTACGCAGGCTGTGACCTGAGGTAGTGGTACTTGGGTGACAAGGGTAGTTATTGGGAAGAAACATTTTGTCTTCTAAACCCAGATTTCAAAGGCCAGGCAGGCAGTGCCCTCAGCAGTGCTTTTAGAGCACGGACACGAGCCGAGATAACTTGGCCAGAGCCAGCTCTTGCACCGATTCTCAGCAACAGCCGTGGCTTCAGTGCCGACAGCAGGGCTGTAATTGCGTCTTCTTTTTTAAAACCAACAGAAGACCTACCGGGCCATGTATGACTACATGGCAGCTGATGCCGATGAGGTTTCCTTCAAAGACGGTGACACAATTGTAAACGTACAAGCAATCGATGAAGGCTGGATGTATGGGACCGTCCAGAGAACCGGCAAGACTGGCATGCTGCCAGCCAACTACGTAGAAGCTGTCTAAACCAAAGGCCATCTTCCCACAACGCCTATCTGCACGGCAGAGGCACGCTGGCACCTCTCAAAATGTAAAGGCTACAAGAAGCATTTGTAACATTTTTTCCAAAGTGCCTTATTGTCTCCCGTGCTGATAGTGCCTTATAAACCATGTGGGAAAAAAAAAAATAAAAAAATAAAAAAATAACTGCAGAGCAAAATACTCTTAAAACATCCTTTCAAAACATTTTTGAAAACCACCTATAAGCACACTACTAGGCCTTGTTCATAAGAACTGTGTTTCTTCCACTGTAAAAAAACCAACCAACCAACCAAACAAAAAAAACCCAACCAAAACCCAAACCCATTGCCTGGACTTTCAAACACTTCAACATCACACACCATCACAACATTTCACTTGGCTAGAACTGCAATCCAGTTCAGCATCTCCAAAATTCTCTACATGTACTTAAGACTATGACTACCAGGTATTTACTCATTCTGTCACAGACTATTTTTCTGGGCTATTCTACACTGTTTGAATGTATTCACTTCTTCTTTGTACAAGCAACATTTAAGCTTACTATCTCAAACCATCTTTAGGCTGCGGGGGAGGGAAACAAACCCAAACCCCAAGGCCTCTCCTGCTTGCTCAGCTCTTCTGCCTGTTTTTCATGCAGCTGTTCTGGGGTCAAAAGACGTTATTACTTGTCAATTAGTGACTAAATAAAGCTAATGTTTCTGCAGTATGTTTGATGTGTTCACTCATGCTGAAGAGCAGGAATCAATCTCCCAAGAAACCGACTTTGTTCAGAAAACTGCACTGAGACAGGGAAGGAGCGCAGGTGAGGAGGCTGCAACGGCCACCACCGCAGGCAAGCTCCGAGGGGCTGGGAGTGAACCACACGTATTACTTCATCCCCGAGCACTGTGGTTATTTGCTTCAAGCATCTGGTACCAGCCAGTCTCCAAGAAAGAATGATGCAAATGATCACTTCACACTGTGTCCAAGACAGACGAAAGATTAAAACCAAAGTCAACTGCAGAAGGAGCTGCAACTTTACCTCCACAGGCCTTTGTTCCAAGGGAATTCACAGCACGTCGTGAGGTACAAACCAACTTGAAAGGGAAACGTCCGTCCTTAGCGCAGGCTGCCAGCACTGAGGGGTGGGTGTTGGTTAGACCAAGGTGCTAATTAGCGCCCCTTCAAGGTGCGTACGGAACATCCTTATCTGTACAGGTCACTGGATGCAAGAGTTGAACATGGCTAAGGCGGCAGATTTGGAACCAAAATAACATTTTCAGGAAAGCAAGAAAATCTACAGACAACTCATCACTGGCACTGCTCACATTACAGCTGCGAGACACCTCTTTGTCCCGGTCACTTTCTTCATGAGACACGTGAACAGGGCAAAGGCTCCCCGGCGCCTTGCTGCCAAGATACCACCACCTCCTTCAGGGGCTGCTCCTATCTCAAGGCAGCAGCGATGACCCTGCAAGGTCTTCCCAGCCTGGTGGATCCAAACCAATGCTGAGGTTAGAGCTGGACAGATCTGAAGGGGGAAAAAAGAAAACCAAACCCCAAACCACCAAACCACAGTCACACTAATACGTTTGGGAACTATCTGCTGTTTTATTTGTCTGCATTTAAGTTCTAAAATCAAAATGTGATAGCTACAGTACAATACATACAAATTAAGATTCCCAGAGTAAAACCCAAGAACTCTCTCTGAAGGTCTCCGAGAAGCAGCAATGCATTCCATGCAATTAGAAGTCAAAATCATAAATTATTAACCAAAATTTACTGTGATAAGTCTGTACATAATATACAAAGGGCTCTTGTCAAATCCATTCATTTCTCCAAAGAGAGTCTCCTCCACAGAAGGAGAACTGCTGCCAACAACAAACACAGGGAAAAGCCTGAGAAGTTCTGCAGTCTTCTGCCTGTAAGGGTACATCCCATTACCCGCTTCTTTGTGCAATTCTTACAAAAATACATGCAAAAATAGATGTCATCCACGTTGTCAAAATACCAGGTTGCTGGGCCGTTGGTGCCGTAAAGAAATTAAGCTCAGTTTATCTCGGTATAAAACGGTGCTGAAGGGAGAGCCACTGCCTGTCAGAGGTTTCAGCAGCTTAAAAGCAGAGAAACAGGGGCAGCAGACGCACAGAGCCGTGAGATCGATCTCTTACCAAATACTAAGAGTTTGCAGCAGTAAGAACACTTCAAATTTGAAAAAATAATTTAACTATGTTGGTTTGGTTTCACATCTTTGCTATTGCACAACTTTTATCAAGTTTTCTTTCATGACCTGAAAGAAATATGCATAGCAATACAATACAAATACATCTATCGGGGAGTAAGTGATCCTGCAAATAAGAACAACAAAACAAACCCAAGGAAAAAAAACAAACCAACAAATCCCAAACATGATACATTTTGGTCATATAAGTGTTAAAAAAAATCTTCTACGGTTTATGCAGTTTAAAAAGTAATTCACTAGCAAGAAAAGCAGGTTTTGGGGAAAACTGTAACAAAATTCTCCTTACTTAGAAAGGATAAACAACTAATCAGAACTTTCATGGGGAGGCGATTTCCAGCGGGACTGCAGGTTTTTCATGATACAGTTTGTCATGCCGACAAGTTTTTCTTGCATCTCAAAAAGCTGGCTTCCTGAGTAGCCGTGAAGATCTTCGGAGGTCAGCTGAGCAGCGAGCGCATCAATCTGGCTCAGAAGATCTGCTGGGGGCTGGTCATCTGTATTCGTAACAACAGGCTCAATGAAATCTGGAAAGGAAGGGAAGCAGGGCAGCACTGTCTGCATGTCTGGATTCAAATCTAAGCACAATTACGCTGCCGTGGAACGTTACAGCTTCTTTTGTACAAAGGAACATATTCGAGTACGAAGTATTTGTTTCACACAACATGAGAGCTGCTGACAAGGGCAGCCCTCCCGACTCCGTGCTACCCGTCTTTAAGGTGACTTTTATTGTACAATCATGACCAAATATAATGAAACTAAGGACAGAAACAAAAGTATTTGATCCTATTCAGATACTGCCAGTGTCCCTCAAGACATGCTTCCCCACAGCCCAACCTTTAGGTGGACAGCTGCAGAGAAGGTACTGCCCAGTTCTTCGTTCTCCAGTTAACCCAACACTTGAAGGATCTCGTAGGAAGAACACGGACGGATCCCTCTGTTTGAGCCATCAGGCCACACTCCAAAAGCGCATGGGGGAATGCAAATGAAAGTCTAGGCACCTACATCCCAAACAGGGATCCAGGGAATTGTCCCTCTCCTGCCCACCCCCTCAGGATGAGGCACCGCTGAACTAACCCCGCTCCACCCTGCCTGTTTCCGTGCACGCCCAGAGCCACAGCACTTGCTGCGGTATTAAACAGCCCAGGAGACATACCCGGCCGAGATTCAGAGAATTAAGTACTTACAACCCCGCTCAATTTGTTCTTTGCATGCTTATGCAAGCTCGTTTAGTGAAAACCAGCACCTCTCCCTCAAAATATATAACAGAAAAGTTCTAGAAAGCCATTGCTACAGGGCTTCATAAAGTGGCTAAGTCAAGCACCCGGCTGATGTGCCGAAGGTAGCTATTAACACTCTCCAAAAAAAAAAAAAAAAAAAAAAAAAATCAAGTGTTCCCATTAGGAGAGAATGAAAGCACCACACAGCAGAGACAGCCACAGCCTAAGCGAAAAGCTGGCAATAGGTTACCTGTTGCAAATTTTTCTTCATCTACAGGAAGAGATTTATCCTCTACATTATTCATGGGCTTTTCTGCATCTTCAAGTGCTTCTATTTCCTCAAATCCTCGAGATCTTACCTGAAGGTTTTTTAGGAGAGAACAAGACATGCATTTCCAGAGAGAAAAAAAAAAAAAGATTATATGGTGGGACATGTTTTAACCTCATCATAAATACAATCATTATTCCCATTAATAATACTGTAACTAAGTCACCTGAACCTTGAATTCCCCACGTTACTGTGACAGGTAGAGACCATGCTCTAAGTGCTTTCTCTAATGTATTCTCCCCCCCATTACTCCTCATCACGGATGTTAGCAGTTCATTAGGCTAACACTGGCTTTTGAGGTACTAAAATGAAACATTACCTGTTGCCCATGATATCCTTTAAGAGCTTTTTTAACATTGGAAACTTTCGGAGAGCGGATGGGAAGAGTTTTGACTTCTGATGCTGTCAAAGTACTCAGATCACCCACTGTCTTAATGTTCCTTGCTCGAATGAGCTGCCCCAAGCCCCTGGCGCTGCAGCAGGGGAGAAAGAAAAATGGGGTTTAGTGCCAGAATTCACGTCTTTTCTGCCTGGCACGGTGGAGCACACAGAAATCTTACATGAACGCCCATTCACATGCACATAAGCGAAGGAAAAAACAAAATACACATTACGTTCTATCTGCGTAAGCAGACCTCTCTGCAGTTCATCCTAGAGCCATCAGAGAGTGGCATTCGAAAGGCCACTCGTATGTGGTGTGAGTGGAAGAGGAGCTGAGCACACTGCAAAAGGCCATTCTGAGAAGCTCCCACTACACTGCTACGGTTTGTTGCGACAGGTTGTCAAAATTCAGATCGAAAACTGAACTAGCTCAGCACCCAGCCTTTGTACTTGAAATGTTGATTTTTTTCAAAATCCCGGTTCACCTTCAATAGAAAGGCGCCTTCACCTTTCACAGAAAGCCCCAACTGCTTGTCACCAAGCATTAAGAAAAGCCTCTGCCACGCAGAAATGGAGCACGGAGCACGCCCCCCACGCTCCTGGGCACAAGCTTTTCATTGTCTTACAAAAAAGACAACATGAGTCATTACAAAGTAGTTACCTCTCCCCCCCATCAAACCAACCTCCCTCCTTTTAAAAACAATTTGGCAAAAGGTGTCTCTAACTCATCACATTTTGCATCAGAAAATTTGGTTTTGTAGGTTCAGTGAGTATTTGTTTCCTGTTAAAATGGCCTCTTTAAAGCAGCAATCCACTTACCATATGTTTGATGTAATCTGAGGTAAAATCACCTCAACTGGTGCTTTGCAGCCAGCTAAGGCAGGATACATGCATTCTGTAGGGCAAGGCACCGATTCCATAGCCATTTCCGTTATCTTGAATACAGAAAAATTGTTAAACTATCACACAACTGAATACAGGAAAAAATAAGAAAAATACATGAACCAAAGCAGTTCTTACTAAACACTTCTTTGAGCTCTTAAATTTAGGGTTGCGAGATCCTGGAGATAGACATCCTTTGGTCGGAGTGGTAATATTCTGGATAGAAAAAGACAAAATATGTTTCTCAGGATTGTAGGAATTTGGTTAATTGTACTATTTAGCTACCTAGATCTCAGAGCACATTTGTCTTCATAGAGTAACAGAATGAGTCAGGCTAAACCAGTTACAACTGTTTCTTACACTTAGCAATTCTCTGCTTACAACTATTTGCAAATGACTATGAATGTACACTAAAGCAACATTACCTGTAATAAATGAGAAATGTGAGTACTCGCAACATACAGAATATACGTAACAGAATTTACCTTAGCCTGAACATTAGATAAAATTTTAAGACTTCGGGAAGATGGTGAAGAATGGGATCTAATGACAGGACTTCTCCTATCTATGTCATCTGCCAGTCCTTCTCGATAAATTGGATTTGCAAAAGACACTCGACGAATCTGTTTTGAGAAAGAATTAGTTTTTATAGTAAGAACTCAAACCACCACACTCTGGTGAAGTAAGTCTGAGGAGACAAAACAGCTCAGTTGGAAATAAATTCATTACAGTCCTCAAATGACACAGATGTTTCACCCAAGGACAGAAAGCACGGCCTCCTTGCTGCTAAAGGAAACTTTAAACACATTTTGTAAAAAGCTGCTCAAAACCTAGGGCTAAGGCTCTGGCTCTGCATACGGTGGCTTTGCAGCAACATCTGCTGCGCTGCAACCCTGGCAGCAGATGAGACTTTGGCGCTCCACTTCAATAAAAACTCCCCACCCGAATGACATGCCGATAATGCAAGCCTTGTCAGTGCTTGTACCTCCCCAAAAGAAGTCTGTTAAGTCTTCACCTTCAGCAGGATTGTTTACAATTAAAAAACCAAGTCAATAAATTCAGCATATTTGGAACTCATTACACTACAGACAGTTACATATCCCAGTAACGAACCAAATTAATCGTATCACATAATGAATCGCACTGCAGTACCTTATTCACAGGTGACAGGGATTCATCATCTTGATTTCTTTTTATACCTCTCTTCAAAATACTAGTGGATGGAGAAGCTGAAGGAGACCACATGCAGCGTGTCTGCGTACCATTAGGGCTTTCATTAACCAACACCAAAGAATCACCTTCCAGCTTCTGAGGTGAATTCACACTGTGATTTTCTACTGCCTCTTCTCCGTCCAAGGCCACGTTTTCAGGCATCATTATTTCAGTTTCTACTAATTCCTCTTTCACCTCTTTAACTTGATTAATGCAAGTTTCCCCTGCAGTATTCCCAGCTGCTGGTTTATCATCCCAATTACTTTCTAGTTCATTCATCTGTTCTTGCTCAGGTTCGCTGACAATCACTGCCTCGGGTATCTCTTCCAGTTGTCCATTCTGACTTATTTCTTCTTTTTCTGTAGCTGCTGGTTCTTCGCTCTGATTCCCTGCAGCCAGGCAGCCGTCACTGGGCTCATCCGAAACACGCTCCAATGGACACTCTTCAGTTTGGTCATTCTGATCGGCAGGTTCTTTTATTTCCACTACAGAGCCAGTTATTTCACCTGCTATATGCTCTAGATTCTCTAGATTCTCCTCTACTCCAACACTCTTTCCTGGCTGGTTATCTTCAGTTGTTCTCTCCCCTTCCACACCCGAAGTGCTGGGTGCCCGAGCAGGATGCAATGGAGTGCTCATTGCACAAGGGACCATACACAAGCTCTCGTCCAAATTTGATTTACCCGCCATCTCTGGTGTATTTACAGACGTCTCAGCCGGGGTGGTTTGGGGCTCACTCAGTTCATGATTCTTTGATTCACTGAACGACCTGAGTTGCTGCTTTTGCTTCTTACAGCAGAGATTACAGTTGTTCCTTAACCTCTTCTGTCTTTTGTTTTTTTTGTGGTGACACACGGGTACTTGCTGAGGGGGAAGATCACTCCCTGAAGCATTTGCCCCTGGTACACCTTCACACACAACAGCCTGACAACAGTCTATGTTTGTTTGCTTCTCACCATCTTCATCTTCCTCTGCTGCTTTCATATCTTGATCAGATACACACGAAATGGTGAATGATTCCACCGAAGTATTGCTTTTGTTTTGTTCCACATTTGCGTTCTGTGCATCAGGTGAATCCTGTGAGCCGGGAGATCCCACAGCTTTGTTAGCATCTGTAGGAATTGCTTCATTTTTCAGGCCACAGGCTTCAGATGTCACTACAGCATCTGTGCTGACTTCTTGGCTCACTTTATTTGTTTCCAACAGAGTCTTCGTTACGTTTCCTTGGGAAGACACCTCATGGCTATGGCTTCCTAGCTGTGTATCTTTCAGTTTACTTTCAGAAGACTCAACTCTATTTTTCACTTTGGCGTATCTTTTCTTCCTTGAGCTTTCCTCCTTGGCATCGGAGCCATCACACTCTGAATTTTCTATGCTGGCAAGCAATCCTTGTGAAGCTCTTCTGGTGTGGTATCGTGGGCGCTCAATCTTCTTCTGACCTCCTGTACTTGAGCTACAGTCTTGACTTTCTGTGTCAGTATTCAAGCTACCTTCTGATCTCCTAGCACTTCTGTTTGCTTCCTCATCAAAGTCCGCTGAAGCGGGAGACCCCTTTGAGCTTACGTCCTCTGCAGCAGCTCTCTCAAGAGGGCCGCTTTCTTTATTTGTACTTTCTGTAGTTTTCCCAGAAACCGATTTCTGCTTTTGCGATCCATCATCCTTAGTCTGCGGCACCTTCTTTTGCCCAGATTTTTCATCTTCCTTATGCCTGTCTTTCTTTTGGTGGCCATCCTCCTTATCCTGACTACCTCCCACACCTTCCACAGTTTCTGACCGTCGTCTTGAAGAACGTCTTAGTATTTTCTGATTAGGAGTCACAGGTGGAACGTGACTATCATTGCCTGTTACCTGGTCCGATGACACAGTCCCCTCTGGGGGCGTATTTTCTTTAGAATCTGTATCTAATGCCTGCTCTGCTTCCATTTCTGCTACCGCACTTTCAATTTTTTTAATTTCTACTTCTGTGGAATAGAGAGTTTGGGAATGAGAAAGGAGAAGGTATTCTATGTCTTCTACTGTAGGAGACTGTTCAGGACTATTTTCCGTACTGTTGGTAGCAGAAGACTCTTGTACGCTTTTCTCTTGGTCTGACCTAGCTGCAAGTTTGGATTGCATATTGCCTTTGTGCTCCATTTTAGTCTGCCTGCGAGTTAGCCTTCGGATCGCAGTAAAAATTTGTTCAGACTCTGATTTCGAAGGCTTTTTATTTTCTTCTCCAGACTTTTCTGGTTTAGTACTGGTCTTGCATACATTTGTATTTTCTGGTTTAGCTACCACAGAAGCATTTCCAGGCGTCGCTGATAAACTGTTTAATGCTGAAAGGCTAAAGGGTCTGTTCTCTGAGCTACCAAATTTCTCCAAAATGATAAAAGACTGCCGTCGGCTTGCAGATGGCGGTGTTCCAGAAATTATGCCACTTGAAGTTGAACAGCTGCTGACGTTTGAAGTGTTTTCGTTCACTACTAAGGGTTCCTTTGATGCTGTTTCCACAGTACTTTTTTCTGATCCCTCTCCAACCGATGGCTCCTCTGGAATCACGTTAGCTGTATCCTCTTTTGCCTCTCCCTCACTATTTAAAGTTGAGCTCTCCTCTATGTGAGTAACAGATGACTTTTTCACACAGGTGGCATCGTCAAGAGGATGATCTGGTTTGTCGGTCCATCCTTCACTCTTTCCATCTTCTTCCTGTCCCAAAAATAGGAACAGCAAAATACTGTAGTTTTGCTATAAATAGAATATAAAAGGAGTAGCTCTGGTAGAATAGAAAACACATCCCACAAGGTTTTTCAAGCCACCCTTCCTACAAATTATTTTACTCTGTCAATCAGTAGTTATAAAATAGTAATAAAAAAAAAATGTAAAGCCATTTAATCCCAAACCTGAAGAACTGCAAAAAACCTACTACTATCTAAAGAAAATCTTCTGTATTTTACCTACTGCCTGTTTGGCACTACAGTTGATCAAGCTAGCTGTTCAGCCAACTTGTCTACAAAAGCGAACAGAACTCTATTTTGTGAAGAAAAAAAGAATTGTAAATCCTAAATCTACTATTTAATCCAGCTCAAGCCCTTACAGCTTCATCCAAAAGCAGTTCAGAACGTGGAAACACAGCCAAACTGTTTAAAAGCACAGTCCACTACAGCAATATAGAAATCAACATTAAGAATTTTGAAAAAAAAGTGAAAAAAGTTCCAGAAAATCATGATGCATACCTAATGCATCTGCTAGCAGGGGGAAAAATCCAAGAAAAGCTTGTAATTCCTAACATAAAGTTAGGCAATTCAAAAAGTCTTAGAATAGCACCATAGCAAGTCACAGTAAATCTGTGCTACAACTTTCAGGGTATTTTTACCCCAGTAAAATATTAGTCAGTGGTAGTGAATACATGTGCCTGATCCTTAAGTCCCCGTAATACCTGTAGCTGTATAACAAAACTTAAATGCATCCATACTAAAATTAACTATATAAATCCTCCCATTTTCAAAATTAGGTAAAAATGCTTAATGATGGGCCCTTTCTACTGTAAATTATATAAAGAAGAACACAGCGCAAAGAACACTACAGCACTAATAAATTCATATCTGGTGATGAGAATGAAATGCAAACCACAAAAGCCATCAGTGTATTCCATAGTCATGGAGCCTCTGTCAGTGTTATTCAGATGCGGAAAAAATAGAGGAAGCCCAAGAAAAAGATATTCTCAAGAGTCTTCCAGGTTAATCAATACAGGGAAAGGAAATTATTCCTGTGAGCCAACACATTTGCGTTTGTTTTTTTCTTGAAGAGTTTCCTAATCAATATCGTAGCCAGTAATCAAAGGGTTTTGCCGTTAATTACCAGAGCCACTAACGTGAAGGTGACATCACCAGTATGGTTATAGTTCTGGTATCTTGATTACTACTAGACAATGAGAAATTACCTGAGGCTTGTTTTTAACATCTTCTTTTGCATTTTCTATTGAAGGTTCTTTTTCCCTGGAACAGAAATCAGTTAAATTAGAAGTGTTACAGAAAAGGGGGACACCTTTAACGTATGCACTGATATACTGGCCGCCTTTACTTACAAAGAATCTTCCTGGCTTTGGGTATACTGAGAAAATGAGGTACTATCTTGTGATGCATCCAAATTGTTGTACATAGCAGGAATATCAACTCTGAAACAAAACCAGAAATGGCAAGTCAGACTCTTTTTAAAAAAAAAAAAAAAAAAAAAAAGGATAGGGTGGGGGGTGGTGCAATGCATTAATCACAACAGAGTGGATGGTTCTTTGAAGCGGACTGAACTTCCAGACTCTCAAGACTACTCAAACCACAACACGTGCCCAAGTAGGCACTGCCACACAAGAAGCAGGGCAGTGCTTACGAAGTACCAGGGGCCTGTGTGACCACACGCTCCGCTCCCCGTTCTGGGCAGAAAAGACAAGTATTTCAACTGGCTGCAACAACCTCAGATTCCACGTGGCACAGCAAAGCGGAGGCAGATCATGATTTATCTCCTTATTTCAAGACCACTATTTTCAGTTGCATTAAACTTTTTTTCACTTCAAACATGCTTGGGGGGGGATGGGGAGAAAGATAGATGTGATTGGGATCCCACTTTGCAAAGAATTCACTGACAGATGCTAACTATATAATCCAATGGAGTTCCTGTCAACTGCCCTCATACAAAAATTTTGCTTACCCTGTTTTTGCTGCCTGACCTTGCAATTAAAACAAGCCTTGGGCATATCCTAACTTCTAATATGCTGCTGACATAAGACTTCTTTTCAAATTTAGAAGCCTTCCCCCTTCAGATGAGGTGAAACAAAAACGCCTTTCATTGCAATGATTTCAGAAAAATGACATATTCCATATCACATTGCAAGTGAGAGTCATGAAGCAAAAACGCGAACTCCAAATTACCAAACTCCAAACAGGTAACGGAGTATATTTAATCAAAACAGAATGCAGGTCAGAGAGTAAGTTGGTTGCTTTAAAACAGTAAAGAAAGGAACTTTGTTAGCTTTAAACTTTACAACTTGCATGGTAGAGTAAGACTTCATTACTTATAGTAGTCCAAGATACAGGAATTGAAGTTCTGTCAATTTGACAGACTTAGTGTAATGACATTTCACATCTAGATTCAAATCGCGCTAAGTTACAGACCTCTTTGACCTAAGCACTTCTTTTTGATGTTCTGTCAATATTCTTGCTTTTGTTTCTGGAGGAATAAACACAAAATCAACAGATTTCTCCTCTTCCAAAGGTATCTCAGTTTTAGTCTTCGAAGATGAACGTTCTCGTTTCAACTACAGAAAAGAAAAAATAAAAAAAGAAAAACTGGGTAAGAAACAAAACAGAAGAACTGAAAGTGTTTTTCATATTTCTGATGCAGTCACCCTAAATGGAACAGTTCTCAAATAACTGCAGCTTTTCCAGTGTATTGATTGCCACAAATCCCTCAGTAGGTGCCGATTTTCTTCATGGGTGGTTCCCCCCTCCAACACTACCACCTAGGAGGTTCTGGAACCCCTCCTCTGTGCCCTTACACAGGCTTCCACACTTCCTTTAGCATCTTCAAGTTCAAAGCCTGTAACAGCTGAAGGAACCTAAATATATGTGAGGGTTATTATTTACTGCTGTTTACTAAATCAGCGATTCCTTAAGAACACCACACCCTTCTCTCCCTAGCACAGGTGACAGAGCTGCAGCACGCAGCACAGGGCTACCAAAACCAAGATCCACCTCAAAACCTGAATCTGTCACAACCTGCAACCAGACTGAGGTGACAATTCTGTACCTGGTTGCCACTCCTCCCCATCCATCAAGTAGCCCTCCATAATCCCTCCTTAAAATTCAGCAATCCATAAACTTCACAGAGAATTTAAACGGGAAAAATGAATTAAAGTGTGCTATACCATGTAAGTCTGAAAGAAAAGTATTTCAGCATCGCAAAACTGATTGATCTTTGCTGAGAATTTACAGCCGCATACTAGGTGTCCTGCTGCAGAATGTAATGGATCCGATTCTATCACAGCTCTCTGTAAACACCTTACCTTTGCAGGTGTCACTTGCATATCACTGGACTTGTCTTCATTTTTCAGTTCACTTGCCTGTGCCAATATAGAGTCTCGTTTTTGACTCAACTTAACTTCCATTCCACTTATCTTTGCATCCAGCTGTGAATTTTCCACCTATTCAAATAAAAATACACTGAATGCAGTGTATGAAGAAGCTCCAAGCTCACAAACCCATCCTGAGGTGCATTAATTTTTATAACTACATTGTTCCACACTCCCACTTTCCTCTAAATTACACAGAGGACAACTTAAAAAACCCCCACGTTTCAAACAACCTAGTAGAACCCACAATTTAAAATGCATAAACTGTTAAGAACCAGCTCAGCCTTTTAACAGTGATTACCCACCCCGCACAGTTTATCATTCCAAACATGAAGCAAGTGCAGGCCAGTCAGAGCAACAACCAGAACTGACCCTGCCACTACCTTCTGAACAATTCCCATGAAGTTACACACAATGGAGCACCCGCTGGGGGCAACAAAGTATTTACCGTATCGGAGAATGGGCCACTGTATTCTTCAGCTATCTCAAGGCTTTCAAAACCAGGCAGCAGGAGTGGAATTTTCTTTTTGGCCTGCCTCAACACAGATCTGCTCAACAAAAAAGAAGTTTAATCTTACGGGGTGGGGATGGTACACAACAAGACCAGCAGATAACCCAGCTTGCACAAAAAGCAGAATATAAATGGCAACCAGAACAATGCCGATCACTTGTACCTAACCCGAGATCTCTTCCTTTAAAAATATATCAACACAAAACCCCGATGTATCTTACTTTAACTCTTCAGGATATGTTAATGACGTTGTCTTAGCAAATGTCGCGTTCCAGAACTGGGCGCACTGGTTGCGGATCTGTTTGCTCTTATGCTGAAATATTACACAAAGCAACGGAGAAAGCTGCTCTAGCAGTTCACTGTCGTAAGAGCCCGTGCAGTGAGACTCTAAACACAGGATTATCTTGGCCAGCAGTTTTTCAAGCTGAGGGAGAGAAGAAACAATAGGTTTCTTTGCTTAATTCAAATATTGCTCATACTTAAAAGTTTAAATCATTTAAAACATTATTATCCCATAGAATAGTATGGCGTGAATAAACAAGTTTAAACACCACGCCACACCACACAAAAAGTCTAATGGCTAAACTTAGTGGTCCTCCCCTCAGCTGCATTTTTAGTAAAAAAATACATCATTTGAAAATTAAATCTCTACTTTCGTTACATTTTTTATTACTTTTCTTTTTAGAATACAGGACGAATCGCAAAACTCCAGTGTCAGACATTTTCCCAAACCCCAGCTATTTCTCTAGCAAATTTACCTTGTTGTTAAGATTACTGTATACTTTAGATACATCAGCAAGCCTGCCAAAACAAACAAAAAAAGTTATATTTTGCTGCCTCACTTACCCCAAGCGTAAGAATTAAACACATAATGCACCCCAGCCCTGCACACTAGGTTTTAGCATACAACTTGATGAAATAATGTTGTGAAACTAGCCTCCTGCCGGGTGATTAAAAGATTTCCTGATGTAAATACTTTCAAGTAAGCTTATCCTTTAACCCACTGATACTTATACACTAACTTTAAGAGAAACTAAAGGAAAGATCGGTAGTAATTAGTACAAACTTAAAAATTAAAGGTTTTCTTATGAAGTAACTTCTAACTGCCTTCTTTGTGTTGCTCTTAACCCTCTCCTCAAACACACTTCCCAGGCCCCATAAAGATCTGCATTAAAAAGCCAAAGTACCACCTAAATTGAGTAATTTCATGGAAACAAATCCCTAGGTTCACCATCCTGAAAAATGCAAGAAAACTGCATTTAGTAATTCATTTTATAGGACTGTGACCTCCAACCAGAATAGGTTCCCAAACTTACACTCGCCTGCATATGCCTTCCTCCAAAACTAGATATCCAAACAGTCACTTCTCCCTTTTAACGAGTTCTTCTAAGAAAGACAATGCTCAAACAAAGGCAGATGAGATGGGAGATGGAGAGAGGTGGCATTCAACTCAATCTTACACAGGAACAAGTGGATTCTTGCCTCCAAGACAGGGACTCCTGATGAATTTTAGTTTAGTGGTAACAGTCCTGCTTCAACTTTCAGTAAAAGCTTCAAGAAGACACCTACAGGCTGACTGGCAGCACCCTGTCCTACCCCCCTCCTGCCAAACACTCAGAGCTGGACTCAATTCTTCTCCTTACCCTCAGCAAAGCATACATCTCTTGGATCAACACATCAGAGACAAACCTCTGCCAGCCCCCTCCCACCAAGGCCCTCCCAATTCCATCATGTCCTGGGAAGCTTACAACAATTGAAAAATAAAAAAGCAAAGCCATATGAAAAAACAGAAAGTCCAGAGCAACAAACAAGTATTTCTCAGTACTTCCTTCTGCTCAAAAACTTCCAGAACTTTAGTGCATGCCAAGCAATTATGATTTATTTCCTACAAAACGTTACACAGTTCCTGCCAACTAGAAAGCAAATTACAGTTAATAGATTTCCTCACTGCAGTGAAAATAAACAGCAAGTAGAAACCAAACACTTTAGCCTTACAGAGATGACAATACAGTCACTCTAAAGAGACACCAATTTAAAATACCAAGCTTTCAGAAGTCCTGTAGGCTTCCTTTCGCGTATGACTAGGTAGGTTTAGTTTTATTTCTAAAGAAAAGCATTACAGTGGAGACTGCTGCTCACGTGTGGTTTTTCTGAACTGTGCTGAAGCTCACTGGAGGGCAGGGCTCTAAGGTGACACGCCTGCGATGCACCACTCAGGCCATTCCTTAGCTCAGTCCCAGCCCCTCAGTTTTTATGCGGCAATTGTAGTTAACAGCGAGACCTCAGCGACTGCCTCACAGACCTCTACACTCTTTCTGTGATGTTTGGGTGCACTACAAACATAGCAGCTACTAGCTAGGCTGAAACTAGTAAAATACACGGTGCTCTCAAAGGCAAGAGACTTGGCAGAAGCTTAAAGTTCTTAGCATATCAGTGCCAAAGCTCTGAAAACTCCCAAGCTATATTCAGATACGCTGCTTGCTACAGACCACACAAAATTTCACCAATATGCAGCAATACAATGAATCCAGTTTTTCCAACCATTCTTAAAATACTCACTTTGTTTTTTCATAAAACACTGCCAGGGGTTTTGAAAAAATTGCAAACATAGTCCCAATCACTGAAGGCAATGAAACGTGGCTGATGATGTTGTGAAGAATAGTAATAATTGAAGGACCAACAGAGACCAATGTTTCTGAACAGATTTCTTTGGAACTGAACACATGGAAAGAGTTTAGTAACATCACCAGGAGTTTAAATAGAGAAGCAAGCTTTCCAAGGGGTTCCTTTTTCTTCTTAGACCAATCTGTAGGCGTCTGTGGAGCTAATGTTAAAAAAAAAAAAAAAAAAAAGTATTAGCTTTTTTCCTATCTAACCAACATGCATTGCAACAAAACACATTTCAGCTTTTTCTCTACATGACAAACAGAACTTTGATTCCCAAACTATACCTACATACAAACAGTTTAAAACCAGACCTACTAGAAGACATACAGTTGTTAATGCATAATATTATCATATCACTGCAGATGATTCCTATTCCTCTTACTTAAATTTATGGTTGGTCACACAAATGATTATGCTTTTAAGTATCTTCAATGCCTACTTGCAGAGAGGCAGCAACCACTCTACAAAGACTAGCTGATATGCATCGATTCTGGAACAGCTGAGGAAGAGGGACGGGGAAGTATGTTTTATTTATTTGTAAGCAAAATTTCCATCCTGTTTTTCCTCATCAACATTTCCAATTAAAACATTTCCTTCTTTCAGCAGTCCAACACAATGTCTTACTACTATAAAAAATTCATATGGGGCAGAGAAATTATAAATACTTTGAGTATTACACTGAACTACGTTACTCTTAAATTATTTCTTCCGCTTTAGTAGTTGTAAATGGCAGTAGGAAACAAAACAAAGAACTTTTTACATACAATAACCTTTCAATTTCTGTTAAATCTATTCTCAACCATTTTGTGCAAAGCAGCTTCAGGAGCAGTAGCCTTGCAAATGTTAACAGTTTATCATCAGTTTTAGGCACGTATTATGTAATTAGATTGTGGATTACAATCAGGCATTACTGCTTTAGATTACATCTGAACAAAGCAAAAGTAGCAGATTTCACAAGCAAAAATGAAAACATAGCCAAAACATCAAATACAAGTTCAAAAACCAGCAGTCAAGCTGAAAGTCAAGTGGCCTCAAGAGTTACATCAATTTCAGATCTATTTCGTCAGGCTATGCAGTAACTGCTCAACAAACAGAAAAGATCCAACAGTCATATATTCATACTGGATGGTATTTTTAGTGCCTTTTAATGATTTTTTTTTTTGTCAATCCCTTCAGTTCTTAAATAGTATGTTATAGACCATTACTATCCTACAGTCATCATTTCTGCATCTGCAACTCTAATTTTCAACTCCGGAAGACACACACAGAAAACCCCAATATTCAAGTACTTTCTTACATCTGTTTTTTGGCTGGTATTTAGTACCATATGGTGCAAAGTTGATGCAGTCAACCATGACTGACACAATATGCGTGAGACCATCCATCATTGACAACATCTGAGGAGTAAACAAAAGTCATCAGCAATACTCAAAAGAGCAACAGTGACAGAAAAAGAAACATGTTGGCCATTCAGGACAACGACACAAACATTTTTTTCAATTTAAAAGTGGCTGACATTTGTCTGCATTAGCAGGAAAGATCAGATAAGATTATATTTTAAAATACACACATTTACACAAGCCAAAGACTGAGTCTTCCCATTCTGTACAAATAAGACATAAGCATATATACTATTTAAAAAAGCAAAACAGTAACAGGCAGGTGTAAAGAAGGTGTTAGGTTTAAGAAAATGCATCAAAAGTATTAAGGTTCAAGGTACTAGCTGTCTCGCGAAACATATTACCAGATCTCAGTGTTAAGTTCAGTTATTGTACAAAGCCTGATTTTCAGAAAAGTCACTGTAGGCGTAACAGTAAGGTTGTCATTAACATTCAGGAAGCATCATCAGTTTCTAGTACATACAAAAAGACGGGTCAAGGTTGTGGGTTTTTCCCCCCAGTTCATCACAATATCTCCTAAATAAACAAAACTTGCTTTTAAAAGGAACATTGATAGGGTAAGCCAAAAAAAGTTTAATTTCTATACAACTTACATACCAAAGCTATAAATTGTTTAAGTTTGGCTTGCTTAATAATTATTAATTTTTGAAAATTGAAGTTGATCATCAGGACACAGCAGCATCCAAAGTTATAATGATGTAATCCTCCAAACTCTTCAAATCCAAATCCTCCAAAGTTGCAAATGCCCTGTTTCTTTCTCATCTGTTTCTTATTTGTTCCTTTCACAGTATTTTTTCAAGACAGTCAACTTTGAAGCACAAAGGATTTTGTGTTCCAAAGCTACTGTTCACTGACACCTACAGACACTCTATCTCTCCACACGATGTAGCTTGCAAACAGGCAAGACAGATAATGTAAAGACATCCTCTTTCAAAAGCTTTGTCTTTTATAAAACTTTATTAGTATTCACATTTTAGTGTACAAGGTTGACAGTGTCAGAAACGCAGCAAGTTATGCCCTCTGAATGCCACAGTGCTACTCTACCCTCCTTCCTAATCAAAATGCCCATTTCTGTGGTATTTGTCGATTCATCCTGAAGTTTACTACATATACACACACACATTTCAACTAGACACATCATATTTACCATGATGTGATATTAACTAAGCCATTATTACTTGCAAGAGAAGTGCAAAGAATGCTTAAATGCTATTTTACTATTTAGGTTTGCAATTGTTTTCACTCTCTTCTTCCAGTCCATTTCTACATCAACTCCACCTCCTGTTAGTAAATAAGAACTTTTTTACGGCTTATCAAAGTCTCTAAGTTATAGAAAGTACTACATTAGAATTTACAAGAGGTTCTTATATGTAATTTAAACTATATCCACTAAAGCATTAATACAGTTCAATATCACTGGTTTATACTCACTACTGGAGTTTCACCTTCTAGCCCAGATATTATTTTGGCACAAAGTTCTTCACAGCATAGGTTTTCTTCTGCTGTTGCAACTAGAGCAGCACAGCGAGCAAATGCTCTATACAGGTCTGACCAAGTGCGCAACAAGGATTTCATAGTTGGCTTTAACAACAGAAAGAAAAAGTTTATAAATACCAATGTCTGTGCATGGAGAGAAAAACTTGCTTTAAATTTTCTTCTGTCAAAAATCTATCTAACTCAAGAAATCCAACCCTGGAGCAGTGGTCCAACGTACATACATACTGGCAACAAACTCTGCTCTGAGACTATCTGGTAGTACTTCACAGTTTTTTTTATAAAACCCACATTGTTTCTAATCAACATTACACATTCACTGTTACCTGTGGGAATTCCTGAACGGGAAAGATGTGCAATACTGGTAGCAACAATGCACTATAAACAGCATTGAAGTTGTGTTCCAGTGCATCACCCTGATTTACTTCGTTAGTCTGCAATGAGAAAACAATTTTCTAATTAACGAAGCTGCAAGATTCAGATGACAAACAAAGCTATTCTAAATACACTTACTTTATACAAAAGATCCATGCAAGCTAAACTGCCAGTGGCCTTTTGAAATTAGCTATTCTCAGTTCTTTCAAGAGTTCAAGCTGATCCTACTACTTAAAAAGATAAAAAGCACTGTTTCCAAAATAATTTAAATCCAAGAATAAAAAAAAACAGGTACAAAATGTCTTACATACTCTTTAGTTATTTCAGTTGCAGTAAGTGATGACAGCAACCTACTAAAAGCACTGCCATGGTTTAACCCCAGCCAGCAATGAAGTGCCACGCAGCCACTTGCTTACTCCCCGCTCACCCAAGGGAGTGGAGAGGAAAATCAGAAAGGAATGTGAAACTCAAGGTTTGAGTTCAACAACTGAGATAAAATAGAAACATAACAACAACAACAAGTTACAGTGTAAAGGAGGGAGGAGAGAGGAATGAAATCCCCAAAGGGAAGGGAGAAAAGAAAACCAGCGACGCACAATACAACTGCTCACCACCCGATGATGGATGCCCAGCCAGTCCTGAGCAACCATCCCCAAGCCTGGGAAGCCCCCTCGGTCTGTATACCAAGCTCGATGTCCCGCGGTACGGAACACCTCTGGCCAGATCAGAGCAGCTGTCCTGGCTGCACCCCCTCCCAGTTTCCCTTGCCCCTCCAACCTGCAAGGCCTGAGAAGCCAAGATGTCCCCGACCACACCGTTCCCACACCAAATCCAACCACAGCACTGCACTAGCTCCCAAGAAGAAAATTAACTCTATCCCAGCTGAAACCAGGACAACCGCCTAAAACTTTCTTCATAAATTCTGAGATGTAATGATTTAAATATTAATCTAAGACTTCATAAAGTCTAAGGTCCAAGGACTACATGAGGTCCAACAACTCCTACGTTACAGTCAAAGCCCTTCTAGTAAGTAACCTGCAGAACCTGTTGAATATTAGTTTCCAGGCTTTCATTAGCACTTCCAAGCAAGAACTCTAACATGAGTAAGAAACACTGTTCTACTTACATCCTAAATGTCACAACTTGATATTTATTATGTTTTCACATAAACAAGCCTCTTTGAATTTAAAATTAACAGGTCCTCGAGGGCAGGCTTCCATCCTTTGTAGCAGCAAGACTATGTCAAGGAGTGAAGGCTTGAAGCACGTCTATAAACATATTTATCATTTTTAAAAAGGAGATAAGAACATTCCCAACAGTGTATGGGACACTGGTACTTCAGAGTGATCATTCTTATTGTCTGGTATCACTTCAAACAACACTCCGGATCGCTACTCCACTACTGCCCTTCATCCTACCTCACTGCACATGTTCATACTCCAGTTAGAGATTTGTTTAAAAAATGCTGCACACATTCCAGCTTCACTCATACTACCAAGGCTTATTCAATTTTACTATCACTTCAGGACACATAATTCCTAAAAATATATTGAGATAAAAGATCAGCGCTAAGTTTTCCTATGGTTTTTTTTGCGGGGGGGGGGGGGGGGGGGGGGGGTGGCAGGGGATGGGGAAGAGCACAAAAAACCACTATACCTGATTAATCCATTCGGTTAGCGGATTAACAACAATACTCCACATTCGCCAAAGATGCTCCTTATTTTCCACTTCCTTTGCACTCTGATTAATAATGCAGATCACAGATTCACTGAAAGCCAGCGGAGATGTAGGCCCAGACAAAACACAGCCCACAAGCATTTCTAGAATTACAAAGAATCTAGGGAAAGAAGTTAAACAGGTAAGATACCTTTTTCAGCTGAAGTTAGAAAAAATCTTCTATGAAGTCTTCAATGGGAAATTCGTTATAAACAAGCGCCACCACATACCTCTCATCAGCTACACCACATTCCAAGAGGTTATTATCGAAAGGCAGCTGAATTAAGAACAGTGCTGGTGTTCCCTTGTAAGAGAAATTTAAGAGGTCAAAACAACGTATACATCGATCAAATGAAATGGCTGCCTCACTGACATGCGTATTTATATACTACATTTAAGCCAGAAACCTGCAATTATGAAAAGTTGTCAAAATGTTTCAGTTCTATCACTTTGAAATAAAAATGATGGAAAACTGAAAATCTAAGCTTCGGCTAGATCCCAATGCTTCAGCACAACACAAATTATACTATAGTTGAAGTAAAAACTTTTCTGTTTAAAAGGTTACAAATTTCATAGTACTTGGTCATTGCTGACTTGAAATTACACGCAATGCAAGCAGGCAGGTGTACATAATGCCACTGGAAAAAGGTGGAGCAACCCGAGATTTGCTTATTTCAGGGTTTCAGCACGACAACTCTGTTAAAATCTACCACAAGTATTTCAGGTTTGCTAACTTTGAAGGATTTAACAAAATACATATAATACCTGACAATTACAACTTCAGCCATCCTAATAAAGTTCTGACTCTTGTACCTAAGTCAGAAAAAGCCTCCAAATGTAAATAAAACACTTGAGGAGGAGGAAAAGACAGGAATTTTGAGAGTAGAGCTCCTAAACCAGTTCTGGTAGAAAAAGTTTTATACTAACTCACTAAAATCGAAACATCCGCTTACTCTTATTACATTTAGGTCTTCTCTCACAGGTATTTGCTTTTAAAAGCCTCTAAATGAATTCTATGAATCCTCCGGCTAACACTGTAAATGTTTAGCTACTTTAATGGCTAAAAAGCTCCATCTTCACTGCTGCAAAATAAACAAGTTCCTTCTATCTGCAGGAGGGTGTAGGAGAAGAGCTGATCATCATCCAATTTTAAGTTTCTGAACAACCTTTTAAACTTTTAATAAATCTAACTGGTAGCATGCTCCCAGTCAGCCTGCTCCACTCTAAACACAACACACACACCCCCCACCTGTTTCTGCCTTCCAGTGCAGTACAGAGGACACAGTGCAGCACTCCAGTTAGGGCTCGTTAGGACCAAAGCAGAACAGAGTAGTTCTCACTAGTAATGATTATCACCAGTTTTTCTGCAGTAGACTGGGGCCAGTAAGTTCAGGCTGCAGTTCACACTATGACTCCTGAACTTCATCTGAAATAACGCTATCTAGCATGCTATTCACTGCTTTGCTTCTGTGCATTTAGTTTTTCCTGAGAAGTAACACTTTCTACCTTTACGAACTTCACCCTGTGAATTTAGAACGTTTCCCCAAAACATCAGTTTTCAGCATAAAAGCAGTACTACACAGTTCGACTATGCAGTCTCCCTTCAAAGTACCTGTGATCTGTATTTTAAATTCTGACCTGAACATGAGAAACCCTCTTTCGTTATTACAGACACTCGGCATACTTAGCCTTAGTTCTAAAGAGTTAAAATTACTCACCAGAAATGAGCACTGGAAACGAAGTCTGCATACTGGAACATGAAACAATATGACTTCCTGAATGATCTGGATCTCATGACTCACAAAGTCCTCTGTATGTGCAAATATGACATCCTAACACCTCTCAGCATAAATACAGACAAGGTTCTGGAATGAAGTCAGACTTACATTTAAAAGATCCATATCAGCAACCTGATAAGCTGGTGATCCCAATACTTTTGGAGGCAATTCCTTAACAGTAATATTGATGAGAGACTAAGTAGGGGAAAAGAAGAAAACATATGTAAATAATTATTTCCTGTGGGCTCGACTATTTTAAGTTAACACCACAAATAAAACCAAAATTGTACCAACGGCTTCCCTTTAGTAAAAAGAAAAAAAAAAATCCGTTGTGAAAGTAAGCGTCCTTTCAAGCAGAAAGTTCTAGTAGGAGAACCATGTACCCAGTTCTGTGAACATCATTGCTAAACCTGAGAAACACTTTTAAAGAAAGAAACCCTTAAGCAACACTGTGCCATCTGATGAAAACTGCTCAACTTACAGTCTGCACTAAAAAAGTTACCTCTTAAGGAGACCATTTGGTAAGTGAGATGCAAAAGGCTGCTACCAATCAGAATCTAGACCATCAAAAAGAAAAGAGGTTTAAAAAAACAGACAAACCACCTGAACTTACCAGTATTTTCTGTGCAGGAAGAGAAGCTGATCTAACAGTGTTTTTTAAGGCCTGGAGCAACATAGTCAGTATTTCTGATCCTTGCTTTTCTTTCTTATTTTCTAGAATAAAGTATATTTACAGTTAGAGAACAACAAAGTAATGGTCACCCCGACCATCATTATAAACTCTATATTTATACTGTAATGTACCGCAGGATCAAAAATATTCTGTGTATATTTATAAACTTATAACAAATACTTAATAGATTTGGATACCAAGTCTCTGCTCTGGAGAACAGAAAGTTCCAAGTTTAAATTAAAAAAAAAAAAACCCACCTAAGTTTTATCAGTAAAGTGGAAACAACTTCGTATCATTAACCTTAATTGACACACTTAAAAAGGTTATGAAATTCTGCATTCATCCAGGCAATGCACTTCATCTCTCTCATGCTTTTCAGTTAGATCTTTCAATATAAAAGATTTCATTATTACAAATATTCTCGACTTTCAAAGCCTTTACGGAGTAATGAACCCTTTTTTAGAATAGGAAAAAACTAACTTCTATGCATCTGTAAAGACTATACTTAATTGAATTTTATTTCACAGTAAAAAGAAAAAATATTTAGCCATAGTCACACGTAACAAAGACTAATTTGAGTAATACACTGAATGTATTTTCTCAATACCAAAGACTTGTGGTAGGGTTATTTTTTTTTGGAAATGGAAAGATTTCTTCAGGAAGAAAAGCACTTAAAAGTGCTTTAACATCTTTCTTACTGCTACATGCAATACACCTGAAGCCATACGCTTCTGTGCCTTCCCTAAGAAGCCTCACAGGATGAGATTACTATAATTTTGCATCTGTCACAACAAGATGTGGGCATCACAAAAAATATCAGTTGTTGCTTCAAGAAAAACTACTGACAACTTCAGCAGTGAAGCAAATACTACTTACGGTCTAGTCTTATTTAAAAAAAAAAAAAAAGAAATCAAACCTCTGACTTGTTAGCAATGACAAATTAAAAAAAAAATATATATATACTCGTTACCTGATTCAATAGCTGTTTTTACGTATCCATTTAGGTCCTTCCATATAACATTCAGCATATAATCTACAAGATAGCATAACATTTTTATTCAATTTGTAATAAAACCACTAAACAAAATTGCAATTAAAATACAAACTATGTCAAACAACAGACTTTGACGTAAGCCAAACCTGACATAAGCTTTCAAACAAAGTCAGACCAGTTCTATTTAATGTAACACTGGTATATTACAGAAAGTGTTATTTATTCTTACATTTTCCAGAAAATGAAGTGGGCAAGGGAAAGAAATCAAACTTCACCACTAAATTCTTACCAGGAACTTCTTTTCCAACTGCAATAAAGCCATCCTGAACTGCCTTTATAAGCGTGCTGGCGTGCTTACAAAAAAAGGAAGGGCTACTGATCAGTGGGTACTGGAGAGGCTCTAGGAGAACAAAAAAATAAACATTCCATAAATCTGTTATTTTGCAGTCTATTGGTAATATAAGCCTTAAGAATGATCAAGTATATATATGCAATTGCAGCATTTAACATAAAAACAACTTCTAATATTAAAGATGACAACTAACAGTAATGTTTAAAGCATTTCTTTCTAACAGACATCTTTAAAACCAACAAAATTTGCAATTTTAGATTATGCGAAAGTATTTCAAAAAAACGTAATTCATTTACCTAAACTAAGTACAAGTTTGTTTTGCTTAGCAAAATCTAAAACTTCCGGTCCCATCAAGAAGTGAAGCAGCATTTCAATTCCTAAAAGCTGAATGGAAGGCATCGCCATGCCTCCGGCTATACTAGAATTCAAGTTCATCCTTGGTGTGACTGGACTTGCAAATGGGTAAGGACCTAAGTGAGGGGAGAAAAATAACAGTGTCTCATAATTAATTTGCAAACATGTGAAAGGAAAGATGCGATAGACCAAAATCCCAAAGTTAACAGGAAAAGAAAAAATCAGACTAGAGTTGGCTAAAAGGGACCTCTAACAGCCAGCGAGGTATCTAGCATGCACTCCTGTTAAGTTGGGTTTAACATCAGTCATAACCCCGTATTTTGCAAGTATAAGTATCTTCCGATGATTGCAAAGTCTCAGAGGCCAATCTTTATTTTGGCAAAAAAAGTCTCCATGGAAGTTGTGGCTATAGAGCAGGTATGTGCTATGCTATGTGCTAGTTATACAGGGACTCTACTGCTATGAAAGACTTTCCATTAAAAACTTTTACACTGAACACAAGTTTAATAAGTCTCATGTGCAAAGCATTTTGACCAACCTCAGTTATGATCCCTACAGAACTAAATTTATTATTTTTTTTTTTGAAAGGGAAAGAAAGGAAGATCTACACATCCAGGACACATCCACATTATTACCAAAATTATCGATGTATTATGATCACTGGGTTACTATTCAGGCAGAAACTAAAAATGCTGTAGAGATGAGAATTCAAGCCAAAGTTTCCTTGCAAAAGAGAACACAATTCAGGACATTAAAGCTGGTCCACAGCACAATCTGATTAACACAATTTTGTAAACTTGAAATACTGACTACAACAGCCTCATTTTAACCAACGTAAATCACTACCTCTGAGCTCTCCAATGAGTAAGCAGAGAAAGTACTGTTTTCAATAATACATTGCAAATGAAAGAGCATAAACATGTTAAACAGAACAGATTGATTTCTGCATCTAGAACATAGCTGGAAACGGGTTTGTATTTTAATACCTGATTTCTGCGCAGGGGTTGCCGAGCCTGAACATTGGTTGGCTGGTACACGTGAGGGAGTTCCTTGCAACGGAGCAGAAGAATCCAGACTTAAAGTACTTCGGATTAATGGTACACAAACCTGCAAAGATGTCAAATCTCAGTGAAAACAGGCCATACACATACAAGACACAAAACATACGCTTCAAATATCACATAGATGGTACCGCTGTTCACGCACCAGTGTTTTCAGAGTTTCTGGGTACTTATAACAATATTTTTAAGATGCTGTATAAAATACGCATACTGCTAGGTGAACTACAAATGGCTAGATTAAACAAAAACTCAAGTTAGAATGATCCAAGCGTTCCATGTCTAAAAAGGTAGATTATTTTTTTCTTTACTCCCATCCTGAAGTTTAATTTAATGAAATTCAGAAGCCTAACAGAAACATCATATTTGTTCCAGTTACAATGCAAGTAGTAATGAAATATCTGGATCACTTTTCTCTCTGTGTGTCTTTCTCAGTATTTTGTGGTCTTTTCAGTATGTTTTCTTGTCAGTATGTCAGACTTTCCAAGACATACACCTGCACAGGGAAAGGACAAAGCGGTCCCTATACAGGTGCTTATGTTTATTACTGCTGTGCACTCACTGGAGGTTTTCACCAAGATGCTCACAGGTCATGCAGGTATGCTCTTAAATCTTTTGGAACTTTAAAAAGATCGCACGTATAGTCCTGAGCGCACCTGCTATATGTAACAAGCACAGCACACAAATACACAAGTCAGATTCAGTTCCTTAAGACAGTTTTGGACAGGACAAAGCAGGTACAGAGTAAGTTACTGTAACAAAGAGGTGACTTTGCTTCACACACTCAACATAGGCCAAGTGATGATGCTATGACTCTTTTCAGTTGTGTTACCTGTTCAAAGTTTGCAGGCAGCTGAGGTCCCAGCCTCATGAGCAAATACCACCAGACCTCTAGTTTTGTCAGTGCCAAAGCCTCTGTTCTCACATGGATCGAGCACAGCGGCTGCATGAGCAATTTCAGCCTTTTAGCACTGCACAATATATCTTGAAGACCAAAAAAAAGCATATTTTTAGGCAACACAAATAATTAAACCATAGTACAATAAAAAAGGAAAATTTTTAAACCATTAGTTTTTTTCCTAATAGATTTTAGCTTAAAATTCAATTAGTGACAATTTGCAAAACTGAAACACACAGCAAATGCACCAACTTTTCAGACTATTTTACTGCTCTAACTGTTGTCTAATATAACCCTGGAAAGGGCAAGTATTTCTTTCCAGTATCGACTGAAATGAAATCTACTGAATGCCAACATAAACAGGAGGAAATTCACTCCTGCTTGCTATATTAAGCCCCCTATCTGCCACAGTAAAAGAAAACCCAAACAATGTATATGTGCATTACTACTGGATGAGAATGAGTGATCTTAAATACAGTATTCTGGGGCTGTGAGTGATCATTTACCACTGAAGCAGAAATAGCACAGCGTGTCTGGACAGAAGCTTGCTCAAGCCTATGCAAGTGTTTTAAAGAAGAGAAAAAATTTTAGCCAGCTCAGCAGCATCAGAACCTGTCCACCTGCAATTCACAGGAAGCTGCTGACAAACTACTTTTGCAGTGTGCAGTCCTTACTAGGCATTCTGGAACATGCACAACGAATGCCAACTGTGCCATGGATTTTATCATTTGACAGAATAAAATCCCATGTCAATTAGTTTCTGGGAAACAACAAACAGAACAAACGACCAGTTAAGAAACAAATTTAAATGACAATTTCAGTTAAGTTCAGCTAAACTAAAAAACATCCACATTTAGCTTTCTCTTCAGGACACACAGTAAGGAGAAGCACAGTCAAGATAAAAAATAAATATTCTGTGTTTTGACACAGGCTAGACTTAAAACTCTTGTTCAGATCTCAGTTACAGCTTTAAAGCAACTTTTTTCAACTTCTCTAGAATCCCGAAGCATTGCTCTTCTCCAATTAATCCACATACTTCAGAATAAGATCTACAGAATGTTTTATTTTTTATTTCATTGCTGTTTGGATCAATTAAAGCATTACAAAACAGAAGTTTGTTAATTTTATCCTATTCTTTTCTCCGGGTAGAAAAACTAAGATAGAAGTACTGATAAAACTGTCACTTTTCCTTAAAAAAAACCCCAAACTGAAAACAAACAAAAACTCCACTGGATTTTACTTACACATATATACAGAGTCCATACCACTATATGTATATATACACATTGCAACGTATGTACCACAGATATACTAAGTGTATATCCAATGATATGTACCATAGTATCGACCACTATTAGACAGAATATTCTCTTCCAGTTACATAAAATGACAGTAGTCAAAACAATTCAGGTCATCTTTTTTTAATCTACCTGGATTTAGAGCAAAATTATCTATTAGACTCTTCCATGCAATGAAGGCTATTTTCTTTACCACTGGTGAGCCACTACGAAATCCAAGTTCCTCCAGCTGCAGCAATGAGTTGATAAAACTGCCACTACGATGCAGAGTCTGAAAATAAAGTTCAGTTAAGATATTTATGTTGTCAAAAATACCTTCCCTAAAGATCCATGATTGTAAAACTTAGCTGCTTTTCTGCTTACCTTTCCAAGCAATTTGACAAACAGTGGCCACAATTTTAATACATAAGTCTCGTTCTTTGTAGAAAACAATTTCTGAAGTTCTGAAATTAATTTCTGCAGACAGAAAGAAACAGAATTTCTACAAGAAATATATTCAAGTATTCTACAACCTACATACTCATATCAATGTCTGGACACAACCAACCTGGAAATACACTAATTTTTGATCAGAAGGATTTAATTCTGTACCACATAGCATTTGCTGGTAAATCAGTCAAATGTTGCTACCACCCAATTACTTACTTAGTTGAAGTTTAAGGTTGGTTTCAATTACTCTGATAGTGGCAACCAACAAATCAAAATCCATTTCCTTAAATACCTGTAGTCTCTAACTCTCAAGTCAAGACCCTAAAAACCACTTTGTTTGAGGTTTTTTGTAAATGTACTTAACTTCAGCAGTGAATAAGGCAAAATATATAAGCCTACAGTTCTGAAAGTGAAGTGGAACATGAAAAGCTTCATCACAGAGACCAAGAGGGCTGTTGCTGAATACGGCGAGGAATCTTTCAAAGGACATGGAAAATGCTGAGTGTCCTGGCTTTGGCTGGGATAGAGTTAATTCTCTTCCTAGTAGCTAGTGCAGTGCCATTTTAGACTTAGTATGAGAATAATGTTAACACACTTCAGTTTTCAGTTGTTGCCAAGTAGCATTTATACTAAGTCAAGGACTTCTCAGCTTCTGATGCCCTGTCAGCAAGAAGGCTCGAGAGGCACTGGAAGCTGGGAGGGGACACAGCCAGGACAGCTGAGCCAAACTGGCCAAAGGGATATTCCATACCATGGAACATCATGCTCAGTATATGAACTGAGTGATTTAAACCGGAGGGAATTAGCCAGGGGGGCAGGATTGCTGCTCAGAGACTGGGTGGCTATCAGTCAGCAAGTGGTGAGCAACTGCACTGTGCATCACTTGGTTTGGTTTTGCGGGCTTGATGGATGTTAATGGTCAATCCTCGAGTTTTATTTCTTTCTCTTTTTGTTATCTCCCCTTCAATTACAAAGTATTAGTATTATATTTTACTTTATTCCAATTATTTGACTGTTCTTGTCTCAAGCCATGAGTTTTCCTCCCCCTCCGCAGCCTCTCCTCCCCATCCCACCAGGGGACTGCAGGGGAGTGAGCGAGCAAGCAACTTTGTGGCTTAGTTGCCAGCTGGGGTTAAACCACAACACTGAGGTACTCAATACCTTACTTGCCTCCATCCTTACTCAGGCCTCCAACATCTGTCTTCCACTACCTTTGCTGCTGGGCACAGAGGTACTACCCATGGTAGAGAAGAACAGAGTTGGAGACTAATTAAGTAAACTCAACATACACAAATGCATCAGACGCTACAGGGTGTATCTGAAGATGCTGAAGGAGAAGGCCAATGACACCAGGAGGCCACACTTATTTCTCGAGAGTCCACTGCAACTGGTAGAGATCCCCAATGACAGGGTAAGGCAAGATTTTTAAAACTTACTCGAAGCTTAAAAAAAAAAAAATAATTAAAAAAACAGCCCAAAACAAACAAGCCATGAAAGAGAGAATCTGGGAAATTACAATATAAGCTAGCCAATCTCACTCCCATGGCTGGAAAAGTTACGGAGCAAACTCCCGTGGAAGCAGTTTCCTGGCATGCAGAACAAGAAGGTCCTTACAGACAGACAGCTTAGTTTTACCATGGGCAAAACCAGCTCTTCCAATCTGACCACCTTCTACGGGGAAACGCCTGGTTCTGCAGATGCAAGGAGTACAGCAGATGTTCTCCACTCCAGCTTTAGCAAGGCTTTGACACAGTCTCCTCTAGTGTCCTTGCAGCCCAAGCGGGGTGACACACACCAGGCGGTCAGATTACAAGGTGTGTAGCTGAACTAGGCTCAAAGGTTGGTGGTTAGCAGTTCAGAGCTCAGTTATGCATGCAACTGTGGTGGTGCATTAACTCCCTCCTCTGGGTCGCTCTACAATCTCAGGAATCACCATGAGGCCTTGGCCTTTGTGTAACGAGGCAGGCAGTTAAGTGTCCCTCAACTATACCGGCAAGCCTCACATGGCTAAGGTGGGGAAAGGCACAGACCGTACCAGGAACTGCTGTTACCGGGCCAAGGTGGGGAATGAAAGCAGGGATAATCAGCCATCCCCTGACAGCCTTGGAACATTATTTACCTGAATCGTAGCCCAAGTGGAACGGTACCATTGTTACCGGAATTCTGAAAAATTACCAACCCAGACTGTGGCCAGGATGGAAATTTACAGATGACTAAAGCCAGTCACCTTGTGAGCCTATAAGCAGTTTCTTAAGTGAGACCCTTTGAGCTCTCCTGGA
This sequence comes from Falco cherrug, assembly GCF_023634085.1. Classification (NCBI taxonomy): domain Eukaryota; kingdom Metazoa; phylum Chordata; class Aves; order Falconiformes; family Falconidae; genus Falco; species Falco cherrug. The sequence goes on along the minus strand of NC_073704.1, from coordinate 41,553,002 downwards.
CCACAGCAGGCTGCAGCCAGCATCTCCCTCCGAGTGGGACACCTCTCAGGGCTTGCAAACTCTTAAGTTTGTGAAAATTGGAGGACTGTTGCTGAAAGCTGGTGATGGGCCCTGGGCCAAAACCTTCCCATGCCTCGAGGCTCAACCCTCGCCCACTGAGAAATGCTGAGACATCTGAAGCAAGTATTTCACTGAACAGATACACCTATCTTTGTGCACATGTGTGTTAACCGATTTCGATACCCTACAGCAAGTATAGTACAAATGTTGCCATCTCGGATCTATAATTAAGTTACTGTTACAACTGCAGTAAATTCTGTTGACTGATATTGTAAATGTTAAATTAGACAATTTTAGACAAGCTAAAATCTTGTGATCTACCTTAGATATAAGCTGTTGTCCAAGGCTGAGATTAAGATTGGACCTGGCTACACCCAAGCTCCATCAGGAGTTTATAAAGCGAGGACTATTCTGAACCTCGTGACTCAACAGGAGGGGTACCCTTCTGCATCTCCAGCCTCTAGAAATTGTTCTAGCCAGATTCTAATCCAATTTTCTTCTGTGTGTTTCATTGTTGTACCAACAGAGTGAACCTTGCCATCAAACCTTGTTCAGTCACACTTATACCAATTCATATTAAACTGTTTTTCTAATATCTTTGATGGTGATTCTTTAAGCAACATAAACCACTTGTTTGCAACAGCTATTTACAAAGGGTTGACAAGGGCTAATACGATTTAACACAATTGATGATGGGAGGGAAAAGCGCCCGTCGATGTGCTGAAGGACAGGGCTACCATTCACAGGCATCTTTACAAGCTTGAAAAATGGACTGACAGAAACCTCACACAACTTGAAGACAAAGTCCTACATCTGGGATAGACGAGCCCCATGTACTGGTACCCACCGAGGACCCACGGGCTATGTAACACCTCTACAGAAAGAGGTGGGGGACAAGAATTTTCATGTTGTCAGGAATGTGGCCCTGCACACTGGACTGCACTAGTGAAAGCACAAGAAACAAGTCAAGAAAACTGACCCCTCTACTTGGTACTCGACAGATCATCTCTGGAATGCTGTGCCTAACTTTGGGCACCAAGTACCAGAGCCACTAGTGAACTGGAGTGAATCTGGCAGAGGGTCACCACTGAAATGTTTAGGGGACAGAGTTGATGACAAGAGGAGCGAGGCTTGTTTGGCTTGGGGTGGGAGGGAACATAATTGTAGTCTTCCAGTACTTATAGTTGGATTATAAAGAAGCCGCCAGATGCTTCAAAGGACTACTGAAAGAAAGGACTGAAGGCAACAGACAATTCAACATGGCAAATCCCATTTTTACCATGAGGGTGGTTAAGCACTGGAACAACCTGCAGAATTTCCACTCTTCTAACACATTCAAATCTCAACTGGACAAGACCCTGAGCAACTGGGCCTTAACTTCGAAGCTAGCCCTGTTTTCAGTAGGAAGCTAAGCTAGGTGACGTGAGTTACTACCACAACAAGTTCTTCTCATTCTACTTCAGTAAGCAAATTCTCTTCAAGAGATAATAAAATTTTAATGATATTTGAGTTAATGCTATCAAGACAGGTGCTTAAACGTCACTTAAAAATGGCAAGTTCTCTCCCTGATCAATAATTCTTGTCAGAAACTTGAACTTAATTTTTATTTTTTTACAGTGGTCCTACATTTACACTGCTGTTACATTAATTTTTCTGTCAAAACTACTTCATCAAGAACTTGCTGCCAATTCACAGTAGCTTCTTGCCACCACTATTCAGACTGTTGTACTAGGCCTGGCTGAGCACCCAGCAACCCTCCCAGAGCTGCTCTTTTATCGGTAGCTAGAAAGGTGGTGGTAACACACCAGTGTCTGGCTGCTGCTGAGCAGTGCTCACACAGCACCAAGGCTGTCTATCCAACACTACCCCTCACCCGTAGGCTGGGGAGAGGCAAGGCTGTGGGAGGGGGCACAGCCAGACCCCAAATGACCCATGGACATTCCATACCATGTGACATCTGCTCAGATATAAAAAGCAAGGAGAAAGGAGGAGGAAGTGGGGGGCGTTCATTATTTATGGACATTTGTCTTCTGAAGGAGCCGCTATGCACACTCTGAAGCCCTGCTTCCCCAGGAAGTGGCCAAACGTTACTTGCAGATGGCAAGTGAAGAACATCTTCTGTCTTCCTTCACTTCTGCACGTGTGACTTTTGCTATCCTTTATTGAACTGCCTTTATCTGGGCCCACAAGTTGGGGTTTTTTCCCCCCACCTTATTTTCTCCCCCTCCTTGTTCTGCTGAGGAGGGGAGTGATAGAGTGGCTTGGTGTACATCTGGCATCCAGCCAAGGTCAACCCACCACAACTGTAAAATAAAATAATTTAAACCCTCCTACCAACAACCCCAATTACTATTCCTGTTGCCTCTAGAAAAGAGGCACAGCATTTCCACTTACTGTGGTCATGAGGTGCTCAGTGACAGCTGCTACCTGCTGCTGCTTCTGGAGGAGCAGGGGCATGCCCATCTCCAGGGCAGTGGCACCTCGTAACTGCACTTTGTGAGCCGAATGGACGACCAGAGGAATGATCAGTTTTGCCCACCTCACAGCCTCTTCTCCCATCTGGGCTGGAGTTTGTTCTATTAAGCTAGAACCAGAAAGCAAATATAGGCATTACAAACCTCCGACAGTAAGGTTTTATTTGAGTGAGCAGTATGTCTATCATTAACAAATGCTTTAATTCAATGTATGATTTACAGGAAACCATTCTAAACAATTCTATTTTTTTATATTTCTAAGCAATTCTATTTTGGCAGTTCACTTAAAACCACTATGCTGAACTGTTATTTCAGATCAACTTCTACAAAGGCAGAACAGACTGATATTTACAATTGTCCTTTCTATTCTATCATGTTTTCAGCCAAACAAGCTGACCTGAGAGCCTGAAAGGAACACAACATCACTTCCTTATCAGTGACCAGGTAGGTTTGCTTATTAACCATTCCTTGTGTGTTCTCGCAGTCCAGGCCAGCCATGTGTGCTGAAAACAATACATGCCTGCTTTTCAAAAACAATTCAAATCCTGAAGCAGCACATGTTTGCACAGACTCAAGATATATTAGCCTAGTCATGCATTCTTATTTTATCCTTCTATTACTGAGCTTTTAAGAGCACAGTATGACAAATAATTCCATATGCTTACACCATCCCACATAAGCTGACAAGACTTTCAGAAATGGGAGTACCCAGCCTGTATTCAGACTGGCCTGCAGGAGCAACTAGTCTGCAGAATTCATGGAATTTTGCCAAGCACCCTCTTTGGCACAGGTATGTCAAATCCCCATTGCTACAGCTTACAAAGGGTTTGCCATACAAAGGAAAACTGCTCCCTTTCAAGTAAATTCATTAAAGCCAGAGGACAAACACTGCTTAAAAAATGGTTTTCCATTACATCTGCAGGCAGTCTAACTTCTGAACAAGAGCATTCTTATCACTGCTGTCAATCAGTCTGAGACCCCGGTATCTGTTTATTTTCAGACAGAACTACATTCTTTTTATATATATTAATGCTATATGTCACTATTATAGCAATTAAAAGAAACCATTTAATAAAATGTAAAATTTTCCAGAAACAATTGTCTACTGAATCTCACATTTGCAAAAGTAGAATTGGTGTACTATTCACCAAATGCAAGGAGTTGCTAAATACTATTAAATTATAACATCCAACTTCCCTGCTACAGAAAACAGATTTTTTTTACAAATCTTAAAAAAGAAATTAAAAATCAGTTTTTTTAAAATAGAGATAAAATGAGCAAATAATTGTTTTAACTATTTCACTTTAAAATGGGCCTGTAGTTCAAACCAGATACAAAAAATTTAGAAGAATACTTTCATAATAGTAAAAATACAAGCTCAACATGTTTACTAATATACTAAGTAGAGATAAAATTTGACTATTTAACACTGCTGACCAAAACAACGCACTCATAGTGTTGGTCCTAAAAAGTCACCTTTGGAATTAAACAGTAATCTCAACAGTGTTATGAGAAACATTGCAGTAAAGTTTGTAAAACACCTGAGAGAGACATTTTAAATTAAAACCCCATATAACAGCTGAGAATTTCTCAACCAGGTAGGTTCTGAAAACAACAGCTAGAATATTAAAAACATGACTTGTTAAGCACACGTGAGACTTTGGAATTCCTAAAAAGCAATTGTAAATGAAAGCAATGAAAGTTTATCTGAATACTGAATACCTTCAGCATCAGAATCATTTGTCATATTATTATTAAAGGAGTATTTTGCAAATTAAGCTGTTCAGGAGAACCACTGGCAAAGACAGAAACAGCAACAGCAGTTCACACAATTCCACTCTGTTTTCCTATGGTGTTTTGTGTTATGGTCAGTAGAACAATCTTGAAAATAGTAAGCAATTTGAAGAGTATTTAAAAAAAATTCTTTAGTATACTTAGTGCCACTAAGATTTTGTATCAATAGTTTTCTAAAAAAACTAAGCATCTATTCTAACAATTTAATACTGCAGCACACATACCGTATAATAACATTAAGTGCTTCATATTCAACCACCATAGACTGTACATCTCCTTTAGTAAGTATAGTTTCCAGGGTAGAAATAATACAGGACACCTGAGGAAATAAGAGAAGAACATTAGGAGTATTTCCAGGAAGAGCTGGAATTATGAAACTGGGTTTCCCAGGACCGTGCCCTGCATTTGCATTATGCTAGATCTGATTTTAAGGTTAGAGCTCTGACCAAACTGGAGTATTCAGAACATTTCGCCCCTATGCTGCTTCACTAGTATCTAACAGAATTGCTCACATTGCAGCTTCTCCCTTAAGAGAAGAAATATTTTGTTGGCTCTCTTCCCTCTGTAGCTGTCCTTACAATTTCTCCAAGAACTTGGACCTATACTTGGCTGTCAAATTTGATGGAAAATGACATTCAGATTCAAAGGCTACTGAGTGGAAAGTGACCAAGAGATTGCACAAGCCTCATTCCCCTAAGAAATCAGGCCATCAAAAAAAAGTGAAGAAAACTTACCTCTTTTTTAACAATTTCAGAAGGGAACGCTTGCTTAGAGATCACCCAAAGTGCCCGACTCCGAGTGTTTTTATCTGAGGCTTTTACAGCAACAGTGTTCAGTACTGAAAGCAAGTCTTGTATTTCAGTTGCTGAAAGCAGAATGCACAGCGCTCAAATTCTGTTCATGAAATTCCAGTCAGCTTCTTAGCAAGTTTCAGGTCATTGTTCTCAGTTAACATTACTAAGATCCATTCAACTAGAAGTCCCAATGCACATGATTTAATGTCTTAAATATTTTTCTGGCACTTTTGAAATTTCTCTCAAAATAAACTAGCAAAAAACCTCAAAATATATTAACATACAGATGTATTATATTAATAGTATCTGTATTACCTTTATAAGAAACCACAAAGCTAGAACGCAATTTTACTGGAAAACACTAGAGCAAGAGATTAAATATTTAATTATTCAAAACTTCTTGGATATCAATAGCAGCATTTTGGTCAAGTTCACTGCTACACCAACAAACAAACTCATTTTAGGGTCTACAAGGGTCTTTAATAATAAAGAAGGTGGTAAAACTGAAACTTTGGTAGCAGTGAGCTCATTACACAAAAAAAAAAATTATATGCAGTTAGGAAGACAGATGGAGAATTGATGTACTCCTTTAAAACTCAAAAAACTAATGAAACCTGATTTCTTACAAATTTGGACTTTGTGAATAAATGATCTCACTATCAGAGAAACATAAGCTCATATATACTCCTTTCCTCAAGAGTATACATCCTTTTTGTCCTCTCTCCCCAACCCTCCACTGTTTTCGGGATTTAATGGTTTCTGAAGCCTGACATTCCCTACCAAAACTGACTGTCATTAATCAACTGGTTAAGAAAAAGTTATGGGGGGAAATGACCACATAGACATTATTATAGATGCTTAATTCTCACAGGAAATCAGGCTAAATTTTAATAGGAAAGCAGTACATACTGAAAAATTGAGTAGAAGAACTGGAAGAACCAATTTCAATAAACAAGATGGCAGCATCACATGAAAAAAAAAAACCCCAACGCTCTCTGAACACCCACACATACGGTTTTGTCCAGTCTTGCCTGAGATTAAGTTTCTCTCTAGTAATAGTCATTCCAGAACATTTGTCCAAGAATATTTCTTTAACATTTCTCAGGGGATATAATAATTCAAGTATGCCATTTGTTATTACCATTTGCAGAATCACTATAGACTCCCACACCATCAAGACACCATGCAACAGCCAAATTGCAATACATTTCCCTGCGTGCCCACAAAAAGTAGCCTTAGCTTAACCACCTACCACCATCACACAACCTGTGTCAGACACAGCTGACTCCAAGAGGCTTTGTGTTATTGCAACTGGATATAACTGGATATGCCTGATGCCTGAAATGTGCAACAGGTACCTCCCAAGGACCAGCCGAATTGGGACATCAGCTCTCCCCTGCTACCAAAGTCCAGTGTTTTTACCTTGATGCACAGCCTCCATTTCTCTACAGTAAAACCTTTTGTTAAAGGGATTTAGTGCTTTCTAGGAACATAGGACATAAGGTTTTGGATTACTTTAAATTAGCTTAATTTGAAATATTTACCAGCACAATATTTGTGCTTGGACTACACGACCTTTAAAGGACCCTTCCAACCCAAACCATTCTATAACAACCAGGAATAACCAGGTAAAGGCCGGAAAATGCTGAAAAGCACTACTACACACACACAGATTCTACAACCCAAAACCATTCCTCGTTCTTTTCCCACCTGGACATCTTTTTTGGCTACCAACTCCACAAAACTAACTAAGGGGCCTAACTGCTACGAAAGCATTTCATGGAACTAGACATTAGCAAAACATATTAGTGTAACAGCTTGAGAAATAAAACCATGTGATTTGATTTTAATTTTTTTTTTTACAAGATAGAATTACTGAACTGACCACACTGCTTGTACCAGAGACAAAACCACTGCACCACTTGAACTGTAAGCTTTGACAAAAGTACATATACACACACTACCAGCATTCACACTGAAGTTTGTTTGCTTACCAGATAACTGAGATGCAGTACTTGCATTAAAGACGCAGAATCCCAATGCCTGTAATGCTGCATTACTTAGCTCTAAGTTTTGACTAGAAATGTGCGCCTGAAAAATAAAAACCATACAGTCTCAGTTTACAGAAGTAGCTGTGAAGTACTGTCTCAGAACCAATGCTTCTGCTCAAAGAAGAGAGAGCTGTCAAAAGTACTTGATTAAAACAACACAACACCCATGTAGGAAAGCCTCTCTGATTACACACACTCCAAATCAATAAAGTATTCTGAAAACATTTTTGCTCTCTGTAATTTAAATATCTTTAATGAATTAAGTTCTAAATAAGCAAAGAAGAAATTTGGGTGTTATGTACTACCATTTAACTCTGCAATTGTTGTTAAACATCTAAAAGAGAAGGGAGAAAAAAAAGATGGCTAAGAACAATCTTTACATTAATCTTCAAAAAAAGTTTTGACATTTACTGCATATTCCAAATCCCCAAAATGTTTTTAAAGGCAGACTGAACACACTGTATCTTTTCTGGCTGGAACATCAGATTTGACTGCATAAACACTGCCCGAACACATCCAAGATCCTGCATTTTTTCTGCAGCAATTTCCAGTAACATGGAAAATACATTTTGCCAACAAACCCTAACTGCTATATCACTAGGTTGAATTCTTATTAAATGAACTCAAATTCAAGCCTTACAGTTGCCACTGACCTTGCTCACGTAAACATATCCTTCTTTACTGGTGTGCAGAAAATTAAATGGAAGAGAAATACCTTAAACACTTTGCAAAGTTGAGGGAAGTGTCTTCTGACATCTGCAGAGAAGTCTTTGCCATTCTCACCCGTCAAGCGACTTTAAGTAGCAGAAGGGAAAACAAACAATATTAACAGGTTAAATGCTATAATTGACATAACTTTACATTTCTAATACACAATTCATTAGCTAGTACAGAATCAGTTTTCTGGGGAAAGAAATTTAACACAACACTGAAGAAGTGAGAGCAAACATGCCAGTCACCACATGTTTATTCTGACCTAGTAGCAGAACATTGTGTTATAAAGTACCTACGTCCCAGTATACATGAAAAAGTGCAGTGACTAATGACCCATTTGTGCCTCTGCAGCATGAAAAAAAAGAAAATATATCTTAAGGGCTTTAATTTTTTGTCAACTTCTATAAAAACATTAAAAGTTAATATGCAAACTTTAAATGACTGCTGAAAATTAGATAAACTTTCTATAGAAAGATGTGAGTTTAGAAAGCGCATTCCTCAAAAGCAGCTCTAGAGTGCCAGTTCCCTGCTCCAGGAAAATTCTGGTTTGACAGCTAGCAGCAATGACTTTGCACATAGCTGAAGAACATCCATGCAGAAGTTATACGTATATAAAACGTCAATAACCAGTTTCACATAGCAAAATTCAACCGTGTTAAGTGCAATCATCCAGAAGACAACCTAAGAAATCTGCTGTTGCTTAGTATTATCTTAGGACTTTTTTTTTCTTTCCATTACTACTAGAAATCTGTAAAATCTTACAGTGTGATCAGTATCGCTGCGAAGTTGTTACAGTTTTAAAAGTTATTGCAATGCTGAAAGACAGAAACTCAAGGGAGACACTAATGGGAAGAGACAGTGCCTTTATATATGCTAACAAACTCGAAAGATTCAGGTGAAAGATCATCACTGTCAAGTACCTTTCGGAAAGAAATGCAGTTAAAAGACGACCATTCCAAAACCCGAGAAAAAACTCCCACCACAAAAACCTTAACTTTTCCCATCATAAAGCTGAAACGCAAGTCTTTTTCAGTTAGAAAAGTTATTTTTTCCCAGCGTTCCTTCACCCACCTCCGCAGCCTGCCCAAGAAATGCAGGAGGCTCTCGGTGAGCAGCCAGCGAGCAGAGGCCCGCCCGCCCGCCCGTTCCCGCGATCTCCAGCCCGCGGCCAGGCAGCCCAAGCCCTGCCGCGCCCCGCAGCCGTCCCTATCTCGGGCCGGGCAGAAGCTCCCCTGCCCGCCCCGCCGCGGCCGCCCGGGGCTCACCCTCCCTGGCCCGGGACAGGCGGGCCGAGCCCGCGCTGCGCACCGCCTCGGCTCCCCGCCGCCCACACAGGCCCCGCAGATAGCCTGGGCCGCCCCCTCCCCTCACGCTTCCCCCGCGGCCCACGCTCACTTCACGATACTAAGGTGCACGTCGGTGAGCTCTCCCGGCGGGGCGGCCGGATCCTCCAGGGTCTCCAGGAGGGGCTGCAGCCTGCCGCTGGCGACAGGAGCGCTCATAGTGCCGAGGGCCCTGCGCGGCGGACGGGCATCCCAGTACCACCAGCGCCGAGCCCAGCGGCCGCCCACCTCACGCCGCCTCCCGGGGCTAAGATGGCGGCGCGCGGGACGGGCGGCCCAGCCAATGGGAGCGCGGGGAGGCGCGGCCGGCGGCCGAGCCGGAGATCATCAAACGGCGTCACGCGTGTTCTCCGCGCGCGGCGGAGCGCGGAGCGATGGATCGCTTCCCGCGCCTCTCGGGCACCGCCCCCGGCAGGCACCGCCCCTCGCCGCCCATTGGTGGAGGCGGCGGCGCGTGCGCTGGGGGCCGCGAGGGCCTGTCTCTCACCTTAGGCGGCGCTCGTGAGGGGCCGAGTGAGGCGCGGTGCGGCTGTCCTCGCCTGGCAGCCCCCTTCATCTACAAGTCAGTTGTTTCTGACTGCAAAATAATGGCAATTGATGTGAATAAGCTGTAAATAATATGGTCAAGTTTGTATTCATAAACCAATATTCATTTTAATGCATAAATAAGCTTGTAATTGTATAGCGACAAAGGGGTTAAAATGTCTGAAAGATCATATAGACTGTTCTGGCAAGAAAGTTGCAAATCTCTGAAAGGGGAGCTGTCCTCCTTATCTGCAAAGCAAGCTGCCCTACCAAGGAGATAACGGGACAGCAGGATGGCCTTGAGTAAAATTACAAGGGGTATTGTAAAAACCCTGGGGAAGATTTCTACAAGTCTGCCAACTCATCACTTTTGAGACCTAAGGTGAAAAGTACACCATGAGGAAGACCTACGGCCTTCCTCCCATAGACCACTGCCCACATTCTAAAGACCCCGGCCCACAATTTTTGGAAGAATCTGCGCAAGCGTGAAGGACTGATAAGCTAATTAGCATACGAAGCGAGGGTAGGCGGGTTCAGGTGATGAATATGTATAGGCGTTAATGGAATATTCATTGTTTCATTATATAAATATAAGATAATCTGCCCCTCTGGGTGTGTACGATTGGTGGAAGGATCCCCCGTACACCCGACGCCGACAATAAAGAATATTAATCACTAAGAAATTCTGAAGACGGTCTTTGAAACACAAGGCCTCCCAGGTTTTTTGCTGTTTTGCTCCAGCTCCACAGAAACCTACCTGCATAAACCTGAACTTCCTTAAGACCCAAATACGGGAGTCTGTGCTGTGAAGCATGTAGCCCTGCAGCCATTTTCCTGGGTGTTTCTGATGGTCATTTAATGGGGGGGTCCCCAAGTAGGTGTGGGGTTTCTGAACGGCAGGGAAAAGTGAACACAACAGAAAGTGTGCAGGGTCTTTGCTCCCCGCGGTGGCTGTAGCACCAAGTGCTGCCCAACATTCACTGCCATCGTCCTCAAACGTGCATGGTATGTCCCACCTCGCGGTGAGCTGCTGAGAGGGGATGGGTGTGGGATGTGTGGAATACATCAGGGCGTCTGTGGGTGTAACATGGAATAACAGCAGTGGCAGCAAATCTGGAGTGTGAGGAAACCCTGTTTCTCAGGGATAGAGATAGGCCTGAGCAGTAACGTTAATGGCTGAGTCTCAGTCACCTGCAGGGACGATGTACAGCGTCGGAGGTGCTTGGCAGGAGGGCCTGTATACACCTCTTCATTGTGATCCGTATCAGTTCAAGACCTGTTGCTTCTCAGTTAAAGAAACAACAAAAAAACACCCTACGGCATAAACAAAATGTTAACAGTTCTCTTCATGCATTTTCCTAATTAACAAACACTTCTGCTGATCTTGGAATGACATTTTATAACAGGAGGATGTGAAGTTTATTCAGTCCATGAGGTAGGAGGATTAAAAAGCACCAGTAGATTTTAGGTGCAGCTTGATCCCATTAAATACAGTGATATGAACGTTGTTTCCTGGCACTCACATGAATCATGAATAAAGTGTTGGAAATGACAGGGAGAGAAGCTGCAGTGCTAGCTGCAACGTTGTTCTCCAGTACAGCCAGGAAGCAAGACTATATTCCCAGTGACATTACAACAATAAAATCTCAAATATTAAATGTATTTAAAGAACCAAGAATTAGAATAAATAAAGATGGGTCTGATTAGCTTAAGATCCTCCTCCTCTTGCACAAAACTTTCTGAGAAATTTACAATGTTCCAAACAAATAACTGACAGGAGGATTCTCAGTGAACATTAGACTTCAGCAGGTCTGGACTCAAGAAAACATTCGGACTGAAAGAAAGGAACTCTTAAAAAGTATTTGTTGCTTTAAATTGAGAAAAATGTTTCCAAGCGTGAAAAGTTCTCAAGAAATAAGAAATAATTAACTGGAAACTCCAGACATGACTAAAACAGAGGTAGCTTTAATGCTGCTTCAGACTGAGGAATTAAAACTGAAGTTCAAAACATATGAAGAATGATTTATGTTCATCAATTCACAACAGTACACTTTTCTTAAAACCCGTGTAAACAACATACAGCATCTTGACAGGACCTTCTGAACGGATTTGCTGATACTCGGTTAGGAATTTCTTCTGATGCTTCATCTCACCAGTTTTATTATCATTACCAAGTCTTTCATTTGATTCTTTACTAAGTGAAATCACAGAAGTGAAAGCACTTGGAACATCACTTCTCTGGATGAGGAAACCCTGACAAAATTCATTGAGTAGTTTCTGATTCAGTTTACAAGAAAATTATGGTAATAATATAACTGATTCTGTGCTGTTCATGCTGCTTCCCAATCTTCTGACTTCAGACAGTTACATGGGTGGCTGCTAGGCTGTCCACAAGATGAATTTATATATCTTAGAAATAATTTTACTCTAAAGGCCTTTTGAGTTCAGGACAATGAGTTAATTAAAAAACAAATTGTGTGTAGAGAACAGGAAAAAACAAAGCAACAATCTAAAAAATAAATATCTGGAAATAAGGAAAATATAGATAAGACAGGAAACAGGATATCAAATTTCAAAATAATTGGAACGGTCACACAAAATGTTGAAATGGTGCAAGAAATGAGGAGAAGGAGCAGTTTACATAGAAAAATAATTTTAAAATCTTTGGTAACAATGAATTCTTCATGTTTTTACAGCACTTGTAATCTACAAATAGTCTTCTATTATACATGTAAGTATATTTTATAATTTATTCCCTAGTGTACTTTATTAACAAAACTTATATAAAAGCAGAAAATAAAAAGTCAGACAGATATGAAGGAAATGTCTTATCTGAAGAAACAGATATCTGAACTGGGTTCTAAAACATGTTTCTTAATGAGTGTATCTCATTACTCTGCTCACATAATACCAAATTTTCCAGATAAGAAGTTTGTTTTTCCTTGGGATGTTGTATTCTTTCCATCACTTGACTTTGAAGGTATGTCTATAGTTATATATCTAATTTGAAAACCACCAGCAGTCACTGAGGCATCTGTCAAAAACTTCAAGGTCATAACATTGCCTGGGGACAAGAGAAAAAAAAACACCAAGGGTTATTTTTTTGGGTGACATAAAAATGTGATACTTCAGAATTATTTTTAAAGTGGTGTTGCTTGCTTGCTTCTGAGATCTTTAGAATTATCCACCTGATCTGTCTGCTTCTAAGCTATGGCCTGGGAGGATGATACTTCCATTAGCCCCATGGAAAATCAGGCAGATTTTGATCAGTTTTATTTGCAGAGCCTAGAGGTTGATGAAGTTTTGCTGTAGCCAGTACTTTCTGCAAAGCATCCCCTGTTCTGTACAATGCTGCTTTGCTTCATTCTACCTGTGAAATGTCATGCTTCGTGGGTGAGACACATCTCGCATACAGCCTCACACATCTCCACACAGGTGACACAGGGGTGATGTTGCTAATCACTCTCCCATGAGTGTCATTTGCTCATCTCCACCAGGCCTATGTAAACTGGGAGGTCAGGGATGGCACAAGTCAACTTTTCTGTCCTCTTTCTGCTGATGACAGCTGTGGGCTGGCATGAGTTTCTGCACAAACTATCCAGAGACTATCCCAGGGGATGTGGCTACTTCCTTGCACAGGTAGCCCCATGTGATGTCTGTGCTACAGCAGCTTTGCAACGCTTAAGTAAAAAAGAGGTAAAAGTGGCTTTGGTTTACATGCTATCAGACCTTGACCTGTGGTTTAAACCGACTCAGAGCATTATGTCTATAACCAGCTTTGGAAGTGTTCTTGCAATCTTGAAATGGGAAAAATGGCTGCATGAACGTTGCGTGCATAAGTAAATCTGCTCTGTCTTTACACACGTCTTTATGCCTGTGTGAATTAACGTGCGCCGGTGTACTACCTCTGTGAGGCCAGCAGGATGCACCCTTGTTATCTTCTGACTTCTTTTACATTTAATCAGAAGTAATTGCATCGAGGAAAGAGCAGGCTGGCAATTTTGAAAAGCAGTTTATGACATGCTGGCCATAAAGCAGAGATTGTGTCTTTGGACATCTTTACCATACGCTATTAGAAAGTAGGAACAAACGGTGAATTTGGCTGATTTTTACTTTTTTTTTTTACCATAAAAGGTGCAAATATATTACCTGTGCTAATGATATCATCTGGTAACTCATCTCCACAAAACCTGGAAGAAAACATAAATGGTCATGACTAAACGACACAGCCAATATGCCATACCCCAGCCATATGGGGACCTGTGCTGAGAGGTGGCTCTCAGGCCGTACTCTCCTTCGGAGCTGTGGCTAAACTGGTTATAGGTATTCAGTGTATGTAATTCTCTCCTATATGTTAAAGCAATTGCCTAAAGAATTTTTGTCATTATCTTACAGTAAGGCTTAGGGGAGGGAAAAATGCAGGAAACATTTTTCAATATATGCAGGAAATCAATGATGCAAAACAAGAAAAAGAGCAATTTAACAAGGCACTACGGAAAAGAACAATGGCCCATGGCTAAGAAAGGAAGCACATTGTCAAGAAAAACCTTTAAAATTATCTGTAAAGGCAGAACAAATAGATTATATCTTTGCTTTGCTACACATGATTTGTAGAGAGGATGTGAAAAGTAGCAGGAATTGGGAAGGTATTTTTATCACTTATTCTGGTTTATTTTTTCTTCTGGAAAGTGGAGGCACTTCATATCCAAATATGACTGCTAAAGGACAAGCAAAACTATGACATCAAAGAAAAGAAAATGAGAATTAAGCAAAGAGGGAAACTACATCTAGTAAGAGAGATGATATATAACACTTGTACTGTTCTGATACTATTAGAAATAATTTTACTTCTGTAGTGAATAGTAACTTAAATATATTTTTGCTAACAGCTTAACACCCCGCCTCCCTCCTTTCAATTAAAGCAAATACAAAATACTGTTTTGAGATCGCTAGGAGTTCTTCCTGTAAAATAATAGAGAATTAAGATTATCAGCTAACTAAACACTGTTGCAGCTCTCTTTCATGTAATTTAAGAAAGCAGAAAAGGGCAAAGCACAATTCTCTGAAACTCTTTACAGGCCTCTGTTAATGACAGTAAATTGCCAGGCAAGGTAAGTCAGGTACTATTGCTTCAAGTATTATAAGTGTATCAGAGGTGCTAATTGGATAAGGTAGTACAGTGTTCTTCTGAAGTAATATTCTGGGGGGGAAATTAAATAGTTTGATTCTTTGCATATTAACGCTGGAATTGCTTTACCTGCCCACAAAGCCATTGATATCATCATAGCTATCATAGATTTCCAAGTAATCAGCCATACAAGCAACGTCGTCTTCAACATCAAACTCTAGAAACTGTAGATGAATACATTGTCCATACTTTACTCTGATATGCCAGTAGCAAATTTGCTCATTTTCATACTCATTTGGATAGCCTGGTGACTTAAAAACATGTCTTGAATCCGTGAAGACTCCACCACATTCTTTTCCTAGAATAAATAAAAACATTAGAGTTTTCAGTATTCATTCTGGCTACGCCTATGGTTTAAATCTTTGTGCACTTTGACCCAGCAGATCCATAGAAAATCACATAGGAACACCCAGCGTGATAGCACTTTTCATATATTTAAGTACTCAGCATTCACAAGAAATATCAGTCATTAGGTTTTGCAAGCAGATATTTTGGAGGCAGGAAGCAAGATCCCAAACTCACTGAACTCAGAGGAAAAGCTTTCATTGACTTCAGTGGATTTTGGGCCAGAGCAAAGTGTTTTATGTAAAAGGCATTTGGGGTTTCTGGCAATGTAAAGCTCTGAGTTTTACAGCTGGACTTGCAAGTCGCCCTAGCATTTGGTGTCATCTGTTCTTCCTCAAAAACCTCTTGAAAGTGTGTCTTCTACATAAAAACCTGTAAAGGCTAGTGATCACATACACCACATTGTACTCCTGTTACTGCTGCAGCTCTTCACGCCTTTTGGGCAAAAAAACACTCATTCCAGTTTGTTTCAGTGGCCGTTTGAACTTTACCAGACAGTGGGACCAACAAGTCTGGGGACCTCGCAGTGCTGAGCTTCAGGATTTGTCCTAGTTCCCCAGGTTCAGACCTGGGGGAGAGGGAGGTAATTTCTAAGGGTGATTCTGGGCACGTGAGTTAGGAGCCTTAAGCTGGATAGTGTGTGATGAACCCTCCTAGTTTGTACATTATCCATGAGTCCCAGTCCAGTACTTTTCAGCTCCAGGTCATTGCTAGGTTAGATGGACATTTCATGCTAAGCCTTCCAAAAGTCCCTCCTGACATCTTTAGCTCCTAAAGAGCATCGGTTCGGTTCAATCATTTGTCCTTGCTCACCCAGGCTACTTGTCTCCCACCTGCAGACAGACAACTCTGCCAGGCTTCGTAGCAGACTGTCCATCAAGCGTGAATACAAACCCTTGTAATGGGTGAGACTGCTGAGTCTTGGCAGTTCTGGTTTCCTTTTGTCTTCTAACCAAACACTGCATTTCAAAAGTAACTACTTCTCAGCCCAGAGGAGAAGGCTGAGAAAGGAGAAGGTGGGGCCAACAGTTTACATGCAGTTAATAACGAATGCAGTAGTCTCTCTTGCAGTTCTTTTTGAATGCTGAACATCTGTGACTGTCCCCCACCCCACAGAGCTATTTGATTAACAACTGCCCAGCTAACATAAACAAGCTCAAGCCCTGTGAGCAAAAACAAAATGTGCACAGCTGTACAGACATCAGGGACAACTCCAACTTTTGGCTCTGCCAGGCAGGGTAGTACACTTGGAATAGTAGAAGAGCCAAGCAGTGCACAAAGTCAAGCTTTGCTTTTCTTGTGGTGCCTACTTTTTCTGTCTTCCCTGCTACGTGAAGTGATACCAAGCTAAACCAAAACAGCGGCCATGTCAGTATTTCAGTCATCTGCAGCGTAGTGTGTGGAGGGAATGGAGAGCTGTCCTCTATCTGGTGAAGTCTTTTCAGTCATGTTTGAACCATGTCTCCAGATCTGCTTTGGAGATTTTGCTTTTCTCCATCTAGTTACACATGCACACACACGCCTACACAAGGCACTGCTGGGAGCTGGATCTGTCAGGTGTTTCAGTCCCAGGCATGGCATTCATTTTTAGAAGTTGTTCTATCTCAGGCACAAGAGAGAAGGGATAAGGGTTAACACTAAATCTAGCTTGTTTACAGGAAAAATATCTGGAAAATGGTTCCAGTGTTGAACACCTCAGCTAAGTTATTTAAATGAAATCATAGGCTAAATGTAAACACTCATGCAAAACAAAGACATTCACACATCTCATTGGAAATGTTACTTACCTTTTTAATCAACAACAGCCTATTGTTACATTTGTACTTTCTGAAAGGACTTTGCCTAGGCCCAGTTACATATGGTACAATGCTGTGCAGAGACACTGAGCTCTGGGAAAGCCAGATCAGCTATAGGTAAGAGCAGATGGGGTTTGGTGCGCAGCTCCAATTAAAGCTGTATCAATACGCCCCCCTTCTCAGGTATTTTTTGGTATTTTTTTATGGTATTTATGGTATTGAAGCTAACTCATTCAGAGCCTGGGTGCCTTCATGCAGCCAGATAGCATGGTGTGCAGTCATAATCTCAGACCCAAAGAGCAATAGGTTTTTTTTAAACACACCATTAGGGTTGTAGCAGTAGGCATCCCATCTCTCGCTTCTGTTGAGGCGAATCCCGTAATCAACAATACCAGTTTTTCCAAAGCCACAGTTGGCTCCAGCTTTTACTATGGGGTAACCGACTCTGCCCTTTGCCATCCATCCAGCAGCACACACATGGAAACCTGCAAGAGGGAGAAAATGAGCCATGGATGTGATAAATCAAGTCTTACTCAAGCTGATCAATTATTTGGGTGCAACCAGCCTAATAGAAATTAAACTACCAGAAAGAACAGTACTTTGAGAGGATAATTTTAAACACAGAATATAAAATTGCATTGTGTTCTCCACAATGTGATTATTGGTTCTTCATTTGAAAACAAAAATCAAATGCAGATGGACCGTATAGTTTCCCGGGTAGTGAGTTTTAAGCGCTGTACCAGCATTTCTAAACAAATTATACATTGGATGAGTTATACAAGTATGTTCTTTGTTTCCCTTTTGAAGTCATACGGATTTACTCAATCATATCTTAAGAGTTTGCAGCACTAAGTTCTGAGAATGAATAAAATACAACATACAAAACACAGCTAAGAAAACAAAGTATTTACTTAAAATATTTTCAATTTAAATTTAAATACCTGAAATACCTCAAGTATTTCTTGCTAAACAAACAGATCCTGCTAATGCATTTTGTGGCTAACAACTTAAAAACAATAGCCAAAGAATGCAATGTTATCCACTGTCTGGTAGAGACCAAGTCAGTGTTTTCACCGAGACGAACTGGAACATATTTGTGGCATCCTAGGACTATGAGCTACTCAGAAGAGACAAAAGTACCCTTTTTACATGTGTGCTGGTGCTGAGAGCCAGCTTCTGACTCAACGGCGTAGCCTGCAAATGTCTAGAACAGGATATTTTCCATTGTTTTCCCAATGCTCTGAATGAATTAATGATTTATTATTAGAAGTCAAATAGAAATACAGTAGAGGCTTCATTCTGCTCTGCTTTTCACTCCAAGCACATCACTCACTCTCTCTCAGAGCAAATATGGCTGGAATAAACATTACGAAAACATCTTGACTGATGATATGAAAAATAGCAATGCACGTTTCCTACAGGAGCTCCCTGGGGATAAACACTTTCCTCTGCAGCTCCCTCCTGGGTGCTGTAGCTGGGGAGGTACCGTTGCTTCCCAGCTCAGCCCGACAGCTCTCCCCTGGGTGATGCTGGTTCTGGGACTGTGCTGCACCCAGAGCTCAGGGGGATGCGTAGCACTGTGTGCAGATGTTCTCTCTCACAGCTCCGTAGATAGCGCAGTCATGCTGTTACTGAGGAGGGAAACTGCATGCAACTTGGGCAAAAATCCAGGGAGTTTAGAAGTCTCTCAGTCCCAGAGTTCATAAGATTCATGAAAATACAAGACTGGCAACATTATGAATGAGCAATGTGAAAAGCAAACAGACATGATTTTTTTTCGAACCTATTTTTCTCGCCGCCTCCAGCTGCTGATACGTGGCTAGATGTCCTCCCTCGTATTCACAGACTGCTTTTGCTTCTGCATAGGTGAGCTGGTACTTCCCAGAGCGCGACTCCCTGTGATACACTCCGGCTGCTCGCTCTGTGGGACCAAAGCAATTAGATGATTTCAGTATTATGTCTCAGCTGGCCCACCTTCTGCGGTGCTCTCACCACCTCCAGCAGTTTCCCCAAGGCCTGCACTTTGAGCTACTGTCCAGGTGAGAAGAGAAATAGAATGTCTGGCTGGTAGCTTTGCCACTGGAAAGTGTCAGAAAATATGTCCCTCCCAAGCCAAAGGCATGTTTTGGCAACCCAAAGGTATGATTTTGTGTGGGAGAAGTTTTGAACAACAGAGCTAGTCAGAGCTTGGTAAATTTTTGAACAACAGAAAATCAACAAACACAGGAAAAGACTCCCTGAGGAGCACTCAGAAGGCAGTAGTTATGGGAACGGTCGGCTGGTGTCAGCATCACTAATTCCATGTACCCTATCTGACTGAGGGGAAGCTCCTTCTGGATTGCTATCACAGCATTCTTTTGGATCTAACTTTAAGTGCCTTTGTAAGATGAATCAGAGCTTTGTTTTGAATCTCCAGAGAAGTTAAGTCAGAGCTACTTGGACAGAGGAGAGGCAAAAGTTAAAGGGAATAAAAATGTGAAATAAAAATATCTGAGCTTGTGTCACAAAGGGCAGGACCAGAACAATTGCTGGCTGACATTTTTGCTATGCAGAAAATTAATACACTGTCTTCATTATTGGTTTATTTGCTGTTGCAAATACAATGTAAGGCAGGTTTCCAGGGAAACCTAGAAACTGTCAGTACTACTACAAGTTTTATAATCTTTTCATGTTGCACGTGTCTGATGCCATATGCATGGAAATCTGTCTCAGAACCAATCTGTATATCTAATCCGAACAGTGTTTTTGTTCAGATCTGTCTTATATTTAGTATAATCTTAGAGAAACGGCTGTCTGTAGCTATCACTAGTCAACATGACTGGAAAAAGACACAAAACAGGAAACATTTTTTACAGTAGTTATTTGTACCATGGGTAAAAAAAGAACGTCTTTTCTAGGAATGTACTTAAAATCAGTAGTTTTGGCTAGGGTAGGGTACTTTTTAAAAAAACATGGTCACCACTGAATTGTGGTTAGCAATGGTGAGATCCCTTACTAGATAAAGAATAACGTTTGCCAATGTAGTTTTTGGACCCACAGTCACTGGCCTCACGCCCAGTGAAGTAAATGATGTTGCTGACAATAGTCTCAGAAGACTGAGAGCCGCTTTCTATAACATCACTGGGAATATCACTGGCATGGGCATTGGATAACATATATTCCATGGAAAAATCTTTATGAAGAAGCCAGGTTCATTGCAAAGAAGAGTCATAACAACTAACCACTGTGGAATAATGGTATGTTATATTAAAAAAATATCTATTTTAATCAAAAATGTATTCATAGGAAGTATAACTTTTCATTCATTCAGTAGTCTGCCATGTCTAACCTGGTAAATCCACTCACCACTTCTCTACAGTACAATTGTATTGGATTCAGTATGTATACACTGAAAATCAGTGCTACAGAAAATACCACGCCATTTAGCATCACTGCACTCAGGGGACAACCTGGAATTGACATTATTGCTCACTGCAGCTCACAGGGAAGGCAACTGAAAAGTGAATTTAAAAACACAGCCTGTAGTCCCTGGGATTAGCCGAGCTGCCCCACTTACACTGAGACAAAGAGTAAGGGCGGCTGAATTCTGCCCTTTCTATAGTCACCTTGACAAAGGTGACCAGTCACAGCAAAAGGAAGAGCAGTCTTAAGGCTTATTGTCAATTATGTTAGCCAGTAAAAGCCCCCATCACTCTGGCAGCCACCTTTGCAAGACCCATCCTCCTCCTTCCCTAGAACTCCTGCTGGATGTAGTACCAAGGATTTGGGGGAATTGTCACTGCTCAGAGTCATCGCTCCTGAAGCTGACAGTCAAAATTTATCATTTTTAGTTGTTCTCCTGCCTTTTTCACTTGGCAATATTGTTTCCAAACCTTATCCATCAAAAGTTATTTACCCCCCACTTATTGATGCTAAAATGTCACTATGGACAGGCATCATGTTTTTCAGACTATTGCTGGAAAGATCTGCTCTTCACAGTTTCTGCAGGGGCTGCTCTACCAACAGCGGCACCACAGAGTCTTCATGCAACATCCTGGTGGGTGGTGTTACCCTGCTGAGAGCAACCACTGATCCGTATCTCTGTTACTCCTTTGTAACATGACAAAAGTCACCTTTGGAAAGGCAGACCACACACATGTACTCCACCAAGCTCTGAGATTTGATGCTTGCTGGGTGTGTCACAGTTTAATGACACAGTATTCTGTAACAGTATATCCTAATTAACTGATCAGATCTTTCCAGGGCATTTTTCCCCCCTCCCTCTTAATTACATTACAGGCTGTGCAGAAAGATAAAAATGCATTGGCCAAAACAGACCTAGCATTGTACTTATGAACTATTAATATACATTTACATATTAATGTATCTTAATGTATATATCTGTATATACATATATCCACATATTCACAGTCATACGTGAACACACACACACGCACAAATTACTATCAGTCTTCACAGAGGCAGTATCATGGCCAGGTAGATAAACCCGTATGAAATTTTGTTTTCACTTGCAATACAAGTGCGTGCCTACCACTGTAAATGTGTACCATTCACATACCATGGGGCCAGCACTATGGAGTACAACATGTCCCAGCCTCAGCTGGACACCTTCTCTGATGGAGGATTCTGCCTGAAGGCTGCTCTCCGTCTGACCTGCCTGAAATCTCCTCTGCCTGGACAGGAGCGAGGACTTGTTTGTCCTTTGCATGAAAACCTGGATATTGGGGCTCGTGTCTCAGGGACTTCACCCACTTTTCTTCTGAGGTTCTTACTCAAAAGGTCATGGCTGTCTGGACATGTTTCTTCGAACTCACATTGCTTAAAAACTCTCCTGAAGCCCAGAGACAGCAGGATCCTGCACGGACAGTGACCCTCTATTCACCCACAGCAGCAGCAGATGGTAAAATGTAGCCAATCTCTTCTTGTAGCACAAGCAGAAGCAGCATGAAATTTGGCCTAATAAAGTACCCTCAATATGCATGACACAAATCCTAATACTAAATAAAAAGAAATGTTTAACTTTTAAGCAGAGGATGGCCATGGCGTGGCTAATGCACATGGTTGTACTTGGAGCACTCCACCAAATGGGTAGGTACAGCCCCTAAACCACACTGACACATGGTGTGTGCACGGGCATGAAATTCTGAACACAGAGTGCAGCAGCTGTCCTGGGAAACCTACTCAAATAAGAGTATGAGCATATTTAGGCAAGACTGTTCCAATCCTCTCATCAGTTTACACTAAACCTTTGGTTATAATGTGCTTGTGTCAAAACCGAGCAACAATAAAATTTCATTCACACAAGAAAGACGTTAACAGGAAGGTGATATGGTTAGCTGCAGCAGAACTGCATCCTTTCTGAGAAAACCAGATGTTTTCTATCAAGAAAAAAGGTAAAAGACAAAAGCATTTCTAGACTGTCAGTAGTTCAAGATTTTATATTTGTGCTAATGATGTGTTGAGGAAGAAAGGTAGAACAGAAAACTCCCTTCATTTTCAGTTTAGTCTTGGTAATGCTTTATCCGAAGAAGCAGAGATAAGCAAAGCTTGGATGGCACTGCACACTCCTAGGTTTTATTCAAGGGAGGGAGTCTTGCTTGTGTATACTGAGTGTGAGTTTGAGGTTAGTTTTACTGTTCAAATTACACTTTTTCTTTTTTTTTAAATACAAAGATGCATAAATTGCATGGTCGTGATTTTGCCGATTTTTTTTTCACTTACATATGCCACTGAATTCCATTGGTAATTCAATTAACTGCACTTGAGGTTTTTTCAATGGTTTTATTACTGTGGTTACACTAGATGGTGTATTTCTAAAGGCTTCCACAGAGTCCTGTCCTAGAGATAAGAAAGCAGAGTGGTTATTTCAAAGTTGCACACTGTGCTTCCAGATTTGCATGTTTTTGTCTAATTAGAGCAAGCCATCAGTTTTTACCACAATGGTTTATTTTTATTTACTCTCAATGGTAAATGCTAAAGGTGTAGCAAACCAGAATTTTCTTATGCATTCCAGCTGACACCTGGTTTCTTCATTTTAAAGAATGAGAAATTTTTTTTCTTCACATTGACTTCAATTCATAAAATTGCTCAAATGATCACTTGTCATCACAAATTCACATTTATGTTGTAGAAGCCCCTAAAGGCTACATCCAGCGTGGCTGGTTGCCGCAGTCATGGATACACCACTATTTTCAAGTAAAACACCCAGGACCCATTCTCTGTCCATGAGTGCAAGTGGCATGGTGTGAGCCTGAACCCTCTTCCCCCTCATCAGGGTGGTCTCACCGAGGGACAGTCTGTGCCCCAGACCTCCCTGGCACTGCATTGGAGTACTCTTTAGAAGACCACTGGGTGACTGAAAGCAAAACTGTGCCAGGTAACACAAGAATGGTTAAACCAGAGACATGACGTGCGCGCGGCCACATGCTGTTCACTTGTGCATGGACAGCAGCCAGCCCGTACCGGCCCGCTACAGATAAATAAGGAGCCTGGCTCAGCAAGCCCGTGTGCTCCCTGCCCTGCCCACATCCCTTCTCTACAAAAACACCCATCACAGCCTGCTGCAAATTCAACTTCTCTGCCCCTACTATCAGGGCTTAGCACAGCCTCAGTCCTACTTATCTTTAGTGTCTCCTTATTGTTATTCCAGCCAAGGATACAAGCTTTGCTTCTTTCTCACACAAACATTTTCTCTGTCATCCTTTTTTTTTTTTTGAACAGCAGCCACTTGAGCTGGTGCATGAAGCTGCCAAGCGGTCCTCCCTTCGAGCTGTCCCCCACCTGAGCACCTTCAGCAACTGTGGGACACAGCAAGCACATTTCAAGTTTAGAAGGAAAGAGAAGTCACAAAAAATGTGCGGTCAAATGGAAAACAGTATAGATTACTTTTCCTTCTCATTTATGTTACTGTTAGTTTACATGGTCCTCAGAGAAGGGACTGGAGTCACGTGATTGCTGCACCAGCTAATAGAGATAGCCCCAGTCCCTCATGGAACATCTGCGCACAACATCAATGTGGATTGGCTACAGGAATTCCTTAAAATCCTTAAAGAAATACACAACACTCTAGAGAGGATAAAGGAGTTTGTAAGTATTTGTCTATAAAATGGAGAACTTGATGCGTATTTTTGTTTTGGCATCCTTTACTTGACTATACTCTGAATACGTTTTTCTTTTGCATTGGATAATTATAAAGATCTATAAAAGAACTCTAAAAGCTATTTAAACCTACTTGAGGTATAAGAAACTATTCCCACAGAATGCATTTTCTATAGTCCTTTTGAAATTTCTCCACTGTTTAATGATGTGAGCAAACCAATGGCCAAAATGTATACATTTCTGTACTTTCTTAGAAACCTAGGAAATATTATCGCTATTGTTTCCAGATCATTTAGTTTCATATGTAGGACCCCAGGCATCTGAAGTATGTTCATGCAGAAAGTAATTCATTCCTTTGGCAAATGTTTCTCTTCATACTTGTATTCCTTCATTAGAAGCAACTGTTATTTAACGCTGTTTTCACTTTACCTCATGCTGTAGGAAAATACATTCAGATGAAACATCCCATAACTACTTTTTCCTGCACTTCAGAGTAACAGTAAAAAATAGTAAGCTCGTAAGGACAAAACTTAGTCATGCATCAGATAAAATTATCAACAAATTCAATGCAGGATTTTTCTCATATTAATGCATAGCTCAAGTTTGAATTGCTAGGTGCTTATCTTTACACTGTTAGACAAACACAGTGACTTTTGCAGCAAAACATTCACAATTAGATTATTTCTTACCTAACCAAATAGAGTTATGCAGCACTCCGTCCTTGAATCCCCATGCTTGAGCCTTGTCCCACAGCAGGGCAGAAAAGAAAATTAGTGCAATCATCTCTTCTGAACTATTAGGCTGTAAATATCTCCTGTTAAAACACTCAGGGTAACCTCTGCTAGCAGCTGGCTAGATCCTATTGGAACATCTGGTAGCCAGATCTTAAATAGTGCTTTCAGCTGTGAGGTCAGCAAGCCTGCTCCAATTGTGCTTGCTGTAGTATTATTACACAATTAAATGTGATGTCTGCAGTCGTCCATGTGACTCACTTTTGGCTCTCTCGATTCCCAGCGTGTCCAAGAATCCATTCTATCCCTCACTACTGCAGCACACATGAACACTTTTCAAGCCAAAGACTGTTCATTCTTCAGCACTCACTGTCTTCAAATTCCATAAAACAATAAAACTAATACCCGGGTTTTTTTGCTTATAGCTTTTTTAATCACACCAGTTACAAGACCAAAGAGAATCACACATACAACCTACCATTCTCATTTAAACATTCTTTTCTTTCATATATAATTCAGATTTAATTTCACATTCGACCTAATCAATGAAAAAACGTAAGGAGAATATTTTGCACTGGCTATTTGAATTCAGTTTCCCTACATGGAATCTGTAATTGCAAGTCAAACTCCCAGATCAGCATAAAACTGCAAGTGTCAAAAACAGATGCTCTTTGTTCTGCAACTGGGAAATAAAGCTAAAATCTTCCTCTCCAAACCACAGTTTCAAATCTGATTCATCGTGTGACAGCTGTCTGCTTGTCTTCCCTTCTGGCTGAAAGGGAATACTGCAGCTGCTGCTTATGGATGAGTGGGAGAGCAGAAAGGGGGAAAGATGAGAGTATGGAAATTGGTCTTGTGTTCCACACTTCTGAGCAGCCATTGGAAGACTCTGCTCTCCAGTTCTGATAACATTGGTAACAGAATTCTGAGTCAGGAGCTACAGAAAAAGATGTGCTCATGACCATGAACACAATCAAATTAAAATAAATGAAAAGGAAAGGGTGGAGGACTCAGTGCCTACTCACATCTATCATACACAGATGACCTGTACCAATGAGGAAGATACTCTTTATCACTCCAGCTTTAACATAAAGTGAAGAATGCCTAGCTACAGTGTATATACACAGACACATACATGTATTCCTCCCACCAGATGCTGAAAGTGAGAGCTGTCAGGAAATGAAGTTGAGAGAGAGCCTTTCCCCTGCATCACAGTAGCAAGGCACCTTCTGCAAAAGTCCCAATGTCTTGACCTGTCACTCTTCAGCACTCACTGATGACAGCAAAGCTGTTCTTCCAATAAAGTTCACCTACATGTACATTCCTGTTGCCTTACCCACTCAAATTCAAACCTTCGGTGTGCAGCAGGAGGTGTACAATGTACACGTGTCTTCTTGCTCCTGACAAAGCTCACGTGCACTCTGGTGGCAAGGCCTGGCACTGGGACTTCCCGCTCAGGTATCCCTGAAAGGTGATAACAGCCTACTGGCTCCTTCTGGCTAGCCTGGGACACTAGGGGCACAGTGGCTTATCGTCCTCCTTCCTGCCATGCTAGTGAGCTACCACAGAGCGGGATGCTGCGAGCAGGGATACTGCCGGCCAGTTTGTTCACGAGTCTCCACCATGCTGATCATCCCATCACACTTGAAGGCTCCTCTGACAGCAAACCAAGAAAGCATTCGAGGGACTTGCCTCACTGCATACAGGCAGGAGCCCTATTCTGTTTCTTCTTTCTAGATTTGAGGATTGGTGCTTTATTTGTACTTGCTTTCTACTTTAATGCTCAATAGATAAGAGTCCAAGATTTTTGAATGAGACCTAATTCAATTTTATTCTGTGAAAGCATATAGGTAGAAGTCTGTTGTTTTCTAAACAATCATATCCAAGACCTGTATCTGAGGTGACCTGGGATGTCAGTTGTGAAGATGCCAGTATAAACTTTTGGGGGGGGTGGTGAATGGAGGAGAGAGTGCTGAGTGTGTTGCTCTGGAGCATTCATTTCTTATTAGCTGAAGGAGATTGGCACTCAGCTTTTGCTGGATTGGAGTTGTGACATATTAATGGTATTTTCTGGGAACTGGAAACAATAGAGAGGCATGAGGGAAGGAATGGAAACCAAAGGAAAGTGAAAATTCAACAGCAGTGTCATTCACTGGTAATCTAAAAGACAAATTACTGATTCAAATGAAGAGAATCCTATTAGACTGTCCTAAGTTTTCTCCTGAAGGAAGTATGATGTGGATGCCTTTCTCTGCACAGGACACCTTTTCTCTCTGCCATTCCATGCAAATTTCTCTGGATGACATTACAATGTGAGTTGATAGCTTAATGATCTTAGATCAGAGACAGATGTCTATACCACAGGGAACTGCTCTGTTCTGTGGTAGGTGGGTGCCAATCCTACAAGATCACAAAAATGTGTTAATAGTGACTAACTCATGAAAGCAGGGAGTGCACACCAACTTGGAGATGATTTGTAATAGACCACCATACTGACATTCTTGAGCAAGACACTCATGCAGTAGTTAATGAAAAAATATTTTTTTCCTGAAGTTAACTGTTAATGGCCTCCGTTAGAAAAAGGAACTTCATAACTTTCAGTTAACTGAAAGGCCTCAGTTAGAAAAAGGAACTCCATAAAGGACGTAAAGTATCACACAGTTCTAATAACGAGAGTAGCTGAGAGCATCTCTTGAAGGTCTAATGTTTGAATGAATATATTCCTCCCTGGAGGAACAAGGCTATCTGTTAATAAGTCCGAAGAAATACAATGGCTTATGAATCACAGAATCACAGAATAACTGAGGCTGTAAGGCATCAAGAGAGGTCACCCAGTCCTGAAGTCAGGATTCAGATGTCTATTTTAATATCCTCTGAATAATCCCTCAAATGAATAAACTCCATCTTTGTCGGACAGTAACAAAAGCTCTACAGGGTTCAGCATGTTTTACAGGGAAGAGTAATTTGGTATGGTGAATATTTTGATACGGGAGGAAACAACTTAATGTTTGCTATTGTGTTGCATTAACATAAGACATACGCTCCAGATTCAGCCTAGCCATAAGTCTGTGCAACTTGCAATGTCAATAAAGTAACACATTCAGTCCTATACATCTGCCTCCCAAGCCAGCTGGAAATGGAAGTTTTTATCTGCGAATCCTAGCAGAACCTCTCACCAACAAGAAGATATTCCACAGCTGTACTTGAGCACTTTGAGACATTCATCTGACAGTATTTTCTTACGTTTTTTTCCAAGTTTTCCACATTTAAATATATCCCAGACAAATCTTATATAAACTGGGGCGGCGCGGGGGGGGGGGGGAAGCTTTGCTTAACTCTTTCCATAAATACACATGTTAAGAAATACTGTTTGAAATTTATTCTGTTATTTTGACTAGCATTTGAAGTGGACACCTAACATGGTAGTTCTCAAACTGTGGTCTGAAGCCCACAGCAGTAACAGACTAATAGCAATGACAGAGAGAAAAAAACAATCCAGTAGTTTAATGGATGAACCACTGAGGATGAAGGAATTTTTCAAGACATAACAGTAGTGTATGTGTGTCATGAATCTCTTTTGCATTAATTTAAATATTAAGCACCTAAACTTTTCAGTTTTCTTCCATTTATAAATGTTGAAAACAGTGAAAATATTTATAGTTTTTGTACTCTAAGACTCATATATTACTATCGGTGATACAGA
Source organism: Falco cherrug (assembly GCF_023634085.1). Taxonomy (NCBI): domain Eukaryota; kingdom Metazoa; phylum Chordata; class Aves; order Falconiformes; family Falconidae; genus Falco; species Falco cherrug. Next base: position 41,524,386 of record NC_073704.1, on the reverse strand, counting down.
ATATATCCCAATTATATTGTTTATAATTTTGAGAATGATACCAATGATGTATTTGAAAGGAAAGGCATGGAGTGAAAGGCCTTTGATTGGGAGGTTTTTTGCAAGAAACTGTAATCTCATTCAGAAAAAAATATTTGGTGGGAAGTGTAGGAAAAGAAGTGCAGGGAAAGAGACAGTGAAAGAATTAAGGTTAAGTTTGTCTTACAAGAAAAAGATTAAAATAGCTGATGTGAAAGGGGCAAATATGACTGCACTGACTGAATTTACATTGTAAGAAATCTGAGCATGGAAGAACTATTTAACCTAAAGAAAGAATAAAGTTAATCCAATGACAGTATCAGCCCAGCCCAGCCCATCTACAGTTTAATTTAGTCTGAAAAGCAGAAAACAATTTCAAACTGTTAAGTCCAGAGAAGTTTTAGAACAGCCACACAAACAGAACACATAATTATTCTGAGATTATGTTTGAGGAGGAGCATGGACTTGATGTTCTTTGAAAGAAGATCACTTCCAGTGCCAACTTATTTTTATCTGATTTTAAACAAATGTTATTTTATGTTAAACTTTTTTTTTTTTTTCATGAACTGAGCTGTCAAGGTACAAGTTGAAGGACTGTCCCACACTCCAGGACTTCCAGGGAGACCTTAAGAACCATCAGATCCCAACCATATGCCATGTGGCAGAAATAATTACACACGAGTTATTCCTGGCAGATACTTGCATAGCCTGTACTTACGAGCCTGCAGTGGTGACAATCCCACAGCCTCCTGGTGCTTAACTCTTCCTATCATTTTAAATACCTTCATCAAAACAACTTGTATTACTAAAACCTTTCCTGTTGCAGCTTCAGCCTGTTTCTCCTTTTTGCTTCAGCAGACTGAAGTAACAGATTCTTTACTGCCTCTGTAGCAGAAAACCAGTTACAAATGTTATTGTATCTTGCTTCAGGTCTTTCTTTAAAAATAAACAGGCTGTTCTTTTCATCTTTCCTGTAGGTCGTATTTTCTAGACTCCTGATCATTCTTGCTCCTCTCCCCTGTACTCTTTCCAGGTGGCCTGCATCCTTCTTGAAGTGCCATGCCAAAACTAAACATAGTACTCCAATGAAACACTGCAGTGTCAGATAGTGCAGAATTGTGTCATATATTTTCCAGATGACATTTTTCGTTTATACAAAATCCTAGTTTGACATTTGCTGTTAGTGAAATTTCCTTTAAAAATAGCAAGTAAGGTTTTAAAAATACCTACTTATTTTAAAATGCCTTTGACAAGAAGATACTTTAAGTATGAAAATGCATCCAAAATGAAAGAAACCAATGAGATTTGGTACGCCTACCTAAATATATTAATCTGCTTTTCCAATCTCTCTTTGCTTGTATGCTTTCTCTTTCAGTGAAAGATGAAAAGAGTTACCAAAATGGTGTGATGTGGAAAAGAATTGATGAAACTCTTATATCTAAGTTTTGGGCTAGTGAGAAACTCATTTCCCAATGAATTTACAGAACAGGTTTTCTAATTTGTCACACATTTGTCATATTTAAAGGAAAGATGGAAAGAATTTCTAATGAAACTTCCTAACCTTTTCTCCTATATGCTTCAGATGATGCAATTTCAGAAAAATTTTATAATGTGAGAACTTATTTGGCCAATGATTTTACTATTTATTGTCACAGTGTAAGTTAATATTTCAGAGAGTGTTTTGTCTTATAACTAAATATTTTAAAACTTACTCTGCTTTGTCTTATAGTCTAATTCTCATTGAAATCAATGCCCATTTTTATCAGCTATATCAATGAGATAAGAATCAACCATTCTGTGTAATGGTGCTTTAGTTCAAAAAAGACAAACAAAAAACTTCATGTGAAAATAGAACCAACCAAAAACATTTGGGATTATTAAGAGCAGATGTTAGGAGAGTATAATGGTTTCACTTATAAAAAATCTGAACATTTGCCAAGTTAAAATATTTGCCAGTTGAAGTCCTATAGCAACAGTATTTCTAAGTGAAATAGCTGAACCTATCAAAATTAAAAATATATACAGATACAAAATTTAGGAGTGTCTCATGGATGTTCTTCTATGTTTACATTTTACAACTACATAAATATATTTTAAAAATCACAAAATGCTGTAAACACAGGTTTTAGAGTATGATACTGAAGAATAGGTAATATCGTAGGGGAATGCCAAGACAAACAGGCTCCAAAGATTATCAAGAAACTACTAAAAGAAAAAATAACTTGCAACTCCAGCCATTGCAAAGCAAACTACAACAGTTTTTGGTGTGTATGTGAAAAATTTAATATTCAGTTGCAAAATTAATGTATACATAGAGTCATACGTACAGAATTTAGTCCCTTAGAACCATAGTTAGGAGACTTGAATTTTGTTCCCTGAACACTAGATGTCAAACAGCCAATGTATGAAAAAACATCCAGGCCACCTTCTTCCAGCATTTTCAGAATAATGCTTTTCTCCTCCTGTTGGATACAAGGAGTATTTAGCTTTTTAGCCAAAGTGGATCAGCTTAAAGGGAAACACTAAGAGAGAGTTACCTCAAAATATCTATGGGCTGCTGATTGGCACATGCCTTTGCAGCTAAGCTATGCAGGTTCAAATATCCTCAAGCAGATGGAAATGTTGAACCTGTGTTCTGGAAGCTGTTACCCAGCAGTGCCATCACAGAAAAGTCTTCCTGTCTGCTGGGAAACTGAACTGGCTTCAGTGCCAGGAGGAAGATCCTAGGGAGGGTTCCCTGCCTGAACCACGGGTACAGAAACCTGTTCCTCCATGTTCCTGCAGCTGGTAACACTGAAGTCACATCTGACCTCCAAGACAGTTTGGTACCCAGAAGAAAGTCTGCCTACCAAAATGCTGTTTTACCTAATCAACTAAACATTTATGCTATGCTGAGCACCAGGATGTGCTCAGAGACTAGGAAGATTTTGAAGGTATGTACATGCCCGTAATACACACATTTAAAAAAGACCTAATAATCAGAGGTTTAAAAGACAATGTGCTTCTTTTTAATAAACATGTCCATAAAGATATTACTGTCTTGCAAACTTATATATAAAACATCTAGTATTTCCACGACAATACTTTTTTAAAACACAGTATATTAGCTACTTTTACATTGGTGAAAGCCGATTAGAGTCAAATAATTGGTGACTGTTCAACCACATGGAGACAATTTTTGCAAGAAAGACTTTGTGTTCAAGCAGTTTGTGGAAGTAAACATTCCTGTAAGCTTGTATGCTTTAAAAACTGGGTAATTCTAAGAAATCCCCCCATGTGTGGAACAGTAGAGATGATTATTCATGCCTACAAATGACAGTTAATAAGCTGCAGTTAATAATCACTTCTCCAGAATGATCCCTGCCCTGGCAACAGTTAAAACACATCAAGTGGACAGAATGAATTAACAACTAAAGATCACACTAAAAATTCACATTACTCACATTACACTTTTGGTGAAATACTGCATCAGTTGTTGCAAAATTGACAGAGTATTTCCCACAAAGCAAACACTTATCTTTACCATTTTAATTTTTTTTTCTTTATAATTAAAGTAACTAAGCATTCATAAGGGCTTGTTTTAATCTGCTATGTTTATAATTATTGGCATACATCATAGCAGACGTATTCCCACTATTTAACTCTAAGCATCTAATTTAAGTGTGTGAATTAAGAGCCTTTCCATTAAGTGAGCCTCCAATAGGCATTCAGAACATACACATGCTGAATATCTGACCACTGGTTTTTACCTGTTTTTCTTTAAATCCCAATCATTTGTCCATCTCATAACAACATAGATTTTAAAATCATCATACCTAAGATGTACATAGGTAGGTAGTGAATTTTCAGAAGCAAAATGGTCCTATGAGTTTATGCACAAATACTTGTGAAAATGTTGCCAGGTACCTAAATCCTTCAGAAAAATTGCCAAAACGTCATCAAAATGTCTCCTGCTCTGTGTTCTTAATGCATTGCTTCTGATCAATATTCCTGTTAGATTTTGGTAGATAAAGGAATTTATTAGAGCTAGGGTAGAACTGGATAGCTCAGGTTTACATCACTCCTCCCTAAACTCAGCACTTTGGAAGACCTGGAGGCCACTGAACTCATCATGCATTTTGTCTGGTGGCTACAGAAATACAGCTTTGTAAAATGCATAAAGAGTCTGGGGACAGTCCTAGAAGCCAGGGCAAAGGAAAATCCCTAAATCACTAGGGGCTACCTGGTCAGGCTCTTTCTTCCACTGTTTCCTTCAAGACTCCTTGAGTCTAATGCCTTTTAATGCCCTGGGTTGCAGCATTACCGCACCACCAGCAGCTCATTTTACAAAACACAGGCTAAGATCTGCTTTCCTATTCAGAAGCACGCCTGCCCATGCCTACTTTGTGCCAGGATGTCCACCCCTCACTAGGAATCCCACGTGGACAGAGGTCACCTGGTTAGAACTGCAGACCAATGCCCTATATCTGGAAAAGGGTGTTTACAGTTTCGGACAAACCTCCCCATGCTGTGTCCTAAGCTGGTTTGCCTGGAAGCTGGTCACCAGGCTCGCCAGGCACTAGTACTGCCTTCAGATATGCGCTGGAGTCAAACCCCATCACTCTTCTGGGCAGCTTCAGCATTCAGCGCTTCCCTGTTTTCAAAAGCCATCAGCCATTATTTACTCCTTCTCTTCATTTTTCCCTCTACTACTTTTCATTTGCTTTGTTATTATCTCATTTGGTGTGGTATGTTGGATTTTGTAATTGAATACAAGGATCTCCCACAGGGATGTCCTTTGGTAAACCAAATGTTAGCTTACCATCCTAGACCATGGCATGGCAGTGGCAGTACCTGTCCCTGGTCTTACAGTTGCCTTGTTAGCTCCAGGATAGTCCTATGAAAACCACACACATTAATCTGCTTTGCAGTATTATGCTCAATTCCTTTCTGAAACCCGGTCAGATGAATATCATGATAACATACTCAGTGGATTAGCCTCAGCAGTTATTGCTTAAGATGTCCTTTTATGTCTGCAACACCAATTTCCTACCCTGCTGCACATTCATTTTCTCTTCTCCCTCCTGCTGTCTGCTTCAGCTTCTTAGGAAATCAGTTTTCAGTCTTTTCCTAATGCCATGGTGACTCAGTATTTTACCAGCTTTTTTTGTGTCTTCCTTTATTTTGTTTAGTATGATATATCAGATCTCTGTCACCCATTTTCTAACCTTCTGTAACAAGTTAGGCTATGGATTTGCCTATAGGCGTGGGCATAGTTCACATCCTGTGAGCTCAAGAAAAACAAGCTGGTGTCTCTGATCCTTGCCTTAGGCATGCAATACCATGATTACAGCATTCACTAGGGTGCTAACTAATATTCTTGGCATTGCGTCATAACCCTGGAAATGCCCAGTTGCACAAGTTGTCTGGAAATGGTTTTATAATGGTATGGATTAGTCCTACTCCTTCTGAAATAAGGAATGCTTGGAGTCTTTCCTCTAGACAGTCACTGACAATCACCATCAGCATCTTCATTAAAGGCATGACCCATTAGCAGTCTAGACCTATAAGAGGCAATCCCCAGCTTTTGCAGTCTGTTGTACAATACTAGTAAGTCATTTACTGTGGATAACATCACACTTCCCTCTTCTAATCATTCTATGTTTTGTGTATTTACTGATTTCCCATGGCTGTGCACCTCTGTTTACCTCCCAGATTATTCTGATGTACATGTGCTTTTGTTTTAAGGTATATTTTCTTTGTCATCTTTCTCATTACAAAAGAAAATGGACTATCCTATCCCATAGTAACATTTCTCCATTAAGTCATTTTTACCTGATTGTGGTCTCAGCCTCCTCCGCTTCACATGTTTATGAAAGTGCCCTTTTGCTTTGTTCACATACTTGGCAGATTGTGGCTGATCAAGTTTCATTTTAATTGTATTTATTTGTCCTTGTTTTTCACATTCTGACTCCTCCATTCAGTCTGCCAGCTCCCAGTTTTGGGCCATCTAGCACACCATTAGAATACTTCACTCCTAAATAGCAATTAAAATAGGCAAAGCAATCCCTCTCTGGAGAGATTAATGGAATTGTGCAAATACGTCCATAAACTATAGTTCTTTTGAACCAACATCATATACAATGTGTCAAAAATGGATAAAAATAACTCGGCTAATTGCTGTTAAATGTGCTTAGCAATTCTGAGGTTTCAGCAGCGTTATAGCTGCTGCTGTGTTTCCCTGTTATTTACAATATAATTGATTTGTATTTGTTTGATTTTTATATTGCTAAGAAAGAACTGACAACAAATATTACTAAATACCACTCCAGGCAATGAAGAAAAAAATATCAAAATGGGAATATAAATTAAAAACTAGCATTTCTTGCCACTTGAAAGTGAAAAGATAAAAAGGAAATTCTTGCAGATGTAACGAACAAATAAGACAGATTTCTTTTCTCAGTGTAAGGAGTCTTTAAATAGTATTGCAATTAAGTGCCTTACTGGCATATGAATTTCTGCACTTAAAGATGTATATACATGAGTACACAATTTTAGAAAAACTTTGCACTATCACAAACCCAGTGTTGCTGATCCAAGTGACAAAACTGTAATCTGCATCTGGGCCAAAAGTGAGATGGATCTTCAGGCTGTAATTCAGTATCTTTAAGTATACAAACTCAGCCTGCAGGAAAAAAAAAAAATCAAAGGCTGTCCTTGATAGCGTTGCCACCATGGATTACTCTAATGACAATTAGGCTAACTTTTGTTTGCTGCTTTGTTACTCAAGCTTTCCTCATTGTTTTCATATATGTGCTTCCATATACGTGGAATGTGTAGGTTTTGATACCCAATTGTTTGCAGAACAGCTCCAGGTATCTTTTGGAATTGCAGCCCAACATTAGCAGAGTATTTTAAAAGCTATCCAGCTGGCAGTGTAAGCAGGACTGCCAGCTGTCATTCCATGAACTGTATGCTCTGTTCTCTCTGATTATTAACAGCTGCATCAAATAAAAAAATCAATATACCAAATTTAGAGCACTGTAATGAAACTGTAGAGCTGAATGAATCATCTTTCCCCAAAAGCTAGGATGATACAAATCTTACCGAAACTTCACTGCATGTTGAATATCCTGTGTTTTGATGCAAGACCATTATTGCCTGCACACTCACACTGGAAAAGGTAATTACTGAGAAACGTTCATGCAGAGATCCAAGCAAAGAAATAAACCCCACAAATTTTCTATTTTCTGGCCAAACATAACAAAGAAAAGATAAAAAGGAATAAAGTTATCTGCGATTTCAAAATAGAAAGTGATTTTCTAGTGAAACAGACTGATTTTGGGTCAATTTTTTTATTTTGTTTGATTTAAAGAACTTAATTTTCATTTCAGGATTTAAAAAAACTTAATTATGAAATATAGCTATTTTCCAAAATGTCTGAAATGAAAAATGAAATGGCTTAATTTTGAAAGAGTTGAAATGAATATTTGACCTCTTTCAATATATTTTCTTTCTTTCTTTCCATGACTGCTTTTTACCCAAATTTATTCAGTTTTCTCCTCCCTACAACTGTTAGTCAGTTTTCTGTGGTGAAATAATAAAAATACAACTTTGTTCACTGTATTCTAAGGCTGCCTTCAGCTGTGAGTAACATCAGACTAGACATTTTTAATGTTGATTTAACATGTAACCATGATAACTTGTCAGATCTAAAGCAGAGTATCAGGGAATACAAGCCACTTATTTAAGAGCTGGACACAGCAAAGTATCTTCAGCCAGAATCAGTGACATAAAAACCCTGCAAAAACTAAAGAGAACTCTTAAAAGAGTTTGTAACACTTCATTTGGAAATGAGGTGGGCTAACAGCTGTTGTGTCTTTATCTTCAAAAGTGCACTTTATGTGCATGAGCACAGGAAGTAAAATACAAGTTCACCCCAAACAATTAAATCCCAGGTTATTTTGAAAAAAAAAAAAAAGAAAAAGTAAAAAGAAAAAAAGAAAAAGAAAAAGTAAAAAGAAGAAAAAGAACAAAAAAAAAAGGGAAAAAGAAAAAGTAACAAAACCCATGAAATCTTATACATATATACATATACTCTGGAGGGCCTGTCTGTGGAGGTATCCCTGTGGAGAAGGAAGTGGGATTTCCACAGAAGAGTAAGAAACAGCCATTGGTTAATCCTTGGCTTCACACTGAGCCTTTCAATTAAAAAAAGAGTAAAAGAAAATGAATTACATACAAATATCTGCAGGCAGGCTATTCAGCATTCTGCAACTTGGTCTCTGTTAAAAGACTTAAGTAAGGATGGAGGCAGAAGTTGGAAAGAGAAGTTGCATTCTCTAAAAATGTGAGCTTTTCGTTTTTACTTGATTTTCCCAGTTAGGCTAGGTTTGTTAAAGCTTACAGAAGATAAGACTTGGAATATCAGTATACAATTTATAAAATCCTAAGGTTTGTGTGAATTGGGCATTGAGGTGAACTGACCAAACCAGTGGTGTTAATAAACTAAACCTAATACATTCAATTCTCATTAACAGTTTTTCAGGGAAAGTGAACTTCCTTCAGCATTTAGAATTCTGAGTTTTTTCAGTAATACAGTAAGGCCAAAGCTATATAATACTGGGATTACTTTACTTCCCAGAGATATCCTCAACATAAGCAATTCTCATGTTTTAATTTACACATATTTACTTCTTAATTTATCTCATCTGTACCACGTCTTTCTATTTAAGACAGAACCTTATCTGCTTTACACTCAGTAACTGTTTCCTTCATGAAGAATGGTCTATTTTAAATAATTTTTGGAAATTAAAAAAAGGAGGAAACCTCAAAATCTCTTTCAAAAAGCATTTCCAGAGACTAAGGCACTTATTTAAGCATTCCCCAAAAGATTATCTCAATAAAGTATTTGTTCAGAAATCCTGCTGACTCCAAAGTTTGGCAAGAAACGGAAAGGATCTTTTTTTCATACGGGCAATTTCAGAATTGGTCATTCAGGCCAGAGACAGACCAAAGAAACACTTTGCCCTCTGTTACAGTCTACGCCATGTCCAGTGGTTAGCCTGGGACACACCTGGGATCTTCAGAGACAACATTTTTTATTCCTAAGGAACATAAACTATCGATTTCTATTCATTAATCAAATCACATAGAAGCATAGAATAATACTATTGACAGGCACGTCTCCTCTACCCTCTCTCTTACTCTCCTACTCTCATTTATGTCTTCTCACTGTAAAACGGCCTGTACACTGGAATTTATTCTGCCTATATAAACCAATAATCCTCACTAAAAAAATGTTATTTGAAAGAAGTATTTCATTAACACACAGTGATCTATAGCCAAAGAACTGGAATGTGATTCAAGCCTAACAACATGCATCTTAGATGATTCCTTCTTCATTGTTTGCTTTCTAGCACTCGTGCTGGGACTGTTTACTAAACCACTGCATTGCCTCATAGTACTGTGTTCTGGGACACACATCCTCGGGAAGCTGAAACATTCCCAAGTCTTGCTGGACACATTTCAGAGCCCTTCCTGTAAGGAATGTAGACTGGTATATTTATTTAATAATGCTGCTTGTGTTGGAAATGATCTTGTACATTTATAAGAGGCAGATACTTGACATCTAAAGCTGCTGGATGTTCGTTGCCAGATATAGTTTTCTCTCTTGCCTTGCTGGAAAAATGGACTGAAAGAAGGACTATGTTTTGTGATGCCGAAAATGTAGGCCCCTTGAAACAAAATCTGGAGCCTCCTCTATGGCACTGAAGCACCCTATGCCACATCAGACAATGAGGCTGTATTTTGATGAATGCTCTAAGCTATGTCACGCTGGCAGCACCACTGAAATAAGTTGTTATTCACCCCTGCTGAGACTACTGACCCTGCTGCATGCCACCCCCTCCTGGGATGGCACACTGTTTTTTGACCACAGGATGAACTGGACTGGAGAAATAAGCCAGCTAAAGCCAGCTTTGCTCAGGGTTAGTTTTTAAGCTGGTTCATTTCCCAGTCTAGATTGCCACGTGGCTGCACAAATAGGCAGGATACAGGAGAAACAGGGAAAAGAAGGGTAGATAGGACAGTTTCTTTAGAGACACCACTACACTATCTGTGTGTTCTTGGTGTCTCTTTGGCATCAGGGTTTGATGAACTACAGACTTTGGCATCTCAGCAATGTGACCTGGAACTATTCTTGTGGTGATTTTCAATGCTGCTTAGAAGTCTGTGCACTGGACAAGATACCGCCTACAGTTACTAAGAATACAGTAAATGTAAGGTTCAGATCTGCTCCTCTCCAGGGCCTGGCATTGCGCCAAGGATAGAAAGAAGAAATTTTTATTTGCCCAGGGTTTGTAGCATGTTTTTTTCCCCAATAACTTTGTGGGGATCACTAAGGATGGGAAGTGGTACAGCAGTCATCATTCCTTCTAGGTAGGCTAGCTGCCAGACAAAGTGCAAAGGACTGGGGCACCTGGGTTCACTGGGCTCACAGAGGTCAAACACATTTCTCCTGGTTGCTGGAACAGTGCTTTTACCACATGATACTAGTTGCTGTGGTACATGAGATCTTTGTTCTTAGAATGTGTGTAAACTTCCCAAAGAACTCAGGAAAAAAAAACCAGTCATAAACAGGAATCATGATTGTACCCTGCTATTATTAGGGGAAGTATTTGTGTGATAATGCGTGAACAGAATACCTAAGCCGGTCCTTGAAGAACAATTTGAAATTTTATTTCTTTTTTTTTCCAGGCACTAATAATAATCTACAAAAGCATGAACCATTCTCCAGACTCTGCAAATCTTGAAGACAAGCAGGGAAGGCATCACTAGCCTCTGTTGGCTAGGTTTTGAAAGAAAGCACAAAATAAACTGGATAGTCATGGAACATTATTCTGTCTGAGTATGAAAGTAACATACACGCCATCAGAACACTTCCGTGGCTGAATGTGGCTTCTAAGCATTATCAAGCTAAAGCACTCAGAACTGCCAACATTAAGATGCTACTAGATCTGTTTGAAGAATGAGACTCCTTTGCAGCTGGGGTACCTCAAGGATCAGACGGGCACTGAGCAGGATTTTCATTACGACAGTTATGATCTAAGTACCTGTCCTGGTTTCAGCTGGGATAGAGTTAATTATCTTCTTAGGAGCTAGTACAGTGCTGTGTTTTGGCTTTGATGTGAGAACAATGTTGATAAGGCACTGGTGTTTGTAGTTGCTGCTAGATAATGTTTATACTAAGTCAAGGACTTTTCAGTTTCTCAGGCCTTGTTAGCAAAAAGGCTGGAAGGGCACAAGGAATTGGGAGGGGACACAGCCAGGTCAGCTGACCCGAACTAGCCAAAGAGGTATTCCATACCATGGGACATCATGCTTGGTATATATACCTGGGGGGGTTGGCTGGGGTGGACAGACTGTTGCTTGGGGACTGGCTAGGTATATGTCAGCAGGCGGTGTGCAGTTGCATTGTACACCATGTGTTCCTTTCTTCCTTTCCTTCTGGATTTTATTCTTCTCTGCCCCACCCCCCCTTTCATTATAACTATTATTGTCATCATTGTTATTATTGTTCTTTCATTTTTATTCTATTTCAATTATTAAATTATTCTTATCTCAAGCCTTGAGTCTTACATTCCTTTCCAATTCTCCTCCCCACCCCTCTGGGTGAGGGGGGAGTGAGTGAGTAGCTGCATGGTACTTAATTACCAGCTAGGGTTAAACCACAACAGTACCTAAATTGCATTTATTTCCTTCATTGGATTGGTTCTAACTTTAAAAGAACCAAAATACTCTCACTCTAAAGGTAATGCCATGAGATTCTTAACAGTAACTGTCCAGAAGCTGCGGGATGGTCAAATTGTTTTGGTACTGATAAAAGGTAAGTGTATGGCTGTAAACCTTCTTCCAGCTTAAACAGTATTTCCTGCTGCAGATGTGTCCTAATCCTGTGCTGCCAGAAGGGTCATGGCTTTCTTTTGAAGTTGCAAGTTCAGATTTCTAGGCTCATCAAGACTATCATTTTCCTGAAGAACAAGTTTAGTATCAATGCAGACTGCTCAGAGAAATCCCGAGAGTTTTAAAGCTCCTTGTAGTCTATGCTACACTTCTTGATTTTGCCTTTTAGCTAGATTCTTCAGTTAGGAAATCAATGCTTTTCCTTTTATTCTGATTCATATGTGGTTAACACCAGAAATTCACAGCACAGCAGAAATCAATTAACATATCAACTCTGAGTCAACTCCATTTCAGTTAAGGAACCTGGCCCAGTTCAGTATCTCCAAGAAATTTCCTTCACCAAACAAGCACAAACACAATCCCAAAGCAGGCCATATAAACAGATTGGCGTTGCCGCATTCCCTGGAGCTCAGAGAAATAAGGCTCTTTCAGATCAGCAGTGACTTTCCCACATGACCATGGTTACTGGAGAACAGCCTGCCACTCTGACATTTAAATCTGAAATCTGATGTACTTAGGTCATATCATAATCACCTCCTCCTCCCTGGCTACTCCAGCTAAACCTCTCCCTTTTACTCATTAGTAACCAACTTTGTGTTTATAAAGCAATAGTAAACATAGTTATCCATTGTCAAAGCAGAGAATGATTTAAAAAAAAAATCTCGAATACAAGGTCATCCACTTATCTTAAAAAACATTTGAAACTGCCATAATAATTACACCATGGGTAAAATTGCCACTCAATTCGGTGGCACAAGGTGATTGCTATCCAAGCTGAGTGCAACCCCAGACTCCCTTTGTATAGTCAATGAAAACAAAAGTTCTGAAAACCTTGAACTGGCTGTTCTTGTGCCGGCCTCCTCAAGTGTGCATGCAGAGCCCGACCGATTCCACTGCACTGCTTTCCTGCTATACAGCCCTTCCTGCTCCTTTTGAGGGTAACATTTAAAAGAGTAGGCAGCTTAGTTTTAAAGGAAACCCGAAAGCAGTATGCTTTATTTTTTGCTTGGCCTAGGACATAGACACTGCCCAAATTTTATTCATGACTGCAATGCATCTATGATGAGTACCTAAATAGATAGTAAATCTTGAATTTAGTCAACTGTGTCAGACTGATTGTCTAGAATCTTGGGTGCATTTTGTGCTCCTGAATCTAAGAGCTATTAGTGAAAGACGTGGTACTTTCACCCACCCATGCTGAAGCCCACACACTTCATACCTGCCACCTGACAGCTCCCATCATAAGTCTTGTCTGTCCTAGCAACATGATCTGTGCAACAAAATGTGTCACAACTCTCTCAGGATGCGTAAGACTCTTTCCTTTAGTTACCTACCTGAAGAAGGATCAGTCAGTAACCAAAGCTTTTTCCCCTCCCCTTCAATGAGTTGCCAGTGCTCAAACTGATCATCACAGAAATAAAAATATTTTTTCCCCAAAGCAGCTCTTCCCTGAAATCTCTTTCAAAAATGAGTGCCCACTGGCTAACACAGCAAATGCTTGCAACCACAAGTCACTTCATACCAGTCCACATTTCATGACTTCTCTAAGCTGACTTGCATCCTAAAGCTCTCCTCCCTTTCTTTCTCTGTGCTGGAGGGAGTTGTCAGTTTGGTTCCCCAATCCAACTCACCAAGCACACACTGTGGTCAGCCAAAGGACTTGAAAAAAAACTCAAAGAAACCTTAAACACTTACTGCAGAATGAAGTTGGTGTCGCCTGTAGACTGCCCATCGATGACTTTGTTGCCTGATTCTAGGTGTGTCTGCCATGAAGCATTTTTACGACTCTATATACTGAAGGGTTTATACATCAGCTGTGCTCCCCTAGGAAGGTGGATGAAGCCCTCTGCTTGGTAAAAGATGGCTGCCTGCCCCTGGGCCCTCACCCCCTGCCCCATGATGGTGGGCTCCCTCCGAGATGGTGGGCTGCTGCTGTCCCAGGGAAAGGGCCACATCACCACCATCTGCCACATGGTATTCCAGAGTTTGTCCAGAAATTATTTCTTTGAATGTGGCACCTCCATCACCAAAGGGCCTTTCTGTCACTGCATGCCTTTTGCCACAGCCTGGTAAGAAAGACCTCTTCCTTGTAATAGAAACATGTAACTCCAGAGAATGTGGCTTAAAACAAACAAATGAATAAATGAATGAAACAAATTTGCCAGGATTCACTTGAGGATGCCAAGTCTTGATCAGTTTACCTCACAGAAAAACCCGGAGGCCAAACCAGAACCTTCCAGCTGAGTTCAGAGATGGGTGAAAAAGAGGTGCAGTGGAGTGAGGCAATGGCCGCCTCGAAGCCTTCCTGCCCGCCCTGAAGGCCCGGCACCGGGCAGCCTTTCCCAGCACCCCGCCGCTCCCCACCTTTTCTGGGATTTTCCCCATTTTCCGTCGAACGCCACCTGCGGGTGCTGCCCACGGGCTGTCCGCCAGGGCTGCCTCAGCGCCCGCAGCCGCGGGGTGGCGGGAAGCACCCCGGCGGGACGAGGGAGGGCGGCAGAGCGCGTCGCCGCGGGCGGGTCCCGCCGCTGAGCGGGCGGTGGCGCACGGCGGCCGCCCTCCTCCGCGTGATTTCCAGGAAGGCGGGAGGCGTCGCCCGAGGGGACGCGGGGCCCGGCAGTGTGACAGCGCGGAGGGGTGGGGGGCCGGCCAGCCCCTCCTCCGCCAGCGGCAAAGCGAAAGCGAAAGCTGCGGGGAGGTGGCCGGGTAGGGAGTGCAGGGGCTGCGGCGAGCCCGGCTGCGAGCCGAGGGACGTGTCGCCGTGCGGGGACCCGCGGCTACTGTAAGGTGTGTGAGCCCCGGCTGGCCGCCTGCGCCCGGGGGGCCGCCGCTCCCACCCGCTGGCAGCCGGCGCGGTGGCTCTGGTGGCGCCGGGCTGGTGCGGCCTTCCCCGCGGCCTCGGGGCGGCAGCGGCCTCCCCGCACGGGAGAGCGGGCTGGGGCCGCGCTGTCGCCCGAACCCGGGAGGCGAGGGGCTGCTGCGGCTCTGAGCGCGGCCCTGAGCCCGGCCTGCGGCCTCCCGGAGCGCCGGGACAGCGGGGTGGTGCGGCGGAGGCCGGCCTCGGCTGCCGGCCGGGCGCTCGGGGGGGGGGGGGGGGCAAGTGAAGGTGCTTCTCAGTTACCCAGCTTTACTCACCTAAATCAGGAATCGGTACCTAAGTCAGGACATTTTGGTTACTTAATGCAAACCAGAAAGGGATTCCTGGCTCCTCAAACCAAAGATGGCCTCAATTTTAAGCCTTGTTGTTGAATGTGGTTGGTGATGTCAGGTAAAAAACCAAGCTCAGAATTACCAGGTGAGAGCGACAGAAATGTCCCGCTGGGTCAGGACGAGGGCTGGCTGCTGCTCACAGCTGGACAGCTGTGCGACAGCATTGCCGGAGTGCCTCACCCCTGGCATGCTGCCCCGGCATCCGTGGGCTCCATTTGCTTGGGCACCTGGGTGCCTTGGCATCAGCGGGCCGGGAACGGGCCTAAACCGCTTTTTATCTGCCTCCACAAAATGTGGCAACAGATTCCAGATTTTACATGATCTGCTGTATAGAAGAAGTGCTTTCATTGGTGTGAAGCAGGTTTAAGGGTTATAATCACTGAAGCATAGGGCATATGGGATGCTAAGCATGTGTGTAACAGTACAAAAGTAGCATAAAGGTATGTACATAGGTTTCGGAACAGAAAAATTTAAGTTGTGCAATGCAGAATTCCTCACATATGTCTCTGGGTTTTATGCCTAGTAAGGAAGGAAGCTTCAGGTATCCAATATATATCACTTTTGCTTATAAAGTGAGACAACATTTACATTTAAAAATTCTTCTAGCGCAACACAGCTTCTGGTGCACCTTTCTGGTAGTCTATTCTGCTGGAAAAAAAAGTGCCAATACATGCAATATTATGATTTTTTTCTTTCCTGTTCCCTCAGGTTTCAATGGATTTAACAAGTCCCCCACTATCTTTAAAAGATAATGGTTTTGTAAGTATTTCCTGATGTACTGCTTGGAAAAAAATATCTGTATTTGACAATAGTATCTCTGAATGAAGGTTTGTGCAAGGACTGTTAGGGCAGTGCTTCTGAAACTTCTTGTCTCACTTTCTTCCGTCCTGTAGTACTTTGGACATTCCTTATTCCTGCCTCCTGTTTGCATAGGGAGAGGCCCATTCCAAAGTGTCCATTACAGATTCTGTTAGACTTTTTCTGTCCTACCTCACTTGCTCATCTGTCTCGGTGGAGGTTTCTCAGGGGAATTTCCTTTTTCCTGGTGCCTCCCTTGACTCAGTTCCTGCAGTGCGGCAAGTGGTTTAGATGGGATTTTCCCTGGGTTTTCTTGCATTCTCCATGTTATTTTTTTTCCTGCTTTCAGGTTGAAAACTATTGTCTTAGACCATTTTTCAGTAAAAAACAAGGATCCTTTCTTATCAGCTTCCAGCTGCAGCACGTGCATCCTTCTGCTTTCCTGCACTCAGTCCCTTGAGCGAAGGAATTTTTTTCTGGTTTTAAGTTATACGCAGATGGAGATTTCGCTGTTGCTTAATAGGTGTTTGAAACTGGACAAAGTCGTGGAAAAAATTATTTTATGTTTTATTGTTTTTAGGAAATACCCAGCATTACCAAGAGAATTGACAAGATTATCTAATTTAGACCTTTTCCATGCCTAAATTTCGTGGTTCACATTCAAGTTTTATGTAATCTTAAATAAAAGGGAGGGATTGTTTCAATAGGTCTCTTTGGATTCTTTTTTTCTTTTCTGCAGAATATTGCAGCCATAGAAACAAAACAGAACAGAGAAGATTTTCTCTCCTCTTGGGCTTTATCCAATTGTAGTTTTCCCATGCTTGTGAGCTTCTGCAGTGAAGTACTTAAATTCTGAAGTGCTTCTTTTATCGGCTTCCTCCTGCTTGATGTTACCTTTCCCTGAGCCTAGTTTTGAAATTTTTTTTCTGTTTGGCCTGAATACTCTATACATTCTGTTAGAGGAACTGATGAGAAAGCATATAGATAAACATCTGTGGGTTTGATGGGCTTAGTTCCCTGTGGAAGAACATAGAGGCAACTTGTTTTCATTATTTATCAAAATATTAGCCTGTGAGTTAGGCAAATAATGATTACTGACCAGGATCCGTTTCTTACATTCTTGTCCTGTCCAGCCATTAAAATAGTTCAATGATTTGACCTAAGTGCCTGAATGCATTTTTAAAAATTATGTGATATGTGCTATCCTCTGGCATGCAGGTTCTAGGTTCTAGGAAGATAGAACTACAAAATATAATTGATCTCTCAAAATGTTTGACTTACCACAAATCTTGCCTGCATGTTTGGAGAAAAACAGCAAATGGGCACACAGGCAAAATACATAGGACTTTCATTAATGGACATACATTGAAAACTACTATGGCAAAATTCTTCATCCAGCTGCAAAGGGTTTTTTTGTTTGTTTGTTTTGAAGAACTCATTTGAATTGTTTTATGTGTCTTAGTTACTGCCTAATAGAGGGAAAAACTAGTGTGTACCTCTTCTTTTTTCTCCAGAATGTGACAACCCCTGACCCATCAAAAGATGAGATGGAAAGACTTAAAGAAGAACTGAAGAAATGGAAGGCAAGTTCTATAAAGCATATAGAATTGTGAAAATTAGCTGAAAGATACTTGGAACGCCTTTAGTCTGTCCTTCTAAAATGAAATAAACTCTCCCCCAATTATATAACATCGTTGTCTAACTTGTTCTCTATTCTTCAATGCTACCTGCTTCTGTTGATCTCAACAGTAACTATACTTGTAAGTCTAAGAAAAATATTTACCCAAATATTAAAAATAAATAAAGGGCTTACTTAAGGTTTTGTATGTTACCATGGAAGAAATTTTTTTTTTCTTTTTACTATCCAGGAAAGAGTTGAAAAAGCTGAAAAAACAAAAGCTCATCTTCTTTTCTGTAAATTAAGTGCTGATAACGAGTATGATAAAGCAGAGGAGGAGCTGAGAAAGATAAAGGACCTTCAAGAGAAGCAGCATAAGGACATTATTATGCCTAGGGACACTTTTGAGGTATGGAGAAGCCTTACTTACAGCTGTTAGCATTTGTGGAGTTGTGAAGGAGGTGTTGATTAGATAAAATAAGAGTAATACTGCCTTTTCAGTTTAAACAGCTTTACAGGTTTGCAGACTGTATGACCAGCATGTTCTACACATAGTTTTTCAGTGACAGATTAAGAACCAGTGCAAGAAAATAAGTCTTATGGCAATGTTGGAAGAGCAAAGGCAAAACTGAGACCTGTTTTGTACAGAGGGTGAAGACTGACAAAACCACTCTTCCAAGATTCTCCACTAACAGATGAGTTACAGCTTTGTGTGATGCATATAAAATCGAATGGCTTCATTCCAGTGCTTTGGCAACTCCTAGCCCATCTTGCAAGATGTTACAGCACCCAGGGGATTAACATTTAAGTGAAAATGAGTTGGGCAAGAGCCAGAACCTGTTTGAAGAGGGCACTTCTTTCTAGAAATAATTGGTTCTAGAACTGACTGGTCATTACCTCAATGTGCCACATGCAGTTGGTACAGTAACAGGCTAAGTTTGCATAGGCTGTCAAAGAGGTGGTTTCAGCAAAGTTTGGTTTGGTCTGTAAATCACTAGTGAGAAATTATGGCTTCAATATTGCCAGCTATTACATATAATTAATAGGTTAAGTACATTCAGGTTGGTGTGAGATTTTTCTGAAAGCTGGCTTTGGTTCTGCAACCCTAAGTGTTTGGATTTTATATCCAGAAGAGATCGTTATCATCATCTAGCTTTTGGTTACATTGTCTCCTACTGATGGGAACTGGTCTTGTGATGTTCCCAAATGGGAACATTTGTCTCACATGGTTGATGACTTCAAAGGAGCCATCTGCTAATTGTGGATGGTTGGAGCTGACTAAGTCTGTGGTGTTTTGTTCTCATTCAGTTGTGTTCCCTGACCAGGAAATACTGGTTTTAGTTACATAGGCTTTGTGCCCATTTAGGATTCACTGGTGTGGTAAAAGTATGTAGCAGATAGGAGGCAGAAGAGGTGTTACTCTTCCTTCTTTATACTCCTTCAGCGAGGAAAAAGGCCGAGTGTATCAGAACTGTCCTCACCTGGTAAACTTTTCAGAAAAGGGAAAAACTTTTACTAAGATCACACATGGTACAAAAAATAAAATGTTTGTGTGTTGACGTAGGATCTGACCTTGCATGTGTAAGGAACTGATGTAACTATGGAAAAGCACTGTGCAATTTATGGTACACTGTATGTGCTTGGAAACACTAATGCCTCTTTTCAAAAACCCTCTTACTGTAATGTACTTTGACTGAAACTGTTCCTGGGTGAGTGAATTTACCTTGCAGATAGTTAAAGCTATGCAAAAAGTGTATCATGCATGGCTGTCATGTAGAATAATTAAACGTTGAAACTGTTTTTAATGTCTAGAGGTTTTGTTGAAATATATTTTTGTCTTTTGTGTGTTTAATTTTGCCTTTAATACTCTGGGCTGTAGGAAGAACTCTGTCTACTAAACCAAGAAAATGCGATGCTTAAGAAAGAAATTGAAAAGCTCAAAGAAGACCTTGCAGAATGTAGTTTGGTGCCTTTGCGGGATGGTCAGGTAAAGTTTGAAACATTTTGCAGTTTGTCTTTTGGAAGGGCACATTTTCATTTTGCCATTCTAGACTGTTGGGACCAGTCTTCAGCATTTGAACCTCTACTGATTTCAATATGAAATATAATCTGAAGTTTTATTTTCTGATTTTACCTGGCAAGATAATGGGAGGTAGGTAAGAATATGGAAATGAATACAAGCATATGAGATCCTTAAAACACGAGAGGAATGAAGACAAGCAGAAAACTTTTAAATGGAAGACACTGGAATAAAAAACCCACATAGCATTAGTAGTTGTCAAGTAATCACATTTTATATTTCTTGGGCAAGAGGATGGCAGAAAGGTAATAAGTCCATCATATGGCAAATGTAGCATTTATTTTAGCCTATATTGAGCTGGACTTGATTATAGTCTCTCTTGCGGTACTCCAAATCAGAAGTAACTCAATTTGCCACCAGATAAATATCAGTGATACTAAATAGATTTAAACTCAGGATCCAGAGTGTCTTTTGGTGAAACTGCTGCAAATTCTGAGGTGTTCAGGAATTAGAACTTCTGTTATGGAAATTTCAGCTTTTAAAAACCTGTTTTTATTTTGAATTGGAACAAAACCAGATATTTTGGGGACTTTACAGTAAAGTGAAAGCTGATTTTTTTTTTTTTTTTTTTTGTTTTATACAGAGATTGAAACTCTTATAGAAGTGTTACTTTATTTAATGTTAACAATATTACAGTTTAGTTTTAGCTTTCTAAATGACATTTCTAGGTTTAGGAGATGTCAGTTAAGTCTGGCCTCCTAAATTTCCTAGGCAGTCATTGGGCTGGGCAAGGCTATCGCAGAAGGAGATTGGGTGTAGACCGGGACCTACACCCAGTGTCTGAATTATCTTTAGGAAGAGTGTCTCTCTTACCATTGGCACAAGAGGAAATGGAAAGAAAGCAGGCTTACAGATAAGATGCTAGTTGTGAAGATAAGTGGCAGGAATGCTTTAATTACTCTTGTTATTTTATCTTGAGACAAACCAAGATATTTTTCTTCTACACAGGTTTTTATTTTGAAGTTATTATGTAAAGGGGAAAAAAGAGTTATCTAAAACTCCCTAAAGTCTGTCAAAGCAGCCTTTCTTAACCAACATTTTAATGAACAGTTCTAATTTATCCTAGTTACAAAATATGTGGATATTCTTACCTGTTTTACTAAGATGGCAACATACAAAGCTGTTTATTGGCAGACTTCCCATTGCTGTAGAGTAGTGATGCAATTAGGCAAAAATAAATGGCAACACAGTGACTGATGACTTAGCTACCAGAAGTACCTTACTTCTGTAGGTGGAAATCCCTGTGGTCTTCAACTGAAAATTTACTGTGTAAGGTCACGTTTCAGTTCAAAGTTAATTAAAGGGGAAAAAAAAAACCCAATTCACATCTCATTGACAAAAATAGACAAATACAACTAGTCAGTTCATTAGAAATACCTGTTTCACCAGCCATGACTTCAATCTGCTTGACTCTTAAATTTTGAAAAAAAAATATATATGCAGCACTTCAAGAAAAGACTATCGTTAACTTTTCTGTTCTGCAATATATTACAGAAATTATTTTTTTTTCATTCTAAAATACTAGATTAAAAAAAAGGTAGCAGAAATGAAACTGAAGTTTACTCACATGGAAGACATGAAGGATAATTATCAAGATATGAATACTCACTGTGTTTTTCGTGTAACTACAAAAATCCCATTCAGACTGAATCAAAACCAGGCACTGCTTACTTTTGAAGATGAAGAAGGTATGATGCATATTTTAAGTATAAAATTAATGTGTCTGATGTATTTCATTGCCAAAGTGAAAAGATTTATATAAACTTCTTTGGGGAAAAAAAATCAACAACAGCCAAAGAAAGAATACACAGAGAAGCTTTCACTATTATGATACCCATCAGTAGAAGAAAATTCTTGCAGGCACTCTGCATGTTTTTGTTGGATTACCAGATTTCTGCTCTCAACTAATGCAAACAGTACTTGGTGTTTGAAATTGGGAATGTTTCTACCTCACAGAGTATTGTCAAGAATGATTCAAAATGTTTTGACAGCAGAATTTGGTTATTTTCTTTACTCTGGGCAGTACCTTATACTGACAGCAGTTATGTTGGTTAAGTGTACACATCAGATGATGGGTAGATGTGAGACAACAGCGGGATGGTGCAGTCTGTAAGTTGCCTGCTTCCCACTGAGATGCTTGCCTTTGGACAGCCTGGTGCCTGCCTACAAGGAGCCTGCAGGCAGTCTGGCTGTGCCTGCTCGGTGGGTCACTCCATTCCGCAAGTATATTCCAGATACAGAGCTCGTGTCAGACACATTTCTTTCAACTAAAGTCTAACATTGCTAATGGGCATTTTCTGCACCTGGTAGTGATGTGTCTTTGATCCAAGGATATTTTAAATGAAATATGAAATGTCTAATATTAATATTTGATACAATGAGAGCATCTTTTGACAGTATAAAGATTTTGCTATTCTGTACTACCCTAAACATAGTGTAATATTTTACCTGTTGCCTATAACCAGTGAAATTTTATGGAAATAGACATGCCTGAAGACATGTATAGTGGGATGTGGTTGCTTGTTATTTGTTTCTCCTTTATTGTTGCAAAGGGAGATTTTACTTAAGAGACTGGGGAATAATTTTGGTTTTATAATGATTAAACAAGGCTTTTTATGTCTGAAAACTTGTGATTTTCCTTAGTTGCCCAGCGACTAATAAAAATGGGTAAGCATTCTGTGAACATGGACAACAAAATAACAGATGTGAGAGTGAAGCCTTTTACACTTGAAATGGGAATCAAATTTGAGGTAATCAATTGAAATATGAAACTATAAAGATATGAACTTGCAGTATTTAAAAAGCTTTAGGTTCAGGTTTTTGGGTGTTTTCAGTCACAAAGTGCACAAAAATTTTATTTCTTAGCTCCATGTCACTGTTTCTGGAAAGAAGATTAATGTTTCAGAAGTACCTGAGCTATCCATTCCTGAAGACTGGATGAGAGATAAACTCGAGTTGAATTTCTACAAATCTGAGCAGGGAGGAGGAGGGGAAATAGAAAATGTCGACTATGACAAGCAGTCTAGAACAGCTGTTATTACGTTCCTCAGACCTGGAGGTATAGTATGTAATTTTTTTAGCTAGATGTACAGGCCTTACTGTCCATTCTGTGTTCCATTCCATATTACATTCTATGTTAACTTAACCACCACATGTAGCAAATTCTTCCTGTGGAGAGTTAAGCACGTAAGGAAAAGATGTGGGTTTACCCACACATCTATACGTAAAGCAGTATTTAATCATATTCCTTTTTGATTAGACAAGACCTAATATGCTCTTTGCGACCTTTATTTTGTTCTTAACTTTGTCAAAAATCTATTTTTTCTTTGCATTGCTAGACATTTATATTGCAAAAAGAAAATTAGGAAAATGTGTTTGATTTTAGTTTCATGACAATGAAGTTAGACAGGCATTCAAATTGCCCAACTGTATGAAATTCTATGAAGATCAGTGGAGCCACATCCATTTAGAGCAGCTGCTTTAGATTTATTTCAGAAATTTTTGTGGGTATTTAATGATTTTGGAATTTTCTTTTGGAAATGCCAAATAAACTTTTTTAAAAATGCATATGAAGAATCTACAAGTGTGCTATCATATATTATCATATTTCTAAATCCATATAAGAAAGATGAGTCTGTTCTTTGATATACTTACAAAATACATTTTTGATTATATTACTCTTACTCCTCTTTTTCTCATTCTCTGTTACAGCAACTAATGGCTTTGTGAGATGTACCAAACATCCTTTCTTTGTAAATGGAAGGTGCTATAGGGTTTCTGTTTCCCCAAACACCGATGTACACTTGGAAAAGTTTCAGGTAAAAGAATCTAGTTCAGACTAACACCTAAATAAAAAAGATCCGTGGGAAATATGAGATACGGGCAGAATTTTCGGTTCTGAGGACTGCAGAAGCTTTTGTGACATGCACTTGGTGAAACTTAATAGCAAGTGTGAGTCTGCAACATGCTGCTCTGCTGATAATCTTGTTTTGCAATGTGAAAGCTGTAATTTATTTTAAAAGGGTGTGCGTGTCTTTCCTTTATCAAATTATATCATTACTTTACCATAATGTCTGTGCTAGACAGGAGGCAGATACTGAATTGTTTGTGAAGTAGGTTAATAGTAGATGCAACAGTGTTTTTCCAAGTCACAAAGCACTGTCATACTCACCCCTAACAAAAGGCCTTGTTGATATTCTCAGCAGAGACCCTTGTTCTGTGAAACATTTGCTCATTCATTTTTTCATTCACTCATTCAACGCAAATAATAATTTATTTTCCTGTAAAACCAGTCTGCTTGCTAATCGTATTCTCACTGAAATTGTCTTCTACTTTGTATGAATAGACTGTAATCAAGTCAATATTGTATATATAATCAGGCCTTTATAATTAAAGCATTGACTAGAGTGTGTGTGTTTATGAGACACAGCAGCATCTCTGCAGGTGTATATCATGTATTGGCATGGACTTTTATGGAACGATGCTGTCTGGAGTCATCAGAGATCCCAAAATTCAGTGTCTCTGCACATTAAGAAGTGTAGGACACAGCAGTTAAGGAGGCTCGGTGCATTGCCAATTGAACTCGGTAGTGTATGACAGGGTTCAGAACTGCTGCTGTTTTCAGTGACACAAATATACCACACTGTCCAAAGTCTTAAAACGTAATAAAAAATCCTAGCCATATCTGATCAAGGGTACTTTTGTTTCCAGTAACTGCCAGTTCCTTTAGATGTACATGCAAGAGCAGATGTGCAATACACATTTGGTTTTCTTTCCTCAATAGGTCTATTGTGGGATTTCTAAGAAGACCATTCTGTTGAAAGGAATTCAAGAGACGGAAGAGGATGAGGAAAGCGTACAGGACATGATTGAAATTCATTTTCAGAAGCCTAGTAATAGTGGTGGGGAAATAGATAAAATCAAGTATGTATCGAAAGGAGTAACATGGGTTTGTTTTGAGGAGGATACTTAGAATGCCATGTAGGAAATTGTAGACTGAACTCATGAAGATCTGGGTTTTCACTTCATCAGAGGCATTGAAATTTACATGGACGTTGTGCTTTAACATTCTGAAATTTATACTTGGAAAAAGAGGAGCTACCTGTCTTTTTGATTGTAACAGCACAGACTTTGCATAGAAATTCAGTAAAACTCACTGCTTTGTGTTCCACAGGTTCCTGATGAAAGCCATAGAAAACGCCTTTGCCAACACTTGAAACTTAATCCAGGATTGCTTTCTGCAAATTACTGGGTTTTCTTTCTTGCAAAGTTTAGATAGGTTGCGTACTCCCAAGTCGGATAAATCTATTCCTTCTTGCATTTTGGTTACAAAAGCCATATGTAATCCCAATCAAAAGCCTCTTCACTGACTTGCTGTTTTAAAGTGCCATAGCTGCAAAAGGTAGCTCTGACAGAACTCCAGTCCTGCTGAGCCTGCTGTGTGCCACCACAACTTGCATACCTGAAAGCAGTTATTGTGTAGTTTCATAAAATACGCCTTATCAAATTATTGATAAAATTAGAATAGAAAAAGGGAGAGTACAAAAACATCACAGATTTACTCAAGGAATTGTACCTTTTAAGAAATGCCATGGCAGTAATACTGCTTTTAGCTGACAAAATACTGTTACTTCTCTTAGGATCTGATGCGAATTCTGCTGAGTTTCTGTCAAGTTAATAGTGTGGTTAATTGTTTGATTTTTATATTTGTTTCTACAATTAGATTTTTCCTCACTTTTGTTCATGATTTTATTTCCTTTAAAATATTACAGTTAAGAATTGAGATGATTGTTTAAAGCAATTGTAACAGTGCTGGGGAAACAGTCCGATGGCGAATGCTGTGTTTGAGGCATCTATTTCAGTGTGTGTGACTGGGCAGGCTCCTGGCTCTGGGAGGGTATGGGGAGAAGAATCAGTTGGGAAAAAGTGTATTGAGTTCAGGGCAAATTAATTTTTCAGCATGTAAAGTCCCCCTTTTGCTTCCAGTTTATCCTTCCAGTTCTCATTCCAAGAGAACTTTGAAATAAAATGGAAGTGCAAAGTCAGAGGAGGATTTCTTTTCCAAGGAGGAATGTTTTTCCTTTTCTGCTGTCGTCCTTTTTATTTGCTCCCCTTGGGGGCTGAAATGGTTTGGCAACCCTAACCTTAATTTCAAAGCAGCATGGGTCTAACATTGAAAATAACTTATTTTCATAGTATTTGACATCTTAGTATGCAGGAAAAAGACAGTGCACCAAACCAGTGCAAGAAGAGCACGACAAATACACCTCCGGTATTACTATTCTAGGAAACTGTTAGTGGGCAAATAGATACAGTTGAATATGGGAAACCAAAAGGCTGCTAGCACTGCAGTTGATTTTTGATTTGCTGCTGGCTGAGGTACGTGTGACTGTAGCACCTCTTGCTGTTTAGCGCATGCAAAGGCATGGATTGATTACCTGCCAGTATGGAATAAATTAAAAAAAAAAAGTAGTAGTGGAGTATTTATGGAGTTTGTGTACTTTTGCATGGAACGATCTTTAAGATTGATGTTGGTAAGATCAGATGCCTTAAAAATAAAGGCTGGAAAAACCTGATGAAGGTAATAAACACTTTGGATTTTATCTGTACCTCACTAACAAATGTTGAGAAGTAAATCCTTAGAAAAAAAGTTTTACATTTTCCTAGGGTATCACGGTGCATGGGAGTAGTGAGAAGCTATAGGTTTTAAATCAATAGGCTTTAAATCTATAGGTTTCAAATTGAGCTATAGGTTTTTAATTGAGCTATAGGTTTAAAATCAAGGTGAGATGTTAAGAGACGTTGTAAAGCAATCAGTGTTTGCAAATATCTCTGTTTTCTCTCTGATGATGATGGTGTTTCGATGTTAAGAGCAGCAGTGGTGCCATATGAAGGCTGGAGAACAGTCTGAGGGATGAAAAGCATGCGGCAGGGCCTGGGTGCCCTTTCTGTACATGCTCGTACCCTTTGCCCGCCCTTCCCTGCCCCTGGAGGTTGGACGAGGCGCCGTGCCCCTCCGCACCCGCAGCAACACCGGGTCTTTCCACGGCTGCAGCTCCCACCGGGAGCCGAACCCGGGGGCCAGCGGGCGGGCAGCCCTCCGCTGCGGGGAGGGGCGGGACAGCGCCCGGGGGCTTCCCGCCTCCCGACGAGCCCCCGCGGCGGGGCGGCGCGGAGCAGTCGTGTTCCCCCGGCTCCGCCGTTTCGCTTTCAGTTTCAGCGGGGTCGGCCGGGCCCGCGGCGGAGGCGCCGCACAGGGCCGAGGCGGCAGCGGAGCGACGGCTATGGCAAGTGTCTGCGCGGCGGGGCCGGGCCGTGAGGGGATCGCCGGCAGCCCCTCTGTGGCCCTGGCGGCGGGAGGGCCCAGCCTTCCTCCCGCTGCGGGCGGGCCCGGGGGCAGCCCCCGCACAGCGGCGGGCGTAAGGGCCAGCGAGGGGCGCGGGGCGGCGGGATGGGGGCGCGGGAGGCGCGGCGCCCCTCACGGCAGAGGGCAGCCCTCGGCGCACGGCCCGCGCCCCCCGCCCTCCAGAGCTCTGCTTTCCCTCGCACGGCTCTTCAAAATTCTGTTTCTTACTAACGGTGAGGACCGGTGAGGCCTGTGGGTAAGTCTCCATATCGGATCGCTTTGTGGGCGGCCATCCGTGTAGCGGTCTTACCGAAAAAGCGCCGAACGGGTGCCCTGACGGGTACCGGTGCCCAGCCCAGCACAGCTCCTCGCCTTGCCGCCGAAGGCAGCCTTGACTCGCAAGTGATTCAGCACAAACGAACTGTGTGTTCACAGGGTGGTTTTCTTTCTTTTTTTCTTTCTTTTTTTCTAACCCCAGTAGTAGGCATGAGAGTTGCTCCAAAATACCAGCTGGCAAGGTGTGAGATGCTGTCTGGCAGTTGAGTGCTCCTGCTCGTGCGCGGGCTGCGCAAAGTGTGAGAAAATCCTGCGTATAGCTCCGTCAGTCTCAGAAGCACCCTGTTTATATTCTCTTCATGTTGTCTCATTAGTGCAGAAACTTGCTTTCACATGAACGTTACCACCAAAATAATTGCCCGATACAATTAAAGCTCCTGGCTCTTTAAATTTGATGGGTGATAAAGGCCTCATGTCTTTATGAATTAAAAGCTTGCTTGGTTGCAGTGTCTCATTGAATGTGGCTCCTCACTCCCTTCAGAAACACTGCTATGGTGGTCCACGAGGCTTTTGATGCACGTCAACGAAGCATTCGCCCCCAGCAGCGCATTCTGCAGACTTTATAACTGCTGTGCTGGCCCTAATGTATTATGCAGCCCAGGTCCCAAAGAAACTTTGTAAGGGATGTCTGAAGAATTTAGATGGAGCGACTGACCTCAAGTACAGCCACTGAAGTTACTGACCATTCCCATGAACGCTGCCACGCAGACATACTAAATTATTTACTTTCTTCCAAAAAGTCAATGGGCTGTTACAAAATTTACTTGGTGGTCCACCCTTTACAGTAACTCTGCTGTGATATTCCCAGTGAAATATTACTGTTTATGTCTGTGTAATGAGAATGGAAAGAAAACATACTTTTCTTAACAGGACATGGATGCAAATCCTATTTAGGATGGGTTTTTGTGGTTTGCAGCATTGGGAGGTTTTGCTCTGATGAAAATCATGTGTGTAGTTAGTTGTTTTACGCACTGCGAGTCTCAGATGACTGGGATTATGTTCTTTCAGTTTAACAAGGTTATCCATTTAGTAAGTGGAGAGAGATGAATCGAGCACAACCCCTAGATCCCAGCTCTCATGAATTTAATAAGTAAGGACAGTCTGAATCTCACCCTTCCACTCTGAAAAGACAGTCCTTACTGAACAGTACATGCAATTAAAATTTTCATTCTCTTCAAATTTAGGATATTAGTATGAGAGGAAACAAACTTCTCAGCGTGACACTGGACCTTTCATTTGAGAAACTGTTAAATTAAGTTCTTAATTTTACTGGTGTAGGAAAAGAGGATACAGAGGAGGTGTAAATTGCACTTCAGAGTCAGGCCGGGTTTTTTACTGCACAGTCATTAAAGGTGCCTGAGTGAGTCTGGCGTTCACTGGAGTCTGATTCACCGGTCTTCTTAATTACCTACTAAACATGCATGTTGTCTGTGCAAAAGGAAGGGGAGTCGCTTCAGCGATGGAGGTGAATCTGGGTAACCTCTAAGGGAGGTCACTGGTACTCCTTGTGTTTACAGCATGCCATGTTTCTGTGTGCAGGCGACGGGACAAGCTGCTAAATCGGCAAGGACGGTTGTCATCACTGGTGTTCCAGATGGCCTTCTGCACAATGATGTCATGACTGACATACTGATAATTCATTTCCAAATGTCAAAGAATAATGGTGGAGATGTGGAAGAAGTTATGTATCCAACAAAGAAAAAAGGAGTTGCATATGTAACTTTTGAAGATCAAGAAGGTATTTAGATTAATGTACTGTAGTAAATACAGCTGTCCCCCAAAGAATTAGCCCTAGAATGTTAACCCTAAACCAGATGATTTTAAATTGTTTACTGGTACTAGGGTTCTGTAGAACTGGGAGGCTAACACCTCTGTGTTAGTCAAAGTTTTAGGATGTTATTTTTGTTCATTGAAGTCTTGAGTCTACACAGGCTTCATGCAAAGCATTGTTGTTTGTTTTGAGGAATAAATTTATACCATGCATAACAGATACGACTTTTATAGTTGTGCTTTTGAGAATAAATCTCTGCCAATTAACATTCTAAGATGACAGGCTTCTGTCTCTGAACAGTTTTGGCTAATACATAAAATATTAAGCAACCATATGGAATTGTCTGCATGTATGTATGAGAAATTGCAAGGGAAAGCATCAAGAGAAAAACACCCATGAAGTGTTCTGCCATCAGACTTGCAATGACGCATTATTTTACTGCTCAACAAGTGAAGCTGGTTTTCTCTTTAGTTGTAGAGAGTGTTCTAAAGAAGGATGAACATCGACTAGAAGACAAGAGACTGTCCAGATACTATCCGCTGAAAGTGACCCGTTACTGTGAAAATGTAAGCTTATTTTTAATTTATCTAGTTGTACTTTGATTGCTATGTTAACCATTACATAACTTCTCTAATTCAAAATTCTAGGTCTTCAGCTCTGTCACATCTGTCCTCAATATGTCTGTTTTCAAAGATCAATTTGTTTTAGAAGATCTGATACAAGAAATTAAAAAGAAGAGCACAGCTTTGCACTTTGGTCCTTTGCAATCCAATGGGCATATTTCTGTTCAAGGGTCATTTCCAGCAATCAAATTGCTCAGAGACTTTCTCTTACTAAAAGCAAAATCCCTTTCAGAGAAGAACAAAAGAGAAGAAAGTCAGTCCTGTCAGAGACGAGGGAGGAGGCTACAGCAACACAGACTTACCATGGAGATGAGTAATTTCGTTCGTGATGCGGAGGGGGAAAAACAAATGGTTGTTCTTGACACAGATATATTTCACTACATGAAGTACTGTTTCCCCAGGACATTCCTAGTAAATGATGATGTTGTAATTTCTGACATCACTGATGGTGATATAACTACAGTATATATTGAGAATGCTGGAAGTAGGTCTGATGTGAGACAGGTATTAAAAGTCAAAGAGAAAATTGAAAATAAGTTTATAAAACTCCATAACTTTTTACGTAAAGAAAGGATCTACTTTGAGGAGCACACCAGAAATGAAAAGCAGAGATGTAAATGGGCATGTGAAAGTCTAAAACCCCATTACCCTTATGTTTTGGTCATTCCTTATGATACTCACATTGATGTTATAGGAAATGCTGCTGAGATTTTTGCATTTACAAAGGAAGTGAGCAAGAAGATTCAGAGCCTGTTT
Source organism: Falco cherrug (assembly GCF_023634085.1). Taxonomy (NCBI): domain Eukaryota; kingdom Metazoa; phylum Chordata; class Aves; order Falconiformes; family Falconidae; genus Falco; species Falco cherrug. The sequence goes on along the minus strand of NC_073704.1, from coordinate 41,493,888 downwards.
CAAACCAGGTAGAAACTTAAGTATTGATGTTGATTACACATTGTGCTTCTCACACGGACTGTCCTGGTGCAACCTGTGCACCTCCATGTCACTGCAGATCTCCTGTGTTTCTCCCACTCACAGGCTGGGTAAGTTTGCACATAAGATCTCTATCTCTCCTGAGCTTCGAGACGAAAGAAGTTAGGCTTTTTCTGCCCAGATACAGCCACCTTTTTTCCTTTCATTAACTGCGTTCTGGGCACATGCACACTCATTCTGTCTTGTTGTCAGGGAGCATATGACAACAGAATTTTTTTAAGAGTTCTCAATTAGCATAAGAACTCAGACTGACAAAGCTGGGTGAGCCAACCTGATAGGAAATGCTGCATGGAGGCTGACTTATGTTTCTTTGTGCAAAGAGATGACCACTGAAAACAGGAATGGTGTCCTTTTTCTGTTGCCTTTATCTGCAGAAGGAAGTTCTCATCATTGAGATGCACAAAGAAGATCAGCCTTTGGCACCTGAAGGGATTAAACGCTTATTAAATTTGCAGGCTTGTCATGTCGTGATAAAGACCTGAGAAGGTGGCATTGGAACTTCTTCACAGTAGAAAATAAGTGAGTTTGTTTTCATAGGAGCAATAACTTTTTTTTTTCCCCAGCTGTAACAGCATCAGCAGCATCCCTTGACAGCATGTTATTTAGACAGGAAGTTTTCATGTGGAAATCTTGGGGTATTTAGACTTTTGAATCAGTTTTTTGATTATGCAAATCCGATTCTATATCCATTACAGGGTCCGAATACCTATCCTAATTTAGGTGTTTTAGAAAATGGATTTAGAAAATAACATCTGTTTTGTGATAACAGTGTGTTCAGAATACTGTCTCAAAACATGCAGTGGACCAGCTTTTTTGTTGTATGTGCTGGAAAAATTTTAAGTTTTTGTCATTAAAGAAACTAATTATACAAACTATTGCGTCCATGTTCTATTAACCAACCCCCAGACTTCTGGTTGGAGGCCCAAATTAATTCCTGAGAAAGGCTTTAGGCATTTTCTTGTCATGACTGATTATCCATTGCAGTTATGCCAATGAAAGATAAAGTTGTTAAAACCGTGCCAATGCTGTGTATTAAAATATGCAGTTGAAGTGGGAAGATGATGAGCTTAAGTACTTTGCTGAATTGGAAGGGGAGGAGCAGTATTTAAAGGCTTAATCTCTTTCAAGTTCTGCTGGAATCCATAGGTTCACCGAAGGGGTCAGAGATGGGGTGGAAGACGGATGCCCAGAGGCAGGCCCTGGAAGAGCCCCTCTTCCGTACCCTGTGGAGCGCAGACAGCTCTCTAGTGCCGGGCTGGTGGTTTCAGCTGCTCCTCATAGAGCTTAAGCAAAGATGGAAAGTTTTTCAACCTTATAAAAGAGAAAATCCTGTATAAAGGATAATCCTTTAATGAAATTAGTGAGCTTTTCTAGTGTCTTGATTGGTCTTCCCTTTTCTGAAAAGCCTGGGTTTTCTGATTCCTAACAGTATTATTTCCTGTTCACTTCAATAAATATTTAGGGCTAGACTGGTAAGCAACTGGCATTGATGTTAGTTTGAATCCTGACTGGTTACTGCTGGCTGGGTGTCGCTTTTTGAGTCAGGTTTGACAACAGAACAGCTTGCAGCTCCAGTACAGGTGTCATTCGGGTCTGGCTGGCAAGCAGGCCATTTTTACTGGACGGTTTTCAGTCAATAACTTAAAATCTTGAAAACATCACATTTGAATAAGATTTTATTGTTGAATCCTGGTTCAGTCATGACAGCCTCTCTTCAGATTCACTCCTCAAACACCCCTTTGCCACAGTGGCCTTGGCAGTGCCTGGCTGCTGAGCGCGGGGCCTTTCTCACCCGCTAGCCAGCATTGTCTCATTGTTTCCCCAGCGCTCTCCCATCTGCTGTCTCTGGTCTCATACTGAGGATGTCATTTCTTTAGACAAAAAGAGCTTTGCCATGGTTGTTTTGTTTATGGAGTGCCTAATAAATGGGGGTCTGGGTCCAGGGTGGATTAGTACATAGTAGCTATTGTTATGCTCCAGGCTTTCCAGGGCTACCTTTTCATGTCAGATTTGCATCGGCATCAGCCAGAAACACCCCACCTTTGTCACCTTCGATGGTTCCTTGTAGCTGTGCAAGGACAGGGCAACACAGGGTCTTTACTAGCAATAGTAGTGAGGCTGTGGCATGTACGGCCTGTGACTGAGCTACTCTAATAAGATTTAGCTGTAGAGAGGAACCTGCTTTCTGTAGTGAGAAAAAAAGCTGTGATACACCAGGACAGACTGGTGTTTACTGTAAAAATATAAACAGCATTTCAACAGAATAACATTGTAAGTGAAGCACTATTTGTTCCTTCCTTCATGATGTAGATATGGTGGAAAACAATAGATGTTTAGCAAAACAAACAAACAAAAAAGTACTATTTTGTCATTACCATGAATACTCAAATACAACAAAACAAAACAGTATTAGGTCTGGTAAGAGACTTGCCAGCTCTCAATCTCAGTTATTTTTACAGCAAGCAAAGCACTGCTGTATCTGTTAAACTCCACTTGAGAAAGGCATTTAGTATTTGTGTGTATTGGATAATATCCGGGAAATCATATCAGATGTTACTCCTAGATCTAAACCACCGTTTCTCACTCAGCATTCTCAGCGTCAGGTTTGCACTTCTAATTTGCATAATTTGCTTGTGGGACCTCAACAGAATATTTGTCCTTATTGCTGTGCCGATGCTTGCTGCCCTTCACCAGAAGGGGATATGTAACAATTCATGTTGTATAAATACAAAGCCCAATTCTGACTTCAGGGACAACGCCTATTGGCAAAGCCCAAAAAATAATAAAAAAGGTCACAAATAACAACAGAACCTGAGTGCAGTTCCTGGCAGCGCCCCACTACAGTCAGTGGCCTAAACGCCATTTCCTGTCACCTGGAAACCTGAGGATTTGCGAGACGATATGACATCCCTTAGCAGGGAAAATATTACACAATTCAGAGGCAAAAGGAATCTCCTTGTTGGCTGGAGGGGGTGGAGGAGGTGGATGGAGGAAGAATGATTGACTGGAGACCTTTCGCTGACACAAAGGGCTGCTCTGGGCAGCAAAAGGAGGACAAAGCCTCCTTTAGTCCCCATTGTACCTGTGCATTTAATATGCAATGTAAAAGATGCATTCAATTCCTGCAGGAAGGAGGTTGTTCCATTAGGAAAAAACCCCTTCTTGCAGGTTTTATTGTCATCGAAACTGTCTGTGCCACCTTTGAGTTGCATTGAAACTTTCTGTGTGCTTGTTAAAAAAGCACATGCTACAAAAGACCTGTCACGTCTCCTGAAAGACTGCAATGCCAGAGTGACATTTCCTTAAAGAAGCACTTGCTACTTTTGAGATCCATGTGTCTTATTTAAAAAACAAAACAAAACAAAAAAGAAAACGATGTGTAGGAAAAATAAATAGTGTTACTAGCAAATAACTCATCGTTTAAGACAACTTTTAGGCTTACATCTTCATCTGGCCACACTGGAGACTGGAGCATAAAACCCAGATGAAAACAGATGATATTCATCAGCTGAGTGTGAGCTCAGGGCGGCCGGTGAGTCAGTACCTGCAGCCCACTGGGGTCGGATGGGGACATACTCCCACCGGGAGAGGAGATGAATTTAGCAGTCTGTGTATCCGGAGGAGCTGTGGCTCTCGCTTGGCTCTCACTTGGCTTCGGTTCGGCTCTCAGGAGGCTCCTGTAAACAAACACACACATTCCTGTTTTGTTGCACATCTACAACAGAAAAGCAGCTGTAGAGCCAGGCCAGGCTAACGCTGGGGCAGTTCCTTCTCCAGTGCACAACATTTCTGTTGTGGCTTCTTCCCTCGCTGGTGGGTGTTCATGGGATACATGACTTCTACCCAATTTAATCCAAAGTAACTCATTTCTTATCCTTTGGGCTTCTACCCTTCAATCTGCTGCAGTTACTGATGAAAGGACCTTTTCCATCCCTCTCTTTTAAACTAAGAGTGTAGCGAAATCACATGTAGATACTTTACCATTTTCATCTACCATTAGAGGATGGGAGTCTTCCCTGATTGCTGCAGCAGGCTGCCTGAAGAGAACCAGACAGTTTGGCTAAGAGAAAATAAATAATTCATTACAAATTTTAATTAAGATTTTAAAAAACAAACAAACCAACAGAAAAAATGAGTCAAAACTGCACAACAATTCAGAATTGACAGCACCTGGTCTGGTTGTACTTACTTTTTCCTTAGCTATAGCGAGCTGTGGAACATCTGCTGGAAACAAGTCCCTTTTTCTGCTTCTCCTAACACAGCTTTCCTTTGTCTCCTGACACCCATTACTGACCTTTAAAGAAATCTCCTAAAAGTAACTCAGTTAAGAAGAAATACTACCTCTAAAGGCAGCAGCCACTGCTGCTGGAGCATTACATTAAAGCCATTTTTCAGGTGTATTTCCCCCCTCGTTACTGCTACTACCTTTGTAACAGGAGCAGTATGGATCAGGACCTGCTACACAGAGTACTTTAAAAAAGAAAAATAATGATCTGTACGAAATAGGGGAAAAACAAAGTTCTGTTATCTTTGCACAGGTGAAATCGTTTCATACTCCTTAAATTCCTGACATGGTGGAGGAGGAAGCACATTGCATGCCAAGCGATATACGCACAGATGGCAGCGCTGTCGCTTGGCCCAAAGCGCGCAGAAGAAGGGTGGATCTCCTCCAAGGTAGAAGGTATGGCTGACAGTCACAACTCGTCCTTGATCAAGATATAAGCAGCAGGCTGTGCATGGTGCATATGGAGCTGCACAGCCTATTCCTGAGCCGTGCTCCAGGAACAGCTTGATATTTCCTGGCAAGCTCAAGGGTACCAGAATACAGAGATGGTCCGTGTCGGGTCACGTCTTGACTAACAACTACCGATGCGATCTGCTTCTCGGGCTGGACAGGAGCAGCTGAGCAGGGGCCACCTCCCGCAGAGGGTTCCACCAGCAAGACTTTGTCCCATCCGACTTCTCCTGCCATAAACCCGAGGAGCACAAGAGGGAGCCAGATGCTTTGGAGCTGAAAACCCAAAGTCTCTGCTGGGGTCCTGCCCAAAGGCACCCGGTGGAAGGAGGAGATGCCAGAAGCAGGTCCTGCTTTGCCCCTTAGCCGGTGGAAGCAGAGCCCAGATCACATTTGCTTGGAGCAGATGTTGGGAGTGGTTGCTTCCAGTCTTTCATCGCTCACGAGGTGCTCTTACTTCACCTTCTTTCAAGTTTATAGGAAAACGGGTAAGGAAATTGAGCACTTACTGATTTCACACTGAAATTACAGATGGCTAAGATGACCAGAAGCCCAAGCACTGCTGTAGTTAATCCCTTCTTAAACACTATTACTGCAGCCTGCAGAGCCCTGAACCAGGCCAGCACAACACGGCACCACGCATGGCAGATCACCTTGGTGTGCCCAGGAGCTGGCGGGGACAGCCACCCCATTACCGCTGCCCTGAGACAGAAGGGAGTTACCAGAAGGAGGAGGCGGCAAAACCCAGCAGTTCTGCTCGCTGGGGGTGATTCTCCCTGCTAACCCCCATCCCTGAAAGGTGAGGACCTCCTGTGGAAAGCTGTGCTTGAATCCTGGCTTGCCTGCACTGCTCTTGGGCTTCTGGTCTCCTCCAGATCTCACCACGTATAAGAGCTTTGGTGGAGAGACACCACCAGCTTGCAGCCACTGCTCCATTGAGGAATTTAATCCTTCCTGCACGTAAGAATAACCCATCCCACCTCCTCTTGTCGTGGCTGGGACTGAAGTCAGTGGGCAACACTGGGATACAGCCATGGGTTTGATTTTCAGTTAAGACACCCTTAAAAAAAATTACAAAATCTTCACTTCCATTTTGGCATGGATTCTGACAAATTTTTCCTAGTAGTATGATAAAAGCAACATCTCTCCTTGGTGTTGCAAATAGATGTGCTCTGCCTGCCCTGCACACGGGGACTTATTTTGCAGAAACTCACCATTTTTACCATTGTCTGGGTGCTTCTGTCTATTAGCAGATAGCTCTTGTGCAGATACAGCCAGTTCTTAACAACAGGGAAGTTTTAATGCACACAGTAAACACCCCCATGAGTACTTTCCCCCACCCCCCGTCCAAGTTATATGAACGCTTCCCCCATGAGTTAAGGGATTTGGCATTTCTCTCAGGCATACTTTACATTTTCCAAACTTTCTGAATAACACATTGAGAGACTTAAGCATCTGCACTGCCAAACCAAATGAGAGAAGAAACGATTTTGCAGGCTCATTAATGCCTAGCACTGACAGGCCTGGAGGGGCTGCAATTTTATTTACATAGGGTAGAGACAGGCCTTTAGGGGAGTGCAGTATTATTTACATAGAGAAGAGATGTTCCTTCAGGGGTGGGGTCTCATTTAGATGCAAAAGGGACAGGAATGGAGAGCACAGTCTTACAGAGATATGGTTTTACCTGTGCTTCCAAAAACACACTTAAAACCAGTCATAAATGCTGTTCTTGGTAGCAGCTGGAGTATTTCACCCACACGTGGAGCCGTTAAGAGTTCAACTACATCAGCTATCCCACTGCTGGCAGAGCCCCTGAGAACAAACGGGAGTGAATCAGCTGCAAAGGAAAGAAACAGAGAACTTAAAGATGGAAAGATTAAGAAAACCCACAGAACAACAGTGTGTATAACAACCCAAAGTCTCCTGAAGTCAAAACCAAAATAACTGCATTTATCTAGTCGTGGGCTTGATGCTATTTGCAGAGCTATCCCCTGCCCCCCCAGTGTGTCTAACCAACATGCTCTGAGGTTGCCCCGCCACATCGCAGCCTGCCCACACCACCCACCTCCCCTCAGTCCCTCTCCCCGACCAATGTGGTCTGGTCTTCACCACCCCGGAGTCATCCTCCCAGCCTCCTCGAGAGCTGATGATTAATCGAAGCCAGCTGCTTGGCTCCTGCTCCTTCTTCCCACACCACTTTGCATTCCTCTTGGAGCACACGTGCTGCCCCAGAGCTGCTCTTGGTTGGCTTCCTCGCGCGCGCAGCAGTGATGCTGCAGGAACAAGGCCAGCTTTCATAGCGCTCCTCTGTGGGCTGAGCCGTGTGGGTACCAGCTGTCCGCAGTGGTGAGCTCCCTGTGCAATGTCATCAGCTGCAGAGTCACGGATTTAAAGTCTTGCTGATTTGGGGCCAGTGTTATGTTTTTAGCTTTTTGTGTCGTGTTCTCGGCTTTTTAATGTGGGTAACCTTGAAGAGCCTCCAGACTTGCAGTGCTGCCATAGGAATCACGTAAGGAATATCTAATCAAACAAAATATCCTCAAGAATTCTATTTAACTTAGCACAATTTAGATGCCTGGTGTTAAGTCAGTTGCCTGAATTAACTTTGTAGTTTTTGGGGATAGCAAGCCTCCTTGGAAGAGTAATTTACTCTGCTTTGGAACAGGTGATGTGCAGTGCTGCCTACAGACAGCAGCCGCAGCCTTTCTTACTGTACAGGGTGCCTAGAGCAGAGTGTAGATGACAAATGTAGGTAGTCTTGGATTCTTGTTGCATATTTTAAGGAAGTCCTTTGCCTCTACTTAACTGTCTGCTTTGTTGTCCAGTTGGGACTAAAGGGCTCGCAGTGCCTCTCCTGCAAGAGCCCTCGCTCAGCCTTGCTTGCCACGCGCATCCAGTATCACCCAGGTCAGCCCTTGTGTTTACAGTTTCCATACAGTGTATTTGCTGGGATTGTGGGCTGGTTCATGCATTCCTGCTTAGCATTCTTCCAAGTCTCCCGGTATTTAGAGATAAAGGAAAACCTTCACACATCTTTCAGATCTCTTTCAACTCTAGGTCAAGAGCTGAATGCAGATATACAGCCTAGGTGAGGCATGATTTAGTTTCCCGAGCATTTCAGGTGCCTGGAGCCTGCAATTGCCCTGGTATCTGATAACAGACCTTCCCAGTCAGGTGTCAGGTGCCTGTGCTCCTGACCTCTTTTGCTTGGGGATGAATTCTGCATGCTGAGAGTGCCACCAAGCTGGAGCTTTAAAAACGAGCATGCTGGAGGCCTTGCAAGTGAGCTGCACTTGGTTTGCTTGGCACCTCTGCCTGAGCCCATCAACTCTTGAGTTCTTATCTTCATGTCAACTGACGCTTATCCTGCCTCTATATTAGCCAGTCCCAAGGCACATCCATCACCACTCTGGAGCTTTGCACAAATACAAACAAAAGTAAATAAATACCTGGGTCACAGCACTAAAGAGTTAAGAAAGCCGTGTTCTTCCCCAGGGGAGAGCCTATTGCAACTTGTAAACACTTGCTGTCTATTTCCAGGTGGTAATTAAAACAGCTTCCCCTCACCAAGTCGGTATTACATCAAGAGGCTGACAATTTCCTGGAGAAAACAGCTGTGTTTCCACTAATGAGCCTCAAGATCAGCAAAACGCAATGCCTGTGCACAGTTGTAGCTGCAGCTTTGGCACGTGAGACCCGAAGACCCTTTGATAATTCTTACTGGTATTTCGTAGAGGGTTTTGTTTCTCCTACTGTTGTTATGCCAACTTGCAAAAGTCTGCTCATCATGCTGTGAAGTTTTTTCTTTTAAATATTTACTGTGGGCTGTTGCTAATTCAATCAGGTGATGGTGACACATGGAATGGGCTCTGTTAGGAGCGGGCAAATAAACCAAAGCAGGAGAGGGAGGAGTGTAGGGCAGTGTGTTTCTGGGTTGCTGGAAGAAACGTGTTTTTATATCGTGCAGTTCAATGAAACATAGATTTTTTTTTCATGGGGTGAATTAATTTTTGCACGTCTGGAGCAGGCATGGGAGTTTGAGAAATGGTTTCATTCCCTTCACGTGGCATATTCATGCTTTCACAAATTACTTTGCAAAATCACTGGTGTTCTTTGATAGGGAAGCTGGGCAAAATAAAGCAGAATTGTCAAATATTGCTCCTAAGTGGCCTCTGCAGATTCGTCACAACCATAAAAGGCTGGCAACAGCTAAAAGTGAAGAGATAAAATAGTGATGTTCATTAATCTTAATGGTTATATCAGTGAGTAGATATTAGTAGTCCTGCTATTGGGCTACATAGATCTGGTTTGCACATCCATGTGTGGTGTTGCTAATGGCTAGTTTATGAATTGTGTTCTGCACTGAATTTATACTTGAATTTGTGCTGTTGTATGAATAGGCAATAAATATAGGTATGGCAGGAGCATGGTGACAGCAGCAGATTAAGAGCAAAAGTCCATCCTTCCTGACTCTAGACTGCTGCTGAGGTCAGCCCAAGTTTCCCATCACCTTGAAAGGAGTTGGGACTTCAGGACATGTGGGCACTCAGGGCAGCACGTGAGGCCATGCAGAGCTGTGTCAAACACAGGTAGATCATGTGAAAAAGGTCTCCCCATCTCATGGGCCAGCTGCTTGCTGCTGGCTTGTACTGGTCCCAGCTGCACAATGATGGGGTGCATCTCCCAGGAGGGCGCAGGTTGCCAGGGATGCAGCTGGATTCCTGAAAATGAGGTCTTATGTGAATTCTTGGGGCTTGGTCACATTGAAGCAAGCAGGAAGACTCATGCTTTCATTTTTACCTGATGTGGATTGACTTGGCACCTCCACCAGTACCTCCTTGCTCCCTTGGGAGACTGCTCTGAAAATAATCTCTGTCACCTCTGTTTCTTGGTCTGTTTATCAGTAGTTTCCCACTGCCCTCATGGTGGAGGAGCCAAACCCCCTCGGCTCAAGCAAATCTGCTGCCTAGAGGAGGTTTGGGAGAGGCTGAGTTTTGCCTGTCCCAGGTTGCATGGAGGAACGATGCCAGACTGCCTGTTTGTGGTGGATCTGCAAAGGCAGAGGCACCCAGTGATGGCAGGTTTTGTATTAACTGCTCTTAGTATGGGCACTGCTCATAAGGCATGTGCTAAGGCTGTGTTCCATACCAGTACCAGTTCACCGCCGCTCAGGAAACCAGCTGTACATGTTTCATATATTAAAATATTTCCATAGATTACTAAAGGGAGGACTCTTTTCTTCTGGGCAAGATTCAACCACAGCTGAATAGATCAGTCCCGCTTTTGGCCCCTTTGGGAGAGCGTAGCAGGGAAAGCTTGTGCTCGTTGCGTTAAAAATGAGTATTTTCACTATCTAGACAGAAGCCTTCAATCTCCAGGGCCATCAGTCTGTACCCCTGACAAAGACTGAATGAAAGGCAAAACATAATTACTTACATATTACTCCATCTGACATCTTAAATATTAAGACATCTATCTAGTCTAAAATCATTCATATAAATGTGTTTGTGGCACCTTAGGCTTAGGAAATTTTCGATAGATGAAGTGATAATGTTCTTTGGTTCATTTGGGCTCCTGGTGTAATAGGATTTGGTTTTCCTCAGGTGCAGGGGGTTTGCTACAGCCTCATGCTGTGAAGTTTTAGTTCCACCTGCCATGAGCTTTATGCTATTTCTGTTTGCCTTTGGAGGTATTTTCCATGATAGTCCAGCACATTAACATGAAATTTGAGGCAATGCATCCATTTTTTGAAAAGTAAGCATTATGTAAAATGACTATAAATGCCATGTGTTTTCATAACTGTCAAAGTATTGTAATTCCGTTGTTACTTTATGGATTGAAAAATTGAGGCAAAGAGGGCAAACGCTTGCCTAAGGGTACACATTCAATAGCAAAATAAAAATTGACAATAACACACTAAGGTCAGGCCAGAGAAATATTAACACTTTGTGAGCCTCAAGCACTTGGGAAGCGTGGGACAGGAGACCCCACACCACGTTTATGTTCCTAAAGCCCTCCGCGTCAAGCTCTCTGCCTTTTGAAGGTGTGTATTTGCAGCCCTTTAACTGACAAGCAGATTAAAAAGCCTGAAAATGAAAAGAATTGAAAATTATGAAAATAAGGACTGCTGAGAATCTCTTGTATGTGCAGGAATTGACATTGGCATGAGAACAACAGTAGGGGATATATCATGGCTCATGATAATGCCTGAGCTGGAAAGCGGTGTCATGTAGAGGAATGAAGCTGGGTTAATTATCATTGATAATATACAGCTGTGGGCTGGCTTCAGGGGTGGTGGGTTGGCTGATGTAGATAAGGTGCAGCTGTGGCTTGTTCTGGTAAGTGATTGAGAGCCAATGAAAAGAGAGCAGCCGAGGAAGAAGTAGGGAGAGGAAAGAGTGGGTTCTGGGTGAGATGAGAAGGCAGTAGAGGGGCTGGCATGAAGAGTGTGTTGGTATGAGATGGTAAAAGACCTTGTTGCAGTTTGCTAGTTTGGAGAGTGCTGCGACAATGACCTGCTGGTGTTGAAGCTGGCTGAGTGTGAGCGGGGACACTTGTACAGATTTACCAGGTGCTGAATTTGTGTGTTCACATTCAGACTTTTCCTGATCCTCTCTCCGTAATCAGCTCTGTGCTTTTGCAGTCCATGCTTTGGGCCATTCACAGAGCTGGAAAAAACTTGGTGAAAATTGCATAAATTGAAGAGAAAGAAGAATTTTGAAAACTCTTCCCTAGACAAAGAAGTAAAACTGACTTAGCAAGCAAGACTTCTTCTTGTTTAGGGAAAATAACTGCTATGTTTGACATGGTCCCTTGTGAAATCTGTTTTTATGCAGTACGCTATATATGCCATTCCCAAAACTTGCATGTTTTGTAGCCAAATCACAGAGCATGTTGGTTTATTTTGTGTAATAAACCATGTTTCTGCTCTTCTTTGCCTGAAAAAAAGAATTAACTCCAAAAAAAAGAAAACAGGGGAATTGAATATTAGAAAGTGGAGGTGTGAAAACTTAGGGGACATGGGAATAATTAAAATTATTTTACTACCCACTGGTACTTAATGTGAGCTACACTTCAAACATACACCATTTAAATTACCTCTGTAGCTGTCAGTAGTTTCACGGTGCCTGTGGAAGCTGTGCGGAGCTCGCTACATCGGCCTCTCATAGCCCTGAATCCGGGGGATTTGTTCATCTTCCAGACCACAGAAAAGGGCTGTCCTGTGCGCTAATGAGACTCTCTGGCATTTCAGGGTGAGTGGCTGGAGTCCCGGGGTCCCTGAGTATCACAACTCGGGTGCGGGGCTCTTTTTAAGTCCGATTTCAGCCGCTGCTTGCCATGGAGGCCATAAGGTCAGAAAAGCGACCTGCCATCAGCTAGGGTGGGGGTTGTACATCTGTCTAGGTATTTGTGTTTGATCAGCGTCACAGGGGCTGTAGCAATAGGGGAAGCTGGGGATGGCCCATCTCAGCTCTATAATGTCATTTTAAAAGCTATTATTTTGATGAATTAGATGGCAGCTAATGAGGTAAGCAATAGGCTTTCACTCCTGGCTCTTCCCCGCTGGGGATGGTGATGGTCTAAGGACTTTGCAGGCAGGAAGCAGGAGCATGGATACATACACCTGGGGCACCATGTCCTCTGGGTATCATTCCCGGTGCCCTTCCCAATGTGACATCCCGAGGCTTCAGGACCCCCTATACACAGCTTTACAGAGCCTGGACGTAGTGAGCTCATGTATAAAGCCAAGAAACATGTCTTTTTTTTTCTTTTTTTTTTAACCTCCCCATCAAGAAATGCTAGAAAACAACATTAATAGCACTTCCCAGATTTGTTAGCTGCCACGCTCCTTACTTTCATCTCTGGCAATAAGCAGCTCATTAAACAAATCAAAGGAGTTTTTATGAAACTGCCTTCATCCTGTGAGCCGTGCTTCACCCAGATGCACACACAGCGTGTCCCTGCTGGGGCACTGCGGGTGCCCTACAGACAACAGTGCTGGCACAGGGAACAGGACCATGGGCTTTGTGCCTGGGAATATGTGCTTCAGCTGAATAACTTCAGGAGTGGGGTTTCCAGTAGGTCCCATGGTTATGCTCAGGTACTACCAGCTGGCCTGGTTTTCCTCTGTTTGCCAGGACGTATCTGTCCTGATAGCCTGTGCCGCTAATGAGAGCAGGTAAGTGGTTTGCAAGAGCTGTCCTTATTGGGGTGAGACCCATGTGAAAGGCAGAAGCAGAAGCAAAGGGAAGCAGGGCTCGCTGTTCCCCATCTCGAGTTACCCTTAGCCCGTACAGGAAGCGCTGGTCCGTGGGTGATCTTATACGCCATATGTTCTGCGGTATGTGCTACAGCAGAGAGGCACAAAAGGGTGTGTTTATATTGTAACTGTTTTGTTTTTATTGTTCTTTAAGGTTTATTTTGATTTTTTTTTAATAATGCATTTATATTTTCCTCCATGGTGCTTACCTTTAGAGTTGAAGCTGTTAACTGTAGCCAGATATTTGGCAGCGATGCATCGTTTTGTACACTCACAAAGACCACTAACGTTTGCTCAGAGATCGTTGCCACATTAATGAATTGCAGGACGTGTATGCATGGGTAAACACAGCCTCAGCTCAGCCATAAGGTGGGAACCAAGATGTTCCAAAGAGCTCTACGAGTCACTGGCGCCCTTTGCTGATACCAGAGCACGGCTGGTCCCAGAGCACATGGTGAGTGGCAGCATCTGAGGGGTTTTAGTTTGCTGCACGTACTATAACACGGTACGGTCACCAATCAGGCTCCTGCGAAGGAATGGGTGCCATGTGAGTTTGCACGGGTAGCTTGGAGCTGCCCATGCATGGAGATACGCCCGGGTGTGCTAGGGGAGGGCTCTGCTGAGCCATGGGGTGAGGAGCCAGCCCTGCCACCTTACGCCCATCACCCTTTATGGGGCTGGGATTCCCAAATCCCAGGGGAGAACCACGGAGTATAGATGGCATAGCACCCTGCTGGTGTACGAAACCATGGCAACACCATTTTAAGCATTTGTAGGCTGTTTAATTTGGCCTAAATGCTTTACAGGCTTTTTTTCCTTCAGCTATTTTTATTTTTATGTGGATTTTAATAGACTAATCTAAGTGAGATCTTTGTCCCTCCCTGCAATTGCCCCTTAAAGGCAGCCTTATGATGTACTTACTGTTAGACGTTTCTTGCTAAAAAGCTTTGGGTAGAAAATAGCTTGGCTTGCCAGAGCATCAGATCGCCTGCATGGCATTTTGTTTTTAACCTTTGAAATTGGTTTAAAAAAGCTCAGACTAAGACAAGGGCTCTGGCTGGTGCCAGTGGTGAGGACTCGATGCTTCATTTTTGTGGGAGCCTGCAGGTCCCCCCCTGCCCTTAATCACAGCAAAACTGGTGTGATACTCAAGTCGACTAATTGTCGCTATTAAAGGAAGAACAAGAAAGCTCAGACAGTTAATATGGGAGATGGCTTTTGACTTCTGCAGAGGCATATTTTTTTTTTTAAGATTACCTTCAAGAACAAGAGAGCCCATTTAATTTCAAATTTAATGACTTTCCACCATACCTAATTCTGCCATTTCCAAGTACATTAGCTACATGATCTCCAGATTGTTAGAAAGATGTCGTCAGATACCAGACTGAATGTCAGACATAAAAGCTTAATAAGTGACGTGCTTTACATTTTTGGTGCAATCGAATATAAAAGCATCCACTCAGTTAAAATTACCAGAGGTAATTTCAACAGAGCTGTCAAGTCTTTTTTCCTAGAAATTGAAGTTTTTCCTAATGTGCTTTTACTGAGATTGAGAGAAGTCATTTCTGATGTAATTTCTTTGTATGCAGGTATTATCGGAGAGAGGTGAAGCTTGACATTTTTCTGAGAAAGTATTTCTCTGGTCGTCCTTAGCAGAATGCTGCTGGAGATGCCCCCCCCCAGTTCAGATTGGGTCTGAACGTGTGGAGCTGAGAGCTGAGGCTACTTGGGGCATGCTGAAACCCATATATTCTGTTAAATGATAGATCTCTCTCTTTTTTTTTTCCTTTCTTTTTTCTTTCTTTCTTTCTTTTTTTTCTCCTGTAGAGGTGTGACAGCAAGGAACTGCAGTCCCTGCCTGAAATAGTCCCAGATGGGTGGCATGGAGCACTCCCAAAGCTGCCTTTTGAAGGCAAATGAGTCATCGGTGGGACCTGTGCTGTAACTCTGCAAACCTGCTCAGGTTTACCATGGGATGTGGTGGAGGAAGGTCTGAACTACTTTGTATCTACAGAAGAGAAAGGGGGGGGGGGGGGGGGGAAATCAGTGCTTTCAGCTCTTTATTACTATCAACTCTTCATTATTATTGCAGAGTCAGGCATGGGAAAAAGTTATTAGTGCTGAGTTTAGGATAACAGAAAAATGTCATTTCCATGTTAACAGGCTGCAGTTGAGTCTGCAAATGCTCACTCAGCCCTGACAAAACAGGTGCTTAACCCGAAGTACTTTGCTTAAGCACTTTGCTGGTTTGGGGGCTTTATCAGTATTGACTTTTAAACCAGATGATGAGCCAACCTGAGAGCCACTCAGCTGCCATTGTGGCCTCCAAAAAGGCCTTTCTTTTCAATGGGTGTAGCTTTTTGAGATGCTAATGATCTTTTAAAGTCCACTGTTGAATGTTGCTGGGTCCCTCTGAGCCCCAACTATCCTTTCAAACAGTAATAGATGCTTCATCATCTCCAGATGTTTGTTTTGCTCTTTTAAAGAAGGGATGGGGTGAAACTGTTGTTGTTGTGTTTTGGTTTTGTTTTTTTGTAGTTTTGGCTCTGAGGAACCTGCGTTTGGACTGCCCAAAAGCTTGGAGGGAACAGGGATGGGAGGGATGGGGGTGAGCATCAGGGAGAGCTGGTGCGCTGCTAGAGATGGCGAAGCAGGAGGAATTGGGGGCAGCTCCTGAACCCCAAAGCCTTGCAGGAAATGTGGGACAAGGCTCCATCCTCTCCTCAGCACTTGGCAGCACAAGATGAACCAGGAATGGGGGAGGGGGAGAAGAGTGATGGATGGTCCAAGGGGTCCCTGCTTTTGTGCTTGGGGTGATGCATGTGCCCCAGGCCCCCTTCCCAGGGTGGCAATGTCTCTGCACGCTGTGAGAAACCCACCCTGCAATGTGACACGGGGTGGCCAGCGGCTGTGGATTTAATGGGTGGATTACGCACGTGTTGCCCATGAGGGACCCTCGGGAAGCAGGGACAGGCACTCCTTCAAGGGCTGGATCCTCAGCAGGCACTTAGGGCAGTGCGTAGCCCATGGGAGCCATTGAAATGAGAGGTCAGGACACAGCACCTTTTCAGACTGCTTTGTGCTCTGCAGCTTTCCAGAGCCAGCTGGTCCTTCTGCTTGGCTGTCGTTGAAGGTTTCTGTGGTGATGTTGATGTGTCCCAAGAACTTGCATTCCACCTCAGCTGTGATATCGGTGTATTGTTCTAAAGGGCAAAACACTTGCTAAGATTTGATAATACACTCATCCACATACCTTCTAATTCCTCCCAAAGCACAATGCTTGCATTCTTTTTTTTTTTTTTTTTTCCCAAACAGTAATCAGGCCATGTGGTTTTCCCAGTTTGTCAGGGAACTCGGCAATCTATGTAATCCCATCTTTCCTTGGATTATATCTCGTTTTCCCTTGGATTATATCTCGTTGTCCTGCTCCTTCCCCTTCAAATACGACTGGCAGTGATGGGGATTGTCCTTTCTCAGCTGCATGGGAGAGCACTTGGGTGCTGCTTGTCTGCTCAAGCCCCTGTTTCACCCTTGACCTGAGACAGGGTCTGGAGGACAGACTCTCATCTCCCCCTTCTCCAAAAGCTGCTGCATCTATCCCTTATTTCAGTGCTCTTTTTCTCTTCCAGGGCTGCCTTAACTGTTGCCTTCCCTCCTGCAGCAGACGTGTTGTGGGCTTGCAGCTCAGCACAGCCCACGTGCGCTGCAGGGACCTTTTTACTGCCTGACTGAGCCCATCACCAATAGCCAGGATGAAATCACTCTGCTTTTTATTTCATCATTACAAGCCCATAACCAGCTTTTAGGGCAAAGGGAGTATTTTCCTCTAAATAGTTGTAAACATTAGCAGAATGCACTTTAAAAGCAAGAGAAGAGTGAAAAAGCACAAACCCAGACCTTTGTCCCTCATGCAGGAAGAGTCCTACCCCAACACTGCACCTTGTTCCCTTTATGAGGTCTCTGAACAAAGAGGTTAAAGCATAAAACTCTTCAAAATGCAATGTTTATGTGCCATTGGGAGCAAGGAAATAAAACCCTGGGTGTGCTCTGACCTATAGTTTGGAGACAGAGGAAAAAGAGGAAAATCTGAATCACAGCAAAGAGCCTTTTCCCATATGGTTTGGTTCAAGGAGTGAAAAACTGTACCCGGGTGTGCCAGCTTGGCTTTTCTCGCTGACCCTGGCTGTCCTTGTGTTCTGCCATCTGAGGGTTCTGGTGCTCTTCCAGCTCTAATCACACAAGGCACACACATGGCCTTGCAAATAGATTTTCCCTGTTTTTCCTTACCAAAAGGGACTTCACAAGAAAAGCAGAGGTACATTTGATAAGGTTTTGTTAAATTCAGTATTTTCAGGGGAGAAAAATATTGTGTGGAAGCCTTTCTGCCAAGGGCAAGCTCTTCCCTCCAACCATCGCAACAAGGACCCACTGGGCACGTGCCTTCCCGAGGGGTGGCTGTTCCTGATGGGTGAGTCAGCAGCCCAGAGCAGCATCTCCCTGGTTCTCCATGTTGTACAGCTATCTTGGCTGTGCAATGGAGGTCATTCTTTCATGACATTTATCTTCTGCCTTGCTGTTTCTTCTCTTCATTGCTATTGCCTTCCAGCTCATGCATGTAGTAAGAAGTTGTAGATGACCAAGACCATAACCTGTTCCGGTTCAGCTGTGGTTTGATTTCCAAAGAGCCAACCAAGGCCGCTGAACTAAGATTATTTCCTTTTTTGCAACCCTGCTTGTCCAGTGTAATCCATTACTTTCTCTTCATGAAGATGAGAAGATGGGTGAAGTTCAGCTGTGGGTGTGCTCCAGGACAGAGAATACTTGTGGGCTTTGGTGGTCTCTTGGGAGAGGCCAGGAAGGGACCTGTGGGCAAGGTGAGGCCTTGAGGCTCTGCTGTTCCTCCCTGAAGGGGGAAAACAAGAGATTTATGAAAGAAACTGGGTAAGTTTTGGATGGTGGATTCTGTCTGGGCCTCCCATGTCTTGGCCTTACACATTCTGTGTGCCTCTACTCTCTCTCTGGGCCACCATATCTCCAGCAGGTCTCTCCTTCTCCTTGGAACTACCAGAAATTTTGGTCTTGTAAATTCTCTGGCCCTCACAAAGTCTGCACTCATCTTCCTTTCAGCCTTCAACACGTTTTGGCCTCCATCTCTCTCTGGGCCACAGCTATTTGGAACAACACTCACTGGGCTTCCCACTGCTTGTGTCATGTCTGGTTGTATGGCAAGTCCTGGGACTGGTCCCTCAGCAGGTGCTGTGTTGCATTCCATGGAAGCTCTCTTTGGACCTCTAGCCTTGTTCTACAGCCTTTGCTTCCTTTGCTTGTTCAACCTTCAACTCAGTCTCAGCCTCCAAAACAGTTTTGGCCACCCCTACTTATTGGGCCTCCAACTCTCCTTGGTCTTCTCCTCCATGCATCTGCCAATCTTTTTTTGCCTCCTTAAATTCTCTGGGCCTCCCAAAATTTGTGTGCCTGCTTCTCAGCTTTCTCTGGGACTCCACTCTTTGAAGCAACAATTTAGGGGCCTCTTGGTCTCATGGCAGGTCTCAAAACAGGTCCCACAGTGCTGTGGGAGGTGCCACTGGGCCTCCCACTCTCTGATTCCCACACTTTTTTGATCTCACACATTCTCTGGGCCTCCTGTTTTTCCTTGGCCTCACCTTTTCCTAGGTCTCCCACTCCCTGAGCCCATCAGGTCCCACAGCAGGTCCAATGACCAGGGAATGCCACTTGGCTTGCCCTCTCAGAGGTTCCCACCGTGGGTCCCATGGTGTTCCCCAGCAAGTCACATCATGGGTCCAGTCATGGTTTAACCCCAGCCAGCAACTCAGCCCCCAATGGAATGGGGGAGAGAACCAGTAGGGTGAAAGTAAGAAAACTCATGGGTTGAGATAAAGACAGTTTGATAGGTAAAGCAAAAGCCACGCACACAAGCAGAGCAAACAAAGGAATTCATCCCCCAGTTCCCCTGGGCAGGCAGGTGTGCGGCCATCTCCAGGACAGCAGGGCTCCATCACGTGTAACGGTGACTTGGGAAGACAAACGCCATCACTCCAAATGTCCTCACCTTCCTCCTCCTTCCCCCAGTGTATGTACTGAGCGTGACGGTCTATGGTATGGAATATCCCTTTGGCCAGTTTGGACCAGGTGTCCTGGCTGTGTCCCTCCCAATTTCTTGTGCTACTCCAGCCTTCTCACTGGCAGGGCCTGGGAAACTGAGAAGTCCTTGGCTTAGTATAAACATGATTAGCAACAACTAAAAGCATCAGTGTGTTATCAACATTATTCTCCCACCAAACCCAAAAGGCAGCGCTGCACCAGCTACTAAGAAGAATATTAACTTGTGCCCCAGTGGAAGCCAGGACAGTCTCATCACCAGCCCAGCAGTGGGTTCCCCTGTGGGCCCTCCTGCAGGTCCACTGGTGGGACCCACAGGGAGCAAGCCTTCCCTTTTCTGGGCTCATCCAGGCACTTTTTAACCCTTCTGGAGTATCCTCCTAACCCTGCCACCCCCCAAATAAAGTTCATTGAAATAATTATAGAAAAACCTTTAGGGATTTTAAAAGAATATTTTTGTTCCTGTTTAGATGAACTAAATGCTGCACCTGATGCCAGTGAAACACACTGTCCTCCAACACCAGAAACCAGTACTCGGGGACCAGTCAGCCAGTCCTAGGCCAGTACACCTCTTTTTTTATGACCTTAGTAGTTTATTTTGTTTATCAGTCTTACGCTTCCTCAGGGAAGGCAGCCCCCGGCCTACAGCTGATGGCCCAAGGACACCTCTGTAATTGTCTTTAAGCTCATAAAGGACGAGACAGTCACAGCCCGCTGTGTCTGCCATCCACAGCACATGACGTGTGGCACATTGCCTCCGTGCTGCCGTTGGCTGCTTTTACAGAGACCCAGACCTCAAGGCTGAATGGCCTTTACTGCATTTTCCTGAGATCTGAGATGCTTGTTTAAGGCTTTCTTTCGCTTCCTAGTTAACGAAAAGGAATTTGTATCGTGAGGTAGTATACGTCACTGCTGGATGGCTTGAGTTCAACGCAAGAAGCGTTGCGGGTGAAATCCTGCCCCTGCCAGCTCCAGGGCATTGACGAGGTTCTCTTCCTAATGAGAGAAATGAGCTAGCCAGCACATCTGTGTGGTGCAGAGCAGTGTGTCTGGAGGATGCAATGCTGTTTCGATAGCACAGATGTTAGCAGCTTTTCTTTGTGCTTGAACAAGGATTGGGAAAGGGGAAAGAGGACGGAAGGAGGATGGAGAGCAGAGCAGGCTGCTGTTCCTGCACACACAAACCATGACTTGGGTGCAGGTCGGGGCTGATGCTTGCAGCAGCCTCAGCATCACTCCAGGGCTTCTATCTGCTTGTGGTTGGTATTCTGCTTGCACAAGCCCAAAAGACAGGGTTTTGGCACTCTTCAGGTTTCTGTTAACAGAGATGGTGAGACGTGGTCAGGACCCTTGTTTCTGAGCCCTCTCAGGCAGTCCCACAGCTCCCTCTCACCTCTTTGCAAGATGAAGGCTTTAAGCAGCAAACCCCACTTCTCCTCTTCCCAGTATGCTACGGAACCAACCACTGCCCAATTTCCAGTTCTGCCCCCTGCCCCTGAAAATCGTCATGTGAGGAGACTAGAAAGATACAAATTAAATACTTTTAAAATTTTGAAGAAATAAAGTATTCAAGGAAAAAAAAAAAGAAGGAAGGGGAAGGAAAACATCTTTAGGATCATGCTTTATAACTCGCCATATCTAATGGAGTCTCCACCGTGCATTATGGAGCAGGCAGTGGAAGAGCTGCTTGAAAGGATCTGACCTCAAGGGGAGATGCTCACATGCAGGGACCAAGGCTCCCGCTCCTGCCCACATCAAAAGCAGGGGCAGGGGGAACAGGCGTTACAGGGATTTCGGTTTTGATCTCACTAGAAATCCTTTGAACTGAATGTAAGAAGGAGCCGGGTACCAGTGTCTTTGTGACGGAAGGATATTGCTAGTTGTTAATATTTTATACGTTGTTTCAGGGCAACTAAGATTGTTTCTGCCACCTCTCTCCTACAGAATAACCCTAAAACTGCCAGCAGGAAAACCTGCGTATCTTTAATTTGAATGCTGGCAGAGCAGGCCTTGAAAGAAATGAGTTAAGATCTGAGTTATGATCGTTTTTTCTTTTTTTAAAACAAGTGAAATAGAGAATAGAACTTCACGGTATAGAAGTAGAGCATTGTCCCGTGCATACGCCTGCCGCGTGACCTATTGATGGCAAATGCAAGCTAGCTATTAAGCTTATCTCCTAGCTGCTAAATATAGAAACATATGCATGTATACTGTCAGATGGATAATGCCTGGGATTTTTATGATTTGACACAAAAATGACATATCTGAAAATTCAGAACTTCCAGTTTTGTTCTACATGCTGCTTTAAAGGTTTCTTTTTTTTTTACCTTTTAAGCATCTCTTTCTCCTGCAGTTGAGAGAATCCCAGCAGACAATTGATTGAATCAACACTACTGAAGGCAAAAGAGCATGCACAGCATAATTCTGCTCCCTGTTTGTTTGGTTTGGGGTTTTTTGGTTGGTTGGTTTTGTGGTGTGTTATTTTTTTCTGAGAACAGCTTCATATTTTTGTTAAGAAGTTCACAAACACCTATGCCAGTATACAATCAGGAAAGGTTAAAAAAAACCCCCAAAACAACAGCATGAATACAGACTCTCAATATATCTAAGATCAAAACAGTGGCCAAACAAGATAAGAACTTAATGTGAGGGAATCATAATGAAGAGGAAAGGTCGTAAGGAGGAAAAGTTTCTGTATCTAGCCTCTATTGGGTTAGAGCTTAAAGAATAAGTTATTCAAAGGACACAGGAAAAGATAGCTCTTGTGAATTTAGCAGAGATTTAGGACATATAGGAAGTCAACTTGAAAAAAAATAGCATTTGAAATATAATTTTGTTGGACCTTTAATAAAAGAGGTTCAGAAATTGGAAACATTTGAAATGTAGTTTTGTTTAAAAAAAATAACTGAGAATTCCAAATATAGCAAAAGGAAAAGATGATGTAAATGTGCTTGGAGAAGTCCTAGGAAACTGAAAGGAAGAAGAAAGAGAGAAGGAGGTGGGAAAAGTGCAAGTAAGAGATGTCGAAGAACAGATGGAGCTGAGGATCACTCTAACAAGATTAACGGTGATTAGACAATTGAGCAGAAATCTCATTTATTGGGCACTGACCTTTGAACTGAGGTTGTTGGAGGTTAAAGCGGAAGATAATTGCCTCCGAAGACTTTGCTTTGGAGCGATAGCTGGGTAGTGTGTGAGGATGGGATTCCTCCAGTGCCACCATCTTCCCGGCACCCCCAAGGGGGCAGTGGACAGGGAGCAGCGGGGAGGAGCTGAAGTTTCTTTTAAACCAAAGAAAACTCTTTCAGCCCTAACTCCTAGCACAGCAGTATATTATAGCGTTGATGGGGTGAAGCAAGTAGAAGAAAATATACTTGGATGTTTGGACTCCAGAACATCCTTCTGTTTGTTCACTTAGAAACTGGTGATGTATGAAATTAAAGTATCAAGGTGGATGGGCAGCTCATCTGTGGGTGAAGATGCACCAGTGAGTTTTGGAATATTTTCTGATATGATTTTCCATCATGATAGGATGCAGAACCTTCTAGTTTCCTTGGGTTGACTTTTTTCTTTTTTCCTTTCTTTTTTTTTTTTGTCCTCAAGTTTCTTGCCAGAGCACATTAGTGTGCTTCAGTACTTACTGCCAGGTGCCATGGAGGTGAGGATGCTGTGTGCCGGCTCCGTGCTGGGAGGAGAATAAACTCAGCTTAATGTTAAAGCTTTTACTACTGGGGAAAACACAGCCATTACAGTACAGGAGGTCTGAGATTTGTTTATGCAAGAGAAATTACACTGCTCATTTACAGCAAAAATAGCATAGGAAGAAGAGTAATCAGCCATTTTATTGGAAGATGGGTATTAAAAGTGCAGCAGTGAAAACTATACCCTGTATATATCCTGTACAGACAGCAGGAGGATATAGGTACATTACTAGACTTCTACCATCTCTGTATTTTATTATTCCATGAAACACGACTATGTTGAGTTATGTTGACTCATGTTGAATTAATTACTAATACAATACCCAACAGGTTTTGATGTACCGATTAAATTTTCAGCGGATACTTACCATTTCCTGCCACAGACTTGGAGCAGGTAGGACTAGGAGGAAACGACCCTGGCGGGACTGAAGTTTCAACAAGAAATTGCACAAAAGCCACCAAAACCTCATTTATCTGCCCAAGTAGCAGAAGAAAGGCCTCTTCCTCAGTGCGGAGAGGGCAGAGATGGGTTAGTGACCAGAGTCCACACTGAAAGCACAAGCAAAGTCTCGTCAGGTTGTGCGGTATCACTCTGATTTTCTGCCCTTGCACGTAATAGGTGTATAGTGATCACAATACATATCAATTAACTTACAAGAATAAACACGTAATGCTGCCAAACCCACTGTTATCCTGATGGTGAAACCTTCTAAAAGAAGAGTAGCTTGTTTTCAGAAAATCTGCTGCAACTGAGGAGTGGGGAGCTGGCTGTTCTGCAAATCATAGAAAAGCTGGAAATTTTGCTGTGGGAATATAACAGAACCATAAAGTTGTTCAGGTTAGAAAAGACTGTTAAGACCATCGAGTCCAACCACCAACCCAGCACCGCCCAGCCCATCACTAACCCATGTCCCTCAGCACCGCATCTACGTGTCTCTTAAATCCCTCCAGGGATGGTGACCCCACCACCCCCTGGGCAGCCTGTCCCAGTGCCTGACCACCCTTTCCATGAAGAAGTGTTCCCCAGTGCCCAGTCTGACCCTGCCCCGGTGCACTTGAGGCCGTTCCCTCTGGTCCTGTCGCTTGTTACCTGGGAGCAGAGCCCGACCCCCCTGGCTGCAGCCCCCTTCCAGGGAGCTGTAGGGAGCGATCAGGGCCCCCCTGAGCCCCCTCCTCTCCAGGCTGAACCCCCCCAGCTCCCCCAGCCGCCCCCCATCAGGCTCGTGCCCCAGCCCCTGCCCGGCTCCGGCCCCTCAACACCCCCCTGCAGCGAGGGGCCAAAACTGACCCCAGGGTTCGAGGGGCGGCCGCACCGGTGCCGAGTATGGGGGGGCCATCGCTGCCCTGGTCCTGCTGGCCACACTCTGATACAGGCCAGGATGCTGCTGGCCTTCTTGGCCACCTGGGCACACTGCCGGCTCACCTTCAGCCAGCTCTCGACCCCCGGGCCCTTCCCCGCCGGGCAGTTCCCAGCCCCCTGCCCCTGCCCGCAGCGCTGCCTGGGGCTGGTGTGCCCCCCGTGCAGGACCCGGCACTGAGCCCTGTTGAACCTCCTGCAGTTGGCCTCATCCATCGGCCCAGCCTGCCCAGCCCCCTCTGCAGCCCCCTGCCCTCCGGCACATCAACACCCCCCAGCCCGATGCTGTCTGCAAACTGGCCGAGGGTGCCCTCGATCCCCTTGTCTCAGAGTATGTAATAGATAATTAGAAACTCTCTGCCCTTGCAGAAATCTGATTTTACAAGGAGTTACCGGGATTTTAAAAATCAGGGCTACTGGGGAAGTTTAGCAGCTTACTTCAGTATAACATAGGATAAAAATATGTGGAAGGCTGGAGGAGAGGGATTAGTGCATGTATATGAGATACTGTAGGAGAACACCAATTACTGGAAAATTACATTTTCCAGGAGACTAAAGTAATCTTTTTACCCATATTGCAAACATATTATAAATGTGCTTTGAAATATTATGACTTCAAAAAGTGCATTTTAAGAGTAAAAATCCCACAGTATCAGGAGTGCTTTCCTCATGGTTTTGCACATCCATCCCTACATAACGAATAGTAGCAGTCACTGCACATAATTTCTACTTTAAAGCAAGGAATGGGAACCATAAAATGACCTGGAGTTGGGTTGGAAAGCTAAGAACAGGTGGGAAAGAAGAGAATTTAGCTCTGATCTGATGGGTGCACAGATTCTATTCCTGCAGGCGTTGGTCAGTGGGAACTGCTCTTGCAGATGGAGGTAGCAGGAGGTTGGAGTGGGATCAGGCAGCCACAGGAGGGGCTCGGAGCTCAGCAAGAGCTTCAAAGGGCATCTGGAGTGATGGGTTGTAAATATTGTATTTAATAATTAAGGGGAACATTCTGTAAACTGTAAAGTGATGCCAGGATCAACCTAATCGTCACTTTGAGAGCAGTAGCCTGGAGGCCTAAGCTTACAGGGGCCACCAGCAGCAGGGTTTGCAAGGGGAAAGCAAAACAACAAATTCCAGGCAGGATCTTCCTGCACTCAAAGGCCCTTTTTATTTATTTAACAGGCAAAATAAGGCTGACTTACTGAATCCGCAGCAGCAGTTTTTCTCCCTTGAACATGCCACTCCTGTAGGATGAAGCAGCAGATTTGCTGGTGGTGTCACCAGCTCTCGGGGGGAGGCACAGACCGTGCCACATTTCATGCTTCCCTGGCTGGCACGGACCGAGCACTCGTGCGACAGCCCCTTGTGTTGCTGCAGCAGCCCAGGTATGTCCCACGCTACTTATCCCCTTCCTTTTCACAGCTACTTGGAGCAGTGAAGAACAGAGAAACCAAAGTGACACTTTTCCACCTAAAGCTTTGCTGCTGGCAAACTTCAGTGTATTTTCCTCTTCCGGCAACACTTTACTGCTGATTTTTATTAATTAAAATAAACTGGAGTTTACCTAGTCTTAGTAAGCTGTGCTTACTCTTCTATTTAAATGGCTTTCTCCAAATCTTGACTGTGTTCTCTTGCCAGCAGGGGCTTGCAGGCAGCTGCCCACCGCCCCAAGCTCCATTGGGTATGAACACAGTTGCTGAGCAACGAGGCAACCTCCCTACAGCACAATTTTGGCACATAATCTGTGATTTTTGTGAAACGGAGATGGCTTTGGAAAGGCAGATAATTGACTGCCCTGCTGCGTAGCACGTATGGCAGGAGGTTATAGCGTGGGTGGATGTTGAGGAGTCCAGCCCAGGGCTTGACCATGCTCTTCCCAATTACTTCTGGGATGATATCACTGGAATCATAGAACCACAGAATGGTTTGGGCTGGAAGGGACCTTAAAGCCCCCCCAGTTCCCACCTCTGCCCTGGGCAGGGACCCCTCCCCAGCCCAGGCTGCTCCCAGCCCCATCCAGCCTGGCCTGGAGCACTGCCAGGGATGGGGCACCCACAGCTGCTCTGGGCAGCCTGGCCCACCGCCTCGCCGCCCTCATGGGGAGAGGTCCTTCCTGATATCTGATCTGCATCTGCCCTCTTTCAGCTTAAAGCCGTTCCCTCTTGTCTTATAGCTACAGGCCCTACGAAGAAGTCTATCCCCATCTTTCTTACAAGCCCTTATCTCTCTGAATATTTGGGAGTGCTGTTTGCATGGGCACCATTTTTGCTGTGTTTGGGGTTAAAGATGCAGGGATCTGGAAATGAGGTGGTGCAGGATCTTTTTTTAGGTGAACCCCAGAGCCTGAGCCCCTACCCTGGGACAGCAGATGCAGGGTAGCTGTAAGTTGTGGTGATGGTTCAGGGATTTTTTTAGCATTGCTGGTTTCATTTATGAGGAGGAGATGCCATAGTAAGCATTAAGTCAGAGCAGTGAGCTGTCCTGGCTGGCCATGTCCCAGGGAAGTGTCCCAGTGCCTCTTGGATGGGGTGTTGTCTCCAAGGCCATGCAGCTGCAGGTGCAAGAATTCCTTGGGGAGCACAGAGGATATGAAGGAAAGAAAAAAGCCCGAAGTTGTAGCCCCTCTTAATGGGCTTGATTGCAGAACTGTCTGCTTTGCCAGCAGAGCGGGCAGCTATCATATCAGCAGATGTTTGTTATCTACAGGTAGAAGACTTGGGAAAAAAGAAACCCATCATTCTCATATGGTTTTCAGTGTAATTTGCATCTGGCTAAAACTTGCCATTTCTACGGAATTAACAGTTACAATTTTGAAATTACTCTTGTGCCGCATGGTGCTTGCAAATGCACCATGTGCTCGCCCTTTGCAAACCTCGTACCTGTGGCCTCCTGGGAACAGAGTGTCTTCCCGAGCTGTTTCTCTTGCCAGCTTGAGTGGCTGCAGGCATCTTGGGCCAGGACTGTACATCGATCCTTCTTTAAATTTACCATTGTCTAATTAGTATGAGAATAATTTGAAGAGGAGGAACGTATTGTTGTGCCAGGGGACGGGAGCAGAGCTGGGTATGCGCCTCTGCGCACATAAAACCTGCTCGGGGAGCTTGGGAGGTTCTGAATTAAAACATCGCTGAGTTTTTCCAAAGCACGCTGCTAAAAGGGTCCCAACTCTGTATAAAATGTTTAAATATTAATTGCAATACATCCGGCAGTGCAGGTGTCTTCCTCTTCTCTCTTCCCATGCCTCTCTCATGAGGTTGCTTGGCTGTTCCTGTGCTTTCCTCCTCCGACTTGCTGAATATTTCATACAAAGTGATTCAGCTGTGCATAGTCAGCTGGGAGGTCTGCAGGAGATGTGCCTGAGCAGCAAATAAAACTCCAAAGTTAGGGAAAAGGAAGACCTTGCTCCAAAATCCTGTTTGGTTCTTGACCCTTCCGCAGAGGGGGTGAGCACTCTGATCTGCACCCTGGGGATGCTCTTGGTGACCACAGGGAAAAGAGAAGTGTTGTAGCTGCGTCTGATAGAGTTGATGCTCTCTATAAAGTAATTATACTTTCACTAGTCAGAGAGAGATTGCACACTAATCATTGTGTAATTGTGCTCTTTCTGACCACAGAGGACTAATCCCAGCAATGTGCTGCCCACCAGTGTAATCGGAGTGCTGCGTGTGAAAGTTTGCCTTCAGCAGATAAAAGGGTTGTTTACACGCTGTTCATCAAAGCAGAGGATCCTTGCCAATGCCCTGGATGGGTCCCACACCAACCTGTTGCACAATAAAATTGTATCAGGGGTTTTTTAGTACTAATCTGTCCAGGTGAGTGTGTGGTAGGGGAGCAAGTGCTCTTCTCTGTAATACTGAATTAAAATAATGTATTAATCTGACACTGATGTATGGATTACATGTTGGCATGTCTGTCAGGAGAGTGGTATCATCTATACTGAATATCAGTATGTGTTTCCATAAACTGCTAGCAGTGCGTGCGGGGACAGCCCTGCAGACCGGAGGAGCCTGTGCACCACTGCAGAGGTATTTCCCACCCCACCAGCTTGCCCCACTTTGGCTCAGCACCCCGTTTTATCACCATCCAAGGTGACCATCAGTCCAAACCCCGCACTTCAGGGGGAACCAGCATCCCTTTGAGACCTGGGTAGCTACCAGGACGATGCACGGGCCCCTTGTCCCCCAGCTTCAGGCACACGCTGGTGCCTGTCCTACCCTGAGCACCTTTCCTCCTGCCACTGCTCAGGATGGCTGTGCACCTTGCTGGGACCCAGGTGTGCTCCCACCGCCAGGGAAACATAAGATATCCTGCTGAGAGGGTTTCCTGCCCAGCTTGTGCATGGCTCAGGGGAGCAGCTCTAAGCGTGGGTTAACTCATGGTATGCCTGCGGAGCAGCGTTTCAGTTCCAACCCCCATGATGAAAAACCTTTCGCATCTGACTTTGAGGAAAAAGGGAGGAAAGTGCTTCCCTTAGGTTAAAAGCAATGCCATTAAAGCATCTAAAAATCTTTCTGTTCCCTGTTTGTTTTGACAATATTATTTTTTCCCATTTTTTTCCCCCCGAAATTTTAATTATCTGCGAAACGCTTGCTGTGGGAGTTGTTTTGGTTTTGAGAAAGCTGCATAAACTCTGCTCAGGGCTGATATTTGAGCATGCTCGAGTCCCACATGGAGCGAGAGCGTACCGGGGAGAGATGGATTCCAGATGTTTGTAGCTGTCACGTGGTAACAGTAGATTTTGTAAGTAATAGAGTTCCTTGAGTATCTGATTTTGGCAGCGATCTCCACTTTTGTCTAAAGAGAAACTGCAGAGGAAGTTAGAAAGTACAAGACAAAGGAGTATTTTTAGCTAACTCAGCTGTGAAACTGCACAGAGTGGCAGGGTCGGAGGAGCGGGATGGGGACACGCCAAGGGCACTCGCTCAGGTTCCTGCTGGTTGGGGCAGAACAGAAATGCCCCTTTCCTTTGCAATCTTGCCCAGCTTCCAGCAGCGAGTGTTTCCCAATAGGTTGTGCCCAGACCAGCCCTCTGACAAGTCACTCTCCCTGAGTTTGCCTCACCCTTTCCTGGCCCTGCCTGTGGGTGCACCAAGTCCACCAGCAGGTCCTGGCCATCATTCCCAGCTCCATCCCAACAGCTTCCTAGCGACTCATTTGTTATTTTTCCTCTCACTGAATCGACATCTCCTGAGAAGGGGGTTTGTTCAGTGCAGGTCCCTTTCCTGAGAAACCAGCTTATGTGCAGGTTTGGCCAGGGATGTGCCGGTCACTTCACTCCTTGGTGTGTGGCACTTCCCCAAGCTGACGTGGAGCTCACGCAGAGACGACTTTCACCGTTGGGTCTTGTGGTTGAGCCTAACTCAGACCCGGTACTGGCAAGCTGCTGTCCCCACACAGGTTTTTCTTGTTCCTTTTAAAGGCTTATTTTTCTGTGTTTGACAAACACTGGCCCTGCATACGGCCATTCAGGAATAAGTGACGGGGGTAGCCGTGCTTTGCTTTTTTTGGATAATAACAGACACGTTTCTTTGGAGCAGGCAGTAACTGGCTGGAAACAGTAAGATATATGCACCTGCGCATGTGTAGAAAGGGCATTTTAAAGATGATTTAGCAATGTTTCTCTATATGCCTGTAGTCTTTGCTTAGGTTAAAAAGAGCTGGTCCCCAGCCTCCACTATTACTTCTAAGAAGGTTATTAGCCGCCCTGCAAGCACCTCGTGCTTCCCTGCACGGCCCTCTCTCTGCGATGCAGAACGTTTTCCTGAGCTCCCAAGCGTCCCCATCAGCACACAGCAGCGCTGATCCTTGGGTAGTGCTTACCCTGTGTCCAGTACAACACGTGTGATGTGTCCTGCCTATGCATTTAGGGGGGTGAAGCTGTTAATGTGCTGAGAGAGGCGAGGGAAGGATTCTGCTTGTGCGGGCGCAGGGCACCAAGCCCCAACAGAGTTCTGGCCTCATTGTAGATAATGCTGCTCCAGTAAAGGGAATGCGGCTATGTGGGATTTATGGTAAATCCTCTGAAAAGAGCATCAAAGAAACGAAGTGGCGGCAGAAATGTGCTTCGTAGAAATGAGGCTTATAACAGTGATGGGGCTTTCGTGAGAAACGCCTGTTAACTGCATGGATCTGCCCTCTGCAATTTCTGTAATGTTATCTATAACGTGGGAGAAGGTTGGTTTTTTTTAGAAAAATCAATTATTTGACAAAGAAATAAATGTGGGAGAATAATATTTGCTCAATATATTATTTGCTTGAATGATAATGCATTTTGTCAGGGCCAAAACGTTAAAAATACATTAAAATATTTCAATATAAATAGAATGAATAGGTTTTAACATTTTCCCAAATTGCAAATTCATAACTTCATTTGCATGGGAACTTCTTTTGAGTTCTTCAATTAATATTATAATTAAATGTACATAAAAGGCACAAGAAGTGTGTAGAAAATAAATGAATAAAGTAGAACTCTAGGAAAGAAAAATACGAAATACAGATAACGGAAACTGCAGACAGTGCAGCAAACTGTTTGGCTCTTCACAGCATATTTTTAACTAGACCCTCTTGGTATTTAATAAGCTTTTGAACCTTCTTCATGCTCCCAGGCTAGCCTCAGGTAAGTGGAGCCTGGAGAAACTTCATGGGTAGAGTAGCTGTGGGTAAGATTGGTCCTAGCCACTGCTTTTGGTAACGCAGGTAAATGCTGCACAGCCTGGATCCAAAATATCTGATGTTTGGAAAGGTGAGCAATGATTTCATGCATCAGCAAAACTGAAAAATAAACTTTCCCGTCACTTGTCTATGGGAAGAGGAGCCAGCCAGCTCTGCTGTTTGGAGTCATGTAGCTGTGCTGCCTCTGATGGATGGGGGGTATGAAAAGAAGTAGCAGTGTTGTATTGGAGAGGGGAATGGGTCTGCGCACAGAGGTGTCATTTTTGTGTAATTTCTTCAAAGGCAGGCAAGTTCCTTGACCACATCCTTCATTAAATGTCCAGTGAATGGTGTGTATTGGTGGGGAATACAGCCCCTGAGCATCCCTGTCATTCCATCCCACCTGCTGTACTGTGTGAAAAATATAAAACATGACCAGAGTTCTTGAAACTGCAGTTGATTTACGTTCTACACGTGTATTTTTAAAATGGCCATATGGGAACGGTGTTCTGGTGAGAAGCAGCATGCTTTGGAGCCAGGACTGCAGGTGTATGAGAGAGGAGTTGTCACAACACAGCCAGACCTACTGCCTGCCCCACTGCTGCAGGTCCTGTGCAGAATGGGATGCAGGCATCCTGGTGGAGTAAAGGCCCGAAGGCAGCACCAGATCTTGCTGGGACCAGTGGTGACATTGATCTGTTCCTTCAAGTGACAGGGTGGTCTTCAGGCACTGCTTTCCCAGCACAGCGCCATCCTGCTGCTGGAGCTGCTCACCAAGCACCTTGTGTCATGGTAGCACATTGTGTCATGGCAGCTCCTTCCATCATCATAGCAACTTGCATGGTGGTGGCACCTTGCATGCTGGTAGCACCTTGCATGACGCTGGCACCTTCCACTGTGGTGGCATCTTCTGTTGTGATAACAACTTGTGTGGTGGTGGCACCTTCCATCATGGTAGCACCTTGCATGATGGTGGCACCTTCCATCGTGGTGGCACCTTCCATTGTGGTAGCTTCCATTGTTTTAGCACCTTGCATTGTGGCAGCACCTTCCATGGTGATGGTACCTTCCATTGTGGTAGCACCTTATGTGGTAGTAGCACCTTCCATTGTGGTAGCATCTTGTGTGGTGGTGGCAGAGCCTCACCAAGCAATGTGGGCAAAGGCAAGGCCATTAATGCAAATGCTTACCAGCATGAAGCAAAGTAAGGTTGGGAGAACAACAAAAGTTGCTCTGAGTTTTTCTTCTCACCCATGGGGTTTATTTTAAAAAGAATTTATTCGACCTGAAGATTATTCCTCTACATATACTTACATATACTGCCTATACTGGCTTTGAGGGAATAAGTACAGCTAGGCGGTAAGGACAAGACACAAAATAAACTGAGCATGTAAAATATACATAAAACAATGAATAACATAGAGGATGTCAACTTGATTTTCAGAGACTGCTGTAGTGTCTCTGTCCCGAGACATTTGGGGAAGGGGAAGACACAGTGAGAAGCATGCTTTGGGGTATTTTTGCTGTTGCCTTGTTAAATGAATTGATTCATGATATGTGTTTGAACTAGTTTTATTTCATGTTTGATAAAGCGTGGTATTTTAGGTATCAAGAAGGGATAAAACAAATAAGGAAAACCTCCAACTTTGTCTTATTTCATGTGCTAGAATGAGAAAGAATTAGGTGAACTGGGATGCAAAGTAATTAAAATGGGCAGAAAAAGGAGTTTTCTTTAGAGTAAAGCCTAATAACCTGAGGACCAACAAACCATCTCATGTTATGAAGATGAAGTGTTCAGCTGGCACTCATGAATAACTAGAGCACTGTGTACGTTGGTAAGCAGCTGAAAATGCACAGCACACTCCATGCTTCACAACGTACATACCTATGGCCCTATATATCCATGTGTGTATATCTATATATATCATTGGATGTCCAAGTATCTTCCACAAACATGTTTGTTGCTTTCTTATCCATCCTGTGGGCTTAACATGATCTACTAAAGCCTGTGAGTGGAAGCTATCGGGAAGCCCCGTATAGCTTACGATGCAGGGCAAAACATTGAAAACTACCCGGATGATAGGCTTGTTGCCCATCATGATGGGGTGTCAGGAGAAAGCTGCAGTTTAATACACTGGAAACAGTAATTTGAAATCAGTCTAGGAGCATCTAGGAGTGAGGATTGAATGCTTACTTTAATTCATTCCTGTAAAAGAGGGTGGAGATGCCCAGCACCTCTGTTTGACCCACCGGTGTGGTGTCCTGCCTGGGCAGCACGAGCTCGGGGCTGCAAGGGACCCGCAAGCTGGGGGGCTCGCTGGGCTCTCCCAGCCCTCCCAGTAAGGCTCTGGCCTTGCAGGAGGTTGGTGCACCCACAGATCAGATGCTTCAGTGGCATTTTCTGGGTGAGTGTCGGCAGAATTGGCTTTGTGTCATGGGTTTCAGTCATCTGATGCTTCAGTGGAATGGGTTACGCCGGAGCAGATTAAAGCGAGTGCCACCTTTCTAACGCAGCGTGCTGAAGGGAAGGAGGGTTTTAAACTGCTGAATTAAGCAGCACAAAGGGGCACATTTCAGAGGCCATGTGCTTTTCCTGACCAGAGGCAGGAAACGTACAACATCCATAACAGAAATTCATTTCACCTCTCTAGTCTCTTGTAGCGTTATGGTTTTTTTTAATTTATATTTTTTATTGCTCTGAAGGGCAAGGTTTAATAATGCTTTCTGGTGCACATGTCAATGGTGTCATGCCGATCACAACAGCCCCGAAAACCTGCAGCAACAAATATCATGCTAACATGTTATCTGTGTTCTCCCACTTTTGAGCACTACAACAAAATAACTACAAGGAAACCAGACAAAGAAACGCACCAAGTTACAATCCCTGACAGGGTCTGCCTGTGCAGCCAGGGTCATATTTGGGTGTATATCAGGAAAACCCAAGCACAGAAATCCTGGTCATCATGTTCTAGTTTTTCTCATGAGGACAGGAGCAGAAATGTCATTAGTTTCTGGCTGGTGGGACCAGCAATCTCTCGGCCGGGAGGTGCACAGAGGCAGGGTCAGAGCCTTTCCTGCGGGCTGTAATTATGCCTTGATCACACCAGACAGCCCGCATTGGGGCAGGACAAGGAAAATGCACATCTGCATGGGCTGCTTCCAGCACTGTGCAGGCAAGGGTGCGAAATGGTGATATGAATCCCAGGGGTTTTGGAGGTTGTAATGTGAAACATTAGCATCAAAGCAGAACGGGTCAGGAGTCGATCCCAAGCCCTGAATCTAAACTTGCACCGCTATAGCATGCAGCAGTTGTGTAAAAATAAATGCAGAGCATCGCAAATGACTAGAGTTCCCTGTGGATTTGCTGTTTCAGATGTGAGTAGCTCATGATTAATGCTGGAAAGGCTATAAATGTAATTTTCTCTGGTCTTTTCTTTCCTGCATGCCTGATGAGCAGTCTGTCCTGCTGGCAGGTCCTCCAGCTCTTGCTCATGGCTCCAGCCGAGCCTGTCCCCAGTGGCACGAGATGCACCCATGGCGACCAACCTATCCCTGTCCCACCAAGCCAGCATACTGACAGTAGCATCTCCTTTCAATATTCAGGTGGGAAAATAACTCTGGCATCAGGAAGGATTTGCTGACAGGCTGGGCAAGACGCAGTGGCGGTGGATGGACAGTCACTCTCAGCCGCTGGTTGTTCCTACCGTGTTCAGCCAGGACGTTGTACTGGACACGGGTCCTCAGCTCGTTATCCCTAATAACCTGCTAGTGACACCATGTTCAAGAAATTCTGTGTGTTTACTGAAAAAATTATTGGTTGATGAATACAGTATAAAAGGAGGGCAGAAGGGTGATGGCATATTAATACTTCATAAGGTTAGAAAAAGTGATAATGATTATCTAGTCTGAACTCCTGTGTAAAACATGCCTGGGGACTTTCCTATTTGAACTAAAGCTTTTGGTTTAGAAAGAAAAAAAACCCTCTTCAAATCAGAAGATTTCTCAACGGTTATTTCAGCGGTTAATAACCTACACTGCTAAAAATGTGCTTTTAATTCAAACCTGAATTTTAATCTTGCAGGCACCGAGTTGTATATACTTTCATCTGCCTGACCAGGGAGCCCTCTATTATCACATTTAAATTCCAGAAGTAATTAGAGGCTGCGAGCAGATCCTCTCTTAACCTTCTTTTCGTTAAGGAAAACAAATTGAGTTCCCCATGTCTTTCATTATCAGGCAAGCTCCTCCATCGTTCCTGCGGCTCCCCTCTGAAACTACTCCAATTTAACGATTTCCATCACAGCCGGTGGATGTTGCCTTCCACCGACTGTATCCGGGGGGTCCTGGCTATGGAAAAATCAGTTCAGAGTAATTCCCCTTGAAAATAAAGAAGTAGTAAGTTTCTCATTGCAAGATCTTTTTTTGTGTCATCCTGGCAAATTTTGTTATATGACTGGCTGGAAAGTATCCTCGGCAAATGTATGGTTTGCACACGTGCCTGTGCGTGTCCTGGTCAGAGCCCCTTGAACTGCACAGCAAGAGATGCCCACTGCATGCCGGGGGTGCAGGCGAGCAGGGGCTCCCCGGGTTCAACCCCGGTGCTGCCGCACAGGACCACGCTGTTGCTTGAGGGGTATTGCCTCGTGGGAATAACCTGGAGTTGTCCACTGAAGGTCCTGAGAAATTTCCCGGTTTGTTTGCTCTGAATCCTATATAGTGTCAAAAAAACACATACAGAGAAATATAAAAGATAAAAGCTGAAAGCAAGTGCAGCGCATCTGAGAGAGGAATAATCTGATGTATAACTGCATTGGGGTTGCAGTAACCAGCACGGAAGGTCACGGTGGGCACACATCAAGTCAAAATAGGACCCTGATGCAAAATTGATGAATGTAGCTTCATCAAAAGCCCAGAAGGCTGCTGTTCCTGGTGCAGCAATGGTTCGGTGTCCCTCGGCATGGCATCAGGTGCCCAAACCATCTCCTGCACAGGGTGCTGGGGAACGGTAGCATCCCAGGAGTGTCAGTGGGCTTGGGAAATGAGCCCAGGAAAGAAATGTTTGGAGCTGTCCCAACGACACTCAGTTTGTTTAAAAATAAACCTGATAAGAAAACCCCTTCATCATCTGGGCAGGACCATCAGAGGGTTGGTGAGGCACCAGGACAAGTGTCCAGCCAGAGGGCACCACAGGCATGCATGCCTGGGGACAGCTGTGCCACCTCTGCCTCTGTTTGCACCAGGGTGAGATCGACTTATAAATTAGTGGAGGGGAAATATCATTCTCCGCTGTGATATGCTGCGTTGTACATGGAGCAAACACAACGTCAGCCCGCCCCAGGCTTGTGCATCGTTGTCATAGAGACCCCACAATCGCAGCGCTCTCGAGGAGCATTAGGGATATCTGTGTATAATGCACACCGCGCGTTGCAATGGCACCGCGAGTTCATCAGGTTCACACAGGAGGAAAACTGAAAGCAGGGAACTCGCTCGTCATTTAAAATGCAGATGGTGTTGTTAAAACCAAAAGTGACTAAAAGGAAGGAAGGAGAGGCATTAAAGTGAAAATGAAGTCTCAGATTTGCTTGGATATAATGATACAAGCTGAATTTTGATTGGGGTTCTTGTTTCCCCTGGTAATCACCGCTGACATACAGAAACATCAGGGATTTCAGAGCCTTGGGTACAGCTCTGTAGCATGCTGGGACTATGGGGATTTAGGCCAAAGAGAGATTGGGACTTTGCTTATGCAGGAAAATTGAGAGGGTGAATTTTACATCCTGAAGACCTGCTCTGGGAGGTTCCCATGTGGGTTTCCCCGGGCATCGGGGTGCCATGGGGCTGTTTGGGTGCTGCGGGAGGGATGCAGCCACCTGCACTCCTGCAGAAGCACAGTGGGCTTGACTCTCATGTATTCACGTGTAGCCACCTTAGATTTAAGTGCTGGTTATTAGACACCCTGTTCTTCTATCCTGGTGCTAACCAGGGCTGAGGTTTTCAGGAATGACAGCTAGATTTTGCAAGAAGAGCCTCTCCCTCAAATAAAAACATATGTTTTACAGCATCTGCTGGCCAAGGGGAACATAAGTGGAAAATAATGAAATATGGGGTAGTGTATTTTCATCTGTCATCAGTCCTAAAATCTCCATCCGAGGAAAAGGGCTTTAGAGAGTTAAGCAATGTAAAGTAATAGATGGTAAGAAGAAAAAAAAAAAAAGCAGTCTCTGCTCTTGGTTGCTGAAGTAGAGATGGTGGCAGACCCTGCTGGGGAATCATTGCACGTTTTGTGGGCGTTTGCCTATGACTATAATTCTGTTGCCCCAAGTACACATTAGGAAAGAGGACGTTCTCCAAGGACTCAACATCCTAAATGCAAAAAAGAAAGAAAAGGTGAAGTCTGGAGCTAACTCACAGGCCAGCCTGGCTGGAAAAGGGCTGAGTGCGCTGGGCATGGGGAAAGGAGGAAAACGGCGAGGTGGTTGATGCTGAAAGTCGGCTTTGCCAAGAGGTCCGAGGGAGCTGGTGTAAGCATGCCAGCTGGCACTGTCTCTACTTGGGGAATTTCCTGGTGGCTTAAGGAAATGTTGGGGAGCAGGCATGATTTTGCAGGACCCATGCAACGCATCATTCCCAGTCAAATAAGCATGCCTGCCTCCATCGTTAAGCAGCGTGGAAACACCTTGGAAAAGTAATATGGCTTTGGTGGGAAACAAAGGCAGAAGGAGCAAAAGGAGAGAAGTCCCCAGACCTTATGTCTCTCCATAGCAGCTTGGATATTTATTTCTTTATCCTCCTGCATTATGTTTCTGGAGATTATGCTCCTCCTCACAAGGAGACCCCCCGTAACTGCAGGGCACTGGGGGGGACCCCAAAACCAGAGTCACAGCAAAGCTGTTGTCACTCAGCAAGGAGCAGCCCCAAGGCTGCTTTAGGGCAAACAAGAGGCAAGTCAGGCCCACGGTGCTGGATCTAAAAATAGAGAGGAAGATTAAAACATAAGATACACCCAGAATCGCAAAGAAACCAGAGGGAAAAAATTTGGCATTGAAGAAGAGAAAGCAGCAAAAGTGTAAAGCAAAGGTTTCCTATTTCCAAAAATAAAAAAATACATTTACTCATATTCCAATGCAAATGATACAGATATTTATCAAGTGATTTACTGAAGTATCTGTCCCTCACCAAATGAAGTACCTGCAGTGGGGAGGTTTGATTGCTTGAGCCTGAAGCGAATGCAATGCTTCAAAATCCGTCATAGGTAATGTCTTCGTGAGCTGCTTAAAAGTCCTCATAACCTGAAATGTGTAACATTATTTATATAGTACATATTAGTACAGCGTGTTATAGCAGAGTTTATAATAATTTATTAGGGTAGAAAAAAGCTATCTCTATTAATAATTGATTCATTATAAATAATGTATTAATAAATGCTCCTTCGATTTAAAGCCCATGCTGTTAATGCACGCTAAATTCTGGTGTACTTGATGGCAATAAATCCAGGACTATCTTGCACATTTGTGCCCCGAACGCACACTTCTGCCCGCGAACCACAGAGGGCAGGTGGAAACCTCACCAAAAATGATGGGGTTTTTATGGGCTTGCCAAAGGAAACATGGGTTACAAAGCGGAAAGGTGCGGTGCCAGTGAGACCTGCAAAGAAAAATAAAAATAAAAGGTTCCTGTTTTACACCGTTAGAGAAAGATGTATTTTGCAGCAGAAAAAGTTCACTGGAATCACCCCCTTACAAATTGCCCTATGTGTGTGTTTACAGACGTAGAAAGATTTTTTGTAGCTGAAACTCAAGCACCTCTTACTTCTCTCGTTTACTAGCATATATATTCCACATTTATGTTATCGGGATAAAGCAGAAATGAGTGAGAGAATGTGAGAAAGTACGTTACACTTTTCCAGACGCTTCCTGAAAGCGGTTTTCTCATAAAAACTGATACTTTAAACATTACAGATCTCTGGATATGTCAGTAAATATTGACAGAAATTTGTCAGCAGAGATTATGAGTCAGCTCTGGCCTCGAATTTACAAAGCAACTTTTCATTCATTTATTAAAAAACCTAATCCCCGTTAGTCTATAAAGCACAGGCTCAGTGCAAGCTGTAGGAGCAGATGGAGTAATTTAATGCCTTTAAACTGTTGGACTGGTGACAGGTAGGACGCGGCGTTGGAGCAGAAACCTCCATCTGCTGCGTGCGTACCTTTGCAGCAAGGCGATGCTGAGCAGAGGTGAGAGCACAGGCATGCAGTTAGGGGCAGAAGAACGTGTCTGGGGCCTGAGTGTATTGCAAGAGTGAAGGCTGCGGGTCGTGGTCCACAGGAATCCAGAGCAAACTACGTCAAGTAGCCAGGCTGGGTCACCGTTAATAATAAAAGGGCAATTTTGTGACTGAGCTCCCTTCTGCCTGCCGGTGCCACGGAATGAAATAAACGTGGGTGTTGAAAGGAAACAGAATTGTCTTGCCTGGTTTTTCCACTTTTTGCCAAAAGACTAGTTGGGATCTAACACATCCATGCTGCTGGCTGTAATGCATTAGCCTAGGAAACTGCGATGCTGAATTTTCATGAGATGTCATATTCACCCAGTGTTCGTAAGAGATTGTCAGTACCTGAAACTGCATTTTAAAACCATTTGACTAAACCCCCTTCTTTTCCCAGCGTTCAGTCTCCTGTGATATTATAATATAACTTTCCTTCCCAGTCTCCCAGGGCTGACAAGACTTTAATTTCTAATTTAAAAACCAAGATAACATTTATTCTTAGAAAATATGCTTGGCTGGAAGTCTGGAAGACTTCATACAAAATGAGAAAGGAAAAGGGGTGAAAGTGGCTGTTTTCATTTCTAAGACATTTTCCTATAAAACATGGGAACGTTTCTTCCTACATTGGTTCAGCTGAGGAATTCATCATTCCTGCGCTCCCATAATTTGCAAATGCTGGTTCGAAAGGGAGGGTTACCAATAACACTCTCCCCAGGGCTGCAGCAAGGATTTGCTTGTTGTTGTGTTTTGTGCCACCGTGCCACCGTCCCTGCCCTCAGGGCTGGGCTCTGGAGATGGGGAGCACAGCTGGGTATCGCGATAACGCCTTTCCTCCCTGGGGGTGCTGCACCCCCAAGCTCTCAGCCTGGTCCTCAGACCCGCACTAACCCCGTGCCCAAATCTCCGGCATTGCAAGAAAATGGACTTTAGGTGGGACTGGTAGGGGAACCCTTTGAAAATTTGTTATTGCATATATATACTGTGCGTGTGTGTATATATATATATATATTTTATTTTATTTTTTCCTCCTGTACTGTAGTGGGTTTGCTTGTCAAGGTTTTGGTAGCCAGGGGGCTGCAATGGTGGCTTCTGTGAGAAGCTCCCAGAGCTTTCCCTGTGCCCAATGGTGCCCATGCCAGCCGGATCCGAGATGGACCCACCGCTGGCCAAGGTCAAGTCCACCAGCAACGATGGCAGTGCCTCTAGGATACCATGGTAAGAAGGGGGAATAAACCTGCATGAGTGCAGCAAGTGAGAGGAGTGATGCCTGGGGAGAAGAGCACCTGGGCCGGGGCGAGTGGTGCAGGGGGGGGCTCCCGGAGCCAGAGCAGACACAGCCTGCAGGCAGCCCCGGGCGAGGTGGGCTGTGCCCCTCGGCCCACAGAGCCCGTGGGGGAGCAGACCTCCACCCACAGCCTGGGGCAGGGGGTGCCCGGAGGAACCATGACCCATGGGCAGCCCCCACTGCACTGGTGGTGCCTGAGGGGCTGCACTCCATGGGGGGACCCACGCCATTGGGGGGGATCTGTGCCATGGGGGGACCCATACCATGGGGCATACCCATGCCGGGGCAGCTCATGAAGAAACTGCAGCCCCTGGGAAGGGCTTGTGTGGGAGCAGTGCATGGAGGAGAGACATCAGGAGTGAAGTTGTGCCTGGGAAGGAAGGAGCGGTGGGGGGAAGGTGTTTTTTAAGATTTTCTTTTATTTCTCATCATCCTACTTTGATCTGACTGATAATAAACTAATTTCCCCAAGCTGAGTCTGTTTTGTCCATGATGGTAATTCCTGAGTGATGTCCCTGCCCTTACCTGGACCCACGAACTTTTGTGATATTTTCGGTCTCCTGCCCAGCTGAGGAGGGCAGTGATAGTGATAATTGATATGGAGAAATAATGTGAAATGGGGATAATGGACATGGATTGTGATTGTATGTGTCTGCTTAAGGAATGTGGGTATGGTGACTAGTCATGGGTGCGGTGACAACCACAGTTTTGAGGAGACGCCTGCCCCTCTTCCTCTAACAAAGGGGAGACGGGGAGACGCCTGCCCCTCTCCCTCTAACAAAGGGGAGACGCCTGCCCTTCTTCCTCTAACAAAGGGGCTATTTAAAAGAGAATAAGAAAAGATGAGAGACATTCAAATGCTATCTAGAGGGAGGGAGTGCTAAGTCTCCTTGCTGGAAAAGATTGGGTGGTCACAATCACCTGAAGAAGATCGGGTGGTCACAAGGACATGAATCACCTGAAGAAGATCGGATGGTCACAAGAACATGAATCACCTACAAACCTGCAAGACCACCACATTCCAGGAAACGGACTGATAAGCTAATTAACATACGAAGCGGGGTTTAGGTAACAAATATGTATAGGCGTTAATTGAATATTCATTTGTTCATTGTATAAATGTGAGATGGTTCGTCACTTCGGGTATGCACGCTTGTGGAGGAGCGATCCCCCGTGCATCTGCGCGCAATAAACATACCTACTTTATAACTTTCGAGTTATAGAGTCTAATTCCGCACGTCAATAGAGCGGCTGTGGTGGGCACCCAGCATCCAGCCAGGATCGACCCACCACACCTACTAATATTTTTTTCTATTGTTTTTTATCAAGAAGAAAAGATACATAGCAGGGATGATTGCCATTTAACTTCCATCTCCTTTATTAATTTATAATGGGTAATTTGGGATGCACAAGTACTTCTTGCCAAAACCCAGAAAGAGACACTTCCCTCGCAGGCACTAAATCACTGCTCCTGGGATAATTAAGGTAGCAGAAGCATTTATCAAGCTTTTACTAAATGTATGGCCCCTCCCTGAGGTCTCTCCTCCTGCCTGGTTTCATGTCTCTGGGTGATGGAGAACTTTGGCCTCATGGTCCAGGTTTCCCAAGGGCAGAGCAGTGCCACAGGGATTTGGGGTTGGGGGAGGGGCTCTGATCCAGCCCCTTGGGATGGCTGAGCCATCCATCTGCCCTCCATGGGGTATCGCGTTGCCTGCCCTCCTCAGCTGTATTTTAACCTCCTTTGAACCTCCATGTGATGCCCTGTGCTGGCGAGCTCTGGGGACGTGGCCAAGGGGATGGGGAGACAGCCCTCCGCTGTGGGCAGGGGCTGCCATCCCAAACCAGGATCCAGGAGGGGTTTTGCAGCTGTGAGGTGTGGGGAGCAGGGCAGCTTGGTTCTCAGACGGGAGGAACACCAGCACCTCTTCCTGCTCCAT
This sequence comes from Falco cherrug, assembly GCF_023634085.1. NCBI lineage: Eukaryota > Metazoa > Chordata > Aves > Falconiformes > Falconidae > Falco > Falco cherrug. The sequence goes on along the minus strand of NC_073704.1, from coordinate 41,451,501 downwards.
GCCGAGCTATATTGGGTTGAAATTATTGTTTACGATAACTTTTTTGGACGTGCTACTCAGTGCTAATAGAAAATTCTCCGTCACCAATGTTTTCGCCAAAGAAAAATATGCTTTTATACTCCAGAAGGATTTATGCAGAAATGGCCTACCTTCTCTCCAGCAAAGACTCGAGAAGGTTCCTCCCTCACTCCTGTGCAGGACACTTGCCCTCAGGGCAGGGAGACCCCACAGCACTTGGCCATCCCTCCCCATCCCCTCGTTTCAGAGCCAGAGACCACAACCAGCTCCATTTGAGGTCTTCCCCATGGATTAAAATAGCTCCAAGAAGCAAATAAGGGAAATCTGATCTTAAACCCCAGGATCTGGCGGTGTAATTTCCATTGGAAATCAGCTCTTGGGGTGGCCGGCTGGCAAAGCCGCCTCCCCAGGGACTCGCGGGCTGTTTGTTCCTGTAATGTTCTTGCTATTGATTTAAGGAGAAACAAGAGTTGGTTAATTATCTGTGGCTGTGCTTAGCTTTGTTTTGTCTCTGCTAATGGCTGGGGCTGTTGTGACTGTACACTTTAATGGCTTTCAGATGCCAGAGGTCTTGTTGTAAGCCCGTGCCCCATACAGAGACCACCAGCAGAAAACAAACTTGTTGCTGCTTTGAGGTTGCAAATAGCAAAGAAAACAATGCTGCTTCCACTACCCCAAGCCCCCAACGTGCACATTTTTGTGAAGAAGTTGGTTTTATATCAAACGAGCTTTTTTCCTAGTCTAGTTACGGAGTGCTGAAGAACTGAACTTGTCCCTGTACAGGTACCTCTATAAATAATTAGACATATAATATTTCCACAGCTGTGCACTGCCAGATGGCTCTGCTTTTTTAAGCTTAAAGTAACTTCCTTCCTTTACAAGGGGAAAAGCCAACTCTGTCAATTCCTATAAACTCATCCTTTCAGGAGCAGACACATCCCAGAGACCTAGCTTTGAACCTGGAGAAGAAGAAACTTGTCAGGGCTGGGACGGCCACCAAGCGAGCCCCGAGAGGGGCCGGGTGCGTGGGAAGGTCCCCAGCCCAGCCCCCCAACCCCCACCATTTACAGGTGATGCTGGCAACGGCTGGCTGCAGAAGCCAGAACTACCCTGCAGATCAGGACCTGGCTCTTCGTTAGGGTTTCAGCATAACGTTAATAACATCAGCACGGCGATAGTGGCAATAATCCCCGCGGAGCACTGGCTTTGTGCTGAGCAGATAGATGCTTTGAGGGGTAGTTTTCTGCATGCACTGTCCTGGCCCGTTTGTGCTTCCCATCGATGGCTGTTAAGTAAGTAAATAATCTACATTTCCAGACTGACCTGCTCCATGTTCTGAGCTGCTCTGAGCATATTTAACTTTTCAGAGATGGAGCAGCTCCTGCAGTGCTGGTGCACAAACGACATCTCCCGGACCCTGGCCGGGACTTTGCAGGCTCTTCAGGTGAGACAAGCCCAGCTTTGCCAAGCCAGCCCGGACCCTGTGCATCACCCAGGCCTAGGTCAGGGTGTAACTGGGGTGGCAGAGCTGTCCCCATCCATGCCCAAGCCTTTAGCTCCCTGGGGAAAGCAACAGGCTCTCACCGTTACATCACAGCGTGTTAAAGCCTTGCCTAAATAACCCTCCAAATCCTGCTTTGGTCATGTGTTGCAGCGATGTTCACACCACGGTTGTGGAGGTGGCAGGTGCCCACCCTGACCACAGCTGGGTCCTGGTGCCGTGCCAGCCCTGGACATGCCAGGCCAACACTCTCTCCTAACAAATTGCCCTCCAGCTCCTCCTGCTGCAAAAGCCTGGCAAGGAAATGTCAGGTTTCTTAATGACAATTACCTCTGCCACGGACAGGAATGCATAGGCAGAGCAAAATTACTGTTGCCTTGGCTTCTGCAACCCCAGCTCATATTCTGTAGTAACTCTTAGCTCCCCAGCACGAGTGCCTGCTCCCTTTTTACAGCTTTGGATGCACCTTTTCCTATATTACATTCCTGGAGCTTTGCAAGGGAGTTCAAAACACAGACTGGATTTTACATGCTGTTTCACATTCCCGAGCCGTGTCTGGGAAACTCGGTGTGAGCGGATGATCAAGAGCATGTTGTCAAAGATGACATCGAGCAGACGAAGGGGAAAGCACAGTGCGGCACAGAGCTTCGCCATGTGCTATAATTGCCGGGCTCTTTCCATGCAAGTTTTCACATTGCTGTTTCTCCTCCTGCTGCCGGAGCCTCGGTGCGCCCCAGGAAGATGCACTGGGGATTCATCCACGTGAGCTGGGGCACCCCTGGGACTGCCCAGGGTGCTGGGGTGTCCCCTCCACAGTGTCTCAGCCAGAAAAGGGTGTGCACAGCACCCAGGTCTGGTATCCTGCTGTCAGCCCGTGCCCTTAGGGGAGAAATCCTCATCCATTGTGCAGGGTATCATTGCACTGGGAATCAGAACACCCAGTGCTTTGCTGCTTGCTGCTTTGGCTACAAACCAGTGCTTCAGCCTTGGGCTGGGGTGGGAAGACTGTTTTTCTCAATGTTTTGCTCATCAGGCAGTTTCCCGGGGGCTGCCTGCCTTAATTGCTCCTGCTCACTGCCAGGCTTTGGGAGCCGCTCGCCTGCCTGTCACTGCAAAGCAAGCCATTTCCCTCACCGCCCCTGAATGCAGCTTAACATTCAGCTAGCAAAAGGTGGTTTTAAGCCAGAAGAGAATTACTGACCAGCCCTCTTGCTGTGGGCAAGCCCTCTGCCCACCCCACCATCTCCATCCCTGAGACATGCCCACTGACCCACACCGTGCTGCTTTCCAGCACATTGGTTTCAATTACCTGGTCTGGAAAGCTGCGACTGTTGCTTCATTTTTAAGGAATTGGTTTTCAAACCAAATCATCTCCATCCCTGACGCATTAATTAGGTGTAATCCCTGGGTAACCTACTTCCTGCTGCCGAAACGAAGCTGCTGCACACAGCTGCACACCCAGGTGCCTTAGGTTTTTGGTTGGGTTTTTTTGGGGTTGCTTTGGTGTTGTTCAGCAGCGAGGATCTCTTTGCTGTACGTGTGGACTATTTGCCAGAGCGTTCCTCCTGAGTTTCAGCCTCAATTTATCATTCATCCTGTACTGAGGATTCTCAGCTTAGGGGGAGGAAAGGGCTGAGAGTCCTTGTTTTGTGGCTGTGCAAGAACAAATTGGGTTTTGCCTTGTGGTGGTGCCATGTTGTTTGCAGGTCAAAAGACGGGAGCCTTTATCTGCTGAGCCAAGCCTGACCCAGCTGGCACGACAATGTGCAACGTGCATATATGTGATAAATAATTTGCTCTTTTCTCTTTAGAAAATCTCCCAAGATGCACCTTTGAAAACCTCTTCGTGATTTCACAAGGACATTGTGGAATAATACAAAAAATAGTATTTTTAAAATAAACCCAGACGATTTCTCTTTCTTATCCTTGGTTCTGTATATCCCCCTTGTTTTGCACCAAATTCACGCTGGGGAAACAATGAAAATGGATAGCAGAGGATAAATTTTAATGATCTTCTGAGATCCATGCCTGTTGTGCCAGCTGGTCCCTGAGCCTGTGGGCTTGCGGGGACTTTGAAAGGGGGCTCCAAAAAATCCCTGCAGAGTGTGCTGGGCATGCAGCTGCCTGCAGCACTGCTGCTTTGCCCTGCCAGTACCCACCAGCGCTGCAGCTTTTCCCTGCTTCAGTCTGGCAGGGACCCAGGATTCAGCCTCATCCCTCGTGGCTGGAGACCGCAGTCTGGGTTGTCAGAGCAGCTGGTGGTGGGAGAATGCTGGGGATGGAGGCTGACCGGGATGATGGGGATGGAGGCTGACTGGGGTGATAGGGATGGAGGCTCAGTGAGGTGATGGGGATGGAGACCCTTCAAATGCTTGGACAAGTCTTTTTTCCATGGACTATCTCATTCAAGGTCCTGGCATCTGTCTACCTACAGGTAATGAGGTCTTTAGACTCGCTAAATTTTGCTTTGAGGTCCTTTGCACCACCAGGAGGTTTAATCCTTGCTGGGCACCACAGTGCAGCAGAGATGGTGATTTTGATAGAATCACAGGATCACTTAGGTTGGAAAAGACCTTTAGGACCACCAAGCCCAACTGCTAATCCAGCACTGCCCAGCCCACCACTAAAATACGTCCCTAAGCACCACATCTATGTGTTTTTTAAACACATCCAGGGATGGTGATTCTAGCACCTCCCAGGGCTGCCTTTTCCAATAGTCAAGTTCCAATGGAAGAGGCATCCCTGACCACCCAGCCGTGCCGAGGTGGCTCCAGTGTCCCAGCTGCAAGGTGCTGCTGGCATCTCCAATTTTAACTGTGCTGCTGCCAGATGTGATTTTCAGGCAGGAGCCTGCCTGACATCTCCCGAGGCTGCGGCTGGTCCGGTGGCAGTGGGAGGTTCACACCACTGTGCCACAGACTGGCCAGCAAGCAGCAAAGCCCCAGTGCACCCCTGTGTTTGAAACACATGAGCCAAAGCTCTCCTTTAATGATGCACCATATTTTTTTATCCTAGGATGAAACAGAGTGAAAAGGATGCTTTAATACAGGAGATGCTTTCTAAATACAGAAGCCCAAATACCAAAGCACAGTTAGCTGTGTTGGAGAGAAGGGATGCACAGACAGGGGGGCTAGGAGGACTGCAAAGCCCAACCCATTCATTGGGTTTAGCCCTTCAAATGCTGGCTGATACTCCGGCCCGAGGATGCAGGTTTCCAAGCAATCCCAGTCCGGCCAGTGCCAGCAGCAGGCTGCGATCGATGGTGCACCGGGGTGAGGAGCAGTGAACGCTGGAAACGAGCGCTTTATTATTCCAGGGCCCTACGAGGTCACTGTGGGAAGAGGCTGGAGCCAGTTCCCTGGCAATTGCTCTTCTCCATCCCCTCCCTCATTAGATTTTCTCTTCGTGGGTCATTAAGCAGGAGGGGAGAAAAGGGCAAAACGGGGCTCAGCTGGAGTCAATGTTTATGCTGCTGATGGCAGACACAGCTCGGGCTTGTCCTGCTTTAATGTCACCTGTGCTGCGCTGGCTCCTGCCCCTAAAATGCCACCCTAGGGCAGGGGGTCAGCAGCCAGCAGGGCAGAGGCTCCCACACATGCTGTACACAGAAAACCAGAGACACCAGTAATGCCGATGCTATGGATATGTGGTGGGGTGTTTTCTCACTTCACTTAGTAGAAATACAAAATATTCACGTGGAAGCGCTGCCCTTGGCTTAGTCTCCCACAAACCCCGTGAGCAGGCACTGCAGTGGGCTGCTGATAAATCAAACCTGGGCATTGCTGGGTCCAGGCAAAATGAATCCCAAATCTTGACATCTGTTCTGACACATCATCTCCTTATGTGTCAAAGTGGTGCAGTCGCATCTTTTGCTCTTTACACAGCGCACCTGGGTCTGCATGACTGAGATTGCTGCTGAGGTCATTACACAAGTATGCGAGCTGCCTATTTTCAAATTAATAGCACATGGACCCAATCTCTAAGCTTTTGGGCAGAAGTTCAAAAAAATAGAGATATAAAAAAAATTACTTTGCGTGATTTACTAGACCTTTCCTAGACTAAGATGATTAATTGTCTGATTTACTGGTTCCATTTTTTTAATGCTCAGATCGATATAAAAAAATTAAAGGGAGTGTAGAGGAAACGGTTATCTCAGATGCCTTCAACATATTGCTAAGTAGAAAAAAATGATATTCTGATGGATAAATTTTAAATATTAACGGTCTGATTCATTTCTGTGTGGCGGTGAACAGGAGTGTGAGCCATACCCATCTGATGTGGAGAAGCTCAGTGTTAAATGTTTGAGGGACACGATTCACCACCGTGAGCCAGTCAATTTGTATTAAAATTCTCTCTCACACCAGCCAGAGATGGTTTTAGGCCATGGTGAAAAAACAGCTCAAAACCCAGAGTGGAGGGACAGCATCTGGGACAGCATCAGTGACTGGTAAGTCAGAAAAGCCTCCCGAGGATTTCAATGATGGACAGAAGACTGAGGGTGAAGGATGCACCTCTGGGCTATTTATTTGGGTGGTGAAACAGTGGTGACAGCAGAAACGTGCCAGCATGTGGCTGTTGGTCCTTGCAAAGAACCTGAGCTGAGGACATGCTGGCGGAGGCAGGTGCTGCTTTGCTGCTGCCTGGGGCTCCTGGGATGCAAATTCACATCTGGCTGTGGGTGCAAATTCACAGATGGCTATGGGGCCAGAACCTGCCCTGTGCTGGCTGCCTGGCTGCTGTGATACCCACTATCACACAAGGATAGTTAAACCTAGAAATTCTCTGCATTGCCAGATTTTCATCCCGATTATCTTTCTTAAAGCGCTAGCAAACGTTTCCGTCCCTGTTCAGCACCTTAAGTCATTACGGTGAGAACTTGTGGTATTTGTTTTACAACCACCACCACAGTGGGAGAGCATTTTCCTTCACAGCAGCCCGATCTATCCCTCGCTGTGTGATGCCCACCTTCTCACCATGGTGGCTGCCGTGGGATGCAGTGTGGGGCAGCTCACAAAGCACGGCAAGCAGCAGCTCTGCTGGGAGCCCCGACCCCCTTGGAGCTTCCCTGAGCTGCTTTCACCTTCAGAGCACAGCGATTACTGTCATGTATAATATATGTATTGCAATAGGCAGGATATTGAAAATAAATGCTTACACAGCCAGGTTGATATTCTACTTAATCCGACAGAAAAAAAGTATTGATTTCCAAGGCAAAGGGGGGAAAAACCTATAAAAATGAACTGTAGGCTAGTGAGGGGTTTTGTCCTCTGTCTTCCCCTGAAATTAGTCCTTTAAATTTAGGGTTGCAAGAGTTTTGGGGTCACTGTGTTGCACTTCAGTATTCAAGGGGAAACCACCACCAAAGGGTCGCTTAACGCATTTTAAAGGTAAATTGACTTCACTGGCACCAGAGCATTAAGCCTTTTGATTTTGTTTGTGCTACAGCTAGTTACGAGCTTGGCTTTGCTAGGTGATACATCCCTACCCTGCAGCTATGAAAATCTTCCCTTTACACCCAGAAGATGAGTACCTCCCTCATGATTTTAAAAGTATTTGTGAAAACACCGCCTTTAAAGTTGTGCCATGTTTTCTCATTCATTTCCTCGGGTGGATTTGAATGAGCAATAGGAGGCCTACCAAACGATGCCAAACACCAGTAAACCCACTGTGGGAGTGGCTGGGTGTGCTGGGATGCCATCACGGACAGATGCTGCTCCCTGCTCTGCAGTACTGCTCTGATGCCCATCTAAAGTTGCGTTCGGGCATCAGAGATGCACAGGACCCTGCTTGGGAAGGAGCCCTGGGTCATCCCATCTGCTTTGTTCTTCATACAGCCTTTCATTTTTAATTTTTTTTCAGTATCAAGTATCAGTGGCCTGATCCTGACACTGCAGCCAGGCAAAGGATCGCTCCATGGGAAACGCAGGGAAGAGTTAATTTTCTAAATTTGGAACGTTATCTGTCATGTGTGACTGCTCTGTAATTATGACTTTTTCTGCTTCTTGGAAAAAGGTTATTACAAGAGCCTTTTAATCTAAAAGGCCAATTATATAAAAACAATGACTTCCATACTTAGATCCCCCTTTATGTGCACATTATTGTGTTTGGTATAAATTTAGCAAATTATATGGAAAGTTTGCTTAGTGGAAGCTTAAAAATATGATTACTACTTGCATTGTTGTAAGCATGAACAGTCCCAAGAAACACATCTATGTTATTTATTGCAGCCGGGAGCCCCAGCCGTGCTCATCTTTAGGGAAATAATTTGGGTGCCAGGGCTCAGCACCGCTCTTTTGCACCTCTACATGTGGAGGGGCTGCTAGCTCCAGGTCTGGAGGGTGTCAGGAGGCAGCAAATGTGGAGAAGCAGAATTTGCAGCTGCTGAGTTCATGCAGGGTCTGCAAACTCAGGTAGAGCACCCATCCAGGCTCATCATTTTCTGCACTCATCATGCACTATGTTTTCCAGATCATTTCAATGAGGCATGAAACCTGAAGCAATTACAAACCTTGTAATTGGTCTATGCTGAAATGTTGCTTAGGCAGAATGTGCTGAAAACTTACTGATGTTTTAAGTCACATTTATACTGTCTGCAAGAGGAAACACTTTCTTCCTGGTAAAATAATATTGTTTTCCCTGACCCATGATCTACAATGAGAAATAATTAGCTTGAACGACATGTAATGGAGAAAAGGGTAGAGTTTCAGAGCATCTCCTGCATACACAGCGGTAATCGATTCTAAGCACTGCTCTGGATCATGAGCTTGTTAGGAAGCGAACGGTGCAGACACAGTTCCCTGGGTATTGGCTGCAGGGAGAGGAATGGTAGTTTTACAAGAAATTTAAGAAAAAGTACTTCTGTGGTCATATTAGCTCTATCAGTTTCTAATTACTCAATTTATTTAAACCGTAAGATGTCATTTTATCAATACTGCTGAAGGAATTTGTATTGTGAAAGGGCCAGAGATGGGAGGAAATGGGAGAAGTGGAGCCCCTTCGGCCGGCACGCTGCACCGAGACTGCCGTGGGCTGGTTCACGGACACCGGGCATGGGGACAGGGATGACGTTCCCACTGGCAGCATCCAGACCAGGTTGGTTCAATGTCAGCAGGAGTTAAAACTCAGGGCTGAAGCTGAGCAAAACCCATGCTGAGGCAGGTGAATTGTTGCTCCTGCAAAGAAGCCGCCGTATCTTGTTGATGGCTTTATCAATCTCTTCCCTCGTGCAGCTCACGCTCCTGGGATGCTGCCTGGCCAAATTCATTTTCAGATTCTGGGCACTGCAAAACCTGTAAGTAATAAGAATGAAGCTATGAATTTCTTGGGACAACTCCAATAAAAAGCTGGAGCTGCCTGGGATGGAGTGTTGGCAAGCCTGGTATCGGCACGATGCCTTTGTGCTCAGCCAGGAGAGCCGCAGGAGACTGGGAGTTTGTTTTGCATTCTCTGAGCTGTGTGAACCCTGAATGCCGATGGTGAATTCCCTCCTGCCAAGGAGAAATGCCCAAGCCTGCACTTGGGCTGGGCTGGGGAATGGTGTGAGGCAGAGCCCTCTGCTCCCCACGCACCGGGAGTAATACACAGCAAATCAGTTCTGCCAGTGTTAAGCACTAAATATAAAGATAGAAATGCCCCGTACAGCAAAGAGCATGTATGGATATCTATAATCCACCATGGCCAGTGATTTTATTACATTGAGGAAAGAGCTTGAGGATCATTGATTGCTTCCATGATTTATAACTGGCCGGAGCTGCAGAGCAACATCAGGTGGGGTGGTGCTGGGTGATGCTGCGGGAAGCTCAGCTGTGGCTAAAAGCGATGCAAGGTGCTCTCTTTTACCACCCATGGATGGCACCATCGCCATGGGTATTTATATATGACCCCCAATTAATGACATCCTTCGGATAAGTGTGAATAAAACAACGCTGCAGAAATTATATTTGTATATTGTTATTAAAAATGTATTTTGGGGGTCGGTATTCCTGGCAGCTGGTTTCCCCCTTTGTGTTTTAAATGGCTTGGCCGCAGTACATCACTCATGCCACCTCTCCCACCAGGTCCCAGTCCCTCCCTGCTGGGTTTGGGCAGTGGGGTGGGAGGGAGCTCTGACATCCCTTGCTTGTGAGCCCGGGGCTGGCAGGGCTTCCTCTGGGTCAGGGATCACTTAGGGCAACCCCACGGTTCCTCTAAGCTGTGCCTTGTTTCCAGGGGTGTGGAGCTGGGTGCGGGCTGCCCCCTGCCCACGGGGACACAGCATCCCATGGGAATCCCAGGCCACGCGAAATACTCGGGGGATGCTGAGAACTGAGCCTCTTTGTTTTGTTGGGAAGCTTAGGCGATGCGATGGCAAAGCTTAGCCTATGTTATTAACATTATGCTCATTATTGTGGTCCAAAAGGAAATTGCAATGTGTGAATTCAAAAGCTTTGGGTGAACCGACAGATGATTTTAATTCAGAATCGCTGCTTTAGGGTCTGGAGCCCTGATATTGCCTGCCTGCCTGCCTTCACCTCTACTGCATCAACGGTGCCGTGGAGTTAAGAGGTTCACTGCCTAGATCTTTTATTTATGCATTTATTAAATCTCACCCCACCAAGGTAGGTGTTTCAAGATTAAAATATTCCTTATTCTCAAAAGTTATGATAAATATTGATGCAGTATTTCAAACAGTTCATGCACAGGCAGGTCTCTGTGAGGACTGGAAAACAGCCAGGAAGTGCTTGCAAGACTTCGATGAAAAGGAACGCACGCCTGTGTGCACTACAAAGGGCGAAGACGAATGTTGATGCTAACGAGCTTGCTGAGGCTCCGAAAGCACAGGCTGGCGAGCATCCCCAGCAGGCAGTGGGGAAGGATTCTGTGCAAACTTCTGTTTGACTTGATACCATCCCCGTGAATTGGTTTTACAAGATCAAGTGGAAAAATTGGAGAAGTGAAGATATCATAATTTCAATAGCAAGTGGCCCAAGGCTTTTGTTTCTAATAAATGGACAAGCTCCTTTAAGCCTGGTAATTAATCTGACGGATCTTTTCAATTTTATCAGCCCCTTCTGTGACATTACTCTTTAATCTGTGCAGCTCCATCTTTCATTAAAAGCGAACCCAGTGACAACGAGGTAAAGCTGCTCAAAATGCTGCCGCTAATCTCCGCTGCTCGGGCATTTCCCTGTAATTGCTTTTCCACGGTGTTTCTGTACGAGCTGTTTAGTGCAGCATCTCTGGCGGTGTCACAGCTCCTGGACACCTTAATCAGGGGCTTCACGGCTTCATACAAATATTGTATCAGCAGACAAGGGGTTGTTGAGAGTCAGGATTTGTGAGAAGCACCTGCCTTTCTTCCAGCTTTTGTTGCTAAATTAAATTATGGCCTCGAGGAAAAGGGGTGTGACGTTTTACTACTTTCTAGAAAGCGTATGCAGGTAGGATTTCTTTAATGCTTCGGCCCTTCTTTTCCTTGTCACGGGTTGGCACCTCGCTGGAGGTGGCTGTCAGCTCAGAAGGGATCGTATCTCTTCCCAAGGGGACAGGCAGATCCAACACACGCGGTGGTGGCCAGCTGCCAGCTCTGCCCTTGCAGGGCTCGGATCACATTTAACCAGGGCCGGCAAAGCAACGACCCCAACCCTGGGCTCTTTGCTGCAGAGGGTGCCAGTCCCAGGGAAATGAAGAGCAGAGCTGCTGCTGCTGCAGGGGGGCTGGGTGCTGCCCTGGCTCCTGAGGTGTCACAGATCTGCTGGGCTGGACCTGGGCACAGGCAGCTGCTGCCAACGACACATAGCCTGACGCACACGCTGTAAATTCAGTAGAATTTAATTTTTGGGTGTCACCTCAGCTCTTTTCCCGGTAGATGTCTGAGACGAGCCAGCTCTCCCAAACATAGAAGCCACATTTATTCTAGGAGCCAAATTCATATAAATGCTTGATGTGACACGTCCTCCTGCAAATACTTTGGAGGGACTTCTCACCTGCTTTCTGAAACACCCCAATGTGAAGATGAGTGCTTGGGTCCGGGCAGTCCTGGTTTGTACGTTATTCACTGCAACCGTCACATCGGTGCGTGCAAGCGAGCCTGAGTTAGACAGAAGTGCTGGTGCGGTCAGACACGGCCGGGCAGGTTTGTGTGCAGGCTGGAAACACAGGAGCCGAGATTTAAGGCTTTCTTTTACCAAACCAGCCAAGCTGGAGGTAATGTAACATCGCTTCATCGGCAGTCATCAAAGCAGAAGAGGAAAGACTGCAATCCATAATTTGAAATGGCTTCTTTGGCAGGGTTTATTGGCATTTTTTTACGAGGGAAGCTGTAAAGTTTTTTAAAAAGCGGTGGTGAAGTTATTCATGCTGCTTGCTAACAGCCTGGTAGAAAATGGGTTTTGCAGTTTTTCCTCTCATCACCCAGTCTCGGGTGGGGACTGCAGGCTTAAGGAAGGCAAAACCCTTTGCAGAAAACTTTCAAGGCTAATAAGCACTTAGTGCTCAAGCTCTTTCTGTCATGCCTTGCCCCTTTTTTGGGGTGGGATGGGGAGGAGTGGGGTGGCGCGGTGGTTTGTCTCTGAGCATCCTACCGATGCTTATGGCTCGGTGCTTGGGGCTGTCCCTGCAAGGTGTATGAGGAGCTGACTGAAGTAAATTAAGCTCCCGAGTAAATTAAATTAAGGCCACCTTAATTCTGAAAAAGGCTGTCTACACAGGGATTTAATGAGGTTTAACTAATCCACTTTAGAAATTAGTTCAGATTAAGTTCTCTGAGCATCCCCCGGTAGGCAAGCTCGGAGGAAGAGCGGAGCAGGCTGTTCGGTAGTGGGCTTACCTAAGGTGAGAGGGTTTGCTGGCTAAGTTAGATGCAAAACAGAAGTTGTCAGGCATGGGGGGCCTCAGCAAAGCCAAAACCCACCTGGAGCAGGACAGCAGGCTTTCCTGGGAAGACTTCTCACTGTCCAACTGCATTTGTGGGAGAAAAAGGAGAGAAATCTTTCATAAAGTGAGACCCTGGCTCGCCCCAGGAGGTGATGCTTGCAGTGGGGAGAGCCCCACGCTCCGAGGGCGAAGGTACCTTTTTCTTTTCTTTTTTTTTTTTTTTTTTTTGAATGCCAGACAGGAAATGTCTTGATGCAATATTTAACATGGAGGCCTGGGGGACCTGGTGTGATTGAAGACAGGATCTTCATTTTGACAGCTTAATGCATTTTACATTATGATGCCGCTGCATCCTTCTATTTATGCGAGGTGATCCGGCGCTACATCTCCTTTTCCAAGCCCTTGCATGACATACAAATACTGTCCCTTTGCCCTCCTGACCCAATCTCTTTTTTCTTTATGAGATTTTGGTCGTCTCAAATCTTCTAGGGTTTCACTAAATGTAATCTGATAATAAAGATGAGAAGAAACCAAGCAAAGCCAAATTTCATTGATAACCTCTTCTTTGACATGTGGTTACTGGATTACTGTGAAAAGCACCTTTGGCTGAAGTGGATTATACCTAAGCTTGTACCTTTGCTTTAGTATTCTGGCCAAATTATTTTGAATAAATAATAATAATAAAATTTGGAAAGTTATGTTACAGAAAGAAAACCCATGCTGTAATGACCGCAGTACTTGCAAAGTATTTGGTCATCAGTAATAGAAGAAAAGCAAATAAATTGTTTTCCAGGTCTGTAATGAGAACTCACTGAATTTAGACTAATTTGACTCATTATTAGGGCCGACTGGGCTGGGCTGGGCTGGCAGAGGGGAAAGGACAGGCGGGGCTGTGGGAGAGGTGCTGGGGGCACCTGCCCTGACCCAGGGAGCTGCTGGCGTATATACACATACACACATTATATACCAACGTAGCCATACCTATACGTGTGTGTCTCAGCCTTCATGGAGGGCTGTTCACATCTGTAGGTCAACTCTTTCTGCGACCAACCAAGCTCCAAATGGCCCACATCCAGATTACAGCAAGCATCCTAAAATTATGTTTTAAAACACCATTAGTCTAAATTCTGAGCAATTTAAACTTGTGTTTTTGCCTACTGTGGAGATATTTTGGTGTAGCTGAGTGAAAGGGGCCCCTGGAAGTGGTGGCCAGGGTGGGAAAGGCTGCATGCTGCATTCAGCTGTGTTTACTGCCAGGAACTGCTATTTTGCCATTTATTTTTTCAATGTATCTGAAGATTATCTTGCTTGGGGATTTTCGAGCTACATTGATGGAAGCAGAAAAGTCACACACATCTGTATGCCTGTGACGTGCCTGCAATCAATAGGGCTGTGAGCATGATCTGAACGCCTGAGCCCCCATCTACTATATAAATGCACCAAGTGATAAGCAGCTGCCAGTGGGGAAGGACCTGGTGCAGAAAAAAATATCACCGCGCAAAGAGATATGCAATCCTCAATGAATAAATCCAATATATTCTATATAAATCTCTTGTTATAGCCTGTTTTATTGAACCAACAAGCATGTTTCTCCACTTGAGAGACTGTGGAGAGCCTTATTTATTAGCACTGCAACACGAGTGCTTCCCTGTGCCTTTGTCTGCTTTATCTCGCTTGTCACTGCACCGCTGCATGTGCAGATCTGGGCCCTGTTCCTTTATTTTGGGAGGTTTATCATTTAGGCATAAACCCTTTGTTCTTAGCTGAAAATTAAAAGGCATCAGTTGTGCACGTTTACCTGCCAGAGGATTGTCTTTAGGGAGTGCTGTTGATAGAGGAGGATGGGGGTGATGCTGGCAGCAGGGATGTCTTCTCTGGCCACCGTGGGACCTTGGTGTCATGTGTGGGATGAAGGCATCTCTTCAGACAGAGGGACTGTATCCAGCAGCAGTAGCACTGGGACATGGCCAGGAGACCTCATCACCTACTGCCATGCATGTGATGCTTATCATAAAATCTCAAGTCTCTGAGGCAACCTGGGTATATAAAGCAGCTCAGCACACATGGAGTAGAGCTGTTTTCTGTCCCTAGATGTTTAAAGTGAGTTTTTCCTGCACAGCCTTCAAAAGGAGAGCGATGTGTGACCTGCAAACCACCCAAGTGCGTGGGAACACCTGGCTAGCAGAAATGCCCTGCCTTACAGTAAGGTGAATCTTCTCCAGAAGATTTAAGATTATTTTATTTTATTATATATTATCCAACAGTTATCCCTCTAGCCACCAAACCAATCCACCTTTCCAGTGTTCAGAGGATCTTCTGCTTGCAGGGTCCATCTGCTGCCACCACCACAGGCACATAGGAGGTGACTGTCTCCAGCTAAATAGGGCTGGCACCCCCAGCCTCTGAGCTGGGAAAGTCTTCAAACCTTGGATTGCCAAGGGAAATGGGAAGGAAAGATGCCCCAAAAATCCAGGCTTCCCCAGCCAGCTCTGTGGCTGCAATGACCCAAACCTTGCTTGAATGGAACAAGAGCGCTGGAGCTGGCTGAGATGCTGTGGCATCAGTGTTCCCATCATATGGTATTTTTTATCTTCTTCACCTGGTTGTCCTTCAGGAGGCAAAGCAAGAGATGTCAAGGACTGAGAACAACAAAGCAGCCTCTGACCATGCTGCTGAGCACAACTGACATGATGAAACCAGCATCAACAGTTCAAGGCTTTAACTTGATGATAAAAATGTACAATCTCCCAGCTCAGCGATGGGCCCATAATAAGGCAAAAATGGACATTACGGTGTTCTGGCTTTTAAGTGTTTTTCCAGAGAAGTCATGGATGTTGTTTCTGAGAGCACAGCCAGGGAATATGACTGGAGATAGACACTTGGTTCAGATTTATGTTAAGTTTCCAGCAAACTGGGGGAATATAAGCCCGTCTGACCTAATATTATGTTGATTCCAAAGTAATTACATTTGTTATTTGCAGGATCTGTAGTAAATCGAGTTGTGGCAGTTATGTGGATGCTTCACAGAAGCAATTTCAGAGATCATTAAATATATCTTACATTGGTTACGCATTACATTAACCCCTCCAGCGCCTCAAGACATATGATATCCATTCACTAAATAGGTAATTTTTATGGGACTAGATGACAAAGGCAATCCAATAGAGATAAATTCTGGAAATGTATGCAATTACCACCAAGAGAGGTCTGTCATTCACTATAAAGACATGAGGATTAAAAAGTTTATGCAAGGCTCATGCAAACTCCAGACCACCTATGCACCACCCAGTCCTCTGCCACAGCCCAGGCTGCACCATGCTGAAGAAGGGCCAACATCCACACGGCACATGCGTGTGCATCGCTGTTGTCCCCAGGGAATCCCTCCTTGTCCCCAGCTAGCTTAGCTGCCGCTGCCCTGGGCCAGAATTGCATTTATCAAACCATGCCTGGGCTGCATTTGTCAGTAAGTCCTTGCAGACCTTGCTGGTTAAAGGCATCGGTGAAAACTGCAGCGTTTTGAGGTCTCTCATCTACACAGAAATGTTAAAGTTTAAATCAAAATATCTGGTGGCTTTTGAGTTGTGATGTCTACGTGGGCTGAGCAAAGCATGGCTGGAAGCGTTGGCTCATGAAGATTTTGAGATTCTGATTTTTTTCGTGACAACTAAGGAGGGAGGAGAAGTGATGTTACAGAGATGCTTTTTAGGCAACAAGATCCATTTCCCACCCACCCATCATCAGCAGCTCTGCTCTGTACAGGGGAAGGTGCAGTATTGTGGCAGGCTCAGGGGTAGGAGGAGAGCTTGGGGAAGGGGAGGGAGAGGGAAGGGCTGGTGGAGAGCAACAAGAGCATGAAGGCGAAGGCACTGGAGGGATGGGTGAAGCAAGAAGAAATGCCTTTACTCCTGAGCCAATGCCTGCTCCCAGCGTGAAGAAGCCCCATGTCACATGATGGGGGCAGGGAGGACCACAGCTGGGCTGAAAGTTAGCTGCTGGAAACGCACGAGTGTTTGCCATTACTACAGTTATTTCCTCCAAATGACAAATGGTATGGACAAACGGATGGCAGGGCAGGCCCAGCCCTGGCAGGAGGAAGGACGTGCCCATGCCCATCAGCCCAGCAAACAGCACCGGCTGTTTCTGGTTTGGTTTTCTGCTGGCTAGCAGCAATGTGTTCGCAGCCACAAAATGCTTCTGAGGGGCACAGAAGTCTCATACACTCTTTGGAAGAGGCCCGGTGGGTTATGTTGTGATTGGAGAGCTGTATTTTGGCAGTCCATTCTGAATGCAGGGCTGCACTCGTCCCATAGCAATGCCTGCGTTTCCTTTTTGAGGGCAACAGAAGGTGGCAGGGAGGAAGAGGCAATGCTTGTAGGCCAGAGGAGGCTCCTGCAGGCCAGCAGTTTGATGGTCAGCAAACTTCCCCATGTTGCAGGAAACACCAGTTCCCGTTCCTTCTCCTCCCTCTGAAGATATCCCTGGTATTTTAAAAATATGCTAAAATATAAGCAAGCAGCAGAAATGTGTTAAATCAAGGAGCAAGCTGACGGAGGGGAGGTGAGCAGGGCATAGATACCATCATGGTTTTCTGTAATGTCATTTTTCACACCTGCTGCTGCTGCTTTTGGAGCATCACATGGTGGGGAGGTGAGCGAGTGGGATGGGATGGGAGGGAAAGAGCCACTCCAGGATCCCCATCCTTATCCCTTGTTGCAGGGTCCGTCCTGTGTGAGCCCCAGCCCAGCAGCGTTAGGAAAATGGGATTAATTGGGTCCAGACAGATGGCAGTGACAGCAAAGACAGCAACCCCAGGCACTGTGCCAAATAAAGATCGCTGTGTGCCTTTGGGGAGACAAACCAGTGCAAATAGGGCTTATTCCTGTAGTGCCACCTCTCCTGTCCAGTGCAGCAGCAAATGATTGAGCCCTTTTGCTCACTGTCAAGCCCGTGAGCCAGTTTTAGTGGCTGCACAACGAATAATTTCCATGCCTGCTACTGGCAAATTTGCTAAAGCGAGGGTGAGACAAAATCATTAAGGTTTGAGGGGGAGGGTTGGAAGCCGCTAGCTGCAAGTGCACACGGCAGCTGCTGTTGCATGGGTGGTGACGACGCAATCATCACCACCGGGATGCAATCCCCCCTGGGCTTCTGCAGAAGTTCACACTGAGCACTGAAGCAAAGGTCTGTGAAAGACTTCAGCCTTGGCATTAAAAATATGCTGGGTTTTTTCATTGCGGTGGCATATCCTTGCAACAGATATTCGAAGTCTAGCTTCGTGCACAAGTGTGAAGGGTGGGGGCCTGCAGCACCATCAGGCAGGAAACAAGCTGCACTGGAAGACCTGGAAGAGGAACTTTCCTAATATCTTTTTTGTTTAGTCTGATCTAATTCAGCTCTTATCTAATGCAATGTTTAATGTTATAATGTGATTTTGGCCAATCCTCAAGATGTGCACAGCCTGGCTAGACTCTGTTTGCCTCAGGAGTTGTTTTTTATTGTTGGCTGACAGTTTTGCCCCCATTATCATCAATCATTACAGTAAAAATGGGATGAGCAGGTTTTTTCTTGGGTCTAATAAATGTGCCCAGGGATTGCCCACCAGCCGCTTGCAGGCCTCTGACATGGGGACTGATGTCTCATGAACCTTCAGGGGATGAAGATGGCTCTGGAGGTGGCCAGGCTGAAGTTATTGCAAGTCTTGGACCTCTGCACGTGGAGTGACTAAAGCCAGATTAAGGTGGAGCAGATCCTAGGTCTTGTAGTGCTGATGAACATCTCTCCAGTGGCTTCTGTCACCAGCTTGGAGCATCCCCTGAACAGTGCTCGCTCACTCCTTCATCCACCGCTCCCACCATCTCCTTCCTTCTCCCCTTCATTTACCTGCTGCTTTCTCAGACCCAGTGAATTGGGTTTCCCGTGGCACGGGCAGACAGACCAAGTTCATTGCACTGAGCCCACCCGCTGCCGTACCAGCCCTGGCTGCTTGCTCTGGTACCCTGCCTTAGATACAATCCCCATGCAAACCCCCCTTGGTTATGATACTGTCCAGCACTCAGACAAACTGCCATCAGGTCTGGCCGAGATCTCCCGAGCCACGGGCCCATCAAGAGTGGAAGCGAGCAGCGCCTGCACACTGCAGGGCTGTCTGCAGGGAGGGGGTGTCCCTGCACCACTGCTTCCCACCCTTTCCCTGCCCCCCTTTTTTTTTCTCGCTGCCATTCACATTCCAATGTGTTTGCAAGTGGTTTGGTAAAACCAAACTTTCTGTTGTTTTGCAGCATTTCTTTTCTACACAGGCCTTAGCTGGTCTTGCTTTCCATGATCCCAATTCCGCATGGGTGTAAACTTATACCCTGCTCACTTAGTGACCTCGTTTCACCTTTATTTTGGGGAAAAAACCCTCTAACCTCCACAAATGTTGTGTCAAACACATCACACCTTATGGCTGGCAAAAGTGGCAGCGATGGGCTCATGTTTTGGAGCCCAGGAGGGTGCTGGGTGCTCAGCCCTCAGAGACACCCTCATTTGTTCATCTAGGTAGGGTTCAAAAATAACCATGGCTGGTGTATAAGCAATGTAGAGTATCTGGCCTATAAGCAGTCTATAGTATCTGGGAGTGTACGCTGCATGCATTGCGCAGCTGCATTATTCATGCCTGTGTGTGAGTGTAA
This sequence comes from Falco cherrug, assembly GCF_023634085.1. Lineage (NCBI taxonomy): Eukaryota > Metazoa > Chordata > Aves > Falconiformes > Falconidae > Falco > Falco cherrug. The sequence goes on along the minus strand of NC_073704.1, from coordinate 41,432,457 downwards.
CAGAGCAAGGCATTAAAAAAAATTAATCCCTATGGTTAATATGTGCTGGAAGTGCAGAGGGGAAGGGGCACTCATGCTGTAAATCCCCCCTCCCCGATGGCCATGGCAAGCAGTGTTTTACAGCCCCAAAGTAAATGCAGCACATGTCTGCTGCCGGCCAGAAGGAAAAGATTTTTAGTGGGGACATTCCTTCTTTCTGTGCTTGGTGCTTTTCATAGCTGTAATGAGGCTTTTTGATGTCATTTGTGAGCTGCGAGGCTGTGCCAGGGCTGCACGTTGCAGCAGCCTTTTCCCCACACCAGGCTGGGTGAGGGATGCCCAGCTCCCTGCATCACGTACCCGCAGTGCCATCCATCCTAGCAACACAAACATACAGAAAATAGAAATACCCAGAAATATCTTCCTTCCCCAGTACAGAACCGCAGCCTGCACCAGGAAGGGGAACCCTGGCCCTAAATACCGTAGAAAATGCAAAGTAAAGGAAATAAGGAATATGCAATGCACTTTATATGCCTTGTTTGGCAAAACCTTGGGTATCTCACACATTCAGCTATGAGGTATTTAGCAGGCTTTGAACTCTAAAGAAATTCCCCAAACCTGTCAACTTTGGCCCTCCCACGGCTTTGGGTGGCGGGGTTGGGTGGCAGGGTGCAGCTGGGTGTTGAACAAGCAGAAAGTATTTCAAGGTTCCTCTTTGAACCACATCTGGTTTTTGTTTCTGCAGCTGACACATCCTCTGAGATGCATCCTTCTTTGCTGGATTAGTCACGTTGCAAGACTGAAAGGGAAAAAATCATGGACATAACTATTCTGTATAACAGGTTTTGAGCAGAGGAGAGCTGGATGGTTTTAGAGATGCTCTGCCTGATAAAGACCAGCTATTAAATACTGGCTGGGAGATGAGGACCTAAAGGGAAATACTACATCTGAGAGGAAAGAAGTACATAATAAAACTGTTAAATCTTTATTTTTCAGGCTCCTTTGCTGAACCTAAGGAGAGCTGGAAGCTGTCACTGCAGAGCTGCTGCCATTTCCATGCAGCGCTGAGCTGCATGGCACGGGGTCTGCATGTCTAGTAAGTGTCAATAGTTACTTTAGAGGTGCTGAACATTGGTGCTTTCCTCTTTCTTCTCCTTCAAGCTACGTGTTGATGGCCCCCTCACAAACTGCTGAACTAGAAGGAAAATCCCAGGTATAATTTGTTGCCTGTTTTGCACCAGGCTACCAAGAAAAGCACTGTGGAGCAGCTGGGATGGATTCCTTGAAGGATTGCAGGGCCACCCATGTCCTTGAGCAGGTCTGAGGCCCGTTGCACAAGGTGCAGGTGAAAACTGGGACAGATTCCTACTCAAGTGGTTATGGCATTGGGAGAGCTAGTGACTTCAGAGGTGTAAAGGAATTAATAGGGATTTATTAAAGGAGTGTTCATGAATGCTAATGGTGCCAGCGGCTTTCAAGCAAAGCTAGGGAGAGAAATGGAGCAAGCAGCCAGGCTGGCAGCCAGGGGAGTGGGTATTTGCTACCCAAGCTCATGCACATGGACCACCAGCCCATGGCAGAGTCCAGTCAAAACAGGGCAAGCTGAACCCAGCCCTACCTACATCGCAGGGGCTTTGCCTGACTTTGCTGGGGGTGCTGAGGGTCTCCTTCCTCATGGCTCTAGGGGCTCTTTCTTGGCTTTGCCTTTTTTTTTTTTTTTTTTTTTTTTTTTTTATTAACTCACCTTATGAAGAACATATTTCCAATAATGCCCTTGGAAGGAGTGCTTGGTGATGGAGTGGTCTGGCTGTAATTTGCCTGCTGCTGAGTGTAGTGTTTCAATTCTATCTGAATTTGTGCCTATGATTTATGAGTTAACGTTTCCTATTGTAAATTATATTTAAAGAGAAAAATGAGGCTTATTTTTTTTTATTTTTAGAATACCTAATGTTTATACTTCATGCGCCATGAGGAGAAATAAAGTATGGCTATGTTTTCAAACCATGTTTTCAGCAGGTGAAATGCAATTATTCAGACCAGAAAACTCTATTTGATATATGAATAGAGTAAAATGAAAAGGCATTCAAAGCCTGATCCAAAGTCTCTTTAAATCTTTGGGAGTGTTTTTCTCCTTGAGATTATAGAGCCAACCCCCCAGCCATACAAATGGCAATGGGATACACGCCGTTTCGATCTCAGGGGGGTACTGCCATAGCTCAGGCTTGAATGTCACCCCCTGAAAACGCAGATATTGGACTCTCCAGTGCTGCTGTTCAGGTCATCCAACATTCTCTGTCTGTGGGCAGCACTCTGTAATGCACTTTTCCCATCACATTAATTTGTGCGGGAGCTGTTCTGACATTCTGCTGCAGCTTGTACAAATGCAAGCGCCATCCCCGCCATGTCCAACACCTTCCCGGGGAACACGCCGGCGTCTCCTCTTCTGTCTCACCTGGCACGAACCTCGCCGGCGAGCATGCATTACTACAGCCATCGCTTTGGATCATGTCACCTGCTGAGATGAACGCGGTGCTTTGTCAGAGTCACCGAGGAGGTTTGCTCGGCTGAGGGGTGGCAGAGCTACATCGCAGGAGCACCCACAGCTCTTCCTCCCATGACCAGACCACCCTCCTGGGGTCTGGGCTCTTGAAGATGCCTGAAGCATATTGCAGTTGGTGACTCCTCTGGTCCAGCCACCCCTGACCATGAAAGGGTTCCTGGTCCATGAGACATCACATTCTCCCATTTACCCCTTTCAAACATATATATCACTGCATGCCCTAAACTTCTTGTGCTTCGTTTGATTTCTCAAGGTGATGGATTGTCATCCTCAGGGGGGTGACTGCAACATTCAGCAGCCTCTCCTCATCATTTGGCATTGACCTATGGTCTGGGGGGTCCCCGCTTGCCCTGGGGTGTCTCCAGCCTTGTCTTCTGCTGAGCAATACTGTGGGCTGCCAAAGTGAAATATTCTACAGAAAGTGGATTTTTAATGGGATGGTAAATTAGGAGCATGGGACATGGAGGTCTTGGTTGAGCATCTCACACTGGAAAGCAGAGCTCCAGCACAGCGATGCTGGGAGATGGCTGACCTGTGGGTTAACATCGCTGCAGACAACTGCCCGTCTCGTATCTCACGTCTCACATCTCATGTTTCGTATTTCCTATTTCCTTTTTCATATTTCATAGTCATTTGTTTGGGGCAGGATGAAAGAAAATGGCTCAGTGTTTGTGAAAGTATCAGGCAAGAAAAAAAGAACCACCACCCCCCCCCATGATGGTGTTGATCTGGAATGGTTTGTTTCAGCTTAACATGGTTTTAATCCTCTAAAACCTTTCCTGAATTTACTCTGAAAACCAAATATAACTACAACACAAGGAACCTCCATTCTTTAAGCCAACCTGTAATTAAACCTTTCTCCTTTTACAAAGAAATTGTTTCCTTGCTGAAACTATTCACTGAATCTAACAGGAACAGTTAATGGCCTCCATGCAGTTAAGTAGATGACATATTTTCAAGGGAATTCACTGTAAAGCCGGTTTGAACATTTCCATTGAAATTGTGGATTTTTTTCACATTTCCTTTTGCCTTCCCACAGCTATTTGTTTCTGCAGGTTTTTTTCCTCTGCAAACTCCAGGCTGGTTTTGTACCTTCTTACAAATGACATTTTCTGAGAGCAGCAGCAGCAGCAGCAGCAGCAGCAGCAGCAGCAACAGCAGCAAGCGTGCACCAGATACGGGCTGCGCGCGAAAGGGAGAAAAAAACCAGGTTTTGCAGGTTTTCTTATCCCTAGCTAAGCTTCTTAAAGGGATTTTTAGCAAGCAGATATAAACTCCAAGTGATCCTATCTCTATATTGAAGAAAAGTACTTGCAGAGCCTTAACTTTAAATATTTCCTATTTGTTTCTGTCACATAGTTTTAAGATCATTATAGCCTGGAGAAGCCCATGACCTCATTCAGTCAGAGCAGAGTGGAGCCACACAGGAACCAGCCCCGCTGTGGCCTCAGCACAAAATCCCACAAGCATGAAAGCGGAGAGTTTGGGCAAAAATCCTTGTTTTAAATAGCATTTGTCATGAAGTTCTCGGGTAAGTTGGTATAGACAACACAACAGGGAGGAACAAGTAGGGAAACCCCCAGAGCAAGGGAGTTGCTGCAGAGAAAAGGGGGGGGGGGGGGGGGGGGGGGGCGGGGTTCGCTGCAGAGATCTCCGTTATTGCTGCGTTGCATTATCCTACAAATTTGTGAATACCCTGAATTTATAGATGGAGAAAAGCAATATCTAATCCAGGTATCCTCCAGCTTTCCCATGGTGCACAGACAGGACACCTTAACAAAAAGGCTGCCTCGTAGTTTCTAATTTACCCTTCCTCCACAACATCCAGGGTCCCATGTAAGTCACACCTTACGGGAAAATAAAAGGAAAAAACTCCCTGGGAATGGCATCAGAGTCAGCAGCATTTAACCACTGCGCTCTCCCACAGCATGTGTTGACGTACATGCATTAAACCTTGCCTTTTATTCTGACCAATATAGCATCTCTAGTCTTTACAAGTTTATTATCCTGCTTTTCCTGAGCTCTGGGTGACCTCCACTGGGCATGAGACTTTCTCCCTGTACCTGCGACATGTGAGTGCGGGGTCTGTGTGAGGAAGGGTTGAAATCTGGAATTTATTTATTTCAAGGCCTCACTCTTCAGCTCTTCATCCAGGGAGACAAAGCTGCCTTTGCCAAACGCCCATCCACGCAGAAACTGGTGGTAGCAGACAAGACACTTGTGCTAATTAATATTTTATGGGCTTATAGACTTTTTTTTTTTTTCCTCAGCAGCTGGTCTTAAATAAAGACCAATTTGCAAAAGTGTTAATTAACTCTAATTACAAAGCGCATTGTAGCTTCTCTGAGGATTTCCGTCTGGAGAATGACATGTAACTGTTCAGCCCCTCGTCCCCATCACGCTGCTGCGACACTTCAAGGCAGCTTTTGCTAAGGACTCGGCACGCTTTCCAAATCAAAACAATCAAATTCCATGTTGGATAGTTGGAGGGTACCAAATGGCCACACTATCAGAGGGTGCCAGTTCCTTCATCCATATGCATGAATCCTTAAAGCTAGACACTTTTCTGGTGCATCCTCCTGGGCTGGGCGCCGAAGCGAGCGTGCCCTCTGCTGCAAACTGGACCAAACCTTTGCAGAGGAGTGATGCTGCTCTGCATCCAAGATGCTTCAAGTAGCAAAAATGGGCACGTGGTCACAGCTCCATGGAGTGGCGTCTCACCCCCAAGTGAAAGCAGTACCATTGCACAGAGCAGCATTAAATAAACTGGCTGCAGCACCCAGGGTAACTGATGAGTCGAACTCCCGACATGTGTTATGCTTTGACAGTATATTTATGTGAGCTTTCTCATTAGCTTTCCGTGACTCATTTTGCTGGGTTTACATGCACAGACTTTCAAGCGTTTTACCCCAGGCAGAGCTGGAGTGCGGTGCGCGCGCACGCATGTGCTGAGATACAGCCCCGGAGCGGCATCGCAGCATTAATGAGGAGGAAATCAATTAGGAGTTTTGACACGTGGCGATGTGCTCAGGCAATTAGCCCTGTCTCTAGCTATGAGGCTGCGGTTTTAATGTGACAATGACAGTGACTGTGTCACTTACAGCCCTCCCAGTGGTTTGCAGTGCTGCCACTCTTGCCGGTGACAGCTATTGCTTTCCTCCAGCTGGAAATCAGCCATATGTGGGATCTTCTCCACAAACAGCTTTAATTGGCAGCAATCAGGCCTGCCTACATGGTGTGCATGGCCGGGGGGGAGATAATTTTCAAATGGTGTTGTCTGACTTCTTAAGGCTCTTGGTAAGGATGGAGTAATGCAGTGAACGCTACGGCCTCGCTGCCTCCGCTTTTTTACATGACCTGGTCCCATGTGGAAACCAACCCACCTTTTGGTGTCCCTTTAAAACCTACAAATCCATAATTTGTGTGATCAGTTATTTTGGAAACATGATGATGATGATTGTCACTCTTCTGTGATTTGCAGCAGCTTTTACACAGAGGAGCTGGGAGAAAAGTTGAATTCCAGCTCCAGCTTGAGGTAATGTAGTCACTATAAATTTAAATGTTCAGACTTTGAACTACTTCACCAGCCCAAATACTCCTCTTGGCTCCACAGGGCAGTGATCTTCTGGAAAGAAATAAAAGGATGCGGACATCACATTGGGAAGCATGGTCTAGGCAAAACTAAATCTAGCCTTAAAAAGGATGGAGGAGAGGTTGAGAGGAGAGGTGTACTGAAGTATTGTTTGCCTTAAATTTTTTATAGATATATAGATATGCAATACTGTTAAACAGTCAGTTCAACCGCCTTCACAGAACCCCCCTGGGGGGAAAAAAAAAAAAAAAGGCCTTTTGCAGCATTAACTTTGTCAAACAAAACATTAGCACATTAATAAGCACCAGTCGTGGAGGTTTCCTATTGAGCAGCATCCTGCAATAGTGGCTGCATTATCCCAGCTGGGGCCGGCGCCGACTGGCCCCCAAATCCAGGCGCGGGGCTGTGCCGAGGCAGGTGGGGACGGCTTCCATTCATGCGGTGGGTGGCACAGCTTTTAATTAGATGATTTGCCAAAAGAAGCCCTCTTTTGTACATATGCACACACTGCTTTTCAACTTTCAAAGGCCAATTCATGGACTGGTAAAGGCCTGGCAAATTAATAATAATGAGCTAATTTCCATGCCATCTGCTAATCGCTCTCCTCTGCAGTGCTTGGCTCCCGAAACAGGAGTTTTTCCCACTCTCCTTCTGTCTACCAACAGGAAACAACGACATCCAACTAAACTCTTTTGGAAGTGATTCACTTGATATTTTTTACCGCTACATCAGCGCCGAGTCGTTGCACAACCTCCAGCTCTTGTTTTAGTTCTTCAAAGGGAAAAACCTCTGACTGTGGGTTTTACAGTGCTAGGCTGATCCCTGTTCTTTCCTCCCTCCCGACGGCCACGTTTTCTTTATTGGGGTTGACTTTTGTCCCCGTATGACTTGGGTTCAGCAGACTAGGGGCAGCGTGCTCTAAGGAGATTGGTGTGCGGTGGGCTGGGAAGAGCAGGTGGGATGCAAAGCAGAGTGCTGTATTTATGGGGTCATGGAGACGGCAGCCATCAATGCCAGCCGCTGCTTGTAAGGGGAGCTGACTTTGCTTCCCAGCCCTTGGAATGGTCAGGGCCATCAGGATGCACAGCTGCACGCTGATGCATGGACCATCTCAGCTCTGACATGGCAAGATGCCCACAGCACAGGAGGTGTCGTTACCCGTACCATCAAGCAGTGCTTCCCAATGGTCTCTGAGCCTCTGGTACCACTGAGACAATAATCTCAACTGGGGGGGTTCTGCTACACCAGTCTGCCCTGACAACCCTCAACTGACACCCTCTGCATGGACCTGTGTGCAGGGCGATGTCCCACGCATAAGCAACCTCACCAAGAGTTTATATTCGATTTCCCAATCCCCAAAGTCACTCCTAAGCTTGCACATGGGGATGAATACATCATTTAAACATGCATAGTGAGACCTGGCTGAGCAAAAAGGTTTTGTCGGTGTGAGTGGGTTTCTGCTCAATGTTATGCCCAGACCACCACTGTGGGCTCACCTCAGGGACAGAGGTGGCCACCACAAAGCCTCCTCTATGGATGCCCATGAGTGGGACCTGCACAGGTCACCGCATCCCTGTGCTGCCTGCCAGCTTTCCGTCAGGCCAACGATGCTTAATTTTCTTCTCCATATGGGGTGTATAAGAACAGCTAGATCTCAATGCCCTCGATTTTAAAAAGGTCAGCAATCGCTTAAATGTGGGACTGTGGGCCAACAAAATCACTCTTGGGTCATGTCCTGAGCCAAAGAAGTGTCTGGGGGAAAGGAGTTGGTTGCAGCTCTGTTCCTTCCAGCATCATTGCTGTCACTGGATGGCCCAGGAGTGGCAGCAACCAGGGTCGCCAGCCCTGCTTGGGCCCTTTATGCCATTGGGCTATGTGCCACTGTAGCTCTGTGTGTGTGTATATATATCTTCACGTTTATATTATCACCATCATCATCATTATCATTGCATATATTGTTATGCATTCAATGAAATTGTGCCCGGACACGCTGATGCATTTTGGTGTGCTCAAGACCATTGTCACCATTTGCTGAGGCTCTAAAAGCATCTCCCTTTCCCACATGGTGCAATCGCATCAGCTCTGAGCTCAGGGAAGTGTCCCCCTCCCTGGGGTTTCAAGGCCAGTTTTAGGGCTTGAAAGTGACTTTTCCTCGTCAGAGCCCAAGAGTCGATGGGAGCGACATTGACCTGAAGGCGTCCACCGGGCTGGCACAGCAGAGCTTGCTCCGAGCGTGAGGGCAAACCCATGTAATAGGGAGAAATGCACACATATGTTTCATTGCTCTCATTGAGTGCAGCTAGGTGAGACAAAATCCAAATATCTGTATTGTTCCCTCAATTACCGGGTTTTTCTTTTTCTCATTACCTTCCCCTCACAGCTGCTAGTTAATGGAAAGCAGCGATAAGATTTGCCCTCCTCCCTGACTTATTGCGTGCGTGTATTTGTAGGCTCAGGATATTACACTGGGGATCTATGGATTGGTTTATTCAGTTTATATGGAATTTGGGAGAGCAGGAAACACATTTAACTCTAATCGTCTTGGGAATAGGTCACATAACCTGGAGAGGCATGAACCTTTCATAACAAATATATATGGCCAGGTGTGAGACAAAATGAACTCCATATGTTTAACATGAATTGGGCAAGCAGAAATTTCCTAGAAGCCGTAAATAGGATGCATGTCTACTTTCGCCCGATCATGTGAAATTATGGGTAAGCCAAAACGGATTCTTTCCTACAAATTACATCCATGATTTTATACGATGATTTTTGATTATCTTTTCCAAATGACTCTCAGTTGCCTGGGCTTACAGGAAGACAAATCTGCGGTTTGAATTACTCTCAGTGGGAGCTGCGGTGTGTTTTCTGAGAGCAGAGTTTGGTCCGTAGTCTTTATTATCTGATGACTGTCATCATGCAAATGGTTACAAGTGGAAATGAAGGAGTACTTGAGGCTCTTTCAGGTTATTTCAGCATGTAGGAGAATACCTGGCTGTGCAAGGGAGCCAAACCAAGAGCAGCTGGAAATGGCTTGCAGTGCATTGTAGCGGTGCAGCTCAGCCACAGGGGCTGTATCCAGGAAAATGGAGGCATTTCCATAGCTCTGATCTCTGTTGGTAAGCTCGTCTTTCCATTAGACATGACCTGCAGCTCCAGACCGAGTGGAGCGTGCCCTGCAGTACGTGTGGGGTGAGCTCCTGCCTGGCAGTTTCAGCATGGGGGCATGGACCACAGCGGTGGATAGCGCTGAATCTCAGTGTCCCCCTCCAAGCAAAGCCCAGACCTGAAATACATTGCAAAGGTGATTTTCTTCATGTAAAGGTTTGTCATCGTCAAACACCCTTTCAGCATCCATTTGCTTTAAGCCCATGTGTTAAAGGATGCTGCGGGTGCAGGAGTGCCAAGGGATGTTTGTGGCTGAGCCACTTCCCACCACTTCCAGGAGAGGCTTCCTGGGCACGGGACATCCTGCACAGAAGGGACACAAGCCGCCGAGCTGTCCTCTCCATGGCATGGTGGCAGAGGTGTGAGCGCAGCTCTGGGTGGCACCAGGGACACGTGTGTCTGGCACTGCCCACAGCCCTCTAAGCGGCCACCTGAACTCTGGGGATAGTGCAGGGGCCACCCCCGTCTAACATTTTGTACAACCCCCCTGGGCTGGGGGTGCCCAGTGCTCGGTCATGGCTGAGAAGCAGCCACTGAAGTCAAATTTGTTATGTTTAAACCCAAGCCAGGGCTGGTTGCAAGATGATGGCTGATGGCCATGTGTGGGACACTGAGATGTCCTAGGGGGGAATCAGACAGGCATGCCAGCCCCTCCATGAGACAAAGGCGAAAAGCTGTGGTAGTATCAGATTTGAATACCCCAAAAATGAATTGTGGTGGACCAACAGCACCTCCCGTTCAGTGGATGCTGCCAGGCTGGAGAGGTGAGCAAATGGAAGGAGTGAACCTGTGGATATAGAAATGTCTGCTGTGAAAAGACAACTCTAAACAAATGATGGTACTGCTGGATTTATTTAATCTTTTAATCTATAAATGTTAGCTTTTTACTGCAATGAAGTACCTGAAAACTCTCACATGAAGAAACCAGGTTTGTAAATAACCATCTCCCTGGCTGACAGCAGGTCTGGACCATGCTACGGTGGGTCTCTAGCATGATGCTTGTGTTTGTCCAAGTTGCTCTGCAAAAACCAGAGAAGGGAGATGCACCTAAGGATGTGTTTATGTGCTTTCATTTTTCTGGGTTAGCTCTTGCAAGTGGCTTCTCGGTACTTCTATTTGCCTCACATGTAGTTGCAATGCAGATATAGATGTTAAAGCAGTCGCACAGATGTGGCGTTGCTCCTTTCATCTGCACTTAGTTAGGGCTGAGAACCACACCGTACGATAGCATCGCTCATGCTGACCTTTTTACATATGTACGAGCAATAAGGGCTAGGACATTTCCTTTGGGAAAGCAGGAACAATGCCAGAGGAAAAAAATAAATGTGAAGTATAAAGTGGTTTCAGGAAAAGATTATTAACTTGCAATTGCCCTTCAGGCACATGTCGGTGGGGAGGAATTTTGCACTCCCCAGGGGCTCTGCTCGAGCTGCCCATCCCTCCGCGCCACAGCCTGATGCTGGGGGCAACGGGGACCAGGGGGTCCTTGCCCAGACCCCTTCTCAGCATCTTCCACGTGCATGCAGCAAGACTAAGAGGAAACAGCCTCAAGCTGTGCCAGGGGAGGTTTAGACCGGATATTAGGAAAAATTTCTTCGCTGAAACGTGGTCAGGCACTGACACAGGCTGCCCAGGGGTGGTGGAGTCCCCATCCCTAGAGGTATTTAAAAGACGTGTAGATGTGGTGCTTGGGGACATGGTTTAGTGGTGGGCTTGGCGGTGCTGGGTTAATGGCTGGGCTTGATGGTCTTGAAGGTCTTTTCCAGCCTGAATGATTCCATGATTCTACTTATTTTGTCATTCTGCCTTGATCCAAGTGATCTGATTTCCTTCCCAGGAGCACAGCAGACACCCGGGGCAGGGGGAAGTTTGGCCCAGGGGTGTCTGGGCACTTGCAGGCACAAAGCCTGCACCTGGCAGCACCCAGCCCAACACTACTGCCACCAAAAACCAGAACACAAACCTCTACAAAGTGCTGGAGGGAACTGGGCAGGTGCTGGAACTTTGCCTTGGGTTTAATTGCCAGTGTTTTGTTTGGCACACTGGTTGTAATCTCTTAAATTAAATAATGTGCTTTTAAAAAATGTATTATTAGCATTAATTATTGTAGATTTTCCCTGTTCTGAGGACAAGCCACCCTTCCAATCATGAAACCCAAGAGCTGGGCTGTGAAACACTGGCAGTGTGCAGCAATTCCAGCAAATACATCATTTAGCTAGGGAGCTGCACAGAGAAGTTTATCACATGCTCCCTCTAAAAATACATTTTACTGTGCAAGACGTGTAAAATTTCCCCTTCGGAAGACATCATAAACCTGGCAGTCCCAGGAAGAAAAGCCTTGTTGGGGGATACGTCCCCTTCCTTGGCTCTTACCCTGCAAATAACACAGCAGGGTGTATATCGCTATAGTATCTATGCATTAAAGTAACACCAGCCGCACTGTGGGGGCTGAAATAATCCCTGCTTGGCATTACATAAATGTACAGAAAAGGGCAGAAATATACTCAAGTTTTCCTTCTCTTCGAAGCTAGCAACGAGCGCGGAGCCTGAACAAATTGCAGGTGCGAGCTGGGGTGCTGAAGCCCAGCTTTTGTTATTTTATTCTTTTATTTGAGGAGGAAAACGGTAACCCACGTTATACAAAAATATTCACAATGTTCCTGAGAAACCGGCTGTTTACGTTGGGCTGCACCTGCAGCTCAGGTTTTGAAAGCGCCTTTGTCAGCGAGGGTTTTGTTTTGAGCTTTGCAAAGAATTTGCCAAGCTTTAGTGGCTGAAGCCGGCAGAGAAGGGACGTCTGGATGATTTATTTTCACAGACGGGATCTCTGAGCATGTAAGAAAATAACTTCGAGGGGAAAGCACAAGGACTGAGCCCATGGAAAGCCGTGTTGCCGTCAGCCAGGCTCTTTCCCAGCGCTGTTGGGCTTTTGCTGATCTCTCTGCTGCGAGTCATCCCAGCCGGTTGCAAAAGGGAAATAAACAGATGGAAGAGTTTTCCATAAAAATGCAAATAGGTTGAAAAAATGTCTGCAAAAATCTAAATATTCGGTGAGAATGTGCCAGTTTGGATGAATATTTTGACATGAAAAGCAAAAGAAAGAAGAAGAAGTTAAATGATGTCAGAACAATTTGTTTGGGTTTCCCTGATAAAATATTGCTGCAAGAGCTATGGTTTATTTAATTAAGTCATACGCACCGTACTTAACAATGTAATAGTCTATACAAAGGTAAATTCAGAAGTCAAACTGAAATGGGCTTCAGTGCTGCGAAAATGACATATTTCACTGTTGTGAACAGATTTTTCCCTGATTTTTTTTGCAGGTAGGGCAGGATTGATTTTCCCAGGAGAATGTGACCATTCAGCTCTGGAGTGTGGTCCCCCAAGGAGGGGGTACCCCGTGCCACCCTGGCACTGGCAAACTCTGGATATTTAGGAGCTGACGCGGCTTTGCCAGGACATGCGTGGTCAGAAATTCCTCCTAGTCTGTATGAAGAGGAAACCCAAACCATTTAACTTTCTGGCTTGCTTTTGCCACAACCTTTTCCAAGTAATTGTATTTTTTTCTGGTTTTTTTTTTTCCCTCCCAAACCCAAAGCCATGTGCGTTCGTGGTGGGAAGGCTGGGTGGGCTGGATATGGGCGAGGGTCTATGAGCTCCTGTTAAGAGATGTGCAGCACCTAGGAGGGATAAACGAGCCTCTTCCAATGCTGTCATTGCTCTGTCCTTCTGCTGAAAAAAAAGTGCTGCCTGTCCTCTGTGTGTTATTTTCTTGCTTTTATTAGTGTTTTATGTCACATTCATGAGCCTAATGCTTGTAAAAGCCCTCTGCAGCGGTGCAGGGATGCTGAGGAAGGGTGTGCATCATCCTTGCTGCCTCTGGAGCTGCAGGGCTCAGCTAGTAAGCTCTGCTGGGGAGATGGCAGCACTTCTTGCAAAGCTTCATATCTGTAATTTATGGGACTGTTCTTACACCCTCAACAGTCTTCTGCTGGCAATGACACTTTAAGCCAGCTCAGCATGCCTCTGGTGGCTGGCTGTACCCCGAGCCATGCTGGGAGCTTGAATTTGCACCAACATTCACACTTACCCACCCAGTTTCCTGCAAACTTGGGATCAAATCAAGTGTCTAGAGCCCCTTGCTGAGCCCAGAGCTCAGGACCCTTAGTAATAGCCCTTGGGTGTCATATTTAATTAGCTACTCTTAATAGCCAATCATGCTAACGACAGCAGAAAACCTATGTCCTGTTCTCTGTGCCATGGGTGAAATTTTATGTTCAAAATCATCCTGTGGAAAAAGTCCCACTTTGTTTTGGTCATGGCTTCTCTGGTGGCATCTTAAAATGCAGAAACAGTTTCCTCACCACAGGGGGCCATGCCAAGCCTCAGCCCCTCTGCCAGAGCAGCCACTTCAGTGAAGCTGGGGCAGCCTGGGATGTCCTGGAAGTTGTTGGCAATCCTGTTAATTTATAATCTTACTTTTTCAGCCCTCATGACACTTGGATTTACATGAAATTCTGTGTTGGAGAAAGTTACTGTTCCCTGAGGACAGAGATGCTCCCGGTGCCTGGGGCTTCCACCCAGCAACCCATGGCTCTGGGTGATGGTGACAGAGGGGACAACACCCCACGGTCCACATGGTTGACCCTACCTAAGAAAAGCCCAAATCCCCCACCATGCCGGCTGGAGGGCGGGATTTCCCTTTGCCTACACAGGCTGTTGTCTCACATTTTTCTCACCCTCTGGATCAAACAATCCCATTTCTCAAGGAGAAGGAAATCTGTGAGACACCACATGCCGTACTCCATACACCCCCCGCACGAATACAGCCCAGTTTTCTGCTGTGAGGCTAAACATTACTGCAAAATATTGTGGGAGTTGCTGAAAAGGCTTAGGAAAAGATATACAAAATGGGACCCACCACCCACCCAGCCCCACTGAGGACATCCCTGCTCTGAAGCATGAACCTTGTGAGCATCAGCCTGCTTTTAGGGTCCCTTAAATATTTTATTTACATTTCAGTGCAGCGTTTCACACGCTCCAGCCATAATAACCACGTGAAAGTGCTGAGTTTAAGATACCTTTGCATTTTGTTAACAGCGGGCTCCTGTCAGCCTTCCAGACAGGGCTCTCCCATAACATGAGGCTTTTTATATAGCTCAGACCTCATTAAAGTCTTTTATGGTCTGTAAAATAATTCCTTCCATAATCTTATATTCAGTTTACTTAACATGTCTCTCTCCCTCTTGAGAAATTTTGAGAAAAAAGGGTTTTTGAAGCACCCCATAGGACTGTGCTGGGGAAAGCCATGGGGACGCCGGTACATGGGGGAATTTTGTATTTTTCAAAACCAGCTGCTGGCAATGGGACAGCGAAGATGAGCCCATTGCTTGTCTCCATCAGCAAAGCTGCCCAGCTCCTACGGCAGGAGTAAAACTGTAAATATATAGTAGGGAATGAATAAGTGCCTTAATACTGACATTTTGGCTGCTACTAGTGGCACTTTATTCTAGACCTGGGGAAAGATTGTCTGTCTTGCTGGGAGAGCCTGGCCAAACTGGGATGTGACCAGATCTGCTGGGTTTTGGGGATGGGGACTGTCCATGTGAGGTGGTCCCAGGTTCTCTGCAGCCCCTGGGAGCAGAACTGCTGGAGGACAAAACGGGTTCTCAGGCTGACATGCTCAGCCCAGGTCAAGAGAACTGTGGAGAACACATTCAAATATTTTGACTACAAACCCGGCATCTTCTTGCTCAATATATTTGGGAACAAAATAGCTGGCCCCTGTGTTTCCGAAGTTGGTGATGCTGACAAACTGCTTTTACCTTTTCCCCAGCTGCTGTGAGCATGTTCCTTCCAGCCCAGTCCTGGAGAGAGGCTGATCTACCTTGCACTGCTCATCTCTGAAAACCTACCCCACCAAACCTATGTGGTACTAAGGCTGTCAAAATAGTGGTGCTCCACCGTGAAAGGGACTCATGCTGCTTTGGGCAGGGAAGGTGTGAAGCAGCTTGGCTGGTGGGGTCTGTCCATCTGAGCCAAGTGGAGAGAAACTGCGTTTTCACATGGGTGCTGGGCAAAAATAGACTCCCCCGACCCCGTGTCTTTGACAAGTGATTTCTGTAATGAGTGTTTTCCATCGTTAAGTTGCAATGTGCATCCGCCTAATAGAGGGAACACAAATCCACTAACTGCAGACAAGTGTACTTCCAAGCCCATGTTTTGGAGTGGATTTAATCAAATTACAAGTTACAGTGAGCTGTGATGGATGGCAGTACGGTATTTAAGAGGTGTATTGCTGACGACGCAAAGATTTTTTGTGCTAGCAGTGGTTTCAAGTTGATTATTATGAATGGCTGCCTAGAGCAAATGTAATTTGTAAAGCTATGAGAACTTGAAAAATCCACCAGCGATAGCTTGCTTTGCTCCTTAGAAAAATCTCCAGGGTTCCTGTAGCAGGTAGACAGAAAGCAAATGTGCTTGGTGCCAATTAAGGATTCAAGCACCCTGTGATGCAAAGTGAAACATTGTGAATCAGCGGTGATAACCCCCCATATGCCCCCCACCCTGTGCAAGCACCAGGTACCCAGGGTTTTGCTCGGTGCCGCATCCCTATGCCTTGAGATGGGGTGCAACCCTGCCACCATCAGCAGATGTTTATGATGCAAGTCCATTTCTCAGTGGCAATGGCATCAGGGTCCTGCTTGTGGGGAAGGCGATGACAGCCGTGGCAGTGGGTTTCAGAGGGGAGGAGCTGGGATCTGGGGGAAAGTCTCCCTGAAGCACTGCAGGGCATCCAGGGCCACCCTGGGGGGTTGCAGCAGTGCTGGGTACTGACTCCCAACCTCCAGTTGTCACAATAGATATTTTTTCTGTCAATAATAACAATAACAACAACAACTATTACTATTATTATTGCTCTTATTATTATTCCCTAATAAAATCATTTTGGGTATAAGGCATTCTGCTGACCCACCCCCCTGTCCCCTGCTCATTCCCGGGGAACAGTCAAAACAATTATTAGCACAAATTTCCATCTAATTATCTCCCAAGGTGACATGTCATGTCAGGCACAGGCATGTCACAACATGCTGTACCCAGATGCAGCTAATGCAAGGTGGCAGCCCCTGCGCCAGGCTGGGGGAGCGGGTCCTGCCCACCCTGGGGACAAATGGGGAGCTCAGCCGCTCTCGAGCCTTCCGAGGGGGGTTCATGCCCACGGTGCTTATAGAGAAGGGCTGGAAATGAAAACGGCCCAGCTGTGTCCCACGGACACAGGAGCTTTCCTGGTAGGAGCATGATTTTGAGCCACTGCACAGCTGGAGCTGAGCTTTGAGAAGTGTATATGCATGCGTGCATACATAAATATAAATGAAAAAAATAAACAGATATAGAGATAAATAAATAAAATTAGAAACCACAGCCAATTGCATTTTAACGCCCAATTTTGCTTGCTTTGGGTGGAGAGGGGTTGAGGATGCTCCCAGTGCTGCAAAATGTGCATCTCTGCCTCCGTTCCTGCAGGTTTGGCAGCGAGGGACCGTGAGCCCCGGCGTGCCATGGCTGGCATGGCTGGGGTGTACTGCTGGCTGCCGCCGCTGCCTGGCCTTCCCCGGGGGTGAGGGTGCATCACACCAGGGATGGTGCCATGACCTACATCCCAAAGGCTGGTCCTGCAGCCTCACAGCCGTCAGCGGTAATTTCGAAAGAAGGAAATTAGCTGACATAAAGTTTAAGAAAGAAATTCGGAAAGCTTTTCAGAGACAAAACATAGCGGCGGGATATTGGGAAAAATCAAATCCCCACTCTGTGTATGAAGTTATAGCAGAAACGATGCCAAGAGATCCGAATCTGATGGCTGTTTCTTGGCACTGGGATTTTTATTCAGAGCATGAACAATGAATTTGCATGCTAGGAAACAAATGCACTCCACATGCCCCCAAACAAATAAATGGAGACATTCCTTTATTCCGCAGCCAGGAATCTTATTCTTGCTGATAAACAAACCAAAGAAAAAAATGTCTCTGAATGTCATTGTCCTTCTGTAGTGCTGTATTCTTTTTAGTTAAAGACCTGAATGCTAAATAGAAAATAAAGTAAGCTTCATGCAAGGAGACATTTGATCCATCATGATGGCAAAGGCAGGTCCTTCACTTTTTGGTCTGAGACAATTTCTTCCTTCCACCTTCTGGTTTTCCTTGTACTCACTCTGCTGGAAAAGCAGCTAATGGGGACGGGGAGGTGGGATGTCCCCATGTCCCCAGGGATGAGGGTCACTTGTGGGTACCTGCACAGCATCACCCAAACCCACCCACCAGAACCTGCCCTGTCCTGCCCTGTCCCCGATATCAAGTAAAGCACCAAAACCAGTGAGTAGATAATTTTGAGACATCATGTTTGCTGTCATTTTCTAGCAAAGGGGATGCTAGGGATCTCTTATTCTGCTCTCAAAAGCTCAGCAGGCTTTGTTTAAAAAAACTCTGAAAACAATCTGTGATTTGCAAAGCCAAGTTTGATTCTTTCTAATACATGTAAAATTATTCAGGCTTGCCAAACTCATGTTTGGAGTTATCACCACATCTTGGACTGAAGCGGTGTTTGCAGAAGCTACGTGTTAAAATAGGTCCATGATGCAAAGGTAGGATTTTTGTGTTGGAGAGGAGCTGCTGCATCCCCGGGATGCTGCGGGCAGTGTTGGGGTGGGCATGGCTCCAGGGTGGCTGCCACCAGGTATCAGGAAGATTTTATTCCCCTTATCTTTGCAGGTAGTTTTCACTTCTTATGGTTGTCCCCATCTCCCTAAAGGGAATTCTTCCCCTTTTTTTTTTTCTTTTTAATTCCTCAGGGCTAGGGTATTTCACACTATATTTGGTAGATGTCAAGGCCAAGCTATTTCAGACTATATTTGGTAGATGTTAGCCCTTCTAATTATTATTTTCCTATTCATTTTGCTGGTGTCATTTTGGGCAGGCTACCACCCACCTAGCTGTCTGGCTCAGAGCAGCACGTTTATACTGCTGCAGAACTGATATTTGCAATTACAGGGTCAGAAGTTCGTCTTCATCTAATTGCTCCTCCCTTTGAAATTCCAGCTGAAATTTCTAATTTATTGACCAGGAGAAAGGAAGGTGCTCACCTAATTATGATCTTATTTCACTTTCCAGAGCTCCTTTGGCCCTCGTTAGCAGCAACAATCATTTCCAAAGTCCTTCAGTAACTTTTCAAAAAAGAAGGTTAAAATCAAGCGAGATCAGAGCCTACTGTCCTGGCTCCAGGGGAGCCGAGGAGTTTCTCTTTCCCACCACCATGAAAAGGGAAGACTAAACCCCTTTCTAATGGAACAAACTTGAATTCACTCCAAAAAAAGCCTCCATCAAGGGTAACAGATTGCTTACAAGCTCCTGCGCAAAGCCTGGCTGGATCGCAGCAGAGGCAGAAATTCCTGGACTGTGGCTCAAGCTTTAATCAGGCAAAAATCCCACTGAACTCTCTGGGAATTTGAGGTCTCAGGTTTGGCCCATGATCGGGGAAGGAAGGCAAAGCAGCACTTTCTGGTGGATGTTCATCTCTCCTCCCCTTTCATTAGCTCCTGGAAGGACTGTTGTGCTGCTCTCACACTGAAGGATGCATCCCACCAAGTGTTGCAGTCTATAATCAGTCACATTAAGATATTCCATGCCAAATTATTTCCTTATTAATAATAACATGAGCTGTTCTGGCGCTCCCCATTCAGCCGAAGCAGAGGGTTGCATCCTTCCCCCTGCGCTCCCCTGGATCAGTCTCCCAGTCCAAGGAACTGGATTTTCTGCTGGATTTCATCTTCGGACTAACACTGTGATGCTCAGTGTCTGTGTGTCCCCTGCCTCACCCCCAGCGGGGACAGCCCCACCAGGCTGGGCCAAGGTCATCTGAGCGTGGGCACACCCGAACCTCTCCATCACGTTGCAGGACAGGCAGTAATGCAGATAAAATAGATAAGCATTTTGTTTGGACAGGTGTAATAAATTAATCTCGCAGCTGGTGAAGCTCGGGACGGGGCTTTTTCAGGCAAGACCATCCATCAGCACTGGAAGCGTGGCACTGTGGGGTTGGGAGAAACACGGGCTGCCTGAGCCTGAGGGCTGCTGCCTTCTGCCCCTGCCTGCCACAGCTCATTTCCAGCACCACAAAACCAAGGATTTCACCCCCAGCAAGATTTTGGGATGTGGTGGGAAGGAAAACCTCAGCTGACCTCGGGTATGAGGTGGGGAGTGGCAAGGGATGCAGGGACCTTGGACAGGATGGATGGGAACCATCCCACAAGCAGGTGATGCCCCAGGACAGTCTGGGGAGGACAGGCAGCCCCACCTCTGGGATAATTGTCAGCCGATTATTTATCAAAATCATCTTTCCAGCTGGAAGCTTCAGCCTCCACATTCCCAACCTGTGCCAAGTTAATGACAGAGCTGCTTTTCAGAAACATCTGACAAACAGATTGAATCCCCCAGAGCACTGACTTGAGTGGGGAAGGATCCACCACCTCCAGGAGAAAGGCAGCCCGAGGGTATTTTTTGGTCAAAAAACCCAAAAGCACAGTTTCTAAGGAAGAGCTTCGGGATGCAGAGATCCCACCACCACCACTCTCCACCTGCCTCGTTGAATGGATCTGGGTCTGAAGGCTTTTGGGTTCACAAGCACAGCACTGAGCACCACAGTTCCCACGGCGTGGTGAGCAGGCACGGCAAGCATGTCATTCCTTGGCTTTTACCTGCTGAGCCAAGACATGTGCAGCCCAGAGAGCTGCAGGATGACGAGGGTGTTCATGAACAGTGAGCTACTGGAAGGGAAGACATTTTACAGTGGGATTGCATTCTTTCAGTGTTGTGTGAATTTTTTCATGGAAAGAAAGAAATTAGGATATATTCTTTTTTCTATGCATTCCTATGTTTCCAGAAGTTACACAAGGATTCAGCAACACAGGCAGCACAGCGTTGGAGAACAGGGACCCTGAGTCCCTACAGCACCTTCTGGCCATTAATCCCCCCGTGCAGCCCTGGTGAGGAGCAGGCAGTTGGCAAGGCAGAGGCAGCGTGGCTGTGGACATCCCTCGATCTCTAGTGTGAGATGGTTGTGCCTGATAGCTGCTCACAGCCCTTTGCCCAGAGGAGGGCAATACTTGAAGCCCTTCAAAGCTCCCAGCTCCTCTGAAACACCTTGCATTAGTAACTCCCATCTTTTGATCAGAGCATCCTCGCCCCCGCCAGCGATGCACCTCCTGGGCATGGTGCAGGGTTTGGCCACGCTGCTGCTCGCTGGAGAAGCAGCCGCGACACTGCATGAGGCCGAGAGGGTTAAAATCAGCCCAGGTTTTGACCAGTCCCTTCCATCTAAATGGAAAAGAAAATCAGGAGAAAAGAGAGGGTTAATAATGCTTTCCTTAGATTTTCATGCCCTGGCTTTCTCATGGCCACATTTGGGACTGCGAGTTGCTTTGGAAAATGTGGTTTGTAGCATGTTCTTATCACCAGCCGTGACCCCATGGAAGCCCAGAATAAAAACCTACCAGCAACAGTGCCCTGACCTTTAATTCTCAACCAAATCCTGCAGTGCTGAGTAATTGCACTCCTAGCCCAGGCCGAGAGCCTTCGAGGTCTTCAGGGAGGTAGAAGGCAGATTCCTTCCTCTCTGCAATCACGGCAAGGAAAAAGGAACAAACAAACAAACAGGAAAGCTGCTCCCAGCTGGAGCAGAAGCCCGGAGGAGCATCCAGGAGGTTATTTAAAGCTCTGAGAAGTTCCTCCTTTCAGCCACGCCACTTGCTCGAGGGGAAGCAGCCCGCGGAGGGCAAGGGAAGGAGTCGCTGTGAGGACAGTTATTATTAGCTGGAGTTGAGCGAGCTGGGATATTGCAGGATATCACCAAGATATTCCCACAGGAGCGGCTGCTCCTTCACTCAGAGGAGCGTGAGGAGGTCTGTGCTGGCATTGCAGAGGTGACGGGTGGCTTTGGCATCTGCTGTGGCCCAGGCCTGAATCAAGTCATACAGCTGTTGCTGAAGCATGAGGAGCATCGTCAATAAAAAAAACCACCTTATTGAGGGTCTGGTAGCTCAGCAGTGGGTTCTGACCGCATCAGAAATCTCCTAATAGCAGCTTTCTGTGTGCAGATAATTATTTCCATGACATTGTTAATTGGGGCCTCTGAGTGGTATCTTTATTAATTCTGCTGATTGCACACCATTAACTGATGGGATGGATCCTAGCAGCTCTGAAAAAGGAGTGTAATGAAAGAATTTTTTTCAAATATCTCATTTTCTTAACCCTCTCTGCCTTCATCCTGTAGGTTGGCAAGATGCAGCGTGTCTCTCACATCGCGGTGCTGGATCAGAGTAGCTCTGGGGGTCATTGGTGACTGGGCTGGTCAGGGTTTGGGGCTGCCTCAAGCTGTCGTGGGGGGGTGTGAAGGTTAGGCATGCTTTAAAGCACCCTGGGGATGCTCTGAGGTGGACTGAATAGAAATGGATGAAACTGGATCCCAGCAGCAAACCAGCTCCCTGAGCTCCTCTCCCACCATGACTTCTGTTGACAGCAAAAGTGCAAGAAGCCCAGCCCCGGCATGTGCGGCTCCTGGGGTGGGAGCAGAGGGCTGACATGCCTTCAGCTTGAAATTCCAGCACTGTACACAGCCAAAGCAGAGACAACTGGTTCTTTTGATGTGCATCCAGCAGGAGGAAGCAGTGGTGAGTGCAAGGTGACACTGGCTGCACAGTCCTGCTCTTCTTGGATGTGCGGATGGCATGGACCATTTGGATCTGCAGAAGTGTCTACTTCATGCCAAAAAGCAGAACGGAGCTGGCGGCTCCTTCATTTCATGGATGAGGGTGTCAAAACCCTCCTGGAGCTCCCCATGCTGTAGTTCCCTGATAACCCTTTGCATTCCCAGTGCAGATACCGGTGTCAGTCCTGTGCAAATGTCCCCAGAAGATGTCCAGGGTGGCAGAGGCTCCTGGCTGCACTCAGCAAGCGATCGTCATCCCCAGCCTGCTGTGTGATGCAAATGGTCTGAGGGCTGGGACATGTGGAGTTGGCAGAGAATGCTGCACAGGGACCTGGAGCCGCACTCTCTGGTGCGGGGGAGTAGATGACTGGATCAGGGAACAACTTTCTCCTGAGGAGACAGATGATTTTAAGAGATTTTTTTCATTTTTAAAAAACCAATAAATATTTCAGAGGCCTGGAGGAAGAAGCATGATGCCTGAATAGTTACTATCCAGGGAACATGGCATGAAATCTCTACACCGTGAGTGTTATTTTTACATTTTTTTTTTTTTTTTTTGTATTGCATAAACGGTGACTGATTTTATGATCCATGATTAATTTAGACATGCAATAATGGAAAGCCAGGAACACTCATCCAGTTCAAAGGGCCATAACAGATAAATAATGTATGTTTACATAACTGTAATATCAATCTCGGTAGCAAATGATTTGTAGAAAGTCAGCTGAGGTTGGCTGCAGAGAGCTGAGAAATGCTCTTTGGAGGCAGCAGTGTTGCACCAAGAGGGCTTTCAAGTAATGCATTACTGTTCAGAGGTCCACCTGCCATGCATAACCCCTTATGCCTGGAGATGGGTCTAATCCCATCTGTCTGATGGGATTCAGATCCCATTATATTCAATATAATTGAACAAACCCAGCTCAACTGCTTCTCTGAGAACATCTATGTACAGGAAAACTGAAATGGGAACTGAGTTTCTGAGTTTTTCTTAAACACCACTGAATTCCCATTTTGGTTTTGCTGTACATAGATGTTCTTAGAGAAGAACATCTGTTCTTGTAGAAGAACATCTGTAGATGTTTTCAGAAAAGAACATCCTGCACTTTCTTAGCTGGAGAAGAATGACCAAGGCTGGTACCAAAAGCAGACCCCTGTCCAAAGTGCAGCTGTATTGTCCTACTGGGGTACAATGTCTGGGCAGCGGGAACTTGGCCTTCATTCACCTTCTGCTCCAAAGTCTTCTTTGTAGATCCTCAAATACATGGGGTTTTTTTCGTTGCTCTTTTGTTTGTTTTTTTTTTTCCTGGCAGCACCCAGCAAATTCACCAAAGCATCATAGTTCTGTGTACAGCAGTGGCTGGACAAATAGGTAATTCGGGGAAGATGTGCCAACAGCCCTGCAGATAGCAGGGCTCTGCACCTGCAGCCAGGAAAGGGGATCCAGATGTCAATGCCAAAGGCCTGGGGAGCAGGAGCAGGACTCCTCTCCTCCTGCGGGAGCATGCAGCTGCAGATGCTGGAGCTTATCTCCCATGGTGCCACCCTGAGATCATTTACCTGCAAACAGGACGAGGTGTGTGCCACAGATGATGAAGCATCTTTGCACCTGGAGAGCAGGGTTATCTTTGGAATAAATAATATGGTCTTGGTTTAAAACTTGTCAACTATTATAGCCTGTGGTATCGGCGCTGTACTGCGCTGACTGATATTAGATAAAAGGTGTATCTTGTTAGGACCTAAATGTTTCTCAGAGAGGTGCCGAGTCCATCAGGGAGCAGAGTTAGAAAGAAGGAAAGAAAAACATATTTTTCCATAGATACCTGCTGTGTGTGTGGAGAGGCAAAAGACACCAGCTGACACATTTTGCTGCCTTTAAGTGGTTTCTCATCTTGCCAGACGTTAGGCACTCTTGCCTCACTGTGTGCTGCATGCCTAAAATGGGACGTACAGAGGTAATATAATTAATTAACATAGGCAGGGGCTGTAACCAAACTGCCAAAGGATGCACTGCAGATGATTTATTTTAACCAGAGTAGAAAATCACTTTGGCTTTCCTATTGCCTCAAAAGTTTTGAGTTACACAATTCTTTTTCAGGAAGCAAATCTGCTAAAATCCCATTGTGTTTGCATATTTTAATACAGCTGAGCGAGGCGGTTCTGGCCACTTGCTGATGTGAAATGTCAGGGTAGGTGGTTATATAAATGTTATTTTTAGATGTGATTTTAAACCCCCAGTTCTTTAATGCTAACACATATTTCCTTGCTAGCTTTCTTCAGCTAAAAGGCTGTTATATATTTCAAGAAGGGATTGCATTTTGCTTGCGGCATAACAATACGGCCAGCCTCATTGTGTGTATGTTAATGGTTTGGTTTTAGGAAGAACCCTATCAGGCTCCAAAGCTGCCCAGCAATAATTTGGCTTTGCACTGCACAGACCCTTACCTATAAAACTCTTTTATTACCCGCACAGAAATTGCAGGCTAATGGCTCTTGTCCTGAACCCTGCTGCGCTGGCGCAGGGACTCACCGTGGGGCCTGGCACTACCCAGAACCAAGTCACATCTGCCACTTCTCCTTTCAGCACAGCAAACATTTTGTTTAGCGTTAACCCTACTTCTGTGTGATAAAAGTGAAATAAAATAAATAGAAATTCGGTGAGTTGTTTGAGCCATTTATCATCACTTGTAGGGAGGTGGAGAGGCAGCTCCTGATGGCTGGTGGAAATAGAAGTTATGGGTTGTTTTGGTTTTGAGGAGCTTTTTCCTTTTTGTGGTTTGGGCACGGACATAGTTTATGCATTGGCCACCCAGATCTTGCCTGTGTTTCATGCCAAGCCAGCTCTGCGGGGATGGGCAAGGCTGGGAGTGGGCAGGGGTCAAAGCTGGGGGTGGGCAGGGGTTACCCTGCAAGGGTGGGGGTGGGCAGGAGGGACCCCACAAGGTCAGGAGGGACACCCTGGCTGGCTGGTGATGGACTGCAGTGGTAGAGCAGCAGTGCAGGAGATGGTCCAGCCTCTGCAACCTGCATTGGGAAAAGGAATCCCAGGAAAACCACCATCAGCAGTTATGGCAAAGCCCTTTTTTGCTTCAAGGATTGGACAGCAATGCAAATTAAGGGACGTTTCATAATTTGTTCTTGGAAAACCAGCAAGGTTTCTAATGGGCAAGCCCAGAAATTCCCTTCGATTCCAGGGATGGACACACAGATGGATCCTTTCATGTGCCCTGGCAGCAGCAGGGAGACCCACAGGCAGATGAGGAAGGATATAGAAGCTAAAGAGTTCCCCAGCATATGGGTAGAAGCACAAATGCCTTCAGACCCAGAGGTTATAAATTCAATTATTTACTGATAAGAGCTAAGAGGTACTTCAGTACCCTGAAGTACCCATAGTGAAAGAATTATTCACAGAGGAACCAAATTCAGGTGAGACCCAGAATGAAAAGAAATGCAAAGCAAATCACAAGGACTTGTACAAATCGGAGACATTGTCCCACAAACACAAGGTATGCTTGGGTGTGACACCTGTGCCTTCGGTGGATGGACATTTGTAGATACGCATTTTGCCACGAAATTGTGTGCTTCTGAAAACTGGTACTGTTTCCACTAGGAGTTAAATGTTTAAATAATTAAGTTTTTTCCTCCCCTTGTATTTATTTCCCACAGAACAAGACGTGTTCAGGGTGAACTTATTACAGTCTGTTTTTCATGCTAAAGAAAAGAGATGTTTGTCACCTGCACAAATTAAAAAATAAAGACATCATTTTATTGAAAAAAGTGCAAAGAATTCAGACCGCGGCATAGTACACTTTCTGTGCCCATCACGAATGGGTGGGCAGAGCATTGATTGTGTACTTAAACACTGTGGAATTTACATACAGATTTAGTATGAAATTATGCTCCATGTTATAACCCTCTCTGCTATTCCATATTTTCATTTCCATGGTGTGTCTTTTCCTGCTGGGAGTCTGATGTTAAATGCCTATTTTGGGGTTTTTTTTCCTCTCTCTCCTTAATTTTAAGAATTTCTCTGGGCAGGCAAATGGATTGTGCTGTTGTTAAACAAGCTTAAGGAGGCGTCAGGAGCCAAAAAATATTCTCATGGCAGTAAGGTCTTTTAGTAATGAAACATCGATCTTCCCTCCCCACCCCCCACCCCCCGCCCCAAGATATTTCTTCTACTTCAATGGTTCGTTAAAGAAAAATGGTGATTGGTTTCTGAGAGCATAATCCATTCTCAGCAGCTTAAGTTGGCATTTAAAAATCATTATGAGATTAGTACATTAATTTCTCTGTATCAGCACAGGCTTTGCCAGTTGCAGTTGCATGATGCACCATGTGTACCAGTGCATGATGCACCACCCATAGGGTTATTTTAAAGTGAAAACAAAAACAAATATATGGACTTCTTGCATCTTGAGTGCTCATTAAAAATAAGGACAGTGCTAACTGGGATTTTAATTGGTGGGGGTATTTTCCCATGTGTATTGTATGATGCACCTGGCTAGCTCACCACACCGAGTCATCAACGATCACCCGGAGAAACCCATCCCTCCTCCCAGCCAACGAGCTCTTCCATGACACGAAATCATTCCTCTGATCCGGACCAGACCCTGTGGGGAAGCAGGGAGGGCAAACCTAAGCAGAGGACTTTCCAAGGCAGCCAGCATCGGTGCCTGGCTCTTGTAACACAGCAGCTGCCTGCACTGGGACTGCTCTGTGTACACAGGGATAAATGAAGAGTGAATGTGGCCTGCAGAGCCTTTAAGATGCTTAGTCTTTACACAGGAGGATGCTGGTAAATATTTACCAGAGGCCTTGGAATGGTTTCTGGTCTTGTACGAAGACAGGCATTTAAAATTAAATGAAATTCCTATTATAGGCTCAGTAAAATAGAACAAGTCTGGAGGGATCTGTCTGGCCTTTCAGGTGAACGATGCTTTAAAGTAAGTTCCTTAAGGACCCACGGAGCAATCGTTCAGTGTTTATGCTTTCATACGGTGGGATATTAACCCAGCGAAATACAAGTGGGCATTTTGCTTTTGTAAGTTGCTTCAAGGTCCTGGGGCTGGTTTGGCACAAAGTTTACCCCCGGTTCAGCCCTTGGGTTGCTGGCCCCATCCGCTGGGGCTGGAGGAGCATCATGAACCGTTTACCTGTTAATGGAAATAGGAGCTATTAAGACAAATTAGAGAAAGAAGGACAACTGTGCTCTGTGCTGCTGTAACAAACAGCATCTTTCCCTTGTAATTAAGCTGTGAAGACTCTGCAAGCTCCCAGTCCAACTGTGTAACTGCCAGGCAGAAATATATCAGCTCTCGCACTCCACTGTAATTACTTGGGACGTTGTTTCTGTTCATCCCGCCTTGGAAACATTCATGGCCAAGCAGGGTGGCCCCTGGGTGAAGGAAGGCATTCACACCAACTTGCTCCAGCTAATACAGCCCCTCACTATTAGTAAATGATGGCGAAGTGTTTGGTAAATCACAGCTGGAGAGACCAGAGTGTATTTATAGCTGAGATGCAATATGGTCTGCATCTGCCTTGGCTTAGCCAGGCGGGGTAGTCGGAAGATGATCTCCAAGTCTGGGGTTTGCTCTGGGCTTTGCCTGCCGCTAATTCTGTGTTCATCCAGGAGCAAAATTTGTCTCCATATAATTAGGGAGAAGACAAGGTACTAACCACACTTGGGAAAATTAATCTGCTACACTGATAAGACAAAGCATTAGGCCGTTATTGTGGAAAAACAATTTAAGTTATTAGCTTAATGCCCAGCTGCAGAAAGGAAGTAAGGAAGGCAGAAATGGGAAGGGGCTTTTCAGCAGAGGGGGGATGGGAGCTGCGGCGGTGGCGGGATCGCTGTGGGGATGCTTTGAGTAAAGAGATAAGCAGCTACACAGACGAGTTGTTTGCAAAGGCATATCGAAAGGACTAAAAAAGTTGATTTGCAATAGAATTGAAAAGTGTAGGAAGTGCCTACAAGGTGCATTGGCAGAAGGATTTGGTACGTGGTGTGGCAAACACATGGGAGAAATTAGTTGCGAGGAGCACTGGAGCAAATAAGCTCTCTGGAGAAGGGAGGGAAAATAAAAGGGTACAGCAAGTCCCCAAAAAGTAGATTTTAAGGTGAGCTAGCTAAGAAGAGAGCAAATGAGCTGCTCCAGAAGGGTATCTCAGTCTCTTATTTCTCTGATGTTCTCCCAACCATGGCCCTAAAGGATGCCCATTGCGGGGTGTCAGCGGGGTTTGCCAAGTGACATGATGTCGTCCCTGCAAAGAGACACTTTGCAGGGAAAACGGTCCAGTGCTTCAGAAATACACTGGAAAGGAAGGTAAGAAAAATGAAAGAGGAGTTTTCTCTCCCCTGACGCCACACGTGACATTTCCCTCCTCCCTGGGGTCAAAGACAAGGGTCAGGAAGCAATTTTGTAATGCCCATGAAACACCTTTGGCAGCCCCTGCAGCATCCACAAGCTCTTCCCACCTTTTCCATCTTTCTTCTTTTCTCTGTCAGTTTTTGTCATCTTCTGCAAAATGAGGCAGCCGTGTACTTCTTCAAATCGAGTATTATGGGAGTCCCTGCAAATAGAAATCCTCTAGCTGTCACCGGGCTGTTAGCAAAGTCAGTGGGAGTCTGGGAACCTCCCCGGTCTGGAGCGCTTGTAAAACGTTTGAAAAGGAGAATTACAGTGAAAAAACGGTATGTACTGAAATAGCCACCCGCAGCCTACTGTGCCTCTTTTAATACAATAACTGGATGCAGTAAGTCATTTTTGAGACAGTTGGGCACGCATTTAATGTGATAACTTGAAGATAAGGGGAAATGATTCAACCACCTATTATTTTCTCATCACAGCTGAAACAAAGAATATGGAATAATCGTTTGACCAAATGATATAAAAAGGACTGAGGGAAATGCACAGAATGGTCTGAAATTCATCATTTCCTCTAGTGTGAATCATAGCCTATATACAGCAATGATGAATTATTTGAGAGAGGTTCTGCCAGGCAAAGATACAAATCCCCATTACATATCCCTCACATTTGGATACCTCCAACTATTTTCCAACATGAGACCACTCAGAATCTTCCTTACACAAAAATGGCAATTTCCCCTGCTGCATCTCCGTTGCTCCCTGCCTCATGCTTGGCTGTATCATTACTGAAGCATCTTTTGTTATTTGCCTACTAATGCCACGAGACTGGTTTTCTGCGATTTGCCAAGCGCTAAGCACAACAGATAATACTCAGCAAATAAAATAATTTGGATTTAGTTCCCAGAAGGAATGAACCACGTCGTTAAAGACCAGTGTTTCACAGATGAGATTTTCCCATATGGCAACACCCATATGGTGTTCTCCAGGGCTCAGTGCTGGGGCCAGGTCTGTTTAATATCTTTATCAACAACCTGGAGTGCACCCTCGACCAGTTTGCAGACAGCACTGGGCTGGGGGGTGTTGATGTGCCGGAGGGCAGGGGGCTGCAGAGGGGGCTGGGCAGGCTGGGCCGATGGATGAGGCCAACTGCAGGAGGTTCAACAGGGCTCAGTGCCGGGTCCTGCACGGGGGGCACACCAGCCCCAGGCAGCGCTGCGGGCGGGGGCAGGGGGCTGGGAACTGCCCGGCGGGGAAGGGCCCGGGGGTCGAGAGCTGGCTGAAGGTGAGCCGGCAGTGTGCCCAGGTGGCCAAGAAGGCCAGCAGCATCCTGGCCTGTATCAGAGTGTGGCCAGCAGGACCAGGGCAGCGATGGCCCCCCCATACTCGGCACCGGTGCGGCCGCCCCTCGAACCCTGGGGTCAGTTTTGGCCCCTCGCTGCAGGGGGGTGTTGAGGGGCCGGAGCCGGGCAGGGGCTGGGGCACGAGCCTGATGGGGGGCGGCTGGGGGAGCTGGGGGGGTTCAGCCTGGAGAGGAGGGGGCTCAGGGGGGCCCTGATCGCTCCCTACAGCTCCCTGGAAGGGGGCTGCAGCCAGGGGGGTCGGGCTCTGCTCCCAGGTAACAAGCGACAGGACCAGAGGGAACGGCCTCAAGTGCACCGGGGCAGGGTCAGACTGGGCACTGGGGAACACTTCTTCATGGAAAGGGTGGTCAGGCACTGGGACAGGCTGCCCAGGGGGTGGTGGGGTCACCATCCCTGGGGGTATTTAAGAGACATGTAGATGCGGTGCTGAGGGACATGGGTTAGTGATGGGCTGGGCGGTGCTGGGTTGGTGGTTGGACTCAGTGATCTTAACAGTCTTTTCTAACCTAAAAGATTTGATGATTCTTTGATTTTACATATATGTGTGTGTGTGTCTGTGTGTATGTCTTTGGCTCCTGGGCCTCTTTTGCTGAGATTTTAGGCAAGTGCCTATGTTACAGTTGGTGCTTCCTCCAGCCACCATCGAGGCCACCATGGTGGGCTGCTGTGACCGATCTTGGCTGCTCCATCCCGAGGATGCTGCAGCTGGATTTCAGCAGTGGTATGAGGTGGGTCTGATGAGGATGTTAGAATTAACCCTGCCAGAATACACATTTCTGGGCTGTCCTCATTTGCGCATGTCCTCCCTGTAGAAATGTAGGTCTTGGCAGCAGCTGGTCTGAAACAACTAATTTCTTACATTTCAGTACAACCCTTTGTAAACAGAGAGCTCTTTGCTCTCTTTTCACATTGGATGAAAAGAGCTCTGCAGAACCAACGTGGGAATGACGTGTGAATAAGGTCCAGGAGGAGTCCTGCTGAATTAAATGGAGCTTGTCCCAGGGGCGAGCGCTGTGAATCCCAGCCTGTCCTTGAAAATACTTCTGTCCCATATACTGATCTTCGCTTTTTCTATTCAGGTCATCTTTGGTGCCTAAACACTGTATTAAAAATGACAGACATTGCCTCTAAATTACTTCTGTCAGGTTTCTGCCTAAGCACACGTAAAAGCACTGATCTTTGCAGCATTGTTGCATCTAAACATCAGAAAAGATTTTTGGCTAAGCTTGCATATAGCTGCGTCTCTGTGCCAGGATGAAGTGATGCTCCTGTTTTCCCAAGGAGTCTGGCCTGCCCCGCGTTTCAGGACGGTGGGATATTTGTAAGTGGAGAGTCCTCAGGGCAGAAGACATTGTTTATCTTCTGTATCTTGCTGTTCAAGTGGTCTTTGTTTAATTAATATTTTCTTGCCTAAATGCTGTCCTTCCCTTTCGTGTCTCCTCTCCCACAGCGATCTCCTACAAGAGCCATCGGCATGTCCTGCTTCCCATGAGGCTCCTACCACATTGGCAACACAGCTTCTCCTAACATTCCACCCCAGGAAGTTTAAAGGTTTTGTGCTGCCCAAACCCTCCCCTGTTTTCCATCTTCCCCCACATAAACCAACAATATTTTACCATTGGGTCCATAATCGGGACAGCCCTGGGGGCTGCTACCAAGGTGATGCTACAAGTGAGCACTAGAAATTGCCGGGTTGGAGCTAACATTAGAAAGTTATTGCCACCTCCTCCTCCTCTTCAAGCTATTTAGCTTCTTTCTGTGCAGTTATCTCTGGCTAAGCTGGAATGCGTGGTGATATAACCCAGCTATTTATATAACCACCCAGAAAATTATGTCCCATTAAGTATCTGGGTTTTTCCTGGGGTGTTACTCCACAGGTTCATTGCAACAGAGAGCAAACACCTGCAGATGTGCCAAGGGCACGGGGCAGTGCAGAGGCTGGTTTTGGCCAAAAACGAGTGAGCAGCTCCATGGATGTCCTGTGGGACATGGCATCAAACCTCTCCCGGGGGAAGAAGATCCTCATCCTTGTCCTCGTCCTCGTCCTCTTCCTCTTCCGCTTCCGCTTCTGCTTCCTCTCTGCAGCATGTCTGTCTGCAGCTGGCATTGCTGTAGGATGAAAGGAGCTGCTGGTGGTTGTTTAATTGATCAGATCAATGAAACAGCAATAAATCCTTGTACAGGTCATCTTGAACTCCACTGTAAATACATTCACCACGAGATTCTCAAAGACCCAGATTTTGGGCAAATTAAGTATCTTCTTTCACGTCAAACCCAAAATAATTATAATTTCTGCATGATAAAACTTTGCATCTGTCTCCAGACTTTTTATCTCACCTGCACACCTGGATCACCAATCTTTCCTTCAAAGATACCAACAAAAATTTGTATTGAAACTGGTTTTAAATAAACACATGTGTGGGAGATATGTAAAGAACTTTAAAATGAAGTCATCTGTACCAAACCCCAGGCTGCCCTACCCCTGACCAACCCTTATAGGCCCACTTAGCTGTATCAGTGCTTCCCACCTGGGAACGTTAGAAAAATTAGGAAAATCTTCACCCCGGTGAAGCTGTGGGTGGCAAACCAACCTACAGGTATGAGGGCTGCTTGCAGCCAAAGTGCCTTTTGCGGGGCTCGGAGACAGGCAGTTGCAACCAGCAGCTGTAAATAAAGCTCTTTGATTATATATAAATATATATAATATAAATAAAGATTTTTGTTACATGTGGCCGTGCAAAAAATATCTCACAGGCTGAGCCTGAAGGAGCAAAGGAAGAACTGTGCTGTACTTGTACTGTGTTTAATTAACATGAAATGCATAAAACCCAACGACAGAGCAGTGGGAAAATGCTCCTAAAGGTGAACCCTGGGTGAGGGGAGCTTAACCCCTGGCCGTCCTCCCCAGCCAAGGCATGGTTTCCTGCTAATGCCAGTCCTGAACAGTTTGTGACAGCTCTTCTCGTAAGGAACGATTTGCAGGAGCGTGTAATGCTCATCCTGCAGCTCATCCCGCACGGGATGGAGCAGGGAATCCCTCGGCCAGGATGCGGCCAGCCCGGTGCTGGTCCTCCGGAGCACGGTCTGCAGGAGCACTCGGGGACCTGAGCCCCTCAGCAGGCTCTGGGCACAAACAGCAGCTCTCCTGAAGCAACCCAGGCACCATCCTCCTGCTCAGAGCTACAGGATTTAAAAATAAATGAGATGAGAGAACATGCACGGTCAGATATATTCAAGATCACCATCATACTTCTTTTTTTTGTAAGTTTAAGCCCTCGGTTCTGCAAACAGCCCTGACAAAATAGATGGCTCTCTAAGCTGATCTTTTTTTTGGGGGTAAAAATAGTTGTTTAATGACCTTTTGAAACCAGAGGAACATCTGGCTCATCTCTACGACGCCTTGCAGCCAGTGATTTTTTGGACGGGGCAAGTGCACGCCTGTATTTTAACCACACACAAGAAATGTTCCTCATCTATGTGGGACGTTTCTTGTGTGTGATATTGCAGCTTCAGCTAATTGCCATCTCCATACTCCTTTTGAGTCAGTTGTTTTCTGGAACAGTCTGGATAAAGCTAAGCTCAATCCACGTGATTTATCCTCCCTGGTGCTTGCTTTGACAAAGCTAATCTTTGAGAAATGTTTGAGCAATCAAACTGTCTGGGGCTTATGTGCCTCTCAGACTCAAAACCTTTTTTGTTTCCAGCTGCTGCCAGGGGTCTCTGGGCCAAATGGAGGGAAGTTAAAAGGGAAACAAATAAAAAAAGAAGATTTTAAAAAAATAATCCCTTGTGTGTGTCTGGGTCATTTACTGATATAATATTTCTTAATAAATGTTTTTCTTTTCTCTAAGCTGTGCCCCACAGTGCTGCTGCACCTTTCCTCCCCCGTTTCCCAGCTGCAGGCAGCTCAGCCCAGCATCAGGAGCTTGGGTCCAGATGAGGGTGACTTCCTACCCTTTCCTCTCCATAAATCCAAGGGTTGTGTCCCATGTCTATGTCTAGGCAATGCCTAATGTCTATGGCATTGCAATCTGGTTAGGAGAGACTGTGGAGGTGGCTAGTAGGAGAAAACAGTACAGAAAAAAGGACAAAGGTGACAGACCAGAGGAAGGAAGAAGAGGGAGATCAGCTATGGAGGAAAGCGGCTGCTGGGCATGTTGCATCTATCCCTCTGCTCTCATTTTGGCTTATCCAGTGCTGCATGAAGACCCCCTGAGGCCCAGGTAGCTTGCAGGGACACTCAGATCTTGCTTTCCTTGCTCTGAAAACCAGCAAAATTCTGGGAAAACAGCAGTTTGGACAAAGCGAAGTGCAAAGGCTGCATTCCGCAGGAGGCACCGTGCTCACCTGCTCCAACGGCGCCTCGAACCTCGCCGGGAGTTTTGCTCATTTTCATTCCTTCGGGAGTTTTGTAAGAAAACAGAACCAATGTCCAGAGAGACGTGCAGTAGGTGTTTTGATCAGGGTGGCTTTTCTTCTCTTTAAGTGGAAAGCAGTTGCCACTTTGCCAGCAGAGATAGGTGATTTTGGTCAAGCATTGGAAGAGGCTGCCCAGGGATGTGGTGAAATCACCATCCCTGGAAGTGTTTAAAAACCGTGTAGATGAGGTTCTTAGAGACACGGTTCAGTGGTGGGCTTGGCAGTGCTGGGTTAGCAGTTGGTCTTGATCATCTCAAAGGTCTTTTCCAACCTAAATGATTTTATGATTCTATGATCCTGGGGCATTCTGAATCTGCCAGGGGCATGTGGCATCTCATTCCCCTGCTCTTCAGTTTGGGGATGAGCAGTTACCCCTGAAGCAGCTCCTGCAGCCCCTGGGTGGCACATCCTAGGGGCCACAAGCCACCCCACGCTGTCTCGTGGCCTTTGGGGAAGGTGCAGGCAGGGCAGGCAGCGACCACTGGTCCCACCTCATCTGGTGGGGCATCACTTAGACCCAACACACCGGAGGCTGCCCTCAGCATCACCCTTTGGCAGCAGCTGTTCTCACCTGCCTTTTCCAGGGTGGCTTTCAATCGCATCCCTGACCGGTTTTCAGTGTTAGTCATTTACATGCCTTTGAGCTGTTTGGCTGCGGGAGCCTTCCTTTACAAACCAGGTTGCAAAACAAAGCTGAGGGAAACACCTCCGTGCAGTTTATAATAACCCCCGTGAAAGAGGGCTTGCTAGGGAGCAGTTATCGGCATCATCTCCCAAAAACAACTCCTGCCGTGTCCTCTGCTCCCCCTCCCTTTACGCACCCAAGAGGCACAGCAGCCTCTGATGCATCTGGAGGATGCAGGAGGCAGTGAGTGCCTTTGAGTTCAGCATCAGACACTTCCTGCACACCCACCCCTTTTTCTTTTTTCTTTCCCTTTTTCTTTTTTTCCTAATTCGAACCGAGGTGGGTTTTTTCCCCTTTTCTGTTTGTTATTGTTTTCCATTCAGCACCTTTAATGTTCCCTCACACCCGCATTTCATCCCAGCTGCGTAAGAGGGATTTAACACCTTCCCCCCAGCTTCGTGAAGGTGTGAAGACCTCATTATCCCTGGTCCCCAGCCCACGCAGGCTGGGGCTCCCCACAGCGCAGGCAGGAACGGGCAGCCTGCTCCGACCTGTAAATCTGCCTGGTTCACCGGCCAGGGTCTCTGGGTAATAAGAGCACAGGAAATTGTTGCTTTTAATGTTCTCTTGAAAAATGTAAACTGTGGGTCCTCTGTTGGCTGTTTGGCAATAGGGGGAGTGGATGTGTGTTCTTGGGAAGGAAGTTAGAGAGAAATCAAAGGCACGTCCAGCGGCTCTCCTGCCCAGCCCTGCAAAAGAAATGTGCCAGGGATGCTCACTGCCCACTTGTCATCCCCATGCTGCGTACCCATCCCTGGCTCTGCCAAAGCTGAGGCTTCAAGGCAAGAAGTGTCCTGTGTCCCGATCAGACCACCAAGAGGCACACGAGACACAGGATGGTCCCAGTGTCCTTGCAGACCCTGCAGCCACTGGGAGTAGTGGGGCTGACCCATGCGCCCCACTGATGACCATGCGTGGAAGCCTCCAAAGACAGCCGAAAGCAATATCCAGAGTCATCCCCACCAGCCCCACGCTCCTGCCAGGTGAACAGGTCCAGGTAACCCACCTCCACCACATCCCATCAGCCAGCTACAGTGGGAGGCTCTTCATCCCCTCTTGACCTTCTCTTCTTCAGGCTGAGCAATCCCAGGCCCCTGTGTATGTTGTGTACTCTAATGCGTATTAGTGATCTGCCAAGAATTATTAATGAATTCTTATGTTTTACAAATGACATCAGGTAAAACTAGGGATCGGCAGCCGCAATAAGACACACTGAAAGGCATAAGAGAAGAGAACACATCCAGCAGAGTACATCCATGGAGGTACTCGGATCCTTCCTCAACAACAAACTCATATCCAGAAGTCAAAGCTGGCTTCTGGGGAGAAAAAAGGACAGAATAGTAAGTAGCATTTGTGCATGAAAATTAGGAAAAAACCCAAATGCCAACTCCAAATAGGGCATTTCCTTCTAAAGCCTGAGCGGCATGGGGGATGGCAACAAGTTCTCATCACCCATGCAGTGTTATGGACAAGGACATAGAAATAATGGCACCTCTGCCCTCCAGAGCAGAAACTATGCTCTTGGAGGGGAAAAAGCCATGGAGCTCAGCTTAGCTAAGCTTGGCTCAAAGGCTGGACCTTCAACAGCTTGAAGGATTGGTGGAGCTGGTTTAAGGAGTAATTGTCACCGTGCTTGCAACTTGGCTTCAGTAAAATTTGACCAAAAATCAGTATTTTTACACTGCCCTTTTTACCCTTATAGCTGCAATGCTTTTAACTATAATAATCACAATTTAAATCATTTTCAGCCTGCTGCTTCCTTCAGTCCTTGCTGGCTAACAGCTTCTCTTGACAATAAGATCTGAGGTGCCACCACTGCTGGGGAGATGTCCAAGCCCCGAAGCCACGTTCCTGTAGGACTTCCCATGTGTGCATCAAGAAGAGAGAGGCAAAGCAGTTGCCCTACTCGAGGATCTAGCTCTTCTGTTTCATCCTTGCTTGTCTTATGTTACTTGTCTGTAATTCACGGGGTAAAACCCAAATGGTTAAAAGTTCATTTGGAGTGGAAAATAAAAAAGCTCTCTCCGCAGGCTCACTGAAGGAGCAGGCACTGCTCCGGAGCCCACCCCAGGGACTCCTCACCCCGCTCAGAAACACAACTGCTCGCACAAGCAACATCTGTAATTCATAATTCTGTCAAACCAGCCTCCAGCTGGGAGATGTTTCTCCGACCTGCCAGTTGTACGATTATAATGACTTCCTATTTAAAAAAACAAAAAAACCCAAAACAAAACAACAAAAAAAGTGAGTTAAGGTCAAACCCAAGCTAACTCCTTTTATATGCTGAAAAAGATTTTATTTGCTGAAAAAGAAGCGGGACCAGCCGGGGCCGGGCAGGGAGCGCAGCCCACGGGGCTGGCTGGGTGCCTGCTTCCCCCGAGCCCTGGGTGGGGACCGGATTGCAACACTCAGAGGAAGATGCACGTTGTGCAACACTTTCCTTACGTGCCACTTTTCAAACCTTGGAAATGTTATTTTATCACAGGGTTCAGGGTCTGGTGTTTTTTTTCTTTGTTTGGTTTTTTTGTTGTTGTTGTTGTTGTAATTGTTTTGTTTTAAATATTTTATTTATTTTAAAATCAAATAGACAGGAGTAATTTATTTTCTCAGTTGCTGACTGTCAGCTAATTTAGCCAGCCCTGCCAAAATAACCAGCGTGCTCATGGATATGATAGCTGCCAGCTCTTTGAGGAAGCTTATTCTGCCTTTTTTTTTTCTTTTTTTTTTTTCTTTTTTTTTTTACCTAAAGCTTCTTCCTGGGCACCTTTCCACACTGGGATGTACACTGCAAAACATCTATGTATTGCATTCTATAGAACATTTTTGTTTTGGACATAAGTTTCACTTCACATCTATTCAAAACACATATGTAAATAAGAGTCAGTGTTAAATTAAAAAAATACTGAAAAAAAGGCATGTGGTAACACATGGAGGAAGCAGAGAAAATATATTATTATGGATTAAATTTAAAATTAAATGGGAGAGCTAGCAAGGTGAAGGTATAGGAAAAGTTACTTTAAATATCAGGGGGTTCAGGAAGAGCTTTGAATACCAGATCACAGGGAGAAACCTGGATATGCCAAGTGATAAGCGGAGGGAATTGGGGAGCAGGTTGAGAGGCCAGGTCAGTGCCAGCACCACAGCACCCAGGCAGGTCGGGATCTCCCACCTATCTCCATAAGGTCCAGGAATCTTATTAGCCAGATCTAACCCCAAGGGGATGAGTCATGCAGAAACAAAACGTCAAATCTTGCATGTTTTCACACTGAAAACACCAAAGCATCTTCAAAACCTTGTTTGCCTCCTCTCCTGGCTTTTGCTTCTGAACTGACCTTCCAAATCCGATGGTGGGACACTTGCAGAGGTCCCGCCGGCGGGACGGGGGCCAACTGCAGCATGCTAAGCGGCATCACCTCACCCCGTAAATACCTCGGTACCATCGCCACAGCTTCCCCATTAGAAATTCAAACCCCAAGTTGCTCAGAGACATTTGTGCTGCCAAGATAAACTTGGAGAAGAGTGGCTTTGATTCATCCCCGAGGGCATGCAAACTCGGATCCGCAAAATGCTTATGGAAATTAATACCGCAGTGGATTAGAAATTGCAAAGATTTTTCCTGAGTATCCAACATCTGCTTTCTGCCACAGCAGCCGTTTCCATGCTGCACTCTCAGTCACCAGGCATCCGCTATATTTATTAATTGAAAAATTGTCTCAGTTTCTTGTAGTCGTTTTTTTAATATGTGTTTAGCGCAGCACATGAAGTATGTCCCATCGTATCGGCTTTGAATGTATTGTCTCCTGCAATTTAACACTGTAAAACTAATGGTTGCTATCAGCAAGGTCATTTAGCAATTGAGGGAGATATAAATCATCTCCATCCCATTCCCACACACAGTTCAGGCTGGCATCTCATATTTGCCTACTCCACACCACCCTGAATCTAATTTCTGGGGATATCCTGGCACAAAATGTGTTGAACAGCATCTATAACATATATGGCTGTGTGTAAAAATAGACATTGATGTTACAGGATGTTAATTAGCATACACAAGTCAGTCATTAGCAATACGAATGATAAGAGGCAGAGCTAAAAGCAAGCACACCCAGCAACAGCTCAAGAAGTGGGGACAATTAGGGAAATGTGCGGTAGGCAGAGCAGAGGTGAGATGAAATACGGTGCAAAAAAATACAGCACCCCAGCTCCTGACCGGAGAACACTCTGTTGGCCTCTGGGGACCACGGGAATGGCTTTTGGGTTGGGTTTGTATGAGAAGTGTAGAGCAGATTGATAAGCACAAGGCTCTGAATTCACAGACCTGAAGCTGTGTGAACCCTGATGGCTTTGGCTTATGACATTTGTTTTAAAAAACAACAAAAAAGCCAAACAGCTCCTTGCAATTTACCTGGGAAATGGAGGAAACAGCTCAGTCCTGGGAAGTGCTTGGATTCCAAACCCATTTGTCTGAGTTTTGGGGATCTGATGCCACATCTTGCCAAGGGCTTTGCATCACCCGGCTTTAACCCCACAGTAGGAGAGGCTGCTTGAAGCTTTGCTTTCTCAGGACCATCCAGCTTCACACCGATGATCTTGGATGCAGCGTGATGCTGAGCCCCAGCCAGCACTGGCACGCGAAAGTCCAGTCTCTCTTTGCTTGCTGCATGTAGCATCTCATTTGGTTATTTTCTGCAAATAACAGCCTGCAAGGAGCTTCTCAAAACACACAGCTGGAAAACCTGGCTGTGGGAGGAATTAAATGGATGGGGAAGCTGGGCTCTGCCTCGCTGTGGAGACAGATGCTGCTGGCAGAACCTGAAGTGGGTTTACTGGGGTTTGTTTGTGGCCACATGAAGTTGTAAGTGGGGTTCCCACCTGTGACTGCGAAGCGCTCCTGGCTGACGACTGTTTTCACTGGCCCCAGCTGACCATACCTTCTGCAGGCTTTCCTGAGGAGACGGGACTGTGGGGCGATGGCATGTTCCCGTACCGGTACAACCGAGAGCACATTTCACACCCTATTTCTATCAGGGCATTTCCCTGCTTTGCCATCTCCCGCTGCCTTTAGGTATGTGTGTATGGGTGTATTTACTGAAAGGACCATACGCTCGAGCAGATAGCAATGGTGTGGCTCTTACTGCTTCATCTCTTTCATGGGATGCTCCTGAAGTAGGGAAACCATTTTTGGACCACGCTGGTGAGCAGTATGTAATCCATTACTGGGGCTGCCCAAACCCACAGCCAGCACGTGGTCATGTCTCTCCCCAGAAAAGGGGCACCCCGC
Organism: Falco cherrug; assembly: GCF_023634085.1. Lineage (NCBI taxonomy): Eukaryota > Metazoa > Chordata > Aves > Falconiformes > Falconidae > Falco > Falco cherrug. Next base: position 41,392,282 of record NC_073704.1, on the reverse strand, counting down.
CAGGCTCCTGCTGCCCTCCGCCGCTGCCAAATGCTGTAGGGATGCTGAACTTGCACCTACCATTTCCCAAGAGTTCATTCCTTTTGGTTTTTATGGGTTTGGTCCATTGGCATGAACACAACGTCTGCCAAGGGTGGCCCAAGGTTGGCATCTCACCAGCTTCAGCTGGAGCCAAGCAAAGAACACACATGCCTTGGTGACTCGGAGTATTTCCATACCAGTTTGATGTTATTTTCCATGTAAGAGAAAGCATAAATAATTCAGGATCTGACAGAAACCTGTTGTTTAACATCATACAACATGTCAGGAATGGGACATGAGCCCTCAAGTTGCTTGGTGTGCTGGGGCCAGCATCCACACCAACAGGAAAACCTTCACACTCCTCACATCGTGCAAGAGTCTTCATCACAAGAAGGTCAAAAAAATACAGAAACGCCCTCGTAATAATACTATGAACAGAATTAATTAAATGGATTGTCATGTTCAGTGCCCAATCTAGGAGGTAACAGAAGCTGAGAAGAGAAAGGAAGATATATACAAATACACAACCAAATTCAGGTTGTGTAGTGGATAATTATTAAAGAGCAACTGAAATTAATGCAGGCTATATCCATTTCCCTTGCCCCTCCTCAGTACCACTGAGCTATATATTATCAAACACATTAGGCTAGCTTTGGGAAAAAATGGAACTCTACTTTTTAACTAAACCCTCGCCAGCTCTCTGCAGCCATCCACAGGACCTGATGCTACCCGTGTCCTCTGGGTTTTTAAAAAGTGAATTCTGTGAAATAGTCTCAGTGATCAAATTTTCAAGTGTGCTTAAGTGACTCAGAAGCTGAAGTCCTATAGGCAGGTCAGAGTGATTTAGGGGTCTATTTACCACTGCCTACAGTTTGTGATGGAGCTGGGTACCTCCTGCAGCATCCCGAGTCCAAGAGAGCAATAAAATGTCCTGTGTCAAGGGAAGGCAGCATGTATCACACAGGGCAAACACTGCTCATGACTGCCTTGCACACAGGCACTGAAAGATGGCAATGAAGCAGCTCCTGCTGCAAGAGAACAAGGCTGCAGCATCACATCCATCGCCACTGAGAAAGCAATTTGGTTTTTATTACTATAGGAAATTTAAGTTTTATCAGTGCACCACCACTTTTAAAGTTTTATCCCAAAGCTAACGCTAATTCCCTTGGCTTGACTTCTTTCCATATTGGAATCAGCCAGTTTAAATATTTTTTCCATAATATTTATTACATGATCAAGATTTGAGAGTTCACTGTACGAGAGGTCAAACTTTGGGGTGCAAGAGCAGAACTTGCCTGCCTTTTCCCCTGCATCTGGATGGGACCCAAGCAGGATTTAGCAAAGAAGTGCATGGGCACATACAGCCTGGCAATGGCAAGGAGTTGATTTTAAACACCCGATTTCCTTCTTTCTTCAAAAGAAAGAGCTGCAAGTGTTTGTTAGCACCTCTCACAGCACGGTGCTGTCCTGACTGCCCTGGTTCACCTCATCTCCCCAAATTGGCTCACCAAGGATGTACCTTGTGCTCGGAACCACACCAGGAAAGGGACATCTCTTCCCTCAGATCTGCCTAGGGGACAGATCCAGTACAAATGGATTGAAAATTCAGCTTCAGATGTTAGACAACACTTTCTGCAAGCCTTCCCCTGTAGCGTGAGGAGCCCCTAGAACCAGCCAGGCTGTTTATAACCTGAGGGCTCAGGAGCTCCTGCACCCCAGCACAAAGGACCCCACACATGGAGCCAGCCCAGTGCTTCTTTGGCATATGGCAGAGAAATGCAGCTCATTTCAATTTTAATTCCTCAGGAACAGGCTGCATCTTGACCCATTGTATCCCCTACCTTAGTGCCATGGCTCTAGGCAGGATAGGTGCAGCCCGGGGAGCAGCAACCAGGCAGCAGATTGAGCGTGAGCAGGGGCTAAACACTAGCGAGCAGCAGCCTCTTAAAATCATCAAGTGGGGAGGGAGCTCAGCTGGGGCTTGCTATCACTGAAAGCTTCATCAGAAAGACCTGAAGTCAATTAGCTATGCTGATTGGGGCAGGAGAGACACTGATGAAGCATTGCCCTTGGGTTAAGGTGGTATAAAGTCATACAGTGGAATAACTGTAAATAGGCAGAAGCCCTTATCTATCCTTTTCTTGAGATTCTGTTTTATCAATTCATGGGCATACTGTATTTTGCTTTTTTTCCCCCCTTCTTCATTTTATGTCTTTCTTCCTGCCTTCTCCCTCCACTTCCCTGCTCCTTGTTCCCTTCAGCCCAGGAGAGCAGCACACAGGACAGTCTGCCTCTCCACCCCGTGGCATGTTCCTCATCCTCATCCGTGTTCTCACATCTCTACACATGTCTCTGCATTTTACAGGGCTTTAAGCACTGAAATATAAACACGCAGCTGAGGCAAAGAGCAATGTGGATGCAAAAGTGTATTTCTGTGTATTACCATGGGGGTGGGGGGGGTGGGCAGTGTTCAGAGCCCTGCCTCCTGAATTGCTAAACCTGGCAGACTTGTAGCTAAAGCTCTAAACCACGGTGGTGATCTAAACACCTTCTCAGTTGCACCAGGGAAACTGAGCAAAAGCCTGAAGGTTTTTCCCCCCTGCAGGTGCAATTCCCCTAACTGAAATTCTTAGAAAATACTGGTTTGGGGAAAAATAATATATAATTTGAAGACTGGGATTTGATACTTAGTGTATTACTTTTATTCTCATATGATATCAGAAGCCAATCATCATATAAACATTTTCTCAGAGAACGCACATGGAAATTTTTTGCCTTTCAAGCTTGAAAAAAATAGGGCATTTTTCAATTAAAGAGTTGCAGTGTAAGCTTTCTGATTAACCTAAATTCAGCTACTTTCAGTGCTTCCCAAGGCCATGTCTGACAGGGAACAGGAGAGGGCTAAAGTCACCCGTGGCTTTCCTACAAGCACCAGTGGGAGGGACATCTCGTGTACCGTTGGGAGCAAGCATGGGTACTGTTGGAAAGCTCTTCTTGGTGTTTCCTTTTGGTCAGAGATATTGGGGTTTTTTTTCACGTGCTGTTCCAAAGAAGGGCTGTAAACCCAGGAAGCGCTTTAGGGCTTGATCAAAATCCCATTTAAATCAATGAAAGCTTTCCTATCGACTTCAGCCAGCCAGCCACCTGGGAAATAAGGCAAAATGGTCTGCTTTAAAAGGCTGGTGTCCTTAGCAGGCTGGTTCTGATCAATGCCAGGAGATAACGTATACCGTACAGACCCTTATGGATCTGCCTTGGGGTTCATCTACCTGCTGCACAAGCCCACCAGCTCCGTGATAATAAAGGAAAATTAATAGGGGGGCATATTAATTTGGCTTTATTATCACAGATATAGGAGAAAGGAGTAAACATCCATCTCTGATTGATACAATCATGCTTATATAGAAGCTGATGCTGGAGGAGAGGTCCAGCAGAGGCAAAGCTTCTCCCTCCCAGCCTGATTCCTACCAATGTCAGGAGAGAAGATGCTTCTGCACTGACTCACACTTTCCAGCGGGCACCTTCATCTTCCCTTTCAGGGATGCTGGCAGCTGGGATCTGTTTTTCAAAGTGCCCATGAAAAAAAAAAAAAAAAGATATTAGAAAGACGTATTGACGGATGCTTCTGGCACTTGAGTTGGTAATTAAGTACGGATTTAGGAAACGCAAACACAAACGTTAGCATGCCAGGTTATCTGGCTTGCTGCCAGGTACAGATCGCTGAACTGGGATCCTGAAATCCGTCTTTCCGTCCTGCTGTCAAAAATGCCCAAAGTGCTGGGGGGCAAGAATCTAAGATCACCCCCTCACATCACTGTGGCTGTCACCCAGCACCTCCCCGAGTATGGCTTGGCTCCATCCCCAGCAACATTTATGCCATTTTTTCCTTCTTTCTGACCCAAAGCCCATGAGCAGGGCAGGGATGCTCACGAGGAACACCACAGCAGCCCTTGGGACCTGAGCAGCGTACCCCATGGCAAAACCTTTAACTGCCCACATCCTTCTTTTCCCCAATACCTGAAGCCATGCTGAGAAGCTGATATTAATTGGCAACAAATTAATCAAAAATAAAAAAAACCACCCAAATTAAAACAAAACAAAAAAATCAACTCTCTGGCTGAGGATTGTTTTGCCATGAAAAGCTGGCTTTTACACCATTCTTGTTCCTATTTCTGATAGGCAAATATTTAACACTGCAGCCAAAGGCAGTGTTGCCTCCACCTCTGTATTTATGCAGAAAAATGTCACAGCTAAACAAGCTGCTGTGCTGATGCTTAGAGATAACATAATCAGACACAGGACCTGATTACATTACCCTCAGTTTTTTCTTTTTTTTCCTCTGCTATTTCTTCTTTTCCATGAACTCGTTAAAATAATCAACTTCAAGTGATCTGTCCCAGTGAGGTGATGAATAGTGGCAGCTCAGAAAACTCCTTTCCACAAGTTTTGGAGTCAAGGCTCAGGGGTGCCAGCTGGCCGAGGGATGCAGAGGCTGTGCTCCCCTCCAAGCCAAAAATGTGAGGAAACCAGAGCCCCCCTCTAACTGTAGGCACCTTTCAAACTCTGTCCCAGTGAAATGGATACGAATTTGATTGGGTGCAATTTTTGGGGGGTATTAACAGGAAAATAATACTGAGTTTTGAAATGTTTGCTTTTCACCCTGAGTGAGCAAAGAGCAACTCCAGGTCAGAAAGCAGGAGCAAGCCATGACTCGAATTTGCCTTTGATTTTTATGATACCAGAGCACACCAAGCCCCACATTTGACCAAATACCCTCTGCTGAGGGGCAGTTTCCCCATGCCGCTGTTTCCACCTGAGATTAAACCAGAGCCCATCTATGAGTGCTTAGAGAGCTGTGAGCACATGGGCCAGTCTGCAGGCATCACGCTGGTGGTATCTCCATTAAAACACACAAAATTAGCAAAACCTTGAAGCTGAACAATAAGAAAAAGCAGCAATCACGGGTGTCTCAAAGGGCATCAGGGAAGGGCCCCTTGTCCACAGCCCATTGCTACAAGCTTTGCAGTTCTCAGCAGCCGAGGAGGTGGTTTTAGCACAAGAGACTGAATAAAAAATAAAAGGGTGAGCTGTAACTCCATCAGAGCATGGAAATTTTCCCTCCTGAAATCAGTCTCTGTGCTGTAACTGCTGCATTCCCAGCTGCATTTGTGACTCTTTTCTCGCCCTTCAGTTATTATTTGGGTAAAGGGGATTTCTGATGACTAAACTGATGCTTTCATAATCCTCTGCTTTTGTCTCTGTAACAGGGAAAGTCAGCCTCAACCCAGGTCTCTGTGATTAGCAATTAGCAGGTGATTATTTCCTCCTGGCTGGCACCACCCTTCATTTGTCTCTGAGCAGATCCTCTCTAAGTCCAGATGAACAGCCTGTCCATTTTGAAGAGAAAAGGGAAAAGTTTTCCTCCTTTTCTTTCCCAGATGTATTTTTCTGGGTTAACCTTGAACTTTATTCCAATTTCCTTTTTCTTCAAGTCAGCCAAGCATAGGACTGCTTCATCTGTTTTGCCCGTTTCCCCTCATGTCACTAGCAGAGCTCAGGTCTGGGTACCAGGAGAGTTCCAGTGCCCCAGTGACTTCTGCTGTTTCCATTATGGGAGCTTTATAAATTATGAAAGAGATGTTTTAATTGCCATTAGTCTGTAACCCAGTATATGTTTTACCCACTGGGAGGGATTTGGGGAAGGAAAGATGTCAACACTGTGCGACAAAGAGATGATTGATGCAATGAGCTATTTAAGGAACATACTTCCAAAGCAGAGGCGCTGCCAGGCGTACCTGCCTGTGCTCCAGAGTGTCCGTCCTTGCTCTGTGGATGAGAAGTTTTGAGCATTGTTAGCTTAATGATCAGTCTGCTGTGACAACCAACCTGGAGCCTCAGGAGGCACGTTTTAATGGGGCAGCAGCATGGGTGTGCGCCCTTGGAGTGCCTGGGTGGCTGCTGCAGGCTTGGCCATCCACAGAAGAGAGCAAGCAAGGCTTTCCCTGGCCAAAGAGCAAGACATTCTGTCTCTTCAAATATCTACCCATCTCCATCCGTGGTTTCTTACAGCGTTATCTGCAGGAAGGATCTCCAGAGAGGGTTTCCCTTGGCTCTTTCTTGTTTCCTATTACTTTGCAATACAGTGGTTTTCAGTATGTATTTTGCTGTCCAAGCAAGTGCAGAGGAAAGAATATTTAGTTACCTAAAGTAAGTGGAAGGGTTTAGGGGAAACAGCTAGAAATGCTTCATGGGCTCTGGCTAGCAAAGTATTTGAGGTATTAATAAAAACATTAATAATCTCTGTAACACAAAGAGCTTCCGTGATTTAAATCTGCAAAAAACCAGTGCTGTGCTTTGCTCCTCCCTTCACAGAAAGGGTTTTGCTTGTACGAAGGGTCTCAACCAGGGGTGACCCAAGGTGGGTGAGGACCTTGGGAGCAAGGGGGTGAGGGAAAGGCAGGTGGCTCTGTGGCTGCCCTCAGCCTGTCCAGCTGCACAAAAGCTGACCCACTTCAAGGGGGCTGGTGGAGAGAGGAGGAGGAGATCTCCAAGGGCATTTTGATGTCTGCTGGAAGTGGAGAAATACTGATGTCAGCTGTTTCAAAAGTGTGGTGTATAGGTTATGGCCAACCTGATGGGAGGAGGTACAGGAGGAATCTGGCAGGACTCAGGAGTCCCCAGCCCTTTGGTGGGACGATAGGTAATTCAGGTTGGAGGGGACCTCCTGCCCCAGGCAGGGTCAGCTACGGGGCTGGAGCACGTTGCTTTATCCAGTTGGGTCTTGACATCCTCCAAGGCTGGAGACAGTGCATCCTCCCTGCTCCACTCATTCACCCATGCTGGATGTGTGTGTGGTCCCAGAGCTACTGGTGGTCATCACACTCCCACCACAGTTCGCTTGGTGCTCGACCTGCCAGTTTGACACACAGGATCTTTCCACCCATCACTGCAGTATCACCAGCCGTGTGCCACCAGCTGTCCCCCGAACTGCCAAGCAGCTCAGGCCACTCTAATCTGAAAAGTCGTAAAGTCTAAGGCTTGCTCCCTGTCCCACTATAGGTGTTCCATGTCACAGGACCCTCCACCATCTCCATGGGGTTATGGGACACCTGCGGAGATGAACGCCTCTGTCCCTGATGCCTAGTGCCTCTGTTCCTTGGGAGTGCATTGCTATTAGCCTCGTTATTCTGCACAGGCAGACGCACTGCTTATCACATCCATCTCATCAGTCTGCAGCGTGACTAGGTCACATAGCGCAAAACTCCCAATATTTTGAGTTGGCTCCTCATTGTGCTCTCCAAAATCTGTGCAACAGCATGGACGGGAGGATTTTTTTTCTCGCTTGTGAAGCTTGAGGTCTAATACTGTAAAACCTGTTTCTCATCAAGAGCTGGAGCAATGGGTTGTGATTGCAATGGCATGCCAAGGATATTTCGCCTTGGGCTTCTGACAAGTTCCTGGGAGGAGGATTTTCCCCCACTATCTCCACCAACATGGGGAAAAGCTGGGAGAGGCAAGCCAGAGACTGCCCAGCACTGCCTTGCTCCAATCTTACGAAGAGCTGGCAGGAGATACAGGCTTTTGACCTGCTTAAATCTGCTCTGAAATGCCTGCATGGGCTGCTTTGGTTTTGCCAAAAAATTCTCCCTGGATGGACAGCATCCATGACTGAAGCAGGGCCGCTTCTCCACCCGTGCCTGCCCACAGTGCAGTCAGCAGTGTCCCTGCTGAGGCCATCGCTGGGGATGCTCAGGGTTTTATGGCTCATTTTAGAGCTTCGATACATCAGTTTAAGGAGCTGGCTGCCAGTGCGGGTGTGGGAGCAATGAATTATCAAGGCTGCTCTTCCCAGCATGACTTCAGCAGGGACCAGTGGGAGCTGCATCCCAGGAACCACAAGTGCAGTCAAAAGGGCCGATGGAAGCAGTTCTCTCAAAGGGGAAAAAAACCCAAACCAGCAGCACAGGTACAATATAAAGGATCTGCAATTCAAAAGAACAGATCCTGCATCATTAAACCAGATTATTGCTATTGATTTCCATGACATATATACACACTCACACAGTGGGACAACTGGCGGCGGGCATCTGGAATGCCTCGGAAGGTGTCCCTGCTCCTGCTAAACATTTACTTCTGTTGTTGACTACAGTAATCATCCTAGCGATTTGCTGACCATAAATTAGTTTTCTAATGGAAATGCAGTTACAGCACACAGTTATGTGAATCCATCTGCTTACCAGGTAGCTTGCCAGCTTGGATGATGAGACCCGTGCCTGGGCTGAAGGACCGGGGGCTGTTCCCACTGGATCTTGCAACTGGTGCACGGTGAACAAAATCATTCCGTAGCCAACGCTGACTGCTCTGTGTTGTAACAGGTTTAATTAGTGAGGTTATCTAGCTTCGGATACAGTCAGGTCCCTGTCTGGCCAGCTTATGTTTGCTTGATGCTTTCATTACACCTTTCAGCTCCTATGTGAATAATGCAATAATATTTCAATAATAATTTAATATAATATCCTATAATCTAATAGCCTGCATCTCAAAATCTCATTGAGTCCTGTTTGCCCGGGATTACATCAGCCAGGGAGCAGGAAAGAAAACGTCTAATCAAAGACTGCATAATTTCCCCAAATATATCTGTGATATCTACCACAATGGACGGGGCCCAAGGCAGGAGTTACACGCTGGGACCATGGCCATCACTGCGCTGGGACTGTGGCAAATCCCTTCCCATCTGAATACGGTGGCTTTGGCAAAGGCAAGGACACATGCAGCCAGGTGGCTGGTTCAGTTGGGAATTCACCCATGCTGGCCCTGCTGGTACCCACACTGCCTGCCTGCAGCTGTCTGTCTCGAGTGATATTTAGGATTAACTTTCTTATGAAGGAAAGCCCGGTTTTCACCTGCTGAAGTCTACAGCCAACTATTCTAATGGTGCACAGTCAGGTCTGTAAATTCTCTGAGCCGCTGATTTGGTTCTCATTTCCTAAATGGCCATTTTTCAAATCTCTAGGAGTGCACAATACCCTTCAGTGCATTTAAACGGCTGCTCTGAGCCCCGTGGCAAGAGGGGGTCTTAGAGCAAGTGAAAATCAGACATTTTGGCCTAACGCGCCTAAAAGGCACATCTCCTACCATAGTGCTAGATCAGTAACACACATAACAGCGAAGGAAAGGCAGTAAGAACATTTATTTCACCACGACTAATGATGGCTTTAAAGATTTTTAAGTTGTACTTTCTATTTAAAAATACCCTGTGCTTAACATGCCCTTGGTCCAGCGCTGAGGTATCTTCGATACTGTCAGTTAATCCACCTCCTTGGACTAAAGAGCAGTGGCAGTTTTGTGGCTGGCTGTAGCACAGCTTCCCAGAGCCATTCCTGCATCCCTCCGCAGCTCTGGTCCTGGAGCCTGTCACTGATGGGGGAGCTGGTGCTCACCGGCCCACCATCCATGGGATTTACTCACCAGGAACTGGGCAACGGGCTTTGGAGCTGGCCACCGTCCCCCTTTTCCCCTTGAGACGTGCAACAGGCTCATCTTCCGCTGTTTGCTGGGCTGCTCTGTTTTTCCCTTCAGAGCCTGGTTTCTCACATCATCAGACACCTAAAAGCAGACTGAGAATCTTTCCCTTAACTCACCACATCAACCCACTCACCTGAGAAATTAAATAAAGCAGCTGCATGCTGCAATGCCCTTTACTTGGAAAAAGGGGTCAAGACCCTTCAGCTTTGGAAAAACATTTTAGCCATCCTCAGCTAAGCTTCAGCTGTGCATCTCCTCTGCTTGCAAGAGCAAGTGTCACTGGGGGTGACACTAGTGCACAAACCACACCAGCTCCCAGACCTCCATCCCAATCGTGTCAGTGTCCTGGTGCTTGGGCACCTGCCCGCAAATGTGGTGGGAAACTTTTCCTGCTAAAAAAGAGTTGAAGAATACAAGAAGATTTTGAGCAACTCCTCTCTCCTTACGGCTGCCAGCCCTGCTGCTGTCACTGGGGTCCAGGTGAGAGCCACCACACATGGCGACACCACTGGGGCACCCCACCTTGCTTTGCCTCTTGGGTAGCTACCGGTGGGAAAAGTGGAAAACCATCCCTGGAAGCAAGTGTGACATCTAGGCTTTTTGTCCCTTAGCTGGGATCTGAGATCTTGTCACTCAGGTCAGGGAGGAACTGTGCTGTTCACCAAACTGCAGGGAGCAGTCAGCAACTGCAGTGGGTTTGGTTGGGTTAAAATAAAAGAAAATCTGCGTGGGCTGGCTGATTTGTCACTGGCTTGCAGAAGTAAGGCCATCCTAGGATAGAGGAAAAATAGGTCTGCTTTAGAGTTACACAGTGCAAAACTAATCTTGTCTGAAATGTCGTGGGGAAAATTAAGTCATCTCATTACTGCATTAGTGGATGCAGATGGTGTGAACCACAACCACGGCACCAAGCAATGTCAGACAGTGAGTCCTATCAGATGCTCTTCCCCTCCCCAAAACCATGAATGAAACCTTGCAGAGGCCTCGCCAGAGCAATTGCAGGCATTTCCAAATGCAGATAAGTAATGGTTGTAATTTGGAGCAATAAAACCTTACAACAGTGTCACGAGAGCACAGCTGTCTGCCACATTGCCCCTGCTAGAAGGACCTTCAGATCTGCTGCTCATCACTCACTGCAGCAACTCCTCTTCAGAGACAGCTAACTTGCTGGGGACTTTTAAACCCTGCTTACAACGCTGGTGTTAATTCTGCTTTTGCCCATGACATGTGGAGCTGGCAATAGAATGGACACCAGTGGACGCCAGCTTTTGTGAGGCAGGAAGGCTTCAGGAGATTCCTTCTGCTTGGACACAGATCCCTCTACCACATCACCCAGCCAGGAGCTACGGCTCCATGTTGTACCTGTGACCCTTGCAGGCAGGCCATACAATTTTAGGGCAGGGAAAGAAGGGAGTTTATTGCAAGGCACCACACAAACCATCCTTATGCACTTCAGCAACATGCTGAATGAATGGAAAAGGTACAGTCTTCATGCATTAACTAAACACTGTATTCACTCATATATAAACCTGCTGAGTTTTGATCGTTTTAGGAGAACAGATACAATGATGTGATCAGATGCATTTAAAAAAACCCACACAGTTAGTTCCCCTTTGAAAAATGCAAATGTATTTCCCTATCCTTAGAGCTTGGAAAATTTTAAAAAGTGTATTTCTAGGTCATATCTGCTGCCAGGTTGCTCGTATGTGTCAATATTTACGTGGCAACGAACAGACAGGAAAAGTGCATCTAAGATGAGGTGCAGTTGTGTGCCAACAGCTGCATCACCTCCATACAGCCGTGAATGTGCATGGGATAGTCCTTCTGGAAAAACATCCTCTCCAGAGGATGCGTTACATTGATGCGTTCTTTGATGTGTTTTGTTGCTCTTGGAAGAGGTTTTCATGCCAGCATCCCCCTTTGCAGAAGTGCTGTGTGCTGCTGCTGTGATGTTCCAGACCCTCCCTGGTGTCGATGAGCAACGAGGAGATCATAAGCTGGAGGAGCAGCTTAAAAATAAGGAAGGCAAACAAGACAGCACAGACAGCCCCAAAGTCTTCTCTCTAACCCGATGAGTGGGATGGCGAATAGAAGTGCAAAGCTTAGGAAAAGGAGTATGAGGTGCAAAGGGACCGGGTGTCCTGGCACCAACAGGTCACACTTGTTATGGTCTCCCTGGCCGATGCCTCACAGTCAGGGGTGGGAAAGGCCATGCAATGAGGGACAGCATTGGGCCAGGTTCTACCCAAGTGTCAGTCAGCCGCGGGCCATTGAGCAGTGCCGTGTTGATTAATACCAGCTGAAGACCAGGCCCATTTTATTTTATGACACTGTAAAACAGGGAGAAATGCCCCAAACCTCAGTAAATGCATGGCTGGTTTTATAGAAAGAAATTTGAGCCATGGGCTGGGGTAAATGGGAAATGAAAAATCGTTTCAATGCAATTGCTTCTTGACAATAACTCCTGAAAGGGACATAATGCTGATTTTTTACATTCAAGGATGCTTCTACAAGTTTACATTTTTCTGTCCTTTGCAGACGAACAGCCAAGCCCAAAGCTGTTGAAGGGGTGATCCAGAGCGGAGCATGCGGGTGGAAAGCTGATGGGATCCTGTCTGCTCGCGCTGTATTTCAGGATGCTTGTTTGTCACCTTCTGTCAGACACTCTGCCCGTCGCTACATTATTCATGAATCAGAAGGGCAAAAAAATCATCTCGAGAACTCCTCAGTCAGCTGGGAGATGCTCTGCAAGAATGTGAAGTGCAATACCTGAGCCCCTCTAACAGGGAATGTATGCCCAGGGGCACAAACAGGCTGTCCTGGCCATTTTCCTCCTAATTGCAGAAGATCTCTCAGGTCATAGTATGGTCAGGATTGTTGATTGTATTCAATGGCACAGGTGGATGTGGACATTAATATTCTTTTTTGTATTTTCTTAGAGGATGGGATTCATCTGTGGGGTAGCTCCGCTGTGGTGGTAGGTAAATAGGATTTTTGCAGCAAAGATTCAGATAATTCTGCAACAGAGGAGGTGTTGGGGGAGTCACTCTTAAAATTTCTCCTGAATTTGGCTGTATGCTCCAGTCTCAGCCCTCATCCCCTCCCCGAAACATCCTTTCCTTGCCAGTTAGGGAAGTCAGGACAACTTTTCATCGCTCCTGAAATAGGCCTGCCATAAAAAATAATCTTACTGGAGATAAAAGAATCCCTGGGTTAATTAGCACTGCTCCAAGTACAGCAAGCGCTGCTGCCAAAGCCCAGGACAGAAATACAAACCCTTGATGACTTGATGGTGAGTTGGTGGGAAAAGAAGAGTCTGTTGAGATCTGGTCTGTGGTGGCCGGGGCAGATCTGCTGACCTGAATGAAAAGCTTCCCTTGCAAGCCTGGACTTCATTCACATTCCTAGAAATGCTGCCGAGAGCAGGGGTTTGTCTGTTTCAGGGGATGTCCAGAGGTGCCAGGCAGTCCCGCAACGTCCCCAGCCTGCAGACAGTGACCTGCCACCTCTACTCCTCATCCCCCAGTACAAACCCCACGCTGCTGCTCTCTGACCCCACAAATCCCAGATTTCCCTTTTTTTTTTTTTTTTCTCAGCAATGAAAGCGAAAATTTCAAACCCCAGCTGAATTCGAGATGCCATTTTTAAATACAATTTCTAGAAAATGTTCAAAGCGGTTTTTAAGAAAGCTCTACAGCCTACACTAAGGAAATAGATTAATGTCCCTTTCACACCCTGTAGGTCGTATCTTCAAAATGGCTTGTTCCCTAGGGTTTTCCTTTAGTGTCTGACACCACGTACTGTTCACGGTTCAACCTTGCAACTCATAAATAATATAAAGAAACGTGCTGCCTGTTACCTTTCAGGCAAACCAAACCAGCTTTGCTCTCTGTTGCTTCTCCCCAGCTCCCAGGAGCTTTCCACACTTAGCTACCTCCAGCTTTGCCACGGAGCATGGAACCATCACATGAAATTCCTCTTTATGGAAACATTTTCTGCTGGCTTATTTTTTTTTTAATTTTGCATTTTGAGTGCAGAAGGCAGAGTCTGAGCTGGTGCAAAACGGCACCGCTGCACTGATGTTGGTGCAGGCATCTGCAGTGCCCAAACACTGCCGTGCTGCTCCTGGGGAATTCCAGTTTACCCTCCATCTGGGATAACTTATGGTAACTATGGAGGGGTGTTAACTAACATATGGAAAGACAGACACACTTCCGAAATAGCATGTTTCTCAGTGCACAAGCAAAAAGTGTTGTTTGTCTTAAGAGGAAGATCCTTCAGTAACGGGACTTCTGCTTGGAGGCTTGATCCAGCAAACAGAAGAGAGGAAAAGGCACATAATCACATTTATAATCTCTTTTTTATCATGGTTTCTCACCAAATTAATACTGATAACATTTCCCTAGGTTTTTAATGCAATTTGATGATATTTGGGGTCTTTTTCACTAAGGAAAATAAGCAGTTGGGGAACAAGATAGAAAGAAAAGTTTTTCATTTGGATGACACAATATTATATTTTCCTTTTGGGGCTGGAGAGTTTACAACTCCCAAATTTTGATACGAAGCCTTTGGAGGTGGAATTTCCCCTTCCCGGCCATCCGGCACAGAGCTACTGAGTCGGCTTTTTCCCCCTAACTAGAAAAATCTGTTGCAATCTGATATCCCGCGGCCAGATAGAGGTTTTGGGTTGCGTTCCCAGCCCTTCTGCGGGCAGAAATCCATCTTGTGCAGAGCTGATTGGAAATAAATCAGTAGAAATAACAGATCCTGCCAGTACATCCCACCAAAGGCTGAACCGCCGCCAGCCTGCGACTTCTCCCTTGCTGAGGACAGTTGTATCAAGCAGGGCAGTTCAGAGAGTACGGCACCTTGGCTGGGCATGGCTGCAGTGGTTTGTATTTTAAATATAAAGGTGTTTCCCTTGCAGAAAGGGCTTCTGTAGCACAGGAGAATGCAGGATTTTACAGTTATGTTGGGCTGCACTTCGTGCAGATACCTGCAGATGCAGAATATTTACAAAGAGTTATGGTTAAGAATTTCATAGCATTATTAAATATGTGTTATTTACAATAAAACCCAGAAGAGTTTATAATAAAGAGGCCACCAAGAGTTGTGCAGCTGTGTGGACAAGCTCTTCCCATCGTGGGCAAGGTGCTGGTCAAGACTGCAGCCTCACGGTCCACCTCCAGCCACCCCAAAGAATTTTGCCCCGGGTTTCTGCCAGATCTTGCCTCGCTGCACTGATTTGGCCATTTCTTAAGCTTTTGTGGTAGTCCTTTCCTTGTGGAGATCTGTTAGCATCCATGTGTATGGATTACCTTCTTACTCCAAATTAAAGGATACTCTGTGCACTCTGCTAATCGAGCGTGACAGCATATGTATCTTAATTTAAAAGCATCGATACAGTGATTATTCTAGGTCAGACTGTACAAGGAAGCAGAGTAACACTTTGGAGAATAGTCAGTATGTTTCTGCTGTGGAGAAGCAGTACATCTGTGTTTTTGTTTTTTTTTATTTAAAGGCATTTGTTTTAGTCTTAAAATATATGCAGGAACTCACTCCTTAAGTATGCATGTGTCTGGGCTCAGATGATGTTTGATCTAAGCACAGGCTTGTACAGAGCCCTGGTACATCCCCACTGCGCAAATTAGGTCTCTTTCCTTTGCTGGCTTCTCTCCTTCTTGCTTCCCTTCTCTCCATCCCCCTCCTCTCACTCTGGCTCCAGGGTGCAACGATCGATGTGTTTGCAAAGATTTGTTTTTGCTCACTTAGCAAATGCATCGCCAAATCCCAATTGACACACACCCCCATACACCACCACCACCACTCCACCCCCACCGCCCACCCCCGGCTTTCCCACAGCCTTTGGGAGGATTTAGGGGCACAGGCTGGTGCAGGAGCATCCTCTGGAGCTGAGGTGGGTGCAGATCACAGCCCTTGGACTTGCTGCTGTGCCTCCCGAGCCTGCTGGGGTGTTTAGATTTGAGGGTTTGGCCTGGGATTCACTTGTCCCCAAGCCAAGGCAGATCCCTGGCTGCCAGTGAGCAGCACTGTCTCGCCATACCGTCCCTTCAAAGCGCCAACTGTAACCAAACCGCTCGGCCTGCCCTTCTTGAGGGTGAGCCCTGGTGAGGGACAGGTGAGCTGAGCCAGGAGACCTGGCAACCAGCATCCCGGTCCCTGTGATGAACCTCCTCTGTGCCAGCCACTTTCTGCCTGCTCTTCCACTGCCACAGCCATTTCAGTTCATCGGGAAAAAAGTTAGGGCTAAGATTCCTCCTCTCCTGATGCTTTGCCTACCATTGTCTTGGGCTGAATCAAAGGGTTTTCAGAGCTGGGATTATTGTGGCTTGAAAGCCACAGGCTTAAAAATTGAAAGATGCAATTCAGCTGTTGGTATATAAATATGCAGAAATTATAGCTCATTCCTAAACTCAATTGAGCACCATATGATCTTCATTCACTGCAGTCAATTTGGAAACATTAAAAGCTATTTTGATGGCTGTTTTTACAGTTACTGATTTGTTAATGTGTGTTTTGCAAATGTGATTTTGATTGGCTCATCTTAATTTGCCAAATGGGAGGCCCTCCTAATGAAGCTAAAAGGAGTGGAGGATTTCATTTGACTTTGCATTATAATACAGCGACCGGTGTTTATTTTTCCACTTCAGCCCACATGGGGAAAGAAAGGGAGTTGTGGTGAAACACACCCCTGGCCATCGAGCACTTTGATGTACGGTGTGTCTGAGGGAAAACACCGCTTTGTTGGTGTGGCTGCCTGTCACCCAGCAGAGTGTTGTTGGGGGCTGTGTGTGTGTGTGTGCCAAGTTACTGAGCAACAGTGCATTTTGCAAAGGGAAGAGGCTGTGGGTACCTGGAGAGCTCAGCAACATCTGCTGAGGAGAAGCAAAGCAGCATCTGAGCATTTCCATCGCACCGCAGGCACTGGACGTCCCCAGCAAATGTTGCTAGAGGCTACAGGAGACCACAGACATCCATGTTGCTTCTACTACCAGGAAAACAAAGAAAATCTAAAGACCCAAGAAATATATCACTATTTGTGCATGTTCATCTTCATGGTCCCTCAGGGGAGATATGGGAGGAGATGTGCCCCTGTGCATAGCCAGCCTGGGAGCCCAGGTTTGAGTGACATTGTCTTAGACATTTAAATCCAATTAACTGAATGATTATATATTTAAACCCACTCATTCCGCTGGAGTTTTAAAAATGCTTCTATTGACTTTAAACTTCGACCAAAATCCAAGTACTGGCCACTGTTAAGTGTGTAATTTTATTTTTGGAGAGATAAGGAGTTTCTGTTCCTCCCTGAAAAGGGAAAATGAAGTGCTGGACTGGGGGATGCCCCTTGGCTCGGTGATGCACACCATGCTGCTTTTCACGCGGGAAGGAGCCCTGCAATTAGACAGGACACCCTTCTGCCTCTCCCTTGCCATCCTGGGGCAGCTGTATGCGTCCTCAAGCACCGCCTCAGCTGCTCATCGGCTGCTGTATTAGTAAATCAATAGGGTCTGTTTTCACATTGAAGGGGAAAAGACAAACATTGAATGGACCAAAGCAGAAGGACTCAGCCTTATTAACTCACAGCATTTAAGCTGATTTCAAATACCAGTGAGTGGAGGAAGGAGACAGGTTTGGTTTATAGTTTTTTAGTATGATTGTCAGCATCTCCCAAGCCGCTGGTGCTGAGCCTAACACCTCCTTGGTACCCCCTCCCCACTCTCGGGATTAGGCTTTTGGCATTTCACCTGCACTGAAGAATAGCTTCAAGTTGCAATGTGATCTTTGATTGCCCAAAGTAATAAATGCTTCCAAATCTTGTTCCTCTGATCTGATTTGCTTCTATAGAAAAAATGTGAAAAATCAAGTGATTGCTAGCAGTTTTATCACCAATAAATTCCTCATTTTCCCCCCAATCTCAAAAATCATAGTTATTGAGACCCATGGAACATAAAAATCAACTCTTAGGATGCTGCTACAGGAGGAAGAGGAAGACTGTGCCACGGTACAGGAGGCTTGGAAAGACAATTATTCAAATTTTTTAGTGGTAATCTCATCTGCACCCAGCTGACTGTGGGAACAAAGAAATCCTCGACAACATCAAGCCCTTCTGTGCACTCCTCCTCCTTCTGCCTGTTAGTTATCACAGGTGGTGATCAGATCAACTACGAGGGTGGGTGGCAGGATCTCAGGTTTTTCTGGTCTGACTTGAAGGACCCTCAGATTTATCATGGAGTCCTCTTCTACTGCAGGCACCACATCAAATAGTCTCCTTCTCCACCGAAGAACGTAGTCATCCAATGTCTTGAGCAGAGCCGGCTTCTTAGCTTTCACAACCGGCCACCAAAACAGTGTGTTGGTCTTTGAAACCTCACTGCTGTAATGGGTTTGTTTCAGATCTTGCAGGGTTCCTCCAGTTCCCACTGTGCACGCCCGCTTGTCCATGACTTGAAAAATGTCTTGCCTCTGCCCAAGATCTGGCCTTTAAACATCTTCATAAACAGCGGTCAGATCTTCTCATGCTTTACTTTGCTGAGATTTTGGTAGCACCAGGTTCCGCTAGTCTATCCTGCACTGGGAGAGCTCCTTTTTTTCTTGAACACACCTGATCAGACTTGTGTGCAACACATCAGGTGAGGGCTAGTGAGGTCCTTGTGCATCCCCCAGAAGGTCTTCATCCCCTGTGACCATGCAGAACTCTTCTTCTTAATCCTTTTGAACCGATGCACTCTTACCATATGGCTCAAGTCTTCCTTGTGAGATCCTGAGTGCATTTTACACTACTGAATTTCCTCTCCTCTCCATCATGTCAGTCTCAAGGCCTCCTAGTTATTGATGTTTCCCCTTAAATCTGTGCCATCAGCAGATTTCATCAGCAGCCCTCCTCCTGTTTTTTTTTTCTTGTTATGGTCATTAATGACAATATTAAACAATGTCGCTTTCCATGTGAATCTTGAAGGAAAAGGCTCTACCCCTCTGGCTGTCACCTGCCCTTGCTCAGTTTCTTACCTCCAGCTGAAGTCCCCTCCTTGTCCCACATCCTCCCTGCACCACTGCAACCTGCTTTTACTGAGCTCCAGATAGATGCAATCTCCTACATTTCCTTTGTCTAAGAAATCCATTATCTTAGCAAAGTCAGGCTCAATTAACCTTTGTTTCACCTTTGCTCCACTTTTATAGCATTTTCCGTTTACCTCTGTAACAGTAACGGTTCCTTCCTTCATCCATTTTTTTACATAAAGTTAGATTGGTCGGCCTTTAATTACTCAATCACCATTTTTCTTAAGTATCGGTATCACATACAGTGTTCCCCAATAAAATGCAGAGCAGTCCTTGGGGCAGGGATCAAACCCTGTAATTCTTCTCTCCCAAATGGGGGTCCAAATCACTAAGACAAACCACCAAGAAACACGTACCTTTGCCCTTCAGCATAATATGTCTTAAGCTTTCTTAAAGCTTTATTGCCATTAATAGGTCATGAATTAGAGGTAATAACTCTGGGAGCTTCATTAATTTCCGTTACAGGGTGCGAATGAAAAAGGTGACCTGGATAAACCCATCATGCTCTGGATATGCTCATCAGTCCTTGGAGATTGAACTTCTTTGTTCCTCTTCACGACGCTGCATTTCTTCCCTGCAGCTTGGGTGAAAATGCTTCATAAACCTCTTCAAAAGGGCCTTAAAATATTCAGAAATAAGCGTTTTCACCTCTGGAAGTCTGAGTTCAAACGTGGGAAGTAAAAATGAGATGTAGTCTTTGCAACCTGAAGCCCGTGGCTCCTCTCCACCACCCCAGGGTGGTGCTGCTGGCTGGGGCATGGGGAAGGAGCACCAAGAATCTGCCCAGGACATATCAGATCAACCATGAGCAGCACCAGCATCATGTGGCCTTGAGAGATGGCCAGGGAGGTGACACCAGACATCCCAGGCCACGTACCTGGCACTGAAACATTGTGCAGGACCACTAATCCATGGCTGCACTCGCCTCCCCATGCCACATCCCCTGCACCTGGGCTTGGGGTGCATCACACCCCCATTTTGGGCAGCCACAGAGCTTTTAGGAGGACATTCCCCTCCCACCAGCTCCACAACACAGAAGGGCTCTAAAAGCCACAATCTGGGGTGACTGCTTCAGCTTGCATTTGGAGGAGTCTTCCAGCATTAGAACTGCTGGAAGAAAAAAAAACCAAACACACCTGCAAGAGCCCCCCTGTATTTCTACAGATGTTCAACACATTCTCCAACGCCTTGCTTTGAAGGTTATGAAAGACTAGGTATTTTTTTTTCCTTAAATTTGTTTTTTGTTGTTACCCTCTCCAGAGCCTGGAGAGGCAGCAGTCTCAGCGATGGGCTACCATTGGGTGAGCGTTGCCATTCCCGGGGGATTAACAAGCAGAGTTTACATACTTCTGTGGTTTGGACAAGTCCCTGAATGCCTGCGTGTGTGTCCTAAAACCAAATGCTGAATTTCAAGACAAGCTCTTTTGATCCTTAGGGGGAAAAAAAGATCATTGCTTCACCCTCTGCAGCCCTGCTGCTTCTCAGCAGGTTGCTCGAGAGGCAGATCAACCTCCAGCAATGTCCTGCTACAGGGATCCTGCTCCTTAAGCTGCAGATTGACGTCTTTGGTAGAGAACTTGATGAAAGTAGGTTAGGTGTGTATTTTAGGACACTGTACATGTGTAACAGTTATTTTAAAAAGTAGAATTTAGGTTCACAGAAGTGGAAATGTACAAAAGTCAGAAGGAAGCTGGATTTTTCATCCATAACCAAAAAAAATCCCAGCGCAGTGAACAATGCTGGCACTTACCTTCATCAGTGCCACCCCACCGCGGTCTCCCCTCCTGAACTCCACATCTTGGTGGTATTCGTGTCACTGTGAATTTGGGCCAATTTCAGGCACGCTGAACTGGACGGCACATGGAGCCGGGCAGGAACGTGCATGGCTCCAAGCATCCAACCTGCGCTGGCGGACATCTGAACCTCCAGTTATTTGGGGCTTGTGGGCCTGCAAACCCAGGGGGGTTGCTGCTGCTGCGGTGGAGGGAGGGAGACTCAGGATGGAGCCAGCCAGGTTTTGGAGCAAGTCCTGAAAGCACCCTTAGTCCTTGCTCCCTGTGACCAGTGCATTAGCTGCTCTGGGAGGATGATGCTGTGGAGGCAGGAGGAGAAATGGGTTTCTATAGCTCCAGAATATGAGTCCAGGTGTACCTGGCACAGGCACCCAGCACAAGGAACATGCCGGAGGCTTCAGCAGACTCTGCCCACAAGCAGCAGACTGTGTTCCATGCGCTGGGTTTCTGAAGACACACATGATAAATGACAAAAGGTGTGTTTGACTGCAACCCAGTGGGTGGCCTGCTGCAGGGAGGCTAAGCAGCCACGGAAATTAAGAAGGCTAAAATAAAATTATAATAAAATGCTCCATTTCACTTAGTATCAGAGGAGCAGGAGGATGCCTCTCAATTTAATTTAGGACCATCATCTTTATGTTTTGGAGTCGGAATTTGCTGGGACAGCAAAGGAAGCTGCCCTTGCTCAGCAGTGTGCCCAGCACAAGGGCAGCTTCCCATCTCAGAGGCATTTGTGGCAGCCTGGCCAGCTTTGTTCCAGCCCAACAAGACTCGGGAAAACAGTCTGAGGTGGTTTGAAGAACATTGTTGAAATGCTTTTGCACATTTGTCATTGACAGAAACCTTTACTGGCGATAGGAGGCTTCAAGCGCAGGCTTTCCACTGCCTCAGCAGGAGGCTGGCTCTACTCCCTAGTGCTGGAGTAAAACCACCATCCTGTATCGTTGCCTACATGGAGCATTTGCAAACCCTGCAGCTCCATCTGCCGCAGCCTGAATGAGCCTGAAGCGTGGTCCCTGCCTCCTTTACCCCCACCGACCTTTCCTCCCCATCCCATGGGAGCTTGAGGCCCCAGGTGTGCCAAACCCACTCCATCCCACCCTCCTCACCCTGGCAACCCTTGGAGTATTTTTTCATCCGAACAAAGCATATGTGTATTTTTTGTAAGACACTTAGATCTCATTTAACTTGGTTTCCAATGTAAAAAAAGCTTTGTCAGCATTTCCTCCATTACATTTATTGAATACGCCCTGACTTAAGTCACCACTTCCCATTTTCTGCCCATATTTTCTTCCCACACGTTTTCCCTCGCCCCATGTGCTGCTGCCCTGGCCAGGGGCATCTCATGGCTCCTTCATTGCTCACTGCCCAGCCCATGCCAGAGCTGCCCTCTGAATGTCCCACAATTACGCTTTTATGGCTCCTCATTAAACTTTGTGGCTATTAAAACCACCTACAAAAAAAAAAAAGAGGCATTAAGTACATTAATAAAAAGGCAAACCTATTGGTTTATTGACCCAGCTGCCTCAGGGCAGGGGCTGCTTTGATGGTGATGCTGCGGGATGAGGACCCGACAACAGGCAGTGCCACCCCTTGCACAGGCTCTGCTGGTCCCTGTCCCCTGCACATCCCTTACTAGGGAGCTCCACCCTGCTGAGAAAGCCACAGCCTGGGCCAGATTAAGTGCTTGCTAAGTACCCTGAAACCACACAATAAAAGTCCCTCTGGAGTGCAGAATATTTATGTTTTATGAGTTCATCATAAAGCTGGTGTGGTGAAGATACCTAACGTATGAATAGTTTGGCGGTGGATACAAAATACACAGAGGGCTGCAGTGAAAGGGAACAGCACAGAATTGGAAACGCATTTTCCTCCTACAGCTCTTGTTTCAGCAGCTTGTTATTTAAAGAAGGGACTCAGGGCAGAGCACTCAAATACACATTTCATGCACAATAGATGCAGTTTAAAACGAGCCTCAACTCATAGACCGACAAAAGTCAACTGATGGCCCATGAAGCAATACAGGTCAAACTCACGTGGTTCTGCAAGGCACTTCCTTGGAGAGGCACACCGCTAGGAAATAAAACACCCAAAACATCTTCTACCCCATTTTCTACACAAAATGTCTTTGTCAGGAAGCAGCACACCTTTGCTGCCCAGGGCAGTGATGGCAATGAGGGCTGGGTACTGAGGATTGCTGGGTACCAAGGAGCTGTGGTGGCTTTGGGGATGCAGGAGACAGGTCACCACAGTGCTGGCCCCACAGCAGGCAGGAGGGCAGGCATACACGTATCTGAACACCAGCCAGCACTAAGCACAGGATCTTCTGACATTATGCTGCTGAATGACAGGGCAGCAAAAGAATCACAGAATCACAGTTTGGGCTGGAAGGGACCTTAAAGCCCACCCAGTTCCACCCCCTGCCCCGGGCAGGGACCCCCCCCAGCCCAGGCTGCTCCCAGCCCCATCCAGCCTGGCCTGGAGCACTGCCAGGGATGGGGCACCCACAGCTGCTCTGGGCAGCCTGGCCCACCGCCTCGCCGCCCTCACGGGGAGAGGTTCTTCCTTATTTCTAATCTACATCTCCCCTCTTTTAGTTTAAAACCACTCCTGCTTGTCCTATAGCTACAGACCCTACTGAAAAGTCTGACCCCAAGAAAGATGATAGCAGGGAATTTCACTAAGTGGATGAAGAGAATGCTTGTGTTGGTAGAGGTTGTATGTATATACATATATATACATGTAGCATGCCTTACAGCAGTTTTGGCCTTGCAAAGGCTTGTCCTGGAAGCCAAGCTCGGTCACTGCTCCATGCAGGCACAGCGTGGTGGCAGGACCAGCCCGTGGGTACCAGGAGGGACCGTCGCTCTCCCACAGCCTGGCCCCAGCTGATGCTGACCCACCTACTCGGCTTCATCTGCCCAGCCTGAGCTCTGGTTTCAATGATTTTCACACCAGACTGGAATTTTTTTTTGCTTGGCTTATTCTGCTTATAAATGCATAACTTGGGCTGGTAACATTTATATCTTCTTCCTGTGCATCTCACCCAAAGGAGGGCTAATTCAGTCCCTAGGCGATGTGCCGAGGCGGGTACAAGTTGAAAATTCTTCTGGAACACGTATATGCAGACAAACACACACATGTCTAAATATATCCACAGTGCTCCCCACTCCCTGCAGCTTTTCTCTTCCTCAGACACACACACACACACCAAGAACTCAGGGTAACAAGACACGTATTTTTAAATATCAGCGTGCAGGAGTGGTTCCGACCAGGGAAAAAAAACCAAACCAACTCTTGTTTTAGCCACTGCTGAATTTGAATATAAAGGTGAGGGCTGCAGAGGCAAAAAACACAAAGCAGCTTCTGGAAGCCATGGGAGAGTTACCGACATGCTGTGTTATCTTCATAGCATGCATGTTGGCAGTTCTTCCTCGCAGACCTTCATGCCTTGGGCACGGGCAGCAAGTCCTGCTGCTCCAGAGAACCCCAGGTCTTCCTCCTCCCACACTCTTCCCTGTGGATCTACACCAGAGCACGAATGGGATCTAATTATGACAGCCAAAAGGTTTTTGTACACATTATTTCCCCAAATGTGCTAAGGCTTTTTCCCGTTTTCCCCTCCTTCCCTCTGCCTAGCAGACAGATGTGCCCCCAGGGAAGGCTGAGATGTGTGGGAGCCCGGAGCCAGAGGGGTATGTAGGGCTGGCATAGGGAGGGCTAAACCATGTCCAGCAGTTTGTGTTTTGACACTCCCCCAGCCCTCCATAGCAGCAATCTTCATGCAGCCAGCATTCCCATGTGGTAGGTGCTTAGTTAAAGAAGTTATTTCAGTTATATGGGGGCTAGCTGTGTCCACACGCTTTCTTCATATCAGCTTTGTTGCGTGCAGAGCAAAAGAAAGGTGATGTTTATTCACCTGGGAAGCACAAAGGTTGTCGTTTTCGTTTGACTTTTGGTTTTTAAATGCAATCCTACTGTCCCCAAGTTGCTTCTGGAGGCATTATGAAACCTGGCCCAGAGCCTGCAGATTTCCATCCGGTGTTAATGGCCCATTCCAAGTAAAAGTGGCCAGGAAGAGTTTCCTGACCGAACTATGGGAAAATTTCACACCAAGCGCACTGGGAAACAGTTGGCTGCAGCTCGGGGCTACGCTGCCCATCACACATTGCATCGCTTGAAATGAGACACCGTGACTGACAGCCCGGAATACCACAGGGCTGAGCCAGCTGTTGCTGAGGAGAAACAGAACAACAGGATTTTTTCGCAACTATGAGGGCGAGAGCAGCGTGGCCTTTGCAAAAGATTCAGGGTTTCCCCCCGGTAGCTAAACCCCTGAAATCTGAAAGATGCTTAACTGGGAGCGTGGTGGATGTTCTGGCTGACTCTAGGCTGGTTCCCAGGTCTCATGTGATGGTGTAGGTCTTTGGGATGACACTGGGGAGTGCCACTTGTCTTTTTGTGCTATTTTGAGTTATATTTAAAGCACTCACCCGTGGCATTTTCACAATAATTGAAAGTGTGCATTAACATCAAGGAGTTTCTCTCTGTCTTTGTGGAGGAGGTTGCTCCCTGGACCGTGGGAGGACTGCCGGATGCAGGGGGTCATCTCCCTACGGTACCCAAAGAGCCACACAATCAGCCATGCTCCTGGCTAGGTAATTTATTTTTATTATTTATTAATAATTATATTATTCAGTAGGTTTCTTTCAGATTGTAGCCCTGCCAATTGTAACCTCACACGCCATCATCCCTCAGTGATGGATGGGTTGGGGACGGTGGTAAGGAATCACATCTCTGCCCCTTGTGCTGAGCTCTGGCAATCACCACCAGCAATGACGGGCTTGAGCGATGCGCTCCAAGGGCACAGTCCCCTGTCCTGTAGGAGCACCCCTGCCCTTGCAGGTACTCCCAGGAGAGCTCTTTTCCATGCAAAAACCCTGAGGAGGAGCCAAGATGAAGCTGTGAGCTTTGTAGACTCACTAACAAACAGGAAGAAGTAGCAATGTTTACCAGTCGGTAGGCGAGGATGAGATTCTTCCCAGGAAAAAAAAAAAAAAAGGAAGAAGCTGAGACATATGTACCAGCTCCAGTCAGGTACCCGCAGAGTCACGAGCATTTCCTGCCCATTAGTGTTCCTGTCACAGCTTTGGAAACCAGGTTTGTTAACCATCTGGGCTTAAAAGAGAAGGAATAGCACTTGAGTATCCACCACCTTTCATTTTCCCTTCCTGGCTCATGTAACCATGGCAAAGGAGCCTACGCTAGCCTGTGAGATGGCATAATTCATGCCAGCCCCCATCCCTTTTCTGATTAAACTGCTCCATGCAGAGCTATGCAGTCTTCACATCTTTCCAAGTCTCACCTTAGCATCGCTGCTGCTAAAATATCAAGATTTTGTGCCTGGGCAGAGAAGGGAACACGCTTTGCTCTGGCCTGGGAACCCTACCTGCCCTGCCGCTCCCCCCCCTCCTCAGGCGCCTGGTGTGCAGCTCATTGATGGGAGGATGGAGATAGTACGGGAAACCCACGCAGGCAGCTGTCAGAAAACGAGCTTACTATGAAAGCAACATATGCTGCACCGAATTACGAGACCTTCAAATCACTACTAGAAGAGCTTAAAATATTCCAGAATTTAATTACAAGGCTGTATATGCTTTAAATGCATGAATGTATAATGCAGACTTGGGCTGTGACAAGGGAAACTCTTCTGCATGTACTTGAAGGGGTTGGAAGGGAAAATCCTTGAAGGGCGAGGTGGGCCAGTATAGGATCCACAGAGCCATGCTGCCGTGTTGCTAGTATCTGGGATGCCACCACGGATGGGTGACATCCTCCGGTGCTCTGTGCCTGGGACTGCTGAGCCAAATGAAAGCGTGTTCATGCTGAGGATGTGCGTGCAAATCTAAATTATCAAAGACACATTAACAGCTATGAAGTTGTTTGGGTTGAATGCTTCAAAAAATGCTTTTGTTCTTAAAAAAGCTTGCGTGTACTGGAACAACTCACCACTTTTTGATGTCAACTGTCCTGATCTCACGTGGTGTTCATCAGACAGACGAGGGTTCATCCCTCACTAAAATAGATTGTTATTATCTTCCACCAAGTTAAATGCTTCATGTATTGTGCCTACAAAAATGAAGATGCACTTTAACATAACAATGTGGTTATTAGCTTAATGGCCGGAAAACTTAAGGATAAGAATTAAAGCACTGCTCTTGCAGAATGCCCCTGAGGAAGGATCCCTGAAATACTTGTGAAGGCTACTCACCCCGCAAGGTTTCCTGGCAGGCATCCCACTGGCAGATTAGCACTGCAGCAGCTAACGTGACAGGAGATCAGGAACCTGCATGGATATCACACTGATTTGTAGTAGATTATTATTATTATTATTATCGTCCTACTTGGATTAACATAGAGAACTCAAATGAGAAAAGAAATCATGTGTATTTTCCAAGCAAAGAAACAACTTTTTGGTAAAGACTTTGATCTGCAAGCAGGGATGCAGGGTGGGACTGGAAAACTAATACCATGAGCCAGAGCATCCTCTCTGTAAGAGCTGGAAATGGTGCAATATTCCTGCCCATAAACCCATGGAGAGGCCAGGGTGAGCCTAAGCAGCAAGCCTAAGGTTTTTGGGAAGGAGAAGAAAGCCAGAGCCAACATTCCCAGGTTTGACAGAGGGACATTTGCTGGTCTCTTCCAACTTTCCATCAGTCAGCGTTCCCACCGCTGCTTCCCTGCCCAGTGCAGAAGCATGGCTGAGATGGCACCATGCACACGCCCATGGGCTGGAAGGTGTAATTTAGCATAAAGTTATCAACAAGGCACTTAGATGACAACCAGGTCAGAAATGAGATTTGCAGTGTAAACAGAGATGGAGAACGCACACGTCATGCCAGGTAACCCAAGCAGTGAGTCACACTTTGCAGCTATGTCACGTTTGGGATCTTTCTGCAGCAAACACTTACTGGGAAAAGCAATGGCAGCCACTGTATTTGGCTCACTTTAAGTCTGGAGAAATCAGGACTACAGCTGGAATGGCTGCTCAGGGCTTGCCAGGGCTTTTATTGCTTGATCTGATTTCCAAAGCTCTCAGGCTCCTCTTTGGTGTCAGTAAGATCTGGCAAGAGCTGAGCAGAGTGGCCGTGCCCCTCCACACCTTGCTGGCACTGTGAACACTGAATGCAAAACCTTTGCCTCTGGTTTCCCAACCTGAGCTCAAAGGCACATGTGCCTGAGAAACCACTGTGGACAATCAGATCCCTGCTTCGGACTTCAGCTGGTACAGACACTGACCTAGCAAATAATGGGGCTGAAATAGGGATTTGGGGCTGTGCCCCTACTCCTTGGCCATGGTCATTAGCTGTCTGAGTTCTCAAGGGATAAGTAACATCAGATTCAACAGCCCCAGTGCACCTCAGGGCTTGGTGACACTCCAGGATCAGTCACGGATACCAAAAGAAGGGGACACGGTGGTAAAGCCCATAAAACCATCCTGTCCCACACTTCTGGACAGAGTCTGGGCTCCAGTGCCACGGGTTGGCAGCGCTTCCAAAGCACCAGGTCCTTGCTAGGGAGGAGGGGCTCAGCTAGGCTAATGGCTGCTTTAATTAAATACGGCAATATCATTAACCCGCTGGAGTTCATCAAATTAGTGTTGCAAATGAAAACCGCATTGGCCTCATTTTCATAAGGCAGTTTCAAGAGGGAAAACAGCATTTTGCTCATGAAGATAATGTTTGCCTTTCCGATAAAACAAAACCTCTTCTCATCCCTCTGGAGCTTTGGCTCTGTTCAGTTCTCAACAAAATATTTGTTCTGGCCCTTCCTTGTTTTTAAGGTACCTACAGTGAACACACTTGACATGATAGGGGATTGCCGCAGGAAAACGGTGACAGCGAGGGAGAAATAGGGGACTTTTTGAAAAAGGACTTTTGGGAGGAGGAGATCCCTCCTCTAGTGCATAAATTATTTCTGTAGTTCAAAATAAACCGGCATCTGTGCTGGTTGGAATGCTGCCATTTATTTTCTTATCTTTCTTGTTTGCTGAAGGGTGACTCAGTGCAAAGCTAACAAAGTGCCCACGGGAATGCTGCTGGGAATGTGCTGATGTCACTGACTGCATGGCAGCCGGAGGGCTTGAGGGCTGGGAGGGGGATTCCCACCCGCCAGGAGAGGAAGGAAGAGGAGCGATAGGGATCCCTCCGCTAGCACCCTGGCTCTTAGCCCAGGCCACTTTCCTTGCTTATGTTGCACTTGGGGGAGAGTCTCTTAAATAAATAGCAGGGCTGCTTCATACGCAAGGGCTGGCATCCCGCCGCCACAAGGGGAACGTCCCCCTGCCCGGCACTCATCGTGACATCTTCGTGTTAAAGTGAAAGCTTGGGCTTTCCCAGATAAATCAAACCCCTCTTGTCTGTGGCTCATCCCCAAGCCCTTGGGCTTTTATGCCCCACAAGCAGCATGGGGGGATGTGGGTACCCCAGGCTCTTGGTGCTTCTTGCTGAGATCCCAGGGATTTCTGTCTTCCCATGAAGTGCTTGGGATGTCTTATACCCACCAGAGTTTGAGACATTGGGAGTTGCTCGACTTTGTTTCCACATCCCTATTAATCATCCCTCTCACCCCCTTTTGAAAATTCAATATCATTTTGCAAGGCTGAGTAAAATGAAGGAATAAGGGAGCGTGAGTCCCTTAGGTCGAATGGTCTCCAGAGCACAGTGGTCCGCAGGAGATACTCCTCCATTTTCTGGCATTGCAGGGGGATCGCTAAAACCAGTGACCAAGTATCTCCTATGACGGGATCCAGAAGAGCTGACAAATTAAGATGGCTCCATCAGCAGCTCCTGCAGACAGTATGGGAGACGCTCGCCCTGCCCCAGGAAGGGATGGGCAGTACAGGAGGGTTCCCATCAGCCCAGCCAGCCCCATGCTGCCGGGAAAGAGAGGGCACTTGGCCTTAACCCCAGTGAAGAAGCAACTCTGTGCCTTTGAATGGGGTTTCACAACAGGCAAAGCCAATTTCCCTACCTACATCCCTGTTGAGCACGAATACACTCAACTACAGCACGGGGGCAGCCCCACTGTCTCCTGACAGCTGTTCCCTCCTCATGCAGCCCCCTCACATCTGCTCGGACCTAGGCACAGGTAGGGTTTAACATGGGAAAATTCCCCTTGGCTTTCCCGTAATTACAGTGTTATTTGATGCCAAGAGGTTTCTACATCAGGAGCTGGTGCTGTGTTACTCAAAAGCTCTGGCACAGGGGGGAGTAACCTGGTGTTGCCCTTTCACGGACTGTGTTCCTGACCCAGCTGTGCTGGTGGCACTGCCACCCTGTGGGGGACTTCCCTGGGGTCGGTCAGGGAGCCACCACCCCTGTAAAATGCAGTTCCTTGATTTCCATGGCAGCCAGGCATTGATGTTCTCCAGATTAACACAAGCAATAAATCTTCCATCGAGGAAACTGGGAATTCTCTGGGGTTGATTCACTGCGGCTTTCAAACCGCCAGGACATGAGCTGGCTGGTCTGGTGCACCCACAAGCTCCAGGTGTGGTTAAGCTGGCACTGGAGAAAGGATGCCAGTGCAGCAAATGCCATCTCTCTCCTTGCCCAAGCCCAGGGGACCGGCTCTGCCTGCTGGTACATCAGCTTACCCTCCAATGAGTGTGAATCTCACCCTTTCCCAGCTGCCATCCCTTCTGTAAAAACAGCTTAGCGCGCACCTCTTTCTCCTGGAGCACCACAGGTTTGCGCTACGATCCTCTGGCCCAGGCTCTGCTCCCTGGGTGCTCCCTACAAAGATTTACTCTCCAGTGCCAGGGGTCAGCTCACTTGCATTTAGTGTCTCCTTGTCTTGGGGACAAAGAGCAAACCACAGCCTGGACGGGCTCCTTGGTGCATCAGGATCCCCAGGGTGGCCATCACTCCTGCTGGGCTTGGTGTGGCTTTGCAGGCTCAAAAGCACCGTTCAGCTAAAAAGCTTGTAAATATTCTTCTCTTGTTATTGACTGACTAAACCCAACGCCACTTGACAAACCCCATCTTCCTTCCAACAACACAACCTGCCTCCCTGCAGCCTCCACCTGAGCGCAAAAAGCCGCCTGCTTTTGTTGATCTGTCTCCAGCTCCTCATCAGGAGGCCTGTTGGGCTGAAGACCATTTGATCATTGCCTTTAAGCTTTTTTGGGCTTGAAGTATGGGTCCTTAAGGTGCTTCTGACATTTTCAACCGACACGGTTGGGTTAAACCTGCCAGGCAGAGGGAGGGCAGCGGGGCTGGGGGAAGCAGCTCTGGGCAGTGTGGGCTCCTGCCAGCAGCTCGCAAGGACCTGGCAGGGAGGCTGCAGAGCCACCCACCACGTTTGCCAGCCGAACCCCAGGAGGCACCAGAGCTCTGCTGGAGGTGGTGGCAATGGGTTCACCCTCCCGGTGCCCTTGTAAGCCCGGGAGTTACTACAAGCCTCAGATAAGGAAAGAGGCACAGGGACATGTACTGGCTTGCCCCAGGTCCCACTGGAAAACTGGCAGGAGAACCAGGAACACAGTAAGTCTCTTTTGTACTTGGACCAGAGGATTCAAGAAAACTTAGAATTTTCCCCATTTTAGTGTCTAAAATTAGCTTTTCATTATTGTCAGCACACCAGCCTCTCTGTCATGCTCATTTTGGCAGAAAACTGTTGCAAAACTATCCTTCTCGTTCCCCATATAACGTACTTCCAAAGCTTGATTCCAAAATCCCTTTGTTTTGAAGATTTACTGTCCATGCCCTGCTGATTTTCACAGGGATGAAATTGCGCAGCAGTGCTGTGACTCTGACCCCAAGCACCTGAGCAGGGATGC
Organism: Falco cherrug; assembly: GCF_023634085.1. Taxonomy (NCBI): domain Eukaryota; kingdom Metazoa; phylum Chordata; class Aves; order Falconiformes; family Falconidae; genus Falco; species Falco cherrug. The sequence continues at coordinate 41,361,022 of NC_073704.1, read as the reverse complement.
TGACCCCACACAGGCATCCCACTCCCACCAGGAATATCCTCTCAAACCCCCACACTGTGGCACGAACAAGCTCAGCTGCTGGATAATCCTCTCTCCCCATTATTATTTATTAGGTGGGAGGTCAGAAGAGATTTCTGTGCCAGATGTCCCCCCAGACCTGTGAAAACTACGGGCCGCTCCAATTACTTCGGAAAATACAGTAGAAGAAAAACTATGTAAGCATTGAGGGAGCCAGACCTGGCTTCTGATGTATCTTTCTTTATGAGAAGTTATTATATACTTAAAATTAATTGTTGGCTCATGGCAGAAAAGGTTTGACTTGCATGGACAAGTCGGAGGGAGGAAGACCTGGGATGGGAAGCAGATATGTGGGAGGACGCAGCATTCTTTTCCCACGTTGAGGAGCAGCAGGACATGTAAATTCAGCTCTGGAATTTCACTCCTTACCTTTTATGGTGAAAAAATGAGGCTTTCCTTTGACTTTGCAAATACATGTTCCAGCTGAAATCCAACCTGTGTGTTAATACCCAGCCGAGCGTGTGCAGCCCCTCACCTGGATGTGCTGAGCACGGGCTTATGCAAAGGGGAAGGCACAGCTCTAGGCTGCTGAAAGCGGGCTGATGTAATGGTTTTATCTGAGGACAGGATTTGGTTCTTATTGCTCAGTCTTGCCTTCCATACGAAAGAACTAAGCTGAGTAATTAAATTTTAAGGCATCCAATAGAGGCAGTGAGAATTTTGGAGTCAGGTACACTTACTCCTGCTGCCACTGCCAGTCTGTTCCTGGGTCTGGAGAGGCCATGGGGAATCTTGCAGCAATGTCTGAGCCCCCCTCTCCCAGGGCATCCCTGCCGCTGCCTCTGCTCCGCTGTGTGGAGCCCAGAGCAAGGCAGACAAACCCAGCCACACTTGCCCCGCGGGGGCTCAGAAAGCCCTAGAGTCCTTGTCTTGACTGGCATGGAGCCCACACGCTGCTTTGCGGGGTTGGGAGGTAAAGGGACGAAGCAGCAGTGTCCTGCAGGTCCCCTCCAATGCTTCTTTTATGATACACAGCATCACATCATGCTGCAAATAAAGTGAAGCTGCTCCAGAAGCCCTTGCTTTCTGTAACCTTCCTATAAAGCTCGTTTTATTTAGTAAACAGCAGTGTAGGAAGAAGAGATTTAAAACTTTGAGTCACTCATTTGAAAACACCTAGCTACAAAACCAAATACAAAATGCATTAGAAGACCAGTTAGTCTTTTCTGAGTCATTTAATTAGAGGGACTAACTTTCCCTCTCTATGGAAATCTCAGCGTGGAAAGTGTGTGAAACCTGCTGCTACCAACACTTGCTTAATGAGCCTCACATTTGCTTCTCTCTGAAGGCAGTCAACGTGTACAACCCACAGACATTCACACTTTTCCAGCCTAATCTGGTTTAGGAGCTGCTAAGGTGGTACAGGCTCTTGTCCTGGGGTGGGATGGCAGTGGCAGCCATAGGACCCCCGGCCCAATGCCCACCACCATCTCTCCATCTATGCTGGCACTTTCTGAGCTCCATGTCCTGGCCACACTGCAGAACGAGCCCAGGTGTCCGAGCTGGCCATGTCACATCCCTCTATGCACCTCTACAGCATCTCGAAGCAAGTAAAGAAATGGAGCAAACCTCTGCATTTCATCTTCCTGGCTGCAGGCAGCGTGGGTGAAAATCGAGGCCAGGGTCACCATGACCCAGAAATGTCCTGTCTCACCCAAGGGCTTGGTTTAAATCTCATTTTTTTATTGCAGCTCTGGTCTGCAGCCTCACTCAAATAGCCCTGCAGACTGGCTCCTCCTGAAGCAGTAATCCCTCGGTGCTGACACCCGCAGCCATGCAGAAGCTGCCTCAAAAAATTCTAGTTAATTAGAAATTTGGGGGCAAGGACTTGTGCTAGAAGCTTTTGCTTTTCCAGTGATTGTCTAGGGGGGAGTTTAGAAAGGTTGAGCATCTGTTACTCTTACTTTGGTCCAGAGATTTAGATGCCCAGCTCCCATGGATGCCCATGCAGCTCCCAAATCCCCATGTGGCACTGCAAAATGCTGCTCACCACTGCTTCTTGCAGACATTTCTCTTCTCTGCTATTTGATTTACAGAAGCGCTGGACTCCACACATGCAAACCCCACCGCTTGCTGGTCGTCGCTGCTTGGGGCAAGCCGGCGGGTGGTTTACGCACATGGGTGCCCGTGGCCATTCTGCTGAACCCTGCTGCTTTCCACCCTGAAATTCCTGAGGTTTTTCTGCAGATCGAAGCCAGATTAATCACAGATTGGCGCTAGTCGCCCACAAGGCTAAAGCTATCCGCTTCACAAGCCTAATAAGCGGCGAAATTCAGCCCAGAACTCGGCCCCGCGACTTTATGGTGGGAAAGGCCATATGGGCCTATGGGACAGAAAATAACAATAAAAATCAACGCCGAAGCGTGTTAAGAGTTTCAAATGGCACCAAAAAAATGCTTGCTATGTTTCTGAGGGTCTGTGCTGCTGCCCTGGACGCTGCTGTTACTCATTCACATGGGCAAGAATTACAAGTATGCTTGTGCAGCCAGGAAAGCTTTGGTTCACCGAATATTTGAGGCTTGGTGTGGTATGAAGGGGTGGGGAGCACAGCTCCAGCCCGCAGCAGTTTGAGGAGAAGAGAAAAAGTTTTAACTTCCTCGGGACAATTAAACTACCTCGGTGGTACTGCAGCCAAAGAAAAAAAAACACCAAAAAAACCCCGACCAAAAAACCAAACCCCATTTATTATTTGCCGAGTTCTTTCTGCTCTTCAGCAATAATTTAAAGCCGCTTTGCCTTCAGGGAAGCCCTGTGAAATGCAGCATTCACAGGAATGGGTAAGGACATGCAGTACTGACCTAATCCACTTCACTCTGCCCTGGAATCTGTTCCCAGCGTCTGCCTTTGGCCCCCAGCACCCACTGGGATAGGCCAGAGCTGGGTGAGAATTGAGGATTGCACAATTCCAGTTACTTTTTCCACCCCAAAATGTGATTAAAGAAAAAGGATTTCAAAATTCTCTGTGAAATTAAATTCATTCTTTGGCTAAGGTCAAAATGTTCAAGTTTACACATTTCTTATATGTTTCCAGAAAATATATTATAAACAAACCTTGAAATTGAATTATCTCATTAAAAAAAGGTTAAATCAGAATGGCGTAACCTCAGCAGGGAGCTTCGTATCGGAAAGTTTCTACTACCAAATTTCACTGAAATTGAAGCAGTTCTGCAAAACATGTTGCCTTCAGCATATCAATATTTCTGATGGAAATCCATTCTGTCAGAAAATTTTTATCCAGCTCTAGGCTACAATTTGATACCAAATAGTTTTACTTCTCCCCAGCAACTGGCACCACTGATCCTCTATAACGAATTTCCATAATTAACCTCCAGGAACTGAAAATGAAATCTTTTTGTCTGCAGGATATTCTCAAACAACGTTTAGAAATTATTTCACTCTGAGCCAAAGCACAATAAATTCAATAGGATCTTCCCCACAAATTTCAATGGATCTTCAGATGAGCCTGGTTCAGATAAGAGTTCAGAGCCAGATCAATTTAATACAACTCTGGATGTTTCCTCGAATCCAGATGGGCCTTTGAAAAAAATAAATTTCAAAACAAATCTTCCTTTTTGTTGAATTTCAATCCTCTATTGTCATCCAGATTAAGGACCCATACTCTTTGATGCCTGTGGATAGCAGTACTTCATAAGATGTTTGTGTGGATTTTGTACGAGTGAGGAATGCACAACAGCATTAGGAATTTAGACAAAATACCGGAGTTAAAGCTGTGGGCTCTGAATGCTGATTTTTGGCTTCTCACATGCGTTCTTGCTCACTGAAGGCTGTTCCCTACACCATCCTACAGCAGGAAACGTCCTTGAGCTGCACGTGATTTCATGGATGGCAGAACACCCCCGACATGCAATTTGTTCTCACCGCGAGCACTAACAAATCATACATAATGTAACAGCAAAGCAGCTAATGTCGGATTTGCATGAGATACTTTTACTGTGTTTATCCAGGAGTTTTCCTGGTTTAGATGTATTTACCCGAGAGAAGTAAGTTCTGCTTCAGGGAAGTTTTGACTTGAGGCAATTCCCCAGCTGGCGGGATGAGAAGGTCAAGCAGCCATAAGCCATAGCAGGAGTGTCTCTGAAACCCCATCCCTTCCCCTCGCAAGAAATACCCCCAGATGCTCTTTCTCTGGGTCCTAATAGATACATTTCCATAGTCTCCAAACATCACGCTTTTCCAGAGACAGAATTAAGACATACGTGTGAACAATTCACATAATTTTCATGGCTTCTAGAGAGCCTCCTTAGCTGGGTGGTGTGCTGGGAAGAGAGCAAAGGCAGGAAAAGGGTGAGGACCTCCTGCACATCCTCCTTTCACTGGTGCTGCTGTAGACTCCACCGGTGTTCCTGGAGAAGTGATTTAACCACTGTATTACCCCTCCGTAAATGGGAGTGAACACCACACCTGCCATCCCGCTGGTGCTGGGTGAGTAGCTGCTCTACAGCAGCCCTTGTGGGGAGAGCCCGGGGCAGATGTGCTGTGGAGCTGCAGGCGCTGCACCAGACTTGCATGACATACAGGATTCCCACTTGCATGTGGATCATTACACTACGGTCAGTATTTTAAAATACCTTGTCCTCTGTCTTAATAACCTACCTTAATTATTAAGAGGGTTTAAAATAATTTTAGAGTGCTTATAACTTTGTTAAAGCATTGCCCTCAGCTCCTGAAACTTGGAATAGCTGAGCTTTATTTCCCATCCCAGTCTTAGCACTCAATGACCTGTTGGTCAGGCGAGGGAGAGGTGCTAATGTCTTGAACTTATTTTACAAATTTATATCATTCTTTCTCGGCAGTGTAGTTATGGCCAGATTTCTAAATGCCAAAATACAGATTACAAGAGTGTCAAGCTTCATTTTGTTTTCAGTTCACAGGTAATTAGCATTTATTTTCACAATTCCTATTGTTCTTCCATATTATTATATCAACATCACGGAACAGGAGATCTCATCCTACCATCATCAATTTTAAACTCTCATTGGAACAGGAAAATTCGGTGTTGGCTTTGGCAGCCAAAGCTCTGGTCCCTCAGCAGTCTGAGCCACACGTGGCAGTGGAGTTCCTTGAACCCTGTTTTTCCCTAAGTGAGAATTTTTTATTCCCTTTGCAGGCGATGTGGGGCAGTGCTTTCTGATTTTAAGTCCTAACCCCTCACAGCCACACGCAAAAGTAGCAGGAGCTCTGTTTTAAACATCTGCGGTGCCGCGTAATGTTAAGTATTGGGAATGAACCGAGGCTCAACCAGAATTAGCAGGTACTTGTGACCTTACTGCTTCTTGTCTGTCAAACAGGCCTCCTCAGATCATGTCATCTCATACGGCAGTGGCGAAAAATAATTTCTTTTAATCTGTTAAGAACTCAAGTATGACATTGGTAAGTCCCATAGAAGAGATAACAAATGGGTATGTGTTCAGAAGAAGGTTTTGAATAGTGTCCCTAAAGAGGCACAGATTACATGTTGGCCTGTGAGGAGTACAGATGTTTCTGAATAGCTGCTCGTTCAGGTGACAGTATCGCTCTGTGGGCTGAATAGGTTCTCGGGAAAAAATAATACGTGATCGTGAAATTAATGACTATCACTGCATATTCACAAGGGAGCCCACGTTTCCAACACACAGGAAATACGCATTTCCTAATACACAAGTGTTTGACCTTAAACCTTAGTAATGTTCTTTTAATGTACATCCCATTTAGCTACACACGTGTGCAGAAACGAGGAGGGGATGGGATACGTAAGGTTCATGTTTTATGTATATTATTTAATACTTTCCACAGATGCTTTGGTAGTTGGCATAGCGGGGAGAGATATTCTGATTGGAATTTTAGATTTAAATAATCAGTCATTCTGATACTAAAAGCACTTGTTCTCGGCTGTTTTAGTACAGTCATAGAAAGTGTTCAGGCAGAATACTTTTGAGAGGAGAAAAATGTATTCTGATATTCCCATAAAATCTTATACCAGATCAGCAGTCATTACCACAGATAATACTAGATTGCATTGTATATATGTTATTAATATAGGCATAATGCTTTCTTGGATGGAAAGTGGCAAAACTGTGAAGTCTAGAAAGGAATCGGGTCTGAAGAAAAATGAGGAATTTGAACTAAGCAAAGCAAGAAACTCTGCTTTATAAATCAAAACCTAGACTGCGTGTGAAAAATACCGATGGAAATGTTAACCCCCCAGTGTTATCCTCCTAGTTATCAAGATATAGGAACTTAAGAGTATGACATGAATAATAGTTTTACAGGGATTAACATATCTGGAACAGCTTCCCCAAGGAATGACAAGTAGACTGTTTTGGAGCAGGCAGGGGTGCCTTGTAGCTTATTGATTGTCACAAGTGCCTAAAGCATGGCAGACCACCCTGAAAGCCTGGGGGTTTAGTTGGGTGACGCTGGCAGCCTCAGGATCATAAGAGCAAACAAAGCATGTAAACATGATATTACTGGGAAGGGTGCTGATGGAAGCTCTGTGGTCATGATGAGTAAGTGTTTTGTGTGTGTTAAAGTTTCCACATTCCTAACATAGCTGGATGCATGCGAATTTTCCATGTAAGCTGTGTGAGGGAGCTGTCTCCCCCAGCCCCAGTGTGCAGTGATGGGGAGCAGCAATTCCTCCTCTGAGCACCCTCAGTCCTGGCCAAGCCAAGCCACCACCAAGGAATGGCCAGCATCAGCGTCTGCTTTGGTGCACCTTGCCTCCATCTGTATGGAGGTGAGCGATGAGCTGATAGGGAGCAGATGTTCACACCCAGCTCCCGTTCAGGATTAACAAAGAGCTCTTTCAACCCCATCTTCTCTCCTTTTATTGTCAGATATGCCCCAGTTGGTATGTTGGACTCACAAAGAGTACAGGGCTGGAGCTGAACCTCCAGAGCTCTGTCCCACCTGCATTTGCCCCTGAGGCTGCCACATGTTTCAGTTTGGAGGGGAACAAAGAAACAGGATTCTCTGCACTCTGGAGAAGACAGGAGAGCATTTCTGCAACTGTATTTTCCCAGAGTTATCTCCTGTTCAAATATACACAGTTGAACAAATGAGAGAAACCCAACTGGCTGTGAGCAGTAAGTTTCTGCACTGTTCTCCCATTCCACCATATGTCCATGGAGCTGAAGCTGTGTTGGTGGACAGCAGGAATGGATGGAGACTGCAAAGTAGCTGAGAGTAGCTTTTAATTAAAAAAAAAAAAAAAAAGATGTAAAGCTGTCTGCTCCAACTTTTCGGTAAGACCTTACAAATAACCACACTGCAAATTTTACTGTTTTGCTCATGATTTCCAAGCAGAAGCCAAGGCTTAAATTCTTTGGAAAATTCATTAGAGCCAAGTAATTTGACCAGCTAAAGATGTGACACATGGGAACAAAAGCAAGAATATTAGTACTGAATTCTGAAATGTCATGTTGGGATTCTCTTGTCTGCATTACTGATGTATCCCCCTATGGTCAAACACAGAATCATGGAATCATTTAGTTTGGAAAAGACCTTTAAGATCATCGAGTCCAACTGTAAAACTAACACGGACAAGCCCACCACAAGATAGCAGCGCTTGCTGTTTCAGCATGTTGTAAAAGTTTACTAATTGATCATGGTTCAGCCCAGAATGGACACAGAGCTAGTCTGTTGCCTGGATGACACTCTCAAGAGATAAGGGTAAGAACCCAGCTTACAAAGGCCACCGCTGTCTTCGGCTGCGCTAGGCAGAGCTGGCACGTGAGGCCTGAGCCAGGAGGGGCAGCAGGCTGGGTTCCAGCCCTCCTGCCTGCTGCCAGCCCCTTCCCGAGGGCGCCTGTCTGCCTGCCATGCAGCGCCATGCGGGAAAGGAGAGCAGCACTTGATGCAGAAGTGTGCTACGAACGGCTCACAGACCGTCCCTTGTCTGGGGCTGTCGCTTCGGGAAGGACGCACCCCGCACTGTACAGCATCGCTGTCTCAGAGCAGCGCTCAGTCCTCTGGCCCACACAAGCCGTTACCCAGTTTTGCTCGGTTTTGTGTCCAGGAAGCTAAACAAAAGGAGCACGTTGATGGCGGGAATGATTTTCTGAGATCCCCACATGCTCCTTGTGACTGTTTTGAGTGAAACCCCCCTGTGCCCACAGTCACCACTACCGCACAGCTGAGCCCATTCTGGGGTCTCCCCTCAGCCGGCCATGGCCCTGGGGCACCTCCGCGAGGGACCCCGGCCCGGCAGCGGCCCGGCCCGCCTCACCACCCCTCTGACAGACGCAAAGCTCCGCATGCCGCAGGTTCCCTTCCACAGCACTGGGATTTATAGACAGCCTGTATAAAATGAAAGTCAAACGCCACAAAAACATTTATACCACTCACCTCTCCTGAGGGAGCCGGCGCCACACCAGACCTCACCCTGACAGGATGACACCGGCCTGCCGCCGGCACGGGCTCAGCGGATGGGCCGGAGCCCGGCGGAGGCGGGAGGTTTGCGGGGACGGCCTGGCTGGGGGGGGGGGGTCCCTGCCGGGAGGGCGGCGGGGGCGGCATCGGGACCCCTCCAGCTCCCCGCCACGCCGCTCCCGCCCGGGGCCCCTAGGGGGCGCGCTGCTCCGGCGGGCCGCCGGCCGCGCGAGGCGAGGGGGCGGGCCTCGCACCGGCGGCGGGCGGTGATTGGCGGATGAGAAGCTATAAATAAGGGCGGGTGGCGGGGGACAAAGCAGTCTGCGCGGGACCGGCGGGCGGGCGGGCGGAGTTGGAGCGGCAGTGCGTCCCGCGGCTCTGCCACTTCCATTTGTGGTTTTTTTTTTTTCTAATTTTCTTAAAATTATTTTTATCTTTTTTGGGGGAAACCGAGTGTGTTTTGTTGTGTGGGGTTTTTTTTTTTTTCCTTTTGTTGTGGCCGGCCGAGGGACTAAGCCGAGATCAATGAAGGAAAGAAGAGCGAGCCAGAAGTTATCGAGCAAGGCGGTGATGGATCCCAACCAGAACGTGAAGTGCAAGATCGTGGTAGTGGGGGACAGCCAGTGCGGGAAGACCGCGCTGCTCCACGTCTTCGCTAAGGACTGCTTTCCCGAGGTGGGGGGGCCGGGGCCGGGGCTGGGGCCGGGGCCGGGCGGCGGTGGGCGCGGGCTGACCGTGCGCTCTCTCCCGGCAGAGCTACGTCCCCACCGTCTTCGAGAACTACACGGCCAGCTTCGAGATCGACACGCAGCGCATCGAGCTCAGCCTGTGGGACACCTCGGGTGAGCGCTCCCCCGCGGCTCCCGGGGTGGGGGCGGGGGTGTGTGTGTATAGCGCCCATCGGTGAGGAAGGGCAGCCCCCGGGGCTAGGGAGGGGGTTGTAGCGCCCGTCGGTGAGGAGCGGCAGCCCGCGGGAGTGGGGGGGGGGTTGTAGCCTCCACCGGTGGAGGGGGGGTGGGGTGGGGGGTTGTAACCCTCCCCGCAGCCCCTCACCGCCGCGTCGTGGCGGGTCTGCCTGCTTCCACGTACGAGACCGGCGACCGCTTTTTTTTTTTTTTTTTTTTAACTCTGAGGTATACGTTAGCGATACATTTACTTGGGGAGGGAAAAGGGTGTGGGCAAGGCTCCAGGGGCGGTTTGCCAGCATTGCAGGGCAGGCGGGCAGGGCAGGGGCAGCGTTCGCACCTGCCCGGCTGGGAGTTGCTGCTGTGAGGCGCTGCGGGGCCACCGCTGCTGCGGAACCCCCGCTTTGCCCCCTGGAAGAGTGACGAGGTGTTCAGATACGTTAATGGTAAATTACATCAGCTCACCTTTGAGTTCCTTGTAGCCTCCTCTCTCGTGCCTGTTTGGCTTTTTTACAATATACAGGACTTTCCCCCTGTGTTTTAGAGTCTAAAGGCAGGAGGGATGGGGGCAGTTAGGTATCTTTGGCCCTCTGAGGGTGCAGGGGGGGACCCATCCTTTTCTACATACTAAGATCAGTGCTTAAGGTCCTCCTCGTTCTTCGCGTTGTACCTTCAGAGGCTGTGGCAAAAAGTCTCTTGTGCTTTGGGGTGCTTGGCCGTCTTGTGCCCCTCTGCGTCCTGCTGGCATTGGTAGCTGGGCTGAGCTTGGTGCCGGGGTGAGGGTGCACCCCTGAACTTGCCTGCTGGGTGCTGGATGGGGGTGCGGGTCCCTGCCGCTCAGGGACTGAGGGTGCTGGGAGAGGTGCTCGGGTGAATGACCCCACTAACAACGTTACTCTGCAGAAATGATAGGGAGAAAGCTGGAGGAACTTGACAGAACATGCAAGCCCTTTCTTCTGTAGACATGTTGTGTAGATGGCTTGTTCATGTTGAATTTACACCAGCAGTTCCTTCTAAATATGACAGCAGTCCTTTTACCAGTAACTAAGATGTTAATCCCTTTTAAAAAAAAAGTTTAGGCAGTGAGTTGGCTTTTCCCTTGCTGTTAAGGAAATGATTCCAAATTCTTGCAACACAATTACTGGGAAACGGCAGTGTCTCTGCCCACAACCAGTATCAGCTTAGCTCTGAACTGATTTTTTTTCTTCATCTTATGCCAAGTAAGACTTGCAGACTTCTAGAAGTGTCTCTGGTTTGAGCTTTCATCCTGATTACTAAACTGGCTGTAACAAACTCCCATTGAGTAAGGGCTGATTAAAAATTAATAGTTAGTTATTTTGGAAAATTTTATCTTTAGCTATTGAAATACAACCCACAGGTTGTTTGACATGGGAAGGTTTGGAATCTCTATGTCAAAGGCTGGAGACACCTGTGTAATGAAATCATTCTGTAGCACTTCAAAAGACAAAAGCAGTGGAAGGAACACCTGCCAGCCTTTGTGTGTACATGATGTCCTCTCAGGCCTGTCCTGGGACTAGCAGAAAATTTGACTGAGTCAGAAGCTTAGGATCAAGTGGCTAGTTTGCAGTCTGAAACTGAAGAGGAAATGTTTGAAAGGTCCAGTGCTTGGTTTCTAAAGGTATTGCTGAACATTGGATCCTCTGGTTGTGGGACTCTGTGGATGAAGACTTGTCTTCATAAACCGCCCTTCTCACAGACTGAAGAAGAAACACCCAAACCTATTAACCCCGTGCAAAATCGCATCACCAGATAAGAGACATCAGAAGATAAGACAATGCTTAAACACTATCTTAAATTCTTGATAATTTTTTACAAGTCATTGTCCTAGTCCTTTGCTGAATTAAAATAAATGTCTTAATGACACTTTTAAAGCAGGACTAGATTTAGTTAACTTATAAAAATATGACTGATTAAAAGCCAAATAATCATGGAACATGATGTCAGTTGCAACACAGGGGAGGTAATGGCTGGAGTCATTTGAGATACTTCAGTGCCTCTTGGGGGAGGGATGAAAGGATGCTATTTAGCTGTTTTTGATTGCTGTATACTACAGATACTTATCAAGTCATCTTGAAAGTATTTAGTATCCATATTTAACCCTCTTCACTCTTTCCTAACTGGGAGCATGCAGCAGGCTGCCTTACGAATTGGTCCCTAACTTGACCTAAAGTAAGTGTCTGGTTTTTGCATTGAATCCTTTGAAGGGAAGGTACTGCCACTTAGAGCATTTTTTTTGCTCCCTGAGAAAATGAGAGAAGCTGTAGGCATGGATTAAAATAGTCTTGAGCTAGGGTGAGAACAGGCCCTGCTGTCATGGTTTTGGGTTACAATTTTTATATAATAACACACTTTTTACTAGAGGACTCTTAAGTCCAAAATGCAGAGAGTCATGCAATTGATAGAGCATTTTAAAGCTAGCTGTAAATTTATTGGGAAGGTTCTGTTGTATCTTGGATATGCCTGTAGAAATATGGGGCAAAACACTCTTACAAGTAAGAATGGAATGGGAAGATTCATTATTCAAATATTTTCTGGTACTGTCTAGTTCTGCAAGTCATTATAAGGATTTAAATTAGCCACAGCATTAAGGAAGGCACTTGCCAACTTGAATATCAATTGGCTTTTGGACTGCCAGCCCTTCTTTCAAAGCAGGAATGTCTGGTTGCAATCTAACTACATGATAAATTATTCCACTGTGTGGTAACGTAGTATGGCAGTCTTAAGTCTTAAGCTGTTTGGGAGCTGCGTGCTTATTTTGCTAGGTAGAGTATTTGAAGTTTCAGGTTAAAGCTTCATCTTGTACTCTCATGGACGATGTGAAGAGTGCTTCTATGTTAGACACCTTTGTCTACCATCAGCATAGTCTAATGTATATTTACTGAGGTTTTGGCTTCTTCCCTTAAAAGTGACTACTTTATTTCTGTTTCTTGCTAGTACACTATGTGGCATAGAAATTATGTACCATTAATTATGTATACATACCTGTGTCTCCTTAACACATATTTTAGGGTTTTTTTTATTGGTTGAACTGTGGAAACTGTACTGGATACTCCAATAAAATAATTCTCAACAGGGCCAGAAATACATACACACTTCTGGGGATTAGCATATAATTAAATCCTGAAGGGCATTAGAGCTTAATCAAGTTAGCTTTACTTAGCTTTACTGTGGTTTGAATGTGTACAGTGTATTCCATGTCAATATAGAAACTTCATATTAATTATAAAGTTTTGTGCTGAAATCTTCCCAAAACCAACTGAAACATACAGGAATCAAAGTTACTGTTTCCCCAGGTTCTCTGGCAGTAAGCATCATAACTGGAAGGCAAACAGAAATTTGAAATTTCCCTTAACTTTAAAGTTGGCTGTGTTGAGCTGTGTGTTTTTTTGGTGTTTTTTTTTTTGTGGCAGAGTAGCAGTAACTAGTCTTTATAGGGTTTTTTTCCCCTTTAGAGGGGAAATAATTAAATTGATAACTGGGGATGCCAAGTCACCTGCCAAAGTCCTGTTTTCTGTTTGAGCTGTGGAAATGTAAACAATGCTATGATTATTGTAATAATCGTGTGCTTAGAGATGACGTGTTCTAGGATATTCACTATACAAATCCACCTGCATTTTCTCCAAACAGCCAAGGTGGATTTGGAAGGAGGAAAGCAATCAGTAGTGAATCAGCTACTTAAAGTGGCCACTGCAGTATTTGATGTGTTTTCTATGCAGCTGATAATTAGTGAGCCCAAGGGTTTGAGAGTGAGAATGCTGCTGTTCATCTGTTGTTCTTTCAGTTGACTGGAGTCCAAAAGGCTACAAAGACTAATGCCTGATGGCTGCTTGGTGGTGTGTAAATAGTAAAGTCTTGCCTGCTACTGAGCACCACTTCCCTGAGAGCCTGCAGGCAAGCAGAGGCTGAACAGCATGGTGAGCAAGGAGCTGCCCAGGTTCAGCTCTGTAGGTGGGACACAGGGCTGAACCCTCCTGGTTGGGACTGGTGGCGGCTCTGGATCTTGCAGACACGTTAGGGCTTCAGCTCTCTGTGATCTAGCATCTTAACAGCAGTACTAAGCCATCAAAAAATTAAGTATGCTTTAACTTTTAACCATGTAATTCTGTTACTAAGATAGCAACACTGAAGTCTAAGCCTGGTACCTTCTGTAGACCAAAACCAACCATGTTGCTGGGGAGGGGTTTTATTTCAGTTTAAAAGCTGAATTTGTTTTGCTTTGCACAAAACATCAAGTTTTAGAAGTGGATAATTTTTAATGCTTAAATTATTTTTGCTTAAATTATTTGTGCTGCCAAACAGATTAAAAAAGGGGATTGCATCTGGAATATACTTCCACTACAAAGTAAGACGAGCTGCAACACTATCAGCAATTCCTTGGTAAAATTCATCTGTGTTGTCCTTGATAAAAATTTTTTATTTTGTAGGGACAGAATTGCAAACACAAATAGGCTTTTTTTTTTTGCTTCCCCACAAATACTGTAGCTGTAGCTCTACATTCTCCTTCTGTTTTCTAGGGTTGGCATGGCTTCAGATCTGCAGACTAAGTTGAAAAAGAGTGAGCAGCCTTACTGGGCTGTGCTCAAGTTCGCTGTTCAGACTTGAGCCTCATTCCTGAGATTCCTGGCTTCTGAGGGTTTCTCTGGGCGAAACGATGAAATGCCAGTTTGAATAGGCCCGCACAGTGAGGGCCGCAGCCCCTCTTTATTTGCGCAGTAATAAAGGTTCAGTTATTGCTGTTGAATGAGATCAGGAAATTTCCTTTGTTCATACTGCAGCCCGAGTAGTTTAAATGGTTCCCGTTTGTTCTGCCACACACTACCCTAAAGAAAAGGATGTGTCAAATATTTCTTCTAGCTTGCATCTGAGCAGGACTGCCTAGAAAAGCGCACTTACTCTAGCTCAGCATCTTTAATAGGAGACGTTCAGAAGGAAAACCTAAAAAGAAAAACCCTCAAAACACACACAGCTACAGCTGACACAGTAGAAAGGAGTCTCTGGGCTGGAGGTGGTGACTGTATGTGTACATAAATACACGCTGGTGGACATACATGGTGTGTTGTATCCCTGAAAGACTGGTGAGTGAGAAGATAGGTATGTGTCTTAGGAATGAGTTTCTGGGTGAGGCTTTTCTGAGACTCCTTTCTAGCCAGCAACTGCTTGGCCAAGCATTAATGATCTTCAATCCTGCCCTTACTTGCAGGAGCTCGGTGGGGAGGTGAGCTAGCCAGGCCACGGCTCTCACCAGCGTGCGGGCTGGTGGCTGGGCACCAGTCTGTGCTTTCGCCAGTTTAATGCCACAGAGCAGTGCGGGTGGCTAGTTAACGGCACATTGCTGCTCTGCAATTTGTCTGTCCAGGGCAAGTAAATTGGCCCTGGGGCTCCAGGCTAAATAGCTTGGCCCTGAGGCCCCTGGATGGAGGCACTGTAATAGCAGTGCTGGAGATAGCTGGGGAATAATTAGTAGTGGAAAACACTTATTGATAATCACTGCGAGCAGAGCTGAAATGAATAGTTAACTACTGGTCAGCTCAGCTCACTTAAATGTCTTTCTAATATGTCATTTACCACTGAAGACACCTAACTGTTTTTTGGGTTTTTTTTTTTGAAGAGCAGTTCTTGACAGCTGCCTCTTTGTTAGATTGACATCATTTATGAAGATAAGCATTTGAATAAAACAGTCTTGTTAAATTACCTTCTGCTACCTAGTTTGGTAATGCTTCATTCCCCATGTGTTACTCTTCATTTCAAAAACAACATTCTTGGGATTCTTGACTCCTTCCTTCCAGTATAAGCTGTCCAACTGAAGTCATCTGCGATACGTTCACACCGTTCCCCACTCCTTGTGCAACAGCATGAGCTGTCTGTCAGTTAAAAACTTGAGGAATTTCTCTAATCCAGTTAATAGTCTGCTCAGCCTCTGAGACCTTTACAGCCAATTAGTTCTAGATAGTTGCAAAAATAGGTGGTATAACTAGCTGATAACCCCAACACTCTTGAAAGCTGTATTCCTGTTGCATATGTTCTGTGCTATATTTTAGGTTCATGAGAAAAATACAGAAATAAGAATGCATAACTAAGAAAATGAATTTTAAGTTGCAGGCACACAGTTTAAAGCCCTAGGCCTTATCCTGTTGGACTATTTAACTGTTTTAAGTAGCCTTCCAAGTTAGAAGTGAATTCTCCTCAGTAAATGAAAACTTCAGCAGAGTTAAGGCCAAACCAAATGGTACTTCCTAGAAAAAAAAGGAAGATTTCCATCCCACCACCCCACACTCCCAACCTGTTACAGATTCACCAGATGACCAAAATGAGATTTCTGACTCTGGAGATGTTTCTAACTTTGCACATCATGACAATTCTTAAAGAAAACAGCGTACCCCTCAACAGATCTGGAAGTAAAACCTGCTCAAAGTGCAAAATTGGACCTATTCCTGTTCCATCAGATTACTAATTTGCTTTGATCTTGTTGATAAGAACTTGTTTTATGGGCTAAACATAAACATTTAGTGCAAGCATGTATCGGTTTACAGATTGAGTCTTTTTTGTGACAGATAACTTGCGTGCCTGCCTTTAGGGCTGGGATTCTTCCCTGCTGGAATACTGCAACCAATGCTTTGCTTTGAAGCAAGAGTTTCTTCTGAAAATTGCAGATATTCATGACAACTAAAGATGCTTTTTGCACTTGGAACTATTTGTTTTAAATTAAATGTTAGAAGAAACAAAATGGATTTACTTCAAAACTTTCTGAATTTTTCCCATGAAAGCACAACTGTGACAAATCTGCTTTGCAGAAGCCTTTTGGATGTCAAGGATTTGTTCTCAAAAGTCAAATCCCTGCACATTAATGCTGGGACTTAAACTTGGGCTGACCTGATTTCCCTTAACTTGTTATTGGGGGCATCACAAGCTTTTATGGGACATGGGTCACTGGGGTGCCATCACTCTTAATTACTTGGGAAAGCTGTTGCATTTGTAGGTGAGAAACAAAAGGAAAGTAGGGAAATGAGCAACTGCAATGAGCCTTTGGGGAATGCAGTGCTGTTGAAGAAATGATGGTAGCTGGGTGCTACTGAAGAGCTTCACTGAAAACCCCTCTAATCGTTCTGAATAAGCTTGAATGACTGCAGAAAGTGAAAAATACAAACTAATAAACATGTTGTTTGTTTCCCTGCAGGGTCTCCTTATTATGACAATGTTCGCCCGCTCTCCTATCCAGATTCTGATGCTGTCCTGATCTGCTTTGACATCAGTCGGCCAGAAACTCTTGACAGTGTGCTAAAGAAGGCAAGTGTTCAAGAAACATTTGAGTACAGAGCTGTTTGAGTAGCTTGTCATTAAATCTCTGAAGAGCGGTGCTGTTTCTTATATTAGAAACGTTGGTTTGTTTCTTTTAATGGAGAGATGACTGGACCGTGCTTTGCACTGCTAGAATTTGTTTGAAAGGGATGAATGTTAATTGAAAACAAGAAGCCTTTAATGGATGCTTAGGGGTGAAGTAAATTCTCATTCCTCAGCTTTTAACCAGCAGTGAATTGTTCAGGGTGGTGTGAGGCGCAGGGCTGGGTGCAGCAAGAATTTGTCTCTTGCATTATATTCATATAACAGACAAGATTGAGAAACTTTGCCATGTTGTAATGACAGTTAGTACATGCCTGCCAAGTGTTTGGGCTTTTGCCATGGCTTTACATAACTTCTCAGCCTGAAGTCAGAAGGAGCCAGTGACAAATGCCTCTGGAAGCCACTGAAAGTCCAAGCGGTGGCATGGAAATGCAATCCTGACCAAACTTCAGAATTTTTCACAGGCTCAGTGATCTGAGATTCAGTGCCAGACTCCCCGACTTAAAACACTGAATTTTCATAATCAAGCTCTGTGTTTGCAGAGGTGGTCCTGGTCCTCTTCTTGGTCACTGAGCATGACTCAACTTTGCAGTGTTGTCTTTAAGGCTTACTGACCTGAAGTTCCTTTTTTCTGTAGCTGGGGCTGGTGATTTTTGTGTCACTGGGAATAAAGTGGCATACAATGCTCTGAATAATCTACAGAAAATAGTTAAAAGACAATTCTCTCAGCTACTAACTGTGCCAACAAGCATCTAGAACTGTCTTTCTCATTTCTGTCCATGATAATGTTGGTTAATATACTGTTGCTTAATTCTGCAAGAGTTTTTTCTTAATATGCTTTTAAACTCGGATTATATCCTTAAGTTTTTAGGGATTGTATGATCTGTTCAAATTATGCTGGGAATTTTTTTGGCTTTCTTTTGTTCTCAAAATAACCACGTAGAGGAAGAAACCCCAGAAATATATCACACGTTCTGTATGAGGGGTTTATTACTGGCTCAGAATAGCTGAACCCTTGACAGATTCATGTAGTTTTAGGTGTGAGGGTGTAGCCATGAGCCAGTATATAGCAGTGCTAATTTTGTGGTCATATAAGACCTACCTCTGTAGCTCTGTCTTGAGGAACCATTGAATTTGGTGACACTGGTGTTCGTTGGTTCCTGTCTGCAAATGGCAATGGCTGGGTGTTTACCGCTTGTGAGGTGCGACAGGTCTGCAAACCTTTACTCATGTAGGTAAACAATCTCAAGTCATTCCCTCTTGATTAGTAAGTCAGTGGAATTAGTGAGTGTATGAGATTGTAAGATTTCATCTGCAACCGGATTCTGCTGGAACTGATGCCTTTAGAAATTAGCTTGAAGGTAGATAAAACTATTACGTAAGAGTATTTCCATGTAAAATGTCATGACTTATTAAACTTAATCTTGTATCCGTTGCTGCTTTGGATTTAAACATTCAACTACTCGAGTATAACAACCACCTAACATTTTACAGTGGAAAGGTGAAATCCAGGAGTTTTGTCCAAACACCAAAATGCTTCTGGTTGGTTGCAAGTCAGATCTGCGCACAGATGTGAGCACGCTAGTGGAGCTTTCCAATCACAGGCAGACACCGGTGTCCTACGATCAGGTATGTGCCACATCCATCTTTGTACTTAGGGGTGAAAGATAAGACTCTTCTATCACTGCAGCCATCTTTAGGAACAGCTTCTCCCAGTGTTGACATGAGTGCTTCCTAGAAGGCAGATGGGCATACTCTACTACTAGACTAAGGTGAATTTGAAAGGTCTTATGAGTAAAGGCAAAGCCTACCTGTAGGCTGGATGCAGCAAAAAGTGATGCAGCCCCACAACGTATGGTTTAAGTGTCATAAAATTGTAACCTCATTAGTTGCAAAGAGCCTTTTAAGTGAGTTGGAAATAAACTTCCTGCTTTTCTGGGCCTACAGAGGCCAAAACAGTAACTGAGAGGTGACATGTCCCATTTATTTACTGATAAATTGGTAAAATTGTTGTCTTCAGACGTTAGATTTGAATGTCATTCATTTGATGTTAAGCATCTTGACAAGTATTGCATATAATGTCCCCTTTAAAATCCTGTTGCCTTAAAACACCTGTAAGGACACTCTAGCTCCCTCGGAAGGTGGCAGCAAATCCAGAAAGCATCTTAATTCTTGGCAGCAGCTTTCAGCTGCTGGGGAAGTGAGAAGCTTGCAGCCAGCCATCAGGGAATAGAGAAGCCAAGGTGAAAAGGAAAAGAATCAGGCCATGGGAGGGCAGGAGGCAGAGAACAAGGGAAAACTGGTCTTGAAGGTAAACTTCCCCTTATTTTGTGTATTCTCTATATAATGTGTGTTATTACTCACATGTGTCTATCATACGTTGCAGCTGAATCAGTGATGGTTTCAGATACACCCTGCAGGGTGTAAGAGCGAGAATGGTATCTCCAGATGTGACTTTATCTAGTCTGTATATCCTATGCTATCAAACAGTTTTTGATGCTTTATCCACAGCCTCAGGTTTTCCAAACCAGCAGCTCCTAGCAATTAGCAATTGCTAATAATGCAGTCTCCTACAGCACGTTTAAATTGGAAAATGCAAAGAGATAATAAAGTGATTATCTCGATTAAAATAAAGCATGGGATGTTGTACCGTGATGGCTTATGCTGCTTATGGCATTTTTCTACATTTCACACAGTAAATATCCCTCCATCTCAGACAGTTTTGTATGAAACTGAATGCCAGGTGTTTACCTTAGTGTAAAACGATTCAGAAGTGTCCTTTAATCCTGCTTGTTGCAGAAGATGTCATCATAGTTACAGACCACCACTGTTGCATGTATGCATTAATGTTGTTCAGCTTCAGAGCTGTGCTTTTGCATACTATTTTTTTAATATTAAAAACTTAAAAGGAAATAGTCCGCCACTTACTGCATACGTAAGTTCATGTATTACTTTTTTTACAGTACTTCAGTAAAATCACCAAGTCTCATGATGGATAGTGATCAAAAAATCTAGTGACAAGTGGATTTATCCCCTGGAGTTGAAGATTCACATCTCCTCTGGTGTCACAGCTGAGCCCGCAGTCCTTAGGAACAGGAGTCTGCTGAAGACAAAGGGCTAAGCCAGGAGCTTTTACTTGGCAGCCAAAGGGAAAATTGTATGTGTTACAGGGAAGGTCATACTTGACAGACTCCCATAATTCCATCTGAATGTAAGCAAAAGCTTGGACGGAGCCATGGTTGTATCTTCTGGTTGCCCAGTCCCTCCCTGGTGGCATGAAGCAACCCTCCTCTGGTAGTTGTATGAAAGGATCCTCTGGGCTCGAGATACGCAGCTTATTTTTAAATTCCCTTGCCTTGTTAAGTCAACATGGGATCAAAGAACTTACTGGTGTTTTCCACATTGCTCTTAACTTCATAAGTTTGGGAGGGTAAGGAGAGTTGATGGTGACGCCCTGCCTCCAGTATGCTAGCCAGTTTCCAGTCAGCTAGTCAGCTGCACCTGAGCAAACATTTCTGTGACTGAGGTATCGGCTAGGCTTGGTTCATAGGATGTTTGACTGTGGGGAGGGCTGGGCCTATGGACTAACACTCCTTTATCAGCCACTCCCACCGACAATTGATAAGATGGCAGCCGCATCACTGCAGTGTAAACAGGGCACGCTGGAGGCTAAACAGATGGGTCCAAATAGGCGAGTGCTGTCGACCTGGCACTAGAGCAGAGAGGAGGGGTTGGGCTGACTTGTGCCTGTATCTCAGGCCCCCTGAATATGTGAGGAGTGGCACATCAAGGATGTGGTTGGATTTCGTAACTTACAAAAAAGTCATCCCTCAGAAGTAAAATTCCATTCAAAGAACTCCATTTTTTTCCATACAATGCTGTATTGTCTTCCAGTAGCAAAATGCACAACAGGATACCAGGGTGTTGTCATCTTCTGGAATTGCGTAGTGTTTTCCTTGTGCTGCTGGAACAAATATCCCTGCTTTGACTTCTAATGCACTTAAAATCAAAAAGGAAGGGCTTGTGTAACTGCTAATGTCATTTTTTTCTTTTTTTTTTTGGCCTGTTTCCTTAGCTACAAGTTGATATAACTATCCCTGACCCAGAAACCCACAGCACGTTTCCCTACAAACTTTGCCTCCTTCGTGGAGATGCAGCACAGCTCCGCTCCAGGTCAGGGGCACACTGGCCAGCCCTTAAGGCAGTCAGAATGCATTTTGGGAGATAGCAGGCTTAAATCTGGAAGCTGCCAGGTTTGGGCCTTTCCTGGCGAGCACGTGGTTCACAGATGTGAGTTAAGGTACAAGGGTGAAACTGCTAAATAGGTCCTACTAATACTCTTCCGGCTTTCTGCAGTTGTTTGCAGGTCGCTGAGCTTATCTTCTCTCTTTGAATTTGTATTTATCGTCATAGGAGATAATGCTTGGATACTTGTTCACTGCATCTTGGAACCAAAGCTCTGTTTATTTTGCAAAATTAGCTGCTGGCTGTAGTGCTGGAGCGTTAGCTTTGGTTTTCACAAAACATTGTATATGGAAAACAGTGCTGAAAAGTAATTGTATTGTTTGCTTTGGCACTCTGCAGAAACTTGGTATTGATCGCATGTGCTTTTTTTCCCTTAGGGTGCAAATATGGCCAAACAGATTGGAGCGGCTACGTATATTGAATGCTCAGCCTTACAGTCAGAAAACAGTGTCAGAGACATTTTTCATGTTGCCACCTTGGCGTGTGTGAATAAAACAAATAAAAATGTTAAACGAAACAAATCGCAGAGGGCAACAAAGCGAATTTCACACATGCCTGGCAGGCCAGAACTTTCCACAGTGGCGACAGACTTGCGAAAGGACAAAGCAAAGAGTTGCACAGTGATGTGAAGGACCTTGATTTCCTGGAGAAGGAGGAAGAGAGCGTCTGGGAGGGGTGGAGGCTCAATGAAGTACACAGCCACATGGTATTTAACGAGGGCTTATGCCAGTGCTTTAACCGAGACTTCACCTGTTGTGTGAGACTGTACTTAGGAACTGAGCAGCAAGAAGAAATGGCTCTAATTGAGGTGGCATCAGGAAATATGTTGAAGAAAATGCCAAAAAGATAAAAAAAGGGAAAATGTTTGAATGTGCTGAGAAAAGAGTGAATGGGAAGATAACGCTGCGAAGGAGAGAGATGTCATTGACAGTGCTTGTTTCTTTCATTAATGCTCTACTCCTGGATGCTACCACTTTGATTTCATTAAAATAATACTTTAATGTTTTTTTAAAGACTTCACTCTTAATATGCCCTCCTTATTAAGGAACTATCCCTGTGACCTTATAGTTGGTTTTCCAAAGGATATGATCTAATTTTTTTTTTAGTAGCTCATCATTAAAATGGAGAGTATACTGAGGCCTGTGTGTCACTTAGAGGAAAACACTGTATGTGAGAAGTCTGGAGTTTTGCCTTCCTGAGACGGCAGCACAAGCTATGTTTGGGCACGCTGGTAATGAAGACAACAGTTTGAGAGTTCCCAGTATTATAGGTACCCTTGCACTGTGGAAATGAAATGGATCAAATTGAGGTGTGGGGGCAAACTACCTGCCTGTTGCAGGACCTGTGACTTTCCATTCCTCTTTGTGATTGTAATTTAGAGTGGAAATGATCTCCAGTTCTGGTGTACTGTGTGGGTATGTCGCTGTAGGTTCAAGTGAAAGGTGCTCGGAGCTATGATGACAAATGATCCTTAATTTTATGACCGTGATAATTTGTTAAGCCTTACTGCCCATCTGGGGAAGCCTTGAGACTCCTGCTTCTGCTAGCAGTTGGAGAGCTGGGTAGATCCCAGGATCTAGCTCTCTGTAAATGCTACAGAGAGGTGCTATTCTGTGATGTGGTTCACTGCAATTATCTTTGCAAAAAAACCAAGAATCTGCAAATGAGCCAGCAGAGTCAGGTTATCTTTTGTGATGCTCTTACTTGTGAGGCAGCCGTCTCTCACTGCAGACTGCATTTGCTCGTGGTGAGGAAATGGGGTCTGAGGAACTGTGACGCCTTAAGGGGTCCCCAGTGGAAACTGGATACTGCCTTTAGTCTTTAAGATAATAAATGTGTATCCAGACAACAATCATGAAACATCAGTGAACCAGTTAAGTCAAACTCCTTTTTGCTTATTGAATACTATTGTTAGTGAAATAAATCGGCCTTTAAAATGGTTTGTAACTGCTTACTGACTTAACTTCATAGCTTCTCTCAAAAGAAGGATACTGTAAGCTCTAACCAGCGTGTCTATCGCTTGTTGAGGACAAGCGTTTTGTTCCCAAGGTTAATGCTTCATTTTTGAAGTGTTAAGGCTGTGTTTGTGACAACTTGCGCAAAGGGTAAAGGGTTACCATAATTAAAACTCTGTTCTGTGTGTTTCCGGCACTTTGTTTCATCTGATAAGAACAAAAACACCCGTTCCGATTATTTCCCACAAAAAGACATTTTTACTACCGTAATAAGCTTTTGACTGATGCAACAGCGCGCTTAGGGCAGTATTACAAAATAGCTGGTAAGTGCTTTCTGTATTTAAATATTGTGGAAAAAATAAGTTATAACTGTTATAAAGCAGGACATTCATTACTTTTTTTTTAATTGTTGAAGTCACTTTGTATGTTTGGTTAATGTTTCTGCAGTATTTATTAAAATACCATTTTTTCTTTGAATTAAAAAAAAAAGTAATTGACTTGTAGTGGAAATGGCCTTTGTGTGTGTTAGTTCATTCATACGTGTGTGCTTTGGACATAATTGCAGTGAGGTACAGGCCAGGCGTAGCTGGGAATCAGGATGTGATTTTAATAGCAATCCATCTTACCTTGCTGAGAGCCTTTTGGGTTCTTTGGCATTACATTTTTGTAGTGCGAGTTACTTACCTGAGTTGCATTTCCCAAAAATGGCAGAGGCAGAGGAGACCGGAGCAAGCAAAATGGAGTTTGCTTTGCCTCTGAAGCATTGAATAACACTTTTTAAAAGGTTTCATGTGTTTAGGTTGCTCCTAGGAACTGTTCTTTGCTGCCTGCTGTGAGTCCAGCACAGACAGACCTTCCTAACCAAAGAGATATGCCCCTTCTCTGTCACTGCTGGGACGTTGTGGTTGCTGTGGCTCCTCTTGGAAGAGCTGTCCTGACACACCAGCTCTGCTGGGTGTTGGGCTCCCATTTGAACATAGGACATGATGCTGAGCACAGCCAGAGTCGTTCTCACCACCCTTGCAAGGCTCCTCTTCCCCCTTGTAAAGTCAACGCAGGAGAGCTTCCAAGCATCTTGCTTTCAAGTCTATTGGAGCATGTGTGTTTTCTCTACACCTCTCGAGTCAGGCAGAAGTCCCAGCAGTTGCTTTCCCCTGTACTGACCTGATCATCCTTTCCTACTTCTGGTGACAAACCAGGTTTCTTCCCAGGTTTTGTAGATGCTGTAGTAGGTGAGTGAAGGCCTCCCTGTGCAAGAAGGCAGCCTGTGCTGGTGGGAGGGTGCTGGGGTGGGTCTGTGGTGTCACTGCCAGCAGCTTGGTGAGTTCCTGGGGACCCCTGTCCTCTACATCCTTGCAACACCAGCTCTGCAGCAGCTCCTCTTGGAGCTGGAGGTGGCCTCTGGCAGCATGCAGCTGGGGTGCAGAAACGCCCTTGGTGAGGCTGCAGCGGCAGGCTGCGTTTGGCCAGGGTTAATTATCTTTGTGCCTAAAAAGCTGCCTTGTCTTTGTAGTCTGAACTTGTCTTGTTTCAGCCTGTGGTCTTACCATCGAGTTAATGTGTGTCAGATTGACGTGCTCTTGATTACTGAATGTCAGTGCACCTTGTACGTCACGAGTCTAGAATTCAGTCAGCAAAGCCCAAACAGATCAACGTCTTCAGTGACTCTGAATCTCTTGTAAGTGTTTCCCAATTCCTATTTAACCATGTGGTTCCTTTCAAGCACTCTCTTGGGTTTATGGCATCTTTATCGGAACTACTAATACTGGAAGAGCAGTCGGGTCACACAGCCTTTCTGCTAGCAGTGCTTTCATGTTCATCCTATGCTTCGTCGTAACCCTCCTGGCCCCTCACCGCCAGTTCCCCCCACCCAGTGCTTAGTGGGGGTCATCTGGCTGCGGCACAGCTGGGTTTTGCTGGCACTTGGTAGAGCGATATGGCCATGCACATTCTACATGATCTACAAACCTCCTGGGTTTTGTAGATCCTGCTGTTCCTTTTCAAACCTCTGATCTGCTGTTTTCTGGGTCTTCATAAGGTTGTGGAGTAGGTTAGGAGAAAGAAATTACCTCTTGGAAGCCTCGCTGTGGCAGTGTGCCTTCCTGGTGGCTACATGTTTACTTTCGAGATCCACCAAAGTTTATAATGAATTTTTGACCCATTGATGTGCGCAGGCTTGGTTTCATGTCGCTCCTGTTTTATACCAATATGTGATGTGGTCACAAGTCAAATGGTGTGGATTAGGAAGGTACTATTAAAGGTACTCTTAAACCATTCTTAGACTCTTACAGAAAGGAGAAAAAAGATATATTTTCAATTAAAGAATGTTGATCCCTAGTTGATCACTACCCTCTTTAATGGACCACCTCAGCCCCCCTTTATTTTGCTCTAAGTGGGTGGAAGATGAAGATGTCTTGATTTATGTATATTTTTCTCTTAACCTTAAAGAAGGAACATTGGTAGGTCTGTCTAACGCCACTAACCCGGCCGGTGTTTCTTTTTCTCTCACTACTGTGAGTTTTACCATTTCCTTTAGACCAGAATTGCCAACTTCATTGTTCACATGAAACATTTCTTGCTAGTTTTGGCCAATGGTGGTTGAAACCTCCGAGCAAGTGGAAGGACCAGAAGTTTACTCTTCTAAAACTAGAGCCTGGGCTGAGGTGACATCCGCACGGTTTGATTCTGGTGTTGGTGAGATGATCAGCCGTGTCAGCTCTCCAGTTGCTGAAATGAGCGAGGGGTGAATCACAAGTATTTTCACTTGTGGGCTGTGGCTTGGTCAGATGTTTCTCTTCAGCACCATTTGATCCCTGGAAAACAAGTTTGGCAGATTGCCGTGACTCGGTCCGCTTCCAAAAAGCACTGAACTGTTGCAATTTTTTTTTAATTTTGTTGTTCTTTTATTGCACAACTGGGTTGTGCAATCGCTTGCAGTAATTGAGGCGGGTTACTAAAACTCATCCCTTGCAGAAAATCCCGGGGGATCCCCAGGAGAGCTGTTTCTAAACACAGCGGGCTGCTTTGTGGTGCAGAAATAGACCTGGCACCGCACCTCGGTGGGATGGCAAAGACTCACCACGCTGAGGACGTGCAATTCAGCACCTCCTCGTTAGGCAGACCATTTGTAACGAGCATCCTCAGCACCGAGGGGGCAGTGGCCAGCAGGATGCAGCCTGGTGGGGAGAGGGTGGGTGACAAAAGCAAACCCACGCCATGTTCCTCGCTAAAACTTTTAAAACGCCTGAGTTAGGCTGTTTGGTGGATGTTTACAGGTATTTCCACCTATTTTTGTAGCTGTTCAAAACTGTAGCAGGTATCTTGGTTTGCAGGCGTGGGGCTTGGGGGTGCTGGGGCTTTGGTGGACGGGTCAGTCCGGTGGGGAGGGGAGCCCGAGGGAGAGACTGAGCTCGTGCCTCCTCTCTTGGACGGCTTCTCGCCGCCGATCTGCGGAGCGAGACGGGGAGAGCTTGGCTAATGAATAGTTTGATGTTGTCAATACGGTATTTCGTTGCCTAATCCTCACGTAGCAGCACTGGCTCTCCTAAGGGAGGGATTATTTGTTGAAAAGCAAGTAATTAGTAATTCTCAGATCATTGGGCTTCTTCCTACCCAACTCCTTTCTTAGAAGATTTATTAACCTTTTTTCCCAGGGACTTTACATCTCATTCAGATCTCGTTCTAACTGCCAGCCTTTCTGCAAAAGCCACAGAGATGCTGGAGCTGCAGCAGAGCGGTCCCCAGGGCTGCAAGCGCGGCCGTTGCCAATTTGTATGGTCAAACAAAAGCAACTTTTATATTTTCCTGCAGCCCTTTCTGCTCCTTCGGCTTCCCAGGAGGCCCTTAAGTGTCAAAAACGACCTTGAACTCTGCTGAGCCCCGGTGAGGGGATGCTGGGGACCAGGCTCCCAGCACAAGAACCCTGCGGTGGTAGAAGTTTTTTGCCATCAAGGAAGGATGTTCTGCCAAGTGTCTCTTTTTTATCCTCCCTAAATTAGTTTGGAGGATTAGGGATGAGAAGCAATCTGATGAAAATAAGAAAGATCTCACCCAATTTTAAAAAGGATCTGTGAAAAAGGAAGCTTTTCTACAGCTGTCAAATGGGGAAATGATTTTCTAGCCCACCGATTCACACATTTCGCAGAAGCACTAATCCTGGCAGCTCCAGCTCTTCGCTGTTATATATACACCATGGCACAAATTCGGCAAAGTCCTCCTAAAGCTGATAAATCTTTTTCTCGTGCGAGATGCTGTTGAAGTTGGTAAGAGATTGCTTATATCTAAGCTGCAGAAGGCTGCGAAAGGGGATGGATGCCCCTTGCACAGCACCAGGATGCCCCTGCTCTGCCATGCTGTGCTGGGCAGGGAAGCTGCAACAGCATGAGGGTCCCACGGGGGTGAGAGGGGGCTGAGCAAGCCCCCCCCCCAGCCGATGGTAAACCTGCCATGGGAATCCTGAGTGTCCTCACCCAGCGAGTGGGAGCATCACCTCGTTAAACCGCATTCCTGGGGTCCTGCTTCCCGCAGCCCCCAGCAGCGGGTGGGAATGGCCCCCCCAGAGGACCAGTGCTGGGCCTCCAGCCCACCCCAGGTGCTGCTTTGGGGTGGAAGTTGCTGTTTTACTCACTTTATCAAGAAAATATAACATATTACAGTGGGGAGGTATCAATAACCCGCTACAACCCATGTTGTGCGCTTGTGAAATAAAGTGATTTTTCAGTGTATATGCAATGCAATGAAATAATGCTCATATTATTTAATATTATTAAATATATACATGTCAAAAGTCAAGTTATGGTCCCTGGTAACTCATGAGCAGTAGAGGAGGTGGAAGGGCCCTGGTGCCTGCCAGGGTCACCTGTTCTTTTGGGGGAAAGCCCAAAGCAAGGCTCCATCCCCAGTACAAAGAGCTTTGACTTAAGCAAGCACGCAGTTTGGAGGAGGAAAAGAATAAACAAACATTGTGAGTGGCTCTAAGGTGTCAACCCATGGCTGGGGTCCAGCTCAGCCAGGCCAGCAAATGGCATCAGTGGTCCTTTGGTGCCCTGGGATGTAACAGGGCAGAGGATGCTGAATTGCCTGCCAGCACCAATATACATTGTTGTTGTCTCCATGTAAAATAGGCGACGACCATCAGCTGTAAAGCCCTGGAGTACCTTTGGCTTCAACTGGAGGAGTTATGGTGGGTCCTTGTGTTACCTCAGTGCTGAGGGTGAGCTAGTGGTGGTCATGGAGGGAGGGGGCAAGGGGAAAGCAGTCATTTGGATAAATGCATCTGGGGATGCAACAGCAAAGGAGCTGCACGCCGAACCTCAGCCTTTTTCCTGTGACTAACTCGGCTGCAAGGGCAGGCATCGCCCTGCACCTCTACAGCCTGATCTGGAGTGGTGGTAATGCCTTCCCCATCTTGGGAATGTGCTGGTTGCACTGAGCTGCGCAACATTCCCAACACAGGCAGAGGAGAACAAAAATGGTTTAGGGGGCTGCAGGGTGTTACCTACCCCCAAAACCGGACCTCCCAAAGTCAGGGAAGGACTTTCAGTTGTAGGTTGCTCTGCTAGTTTCAAGTTACTCAGAGCAGAACCATTAACCTTATCCTGACTGTAATAACCACAAAT
The DNA here is from genome assembly GCF_023634085.1 of Falco cherrug. Taxonomy (NCBI): domain Eukaryota; kingdom Metazoa; phylum Chordata; class Aves; order Falconiformes; family Falconidae; genus Falco; species Falco cherrug. The sequence goes on along the minus strand of NC_073704.1, from coordinate 41,332,492 downwards.
TACATTCAAGACTTTCCTTAAACCAGACAGTGAGTCATTTATTCTATAGCATGTCTAGTGTTTAGGGAAATACCTTGCCTTCGATGCTGCCAGCTCCCATGACTAATGCTGGAGGGAAGCAGAGCATCTGTGACGCTGGGGATGCGCAGCATGGACCTTTGCATGGCAGCACTGCGATCTCGCCCTCTCCTTGCCAGCACAGCATCCTGGTTTTATTGGTGTTTGTCTGCTTTGGAGGCATTTTGCTGCTCTTCATCCTGCTTTTTTGCCATGATTCACAGTGGGGAGCTGCAGGTACTCCTGAGCAGGGGCAGCTGACAAGATGGATGGGCAGAGCTGCATGGGGTCTCTCTGCTATGAGAAACTCTTCTGAAATGCTCATTCTCTGCTACCACTTCTGTAGCTTTAACGACCTCCAATGAGCTTGGGAGCATCACCTTGTGCAACACACAGAGACGTGCTTCTACAACTAAATGTGGGGCAATGCAGCTGAGGTGCATCTTCTCTCTGTGTGTGCACACCTCAAACTGCTGAACTGTTGCACATCGCACCTCCCCAGGAGCCTTTTCTCCAGCGCTGACAAAGGCAATAGCATCCTGAAACACACCACCCTTTCGCCCAAGTGCTACACTGATGGCGTGCTGCTCGAAGGATGCACCGGTGCCTTTTGTTGCCTTCCTCCCTTTGTCCCGTCCCTCTGCACTGCCACTGGTAATTGCAGTGGCTCTGGCCAGCGCAGGTGGCCCCATGCCTTGCTGCTCTGCTCCTTTCCCGCTCCACACAGGGCATGGCCAAGGAGGCTTGAGCAAACGTGCATTGGATGGGGACACCCGAGGGATTTCGTTAAGATTCAGGGATGCTGCAGGGGTGAGCACATGGGGTTTGGTGCCTTTTCAGAGCGACGAGGGCTTTGTGTGGCTGGGAGGGCACTGAGGGGTGTGTGTGTGTGTGTGTGTGTGCGCACGCACATCTCACTCTGCTCTCACTCTGCTCCCCGGCAGCCCGGCAATGAAAAGGCTGGGAGGGGGTGGTGGGGGTAAAGGCTGGGAGGGGGTGTCGGGGTGCTGGCAGCGGGAAGGCCAGAAGGCTCATCTGGTGTCAGCAGCATTCATGTGCAAAGCAGGGACCCAGGGCAGCACATTAGCTCCGAGCTGGAATCACTCTTGCAGGCGATCCCAGACTTTTCAGGGATGCTGCACACTTGAAGGTTGGTTATTAGTTCCAAATGCTGCAGGAGCATCTGCTCTCAACTAGCTAGAAATCATGTTTAATAACAAGAAAATCTACTTCAGCCAAATCCCTGTTGGGAGGGCTTTAGCCCGAACAAAAGGCCCCACTACCACTGATTTCCATAACAGATGTAGCATGCGATGCATGACAGCTCAGCGCAGTGTAGCTCCTTTATTCCCCACATCTCCATCTGCAAGAAACGGGGCTTTCATTTTATTAATTACTCTGGTGTGCTCCACACGGCTTTGTGTGGCTCCGAGAGGAAGGTTTTGTGTTTCATGCTACAATGATCATGGTAATGGTTTGGGTTGGTTTCTTTTTTTTTTTTTTTTTTTTTTTTTTTTTGTAAGTGTTAAAGGTCATTATCCCTCCTTTTCGATTTCTCTGCATATGGCATATTCGGGAAAATACCAGCGACTCCCTGTGGTGCCAACCCTTCCCCTGTCAGGCAGGGGCTGGCTGTCGACAGTGGGCACCTCCAGGAGCCAGCAGCATCTTCTCGGTGCAGCCTGGGGACGATGCTCAGCCAGCACCCTCGGGATGCCTTTTTCTGTTCCACCTTCAAAATGCCCCCAGCTCCCAGTTCACAGTTTTCAACCTGTGGCAAACTGAGTATTTTTCTTCCTTTTGACCCAGTCTGGCCCACCTTACTATGGAAATATCTGGCTTATTTTGGGCAGCGTGCCCACTGCGCCCCGCAGCTGTCCGCTCTGGTGCGTGCCCCGCTGCTTCCCAGGGATATGATGTGTGTCATCACAGATCTCTCTTACTCATCCCCACACATCAAACATTCCTACACTGTTAACTTCATCCTATTTCTGCTACTCAGGTCACTCACGTGTGGTATTTCGATCCTCCTCTGTTCTGACTACTTGTCCCCACTGCTGTGCCACAGTTAGATTTCCATAGCAGCCTCCCACTATTCCCACTGAGGCTGCCCTTAATCCCCTTTTCCCAACTTTTTGTTCCCCCCCTCCCAATTTATTTTGGTTTATCAAACTGTTCACCATGACTACATCTCTGAGCTGTCACTTTTTGAAACTCTTGCTGTAGGTTTGAGCGTGAGATTTTGTGCTCCGTGACTGGATCGTTTCCAGTTTTTTCAAGGAGTTTTCAAGATGTTCACATTTCCAGCACTCAGGGATATTAAAAATAATGTTTATTGTTTTTTGTCCCCCCAAGTATATTTAATGGCAGAAAGGGAAGAGAAAAATCTCACAACAATTTTGCAGGCATTGTTTGTGCAGTATACATTTGCAGGATATACTCGCTTTTCACCTTAACTCTGGTTTTATCCATCATCACACAGGTTCAGCATGTCCCTGCAGCACAGCAGCAGCACCCCCAGCTTTTTTGGGCTGCTCTGCCCCATGCTGTGCAGCCCTTGCAGCATCGCCTTCCCAGCGGTTTGTGATAATCCTGCTAACTATGGGTGGCTGGTGGCTGGATCCATTTAAACGGCTTAAACCGATGTCTTCAGATGTGGGCTATGGGTGAACCCGTGCAAGAGGAAAGGATGAAAAATAGGAGTTGTGCAATAAGAAAAGCATTGTGCACCAGGTGAGGTGTGCATTGCCAGGGTTGGAGAAAGGGGAAAAAGTTTTTTGGGAGGAAAACAGGACTGGCTTAGCAGGTGAGCCCTCGTGCAGCGCAGGAGGAGACTGCATAGACTCATTGCATCCGATACATCTGACCGCAGAAGGTGGATTATTGTTTTTTACAGGAATAATATTTAATTTTGGATGAAAAGTGAATGCAATGGGAGGAAACACTGGGAAGGGTAAGAATTATAAAATCTTGATGAAGAAGCCAGTAAATCCAAGCTTTCCCATGGCTTGCCTGGGTGGCTTGGAGGGGAATGCGGCAACAGGCTCGGCAGCAGCCGTTCGACCCACTGCTTTAAGACAGGCATAATTTCTAGTTGCAAATTTTTATTTTTATATCTATTCATATTAAATTCCCATGTATACATACATTTAAAAAATGGGACACTATATCTATATGTGATAGATCTATGTGTGCATATATACATACAGTATACACTATCTCTATCCCATCTATGTGTAACAGATCGGGGCAGCCAGCTCAGCAGTGGTCAGGGAGAGGAGAGGTGAGGAGAGCACCGAGTGGGGATCGCACATGGGAACCCCGCTGCAGCTGGGTTTTCCTCCCCGTTTGCTGTGAGCTCCCTGGGCTGCTGCTGCCCCGCTCAGCACCACAGCCCCCTCGTGTGCCGCCTGCCCTGCACGCAGTGGTGTGCCTCCCCTGGGGACAGCTGGACCAAATCGCATCGCTCACATCTTTTCTACCTGTTTCACTGCTGAACGGGGATCTGGATGCACTTTAGTCTGTAGATTCCAGGAATATAATAAAAAATAAATCGAGAAAACTCCTCGTGGTGTTAGTGCTAGTACTTCAGACCTGAAATTTCCTAGGCTGAGCATCCTCCACAGCACCCTTCCTGGTCCTCCAGTGAGCCCAGCTCCTCCTGTGACACCACCTTTCCCTGCACCCGTTAGAATGAAGACTGAGTGAGAAATGGTGATGGTTAAGGGTGAGATGCTGCAAAACCTGTGCCATAAACCCGACTGTTGGTGTAGAGGGATGCTTGGCATGTGTTTGCAGGCTCTGTGTTTCATTGCCCGCCATCGCTGTGTGTTAGCAGGTTGGGTGTTCAGTGGCCCCTCACCAGCAGGATGGGCTTTTAACTCTGCCCTACCTGCATCTCAAACACACGGCTGGTGCAAGGCATTGTTTGTACCAACAGCTGTTAAATAGCTCAAACAGGCTTTGAACTGAGACCAAACCCAAAGCAAACTTATTTAAGTTTAATTATTCTCCCTCGGAAACAGCCTTATTGGTAACTGTTAAGGCATTTGGAAACCTGTGCCCTCCTATTGCTTGCGGCTGCTGGTGCCATGCCGGCTGCAGAGGTTGGGGTGAGGAGGAAGGAAAGCCCCCGGGTGAGCAAAAAGCATGGACCTGCTCTTCAGTGAGCCCTCAGCCCTGCACGGCTCGGCTTCCCCTATTGCACCACCCTGCACTGCACTGCACAGTGCCCTCTGGAAAGCATCTCTGCAGTGCTGGAAGAGAGAGAGGTGTGGGCAGGATGAGCTCTTGATGGAGCAGAAGACTGGAAGAAGCAGGGCAGTGACAGAAAGCCCAGGTTCAGGAGAGATCTTTTCGCCTGTGCATTTAAATCTAAATGTGGACTGGCTTGCTGGGCCTTGAAACATCTGGATTTCTGATGGCTGAGGGTAGTGCGTGGTCCTTGCCCAGCTCCAGACGATGCCAGCCTGCACCTGCATTGCAGCAGGTAACATGGACACTCCCCAGGGAGCCAAAATTCTTTACATCCCAAATTTATAAGCACCAGACTTGGCCCTGCTGAATCAGAATGAGAGAAACAAGGCTGATGCAGAAAACTGGATGGGTTAATGGGTCTGCAGGGAAAAGCATCAACAGTCAGAGGGAGCAGGATGTGGGAAGGTGGTGCAGCATCCCAGGAAGGTGCTCCAGCATCACAGGAAGGTGCTGCAACGTCCCAGCAAAGCACTGCACTGCAGCATCCCAAGACGGTGCTACAGTATTGCAGTAAGGCACTGCAGCATTGCAGGAAAGCATTGCAACATTGCAGGAAGGTGCTGCAGCATCCTGGGAAGGTGGCCATCCTGGGACTCACATTCCTGAAACCCATCAGATGAGCGCAAGGGAAAAAAAAATCCCGCGTATTCAGGTGCACCACAAAAGGAGCAGAGCATACATCTGAGAAGGTTCCATTTTCATGACTGTGCTGATGAAGTCTCCCAGCGAGAAGGCTGTACAGCATAGCAAAGGCCACAAGGGCTTAGCTGGGATATAACTCAGGTCTGTCAAAAATGCTGGGATGATTCCCCAGAGCTACTTGATTTTTTTTCCAGTTAGTGGGATGGGAAAGCCATGGTGTGCTGGGGAGTTTCCAAGTGGACCACCCGGGAGCGCAGAGGAGTGCCTGTCCATCTCCTGATTATCCTAACAGACCCACAGCAGATCTGGTGAGCACCTGAGCAGAGACTTTCAAAGGCAAGGAGTAAGCTAATTCTCCTAAAATTTCAGAAGCTGTGAGATAAAAGGCTATCCCTTGCTGCTCTGGCACAGATGGGAAGAGCTGCATGATGCTTTGGAAGCTTTTTATGGTTTTAAGCATCCTCTCCATTTCGTTTTGCTCCCACAGGCTGAAGTGGAGAGAGGTCCCAGAGCCACCTGGATGAATTGCTGCATGGCAAGGGCAGAAGCTGACAGTGAGTCAGGCCACAAGTTTTTGGAAGGAATTAGGCCACAGAAATCCCTGATTTTCTGGGGAGAAAAAAAAAAAAGAAAAAAAAGGAAAAAAAAAAAGGAAGAAAAAAAGAAACGAAGCCCTCCAAAAGATCAACCTTAGAAACTGCACTCAGGATTTTTTTCTAGTCCTTTTGCCTATGAGCAGACACACTGAACTCACATTAGCAGCTCAAATCAGAGAAATGCTGCTGAAGGGCGGTTGCACCCACCGCAGGGTCGGCTGCCCCAGGGACAGCTCTTCTGCTGCCAAGCTGGCACCTCCTGTACGAGGACAGAAGGGGACAGCCAAGCAGGGGACTCCAGCATTTCTGTTTTTCTGCTTGCAGAGAGTATTTTTTCCCCCCAGATTTTGCCCCTGCCCAGGAGAGCAGCTTTCTCCCACCTGTCCAGAGGCACCTCCTTAACAGTCTCTTCCAAATCGTTTTCCCCTGCACGTTTTGCCCAGAGCACACCAGCGTAACCCCCCTCACCCAAGCTGGGCTCGGGTACTGCATCAGTTCGCTAAATGCAGCCTCGTCTTCCTCTCTGTGAAGTATCTGGAAACAGATTGCTGCTTTTTCAAATTTGGTATTTGAAAGATTAAAGTAATGGTATAAATAACTCCTGGTTTGCATGTAGCCATGGTGGATGGGCTGGAAGTCATCAGTGTGACGGCTGAGCGGCCTCGGCTGCCCACAGCCCTCCTACAGCACGTTCATGGATGAAGGGCGCAGGGAGCGAGGCTGGATCCGTATGTGTGCATCCAGCAGCAAGCGATGCATCCCGAAAATCAGTCCCTTGTGCATAGAAAGCAGGAGTGCTTGCTGCATCGGCCGTGCCTCCTGCACCAGCTTTGCACTGTGGATGGAACAGCCACAGCGAGCACGGCTGCCCCAGCGATGCTACCTGAGTTGGGCATCATCAGGGTCAACCCTCCTGAGCTTTGCTGAGACGCCCTCAAAAGCTCCCTCATCCCAGAAGGTTTCTAGCAGGTCACTAGTATGGCTTCTCATCTTTTTTTTAATTATGATTTTTTTTAATTTTAACTTTGCAGATGGAAAAAACCAACTATCTTTGATAGCAACCCATGAGAGCTGCTCCTGGCCAAAGGGCTTTTGTTAAAAGCTTGCAGAAAGTGCTCTGAGAGCTATTTTCACCAGCCAAACTAGCAGAAAGGAATGGACATACCCTAAAATTAGACACTTGAACACATTCTGAACAGATTTTGATGCCGTTTGTTGGAAAGCTGCTTTTCCAGTTGCATTTTTGACCAAAGCGGGTGCAATCCATCCAGCTGAGCAATGTGGGGTCCTGTGCCAGGGTGTGCTCAGGGTGCTGGGGACTCAGGGCAAGAAAAGAGCATGGCTTTCTGAAACGGCCACCCTGATGAAAAGCAGACAATAATGTTTGCTGTTACCGAGAACTCTCTGGCTGTGTGTTAACTTGAAAGCATCGCCAGTGCCAACCGTATGTATACAAGGTATGAGGGAGCCCTTGGAACAATTTCAGCCCTTGCAAAAGGAGCTCCTTCCCTCTCATCATCTCTCCTAGAAGGGGGCATGTGCCTTTCTCAGGCTCCTTGTTGTACCCCCAGGGCAGGATCCATGCTGCCAGCACCCCAGCAGCACTGGAAGAAAGGGGGAATTATTTCTTTCCAAGCATTTTGCAGAGGTCCTTATGATTTCTTTTCTGTTTATTACTTATTTACAGCCCTGGGTATTTTCCTTGTGGCTTTGCAGCATTGGATTAAAGTCAGCCATGCCTGCGAGACAAGTAAATGCACTGTGGTCTGGGCAGATCCCTTCTAGCAGAGGTGGGAGCAGAGCCGGAGCTGTGAGATGTTTTGGGGTGTGGGATGGGTTGAGTGAGCACTGAGCTAAATCAGAGCCCGTTCCCTTGCTCTCTGTAATCTGTTTTCAGGAGCTGCTGAGATGGCCCTTTTCCTCAGTCCCTAATTTCAAGTATTAAGATAAAAGCTGATTCTGTGCAATGGCAGTTCCCCAATTAATCAATTGCAATTTTCCAGCAACTCTTTCAATTTTACATTTCTGCTGTAGGAGCAAAAAGCAAAAGCTACGCCTGGATTTAGCCCTAAAAGCTGAGCTCTGGGGGTGAGTGGCTTCACCTCTCCTCCTGCGAAAGTGACAGCAAATCCTCACCCTAACCCAGTGACAAGCAGATCTCTGCTGGCATGGCTGTGGCCCGGGATGGGGGGAGACACTCAAACCCACCCCAGCTGACAGCAAACACCTTCCACAGCAAAAGAAACCTGCACGCAGGTGCCGGTGGGTCCCATGGCACATCTTGGCTCACTTCTGTGGACTCAAGGCGGTTTAATCCCCATTAAATTCCCTGGGAGTTTTTGATTAAGGGGATATTGTCATGGCGACCCGTGCCATCAGCAGGCAGCAAGCTGGAGCTGGAGTGGCTTCGGTGGCAAAACTTGGTGAAGCACATTTGATGGGTAAGACCCCGCGCCTGGCACAGCTTTGCCTCCCTCCCTCTGCCCCTTCTCCAGCAGAAAGAAGAAAACAGCACGTTTCTCTGTAGACAGATGGTTGCTTTCTTCAATTCCTTTTTTAAAAAAGCCTCTGTTTAAAATTCTCAGCAGATGAGGCTGGCATTTCCCCATGAGTCATCCTCCACAAGATTAAACACCAGCCGCCGGGACGGGTGGCTCCAACGCGAGCAGATGCGGGGAGAGGCTGCGGGCGGGTGGTCCCCGTGCAGGGACCAGTATAGGCGAAGGCAGGATGGTGCTGGCTGCTGCTGCTTCTCCTGGATGCACAGGACAGCCGGGTCTTGAAGGGAAGCCTCTCTGAATACCTGGAGGTTGAGAAAAGCACCGGTACTGAGATGGAGGAAAAGAAATGCCTTGAAATAGGAGAATGCCTTGAAATAGGAAAATGTGTTGAAATAGGAAAATGCATTGATATAGGAAAATGCATTAAAATATAAGAACGTATTGAAGTAGGAAAATACACTGAAATAGAAAAATGGTTAAAATAGGACAATGCATTGAAATAGGAAAATGCACTGAAAGAGGCAGATGTACTGAATGGGAAATAAATGCATTGCACTGCATGCAAGGGGGTCTGGCTCCAGCTGCATTGCTGTCTGGTTTCAGAGCAGCAGCGCTGGGGCTGGAGCATTTTCTGTGCTTTAGGCTCTGGTCCCACAGCCTTTGCTCAGGCAAGCCCTCCCCACCAGGTAGATGCAGGCTGTGTTACAGAGCAAGGCGAACAGGGTTTGTGTGCATCCTACAGACTAAGGAGAAGTCACGCAAACACCCACAAGCACCAGTCGAGCATCCAAAGCTCACAGGTGCCAGCCACATCATGCCCCCTCCATCACTAGTTCCTGCAGGACCCCCAGTACCTCAACCTGTGAGCCCAGCACCGACTTGCTCACTCTTATGGAGAGTTGCTTGCTGACGCTGCCTCAGTGAGCCTCAGGAAATAACACGGAGGAATTCAGGTTTTTTCCTGGGATAGAGAAGATAAGGAGGATGTATAAAGGTGTCTTTAACTTCAGAGGTGTGCAATATTACATTCTCTTTCAGAGCCAACAGCGCAGCTGGCTACTCCCAACCTGAGCTTGATCGTGCAGATCAAAGGCCAGCGTTTACCATCAAACAGGATTAGGTCATTGCCTCATACAACTTGGAATAAACCCGAGCTCTGCTGGGATTTCTGTTTGATGGTAGAAACACATCTTGCTGATTTTCTAATCCCCCATGTCCTAACATCTTCAGATAAATGGATCTCCAGGCGTTCACTGCCAAGATGTCCTAAGGTAGGCATGTGGTGGTCAAAACACCGCAGCCTCCAGGTTCTCCAGTGGCTGGTGACTTTTCTGGGAAAAGCAGCTGTAAGCCAGGCTTAGCCTCTGGGCTGCCCCCCCCCCCCCCCCCCCCCCCCTCCGTACTTGCTCTAGGGGCTTTTCTGTTTCACCCGTATGAAGTCACAGGGCAGCCTGCAAGGGTTTGGAGGTTATTTTTGAGTTGTGTGGTGACACGAACCGTGTGACTTAAACTGTTTGGATGCTGCTAAGTCAGTTGTTAAACAAGAGTTTTAAATTAGAAACGAGATACATAATTACATTTACAGATCTGAATCTCCGCAGTAATTTTAATGGGCAGATGTCAGGCGTGGGAAGGACTGGTACGTGGCCGTGATGCATCTGGAAGCTGCAGAATGAATGAATCCTTATTTACCTTAGCACCATAGCAGGGAGAAGCTGTTTTCCTCACTGCTGCAAAAAGGTGATGCCCACATTAGTGCAGAGCAAGCTTTGTTAAGCTGGGGAGTGCAGTTTGCTTGACAGTGATATCTATTTATATGTACAGGAGGGTGAGGAGTGACATACCATGGGCTTCAATCAATGAACTAATAAATGAACTAATGAAGAAATAATACAGCTGAAATTAAAAACTGATTTATGCTGCTCCATTTGGCAGTGTGTGATGTTCCTTTGCACGAGGTCTGCAGCCGATTTTTCTGCTTACCTTCCCAAGATGGGGTAGGAAAGAGCTGCTGAGAGCAGGGCTCTCTGTAAAGCACCACGCCGGGCTCTGTTTAATGCTGGGTTGTATTTCACAGGGATGTATGTGGGTCTCAGCAGAGTCATAAAGGAAGGGTAGATCATATTTATCTCCATGTTTACTCACAGTTCATAAAACTGAACATTTCTGGAGGAGCCTAGTTGCCTCTGCCATCCCCGGTCCCTGGGTTCGCTGTGTGCGGCTGTACCCCCACAGCAGTGAACACATGCGTTTAGGAAAACCAGAGCCTACATATAAATGCATTTCTTCAAACATTTCTTTGTCAGCCACAGTCTTGTTACAAATCAGCTGAGCAGCTGGCTCTCTCCTTCCACCATCCTCCTGTGGTCATTCCCAAAGCTTCAGAGATACGAGCGGATGATGTGGTAAGAAGAAAAGCCACGGCTTTTGGCTTCTTGACTTAATTTACTTCTAACTCCTTCATTTGAGATGCTGGAGGACACTATTCCCTGCCTGCTCCTGCACAGCACAGCATAGCGGCCGTGCAGCCCACAGGAGCATCCCTCCCACCCTGCCGCCGAGGGAAGCCGGGATAAATCAACCTCCTTGTGCTGACGGGGCAATAAAACGGGAGTGTCGCCCAGCACTGTACAACAGCCTTTCAGCCAGGCACAATCAAAATCTCCAGGACCAAAATCCAGTTTTCTCCTCTTTCATTATCACCCTTTATTCCAAGATAATCTTGTGTGCCAGGATTAGATGAAAGAGACATTTGGCTGTTGCAGACCAGCTTTGCATGGGCTTTGGTGGAGCAGGGGGTATGTGCATGGAGTTAGAGCTTGGCGTGGTTCTGCAGCCTAAAAGCAAGCCAAGAGCCTGGGTTTGGGGGTGTACACATGAAAAAGTCTCTGCTGGCCCCGGGGAAGAGGGCTGGCAGATGCTTTGCCATGGCTTTGCATCTTCCTTCCTACTGGGACCTCAGCAAACAGCTTTCATAGCCTCATGGAGGATGTCCCTCTCCTGCTGCTCTGCTCCCTGCTTGCCCCAACAGCCCAGGGCCACATGGGGACAGGGCTTTCCAGAAAATTAACGGTTACACTGTCACCCATTGTACAACCCAGGATGACACCAGTGGGGATCGCAGCTGGGGCACATCCATCTCCTCCATTCATTAGGTGGGAGTCACAACTACTGATGAATGGGCAGCAGCTGGCCGAGGAGGGGGGAAAAAGGGAAAAAAAAAAAGATGCTCTGCTAAAAAGAATAATTTGTGACTTCATGCTGTTGCTGTTGGAGTGAAACAAGAGCTCGGCGGTGCTGCCTGCAGGGGTTTGTACCCATGTGGGCCCAGGAGGAGCTGCCAGGCTTGCTCTCCGGAAATGCTGCCAGCACTTTGCCCATCACAGATCACCCAGGTGCTTGCCCAGTCTGTGGAGCTGCTTTAAAAATATGCCTAGCAGCACCGGCCCTGGGGGCAAACACAGGGATCATGAAAACAGGGGGATGCTCCGAAGCTAGAGCACGTCAGTAAGTATGAAGATGAGGTTTGTGTGCCCCAAAATGGGGTGGTTTCTGGGCAGAGCAAGAGGTGGCACGAGGGGTTCATGGGGCTGGCTTGGCTCCCTCAGGTGCCCTCCAAACGCCTGCTGCATCTGCACTGACACGCTCCATGCAGGGCCAGCACGAATGTTTTATGTGTACAAGTGTTCAGGAAATACCATTGGGATTTTTTAAAAACATTTCTTTTGAAATGGACATTTTCTTGGAGATTCCCACCCTGCCTGTGCTTCTGGAGGGCACTGGCACAGGGAGGGAAAACATGCACCTCCCAGGATCCCACCCCTTACTGTTCCCATTCTGGTCAGAAATGTGCAACTGGACATTTTTCTCCTTCTTTAGTTGGAGCAAAATCGGTGTCTTACACCATCCTTCAGGAGAGGACCCCCTCCAGGCAGGCAGACCCTGGGCGGGCAGTGGCAGTGGGCCAGCAGTGAGGATGTGGGGACCATGGAAGACCCCCCCCCAACCTTATCTAGTCCCCAGGTTTCCAAAGCTGACTGTGCCAGCAAGTTCATCACTGGTTGATATGGGAAAGCCTGAGATAAATTATATTGTAATTGCTTTTTGGATGTAGCCTAGCAGTTAGAAACAGGACGAGCTGGTGCTTTGTGGCCATCTTGACCCCTCCATGCACCAAACTCATGACCTGCTTAAAACCATCAAAAGACATGAAATAAAATCATATTTGGATGTTGGAAGCATGTATAGCTCTGAACCGGTGACCTGGAGGTGTGGGGTTCTGCACAGCCCCCTCATCCACGCTCCCCCTCGTGCACCCGGGGAGGGAGGGGCTGGGTTTATGAAGTGCTATGAACAAGTCCCACGTTTCTCTAGCTGAGGGGCAGGTTTGGGGCTTGCTCCAGTTTCTCCCAGCCCTGCCGGAATGGGATTGGTGGGTTGCAGCTCTCCGCAGGGGCCGGGGCCGGGGGGATGCCCGCAGGGGGCTCTCGCCGCCGGGGAACATAAATCTCCCCATCAGGTGTGGTGACATGTGAGAAATTGTACGCTCGCGGCAAAATCTATGGCTCTGGAAGGAAGTAATAAAGCATCAACTCTGGAAAGCACGGGGGCAGTGCTGCCGGAGGGGCTTTCAGGGGGTTCCTTAAATCCTTCTCCAATGGGCCACCCGACGGCACGGCCGTGGGGAGCAGAGCCACCCCTCCGGAGAGGAGCTCCGAGTTCTCCTTGGGGAGCTCAAGCTGCTGGCACTGGTCCCACCCTGTGACCCTCGCTGGTACCAGCCACAGCTGCTTATTTTCTTTTGGGTTTGTTGCAAGTCTGAACATTTCTGCTCGAGACTTGACCACTTATGAAACCATCAAATCCTTCTCTCTGTTTTCACCTGTACATCATTAGCATCTGCCTCTGCTCTGCATCCACGCTCTTAATACTTTCTTTCCACAGAGTACTTTTTCTCACAGTTGCAAAGAAGAAAGCACAGAATTTCTGAAGTTTTATGCTCACATTTTCATGTGGACCAGACAAATTCAGTTATCGCTGTGTATCCTGGGACGTGCATCCTGAGTCAGTTCCAACATCTCCTCTTCTGCCCAGATTTTCATGCCAGACTCACCTCCATAACACATTTCTGCAGCTTTTCCTCATAAGTGCCTATGTTATTTCAATGAGCAGTTATCTAACAACAAGCCATCGATATCTTCTGAAAGGGAGAATGGTTAACGTTGTATTTTTAGCTAAAGCATCGCGCCTCAGCTGTTGGACTCTAATAATTCACTGTTCTTACATGAGACACCACTGTCGTATGGGCATCAGAAACACCCCAGGGCTGAGCATCTTTGCGGTGTCCTACTTGTTCTGTTTAGCAAACAGGATGGAAAGACCGCGAGTAACCCCCGCATTGCCTGTTCCTTGGTCTCGGCAGGAATGCAGGGAGCTGCTGGGTTTGGGAGCCACAGCACCCGCTGCCCCCCAAAACGCCAGCCCCCGAGCCCAGGGGGCCAGGGGAAATGTTTTACTTGACTTCAGCACGGCTGGGGTCAGGACTCAGAGAGGGCAGCTCCCATGAAAGCCCTCCCTTTCATTTTATATACACATAGAGTACTCAAATCCCCAGATACTGTTTTAAATATTGGTATTCTTGAATCCTCTATATTTGTTTCTGTCAAGCACAACCATGTTAACGTCCCTCTCCCAACCTGCATTCAAAATACCAGTTTAGCACCAGTAAATTAGCTCCTTGCCATAGCATGCTATTGCACAATCTTAAAATGATTATATGGGTTCCTAAAATGAAAAGGTGATGATCCTCTGAAGATTTACATTCAGCACAGCGGAATGTATGCGGCATCACCTTTAGAGGCTCCCCAAGCTGAAGGTCATTATCAATCGCTGTTTAATCAGCCAAGTCATGCACGCAGGCAAAGGTTAACTGAGCATGGACCCATCCGACTGCCTTTGTCAGCTCTAGACAATTTGTAGCCTAATAAAGCTGCCCTGATTGCACTTAACACCTGCTTTAAAATCCAGCCTCATTAATACTGTGCTAATGAAACAGAAATCTTCTAGCAAGGGCAGAGTCAAAGACGAGTGGGTTTGCCTTCAATCAGATGACCTAAATGCCGTTTACCCACCAGGCAAGATGTTTGCAAAGCCGCTCAGAAGATGCTTGGGAATAATTGCTTATGATATTTTAGTTTAATTTTAAAAGCAAACAATCAAACAGGTTGTTGTTCACCTGGAATGGCACAAAGGTGTATCAGTTGGGTGGGACGTGCTGTGTCTTTTTCCCGAAGGCTGCTCTGGTTCCAGCCCAGTGAACGCTAGCCACGCAGAGCAGAGCAGGTGTGAGGTAGTGCCAGACATCTGTTCCCTGCTCTTTGACAGGCGTCCATCATTACATCAAACAATAACCAAGCAGAAAAAATTAGTATTAGAGTAAAATAGATACTTATAATCATCTCACTCCATCCCTGGAAGTGTTGAAGGTAAGGTTGGATGGAGCAACCTGGTCTAGTGGAAGGTGTCCCTGCCCATGGCAGGGGGATGGAACAAGATGTTCTTTAGGGTCCCTTCCAACCCCAATCTTTCTGTGATTCTGTGATCTTCCTTTGGAGCTTCTATTTTCCGTGGACAATAACAGCCAATGAAGCCAACCCCACCTGCCCCGAGGCTGGCCTGGGAGATGTCCTGTCCCCTGTGCCCAGTGCAAACCCCATCCACAGGGACCATAGAACACAAAAACCAGACCCCCAGCACTGGGATCCCAGGGAGGCCCAACCCCCCTGTGACTTGGATGACCTCTAAATCTCACTGAAATCTGCTTCACTCAAAGCGAGCACAGAGTGATGAGCTGCTGTTTCCCTTTCAGGGTAGATTATTTACCTTCATCCTTCATTTCACTTCTGCCTAACTATAATAATCCCTTGCAGAGATGGAGGTTAAAGCCATGTTGGCAGGGATGCTTCAACATTAACCAGAGAGGCAAGTGAGCAATGCCAGACGGCGAGTAAATCCTCTCCACATTTGGCTAGACAAAATGTTGGTGGACGCATGATGGGGAGAAATCCTGCACTTTCTCAGGGTAAGGGACTACCGGGTGACTCGCTAGGTTTTGAGTTTCACTCCTGGGAGGAAACCCCTCCTTTTCTCCTCTTCTTAAATGCTCTCCTTCCAGGAAAGTATGTGATAGCCTTGCATAAAAAGCCAATACAATCTGAGATTTCATCATCACTATGAGAAGAAACCACTCCGGCTGTGACCACTGATGCTTTGCTGGGGGAAGGCTCAAGAGATTTGCAGTTTCCCGGTGTCATTGTCCATGTATAAAGGGCAAAACTCTGCTCCTGCATGAGCTGGCAGGAGCTGTGTGTGACTCACTGTGAACTTTGGCCGTTTGCATAGAAAAATCAGCTCTGGCCTGAGCTGAATCATCCCATTTCCACTTTGCTGTATCTGCGGCTTCCCCGAGGACATCCCGGGATGCATCCTGCTGGGGCCACGGGAGCAAACCCATCCTTGAACCTGCAGGGAGTCTTCTAGGGTGCTGGAGACCAGGTTATTCAAACCCTTGGGGGTGTATCCCTGGAGAACAGCAATTTCTAACTCTAAATGTTAAAATACTGGTAAATGAGATTAAATAAAGGAAAAGCCCATTTTTCAGGCAGCTCTTCTACCTGTTTTCTTTCCAGCTTTTTGCTGGGCATTTGCATGATGGTGTTACCATGCATGTCCTCGTGATCCCACCACTTGGGTGCTGCTATTCACGCTTGCATCCTTTGAGCAATCCTTATACCAAATGCTCAGTGTTCAAAACCCCACAGAGTTGGTTAACAGAGATTATCAGGTCATCTTTCTTTGTCTCCTCTCCTTTCCAGCTCCAATCCCCTCTGGTATTGGCCAATTTTACAACTATTAATATGTACAAGTAACCCTTAAATTAGAAGGTCCTCCGATAGGCAGCTGCATAGCAAAGGATTTGCTTAATCCAGTAATAGGAGCAGTGCTGGCTGGAGACACCCGGCAATTTTGTCTTTAGCTAAAAGTGAGTGATTCTGCTGCGGGAAAACTCAGGCAGGTGTTTTCCTCACCAAACCATCTCCTCCCACCATAATTCACATTTAAAACCACAGTATCCAAGGCTCTTCTGCCCTTTGCTGGTGCAGGATCTGGGCAGTACTTGGTGAGAGACTCTGCCCCACTGAGTCAGAAGAGGGGAGTGATGCTCAGACTGGGAACTGCCGGCACATCTGAGGTCCTGTTCACTGCAAAGGGAGACTTGCCCTTGAGCAAGACACGGACCAACACACAGAGTTAATAATATATTGTGCAAAACGAAATATACATCAAAAAAGAAACTAGCCTGGCCTGAAGAGATGCAGCACAGGGTGCCCTGACGGAAATAGCCTGGAGAAGGGTGATCCTGCCTTGGAGGTTGGATCCAGTCTTGCAGTACCTGGGGCTGCTCAGAGGTGCACCACGAAGCTGCATTTGCTTCGTGAAAGACTGAGATGTAGAGTGGTGGCGTGCACATACCTCCCAGGGACATGCTTTTCCACCAAAAATAGTCCTGCCAGGGAATTTGGGCTGGGCTGTGAGGAAGGAGGGCTTGGAGGGTCCCATGCCTGGGCCAAGGTCCCAGGCTGGTCGTACGTGTCAGCCTGTGCTGGCATGAGCAGCCATGCCTGTAACTACCCCTGTGAGCATCACCTGGGATGGAGGGGACTCCTGCCAGCTTCTGCCTCTGCCTCTGCCTCCACTTTCCTGTTCCTTGAAGAACCCTTTCATCCAGCTGTTCTCCCCCACAAAGCTAGCCTGATTGTCTACTCCTCTTCTGGGTCCTTCAGATGATGGGCATTGAAAGGAGTGAGAAATCCCAAATGCTGATCCTCAAAGGGCGACAGCATCTCTTGGGTGTCTCTGCAGCAGGGAGAATGAAGCAGGAAGCTTTGCAGATTTGGAAAACAGAGAAAAACATCCTTCAGTCCAGAAAACAGTGGATATTAAATCCAAACATGCTGCCATAATGAATTCATCTTGGAGTGCGTTGGGTGAGAGGATAAGTAGATGCAAAGTGGGGATGATATTCTGGCAGCCGTGTGCAGCTCATTAAATCGATTGGCAGGAGCTGGTGTGTTTCATGCAAAGAAGTCTAATTTCTGTTTGCGCAGACAGATGCTCTGAGGTATCTCGGCGTGCCGCAGACTGTGTTCGTACTCTTGGCTTATCCAAAACAAGCATGGATAGTTTTATCTGTGAGTCAGCGGTGACTCAGACATCAAGACACTGGATTTTTTACAGCTGTCTTAGAAAGAAAATAGAGAAAAGAAGTTTGAACGCTTAGTAAGAGTTGTCAAACACCTGTGAATCCTAGCGAAGGTAATTAAAATGTATTTATGTAAGCTGTGTACTGCATTTTCTGTCTGCATAAACCTGTGTGAAGATACTGGTGTGCCAGCTTGAAGCGTGAGCTGGATTAGTGGCATTACTGCAACATATTTCTTGAAGCCCTCTTGTTGCCTGTCCATGAGATTTTTAAAATAAACCAAGTTTGAGTAAAACTAAGCATTTGGATAGATTTTTCCACCCCAGATAACCTGACAGTGACCAAGCAGCGTCTGCTAAACTTTTCCAGGATAAGTTGCCTCTGGCTGTGGACAGCTGTAATCACCAGAAATCAGCATCAGAAATTTAATTCACAATTAAAATGTTTATAAAGGTCATTGAAAATAAAATTTAACTATGTGCTCGGATCAAATTGCACATACTTTGCTGACAAATAGTGTTTGAAAGACACCGCGAGTCAGATTTAGCAACAATGAACCTGGAGAACATGGCATTTGATTTGCCTTTTAGAGGACAAAATGGGATGCTGCAGTGGTGCTTAGCTGAGCATAGCTAAAATGTGGCATTTGGCAAGCTTGGAGAGCCGGCACAAGTGCAAGAGGTGACACACATGAGCAGCAAGAGGTGACACCCATGAAGTCATCCCTGGAAAAGGGCTCCTGATCCTTGCTGCCTCCACTCAGCTTCCTATGGGGTGGTCCAGACCCCAGGCGTTTTTTTTTTGTTTGTTTGTTTGTTTGTTAAATAACAGAAATAGGATGCTAAAAATCTTCCCTCCACACACATGCACGCATACTAGCTTCCCTTTGCAAACTCCAGCAACGTTTTGCTGCGATGAGCTCAGCTGCACAAGCTGTGCTCTGCAACGCACCAGCCAGGGAGATGATAAGACACGCACCAACAACGCACCGCCGCTATGAAATAATCACAGCCGTACCCTGTAGTAGCTGGGTGTAAATTCCTGCAGTGTGGCAGCTCCTGCCACGTACTGATTAGAAATGTATGAACCTTTGCTAGGCACACTTGGATAAATTACTATCTTTTTTGGCAGCAACTTTTCCAGATTTAACCTCCGGCTTAACCGCCACCAGCTGGGACTCTCATTGAAATTCAGTGCGGGGATAAGATGCAAAACCCCTATGGTTCTCACCCCAGCCCCACTGAGCACAGTTGGCAACACCACGCAGGAAAACATCGTGGGGGATAAATTCAGTTTTCTTCTGCAGAAATGCCTGGCCCTTGAGCACTGAGGAGAATTACAGGGGCTGCGCACAGTGTTATCAGGGCACATTATCCCCATGGGAAGGCTGGAATTATTTTTGCCAGACTGTTTCAACCTGTTCATTACCTTTAAGTGACTTTTTGGGAATATTTATGATGCTGCTGAGCGGAACCGTGCTAGCTCCTTGTTTGTGCATCCAAGAACAGTATATAAAGTAATAAAAGCATTTTGTAAGCTAACACTGCTTTTGTTAACCAGAGTTGTATTATTTCTGTAAAATGTTTTTATTCTATTTTTGCCTTCAAATGGAAGTGTTTGTTTTCTATTTCATGTTACTCTTCCAAGTAATTTTATTTCACTGTGATGTTTGAAATATGCATGCATGACTGCTGCTGTGATTTCCACCTTGAATGAGCTTTTTATTGGGCTTCTCCTCTCAAGTGTTGTTAAATCACCACAAATTGGAGTCTTCAAAGTACTTGGTCAGAAAACAGATTGAATTGTTTATTCAAAAGACTTCCCAAAGAGAAGGATTATTTCCATTTTTCAGCAGAGCCTCTGGTTTACACATGACCTCGAGCTCAAGAAAACAGATCTCCAGAGATGTCTTGTTTTCAGACAGGGGTCTGGTCGTCTGAAGAATGCAAAAATATTCCTCAGCTAACAGAGCAGGAGGGATTGATATGTAGATGTTGATGCTACCCAGTTTATGAAAGCCTGAGTGAAGAGCCTTATTTTTTTTTTCCTCCTTTCAATTCACGTGATCCCTACACCTCTTCTCAAGGACAAAATCTTCAAAAGCAAGAGATGAACTGTCATCATCTTCTTGATAAAAACCAATTGCATCTGAAAACATGCAAGAAAAAAGATTTTAAGTATAAAATCTAAAGTTCAAACAGGTTATATGCAAGATGCTGATAACGTCATGCTGCATCATGCCACTTAAGGCACCCCCGTAGCATCTCCCTTTATCAATTTTGCATGAATAGATAAATATTTCTAAACAAATACGCAATTAAATGAGTGTTGTAGCTAGTTGTGAGTTCAAAAAGCTGTCTGAATATACTTGCACAGAAGATGTTTGAAGGGAACATTTTCTTGGATTGTTTCCTTGAAACTCTCTGAATAGAAGCCTTTGTGCTGCTGAATAAGTCTTCATATGATCACATTAACTTTGGGGTTTGGGAAGCTCAGCTGGCTGCAGCCAAGCAAACAAGAGCCGCTCACCATGCAATGAAGTGCCTGTGCCCGTTTGTAAGTTCCTCATGAACAACGACACATACGTCTCTATTTACTATTGATTTGGGAGCGTCAGACACCCTTATTCCCAATAAATTAAAACCAAACAGAGGTGGGTAACCTTGCGAAGGCTTTATCTCCTCTGAGAGGTGAACAGGTCAAGACCTGTGCACGGAGGGTTCTTCCAAAACATATGGTTTCATGAAAAGCAAAGATTTCTCTTGGGAAAATACCAGTTGCAGCCTAATAGTTATGTATTTTTTCCTGCAGGAGATGTCAACACAGCCATTTTTACTTAGCTTTTATCTGAAATGTCATGCTGTTGCGGTTGTTCAAAACTGGAGTCTGAGGACTGTAAGAACAGTCATTTACGGTCAATGAGGAGAAGAACCAGTAAAATGAGAATGCTGCTGTACACACTCACTGCCCTAATTTTTCCAGAGATGGCCAGTTACATGTGGACATTTGGTGCGAACCAGGCTGAGAGTCGCACATGGATGTTTGGTGGGTACCAGGCTGAGGGTTGCATGTGGACAGCTGGTGGGGTTCCTGTAGCTCAGGACCCTGTCCAGCAGTGTTTTGCCATTGGGAGAGGGCTTTTGGGGAGCCACCTTCTGTCCTCGAAGGCAGAACACCAACGATGATGCAGTCCCTTGTGCGCGGTGCACCTTCACACCCCCATGCCAATGTTCCATCCTGCAGTGGGAAAGTTTAATTTAAAGCCTTCTTTGAAGGTGTGGGGTTTTTTTGGGTGTGGGTGTGTGTTTTGTTTTTTGCTTGGTTTTGGTTTTTTTTAATTTTTTTTAAATTACTTGATTCATCTGCTTTAACATTACATCTCTCCCAGATGTGTGAGCTATGGGAGTGCAGGCATTGTTCACACCTGGCACTTTCCACCTGAAATACACCAACATTACTGGCTGTTAAGAACAGTTAACATTGAACTCCACAAGCTGGCATTTCACAAGAACACAGCATCATCTTTTTATAAAATTTCCAAGTTATATTGTTCCATTAAGTCTTCAGGACAAGTTTAAAAATCTCTTTTCTTTATCTTATACAGGCCTCCTTTTTCTGCAAGTACCAGAAATACATTAATGCAGATTATTTATCCCTATGGATAGTAGGAATTAGTAAATTTAGTAAAAAATAATACTGAAAATGATGTGTGGGTGTAGCATCTCTATCCACTGTATGCATTTATGCACTTGTGAAAAAAAATATGATTAGTGTGGTATTTAGTGCAATAGGATACAACCTCTTTTACAATAATAAAAGCAAAGTGGGGATCGGTGTGTTGGAAACACAGAAAACTGTGGCATTGCTTGCGATGGCACATGGAGATATTATTGTTACAGTTGTACTTTGCACTGTTCTCTGGGAGCTGTTGTCTATTAAAAAAATCATATTCCTCCAGCCTGTGATTTAGCCAGAGACAAGGGCTGGTCTTCCTCTGGAAAAGCAAACAGCAGTGCGAGCGTTAGTGCTTCCCGGTACGGACCTCACGGGTCAGAGTTAAACCTTGCTGGAGGTGGAGGGGAAATGTCTTTCCTGGTGCCAGATCCATGCTATCTTTATCTCCTACCAGTCTCCAAGGTGTTTAAGTCTGATGAACTGTGCATGATTAAATACACTTCTGTGTATATCTCCAAAATGCAAATACTTGTTTGTATGTCTCAGAAAAATAGTATCAAGACCAAGTACAAAAATTTTAATGTGACAGTTTATTTCTCTATCACCCCACTCCAATATAAAGACAATCAAGCTACAATCATCAGAGCTCTGAGTGAGTTTGCTGTAGTTAGGGCTATTGCAAAGACCCTTTCTTGCTCATCTTAGTATAGCTTGGATGCTTTATTATAGGAAAAAATGGTATATTTAGTAAAATTTTGGCTTAGCCTCATGACACCCATTTTTACTCACACTCACATTTCTAACTCACCAGGAGCAAACAGCGATTTTCCTAATGCTGTTAGAAAGTTCAGATCTGTTTCCATATCCTTTCAGACTCCTTATCCTATTATAATTAATTAAGAGCTGATTAACTGCTATGTCTTTTGTTGTCTCTTTATCTCAGTTGCAGTCAGGAGAGGTGTCCAGGGCGGTGTGGTCGGCGTTGCTGTGGCTGAGCATGAAGCCATTGACACCATGGGAGGTCCCACCATGTCGTCTTTTTGGGGTGGCTTCTTACTTGACCCCCATTAGGAGCCCACTCATCTCTACTGCAATTTGAAATCTTGGGGGGGTCTGGGAGCCCTCCTCCCTGGCAAAGGGTACCTGAACAAAACCAGGCAAAAGACCCCTGGGAACTTCTCTGTTCATGGGATAAAGATGTGCAGAAATACCAAAAAAGCATTTTTTGGAAAAAAAAAAATAAAAATAATATATTTGGAATTTGTTGGTCAGAAGCAGCCTTATCTCACCCAGGTAAACACAAAACTGGCTTGCTATTGTAATTATTGAGAGATGGGAGGGATGAAAGCTGTGTTCCTTTCACCGAACTTCTTCTAGGTGAAGAGTGAAAAACCTGGTAAATTTGGCATCATGCCTACAATGTCCATTTGGGCTATAGACGTCTCTTCTACAGCAAAACCCAGTCTGGCTTGGCCAAAATTGCTAGAGAATTGACCCAGGGTCTCAGCTATCCTCATGGTTGACGATGAGTGTCACTGGTAACTGGAGCATGCCCAGCTTCCAACTCCAACCGTCGGGCTTTGCTATCCCTGCTACCAACCCCTC
Source organism: Falco cherrug (assembly GCF_023634085.1). Classification (NCBI taxonomy): domain Eukaryota; kingdom Metazoa; phylum Chordata; class Aves; order Falconiformes; family Falconidae; genus Falco; species Falco cherrug. The sequence continues at coordinate 41,309,897 of NC_073704.1, read as the reverse complement.
TGCATGGGGAAGCCCCGCATGCAGCATCCCTCCTAAATCTGACTGGGACCATCACGGTCCTCACCCAGAAAAGGCTTTTCTGGAGGCCTGGCAGCCAGCAAATCAATAAAAAAGCAAAGGGCTTACCAGGTTGTGGGGAGGAACTGGTGACCTTTGCTGCCCCCAGCGAATGCCTCCCCCCGTTCTATGAACTCCAGGGTCAAGCCGAGGGGTTTAAGAAAGTTTAAAAGAAAGGATGCAGCATCCAGGGTGTGTAATTTTTGATGCATTGGGGTTGTTTGGAGACAAATTTGTGTAATGAGTGCACTAGAAATGGAAAGCAGAGATTAAAGCCCTGTTTGTCATGTACAGAAGTGCTTATCAGCCCTTCCCAGCTGAGCCCGGCTCAGATTAAAAATGATCTGAGAGAACAGGGGCTGACTGTAACTGTGGGTCTTCCCTTCCAGGCTAATTATGAAGTGCATATTAAACGCGAGGCTGACGATGGAGCAGCTGCAAAGGTCTTTATCTATATTAAGAGACTGTCCACCTACATAATAGGAATAATTATTAAGAAAGGAAACTTTAAAAGGAAATTGCACATAATGGCACATTATACATTTCCCTAATCCCACGCCTCCCTGTAACAGCACATGCAGCAGTGACACTTTGGTTTGCATCTCGGGGCGATGTTGCTGGGCTTGTCTGGCCTCAGTGGGCACTGCTTGGGGCTGCAGCCCTACTGCTCGCCTCCTTCCAGCATCCAGGAGGACTCTTAGCAATACTGTTTCCCAGCTTTTCTTTTATTTTTGTATGAGACACTCCTAACAAAAATTAGAAATCAAGGCTCAAGCGCTTCTTTTGCTCAGTTTTTAAGAGATTCTTCAACACAGAGCACAGATGCACAGCCAGCTCTCTGCATCCCCTGGGCCCTGCAGTTCGGAGCTGCCAATCTGTTCAAAGGGACACTAAAAACTGAAGGCTTTATTTAACAATAAATTATTATATTGCCCTCTCAATCCAAGATGACTTTACCAGCCCAGGACAATCAATGGAGAGAAAGATGTCAAAATACAGCAAAAGTAAAAACCTGCAAAAGAAGAGAGACCTATATCCCTCTTTTTCCTGCCTGTTTCAGGCATTTTTGGAGCTTGCTGACCCTAGCCACTGCCTTTCCAAGGGCTGCATGTGTGCGGGGTGGAATGCTGCTGGTTTATAAGCCTGGGCACTGCTGCACCTGCTATATATGTTAAGGAGCCCTGTTTATATAAGCCAGTCCAAGCGCCGTGGTCCATGCCTGTGTTTGCCCCCACATCATGCAAGGATGGTCTGACCTCCAAGATGGTTTTGGGCAGGAGTTTCAGAGAGGGTCAGGGGCATAATCTGCAAGAACATGCAAAAGAGGGTCTTGCAGGGTAAAAATTAATTTCTGCTGCATTGCACTTAGATTGTTTCAAGACAAACGTGTCTCCTAACAGCGCTGTTCAGCTCCCTGCCATCACCTGGGGGAGAGCAGGTGGAAGAAGGGTGACTCACACATTAACACAGGTGTTATCAGCACCTTCTGCAGAGGAACTGGGGATGGGATGGGATTTTCCCAGGTCTCACTCTGCTGAGTCTTGATCTCCATCCCATTTGCCATACCCCAAGTATTTTTGCCCAGATGCCTTTGTCACAGATTCCCCCTCCCCAAACAGTTGGGTGTAAAGGTGCACGCTCACCTTCTTTTCTCTTCCACTATGGTGTAAATCAGGACCAGGGGGTGGAGGTGAGTGGAAGCGGGGAGGGCGGTAGAGCCCTGACAGATGCAGAATTTATTGCACTGCTCTGCACTTCATCCCGCCAGCTTTGCCTCTGTATATGGGCTGCGATGGGGGCTGAGCTGTGAAGGAAAACGGCCTGGCTAACTTTAGCTTCTGAGTGATCTGCCTGGGTTTACATTCCTCCAGGGCTGCTCAGCCAAGCCCCATGCTTCATAGCCCTGATTTCTGCACAAAATCAGGGCAGTGAGGAGCGCCGGGAGCTCCCGGGAAAGGTGGAGGGTCCTGGGGAGCCCCAGTTCAGCTGCCATGAGGCAGTTTCCCAGGGCAGGTGTCTCCCTGGGGATTCTTTCCCCAGGTGGCTGCAACAAGAATGGCTCATTTCCCTAAACAGATGGGGAAAAAAGTGTTGTTTTGTTCCCATGAACAAAAAAAACCCCAGAGCCAACCCACCAGTGAGGCAGGGTTGTGGGAGCATAGAGCTGCTGCCGCACAAGCCCACTCACAGTGTCCGGGAAGCTGCCGAGGCCAGGTTTCCTGCTGGCTTCTCCATGGACGTAAAGGAGGATGCTCCACTCCTGAGGCCAAAGCTGGAGCGTGAACATGCTCCAGATCCAACATGCATCCCAGTGCAGGGATGGTTGGACACTGTTTGCTCTTACCACTCCCCTCAAACACCTCAGGGGCTTTGGACCCCACGGGCCAGGAGGCACAGCCCATGCTGCAGCCATTTCTTCCTACTGCCAAAGCAATTACAGGCCATTTAAGATCGCCCTTGTGAGATGTGACCCAGTGTGTGCGTTGTATGATAGGCGGTTAAAGAAACAGCTCAGGTGATTATTTGCAGTCACTGGCCACTGCTGCACTGCACTAGTGTGTTTTGGCTGCCTCCATCATGAAGGGCCACAGACTCCCAGCTGAGGCTGTCCCAGAGCTGGTCCTGGTCACATCCCCATCCCACATGCGGCTGATGCTGTCCCCAGGACCCACGTCCCATTACCAAGGCAAGGTTACCCATGCAGAGAAGCCCAGCACCCCTGCGGAGAGCTCTTTACATGCACAACTCTGCCTTTTGAATACAGCACTGTGCTGCAAATAATTACCCCTGAAAAGCCCAGGGGTCACAACTGGTGTTTGTTACGAGCCACATTATTGCCCTGATTTATCTGAGCTGCTTCATGGCACCATCTCTCACCGATTGCTGCATGTAATGTATTTTTTCGGAGGGACAAGCAGCCCTTGCCATCGCAAGGCTTGCAAATAGCTGTCTCTTTTGGTCACATCCTACACAGTAGAATTTGCCCCAAAATCACTCCTGAAATGCAGAAAATATGTTTTTACCTGAGCCATAAAATATGTTACTAGACTACAAACTCTGCAAGGACTGATCCTTCAGTCCTGAGTGTTGACAGTCCATAAATAGGGTGAAACTGGGCTCCTGGTGGGTGAGCACAATGGTAGGAACTGGGCATCACTGATGCTACATCCTTTAAAAGCAAAATTGCCAAATCCCTAAGAAAAGAACAACTTATTCCTGCTCCTATATGTGGTACAGACACACCTTGACTTCCCCTGGCCTATGTACCTATACATATTTGTCTTGACCATAATATAATATATAGAGTACATATATATATAATATATATATAATATAATATATAGAGTATATATATATATATAATATATAGAGTACTTCAGTACAAAGCTAAATGTATACTTTGATCAAAGTATACATTTAGCTTTGTACTGAAGTCTTTTTGATTTCACCTCAGATCACCATATTCCCTACAGTGAGACAAATCTTCCTACCAAGGGGAAAGCCAGAATTTTCCCAGCTTCCCACAAAAGCCCAAATCATGCTGTCATATGTTCATGTAAAATATATAAATAGTTCTAAGCAAACAACAAAGTCTTCTCAAATGCCACGTAACTGGTGACCCCCCTCAGCACCAGGGAGCGGTGCAGCCCAGAGGCTGCCCTGCCCAGCACCGACGTTGCCAGGTGTGGTCCAGCCCTTATGCACGAGAGAGGTTAAAAACAGTACGTGGAATGTCCTAGAATATCCTTATTTTCTAACGTTTCAATAAAAAGAGCCCACCAACCTGACTCATATGGCACAGTTCATAGGGTCTGACTCAACGCCAGCATTTGCAGGGCTCTGATTTTGCTAGAAATACTGTGAGAAGGAGGAGCCTTTTCTGCCCTCTTCTTGGAGCATCAGTATGTTGCTGGAGTCCTCCGAGGACACCGTTCCCCGTCCCCAGGTACGCCCTGAAACATCAAAGCCGTGGTGGCAGCACTCTGGGAAGCCCCATGGTGGCAGGGAACCTGCAGCTTCCCCAGCATCCCCCAGTCCCAAAGCTGCAAAGTGGCTGGAAAGGGCTAGGGCCAGGAAAAGCTGCAGCACCATCCTCTTTGCTCCCCTTCTCCCACCAGTGCCTAAACCTAATGAATTATCAGGAAAAAAAAAAAATCTTTAAAAATCAGGTTGCAAGAGCAAACACCAACCAGCACTTGTATCTGATGTGCACATTGCCAAGAGGAAACTTGCTTGGGTTTGCAAAAGCTGCGAGAGAGAGAGGGAGAGCTGGCCTAAAATTGCAATATTTATACAGTCTTGTTCCCATATCCTCTGCTGAAACCAGACCAAGCCTAGGGGGATTTTCTTGGCAGACCCTGTATTGCAAATGGCAGATTTATTGGCGCGGAGTGAAGCAATCCCAGGCTATCAGTGCCTGCACAGTATCTCCAGTGTGAATTGAAAACAAAGGTTTGATTGTCTCTGTTTATCTGAAATGATTTATAAAACAGTTCTTTGCTTGGAGCTGGGGGAAGAAAAACATTTGTCTTCTTATCTGAGATCTTCTCTTTGTTTTTTTTTAAGCAAAAAAATGTCGCGTGGCTGAATTGAGTATCAAGGCAGCGATGGCTGGCATCCCCCCACCCTGTGCCCACAGGTAGGGCTGGGGGGAGGGAGGGGGAAGTCCCCAACCTGGGCACGCTCCACACCTGGCATCTCCATCTGGGTCATGTTTGCAGATGTCAAACAAACTGTGATCCAGAACCTACTGCAATTAATGAGAAATGTCCTAATGAGTTCGTTATGCTGCAGAGCACAGCCCTGGTGCAACCAGCACATGCATCCAGGCGGGCAGGAGGACGGGGTTTATGCCCAAGGGTTGTGGATGCACTTTGCAAAATGGAGATGTCCCCTGCTTTTTCCCCCCAGAATGAGAAATTGGACGTGATTGTTATCCCAGTGCAGTCCTGCTGCCAGGCCAAATGTGGCTTCAGGGTCTCAGCCCTGGCAGCTGCTCTGGCATGGCTTTGGGGTGTCTCAGCACACCTGGGTGGCTTTGGTAAACAATAACCTATGGGCCAAAGGCTGGAAAACCCAGCAGGAAAGGAAATTACAGCATTCACACTGAGGAGGGTTAAAATAACTTGCTAACAGCAAACATCCTGGAGTGCCTGCACGTAGAAGAACATGTCATTGTCTTTAAGGGGAATTGTTCTTGGTGTAAATGAAGCTGGTGCTCACAACGGGCTCACCTGGCCAGGCTCCACCAGTGCCAGTGGGAACGTGCCTGGGCAGCAATAAATCCTTCGAGTGGCTGGCAAGAGCTGGAGGTAAATTACTAACATGCAGCTGACAGTGTTCCTTCTCAGTTGGGAGAAGATCGCTGTTTATTTTCCCTAAGCACTGGCCAGTGAGAATATTTATTCATTTATTAATTTATGGCACACAAATCTCAGCCCTATAATGCACCTGACGGGCAGCCGGCAGCCCCCGGAGGCTCACCGCAGGGTTGCTGGCCCTAGAGCCATGTGGCACGAGCTGCTCTCCCCATCCCTGCATCATCCCCACGCCACCTTACTGTTGAGTTTACACCTGAAAAAGCAGAGAACAGAGGTTTATTAGGTAATGGGCTATTCATGCTGGTGAGAAGCTTTTGAAGAACATGGAGTTCCCTGTTCCATGCAGTTCCAAGGCTTTGTATCAGGCCATGAATTCAGGCAAGACCTGGAAAGGTTTGCACAGAAGGGTGATGGAAATGTCCACTGTGCTGCACCACAGCGTCCCCATGGTATCAAACGCTGAGGTTTCACAAGGGTGTTCCTCAGCCTTCTTGAGATGAGTGTAATTCCTAGCAGGTGACCTGCAGCTGCTCACCTCTCCCTGCTTGGATCTGGTCTCAAAACAGGATTTAATGCACCAGCCCAGCTTAACATCACTGCAAAAAAAAAGTATATCTCTGAAACAGACTTGTTCAGGGGATGCACGTAACAGATTTATACCTTTTAAAACCTGGCCAGTCCCCTCACCCTAGCACTAGCCACATCCTTCAGACTGCTTTCTATTGCCCATGCAGGGCTCCAAAAGCAAATCACAATATTTTAACACATCTCCAAAATTGTTGAGGGGCAGCTGACGCTGCCCTGGGCGGGCAAAAGCCCCAGCGGACAGGTCAGCCCTCGTGCAAGGAGCATGCGCCTTCTTCCCTGGCATCAGGGCTGCCCTAGCATCGCCACAGCCCCCAGCCTGGGTGGGCAGGCTTGCTTCCTCCAGCAAGCATCTCTGTGCCCAAGGAAAGGAGGATTATTCTCCTTCCTTCCTCCCTTCCTCCCTTCCTCCCTCCTTTCCTCCCCTCCTTTCTCCCTCCCTTCCTTCCTCCCTCCCTTCCTCCTTTCCTTCCTCCCTCCCTCCCTCCCGCCTTTCCTCCTTCCTTCCTCTCTCCCTTCCTCCTTTCCTTCCTTCCCTCCATCCCTCCCTCCCTTCCTTCCTCCCTTCCTTCCTTCCTTCCAGGGGCCAAAGGAAAGGTTATATACAGGCTTTTGCTGTGCTCTCACAGCCAAAGATGCTTCTGGCATTGCAATCGAGCACAACTTGCATCACTTAAAATGTCCTTGTCCCTCGCCAGGGCCTGGCAGCAGCACCCACGGGATGTGCAGCCTGCTGGGTCCCTGTCCCAGGCGCCAGCAGGGAGGGATGCACGCCCTGGGAGGAATGAGGCAATTTAAAGCAATACAACTTTTGCCCTGTTGCGATGCCAGGAGCACCTGCAGAATATTGCACCTTTCAGGTCTCTGGCAGTGTGCCTGTGACCCTGATGTGTAAGATCAGGAGGGGGTCCTTGATGGTTCTTTTTTGGCCCACACGTGAAGGGGCTGAGGCATGAGCCTGATGGAGGGCAGCTGGGGGAGCTGGGGGGTTCAGCCTGGAGAGGAGGGGGCTCAGGGGGGCCCTGATCGCTCCCTACAGCTCCCTGGAAGGGGGCTGCAGCCAGGGGGGTCGGGCTCTGCTCCCAGGTAACAAGCGACTGGACCAGAGGGAACGGCCTCAAGTGCACCGGGGCAGGGTCAGACTGGGCATTGGGGAACACTTCTTCATGGAAAGGGTGGTCAGGCACTGGGACAGGCTGCCCAGGGACATGGTGGAGTCCCCATCCCTGGAGATATTTGAAAGACATGTAGATGTGGCACTTAAGGACATGGTCTAGTGGTGGGCTTGGTGGTGCTGAGCTAGTGGTTGGACTTGATGACCTTAACAGTCTTCTCCAACCCAAATGATTCTATGATTCTACCAGCTTGATGTTTTCTTTGGTGCAATTTTGCATGATGAAAACAGTTAACAGAAACACAGGGAAGTTTCTGAATTTGGCAAGGAAGGACTGCTGTTTTGCTGCAGTGTCCTGGCTGGCTGCTGAAGCTTCACATAACGCTGTGCTTGCTCCAGCAGAATTTAGCTAATGGAAGGCTGAGGCTCCATTCCAGGTTTTATGGTTTGGGTTTTTTGTTGGTTTTTGTTGGGGTTTTTTTTGGGGGGGTGTTGGTTTTTTTGGGTTTTTTTGGGGGTAGCAAAACAATGTGAAATGCATTGGTGGATGAAGGTTTATTTGGTTTTAAGGTAGTACCGGGTTTGAACCTGTCATTCTTTTCCAGCTAATGAAAGGTGAGAAATAACATGTGTTTCTTCATAAAAGCGATGCATTTGCCAGAAATTTAATAAATCCCATTAAAAACACAGACGTGAATAGGCTGTGTGTGTAGACCTCTTTGTGCTGGCTTTGCTCAAGCGCTTATTTTTATACTTTTTCCCATCCCATGCTACTTCTACTTCTAAAATACGCTTCCTAAAAGCCTTCCTTCTGGCCACCCCACAAAAAGCAGACATTTTCTACAAATTCATGCGTGCCATGTCACTTCTGAAACTGAATTACCGTCCAAATTATTGTCTACCCTGATTCACTGCAGCCACATTCAATTACACCCAAGCATCTTTTTGTTGCCTTATGATCAAAGCCCATTTTCCTGGATGATTCCAAGTAATAACTTCCACTAGGATATATTTATTTTTGCAAAAAAACATTGGCACTCTGCCCTCAGCCCTCCTTAGCATGGTCTTGAGGCAGGGACAGGTGATAAAGCCATGTCCTCCACCCATCCTCATGCTGCAGAGGCTGGAGTGAAGTCTCACGGGTAGGTAGCTGTTCCGAACATCTCCCCACCATCACATAGAAATCAATGTTTAGTGCAGAAAAACACAGGAGAAGAATGTCAGGAATGGTTCAAATAAAAACACGACTGGAAATACGAGGTAGCTAAAAGCCACGTTTTCTTTCAGACTGTATTGACTCATCATAAAATGTTAATTTCTGAAGTGGGCTAGGGTTTTAATGAAAAGCAGCCAAAATGCCAAAGCCTTGGGAAATGTGGGAAGCACGATGTGGTACAGAGCAGCATCAGGGGGAGCAGCAAAGCCCCCTTGCTGGGGAGCTCTGACATCTAGGGTCAGGCAAAACCCTCTACATGTTTCAAACCCAAATGAGCAGGTGGACATGACTCCTTTCTGTGGCTCCAGAAGGTGAATCGCACACCCTCGAACACAGCTTTTCCCCCTTTGCTCACACTTGTGCTCAGGGATGCTCAGGAGCACCCACACAAACCAGACACACAGTCATATTTGCATGTAAAGTGGCCTGAAACGGGGTGTTTATCCCAATATAACCACCTGAGCACATCACAGTGTTTCATGTCACTGCTACCCACCCACCACAGCCGCCTGCACCTCCACCACTTCTGTCTGGGCCAATGGTTCCCACTAGCTAACCAGAGACACCAGTGCTGATGCTCCTGGGCCATCACTGCTGCTCTCGCTACCTGCCTTGTCCCCAGCTGGGTTATTTAAGGCATTCTCAGCTGCCTGGAGAAGGGCTTTTGTATCCTCTTGTGTTCGGAAGAGCGTGCCTCAAGGATATCATTTCTGGGGAATTAGTCTAATGCAGTCTTCCAAATTTGGCACTGAAATCAGCTGTTACAATTAATTAGCTGTGTTGCTTATTCCTACTTTAAGTCCCTAATGATTCGGTGTTTCATTGGAAATCCAGTAATGTCCCCTATTGCTGCTCAGCCTCAACTGCAGCACAGATGAAAGCGGAGAATTAGCAACACGAGCACCACATGGACCGAGGGCGCGTGTGATGGGCTCACCCGTGAGAGCCTCTGCTTCTCAAATTCTTACAAAGCAAGTTGTAAAACCCTGTTCCAGCCTTTGGAGCGCACCTGGCCACAAAGAGCTGCTGGGGTGCCTTGATGCTGGGTGCTCACTGGAGGTTTTGGCTAAGCCTTGCAAGGCAGGAGGGTGGGAATGCTGCCTCTCACTGCCACTGCGGTCACTGTTGATTAAGGCAACCTGTGATTTGGTCACAGGGCTCAGCAAAATAAATGCTATACCATAAAAGTACATTTCCCCACCCATCGAAACACTCCAATCCCAGCATTTCAGTTTTATAGGTACTGGCTTATAAAGCTATATTTTAACTAAAATTTTCTTCTTCTTTTATTTATCTGGCTATTGTGTTGTTTTATTTTGGGGTTGTTTTCCAAACAAATTAAGTTCTAGCTGGCTGCCCAGGTATTTGCTCATGCAGGTATTTCTGTTGCCTGCAGTGGCTCTGCCCCCAGGAAAGCTTTCCTGTACAAACAAGGATTTACAGGGTCTCAGATGGGTGAGCACACCTGAATTTGGCACCTCCTGGTATCTGCATTCATGCAGCCCTGGCTTTGCTTGTCAAATCCATTGTGGAGGAGCCCTTCCTGGTGTTATGCTCTCAGAGAACTCTCTCTGACATAAGCCCTTAATCAGGCTTTTATTTGGCAGCCCTGATTTTATCAGTATTTACCAGATGTATTGCACTTCAAATGTATGGTTTAAAGATGCTGCAGTTGGGGGAGAAGTCTGTTATCCTGTGTGGCATCCCAAGGTGACAAGAAACCAAGCTGCACAGGATCCACACTGTGCTGGGAACTGGATGCTTAAAATATGGTGTTAGAAGTATGCCAACTTTCCCTTCCTTACTGGGCATGACGACCCCAAAAGTAGGTCCCAGGAGCAGTGGTGGTAGGAGAAGACAGGCTGTGATGTCCTGTGAGCCCAGGTCTGTGCTCGTGCTGGTGCGGAGCATTAGCAGATGCTGAGTAGCTTGAGATTCAGGTGTCACATCCAGGAACAGTCACAGGCAAAAAAGAGAGAAGGTTATAATCATATCAGAGAGCAGAGGCTGGTAATCCTGCTTGGAAAATATCACTTAAACCTGCCCTCGCCTTCACTCTAAAATCAGCATTTTGAACACAGAGATCATCTCTCCCAAACTGTTTCTTCATGACACACCCTCCTCCCAGCAGGTCATTTCTGAAGCCAGAGCATCCCATGGGTGAGAAAGTACCTCTCATAAACTGCAGTCCATCATGACCAGTATTTGCAGAGCCTTAGCGTGAGGTACACTTTCAGCAGGGGGATGATTGGGCACTTCATGCTCTCAAAAAACACAGCCCTTCTCCAGGGCACTTCTGCAAACCTGCTCAGCATCTTCCAGGCTGAGCATCACCCGCGGGTGGGAGTCGTGTCATTACCAAGCCGCGCTTAACCCCGACCCTGGCGTAACCACGGGTGGAATACCAAACATATGCACTGTATTAATGATGTCAGCTGAGTCTCAGGCCACACTTAATCAGATTTGAATATGGAGATGTGTCACAAAGTCTCTCTGACCTGAGGCTAAGAGAGATGAAATGAGATTTTTTTCCTCTTATTTTTTAATCTGGTATTTGCTTAGCTGTGAAGCCAAGCTGCCAATGGCACAGACCTGCTGGCAGGGCTGAGCGTGGGTGAAACCTCAGTTATCACAGTGATTTCCTTTTTATTAATGGATAAGAAACACCTCCACGAGCCCCCTGTATAACAAGGCAGGCTATATCACAGAAGCACAAATAAGTACGAAAAAGAGAATGCTCAGCTCCCCCAGCCTCCCTCAGCACCTGAATGCATTTCCATAGGTGGCTGTATTCGGGTGGGTATTTGTGTACATATTTTTGTAATGCATGGCGGGGGGGGGGGGTTCAGCCTTGGCTTTGCTATCACACTTCTCTAAGGACCAGCTCAAGCTGCTTGAATTTAATGAGATGATGCTGAGCCCTGGGAAAACCAGCACGGGAAGATGCCTTGGCCCCAGGGAGTCTATGCTCCCAGCTGTAGCTGCCACAACTTTTTTTCTAAACATGGATTTCTACAAATGGTTAAACTGTTGAAAAAGCAACAGATTCCAAAATCTTTCCCATATGCTCAGGGCCGATGGTAACATGACTCTCATTTCGTCTTTAGTATGACTTTATTAACTATCCTGCTTAATTACTCCTTAGTGAGAGTAGTTTTCTGAGCTCTCCTGAGGAAAGCAAAGCACAAGGAATGGCCAGCAGCTCTTCCCAGCTGTGCATTTTGCCTGGTTCCAGATGTGCAAATAAAAGAAACGCTGATGACAACGTGCTGTCCTAACGCCAAGGAAATGAAATGCGGAGCCCGTTTCCGAAACCCTACCCTAGCCCTTCATCACCCAGCACAAAAATCCATACTTGCATTTTAAGCATCACTTAATTTTAAAGATTACAGGTTGGTTAAAGATGTAAAAATTTGTGGCATCCTTTGAAGTTGGTTTATTTTAACAAGATATTTAACAAGATATACTTGTAGGCAAGCACTTGGTATCTCCTTGCACATGATGAAAAAAGCAGCTGCGTGCCAGGGATAGTGATGATAAACCAGTGCCACGCGCGTGGAGGTAATTCCTCATGTTAAACATGCTCATGATGATGAAATGTTCCTGCAGGAGCGTGGGCAGAGGAGCAAAGCACACAGTATTTGTAAAGCAGGTGAAATCCATGCTGCGCCAGCCAGCATGTTGTATCATGTTATCAAATCCCACACATGCAGACAGCAAAAGGAAACAGGAACATAAAAACTAGCAGAAAAAAAAATCTAAAAAAAAATCATTAGTCCTGCCCTTAAATGTCAAGAATGAAATATAGAGGAGGGCAGGCAGATAGGTGGAGTCAAGGAATGTGGCAGCCCCAAAGAGAGGGTCACTGTAGGGAAGGGTGACAGGGTACCCAGTAGGCAGCAGTGCTGGAAGCAAGGGATGATGGAGCTGCACATCACAGGGAAATGAGCATCTGCAACCCAGGGCCCCCACAAGCCTAAAATAAGGACCAGCACCTTCTTTGTGCAGGTTTCAGGATTCCTCACAAACCCCTTTAAATTTTCACCCTTTTCCAGGAGATTAAATCCATCTTTGTTCCACCCCAACTGTCTGGAAACCTCAGTTTTGGGTTACCCCAGGCTTTTTATTATGACCCCCAGAATTTACACCCCACTTAAAATGCAGTGTTGAACGTGGGTAGTTTGGACTCAAACCCAGTGTTGGATGTCCTACACAACAGGAACAGGGATGTGGGTGTGGGCAAAATGTTGCACGTGTGTTTTTTATACTGCTTCTTGCAGTGAGGGTAAAAAGCTTTGAACATGAGGCGTGTTGTAAATGAAGATGACTATTTTTATTTTGGTAGGAACGAGAGGCTGAGCAGAACACGTCAGCTGCCCTGACACATCATTAGGAGTGCTCACTGCAAATAATGTCCTGCATGGGACTTTTTTCTCCCCATGTCTTCTGGAAGCTCATCTTGGGGAATTCAAATACTGGGGTTTCAAGGAAGAGGCATCCTTCTCCTGCCCGTGCTGGTGGTGGGGATGATGGTGCTCCTGAGCGCCATGGGGAGCCCAGCCAGCAAGGTGGGAGGCAGCGGGTACTGTACCGGTGCTGCTGGAGGATGCTGCCCTGTAGTGGTGCTTTAAAATGAGATACTCTTCAAGGAGAAAGGACGGGCACTGCCTGCATCCAAGGCAAGAAGGAAGCCCACTGGCTCCTTGTGCTCCAGCCACGACACACAAGTGTGTGATCCTGCCGTTGCCATGGTTATCTCTCCCAAATTATTGGCTAGCTAGGCAATTAAGCTACCACAATGCATCTAATTGCTTGTATGTTTTCCAGCATGCTCTCCCCACTTTTCCAGTGGGGATTTCCCCCAGCAGTGCCGAGGCACAACCGTTTTCCCTGTGTCCTGCACCTTCCCCACTGCCAGCTTTTGACAGCCCCCTCCCCATGCGGAGCCTCCGAGGATAAATTGCTTAACTCCAGGTGACAGATGTTGCAATAAACCTGCTCCTAATTAGCTGATATCAGAACCTGCTCATTCATAAAATGTTGATATTACCAGCAGGACAAATGTGCTTCCTTTAATCGCAATGTATTATATTATGGGCTCAGAGCCAGCTTTTAATAGCTGCAGAGTGGGATGGCGCTTGATATTGCCAGTGAAAGCCTTCCTGGAGCACCTGAGGATGCTCAGGGTTATGCCGATGGCATAGCAGGAATGATATATCCTGTATAAGTCCTAGGGGGAAAGCAGGACAGCACTGAAATCCTGACACACACACCCCCCCATGACCTCCACAGACCCCAAAATCAGGGGTGGAAGCAGCACCTTCCCACCTGCCACGAATTTTATTCCCAGTGATGAAAATGGTCCCGTTGCAAAAAACCACCATTCCTGAGCCCAGCACCGGGTACCCCAGGGTTAATGTAGCCCAAGAGCCTCTTTCAAGCGCTGGCAGGAAGGGATTTGAAGTAGAGCAAGGGGAGCATGTGAAAAGAGTTGGAGTTTCCACTCTCACAACATGCTGGAGAGAGGAGAAAAGAACATCTTTTCTTAAAGCCTCATTTTATTGTGATTTTAATGAGCATTTCAGGTCAATTCTCCCCTTGCCTTTGAGCCATCTCTCTTGCTGTACAGTTGTTAGGGTACAAAATATTCAAGTCAGCTAATTTGAAATGAATTTCAAGGTTTTTTTTACATATTTCTCTAAAGAAGACTTTCATGATCAGAGTTTATCATCCATTTCAAATAGAAGGGGCTTCTGTGACTTCTGGCTGTTTTTTCTGACAGCACAATACCTCCAGATTTTACCCTGGTACGTTAGAAAGGCTCGTGACACCACATAAAATACAAGCTATTACTAGTGAAGGCACCTATTCAGGCTGTAAATTTATTTAAAATAGAATTATTCTAAAAACATTTAACACTAAAATTCCTGACCTATTTAAAAAACCTCTGTGTCATTACCTTCCCTCTCATGTCTCCCTCCTGTATAGGGTGGAAGCATCCAGAGAAGAGTTACCCCATGAAATACTGTTCTGTTTTGAAGGGAAAAGTGCTGCTGTGGGGTATCTGTGTGTTCGGGAACATTTTTGACAGCAGTTTCCCCACCATGGGGTTTGGGGTGCTGTGAGCAGAGGTGGGAACTGGGCTGCCTGCCCGGCTCAGGATCCCTGCAGCAGCACCATCCAGCTGCAAAGCTGTAGCACACAGGTAAGGAGCAGCCCAAATACATCTGCTTGAGCTGTTTCCATTCATGGTCATGGAAAAAGTACATAAAATTTATGATCTGAGGTTTATTTATAGGCAGAAAAAGAGGTTTTGGGGCTGTGTTGATTTGTGTGTTGATGGAAGGGTTCACCTGGTAATCCCACCAGTAAATGCTGAGCAGGGATGAACCCAGGCACTGGGATGCACTGGGTGGACCAGGAAAAGCAAGAGCAGTTCTGCCCTGCTAAATGATTCAGGATTCCCAGGAGAAATGGAGCTGGTGCTCCCTTGCACAGCTGGCAAGCCCTGCCCTGCCTGCCCTGCCTGCCCTGCCCTGCCCAGCCAGGGATGCTCTGGCTGCATTTTGGGCCTAGGTTTGCCTCGATGAGGGGTTCCCCTGCTTCATCTGCTCCCAGCCCCACAGATTAACACATCCCCAAGAGCAAAAGCTCCAGGGTATAAATGAAAAGCTGGGTGACAGCGACACAGTTCTGGTTGTTGGCTCTGCAGTGAAAATCTCTGTTAGTGGGCAGGATAATGAGGGTAATGGCTGCACTCCTTGTCCGGGCTGGCACCAATTACCAGCTGCCTCTTTAATATTATGATGGTTATTGTTGTTGCTGTTATTGCTTCCAAGCATTTGCATGCCATCCATGCATCCTTCACCAGCCTGCGTGCAGGGTAAGTAATCCGGCACATGAAAAAGGGTGTGTTTTGGATGGAGGAAAGCTCCAGATCCCTGTGGCTAACACCACCTGACTGCTTCATCTGGGGTCTTATGAGCCTGACTATGGATAATGTCAAAATAAAAGTTATTACCATTCTACATTGGGTTTGTGGTTTGGGAAAAAAAAAAAGAAATCATCTCTGTGAACTAATCCAAGGGTCAGCTAATGGCCTGATTGAAATCATTGGCTGCACTGCACCCTGTACAGCTTACAGGCAGGGAAGGCAGCATTATAAAAACCTTCCTTGCCAGTGGTGAAGGTTGTGCCGTCATTTCTGCACCACCCTGTTATCACTCAGCTCCATGCCGGGAGGTGGGACATGTTCAGCCCATACCACGCTTTGCAAAGGCAACAACACATCTGGTGGACCAAGCAGTCTGTGAGCACTCAGTTTTGGAGGTGTTGTGTCTTCAAAATTCATTGAATATAAGCCAAGGGAAATGCAAAGGAAGCACATTTACTGTATGTACTGATGCTTCTAAAAGGCTTGGCTCAGAAACATAAAAGAGGGGTGTAGTGCCCAGGTTTTTGGCTTTCAGCACACATGCACTTCCAGCAGCACCGACACTGAAGAGGGTGGAAATGATGGGGCAGAGGCCAGACACAGCAGCCGGTTCCTCAACATCCCTGTTTTCAGGCTCATGTAGATACCCAGTAATTCAAACCTCGCATTCACAAGGCAGCGTGGGGAGAAAACATGGGGAGTGACGAGAAAATCAGTGTTTTCCTTCTTGGCAACACTTGCATCACGGTAGCAGGATAAAGTATGAAGGAGCAGCAGGCACGGGGTCTGCTTTCTCCTTTCCTGTAGTAGGCTCTGGATTTCACCTACGCAAAGTATTTCCATTGCTTGTTTCCCCCCCTCAGTGGGGTCACCATTAAAAATAACAACAGCCTGGCATTTTCATTTGAAGTTGACATTGCGCGGTTGGGCTGGCACCAGGAGTTTTGCCATCTAGTTGTGATGCTTCTCCCCTAGCTGCTCAGCATCACTCCCGGAGCCGTGGTGTATGCAGAAAGACGCACAGCTGGATGCTCCTGGGTACCCAGCATCCCCCAGCCATGCCTTGGTCCCAGGTCTGGGGGGGTGAAGCACCCAGTGGGTGCCCTGGGTGCTGCCGTGGCAGGCAGCAGGCAAGAAGGCACGCTGCAGCGTGTTACCTGCCACCCTGGCTTGCGTGCAGTTAGAATGAATTTGAAATTGATCTGGTTTCCCAAACAAAAACCTGTTTCTAATTAGAGGTAAATGTGTATCCTGGTAACGCTGAATTTTAAACACCATTTTCAAATGTTTATTGATTAATCATTGTTATGGGAAAACACGAGCTCTCATATATAAATCTTTTGACAGGAGCTGTCCGTCAAAAATAATGATCCTTTTAAAACTCATGAATAAATAATAATGCAAATCTATTTTACACAAAATACATTCTGCTTTCCATCCCAGCCACTGGAATGAAATACAGTTATTTAAAATAATGACTCTACAATGCTTCGATAATGAGCTATTATGCCTGTAATACACATGACATTTTTTTTTTCCTGGCCTCTGGATTATTACTTTTTCAAATTAAAACATTAAATTCCTTCAGATTCTTCTAATGCCTGGCCTATGACATTTTTTCTAGAACATTAAGGAGAAGATGGCTTAATTTACCGTAGTGTCATATCATAATGGGCACAGTTGTGTTGAGTTTCATTAATGTTCACTTTGTGCTTTGGGTGGTACATGCAAAGCCCCAGGACTACCAGAGGACTGAGAAAAAAATTGCTGAGAAATGTTAATTTTGGGCCATTTCAAACATGATTTGCTATAAAGTGCTGAGTCAGCACTTTTGCTCATCACCAAGGTTTGCACAAAGTGGGAGTCTGGAATCTGTGGGCATCTTGGCTTGTAATTAACAGAGTCTCTCCAAAAAAAGTTAGATTTTATTAGTGTGCAAAGAAGTTATCTATGGGTTGTGGATTACTCTTGGAGGAGCAAGTCTCAGTGCTGACGTTCATGGAGGAACCTGGCTAGCAATAAATATGCTTTAAGGCTGCTCTCTCAGCTCTTAATTAATTACACAATAAAAATACCTGTAGTGGGGAGCTGTGGTAGTTCATATAGATCTCTAGATATGTTAAAATTATATTTTGAGGACTGAATTTAATGCTTGCTGCTCTGTAACTCTGAAGCAGCAGGAGAGGATGGGGCTGGTAATACCATGGCTGGGAGGTTCCTCCTCTTTCCCAAGTGCATTGCCCTGGCATCCTCCAGCTGCTGGCTCACAGCACTGCTCCTGGGGCTATTTGCCACACTCCTGCTCAGGGGAAACTATATGAAGTATTTTTCCTTTGAAATCATAGTCAGTGAGAGGATAAGACAGGGCTCTCTCTAGTCCTTCACATGCTCCCATTGTTTTTGGTGGGGTGGCTCACTGTGGCCATGTGTGGCAGGGGAGGCAGCAATGAATGGATATGAATAGCAGTGGTTGGCCCTTGGTTATCGACAAAAAGATATATAAAAAAAAGTCGTCAATCCATAATTAGGGTAAAAATTGAGGCATATATGAGAAGAAAAAGCAATTTGATAGATGCATTTCAATGTCGTGAGTCAAACGTGGTATTACCCTGAGCTGAGTATTTAAAAGAGGTGCAGCAGGTGATCCAGCCTGGCTTGGCCACCAGGAAAAGGGCTGAGGGAACTGCCTGGTGATGGGAGAGATGTGGATGGGTGGGCAGGTCTGCCCAGGGTAAGAGCAGCCTCTCCCCCCAGGCTCAGCCTCCGCCATCCTGGTGTCTGGGTGCTCTCACGTGGCTCTGCCATGCCCTTGAGGATGCAGATGGTGCTGTTGCTTGCTGAGGTGCCTGTGTCTCTTTTCCACATCGGTGATGTCCATCTCAGCCCACCCCTCAAACTGGACACAAACTGGGAGCAGGTTCCCAATCTGGGAGGCAAATTTCCCCAACAGCAAGTTCCAAAGAGCTAATAAACAAGGGATACGCACTTATGGGTGTGAGATATACACACAGGGACGGGGAGGGGAAGTTATTTTAATAAAGGTGGGCTAAACGTGTATTTTTCTCATATTTTCAATTGCGGGTAGAAAATAGCAATGAGCTTCTTTGCTGTTCCTGCTGCTCTAATATTAAAGGTACTCAGATTTCTCTTTCCCCAGAGTAATTTGGAATAATCTGAAATATAGTTTTGCAGATGACTGTTAACATCTGCAATTCTTCTCCTGGCTTTCAAGTGAGCAGTAAGTGTACCTCATGTCAGGCAAAGAAATCACATGTGAAACAGCAGCAGTAAGACCATTTGGAAAATAGCTCAGGAGAACAATTTGTGTAGATGATTTCTTTCAAATTTTTCCCCCCAATTTTTCAATGGGACCTTATTCTAAAATGTTATTACATGGAAATCAAACACAGGCTTCAACGTTAAGACATTTTCCCAGCAGAATTGCAGGAAGGCCATAATCAAGAGATTCACCGTAGATTGGGAAGACGGCTGCTGGTAGAGTTATAAACAATATTTTTCTTGGTGTTTTTTGCTTTTTGATATTTGCAGAGATGTTCATCGCTGGGTGACAGCAGGGAGGTAGCTCTCCTCCTACCCAGTGTGTGCCCATCATCCCCAGCAGCACAGCACGACACGATGCTGAAGCCCCAGTTGCACATTTCCACCTCCAAATACCCATAAGAGCGACTCAGTTTAAATACGTAAGAAGCTGGAAGACGACGCGGAATTATTGGAAGGTTCAGGACTGGAGAAATTTGCAATCAAAAAAGGAAAAAAAAAAAAAAAAGAAAAAGCCAACAGAGACATTCTGCGAACAGACTAGGGCTTATTTTTCAGATCTCTGCTCATTAAGGAGTGACTCCGCGTGTAAGTATGTGTTTAAGCTTTGCTCTTACCTCTCTCTTCACAAAATCACAACCCTTTCAAGCGGAGAGGAGAAATTCTCTGAAGGGAAAATCAAAGGCAGGTCCCTGGCTGCGGGAGCCCCTGGGGCTGCCCAAACCCGCCTTGTGCCCCTGGGTGCCATTCCCCAGGGGAATGCCTCCAGAAAGGGAAGGGGGGGTGAGACCCCAGCCCCTCTGACGGCTGGAGAGGGGCCCTGGGGAATGGGCTGGGAGTTGTGTTGGGGGAGGGAGGCGGAAGGACCCCCCTGCACTGCCCCGAGCATCTCTGGGAGGCCACTTCTCCTTCTCCTTCTCCTCCTCATTCTCCTTCTCCTTCTCCTTCTCCTTCTCCTTCTCCTTCTCCTTCTCCTTCTCCTTCTCCTTCTCCTTCTCCTCCTCCTCATTCTCACTCATTCTCATTCTCATTCTCATTCTTTCTTTTTTCCCGTCCCTTTCCCTTTCCCTTTTTTCTTCTACATTTTTCTTTTTCTCTTTCTTTCTTTTACTTTCTTTTTCTCTTTCTCTTTCTGGTTTTTTATCTTATTTTTCCTTTTCTTTTTCTCTTTTTTCTTTTCCTTTTCTTATTTTTTCTTTTTCTTTTCCCTTTTCTTTTTCTGTTTCTTTTTTTCTTTTGCTTTGTCCTTGTCTTTGTCTTTTTCTGTTTTCCTTTGTCCTTTTTATTTTTATTCTTTTAATTTTTATTTAAATTTTTGTTTTATTTTTCCACTTGCACATTTTAAATGTGCAGACCCATTCCCACCAGTTGGGTATGTCCCAGTTCAGCCAGGTGCTGCTGAGCAGCGGCAGCACAGCCCCTGCATCAGTGCCTGACCTCCCATGGTGTTTTTAAAAGGGTGATGTAGGCAAGAACAGAAAAAGTAATTTCCTCACTGTCACTGGTTAAACACAAAATTTTTTTAAAGCTGTAAAATAAAATCCATAAAGAAAGAGTAGGGTTGCACTTTTTGTGTGATGACATTTGATAACTGCATTCAGACCATTTTTATCACTTTCCTGGTGGAATTTCTTATGCTGCAATTTTACCGATCCTCTTTTCTTTGCACAAAGTGGCCTCTCCACAATTCAGCCTCATCACAAAAAAAATAATAAATGGGTAAATGCCACCAAAAATCCTGTTGTCATCACAAAGTGCAGGTTTTGCTGAGCTGGTTTTGTTATCCTCCTGCCAGACAACCCTGGAGAGGCTTGGGCAGCACAGGCAGGGGATGCACTCCAGGGTGCGTGCTGCCAGCTCCCCTTGTCCCTGAAACAAACGCCCTTGCCCCCTGTCTGGGCATCAGCTCTCACTGCTTGCAAACACAAGGAAATCACCACTTTCAAAGGACTAAGAAGCAAAAAGCAGCTAGGCTGCTGGTGGTCCCCTCCCGGCTGCAACCCCAAGGGACAGCAAGACAACCCATGAGCGGGAGAATTGGGTCCCCGATGGACTGCTCTGCCCTTACCCTTCCAATGTCACGTTGCAGGGATTTTGGTGATGCTCACAGGGGGTTTTGCCAAATGCCGGCAATAAAATCCCATTGATGCACCCTATTGCTCCTCTTTCTAGAAGGAAAGGCTCTTGAGCCTTCATTTTAGGATCCCCTTGTACACTGAGATGGTCATGCTTTTTGCAGTGAAAAAGGAGATCATTTTCAAAATTTACCCTTTTTGTTTTCAGAGAAATGTGGGTTGAGAAAGCAAATGTTTTCCCTGGATTTTACAAAATGGAAACAGAAGTGAGGGGAGGAAAGACTTGGGAAAAAATTGGAAAATGGATCATTTTAGGTAAAGAGAGACTTTAGTTTTGAAAATGCCCTCTAATAAATTAAAACGAAGAGATGAAATATTCAACTAAAACATGAATGAGAACTCCCTCAATGTCCATTAAAATGTTATTGTTGAGCTCCTCCTACCTTCAGAATACCTCACCAAAAGTTTGCAAAGACATGGTATGAAGTTGGTTACACCTGTGGGTTACGGGAAGAGCATCACAGCAACACCATTCCCTTCGCACCAGATTTTCTTTAACAAATGCAAACCCTGGGAGAAGGCAGGTTGCCGTATGTCCTGGCTGCACTCATATTCAGATGCCTAATTATTCCTTGCCAGATTCAGAGAGGCACTGCAGACCTCCCCTTGAGAAAGGCTCTTCCAGACTCCTTACAATTTTCATCCTGAGCCCACAGACAAGAAGAGGCAGAGGTGGAGGCACATGGGGTGGGACCCACACCCAGGTTTGGTTTATATGGGTTTAAATCCAAGGTTGCTGCACCACTTGTCACTTATGTGTTCTTGTCAGCTTCACACATGCATGAGATCAAGCTACAGCTGACCAAAAATTCTGCAGTTAAACTACTTTGTGAAGGAGCAAGGTGAGGCAGGTGTCCCCACACAGCCCTGGGCCCCTGGAGCCGGGGATGCGCAGAGCATCGCAAGGGAATTCCCCATCCCAGCCCGTGCGGGGCAGCCCCATCAATAAACCCCCTCCATTCCTCCACCTCCCTGGCCAGAACCTCTCATTTCTGCCATTTCTCAAAGCCACCCTTCCACTTTTAGCCCCAGAAATGGCTCAAAGGAGACATCGAGGTTTACGCAGCAGTGTGTTATTCAAGTCATGGAATCTAAAAGAAGTCTGCAAGACTGATTTGCCATTTTCCCCTTTCCCTGGCCAGGCACTTATTCTGCTGGGGATCTTGGGGCAGCCAGGGATTAATTGATCTTCCTCATGCTCCTGCTATTTGCAAACACTCCCAGCACCTGCTCCTGAGGGAGTAAGTTAAAGTTCCCATCATTTGGGAGCACCGGCCAGCAGCAGAGAGCTGCTGAAGCATCCTGCCATCCCTTTGCAAACCAGCCTGAAGACCCGTGTGGCATTACAGCTCCGATCCTCTGGTTACCAGCCAAATGCCACAGTCCCTCTCAGGAAAGAAAACATGTTCTGTAAATACAAAAAGGGGACAAGAAATTATATTAACCTCAGAGAGGTGGAAATCTGGGATCAAGAAAGAGAGAAGAAAACATTTCAGATTACCAACAGTGGAAAGTTGCCTCCATGTTATTTTAACCAAGGGTTTAAGCAAGGCAGATTTTCTTTCTGAGGCCTCTCTTCGTTGCTGCTGCTCCCAGAAGAGACCGTGGGCTTCACCCGCTGCCCATGCTGCCATGCTGCAGGCAGCTCCTGCGCGCCCTCCCCCCTGTACAGCTGTCCTGAAGGAGACGAGAAAATGGGAACACATCCTTGCCACCGCAAGCTGAGGTCAGCCAGGCTGCTGTAATAATCATGGAATCACAGAAGGGTTTGGGTTGGAAGGGACCTTAAAGCCCACCCAGTTCCCACCCCTGCCCCGGGCAGGGACCCCCCCAGCCCAGGCTGCTCGCAGCCCCATCCAGCCTGGCCTGGAGCACTGCCAGGGATGGGGCACCCACAGCTGCTCTGGGCAGCCTGGCCCACCGCCTCGCCACCCTCACGGGGAGAGGTTCTTCCTGATCTCTGACCTGCATCTGCCCTCTCTGCGCTCAAAGCCACCCCCGTGCCCTGTCACACGTGCCCCTGTAAGAAGCCCCCCCCCAGCTTTCCTGCCGGCCCCTTCAGGCGCTGGGAGCTGCTCTAAGGCCCCCCCGGAGCCTGCTCTTCTCCAGGCTGAACAGCGCCAGCTCTCCCAGCCCGGCTTCCCAGGAGAGGGGCTCCAGCCCCTGCCCATCTCCGTGGCCCCCACTGGGCTTGCTCCCACAGGTCCACATCCTTATGCTGGGGGATGCAGAGCTGGAGGCAGCACTGCAGGGGGGGTCTCACCAGAGTGGAGTAGAAAGGGAGAACCACTTCCCTCACCTTGATGGCCACACCGTTTTTGATGCAGCGCAGGATACAGCTAGCTGATAATTTTCAGATAATTCTGATGATTTTCAGACTGTACCCTGGGTTTGGTTCACTCTTTCCCCCTTGGCTTGTTTTGAGCTAGTTGTAAGCGACAGTGCTGTCTGGGTTCATTCCTGCAGCACAGGGAGCGACACCAAGATTGAGCTTCCCACGGAAATAAGCGCTGGCTGCTGAAAGCATCAAGTGTGAGCAAAACATGACAGGTCTGATGGGAAAACAGGAGGTACTGGGGGCAGTTCCCCAGCAGGGATGCTCCCAGGCAGTTGGTACCGAGGCAGGGATGGTGCCAGGGCCATGGGGAGGCACTGGGGTTTGCACAAACCCTTTTGTACCCAGAAGTGATATCCCACCGCACGATCACGTTTCCATTGCATAGTCACAGGGACGTGGCTCAGAGGGAAATGAGGACCTGGATACTTTCATGCCTCCGTGTACGATTCACCCAGCAGCATCCAGCATGATGGGAAGCAGCTAGCACGCCTCGGTACTGCACCACAAAAAGGCTCTGGCCTTAAACTTTCCTTTCCCAGGCCAGAAAGAGAGTGAAGCCCCACATCCCTGTGCCTCCCTGAGAGCTTCCCTCCCTTCCCAGGCAACCAAACCCGATGCCAAAGTAAACCCTTCAAGCTGCAGTTTCCGAGAGCATTCCTCTGCTTATTGCTTACACATGGGTGCCGCTGGAGAGCTTCCTCCCGTCCTCCACGCTCGCCCTCGGGAAAGGGGCTCTTCCAGCAAATACTGAAACTTCTGCTTTTATAACCGCGATATAAAGTCCTCCGTCAACATTAGGAATCATTTAATGAGTCTGGCAGGGATCACCCACTTCAGCTGCTTCGTAGCCAGCCAACCAAAATAAATCAGTTATTATGGCAAAAGGAATTTCTCTAAAAGCCGTATCTCAGGCAGTGACAATGGGGTATTTTTTTGCGACAGTAAACTTTTAATCCACATCCCCCCAGAAGAACAGAGCATTACAAAGGGCTGGCCAAGCTCTTCTGATCCAAAGTGATGCATAAATGGGACCTGACATTAATCTCCTCCTGCCCAGAGCACTATAATGGGACACTTTACAAGCAGTGAAAAATTTTAACTAGGAAGGATTTTCTGGGGAGAAAAAAAGAAAAAAACACCATACAACACCCTAGGCTAGAATAGCATGAATCCAGTTAGTGAGGCGAGTGTTTGCATCAAAGGAAATTCATGAAACACAACTCCAGCTTTTTGGGGTCTTTGCTTTACAAACAAGGAGCCTAAAGCACCATGCTCCCTAGCACCACAACTTGTTCCTTAAAGAACTAGAGCCACATGCTCACTGGGGGTTAATTATCTTCCCCCCCACACACACACACAAAGGAAATGAGCTTTATGCCAGGAAGGCCCTGCAGAGCGGTTCAGAGCATCCCCTGCCACACAGGTGAGTGGAGCCGGGCAGTGTGACCTGGTAGCATTGCAGGGATCCATGCCAGCCCAGAGCTCTCTCCATAGGTGGGACATGGTCTCTTTGGAGACCCCTCATAATGGCTGGGCTGTAGCTGTCAGTAGGGAAAGCTTCCTGGTGTGCTCAAAAGCAGTCCCAGCCCTTGAGTTTGTGCCCCCCATCCCCTCCCCAGGCTTCTTGGCATGAAGAATTTGGAGAAGCTTCCACAGGAACTGAGATTTTATCAGATGTGAGCACCCGTGAAATATGAAAAATTACCTGAGGAACATGGTAAGCACCACTCGAATAAATAACCTTCATAAACATGGCGAATGCTCACCTTGCAAAGATACAAGATAAATTGCAGTAATTTCTGTGAAGCATTCCTGGGAGTTTAACTTCTACTCTTGGACCATCCCAGGGCTGCAAATTGCCTTGCAGAGCCTGCGGCGACTTCTGCATTAATTTCATGGGCTGCTGCACGGGACTCAGTTCAGCTACTGAGGTTTGCACCCGGGTTTGCTCC
This sequence comes from Falco cherrug, assembly GCF_023634085.1. Classification (NCBI taxonomy): domain Eukaryota; kingdom Metazoa; phylum Chordata; class Aves; order Falconiformes; family Falconidae; genus Falco; species Falco cherrug. The sequence continues at coordinate 41,284,966 of NC_073704.1, read as the reverse complement.
AGGATACACTGGGCTCCACCCTCCCTTCAAGAGATGCTCCATGGTGGGAAGCAGCTGCCACCGGCTCTGTCAGACATAACAAAGTAGCTCTGTGCACGTCCTTCCTGAGGCTGACCCGAACCCCCCCCAAAGTGCTTCAGTGGGGCAGGAAGATTGGGACAGGGACACAGTTTCAGCATTTATCAGTTTGCCTAAGTCAGCTTAAGGGTTAGTTGGGGTGGGGAGGTGGGGGTGGGGGTGTATGCTATTGGAGTGGTGTGTTTAGAGCAAAGTCCATCACAAGGGATAATACGGATAAAAGCACTGTCATGATTTATCGATGGAGGAAAGGGACATGGATTTAAAGCTCAGATCCTGCTCTTGGAAAATCCATTATCAGCTTTTTTTCCGTTTATCATAGGTTGTGCCTCTAGTGGATGTCCAGCCATGTGCTGGGCTGGTCCTCCTGCTCAGGTGGAGGTGGAGTTCTGTCTGACTTGGAATGCCAAGATCTGTCCAGCTACCTTTTCACAGTGACACCTGAATTAATCAGGACGCTTATGAAAATAACAGTGGGCAGAAACAAGCTGAAGGTCAGCTGTTTGTCCATGGAAATACAGAGAGGACCCAAGGCTGCTCCAGGAGACTGGATGGTCCAAGTCCTGCAGAGGAGGATGGGAGAGGTGGCACAGCACACTGGGAGCTAGGGCATGGAGCAGTTAAATGGCTGAAAATCCAATGTTACAGTTTTATAGTGATAACAGGTGGAGCTGTACGTTTGAGGAGAGAGCAGGAGTCGACTCTTCCCACATCTAAAGGACAAATTCTCCTCTGTGCACTGATGGGACCTTCATCAGCATTGGTCCAGTCACCCAAGGGTACCTCTGAAGGATGCCCGGGAGCACTTTGGTCATACCCTAGCAAACACCTGCCTGGTAGCTTGTGCCATTTCTTTGTCACAGAGATGGAGGGTGGCAGTAGGAGGGCTCCAGTGGGTGGCCTGGGGCTTGGGCAACCCAATGGGATATTCCTCAGGCACCCACCTCTTGAGGGATTTGGAGGGCAGCTCACCTCTTCCCTGTCCAATTCAGCTGTTCTTTTGGGCTTCTTAGGGCAGAATCATCTCATCAATACAGGGAAAATCACCCAGAAAAAATTGAAAGGCAGTTAAACTACATAAGATAAACCTTTCTCTTCTCCCAAGCCATTTTTATTACTTTTTTGACTTCTCTTTTAGACACCCCATCTTTTCTTTCCAGCTAAGCAGAGCTGTCACAGCACTAGCAGAGCCACACATGCACTGTGCAGATATACCATGTGCTGAGGCTGTTTCAATGCACTAGGATGCCTTCTTTGGATGCAAATATCTTCATATATACACACAAACACATGCTAATGTCTCCAGAATTGCTGCAGCACAACAAAAGGTAAAATGGCAACCCTTCTAGTAGTCTGCTCCCCGGTCCCAGACAGTTGGCCCCATGGTAGCGTTCACTGAAATCATCCAGATCCAAGAAATGAGCCAATTTCAGTCATGATGAACATACGAGAGAAATAAACAGGGGGAAAAAAGGCATAATCATTTCAGGCTCCATTAGGAATAACTAATAAAACTCAGTGTTTGCCAAGTGGAAAATAGCTATCTTGATAAGGGAAAAAAAAATTAATAAATTAGTTTTCAACATCACAAAGTGAATTTGGCAGCACAAAAAGCCACGCAGAGTTTAAAGAAATACCAGAGGAAGGACCTCTGTTAATAAGTGACTTCGTATGGGTTTATCTGGCTCTTTTTCATCCAGGCTGTTTGTTGTTATGTCTAAAATCATGTGTCAGTGTATTATATCACACATAAGCATGGGCACTTCACACGAGCGCAAAAAACCACAAGTTGATGCATGAAGAGTTGTGCCTAGGCTCGGAAAGCAAGGAGACCTCGGCAGCTTCACCCTCTGATTTACGAACAGCTAATTCCCTGGCTAAGAACAGTCCCTAATTCCAAATACAGTCAGGGTAGTGATGTTCAAGGGGGTCTTTTATTATAATTAGACTCTCTGGGAGAGTTATTCCTAATAGTGCAGGAACAAATCTGCTCAGCTTGTGGCAAAAAAACATATCCACGCCGAGGGGCTGGTTGACTGAAGTCTGTAGATGTGTGGGCAGCTGCCATTTAATTCCACATCTCAGCTATTTTTCAATTACCTTTCACTAACCTCTAATTGAGATCTGAAATTAAAATCAAACAGTATGGAGGAGCTTTAGTTGTGAAGACCCAGTCGTGCTGTTTACCTCTTTGTTTCACCCAAAAGCCTTTTCAGGTCCTTATACTGCTTTTTTTCCTTATTTGCTTTTCCGAAATAGATTACTGATTAGCAAAAAGTATTTTCTGTGCTCTAATTCCACACATAGGACCACACTTCCCATTGGTCTGGGGAATAAATATAAATTAATCTGGCTTCCAGTCTGGAAGAGACACCTTTAACACATTGATATGCTGCATGGCAGATTTGTTTCTGGAAATTGCTCCTCTTTTGGTCCTCACCATTTGAGTATAATTAGACTTTTTGCATTTCCACTGGGAAATCCATACAAATTACTAATCATTCCTGGCTGGACAGCTTTGTGGTGCTAATGAAACCCATTTAACACAGTCTCTTCTTTCTGTTTTATTTTCTACTTTTTATTTTTGATTTATTTTTCTATTTTAGTTCACTGAATTCACATCTGGTCATATACTGAGCCCTCAGAGACTGGGTCTGCCTTCTCTAACCACAGAAATCTTCTTCCTGGGGAAACACATCGCTCCATGCTTTGTCAGAAACACTGGGGTTGGAGCCCACCATCTGTTTGAGTGCCACCTTCTGCTCTTCACTCCAGGACATGCACAGCATGGTGTGGGAAAAATGAGTTGTTCAAGGCTAGAATACAGATAGTCCTTGGAAAAACAGGGAAGAACTCAACTATTTTCCTCCCCAGGTAATGGATTTGACATTGCTAGGTCAACAAAATTTTGTGGTTTTGCATTGGCTACAGATCTGCTTCTGCCCTTGCCTGCAAGGTTGGTGGCAATGTGGCATCCAGGGCCTGGGGTTTGGGATGTCCCTCAGCAGCAGCCTGGTCCAGCTCCTGCAGGCTGGTGTGCGTGGGAACACCACGGCCAGCTGTCCAGCTCAAGCTCTTGGACTTGAGAGCATCTCCATTTTCTATAACACATCATACCAGCTCATATTACTTTTTAATGTCACCACAACCGGTCTTCTAGCTGTATTTAATCTTATTTTGGAAGGAAATCAATTCATCTTTTTGTTTCTAGACTGAAAACCACCATAAGAGACATCACCTTGGAAGGTGATCACACATCTTTTTGACGTGTCGACCACGAGGACCACAGGATGTCTGTGTTGAGAGAGGATGGGGCATACCACATCAGCAGTCACAAAGGGCTTTCACAGGATGGTATTTATCCCAGCAGGATTTGAGTGAAAGAAAGATCTGCTCCCAAACATGGTGTTCATCATACTCCTCCTGCAGGTCCTTGAGAGTTTGGACTGAGAAGCAGGAGAAAGATGACCTTTGCTGACAAAGCTGCATGTACAGAGAGAGAGCCCCCAGCAGGAGAGCCCCCCTCAATAACATGCTTCTCATGAATCTCCATGGTCTTATACTTCCCCTAATGCTGTTTCCAGCTCATGGCATGGCTCAGTTCACCACGGCCTCCCGGCCAGCCAGCATAGAGGTCTTCTGGGCACATTTTCCTGAAGGATGTCCCTGAAAGTGGCAGTGGCACTGACCGTGGCAGTTGTATGGCTCCCAGGGGCACCCACCACATCCAGCTGAGTAGAGGGGCGCTCAGCTCCTTGCACTGGCTTGCTTTGGGGAGGGAAGGGTGCTGGGGCACAAGGATCTGCTGTTTGGAAGGTATATTGGAAGGAGACCTGGCGAAAGGTGACTGAAATCACCTCAAAAGCAGTCTGGAGGGCATTAAAAAAGCTTTACATCACAGGATCCCATTCCACATCAATCCCTCTGGCTACAGTGAGGCAAGAACTGTCCTTTCCTCATTATCAAAACCACCTCTTCTCAGGTGTTGAAAAGCAAAAGCACTTTTGCAACATGGCCCATTTGCTAAGGACAAGAGCGATGCTGGAGATGCTGCTCCTCTCCACTTGTCTCTGTAGGCTAGCGTATATAGTACTGCTATAGTGTGTGTGATGCTATATATACACACCATATACTCCCATCTGCCTTCAAACTGTTCTGTGTGATGTCTAACTCAACATACACCATGGTTTTTGCTTGAAAGCCTAGTGTGAAATCCTGTGTTAATTGAAATTGGGGGGGGGGGGGGTGTCACCTGTAGAGCTGGGCAATGTCTCCCCCCCGGCTCTGTATCACAGGAGGGTTCATGGAAGTACATGTCAGTAGGGATGAAGTGACTGTTGATTTTCCTGCTGCAGTTTCTATTTAATCAGTTTCTAAAATATCTGCTGCTCTGAGCACCACAGTTACATATTAAAAATGCTATTCAATGAATTTCCATTTGGATGTGATTCCTAGGCAGTTTATCCAGTTTCCGCTGAATTGCACCACGCTCTGCAGACCAGGACCTGCTCCACGCCAAGCGAGCGGTGCCCAGGCTCGTTAGCCCAGGCTCGGCGTGGCATGGGCAGAGTTGTGCCTCATCACGTGCCAGCTTGGACCCAGATTAAATCCAGCCACTTTTGGATGGCAGAATGCCCATGCTAATAAACCCTGTTGAGTGAGTGCAGGTTGCTGCAGCACCAGCACCATCCTCACCATCTTCCCCAGCATACCGGAGAGTCATGACTCCAGAACTGATGGGCAGTGAGGACTGTCTGCACACCCATGCAATCGCCCTAGCTCAACCAGATTTGGTTAAATCAAAGGAGACTGATGTGAGGAGATGGAGAAAATGAACTCCCAGTACCCCCATCCTGAGCAATGCCCAGTGTGGTTCATCTGGAGAAGCCACCTATGGTGACAGTCCCTGCAGTCACACCGTGCCCTGGTGGAGAGCGTTTGTCTTTGTCAGGTGACAGAAATAAAAAGAAATAAAGCAGATGTTAAGAGAAAAATAGCTTTCCACATCTCATGGGAAAGTAAAAACTTTGTAATAATACATTCCCTGCTAAAAATATTCTGTAGTACCAAATTGTGCCTTTGTCTGTGTTTATGTCACAGCTACAGGATTGAGACCTGAAGGCAAATGCTTCTGTTGGTGTATAGGGAAGAAATGTGCATAGCAGTGGTGGAGGCAATTTTTTAATCACAAATCCCTACTCTGAGAACAACCATTTGACCAAATGCGTGTTTTTCTGCATTAACCCCCCCCGGATATGGGTTGCAGCTCCAAGAGGAGAAGTGGGATCCCTCGCCACTCTGATCTGCCTCCAGGAGGGATCATATCGCAGTGCCGGGTAGCACTGGCTGCCAGCACCCGGCTGCCGCTCAGCACACCGCCGGTACCCAGCGGTGCAGCAGGGAAGCATCGCTAGCCTTCCTCCCCCTGCCAGCCCCAATGCCACTCAGCCCAGGAGCTGAATTTTGGCCGGTTTCTTGGGGAACTAAATGGCCTGTCTCTTTACCCAGGGAACCAGAAGCTCATTACGAAAAGTTGTTTTGATATTCCTGCTGGAAATCCTCGCCCAACAACACATTTGATAATCATACATGGTCTCATAGCTAGATACACTCCTGCCCATCTGCTGGCATGGCAATCTGCCTGCTCACCAGATGGTACGCTTGATTCACAGGGGCAGAGGTGCCAAAAAAAAAGATGGATTTAGATGACACTGTTAGTGCCACCTCTTCTGCATTCCCTCCGCGGTGACAGCTCAGACAAATTAGTGCCACAGCAACAAAGAATTCCTCTTAATAAAATGCAGGAATTAGAGATGGAAAAGACCTATTAGGTCATCTACTCTATCTCCTTGCCAGTGCCTGATCATCACGTTAATCTTCCCAAATGTGAATATCTCCATGGAAGAAATAAAAGACAGACTGCTTCCAGATATCAGCAGTTGCCAACAACACAAGCAAGATTTCAGCTTGTGCCTGAGAGAACCGTGGGGACCATCTGGGGTGTCAAAATATATTACACAAAAGTTCAGCCTGGAGGCAATCTATGTGAGAGGAGACCCGTGACAGACATAAAAAATGCTCACGTTTATGGGAGGATCTAATAGCAATGGTGGAGCATAACACACAAGATGTCATCCCAGGAACTCAGGCAGATGCGCAACAGTAGATACCTCCCTGTACCTTGGGAGGCTCGGAAATGAGGAGGTTCACCAGCAAATTAAGTAGCTGGGGACATAAATGGCTCTGAAAGGACAGATAAGCTCCATTATTCCTCCCCGCCCCCCCCCCCCCCCCCCCCATCATCCAAGTGCTCCATCATTACTTTTGATGGCAAATATACCAGGGTTCTAAATGTCTAATGTGACAAATACCAAGCCACCCTATGTCATGCTTCACAAAACATGTCCTTTCTTTCCAGTTGGGTTGGGATAGCTTTAACAGCATCCATTTTAAAACTACAAACTTCCTAAACCTTTTCAAAACTTTACAACCCCAATCCAGCTCTCATTTCAGGTCTCTTATCCAATATGGGTCAGTGGGTTGAGGGGACACATCAAACAGAGGTATAGCCCCATTTCAAATTCAATATTCAAAGCGCTGCCAAACATTTAGTTAAAAAAGTGGAAGAAATGGCAGAATAAAAGGAGTTCTCCCTAAATGTTGCTCTGAACTTGACATAAAGATAGTTAGCATCTCATTGTGTGGCAAAAGGCAAGGGTGGGTCCTCTACAAAGTTCTTGGCTTTTCCATGAGCTGGCTGGTTTTACACTCTCATTTTTCTCTCTCTCCTTGTTTCCACTGTCAGTCCCTAAGGTCATGTAAATAACACAAAGAAAAGACAGCCATTCAGTCAGTGTTTTTCCATGATTTTCAGGTCCTGTCTTTCCTTCATGGTTTGTAGAAACCATAATCGCTCAATTAACCTAATGAGGTGGATCTTAGAGATTTCAGAGGACTCAGAAGCTCAGCTCTTGAAATTCCTGGAATACCTCCATTGTTTACTTCCATATTGCACCTGTGATGGGAGTAATACCCCCAAACCTATGCTAGATGAATAAATAAGTGGAAAGAAAGGAGAGGAAGGTCTCTGGAGAGCCAGGACATCTCCCTGATGGATTGCAAGGGGAAAGGAGAGAAGGTTCCTCTGCTGCAGGAGGCAGCAGCACAGTGCCCTGCACAAGGACTAGGGAAGGACATCAACAGTCAAGCTGGCAATCAAGGGTAAATGTTCTAAGAGCCAGAAGGAAACAACAAGGCAGAGCTACTTTTTTTTTTTTCTTTTCCCCTCAAAAATTGGAGATTTTGCTGTGGCAATCTGCTGACCTCATTTCTTCCCCTGTAGCAATAGCTAACCCGAAGTGAAAGCAAGGATTTCGCTCCCCATAAAAAAAGGCATCTAATGGTGCTAAATGCCTGCAAGCAGCTGTGATGTATCACATTCTCCATTGTGCTGGTGGAGAGTTAAAAACAATTCTTACTGAATCTTATTATTTTCCATGTGACTTTGCAGTAATATTACATGGCAATAATGAAAAGGTGATGCTCTCCTGGCAGAATTTATTCGAGGCATAGGGTTATAAAAGCATTGATTTTTTGAAAGACCATCTTTGGGAAAGGCTGCAGAAAGACTTTGGAAAGGAGCATTCAGTCTTTCATGAGGTAATTATCCAAAAATACTACAAAAAAATATCCATGAAGGAGAACACAGGTTAGGAAGGAGTGTTCTTAAGCTGGTGTGTCATTGGGTTGTCATTTTTTTCTCTTCGCTTAAGGGAAGAGGAGAAATCCCTTGGTTTGCTCAGCTTACAAATAAATCCCCATTAAAAATGAGCAGCTGAGAAGGCAGAGCTCTGAGGGACTCCCCACAGCATCCCGCTTTGCTCCGCACATCCCCGCAGTGCCCGCTCCCCTCCCGTCGGATGGGGGCCCTGGGGTAGGCACCACTTAGAGTGGATAAAGGTGGCAGCATCTGGCCCGTAAGGAATTTGCTAGGCCAGGCAAAGCAGAGAGGGTCCCTGCAATGACCCCACAGTGAGACAGACCCCACTAGGAAGAGATTAGGACACTCTGCTGCCTACAAGTACAATACAAGTCCATTAAGGACAGAGAGAAATTGCCCTGCGATTGTATTCTCTGGCCCATATCTAGTACAACCATCACCCTTGTGACCATTGGGAATATATACAATTATTGTTCCACAACTGCTAAAATGAACAGCAGATTGAATGCGGCAAGTTTCCTCCTTTTTCTTTGTTTTTGGTTGGTTTTTTTTTTACCCCCGTGAGGAGAGCTACCTCTCAGGCAGTGATGCGTGGGTGCTGAGTGCTCCATGGCTGGCTGCCGCGGAGACGTGCTGAATGGGATGCTCTTCTCGTGGTCCTTTCTTATTTTTTACGCTATGTCAATCTTGGAAGCGCATTGATAGGAGATGTCAGTCAGTGATCATTTACAAAAGCTGGTCAGAAGGCTGCTCATTTTGTGTCTTGGGAAAGGAGACGAGGAAGAAGAGCAGCCTCTTTTTTTTTTTTTTTTTTCCTTTCATGAGCAATAAACAGGTATATCAAAACTGAAGTGAAGCCACTTTAAATAATGGCAAGTTTCCGAAACACTAGCTAAGAAAGAGATTTAAAACCACAGTGAAGCATTGCAGCCATTGGGTTTGGAAGTGGAAAGAGTCCTTTTGGTTTAGCAGCATGCCCTCTGGGAATCAGGGTTTACAGGAACAATTAGAATCGCACCAAGACAAAAAAGGATGAGAAAAGGGAAAATGCATCTTATATTCCAGCGTGCAAAGTGAGCTTTAGCTGGGAAAAAAAAAATAAATAAAAGAGCCAGCCTCTCATCTATGGATAAGCAAAAGCTTTTTATCCAAAGAACTGAGATGCTTACCTTGGCTCCCCAAAATGCAACTTTAGCAAAGAGCAGCGGTTGTTGGGATAACCATGGACACTCGGCTAGAGAGCAGCGGGTCCACTCCACACCATTTCATAGGCTATTTCTATATATATTTTCTTTCCTGTTAAAATGTTGCCCCTTATTCCAAGTTTGAATTTGCCTTTCCAGTTCCAGGATCTCATGCCAGTTTCCACTGGATTAGAAAGCTTTCGGAAGTCTCTTCTACATGTTGCCATCCTGAGCCCCTTGCAGCTCACCTCTGAATGCACGCTTTGCTAAGCCAGACATCAATTTCATTAGCCAGATACTATAAGGTACATTTCTGAAGGATCACATTATTTTTATAATTTTTTATTTTTTATAATTCTTTCTAAGGCCTTTCCACTCTCTAGAATGAGGCTTTTCAGCAGTAAATAGTCAAAGACCTTTTACAGTGGAAAAGCAACCCCCCAACACCTTCAGTGCAGGTGGATGCAGTAAGTGTTCCCTGATCACAGCTGAAGCCAGTGAGATGATGAACATGAATGTTGTGCCTTGGTCCTCACCTGTCCTTCAGCAACCAAATGGGTTGGAAGATGCTCTCCAGCCTCTTCGAGGACCCCCCCACAGGTTCACCAGCCACTCAATGAGAACTTAAAGTCAGCTTTAATCAGTCTCTGGAGACGCCAAAAGTATGGGACTGGGCACCACAATGACCCCAGGGAGTGGAGCATTTCCAGATGATGGTCAAAACCTCAGGTGGGCTTTGTCTTCTGGAGGTGCCAAAGAGCACACAGGACACCTGGAAGTGGCATTTCAGCTGGGCACTGGGACTAGCTGCACAAGATACTCCCCATTTCATCAGTCTCCTGCCTATTCCTGACAAACAAGGCAGGACAAAGCAAGGCATTAGCTTTCAACCTTCCATTTCTTCAACGAGCTTCTGCAAAAGCTATTTTTGCAAAACAGGCTTCATTTTATTTCTGTGCTTTGCTCTTGCTGCTGAACACACGGTACTGAAATCAAGGAGAAGAGCGTGAAATGAACTTGCATCGCTTAAAAGAGCTTGATTGATATGAAGTAAAGCATTTCCCCTTGAATTCACAAAGTGGAGCTAGCATTTTTAAATCAACACTCCTCTTTATGAAAACAAGTAATTATTCTTTCATTGAAGCCAGAGCCAAAGTCTGGCAAATTACTAAAGTTAGAAAAATGCAAATGTTATATTAGTCCGGAAGACTGCAGTTATGTTTCATTAGCTCAGACTCTTTCTGAGTTGCATAATGTATTTTCCCTGTTTATTTTTGTGGTTAACTGGAAGCAAAGGTCCACCTCAGCCTGTGGGTTCAACAGAAAAAGGATGGGTGACACGGGAGGACACAGATCGTCTCCCAGGGATGCTGCAGTCCCCTCCGTGCCAGGGACTTCCAGGGGCAATGACACCTGCCCGAGCTTCCCAGGGCTTTGCCAGCCCTCTTGAGCCCTCTGTGCACTGCAGGCAAGGGGGGATGTCAGGCAAGGGTGTGCGGTTAGGAGAGTGCCAGGTGATGCCACCCCCTCCGCTGCCACCACTGCATCAGCACCAGCTTGTTACTGCATGGCTGAGCAAAGTCAGACGGAGTGGTAAAATAAAGACAGATGGTAGCAAGATTCTCATTCAGGACTCATGAGTCATAGCTCATTCACTGGGATCCTTGATAGAAGACATGCTTCTTTCCAATTTTCCATTTAGCATGGACGCACTTTGCTTATGAATACACCCCCCGAGCAGCCTCCTACAGTATTTCTGCTGAGATCTCCTCCTCTGCGATGGGGAAATCAGTTGGGTTTGCTGGCAGCACAACATCCAGCTCCCCAGGGGCTGGGAAGCTGGTGGATTCTAACGGCACTTAGCTCACAGGCATGTCCCAAAGATTAATTAGTGGATGACTGTTAGGTGCCTGAGCAGGGCATGCACATGCCTAACAGGTCTGGGGCAGCACTGCTGGGCATCCTGGCCAAGCCTTGGCCCTGCGGACCTCCCAGCCCACTGGATCCTCCCATGGTCAGCCAGCCCATCACTCCATCAAGGCAGCAATTTGGTGCATCATTATATAGTTCAATAAAAGCCTTATAGGTGACAGCCTGCAGAGCTATGTGGGAACCCCAGGCTGCAACTCTGCCCTGCTGCAGTCACTTGAAAGTAGTCTTTGAAGTATTCATTTGCTTTGGAAGTTGCCCGTCATGCTTGATTTATCTGGCTCATTCCATAGATAGTTAATTAATCCCCTTCCTTGAAAACAATAACAAGTTTATTGCAGTCTGAGCAGTTTCCTGCTGTATCCCAGTTTGGCATGCCGGGATCTGCATCAGCACACTGAGCTTAGGGCTGTCCCCATCTTCCTTGGGTTTGTGCTTCCAAACCTTCTTCTGCCGGTGGGAAACTCCCTGGCTCTCTGGAGGGCTGCCAGCCTGCTGATGAAGGACCAGATGCCCAGCAGCAGCTCTTCCCTGCCTGGACTGGTTATAGCTCTTTTATAGCAAGAGAAAAGAAGCTTCTTTGCAGAGGCACTGAAATGCAATTGCCCCCGTGCAAAAGCTATTACAGACTTCATAGCTATTTTAATGCAACTCCCATCAGTTTAGCTCGTAACATCTACAATCCCAAGTGATACTAGCTGGGAGCAATGAAATGTGGTTTCCCTGACCCCATTGGGAGTAAGGGAGCAAAACCAATGCCTTACCTTACCCTTATGACAGCCTAGAAACATGTAAAAGCCGTTGTGTTTTCCTTAAGGAGGCTCACTCTCTGCTTTCTCCATGGAGAAGCGGAGCAGACCCTTTCCTCTCCTTTTCCATCACCAGCCAGGGCTGCTGCTGCAATTACCCTGGCAAGGGCCCAATTAAACTGTTTATCATCAGCCTTTCTAAGTGTCCATATTTCTGGCATGGCAAATAATACTGTTCATATGCCTCAAGGGACCTGTGTAAGATCAAATTAATTTTTCCTGGAGCACTCAGGGGTGTACAGTTAGGCGATGCTATATTACAAATGCGCAAAATACTTTTGTTTTTATTACAGCACCTGATCTAGTGCAAGGACCATTGCACCAGCCTCTCAGGGTGTAAAATACATCTCTGTGTTGAAAAGCAATGCGTTAGAAACTACTATCCCCAAATTGAACCTCATCTGGACTATCCAGCCGCCCAAGCCTACTCCTGACAGATTCGCTTGTATATAGGAGAGAGAAGCATGATTAAGAAACAGGATGCAGCCAGCTGAAATTGCCCATAGAAGACAGAATATTATATTGTATATGAAGGACTTGCCTTGCCAGGGATGTAAAAGCCACATCTCCATGCCTCTATGGAGAATGAATCCACACCAAGAGCAAAAGGCGGAGCTGTCAGAAACATTAGCAAAATAAAAGGCTTCTTGCTGTAAAGTTTCAATTAAAGAAACTTGAAAGTGCCAAAAAGAGCAGTTGCAAGCCGCAGAAGCCACCTTTAAATGGTTCCCTGCGCTGTTTGTTATTTTACCTGTTGTTTACATGATGCTTATAGTGTGTTTCAGATCAAAGAACAGCTACTGCAGCCTGTTGGTAAGCCTTCCCTTCAGAACCAAGGGTGCTTTTCCAACCGTGCTGATGATGTGCAAATAAAGAAGCTAAAGAATGAGCTTGGCTGCTTTTGTGGCAGATAGAAGTGTAAGGGGAAAAGGGCTTAATTCTGAAGCATAGACGAGTTAAAAATCCAAATAGAGCTATCTCCTTCCCATCTGGAAAGCCAAGCTGCCCCACAGGGAGGAATCAGCTTTAACTCACCCCAGTTTCACAGGGTGGCTGCATCAGATGTGCTGCACTTAGTGTCTCATGGCTCTTTATTACCCATCCCTTTTCTGTCTTGCTTTTAAGATGGCAAAATTGCGATGAACTGATGAGAAGCTTTCAGAAGAGTCCCTTTCAGAGAGCAAATTCCTCCACAAGCACCTTTGCACCACTTAACTGCTGGGAAAAGTACAGAAACCTTCTTTTATGTGCTTGATGAAAACACAGAGCGGCAAAGTACAGGAAAAAAAGACCTCGGATCAAACTTTAATCATATTTGCAGTAAATTAAGAGCAGGTAAGGATTGCTCTGAACTTTTTCCCCCATGACGTTATTTCAGAATGAAGCCATCACATGAGAATCCCTTTAGCAATTGTGTATTTCACTTGTTTTAGAAGAGTACAAAATAAGAAGTGGAAATGCATTGCTTAGAAAATTAAATACATATGGGAAACATAAAAGAATCAGCCTGAAGAGCAAACTTGTGTACTCTAGGATTACTCTAATTGCACAGACACCAGCCATACATGTCCAAAAACGAAGACCAGATTTGATTCGAGCTCTTTGGTGGGTTCATATTTTATAGCCTACTCTAACGGTCACAAGCCACATAATTAACCGAGAAAATATAAACAACATTTTCAAGCAATTTGTTTCATTGTCAGTTCATTTATGAGGTGAAATGGTATATTTGCTCACATTTCCAAAATTCACTATACCAAAGGAAGATGAAAGAAGTTCAGCCACTAAGCACAGAAGCCAACATTTTTTTAAAATTACTTAATTGCAAACACTTTCCTTTTAGGAACCACTTTGGAAGACACCTTAAAGGGAATTTGTTTTCTGAATGTGTTGAGTATTTAATTTCTAAAATAACATTTCTTGCCCTTGGCACTCAAAATGATGAGTCATTTGTCAAATCTTGGCCCACACTGCAAAAAACCATAGGAAGAAGAACTGCCTAAAAGTGTTTGAAAAAGGGAAGGCAAAGGGCAGAGGAGGTGGCCAAGATTCAAAAGAAGAGCATCTTTTCTTTGGAGCCCAATTCCCCAAGCACAGGGGGGTGCGGATGAGCATTTCGGTGATGGTGAGAGGAGCTGTGTTTCCATCCTCTCCCATGGTCCTCTGCCCAGGCTCTGCCCCTGTTACAGGCGGTGGTTCCCTGCTGATCTAAGACCATTGCTCACATACCAGCATGTGGAAAAAGCAAATCTCATGACGTATTTTCCTTGGGATGCATCTCACAAAGCATCCCCAGAAATTTAAGTTCCCTACAACAGCTTTCACTTAAACTACAGTTCAGGTGTAGTTAAAGGGTGGGTGGGGAAAGACACCCTGGTGGGTTTCACATCCTAAAGGTGGACACAGAAACTTCGGTCACTGCCTCTACCCTTGGACACTGGGACTTTAAGACACTGTGAAGTTAATAACACATAGGCGCTTTGCTGGTCCATGGTCTCACTACAGAACATCTCACACCACCGTTTGCTCCACATCCCTGGGATGACCCAAGGAAGAGAGCCTGCGAGGAGCAGCACGAGGTCCATGGGCATCAGAAGAGCGAGGTGGCCCACCTGCACAGTGCCGACGTTAGAGGACACCAGTAGCAAGCTCACTTGTTAAAATTTCAGCAGATAAATGTGCCTCATACTGAGGCATTCAATTCAAGAGGAGTAAGTTTTGGCAGACTTTCTTCTTACATGAGCTATTTCTAACTTCAGAGTCTAACTTGGGGTGCTAGTGTCAGCCTACAATATCCTATATCAAATGCTGACATTTTAGAAGCTGCAGTTTTAGATATTTCAGATGTCTCTATGAGGCTTTCCCACTGAAAGAAATGTAAGTAACCCTTTAGACCTGCTTCAAAAGATTTTTTGTTTTTAAATTTTTTGAGATGGCTTTAATGAATAACAGATGACTCGACCTACAAAAAGCCTGAATCAGTCATTGTAACTGTTCGTTGCATATTGAAACTTTTATCTTCATGCTTTCCTTCATACTATTTTTTTTTCAAAAATAAACATAGAATAAGCAAATAAATGCATTTCCTTTAAAGTGCAAGTGATGTCTCAAGAAATCTGAAGCTTTAGTAAAATAGATTCATTGCTCCAGAATGGACAGAAAACTGTATTAATACAGAATAATTGCCTAGAGTAGATTCTGTCCCTTGTATAAAACACAGAAAGTTTTGAGCTGGAAAGTCAGCAAAAAAGGGATGGAGATCACCCCCTAGATTGCTGGAAACAAAGCTAGCAAGGCTATCATGGGCAGGTGAACGTTCTCCTGTTGCTTGTTTGGAAGTAGCTGGGTGGACTCATCATTCTGCCACAGTCATCACTGTCATGAGCTGAATATATTCACTTTGGGGGAAAAGCCTAAAAGCAAAGCCATTCAAAAGGCAGCTACATCGAAGCTGGAACCCAACAGAGTTGCAGAGGTCATTGCTGGGCCTTTGAGGAGTCTACGCCATGGCCAGACCAGGGTTCACAGCAGGGACACTGTAGGGACACCCACACTGGCACCTACTATTTCCAGACCTGCTCGTGATTTTCCACTGCAAAATGGCTTTTCTGGAAAAAAGACTCTTTTTCTCCCCTTAATGGGGAAATGACAATTGTGATTTGAAAAATATTGTTGGTTTATGGTCTGGGAAGTTTTGACACCACCATGTTTGCCTCCATTTAAAGCACTGTCTCTCAGCCTTCAGTTTAAACAATTTCAAGTTGAAGGATCAATCATAAAATGACCTCCTGAGTCAACAGCTTTTTTTAACTATAAAAAATATTAAGTCAAACTAACCCCGCTATTCCCAAACCATTTTGACGTATAGCTTCAAAATACAGTGAAGCAGTACAGTAAAAATATAGTGCTATTTTTGATGCAATTTAATGCATTTTTTAAATGTTTGAAACATATTGCATAAAGTTGGACTTCTGCTGAGAAGAGAAAATGAAGCGAATGGAGAGTTGTTTCGCTTCAGTTTTTGAGGTACATGCCTTGGTTTTGCTCAGGAAAGGTGGGCTTATATCCAGGTGCCACCAGTACGTCCTGTGTAGACCATGTTTCTTAAGTGACCTCAGGGAATGCATTTAAAGACTGGTTGATTTTTATTTAAAAAAAAAAAAAAAAGAGAGACATAAAAAAGCCAGCAGCCACTTTTTTGAGTACATTTCCCCCATTGCCTATTTTTGGGGGGTAATAGTAGGCGCTCTGTATCTCTCTGCCTCTCTTAGTTACCCATATCCTTTGGAAATTTCTTCACCCTGGGAAATTTGTTCCCCTGGCTAAAACAGTGATACAAAGGTATTTCCAGCGGTTTGTGCTGGGCGAGGTGGGGATCGGTCTGTAAGGGTCAGGTTCATGCCCAGGAAAAGCCCTCCAAGCCCACTGCAGGAGGGCATGGATGGCCCCAGGATAGCAACCACAGGACTGCCCCAGCCTCTGGCTTCTGCTTTAGTCTGGCGTTTGTGTGTGTGTACGTATTTATGTATTGCGTAGACATATATATACATGGGGGGTTTATACACATATACATGTACACATACACATACACATGCACATGCACATACATATACATATGCATATACATATACATATACATATACATATACATATACATACACATACACATATACATATACATATACATATATACATATACATACACATACACATATACATACACATACACATACACATACACATATACATATACATATACATATACATATACATATACATATACATATACATATACGTAAAGGTAATTTTGATGAGCAAGAACTTCCCTTTTGGTCTAGATTTCTTGAGAGTTTTATTAAAAACTGAATTATTTCAGCAAGGATTTTGCAAGTAAGAGTGGCTTCGCTCCAAATTTTGTACTTTATGAATTCTGGCTTGGAGGAGGAATCGGTGTTATAAAACCACAGTTGTCCATGCAGAAACCTCAGCAGATAATCCTAATCAGGAGAGACTCATTAAATCACATTTAACATCGTTCATTCTATGGATAATTAATAAAGCAATCAGCTGGAAGCACCCGCACGAGGTATGGATGGTATCATATAAAAAACTTTCACATGACTGGCTGGGTAAGGGTTTCAATGCTGGAAAGGTATGAGAAAGCCATAAATGCCTCTTATTTATGCAGAAAATGGACAGACAGCCTTCAATAAAGAAAAAACTCAACGGAGTCGTGAGGGCTCCTATATGCTGCAACCTGGACCCAGGAGAAACCCCTCTGCAGGGGCACCCATGCCTTTGGTGGCCACAGCACATTTCCACTGAGACCAGCATCCCACCTCGACTGGGCTATGGCGGAAACCTCCATAAACAAGGCGGCACAGAGGCAGCAGCATCCATCAGCAGCCAATTCATTATACTAAATCCAGTGAGGATAATGAAACCCGCTGAAATATGGGACTAAAGGCCAAGGCTGGGTTTCCCTGGAAACCATAGCATTGTATTTGCTAACTTTTGTTATTCGTAAACGTTGCCCATGGTATTTCGGCATCGCTTGTCTGCCAAGGGAAACGTCGGGGTCTGCGCCAGCGTTTCCCCCTCCCTCCCCTCCAGCCCTGCGTTAGGACTACTGTAACTAGTGATTTCTTACTAAAAGGATAACAAAAGGTGGGGTATTTTTTATCTTTCCCAAGGTTTCTCCTTTATCTTAATAAAGACACTTATATATTCTCATAAATATCTTGGCCCACATAATATCTCCTTGGCTCTTGCTAATCGCCAGGAGGAAATAACTGACCTCAGTGGGGCTGCGATGATAACGTTGGTATTTATCAAGAGAAACTCCTACGAGTCTTCTTTTCATTTTTACTGCGGTCCAGCTGGGGTATAAATCAAATAGATATCAGGACTGCTCATCCATTGTGATGGATCTTAGTGCTGCTGTCATCATGGGGAAGGACATCCGCGCGAGGAGATTTGTGTGTATCTGTCTACTTCAGCTCTGCAAACGAGCCAGTCATGTCATCCCTGATGGAAATGTTAGCACACAGCGGGGATATCTGGGAAAAAGGGGTTTTGCTCAAGGTAATAAATAACTTAGCCAGACCATTCATATTTTCTAGTCATAATTTTCAGTCTTTTATCTCTGTGTCTTTAAATGGCAAGGGAATTTCAGGGCTTTTTACACACTATTCTTTAAGCAAGACAAACTATTTTTAGCAACTGAGCTTTAGAAGAGCGAGCAGAGTGAAAATGAGCTGGGCTTCCCAGCACCGCATTTTTAATGCTCAGCAACACTTGTCCCCCCCCTATAAGCACCTGCAGCCCCCCAGAGCAGCACCAGCCAGCCAAGTGTAGGCGAGATGCTTTGGCAACCTCTGCTCTATCAAAGCTGCTGCGTGCACTTGCTCATCTCCCTTAGGTGGAAAACAAAGGTGATTTTTACTATATTGTGTAGATAAAGGACTGCCTTGGGTCCAGAGATGTGTTCTAGTAACAAGCCCCAGCCCCACATGCAGTGGGAGCCACAGCTGCCTGCTTAAGAATGTAAAATGAAGATAGAGCTATGTAAACATTAAGCAACAGATTAAAATATTGCCACATTTTACGAGAATGTACATAAATATCTTCCAGAAGTTCTGAGCTGTTTTATTATACATGTTTTGTCTGCCAGCTCTCCCCTTTGACCATAAAGGCAGCTGTAAAATTGGCCACAAACAGGCTGGCTTCGGGGTGAATGACTTCTCTGCTAGCACTCAGAAATGCAGGAAATATTTAGCATGCGGCGTCAATGCCTGTTCCTTCTTAATAGGAAGGAAATTCCCCATTTCTTCTTATCCTGCATCACTTCAGCCACAGTAAGGGCCCTGGTATGAGCTGCAGCATCCCCTTAACAGCCTACTGCAGCATGCAAAAGTTCAGCAACATTAAGATGCAACCCCATGGCAGGCAAATTGTTTATGTGTCTATTTGGTGTTATTTGCAAGCTTTTGCTTATTTTCCCTCTTTTTCAGCATGAGAAAAATGCGCATGGTTTCACACCCATAGACCCCACTAGCAGCCTGCCAGCCAGCCCCACTCCATGGGACACAGATAATCCCTCCGCGCAGCCTCACCCTGCAGACATGAGCTTATATTTTAAAACAAAGGAGAAAAAAGATTTTTTGTGGTTTCCCACATTGTTTGCATTTCCTTTGTCCCATCGTGTTCTCATTTTGCCCTCCAGCAAGTCTCATCAGCCTCAGCAGCCCATTGCTGGGGCTCAGTCCACTGTTGCTCTGCAGGACCTGCTGGGGAGCTCAGCAGCACGTGTCCCAGCAGACTTCCTGGTCTTCACATTTAGGTCTGGATTGCAAGCAGTTCTCTGAAAGCCTGATTCTGACCTCCCTGGCTTTGGGTTCTAACACTACATGCATGTCACTCCCACGTGCAAGGGTAGCTCCTCTAAGCCAGTGATGTAAAACTGGTCAGAGGGAGGTTGGTGGCTGTGGTGTAGCTCCGAAGAGGGTTTCCCAGGACACTGTCACTGCCCAGCATCCCTCCAGCTCCCCATGGATGTTCAGCTCTGCTCCAGGGCTTGGGCAAGGTGGTGAGGATGTGATGCAGAGTTCTTCTCTCAGGCCCCAAGGGTAAAGGAGCAAGAGGTGTAAAATAATAATGCTGGGGCTATAACGTTCCAAATTTTGGCACTGGAGAGCTTCTAGCCCCTGTACACATACATTGCCCCACCAGTCAGGGACATCTCAGCCTGAGCAGGATTAGTCCCCCCCGACCAAGCAGTCACAGACAGCTGGTACAGCTCGGGGTGCTGTATTTTACTGGGTATTGCTGACAAACTGCCCATGGAAAGGGAAACACACAGGCTGGCACGGGGAAGGGCTTGTGTCTCACATTTTGCACATAGCAGAGGAGAGGTGCTCAGCCAGACAAGCACCATGCAGAATCCCACCAGGATTAGGTGTTTCTGCAGCTGAGCAGGACCTTGATCCCTACCCCTTGAGGGGAAGGTAGCAACATCCTTATGAAGAGCAGGGGGGTGCTGTTGGTACAGGACGGTTTCTGTAGGCATGGATGGAGGAGAGGACCCTGTGAGACAGCATCTGCCTTTAATTGCCTTGTTCTCTTTCTCATCTCTCTGCCCGTTTTTCCTTTCATGCCTTCTCTGTTTTCTTGTTGCAGCATCCACCTTCCTCCCTCACTCCTCACATCTCCCTAGGCTTGCATCCCCTCTTCTTTTCATCACCATTTCAAATGCCCTGAAGGTTTCGACTTTTATTTCACCATGCCTCTTGCTTCCCTGAATGCCCTCCCCTGGGAATAACACTGGGGTCTCCTCTTTCATTCAATTCTGAGCTGAGTTAAAAGAAATGGGATGATAAACCCACACAAAGCCACTAGCACCCGGGTTTCTTTTTGATCTTGACATCCACAAGTCGTAATAGAACCAAAATCAAAACAGTCCAGAAATTTGGCACATCAAGGGTTTGGAAGGAGCAGTTGAAAGGAAGATTTCCAGGATTATTGGGGTTTTTTTTTTAAATGAAGGTTTTGGAGAAATTTTGCTTTGAAACAATGTCTTGCAAACAAAGCCATTCCACCCTGCCAAATGATTTCCAGTTTCTTGCGGTAAGAAAGCTGTGTGCTGGGAAAGAAAAAGGGGAAAGAAAATGCTGAGCCTTATTTACCATCACTGCACTCCTGTAAATGTGCACAAACGCAAACCACCTTTTCAGCGGGTGTACGGTCCACATGCCTGCCGTCCCTGCTCCGGGTGCCCCTCGGTTTAACCCTGCGAGACGGCAAGAGACTGCCACTCGCACATTGCTCCTGGTCCCGGTCCCCTTCCAAGCACAGGAGATTTTGTTTTGGTTTTAATGCATCTAACAAGAGGTTCTTGGCACCGCCGGCTTGCATGGCTTTCATTCCTGTGGTCTATGAACATATACACTCGCCAAGCTGTTTACACTCTCTGTCCAGAGATATTTTTCTGATTAACCACCAGCAGCTATTGGGATTTATGTTTGCCCACGTGCACAGCTGGGAAGAGCAAACAGCAAACACCGCAGGGAGGCAGACGGGCACCCTCTGTGTCTCAGCTGTGGGATGCACAGTTGAAGGTGAGGCAGCTCCTTGCTGCCGCTTGCGCTGTCTTCGCTAATGGCTGAGGACATGACAATGCTCTTTTTAGTTCTGTTTCACCCCTGCTTTATTGGTCCCATAAATTCCTGGAAGAAGGTACCTTTGTAGCCATCAGGATAATGCACCTATCTAATCCAAAACAGTAATTCTTGGGTGTTTCCTCAGCAAAATCAAGTAATTACCAGCAGTGGGTGCTTCCACAGAGAAAAGTAGATATTAAAGGTCATTGTGTTACGAAAATCAGCATGCATTAAATACTTTTACTTTGAGCCTAAATATATGCTGTTACATCTGCCTCCGAGGTGTGTATATTTAAGTGTGAGCACACATCACCTTAATTACAGCATTGGTACTACCAGTAGGAGAGACGAGGCTATGTGGTAGAATCCCCAGCAACTGTTAACTTTTCTTTTTCATTTAAAGCACATAGCTTTGTAATAAGAAAACTAGATAATGATCAAAAGTCCAGCTCTTATTTCAATGAAGACTTGACTGTTTTAATTTCAATGCCCACCACTCTCCTGGTGGAGCTGAACTTAGAGGAAGGGCTGGACACATCCCCCAAACTTCATATCCCATCTTCTTCCACCTCCCCATATTTGGGATGTTTGTGGGACCCTGCACTCCCACAAAGCCAGAAGTCACTATGACATACTAAATATTCTTATATAAAAATAGATACATCAGCTGTCAGACACACACCAGACTCCAGCACTAATTTATGTATAAACGTCTTCATCACTTCTCTCCCACCCTTTGCCCCTGTGCTAACGCTCGCCGGGGTGAAAGCAGCAGCTCTGATCTCTGCTGCCATTCACAGCTGAGTCATTTCTTGCTCTTCATTCATCTAGCACAAAGCCTTGGCAGAAGGAGCAGGGAAATAAATAGTTGGAGTTCTGGGTCCATGTGCCTGCAACGCGAGCCTCGCCTCGCCGCAGCCATCACTTGCCCTTGCTCTAAAACCTCTCTGCACGAACTGGATCGATATTATCAGCCAGTTTCCTGCTTACCTGTTTTACCTAAATCACTAAGCTTTTTCAATGCTCAAGGTCCCTGACCAGAAAGACCACTCCTGTAGTTACAATTGATTTATTCACCTGAGGGAGGTGCCATACCCAGTGAGAGCAAAAAAGAAAAGGGGCCTGACTAGTTCTGTCTCATTACTCATAGCAAATTCGATGCTTTTCCAGCCATAACAACTACCTCCAAATTATTGACTGGTTGCAATGTGATTTCCAAAGCTTTAATCTTGTACGCAGCTCCCTGCGCTGCCAGAGAGAGACTTTGCAGAGCTTTGGAGCTTGGGCAGAGTTTGACCCAAAATAAGGATTAAATGCAGAAAAACAATAATGAACCGACTCCTGCCCACTGACACCAACACCATGTTCCTTTGTGAGTGATGAATAAATACAAGGTACATTTGCCATTGCTGTCCCGTTGTACGCACCTGGGCACCTTGGGAGGGAAGCTGTTGTCTGCTGTGAGACGATACACAGCCTCTTGACCCATTTGCCATGTTTTCGTTGATGAACGACCAAAGCAGGCAAAAATCAGCAGACTCATGCATAACACAGAGAACAGCAATTAACTCTTCACTGCAACCCTCTGCCTCCCGCTGCTGCAATGCTGACCGACTACAAATGGGTCTCTGCCTCTGCCGGGGCCAAACTCTGCCAATTCTCATCATCGATCAGGCGTCCTGTGCCCATTCAGCTTTCAAAGCTGCTCAAGGTGTCTCTTGCTGTTTTCCCCCTCACTTGGCCAGCAGACATGCCTGAAAGTAACTACATGTCCAATTGCATTATGTTCTCCAACTGCATCACTTATTATTCTAGCTGGGTTTGCAAGTCTCATCTGTGGTGCATGGTCCTTGGAGCTCAGCTTTGTAAAATCTGATTTTACAAGCCCAAGCCTCATCCTAGTTTATTCTCCATCACCACCAGACACTGCTCCAGGAGGTAGGGACTTCACCAGGGTTGCCACACTGTCCAAACTTCTCCAGAGCATCCTTGTGGTCCTCCCAGCCTCCCACCAGCAGCCTCCTCATTCCCACACCATCCTCCTACCACAGACCTTGGCAATGAAGAAAATGAGCAAGCCACTGGGTTCACTGTGGTGTGGTGAGTGTAGGGGCTTCCCATGGGAGATAGCTCAGAGCTCTGCGAGGAAAGTTCTCCCTAAATCATGCTGATAGCAGTCAGTCGAGGAGCAATAAAAATAATCACCTCTGTGAATCTATCTTCTACAAGAAGGGATGGCTGTTTAGGTGTTTTGCTTGTATTGCTGATAGTTGAATGGGAGAAAATGTTAATAATGATAAAAGCAGTCATGAACAGTAGCAGCATCCTTTGGCGTGAGAATTTCTCAGAGCCAGAGGAACCCTTCAGCATCCTGGACCAAATGGCCCCAGCAGGACCAGGGGTTTGCAGCCCTCCTTGAGAAGTCTTTCATTGAGGGAATGGAGCTGGGACCCAAATCCTTCTCTCTGGTGCCTCATGATGAAGTTTAGTAGCTAATGACCAAGCTACTTTAGATGCAGTGGTGGGACTACACCCCTGAGTTCCTGCTCTGGTGGGCTGAACATTTAATGTCCATATTCATGTGACCATCAGCCCAGTACTCATATCATCCTGTCCAAGCACAGCTACTTCACAGCTTGCTAAAGATACAATCTTCACCAGGCTTTGGAGGAAAAAATGATAATTTCTAGTGCTTTAAAAAAAACCCCCACGCATGTCTATTTAGTGAAAGGATGAGGGATGGTGAGTGGGAAGGTGACGGGGTCCCTCACTCTAGATTAGACCCAGATGGGCTGCAGAGGTGGGGGAATAGCCTATGCCTTCTTGATGATGAATGCACAAATCCCTTCTGCAGCTATCTGAACCGTCGTGTTGTGAAATGTATGGTGATTGATTAGGAGAGTATTAACCTTGTCATTTGTAATAGGTCATCTGGTGATTTTATCACATTTTAATCCATATTTTTTCCATACCAAGCTCCTTCCTAAGGAAAGTGCATAGATGGGCCAGCTGGGAACGGGTAGGGGTCAATGTTCAGAGAGTTTGATGATAATTTTTTTAATGCTTGCCTTTTCTGAGTCAATTTCTTTTGGTAGCTCTCATGGCAGGATCAGATAACCATTTTCCAAGATTTATGTGACCAAATTAGTGATGTATATTTACTGATGACCACAAATTCCCTATGTCCTTGAGGTGCGGCAGTTTTAAGGGAACAAACCACAAGCAATAAGTTTTCAGGCTCTCGCTCTACCTGAAGCCATGAATATCTCCCCAAAGTCAGGAGGAGATTGCTGTGCCTATCTGAGGGTAAAACCCTATGTAGATCTATTTTGTGTTTTGTGAGTACAGTCATCATTTCTGTTTTATTCACTGTCTGTCTTAAAGTGTCTTAAAGCTGTGAACACCCAAGTTAGACAGTTACTTAAGTAAAAAACATTTTTTCTTTAGTACAGATTTGTGAGCCCAAGCTCACAGGCACCTGGTGAGACTTTTGAAAGCATCAAACACCGAATTTCCCATTAGTACACCTTCAAGGAAATTTGCCCTTCTTCCCTGCATCTTCACCAAAGACATTTCAAGCCACCTCTGATTCCCATCTCTGTTTTCCATCTCTGTGCTGGATTTTCCTTGTTTTACCAGACCTGAGGCTGAGCAGTTTTCGTACGGATAATCACCCCGATGTAACGCTCAAGTGGAAGGAAGGATGTCATGCCTGTTATATCCTTTTATTTTTCTCCTGATTGTCTTGTCTGGAAGGGCTGACTGTGGTCTCAAGTCTGGTTTTGGTCCAGGAAGTGACGTCTCAGCTGGAACAAGACCTAAAATGGGCTTCCCCAGTCGATGGGGATCATTTCATGGGTTGGCAATTGTGGCTGCGGAGTCAGAGCGCGGCTGCTTGCACTGCTTGCCTGGAACGAGTTAGGGGTACAGCAGGAAGAGAGTGAACTGGGGCAACCACCAAGTCCCAACTACATTTCTGTGTCCCTTAATGATGACATTAAGTTCAGGTCAGTAGGTTTCTTAGCTGGAACGGCTACTCCAGTAAAGCGCTTAGAAAAGAGTCAAGCAGGATGCTTGGGTTTTGATGACAGAGGTAGATTAAAAGCATGAAGAAATCCATTTTGAAGAGAGAAAACCAAAAAAGGAGTATCCCACCCCTGGGAGAAGAGGGGGAGACCACCCCAAACTGCCTAAGAGGTGTTGGAGGTCTGCAGGCACATCAGGCAGTCGGAGGCTCAGTCTTAAGCCCGTGTGGTTGTTGCTATTATCTGCTGTGTGTCTTTCCATGTGCATTACAAAGTGAAATAAGCTGGAATTTCCCCAGAAGGTCACAGCTCTACTTACTGGTATCTGCATGGGGACATCCCCGTTACAGTCTATCATTCTGTGCAAGAGGAGAACTGGACACCATTGCTCTCAGCTGGTGCTTTCTGGGCGGTCATCTCAAAGCACGATGTGATTTTTTAAAGCCTTTGGCATCAGACAGAAAAGCAGGGCATATCTGTTCCATACTTACACCTGGGAAAGTTGAGACGTGTAGAGATTAAACAAATTTCTCATCCTCAGTCAGGAAACGCGTTGGTATGATGATGCACCGAGATGCATTTTTGTGCTACATGTCTCAGGAGTGAACTCTGGGATTTAGGGCATCCTTTCCCTGGAGCAAAGCCCTGTACACCGAATTGCGTGGAGAAAAGAGGATTTCACCTTTGCAGTGGCTAAATTTAACCTTCAGGTGGAAAAGAACACCAGCTTCTTGTCTGAGGTGGATTTATCTTGAGTAACCACATCTAACCCAGGTTTTCACTTAGTTTCAGTTCAAACATCACTATGAAAAATATGTGTGTATACACAGAAGGTATTTGCATAGTGTTTAATTTTAGATTTAACTTAACAGAGAAAAAAAAAAAGACAAGAAGGGGAAGGGAAAGACATGCCTGAACCTGCTGCACCTCTTAATAAGATTTAGTGAGATCAATATGTTGATACAATATTCTCTGGCCTTTCCTGGAACAAATACTCAGAAGAAAGTGGGGCACGGACGGCTGAGGGCTTTTCATGCCTTCAGATTGCTGCTGCAGAATTAGCAGAAATTTCCATTCTGGAAAAAAGATCAAGTTTAGGTTTTCAGTTAATGAGAACCTGGCATATTCCAGAATTTCATATCCTTGCTGGGGTGATAAACTTGCAATTCCCTCTCTCTGATGCAGCATTTGCTCGTTCTAAGGGATTATTCTCATTTTTCTGCATTTGATATGAGTGCAATCAGGATCAGGCACCTTTGGCTTGACTCGTCGCTAGGGTGGTGGCTCAGGGTCTGGTGTGGGCTGCGGAGGTTAAACACCAGAAAGGGTGGGTGTTGCCGAAAAATGTCCGGGAGGCTTCCAGTGCCAAAGCTATCCTGACACTGCTACAGCAACTGAAAGATGAATTCGACCCAGAAAGCAACACTCTTCTTGGATTCCTAGCAATGTTCTTTGTTGAGCACATACACTTGGAAAAGACTTTTCAAAATATTTACTTTCAAATATTTTTAACTATGCTATAGTGTTTTACAAAAAAAAGCTAAATTTATCCCTCCGTGGCTGTTTTGCAGTACAGGCTGACTCAGAGTTTGCTAATACAAGCTGAGTCTGCACTGCTGCTGGGTTGTGTTTTATGGAGGCTTAGCTCTTACCTGATCTGTATGCTCCTGCTGAAGATGGAGACGTTATTAGCTATCCTTGCCAATACTTTTTTTCAAATGCATTTCATCAAAACCGTTTTAGATGCAATAAATAATGCAATTTACATGAAATTTGATTAAGAAACTACCATTTTTGGAGTCTAGTAGAAGACAGGACTGAAGGAGGGTGTTGCTGGTGTTGCTCATTTGTTATTATTGTTGGTACTTACAGGCTGGATTGTGAAAAACAGATTTTTAACCTGGAAAATTCTATTTCTGGGGCTCAGCCCCAGACAGAGTAATGCCTCTGTCTTTCCCAGGAGCCCACTGCTGTGCCGCCTCCCAAGCCCCTTGCTCGGTGCTTCTGACCTAGTAGAAATAATTGTTCTCACAAGAGAATACAGCAGCTTTCAAAGCGTGCTGGAAACTTTAGGACTGGAAATGCTAAAAAAAAATACATAATTTACTCTAATGCTACGGATTTTAATGTGGGCATATGACAATTTGGCAAACCACACTCATTTTGACAATGGATGCATTTTGTCAAGCTAAAAGAAATAGCCATAAAATATACCTGGTACTTCACTGTAAGCCAAATATAACCTCAGCACTGGAGGAGATTAAAAAACAGAGAGCAGTAAGAGCGAGGTCCAAAAAGCAGGAATTCTCTGCTAGCAGTACAAGTGATCTACTTTGCTGGAAGTCAGTTGAAATGGAGATTGTTTGAACACACAGTCTCTGTGCACTTGTTAGGACATTATTTGCACCTTTCTGCCCACACTGTTGCACTGCCTTGTGGCAGAAAATCGGTGAAACCTCATTTTTCCTTGAGTTGGAGCCCACGGCTGTAAGTGATCAAAAAGTGATCAAAAGAGAAAACCTAATTCAGGCACTCCTGCCCAAAACTAAGATCTGAATCTCAAGCAATCTGCAGTCTGCGGCTTCAGTCCCTTCACATTTGCTGTAACAAAAACTGTCTGATAAAAAGAACAAATAAACTTGTTAATAGAGATGTCTGGGGTCACTGCACTTAGTTAGTTCCAACATGTTACTGCAACACATGTTTAAGGTCCAGCACGGATCCATCCAGCAGCTGGGATGAGGCGCTTTGCCGAGAGCGATGGATCCCTCCATTTTTTCTTGTACCTAAATCCAGATTAAATTCAACAAAACTTAAGAAATTACATCTGACATAGGAAGAAAAGGATACAGGAAAAAGCTAGGTAGAAATTTAATTTTTAAAAGGGATATAACATAGAGAAATAGGTATATCACACCCCACCGTTACAGACCATTGTCTGGCCCAAGGGCTAAGTCAGCATCAGGTTAGCAGGGTGAGACCATGCAGCAGGCAATACCCACAGAGGTCTCAGGGGTTTTATCCCACCATCCCTTTTCCAGTTTGTCCTTTCTCATCTGGAACCAGCCTTTTTCATAGCGGGCTCAGACCCAGAGCCCGATGGTTCGCCCATGGTGACAAAGTGGTTCCCAGGGCAGTGGGACAGAAAACAACTTCACAGCATCAACCTACCACAACGTGAGCAATCCCCAGGGAGCTGGTGGTGGAAAGCCGAGCAGAAACCCATGATTTCTCTAGTGCTTTCACATCAGTTAGCTTTTACCCAACATTATGAAGCTATTGCATTCTTTCCCTTTATTTTCTTCCTTTGATTAGTCCGTGTCCCACCACTGCTCCTGTCTCCAGTTGCCATCTGTGAGCAATCTACATTCCCAGCCTCATCATTAATTTGTGTCATTTCTTGAAAACAGTGCAATCGTATACTCGTGGTAAGTATTTCATTCTGATTCAGGAGAGCTTAAAATGCCTCCATGTGTGCCTGCCTGCACCAGCTGAGTGTCACCAGACCAGAGCCCTGGCTTGTTTTTATGGCTTGCATGAAACATCCCCTGCCTCACGCTCCCCACGAGCCACAGACACTTTGCAAGCACCCAAGCTATGCCCAGTTTTTCAGTTCTTTTTCCCCCCCACATATGGTAATAATTTTTCATGGAAAAAAAAAAAAAGTATGTCAATGACATTTTCTACAGAACAAAAATAAAAGAAATAATTTTCTTTGGGAAGTTCTCTTTTTGGAAAGAAAACAATGCTTTCAAAACTTGTATTTTAAAAACTTTCATTGCTCATGTAAGTCTGAAAATATTTGGCTGTATTTCAAGTGCAATGAAAACAGTTTTTGAAACATCCAGATTTACAGTAAAACAGATATTGCAGCCTTCAGACAGTTCTGGATCCAGAAGGTCCTTGGAAGTATTTGGGACAATCCACCCCCAGGACACTGAGCTGCTGTTTTGCCACTTCAGTAGCAAAACAGGGACATTTTTTGGACACTTCTTTGCCCCGAAACCATGGGGTTTGCTAAACACGTGAGAACAACTGCTCCACCAAATACAACCCCACCTCCATGGCAGGATCTTGGACCCCAAGGGAAATAAACGCAGGGGAAGGCCTCTCCTCAGCCTATAACTTGAAGAATCAAATGTTAGGCTGATTTTACTGAAGGGTCATTCCTGTAGTGAGATTCCAGCCTCCATGTACACAACGGGACATGGGACAACATCTAAGGAAGACCTCACTCGAAGAGCACTCAATATCCACCTTGCTGTGACAGGTACCACCAGCCTCTGCATCCCTCCTGCCTGAGAAATTCACATACAGCAGAGACAAAGGGGCGTGCTGCTGCCTTTGACACACATCCATATGTGCCACATGCCGATCACGTTAACATAATTAACTTAATTTGACAAACTGCATCAAGCAACAGGCGTGGTTGTCTCGGAGCCTATTCGCTCTGTATGGTGACTACTCCCCAAACCATCAACATGACAGAAGAACTGTGTCTAATTAACACTTTCTTAATACCTCAACAAATAACAAACCTGCTGCTGGGAAAAATAGTTTCACACTTCCTTATCAAATTAGGGCAAAATCACTCCTAATGAGCTAAAATCAATTAGTGCGACACCAAAATGAATGTATTTATGCTGTCAGCAAGAGCTATTTGCATAACAGTTTGCAAGGGCAGGGAAGATGCTGTAGCTTCTCCAGTGCTGCTAATGAGGAGCTGCTGCGGGAAGGTGCTACCAGAGAGAAAATTGTTTTATGCAACCTCCACACTGCACCAGCTGGGACCCAGGGCCAGAAGCATCATAGGGGAAGGTGCAGGATTTTGTACTCCAAAGGACCCAGAAGCCCAGGTAGATGGGGTGCAGGGGTGCACCCTCCCTGCAGCCCTGGGATGGCCCCTCCGCCACCAGGGCGTGCCCTGCCCACACCGGTGACCGCCACGAGCTTTCTGGCACCACCACCACCTTCCCCATGCACCACGGTGCTGATGGGGGACCTGGTTCTTCCCTCATTTACCCAGAGAAGTAAATACCTCTTCAATGCCTCTTCCGCCTACACAAAGACGAATAAACAGCTGAAAATGGTACACAGCAAGACAAAAATGCCTTCATGAAAATCATCCGTAGTTTTTTGTTGTTGTTAAAACCTATAATCAAATTAGAGGACTGCTTCATGAACAAACAGAATGGAGACAGACAGCAATTGATTTTAATAATTTATTTATTTATTTTTTACAGCTACGTAAAACATCTTGTTGCAGTTCTGGCATCTAAAAATGCATTCTTGACCTTGGAGTTAATTGCTTCGAAGCTGTGCTTGTGACTAATGCCTACGTGCCCATGTGTCTCTGCCTGTTGCTATCTCAATGCCATTATAGTCACACGTGTAGAAATACATACACAAGAGGAAGAATGACACACTACGGACTGAAATAACAGCGTGTAAGCTGGTGTAGCTGAAGTCTTTACTAAGATGCTTGCAGCAAAGTATCTTCTGCACTTAGGCTATCGTACAGGCAATAGTTGGATGGATAAATAACTCATCTGTGGCTTCCCCCATCAGAAGAAAGGATGCACAAGTGGAACATGAGTCCACAAAAATAAATGTAAAGAGAGGAAAAGGCAGGGAGGGACCAAGAGGAGAGCAGGGGCAAGTGTGTTTTAGGAGAGGAGGCTGAAAGTTGATGGCACACCTGGCCAGGAAGAGCAATCACCAGGGGATGGTGCTGCTTCCCCTTGCAAGGAATCACAGAAGGGTTTGGGTTGGAAGGGACGGTAAAAATCATCAAATTCCAACCCCCTGCCATGGGCAGGGACACCTCCCACTAGACCCGGTCACTCCAAGCTCCCTCCAACCTGGCTTTACAAGACTTTACAAAGACTGAGTTTCTCTAAGTCCTTCTGGTCTTCTGCTGAAAGATTTTGGGGAAGGCTACAGTGGGAGGTAGGTTGGGGCAGCTCTGGTCAGCTCTCTGCAAGTATGGGCACAGGGAAGGTCTGATGCAACATGCAGTGGGAAAGGAAGAACCAGGTTCATTTTCAACTCCTCTTAGCATATACCTGCATGTAGCTAACAGCTGTGAGAACTACTCTCTTTTCAACACATTTTCTTCTTTAAAAATAGAAATGGTCAAGTCTGTAGCTTGGGAAAACAGTCAATACAAGACAGGACATTTCCCTTGTAAAATAAAAACAAATTTTCAAACATGTGGGCAGGATGATGCTCTCTAATGATCCTGAGCTTTTCATATTCTCAATATGTTTTCTTAGGACAAAAGTATTGGTATTCATACAAACCTGTTAGGCACTATATTTTCCACACTTCTAGAATCACACTTCATTGCTGGTTTCATTGTACTTGGTCTATTAAACAGGTGTGTGCATTGAGGAGTATTTTAATCTTAAAAAACTGAAGCAAACAGTCCCCATTTATTTCATGTCCTTGGAAAACATTTGTAGCAAACATGAAAAGATACATCTGCATGGGCAGCTTTGGAAAACCACTGGGATTCTAGCTGAACCCACACCCAAAGAAGAAGCATTACCCAGTCGGGTTAAAGCCTCGGGCTGCTGCAAGGTGCTGGTGGGTCCTGCCCATCGCCCCCGGTCTGGGGAGTGGATCAGGAATAATACAGTGTCTGCTGGAGTCCTTCTGCTTTGGATATGGCCAAAGCGGACATGGCAATTCCTGTCCTTACAACTTTGTGTGATGCTGTGCCCAGAGCATGCATGGGTCACCCAGCTGATTATCTGCTCATTAATTGACATGGGCCTGCAGCAACACTAGTGAGTTGCAGTTGCAGCATCCCCTAAAAAACACATTGGAGGTCATACCAGAGATATTTCTCCAGGAATTTCTTCTTTTCATCTTGAACCGCTCACATCTTTTGGGAATATCCATTTTTACACTTACTTTCTGTAGTTTTCTCAGCAAACAGAGCAAAGACTTCATTTTACCCACCGTAGGGTTTCCATGAGCATGGCTGCTGCCGCGGGGTCTGCCCAGGACCGCGTAAGCCCCAGGCGATCCCGGCGTGCCGGGACTGCAGCCTGTCCACTTAACATAGCTTCACGCATTCCCCATCATCCTACATCACCACCCGCCGCCCCACCAGTGACTTCAGCTGCCTTGTAGGAGCCCCACCACTGAAGATGGCAAATCCTCCCCGCTTGCAGAAAGCACATCAATCACGTGGGAAGCATGCAGGTAATGGGCAGCATGGGATGGCTCCTTGGCTCTCACCCAGCAAACTGCGGGGGGCGTCGAGGGGAAGTCGTAATATTTTAACATTTTGCTCTAGATACACTCTGCTGGGGTCTAAGGCACAAAGCATGAATCTGTTTCTTATCTTTGCTTTTTATCTGACAGCCACAGGGAAAGCATTTACTAACGCAACCAATGCACTCAGAAAAGTTTTAAACAGACTTTCTGGCTTTCTGAAGAAAACAAAGACTTTGTCACGGATTATCGTTACTGGTTATTATCAGTAGAATTTTTTGGACAAAGAGGACTGTATCTGTGGCTGGGATTTCTTGGCCAGAGCCACAGGCACAGGCACCAGAAAGTGCATGCTAGGGAAGGTGCACATCCCGGTCCATGACACATCTGGAGACTTTTGGACAAGTGCAGAAAATTCTCTAAATCTTCACAGACAAAATTTCCAGATGGAAAAGGAGACACTATTTGTCCAAGAAAACAAAAATCAGTGGTAGCTGATTGTAGAATCTTATGCAAAATAAAGAAAATTTGATGGAAACAGATCTTTCACATCACTCCACGGTCTGTTGAAAGCTGTTTTCACTCTGAACAAAAAAAAATGTTCTCATATTATATCTGGGTCTAATGTATAATTTTTACATTACAACCGGGATCTTTGAAAGATCATCTGAAATAAGGTTGCAATGTAATCTCCCAGAAAGGATGGGAGGCTGCAAGGTCAACGCGTAAATGAGATGGGAGCATATAAGCAGCTAATGAAGCAAGCAAATATTGGTGAGAAAGGGAAGAAAATAAATTCCTGAAGGACTGAAACCAGACTGTTGCTCAGATACATGAGCTTCTGTACAGGCAGGAGAAAACGTGGGTACAAGGTGGACCCTGGGAGTGAGGGACACCCAGGCCACGCAGGGCATCTCCCACGCCTGGAACATGCCCATCTCTTGGGGCATCCTGGAAAAGCCCATCAGGTACTTCTCAGCAGGTTTTAGACACCTTCAAAATTATTTCACTTTATACGTGGAAAAATTGGCAGGGGCAAGCTCCTCAGCTTGTGCAAATGAGCTCCCAAGGACCCACCCAGGGCAGGATAAATAGCGGAAAAGACGATGCTGCCGGAGCCAACGTGGCATTAACGATACTGAGCAGCTCCTGCAGCAGAGGCACTACCTGCCACAGTAATTAGTGCAGGGCAAGCACTTTGCATTCCTGTAGATGCAGTCATTCTTCAAATGAGTAATTTATACAGGCACAATAAACTATATCACGTATAATTTCTCACCCGTCATTGCCTGAGGGGAGTACACGAGCCTGGTTTACAAGGAGGTGCTGCACAGACACCATGTGGTGGGCAGTGAGTAACAGATATTTTTTATTTTTTAAGGTTTTCAATCTTTACATAGTTCTACAAGGCAGTGAAAACACCCTTGCAAAACCAAACGCTCTGTGCATCGCACCCTCACAGTGTGTGGGGATACAGGAGATGTTCAGCAGCTGCTGCTGGAAGGTGGTTTGTAAAACCTTGCAGATGTTTTGCTGGATGCTTACCCTGCACCGAGCCAGGACGTGCTGGAGCACACGCATGCTGGATGGGTTCACCCTGGCACTGTGCAGAAGTTTTATGCTCTCGTGTGCATCCCTTCCTCAAGGGATGCTCCAGGAGCACTCCTGGACCTGTTGCAGTCAGGTTTATTCTACACAACTAATCCCATATTTATTGTCTGACCTTCCAGTTGTTCTTAGGGTTGTTCAAAAAATCTGAATGCCCGGTACATGATGCACAAAAGCCAAATTTGAACATCAGATTTTGAAACTCAGGTTAGGATCCATGTCTCGTTGTGAGCCTGTGATGTACAACAGCAGCTGTGGCTACAATAGGAAGGGACCATGGACTCACAAAGTGCCCAGAAATTAATCTGATGTGACCAGTCTCAGCCCTGGAGGGTAGAAGGAGGAAAAACAAACACTGTTGCAACTCTACACCCCAGCCATCTCAGTTCTAAGGGGGAGACTGTTTTTCTTGCCAGCTCAGAAGGAAAAATGAGGCAGTACAAATGGCACGGCCCAAAGCATGAGGACATGGAGAGCCCAAGTCAGAAGCCAAGTCACAGTAACTAGCTTATATGTTTAATATTACCCAGTAAAATCTGCTTGCCATCTTGATAGCCTCAGAGAGGTGTTCCATTTTTTATGCTGATGTGCATTCAGCAGGAGACCAACAGAACAAAGGAAAATGTTTTCTTTTGATGAGGTTTCTGCTTCTCCAACCTCTTGGGAAACACAGCAACAAAGCTTCTTTAAGATGTTGCAATCTTGCATCACGTTGAAATGTCATGGACTACCACAAGACAAATATATCTTTTGTGCAACTTAAATGGCAATCAGGGAGCTATTTTTTCTGATTAATATACGGAAAGTTGGCGGTCACAGCAGGGGACTGATGAGGCTAATCCGTCAATGTCCTTGATAGTGGTATGCTTGATTGCTCCAAGCCAGTGGAAGTGCATAATGACGAGGAAAGGCAGTGATCAGAACTGGGGGTACACCATCCCTTCTGCTCGAGTCACTTGGATGTTTGCACCTCAGCTGACACTACGTGAGATATTTGGATGGGCTCTCAAGAGGGCACTGCTAATGAAATTAGGAGCAGGAGGGGATATCTACATTCATGGGAGATCAGACACAGTTGAGAAACATCAGAGATTAAATTTAGGATACTTGTGTGCCTTAGGTAAAGGCTCTCTGCATGAGCAGAGGTGGACCCAAAGAATCTGAAAACTTGAATACCTCTCACATGAACTTGTCCTTTCAGTGCTTCTGCAGCAGGTACCTGTCACGACCAAGGAAGCGTAATTTAATGTATAAATGACCATCTCTGCTGCCCTTTTATCAGGGAATTTGTACCCTCAGCAGGGAGCAGGAGAGGGGGTTTGAAGGGTTGCCACTGACCACCCTTCCCTCTTACACTCTGTGGCACCAGCTGCTCGTGGTCCCAGGAGGGTCCTGCCCCAAGCAGCCGGAGCACTGCAGTTTGCTGCCTCAGCAAGAGAGATTAACCGCCAGCTGAGGGCCAAACTTGCATTTTCTTCTCCATCCCTTGAAGCCAGACTCACCTTTGCCTGGGTACAGGTATTGACAGTGGGAGCTATGGGTGTTTAACACGCGCAGGTCGGCGGGAGGGAGCCTGCAATGCATCATGCTGCAGTTGCCCACTGCATCCCTGCTGAGAAATGAGAAATTTCGTGGCTTATTGAACACTGCAAACAGTCACAGCAGATAAAACAGCCGCAAACTATGTAATTTTTTTTTTTTTTTGGGGGGGGGTTGTTACACATTGAGAGATTCCCATTGTGCCACAGCCTACAAAGCCACACTTGCGTTCCTCCTCCCGAAACACAGCCGGCTCGGTGCTCTGAGCTGAGTTACACAGGAAAGCCTCCCGTGCCCACAGAGAGGACTGCAGCACAGCCCTCTACCTCCTGCAGCTCCTCTCACCTTCTGAAAGCCAAGCACCTCTCTGCACTGGCAGCAATTCAACAGCCCCGTGTTTGATAGCCGACCGCACACTGTTAGTGGTGGTTATACCACCGATGGTGGCATCTTCCACTGGGGCAGCTGGAGGAGGTTCTTCCCATTTAGCATTTCATTTTGAAAGCTGGGCACATCTCCCCAGTGCTCACAGGCTGGTCTGCCTGCTGGGGGGGCTTCTCCAGGTGTCACGCAGGGATTGGAGCTGGGGTTTCCTAAACCTATACCAGTACGCAACACATAGGACGGACACATCCATGTTACTTCCCAGAGGACAGACAGAAGGAATCATAACAAAAATAGAGCTATTCCTAATTTTTGCCCTTTATGGCGTAAAATCTTCCTTGATGAATAGCCTCAGCTCTGCTTTACCTTCTGACTCCAAAGGGTAGCTCAGGCGTGTCCAGACGATGCTCTCTTTTATGGGCTGGTAACCTAGGGAGGAGCAGCTGGATTTGAACCATCTTCTCCGTACCTTGGTGTGACTCTGCCCTCCTCCGGAGGCACATCACCTGCAAAGTACATACATCAAAAGCCCCACCAAGGTGTTAAGGATTATTTCCCACTATATTAATTTTTATTCTAAATGCTGTAAACACACAAATGCAGAAAGTCTTAGACCTAGATAATGAGCTGAAATGGCTTTGGCTACGATGGGTAGAACTTACTATTATCTGAAATAATACGCAGCCAGTGGTAACAACAGTGCAACTAACACTCATGCAATTCCATCTCATTTTTCCTTTGGGAAACAAAATGTTCCTAGATTCAGACACCCCTCCTGCCCTGGCACATGGAAGGGTGGGAAGGGGTTGCAGCAGGTACCAGTGACCCCGACACATGTTACACAGCTCGGCTGCCATTTCAAGCTGATTTTTCAGTGTTGCATTGAAACCATGCAATTTGGCTCAGCCTTCCAGCAACTAGATTGCATGAATGCTATCGGGCATCATCTCCTTTCTTCCATCCCTTAGCACCATTGACTTTGCAGCATGTCTGGTTGCAATGACTACTGCCAAGGAAGAGAAGCTGCAGCCATGTGCCACAAGTGCTGGGAAAGCCTTGGGGTGGCACAGGGTCTGCTGTGGCACCCAGCCCAGGACAGGGCACACATCCAGCACCAGTTTGCACAGGCAGGGTGGGACACTGGCTGCAGAAGATCACTCACCATCTGCTCATATGCTGGCGTAGAGCAATTCAAAGGGAGCTACAAATTTGTAATGACCTGAATATTTCAATGCCGGTACATTTCTAATTAGTATGGGCTAATTTACTTTTAGATCTTTTCCTCTCCTGTAAAGCTCACCCTGCTTTGCCAGACAAATGGTCATTTTTCTGAAATACCTTTCTTCCCCTTGGATTGCAAACCAACTAGTTCTAGGGCTCAGCCTCCAGCAGACTGCAACCCTGCCACCTTAAGATAGCTTCGGAAAACTGCAGGCTTCTGCTGGCAAAACCAGCCCTGAAACCATGGTGTGTGCTCCTTCATCCACCACCCTCCACCCTCCATCCTCCACCCTCCATCCTTCCTCTTCCATCCTCCATCCTTCACCCTCCATCCTTCCTCTTCCATCCTCCATACTTCATCTTCCATCCCCCATCCTCCACCTCCTATCTTTCATCTTCCATCCTCCACCCTCCATCCTTCATCTTCCATCCTCCGCCCGCCATACTCTACCCTCCACCTTCCATCCTCCTCCACCCTCCATCCTCTACCCTCCACCCTTCAACTTCCACCTTCTATCCTTTACCCTCTATCCTCTACCCTCCATCCTTCATCTTCCATCCTCCACGCTCCACCCTCCACCTTCACAACTTTCCTGAAGCACAGAGCAGGAGAGTGAGTCACACATGGTGGATGCCTCCTTCATGCATGTGATGCTGCACACCCTTGACCTGTTACCTGCTGTAGATCCTGGCATGCGGTTGTTAGACTTGGTTTTCCACTGCTGCGAACTTGGGGGGATCTTTCCAAAACCACCCTAAACAGAAGAATTTAACTTCATGCTGGAGGAGCATCCCTCCAAAATACACCCAGCCCTGTTCCTGCACACCTGGAAGATGGCAGACACTTTTCCTCCAGGACTCTAAGTGGTGGCTGCGCTCGGTGGAGGGGACCTGGTCCTTTCAGTGCCATCCCAGTATACCATCAGTGGGTAACACCACCTGCAACCATGCTACAAATCAGGACTCAATGGGACAGACTTGATGCAAACAACCGGTCAGCTCAGATGCTGAGAGAGAAAAAATGCAATTCCAGTGGCCCTGTGGGAAGTCGTGTGCCCCTTCCTAGACCCCAAAGGCTGCAGGAAAACCACCTCCCTTCAAACATTGCTGAGAGCAGATAAAATGGATGGATTTTACCCTGCAGGCATGCACGGGCTGCTGCAATGGCTGGGGTGGACAGTCAGAAACTCACTTGGCCATTGTCATCACTGTTCCTAAGCCCTTTGACAAATTAGTGGCCCACATCTTCATTTTATCCATCAGCTTTAATGCAGTGACCCTGATTATCAATGGAATATCCGGCCTTATTTTCAGCTTATTTCACAGGGGGAATAATAGATCAAAGACAAGAAATGGAGTAGGACAGAAGTGAATGAAACTGCTGCCCTGACATTCCTCCATGGGCAGGAGGAAGGTGTCCCCACAGCACAGAGCATCTCGTGGCTACCACGGTCCTTGCTCTGAGCTCAGCGCACATGGGAACTACCCAACATCCCCATGCTGGGCCCCCAGAGGGACCCCAGGCTGAGCACTCAGCCTCAGAAATATTGGTACGAAAATCAGAAATACAGGCAGAGCCAGCAGGAAAAGCACATGGCCACCTCTCGGACAGCCCCTGGGGAGGCTTGTACTGCAAGGAAACCAAAATCCTACCCAGTCCCTCCTGCAGACACATTTCTCAGTGCTGGTTTATTCCTCCTGTGCAGCTCAGAAGCACGATCCTTGGTGCATGAGCATCCCTGCACCAGGAGAAATCACCCGCCGGCAGCACGGGAAGGAAAGCTTTCTCCTGAAAAACCCCGCTGGTGTGTCCCCCGGCAGCTCACCTCCGCAGCTGGCAGTGTCCTCAGAGTTTAAAGCTGAAATATAATAAAACAGTCGTAATAGCTCTGTAGACCATAAATATGAGCCTACAGAGCCACAATTAAGCATATGACCCATCAGAAAATATTTAATGCTTGACACAGGTTTTCCTTCTCAGCCCCATTAGATAAAGAGATACTGGTGGGAAAATCCAGGGAGGCTGTTGCTGGAGTTCAGCAAGAGGGCTAATGAGACTGCAAACAATGTTCCTTTTAGGCCCTGGGCTTCAGGAGTCCCAAATTCCCAACGTTAGAGCTAAAACATTTTAAATTACTTCCCAAGTCCCAGCCCTGAAGTCTGTTTACATTTTGGAGAGCAGCCAAGAGGTAGCTTAACGTGGGTAACAAATCCGTGCTGAAACAGGATGCCTTCCCGGCGGGACTGCCCCGGGTTATCACTGGGGCTCCAGCCCTCACCCCTGAGCTAACGGGGGGCTCTTTCAACACCCAAACCTGGTCAGCTGTTCATCCTCGGCAGTGATAAATGCACGCACAGCCATGCAGCCCCCACCCCAGCCCCCATGCATGGTGATAGGAAGGATGCTGGGCACCAGGAAGCGATGCAGCAAGGGCTGACTGATGCCAAAATACAGCTGTGCTCCTGGGAAGTCCCTGCTTCTGCAGGGGGAAATCTAACACAAGTTTTAGGTTGAGTTGGTTGGGTCTTTTTCTGTGAAGGTGGTGAAACGTGACTGCATTGAGAGCTAACAATAACAACTTCTACCTGGAAGGAGGCTGCAGCCAGGGGGGTCGGGCTCTGCTCCCAATTAACAAGTGACAGGACAAGAGGGAACAGCCCCAAGTTGCACCAGGGCAGGTTCAGACGGGGTATTAGGGAAAATTTCTTCACTTCAGTGAAGTACTGGTTTGTCCAGTACTGGAACAGGCTGCCTAGGGAGGCGGTGGTGTCCCCATCCCTGGAGGGATTTAAAAGACCTGGTGGGCTTGACAGTGCTGGGCTTACCGTTGGACTCTTATGATCTTAAGGGTCTTTACCAACCTAAATGATTCTATGATTCTCATCTAAGCATGGAGATACTTCAGAAAAAGAAGAGAAAATCCAGTTCAAAAAAATAGAAAAAAGTCTCACCCATCTCACAATTCGGGCTGATGGAGTTCCTTCCAGTTTTTCCAATTTTCTTGTGCGTGTTTGAGGGAGGAGAGCTGTTTCTCACAAATCTTATCAGATCTCCCAGACTTAAATAATGGTCACAACCCATGCCATTTCTTCCATAGGTTTTGATGCCTCTGCAATTTGCATTTCCTTCTGACATATGGAGGTTTATATGTTTTCAATAAAACATCTTACACATTATCTTCGTGCAGAAGCAGTGCTCCAGCATTTACGTACCATGGCAATAGAGTCTAACCAGTCATGCAGTGTTTTCCAACAGGAGCTGGCGCCATGTTCACCATTGTTTTT
Source organism: Falco cherrug (assembly GCF_023634085.1). Lineage (NCBI taxonomy): Eukaryota > Metazoa > Chordata > Aves > Falconiformes > Falconidae > Falco > Falco cherrug. The sequence continues at coordinate 41,244,802 of NC_073704.1, read as the reverse complement.
CATACTTCACTGTAGCCTTGGCTGACTTTGGTGCCAAAGTTTGAATATTTCCCAGTTTTCTGGGAAATTCAAAGTTTGTAGCTCTGTAGTTGCTGTGTGAGGCTATGAGTTTGCATCCCTACGTTTGCATGGATGTACTACTACTTGTCAGGGTACCTGTAGTATAAAAAAGAGGCTTCTTCCAGACCTGATATGTTCCAGCCTTTTCACTTATGTATTCTGCATGTATTAAATAAGGTATTTATTTGTCAGATGCTCTTGTCTTGCTTGTTTTCCAACAATGTTTCTCTGAATGTTTTAAGCTCTTTATACATGAGAGGATTTATACATTTGCTGCTCAAAGTGCTCATCAAAGATGTCAAGGTATTTTCTCAGATGTATTTAAAAAATAAAATCTATATAGAAAGTATATAGGTACATTTCCAGAGTCTCAGGTGGAACTTGGACAGCAAAATGTACCTGTTGGCAGCCGAACATCACGCTGGGGCTAGACAACTCAGAGTGTGATATGGTACAGTATGAAATACCTACCCTCGGACACGAAGCTGATACAGCAATCTGAAATCTCATATTTATAAAGAATTAAGCCATCTAATTCATCCTTGCTGTCAGTGAAGATTTGCTTCTTATATTTTTTAGTACGTCCTCCAGTGTACCATTAAACAATACAATTAATCGGGGCTGTACGCAAGGATATCATAGAACCTGTGTTGAGACATCCAGAAGCAAGAAAGATTTCTTCCTTCCCTCACGTTTATTGATACGAGACCAGCTTCTAAACAGCAGGTCGAGGAGTTCCACCTGTCCTACCAGCTCACCATCCATGGAGATGGACACCTTCCAGTTTGGAGCCCAGAACTGCATTTATGCCCCAGCTCATTTCAGATGTAAGGCTTCTTTGGGGACCACCGCAAACAGGAGAAAGATTCCTGTTGTGATTCTTTCTTCTGGCATCACTTTATACCCATCTGAATGTCTAAGATGACCTTCAGACTCTCTGAACTTTTCCCTGGGGAGCAGGATGAAGAGGCATTTGCATGCCCAGCCCTTTTTCCCTGACATTTGCTGGCATGTAGATAGAGCTTCGTTAGTTCTACGCTATCTATTTGATCTTAGGATTTTTATCCTTGGCTTTGATTACCCAATAACACTGGAAATTATTTTGAAGGCTACAAGGGGGTTCTTCATAAATAAGAAATCTGCCACCTGACCCTCATTATTCTCCCGTTCCTTCTGCAGCGCTTCATTTTACATACGCGGAACATGAGTGAAAATACAAAGGGGAAAAAACCATAAGACACGATGTCACACAGGCTAATACACACGCCTGCTTCAGCTTTCATGTACGGGAACGCCAGTAGCCCTCAGATGTCTACAGCAGCTTTGCATGCCGAGTTGTTATAGCACGCTGGCGTGATCAATAGCACCATTAATCTTTCATATGCTGCCTTCTTCCATACCCACTCCACAATTAAAAACTCAAAGAAAAAAAACCCAACAAAAAAAAACCTGAAAAAAACCCTAACAAAACAACCAACAACCAACCAACCCAGCAGTGGGTACGTTGGGAAGGTTTTGGTGGAGCTGGCAGCAGCTCTGCCTGCAACTGCGCCGGGGACAGCACAGGATGAGCAAATGACATATTAGTGCGCTAACAGCAGCAACTACTGTATATCGTGCTCTTTAGGTATTATTATAAGTGTTATTTTAGAGATGTGCTGTCCTCAGCTAGATCCCCATCTCCCCGAGGAGACCGCTGGAAGCTGAAGGGAAATGCACCAAGCAGAAATGACTTTATTTAATGATCTTAAGACTTGATGACAAAGCACAGTATGCGGAAGAAGGAAGAAAAGGGCAGGGTCATGACACTAAAGCAAAAAGGATGAGAGAAAACAAGCCTGGGATCTTGCAGGAGAAACAAAGCCAGGGAAATATGGGCTATTTTGATGGAAAGTTTTTTCAAATAAAATAAACCAACAGCTAAGTTCTTACTTAACTGCCAAGCTCTCCTCTGACAACTTCCAAATCAAAAGCCAATTAGAAAATAAAAGAACCCTTCATGTTTTTGAGGCGGGAACTTCCCCGAGTTACAGGTATGGCAGGCAGACGTTGCGAGCCCCATCCGTCTGGCGAGCGCTCCTGGGAAGCTGAACCAGCAAGGATGCTCCAAGCAGGAACAGCATTTCCAGCCAGTAGCAACAAGAGAGAAAGGCAGGGTTAATGCACTTTAACTACTAAGATTCACAGTCTGTGAAGGCTTAAATTATACCCACCATAAAGCCAGGTGGGGGTAACACCTCGCATGGGGCTGTGGCTGTGATTTATGTTCCCTGATGCTGCCCCAGATGGAGCTTTGTGCTGGCTGGGCTCTCGCTTTCCTGCTGGTCTGAAAAAATGGGAGGGAAAAATCATTTCAAGTTCATTCACTCCTTCATGGTTAATGTGAAATTAAATTTTTTTCCTGTGAAAATGAAATAGTTCCATCATGGCTCCTTGTTGGCATTTTAGGATTAAAGTAGGCAAATGAAATGCTGTCTTGAAATCAAATATCAGAACGATGGACTTGGGAAATGCTGAAGTGAACTTTAGAGGCTTTTTTTCCAGCCCCAAAAACATCTTGGCAAGTTACAGAAGACTGTGCAAATAACACAGACAGATCTGATTTTGCATTTTCTCTGAGGAGGAAGTATTTGACCAAGAAATTGCATGCAGCTCCACTTGGGAAGAGGCAAAGACCATGGTTCAAAGCTGAGTAAAAGTACTTTGCTTTGCTGCAAAGTGGCTTCCTACTCCTGCAAGGCAATAAAATGGGAAAATAAATATCACGTACAGGGGAAAAAAGGAACCATAACAAACACCAAAATTCAGCCTCATTTTTTTTGCAGTGGAAACGGTTACGGCAGTTCTGCCCAAGCTGCTGTATGGATTGGCTTCAAAATGGAGAAAAGATGCCTCTGTGGACCAAAGGAAGTCCCAGATGGCTCCTGTCCCCACCACCACACCGGCCTTTGCATCCCCACAACCCGCCTCCCTTCCCGCAGTGCCTGCAGAGACATGCACTTTGCATACACGCCAACAATCGGTATCTGCCTGCTGGAAACACCAGCTGCCTTTGCCTTTGCTGCATTGGGCGATAAATGTTTGTAAATAGCAGAAGCTGCAGTAAAATGAACATCCTATGTACAGCAACACTTCATGGCAAAGAATTCATCATTAGGACTTTGGAGAGGTTTGGATTAATTAATTTGAAACGCGGTACAAAAAGACGTGAATGCAGGATGCTGCTACGAATCAAGATGGGCTGGTTTGCAGGATGGAGTAAGAACATTTAGAGGAACAAGCGCAAGGCTGCTAGGAGGGAGAGAGCCTTGTCTACAAATATACCAAGGGCTGGATGGATTTGCATGGAGCTGTGACATTACTGTGGCACTTAGGAAAGGACTAACAACATCCAAGGGCACCGTTCCTGGCTCAGGGCTTCAGCTGGATGGCTAAGACAGGAGCAAGAGGAGCAATTTTAGCTCACGCTAAAATTATTATTATTTGCAATTGGCTGCATTTGGCATGGAGCTTTTAAACCTTATTTCCTATTGTTGTGAGGTCCCTGGCTGGGCTGTTTCAGATGCATGGCTGTATCGATCTGCCTGCACTGACCCTCTCCCGACGCTCCACCAGACAAAAGGGCTCATTTCACGCCCAGCTGGATTCGCTTTGGGGATGGCATTCCGAAATGGGCTCCCTGGGGATCGCCACGCACTGCTCAAATGGTATTTCTGTGAAAATAAAATGATTCACAATATATTTAGTGATCAAACCTGGGAAAGAGCTACAATCTATCTTGGGCTTTTATTTTAAAAGGGGGGATTAAACAGCTTTGGAAATCCTACTGGAAAATCCTATGGCAGTATTAAACAGGAGGATAACTCCCACCCTCAGCCAGCCAGGGCAGACTGGAGGCTGGATGGGAGAAATACGGATCAGGTTCTTTGTCCATGTGAGCCACGTGGGGCAAGATGCTTTGGAAACGATCAGATAACAGAAGTGATTTAATTTGCTTTCCTAGGAAAGAAAATAGTCTGGCAGAGCTCGCCAGCCCACAGCCAGGAGGAGCCTGGCTAGCAAGGTTGGGGTGGAGCAAGCCCACCTCCCAGTGCCACAGCCCCCAGCGTGTTATTGCCTCATGTCTTCAGCCAGGCTTAGCACACACAGCTGGAAATTCTAACAAATTCACAGCCTTAAGGAAAGTTCTCCTGCTCAGCGCATCATTTCTGCTCCAGCACCTGCTGCCTCACCCACAGGGTGTACGCTCAGCACTGAACCACTTCTCCATGCCCACGCTGGGGCTGTGAACCCTCCTGCTCTCAGAAATGCCTGTCCCCCGTGGGCAGAGGCTGTAGGCACCCCCCCATAGCCCTGCAAAGCCTGGCTCCATCCCCATCACCTCTGCTGCTGGAGAGGTGACTTGGAAACACAGGGGCTGCAGGCAAGCCAGCGCCGCCTTTGCAAAAAAATATATTTGCAATAGAAACGTACCCTGGCAAATGCAAGATAAAGGTGCTCTCAGGACATTTTTTTGTATTTTTTTTGCTTCAAACACAAAGCCCCTGTGTTAACTACACAAAGCTGTGAGGGGCCATGGCAGACCTTTGCAGTGTCCATCCTTCGCAGCAGCCCGCGTAGCCCCTGCACACCCCACCATCCAAGGTCGACCCACAGCATACGGTTGAGTGAAATGAAAACTCTTCCTGAAAAAGTCAACAGAAAAAACAAAGCGGGAAAGACGTTATCAGCACTGACATAAATGAGAGATTATCGCACTTCTGCGGCAATAACCTAAAGATAAAGGCAAAAATTCAAAGCAAGCTGATAGTTTGTGTTGCTGCAGGAGAACCCATACTGAATAAATTCATCTTCGGCAATGACATATGAAGCGAGGCATGACCTCCAGACTATCCGAGTGCTTACAACAACACAAGGACACTGATGAATTTGAAGCAGACGTCACTTTGACATATGAGAAAATCCAACGGATTCTGATTACAATATCCCGTGAAGCCATAATTAAGGCCTTTATGGCAACAAAGGAAATTGGATTACATTATTTCAGTGCTAAACAGCCAGAAGATTGCAGGAAAGCCAAGAGTATAGAGTGTAACAAGCCATAGATGTCTACGACAGAAAACAAAGACATGGGCAATTGCAGGATATTTTTCAGCAGTCTTGTGTTTTTCGAAATGATATAGGACAAACCCACAAGTGGCAGCAGAGAAAATCATACGCTTATTTTTGCCTGTTCTCTTCATACTCTGTTTTTCATAGGTAATGCGTGTTACGTAAATCAGAGGAATTCTAAATGCAGTCCACACGTATTCTCATTTCCTTCAGTGCCTTCACAGTAAGAACTAAGTTTTCCATCACAGCTTGATTTAAGTGAATACATCATCTGTACCGCCACACAGGTGAGAAACGCTGAAAATCCCTGATACACACCACAATTGCCTGAACTCTCCAGCCTTTAAAACACCAAACTCTGTAAGAACCAGAACCACCTGAATTAAAATCACAAGTGAAAAGCAAGCATGGGTGAGCTCTATCAAACTTTGCATTAGTTTAAACCCCTTTCCACTGCATTAATAACAAATGGAGTTTGTGTGACTGGGGGAGCATGTGAGAACCTGCCCATGCCTCCTCTTCACTGCCTTCCTCCATCAAGCACAGCAGTATCTGCTCCCACCTCTCCATCATTTCAAAGAAGGTGGTTCATGGTCAGCACTTCTCAGTTTTGGTTTGCACTGGTCCAAAAGAGCAGTGATTTGGCTCTCATCAAGATGTCCTTGCCTGTGTATTTCCTTGCTCTGAATGCAAATCCAAAACCCAGAGCAAAGCTCAGCCAAACCCGCTGATTTTCCTTGGTTCTTTGTCAAAGCTTTGTCAAACGTCACCAACGTTTTGTCAAAAATTCCTCCCAATCCTTGTCAAAATGTTGGCTGATTTTAGCATAAGACGTTAAATTACAAAATGATCTCAAAGTAGCCAAACTGTGTAAAACTGTACTGAGGCCCCTTTTTCATAACAGAGCAACTGTGCAAGAGTTACGTTTTACATAATTTGGTGCCACCACACTTCCATCTGTCTTTAAAAAAAGCATATTTTATTTTTCCACCACAGCCCCTTGGCACAGGTGACCACATTATCGTGTGTCCCCCACACCCGGCATCCAGCTGTGCCTGTTGAGGAACATGGACACTGGAGGCATTGCAACGTGTCCTCACCACAGTTCAGCTACAAATCTCAGATACTTAAAGTAAATAAAACTATGTATTCTCAAGCTAGAGAATAAAAGTAATCTTACTCTTCAGTTATATGATAGATTTACTGTGCACTTCATAAAACATGAATACCATTTGTTTTAATAAAGGGAAACCCACCGGGAGTTGGCTTCATCTCAGCTCTCATTGTTTGTGGGGCGCATTTTGCTAGGTTTCTCAGCTGATGGTACATCAGTCATATCCCATCAGATCACAGACAAAGGCACTGGCGTTCAGAAATATTGTTTTTTCTAGTATTCTCTATCCTCTCATACCTTTTCATAAAAAATATGAATGTGTCAAAGACTTTCCAGATTTATATTGATTTGCAACACATCATAAACATTTCATCTTCTTCACTTCTCTTCACTGAGCAAAAAGAGCCGTGAAAAATTTCATTCCTAATTTGTTTTTTTTTTTTTCTCAACTGATTTAGCAAATATTCAGGTGAATGTCCAGGTCAGAAATAATGTCTGAAACACCTTATCAAAGATACATGAATTTTATCAGATTAATTCAGTGGACGGTCCTATCACGTGCAGATTTCAAGACAGACTCTATCTTGGTGTGTTCCTTTGTTTGCTTTTCTAAATGGGTCTTGGACAAAGAGAGAGGTTGTATCTGTGTGGGGCAGGGGGAGAAAGTGTGCAAAGCCCCTCCAAGCCCTCCGAGGTGCTGTCTCCTCTGCTCCTGCAGGACCCACCGGCCTCTTGCTGTTCCTCCCCAGCGCTGCACCTCCTGGGTCTCAGCAAAAATTAACTGCAAGTCTGTTCTTTCCACTTATTTCCTTCTGTGGAGCATAAATTCAGAGATGAATTAAAAATTAGCAGAAGAAGAGTGTTTGTTTGGGAAGGAATGAAATTATATATGAATTCTGGCTGAATTCAGCAAATTCAGAAATAGCAGAATGTTTCCTCCTTCATTTCAAAATGGCAAAATCGATTCATTTGAAAAATAAAAGAGGTTAAACAAGAAAACTAACTAACCCAAAATATGCCCCCAGATTTCACCTAGAATATAATGAGATGTTTTGGGTTGAAAAAGAAAAAAATAAATTTCACTTGAATCTATTTTCTCTCAGTTTGGCTATTATTTTTTCTTTTAAATGCTTTATCTATCCAGCTTTATTTTGCTTTCAGTACAAGGAAACTTGAATTACCTGGAAAACTAATTTCTTTAGGCATTCACAAGTCGTGAATTTTTATTGTATAGCAAATTTTTTGGGTGTATAAACTCCCCCTCAAACCACCAACGACAAAAACAAAGCATAGCCAGAAGTGCTGATTTGGAAGTCAAATAGCTTTGAGAAAATTGCATATGACATCAAATCAGAAGTAATGTCAGGATATTAAATGTGTACCTCAAGCTATAGTGGAGTCAATTAAAAAAACCCCACAATCTACTCTGGGTTTATTGGATTGCTGAAAAATGTCAGAGCTGAAGTTGCTGGATACATATATGGTACATGTTAAAGTATATTGAACAACACCGCCTTGTGTGTTGATGAGCCATAAAAGTAGCTTCTTTTATATCTATAAAATGAAGTAATAGCTGCTTTCCTCTTTTCCTCTTCCAGTATGTAGCCCATTCAGTCTTGCTCCTGCAGGAACTTCCCGGCAGGGAGCAGGGATGCAGCATCAGCTGCCGAGCCCCATTCCCGGCACGGACAGTCCTTGGGATGATGAGCAGGGGCCATGAGCAGTATTTGTGCCCTCTCAGGGCATGGGCTTGTTGCCTCATTCAAAGTACAAGGGCCCAAGGTGGACAGTAGACCCACAGCCTCTGGGAAGCCTTCTGGTCACCAGCCGCCACCAGATGTTGGGACATCCTAGGCACGCAGCATCCAGAAGAAAAACTCTTGCAGGGACCTGACACCACCAGAGGTTTCCCTAACACCAACTGTCTCCTCCAAAGGAGGCCACAGAGATGCTGAGGGGCTGGAGCCCCTCTCTTGGGAAGCCGGGCTGGGAGAGCTGGGGCTGTTCAGCCTGGAGAAGAGCAGGCTCCGGGGAGCCTTAGAGCAGCTCCCAGCGCCTGAAGGGGCCGGCAGGAAAGCTGGGGGGGGGCTTCTTACAGGGGCACGTGTGACAGGGCACGGGGGTGGCTTTGAGCGCAGAGAGGGCAGATGCAGGTCAGAGATCAGGAAGAACCTCTCCCCGTGAGGGCGGCGAGGCAGTGGGCCAGGCTGCCCAGAGCAGCTGTGGGTGCCCCATCCCTGGCAGTGCTCCAGGCCAGGCTGGATGGGGCTGGGAGCAGCCTGGGCTGGGCGGGGTGTCCCTGCCCATGCACCATTAAGCACATCCCTCCACACATGGCAGCCTCCCCCACACTGGCCACATGGTGTACAGGGACCAGAACACCTGACAAAAGAATCACAAATTCCTTCTACCACTCCATGTTTTAATTTTCCATCCAAAGCTCATCCCTATTATCAGACCCCATCCCATTTACCCTCCACCTTGTACCACCACCAGATCCACCAAGCATTGCTGCACACACAACGGCCACCTGCAGAATCCCCAACTTCCCAACAGACAGCCTGCCAGACCCGGCCAAATGCCAGGGAAGGGTGTCCCAAGGAGGAGGAAGGTAATTGCCATTGCTTTATGACTCATATTATTACCTAATGTTATGAGGATGATTCTGTTTGATTCACACAAAAGCAACTCAGATTATACACAAAATTATTAACTGATAAAACCAGAAAATATTATCTGTAATTATTTTTTTGTTTGTTTGCAGTTGTTTTGGGTTTGTTTTTATTATTATTATTATTTTCGACCGATAGTCTGCTCTCAGGAAGAACTATAACAAGCTAGATCTCATTCATTCTGGCCAGGAAAATCAAGACTGACCCATTCCTTTACACACAGACCCAAAACAAAGGTCTCCAAAATCTTGACCAACAGGGATGCGAATGATTCAAAGCAAAGTGCAGCCTCCTCCCACGTTTCCATGAAGCTTTCTGTGCTAGAGCACTGAGGGGATTGCAGGGAGGAGGATGCTCAGAAAGGGGATGGTCACATTCTCCTGGCAAATTATTTTTCTTTCTATCTCAGAACCACTTTCGTGAATCCTTCTGGGTACAGCTGAAACCCTTTCAAGCTAGTAAAAGGTCGGCTTGACTTTTATTGCTTCAATTAATCAGTGTGGTTGTTCCCCATCCCCACCCTTGCCTTTTAACCTGGCACTGGAGAGCTCTGCTTTGCAGGACTGTTTGCCTGCACGTGTGCAAGTAGCCAGCAGCCTTCCTGGCTCCGAGAAGGGGGAAAAGCAGGCTACAGCAATTGGCTTTTTCTTTTTTCCTTTTCCTTTTCTTCTGTTCTCTTCCCTTCTCTTCCCTTCCCTTCTCTTCCTTTCCCTTTTCTTTTCTTTCTCTTCTCTTTCCTTTTCTTCACTTTCATTTTAAGTTCTTTCTCTTTTCTTTCACTTTTCTTTTGTCTTTTTTCTTTTATTTTCCCCTCCTTCTATTCCGTTCTATTCCATTCCATTCCATTCCATTCTATTCTAATTTCCACTATTATTTTCTTAGCCCCAGGCAGAGGCAGGAGGTACCTGATCACACCAGTGCAGGCAGCCAAGGACCACAACAGAGCCTGCAGGCGCGGTTTGCAAGGAGACACCCCTGAGCACCAGTGAGCCAAGAGAACCAAGTGCCTGACACAGCTCAGCCAGGGATCTGGGAAAGCAAGGAGAGCTTTGGTGTTTTATAGCTAAATAGGGCGGAGGAGAGGAGAGTTCCCCCCCCCCGCCGTGGCTGCTGGATGCGGAGCATGCTGCAGTGCCCCGTGGCCCTAAGGATGGCTGGCAGCTCTGCGGGGCTGGGGCACATGAACCGCCTGGAGGTCCTTGCCTGCAGGCAGGGGCTGCGGGGCTGTGAGATGTGGGGGCTGCACGGCACCCCCAGGGACACCCCCAGGGCACCCCGAAAACACCTGGGTGGAGCACCAGCTGTGCCAGGCACCAGGTAAAAGTGTGGCCAGTCCCAAGGTGACAAGCGAGGGGCACACTCTCAGAGCCATTCCTCCGGTGAAGGATACATGAGGGAATAAGAAGGATGATTACACAGTCCAAATTATATGCCAAAAAGACAGAAGATGATGGAAAATCAAGACTTTGAAGCTTTTTCATAATGCAGGTTATATCTTCAGAAAGACCCTATTCTCCATCCCTCCAGCAGGTGAATAATATCCCTCCTGCAGCCCGAGCAACTGCTTCCATGGAACAGTAATATTAGGAAAGTACTGATGCATTTTATTGACTTGCAATAGTTTGGCCCAAGCGAGAGAAGTCGACAAGATGTGACCAGAAGCAATGCATTAGCACTTCCACGTGACTCACAGACCATGGAAATCTCCTGTAAATTAAAAAAGGGGTGATCTTTTTAGACACACAGCCTTTACATCAGGTGTCAGCACCAGCAGTGCATGCATGAGAATGGACCCAAAATGTGCATCACAGACCATGACATGAAAGAGCTTGATGGAATTTAAAATGAGTCAGCATACCTATAGAAATGGAAGAAAAGGAAGCTAAAAATTACCTTGTAGGTTTATTAAACTCCCTCAGGAGTTTGGCCCACAAAAGGATTTGGATTTGATTTAAAGAGGAAGATGATGGCATTCACTAGTGGTACAAACAACAGGGTGGTGTGACCCTGCTATGTTCCCAACAGACATCTACTCTGTGATCTTACATTTATAGTTTCTTTCCAAATTATACTATACAGCATGCAGCAATTTCAGCAAGAGACACCAGGCAGCAGCTGCACTTCCTTAATCTGCCAAACGACAAGAGTTGCTCCACAAGAGTATACTGAGAAATATGGAGAGATCATAGGCTCTACGTAGCTACGTGGGTTTAATTTGATGCACTGTTGTGCTATCATGGGACTGACATAAAAAGACATCTCCAGCGTTCAGACATACCTCACTGGGAAGCAAAGGACATCGTTTTCTCTTCCCTGCCAGCGCATGTGCTTTGCCCAAGCGCCACTTTCCTCACTTACAGAGGACAGCCACCTGCCTGCCAGCTAAAAAGGGAAAATGAGAAAAGAAAACCTGAGCAGACACTACCTGGCGTGACAGCGGCGTGTTGTACCTACACCCTGGAGAGCGGATGCAGAGCCTGGCCATCAGACCTGTGCAGCCAAGCCATCCTTCACAGCAGCAGCACCACAATTCATTTTTATCAAAATACGAAACCTGAAAACAACTTGAACACTATTATAAATATAACAATGACATGCTTACTAAAAGACACAATTAAATCCAGTTTCCAAAGCCTTTAGGCAAGGACATCAGGCTGGAGGGCTGTGAAATTTCCCCTGCCATACACCTACAAAGCCAAGCCAGCAAGGCAGGCTTGTCTGCAGGACTTAAGGCTCAGAACAAATTGAAAAATCACTAATGGAATATTGTGCAGTTTGTTCGTATTAGGAGCAGTCAAAAATCATACATAATGTAACAATGTACATGCAACAGCAGCCTCACGCGAGATAATTTAACCATGAGGAAATGGTCTTTGAAGTGGTCCCTGATGAGATTTTGCTTGTTCCTAAGAGAATCCAGATGTATTCCAGAACAGCATTTTAAAACCACTTTCTAAAATTACACCCCCTCCCAGTCATTACGGTGCATTATGGTGACACTCTGCAGTTGGGGTTTTATGGGGAAAATTACTCCTGAGTTGTATTTTTCTGTTAAATGCTCCCCCTCCAGTACCTGAACCCCCACTTTGACATGGCAGGCATTTCATTATCTCACGTACACGTTCCCCAGGCTTTGCATTTTGCAGAAGATACATTCTGGGCCAAATTCTGCCTTCTGTTATCCCTGGGAAGCTCATTAAAGGCTATTAATCTTGACTTCATGGGGGTTACGGTACAGTAACTGAGAGTAGAAGTTGGCCCGAACAGTCATGGTTTCACCTCAGACTGCTAACTCGTGGTTTTTACAGCTGCAGAGCAGAGCAAACCGAGGAGAACCAGGCACCCTTCCTCTCTCAGCTGCTTCGTGAGAAGGGAAATTAAGTGCATTATTAACAGGGCTCCCTGATTTTGCACTTTGCTGGGGATCTCCCTGCAAAGCCGCAGAGCAGATGGCCCAGGAGATTTGCAAGCCAGGAATATATAATTTTAAGATTTGGGGGGGGTTACGTTGTTTTCTCTCAAAAGCGATAGAAGCAACGTGTCGGGTGCACCAGCTGGCTCGGACTGCGTAAGTCAAAGATGCTGCAGCTAAAAGAGAGAGACACCCAAACATCCACAGAGCCTCAGTTACTCTGGTCCAGTCTATGGTCGGGTTCCTTATGGGTATTTTAAAGAAGACACAAACACAGACTCCTCATACATATAATTAAGTCCTGCAACCTTACCTTACCACGAGCCTTGCTGTTACCCCCGTGACTGCAATGACAGCACGTATCAGTGCTGCAGACCCTCTCCCCGCCAAAGCAGCAGTGGCAGGTCCTTCCCATGGGATCTGCAAGACAGGGGATGTGCCAGGCATCCACATTTCCCATCAGGATACTGGTCACAAGACCTCTTCTTCTCTCCCCCCCCTTTTTTTTTAAAAAAAAAAAAAAAGAAAAAAAAAGATTTGACCTTCAGAAGGAAATTCATGGGCAACCCTAACAATAACTGACTTCCCCCATCTGTTTTAAGTGCTGGGAAAAGCTATCAGGCAAAGAAAATTGATTCCCTTTCAGAGACAGAAACAGACCCGGAGAGGGATTTTATTTCCCTGTAAGGTTATTATATTCAATGTTAACATTATTTAAAGCATTTTGAATGGAGCTGTACTCCACAACATCTCATTATGGAGTAAAATAATCTTAATGATTACGCTCTGCCAATACCCACTGCTTTATAGGGTGCTTTCATTACCATTAGAGATGCTCCGTCTGGGAGTGACGTGCATCTATCACAGCAGCCTTGCGAGGATGGGAAAGAAAAGGCGACTGTCGCTGTGCAATAATCATTAGCATTTCTGCCTGCAAAATCCCCAAAGTTGTAAAGATTCTGTTCAAACACGTGGGATTTTGCATTTTCCTGCAGTGCTTTTTAGCACTAGAAGCCTTCAGAGAGTTTCATACATTAAACATCGGCTCTGTGCTTAATCTATTTGTACTGGCTGTTTCCTTTCCATACGGAACCTGTCAAGAGTTTAAAATAATCTGAAATGTGGTCATTTATTTCCATGCTGCATTACTAAGTGTATGAACAGCACTTATCACCCAGTTACACACCTGCAGTGCCGGCACCTTCGTGTTTGTGGAACTGAACACGTTTATACAAGTGAGTAAGTAACACAGACTTGTACAGCTTTTCTTAGGCTTAGCCAGGAAACCCGTTCCAATAATTTTTTCCCACTGAAAAAGTCTTACAAGAAAATGAAATAACTTTGGGTTTTATAAAAATATTGTCTGGAATTTTTTCAGTGACCACTCCGCATCCTCTGACCAAATGATGCAAATAACCAAAATGTAAGAGACTGGGAAAAGATCTTTTGACAAAATGCAATATTCTTTAATAAATGTGGTGTTTGACCAAAAGCACCCGCAGCAATATGTCTCCTTGGGAGGAAGGCGTGAAGGGGTATTTACTTTTTGAAGGGGTATTTACTTTTGCACTTGCACTTTGTAATACTGTTACAGGAAAAATTATCTCCCACTGCTGGAGCCAAGAATACAAGGTGCTAGTAGACTGAAAAGACTCGTTGTTCACACAAAGAATAACGTTAAATACATTTTTATAGCGAAAGTCTTAAGCTCAATAGATTAATCTTTTCATGAAGGAAAAGATTAACAGGTGACTTGGCCTTAAATATCTAATGTATCTCATACACGGAGCTCTGCAGTCTGGCAGGAGATTGCTCTGCAGCCTAGCAGGCAACGTTATCAAAAGTGACCGTAGGTGGAAGTCAAAATTTAGTCTGGTATGACATAAATTAGGTGGATATATTTCCAGCCTTATGTGCACTTAATAAAGGGAGTGATTTACCCAGTGCAGCATGAATCAGGCTTTAGGTCCGGTTCAGCCTTCCCAAGGGCTCGCATGAGGGCCCTTTTCCTCCTGCTCCCAGCCCTTCTAACTGCAAAGAAATCCTGGCTTTCTAGGCTTTTTCCTACTAATTGAATCCTATTTAATGCAAGCATGCCTATATTTACAATGAACCGGGGAAATATTTCTGCGCAGGCGTTGGTACTCAATGGAAATACAGTTCTGCATCGCATTGCAACTCATAACTCAAATGCGCCCCTTGCAAAGATGTTTTACAGACCTCAGAAGGAATAAATCCAGCGCACCGTGACCCTACAGTACCCCGGGCAGGTCACCCCCCCGCCACAGACACACAGCAGTGGGGGAAACCCCAGACCCCAAACTCCAGAGCTTTCCCACCTCCCAGGGTCTGTGTCCCTGCCAGTGGGGCAGAAAGAAACGGCTCCAATTCTGACACGTTCCTACAATTAGAGGGTTTTTAACTCTTCCCCCCCTCCCCCTTGCCTGCTATTAGTGTGATTAATGGAAGGAGAGAAAAAATGGATAAGCAGAGGAGAGAGGCGTCCTGCTCCTCCGAGCCATGGCTGCCCGGACAGCAGCCCACCCCTCTGGCTTGGAGATGGATGAGGTTGCTGTGTGCCAGGAAGAAGAGCCAACGGGCCAAGCTGAAATCCCAACCCAAACCCGTGTTTAATATTTATAGCCGAGTCAGAGCACCAGGAGGCTAAATCACACACAGGTTTTGAATTACTTGCGAGTTTTCCCCACTCTGTCCTCTTCACCTCCAGCAGCAGCAGTACCTCCATATGGAAGCATCCCAGCTACTCACCCAGCCAGCTCTGCAGACAGAAAGCAATTTGCCAGTCAACATATGCATTAACCAGAAAATTCCCCCAGGCAAAATTCATGAGGCTCAATGAGCCGCAGATACCTTGACGGAGTCCCCAAGCCCTCTAACAACTGGATTTTTAATAACTTTAATAACCCCAATACTGTGAGCTAAAGTTAAAGATTAGGTTTGTAGTTTTCTTGTATTTATTTGGGTGTGTGAGTGTTTTGAATAGCTTGTGAGGGGCTTTAGTTGTTTTCCTTGTCGGCATGTTAGCCTTGGGCTTGCAGTTCAATGCTCAACTCAATTGCTTCAGTTTAACAATTTTTCCTTCTCCTAACCGTTTTAGTTTTCAAAATAGTCCTAAATTGCAGACTGGGATAAAGAGAAACATGGGGGGTTTATGGACATTTAAGGTTCACAAGGAGGGAGGTCCCCTCTGACAAACACTAGGAGGTACGCCTGTAGGCACCAGCAGAAAGCCATTTGCAATGTCATCTTCTGCAATGGTCCCCATCACCCTGCACTGCTCTGAGGGAGGCAGCAGCCAGCCACCCGGCGCTTACCAAAACCTCAGCAGGATTTATGAGCTGCTGCCACACTTGTTAATGCCTCTTCATTCACAAACCTAACAGCCAGACAGGCTGGCCCCTCTGCCTATGGGAGATGCGGGACTTTGGACCCATCGCTGATGGAAGATGCCCAACCGTGCCGGCATGCAGCAACCAGCTCAGCGCTGGTATTTTGTGCTGGGGGAACAGAGCAGCGTGGACAACCCCACTGCTGCAGGTCACCATCCGCAGGGGTCCTCCCTCTGGTGTAGTTGCACTTGTGCAAGAAACTCATTGCTTACAGAAGACCTTTTCCTTCCAAGTCTTTTTCTAGCACACCAGCACTACAAATAGAATCATGGAACGGTTTGGGTGGGAAGGGGACTTTAAAGGTCACCTAGTCCAACCCCCCTGCAATGAGCAGGGACATCTTCAACTAGACTAGGTTGCTCAGAGCTCCGTACAACCTGACCTGGGATGTTTCCAGGGATGGGGCATCTACAACCTCCTCTAACCTAGAAATGTTACCAGCTTCAAAGGATTTATATCACGTATCCATTCAGCACACAGAAACTGGCAAAGCAAAAGTAAAACTGTAAATTACCTCTTTTCTAATGCGAACATGTTGAGTCACAAGTTAATTAACGGTAAGTTACATGAGAAAACTCCATAATGAGTCTCCAACCCTCCGAGTCAGACGCCCACAGGTTGGAGGAGGGAAGAAAGAGGGCAAGAATGGCTTGCAAAAGGATGCCCTGAGGAGCAGAAGCAGGACCAGGAGCGAGTGGCCATCCGCTCATATAATTCTGAAGAAAGAGTTATATAGAGCATGATGAGAAATGTCAATGTTTAAAGAGAAAAAAAAAAAAAAAGAAAAGAAAAAGAAAATGTCAGAACTCTACAAGCAACAATTCGCCAGAAAAAGCAAAACAGCTGAGAAGGAGTAATCTGATCCACATTTTTTTTCTCATTTTCTTCATTAATTTTAAATACCAAAACTTACAGGAAGGCAAGCCCTAAAAAGAAGAAGGATTAACTCTTTCTTTTCTGTAGGAATAAAGAAGCACAGATTTTTCTAGTGACATCTCCCTTTCATTTGAGGGGATGAGACCAGAGACAGCAGGCTGCTGAAGCAGCAGACCCTCATGCCAAGGTGGCTGAAGCTGAGCGCTGTGCCAGCTTAGATGCTGTCAGGGGCTCTCACCCAGCACAGGCACATGCCTTTGGACGGGGAGATTTGAGAAAAGCCTCAAAATCACTGGACAGTTCTGCTTTTCCTTCAGAAGATGGCTAGGAGGGCAATGGACAGCTTTCCCTCCTGCCACAGACATCAGGACCAGATGGTCCTCCTGAGACCTATTCTTTGCCTCTGAATGCCACAGAAAGGACTAATCCCCTACAACGTGATTTATTCACGAGTCAACCTGTGAGAGACTCTCCGGTGCAATCGGCCACTGGTTTGGTTTGGGATGGAGTGCAGAACCTGTCCTTCACCTGCTTACTGTCCTCCTTTCCTTTTCCACGTCTCTTCTCTATACGTAGCCAGAGGGTCACTGCTGTTTGATTAGTAGCATCCTAAATTATTGGGGTTTATTCCATTCTGCATTTCTGACAGGTGCTGGGATAGCTGGTCCTGAAGGATTCGCCACCTTTCACAGCAAGACTAGTATGAAACAAGGATGTCATCCATTAGTGGAACACCTTGCAATAAAGATAAGGACACTTGGGCCATGGTGAAACCTGTCACCCCTGCTGTGGCACCAAGCGACAGCCATCAGAAGTATTAGAAATGCCTCAAAAGCACCAAATCCATTGGGTGCACCAAGTCCTACAGCCTCCACCCCACAGATGTGAGCTACAGGTCCCTCTCCAGCCAAGCAGGCATGCAACATCCAGACTTACAAGGGCATCACCGAAGAGAAAAAAAGTCATGAAATTCTTATTGCCAAGGAGCTGCTTCACTGGCAACTTGTGGAGGCATTTTTCTTTCCAGCTTTAACCCCAACATGCACCTCCTTACCCTGTGCTTCTTGTGCAGGAGTGTGGTCATGAAGATGAGACCCAGATGTCTCAGACAGCAGAGAGCAGCTGGCTTTCACCTCTCCAGCAGGCACTGGGAAGCCCCTGCATACCCAAACTATTTTCATCAAAACTCTTTTTGACCTGAGTGATCATTTTATTTCCATAAAGGTACAGTACACAGAGCCTCCCGAAGCTTCTATTCCAGATGAAACCCAAACCAGAGGTGCTCCAGGTCAGGCTGGTTAGGAGAAGTCTGGGAAATCACAGTTGTCACCCTGCAGCCCCCTTCCTTCCCAGCTGACAGCAACACGCTGCCTGAAGCCACGGTCACACGGGTCACTTTGGCCTTAAAAATCTGAAATAATTTCCCAAATAAGAACTGAAGTTTTTTGAGTCCCTGTCTCCACAACCTTTGATTTGAAAGCAAAGAAAGGGGTGAGCAGTGAGGACCTGGTCCTGCTCTCTCTGAAACACCTACCCCTGGGTGCTCTGGCTTCACTTTTTCCCACTGACGAAACCATGATGGGAAAAAGGCAGGAAAGAACAATTCCTGTTCAGTATCCGTTTCCATAGAAACACCAAGATTAAAAAAGAGAGAAGACTTTTCACATCACCAAGTCCACACACCTGCCAGCACACCGGTGAGCACCAGTCCCAGAGTTTTGAGACCCGAGCTGACAAAACTCACCTCTGTGGAAATTTTACAGACCTACTGACAACACTGACTGGAGAGCTATCCCAAACAGTTACTCGTTGCTGTGATTTAATGAGGGAGCAATCACCACCTCCCACGGGTACTCCTCCAGCTGTGAGGAAGCAGTGACGGGCACAAGACACCCTCATGCTCAGCCTTAGGAGCTCACATATATATTTAACTGACAAAACGCATAAAAATCACTTGCTGAGCAAGGCGAACATGGGAGTTATTTGGACGGGGTTAGCAGGTTTGTAGTATCCAGATGGAACACACAACTCCTCCAAGAATGTGAATATCATCTTTTCTTTTCTTTTCCTTTTGAGCAAATTAATACGGGCCACAAGCCAGACTGTGTCAAGAGGAACGCTCGCATAAGGGAAGTGATCACACTGTGGCCCTTTGTCCTAATAAACCATCATCGTATTTCCCATTGCTGCTGGCTTTAGAGCTAGAGCGGACAGACAGGGCAGGTTACCAGCCCGCTATCTGGCACCAAGGTCCAGGCACCCCCCTGGTTACGACAAGAGGTGTACTCCATCCATGGCTGGGAAGGAGGAATTTCATCTTCTCCTTTGCCTCTCGCGTGAATGCTTGGAAATGAAAACATATGCGCCAAGAAATCCCTGAAGCATTAATGAAAACTGGATGCTACTTCTTGTTACTTTCTAAATTTGATATATAACAGGAACACCAAAAAATGTGCAAAGGAATGTTCTTCCCCCCTCCACTAAACGACAACAAGCTTTTCCCTGGTAGTTCGCAATGCTGTCTCTGTTCCATAAAAAGACAATAAAAATCACAGTGAGAAACACTAGAAGAGATTGACAGAGTAAAATAGGAACAAAGTATAAAACCAAAAGCATCAAGAGTAAGCTCTTAAGTCTCTTCTTCCTAATCTTCCCAATGATCTTCTCCGCTGTTCTGTTTTATTACCTCTCAGAAGGGTTTTAGCTTTAATATATATTGGAATTACTGGGGAAAGGAAACATTTTAAACATTTAGGCATCCTAACTCTTTCAAGAGAGGTTTCTTAACCTTTAAGCCTCCGTCCTCCACCCGCAGGCCATGCATTATGCAAGGCAAAAGGTCAGTAATGTGGACAAAGGCAATAGTCTGAGTCTAACCCACTTTTCTTCTATGCAGGCTATCTGCAGTCAGTGCACAAACACACACCACTGACTTTTATTGCTGCTAGGGGCTGATGTGCTCAGTTTAAGTACTGGCAAGTATTTAAACTGCTTGACGTCAATGCACGGCCAAGCAGAAGAGCTGGCGGGCTTACCTGGGTTAGCTGCAGGGGCACTGCCAGCAGCGCGCCGAGCTGGGTCCTCTCCCCAGGAGCTCACAGTTGGCCCACCAGGTTCTCAGCTCATGCAAATTTGTTCTTCTGCCTCTTACCTGCACCCTGGGGTCTTTCTGGGGGTGATCAGTCTATCTATGACCCACTCTGCCCTGCTGCCCCCACCCCCAGAGCTGTTGGCCAGGCTCATTAGGGGTAACAATGTTCACAAACGTAACAATGGATGTGGGGTCTTTGCTGAGACGCCTGCCACAGCCCCCTGTCACTGCTGTGCACTGAAACATTACATCTGTGTTTTGGGATGGTTCCTGGCATTTCTTAAGTAAACATCAGCAGCAAAATCAGCTCCAGACCCTTAAAGGCTGGGCAGCTTGATAGAAATGCTTAGCACTGCCACAATAAATATTCACAAGGTGCTCCAGGGAGCAGTGCTTTCATTTCCTCTGCCCTCTCGCTGACGGGGTGACAGTTCTGCCCTGCACGAGTTGCAGACACTTCCCCTACATCATTGGGAAGACCGGAGGGACAGGCAAGCTCCAAACCAGACTGCCAGGCAATAATGTGCTACAAAAGAGATGTGCATACACTGCAGCCACCCTGCCTCAGTGACCTTTCAAAATACATTCGCTTTATCAGTTCCATAATGTCATCCCCTTGTGCCCACACTTACAAGAAATTTCATTTTCTCTGCAAGTCACTTCACTCCCAAAAAGCTCTCAAAGGAACAGCACAGACGTGTGAAATAGGTGCAGCCACTGGTGTGCACAGGGACAGAGCAGCACAATCCACCAGCTGAAGGCAGCTTGCCAAAAACCTTCCTCCTGGTGAAAAAACGAACGTGACAGAAAAGGATAAAGCTTTAAAAGAGATTCCGCCCTTCTGCTGGTTTTCCACACCAAACTGTTCTACCCAACTAAATACTTGGCCCCAAAGCATTCTTCCCTTAAACTGATTCACTTTAAAACTTGTTTTATTTAAGGCAGAAAAGATGGGCAAAGGCTGGAAAGTGGGAGCACAAGTTTCCCTTCTCCTTCCTCTCGAGCTGTATAGGTTGATCAGAACAGGCTGTGAGCAGCTGAGCTGGGTTTGCTCCCAGGAGATGCTGCAGATGAGTTTCAGCACGATGAAATGATGATCTTACCATGACCTAATGGGACTCCTTTGTCCGTCTATGGAGAAGGCTTTAATGAGCTCATAGCTCATATGGTTTATCACCATAGTTGGTGATGAGCAACTTTGGAACCATTGCGGGGAGCTGAATAAAGAAGCGAGTTTGAATATTCAAGTACGTAGAGATATGCTTGATGACGCCTTTTGTTAGACACCCCAGTCACTGATTTATACTTGCTGTCAAATGGAAGCTAAAGATAGCATTTGGAAGACAGCAGAAAATGTTGGGTCTGCTGTATGGAGCTTAAATAAAACTATATATTCAAGAAAATCGTACGCACGTTGCTCTGTCTCTGGGTCTCATGTCTACAGCTTTGGAACAAATAGAAATTCAACACCAGCTAAACGACACTTCAGCCAAAGCTGTGTCTGTCAAAGTTGTGCATCGACAGTAGCCTTGGCCTGTGTGGGAAGTAATTGGCAATGCCCTTAAAGATTCAGCAGGGAATCAGTAATACGGACCAGGAATGATCCCTTCCAAAGTGGCACTGCAGTTTGTCCTCACTAGACCCATTTCTTCTGATCAGCAATTATCCAAGAGGAAAACAGGATCAACTGATCATTTACACCACGGATTTTCTTTATTTTCAGTAGTTTTAAATGTCACAAAAATGCAAAAGGAAGCTTTTGGCTGTTCTTTGCAGGCTTAAATTTGGAATGCAGCTCGTGAATCCATAGCATTTTATGGTTTCATCATACAAGCAGGGCATTTCGGCTAACTTCAGTCTCCCTTTGATCACCTTGTATGTCTCATCTGTTTCTATAATAACTTTTGAAGACGGCGTCTGATGTTTTCTTCTGAAGTTCATGTAAGAAAGTGAAGAGCTTTCATTTTAGGTTACCTTTAGAAAGGAGAAGGTTGACACATGCAAAATGTAGTTTTCAGTCATTTGTTTTAGTCAGTTCAACATGGGAAAATGTATCTGTCAGTGACAAGTTAGTAGGCTGTTTGTTATTCCTAAACTGGTAAAAGAGGATATTAAACCCACCAGGAACGTGTTCTGGAAATTATACTGTTTCTTTTTCTTTCTAAAGTATAAATAGGTGGTGTGCCATGGAGTTAGGCCAAAAATGCATTAGCAAAATAGCAAGTTAGGAACAAGAGTTTGGTGACAGAAATATGTAATAGCACCTAACCAGATTTGTCAGCAGAAGCATTTCACTCTCAGCAATAAAGATGCTCTCCAAGTTAATAGGTTTAGCTCTAGATATATTACAAGGCAAAGCGCAGTAAGTCAAATGATTATTAGTTCATCTCATTGTCTCTACCCAAGGCTGCTCTTACAGTACAATTTAACACTGAAGTATCAGACTGATGCTGGGGAGCATGGACAGAGAGGCTTTCACAGGTGGATTCTGTCTCACTCAGTGACTCACAAGAAGAAATATTTGGGGAATTACTACTATGCAGCATATCTTAATGTCTAATTTTTATTCTGGTTTTCACTAAAGGCCTCAGAAGGTCTTTTATTGATTTTAATAGGCTCTGAATGTGGGTAACAAAAATGCTGTGAGAC
The DNA here is from genome assembly GCF_023634085.1 of Falco cherrug. Lineage (NCBI taxonomy): Eukaryota > Metazoa > Chordata > Aves > Falconiformes > Falconidae > Falco > Falco cherrug. The sequence continues at coordinate 41,222,406 of NC_073704.1, read as the reverse complement.
TTTACAAGAAGGTTTTCTGGATTGATCCCTGAAATTCTGGGCACCACTCACCTGCCTCACTGCAGAGCCAAGTCATGGATTTGCTCCTAATGCACAGGACAAAAGAGGGCAGGATTTTAAGCATCCCTGCTTTTTAAGCATCCCTGCTGTCGCTTGGCAGTGGCATGCTTCACAGTCACTAACTTCCCCAAGATTCCAGCCAGGAGGTTTGGTTAAGCTCTGTAAATTTTTATAGAAAGGGCCTCCAACCGCCCCAGCTTACATGTCAAAGAAGATACTTTATCAGAACATCCATCATCCATCCCATCTCCTCAAAGTGGGAAGTTTTGCAATATCTGGTTTTACACGTTGCCAGATGCTGGGCTGTTTCATTCACTGCCAGACAGGAACAGTCTCATAACTCACAGGCAACACACGATGCCATAAACCTTTTTGTGAGGCATACTTCATAACCATGAGGGTTAAAAAGTATGATCCCATACATTTAGAAGCAATAAATGAGGAATCTAGTGGAGTAAGTAGTCCATTAGGCATGGCACTATGTTTAAGCATGAATCTTGACTTCTCAGATTTTCTAAGAGAACACTTTCCAGATGGAAAAATAAAGATTCACCAAAATAGAAACACCTTATAAAAAGACTGATTTTGATACAGTTCTGATGGGAACCTGTCTCCTTAACTGCCACCTAGCACATCTGGCATGCAGACCCAGAGCCAAGTGCCTGGAAAACCATGTTTCAGAGCAGACACATGGCTGAAGACCACTAGAGCCAAGAGCCAAGACTCAGAACGCTTGCAGCCTGCCAAACCTGCTGTCTTTCCCACCAGGAGATTGAGGGGGAGATCTTCATCTCCTCCTGCCCCTCCTCCTCCTCACAGACCTCTCCATCCAAGACCTGGGGCCTCAGTCAAACAGAACAGCAACACTCTGGTGCAGTCCTGATGCAAAACACTCCCCTTGCAAGTTCAAGTTCAATGCGGAACAAATTCAGGTCACACTAAAGTTCGTGTGGACTCTAACCTTGGTGACAGTCTCAGTATTGAATGTTTGACACCTAAATTCCCTATTTGGTCTCCCAATGAGGCAGATTCAGAGTGGGAGCAACGTCTCCCAGTCATAAATGTAAATATCTCCTGAAACACGCAACCTGCAAACACCCCCTGTTCCACTTCGCAGGCAGCCTGGCCATGTTGGATGTGGCAGCATCCCAGAGGTGCTGGTGGAAGTGATACCTGGAGAGAAAGGAGACAGGAATCCCCCCACTCTCTCCATGCAAGTGGGGAGGGCTGAAGGCAGGAGCAGCTCATGCTGCCACCCCAGGAAAAATATGTGTTTTTAATCACTATCAAGCAAATTATAAAGCTTTTAAAGCTCAAGCTCCCCTTCTTGATTAAAATATTAAAAGCCACAACAAGAATTGAGATGGATTAATGTCTGCCTTACAGCTTCAGATCCATTTGGGTAATCACATGTCAGGGGTCCTATTCGAAAGAGGTCACCGCATCTGGAAATAGCACACCCCAATTTAGTACGGTTGATAAATTTCTCTCTTTGGTAAAAATGTAAACTGGTAGTTTACAGATACAGGGGAAGTTCTGCTGGTAAAGGATTTCCAGTAAAGCTCCCTAAGCTCCGGCAGAGTTAGACCCAGCCAGTTATCAGGGAAATGCTCACTTCCTCTGTCTGTTCATTCGGATGTACGTTCAAACGGGCAGGGGAGTTGAACGAGACACAGAGCAACGCCCTAAGATAAAGGAGGAAATCGCTTTCAGGTTCATAGAAATAGATCTGGGGGGGGGGGGGGGGGGATGTCTTTCCAAAAAGAAAACAAACCACGCTAAGGCTTATCTTGTGCATTTGCACCACTTACTAAAAAGCCTCTTTTCCCAGTGGCAGCGAACAAATCTCCAGGCCTAGTATCTGGAAATGCCAGAAGAAAGAGATTGTTCATATAAACACGTATATTTCCAGGGGAAGTTTACTCTTCCTATAGCCAGAGGATGTTTACATTTCTAGAAAAAGAGTATGTTAAAATCTTTCTTCCCTTCTACTTCATCACCATTTCACTGGCACTTAGGAACAGACATTCCTCATTTCAAACACAAGGTTTAGCAGGTCAAGCGAAGGGGGAGCCGCAGTTGTATATGCAAGAAAAAATAAATACAGCAAATGAAATGAATAAACAAAGAGGCTGAGTTAGAGCGTAGAGACTAGAAGTTCCCTGACTGGGGCAGTGACACAGGCAAGCTATGTGATGGCTGAAGGCTGTCAGCTCAGAGCATGAGCCCAGGGCTAAGCTCTGCAGGTCAGACCCATGGTGCTCCTAAATGTCACACGGACCACAGGCTGAGACCCTCCTCCCTCCCTCTGCCATTGCTCATGAACCACAGGGAATGTGACCGGCATGCTGAGTCGACTGGCTTTTGGCATGCTCAGTTACTGATTTGCTGCGAGCAGGTTTTAAAGATCAAAAATCAATGTCAACGATTTTAACTTCGGTTTAACGAAGTCCTAATGAAGTTTAATGGTTGCCATTAGGTAAATTGCAAGCACCAACACTATCCATCACTGCACAGAAATGGAGATACTTTAAAACACATTTTACAGTATCTTCTTTAAGTACAATAAGAATAAAGAATATCTCATTATTTTTATGACCAGTTCTGCAGTATTCAGATAAGCACCTACAGACAAAAACCCACTGCTCTTATAATCTGGTGCAGTCCAGTGCCTTCAGGTGAATCACACCTGATTGACAGCAGGGTGAACTGGGCCCTACAGGCAGCAAAGACCACAAATAAATGATGAAACCCTGGCTTTGGGAAAACAGACAAAAGCTGCAACTCTAATGCTTATGGAAGAATTCCAAAAGCCTCTATCTGGACAGGCTTAAAAAACTGTTACCTGTCAGCTCATGAATAAAGATGAAGATGAAGAGGTTGTGGTCAACATCTTGTTTCTGCAACAATTGAAGAGGACAGGAGAACCCCCTCGAGGCTGGGCTTTATTCAGCAGTGTACGTGCTTCAGGAACAGTACATGGTTCTTTACAGAAAGACAAACTTCCCTGGTACTGAACAGGACAGGTCCATCACTCATAAACCAAAGAAATGGGTTACAACAGACGTGCCACGGAGCTGAGAAGATACTGAAGACAACACATATATCTGTACCAGTGCAGGTGCTGGCTGACAAACACTGAACTGTCCAGGAGCATGTGATGTCTGTGTGAGAAGAGCCCTCTGACTTTCATGAACGTGGAAGCACTTGATCACAGGAAAAACCACATTTCCATGCTGGATCTCTGAACTCTGCAGTCCAATTCAGGACCTCATCCCAATGAGTTTTGAAGACCTGTGGGGATGGAGTTTCCACAGCTTCTCTGGGCATGTGGAAGACCAGAACAGGAAGGGCTGAAAATTCACCCTTTGCTTGTCTTAGGTACCAAAACAGCTTCTCAGAGGCACCTGGCTCCTTTGCTTTCAGACCAAGAAATCCAGCATGTCTGGGGATGGTGAAGTAGAACACCAGCTAGGGCTTGGAGTTTAGTTTGCAGGCAGAGAGTGACTGGGAAAGTTCCATTTTGCATCCCTCTTGCTCTGATGTTGCTGCAGCTACTCAGACTCTTGCCTGTGCTGCACCCTATTCAAACTTCCAAGAGGAAGCCACTGTCACCAAAAAACCCCACCAAACCCAAAACCCAAAACAAACTGATAAGGAAAAAAAAACCCATCTCAGTAACACACCAGGATATGCCAGTCGTGCACTTCAGGTGTCACCATTACAATTGCTCCAGGTTCCTGGACAGAGACTGAGTTTCTTCCATCTTTGTGGAAAGATGTGTCCAGTTAACTGACCCTATGTGTATTTTTTAGAAAAGGCTTTAAAACAAGGAGTTAGGTATTGTCTTGTGTGCATTCCTTCCTCTCCCCCAAACTGAGAAAAGTAATCTCTGAGGGAAGAATTTAATCAAAGCCAGCTGCTAATTACTTTCCTGACACCAGGGGAGAAGAATGTTGGCATCAGAAAGATCTGGAAGATTTTCATTATTAATATTTGATAAATCTGTAATTGGATCGTTTGATTTTGCAGTCTCCTTTGAATAGAGGTAGAAACTTTATTGAAATTAATCTTTATGAATTCAGGCCACAAACTTCAGGGGATGATAACTCATTGATTGATTTGAGTATCTTGAAGTGCTAACCCTGGAGAGAAGATAAATTGGGATTGCCTAAGGACAAGTCAATACAGGCTGAATGTAATCCAGAGTGCTTTCCTATTAAAGGAAATAAATTACATTCTTTGAAGAGTTAAAGCTGAATTTCTCCAGCCATTTTTTGCTGAAGTTCAGAGATTTGACATGAATATTTAATTTAAAAGCAAATGAGAATTAAGTGTGCTAACATTGAATTAATAAAATAGTTCAGTAGCATGCAAAAGTGAGCAAATGTTCCCATGAAAAAATCTGAAAAATTGCAACATTATAGTTATCTAGTATATCATATTGTTTAGAATTGAATATAAGGATTTCGTCTTGATCCTAATAAAGCAGAAATTTTATTAAATACAGCAAGAACATTGTATGAACAACAAAAAAAAATTCTTGCTCTGATTTTTAGCTATTATGTATTGAAACCTTTAGAACTGGCTTACACCAATAACCCAGCAGCAAAACAAAAAAGATTGTCCAGAAACATCTGGTTTATAACCAAAGTGAATTAAAGGCCGTGTGCACATACACAGAGGGATCCTGAATGTCGAATCTTTTCTTTTGAAGGCAACAGTTTAAAGTTCCCTTTCCTTAACCAGCATTGCTGCTTTGCACAGACAGGAAAGAAATGGTGAAAAATGAGTCTTAATCCTAGTATTCCAGCATGGCTCGTGTGTATTTTCCCTCTACTGCAGAAGCAAACAGCAATACAGCTCTCTTATACTAGCTTTAAGAAGATTTGGGTTTGGACACCTCTTCCCTGATATTTTTATTTCAGCATTTAAATAGTTGCATTAGTATGCACAGCACCTTCCACACATGCAAGTAGGGATGTTTTTGTCTCAAAGAACTCACAACCACAATACTGAAAAAAACAACAAAAAAGCTACCTGAAAACAATACCGAGTCAAGCTAGCTACAAAGCTCTCTCCCTTCCCCTTTCCACTGCTGCCAAGATCTATGAGAAGGCAAGATACAGAGGGTGATCACCAGTACTAGGCAAACAAAAAAGGCTGAACTTGAAGACAAAGATGACAAGGTTGTTCAGTACAGTGCCTGTGGAAGGCTAGTCCGGACTCAGAATTAGAAAACTGATAAAAGATAGCTTTGTTAGAAAAGCTAGAAAGATGTAGCATATGAGAAGTCATGGATTTGGTAAATATGGCATGACAGCTAAAGTGTTTGAAGTGGATGAGGAAAAAGGCAAATACAAAGATGAAAAGGAAGGAGCTAAGATGATGCATCCTAGAAGTACACTTCAGGCCAGAGGGGGACAAACATGTCATGTTCCAGCTGACATTAAAAAACAAAAGAGGATGGCAAGTTATATACTAGAAAACCAGTATAATCCTGCAGACAAAGAGGGAGCATGTGCAGGAACTCTACACATGCGCAGGGACATGTCTTTGGACTCTAGCTAAGCCTCACTGACTCTGTGTGTATATTCAACATACATTCTGTGGGGAGCGATCTATCTATTCAGTAGATCCCAGGGTCAGTAGGGCTCAATACCAACCATAAGCTATCTTTGTATAGCCTCTTTCTGTTGCAGCAACAAAGACTTGCCCACAGACACAGCTCGGAGCACCTTTAACTGCAGATGGTGAGTAGAGCAGAGTAAGACCACGAGCCCTTCTCCTTGCTGTGGAGCTCTGGAGATTCCTCCTGCGTGGGGATTCCAGCCAACTCCCACCGCCCGGCTGCTCGTCGCCACACAAAGGAGAATGCTTTCAATGGGTACATAGGCATTCGCATTAATAACTTCTGCAGTTAATTAACTTCATGTAGCAGCAAGTACAGAAATTACCAGAAATTACCAGAGATTTCAGAGCTCTGCCCATCGAATTCCTTCAAGCTAGCTCACAATGGCAAAGTTTATTTTCAATAAAAGCTGGCTTTGCAAGCAAAGCTCCGCCAGATCCCAGTAAATTGAGACACTAAGGAGAAAAGGTGGAAAACCCAAAGCTTTTCACAACGAAGTGGAGAAAGAAGAAAACAACCCAGCCTTTGGTTCGTTGGGAAAAGGATTTATTCTTATGTTGTAAAACAGTTATTTGAGAAAAAGTTATCTGAGGCCTTGGAAGGCCCACTGTGGTTAGCAGAAGTGGCATTTATGCTCCCCTGAATTCCCAGGAATCCGACCCTGCGGCAGCTGAGAAGCTCTCCCCGCATTTTCTTTAATAACCACCCCCCCTTTTCATTAATTTTCGACTCCACCCCATTCCCCGGCCCCAGGCCGCCCCAGTCGGGGAGGCGGGGGCCTGTAACGCCAGCCTGGGCTACGTTACGTGACTGCCTCCTGGTGCACCCAACGGGAACTGCACGGCCGGTGACCGGCCAGCCGGTGCTGACACCACGGCTGTGCCGAGCCCCGCAGGGGCACCCAGGGGCGCCCTATCGCCGCACCAGCACCAGGACAAACCCCAGCTTCGGCCGCGGCCGCCCGCCCTAAGGATGCGGCCGGGCCGCCACACGCCGGCTGCCGGCCCCGGCTTCCCCCTGGCCCCGGCCTCGGCCCCAAGCAATCGACCGCCAGATCGACTTATCCCGCCTAGCCCTGGCTGCTCACTGGGCGCGCTAATCCATGTGTCGGTTGATCGTCTCGCTCGGCCTGGGGATAGGCGGGGCGGACGCCCGTCGCGCGGGTGCGGCGGGGGCCGGCGCCATTTTGCAGGAAGAGGTGAGAGGGGCGGCCCCGCCGTGCTCAGCGTCTCCCCCCTGCCGTTACCTGCCGCTGCCAGCTTCGGCCGGGCCTGCACCGGAGTGGGCAGCGCCGCTGGGCCCTGTGGGACCGTTGTCGGGAAGCGGAGAGGGGTGGCGGCCCGGCCGGTGCGGGGTGAGGGGTGGGCAGGAGCCTCGGTCCGGCCGGGGCTAGGCCTGCCCGGGCACTGCCTGGGAGACCAGCGCATTCGCTTCTCTTGCAGGGGCGCCGGGCCTGTCGGCGAGAGGGAGCCTGCAGTCTGCCATGGCCAATGTGAGTACGGCGGGTCCCCGTCTCCCGGGCGGTAACACCGCGGTGGGCCCTTCTCGGCCCGCGGTCGCACCCGTACACCCGCCGGGTCTCGTCCCGGGGAGGAGGCAAACCGGCGCCTTGGGAGGAAGGGACTTCTCCGTGCCGCCCCAGCCCCTTGCCTTTTATTTCCCCTTTAAATCATCGTGCTTATGGGGGAGTTCTTGTTCAAAATTAAGAGTTATACCAAGGTACTGTTGCATTATAAGGCAGTGCGATCGTCATCCTTCCCTCTAAGTTTTGGAAGCCAGTTTCTGTGGCTAACATGGGAGTAATTGAATTGATGCTTGGGTACGATGTGTTTTGTTCTGTTTCAAATGTCATGAGTTAAGATGAAGTACTTAGGTTCACTAGGCTGCCTTCAGACTGAAGAATAAAACACCCTTTATTGATGTAGTCTTGCAGCGGAGACATGAATAATTTATTGATTTCAGCAGTGTTTTTTTCAATTGTGTGATGCAAGGTATGTAAATATTTGCATAAGTGAGCTCAGTCAACATATCTGTAATTAATGCTAACATCTCCCTGTTAAGTGAGTCTGATTATAAGGGAAGGTGCTCTTTTGTAATTATGTGTCAGCTGTAATTGTTTACATCTGTTTTATCTGTAGTGTAATCATTATGCAAAAATTAGTTTCAGTAGTGCTTTTACATAATGGAGGAAAAAACATTTAAGTGAAATTAGCAGACTTTTGTTGTTAAAGTAACCTTTTAAACCCAGTGCTGCTTTAGAACTAAACAGCTTAAGGCCTTAACTGTGTATACTTGATTTAAAACAGAAAATCAAATATGCTTTTATGCATTTGAGTCTTCATGGTGATGGTAGAACTTACTAGACATCGTATGTTTACACAGAGATGTTATACAGGAAACTGATGCTTATTGGCTTAGGTCTTGATACTTTAGATAAAGTTCTTGTGTTAAATAATACCATTTATTCACTTTTTTTTAAGTAACTTTGTTAGATATGTGTTTAGTAGTAAATGTGTAAACAGTTATAGAATCGAGAATACAGCAGTTAAGGAAAATTCCTTTATGTCAGTTTCTTGAGATAATTTCTTTTCCTTACCTGGAAAATAAAATTTTACAAAAGCACACATGGTGTAGTAGGTGGGGTTTATATTTCCAGTAATGCATGCTTTTATGCAACTGTAGTCAAAAGTATTAGTAGTTTTGTGTTAAATTCGTACATTTTTTTTAAATTGCACCTGTAATTCTTGTTTTTAAGTGTATGATTGGTTATTTTTGTTAAATGTATGTAAATGCATCATGAAAATCATCATCTATTTTTAAAGTACAAAAAAAAATTATCAGACTTTTCAGTGTAATCACATCACCTGGGTATTTCTTCTTTAAAAAAAACCAAAACACAAAACCAACAGAAAAGCTCTAGCAACAGTTGCTCATATTACTACTTAAGATACTGTCTTGGGCTCTCAGAGTTAATCCTCATAGTAAGGATTACTCTTTGGAGCCCTGTTGCTGAGACCATTTGCATGCTCAGGGAGATAGCATTGCATCATTTGCTATGTGGCTGAATCAGCTTCTGATAGAATCATCTTCAGCAATTCAAAGTTACATTGACAGTACAGTTCTGTGGTGGGAAGCAGATTTTTCTGATGTGTTCCAAGACCACAGAATTCATAGAGGCTTATTGGCGTTTCGCCCATGAAACTATCTGTTTGCAGTAACATTTGTTTATAAATATGTGAATGCAGGGAGTTTGCAAATATAAATAACACTGCACTAAAGTTTTGCACATGTTAAATGTTTATGGATTTAGAGAGCAAAAGAAAGAAGCTGAAATTACCATACCTGCCTGTCTTGATATGCTTATTTCCCTGTAGTTCAGAGCTGTTGATAGTGGCCTTTGCTAGTGACAAAATATGTGTAAGCACACCTGTATGTGTGCTTCTAGAGGAGAGTCACAAGATGTATCTGGAGTGATATCCAAATGTGTTGGATATCAGTGTTTAGTTAATAACGATATTTCTAGGTATTCCTGATAATGAGTCCCGTGATTGAATTGTGACAATTGTGGAAACAATGACATACATGGAAATAATCATGGAAACAATCCCTGTCCATAACTTTGTTTAGGCTGTGGGATTTCAGTGGTGCTATTTAAACTGTTTGGGGTTTTTTCCTCACATGAGGAGGCTTTTCCTTTACTTAGAATACTAGTACTAGTAAAATACAAAGTAATAATAAAATACTTAAAAATTTGATTTTATAGAAACACAATTGATCATAATTAAAATTGTAAATTAATTATCAAGTGAGGATTTATTTTGTAACTCACAAAGTTTTACTTAAATTAGTGTTTTTGTTAGCAGTATGTAATACTAATTTTGTTTTTGTCTTCTCAGGTGCTCTGTAACAGAGCAAGATTGGTCACCTACCTACCAGGGTTTTATTCCTTAGTCAAAAGAGTTGTAAATCCCAAGGCTTTTTCTACAGCAGGTTCCTCTGGCTCAGATGAGCCTCATGTTGCTGCTACACCTCCTGATTTATGTAAGAAAAAGCAAATTAATTTTCTTTGAATTCGTGTGCTATCAGAACTTTGCACCCCATATAAATTTGGGAATTCTGAAGTGTGCTTTTTATGTCAGGGCCCTGACTTGGGCATTGTGGTTTCTTTGGTTATATACGATAGTGTTCAAATACAGGTGTTTAAATGGGAGAGGGCTTTTTCCTTCCTTTTTTTTTTTTTTCATTTCATTTTAGATGTGATGACTAAAGCAAGGCCTTGACTTTTACAGGTCCAAGAACTGTATGGCCAGATGAGGTAATGGGTCCATTTGGTCCTCAGGACCAGAGATTTCAGCTGCCTGGTAATATTGGTTTTGACTGTCACCTAAATGGAACCGCTTCTCAGAAGAAAAGCCAAGTTTCAAAAAGTCTGCCTGATATATTAGCAGAGCCTTCAGCAAGTGAAAGGCATGAATTTGTAATGGCACAATACATAAACGAATTTCAGGTAAGAACAGGTTCTTCTATGTGAAGCTGGTATTTCCTGTCTAAGAGAGACATAACTAATCTTTCTTCCTCCTGCAAGAAGATACTGTTGATTTTCTAGATGGTTTTGAAAGGTGAACTTCAGCCAGGGTAAGTGAGAGACAGTGCAGAACCTAGCTGAAGTTTTTTCTTTTAGGAGAGAGAAATATTTCAGGATGTGTTTGGTTTTTTGTTTGGGGGCTTTTTGTTTGATTTTTTTTTTTTTTTAACTGTATGTCTACACAGTGCTTAGTGAAATAGCATTTTGGTAGTGACTTTGATTATATGTAGATGGGAAAAGAAAACTTCAGTTTCAAAACCTCCTGTCGTTTCTTAGTATTTCATTTAGTGGATCTGGACTTAGACAGTTTGGACAGTGTTTAGATCTGCCTGTTTAGTTCTGATAACCATTAAATTCACACAGAGAAGCAGATCAACTTAACTTTACCTCAGGTCTCCCAATGAGACTGCATTTTGGCAATGGCAGAGCTTGCATTAAGTCAAATGCGTTACTAACAACAAGCAGCTTGCTAATTGCTAGTGTGATCACACCGTTCCAACAAATGTTTAGTGCTGCTAGCTGCTGACTCAGCTTTCCAGGCTCTCCTAGTCTGTGACATGCTCAGAAACACTGGAAGTCAACTAGCAAATCTCCATTGAAAAAACAATGTATAGTGTTTTTTATGAATGCAGCGTTGTATTCCAGAGTGTTCAGAAAACATAAGCTGCTGGTGAACCCCCCAGATTCTGTTTTCAGCTTGTGTGGGTCATCCTTTCTGTAAAAAGCCCAACAGGAAATTCTGGTTAGTTTATTCGGTGCAAACCAGGTGCACTGAATGCAGGTCTGCTTTCTAGCAAGATTACTTGTATAATGAAATGCCCGGTGCAGCTGTTGCTGTCTGGTATTGCATCTGGTATTCAGCAAGCGGTCAAGTGGAGCTGACTCTTCATACCAGTGGTTTTTAGGAATCCTTGAACAGCACTCAGCTAATGAAAAGGCTGAATTACTCAGTTAAGGAGAGGACCCAAATTTGAATGATAGGATCAGCTGAATACAGGAACCTCCTGTAGGTTGCTGCAGCAAGGAGAAAAGCTTAGTTCTGCTAAGCTCATGCACCAGTCCTTGAACCAGAGAAATGGCAAACTGCTCTGACCTCTGTGTACCTGAGATTTCCTTACTACATTTAACTGAGCAGAGTAAATGGGCCTGCCAGCCTGTCAGTATCAGAAAGTGGTGCTGATCTTTGGATAATGGTGGTAGTCTCTTGATGATAGCATGCCTGCTAGGTGTATGGACTATGTAAGTGGTGTTTAGCCAGATGGAATGGGAGTAGTAGACAAGCAATCACAGTGAACTACCATTCTTGGTAAGAGAAGCATCCTACGGTTAGGAAGAAGGGGTTTACCAGCATAACAGCATGGTGTGTCGGGCTTGGATCTGTCCCAGTGACTTTTGTGATTGTAATGCAAGGTACGTTTGGAAACATGTATTGAATAACTGCAGTTAATGTCTGGTTTTTGGTCTGTTGTTGTGTTTTCTGATGGCTTTTTTTCCTGTTCTTGATTGTTAACTTTAGAACGAAAATGCTGGCCACGCAGTTTTCTCTGGGGAGAACTTCCAGATACAAACAGGTGTTAGGTAGAACTTAATGTATTATTCAACATTGTAATACCAGTCTTAGACTTACGAAATTCCTTGTGAATTGCAACATAATTAGAGCTAGAAAAAATGTATTAAGGCATTTTGTGCCTATTACTAATAGTTGCTATCCCAAAGGAGGCAGCTGTTGTCACTACCTTCTTAAGGGCATTACAAGCTTAAATGTTCTATAGCTAACTTACAGGTACTCCATTTGTAACATATCTGCAAGAATCTGTTCCTGTTTTGTTTTGGTGTTTTTTGAAACTGTAGAACTAAAAAACTGTAAAGAATAAAGAAGATATTACTGGAAAACTGTTCTGCTTTTCAAGCTACAACAGCCAAAGCTGAAAATACCCATAGTTCAGAGCTCTAGAACTGTTGTGTAACTTCGAAAAAAATTTTGTTCTGTCTCAGGTAATGTGCATATGTCTGAAATCTGTCCATTGCTGTTGTATTGAATACTTAAGGCCATTGTTTCAGAAGAAAGTTTTTCAAAAATTTCTGCATTGGTTAAGGCTTTGAGATAATTAAGAGTACAGCAAAATATAAATTTTAAAATTTATGTAGGTTTAAGTAATAGGTAATACTTACATCTCTTCCACTTAAATATTTGAAAACCTTTTAACTCTTGTTGCAAATTCTGTGAAAGTGCTTGGGTGTATCAGTGGATATTTAGTCACAAAAACAGTCTGGTATACACAGTTACTCCTTGTATGTATCAATGAATGAGAAAGTTAGTTTTCATTATTTTTTTTTCCTCAGGGTGCTGATGTTCCACAGAAACAGCAAATAAATAATGCTGAAACTTACTTTGAAAATGCAAAGGTAGAATGTGCAGTACAAGCTTGTCCTGAACTGTTACGAAAAGGTATATTTTCACTTTTATTGACAGCTAAGAAAATGTAACTTTTTAAAATACAACAATATGCAAGTAAATACAATGAGGTAATTGATGCCACAGAATGTGTAGTAGAAAAGGGTAATCCAGAGTTAGTATTTTAAAAAAGAAAAATACATACTCTGAAACGAAAACTGAAGCTTAGCTGTTGACAATACTTGGTATTTCATTTAAAATTCTGTGCCATTTAAATTCAAGATCAGCTGGGGTAGGGAGTAATTTTCAGCTGCTTGCTTAGTGTCACGTAGATTCTGGAGCTACTTCACTATCCAAAACCCAGGTTTTGACAAAATCAGATCTTTTGGCACCGTTTCTTAGTAGAATAGTGAATTCTGAAATTATGAAACTTCTGAAAGCATTGGGTTTGTATCTTTCTTTACTTTGTTCAAGAAGGAAATGATTGAAATTAAATTGGAGTTAAACCTTCTAATGTAAAAAGCGATGTACTGAAAGAGAAAAGAAGCTGAAATCTTGATCTAGATGCTGAAGAGGGCAGACTTTTCAGAAACTAAGAAAGAATGAACCTTTGGACTTCTAATTCTGGTGGCGAGTGCTTTCTTCCTTGCACACTGAAAACAAGGCTCTTTGAAGCCCAGTCATGACTTTGGTGCTTCACATGTATTCCTGTTTGTAGTACAACAGCTGATGTAGAGAGGGAAACATGATGTGCTTGGACCTTTTCTCCTCTAGAGGAAGAACTGTCACAACTCATGCCAGCAATATACTACTGGTATTGAGTCTGCTATCATGTCCTAGGAAGTAGGTCGGAGACATTTCTACTGAAAAAAATAATGTAAAAATTGGTGTACACTGTGATGTGACTTAGCCAGTGTGTGTGGAGAATCGTGGTGGTGTTCAGTTCAAAATACTTAAATATTATTATACTTGGTTTTACATCTTTTTAAAGACACTTGTTTGCACATTTTGATATGTGCAGATTAGTGGGGCTTCTATCTTACCATTAAATAGAAGGTCTTGAAATAGCAGACTCCCTAAATTGCTCTTAACAGGACCTTACCAAGGTATGTTAGTTCCCACAAAAGCAACGTCAGCATTGCAAACCAGTGTGCTGATTGCTGGATCTGACATGAAAAAACACATGCATATCTTGGATTTAAATGGAAGGAAGCCTTTCATGTAGGGTCAATAAAACTGAAAAAAATGTAACTAAAATGTAAGAGGAAGCCATAACGTGCTGGCTTCACTTTTTTAGACTTTGAGTCACTGTTTCCAGAAGTGAATGCCAACCGTTTAACGGTATTAACTGTCACCCAGAAGACTAAAAATGATATGACCGTATGGAGTCAAGAAGTGGAGGATGAGAGAGAAATGCTGTTAGAAAACGTAAGTAGCTGACACTACCATCAGCGTATTTTTGTTTGTAGATGTATCTTTTGTGCACTATGTGTGTATTTCAGTCCATTTCTGTCTTTGGTAGAACATTTGTGAACCAATCCTATGTTCTTTTACTGATAAAATGGAGGTAACTTTTTCCCAGTTTTGTAGCTTTTTGAGTACTCTACATAAAATGTCTCTTAGAACTATTACTTTGTTTATAGTTAGGTGAGTCAAAAGTATGCTTTAATGTTGTAAAACGCTACAGTAAATTAGTAAAGATAGCTGATTGTTGTCCTTTTTTCTTTTTCCATTCTGATAGTGGATACTGTTAATGCTTTCAGCCTGTGTATCGGTTATGTTTATTTAATCTTAACTATTCTCATGAAATTTGTGGTCTTGTTCTGTTGCCACTAGAGGTCTCCGAGTCGTTTTGTTCCACATTCTTCGTAAGGGTGTTTTTTGTGTGTACTCCAGCAGGTGTCGTCATTCACCACTGCTGGCAGTCTTTTCTTAGCATCTCAAAATACAAAGTTTCTCTATAGTATTTGTTACAATTTTTCTCAAACTGGTAAAAATTGTCCTGTAGGATTTTCATCTGAATGGTGAAGGTCATATTCATGTTTGAAAATAGTCTGGTAATGTCCTTTTCAATCCTGTAAATTGCAAATGTGGCTTCTATAAAGCAGTGTAAGGGTTACCACAGAAAAGGAAGAAGCAGTCTGAAGGATCAGCATAAAGATTACACACAAATTAGAATTCCCTTCATTTTAGTGTGTTCTTCTCTTTGAATTATTTATGGTCTGTTGGTCTTTGGCATTGTAATCTGGTCTAATTATATGTTAATTGGCATCTTTCTTCCTTGTGCACCTCCCTGTCAAGTCTAATATAGTCATTGCAGGGGTGTTAGGATGTTGGATGTAACCTCCCAGCCTAAAGGTTACTAACAGCAAATTCACAAGAAAATGGTCTGTTTGTTTGCTTCATAGATGGTTAGAAGTAACCTTAAAAATACTAATTTAATGTGAGAAGCTTGTGCTAAAGTAGTGAGGGTTTTGTACAACCAAATGTGTTTACAGTAGTAAATCTCAAGTGTTTGTTAACCTCACTCTGAGTGATACAGGGTTGTTACAACACTGGATCAAAATGTGTACTGTATCAGAAATCTAATGCCCAAAGTACTGTCTTCAGATGACTTCTATTGGTGACTTAATTTGATAGTTGAAACAGTTAATCGTAAGAGTTGTCAAACCTCAAAATACAGAACAGATTACTGTAAATGATAAATTTCCCTTATTTTGGACCATCAAGGGACTGAAGCTTAGTAACTATAATATTTCTATAAATTTAGAACCTTGAGCTGCTGACGGCACTAATTATAGAGAACAATCCCATTTGTATAACTGTCAGCGAATAAAGTATAATTATTCTGAGGTTAGAAATGTTTTTTTTTATGACATTAGGAAATTCCTTTCACATTTTGAGGAAGCTATGTGAATTCTACCTGTGCTTTACTCTAGCTCACTGTATTCATCTGTTTAGATTTTGCACGTAGATGTGTTTTTCTGAGTGCACAGAAGGTTTTTAGAACCATAACAAATCTCGACTTTTGTGGTTGCTTTTTCTTGCCCACCTTTGCAGGTTTCTTCAGAAGTTTTCTATGGGCCCCTGCTGGCCCTCATAACAGGCGTTGAAAACTGCTGGTCTAGGTGATTAAAAGCACATAACTTGAGGTCTGCTGTTGCTGATTTGTCTGGAAAAAATGTGCTGTGTAGCCTGTAGGTTGTGTAGTTATTTTGTGCCCTGTGTTTTGATGTCAGAATACAGAAGTACAGTTTTAAATCTGCCTGGTTGAATTCTGTTCTGTATCTGACAAAAGCATAACTGCAACACAACACCAAAGATCAAAAAAAAAAAAAAAAAAAGAAAAAGCTTAATTCATCAAATTAGCAGATGTGAAAAGTTTGCTACAAAAAAAAATATTATTTCAGCCGTCTCTTAAAAGAGCAGAGGTTTTTGATGACATGTTACAGAACAGGGAACTTCTTTGCCTGTTGCTTAATTGAAAATACTGTTCTCAGGAACATCAGCTTGTTGCCCTCAGTGTATCTGAAACATGACCCAAACTCTCAAATAGTGGGAGAGTTTGAAATCATTATTCATTCTGACCACCAGCAAATTACAACAAGAGAATTAGTTTAAAAGTACAAATGTTTATGGAACTATTTGCTATCATGACGCAAAACTAAATTGTTCTTTAAAATAATTTGCAGTTAAACATTTGTAGTGCAGGAAGAACTATGTAATACTGTAGTATTGGCTGAGGTAGGACCTTGCAGCAAAACTGTCTTTTGCATATACATTATAAATACATTTAATGCTACATTTAGTGTCAAAATTGTGGAGTTTAGGTGAGATCTGTAAACTGCTGGAAATAACACAGAATACCTGAAGTAATGGTTGACTTCTTAAAGAGGATAACAGGTATGATTGCAACCTGCATGAATAATCAAAGTAGTTAAGTTATTCCTTGTACAAGCTGTTAATCCATTACTGAGTGACACAAGGAACACTTTTAAATCTCATATGATCAGAGTAGTCTAATGTATGCCATTAATTCTAATCCATTTAATATTGTTAATATTTTCTATTTAAAGCATGCTGAATTTCTCATTAGTAGAGGGCAAAAGAAATCTGTGCTTGTTCATTTTCAGAATATCTTGTATGTGTTCTGATGTGTGTATATATATGTAACAAAAATCTCATTTGATATCCTTCTTTCCCTTTATTTTCTTTAAGTTCATTAATGGTGCCAAGGAAATTTGCTATGCAATTTGTTCTGAAGGCTATTGGGCTGACTTCATTGATCCATCCTCAGGACTGGCAGTAAGTTGCACTGTGTGGAATATGCAAGGGACACTGCTGTGTGCTAACTAGCAGTGGTATTTATATTCTGTATGGGTTAAATCCAGCTTTTTCACATGGTCAAAGAGCTGTTCTCATAGGATAATTTGTTTCACAAGTTAAGATAGGTTAGTAACCCTGAGCCAGTTCCCGTACTGTCAGCTGTCATTGCAGTCGGCACTTTGGAGAATGTTGTTCAGCAATGAAGTTGAACTTTAGATAACTGCAGAAGATTATGCCCAAAAGCTCTTAGTCACTGCAGAATAGGCTGGTTATGCCCTCCCAAGGTACGGTGGTAGTCCTGACTCCTGTTGGTGTAGATGGAGGGTTTTAAAAAGTCTTGTTACGCTATTGTCATCTTCATTACACAGAAACAATTAATAGCTTGTTCCTATTAAACAGCAGTGGCATTCACTGTCGGATTACACTAGATCTCTGGAGGAGCTGACAGTTTTTGCCCAAGACATCTATGAAACAAGAGAGGATTCAGAAAGTGGTCAGACAAAAATATTTAGGCACTCATGCTTTCATAGAAGCTAACTGTTAAAACCATATCATAGGTAAACATAATCACAGCAAAGCTTACTTTAGTGGGTTTTTACTTAAAAACATTATGAAAGGCAGCGATTTATTGTGTCAACAGAAGCAGATAGTTTTAACAGGGGATGTTTATTAGGTGAACAGGCAGTTGAAGGTGTGTATAGTGCTTAAAAGCTTCCCTGAAATTCCATGCATTTAAGGAATAGTTAAAGACTGATGAAAGTAGGGTTCTGCCTTTGGGCTCCAATTCAGTAGTAACATCCTTAGTGATAACCTGTTCATTTTTGTATGTGTGATTGATTAGATATTCAAACACACTGGTATGCTTTCAGTGCTCTGTCAGTGAAAGAAAATCTTTAAATATGGGGTACCAGTATAACCAGGGGTATTTTGCTTAGTTTCCTTTGTAGATCTCATTAATAAAACGGCACATAAAATTTCCTTCAACAGATGTAACTGGTACTTCTGGACTTGGGTTTTGTTTTAAAAAGGGGCAGTTCTGACATTTCAAATGCTCTTGGAAGTGCTCATGTGAAAAAATTATCTTTTTTTTTTTTTCCACCTAGTTTTTTGGACCTTACACAAACAACACTCTGTTTGAAACAGATGAACGCTACCGCCACTTGGGATTTTCCGTTGATGATCTTGGCTGCTGCAAAGTTATTCGTCATAACATCTGGGGTACTCATGTGGTTGTAGGAAGTATTTTCACTAATGCTGAACCTGACAGCCCTATCATGAGAAAACTAAGTGGAAAATAGCAGTCATCAGGGTTTCACAAGTTCTTATGACCTTTGCATTCTTTTACTTGATGATTCTCTCTAAGCATTGTCAGGAAATGCCACACTTTAAACTCTTCTTAGATAATAAAGTACCTCTTATTTATTTTAGTCTTTGAGTATGTGTTCACCACACGTGACTTGGAATATTAATTGACAGCATTCAGATACCTTTATGTGCCACATTAATTTTAAGCTGTGAGTTTCCTTCATCTTGAATGAGTTCAAACATACACGTACATAGCTATCTCTCTATTCTTTTTTAATATTATCTCACAAGCCGTGCTTCCTAACCATTTTATCTTTCAATGTCTGACAAATCTGTGCTCTTAGTATTAAAAATCCTGATGCCACTGCAGTTTCTAGTAATTTTGCCATTTGCTGAAATGAATAAGTGGCAAAAAAAGTGGAATAAGTAATAAAATTGTTCTCCCAGAATATAGAACTTAATAAAACCTTCAGAAGTTAATGTTGGACTAATTACTCATTTGCTGTTCTAAAAAGGGAATAATGAGATAAGCTTTCAGTGGTCTCTAACTACAAGTAATACTTCAGTAGGGAAGTGTGCACTTGACTGCTATGTCCAGGCACTCAGTAAAAAGTCTTAAATTGCTCTAGTATCAGTCATCTCAAAAGTTTGTCTTCACACTGCTTGGGACATTCTCTTCTCAGTGTTAGCTGAATATATTTGGTTGGTTTATATATGTAAATGTAATTCAAAGATGCTTTTGTAACTTTTCTAGGTCATTAAGTACATTGTGGGGGGAAAAAGCTAACAGGGCAGTGCTTGGATACCATCATTGTTTTCCTGTACTTGGATGCAATTTAGACTTGTCTCTGGAATTTTGAAATGCCTGCGCAAAGAGCAATTATGATCAATTATTGCAATTATTAGCAATTATAAAGATATTTCAACAGGAAGGCTTCAGTAAACTAGTCAGTCTGTTCAGGTATCATAAAAACAATCAGGTCAATTGAAGTTACTGGAGGAAGAATAGTGAAGAAAATGCAAAGCATGTGAAATACCAAAACAGCTGCCTCACTGCAGAGTCTGAGTAACAAACTAGATTTTAATCTCATCGCAGTCAGTTATTGAGGCCATTTCTTAATATACCACTGCAGTAGCTGTGCCGGTTCATGCAGCAATGGGAATCCTTCAGTCTTGACTCCATCAAAAGGTGGTGCAACTTTTGTCCGGATAATGGCTGCAAAAGTTGATGATCTGAGAGGTTTAGTGTCCTGTGAGATAGCTAGGGATTTTAATTGTTATGTCTTTTCAAACATTAACTAACAATTATGGATGTAAAGCTTGTTCTAGGTTTGTATACTACTTCTATTCCCTACTCGGGGTCTAAGCCAGTTATCACCAAAGGCTTTAATGGTTTAGAACCAGATCCTTTACCAAGTACCTGTATCTGTCCTTGTCAATGATTGCTGCAAACCCGTAACTTTGCTGGATCACAGAGGTGGAAGTGATGAAGTCTTTCCACTGGAAAAGTGAGTGCCATCTACTCTAAATTCACTCGTTAAGCCAGCAATTCAGAGGTTATCTTGCTCACCTACCATCGTTTTCATCGCTGTTGGCTCTAGCCTGTGCACATTCCCAGGTTGAAGCGTATGGTTGTTGAGACAGGATTTGTTTATCACTTTGTTGTGGAACTTGTGCTCTATTTCCAGAGCCCAAGTTCTTGACCCCCACTCTACTGTCCAAGAAAGCTGTATTACTTCAAAGTCTTTAATTCTTATTTTTTTTCTCATTCTCATCAAGAGAATTAAGGAAGCTTGAGAAGCTGCAACGTGTCCTGTCTGTTTGTAAAACGCAGTTATTTTGCAGAACACAGATTAGCTCATTTGATAAAAGAGGGTTAGAGTCTCACTGGACAGTAGACTACGCTTATGGAGAACTTTGGATGAATATTAGAAAAATTCTGTGGAATGGTTCACAGAATTTTAGCTGTCTTAAAGACTCTTGATGCCATCTTTCCTTCAGATGTCTTTGCTGTACGTGCCTTTCTATGTTTTAGAAAGGATGGGCTGCCAGGCAGCTAGTCAAATTAAGCTTGGGACTTTGGTTTTTGAGTTCATGCTTTAAAGTTTTGTCCTGTAAAGCGCTTGTACAGTGGCTTTTCAAATGGCTTCAAGCCGGAGTAGAAATCTCACTTAAAATACCGGGAGATTTGTCTTGGGTGCACTAATACTAATGTTTCATGTCAGAATTTGAGGGGAGGTATGATTTCCTAATTATTTCTCTAAATAAAATTTTCTTGTGTATATTGACTCTCAAAAGAGGCTAGAGCTGGTCTAGTTCTACGTCCCTCACATCAGAAGAGCTATATTGTGTGTTAATTAACTTGCTACTATGAAAGAAAAGTTCTTGAATACAGTGTAACTGTACTTCTGATAATAAAAAACAAAACAACTTTCAGTGTTATAAAATGAAGTCCTTTCTAAAGGAAAAGTAAAGAAACACATGAGAAGAACTATTATACTTGAGGTCACATCTGCCTCCTTAGCAAAGGTTATTGCTGTGGGAAATGCTGTTTTTCTTAATCCAGACAAACTTAATTTCTAGATGTTATTAATTCATTACCAAATATACCAGGATTTATTTTTTGCAGTAAATTCCATAAACACTTATTTAAGGTGATGATGCTGAGTGTCACAAGAGCAGTGCTATCTACAATTGCAAGCACGTTAGTATACATGGAGAATAAGCTTAAAATGATGCAAGTCTAGAGGTTATTTGTAGTAGTCAGAAGGCTAAACAAATGTTAGAGGTGAAATTTTTGTCACTGAGGTGTCCTAAGATATGAGGAAGAGTAGCCAAAACTGAGCTAAATGACTTGCCACAGAATTCCTAGTAAAGGTGAGGAGAAAAATGATGGGAGTTGTCTTAACTATAATCCTGCATGAGCTATTATCGTCGTAAAGCTCTATACCACCATAGTCTCCTAGATAGCTGGTGGTATCGCTGCTAACGACAGTAGTGACAGGATTTTAATTTGAAGTTACAAAACCAAATTTGAATCCAGGCTTAAAAGTTTAATAGGGGTAAATATCCAGAACAAGATACTGAGAGAAGCGGCCAGTTCACAGCTGGAAAGAGGTGTTTTCCCGTCCTGTGGAAGATGGAAGCCATCATTGCATGTTGGAACTCGGTGAAATAGGGGGGCATTGCTTTGCTGGCTGAATTCAGTACAGGGAAATAATTATCTTGAGGTCTTCAAGGTCGTGATTGGAATCTCCACCTGAAGACTGCTAAAGTTTAGACTTGGTGGTAGCTTTTACTTGGACCCCAGCAGAAATGTCATAAGTAGCAAATATCAAAAAAGTTTCTGTCTACAGTATGTGGAAAGCTTCCATGGTTTTCAGTGCCACAAATGTTCGTGTTTAAGCTGTGCTACAGCAAGAGTGCATTGTAAGAGTTGTGTTGTTCCCTACATAACACTAGATGACTGTGGTGGGTAGGACAGAAGTACAGTATTTCAACAGATTGAGGATTGTGTATGGAGGAGTCTACTCCAAATCTGGTACTCAGCCAGTTTGGTTCAGTTCAGTGAATTCATTGATTTATTTGTGACATCCTTGTGTAATAGTGCAGGCTTTAGAACTTGGCTTTATATTCAACTGTGCTTAGTTTGTGAGAGAGCAAATAAACTACTCTTTGATTCACTGAGTTAAAAATTAACACTATGCAGTCTGTCTTGTGGAGGGACTAAAAATAGTGATGTAGAGCTGAAATATAATAGCAAAATAATTGCATGACTCTCCTCATGTGCCCAGTCCTTTTAAAATCTCCTTATTATCAAGGGTTGCTTCTTTTCCTCCTTGGCATCCTCAAAATCGTTATTCAAACTAATGTTCCCTGGGCATATGTTTATACAGAACAAGAAAAATAAGCTAGGTAATTGAACAGTTGTCATTTATAAGAGCATAAACAGTGAAGAACTCTTACTCTCCTTCCACTAGCAGCCACCTGGCTGGAAAAAAGCTCTCAAAATAATCCAGAGGGTCAAAGGTATCTCCTGGGGGAGTGGGCCCCTTTTCTTTGACTGCATCTTGGCTGGAGGCTTGTTGCCCGCTCTTGCTAATTGAGGTGTCATTCAACAGGAGATACTCTGGTTCATAAACCCACAGGAAAGCGTGGCTGTAACTTTAGACAGCTCCAGGTAGCTGATCCAGAAAGGTGAAGGCACAGGACGTAATCTGCTTCGTCACAGTAACATATATAAAACTTGGTCTGTGAGCTTGTCTTACTCGAAAAGCTTCTGCCCAGTCAGGCTAAACTAATTGCAGAAATCCTGATATGTAGCGGAAAACCGCATGAATTTGGAAGAAGTGTAGAGAGCATGTGTTAGTGCTGCTGCTGAAATAGTTTGAAGTAAATATGGAGTAGTAATACAGTTTTTATACTCTGATGATTTGTATGATCCAAGGCATCAGAGCACACTTGCAGTGCTTTTTTTTTTTTTTTTTTTTTCCCCCTCTGCTGCACCCTTAGGACAGCAGTAGAGCAGTTCTCCATGCGGTTTGTCTGCTGGACTGAAAGAATTGTGAAAGCTGCTGATTCAAAACACGCATGGAATTGATTTTCATGGATGCATGGCCTAAAATGTCTGGTAGATACTGACGAGGAGGTTATCATTGCATTGTGTTGCAAGGTGCACAGCATATATATTTCTGAAATCATGGACTTTAGAAACAAGGTGACTTACTAATCTACAGTGTTACTACTTAAAAGCTGCCCATGTAACCATGTATATTAAATTAATTCCCTTTTTCTTGAGCTAATACTTAGTGGACACCAATAACAACCTTTGCATTTGCTAGCAGATTAATGACAGCGATGCCTTGTTAGTGTCACAGTGGAGGTGTGGCAGGTAGGCTGATGAAGGAGAATAAACCGTTTCTATGTGAATTAACTGGTGAGGGCTGCAATGCCTCACTTAATCCAAAGTGAAACATCCCATGTGTGGATATTTGTACATGCTTATTCTTTTACTAAAATGGAGTGTTTTCACACAAAATTTTCAAATATTTCTGGGATTTTTTTCAGTTTTTCTTACACAAAGCCAAAACCTATACACAATTACTAGTGTTCTATCTGCATAGCTTTTTTTACCACATAACATGTTAATATTTGTTTTTTCACTCGAGCTATCCCTACGCACATAAAAGTCATGGTCAGCAAAACACTCTGGTTTAAGCTTTCCTTGTAAACAGCAGAATTTAATGCTGATATGTTAGAACCCACTAGGAAATCTATAGAGATAACCCAAAACTTGAAAAGTCACATTTTCATAGCATGTATCTCCATAGCACTCGTGGCTTCTGATGAAGTCTTGCTGAGTAGATCCAGAGTGCAAATTTTACCAGTATTGTTGAGTTTGCTAACTTCTGTTGAAACCAAGGCTGTTCTCCTGTTATCACAGAGCTTGGGTTAGTTAGTACCCCAGGCTAACACTAGGGCTGTAACTTGAAATAACATAGCAGTGAATTATTTCCTAAGGAAGACAAGGCAGAATGCATGAGTGCTGCTGCTTTGGGACTGGCCTGTGTGTGCTATCTAGGGGAGAAAAAACCCTCACTAGCATGTATTCACATGCTGGCTATATTGTTTTGCCTTTTAGTATCGATACTTCATTGTATGTCATTGTTCTAATTGGATCCAATTCAATGTATTTTTTTTAAGCTTGAAAAAGCATTGGGTGGGAAGGTGCTGCCTATAGCTAGGTGTGCTGTGAAAGGGGACATGATGCTTGGTCCAAAAAAAGTATCCTCTGTGCAATTGCTGTGTCAGGAGCGAGTGCTAAGGTTAGTCAGAATTTCCAGCAGAGGAAACTAATAACAGATAAGATACAAATCTAGAGTAAAATTCCTGTAGTTTATTTTAGAATCATTGAATGGTTTGGGTTGGAGGGGACCTTAAAGATCATCTAGTGCCATCTAGTTGTTTTAAGTGATTTACCTTTCCTCTTCAAGCATAACTTCAGCAGGTCTAACTAATTTTAGAGTGGTGAAGTACTGAAGGTCTGAGCCTACTGTAAAAACTGTTGGCTGAAGAGCTTCCATCAGCCATCAAGAGCTCAGCTACACCTGAGTGCTAATTGCTGTCACTGATATGACCTGGGCTTTTTTTTTTTTTTTTCCCCTTAACTTTTTGGGCCAGTTGGCTTTAGCTGTTTTAAATTATTTCATTGAAGCCAGCAGACCACTCTAATTTCCACCAAATAAAGGTACAGCCTATGGTACTTTAATGCTTCAAGGAAGGTTAAACATTGCCATACGTGCGTGCTTCCTGCATGCTGTTCCAAGCAGGTCAGTTGGAGCCTTTTGTGCCCTGAAGTTTTCGTGCAGGCTGGCACTTGCGTAGGGGAACTTTTCCCTAAATCTGGAAGTTGCCCAGGACCTACATGCCCATATGCACACACGCACCCGAGGCTCGCAGCAGCTGCTCAATGACAACAGTAACAGCTTGTGTCAGCTGCAAGAATAAGTTACGTGTTGCCTTTTTCATAGGATCCTGCTCTATTATAATTCTCTTTGTTTCCAGGGAAATAACGGCATCTGACAGCCGCCTTTGTCAGGAGCAGATCTTTGCCAGGGGACGCATGCAGTGGTGGTGATACATACTGCTTAGGCCTGTTTTAGAGATGCAGAGTTTATTTTTGCTGTGTGAGGGCTTTCTGTGCCCTGTGAATAGGCAGGGTTTAACCCTCTAACCTGGTTAAGGCTAATGTGTCTTAACCAGATGACCGAGACGGAATCATTTGCTCATGATCACATCCTAAACATGACATTCAGACACATAAACTCTTAAACTAGCAAATTCTAGCAGCAGCTCAGCAAAGCTGGATTTGCTGCAAGACACCAGACAAACCCCCTCCCCTCACCCAGTTACCAGTGGAGGCAGGTTTTCAGCAGGTGGGTGATTGGGGCTCAGCACACCGCAGCTGGTTCCCCCCAGCCCTGCCCAGTTTGTCCTGCAGCAAACCCTGCAGTGGAGCCTCTTGCTGAGCTGCTGCACTACTTCTGCCTCTTCTGAGAGGATCTGATCGATGATGTATCACTTCGATGTGGGTGAGTTGTGTCTGTGAGATGCCCTTGGCCTTTCAACTCTGAATACTGTGAAAATAATTTAAATTGCTGTTATGAGTACTTGGGTCTCAAGGCAGTGAAGACCCTATAAATGTTCCACAGGTTTTGGAGGGGCTTTCTCTGGGCTTGTGCTGGGGGGACAGGGCTCAGGAGAGGGGCTGTCGGGTGGGTTTGCAGGTGGCTGCAAGCCTCCTGCTGTCCCTCTGAGCAGCAGTTTGAGGAGGGAGACCCAAATGTGACATCTGTTGCTGCAGTCTTTGCTGAGAAGCTGATGTGGTGACAGGAGAAGAAAACTCAAGATATTCAGTGAACTCAAGGGTTGCTAAAATCCTTGGGTGATTTATTACCAGGTGGGGTTTCCCTGAGGGCTGACTTTGCTGCAGAGGCCACACGGCTGCTGCTCAGCCCCAGAGCCTCCAGCTGATACACCACCGTGGTGTCTTGGCTCAAGAAGACCTGAAGCTGAAAAATCTTGTACTGAGTAATTTACTAATTTGAGTAAAACTTAAATGCTGGAGTGGAGCTGATGAGCTCGAGGTAATATTCAGTTAGTTTTGCAGGACTGCTTTATTTACTTGGAGGACTTAGATATATTTATCTTTTTATTTTGTCTGTTGATCTTTGCTCCCTCTAAGGAGTAGTGTTGTGTGGCAAGTGTATTTTAAATCCAGAAGTCCATAAAATTTCAACAATATTGAGGGTGATGAGTAGCAAGATGAGAAGACCCAGAGGTGCTGCAGCAAGGTATATCTGTGTATATGTGTATGTATATGTGTGGAAAAGGAAATTAGGGTGCTGAGGGAAGAGGATCACTGCTGACTTAGTACTTTGGAGTCTGAGAGAGAGACAGAAAAGTTCAGAATTTAGGAACAAATGCATAGACAATACCATTAGCAATTATCAGAGGCAGGAATCAGAGTAGGATTCAAAGGAAACCCAGGTATTTAACTCCATCCTGTTATTTATGAAAGTTGTCCAGAGCAACATGTGTCTTTCAGCTCAGGGTATTTCCCTACAAGCCAACATCCTCCTGGATGTGCCTGCAGAGTTTAGATGACTGGACCCCCCTGTTCCTGCCCCTTCTCCTGCTGCTGCTCCTCTAATCCCCACCATCAACACAAAACATGACCATGTCCTTCCTAAAACCACTTGCTGGAGTACTGCTTATGCAGGCGCGACACTTCCAGCATCTTGTCCCTTCCCAAGGGGATATGCCCTGTTTAATGACCTAAATATTCCACAGAAACGGAAACAAATGTGGGGCTGGCCCCCTGGTGCATGGGGTTTGATGTTTGCAGTCCTCTTAAGGCCACTGCTCTTTCAGCTGATCTCATTAAAGACACGAGAGCCACACGCTTTCTATTGGTTTTGCCAGTTTCCTTTTTTTCTTGGTTTTTTTTTTTTTTAATTTGTTATTATTACTTGTTTGCTTAACAATAACCCTCAATAACTAGTACCTATATAGTGAGTTGTTCTATTTGGAAAGCTATTAGGCACTTCAGTGCAGGGATCCTGGGCTGTGTGGACCATAGCCTTTCACTAAAGACTCTGCACGTTCAGCAAGGGTCTGTGACCAACTCCTTTTCCATACGCATGTGCTGTCCTCATTTTTCTGAAAAGATGTGTATATATATATAGATGTATGGCGTATACTTTATATAAATTTATACTGTACTTGTAGACAGATGGGTACTAGTGTGTATATCTGCCTGGCTCTTACACAAGTCAAGGTTTTATGTGTGCACAGAGTCAGAGGCTGAAAAATCTCTCTTTGAAGAGAAATATCTCTCTAGAAATCCTTTATAAAGTAGGATTTTCACAAACAAAGCTAATAGATTAGGGTCACTGGTATGCCACGTTGGCGATTCTATAATAATTCCTCTGTATGCTAGCTGTGTCTTACTGTTCAGGTTTTCTTCTGGGTCTGACGATAGAAAATTGCTGCAGACTTGCTGAATATTTGGTGTTGGAAGAGGCCTCGGGAGGCTGTCAGGTCCAACCTCTGCTCCTTGTGAGGCGAGCTAAAAAAACTGGGGGTTTGAAAAGACACTGAAATGTCAAGGAGCAAAATGTCAATAAAATTAACTTCTTCCATCTCTGCTCCTGCCTACCCACTGAAAAAAATCAGTTCTGAAAACCTGTTGAAAGAATCTCAATGAAAATTTAACTGAAAAAGCATCTATTATTCCAAAAATTCTAGTATAATGAATGAGAGTTTCTGCTACACACCAATGCCTACCGTCAGGATAAGAAATAGCTGGGTTTCTTTTCCTCTTGCCGAGCATATCGCCATCATCTATTAAGGAAAGAAACCATGGTCTCACCTGGAGGAAAGCCAAGGGCTGGTGGTGGAGCTTTGGGCCTGACACCCAAACCTGCAATCCACATAAAACCTAAGATTAAATAATAGTCGCAAACTGATTGTGGCTTTTATTTTCCATGGGCTGCTGCGGTGTCTTTAAAATAGTAGCCCTTCACCTTGGCAATGGCAATTCTTGCTTTTAACTTTTTTTTTTTTCAGTAAGGCTCAGGCTGCTATTTCAGGAGCTGCACAAACACAAAAGTCCCATCGGCATGGAGTCTGACAGGGGAACATAACAGGATTATCAGACTGAAATTTCATGCAGCTGGGTGTTATGCTTCACTGAGAAAGTAATCTCTGCCGCTGAAACTGCAGTGTCTGGCAGATTGGGAAGGCTTTAAGACAAGCAAATGTAGTCTGAGAGCTGGACTTCGGGGAAGGTTTTGTGGCTAAAAGAGACGCAGCAATATCTTGTAGAGACTGTGATGACTGGTAGAAGATGTTGGGAAATTGACTCCTTGTAATATATTTCCCCTGGAGGAAACTCAAATCTTTGGTTAGGGGGATGTTTTTAGGTGACAACCCATTATTTTGGTTGTGAAAAATCCATGGGTGCACGTGTTGCACCTTACCTGTGCTTAGGTTGGTAAGACATTAGTTGAGTGTGAACAGTAAGCGATACCCATTCCTGGTGGTCAGCTATGGGGTCAGTAAAATCAACCCTGAATTCTTCTGTTCCCTGTGCCACCTGTCATGGACCTCAGGTGCAGCTCTTTTTGGCTGTCCAGAAACAGCACTGCATGGCACACAACCTCACAGCAGGAGGATAATTTACATTTTTTACAGGAAAAACCTGAGCAACTTGTCCCTTTAAAATAGTTACCTGCTTAAAATATTCTCCTTCCAGCACTCGGCAGCAGAAAGGACTTGGCTGGTAGCCCCTTACCACAGTCCCAAATCAACACTTTTTGGGTAGGAGGTTGGGGTTAGCCATTTCTAACACATGTGGAGTGACAAGTTCAGGTTTAGCCTGTCTTCAGTAGAGCTTGATGGGAATGTCTGTAGCACAAGTAAAACGTATTTAAATTTTACACTGGTAATGAAATGTTTATAAAAGTCAGGAAAGCTGGCTTGCTCAGATTGCTGCTTGGCATAAAAACCTCTGGGAGGTGTTGGATATTTTTTTTAACAGTTTGATATCGCTTTATGTTTCCAGTATCGTTAGCCCTATGTTGCATTTGTTTGCCTTTATTGTGGATAGTGCCCATCATGTTGAAAATATCCTGCTGTTTGTTTAGCCTAAGACTTGTAGGATTGAGCAGTCAGGAGGTTGAGCATTGCTTGGGCTGCCTTGGTGCAGGGTGGGTTTTGCATTAACTGGGGTGTTGAAAGCTGGGCTGGGCTGCTTGACAGTTTCCCAAGCAAGCGGGTAAAGGCTGCTTCTAGCGGCGTTCATGGGGAGGGAAAGGGTGGTGCAGTCAAGATGAATTGTTTTTACTGACAATGAATTCAACTGCTTTGCAGAAATTGAAGCATTTGTTAACTTAACACCTGCCCTCAGCTCACCGTGCTGTAATACCAAAAATCGGTAATTCAACAACGAGCTGGGGAGGTGGTGTAAGGCGGCATGCCCCGGGGGTTATCCTGTTCCTGGCCCCGAGCACCGACTGGTGTTCCCAGAGGCACCTGTCAAAATGGGATAACAAAGTCTCTTACTTCAAGGCACATTTGTAAGCCAAAGGTGCACCAAATGCTGAACTGCCAGAGAGAAATTTATTTTAGGACTATGGGGAAGTTCAGGAGCTGTAAGTCAATATACTGTAGTTTCCTGTGCTACTGCTGTAAATTGCATTTATTCACTTTAAAGGACTGTGCAGAAACACTGTGCTCTGCCTCCAGCTTCTCGTTACTCACAAATAACTTTGTCTGAAACCTTTCATTAGCTACATGAAGTGGTTTACATCCAAATAATTGTTGGTTTCAGGAGCAGGAATTAGAAATAACTGCGCACACCCACACCACCCCCACCACCCCCAACCCCCGGAACATGCTGGGACAAAATTAGTGTGACAGCACAATTACAGAAAACTTAGTTTTTCCAGAGTAGGTGAGGAAAAGGAAGATCCAAGAGTCACAAACTAAACAGGAACCTCCTCAGACTTACTTTATTAAATGCCCAGTATAAAACAATTTGTAACAAGTAACCATGGGAGCTGAACAGGAGGAAACCATGGGAAGATTCATTAGCTACAGGAGGAGTTAAAACAAAATGCTCTGAATACAGCTCAGCTCTGGGCTTTTTTTTTGCTTGTAGAACCTCGGAGAAAGGAAAAGGGGACAGCAGTGTCCCAGCACAGGGGTGGCACCACACTGAAAAGCAGGGCTGGTGATGGCAATTGTACATTGTTATCAGACACCTCACACATCATCTGAATATTTTAAACATTTATTTATACAAATATACAGCATTTACAAGAGTTAAAAAATTAGACATTTAAAAGCAGTATCACATCTATAGAGCCTAAAAATAAATACGGTGCAGCTCAGCATTTATGTGCTTTAAAAACCCCGACAGCTCTGCGGACAGACCGGGCACGCCGACCTGTTGGTCCAGAGAGGATCCTGGGCAGGGTCCCCACTTGGTCTCGGTCACCTTAATTTACTTTTTTAAGCTCTGTCCGTAATCCTCATACCACAGCCAGAGGTAGCAGCTCAGCTGGACAGGACTCGGATCCCTTTTGAAGGGCACAGCTGTGGCACACCGGTGGGGGAGAGGGACCAGCACAATAACTGGGACTTTCTCCAGCAGCAGGACCATCACGGTCAGGGCAAAGCTGGGGATGGGCATAGGAGTGATGCCTGCTCAGGGATGTGCAAACACTGGTCTTGGCATAACCATGTGGCTGGCAGCGGGGTACCCTAGGTGGCATGCAGTATACATCCAAGCTACTTTTCTGAGGCATGGCTTGAGACAGTTTAACCATCCACCTTCGCATACAATGAATCAGGCCCTGAAATACCACTTTTTCCTCTGCTAACTACAAAGGGAGTAGAATTAACTGGCTTGGTTTAATACCTCTGTGATGCCAATAACAAATCTGATCAGTGGCATCCCAGCCTTTGGGTGGAGCATGCTACTAGGTCCCTAAAAAGGTCTCTGGGTCTGAGGTCCCGCTAAACACAGTATGAAAGTCCTACCCGTTAGCACACACGACAAGCCAGCTAGCACTGGAGCCCATGTCATCTTGCTGCAGGCACCTCACCTTTCACATCATGGCAGTGCTCCTAGAAATCCAACATCTTATAAAGAAATCCAGCCATTCCTTCAGCTCATCCCATGTGGTTAAAGTAGCTCAGTTACCATACCACAGATTAGGCTTG
The DNA here is from genome assembly GCF_023634085.1 of Falco cherrug. Lineage (NCBI taxonomy): Eukaryota > Metazoa > Chordata > Aves > Falconiformes > Falconidae > Falco > Falco cherrug. The sequence continues at coordinate 41,191,311 of NC_073704.1, read as the reverse complement.
TTAAATAACAGTGGAACTGCAAAATATATGGGAAATAGAGGAAATACAGAGAAGCCAGAAAACACAGCCAGAAACCTGACTGTGAGCCATGGACCAAGGCAGCCAGCTCAGGTCAGGAGGTGACATCTGCTTCTTGCTGCTGGTTAGGTGTCTTACGGAGTGACTCCTAAATGCATGTGTTCAACTGCAAGGCCCTAAGTAAAAAAATCTAAATCCTTATAACATCCCGTTGAGCTGCCACAACCAGTGTACGAGCCCTGTGACCGGCAGGGACCTCCCCACAAGCTGCTACTGCTGGCCACCAGCAACGTGGCCTGAGCCTCGAGCCTACCTCAGCAAGTCATTTGTCAGTAATCCTGGATTTCCCATGCTTTGACATCACGCTGGCTTTCCAACACGTCTTCTCAAAGCACATGCCCTGGGATCCAGCCCTGCTCTGACACAAGAATGCTGCCAAAATGCTCAGCCAACACAGAAAGCCTGTTTCACCCCTGCCCCAGCAGAGGTATCTCAACTGAACAAGGTTCTTCCACACTTCAAATCTTCCATTTTGCAGCACAATAATAAAAATAATAACAGTAATAAATATTTAAATTGCTGCTGGAGAAGTTGTAAACCCCTCCAACCCCAACCCGTAAGTACCTTGCACAGCTTGCAGAGGAGGGCACAGGCTTTATAAAGACTGCAGGGTTGATTTTTTGGGGGGCTCCAGAGATGGGTCTAACTTGCATAGAATAAGAGATTGCAACCACCCTCTTAATACTAGCAATCTGTGAGCGAGTCACAGAAGAACTAAAAGGACAGCAAAATGCAAGGTTTGTGTGTGAGGTCAGCTAGCCTTTCCTCAAAAATGTTATTTAATGTAAAAGGTTAAAAATAGGAAAGAAACAGTCTTTGAAGTTCAGTTTTTGCTGAGATATATATATATATATATATATACATACACATATATATACATTTTAAAAAAACATCACCCAGCAAAACACACCAAGGCTTCCAGCCTGCTTTGCTTCCCCAGAGAAATCTCCTGAAACTAAACTGGGAGCAAGTGCTGCTCTCAGTCCTCTTCTTTTGCCCCCAGTAAAACTCACCAGAGTACAAGTGGAGCTCACTCCAAGGCCACAAAACTCAGGACAGCACCTCGCACGCTCAGCGCTGCGGGTTTCTCACTGGTAACGGTACCCGACACGGATGCTGCTGGATGAGCCCTGTAGAAAGCATTTGGATTCCAGCAGTGGCTCCCCCAGAACAGCACTTCAGAGCATAAGCAAACTGTAACTTCATAACACACAGGTTACCTTGGAGCACAAGAAGCCAAAAATCAGCTCATAACGGAACAAGTTATGATTATAGCTGTTAAAAAAAAATCATAAAAAGGTTTGGTTTAACTATAAAGCAAGTCTGTAACACCCTGCTTTTATTACTGACCTTGCAAAACAAAGTTGATTCTTTTTTTAAAAGAGATGCAAAACAATATATATATATATATATATTTACGATAATTTATATATTACAGGCTTACCCACTTGCAAAACAACCATATTGCCTGGCAATATCAGTATTAAGAACTTTTTAAACGCTTTAGATCCTACTCAACATACAAAAATAAATATTGCATACTCAATTTCTGAGCAAAACAAGCAACACAGGTCACCAAAATACAGCTCTAGCTAGTAACAGTCCCTACTCCATAGCGGGAGTGCAGTAAATAACAGAAGCTATTCAGGATCAACTCTCTTGTGCTATAGAACTGGATGCCAAAACGTGGAAATACATAAAGCCCTCAAAGCGCAGGGAACCCGCTGGCTCGGCCGGCAGCAGCACTGCACCCAGGTACCCGCCAGCCCTCGGCAGCACGTCCTCCTGCACCGGCGGGTCAGGGACAGCCCACCCGCCTCCCCTCTAAGCACACGGCAGGAGCAGAGGGCTCGGAGTGTCTCTGGTTCACTTTAAGAACCGCAGTGATGTTCTGCACATCCCAGCGCGTGTTGTCACGGGGGTGGCTCTTCGTGCTGCTGGTGGACAACCTTGGAGGAAGCATCTGTGCGCAATGTCAGCCTGATCCAAGCTGCTGCTGCTCCCTTGACCTCATCCCTTCCAGCTGCTGCTGCTCCACTGCATGCTCCTGCCCTCTCCGAAATGAGCAGGAGATGTGGGGAGACTGCAAAAACACACCGACTATGTATTATTTACTGTATGTTCTCAAAAGAGGTTAACAGGACACCGGAGTTAGTGCTCTGACAAGTTATCACAAGAAAGTTTTGAACAAGTAAGTGATGATACTAGCAGCTAGCAGTGATAGAGTACTTTTAAATAACATTTCTCCATGGAGAAAAGACATTAAGAAAAGTGTATGCATCGATCTCAGCCATGGATTCTGGGAATATTTTGCATGAGTTTCTCCAGAAAACAGTAGAGAAACTGGGGTGGGGGGTTGGGGGGTAGTTGGTTTGTTTGGTTGTTTTCTTTTCTTTTTTTCTTAACACCCTTCAAATACACCCAGATCCCAGGCTCACTATTTCATCATTAACAAACCATCAGGAGGAAACCCAGTCTTTTTCAAAGCCGGCTCCGAAGCGCCAGCTCCACGGGGAGGGGTAGCATGCGGACACAGAGTCCTCGCCCAGCTCAGCTGTGCAGACCTGCCGCGCGTGGCAGGGTGACCCAGTGCTGGGACATCAGCCCCAGCCAGAGACACGCCGTTGTCAGCAGGAGGGGGTGGGAGAGTCTCTGTGTTCTGTTGGGGGGGGAGAGGGTGGTAAATACGGCGTCTGTGGCGTTCCTTGGGAGGGGCAAGTTGCAGATGCTTCCTTCGCAGCAGGAGGTGCAGATCTGAAACAAGCGAGGTGATAACTTGGTTATTCGAAAAATACCGATACCCCCGAATAAAGACATACGGAAAATAATACATTTGCAAAGGAGCACAGTGGCCAGTCCGGCTTCCTGCCCTCTCTCCTTTTTTCCTCCCTTTTTCCCCTCTCTTTTTGTTCTTTCCTCCCTTCCCCCCTTTTTTCTTTTTCCCCTTCTTCCTTTTTCTCCTCCCCTCCCCTTATTATTTTTTATCCCTAATTCCATCTACTTGCAGCACAATTCCACCTGCACAGGAACAGTATGTTGGCTGGTGCAAAGAGGATGCATCCATATTCTGAAGAGGTTTGTGGGTTTTTTCGTACCGCAAATAAGTCAACTGTTGAAAACCAGTGTTGTTGGGTTGAAATAGACCTTGAAAGCCAGAACTCCCCCCAAAATAAAAAAACAGTATGTATTAATATAGGGGTTTTTTTTGTTGCCTATCACCTCATGTGCAGGCCCTGGAGTGATTGACGTGTGTCAGCCCACAAGGACACGCAGCTCTGCCTTGTCGGGGCAAGGAAGGGCCGGTTCCAGTAACCCTGCCAGAGCACATGGGTTTGGAGCAACAAGAGTAAAGGACCCAAGGCCAGGAGAGCATAAAATTACGTGCAAAACAAGAGCTAAGGCTGCAGCGTGCCTGGCAGCTCAGAATGCCCTTTGATCTTAACCTGCTGGAAAAGCTCAAGAAGGTCGACTATTGACCTTCAGAAAAATCTTTAATAAATAACCGTTTGATTCTGGTATAAAGCGTCTGCTCCGAAGGTTTCGGGGCTTTCCCCACCTGTTTCAGCAAGAAGACCACGAGAAGGTGGGTGGGCAGCAGCTGCAGAGGGCAAAGGGGATGAAGCAGACGCAGTTCTGCAGGCGAGGCGCTCCTCAGCCCAAGGGGAGCCCCATGCTCCCCTGAGCTGGGAGAGGGACTGAAAGGGATTGTTCTTTTGTTTGGGGGGAGGTTATTCCTTTGTTTCTCTAGTAACAAATGGAAATGAGCTGGAGCCCGTTAAGAAGAGAAACTTCATTTTTGCCGATGTCGATTTACCCACTGAACCAGTCAGACTTCTGGTGAAAGCCAGAAGGATTCTGCCCAGTTTTCATATTTTTTAAAAAAGTGATTTTTATCCTATACCTTGTATTCTTCATGCTTTACATATGTGCATCCTGTAGACAGACAGTCCTCTAATGGTACACAGCGTTTGGTGACAGATACACTCTCTCCAGTAACTTTCATCATGTGTTGGCTAAAGCAGTATCTTGTATCTAAAAAGACAGAAAAACGTGTTTATCTGTCAAATGTGAGTTTTATGATAGTCTACCAATAGGAAGAAATGGGAAAAAAGTCAGATTTTTTTTGCTTTCCAAATCTTGGGATTTAAAAAAACCCAAAAGATAATGTTGATGTATTTATTGCAATACATAAATGTTACTAAATACACACCCACACCCCAAGCTCTGGTGCAAACCTGAGGTTTCAAAGCACTGTGGAATACAGAGATTTATTCCCAATACAGTGCAGGCCTCAACGTGACAAAGAAATGCACCCACACTAGAGAACCAAGTTGTGGAGGGAGGTTCAGACAAAAAGCCCAAATCTCATGCCCTGTTAGTTTTATAGGCAAAAAAAGAAAACATTCACAATACCTGTTTATGTCTGAAGCTTTCATTTGTCTAGGTTTGATATTTTTTCTTAGCTTCATGCACAACGATTAATTCTGTAGGACTACCCAAAGCATTGCACATTGGAGGCGCCTTTCCCTATGTCTTAACAACCCGCGTCCTGGATGCTCATGCCCCGAATCCTGGCTCTCCCACGGCTCCTGCACAGCCCAGAGAAGATCCTTCACCTTTTCTCTGTCCCTCAGTTTTATCACCTATAGAATAAGGCCAAAATACCAGCAGAACAGCTGGGAGGATTTATGCCTTTCTCAGTTTCCCAGTCTTTGGAAAAAGCACCATGAAATGGAGTCTGTCCCTCCTATCCCCATTGCATCTTCTGCATGCTTCTCCTGTGGGCTCCCTCATCCCCAGGGGAGACCATCCTCCTCCTCCTCTTCCTCTTTTAAGCTACTTCTCTAGTAACACTTGTAAAGCACAGAGGAAAATTCAAAGCCAAATGACTGACAAATGCTGTGGTTATCCTCAGGCATGAAGGAATTTGGGCTTATTTCAGGCATTAATCGTTCGGGGGAAGATGAAGGTGCTGTTCCCCTTCCTAGCACTCCAAGATGAAAGAAAACACTGGGTTTTCCAAACAGGAAACATGCCATTATATATTTCCTCTCTAAATTATGCCTTGCTTCTTATTAATCAACCTTATTATTAATAAAATTGTTGCTTTCACAGGGAAAAAAGAATGTGCAATTAATTTAAAGCGAACATTCCCGTTCAGCCTTCGTCTCTGATGGGCAAAGCCCTGCATACTTGTCATGTTTGAGGCATGCGGCAAGAGCCGAGCGAGGTTGCCGACTGAACGCGTTATTCATTAGGCAATAAACCCCCCAGACATCTGTCGTATCTTTGACCTGCTCTTAACTCAAGTGCGATATCCGCAGCAAACAGACTGCGCTTATCCCCGGGGGCTGGCGGCGCATGGTGTGCTGGCTTCCCTCAACTGGCCACCTTCTCACGTGTGCCCAGACTCTCCTGCCACAAGGGCTGAAGCTCCTGCTTTTCCTCGAATGGGAGCACCCTCTGCACGACGGCTTTGAGCTTCTCCCAGTCCCTTGCCTGGAAGCAACATTCCCCGGACAACCTGCGCGCGTCACCGGAGCTTGATGTCTCCTGCAGTGGCTCTGTGCAGTGGAGCTCGCCCTTGATGGGTCCCAGATGGAAAAAATAAAGCTCCCAGCACCCCATAACTCTTTTTAGGCTGTTTCTGTCTTCCAAGTGTGGTTTTTTACATCTTGCAGATAGGTACTTTGCCCACACGCGGGACCAAGCCTGCCTCTCCTTGCACAGCCGTCACTGACAGCTAACATCTCCTGCAAGGCAGGGCCGCAGCCACAAACTAACTCCACAACAAGCAACAAAATCCACTCACTCCAATCAATATTAACGCTTGCACTGCATTCTGGCTCGCCTCTCTCCTCAGAGCAGGCTAAGCATGAGGAGGACGGGCGCTATGAAAAGGAGTGGTCCAGAGAGCGCCGGGGGAGCCCAGAGCAAAGCAGAGGTGGGGAGCATCCCATCTCACCCGCAACACCTGCCCGGCAGGTAGGGAGGCTGCCTAGAGGAGGGACAGGGGCGACGGGGAGGAACTCCAAGCTGAGCGGGCCCAACACTATCAACATTTTACTGAAAAGAACAGAGACATTTAGAGCAATTAAAATAAAATATTGTAGTATGAAAGCTGATGTTTCTAAGTAACGTGCTCCCCAGGCGGCAGCACGGCCACAAGGAAGGATGGTTCTCAGTGGGATGCATGGATTTCTATTTCCTAAATGTTGTGGTTCCAGAGTGTCTTTAAAGGCACTTGAGAGTCAGACTGATTGTGGTGTGATATTCAGGCTCTCCAGCAACACATTGCATTATAAAATAATTTGAAAATGAGATAGTTGCTCTGTGATTATTTGGGGGATTTTCACGGCAGTTGATTTACGCTGATGGCATGACAGGTGACACCGTCCCCTCTGCTTTTGCATTTTCCCCTTCCTCTGGCAGAACTGTCTTGCTAAGATTCAGCTACAAGGTATCTCCAAAGGTCTATATACAACAAAGTGCCCCAGTCTCGACCTACCAGGAGCAATGCTGACCTACGGCAGCATCACCCAAGGGCTAAAACACACGCTCCGTATGGGGTCCCCCTCATGGGCACCCTTCAGTACCCTCAAAGAAAGCATGAGTGAAGGAACCAGCTACTGAAACCAAAAGCCACGGTGCAGACCAACATCCAGGCTAAACATAAGCAAACCAGCCCCACATGTTGAGACCCTGCAAGGCTTGTACGGGTCTCCAGTAGGAGAAACTGGACCTCCCTGCTTTAAACTGGGCAGGAAAACACTGAATCTGGTGTTTCAAAGGGCTCAGAATCACACACTGACTTGTGAGAGCCTGCTCCCAAACCGCAGCCTCTGAGAATGCTGGAACATCACCTCGATGGTCGTGGCCATCATCCCCTTCCCGAGTTACCAGCCCACCCACAGACCACCTGAAAATAGAGTACTGGGAGTATTCTGACTGCAGTATTTCCATACAAATTAGATCACTAACACAATTTCTGCTTGAGCTGAAGCTAATAAATAACAGAAAACAAGGTTAACGCATAGCAGGAGGCCTGCCTTCTAGGAAATGCTTTTTCTAATCTCTGTTCAATACAGGTATTAATCTATTTACTCTCCATTATAATGAATTTTATTATTCAAAATGTGGTTCCCTTTAAGTCCTACATTATAGTTAATAATAAGATTTTGGTTTACTTGGTAGCATTCTGTCTTAAAATAAAACAGTTAGTAATAGGAGGATGGAGTTTCCTTATTTTCTCCCACCACTTAACCCAAGCCAAACAAGCAAGGGTTGGGATCACTGTGGCGAGGGAGGCCACGCCATAAGCATAACCCTCTGACTCCCAGAGATAAGGTAATTACCCAAGCAGATAACCCCAGCCTCCCCCCTCCCCGAGCACGCCTGCAGTCATGCCTCAAACCTGAGCTTGCATTTCTGCTGCTTCCTTACACAAACTCAGAATTCCATTTGAAAATTAACGCAACCAAGAAGGAAAAAAAAAAAAAAAAAAAGGCTGCCTTAAAGGAAAGCTTTGTGATGTGGAAGCAGGAAGCGCATCGCACGTAAGCTAAGAGACGCCGACAAAAGCTGTTGGTGCTGGGGCATCCTGAAGCAAGGCTGTTCTCGCCAAGGGGAGCAAGGTGGAGAGCAAGGACATGATCAGCTTTGCTTCCACTGCAACAGAACAGAGACAGAGCCATGAGGACCCAGCGCCCGTCCCCTTTCCAGGTTTCCCTGATCCTCTGAAACACAGTGACTGCTGACTCAGAGGTTTCTCCTTCGAAGCCATCACCACACCGGGGGGTCCCTGGCCTCACCCGCCAGCCAGCAGCAAGGGGCTGGGGTCCATGCTGCAGGAGAGCCGTGCTCCAACCCCACAGGGCATGCAGCGGCAGGCTGGGCACAACGCACTGTGCCTGGAGTAAAACGTTATCGGATCCCTCCGGTTTAAGGAGAAAATAAGTCCTCTGTGCTGAAGATTAAAGACAGACCCAGATTTCCAGCTAGCCCCTTCTCACGGCTAAAACCCCATCCTTACTTCATGTTTGGTGGGTATTTGCACCAGCAGGTGGGAGGGCTGGTGACCGAAACGAGCAGATCTGGTCTGGATGAACACAGCTGACTAGTTACAGATGCACCAAAGCACGGTTTTCCCCTCCCCTAAACAGCCGTTATGTACTAACTTTGCTTCCTAGATGAGCATTTTTTTTTTGGTGAAGGCATTTCTGCTGGTTGTTACTCGAGGCAGACCTTGGAGTCACACCTCTCTGCTGGCACAGGATCCCCAGGCAGCAACTAAAATACCACCCGCTCCTGTCAAAACAGGGAGTGTCCGTGAATATTGGTCTCATCTGGTGCCAACCAGCCTGATCTCTTTTATTGTTGTTGATGTGCTGATTTCAGCTCAAAGCAAATAAATTGTTGGACAGATAGCAGTGCTCTGACACAGGCTGCAAACACAGCTGGTTTGTCCTCGCAGAGCAGGTCACTGTCTTTCTCCTTCCAAAATAAATATTTTTTTTCTGGGAGCCCTGCCCCACAACAGACCACAGACATCCTGGATGGATGCTGAACAGGGCTGCCGAGCCCAGAGAAAGCACTAGGGTAGCAGGCAGCCCCGGCAGCACCCTCCGATTGTCACAGCCCCAGCAGCATCCGTCTGACTGTCACAGTCCCGGCATCCTCCTGCCTGCATGTGGTTCCCATGCTGGTGAGGACCCAGCCCATGCCCAACCCAACTAAACAGGCTTCGTCAGGGACTGTGGACAATCTTAATGACTTGTGAGTGTCTGAAAAAGAGAGTTGGTAAGGGAGGAGGAGATCTGGGGATCTCACTGATACCTGGATCCGATATTTGGGTGCCTGTATTCCAAAGCTCTTTCTGAGCTGTTCCTGACATCAGACTCCAATAGGAGTTATGAACCAAAAATACCAGAAATACCTTAATGCCAGCTGAAAAGAGGTGTGAAGAAGAAAAAAGCTGAAGTGTGGGCTTGTGCCACAGGGGAAGGAAGCAAAGAAAGCAAGAATCAGTCCCATACTCACCAGTAAGAGAAATATAACCCTTAAATAAACCTGAGCCTGATTTAATTTCCAGCTGAGCTAGAGGAGGATGGGGAGTAGATGAAAGTCCTAAACTTCATCCACCTCAAAGAGACAGAAAAGCTTAAAGGATTACTCATATCACTTACACATCTTTCTTGTTGAGAGGGCTTACAAGCGGGAGCAGCAATCACCAGCATCCGAGTCTGCTCAATGAATAATGGGGGCTCAGTGCTGTCCTGCGTCAGGGACAGCGAGCAGTTGTTTTAAGGTGGGTTTAAATTAAATGCTACCATGCGGCTGGTTACCTCTTGGACAATAGATATCCGGGGCCCATCGGTTGCATTCGTAATTATCTGCTGCCTTTTCACAGGTGAAACACTTAAATCCATGAGGATATGGTGTGGCTGAAAAGAATAGAAAATATGCGGTAAAAATGAGCCAGTTCTTCTGGTTCTACCATGCTTTCCAGAGGCACACAGCAACATTTGTTCTCTTTAGACATATCTTTCTACAAATATACCCGTCAACTTCATCAAGTTAGTCCCAATTTGTGAAAATCCTGTTACCAAAAGCAGTGCAGGAAAGGCACATACAGGTACAACAAGAACTCGGTTCAGCCGTGTTTACCTGGCAAAAGCGCCCACTGCTCACTTCAAAGGGAGCTGATGTGAGCAAGGAGTACTTATTCTCTTGATATCAGAGCTCACATCCAATACTGCTACTTTATCAGTGCTGATAACAAAATATCAGATGGATTTAAATACTTCTGGAAACTGTTCCACTGAGGAAATGAGCTACCCCTTTGGAAGGCAAGTTGATGTCCCCAAAGGAAAGAAAAATCAGTGTGCTGGTGCTGAACCTCTGCTTTTATCAGCAGACTCTATCCTAATGTATCTCGCCAAATGAAGAGCGTGACTCCTTAAGTGGTCTCCTGGCAGGGCTTCTGTAGCACATTCAATACATCCTCAAGATGCTGCCACCTTCTCAGAAGCCAAACATTGAACAGGTTACATTTATCTCCACAGGGCCAAGTAAGCTGAACCTCTACAGGCCACATCTCACCTCTCCCTCCTCTTCTCCTCCCCTTGCCCACCAGCTCCGGGCCAGACCCTGCTCAGGTATGAGAAGTGAAGCAAGAGGCATTTGCTGCCCGTTTCCCCCAGGTTGCTCTGGGTAAGGGCCAGCAAGTCACTTGGGAGCATCTCTGGTGGGGCTGGCACTGCCCTAAAGGAACAGCTTTGGGCGGGACAACACAACAGCACTAACTAAACCCACCCCCTCACCCTCGGCCTCTAGCAGGTCACGGCTACGGCATAAAACAGGAATTTCATCTTGCTTGTACAAAATACAATTTTTTTAGCCAAATTCAGAAAGGCACTGAGTTTTCTTTGGGAACAGATGGCTGGTACAGTTGTCCTCTTGTAGAATTAAAATAAGTTTGTATCTGATAAAGCCAACAGGCTAATGAAAGGAGAATCTGTGGATGATCTATTATGAATATAATAATAAGATGCATAAAACTTTGCTATAGCATTGCTTCAGGGACTCACTGAAATAAAGGCAGGAGCGGCTGCTGCCGGTCACATTTGGCCCTTGCTCACAGCTGTTGATGTACTCGGGCAAACGGCGTGGCCACAGAGCTTGGTCTCATTGCCAGAGAGGTTCTTGAGGAACAGAAAATAGTGAACAAGAAGCCGACATGCTCAGCAGCTGCCTGTAACCCTAGCTGTCCATCATACGCTTTGGGAAGCAATGCTCTGGTTTTACATCCACTCGGTTTTATGAGAGCTGGGGATGTTTGTTTAACCTTTGCTCAGCTCAGCTCAGCCCTGATGTTTCTGCTGCCCTAACACACATTTGCCCTTGTCCTTATCCCCACGCCGTGGCCGCCCGTGGCTTTGCAGCCTGCGCAAAGTGGGCTTACTGGAAGGGTGGAGGTAGACGATGTCCTTCACGGTGAAGTCCCTGGGCTGCACGGCGGGCAGGCAGGCGGCCAACAGGCTGAGCAGCAGCACCCATGCCGCCGTGGGCTGCGAGGCCATCACCGGGTGAGGATGTACTCATGCGGCGGCCGAAAAAAGCTCACCTGGGCAACAGTAGAGAACAAGGGTGAGCAGAGCAAACCCGCGAGGAGCCTGGCCACCACCTCGGTCCCCAGCCACCCAACCTCACCGAAACCATGATTCTCACATGAACCTTCAGCTGTCCTCCCCTGCGGTCAGGTCTGTCACCATTTAGAATTTAACCAGTCAGTGACTGTCCTTTGTAAGACAGCAATAAAGTCATCAGAGACTGCACTGCAACAAGATTTAACAGCTTCTTTTAGAGGGTAGTGGAAAAGTGCAAAATTAGACCAGGAAGAAATGAAACAGGGTAGCTGGAGACCCACTGGGATGTCTGGGGAAGCAGCGATGGGTCTCCCACACTCACACTCCAACACAAGCTCGCACCCTTCAAAACTGCACCTTTTTGGCAAACCAGAGGCTCCACGTTACTTTCACATATCTCAGGAAAGGCTCCAGCTGATGCGGGCTGTCTCTACCTTCAGCTGGCTGCTGTTAATAACATCAAGTGACTATTGCATTTTCCTTGTCCATGCTCCAAAGGGTCTTATTCCCTCTGTGACGCTGCTGACAAACGATGCAGCGTATTTTCCCCACGTCCCTGTATGAAGGGAACTAATTTCAGCAGAAACAAACACGTGCTACGGTACCACTCGTGAAGCCATCCCAAAACCAGCAGCTTTCAGGAGCATCCCCATCCATCCACCCAGGTGTGGGGAGCCATCCAGGAACAGGCAATGCTACTGCACCTTAAATACACAGCTCATATTATTACAATTCCTTAAAAATGATGAAAACGTGCCTGAAAATGAGCGGGACAGGAAAGCCCCAAGAGGACGCAGCTGCCGAGCCAGGCAGGAGCCGTCGGTTTCCCCTGGCTGCTGGCATCCATCCAGAACACACCGGCTGGGGGTTATTTTTCCACCTAGACTGACCAAGAGCTCTGCAATACCCAAGATATTTCCTAAGCAACTTTGAAAGCAGAGTAGCTAGTATTTAATTTTTTTTTTTTTTTTTTTTTTTTTTTTAAATGGAAAGATGTTCCAGGGTGGAGAGGCTTCCACCTCTGCCTCCAAATGTTTGTCTGGCAGTGGAGACCCGCACAAGGTGAGCAGAGCAATGGCCGTTGGGGGGGCTGTCATCACCCTTGGCTCTTATCTGAAAGCAACTCTTAATAAAACACCATGAAATCCATAAAAATAGCCAGGGAAACAGATAACACACAACATGGTGCATTAAACTTCATTGTTTTAACCTTCCGAAGGGGGGAAATGCCAATTTCCATTGGGTTTACTCCACAGATGCGTATCAGCCAGGGGAAAATGAAGTCCTGCTTAGAAGCAGAAAGGAAACAAACCCAACCTCTCCCAGCCACATGAAAGAAACGGGACCAGCAGCTCCCTGTGGGGTCTCAAGGAAAAAGTCCCAGCAAAGCCAGCTGGAGCCCACCTCGGCGAGGGAGCCAGGTAGGCGTGTGGATTCAGGACTATTCACATTTTTTTAGTTTCTCATGCCTAAATAGACACAGACCTGGAGCTGAAGTGGCCAAATACTGACACTGTCCTGATGGTCCTGAGCTGAGGACAACAGGAGCCATCATCAGCTGCACAGGCATCAGCACCAAGTAGACACACTGCACTTTGGAACAGTTTGCTGTCAGGGCACATATCTACATGTAACATGGGTCACAAGTGATGCTCAGGATGAGGAAAGAAGATGTGTTTGGACTCCTGAGCCTCTCCCTCTCCTTTCCTACGCAAGAGGAGAGCCGTCCATGGTGGCACACGCATCACCCTCGCTGCTTGCCCAGAGCCACCCCACAGCAACTGAGTTTTCACATGGGGAAACTGCTGAACATTCGTACTGCTAAGATAATGAAGATTTGGAGGAGAGAGGAATTCTTGGATTTTTATTTTTTTTTAATCCCCAACAACACAAGGCAGACTTTACAAGCCCTGTTACTCATTTCAGGAAATCAGCAGTTTGCGGTAAAACTGTCAGCTCACATGGTCTCAGAAGCAATCCTGCGTTACAGCGCAAAAAAATTAGGACCCTCATCCCAAGGAGAGCCGCTCTTCATAGCTCAATGCCAACTCTCGGTGGCAACCTAGGATTAACATAGGTTAACAACATGAAGGACAAGTAACAGTGTTTTCAGTTAAAACACAGCAAGATTAAAATAGTGGGAGGAACTCTGCCCAAGAATTTGTTGGTTTTTCTCATCACAGTCACAAAAAGGTTTTGCATTTGCAGCGCCGATCAAAGCCGTCCACTTGAGGACACCGGTTTTCCCTCTCTTGTACATGCTCCTTTTTATGGGACCAGTTGCTGACTCAGCCCATCTCCAGATGTCTGTGCGTAGCTGTTGGGACTTGCCCAGTTGTCAGATTCAGAAGACACGTGGCTGTTAGTCCTGCCTGAAAGGGTGGCAGAAATCCTCCGGCTGCACGCTAAAAACCCTCACTCCGTGCCTCTTGTAATTACAACTAGCTTAACTGCCAACACCACTTCTAATGAGTTGCAAGAACCACAAATGAACATATCGATTTCACTTCCCCACCTCCATTTTATATGCTTGAAACAAATTTAATTATAGGCAAGGAATTAAAATTGTAAAACCTTCTGTGTTACAAAACAACCCTGTCTCGGAGCAAGGCCAGCCTGGCCACTGTTTTAAACTAGAAAGTACTCATCAAGCTAAACACCTGCCACTGCTGCAGTCACTGCTCCTCACAGCAACATGCTCTACCTGTTGTTTCATACACACAGAGGTAGCACACAAATAGATACTTCCATGTACATGGAAGTGCCTACCGTCAGAAACCTCAATATTCCATATTTCACAAATATTTTGAGTAGATACACATGGGTACACAGTTCTGTCTTTCACAGGGGGCAAAATACACATACAAACATACTACATCTGATTGAGAAAGTACTTAATATTTAAGGTAATACTGATCTTTCACAGACAGTGGAATATCCAAAACTATTTTGGATTAAATCAATCATATTCAAAAATGACTGTTTGGCACACTCACACTCTCTGTTTTTACACCCACACACAAAAATCAAATGTAGTTACTTTTTATTCTTAAAGGAAGGGGATCTATATATGGATGCACTGCCCTAAAACCTGCAGTTGTTTGACCCAACAAAACTGTTTTCAATTCACTTTTCTTCCAAAAAAAAATAAATTGAAATGGTAATTTTCTACAGATGCTTCTCTCCATGAAGCCCGAAGAAGCTTCATCGAAGGCACGAGGCTTTTCCCCTTTGCTCACAAGCCCCATTTAGTTCATGGCTTTCAGCCAAAACCGCCAAGCATCATACAAAAATATCTCCTCACGCAGTTATTGCCGACATCTTGGCTACTACGGTGCTAAACCTCTGCTGGCAGAACAGACTTGTTCTCCAGCTTACGGGCACGCTTTTCCTTCTGAAACAACTCGGCCCCTTTCCAGACGCAGTAGCCTCCCGTGCACAGCACAGTGCAGGCACCAATCTAATAGAAAATGGCATGGCCCACTCTGAATTTGATACTGGATTGCAGTTAGGGGAAATAGTCACATGGTATTTAGATCATACAGTCTGTTTATAAAAGGTCTTGGGCGCTGACACAGAAATCCTAGTTAACTCAATCTTTCCAGCTTCACCAGCACCTTTCAGGCGGAAAGGCAGCCCCATCCCCGCTCTGCAGCAGGATTACTTCTTCCTGCCCTTTGCCCTGACACAGCGCTATGGAAATTAACCATTAAATTCTCTAAGCAGCAGCCCAATTGCCCATTTGTCAGGTCTCATTAGGGTGGTGACATCTCATCCTTGCTGTCACCAGCATTGGGGACAATGGAAGATCCCCATCCTCCAGGGAAGGACTGGGGAGTCCTCGAGCAGAGCTGCTCCCAAACGTCAGGCCTCTGGTTCTGGGGCAGACACGTTGTTGGAGTGGACAGTTATTTGTGAGGATGGATTTGTCCCTCCTGTCCCTCTCACAAGCTCAGTAGATATCTGCTAGCTGGCCTTGACTGAAGGCCGCGAGCTGGGCTGCTGCCAACTGCAGGGTTGCAGCAGAAGTTGCAGATGTTCAGGGGGCAAGGGGGGGTGGAGAAAAAAAGTCTCAGACACCAAATTTTCCCATAGAAACACTTGGCCAAAGCCAGGCATGAAGGAACTCCCAGTTTGTGGGCATTTCTGTGGTTCTCCTCCTTGTGAGAGTAGGACATATGCGGTGTTCGGTGCCCTTCCACCTCCCTCCTGCAGGAGATGAAGTATTGCCCTGCTCTCCCTGGACATCTGATACAGATGGAGGTTGCCCAGTCTCACAGAGGTTGATGTTTCTGCTGACATCTCAGCTCCACCTGCCTCCTCCATCTCCTCCTCGGTCTCTGGGCCACACCTCCAGGTTCACAGGTTACTACCTCATTTCATCTTGAAGACATTTTCTCTTATCTTTTCACTTGGAAGAGCTTCCATCTCAGGGCGCCCTCAAGCAACACTTCCTTCAGATAAATAAAATAGCAGAAACAAACAAAAGCTCCCTCTCAGCAGGCAGCAGACGTATCAGCCCTACGGTATCAAGTGCAGCATGCCAAAGCAGCAACACCTGTGAGAAACTGCAGAAACCACAGCATGAGTAATTCGCTCCTGCGAACTTTGCTGCACAAGGTCAGCTGGACCATCCTTCAACTATGTTATGACAATAATTCATCAGTGATAAATGAAGTCAAAGGATCTACAACCAGTGTGGCCATGTTGGAAGGTACAAGGTCTACCCAAACTGCAATTTCTCCTTATGCACATCACCAACATGACTTTCCCAAATAAAGCAGGAATTAATTGCTCTTTAGATTTCCCTTCTGCTTTTCTTCCAGTTCACACAAAGCTAACAGGTTGGAGTTTCCACTACTGGATCTGCAATAGATGTGTTCGTTTCCATACCTCGACAGCTTCAAAAACTAAACCTCAACTCTGCCTAAGGAGCTCTTGCAAAGGGGTTCACTACCGCTCCTCAATTACAGTAAGCAAGAGAAATTAAACAATCAAACACAATTAGTGCACAAATTGGTCCCAGAAACGCGGACGATCTAATTGCCTTGCTGCTAATTACAAAGCCTGTAGTTCATTGAGCTAAAAGCCCACGTCCTGGGGAAGTGAAGGGGGGTACAATATGTTCCCTCTCATGCCACCTTCCCTCAGATGCAATTTAATCTTTACCAAGATGTGATTTCAAGATTATTTTATAAGTAGCATATTGCTTCTATTTTCAACTTGTATTAATTACATTTTTAGTCTGACTAGCAAATGCTTAACTTTTCTTAGGTCCTGTGCAAACCCCTCATCGTTTAATGAGTTGTAGGAAAACGTCACTTATATTCATGCATCCCCAGAGGATAGTTTGGCGTCAGTTAAACGCAGAGGAGAGATGAAACGGATATATTTCCCCGGAGTATTTCAGATATTTAGTGTTGGGCATAAATGACAGCAAAAAGTTAGCTTGAAAATCAGGCAAGGCCATGATGTTCGTATGAGAAAATACAATTAACGCAAATTAATTCTCAAACTGGGAAGGTGAGATATTGAAAGTTCGACAGGATTCATTCCCATTTCACTCCACATAATGCACAGTGGTGCAGGGTCACCACTAGTTTCTTTTAAATCACACATTATATTCGAGCCTGTGATTATGAACACTTCTGAATTAGCAGAAAGAGGGGCATGGATGATCTAATAAATCATTGCAAGACCTATCCCCCAGGTTTCTGCATGGCATACAATAGAGGCAGCAGGGGCAGTGAGCCCTGAACTCAATGGGATGCATGAGATCAGCATTTGGCTCGGACTGGGAATTCTGGAAGCCAGTGGTCGCCCCTCCTGTGTCCCAAGGCACATGGGCTGACCTCAATGCATGGGGAGCCCCCAGACAGCCCGGCTCCATGCAGAGGATAAGGAAACCATGCGTGAGCACAGAAATCCTGGGATTTTCCTGCTAATAAGCAAAAAACCCAGCCATTGAGTTCCAGCGGCCAGACCCCTCTGCAAAGGGGAGAAGGGTGGTTAAATTATTTCCTAAAAAAACACATAAAGTTCACGAGGGCAACAGAAAGGGCTCCTCTGTCCAAGGCAGGGATACTATTCCTGTGGACCACGCGTTGCATACGGCTCCTTTCTGCTCCTCGTGCATATCTTGCAGAAAAAGGAGGTGCAAGGCTCCGTGCAGCCAGCCCCAGGGAAGGGTGTTCTGGGGCAGGGGGGCTACGACTGCCAGCCCAGGGTCAGTGGCCACGCCACGAAACGGCGCTGGGAGCAGGCAGGGTGCCGGTGCTCTCCTAGGGAAAAGTAAAACAAGGTCCTGAGCCTATGCACTGAGTTAAATTTTGGTGAGGCTGGGTGTGACAACAGTAGTTGGGATCACCCTGGGCCATCTTTCCTACTTACATTTAAACCCAATAAGCAAGAACATTGCAGTTAAAATACGGGGGAGCACTGACAACACAACTGTGCGATGCATCTGCTAGGAAAACAGGAATAACATTGCAGCATGTTACTAAATAAAACGTAGCAAAAGAGTAAGAGATGCCAGAGACACATGGAATCAAACAAAACAGGAGGACACACCCCATGCTTACAAAGATGTAGCTGGCAAATGATCTAATCTGCAGCCAAGACATGAAAATCTTCCAGAAAATAGTTTTCTAGTAGTCTACATACCAGGCTAGCGGACACATATCCACAGCTGTTTTAAAAGAATGAGATGGTCCCACTGAGCTTTTAAGGTTGCATTTTTATTAAGTCTCGAAAATTGGGACAATCTGGAGACCAAGAGGATCGTCAGCACAAACCCAGTATTTTTGAAGGATCAAAGGAATGACTGCTTAGCCTAAGGTCAGTCCCGGGTAAACTCATGGAGCAGTTTATTTGTGCTACTGCAACTAACATTTCAAGTTGTAAAAGATGGCAAGAGAGGGTTGGTCGCGTTTTGTGGAAAATGGGTCTCCAAACAAACCCGTCATTTTCAAATGGGCAGGATTACGGCTCTGGCTGTGAAAGGAGACTGTTACACAGAATAATTGGGGAGAGACCAAAGCAGAGAGCCAAAGCACCAAACCCTTCTGATTACAAAAATGAGTTCTACCCAATTAACCAGGCATGCTCGGGCCAAATTAAAAAAAACCAACAGCTTAGTGACATCTCAAAAATCTAACTGGTGAAAAAGACATCTTCAAAATAAAAATACTTATCTTTTCCCCACTTTCCTGCAAGGCTACATTCACCATTTTTGCCCCAGAAGTATTGACAACAAGAAACTTCTTGTATTAAACCCTGATGAAGATGTTAAAGGGTGAGCTGAAACACTTGTCCATCATGCAACAAACTGTGCTTTAATAAAACCATACATCAATCTGCACCATTGTGTCCTTGGTCTCCTGATGCCTTCCCCCTCCGCTCTCCAGAGTGATTTGTGACAGTTCTTCTCGGACATCACCCCACACATTTGACATGCTAGATTAAGCACCGAGTCACAGACTGCTCGGCGTTGACCCAGAGCGAGCTTTGCAGAAGTTCAGAGATCAGCCCTGAAAACACGATATTGTGGGAATGAGATTTTTATTATTATGAACGAATTCAAAACTTGAGCTTTTGCCCCACCAAGGAGAGCTCTGTCACCAAAATCAATGTAAACTGCATCAGGCCATTACTATTCCTCGTGATGGGCGAGATACTAATGAACTCCCTGGCTTTGCCTATTCACGCTGTAGTGCCACGTTTTTCCCCCAAACAATTTAACATATTTATGTAGTAGTTAATGAACACCAGGTGGTATTGTTCGAGACCCGGCCACGCATAGACGAGGCTGCAGAAGGGCTCTGTTCCCTTGGCAGTTCACCCCAAGTTCATGCTATTTTTTTATTTCCCAACCCACACGTGAATTCCCGCTGGTGCAAGGCATCAAAAATACAGGCAAGCCACAGAGGGAAGGGACACGTATGAGAACAACATGTCCGCTTTTGCTTATTTCCAAAGAGCACATCTAACACCCGGCTGCAGAAGACACCGCACAAATGTCGGCAGCCAACCCTCAGGGAAATAATCGGCAACGGGCTGACCATTCCCAGCTATATGCTCGCAGCACCTACATAAAGTTTAATGAACAACGACCAGAGGCTCGTGCAACGATCCTTCAGATAAGTATCTCATTCTCATTTCTCTCCTGATAGAAAAAAACAAACAGTAGCTTATGTTTGCTTGCGCCCACATCTAGCCAAGTCAAAGGTGGCATGCAAAACCAATTTTGCACACCAAAATAAATAAGAACTTTCTCTTCCGCTATTTTATTATTTGTACTGCCACCCTTTGCTCCATAAGATCTATAACAGACATTGTAGCAAACCTCTCTTTGCAGAGATCTCCATAATTTGTTACACTGAGAGCAAATTTAATCTGATTTCATATTTTCTATCATGCGATACTGAAATTAAAATACTTTTCTCATAAAGCTTTACTCAAAGTTATTCCACTGCCATCCCTCCAATTTTAATGCATATTTTATTCAGCAGGAACATTAGAAAAGCTAGATATCATTAAAGTAATGCAAAAGAAACCCAAATTGGAACTGACCAGTGTTCTTTCAGCTGTCTAGTTAATCCATGAGTAAACAAACACTAGCATCATTAATTCATTCACATTTTCAATAGCTTTTCCAGAAAAACAAAACCCAGCATAACCCAAAACAAACAATACTCCCTCTGCTTCATAAGACTTTCAAGTGTTATTTCAATTCAATGGCCAATTAATAATTCAGCACTTGTCCTCCCAGAAAAAGCCATTTAATTCCTTTATTTTTTGTAACTTGTCTGTGGGGAAAAAAAAAAAAAAGCACCTATTAAAATAAAAATTATCATCTCCACCACGATGGGAAGCTATAAAATGCCATCCTCATTTTAGTCACCACTCCCGTGAGCTTTTCAAGCTTCCAGCACCGCACCAATGGGTATCAGTAGGTTTATGGGATGGAGACCTTGGGGTGCTCCCTGGTACTTATACACGCATACATGGCCTGCGAAGCCGAGCAGCAGCATATACGCGCCTTCCTACGGGAAGTTCTTTACCTGTTGCTTGTACAGAAAGCTTCCCTGCAATAGCCACCCCATCTTGTTAACGCAATGTAATGATAATTACAACTTACAGATGGACAAAATGCTCGCCCTGCAACCCGACTCAAGCCAAGCCTGCCAGAGCAATGCAGTCTGTACACGCTGTTCACTGAATAGCTGATTAACATGAGTTTTAATTCATCTTTCTGAAGCTGAAGTGTTCCAAACCACTTCGCTGTTTGGGGGCAACTGATTAGAAAGTGAATTATGTGTAAAATGAAAACTCCAAGAGTAAAGCAAAGACATATTCACTCCCCCTTGTACCAGTGCATTTAATTTTTCATTTGATTTTCGTACAAGATCTGCACCCTCCCCACATTTCACTTATAGTTAATTACTGTCAATCATTCCTCCATTTTACTGCGTACAAATCACATAAAAGCAAGGGTATGGGCATAACACAATATTCTCATTAAAAATACTGATGTTCTATAACAGATCTAAACAGGAAACCATTCCCATGACCATTAATTGTCTGCTAACACGTCATCAAACTAATGCAAATATTTGTTCTTTTTTTAATAACAGTAAATCAAGATACTGCACAGAGAGGTAAACGCTGTCGCACTAGAATCACTGGAAGCACAAAACCAGGTGCGCATCCTCTGGGATTTTTTGCTAAACCAGCCCTATTCATTTGTAAGCAGAAAATATTTTTTTTGGTTTTGCTGCTGGTTTGGGGTTTTTTGTTGTGTTTTGCAGTTGTCGTCTTTTTTTTTTTTTCTTGCAATCGTTACTTTAACCCACCAGAAAGAATTACCTGGAGCTCATTGGTTATTTACCATGTCGATTCACGGTTAACTTCAAACAACAACAGCGCACAAGGACAGAAAAAGTGAACCTCCCAGAAATGATGAAGCCCAGCTACCTGATATTTTCCCGAAATAAAAAACTTATATTCATACATTTGTTTCGTCTCATGGCAGAAATAATGCCTACATGAATACTGCCACCTAAAAAAGGGCTAAGGAGGAAGGGGGGCAGGGAGACCACTGGGGACCTTACAGGAAGGCTCTGTGGGCTAGATCCTGGGAGCCATGGGAGCACCGGGCAAACTCTGGTTCTGGTAATAAAAACAAAACAAACAAGAACAGGAGAGTGAAGCACACGAAGGCAAGAGCCTGTAAGCCAGGACAAAGGGCTAGACTTTGCCTGAGATCAGCAGAGAAAAGGGAACAGGAGCTGAGTCATGAAGAGATTGCATTGCCCAAGATGGAAAGAAAACCAAATTCCTTGAACAATTTTACCACATCTCTTTACACTTCACCCCGTAAGAAAACGAGGAAAACATTGAAGCTAACGGGTCTGCTCTCCTGCCCATCTGCATGGAGTCACACCTGTACGAACCAGTACAGGTCTCCTTGACTTGCTTCACTGGCGTGCACCTGAGCGCGCATCTCCACCAACCACCTTACAGCTGGTCACACCAGGTCAGTATGTACTGCTTGGCAACTTTACCAATCTCTGGCATGCTAATTGAAACATAACCCCTACTTGGCATTGGTTAAGCTTTGAACTTCAAAAAATAATTTCCCCCTCCATCTTGGAACATCTCTGCATCACAGTTGTCACCCTTCGGTCTTGTGCCTCTGATAAACCTAGCTGGGGCAGGCTCCTATGTGGGGCAGCCAGGCAACCTCTGCAGGGTTTTTTGGCATCCTCATCCCTCTTTGCCTTCAGCTGTAACCAGCCCCCCACTCTGATGTCTCGTGCATCTGCCCTAACACCTTTGTTAACACCTTCTACCCACCACCCTTCTATGCACTGTCATCTCCACCGCTGTCCATTTCGTCCCGTTGAGATGCTTTCATATCATTAGCTCACCAGATGGCAAATATTATATACAATATTAAATAATGCATTCCATATCAGTAATTGGGAGCTAAGGTGGACCTCCTCCTGCTCCATCTTCCGTCTGCTCCATCAAACCTCTCACCTCCCGGAGATCAAGCTTCACTGCAGACTCCTCTGCTCCTTTGTTTATCTCTTAATCTGCTGTGCCTGTTGCTAGATCCAAATGCCTCATCATCTTGGCATTAGAAAGTCCACTTTCCCAAGGTACAGAGTGTTTATGGAGTATCATCAGTAATTCAAGTGTCTGCCAGCTAAGAGATGTTATCTCCAGAATAGCTGAAGAATACCTCAAAATCATGCTCCAACTCATCTGCCTGAAACGCTCACCTACAGAACATGCTAAAAGCAGATGTAGTTTTCAAAATGTGCCCCCCCCCCCCCCCCGATTTAACCAGTTGCTTAATTTTCACACATGAATCATCTGGCATTCCACAGGCCACGATATATAGCTTTCATTATGTCACTGCTGACATTTTCAATGCTGGAAGACCATGATTTACTGGTTTTCATTAGACCTGATCTCCACTCTCGGTCCTACCCCCAACTTGTTGAGGAATCCATATCTGATCAGTGAAATGTTGATCTGACTTGAAAATATATTGCTCTTCATCTGCTAATTTCTCTAAAATTGAACTTTTCTGACAATTACTTCCAGTGCTGACAGTGAGCATCTACCCCCATAAATAATGAGCCTGAGAGGACATCTCTTCCTCTGGCCTTGGGAGAAAATGGGCTGCTAGCAAAGACACTCCCCAGCCAAAGCCACAACATTGCTAGATTTTTATCACAACAAATACAAAGGAATATTTAAGCCAAAATAAAACCATTTTCTTTCAAACATTTGAACTGAAACTTTGTACAGTTTTGCTTTCCAACTGAAGCATTAGGCCAACACCATTTTACATCTTTGCTAGCAAAGACCTCCCTAAGCACTGAGAAACCACGTCCAACAAGCTGAAGGCTCCTTTGCATTAGCAAAGCATCGCCCATGGCTCAGCACCGCCAGTACTGCTGTGCAAGACATACAGCTGATAGCACAGCCAGGCCAGCAAACCCAGCCCACACCGTGATTTGAAAAGACAGAGGAAAACAACCAACTCCATAAACTGAACACTATGGCAAGCACTAGAAAGAACTGCTTATCTGAAAGTTTTTACAGATCACAGAAAACCTGAAAAAAAAAAAATTAAATCAGCCTAGACTCATGTATGATAGAAGTTTACTCCGTAAAGCCAACAGGGAGGCTAATCAACAAATGGGCTGAAAAATCAAAAATCTTAGTGGTCTGAAGAATACATGAGAACATGTCTGATAAGAAGCGTTCCAAATTGCTTTCTATGGCACTATTTTAGTTATTTTATCTTTTATGTGTAATTAAAACCTCACAAAAAATTAAATCAGGCCACGTTTTTTTTTATAGGGAATGATGGCCCTTCTAAGAATATTATAGATAAAACATAGTTTACTCAACAACATCTATGATCGTCCCCACCACACTCACCAAAAGATACACATTTTGACACTGAAGGACTGATTTAACTTCCATAATGTCTAATTATGTCACAAGTCACTGGCTACAAAACCATCTACGTGCTTAAAGCCATGTTGGGTTCTATCTAAAGATAAATAGCATTTCTGTTCCCTTTTTAAGTCAAACGTGCACTAGCTGTAAATATCCTGAAGTATCAATGCAAGAAAGACATTAAAAACAGAACCTTAAACAATGGGACATTATTACGGAGCAAACCAGTACTATAAATAGGCAGCAAGATTATCTGATAGAATTCCACACTGGGAAGTGTGGAATGGAAATCAATTATGTCCAGGGAAGAGCCCCCAGCTTCTGCAGCACTGCAGGGAAATTACAGAACTGGGAACCTTTCTGCAAGCTCCAGGCACTGACCATGTTCACCCAGCTCATGACTGAAGTCAACTCTGGTCATACTCAGAAATATAGGCATGGTGCTAGTACGTGCTCACGTGTCGTTTCTGGTTGCAATGATTATTTGTTAGAATCTTGGGCAGGGGGCACAGGAGCTAGAAAAAGCAGTGCCAAGCCAGTGAGGCTCACCATCAGCTGCACATTCGGCCCAACATCTGCCACCTCCCAACCAGAGAACCTTCCCCTTTAGTAATTTCAACCCTTTCATATAATTTTTGAAGAATCATTCAGCCCCTGCTTCCCTTTCATATTTGTTTCCATCCCTGGCAGTGCTCCAGGCCAGGCTGGATGGGGCTGGGAGCAGCCTGGGCTGGGGGGGGGGGTCCCTACCCGGGGCAGGGGTGGGAACTGGGGGGGCTTTAAGGTCCCTTCCAACCCAAACCCTTTTCTGATTCTTTTTTTGTTTTTGCTATGAGAAGCAGTTCATTATCCATGACTCCTTGACTGGTAGATCCTATTTCCAGTAATTATTCTCCCTAAAGTCCCACCAGCGGGGTTAAGAGCTCTGGGCTAAATGAAACATGCTGCTTATCTAGAGATGTAAATACAGCAGCCTCTCTCACATGTTTCTAAACTTTCAATAAATGGTCAGTACCTATGCAGTAAGTAAACTCCCTTTAAGCTTATATGACACATATTGGTCAAGGTATATACATATCCATGTGCTGTTATGTCAACAGACAGCTCTGCCCGTGGATTCTGCACTCCCTAATACACGGGAGCTACACCTGCCCCTGCAGATGAAGTGGGCCAAGAGAAGGCTGAGAAGGGGTGGCCCCACACAAAGCACCCACAGTTGGTGGTGCATGGCCCTCCTTCACCCCAGCATCATGCTCGGCCATCATCTGGCAGAGCCATGCGAGCGGATGGCAGACAAGACTGCGCCATGCAAGGATGCTCACGGCATGGGCAGCCATGTGCCTGCACAGCTCCTGCTCCAGCCCTGCACTTGCACACAGCCATCACTTGCAGCAGTACACAAGCTCAAAACCATGCAGTTATCTCAGTGGTTACACCCTCAACACTCATCTCAGTGGAAATCTTCAGGGTTTGCTTCCATATTTAGGTGTAAAGCCTTGCTAACTCCAAAAACGTGTTGGAAACCAGAAATTCCCAGGAGAAGACACTTTACCTGCTCTATTTCCTCTGGCATTCTGGGGCTCAGCACATTGGCATTTGGGTCAGCAGAAAACCTTCCATTGACTTCAAATACTGGCTCCATAGGGCTGCTGGGACACTGCCTGGCAAGGGCAAGCATCGTCCTGCAGAGGCTGAGCAAAGACCAGCGGCAGCATGGCCATGCTCTGGAGGAAAGCTGCAGCACCCACCCGGACCCGGCACCTCCTACACCCACGGCAGCGTTACACATAAGCTCCCAGTTGCAGCCACAGCTCCGAGCACCACAGTTACAAGCGCACAATGAAAATATGTTGCTTGCACCCCAACTCACCCAAGCGCTGGGGCTGAAGAAGGGTTGCCGTGGCACCTCCTGCTATTGCGCTTGCCACTGGGAAACCATCCCGCTCTCGCCCACCATTAGCCACGTCCCTCATCTGCAGCATAAAGAAACCCCTCACAATACAACAAGTGCTTTTAAAAAACATACCTTTCTGCAGAGAAGGGACGGTAACCGAAGAAATCTAGGCCTGCTGAGATGTGGCAGGATAAGGCGTGCAGTAACCCAGCCTCCCAAACCAGGGGAACAGTATCTCTCTGAACTCCTTATAAAGTTATACAGCAGCGTGAGAAGCACCAGGAATTAATTAGAAAACAGGTTTCCATGTCTGATCAGGTGTCTGCTCTTTCTGCTACAGCTTTGTTTCCAAGGAAGGCACAGGCACCAGCCCTGGCTCCTGCAGAACAAGCTGACACCTATTGCTCCATGTACACTCCTGCTGGGGGGGAAGCGTTGCTCAAATACAAATGTTAGAGAAATAAAGAAAAAAATACTGGATAGCAGTTTGCAGAGTTTGCTTTTACGTTTACTCTCTGTGCACATCCATGCCTTCTCCCCTGTGCAATAAAACTAACAGGAAAGCAGGAAAGGTCTCACCCCTCCACAAGTGATTCGTTTCTCCCAGACTTGCCTACTAGAAACCCTAAGACTTTGCACACTCTAGCCACGAAAATTATTCAGCTGAGAAAACAAAATAATCAGTGGTTTAAGTCTTTGTTTTATATCCTTTCGGCTGAAAAAATCAACTTTACAGCAGAAACCAAGTAGCTACAACTCTTGCAAGCTAAACCACCATATGGTCTTAACTGCCAGCACACGTTTGTGATGTTTTTTAGAGTCACTGGGAACACGTGCAATCCTCACAATGCCGGTTCTGCTGTAAATCGGCAGCCCCAGCTGAGCATGGCCTGCGCTGGGACATCAGGTGAATTTTCATCCCCAACAGCACAGAGAGGGGCAGGGCAGGCACCCACTCCCAGAACACAGAACCCACAACTTCACCCGTAACCCTGCCCCTGCCTATACACCTGTATCCGGATCGCTGTAGGAGCTGGGACATTTTTTCTTTCTTCTTGAAGCGGAAGAGAAGAAATAAAAAATGTGCCATACAGCCTCCTGTTGTTATGACAGGCTTGCACAGCTATTTCAGGTTTTGATTTATGATCAGGGGGGGCTGGTTTCTGAGAAGCTCCAAGCCATGCTGCTGTGCCAGAGACACGATGTCATGTAACTGAATTTCTGATTCCCCACCAGTTTGAGCAGCGATATTAAACGCAGCCAAAATGAGCTTCCTGTGCTCAACTGGAAACAAAAGAACACTTTTACAACACTGCCCTCAGGGTTAATAGAAATATATACATCCAACTCAAGGCACAGTTACCATCTTATCGCACTATCAGCTCCTGCGTGCACAGAACAGAAATTCAGCGTGGGCTCTTGTGTGAGGTGGCTGCATTGAAGTCGGTGCGGACAGATGCAGAGGGAGTTCCCACAGCAGCAGGCGGCAAAGCAGCGGCTCAGCCCTGCCCGCCGCGGGACCTTCCTCCCCAGCCGCTCCTTTCCTAAATGCGGAGCACAGCGCAGGGTGGAACACACAACCTCAAACCCCGGCTGGAGACAGAAGAGTTACTCTTTGGAATTCTGAGAAAACACTTGGATCTTAATTTAACACCACTGCCAACTGGTCCTGACAGCTGTAGACAGTGGGGAGTTTTGACCACAATGAAGTCAGGAGTATGATTATGGGTCAGATTTGGAGAGAATCTGCAAAGCAGATGCTACCACTCACACCAAGG
The DNA here is from genome assembly GCF_023634085.1 of Falco cherrug. NCBI lineage: Eukaryota > Metazoa > Chordata > Aves > Falconiformes > Falconidae > Falco > Falco cherrug. Next base: position 41,163,931 of record NC_073704.1, on the reverse strand, counting down.
CAAATGGCTGCTTAGCTTGAACAGCACGTTACCTGCACAAACACACTCTGCCATCCCCCAGCTGTCCCCCAGCATCAGCCACGGAGGATGCCACCCATGAAGGACTGGGCTGCGCAGGTTTATCTCACACAGCATGCACTAGTCTCACCACCAGCAGCAAATGACAGCCGAAGATCTGGTGATGGTGATGCTTTCTTTAAGCAATCTCGGTGCTTAATTTTAAGCATCAGAGGACCAAAACATTTCAGATGACACAGAAAGTGTGGTATTGTACACTCAAGTCTTGTGTCTTGCAAGTTCTGTCCATGAGCCATGACTTTTCCAATACTTCATAGAATCATTTAGGTTGGAAAAGACCTTTAAGACCATGAAGTCCAACCATTAACCCAGCACTGCCCAGCCCACCACTAAGCCATGCCTCGCTCCAGTGGCACCGAGCTGCTATTCCAGCCACCCGACAGTGCGAGGCAGATGCTGCGTGCACAGACCGCAAATATGTCCCATGTTCAACAAGTCCAACAAGATGGACCTGAACCCCAGGAGCTGGGCAACCAAGGACCAACAAAATAAAGATCCTTGCACCTCCTGGAGCTACAAGGAGACTTAGTGCCCCACCAGAGACCACAGTTACCACCTCACTCCTGAATAATGAACCAGTTATAGTGGAACTGCTGTGAGACATGGTGCCCTGAGGAATACCAAGTTAACGGACACAGATCTGCAGGTATTTTGGATTTGAAAAGAACAAGCAGATACTGAAGTCCTACTTGAAATTCTGGAGAATAATGCAAAAAATCCAACAAATGAATGGTGCTCAGACAGATCTAAGGCTGCTAACTGGTGGTCCAGCCCTGCCAGATGCTGTTGACAGCTACTGAAAGCATACGCAATCATTTCAAGACAAATCACCTTGAAAATAATCCTCCTTCAAGAAAGCTTATGATATCCAACAAATTTAAACCGTTTTCAGACATCCATGAAAAAAGAGGATTGGAAAAACACAGTTATACAGTATGAATGCTGATCAGAGAGAAAAACAGAGTGAAGACAAAGGCTGGCATCAATGAACACAGCTATCAAGTATTCTAAACTAAACGGGACAAAACTCAACCAAATGGCTTGAAGGTGCACTCTGTTCCTGAAGATGCTGGATGTGAGCTAGCAGGTACGGGATCAGCCTTGGAAAAGTGATTCTCCATTGATAACCCATCAAACTGTTATTGGACCACAAATACCAGAGTGAATTTGGAGAGCCAGTGCACATTGTTTTTCCAACATCTGAAGCCGTCTGACAGCTTATGAAATACAAGGGCCTTTCCTGCCTACTAAGGAAGCTACATTTTACTGAAAGTTGCTATATTTTTAAAAAATTCTACAGATAATGTGTGTGCTAAAGACATCACCAGAACACACCCTGTTGGGAAACGGCAACAGGTCAGCTCCTCTCCGTGACTCACTAGCAGTGAACAGCTCATCAGCAAGATGCTCTGGTGTCCACAGAAGCTCTGTGTAGCTTCCACAGCTCTATGCGATAGGTGCACCCACACATCTGTACGGAGACATTTTTCCATTCACAAAAGCAACACAGAAGTGTTGCTGCAAGACTTTAAAAGTTCTTCCCATAACAGGTCCTGTGAATGGATACCAGGTAGAAGCCTTCTGAACACTTGACGGCCTTGAGTCAAGACTGGAGTCAGAACTACCGCAGCAATAAGCATCTCTAATAAAGCAGTGGTTATAATGTTGTTCCTACTTTTTGGAACCTCAATATAATTTTCATTCACTAGCATCAGACAGAGCCCTCCGTGTTTACTTTGACTGCCAAGCCAGGCAAACACCCTCACAGCGTAAGAATTAAAAGGGAAAAAAAGTGACAGACGTACTGTGGTACACACCTTGCGCGGCAACAGTTTGGTGCATGGTCCAAAGCACCAAGACCTGTACTAATCACCTTGAGCTCATTAATTTATGAAGCTTTGGCCCAACTCTAGCGGCTGGCAGATTATCAAGCTCTTAGTTGATGTGATTCAAACTAATCCACTAAAAGGCATTTAAGAGCCAGCTAGGAAATAAGTATTTTTCTATTATTAGAGGCACTAAAAAGTTTTAATGGCACCAGACTCTCAAGGTGAGGGAAACAATGCTCAGGTCCATATGCAAGAATTTCCCACCTCAAATTGCACCACCAGTCAGTGCACCAGGTCATGCAATGGTCATCCCAGCGTTTCTAAACCCTTTCACTAGAGAAGGCAAAAAAGCAACCTGTTATTACTTCTTTCTCCCTTTTTCATCCTTCTTCTGATCCCATCTTCCGCATGATTTACTAGGGAAAGGAGGATTTTGCTGTCGTATCAGAGTGTGTGTCATTATGCACCTTTCTGCTCCTACTCCCATATGTAGCAATGCTCAGAGCCATCAGTGGTATCTGGACGGGCTGGGCATGAAGGTAAGGGCTGCGACATTATCAAACGCACACTGAGGACATCCTCCGAGTGCCTCAGTTAAGGAAACACTGCAGCTTGCATTAGTAGCTGATTAGGCACAAAAACCCCAACCCAAAACACCACCACCACCCCCAAAACAAGAAAGAAAACAACCGAACCAAACAGAGAAAGAAAGAGAGAAAACTTTCAGGTGCCCTGATAATGGAAAAAGAATTTAATTACAAGCCACAAACCAGCATAAGGCACAGAGATGTAAGGAAGCAGGCTTCCTGAGCCGTGGGGCTCACGGGGTCCCTGGTGCAAGGCACGTTGCTGCCCGGTTTGCTGTCAGACTGGGTCATGTTCAAAGATTTTTATTTCATCAGTTCCAGAAAGCCAGAAGCTTGTTGTCTGGACACCAAACCAAACGAAACCACATGTTATTCCCAGATAAAATATTTCAGTATATAAAAAAATTCTACCTTTCTTAAGCAGGTAAACACTCACTTGTTTAACAGTGCTCTTGGCTGCCTCAGCTGAAGTTTGCTTAATAAATCAGTGCCACAGAAAAAGACCCAGGAGAACAAAACCCAATGAGAAAGTCTTTTTCCCTTTTGCCATTTGAGTATCAGATCTAGAACCAAGGTATACTGAGGGAGAAGCTGCTTAAAACCTCTTTTATCTGGGGAAAGACTAACTATGATATGAATTTTTAAAACCTTTTAAAAGCACACAAAAAGCTCTGTAGTCTATTGTATGTTGAAGCAGCATACAGTTTGGTAGATGCAAGCTAAACTCCTGCTGAAAACAACTTCATAGCAATGAAATTCATACTTAGCAGCTTGCCTGATGCTGATAAAACAACTGCAAAATCTTTTCAATCCTTGAAGACCATCTAAGAAATATATATATATATATTTTTTAAGATAGACAGATGTACACACACACATATATATGCATGCACACACACACAGCAGCAGCAGAGATGGGAGGTAAAACAAGGAGGGCAAGGACACTTAGTCTTTTCTTGTCCTGGGGGGTATCCATGAAGTTTTCACTCCCCCCAAACTACTTGTTATCGCTGATTCCCTTGGATGCTCTGAAGCACCACAGTTCCTACCCACAAAATGAGCTCGTTTGGAAGCTGTATAAACCTACCCAAAGTCACAGCCGTTACCACAGCGACACCGGGTTCAAGTTCAATATTTACAGTTGGCTTTGAAAGACGTATCCCTACCCTATGCTGACCCGCTCCTCCAGCGCCGCTCGACACGGTGACCCAAGACGCCGGCCAGCACCCTCGCCAGCCCCTCTGATCTCACCGGCAAGAAGCCTCGCTGGGGACTGGAAGCTCCTTAAGAGAATAAACACATCTCAAGAGATATTAACCGGTGGTATCTGCAGACTGGCATCTGCTTCCTCGGCAGTTTAGCCCCAAATGTTTGTCTGGAAAGAGCACTCTGAAACCAGTAGGGATTTCTAGGAAATCCAGCCCTATACTGGTTAAGCTTTAGACTCTCACTAAGACAAAAATATGAAAACAAAATATGGGAAAATAATATAAAATCCAGTAACTATTTAAACATACAGAATACCACATTAACAGAATTGGTCATGAAAACCCACTAATGCTCATGTCAAAACTACCTTTATCTGAAAGTTTGCCTTGTTTCAGAAAATTCAAATGGTCTGTTTTATTTCACATCATTTAGACCTACAGAAATGCCATAAACCTTATGCGGCAACACTCAAGCAAATATCATGAGACGAGTATTTATCCAACATATACGAATCAAGTCTAAATAACCGCACGTGCACATCAAAACTATCAAACGCATTATCTCGCCTAAACGCACTTCACCGATCGACTCGAAGTGAGCATCGCTGTAATTTCAGGAAGCCTTTCCAAAACAAACATGAGCATCACATGCATCGTCCCTGACAACACGCATGAGAAACAGAGTTAAACTTATCACAACATCTCAGTGGCCACCCGATCGGATATTTTCTGCTTACTGCATTCACATAAAGCGCATGCACTCACCAGAAATGAGCGCGCCGGCTTGAAAAGGTTCAGGTTTGTTTGGGATACTGAAATTACACTGCTGCCCCTTGGGATTTTGGTTGGTGGAAGCCCACGAGAACATATGACTTTAGCAACAGATGCACAGAGCGTTATCTTAAGATGCTAAAATTTTATCAAGGACTTCCATTATTCTGGAGACAAGAGCTATTGTTTCCAACTCACGTCAGCGCTATTTTGGGAAACTGGTTATACACACAGTCACCCAAATTAGTTTTCATTCGATTGTTTAAAAATAACATCTGAAAAAGTAACCTAACTTAATGTACTTCATTTACTTCAAAAAAAAAAAAAAAGAATTACACATGTTAATATGAAACAGGAAACAAATGAAACTGCACAAGAAAGCTTGGAGCTGGCAAACAGAAATCCAGTGGTTTAAGTGAAAGAATATTTCAGCTTGATTTTCCTTCTCCTTCCTACCAACCTTATTTTCAGGTGGCCAAAACCCTTATGGCATACCTTTACCTCCTCCTCCAAAGCACAACTGTAGACACACGTTATTTACTTAAAAAAAAAAACAAACATCCTGCAGCTGACTAAGCTCCAGAAACCAGCCTGTCAGACCCCCCCTGCACCACCCAGCCAAACCCCCTGATTTCTGTAACAGCAATGTGAATATCAGGGCATGAAAGGACAACAGGCTGCGACCGCCCCGCCTGCGCTCCAGCACGAGTGCTGGAAAACAGCACGGACCAGCATTGCGAAATGATTCCATTTGAAAATCTTGTCATGAATAAAGGAATGAGAACAGCAAAAGGGAACGGGGACTGGAGTTAGCTATTTCCAATTATTAAGGGAGAGGGGGGAATTTAAAATTATTAATAATAATCAAACAGTAACACAGTGCCAGTTCATATAAGTTCCCGTGAAAAGTTTTTTTGTTGGTTTTGGGGTTTTTTTTTTGGGGGGGGGGGGGTGTTTTTTGGTTTGGTTTGGTTTTAGGATTTTTTAAATTGCCCTTGGGCACTTCACAGCCATATCTAATAAGCTCAAAATTAGGCAAGGTTATGAGTGCTCAAGCCTTCAGCTTGCATGACTTCCAGTTTTCCAGAACCATTTTATTCACTGCACTATAAACCAGTTTCTGAATCCCAATGATTTGGTCTGTAAATCTGTTTACATGCTTTTCTTCTTTTACACAACACATCCCTTAGTACAGAAACACCCTTATGGATACAAACCCCAGCAATTTTGTAAGCTGCCTAGTGCTGAAATACTCACAACATTAACGTTTTGCCGGCCAAATACCACCAGTATACAAAGGAATCACCCGACAGCTAGTCAGCCAGCTACCTACAAGTCATAATTCGTCTGTACAACAGCTAATGAGATAAAAGCAGATACATACAAAAGCAGTAGGTTGACTGATACAAAGTAATTGCAGGTAGAATTCGATGACAGTAATTTATGTATTTCTATTAAAGGAAAGGTGGTTGTATAGGAAGCGAATGAAAGGTCATATACACCCCTCCACCCCCCCTCCAAATTTAAAAAGAATGCACAAGGGATTTTATATACTATATGGACATGTAAAAGGAAAAAGGACACAGTAAAACTTTTAGCTATAATTGACTCCATTCCTCCCACCCCTTCCTATCATATTTAGCAGTTTATACATCATATTTAGCTGTTTATGTAAAGCCAGGCAAGGCAGCAAGGCGAGCCCCCGCAACAGCTTACTTGGAAATACATGCCAACGGAGCCACACGCAGGATATTTTATGTCCTCATCCCGAATACATCCCAATATTTAACTTCAAGGTTTCCACAAAGGATTTTCTGAGTATTACAGCAAAGCGAAGTCCTGGCACGAAGGGCCGCTCCTCCCGTGTGCATCTGTAGCATCCCTTCTGAGAGAGACCCAGTCCTACCACCCTGCCTTGGCACTGCTGCGAGCCAAATAAATGGCAATATTGTGGACTGGGACGGGATCGCGCCCTGCGGCGCTGGCGAAGGGTCTGAGCTGAGGAGCACGTAGACGCAAAGCCCTGCAGCGTACAAATGGCAGCAACATTTAGAGAAAACTTTTCCCTTTTTATCACCTGCCAAGTGATAAACTGTTATTTTATTCGGTATACAAATGTCAAAAATATTTAACAACTATATAAGGTCCGTGACCAAGCAGTACCACCTACATACATAAATTTCCACTGTAAAACCCTCTCAATTTCCACAGCAGCTTTATACAAACTATATCAGAGACAATGAAGCACAGCGTACGCACACCAGACCAAATACTGGCGCTTACAGAAAACAACGATTATTGCTGCGAACATATGGCAACTGAGGGATAAGAACTATGCTCCTCTCTGAGTAGGTCACACCGCACAACAAAGAACACAGTAAATTCACCGGGGTAAAATGGGCATCTAAGGTCTCCTACAGCTATTGTAATACTTGGCAACAAGGAAAACTATGAGGAATTAGTCGCTTTTTTGTAAGAGAAAGGCGGCTTTCCAACAAGCAGGTAGTCTTGCCAGTCAAACTAACCATCCTCCCCCAAGAAGTCACAGAATCCAAAATAAGTCAAGAAAAAGATGAAATAAACGTGGGATATGTTTGTACTCATGCCCTTCCTCACCAGTTATATCACAAGGAGGTATTGTCTAACATAAAAATCTATGCAGAGTGCCAAAGAAGTACCAGCATTCCTACCTCACCGCCCACTTCGTGCTATTCTCACTCAGTAAATATCTTGTTACAAAAGGAAGATACCTATCAGCAGTCGGGATATGCCATATTTTACCCAGGAACCACGTCACCCACCGTGGGATTAAAATAACAGTTCGTTTTCAAGGCAAATTAATTTTAACTAAATATGTCTTACTGAGCTTTATCAAACCAAACCATCAGCCGCACCAATACGTGCTTCGACCTCTTCTGCAGCATTCACCATTGCCCAAGCTCAGCTGTGGCATCATTTGACCCCTGTGAGTTCTTCTTCCTATTCCATCGCATCGATTTGAGAGACACTACATGCAATGTGGGGGCCAGGAAATACGAGGAGGGCTATAGCTTACTGTGGCCAGGCTCATACATGGCTAAAAACCGTCTTGAAGGATATACAGCAATCATTTCAGTCCTCCTTAAACCCCTACACTTGCCGATCGATCCAGTTTCTAACAGTAGCGGGAAGCTTGGACAAGCCAAGGGGGTCAGAGTTTGGCTTCCACTGGGAAACCCCGATCCTCCTCATGAGCAAAAACTGAAACAATAATTTATTCTATTTCCAAACTACATTGTAACTTATACTTTACCTTTTACACCAGAGAATTAGGGGAAATCAGACTCAAGATCAGACACACGAACGCCAGATAATTAAACAAGCGGATCGCTGACGCATAAATCAAGTTTTAGATTTACAGTGAACAAGTCTTCTACTGTAATACAACCAGGGTGACTTTTCAAACATTTTTATGTCAGCACCAGCGTAAAAAAGAAATCCAGTGGAAACTCAAAGGGTCGAATTCCCTCCCCGCTGGCATCTCCCAGGGCCGTACAGGAGGCAGCAGGGTCAGACCCCGGGACCAGCCTGATTGAAAGCCAGCCCTTGGTGTCTGCATAACTAGCTGGTTGTGTGTTGGGAATCATTTTATCTGAGCAGTACTAATGAGCTAAATCACTATTATTATTATTATTGCAGCGATCACCCACCCATGAGCGCCTGACCCATGATTTATTTTTACCTTGTTCCACTGCAAAGCGAGTGTGGATCTAGTGAAGAAATCTCATCCTGGCACCTCCTCTCTAGCAGCTCGTGAAGCCTGCAAGCCCACCGCTTAATAAAGCAAAACCACCTACATTTTCATTTCAGCTATCCTTCTTCAAGCGCTGGTTACACAGCGGAGGGCACTGTTACATTTCCATGCCAGAAAACCAAACAGGCAGGTCTGAAACCCCTGGGGCTCCGCAGCCGGGGCTGGAGGGGATGCAGGAGCCTGCCCGACCCCCTGACAGCCCCGTCCAGCAGCAGCCCTGAGCTCTGATGCAGCGAGATAGCCATATCTCTGTGCAAAGCAGGGCTCCCACAGCAATAAAAGCAAAAAAAAAAAGCAACAAAGATAGCTCTAAAGGTATGTTAATGACCACACTGGGGATCTCCACCCAGCTCACACTGAGATCTTTGGTATTTATTAATTTCCACAGAACAAGCTCTCTAAGGCAACATAATTTTTCGATTTTTTTTGGTGGGGGAGAGAGAATCGATATGGTGTGCCAGCTCTGCCCATTGGAAGCTCACAATCCACAACAGCCATCAGCCCTGTACTCTGGCGTGGCCTTAAAATGAACCTCATGTAGACAAAAAAGACAAACCACAGCCCCTCTGCACAGCCTGGACTTGTGCTGCTATAAAAATCAATAAACACACACCTAAGAACATACCGTGTTGAACACAGCGGATACTCCTGCAGGTAGCCCCATGGTTTGGGCAGGTTTTTATAGCTGTCGATATCTACTACCAAGTCAAAGTTTCCAAAATATAAAAGAAATTATGCTGATTTATGAAAGAAAACAATTTGTAAAAAACCTATGTTTTCATAAGTAGGCTCTCCAAAAAAAAAAAATTGTAAGAAGAAAAATCACACCCACGGTCTCCTGTCACATCCAAATAACCCACTGGGGAGCAGGGCAGGACCAACAGCCACCGAACTGCGCCTTGCCCGCTCCATCACCCCACCTTCCCCCAATGAGCACCCAGACGTGCCTTTTCCCCCTGGAAACACCCGCTTTGGAGTTCCAGCATCTCAGAGCTGAGCCCCATGGGCTGAACCCCAGTCCCCCGTCCTGGCCACCGAACACCCACGCAGCCACGGTCCCCCCCAGGTAGCTGACTGCGGTAAGAGGGTGACCTGGGGGGTAAGGGGTTGGGTAGGTGGGGGGATCGCCAGGACTGGCCCCCCACCCCAGTCCTCTCACAAATACGGGGTGCAGTTCTGCTCTTTTAACGGATTGCCTAATCTATACCTTGAATTTAAATAATCCATACCTTGAGTTTCAATAATCCACACCCTTGAGTTTCAATAATCCTTATATTGATTTTTAAATAATCCGACTGATCGTTGAATGAACTGAAGTTTGTTGAGTGACGCCACTCCCCGCGCACCACGGGTGGTACGCTTGCCCAAGCACTCGCCAACCCAAGCGACTCTTAAGACCAAGATCACTTTTTCCCCCTGTAACAGAGAAAAAGACGAGACAGCAGAGATTCTGCGGAACAGAGATGCGTACCTGTGGAGCACGTGCGTGCCAGCCCGTGGCTCAGGGGGTTTCCATTTGGCAGGCGGCAGCCCCGGCCCCCCCCGGGCACTGCCCGCTACAGCCCCCCGGTCCCCATGGCCGGGTGGCGGGCTGCCGGCTCCCCCCTCCCACAGCCAGCAGCAGCCACGCCGCTGGCTCATGGGATGCGTGTGCCCGCTGCAGCTCTCCTCGGCTGGAAAAGGAAGATTAGGATCTTTGCTGGGCACAGCTTGTGCTGAGCTCCAGCTTCTTGCAGTGCTTCATTAAAAAATTAGATGCTGGATTCTTCCAAGTGTAGCTATACATATCAAACAACTATGCTGTTATTCTAGTCTCTTACGCAAGTCGGCTTTGTTTCAGGGGAAAAAAAAAAAAATCTACAGACAATCAAACATAAATTCAAAAGCCTGGGGAATTAGCAGGCAGCCGGGGAGAGGAATCACATCCCGTCGCAGCGTGGCACGGCTGCTGCCCTCCGCAGCGGCGAGCGGACAGAGCGCCTTGCCAGCGCGACTCAGCTATGAAATACAAACACTCCTGCCTGCCGGGTTACCTTGTTCCCAGCAGCTTTTCCGCTCCGAGGGGCTGATCCGCTCTTCACAAGGGTCAATAGTGAGTGATTTCTATCTGCTCCAGCTGGGAGTGTCTTTCCAGCGATGAATCATGCTGGTTTATCCCAGCATAATGTTACAGAACGCTTTACTCAAGCAAAACTCCACATATGAAGCTGCAGGTTTTCATCTCTTGCCAATTTCAAGTGGGTTTTGTTATCGTTAAAGGAACGAAATTACGTATATCTCACTGTATTCAAGTCTGTTTCTCAACAGACTGAACATAAATACCTACACATACTTAGAGAAGCATGACATCACATTTTAGCTCAGTTAAGTGGCTTTTAGATAACAAGCAATGCCCCGTCCCTGAGAATGTAAAGATTAGATAAAATATTGAAGAAGAGCGGTGACTTCCAGCCGTTTGTTTGCACATACTCTAGTGTAAAGTTTAACAACACAATTTAATTCATTTTGGTACATTAATTAGTCATGCAGAAAGTATTCAAAACAGACGAAGCAACAATTCATCAAAAAAGCATTAGTATTAAATCAGCATTGGCTGCCAGTTGAAAGCTGCTAATAAAGGCAGGAATGCTTTCGCTGATGGGAGAAGCTACACAACCTGTCTCCTGCTCCCAGCACACAAATCAGGGGCAGGGGCTCCAGCAGCAGCCCAGCACGGCATCACCGGTCTTTCCTGTCCATGCTGCTCCCATTTCCTCTTGCAATATTTATGGGAATATCATCTACAAAATATATAGCTCACTCAAACAGCTCTCCACCGCGGCCAAAGATAGCTTTGTCCTCTGGGTTTTGAGCAGTGCCATGGTGTATGCTCCTATGTGTAATTTCATTTTTTAAGAGTTTCTCTGTCGATATAACCACTGTTCGCTCACAGGAAAGGCTGCAAAGTCAGCCCCATTTCTTTAATTAATTGCTTATTATTTACTTAGCCTGCACCTTGGAGAGGTTCATGTTGTCCTCTTAGGGTTACTGTAGCACAAATATTCATTTTAGAAGATTCCTTAGAGTTTTGCAGGGCAGGTGATTTGAAAGGCAGATGCCAGCTCTGGGTGTAAGACCTTAGTCAGGGCTGGGCGTGGAGATGCAAAGCTTGGTGCTGAGCAGGCAGTGCTTGGATGGAGAGGACAGGAGCCAGAAAGCCCATGCAAGGAGGATGCTATGGCAGCCCCAGTGGGACACAGGGCACGGCTGCGGCCAAGGAAGGGCGTCTGACTGGGTACCCTCACCCGGTCACAGACTGCATCAGGAGGCGGCTGTGAAACTGGCTGTGGCACAGCAAGCCTTCCACAATCCTCTAGGGACTGAGGTGGTAGCCAGCCTTCCCCGCCACCCCCCCACCCCCCAAAAAAAAGGAAAAAACGGGTGGAGAAAGAAATCTCCTTTTCAGGGGAGCTAATGGGCAAACAAGGTTAGAAGAGTGGAACAGACCCTGAGCGTTGCTAACAGACAGCAGACACCCTGGGACAGAGTTCCTGACTCAGCTCTAAGATCATCCTTCAGACTGAAAAACCCTAGCCTGATACACAGGATTTAGTAATACATAAGTAATTATTTTCATATTTATTCCCACGAATGCTATTAATAGGAATAGAGTCATCTGGCTGGAGCTTTCAGTGCTTGTGAATCATCCCAACGAATCAATCACGGCAATACAGACAAGGAGCTTACTGAAGAGAAGACAAAAGGAACAGCAAGGCTATGGGAAGGCATTGCCAAGATGAAAAGTTTAAAAGGACAGGCAAGAAATCCCACAACAGTGTCAGGATGATGAAGGCTATATGTCCCGTGAAGGTTGCAAAAGCCTTGTGTTTCTGTAAGGGAGATTATGAGGTCAAAATGTCTAATTGAGAATTTATTCCAGCTCACTTCACCAGTATCTGTAGAAGGTACACCTATACATTCACATACAGTCAGGCAGTTACTTAAAACAGCCTGGAAACTTGGTATATAAAACCACTCATAAAATTATGGAAGTTATGAAATAAATTGCAAAGCATTTTAAGAGTCCCGTACAGACTCGAGAATTAAAGAAATAATTGATGAGAACCATAAAAAAAGCTAGGCAATTTATTGTGAAAGACATTTTTATCTTCTCCTAAGGAGGATTGCCGACTACAGCCAAGCATCATATGCATCCCTGTGCTGAGCCTGAGCACTGACATGCAATATTTCAGGCAGGTTCACGAGCAGCAATTAACCGCAATGCTCCAAGTGAGTGCTACAGTGCCTCACGCCAATTTGAACCAGGGAATCCCGGAGCATCGAAGGCCAGCTATTAATAGCTGTTATTAATTCATTAATTTGAAAGATTACAGGAAAGAATTACCAATCGTAGACAAAACCGGCTGGCTACATCAGTTCTGTTGATAGGGAATCCTAGATTTGTCCTTATGGTGAACGAGGGAGTGACGTCTGTTCCCTCGGGAATGGCTGGTGGGTTTGGGGGGCCTTAAGTGCTGTGACTCTGCCTTTGTGTGCTATGCAAAAATAGATTTAAATTTTCACATCTCTTCAGACACTTCCTAATTGTCCAGGCATGCAAACACATTGCTATTTAACAGTATCTGCAGCACAGCCCGTGGTTGCTGTGCCAACATTCAATGCACTTTATTCATCCTTTTGCTTGTGAAGGTTTATGAATGATCGCTTCATAGCCAGGGAACATCAAAGCCATTTCTTTAGCCTCATATAGCCTGTACAAGCAGCAGTGTGCATCTGTGGCTCTTAGCACTGCTAGATGGGATTCCTCAAATTCCCCATAAACACTGGGAAAATAGCTAAACTGGGATTATTATTGTTTCATTCTGTGTCCGTCGTGACCTTGTCTAGTTTAGGCACAAGGCTGAACTTCTTTGCATCTGTGTCTCAGAACAGTAACTCCCCTAGGAAGTGCACCTTATTATTGCTATTTATGGCTCTCCACTACCAGCATCATCTATAACACGTCTGTCTCAAATTTGGCTATACCCTTTTTTAAAAGCTTTCTACCACCTTCATAAGTTCACTGCAGCTTTGCCAAGAGCACCCAGCATTGGGCGTTTCTGGAAGAACAGCTCGGTGAGCGCAGTAGCAGGTAGCCCCCAGAAGGCACACTGCCTATTTTCTACAACCTCCTGGAATTAGCCCAAGAGTTTGGTAGACAAAGCCCGAGTAAATCATTAAACTTGGGGCTTGGTGGAATTAGGGCCGGACACCCACGATCGGGCTGTACAGAAGCCAGGGCATGACAGAGATGGTCGCACACTTCACACCACTGAGCAGCCCTCCCAGCCTTCTCCTGGCTCTGTGCCACCTGGGGCAAAAAGACCACAAAGAGACGGGGAAACACGACGGTACTTCCAGGTGTCTGAACTCTGAGCATGCTCTAGTGATCCTTTTGCTCGTTGCTGGGGACTGGATCTCCACATTTTCAGAGATATAGGAGAAGGTATTGACACAAAGAGAGTGTCCAAATTATACCCCTCCAGCTACCTTCTGCTTTCTACAAACCTCAGGGAACCCCAGAATGCACCACCCAAAACCCAGCAGCCTCAGGAAGAAAAAGTTCAAAATCAGCGACAAGGATATTAAACTCCACATCGAAAGGAACACAATTGAAAGTATTGAGGTTTGAAACATCAAGTTCAGTTGCCACCAAAATTCCACCAAATTGTCTTGTTTGGTAGAAGATGGAAGGACAACAGCTTGGACACATATTGAAAGCTATCAGTGGTTTATAGCCATATTACCAATGTAAGGCTGAGGCTCCTGCGTGCCCAAACAGTCCTTGATTTCATAGGGAATTAGTGACACAATTAAAAACGTTTAATAATGTTCAACAGATACTCAGAGCCAGCAGACTGAATGACCAGTCCAAATGGGTGCCTTTCTATGGTATCATCAAGACTGAATTTTCCAGTCCTACAAGAGGAATTAAGGTAGGTGTCTGTGGTGTTACTGGTCTCTAGCATTTGGAAATTACTTTCCCAGTAGTAAAACTGGGAACACACTATTGAATCACAGCATTTTATGACGAACAGGACATACTGGGCATTCTTGTAGCCTTCATTTGACTTCCTGGTTTAAATATCACTTGGAAAGAGTGAAAGATCTGATCAATTATTTGTTCTAATTCCACCCAGTCTAGCACCCCAACCACCAAAGCAATCTCAAAAAGAAAAGGATTTCTTACCAGGTCAACATCCCTTCATTTTCAATGGTAACTCTCAAATACAATTCTTTTTGGACACCTCTTTGAGAGAGCATGGCTTGATAGATCAAAGACATACTACTTATGTAATAAAAACCCCAAACCCTTTAATATCTCAAAGAAACAAGAACATGTTATATGAAAGAAAGAATCAAAAAGTGGGCAGGTAAAGAAAAGTTGGAGGGGAAAAAATAGGAGTGCTTCAAGGTCAAGGTGGTAACATAATATGGAGAAATAAGGGTGAGGGGAAGGGGACCAGAAAATTTAACGACAATCATGGTTAGGTGACAGGGGAAATCCTTATGTCCTCAAGGATCCACTATCTTCTGCCTGACAAGAAATTAGATTAATTAGCTAGTGCATGGTTCTGTGCCACAGCAGAAGCACGGACATGCCCCAAACCTTCTTCTAAGGTTTTAGGTCACGGACAACATAGAATCGTTTAGGTTGGACAAGAGCTGTAAGATCATCAGGTCCAACCATCCCTAAGTGCCACATCTACAGGAGCTGGGTTAAAAAAATAAAGACACAAAAAAGAGGCCAAGTCAAGTTAGGAACACAGGACAGAAGTTCTACCACCAAAATACCCCACCCGCAGCTACATAATTCTGTATTTCCTAACAGGAGGTATTGAAGGTGGGTGGCATGTTTGAACAACACGCTCCACCGTTTATAAACTGTGGTTTCAGAGTGCCTATTGTACCCATCAAGAACAATATTTCAGCAAACAACTTACAGTGCGTTTTTCTTTCACTGCCAGGCTTTGGCAGGAGACACCTCTGCACCAGGAAGGGGATTCCAGAGGTGGGTATCAACCATAGAACTATAGTTGGGAGCCTTTCTGCCAGATGAAGGATGCTTCACAGAAAGTGTGCTTTTGTGGCAGCCATAAAAAGCACAGAATCATGAAATAAAGGATTAAAAAAAAAAAGTTAGTGGAATTAAAAGGGGGTTGATTTATTTTATTTTTTTTCTTCCACACACTGGTTGGTGGGTGTTTTTTTGTTGGGTTTTTTTTTTCTTTTTTTTTTTTTTTCCAAAGAGCAGGGAGAAAAGTTACAGGCATGAAAGAGACCCTGATTGCCTATTATTAACTGCTAGTAGCACCATTAGTTTATTTACTAGAGTGAAAACTAATAAGGAGACTAATGAGAGGTTTGGTTTGAGGCACTATGGCGTTTCATTACAGTCTGGGGGGAAATTGGAAATGAACCTGATAGCCCTGTACTCCATTAACTCCTCCTCTTGGATCTGTGTGAAAATGCAAACACACATGCCTACATTCAGCTGTACTTGCCAGAAGAGCTCCTAATGATTTTTTGAAAACTTTAACCCCTCCCAGTAAAAGATTTCTTGCTATTTTTCCTCTTTATGCCTGGCATTATAGTATTGCAACACTAAAATTCATTTACCACCAACATAATAATAGTTTATATATGCCTGTCGTGTCTTTGATCAGGGACTGTCAAAGCACGGCACAAAATGGAATTAATTGAAGCCTCCCAACACTCCTGGGGTCGGTGGTGGGATATAGCAGTGCCCTTTTGCCTCCCCACTGTGGCACAAGCAAACATTAATTCCTCCAGTAACCTGCTCGGTAAAGATAAACACTATCTCCAGCACCAGAGATAGGAGGAGATAGAAAGCAAAGCGCAGTATCTGCTGGGACCAGGCGAGGAAATCAAATTCATCACCTTTGCTCAATCAGTATCTTAGAAAGTCCTGCACAAGTGAATACAGAAATAGCACCGCACAAAGAAATGTAAAGGTTTTGAGAACTTTCCAGGGACACGTCAGAGCATCAGGAAGCAAACAGGTAAGATTTCCTATAGTTCAGGTTGACGCAAACAATAAAACTGGTTTAACCCATTAGATAATAATAAGGCCACTTTTTTTGCAAGGAGCTGCGCATTCACAGAAGACTGACACGTCACCCACCCCTGTCCCCATGGGCAGTGTTCCTGCACATGCATCATCTGACAGTGCTACCAGATCTTCTGACTGCTTGATGTTTTCGTTTCTGGTGGGGTTCAGTAAATAACCCTCCCCTCCAACTCTTTTTGGGGAATTAATACCTACTGAAATCATTAAAACAGCAGCCTCTATCCCCCAAGCCCACGCATTTCCATTCCTTCCCTGAACTAAAAAAAAAAAAAAAAAAGAAAAAAAAAAAAAGAGTGTATGGGCTGGGGGAACTCATTGCAGATCCCATCACATAGATTATGTGATAAATAACCTGGCATTTGCACAAAACTACCAAATTGTATCTTTTTGTTTGGGTGGATTTTCACCATTCCTTCTAGAGAAGCAAGCAAACCCACTGCTATCAGGTACAACCTCTCTGGTTAAGTTACATGAGGAGCACCCCTTCACTTGCAAATGCATTAAAACATTGAGATGCAAAACATTGCGCTTTCTGGAGATGATCCTTTTGGTTCCATAAAGGGAGGGAAAAAATACCCATCTGAAGAAGATTCCAAATAATTTCCAATATTCATTACTGCCCATTTATAAAAAGCTGGGTCCTCGATTAAGCACAAGGGAAATAACCTGTATTTAAGTCCTTGGCTCTCCAGTGTAACTAGGTAGAGAGCACAATCAAGACAAAATTTAATTAAAATTAAAAAAATAAATAAATATGGATTTAAGAGAACATACCAAAGGGGGCTAACCTGACAAGTTTTGTATTCTCCCCCCTTGGAAAAAGTCTTGAAACAGGTGCAAAGGTAAGCAGCAGAAGGCACAACAGAGTGGCGCAAACATGACACGGACGAAATCGTAAAACCCACATCAAATACAATCCCATCTCCTTCCAGTGGAACTGGTGTCAGACTGCATAAATGACCCGGGCCAAGAGAGCAGTTCCACAGCTGCGAAATCACACATCAGCTGAACTCCAGCCTCCTGCTTCCACCATGTCCGTGTCACTGACATAGATCATTATTTCACTGATCCCCAGTCAGAGAGCTGATGAAGGAGTATGTGTGTGCATGCTTGCTTCAACCTTTCCTTCAGCCTCCAAAATAGACTAAGGTGGAATTTTTCCCCTAAAGGATGTTGCAAGACTCTGGGAACGGGAGAAATCTCCTGAAACCTTGCTCCTTCATCACACGCACGACCTCTTAGTTCAGAGACAGTTCCAGCCTTCATTAGGACCATTTGATCTGCGCAGCGCCCCAAAGCAAAGAGCCCTTGTTCAGATTGAAGCTAGACACCTAACTTTTATTAATCACCTGATCCAGTGTCCACTGAAGCTGAACTAACACAAGTCTCCCACCAACCTCACTCTTGATTAGGCTGTAAAAGAAAAAAGAAGAAACAATAAACTACAAACCTCTCTATTGATCGGGGGTTTTTTCCCCTCAGCTAAATTTAATCAATGGATTAATAGTTTTTTAATCATCAAGAATGTCTTGGGTTTTGTTTCTCGCTTTTATGTCAAATTTACAGGATATCTAATGTGAGCATCCCAACCGTAATGCCTGTTGCCCTTGTTGTACAGATGGAGCTGCTTTTCAGCTAGATGTCTTCTTTGGGCTTATACGTTACGGAGATAAAATATGAAATGCTGAAATGACAAGCAGATTAAAAAAACACAACAACAAACAAACCTAAAAAACTTCAGCAGTAATTGTCTAAGCTACCATACTGGCAATGTGGCAGAACTATGATGTTGCCATGTTTAATACACCGGGGAGGGGGGGAAGCTTTGAGTTTAATAACATAAGAAAATAAACAAGACAAGGGGGAAAAGCCATTGGGAAATACTTTGCATGTCTTTATAGTCAAGATGTTAATGGTCAAAAATAACATCTGTGTTCTTTCTACATTCTTAAAAAAAAATAAAAAAATCACTTGCTGATTATTGTAGCTTGCTTTGAAAGCCCACAGCAGATTTATTATTTCCTTTGGAAAAATTGTACTTTGTTCTTCCTACAATATCATTCCCATCAACTGTAGCATGCCAAAAGAAGCTGCTTTGGGAATAAGCCAAGAAGACTGAGACAGTGTGGTATACTCTAAGCACAGACTATTTGTGGGCTATGAGAGAAAATCCTTTTGTAATTTTTGAAGTCTGCATTTGGTGCAAGTTAATGAGAAGGTTTGAGAGACTGAAAAGTCTCATTATGATATGTCACTCCAAGATTGCATCTTTGTTTTCTTAATTTTCTTTTTCTTAAGCTGCTCCCAAGCTGGCTAAAAAGAATCTTTATAAGAGAGGATGAGATACACTTTGAGGATTTGAATGCAAAGATGGCCAGTCCAGATTTGATCCAGTTATTTTGCTCTTGCAGTGAGCTGGAGTGAATGAACCTACGAGTCACTGGGAGACTGTTGATGGAGCTATACAACCCCAGCTAGATTTTCCTCCCACTCTGCCAGCATCTTTCTGGGGTGAGAAGAGAGTTTCTAGTTATTTACAATACCACAAACATGGATACAAATTTAGTCCTCTCTTCAGTTTGGAGTTTCTCTTTTTTTTTTTTTCCCCGCCCCTAGGATCCCGATTAAATTCAATAAAATAATAAAGTAAATAATTGGGGAAAATATATTTATTATATTTAATGTATATAAATAAATCTAATAAAAAATATTTTAAAAATATCTAATCATTTACAGCAACAGCTGTGACAGTGTGGGCTCCCTGCAAGGCTGTGCCCTGCAGCGCCAGCCACCTCCTCCCTAATGGAGGGCCAAGGTGAGCTGACATAGTGTGAAAAATTGCTTCATCACTAGTAACAGATTATTCCTTCTCATTAATCTTCCCGTGTGACTAAGTAAAAGCCTTTGAAGAAGAGAAGCCATGTCCTAAGCAGGCACAGAAAGACCTGTCACATGAAAATCAAGAAGGTGGTCAAAAAGAAGAGCGGGGCAGGGTGGGAAGAACTGCTCCAGTCACTGAGGCATTAACACCTTTGTGTTAAACGTCTCTTTATGAACACGCATGGCTTCAGGTACTAATGGAATGGTTTGTCTGGTGGCTTCGTGGGAGTGCTGGCCCCACTTGTGCAACCCCTGCCCTCTCAGTGGCGCTACAGCAGCCTGCACCAGACCCCTAGTTTGTTTGTTTCACCTCTAGCATGGCAATTCCTTTGGTGTGATGATTTTGTGACCATACCCAGCCCCTACAGTAGTCCTAGATTTTGGCATGACACGATGTTTTCATAAAACATTTTTTCTCTTGAACAGTGTCCTGGGAAAAAAAAATACCCAATAAGCAGAACTTTGGGACTAGAGAGAACCTCCTTCACCAACCAACCTCATCCTCAGCCATTGTGAAGAGTTTGGTCATAAAGTCTGTTTCACAAAGGGATTGACTTTCACGTGCAGCTCCTCCAACTGGATGGCTATTCCACGGTCTCACCGATCTGATCCCCACCAGAAACACTCCCCTCCACCCAGGGTATTCAGGGCTGCATCACACTCTACTGCATGAGGTTAGATTGCTCCCAGCAGCGAGAGTGGTCAGTAACAGGCTTTTCAACTCAGGCCTGCTCCTTTTGGTACAGCTTATGTGCAGAGGAAGTCTTCAAGAAGAATCCCCTTGAGGTTATTTCTTGCACCTCTTCTAAAGGACTAAGGCAGCTCGTCCTCACCTACGCATGGCTCCAGTAGGTACCATTTGTTCTTGGGCCAACTCCTCCTTTCAACAGCGTGGCTCAGTCCTGCTTCCCTGAGTGCTCCCAACTCGTAGCACTTGCTCTGCACCCTTCCCTTCCCCCCAGTCCCCAAACTACTTACAGAGCAGGAGAACATGTCCCCGGAGAGGAGCCCCCTTTCTGGAGGTGATGTAGTCAAGGCTGGGGAGGAGCCGAGTTACCTGCAATGAACCTCACCAGCACGGTTATACCCCAGACCCCTTGTTCATCCCTTTTTCTTCACTCGGCACCCAACAAGCCCTACGTGCACCTTACTTTTCAAGGACTTCAACACCAGGCAGACCTGCTGAGAGCCGTGGTGGTTCTCTGTGAGTTTCTTTCACTTCTGGAGCTAACGTTAAACTGAGCTGCGTGGGGAAATTCGGATATTAATTTACGTGTAGAAGCAAAAACGGTAGAGTTCAACCTACTCCTTGTTGAAAGACTAAGTCTGAAAGTTTTTCTCAATAGTTGCTGCAGAACTCAGTTCCTAATTTGTAGGATTACAAATGGATTTGTATTTGTGGATTTGAATTTGGACACTTGGATTTAGGGATTATCACACGGAATGAAGGACCCGGCATCAGCTACTTCAACATGCTCACATGTTCTGGCTCTTGGCACACACGTGAGTCCATGGAGGAGGGCCAGAAGCAGTCCGGGGTGGTTTATTTTTCCCTTTCAACAGGAAAAAACCAATACACACGATCGATATGTTAACTTCTAAATATAGGATAAGAAAAACTAAAATCATCCAAAAATGCTACCAGATGCCACCCGTCAGTCATTACATAACTTTGCTCTTTTTTTTGTACTAAATTAATAACAGCAGTTTCTAGGGAATCTTGAAATTAGGCTGTGGGATTAGAGCTGTAGCTAGGAATGTTCTTATCTAGTGGGTGAGCAGGCAATATTCTGAAGGATTTATAATGAACCTGAAAAATAAACACAGCTTCTCCTATCTGTTTACTTCCCAGTAACCAGTTTATGCTAACAGCCATGGAGCCAAGCAGCCTGCTTCTCCACAGAAATCAGAGGAGCTGTAAAATTGCATCAGTGTAAAAATAAATGCCCTCACCTGGGAGAGACAGAGATCCACAGCCAGCAGAAAAGAACGTGAGATGAGACCTACCACAAATGGCATAATAACAGTAGCTGAGCAACATGCAAATGCTCCCCAAACTGCAAAACTCGGGACACGCACCTGAAATCTAGCCTTTTCCCCACCGCTGTCCAAAATGTTTGCGATCAGGCTACTAAAATGCTGCTTTCTAAATGTTTGATTCATTGGAATACAGGGTTATGTTTTAAAATATTAAACGTCCCTCTGTGTTTCCTCCTGAAGTATAGAAAAATTCAGAATTTTTTTCCCCTTCAAATCTTAGTTATGAATATCAAATATTGACTATGATATATTGCTTCAGTGGAAGAGAATCCAGTGGCAGTTAAATCCTTTTTGCACTTTTTTTCTAGGTGGGGTTTTGTTTTGGTTTTTTTGCATATTCTTCAGGTTCATTAGCTGTCACTTGAATAATTCTGTTTTTAAAATAGCCTAATGACAACTGATCACCTCCAGCCTATTTTCACCACAGAAATTTTCATCACGGAGATTACCCAGTTTCACGCAACAACGTAACCGCTCCAGAGTCACCTCCTCAAGGACAATGGATGCTCTGACAACAGCAGCAACTGTGGCTTGGCACCGGGGAAGCCACGGATGGTAATGGGGAAAGGATCTCTGAACAGTGACGGGAATGCCTCATTCATGACCACAGCCCTCCCCAGCTCTTGTGCCATGGCCCAGCCCAAACATGTGAATTGAATTCAGCTGGGCTACTCGCATGCTTAAATTTACATGTGCTTAAAATAGTTTTCGATTGGGATCCGGTCCAGCTGGCAACTTGGCGCAGACTCATTAGAGGACTATCTGGACCTGCAGCTAGAGAGGAAGAAAGGCTCTCATTGTGGTCTGGTAGCTTGTGCCAGAAACGGAGGACTGGCTTAGGCACCCTGGCAGGTCAGAAGGTGCTGAGGAACTGCAGCTGTAACAGGGCTGGTGAGCATTGCGCCCCAGGCAGCGACAAAAAAAGCAACATGCACAGTTAACCTCCTGATGCGAAAGCATTAACTTCAAATAAAGCCCTCCATTGCTAACAAAAGACAAGAACCAAGCTGAAGATAAAACACTAGAAATGCTGCAAAGCCACGTCGGAGAATCACCGCACAAGGGTGGCGGTGGCACACGCGGGAGGTGGCTGAGCAGGACAGCTGTACCAGGTCTGCGGGAACCGCCACAGCAGCACCTCGAGCAAAAGCAAAGGTAATGAGGCAAGAAAAACGACACCAGCATTTTGAAAGGCAAGAGGGTTAACTCTTCTGGTTCTCCCAAAGGTGAGGCACTGCAGAACCCGGTGTGCTCTCACAGCTTGGCCCTGTTGGCCTGCTCATAACACGTGTGCCCCCCCACCCCCCCAGATGCCCTCATCTCTCTTTAGCCAAGCCAGGTATCATTGCTAAACCAACCATGGTGCCTTCTTGAAGGAAACCTGCTGAAGTGGAGTTGTTCTCCAGAGAGGCACACATTGCTGCAAAGCAAAGGAATTCACAAAAGAGAAGCAGGGCGCAGCCTGAACAGGGCTCTCTGGTGCTTTCCCTGTAGCCTTCACCCTCACACACAAACACTCTTCCTCCTACTTGCCCCATCTTCTGCTGCTTTCTCACCTCTGCCCACCCCTGTTCTGCTCCCCAGAGCCCCCTGCCCCAAAAACACTCACACCCTCCCAAGTCATTGCTTTAGGACTGGGCAGGACAGGAATAGGAGAGGAAAAGAGAGAGGCTTAACCAGCAGAGAAAGAAAAGCGTCAAAAAGAGAGCAACAGGAACGAACAGAGCCCTGAACCTTGTGACTTACAGAGGAAGGTCTCATGGGTGGGAGCTCTTCAACCTACGGACCATTTCTGACCGAATGAAAGGGCAAGCTCATTAAATGTCACCAAGGGACAATCCCTTCAGCCTGCTGACGCTAGAAGCAAACACTTCCAACACAGCAAAACCTACTCAAGGTAGACAGGAACAAAAACCTAATGGCAAGGGCAGCGAAACATAGGAAGAGCTTTCCTTGCCCAGCAGTAGAGGTCTCCCAGTCCAGGTTAGACAAGGACCACTAAGGAGTACAGGGAGCCTTCATACCTATCTCACCAAGACTTCTTGAGGTCCCCAACGTCAGCTGCACCTACCAGCAAGCCGACTGTTCCCTACCACACGGCCACCAGAACACCATTGGAACATCCTCTGCAAAGAGCACATCTCTGCACCCCCTGAGGAACACCCACTCCACCTCTCGCTGCTCAGCCAGCACGAAACTTTCAGATGATCAGCTGTCCCAGCCCCTTTCCAGGGGCACCCAACACTCCAAGTAGCGCTTGAGAGTTCCAAGTTGGTTTTTTTCCAATTCTTTAACACTTTATCTTGTTAATCTGAAAAGATAGAAAGGGGTAACTGTCTTTAAATAGCAGAAACTGGGGAGCAGAGGGGGATATGAAACAGAACTCCTTCAAGTCAAGAGCACATTTTGCTAATGCCACATGATTAATAGCAGGGACGATATATTAATGGACAAATTTATTAACATACACTTTCAAGATTTCACAATTAATCCCGTTCTCCTGGATTACAAGTTAATGGACATTTTCCCAGAGTTCAACAAGAGCAAAGTATAAATCCCATGAGAGGGATAGGCTGTCCTATAGTGAGACACCACCGTTAACATCACGTTGGCCTCACACTTACAGGCCAGCTGCACGTGTTTGTATTCGCAAATCAAAAGTCTTTATATCCGTCTGCTGGTGTCTAACCTGGTTTATAGCTGAAGATTTTGATGAGTGGTGAAAAAATGAAGTTCCACAAATCTGATGATAAAGATTATTGCAAATGAACTGTCAAAGAGTTTTTTTCTTCCCTTTGTATTCCAAACTAGGCTACGATCATACCACAGCTCTGTAAAACTGCACAAACCTGGCCTTAGCAAGACACGAACATGGGCTGCCGTGGCAGGGTCTCGTGTGGGGGAAGCTGCTCAGGCCCTTCCCTCCCTCCAGCTGACCTTCCTTTCTCCAGATGTTTGAGCCTCAAACCTGCATATGGAAGGGAAATTGTTGTCCCCAGGCAAGATTAGTTAATCTCATCCCACCAGTAGATTCTTTTCCCTCCCTCGCCCCTTGTTTTGGATTGTCGTCTCTGTGCAAAAGCTCTTGTTCCCACCGCTGACGGTGCGGGGCTGACCCCCAGCCCCTATGATGCACACCGGCGGCCAGCCCAGCCCTCACAGAGAAGCTGACACAAGAGCAAGCAGAGGTAAGAAGCCCCTGAGAAAGGGGCTTGGGGCAAAGAATGAGACCTCTCTTGGTGCTTAGCATCCTGGGGAGAGGCTGCCCAGGCAAACGCCTCCTGCTCGGGGCACATATGTCCCCTCTGCTTTCCTGATGGACCCAGACACCCACTCCCCTGTCCCTGCGAAAGCCACCTTACACACGCACAGCTGCACCTCCACCGGCATGGCTGGCTTCTCCACAGACAATTCACTCGGCCTCTTCTCCTGGACAGCAAGTGAAAGGACAAGAGAAAACGGCCCCAACTGCGCCAAGGCAGATTTAAATTGGATGTTAGGAAAAATTTCTTCACTGAAAGAGTGGGTAAGCACTGGCACAGGCTGCCCAGGGAGGCGGTGGAGTCACCAACCCTAGACATGTTTAAAACCCACGTAGATGCGGCGCTTAGGGCCACGGTTTAGTGGTGGGCTTGGCAGCGCTGGGTTAATGGTTGGACTTGACGATCTCAAAGGTCTTTTCCGACCTAAATGATTCTATGAACAAACACCCTTGCATGGGGGTGATTTAGGATTATGCATTTCCAGCATCTGAAGGACATCTTCAGTCATCCCCAACCACATCCCTCTTGCTGGTACCCTTTGATCCCTTCCTGTTACCCTCACGTCATTCTCCTCAGCACCTCAGACCCCTGCAGAGATGCTTTTGGTCAGATATAGACATTCCCCAGTTCTGACCTGTCCTGCAGGCAGGTTCAAATCATCCTTGACTGTTTTGAACTACCCAAAGACTGGCCAGTCTGTGCAAGTACAAAATAGCCGAGGTGGTCTGATGGCTCAGAATAGCGTCCTCTCCAATGGGTGGTATGTATAGATTTTTTTTATTTTTTTTTTTTGCAAGTAGTGTAGTGAAAAAGAGAGACTTCACCGTGTTTTCTCAGCTACAGCAAGACAGACATCAATGCTTCACCCTATGGTTAAACCAGAGCATTCATTAAAGATACCAGATCCTTTCGGGGGGGGGAAGGGGATTTTGCCCCTCTATCCCAGATCACCAGATATTTCCCCTTCCACGACCAACTCATGCAAAAGCTGCAGGTTCCAGTGGTGCTGGCGCTGATTTGGGGAGCCTTGTGACAGCCCTGTGCTCTTCAGCAGTGTTTTGACATGGTTTCTGTGGACACTAACTCTGTACTTTGGTTCCTCTTAAGCACAGATTTTTCTCTTTGGTTACTCTTTTCCAAAAGTTCGTTTGCTGCTACAAAGTCACTGGATCTGGTTTATTCAAAATCTTCAGGGTATGATTCTGCCCACAGCGGTTCACTATGCTCTCCATTCAATACTCTCCCAAAAACCCAAGCCTGTATTTCTCTTGCTTGCTCTTTTTCTGCAGAGCATTTTTTTACCACTGCTAATGTTTAGCTCACACATACCATATGTACTCACATAAGTTCAGTGCCTTTGCTCTTCTACATCTCTGTAAATAGGCTTTCTGATGTTTCTGAATGCACCTGCACCCTTTTACCTTCCCAAGTCAACAAATTTCTCTCACATGGGCTACATTGTTGGCTGACAGGTCTACCCGGGCTGATGCCCAAAGCCCTTCTTCACAGCTTTTACATGGCAAATACCGCAACTCACAACAGTTTTCTTAAAAACAAAACCCTATTTTTAAATGGGGGGGGGAAGGTTTAACACGAGAGACAGGTGCCCGCTTTTTGTTCCAAACCTTACATAGCTTGTTGCAGGTATGTCCTATGTTATCCTGTCCGCAGAACAGGCCACCATTCTTACCCAGATAGGTATTTTGGCTGATAAACCCCATATTCTTAGTAAGAGATGATCAGCAAGGGAATTTTTCCTCTTTCATCTTGGTGAAGGTGTAGCATTAGCAGATCAGTTATATGCAAACAGGAGCAAAATCAAAGACGGCAAAGCTAAACCCATCAGGTGTGCACACATCGGCCTGGGCAGGTACGTACTGTGTGGGGAACACGGGAAAACTATGCATGAGGAGCAGAGTCTGAAGGCAACATGAGCAAACGTCAGGCAGGACCAAACCAAACAGAACATGCTGAATGCTGTCTGAGATGGCTCAAAGCCACACAGAATCGGAGATGGAGCGAGCCCCCAGTGGGGGCCACAGAGATGCTGAGGGGCTGGAGCCCCTCTCCTGGGAAGCCGGGCTGGGAGAGCTGGGGCTGTTCAGCCTGGAGAAGAGCAGGCTCCGGGGGGGCCTTAGAGCAGCTCCCAGCGCCTGAAGGGGCCGGCAGGAAAGCTGGGGGGGGGCTTCTTACAGGGGCACGTGTGACAGGGCACGGGGGTGGCTTTGAGCGCAGAGAGGGCAGATGCAGGTCAGAGATCAGGAAGAACCTCTCCCCGTGAGGGCGGCGAGGCGGTGGGCCAGGCTGCCCAGAGCAGCTGTGGGTGCCCCATCCCTGGCAGTGCTCCAGGCCAGGCTGGATGGGGCTGGGAGCAGCCTGGGCTGGGGGGGGTCTCTGCCCGGGGCAGGGGTGGGAACTGGGTGGGCTTTAAGGTCCCTTCCAGCCCAAACCATTCTGTGATGCAGTGATTTTAGCCCAGAAAGACAGATGCAAAGGATAAACTGCAAATCTAACCACTATTATTTTCAATAAGAGTTTTCCTACAGCATCAGCTCTAAAATCCTTCTGCAAAACTACTTTAAGGCTGTGTAAGCTGACTTTGGCCACTCTCTCCCTCTCTGTCATAAATGATGATGTAGGTTTTTTTAAGGAAGGATATCTTGGTTTGATGATGTTACCATCACTTGTTGAATTTTGGAAACCAGAGATAGGTCATTTCTTACATTCAAGAGTCAGAGAAAGTTTTCAAACCCACAGTGTGAGGGAAGTCAGACAGTGTCCTAGCACTCAACGTTTCATTCAGGGTGAAATCATCAGTTTTAGCTTTCACAACTCAGAAAATAAGAACTCTAACAGTAAGGGGGTATGCGTGTGTATGTAGAGAAGGCTGTTTAGAAGCCCAAAGGATTAACACCAATATGGAGGTTAGATCAGATCAGCAGAAACTGCATTTTGATCCAGTATTATAATTAGATACAGTTTCTGTATCCGATTTTCAGTATTCCGAGCACTTAACAAGTCGTTTAACAGCCAGCAGCAGACTTTGCTTCTCTGCCTGGGGATTGAAAAATTCTATTCCTGCCTCACATTCCGCCCCCCCGCCCCCCCCCCCCCCCCCCCGCCCCAATACCTTTTGCCATATAAATGTGGAAAAGAGCACAGTCCTGATTTTCTCAGACCCAGAAAGATAGCCTAATTAATCACTCATTTTCAATCTTTGAAGACCAGCATGAATAACACCATTGTTGCACACATATCAGTGCCCAATGCTAGGGTTACACTACTTTTGGAAATAAGTAGCCTTTGGATCACCCCTCCTAACAAGTATCATGTTTGGGTTTTTTAAAAGGCACAACAGCACACCAAACAAACGCTAGAAAATTAATGTTGCATCACTTCAGCCAATATTCAGAATCAAAACCAGGAATTTTGACTAGCTAGCAAACAGGTACAGCACTATCTTTCCTACACACACACAAAATAGCCCAGCCTTCCATTTGCACTATCTCCTTGCATTTATCAAGTTTAAACTAACAATGGGAATACTGAAGAAATCCAGCGAGGAAACACAGAGCTATTGAGCTGCTATGGCCTATCGAGGATTCTATCAATCTTAATGTCCAACGCCACATTCTTCCTCGCTTAGATTTCAACGGATATGAGAAAGAGTTGAGCAAATTTTATGTAATTGCTGTGCACTTAAGAGCTTCAGAGGAGACTGCATTTCACATTTAGTTACTTTCAAGGTACAGACCTGAAGTATAGTGTGCTAACAGTCACCTGCATCCACCTTATCTAACGTCAGGACCATCTCAGTGCTTCCCTCTCACTCATGCAACATTATTTGACCTTCAGTTATAAAATCCAGAAAAGGAAAACAAAAGAAGAAGACTAAAAAAAAAAAAAAAAAGCCCACAGAGAGATCCTTACCAGCAGACTTTACTGGATCTTCAGGCGAAACTCATGTTACTGCATTATGGCTGGTGACAACCAGCTCATCAGAGGGAGGAGTACAAAAACTAGCAAAGCTGCTTTTCACGTGAGACAAATTACTCAGTCTTTATTTGTGCTGAGAAATGCATGTTCATTCTAGTTCTCCTATTTGAATTCAGCCAGGATTAGTCATATGATTAAAACACTCAAAAATCTGTTCCCAAATGCATTTCTGGCAGCTTTAGCAATAAAACCACAGGGATTTATTAGCAATAGAAATTATTATGATTTTTATTCTCTGTGGATAATATTTCCAAGTGTGCTTACCAACTTACAGCCTGTTGAGTGGTCTGAAAATTTGGCTTTGATACTTTTGGCCAGGTTTTTAAGGGTATTATAAAATTCCTTAGGGATACAGATGGTTTTTAAAATGCTGCTAAGTAGCAACTTTAAAATCTGACCCTGGAAAGCCTGTCTTTTACTGGAAGTGAGAAGAACTTTACCCACCACCTCCCTTCTCTTGTTGGGAAAGGACACTCACACCTCAGCGTCCCAGAAGTTACGTTTTTAAAGTCCCCAGCAGCCTCCTTGCTCGCGCAGTGGCACAGAACTGGCTGATGATGAGCAGTTCATTTACACCCTGGGATGGATTCTCTCCATGCTGCTTTTGGTGGTCAGAAACTCAGGTCAGGGCTGTTTACACTGATGTTATACATTTGTTACAGCAGGCTAGGTGCCTTCTAATTTATCGTAACACCTCTGGCACACACGAATCATGTACTTTGCAGAAAAGCAAAGACAGAAAGAATTACGCAGTGCAACTGCAGGGGGGAGAAAGAAAAAAAAAAAGAAAAAAAAAGAAAAAGATTTGAGAATTACCCAAACATTCAAGACGTTTGGTTCTGTGTTTGGCTTCTTCCCCCCAAACCTTTATGATGGGCAAACCTTTTCCAGTGCTACTTTATTAGCCGTGGCCAGAGGTCTAATTACTAGCTAATCCTAGGGAGTATTGGGGGTTTAAACAGCTGCTGAAGCACAGTTCTGGAAGGTATCAGTGCAAGACGAAGCTACATACAATTAGCTCTCGTGCACACATACTTCGTGTTATCTCGCTAAAGTGACCCATAAATAACTAATAAGGTCTCATAAAAGTCAGTGGCACAAACACGATACTATGACTTGCAGTCTGGAGAAACAAACGGGATACCAAGATTATTAGCATTTTAATGAGACCACACACAGATGCATTCTGTAGGGATACTTCCTGGTTAATAATGAAAGCAAGTCATGAGAAAAAAACCCCAAAATTTATTTATTTTTTTTTTCTACAAAGGGATTTTCCTGCCCAACACTCATCTACAGTTTCTTTTCTGAAGATTTGCTTTTGTCAGATGGATCCCTTTGCTTCGCTTTGCAACTGACAGGGAAACCTGAGCATTTCTAGCCTAAGGCTCCACATAAATTCTTCCCTCCTTGATAGACGTTTACCTCCAGCTTTTGGACAGGAAAAAACCCCACCAGAATAAAGTCCGTGTGCCCCATGCTCCTTGTTGTCACACATGGCCCACGAAGTGAAGACCATGGAAATAGTGGCCAGAGAGTCTAAAGATGACATCCAACGAAGATTTCTGTTGGGTTTCAATTAAAGTTTAAGCAGACAAGCTCCCTCAAGGTTCATCACAAGGAAAAAAATAAATTATCACAAAAATAGAAATAATCAATCAAGACATGTAATGAGGTAGAGAAGTGAAGAGCAGTGAGTCTGCCTCCTTGTGCCAGTCCTGGACCCCCAGACCCAGGATAAGCATGGGGTGCTAAATGGGTACCACGGCCTGATGCTGGCTGCCCAGGCCAACCTGCGGCACGTGGGGAGGAGGCGGCATACAGCCCGTCTGGCACAAGGCAGACAGTGCAGGCAGGCAGATCAACAAAAGAGATACTCTGAATGGTATTTGGGCTCCATTTCGGTTAGCATCAGTCTGGCTATTAATGGAAGCTTCTTCTCTGAGGAAAGACTAATAACATGTCTCAAAACCACCCAAGGCAATTTGTGACAAAGTAAAAAGATTCTGCTAGTAGCTGTTGAAAAGGAAGATGTTATGGGGAAAATGAAAGTACATAGCTAACACACACAGAGCCTTTGGTCTGAGCACACAATTATTCTACAAAGGATAAGGTTTAACATATAATAATAATAATTATTAAATTAATATTTAATGTAGAACCTAAATGCCTTCTGCAAAACTGAAACCCAAAGGGAGCACGTTCTTTATGGTCATTAAGGCCAGACAAGTTTTGCTCCCCAAATCCAGACAGAGCACAGCAGGGGCATGGAGAAGAGCTTTTATCCCCACTTTGTGGAACGGGAAGGGAGACAAAGGTAGCTGAAGTCACGCAAGGAACACGTGCAGGCGTTTCTCACATGCCAGTACCATGCCTCATCACAAGCCTTTTGCATCCCCCTTAAAAAAAGCACAAGAACCTACAGGGACCACAAAACATTTCGTACCTTTGTGATCTGGGTCTGATTGGATCAATTTAGCTAACCTAGCCATAACAGAATCTTCTAATCAATTATAATAAGGTCTGACAAAAGTCATTTGGTACACTAGCTTCTGAATCCATCAAGCACTGTAATCCACCAGATTATTTTTTTAACTATATCACTACCATCTTTCTCCAAAGATCCACTCCCTCAACTTTTATTTAAAATTAAAACACACACACACACATATAGTAATTCAGTCACTAGTACTATCTCCAAAATCATCTACCTGTGCTGGATTCATACCAGAGAGATTTACAGGACTTAATGGCAGCAAGGGTTGGAGGTCAGTTAAGGAAGCTCTGAAATTACTTGCCTTAGGATAGCAAATTCCACAGCAGCTGCAGCAAAGCACAGGCATAATGACTGCTTTGAATGCATTGATGACAGATGGAAAAAAGTTGTGTTACATGTGCAGCACCAGTGTCCTTGCAACATTTTCCTCTTTCTTGATAACTCACTCTCTTGAATCGCAGTGTCCCAAGAAGCATTGCTTGCTGCATTCTCTGCTCATCCCAGATCAACGCGCAGCATCAGTGCAACCGCTGCTGCAACCGGGACATACAAACTCATACCCCAACACAAGCATTATCTCTCTGCCCTAGCCAAAATGGTTTTGGGTTTCAAATCAAATTTCCACCCTGCAGTTACACGCTGAATTGCTGAGCTACCACAATTTCATTGCTCTTTCATCCTTCTTTATACAGAAGATTTCCGCAAGTCAAGTTTCCTCATGCTACTACTGTGTTTTTGCCTTTCCTTCCCCACATTGACTCTCATATTTCTTTGTAATTGGCTTCCAGGGGAGGGTGGTACCCCCTCCCCCCCCACGGCAGGCTGCGCCGGCAAAGCTCAGCACCCACCATCTCACCACCCTTCCCTGCCAGTTCTATCCCAGCTCTTGTACTCTCCTAACCCACAGACTGCAGCAGGACTTCCCTTTTGCTCCATACTTACTTGAGATTATTTTTCAGTGAGGAAGGCAGTGAAAAAAAGCCCCCCAGTGAAAGATCCTGCCAGCTCTCCTGATGATCCAGGAGATGGAGGCCATGGAGCAGCTCCCAGCACCAGAAGGGGCTAACAGGAAAACTGGAGAGGGGAGTCTTACAAGAGCATGTAGTGATAGGACAAAGAGGAATGGTTTTAAACTATAAGAGGGCAGATGCAGGTCAGAGATCAGGAAGAACCTCTCCCCGTGAGGGCGGCGAGGCGGTGGGCCAGGCTGCCCAGAGCAGCTGTGGGTGCCCCATCCCTGGCAGTGCTCCAGGCCAGGCTGGATGGGGCTGGGAGCAGCCTGGGCTGGGGGGAGTCCCTGCCCGGGGCAGGGGTGGGAACTGGGGGGGTTTAAGGTCCCTCCCAACACAAACCCTCCTGTGATGCGATATGATTAGGCCCAGGGTGGTGTTTGACACTTACTCTATGGTGCACCATAGAGTACTGACCTAGCCAAACATCACGCTCCTCTCAGCCACCTTCACTCCCCTGCAATGACCTCCGACATTTTTGTACCGACAAATACAAAGAAGGACAGAGGAAATGGTTTAATAATGCTGACTTTTTTGTTTTTTAAAGATCAATAATGAACTTCCTACAGAACCACACAACCTCCTTATATTGCAAACCTACATAAGATGGTGCAAAATATTTTAAAGATAGCTTACTATAAGTTTAATAAGCTTACATTGAGCCTTTTTGGAAGCATTAACTATCAAATGGCTAGCACAACAAATTGTTGTGTCATCTGTAATTTGCCTTTAGCTTTTATAGGCAAAAAGACATTTTTTTTCTCTCAAGAGAACAGTATTCTCAGTAGCTTTCCTTTGCCCCACAGCTACTTAAAAATTCATAGCAGTTTTTGAAGGCTACTGGTTACTTAAAAATTAACAAGCTAAACATGCAGAATACAGTTATATGATAAAACAAAAAAAGGCATGTTATGCTCACAAGGCAATGCAAAGGAAGGAAAAAAGGAAAGATTTCCACTCTGCTAGAATTAATTGGGAGCTCCCTAGGATGAGGCCATGAGAAAGATAAAGAAGACAAATAAATTAAATGCCCGCTTCTTAAGCGGAGCAGACAAAGACTCTTCTCCCTTACTAAATGGAGAAAAAAAAAAAAAAAAGGCAGGGGG
Source organism: Falco cherrug (assembly GCF_023634085.1). NCBI lineage: Eukaryota > Metazoa > Chordata > Aves > Falconiformes > Falconidae > Falco > Falco cherrug. The sequence continues at coordinate 41,130,742 of NC_073704.1, read as the reverse complement.
GAAGGGAAGGATAACCATCTCTTTCAGAAACTTAAATAGCCAAGGAAGAGCTAGAAGATTTTATCCAAAGTTTAAAAGGGGACTTGTGTCAAGGCATACGTAAAGCCATGCTACCTTAGCAAGCAAAGCTGTGCAACATCACTCCTACAGCGGCTGGCACCTGAGGCTCCAGCACCACCCTGCAGTCTTACCTAGCCAAGTCTTCTGGGGCACGTGTGGGATTTAAGAGCATCGCCGTGACCGCACCCTGAGACACCAAGATGTGTATGATGGAAACGTTCCTGTTGTACAAAGCCTTCAGGACATGGTGTTACGAACTATACGTGATTTCATTAAGACGACTGCAGTAACTTCTGAAGGGTGAGGGTAGGTTGTGACAGAGGGAGAACATTTCCATTCCTCTGCAGAATCCTCAGCGAACTCCAGTGATAGGATTTTATTTTGCAGCTAACCCAAAGAACATCACCTTGAAACCATCAATTTCTGTACCACAAGCCAAACAAACTGGCTGAGAAAAAGTGTTAGGTGAAAAGGGGAAGGGCATTCTTCAACCTCTTCTGACCCACGCATCCCTTTAAGTTTCCTAAAGGAGACACCACCTCTAGGTCTAATTTGAGCCTACCAAAAATAATCTTCCCTTCCCTACTGCCCATTAACAAAGCTCCCTTTCAGCAGATCCTTTACAGAATCCGGAGATCTCCCAAGTTTCAGTTTACAGCCATAGGCTCAGACCAAGTTTTGATCCAAAAAATGTTGATCCAACATTTTTCTGAAGATTCTTTCAATTTTCTATCTGGCCTCAAAGAAGTTTAACAGAATGGTACTAGGAAACCTGATTATAAGAAAAGAGATGATTTGAATTAAAAAAATAAAGCCCATGAAATTAAATTACAAAGGTAATTGATCATGGTATTTCCTATGACCTCAAGACTTTTCAGGAATGTTCATAGAGTTTAGAAGGAACTTTACCAAGTGGCAACCCCAGGAGCTTTTGCAAGTTCAAATAAAGTAACTTGAAACACAGCTGCTGCAGACATCAGCACAGAAACCTGATGGTCTGACTTATACACAAGCTTATACTAGTAATACCTTAAAACTCCTTAATGTTTTGCGTTTGCTTAAAATTAGGGGGATTAAAGGATGTAAGTCTTCATCAATGGTGCAGAGTTGCCAGTGTCTACGTGGCTGTGCATATCTGCACGCGATTATTTTTAAATCATGCCAGGCAGGGAGTGGACAACAGCACAAAGTCTCAGCCAGGACTCAACTGCCTTTATGCCCATTTAAATTAAAACTCTTAAAATTTCATTTAAAGGGAGGCAAAATTTCAGGAGCTGAAAATTCTGAGAATCAGTGGCATACAAATGTGATTTAGAGCCTTCAATCATTAGTACCTTCTAATAGTATGTGTCAAGAACAGTAGAATGACTGCATGTCAAGACCAAGTCTGGGATTTCTTGGCATGTCTTCTGTATGTAAATGGAATACTTATTTATAGCTGCAATAACAGAAAAAGCTTATTCTGGAAATAATTCACAAACAGAACGGAATAAATTGCAAGTTGAATGTCACTCAACTAAACCCCCCAGCACTGCTGATTTTTGACAGTTGGGGCAGAAGCCATACTAGATTTATGGTTACTTTAACAGAGAAACTTTTAAAACTCAGATTAGCCAAAGCCTTTTCTGAGTGAACAGAAGCTGCAGAGAGGTGGAGATTTCTCTCGCTGATGGATGAACTCCACTCGCAGTCCAGTGATACCAAAATCGAAGTATTCTGGGATGTTCCAAGACAACGCTAACAGTGATCCCAGCTACACAGGCACCAGCCACTAACACTGCTTTGACATTCCCCAAGCAGATACACATGCTGGCCATGCCAATTAAACACACAACTGGCAGCAAAAGCAAGCCAAGAGATTTGCACTGCCTTCTGCAGTCACTGCAAGACAGATTTCCATACCAAGTTTCGTATGCAGATGCCTCCAAAAAGTTCCATGATCAGGTATTCATCAGATTCTTTTAATCTGGCGTATCTCATTATTTTTCATCTAATTATTTTTAAATTTTAATAATTCTTAATTATACTAACTCTTCAAATATGGAGTGAAAGTAGTATTAAAATCACCCAAAGTTCATAACCACTGGATAATTCCATTTAGGCAAGATCCAGCCATTACAGCATAAAAAACATATGGACATAGCACACACAAACACGAGTCTGATATAGAATATTATAGTAAAAATAGGGAAAGTTTTAGTGACAAGAAGACAGCCTAACCAAAATATCTGTACATCAAAAGCAAAACAAGGTAGAAATTGAATGTTTTGAATTATTCCTATTAAAACTGTCTACACTAATGCATTCCAGCAGACCACATAGACGGAAACTGATTTTCAAATAGAGCATCAGAGTAATAAAAATGTTCAAAATTGTCCCATTTCATAGTGGAACACGCAAACTTCTCACCAAGCCTCCCATGCTGTTCTAGAGTCTAAGGGCTTTGAGTTCTGTGAGGCTTTATGGACCAGAAGTATCAATGCATGAAAAACCAAGACACAAAGTCGTAAAATGTACAAAGAGTTTAACCTGTAATTAACACTGTGGCAGGAATGATTTAAAGCTAAATGCTTACTTACATCAGCCGCAGTAGTAATGAACTTAATAATGAACTTTCCAACAGAATCAGCCACTATAGCCCTCTGCAGCTGCCCTAAAAAGGTTCACCCAGACTTTCTTCATTTAAGACTTCACGTTGAGAATGACAATATGCTCCCCAAACCAATAAGCCCTCAAGAATCACGTAGGTTGGAAGAAGCTTCCAGAGGCCACCCAGCCCAGCCCCTGGCTCAAAGCAGAGCCACAGCGTAAAGGAAATGTATATTCTCCAAAACTTCCTGCAAAGGCAACAGTTGCTTAATCTGGTTGAGACTCAATATATTAGGTCAGCAGATTACTCATGGAAAGTGAAACAGGTAGAGGCGCGATAGCATCCAGTCTGTAGCATCTCCAACGTACCCTGCTCACCTCAGAGGTTGGACCTCGTGGCTTCGGCAGCCCATGTTTAACCACAAGCCAAGACAAACATCACAGAACGTCGGAATCAAATGGAGGGGAAAACAAAAGGGGGAGGGGCATTTCATTTAAACATGCTTTATTGGGTTTTCACGGCATGAATGCACCCATTTACAGTTTCAGAGGCAGTTGGAAGGAAACTATCTGGCGATCAGCTGAAGGAAACCAAACATTAGGTTCAAGTAAGCCCTCTGAAACTTGCCTGCAAATGCCCAGGTTAGTTTATCCATGGGATTACAATAAAATAATGTTCCTCTAAAAACAAACAGCTAGCTTCCTTTTGAGCAACTGTTACTTGTAGATCCAAACAATTTAGTGAAAAAGTACAAAGAGCAGAGAAGGATACTTTGGTTTTAAAAAGTAACAGTCATTACCAACTCCTGATACCCTGATGGGGTTTTCTGAAATCACGCTTTTTTTTCAATTCAGTCTATTCTTTCTACTTACTCTAGCGTAAAGTAGCAAAAAATTTCCTCACAGGGAGAAAGAGATGATATTTTCTAAAGACAAGCTGGTAAGCAATCACAAGCAATGTCACAATGGAAAAGCTCATTAGTAAAATATGTTTTCCACGAGAAGGATATTTATTTATTTTTTGGAAAAAAACCAAACTTGAATTAATGCCAGTATACACGCAATAACTAGGCAGGGCAACTGCCCTCTTGAACCAAATGGTGATCCTCACATGACTGGGTGCTGTGTACTAGCATATGCATTATCCTGGCAATTCAGGCAGTGGAAGTCCTAAGGCACAATTAATCTGTCCCTAAACCCTTACTTGACAGCTTCAAAAGGTATAAGGGTATAAAGTGATTCATAGGCCTTGAGTTGGCTTTCCTTATGTAAAATATAAATTACAGATGAGATAGCATAACTTTCCATTTCCTACTTCAGTATCTTATCTAGAAATATCTTTTGCACATCTCTCATCTCTATTTCTTTTTTCAAAAATGTAGTTTTATTCTCCCCACTACTTCTTGTCCCTGATAAAGCCCAACATCATTTAACAAGATGGAAGTGAGCCATGAACAGGAGCAGGCTTTGCAACAATTTCTTTAATCACTTTCAATTCAGGTCCCATGTTCTCCAATAAGGCAAAATAATTTTCTTTAAACACACACCGCCCCCCCCCCAAAAAAAAAACAACAAACAAAAACCACGAAACCACCCCAAACCAAACACCCACAAAACCCCCACATACAAACCCAACATCCCCACCCCCTCAAAAAAAACCCCAACACTAAAACCCACCCATGTTCTGTTCTGACCCAAGAACAAAGAGAAAACATTAATTCCAGGAATGCCTTCTTACTGAAAACTTTCATGGGCCATTTTCCAGAGTAGAGGAACAATGTCCCAGTTTGGGGGATTCTGCAGGGAAAACTCATTATATTGATGTTCTCTATGAGACATTTCTAAAAAAATTGATTTACTGCCAACATGTGCTGACTAACTATGCACAACTGCCCCCTCAATCTAAATGAAAGCGTCTGCACTCAGCACAGTTCTTAATCAATTCTAGTAATGAATTTTCTGCTTGCAGGTATTCAGGATTGAACTCTAGTATTGCTCAGTGGACAACACCTTCCCAGATTCTGCAAAAGGCACCTTTCCTGTTTACTCTAAGCTTACCAGTGTTCATGAAAGAAAAAAAAAAACCCACCCCCCAAAAAAAGGCATAGTTGCAAGAATACTTCCATATTATCTCCATTGCTGAGTTTTAGCAAAGCAAAATCTTATTATGGATATGATGTCTTTTCATGAGAAGATATAACAGGCAAAGCAAGCAAGTAGGCATTACCCCAGGGTAGGGGTTTTTCAGTGCTGAACACTTTGAATGTAAAGTGCACTCAGTAATTGAAGAAATGCATCATATATTTAATATTGAAGGCAAGCACTTTTAAAGCATTTGCTCTTTACAGAGCAAATAACACTACCATTTTAATTTCTGGATTTTAAACATCTGCACATCTTTGGATCCTCAGGCTTAAATTGCTTCAACCATTTGCCAGACACCACAGCACCTTACACTGGAAATCCCCTTCATGCAACTTCAGCAGTAAAAAAGTTTGCAAACACCAAAGACACTTGGAGAGGTCGTAGATGCAAAGCGGGTACTGTGTGCCCGGGCAGCACGCACTGCCCCACGCCCATGGCGGCATTCCCAAGTGCTTACTGGCAGATGATAACAAGCAAGAGGAGAGAGTAACCATGTTCTCCTGACCTTCCTCATTTTTATAAAATTATGCTTTAAAAGAGTAAGGAGAAAAAGGAATTTTAATAAATGCATCAATGGAGAACACATTCATCAGGAAATAACTGGGAATCATTTCCAGTGAGGCTGCAAACTTGCCTGGACAGGAGTTCATCATTACTCATTGCTGATCGAGATCAGGTGGGGACACACTGGATTATCTACCTGTATCTAGTAAAAGGCCTACAGTAAACAAGATTACCACAAGATTATTTGGGTAGAGCCGCTGTGCTTTAGCCTGACAGTTTACCTGTATCAGCATCAATTTTTAAATGGAGAAGAGTCCTGACAAAAAGTACACTAGAAGTAATGAGCACCTTGAAGTGGTGTGTGTCACTGAGGTCTGCCAGAATGCAGAACACAGTATGTGTTCTCTAATTGAACACTTGTGACCTCATTTAGTTAAAAAGTGACATATGCAGTGGTGGTTGAAAATTCCAGGCCAGCCTGTAACAGTGATAAGTACATCCTTATGGACCAAGCATGACAGAAAACAACCACCAAAAAACCTACACCAGCATTTTTAACTGCACTCGGTTTGGCTTTACTTTTTGTATAGGACTTCTATATCTCCAATCTCACTATCATCTTCAAAAGAAGATTATAAGTACTTAGTCTTTCAACTCTTACTCAAGAGCTCATGAGTGTCCAATCAGTTAATTAACCCACTCCATGTTGTAGGCTCAGCTGATCTGCGTGATGACCCCCAGCTGCAGATCAAATCCTAACAAAAACATTTGCAGACCCAAAATACTTGCATAGTCTATTCCCTTTGACAGAGATTTTGTCTTTTTTATGTCTTTCAACTGCCCAGGCTGTTTACATTTTGATATCCTATCTCCCTAAAACGGCTTAGGCAGGCTGAGGCACCCACTGCTTTTCACAGCTGCTATTGCTATTACCATAAAAAAAAGTTTAAAACCAACTAAGCAACAACAAAGAAAAAAAAAAAAGAGAGAAAGTTTTTTTTGTTTTTCTTATTTTTTTTTTTTATTTTCCTCTGTGCACACCACTCTGAAAGGAAAAGGACAGGAGGGAGTGCTTGGCAGAGCGTATAAATGACATCCCAAAAGGAGCATGGGGGGAGAGGGCTGACAAGTTTGGGAAATATGAGAGCTGATAAGCACACATCCCCACATGCTCCACGGGAATTAAAATGCCCATTAAACATGAAAGTTTTTCTTCCAAAAGGATCCCAGAACGCCTCCAGAGAATGCACTTTGGAGACAGACCTCCACGGCTTCAAAATGGTGACAGACTCCAAACTCAGGAGCATGTGAAGTGCCAACAAGGACCTGGCAACCAGAGGTGGCCTTTCCTCAAGCAAGAAGCACAGCCCGTGAGACAGCAGCTACAAGCTGGAGATGTTGAGAAAGAGCTTCAAATTCACCTACAAGAATAATGCAGTTTGGATCACATTTTCTAGAATTTTCTGCTTTCAGATTACTTCATCTTCTTTCCTGAAACCAAGCCAGCTTTTAAACTTTTAAGGGTTTCCTGCACCATTAATCTTATTAACATTAAAGTAAGCCATACGTCTAATTCTTGTTATTTCTGAAAACTATGTCTAGTTAGATCCGTGCAGCATTTCAATAATGACAATTAGGCTTTTATTTTTTTAAAAAAAGCCTTTGTTTTGCCACTTTGGCTATTAATTCACAGCCCAACTTTCAAACAAAACTTTTCAGCTGCAAGAAACAATTAAAGGAGCACATATATCGTCTGCAGCCAATCCTACTTAAGTCATTGGGTCTTTTTAAAAGTCCTTCCTAATGATCACATCCAGCATAATTCACCACAGGCCAATATATATATTTCTCTTATTTAATAAAAGCAATCATATAAATTACTTAATTGCCTACATGTGAGCAATGACCATGTATACACTGGTTAAAATCCCAGTCCTACCACAGTAAAATTCCCATCAGCTTCAACAGAACAAGGCATTCATTCACAGTATTTAAGACCTTCCCAGGTCACGAAAAACAAAGCTTTTCCAAACACATCTCATGAAACCATTTATGTATTGTATGGTTCTTTGGCAGTATTTTCATTTTTCCATAGTTAAACAGAGAAGAAGGAACTTCTTATCAGGCTGGAAAGACTAGTCCATCAAAGAGCAAAGCAAAAAATGTATTTTATGATTGATTTTTCAGTGATCTATACCCCACCTGCATTCAGCAAGGGGGGGAAAGGAAAAAAAAAAATAATCACCACTATACATACAAAAATGTCTACTCTGCCCCTTAGGAAAATAGAGTAGCTATGTTGTGTGATAACCATTTAGATGTGGACAAATGACTTTATATGCATCAATGTTAACTAGCCATAAAGAAAAGTCAAGTTTCTGCAAAATACCAGAATAATATCTGACAACTGCATAAGTCAAAGCTGCAAATCAGCAGGATAGCGTACTGCTTCGGGCTCTGGCTGTAGCTCAGGAGACAGGTTATCATGTCTAATATATACCTTCAGAATAAGCGACAGGAGAAAAGTCAGCCATAAAAGTCTTCAAATCAACATTTAGCTCACTCCTCTCACCTCAAAGTGCCTCTATAGTTAAACCATTCCCCAGCATCAGTCTTGAGGAAATCTTTGCCCAAATCCCTCCCTATAAAGTTGGGATAATACATTCCTGTGTTCTCAAGAGGCAAAAATCAGTAACAACCCTCCGAGGCCCTCTCTGTGATGAACACTATGTTAATGCGCACTTGAATGCTAACCAGAGAGAGAGACTGACAGAAAGAAAAATCAGATGCAATGTAGTTTCTGCTACAAACTCTGAATCATATAAAGAAATAAGGCTGGAAGGAACCTCAGAAGGTCTGGGGCCCAACCCTTCTGCTGTAAGCAGGCTAACTCAGAAGCTACGTTAGGTTGCTTAGGACTGTATTCCGTTTAGTTCTGAAAAAAATCTTTCTGGCTCAGGCTTTTTGTTCCAGGGCTTAACTGCTCTCACTGAGCAGAATTTTCTCCTCATATGTACTCATAGTTGCTGGCACCCAGTCATTTGCACTCTGAAAAAAAATTTTTCTCCCTGTAGTTCATAATAATCAACACAAGTGGCAATGCTAACTTCTGATTATTCCCACAAAAGGAGGAAAAAAAAACCCCAACCAACCAACAAATGCATATGTTTAACAGAGACACCAAGAAGTACTTTGCTATACAGAGTATGTTTAAACTTACAGTGTTACTGATAAATTTGGTCAATTGATTCAAAAATACTCAGCTATGACCTCAACTTGGAGTTCATCTTATTCTTCCTTCTGTTAATGATAGAATTCCCAGTTTTATATTCTTTTGCATACTGCTCACAAATTAGAGCTGAACTACTTGGGATCAACTGTCTTCATCCTTCATTTAATGTGGGTGCATCGTGGGGACTCCATTCTTAACAATTTCTTTGAATCCCAGCCAAAAACGGACATGAGAAAGCCCAGGATCAGTAAGGAAGTGCTGTTTGTAATGAGTTTGTATGATGTAGCCCTGTGCGAGAGATTATCTCTCTCTTTTACAGAGCAGGGGAATATACAATGGAATCTGCAAAACTAAAACCATGAGGAAACACTGCAACAATTACTAAGACTTAAAACATACACACTGTCTTCAAATGACCAGGCATATTTTATCGAAATTCAGTTAAATTAATTGCAAGCGACTTTGTCACTCACTTATTTTTCACCTTATTTTATATTCTGTTTATCCCACCTCCGCTCACATATATATTTTCTACTTAATACAGTTCATTTTGCTGCAGCATTCCCATTCCAGAGCAGCACCACATCACCCTGGTTACAGTGGCACAGATCAAAGGGCAGAGATTAAAAAAAAAGCTAACAATAAATGCTAAGACTGGGACAAATTACCACAAATGAACTGTGCAATGCGACCTTTAAACCCCTATATAACAATGTTACCTTTCTTCTTGCATAAATCTATTCACACATCAAATATCTAGTTTTCCCTCCTTTAACAGCAGCTTCTTAAAACTGTACTGACGATCTTCAAAGCGACCTTACCAAATTGCCATGAAATTTAAGCAGTCTAAAATAATGAATTATGAATAATACATCCATTACGTTCTCCAACCCCCTCCCCCAAACTTACAGCCGTTTGTCTGCATCTGCTTGATTTCTTGCAGACAACATTGCAACAGGTGATATTAAAAGTTCATGCAAAACACTAAACATGTACTTTGTGCAGAGATAATACAGACTTTAGTTACCTGCCTTATTCCTATAAGAGGCTAAATTTTCCTGACCTTCAGTGTCTGCCTAGCTTTTGGGCAGGTTGCTGTTTGCTCCAGCTGAGAATCCCACACAGGTTCTCCATCAAGGTTGCAATGACCTGCATCACTGCAAGCCCTAAATCTACAGTGAGCAACAATATTTTCATTTCAATGAAAATACCTTTTCAGCCAAGCTCCCCAGCTGACAAGGTTCTTCCTTAGCTGAAAGCAAAGAAGACATGATGACCAGAAAGATGCTGAAGCACTCAATAAACTGCTCCCACTCCAGGTTATCCTGCCCAAATACACCAGCCAAACCCAGGGACAGTGTTACTGTGGATGAAGTGTTTACCCTGCTCCTCTTAAGAGAGGGCTGCTGGCCTTGCTTTCTTAATTTGAAACACTTGCAAACAGCAAGCACTATAAAACCCATCCACATCTTCAGGGCTTCTTCGAGAGTCAAGAGATGTTAAAGAAACAAGGATTTTCTACAGAAATGGCTTTGTGCTCTGAAATAGATTTTTAAATTTTTTTTTAAAGATCTTAAAATTAATTTAATGTTATTTGCTACAAAAGTCTGAAGGTGGCATTTTGTGCTGTTTAAATGAGTTGGCTGTACTGCTGCTTATTGTCTTAATTTGGAATTTTAACCTGTACCTGGACTTCAATTTTTCTGGTAAATTAAGACACCAATGTAGAAATACATTCCTTTCTTTGAAAATTTTCTGATTAAATGTAAAAGCTTATTTCCTCTTAAATGCTACAGAACTATACTTAAAATTACTTCAGTAATGACTAGAGCAATCACATTTTCGGAAATGCAAATGAAATCTATTTTTTTTCCTGCTTTTTAAATGCCTCTGGGCGCAGCATGTCTCTATCCTCAGGATAAACCACCCTCCAAGAAGGGAGGATTGGCATCATTAAAGATTCCTGAAGCTCTTGCTTGTAAAAGGCACGGCAGATGAAATTATAAACCATACCAAAGCCATGACAGAATTTAATTTAAACTACGATTTTGCTATAGCAGGAGTTTAAGCAGCAGTCTCCCCAGGATACAAAGATATATACACACACATATATTATCCATAATGGTACCTGTGATCTTGTCTTCAATGGAGCTACATGTGCAATGTAAAGCTACATTTGCATCGCTACACCTTGCAATGTAAATCCAAGGAAAGAAGGGTGACTCATCTAGAAACCGGAATTAAATCCTCATGCAGCACATCTGTTTGGTCTAGCATACATGGGAGAATCCAATGGGAAGGTGCGTCTCTCTTGGCTGGCTCAAGTAGAGATGAACGGTTACTCACTATTCCCATTTCCTGAAGTGGCAGAGCTCTTTCACGTCATTAAAAGGGTTCTGACTTATGCTGCCTGGGGAAAAGGGAATCTCCACCCCATGAAAAATGTGATGTCCCTGCAAACATCAACTGGAAAAGTAAAAATAACAACCTGTTCCCCCCTGCCTGCCCCAGGGCTCAAGCGCTCTCCTGTCTAGGCTTGCTGACCTCGTGTCTTTGGTTGGCTGCACATCCCTCCTACCTTGCTGTACTCAGGATCCCTCCTAGGCTCCCCCCCCATGAATTTCTAGCATCTATCAGAAGAGAAGGAGCCACAGAATCCACCCTTCCTGCAATTTCAGCTCAACAAGTACCCCAGTGCCAACAACCGGGTTTGTTCTCATAAGCAGCAAAAAGATTTTTATCTTTTTCACCACAAATGTTTTCCACCAGCAAATATTTTAATATTTTTAATTAAAAGTGTCATTTCTAGAGAAGATTTAAAATGGTAACACAGCAGTAAGAAAGCATTATACAAACCAACACTGAATAGCAAACAAGTTTCCCTATATTTAAGCTTTTAAAAATTAATCTTCTATAGACTGTCTGGTGCAATGTAAAATAAAAATAATAAATCATCATTATACACATACATCATAAAATGACACTTTTCTTTCCTCAGCTACACAAACTGATGCACTTGCTCTTACTCCTGATTTCTTTTCAGGTTCTAAGGGCAACACAAGGGGATCCTTTTGCCCATGAAAGCACATGAGTTTGGCACCCACTGATTTTACCCAGTGCCTGCTGACTCGGAGAGGCACATCTGCCCCACTACTGAGTGTGAATACAGTATTTAACCTGTTATTGTTGGAAGCTGGATGTACACAGAAGCATTAGCAAACACTTTTCTGCACATAAAGTTATGAACGTGCACTCTGTACATTATGAATGTTTACAGAAACACCATTTTCAAAGTTGCATGGCTAATTTAGGCATTAAAAAGTCATATATACGTAAGTTACATCTGTGAACCAAAACAAGAGATGCACAAGTTATATATATTGCGGAGCGCCTGAAAATTATTTTTCTCAAATCACATAATACTCTTTTAAGTTCCTTAGTGAGTGCTTCAGACTGATACCTGAAGAGAAAACATAGCTGATACTTGAATCTATTTATTAAAATATAAAATTTCTACCATAAATTAAGATTGCCTACACAGTCAATCATTAGTCAGGCCAAAAATATGCACTCTGGTGTATTTTAGCGCTAGTTTCTCTAATAATCAGCACATACTGCTTTTCCTACAAAGTTAGCATTGAACATCGGCCTAAAATAATCAGACGCACACAGGTTTTTACATATGTAAAATGCAGCAAAGGGTGAAATTGATATTCACTCTTAAATTCTGTATTTCTTCAGCCAAGTGCCTATTTGTGCAGCATTAACATTGCATTAACAGCTTTTGCATATTTGTTTTTCTAGAAACAATAGTCCTAAACCTTGCAGTAACAAAGTTACTGATGTATCAAGATGACTAGAACTCATCTTTAATATCCTCCGCTACTCGAATTCTATTATGCTAAAAAATAAACCTTTGGCAACACCAAATCCTTTCATATACCCAGGTTGCTGTCTTTATTGTTAATTTTAAACAGATGACAATTAAAATCAAGCATACTATTTTGGCACTTCCGTGGAAATTTTTTTTTTTATTCCAAACAATTTTTTACCAAATGCATTAAGTATTTAAATTATAAGCAGATTTCTTAACTTTTCAGTGTGGCAAACAAGAAAAAAATCAAAGCTTCAGTTCAACCAAGAAAATCAAACCCACACAGAGACCTCCCCTCCCAAAAGGTCTTTCAGCAGTTGCGGAGAACCTGCAGCCCTTTCCCTCTGCCCCTGAGCCCACCCCTCTGGGAAGCTCTCCAGGGTCTCCCTGGCATTCCCAAATGCTCTGGAATAGCATTTGCAGTGTAAACAAATGTCAGCACTTTAGATTATTGTAAATTATTTACAGTAAACTCATATAAGACTATAGGGCACTTTAAGGCCTTGTTAAGATTGCAATAATTATCCCCAGGAATGAATTACGGGAGCACCTCGTGCTTAGAGGCAAACCCAGGAAAAATACCATGACCTGAAACATGGAACAAAACTTGCTTTCATTTTACTAAGGAACACCCCGTTGTGCAGAGAGCAAACCTGGAGCAGAGAGCAAACCTGGAATGATTTTCCCATGAGAAAGAAGTTCAAGTGCCCTGTAGATCACGTAGCAAAAAGATGATACTTAATGATAAAAACATGGAATGTGCTTGTCACTATGTCTGCCACCAAGGTTAATACTATAGGTTTGTTACCTAGGGGTGACCACTGAACAGAGTAAACATTTCCTCAAAACCTCAGCACCTTGGCCTGTTGGATGGCACAACAATGGTCATCAGAACCCAGAGCCTGGAAAACCTTGACTGAGACAGCAAGGACTATTTGTAATTGGAAAGGAAAAAGTGTTTCCATCCAAGTTTTGTAACCATGCAATTGTCTGTCGGCAAATCACAGCCTGACTTTTAGACATTTATATATTCTAAAAATATTGTGTAGGCAATTTTACAATGTAAACAGGACGAAAAACATTTTAAAATCTGTTTTTTAATTGCTAGCCAACATATATCTAGAGATGTAAACCATCAAATATTTAAGCCAATATTTATGCTTAAAAATCCCAATTTATAGTTACTTGAATTTTTCAGAGAACAGTTTTGAATCTCCTTTTAGGTCTTAATGATCCATGCTTCCAGAAAAATATTTCAACAGTTAATCATAATTTTAACCATCTCAGTTAAGATGAGAAGAAACCACTAGAAAAATATCAGAACTATCTTATTCACAATCAAATAGGTATATTCATAAATGAATAAAATCATTTAGAAAAAGAAAAAAAGTGAAATGCAATTCTTCAACCTTGCTAGGTCAAATCCTTAGCTGTGCTGTAATATCTTAGGCTGTCAGAGAAAGTTTACGAAAATGGTGGGAAGTTGGAAGAAACGCAATAGGGCAAACAGGGGGACCTTGACAACATTGGCCTTCATCCAGAGGGACCTTGACAGGCTTGAGAGGTGGGCCTGTGAGAACCTCGTGAAGGTCAACAAGGCCAAGTGCGAGGTCCTGCATGCAGGACACATGTATAACACAAATAGAGGCTGGACGGAGAATGGATTGAGAGAGCCCTGAAGAGAGGAGGACTTTGGGGTGTTGGTGGATGAGAAACTCAACATGACCCAGCAATGTGCACTCACAGCCCAGAAAGCCAACCGCTCCCTGGGCTGCATCCCCAGCAGCACGGCCAGCAGAGCAAGGGAGGGGGCTCTGCCCCTCTGCTTTGCTCTCGTAAGACCCCCTCTGCAGCGCTGCATCCAGCTCTGGGGCCCTGGCATAAGGACACGAGCTGTGGGAGCGAGCCCAGCGGGGGCCACGGAGATGGGCAGGGGCTGGAGCCCCTCTCCTGGGAAGCCGGGCTGGGAGAGCTGGGGCTGTTCAGCCTGGAGAAGAGCAGGCTCCGGGGGGGCCTTAGAGCAGCTCCCAGCGCCTGAAGGGGCCGGCAGGAAAGCTGGGGGGGGCTTCTTACAGGGGCACGTGTGACAGGGCACGGGGGTGGCTTTGAGCGCAGAGAGGGCAGATGCAGGTCAGAGATCAGGAAGAACCTCTCCCCGTGAGGGCGGCGAGGCGGTGGGCCAGGCTGCCCAGAGCAGCTGTGGGTGCCCCATCCCTGGCAGTGCTCCAGGCCAGGCTGGATGGGGCTGGGAGCAGCCTGGGCTGGGGGGGTCCCTGCCCAGGGCAGGGGTGGGAACGAGATGGTCTTTAAGGTCCCTTCCAGCCCAAACCATTCTGTGATGCAGTGATTCTACGAACAGGAGCAGCTGAAGTTTGTTAGGATTTTGCATCACATAAAACTATACTGAGAAGTCATATAACATCACTACCTGCTGGTCTCTACAATCAGGGCATCTGCAATGCAAAGAACACATGTATTAAAGAAGTAACCTGTGCAGTCTCTGTAAGTCTGACCTATTAAAACTGTATTGAGGCTTGATCTATCAGAGCCCTGGAAAGCAGTGTTCTGTGCTAGAAGGAGTGAAAGTTCACACAAAACTTATTTATGTTGGTCTGCATCACAAGGTTCACAAAGGAAAACAACAAAGTTTTTAGTACATTAACTGTAATCTAAACTGTATTAGTCGTCAAATTTGCTGCTGTTCATCTAATTGACGAACAGTCATCTAAATGATAAAGAATCAAATAACCAAACTATGCAAATAAAGCAGATTAACACCACCACCCCCCAATACTGTAATGAAAAATAGAATCTTTGCCCAAACTTTTCAAATAGGGGTGGCAAAGCTACATAACAATGATGTCCAGAGGTCTGGGATATCCAATAGTGCTGACTTACAAGCTGAAGATCCATCGAGGGCAATAATATTTCTTGGAGAAGCTTCTGCAAATCAAGAGAGAACACAGTAGACTTTTCTCCTTATTTATACCAAGTGCCCACTTACAATTTTTATGATAACTTAGCTGCTTGACTGTAGCTGTAATTTCAAAATCACGGTATTACCACCACTTGCAACAATATCACAGTGATTCAGCTGACGTGAGACTATTGCAAGAAAATAATCCCTTGAGGTGGGGTGGGAGGTGGGGGAAGGAATTCTGATTTAGGTGCTCAAACAGTTCATAGGTTTTGGACAGAAATTATACATAATTTCACACTGTTTTAAAATCTGAGTGTGAGACAACATTTTACAGAAAAGAAAGATATAAAGTACTATTTCCAGTAGAAATGATAGCTCTGATCAAAACAGAAAAAAACTTCTCTCATATATGTTCTCTATGAAAACCATACGTGTTATTTATGAAAACCATAACTAAAGATAAGCTTAAATACGCCTGTTGATCAAGACAAGAAATTTCATGCTATTTATGCACAATGAAAAACAGTTTAAAAACAGTTTCCATTGAGATATCTGCTGGCACATTGTCCATTGAAAGTTCCTTTTTATCTCACCTGGGAAAGTGATTGTCTACAGACACTTGTCTCTGTTCAAAAATCATGCCAAGCACATGTGCTTTTTTTTCGTCATAAAATAGTGAGTTTTAATAATTTGAGTTCACCCCACTGCCTAGTCAACCAGTGGGTTGTTGTGCTGTTTTTGAAAAAATACTGGAGTCCATATGAAATATCTTCACTAAAATATCCGAGGACTTCATGATGTACACTTGTCCTTCCACCGTCCCTTTACATTTTCTGTAATTAAGAAGTATTAGTGATTTCTCCTTGCGCATACTGAAAAAATCTTCTTACAGCTTCTTACAGCCTGCAGGAAGGCAGACCCTCTCAAGCAGACATGACAGGAGGGTGCTGCATCACGACAACAAGATCATCATGACTGATACAAGCACTGCAACGTCGACTGTCCGCCTGCTGCCATTCGATGTTCTCCGGGCATGCAATACAGCAAATACTGCGTTTGTGTGATTGGTTGGTATTTCTACATTGCAAATCATGCCTTCACAGCAAGAAACACATTCCTGTTGAGAAAAGGAGATCACTGACATAGGGTAACTCAGCAGTGGCTTTTAGAGATAGATGTTCTTTCAACTGGTTGCAAAGGTTACAGCTCAACAGATTCAGTGCTTCCACCTGGCAGCAGACACAGCATATATGCTACAACTTCCCTTCCAAACCACGCAGCATAGGCTACCTAGAGTAAGTCATCACCCAGAGCTGTCACGGGGCTTCGAAACTGTGATATGATGTAATACAGCCATGTCAGCTGCACTGACAAGCTCACTAACATTGCAGAAAATAAAGGAAGCTTTCTGCCACTTTCCCCTTCTAACACAAGAGCTAAACCCATGCATTTGAATGTTTCAGGTTTCAGCTTTTTAAGCTAAAAAAGCCTGACTGTAAGATACTCTCTTCCCATTCATTTTTCCCCTCAAGCTTTTGCATTCAGTGCAGCTTTCCATACTGAACTTCAGACTTCCTTTTTTCAGTTTCTAGTGCCACAGAACCACTGACACTGCTGATTTTCAGGAGGGAATCTGAAAATAATTTTCCTTACTTGACAATCCTTACTAGAAAAGCCAAGAGCATGCCCATTTTTATCTAATCCAAAGGCACAAGAACTCTTCTAAGATAAAATGCAGAAGGTGGCAGGCTGCATAATCATTTCATGCCCTCAGTCCACAAAACCTGCTGAAATGAATGGAAGTTGATTCAGATAACACAGAGATCCTCTTATATTTAACATGGACGTTGTCTGCTTCGTTTTTGGTGTCTGAAACCCTTCATGTTAAAAGTAACATTAACTACCCTTCTCAACTACTAAGGAATTAGTGCGTCACACTTCACTGCAGTGAAAAATACTTAGGTGGGATACACTTGATTATTCAGAATAAACTTTTACCTAGTTCCCCAAGGATGAGAGAATGCAGCAGATTTAGCTTTTGTCATGCAACAAAAACTCAGTTGGCTCTTGCTTAAGAGCATGGCTTTCGTGGACAAATACAGTCTTGCTCTGTGTACAGTGTGGTATTATCCAAGCCATGTTATGCACAGACACGACTGGCCTACCTAACTCTCAGTCTGGCTTGCCCAAGCGCTGACAGTGACAGAGCCGCAGCAGCACCACAGGCATCGGTGCAGGCTACAAAGCCTACCTGAGCACCTTACTCAGAACTCAGGAACAAGGCCCACGCATTGGGTGCACGCTAGCAATGCCCCAGAAAGCTCAGGTGTTTCTTTAGAAGTTGCTATTACATCCCGTCACACAGCAACACAGATAGGAAAGCAGGAAGAAGGGGGCAGTCATGCTTCTGTCACAGAAACCTGATTTCTATTGTTAAATACTGGAGAGCATATCTTACTGCATCCTCTTCAGCTCAGCAGGAAAAACCAAGTACTGAAATGCAAACCTCAAACCCAATGTGCTGCTCTTCTACAAAGAGCAGTGCTTACTGTGTGGCCACTTTCTCTGTGACGGTGGCAGCCTACAAAATGGCATTCTTCTCCAGTAGCACATTTTTTGGTGACTGATGTACTTTTCCCGTGGTCTGTGAAGAGATGAACTGTCAAACAGTACTGAGTACCTACAAAATAAAATTTAAAATGTTTATTTGCATAAAGTATGCCTTCTTTTATGGCATTTACAAACTTCACACAATTCAGCAAAATATTCCTACAAAAATTACTTATTTTGGCTGTATAAAGCATTTTTCATCTTCATCAAAATACCATTTAGCAAGAAATTACTTAGTAATGAACTCTTAAGCTTAACCACCCCTTCAAACCTTCAGAAAGGTTGCTATCATTTTAACTACTTATTAGCACTATAATCTACTCATTTATCTCTCATTCTTTACTCTATTTTGTAGCACATTCTTGCTTGCTTTGTTTCAGAGATGTTTCCTCATTCCTTTAGTTTATTTCTTCCCCTTTCCCACTGTTACTGTGAATACCACTGAAAAGAAAAATGAGGAAACATATTTCCATTCTTTTCCATGTATCTATCGTTCTCCCATACAAGTATGGTCCCTCATCATTCAGGTCTCACTGCTCCCAAGCAAGCCTACAGCCTAGAGAGACCTTTATATCTTGGGATGGTATCCAGAAGGAAGGGGATAAGGCTACAAAGGCAATTCTTAGGGTTTTTTTTAAATAACATCTTTAAAATTAATTCCTAGGAAGCATATAGCTAGATATACACACACAAATATATAATTAGTAAGTATATTATTGATATATTTTTAACACATTAACCACTATATTAATAATGCATTGTTATATATTATGTAAAATGATTTCTGCATATATAGATACGGAAATAAGTATTTTTTTCACTGTTGCTTTGCGCTTGGAAATGGTCAAAATATTCACCTCAGCAGAAATTTTATGACTCAATATTACTAATAACATAACTGAAAGGCGCCACCGTGTTGGCATGTTAATCCTACCCAGTTAGACTTCTACAAGATGGCTGAGTCAGGGAGAAGCAAATTTAAGTATCATAAAGAATCTCCTTAAAACAGGAGCACTTACTTTCAGGACACCATCTATCTTCAGCCCATCTGTTACAGTTGTAATTGTCCGCTGCATTATCACAAGTAAAGCACTTAAAACTGTTTGGAAATGGAGTGGCTTTAAAAGTATTAAAATATAGTAAGTTTACAAGTATTGAGAAAAACACAAAACACTCAAAATAATACTGTAAGTGCTTGTACACATATACTTACAAAAACATATTACATACATTTACATTTTTTCAATGATACATCACTGTTAGACAAATAAAACTTCTGAAACAAGCTTTGTAGAAAGCTTTTACATGTAAACTGGGTTTGTTATGCCTGAACTTTAAAATATCTCCTCCTTTTTTCCTTCTCTTACAGTCCAAAATACCATTTAAGTACTGGTGGGAAAAACAGGAAGGAGAGGACATCTTTTATATATATATATATATATATATGCACATGATACTACATCTGCATATGTTTGTACAGATACACAATCTACATTCAAATGGCTTTTGATTGCTTTGATGAAAAAGCTATACCTTCAAAACCAGCTTCAGACCTTGATCTCCAACTCTGAATAAGTTTGATCCATTTGACAAAGGTATCAAGAGCATTATTTAAAAATCTTATTTACATTATATAACAGGTCCCTAGACATACATATATACCTACTACCTTTAGCTGTCCTGACTTTTTTAATGATACATATAATGAAAATCTTCTCCCCTTAAATGAAGGGAAAGAACACTTCTGATGCTAGATAAGAGGCAAAAAAATGATGCTATTAGTGACAACTGGCTTCACAGGTCTCACAAGGTTTTTAATTACCTTCAGTTTGAATTAATTGCATACAGCACACCTATTCTTTCCCTTACAAAACCCCCAAGAAGATAAAAGACAAAAACATCTGTTCTGTATTATTTATGAGAAATCCACTGCATAATTTGCTCTGTAGGAAGATATTTCAGAGACAGAAAAAGATAATAAAAGCTCTTAAAATGTGAAAGCTTTCATGCACTCTTTAAGTTAGCAAACCATGCAATTCTTTGTTTTCATTCAGTCAACTTATAAAATCTTAGAAATAAACTGCTGTGGGTATTTTTATTTTAAACTTTTTATCCTTCATGTTTGAAGAAGACAACTAAAAAGAAAGGATTGAAAAAATATGGTAATGAACTAAAACGTTAAGCTACAACTGCATACACAAAAAAAGCTGTCTACTTACGGTCTAGTGGAGGTCTCACATTGTAAAAGTTGATGTTCTCAGCTGAAATCCAATTTTCTGAAAGGATGAAGAACGGAAGAAAGGCTCCGACCAGCATGTGATAGAGTAACAACATGCTGAGTATTATTGTACATGAAAAGCAAAACTCTCAGGCCTAGGAAAGAAAGGGAGCACATTATTCAGGGGGAATCATAAAGAACTGAGCATGTAGAACAATACATTTCCTATGAACTACTCCTGAAACCTTGAAAATTCAGTCTGTAGATCTATACTGTGAAGAGAGCTAATGCAAGCAAGCATGCAATGATAATGCAAAGCTGAGCAGTTACTGCCTTCTGCTGGCCAGGATCCCGTACAGAGCACTTGAATTTCCACAAACTTAAAAAAAGTTAACATTATTTCTTCAATCTATTTGTCCTTCTAAGCAATGTCAATCTTACAGATTCTGTGTAAGCATTCCTAAAATTCAACACAAAACCTGAGCTCCTTTACTTCCTCCTTGAAACAGACAGGATTACAATACCATTAAAGCAAGCAAAATGCAGACAATGTTTTTAACCAAACAGCCTAGAATCCAAAACCAGTGCCTTATCCAATATAGATCAATGTATGTCTGTTGGTTTCAGATAAGCTACATCATCTGAACTGTAAGCGCACTCGGTACAGCATCAAAGAACATGAGTGTAAATTAGATTTGTTTCTTTTTAAAGTGCACACCAAGGAAATGCTAAGGAAGATGCCTGGTGAGGGCACACAAGTTTCAGAGAACTGCAAAGCAGAACATTCAGAGAGATGAGATAAACGGCTTGGGCGTGCTTTGCACATTTATGTGGGGCCCCCCAGGTATTTCAGTAAGGCTTCATGCAGAAGAACAACTAATCAATGAACATTTTGATCAGTTTGATATTTAGATGTACATATACATACACACATGCAGAGGTATCTATGGCAAAATGCAGTGATACTGGAGACCTAGTTCAGATATTAAAGAGCAGAATCAGCTTAAATGGCACTCTGCCCATGCAAATTCCCAGCAGGAGAAACAAGCTTGCGTGGAGGGCCCTGCCAAACCAGAGACGTTGCTCTGAGCTGCCAAGGGCATTCGTTCAGAATTCTCTCTGCACGCCCCTGTGCAGGCCGATGTAGATGTACACTAAGCCTTCGCAGGAAGCCCTGAATGAACCCAAGCACTAAACTGAAAATGGTACTCAAGAGCATGACAGAGAAGTTGAAGGATTTCCTTCTTTTTCCCCATTATTTTTTTGTTCTGGTTTGGTGTTTTCCCCCATTGACACAGACGGGAATTATTTGAAAGATGGTTTTGCCAACAAACTACTCAACTTCATGCATTGGGAGTTTAGCCATCCTACTTAAGGTGTGCTTCTAAATCACAGCTTTATGAATATATTTCAGTAGATACTGAGAAAGCAACAGCATACCTCTGCTTCCAGTGTACCTCCAAGACTATTTTTGGTTGATGGTGCAGATTTCTTCTGACTATAGCCCAGTACCAAAAGAAGGACTATGAAGAAGAATCTGTGGAAAACAAACAGCAATTGATCATCATAATTCTGTCCTGAAGGAACTAATTAGCTGAAACACTGTATGTCCTTAATTATATTGAAAATTAAAATAGAAACCTAGAAGAGTGGTGGGTTTTATAACAAAATATCCAAAGAAGCACCTGAACTACACAGTATGGCTCGCCTTATTGAGTGCTATCCTACTGCAGAAATACAGATCCCTTCCTTCCTTTGATAGCCCAATGTCATAAAAGACAAATGAAAAGACAAGAAGTGAAGCAATGAGACTACTCAGTCCTTCCATAAGGATGACTTTACTTTTCTTGCAAGGGAAAAACATTATTCAGGCAATGACCTTAGCAGAATCTGACTATATCAGATGAAAACAGGTTTCACACTCAAGAGGTGCCCAGACTTTCAACACATGCTATGACCAAAACAGAAGCACTAATCAGCAGCAACGTAACCTAAAAGAAAGACAATCAACAGCCTCAGATTTAAGGTTATTAGCAAACCATGAAGCAAACAGATCCCCAACAGTTTGTTCCTTACTGAAACAGAAACATAAAAATGTTGGTTAAATCCTTAATGCCACTGCAAAATCCAAAATACATCTAAAACACAGTTACAGTTCTCTCCAATTAAGCACACAATATTTGCATAGTGATATTCTGCAGCATTAAAGATGGGCTGTTTATAACCTGCTTGACTTGCCTCACTAGCACATACTCAAGGTGCACATTTCAAATGTACACTTAGTTTTGGTGGTTCCTTTTAATTTGTTGAGAGACAAACCTGTGCATCACGACTGGATGCTTTTCTGCTGACAAGTCAACCTCACATCATGTTCTGTCACTCAACTGTCATGTCCAAAATCTACTTCATGACCCTTTAATATTTTCCAAGACAGATCAGCAGAATATGGCATTATCCAGGACAGAAGAAAGGGAAAAGAGGAGACAGTGCTGCTACTACAATTCAGGAATGATCCAACACACTTATGATCCAACTTAATTTCTCCTTCCTCTAGCATTCTTAGCTCTACCAGCCTACGCTGGGGACATCTCTCCCTCAAGTTCCTTTTGTTTTACACAGTTCATTTTAAGTTAGTGCTTAAAACTCCATCCTTTGCCATCTGTATCTAAGATTCTTCAAATAAATTTTTGCTCACAAAATAACCTTTTATCCCAGTATCCAGAGGTGACAGAATATCTATTCCAGCTGACATATTTCTTCTTTTCTTCATAGAGAATAATTCCCCATATTGTCCCACCCCACTCTTCTGCTTCATGGTATTTTGGATCAGATTTCCATGATCTAACCAAGTGAAGGAGCCACCATAGTGCGCTAAACCCCTTCATTAATATTATAACCATTATTCTGAATTAGTTGAAAAGCTAAAGTCAATGTAATAACAAAATGGTATCAGAAGCAAAATACATTAGCATGATTTCTGTAAAATTATACTTTCCATGAAAATAGCCAATCTGGGAAAAAAATAACAAGTAAACATGCACAAAGGCTAACTTAGGAGATCTTTGTTTTCCACACAGAGGAGAATTCTTACATGGCAATTTAAAAACAAAAATACCCCCAAGCACAGAATATGAATATGAAACACAATTATGCACGACTGAATTAGCCAGCTCTTCAGCAATGCCCCCTTCTTCTGATGTAGGAGACACATCCCTCCTGTCACTCCATTAAGTTGTTCTTCCCGTATCCCTTCCCATAGGTATCTCGGGTCATCCATTACTGGAGTCCAAACACGGAATGATGAGATGTTTGGTCTGACTCAGTACAGCCCCTCATTCTTACATTCATGCCTCTGCAGAGAGATTAAAGCTACTTTTCACAGCAAGGTGGAATTTTACTGTGCTGAGCCAGACTTCCCTACCTCCCCCAGCTCAACATTTCCACTCGCAGAAGACAGAGGCAAGGGGACAGCACAGCCAGCAACACTGCGCTAAACCGAGCCTTTCA
Organism: Falco cherrug; assembly: GCF_023634085.1. Taxonomy (NCBI): domain Eukaryota; kingdom Metazoa; phylum Chordata; class Aves; order Falconiformes; family Falconidae; genus Falco; species Falco cherrug. The sequence goes on along the minus strand of NC_073704.1, from coordinate 41,107,083 downwards.
GAAGGTCACCTGTTACCTGGGCCTGGATAAGCTGGTCCCCAAGCCCTGGGAGGGGGCCACACAGCAGTCTTTCAGTACCTTCTTCAGCTCTGTATCCTTTGCTATGACACCACACCATAATGTCTCTTTACATGCAAAGTACTAGCTCAAAATCAGAACTGCTGTATCTCAAATTTTATTAAAATTAAAAATGAAGGAAAGGTACAGAAACCGATGCCAACATATGGAGTTATAAATACAGTAATTTCAGTACAAGTAGGTACCAATTTTCAGATCCATGTGCTCTGATCCTGATTTCCTTGCTCTTGTCTCCCTGGTCAAACAGGGATCCAGCCTTCACTGACTCCAACAGGGCAGTATCAGGTCCTAATGCACACACACTGCTTAAGTGTTGCTGGTAAAATCATAGAATCACAGAATGGTTTGGGTTGGAAGGGACCTTAAAGCCCACCCAGTTCCCACCCCTGCCCCGGGCAGGGACCCCCCCCAGCCCAGGCTGCTCCCAGCCCCATCCAGCCTGTCCTGGAGCACTGCCAGGGATGGGGCACCCACAGCTGCTCTGGGCAGCCTGGCCCACCGCCTCGCCGCCCTCACGGGGAGAGGTTCTTCCTGATCTCTGACCTGCATCTGCCCTCTCTGCGCTCAAAGCCACCCCCGTGCCCTGTCACACGTGCCCCTGTAAGAAGCCCCCCCCCCCCAGCTTTCGTGTCAGCCCCTTCAGGTGCTGGGAGCTGCTCTAAGGCCCCCCCGGAGCCTGCTCTTCTCCAGGCTGAACAGCCCCAGCTCTCCCAGCCCGGCTTCCCAGGAGAGGGGCTCCAGCCCCTGCCCATCTCCGTGGCCCCCTCTGGGCTTGCTCCCACAGCTCGTGTCCTTAAAGTATGAGAAGAACCTTTTTTCTGCCTCTAGTGCCAACATCCTTCTTCACGGTTCCCTTGCAAAATAGCTCTATTTATTCCCTTTGAATATCACAAGCAAGTTATTTTTAAATTGGCAAATCAGTCTTAATCAAGTAGCAAACTGACTACATTTTGGGCAGCTCAACAGCATTTAATTCTTTCAATTTTACTCTGTAGGAAGAAAGGATATTGAATCATTTCAATGCGTAACAGTTGCAAAATTTATCTCCTTAACATATATTTCCTGCAGTTTCTACCAGGTTAAGGAAAATTTGCCTTTATGGGGAGACTGCTCTGTAACTTGACTGATGCACCTGGATAGCAAATAAAAGGCACAATTCCACTTGTACCGGCTTTCTACAAACTCAAGCCCTCTCCTGCTCCCCGCCCCCAAGTTCCTATTGCTGTCCCCAGAGAAGCTCATGCGAAACGGAAAATTTTAGAGAATATAAATACAGAAAAGCTAGGCTTCAGTTGGTGCAAAGAACAGTAAATCGACCTCACAATTTGATGTAGTCAAAGGTGTCCTTGTTTGCTAACCAGGCCAATAAATAATGGATGTTGTTTGACACAGTCTTGGTTACACAGCTGCACCAGAACTCATTCCCAAATAAAACAGGAAAATATTGGCCAAAAAAATGGCTTTCATATCTTACCCAAAATCTTCAAAATGTTTATTTTCTTCATAGTCTCTTATCTCTTTTGTGCTTTCATATAGCATTATATAGTAGCATGAGTAAACACTTCATTATGCCCAATTAGGAACTCTCATTAATAAAGGGAAAAACTGTCACAATGCCGAAGATTAACTAATATAAACAAGAGTGAACATGGAGACAGCTTTCCGGGGGTGAGGGAAGATGACACAAGAGGGAAGGGCTGTTAATATATATGCTCTGTAAAGACCTTGTAACTAAAGCACATTTCAAGAAAACAATGAGGAATACAATGGCTGAAATAATTAATATATTCCAGAAGGTTTTAAGGTTTATCTTGCAGCATGTAACAGAAGAGCAGGAAACAGTGTGCTTGATTTCTGATTTTAATAAAATTCAAGTCTGTCTACATTGTTTTTCCTGGCAGACTCTGTGGAAGATTAGCAGATTTAACATCAGATATGGAATGCAAATGAAACTTCCTCCTGTCATTTAGTAAGCAATTTTCAGGTGCTATTAGATAATTGCAAATGCTTATGTTAAGCTTGTTAAATACCACTTCAGGACATAAGAGTTAGAAATACATAGGCAGAAAGGTATGTATGTTAAGGGCTGAAAAAGTTAAAACCAACACCTGACATCATCAGGTGTTCCCTACAACAAATCAGAAAGGCCAAAACTGACACTCCAGCTTACCTAAAAGGACAAAAATAGCTCCCTGGCTTCCCCATTTCTTAGACAAATACTGCCATTCTCCTGCTTTCCTCTGGAGACCATTCAACATGATCTGTAAGCAACCATTTACCCCACTTCAAAACTCATGGCGCGAATAACTGAATGGAACAAATAAGAGAAAACCCTCACTTGCTTTGCGAAATGGGTGGAGCACATTTAAAACAAACAAAAAAAAAACCCAAAAAAACAAGGGGAGGGGGGAATATTTTGCAGGATTAACCCCCCCCAAAATACTATTACAGGTCTGCAAATTAAAAGTATTTGTTACACAAGCTCTACCTTTTCTTACCTACTGAATTAAGTCTCCATCTTCTGAATTTTTGCCTTACAGCATGTCATATTAGTACGGAATAACACAGGAAAATAGATTTTACATTAGACTGAAAGACATCTGCAACTAGTAACACTGACAGAATAAAATTTATCAACTTTATTTTTTAACACAACACATTCCTTTACCTTCACCCACAGCACGCTTAACCATGCCTGGAATTAAATTTGGCCTTAATTACAAGAAATTATAGAGTTCTTTATCTAAGATCTTATAAAAGTAAAACACATCCAAATCTGGTAATGACAGCATTATTTAGCTTGGGGTATAATTCTGGCATGGGAAGCTGTGATGCAAACAGATTGCGAGACATGGAGGTGTCTGACTACACAATACATACAACTGCAATGATTTGGAAAAAAAAATAACGTATGATTACCATGATAAACCTGAGCAATACCACTCAAGTGAAGTACTTGCAAGGATAAAACATGTATTTGTGTTTAAGCTCATACAAAAGAGAAGATCCATGGAATGAAAACTGCATTACATCTTACTCCTCTTATAGCCAAAACTGCTCAGCAAAAACTAGTCTTGAGCACTGACATTTATTTTAAAATTCAGAATCCCTGATCACCTCTGGAAAATAATTTATTCTACCTAAAAATATAATAATGAGAGATAAATTTCTTAGTCCCTTCTGCAAGTACATAATTTTCTTAAAGAACTGCACTTTGTCAAAGCTATGGACAACCAACAGTTTTACACTTCAGTTTCTATATATCACGTATGCAACTGTTTTAAATCTCTCCCACCTGCACAAGACTGGAAATAGGAACTTATTATTACTCTAAAGAAAAGAGATTATAGGAATAACCAGCATTTTTTTTTCTTTCCTTGAGAACATCAGAGCACTTTTGTAAAAATCGGTTCAATTATATTAATTTTACAGGATATTTTGTTAAATACCTCAGTGGATTAGATCATTATTAACTAGTTAGCCCTCCCTACAAATAGTGGGACAGAAGTTAAGCAGACTTACCTCTCTGTACACAAGCTATTGGGACCCCAGTTTGCATGAACCAGTGGCCCCACTGAACACCCAACCAGCCGCAAGTAGAAAACAAAATTCTGATCTTCAGTATCCTTCAACAAGTCAATATTTAAAAGACTTCTTTATTCCTCCCAAGCTAAAGTTACTCACATTCAGCAAGACTACAAGGTAATACTACTTAACTGCACATAGCACACGAATGAAGTTCTTCAAGACGTATTTTGGAACATGAGAGAGGTGGGACAACAACAACATTGCTCCAACGAAATCAAGAGACACTTGTGTATTTCTATATACCATCCATTAATTATTATTAAATGGAAAATGAAGATCTTCAGCCAGTTAAATTCAGCCTCAGAAATATGCCTTGGCTTTAATGCCTGTTTTTCCGAGTGAAATCTAGTTTCTAACAGAAACTATGCCCAATACACACAGTTACATATGCCACAAAGTTATATATACCATTCTAGATAATAAAACATATGACACAAAGTTACATATACCATTCTAGATAATAAAACATATGACAAAATTCTAGACAACAGAAATGAGAATCTACATGATTCCCACTTGTAAAATAAATATTACATTCCCTTTCAAATTAAAATGTTAAATTGAAATACACACAGAAAAGATTTGCTAAGAGAAAAGAGTGCTTGCATACAATCCTACTTCAAATCTTAAATTCACCAAAATCTGTTTGAACCTAGAACAGCCCCCTGGCATCAGACAAATTAGAAGGTATGACAGCCTCTGCATTGCAAAGAACATTTTTCACAAGCTTCACATTCAGTTGTATTTCAAAACTAAGATTTAAGCTACACACCAGCTAAGTTCATAAACCTGAAAAGCGTGCTTTTTTACCCAACACTGATGTCTGGAGTGAATTCCCTGACATCAGCCTTTTACTTTACTCTTGGTCCTTACCTCACCACCTTGGTGTTTTTTTTCCTACCTGTTTAGAAAGAATAAAGGGCACAAAAAAATCAGTTCCCCTGCCCTTTCCTCCAGTCTTAGTTGCAACCTTTTCCCAAGTCACAAAGGCTTCAGTATTGTGTATGTGCCAATACAAACTCACATTTTGCGCTGAAAGAATATGAAGAAAAGGTAAACCAACTTTGTCTAGTTTTATTGTACTGTCAGGGTCCAAGCTCTCATGGTGAAACATCCTTTAACTTCCTACAGCAGGACACTTCACTAAAGCATAGGTACTACATTTTCTACAATAACACAACACTACAGGGACTATTTTGCCTTCACTTTCCCAGTAATAAGAAAATGGTCAGCAATGCCCTTCCACCAGCAGTTTATGCCAGTTCAAGGCAGTAGCAAAAACTAATCTGCACTGCAATTGAAAAAACCCACACAGAGAGTTAACTACTGGTTTATATTGGCAGGGCTTAATGTGTGAAATTTATAGTGCTGGTACTTGTCTGATAGTATCTTTGCCTCATGTTTCTATCAGCTTCTTACTACGCAATCCTTGAAATCACAAACAATTTAATCTCCTCGAATGCACCAGGAATGGCTGCAAATGCTTCTGGAGAGATACCAGCAGTTCCCAGTTCTGCTATGCTATGCCCAGGGAACTGCAACAACAAACTCCTGCTATCGAATGCATTAACTTTAAAAATCAGTTAAAAACAGTCTGTCTTCATATTGAACTCCTTAAGAAAGTTTTGTTCAGAAGAACCTGAACTCATTTCAAGACGTCAGAAGTCCCATTTCTAAGAAATATGCATATCTGAATTAAAATCCTTATTAAAAATGTAACTTGAAAAGCAGAAATCTTTTGCGGGTTATATCTTCATGGCCTACTTGATGTTTATGTTTCTTAAAAGGACTGATTTGCATTGCAAATGTATGTACTAGAGGCAGGGAAAGAGTGAAATTCTGATTACTTCAAGTCAACACAGAATCTACCACAGGAGCAACTATCCAATTGACATAAAAAGTACCTTCCCTGAAATCGCATTGTGCACTGCAGCTCGGTGTCAGACATCACATAGAACATTATTAGCACTGTAACATAACTAGTTTTGAACAAAAAATTAATCACAGTGTCACTGATTACACTTCTGAAAAATACTTTGTGCACAAAATTCCCCCTCTTCCACATTTCTAAAGCATGTACCTTTCAGTCACTGAAAACTAAGCAAGTATGTGAGCAATTCCCATTACTCTGCCTTGCCCTACAGCTTGCCGAAATAACATCTCAAGCAAACAGCCTTGCAGATGCAGTTTTAGGTAGATGAACCCAAATTGTGCATTTTCCCCCAGTTTTCTCTTTGAAATCTCAGGCTACTCCACTCTGAAGCAATGGATACTTCAAATAGGGCTTCCTAAATTACAGAGGAAGATTTTTCTACTTGAGAGATTTTGAAAACCTGATTTCCAAGCCAAGGACCCCTGCTTGCAGTACCCTGCTTCCTAGAGCCCCTTCTAGCTGAACTTTTCACTCCCATTATTTACCACTAAAGGGTTACCTGAAAAGCTAACATTGAGGAGAATGATTTTGATGATGTCTTTTAGGAAAATGTTAACATACATGACAGAATAATATATCTACACATATATTTCACAGTGTTGTCTTCTTCAGGAAAGATTTACTTAGAAGATATGTCCAGAGGTACATGAATTCTGCAAAAGCAAGAGATAAAAAGGGGTAAGGAGAGAATGGCTTTATTTTTCTAAGAGTATCAACAAAGTCTGTTTCAATTCCTTACACAGTTACAAAAAGGCTTAAGAGTAATTTGTTTGTTTTGAAATGCTTTAAATGTACCAGGCTTAATAAATTGCTGACCCATCCAATCCAACCTAGTGTAAAATGGCATCTACTTCCAATCAGCACTCTAATCCAGGCAGCTGGAACAGCAAAAAGCAAATTTCAATTTTTACTGAGAACTATCACCCCCAAGCAGTATTTGGCACAATTTGTTATTTGAACAGCCTCAGTCAGCCTTCTGTTGCATTGTGAGAGAAAAGTGATTTGCCCTCATTTCAAGGGGAGGGACAATACAAACATGAAAAGCTCCCCTTCACAGGTTTACAAAAGCTGTGTTGACATATATGCCATATCTTCAACTGCAAAACCCAAACACTGCACTGCTTTCTTCCTCTAAGGCTCACATTTCTGAAGCAGAAGCACCTAGCTTCCATTTTTATAGACACAACTTGGCAGTAAGCATTAATAATCAAATATAATAATATTGAATTAAAATTATTTGAAAATAACCCATTTGGTACAGTTTCTCTCATTGCCCTTCACCATAAGCATCCATGCTCTAGGACTGGGATCACATGCCTATGTATAGTAGCTAAAAGAAAATCACACTTCCATCATCTTGCAGTTACTTGCTTTATTTGCTACAGGCTGAGCCTTGGATACTACAGCAGCTAAGGAAACATTCCCAGGATTCTGAAAAACCCAAACATCACCATTTCTGTTTTTTTCATCATTGTCCAGGCCAGACATATAGCATTTCATAGCATTTTTTAATACTATTTTTCACTAAAGTGTCACTCTTATTTTTAAGCAAACTTCCAGCTAGTCCCTTTTACTTCTTACAGCCTTAGCTCCCCCATCTCCCTGGCAGTTGCCGCTGGCTATCTTACAAATCTTAACTATTTGGAATGGTCCCATCCTCAACTTAGTAGCATACTGAATATTAGAAAGAAACAGGTAAAAGTCTACTGCACAAAAAAATCCAATCCCAACACCTGTTTTATTACCACCAAAGGGACAGGGGTACCTCTTCTCATCTCTTCACGCTGAAAAAGAGTGATTCATGGTCTTTGTTCTAAAGAAAGCAACCAAGAATCTTGGGTTTGTCTAGTACAAATGTTCCCCTCCCCTGACACATTTCCCATTTCTCAGCTGTTTCTTTCTTTTTTTTCCCTCTTCCTTATCTCTTTAGTATGATGCTATCAAGGCAGGGAAATTGTCTCACTTGCTAGAGGAGGTTACCTAAGAGTTTTATAATTAAAGTGGTGGAACTGCTTCTATCCAGTACCATCCTAGCCCTTTGTGATATTTTCCAAGCACAGTACAGCTATTCACACTTCAAATAGTCTTCGCTATCTTCACATCTCTTAAGTCCTCTCTGAGAAGAAATCATCTTTAGCTTCTGGGTTTCCTGCAGAGCAGAGACTGGCTTGTATTTCTCAAAGTCTAATACTTGATAAAGCCTTGCTGCTTACTCCTTTCAGTCAAGTCAATGGAATAATAAAACAAAACATAGGAAGTAATTTATGATCTGAACTAAAAGCTAGTTTTGATTCAATTAGAAGAGCAATAGAAACAGACAACTCTGCCTCTGCACTTTTCTGCCCAAAAGACAATGGTACTTCTTAAATAAACTGGCAGTGCGGTAGCAAGTAACAGTAAGAATGCCTCTGGGTGAGGAGATGTATTTACTATACATATTGCCTGCAATGTGCAGGATTTAATTTGACAAATTAAAGTTGGCAAATCTTCTGTTTCATTCATTTCCTGTTCACAAATCAAGAGTAATGCTAAACAGAAAAACACTGCAAGTAGGAAAAAAAAATTAAAAATCCCACTTTACTAACAATAATAAATCCCTGGCAGGTAAGGCAACTCTGAGTAAAAACATGAAAGTAAGTATTGTATTTTAGAAGTGAATGCCAATTTCTGCATCCGAAATGTCATTAGTTGTTTTGCAGCAGACTTTCTTCCAAGATTTATGAATTGGTATGAGTAGACTAAGCTCCAACGCAAGACCCAAATGCTCCATCTCCTCTATTTTTTAGTTGTTTGGATTTTAAATTTCAGATCCTCCCATGCACTTTCACTTAGCCCAATAACTCTCCTTTTCCAAGAGAAGCAGACATCCAAAACTGCACCTATTTGCAGCAAACTAACTTCGACTATTCATAAAGTTTACTAGCTAGAACACATATAAACCACCATGTGCAAACCATGCAGTATTTGCACATGGTGTTTCAAAACAGGTGCACAACTCAATATAAAGGGTGAATAAATAGTTTCTTGTAGCCGTTTCTCTTTATTGTGCTTTTCATACTCTACAGGCCAGTTCCAAGAACTATCAGATGCCATTTGAGTAAGCTATCCATATAAATGAGCACAGATGAAAACTTGTCTTACTACTATTCCCCTCTAAACAGAAAGCAATTCACTGGGGGAAAGAAGAAATCTTACTCCTTTTGTGTACAGGAGCTCACATTCTAACTCTTCACAATCAAAGGCACCATGTGCTTTTTCATAAGGTTACTCAGAGCCTTGCAGAAATCCTTTGTATGACCTTGGGTGTATTTTAGGCAGACAGGTCATTATCAAATTAGTACCAGGACAAACTGGAAAGACGGACGTAAGAAATAAAAAAATCACCAGTAAGAAAAAATCCCAACAAACCACTAGTAATGGGGAAAAACAACCTCCAAATACTATTAAGAAAAAAAGGCCCAAACACTAGTAATGCAAAAACCCTGCAAAGACTAGTAAAGAAAATCAACAGTATTAAGAAAAACACTGCAGTCTCTCCTAAAAAAAACCTATTGCATACCTTTATTTATCATTTAGTCTCTTCAGGTTTACATTCTTTCACTGGGCTATACAGATTTCCCTCAGCACCTGCAAACATTCTATGAAAAGGGCAAAAAGAAGTATTAGGAAACACAGATGTCAGGCCATTTCAGTTTGGAGGATTTATAGGGTTTCAGTTGATGTAATTATTGCCTCTTTGGACTGACAATATATAAGTATTTCAACATGTCTTTCAATACTCTCCCTTAATGGATGAGAGCAGGAGATTTTTTCACTTGATTTTCTCCCACTAGATAATATATTTTTTACAGTTTTTTCTGTCTGTAAAGAAGGAAGTGTTATTTGTTTGGGAGATGGCTCTGAACTGTGTTACGAAGCAGGAGTTACGAAGCTCTTTTCTCCAAAACTGCCCAGCAACAAGCTGTTTCAGGGAAGAATACACAAACATCTCAGCTTACAGTGAGTAATTCCTCCTGTATATATTCACCCCCCTTCCCGACAATCTGCAACTCAGGGAGCTCCTGGGGCGGAGCTGGTGTAGATATCTTCATGTTTAATTGCCTGTCCACAGCTTGGTTAATTGAACTGTCCATGGGTTATTACTGTCAGTTTTTGAACCCATCTAGAGTGTTGGCAATGGTGACATCCTATGGCAATAAACTGCCAAGTACAAACATGTACCTTTTGGAAAAGTACTTCCTTCTCTTTGGTTTAAACCAGCTGCCTGTTTCATTTTATGACATCTAGTCTTTGCACTGTAACAAACATGAATGACTGACCACTCTTGGCTTCCTTTCTCCACTTGCCACAATTTAATTGTCTGCCACATCCCTGATTCAGTTCTTTTTTTTCCAAAATTAAAAATGTATTTTTTTTCATAGAAGTTGAAATCTTTGTATATCTTTATTGTCCTCTGCACATTTTTTTTTTATTCAGAATATTAATTCAGAAACCAAGGGAAAAGCAACCACTAAACAAAGCATGGATACATATTACAAGGTGGAGGGCAAGATACACGCACACACCTATGTATTCATAAGCTACATACTCCAACGTAATCAGATTTCATACCTAAACTGAAGGAAAAATCTAATTTTCATTACTGCTAATAATATACAAAATTTCCTTTTGTTAACTATATTAATTTTCACAGCATAGGTCATACAATACACCAATTATCCATGGGTTAGAAATATATCTTTTTAGAGGTTAATTGACTTTCAGAAATTGTTAATTCAGAATAAATCCTACGTGTTTTCAGGAATTGTTTGATGTGCACATTAACATCAACAGATGAGTTTCAGAGGGCAACTTGTAGCTTATTACTTTTGTTCTAACACTTCTAACTTGATGCATGGATTATGCAGAAGTTGACACAAACAGAAAATTAATTATATACTTCAAGGATTTACAGCTGTGTATAAACAAAATATGAACATAAATGAAACACTGTCAAACTCAGATCTTCGATTCCAAGTGTCAGCCTGGAGCAAAATTTTATGTCTGAGCTACAGTATTAAATCCCTAAACATGGAAAGGTTCAAAAAGAACATCCTTTCCTCTTAATTATTACTGCACTGAAAACTATAGGTTAGCAAAAAGTCTTCACTGTGTGATGACAGGAGGGAAAACAGGGAAAAGAAATGCAGGATTTGCTGCATCCATAAACCTTACTAAGACAATTAAATAAAAATATGGACAGAAAGGCCAGTTAATGGAGAATATAGGCAGTGAGCTGAAACAGCAAATTTTAGAGCTTTAAGTGTAAGCTGAAGAATTCTACAGAACTAAATTACCCAGCAAGTGGAAAGTTATCCCTTCCATAATAGCAGGCAAATATATAGGAAGCAGTAAACTTTATTACAGGAAAAACAGAAGTTCAACAGTCTTTTGAAATAAGAGAACTTTCTTGCTGCAATTCTGTGCTCTCACTTAACTACCATGAATGGGCTTCAGTGACTGAAAACCAGCAGCAGGGAAAAGGAAAAAAAAGACAACATTTTTGAACAGTCCTCAGCTGATGCTTTAACCATTTATATTATCAATATAAAGGGTTGCTGCATCAGCAAAACCTCTTCAGTGTTTTCAAGAAGTAGCTTTGTACATTACTCAGAGAAACACCGCAGTATCTATGAAGAAGTGGATGCCGCACCAGAAGGGAATGCAGCTTAGAACAAAAGGAAACGTCTCTAACAACCATCATTGCCTGACAGCAGAAACCTTGTAGTGTACATCTGGTCACTCTCTCTGTCTCTGACAGAACAGAATTTCATCTTTTAAAATGTTTATATTGATACATGCAGCTATATGTGCTACATGAGTATCAGAAGGTAACTGAATATACAATGGTACATGGTATTTGCCTGTAATACAGGTATAAATCTGTAACTTAGCTATGTGATCTTAATGAAAATTAGATACACCATTTGACCCTGGCAAATGATTACAGTCCATAAAAGGTACGTGTGTTTGTTTAACAAAATAAATCAGTAGCTAAGATAAACCACTGAGTGGCAAGGTGTACAAAGAGCTAAGAAAATCATTCTAGAAAAGGCCACATATGTCAGAGGAGAGAGACAGACTAAAAGCTAAGTTCTTTGAATGCAGCCCACGACAGAGCATGCTGCAAAAAGAGACACTACTTTCCTCCTGCCCTGTCCTCCTCCCTCCCTCCTCTCCCAAAATCCTTGGTTGCTTACGTACTAGTCACCTAAATAAAGAAACAAGCAGGGTATTTATTTGGATAACCATTATGTTATGTACTTGTGATATTGCCCAGACATACTCCTTCAGCTCGTAAATATTTATCCTAAGTGTGTAACCTTGTTTGTCAAAGTTTTGAGGGTTTGATTCCCCAAGAGTGTTTAAGATGATAGAGCAGCACCAACATGTCATTATCAGTGTTACTGGCCTTCTGGCACATGCAGTTATCCAGCAAAGTTCAAGTGCTTCCCGAGTCTGCAGCGGAATAATACAGAACAGAAAAAGGAGAGACCTATTTCCTCTGTCACTGAATTCCTGCAAGCCAGAAAAAAAGTTTCATTGAGCTTTGGTAATAGCTGTAGCCAGATTTCTGCAGCGCCATGCTTTTCCCCAAAAAACGTCCTTCCACCAACATACAAAGAAGATAAAACGTGATGATGTTTTAATGCAAAACAAGATTAAAGGTTAAATACAACAAAAAATCTTTCAGAAAATGTTTAAATGATGAATGACCCTCAAATCCTTCCAGTCGCTGGGAGGACTGCTGATCTGGTCAGATCTGCTGATATACAAAAGGGTGCAAGAAAAAGGCTTCAACTCAAATGCCTAAGGGCACTATGCTAATTTGCAAATATTATCTATATGTCAGATCCTGCACTTGCCACACCAGTGTGAATTACCTCTTTGATGTCCCGCAGCTTTAAGTTTAGTAGTGTATCACCCTACTCGCTTCATCCTGTAATTCCACCACAAGAAATGTGTGTCTCTGTGCCTGACCTTTAATTTGAACTATTTATTATGGCCTTGAAGAAAGGATTGCAGGTTTGAAATACAGTCAGATGTTTTCAAGGATGTAGTTAGGAAAATACATGCAGCAGACCTAACCATGCGCAGGCATGCAGACCTCAGCCCACAGGCTTTGGGACAGAACTAAGAGTTTTCTCCACCAGACAGGTCTCTGACTTCTCCTTATAAAGGACATCTGGTTGCTGCTGTTCTCATCATGGGTACAAGGAAGCGGCAATACACTCACATTGCCCATTCACCATGCAAACTGCATGCTTTTACCATGCCTTTGTAGCAGAAAAATAGCAATTCACAAAATCCAAACACAAAACCACAGCAATGATTATCCCATAGACAGCAAAGCACCAACTTCACATCCACCCTTCAGTTCTGCCTATTGATGGTGGAGATAAAACTTATAGGATGAAGCCTATTCAGGGTCTTTAGCTCATCTATCAGATCTAGAACACAGTCCTGAAAAGAAAAATCCAGTTTAAATACTCATTAACCTATTCCAAAGAACTCAAAACACAGTCAGCCAATTGCATCACAACAACAAATAACTACCGTAAAAGCATGGTGGAAGTATTTTTAGGTAAAAAAGAAACTCATTAGCCAAGAAAAAAATATAAAAGATTCTAGATTTCCACATAGGATAAAGTGGGAATCTGGGAGAAAAAAAATGCAATGCATACTTTGCCTTATGCAGCAATCTTAGTATTTTTTTATTGCTACAAAAAAATTTCCCATTGAACACAGTGCAGTGATGCTATAATAGATGGCAGAATTCCTCCAGCTCTTATCTGACACTGTGTAAACACTATAAAGTGCCATGGAAAGATAAAGTTCTCCCTCTGCTGATGCTTGCTACTGTTAGCCAAAATGGGGTCAAAAGTTAACTCACCCAGCTTATGCATGAGGGTTTTATAGCTTAAGCCCTTAAGAATGAAACTACATTATTACCCGCACAGAGAAAAAAAAAATATCTTTGTGTGTAAGACTCAGCCCGTCAAAGACAAGAGATAAGGCATGTAAAAGACCAGTTAAGCCAAACCAAAACCAGTTTGCTCAAAGCAACCTGAGCAATCAATAACTAGAGACAAGAAAATTAATTACCTGTTATAAAGTCCTCTCCAGAATTGATTCCAAACCCAAAAGATCATGAGTAATTATATTAGTTTTAAAAGTTATTCATAAAAAGATTTAAGTACCCTCAAAAAAAAAAAAAAGAAGTTTTTAATAGCATACAAAGCAAGGAAAAATGTCCACATTATTACTAGCATAAGACTTGGAAGGAGCGGGCCCAAACCTTAAACAAATACCAGACCGTATTTCAGAACCTAATATACAATTTCCTGTAATTACTTCTATTCCTTAAAGAACAGAAATAGCCAGGATTTAATCAACCAGTGTTGACACACATTGCATAGAAGGAAAAAGGATTATTTTGTCCACAGTTTAACTACACAAAAATTAAGTACCAAGGGGGCTTCCTACAGAATAGAAGCAAAACCACCTAGTTGATGATCACAGGGAACCATATTTACAAACTACTATGTGCATCAATCCAGTTAGGGCTGGGATTTTCAGCTAGTGACAAATAGCACTGGTACAGAACTGGGCCAAAGCCAGTATCAGTCTGTCTCCATTCTCACAGCTGCTCTGAATAAAGAACTTAAAAAAGTAAGTGGGATTGCCTCAGATGTAGCACACCAAGGGCATTCAACAGCCTTAGTATGGCATCAAGAGAAAGCCGAAATGCTTACTGTACACTTTCATGCACATCCAAACAATATATCCGTATTCATACATACACATCTCAGGAAGATGCTAGCTCACCCTAGCAATCTTTGGTTCCATCTTCCATTTTGGAAATGGTGTAAGTTTGTATCTCTGCTTTATTCTTGTAACACAGACAAAAGTGAGGATGCAGCAATTCCGCTGGTGTGATCAGCTCACAGTCCCTATTTGATAAAATTCTATAAGCTGCCAGAAATCTCTGACACTGGAAGCACTCCATACAAGTACTATGACAGACATGCCAGATGGCTGGCCTCTCTTCAAAGGCTTGAAAGTGTAGGGTGGGGAAAACAGGGGTGGAGTGAAAAAAAAATAATCCTAATTTAATTATAAATATAGCTTAAGAATCCCATCCACGTGAAAGTTCTCCTGCTTTGTATCACAAATACCTCCAGGGCTCAGAAAGTTGCCTTGACGAGAAAACACTTGGAACAATTCTCTTGTGAGTGCCTCGAGTGGTAATACACATGAAGAGGAAAAAAGGAATCTTCCTTAGTAAATGCTCCTTCAACAAACTGGTAGAATCATTTGTTGTTTTGCTCCAAGATGGAGGGCTGCAGTCCATAACAGCATACAGCCTCCACAGCTGGCAATCCTGAAGGAGAAGGTGTGAACAAGACATAAAGCATTTTGTGGCTGCGCTCTCCTGATGTCCAAAAGCTTTCTTCCCATTCTTACTTGACTCTGACATCAAGCTGCCTGTGCTTTTTGGTGTCATTCATCTCTTCCCCATATTCTTCCTGCTCTCCCTCACAGTCAGGCATTAACCATTATCAGGTTTGACTGTTTTAACCACTCCTGTAACAAATAGGTGAGAGGAAGGAGCAGCAGTCAGATGGAAGAGGAAGAAGACACAAGATGACGCTCCAGAGAATATAAATCATGGCAGCCTGAGAAATGTTCCAACTGGAACAGTGCCGTAAATACTCTGACAGCTCACTCCACTTGCTAAACAGAAAGCTCTCCTGGACTTCCCTGCAAATACAGGAGCCCTTCTGTGTTACATATTTCCTTTGTCTATCTTTGTGTAAGCTGCAAATAAATCAGATTTTGTAACTTCCTGTGTCAACTACTTTAAAATGCATCCCTCAGGTTCAAATGTAGTCACTGAAATCTCAGCAGGAAAAGAAAATAGTAGTAAATCTAACATTTAACAAATAGCAAGCAAAGATCACTGTAGCACTCTGTACCAAACAAGGAAAGAGCTAAAAGTGCTGTACAAAGTTGTATTTACTAAAAGATATCTGAAATGAGTCCTTGAAATGTCAACTGCTACTTCAACATCAAGAATTACCATAAATTACACTACTACCATACACAGCCTACCACTAACTGTGATATAACTGTAAATGAACCCAAAGGAAAGCTTTATTGGAGACTTCTTGAACTGAGAGCAACTGCTACTTCAGTGAAGACACGATAGCCTCCTAGGAAGCATTTGGATGTTTCCAAATCACAAATATAAGCTGTGACAACTGGAGTTCTCCACAACTCACAAATTGGGTAAAAAAAAAAAGATCACAAGCCTTGGAAACTATTTACTCTGTTTCTTCATCTTCCTTTCAACACTTGTCACTATAGAGGCATGCTACTAACATCAACCAACACATCTACTTAGGTGATAAGCGATAGCAAAAATGTCTGAAATAACTCCATGCTGCCTACAAAGGCTGTAGAAGCTCTCAAGGTTTCTAAATAGTTTATTATTTACAGAGCATTAACAAACAGAAAATAATGGCATTAATTTGCACATGATCTTTTTAGTGTTATCTTGGTAACTTCTGTAGAGACAGCAAATATGACATGCAACCTCACTAAAAGCTAAAAAAACAGACCAGGTACATTAGCTAACGAGGGGCTGTACCATTTTAATTTTTCATAATCCTGGTACCATTATGCCCCGTTGCTCCCCTCCCTGCTCTCAGGGCATGAAAGCCAAGGAGAGAACCAGCTATAGCATGCATGTGGCCCCTGGGCAGTCAGCACAGCAGCGCTTCCCCAAAACACTACAGAGCTTGTCGCTACCACAGCCATCCGTGCTCAGTCTGCAAAGCCACTGCAGATCACTGTGCACAGCAATAATTATTTGGTCCTTGACCAGAAATGCATTGTATGATGGAAACATACATGTATCTCCAGAAAAGCCAGCAGACACCATACCGGCCTTTCCTGCGCTAAACTTGTGTTCCATGTTGACAGAATACACACACAACATATTTTAAGGCCAAAATCTTTTTCTTGTTTTTAAATTCATTTTTCTATCAAAATAGTATACAGCACATAGAAACAGTATTCTCACTTCATTGAGCCAATACGGATCTAATTCCTTCAACAACTCACCAGTTTCAACAGCTAGAATTTTCTGCTCAGCAGCTGCTGTTGAATACCAAATGTTGTGAGGGTTTCTCAACAATTTCTTTTTAGAAATGTATCCTACATACCTTCCATTCTAAAAGTCAACCCAAACTTGATCTTGGATATAAAATACAAAAACTGCTATACCTCATCAGACTGTGCTTATTCAGGCTTGACAGACAATATAAAAATCAGCATCCAAATGCTTCTAGTTCATAATCCCTTTACTTACAAAAGTATGACTGTTGGCAGAGTTCTCTAAGCGTGGTGTTTTGCTTGTAAAAATGCTGAACAGAAGTTTCAAGGCTTTAGCTATCAAGATTAACTGTCACAGCTGCTAAGAAACTAACACTCTCTGCTGTGTATCTCACACAACTGTGACGTTTTCTCCCATTATGTGGCTGACAAGGTATTTTTTTTTCCTGTCTGTAGTACAAAAATCTCTTAGATATCCTCTACTTCTAAATAACCAGCCTGCAAACATATTCACGCTTCTCTGGTTTGGGTTTGTTGGTTTGGGGTTTTTTGGTTTGTGGGTTTTTTTGTTTGTTTGTTTGTTTTAATGTGTGTGTCTTAATAAATACAAAATGATTCTTGTTTTGTATAATCTAGCAAAACACAATATGAACCCAGAAGGAAATAGGAAGAAAAATAAAATTCCAAATGTTACTCTCTGTTCTTACACCACGTTCTGTACAGTGCAGGGGAAAAAAAAAACAAACCCAAACAATAAATCTTTCTTATGGGAAACATAAGAAACAAATTGCACACAGATTATTAGCATAATGCATTTTTGCCTAAGAAGTGTCTGGATTGAGAATTATTTAGCAGCACCCACACTTGCAGAATGTAACTACTAATACAGCATCCTGAAGTGCCTTGTGCTGGGGTCGGATGCGTGCCAGGGCCAGGACGGCAGCTGGGAGGCCAGGGAGGGAAGCAGGGAAAGGCAGTCATGCTTCAGAAGATGCTGATAGCCAGCAGCAGGGTGATACCAGCTCCCCAGGGTGCAGGTTAAACATTCAGCAGCATTACTTCTTCAATGAGCCTAAGCAGCAGCCACCTGCCAGTCCCCAGCTCATTCCAACCTTCGACTTGCCTCCCAGAAGGCGTGTGTGGCCACACCATGAACCAAACTGAGGAATTGCTCCAGGTTGAAATAAACCCAGAAAGGTTGCTTTTCACCCACGTTCCTTTTCCTGGCTCACTTCACTTTGCAGCTGTATAAATGCCTATGCAAACACAGCACAGGAACGAGCAGGAACAGACAACGTGGTTACTGTTTTACGCTGTCAGAAAGCTACCTATGAACTTCGCCCCCCAAGCAGTCTGTCTTAAAATAAACCGTGTTCTTTCCCTGCCGCTCTCAGCCGGTTCCTGGGTAGCTGGTTTGCATTCCTCACGCGCTTTGGTAATAGATCAATAAACACTCAGCAGGTATGCCTGTAGTTAGACACCTAGGTGATACAAATACTAGACACAGATGAATGCAAATTGTACTGTACAATAGCCTACAGGGTTATGGCTGCAGATTTATGGAAGGGTATGTGACTAGGCCCAAACGAACAGTTCTGTGAAGCACAGGCTCGTGATTTTGACCTTATTATACTGTAGACAACGTTGTTGAGCATAGTTGTTGTCATCAGTCCATATGCAAGAAAGTACATAGGCTATTTAGCCAAACAAAAAAGCAGAAACAAGCCAAGGGCACAGTGGAGAAATCAGACTGCCAGTTCAATAACAGCTGTGCCTGGGGAGGTTTAGATTGGATATTAGGAAAAATTTCTTCACGGAAAGAGTGGTCAAGCATTGGAAGAGGCTTCCCAGGGACATGGTGGAATCACCATCCCTGGAAGTGTTTCAAAACAGTGTAGATGCAGTTCTTCGGGACATGGTTTTGTGATCAACTAGGCAGATCTAGTTAAGATCATCAGGGGTTGGACTTGATGATCTTAAAGGTTTTTTCCAACATAGATGGTTCTATGATTCTGTGAATTCAGTAACTCAAAAAGATTTGGAAGAACAGCCAATGTGAAAAGACACAAAACCCCGAGAGGAGAAGTGGCAACTCAGAAGAAAGTAACTTGGGAGGAACAAGGACCAGTCCATTGCAAGGACCAAGCAGTTAAGGGAGGCTGACACTCACAGCCTGCCTACCTAACACCATCAGGCCACTGAACCACGCACAGCAAGTATTTTAATGTTTCACCTAGTATCAAGCTGCTTTAATCTACTTGCGGGATTAGTGAGAAGAAAGAGGAACAGCTGTACACTCAGAAGCTCTATGTACATTCATCCATTCTAGTCTTCACGCACGATAAAATACACCCAAATAAAAGCAACCCAAAGACTTGCTGCCTGCACAGCTAAACCCATGTGAGTGCTGGGTTATCGGTTCCCTTTCATCTTCATTGGAAGGGATCGTGTAGAGAACCCCTAGTGTGGTAAATGACTAAATAAATAATCAGTCATGGGTTAAGTAGCTGACTGAACACAGAAGAACCAAAGGAGCCTCATGCCCTCCTTGGCATTGGCTTGCACCCACCTTACCCCACACTGCGCACACCAAGCGAACTTTCTTGGCAGAGGAGCTTTCTGCCACATTAAGCATGTTGAAATGGCTTGGCCCAGGTCCAGAGGGTTGCTGACCTGAAGACAAAAAGATGGGAACACAAGGCGTAAAATGGAGGAAAGAAAACTGCACCACAGAAGTCAATAGTTAAATTTGGCTTAGGCTGCCATGGAACTGCAGCAACACTTACTGAATAATTCCCAGCTGCTGGATGGACCAGAAATTTTTAATAAATCTGCAGTAAAGAAGCAAAATGTATTTCCTGGTCTCAATGACTAAATTGAAGACTACATGATAACCTCCAACGGTGTTTGCCTTCTTTGTTCTTCTGTATGAATATCTGCCAACATCTAAATAGTCTGCATAGTTCCTTTGTATTTTGTTTAGTTAGCTACCCAGGGAACAGTCCTCTCACTATTTTTATAGAGAGGATATCAAAAGTGACTTTTTTTTTTTTTAAATAGGACTTGCCTATGAAAGCCATTCAAAAAAGAAATCAAGTACCCATAGGAAAGCATAATGACTGTTCAAAGCAATTAATGAAATTTGACTTGGCTCTCTGGGATGTATGTGATACAGATAAGATGGACAGAGTAAGTACGCACATACTCCAAGTCTGCTTCTCTCCCTCCATAAGGGGAAATATCACTCAAAATATTTCCTTTTGCACCAGAAACTATTTTGAAGCATTCTTAATTTGACAGAAGAGGCACTTACTAGCTCATGCTCCGATGCCTGTTACTAACTACGTCATCAAGTACCCCTCTTTACTCTTGCATCATTTGGAAATTCAAAAAAGAAATCAAGTACTCGTAGGAAAGTGTAAAGACTGCTCAAAGCTATTAGCAAAATTTGACTTGGCTCTCTGGGGATGTGTGTGTTACAGATAACATGGACAGAGTAAGTAGGCACATACTCTGAGTCTTCCCTCTCTCTTTAAGGGAAAATACCACTCAAAATGTTTCCTTTTGCACCACAGACTATTTTGAAGTGTTGTTAATTTGACGTAAGAGCCACTTGTGCTAGCTCATGCTCCAATGCCTGTTACTAACTCTGTCACTGAGCACCGAGTACCCCTGTTTACTCTTGCACCATTGGGAGGCGGGGGGGGGGGGGGGGGGGGAGGGGGGCAGGGGAGGAGAACTTACACATAAATTACAAAAAAATGGTAATAGTTAAATCACCTTATTGAGGTTGAAGGTTATCTCCTAATTAGCATTGCCACGTTGCTGTACTTTGCCCTCTTTGTGCTCCTATCCCCAACCCCAGGTTCCAGCAATGCCGTTTGTACCCACCTGAGAGCGCGGGGACGAGCGTGTCCCCATCAGGGCAGCCACCACACAGTCACAACGATGTGTGACTGGCCCTGCCATCTTTAGAAACCTGCTGGCCCAAAATACTGCATTACAGGAGTACCAGGAAAACGTGTTTAAAGTACATCCCAATCAAAACAACCAGAGCTTTTAAAAAAAGAGGAAAGTTTCCTTTAAAAATCCAGAGGCCACTTTTGTGGCCCAGATTTTACAAGAAGTACTTTTTTTTATTTCTTTATAAAATCTTACCAACATATTTCATTTGGGAGTTAAAAAAATAATCCTTTACTGACATATTGTTTTCTTTCCATTTCTAGAACTAAAAGGAAAGTTAAGCAGAACACAGCTGCTCAACTATAACCCCAGAAAATCATGGAAGAGAGAAGCTAGGGAAAATAAACATTACAAGATCTTACTTTTTCTCTGTGATAAGAATAACAAAAATATGCAGAGCATTAAAGGGTTTAAAATAGTTTAATTCCTGATAATTGAAAGTAATAGCTACATTTCCCATCAACCTCTTTAGTGCCAGAATTTAACTTTGGAAAAAGAAATTCTAGAGACTGGAATACATCTACCTAAATGCATATACAGATGGAAATATTAAGTCATTCTGATCACTTCCTTTCTTATTCTTACATTAAAAATAATATTTTAATCTTCAGTTTTTCCGTTATTTGACAGTGTGTAGAAGAAGTATTGCTACAACAGAGAAGTCACCATCAAAAGGTGATTTAAAGTAGAAAGGTAACTTTAAACACAGATAACATTATATTAATTTTTACAATTAGCTTAAAGAACTCCAAATAACCAAGAATGTAACAAACCTATTATATTGCAAATAATTTGAAGTGGGAAACAAGCAAGCAAATAACAAAACTGAAACTGTTTCCTATGGACCAGATTAGCATCTGGGCACAGAAACACAGTTGAGATTCCTTTTTGAGGATGTCAGCTCTTTCCATAAATTTGGAGTCCAAAGAAAGTGGAAGAAACAATAGAAATATTCTTAGGCACAATTTTAAACTAAATGAAGATGAATTTCCCTTGATATAAGGGAGATGATATAATTAATCAACAACTTGTAAGACTAAGAAGAAAACAAGTGGTAAGGAAACCAAAGCAGCAAGTGACTATGAAAGCACAGCTGGAGAGAACAAGTCAGAACAAAAGATGAAATTGTCTATACCAAAAAATGATACATTTACATATGGCTGAAGCATGGCAGAATCTCTTACATTTGATTATCCGAATGCAAAAATCAGTCTTTTCACTTCTGGCCCTCTTACCACAGCAGCTGCTCTTCAGCTCCTTTGTAGGTACACAGCTGTTAGGACAGAAATACAGGGTCTTTGATAGGAAGAGGGCGGGTTTAGTTGGTACAGACCTGTTCTGGGGATGTAGATGTAACCACTGTGCCATCCAAACAGCTAATCCAAGTGACAGCGGGGGGACAGAACAGTACTGATGAAGGTGTGATAGGATTCAGTAACGCACATGCTGATCAAATAGGTAGTTACCAGTAAATGCTGCAAGTATATTTGAACTTAAATTATTCACTGAACCCTGGCTCTCAACACGTGAATCTTGCCTTGCTGTGTGCGCCGCAGTACTGTTTTATTAGAGGGACTGAAGACAGGTGATGTGACCGATGAAACTTTTTATCATTATAGATTAATTTTCTTTGCTCAGTGGTCATTATTCACCATTTCCCTGAAAATAAGTAGTAGGTCGAATATTTTTCTAAATGGATAGAAATTTTGCTTGGTTGCATTGCATCTTCTGTAATCCCCTCCTATCTTCTTTTAATAAAAAACACTTGTCAAGTTTTACAGCAAAATACAGCATCTTCTAGGACTTCTAACATGCTTTTATGGGATACTAATTAACAACTTTTAAGAAGGGATTTTAAGAACTGTTAAGAAATTGGAATTGATAGCCCCTTCTGCTGCATTTTAGAATTAAGAAAACAGAAATGTGACACTTAAAACACACACTGAACATTACACCAGTGAAGCCATGTGGAAAGGAGAGATGCCCAATGCACTTGCAGTCTCAGAAATGACTTGCAATAGTGTCAGTGAGAATAATATTTCAAAGCTAATGAAATATCTAATTTTTAAAATCAGATTACCCTGGGAAGTCAGGCAGAAGCGCTAGAAATTGCCATTTGAAAAAGTATTGCAGTCAAACACTAATACTATAGCCTGAGGAGCACTTTAAGGCAGTGCTTGTATTGAAAAAAGATGGAGGCCTTTCCCAACCTTCAGCAGCCTGATTTCAACTGAATTTTCTTTTTTTTTTGACCTGGCTGAGTGCAACCCAGATGAGCTCCCTGCTCATGCACCACATCCAGCCTTGTAGACAGCTGTGCCAGCACCAGGCAGCAGCAGCCCTGCCTTTTTAGCAGTGGTGCCAGCTCAATGCACTTGTCAAGCTGTCACCATGGCTGGGGACATCAGGCAGAAGAAGAGTTGAAACAGGCCATGGAATCAGAAAAAGCCCAAAGGATTTCTTGGCCACCATCTGCTGCCCTCGGAGTAACTGCTTGCAGCAGAAAGCCCGACCCGACCAGCGCATGGCTGCGATTGCTCCAGTAATTTACTCAGTTGCACGAGCAGTTGCAGAAGCAGCTGTATCACCTCTTCCCTCTGCAGACAGGCTGGCAGAAAATGAACGTGCAGGGAGCAAGCAGGTGGATGGATGGACTGCAGCAGGCAGTGGGGCGAAGGGGGAAAGGAGGAATTGGGAGAGCAGGTAAATTACACAGGTTCCTTCAGCAGCAAGGAGCCTTTAATTCACCTCACCAAGTACCACAAAACGCACAGATGTCATTTTGGTTGTGTTTGGGGATTTTTTTTTTCTTGAGCTTTTTTTAAGGAAACCCTTTTCCTTACCAAGCTCATACCTACAGAGCTGGCACACTGATGCCCAGAAAGCAACAACCCCTGAACCACACACCTGGGAAATGCAATACTAACAGTGACAAATCAGTACCTGCCATACACAAATCCTTAAAGTGACCATGACTGAAAAATCCCGTTTTAACAAGTGTCCTCCGATACACCAGATGAAACCATTTTAAACAAGTTAAAATAGAATAAGCTTTTTCTCTTTTAAAATGACTACTATGAAATGAAAGTCAATAATTGCTAGCAGTTTCTTTTCAGCACTGAAGCATCTCTAAAAGAAGGGGGCTCATTACACAGCATCTGATAAAGTTCTTGGCAGAGTTTAATGACAGACAATGGGACTCTGTCTGGAAGTCCACTAAGAATCCATGTCCTGCTAAACTCCTAACTGCCAAGGAGACACAAACCAATGCATCTGCATTTTTCCCAGCAAGCTAGAGAAAGCAGGGTGGCTAATTTAATGGACTAAAGCCAAGTAGAATTACTGTATATTCAACACCTGTAGGTCACACACTGCACTTAAAACACACCAAGCGTAAGGATCCTCTTTTCCTAGTAACACAAATCCTATTTCATTTGAAGCACACTTTTTAATTGGTTATTATTTTGAACAAGTGCTTCTTTTTTTTTTTTCTTAATTCAGAAACAAGGAGAATATAATGAGAATTCAAGAACAATTGTTTCCTTTTGTGTGATGACAGAGACCGCATACTTGTTTTATGCAAAGTAAAACAGGATAGCTAGTACTCACTTAAGGCAAACAATTGCTTAGGCTTAGAGAAAATCCTACATATTTAAATAAACAATTTCTCAGTTTCTCTGTGACTAGTAAAATGAATACAAAGACAATAAACAAGCAAATGTTTTACATCAATTCCTGACTATTCAAGAGAGTAGAAACTACAAATTCAAGAATTTGAAGAGTCTTTGCAGGACAACTAATCGCTGGGGAAAGATTGCTTTGTTTCTGTAATCTGGAACCACATTTCGAGGTAGACAATGGAAGGAGGGGGAAAAAAAATCTTCTTCCCAAAGTAGCACTGCATTCAGTTACCTAGCAAAAGGAATAAATGGGTACTTTTTTTTTTAAGTGATGAAAGCACAAACTATATACAATACATTGAGATTAACAGAAACCTACAAGAAAACATCACCAGATGCAAGGAGGATTGCACTTGGCTGGGACAGTTTATTTTTTTCATAGTAGCTCATACGGTGCTATGCTTTGGATTTGTGACCAAAACAGTGTTGACAACACACTGTTTTAGCTATTACTGAGCAGTGCTTACACAATGTCAAGGGCTCTTCTGCTTCTCACCCTGACCCACCAGCAAGTAGGCTGGGGGTGGACAAGGAGCTGGGGGAGGGGGAGGCAAGGGGGGAGGTGGGGGACACAGCCAGGACAGCTGACCCCTACTGACCCAAGGGATATCCCATGCTTCATGAAGTCATGCTCAGCAATAAACGCTGGGGGAAAAAGCAGTGAAGAGTTTAGAGTTATGGTGTCTGTCTGCCCAAGTAACTATCACGCATGATGGAGCTTTGCTTTCCTGGAAAAGGCTAAACATCTGCCTGCTGATGGAAATAGTGAACAAATCCCTTATTTTGCTTTCCTTGCATTAATAAGTCATGAAATAAAATATGCATGTCATAAACTGAAAAATATTATTTGCAACACAAGAGAGTGATTACGAACACGGAGTGCTCTGCAGTACTGATGAATGAGGAAAAGGGAAAGTTACATGTAATTTCCCAGAAGAGAGAAGAATCTACTTATGTCCCATGCCCATGTATTTTAAGAAACTCTAGAGTGCATCAGCTGTTCAAATCTGCAGACAGATTCCAGCAAAAGGATTCTCCCCTGCCCTACTTTGTGATCACACCCTTGGACTCGGACAACCTGCTGCACAGCCTGCCAGACCCAGGTAGCGCCACCTCCTCTTCCCTTCTTCTCCCTTTTATTTCCTGGAGCACCAAGTTTTCCTCTGGAGTTTCACTGTCTATGTGAACATAAATAATTTGGTGATTCCAGCTGGGGGAAGAGATGGTGTAACATCCCCTGCAGCCTTCTCTGCTCCTGGCTGAGCAAACCCAGGTGTCTCTAGCTCCTGCCCATCTTGCACACCTTGGCTGCAACCACGACACTTTCCCAGTGTTTGCTTGGACTATGCGCACAGAACCAGTAACGCCACTCCATACGTGGTCTGGCAATGGCCAAACAGAGGGGAAGGATCGCTTCCCTCAGCCGATACAGCCCAGGATCTGGTTGCATGCCTTAGTGCAAGGCCACACTGCCGACTTAGGTTCAACTTGCTGTCCTCCAGGCCCCCTTTTTGCTCTTTACCTCACATGCTGTTTCTTTACCAATATTTGCAAAACCCACCTGTAGGACCTCATAACATTGGTTCATCATTATATTCAGAGGTGCTTCTAACTCTCTCTGTTACATAGTATCAACACTATAAATGTCTTTAGCATTTCAGATCAGCAGCAATCTGTACACAATGAGATAAAATGGAGGGCAAAAATGCCAAAGACTGGGCATGGATTTAAACAATTCAGATCCATGATTTAAACAATTCAGCCTACTTCATCATGGCTTCGGCAAGCCGCTTGGGATACTTCATACCAAGCTAAACAAGAACTGTGTACCAGAGACATGAATTTCATTTGATTTTTGTTTCTAGTGCAGGACAGTGTGTACAGTTACCCTTAGCTTCTGCTGGGAAAGGCCACAATTCTACCTCAAGCACGTTCTGAAGCCTTGCACTCAGTGCAAGTTAATTTAAAAAGGCTTCAGCACGTATCCTCTGACGTCTCTTCTAATTTCACAGTCTCCATCCAGACACTTGCTGAGGCCCATTCACCCTTGGCAAGTTCCAGTGAAACCTCCTGGTCCCTAGTCTGCACTAAAAGGAGTTTCACTACAAACATGTTGTCTGGTTCTAGACACTGTATTACAACATAATAAAAATTTAACAGAATTTAATTTGTGGGAAAGATTTTCTAGCTTTTCAAAACAAAGAGGTTGTTGCTTTGGTTGTTTGGTGGTTTTTTTCCCCACAAAAAAAATAATTAGGCACATACTTAAAAGACTTTAATTGCTCCAATTCGCTTCCATGTCCATAATACAAATTAAGGCGTGGAATACTGAGAGGATTCACATATAGTATCCCAACAACCATGCAAAATACCTCCAGCATCGCCCTGTAAGTGGCTTGTGAAGGTCGCAAGGAACTTGGTAACAATTGGCAGCTCTCATCAGTGCAGCCGTTCAGCAGCAAGCAGAACACTGCCTATCGCACACTCAGCTACAGAAACCAAGATAAGAAGAGCTATACAAAAAGGTACTTAGGTCTCCTCCAGGACAGGTAAATATGTACCAGAAAACTGTATTAAAAAAAAAAGGAAAAAAAAGGATAACTGTATAAAAGCCAGGTATTCTAAATATTTCTAAGCAACCTCAACATAACATCAAATAAAGAAAAACCCCTCAAATCCCTCCCACTATTCAGTCTGTACATATACAAAACATTTTTGCCACCATAGGCACCTTATAAACGAATAGCTATAGCTTATTAACAGGCCATGTGGCTGAAAGGCAACAAACTGCCGAATACTGCACAGAAACTTCAAAAAAACCACAACAGAGAAGCCACTGGTCCATGCTGGTGTTCCAGCCTACATCAGCAACTCCGTTGTACTGGTGATGTGAGGTCTTGCATTGTTTCCAGTACTCTAGGAGATAAAAAAAAATGAAAATTCCCTTTTTCATATTATCCAGTAAGGATTCTGGTAATTAATTTCTTAGCTCTGCACTATGAACAGCATTTGATTTTATTTGAACTATACAATTATTACCTTATAATTTTGTAAATAAGAAAATACATAAACCATATGATTTACATCTCCTATACTGTTTCTTCTCTGCCCTTGCTGTACTGAGGTCTATCATTTTTGTTACTCAGCATGAAAACTTGGGCTTACATCCACCAGTTTGTTTCTCGAGTATAAATTTTGCTTCTGTTTTTCTATACATTCCTATCCTGTGCACGTTTTAACAATGTGCACTGAGCCACAAAAATGCTGTTGGTATAGGCCAGAAGAACTGAAAATAATTTTCAAAAACTGAGATGAAACCTTGCAAGTAGTCTATCTCATAAACCTTCTGAAGGGATACTAGGTGTTGCACTTCAAAGTGAAGAGAAGATAGAAGAAAAGCATGACTTTCAAGTAGTGGTCGTTGCTGTTAAAAATAAATAAAAATCAAGTTCAGCATATAAATTATATTACTAGACCTGATGACATGCCTAAAAGCTACACCTAATGTCATAGTTCTCAGCCTTTTCAAGTCTGTTTCCAAGTCAGAAGCTTAACAAGCAGAAAACCAAACAAGAACTCCAAAGAAGATCAATGTCATTCAACAAAACCACCTCCTTTAGCATATTTTTTTTAAATTGCATGCATTCTTGAGAAGGCAATGATGACAGACTGAATGTCAAAACCCTTTAATAAAATTTCTAACCTTTTAGGGTTTTTTTAACTCTTAAAAATAAGCATTGCTACTTTGAGCTTATGCAATGTGAAAGCCAAAACCATGTAATAAAAGGTACACTTTGACTTCACCTGAAGCTAATTTAGAAACTATTATTTCTTCCACAGGTCTAATCATATTTTATTGTGAGAAATACCTTTCTTTATTATGTTAAGATAAATATTAAGCTGTTTTATTGTTGTAATTTCTTTAAGATAGTGAATATGGTGCTGACATGATTCAAGTTAAGTGCAGGAAGCCGTAACTCTGGAATTCCCTTCCCAGCATCACTCCTGGCTGCTATTTACTTTTGGAAAATCATTGCCCTAGTCTGAGCCTTGGCCTCCACTCATCTGTAAAGCATCTTACCTTCAGGGCTGGTGCTGATGCATGCCATACAAGCAAACGCCAAATAACAAAAACATCATTTCATCTGAATTGTACATTTCCAGCTATGTGCTTTAGTCAACCCCACTTAGATCCCAGACCAGCAAAGCTCTCTGCCACAGGCTCTACCATTCACTTTAACAGATTTATGGATATAATTAGGTGCTTGTCTTAATCAGAGCAATACAGAGATAAACTAGATTTAGTTCACAGTGCAATTCCAGACCTAGTAGAGCTATAACAGATATCCCTGCAGAGAAATTATTTTCATGTCTTTTATGTTCCAAAAATCTTTTGAATGTGTTCAAGGGAAAGTTACAGAGACGGAAAGTGAGCTGCTACACCATGCCACAACCCAGAGTGTCCCAGGTTAGTGCCTGGCGAGCTGTCTCCATCGACTCACTAACATTACTACCTGGTGTGATGTCAAAATGCTCTATGAATCACACTGATTTTTCAGAAAAGAGTAATATCTTCTTACAGAAAAACGCTGAGTGTATTATCAAAGAACAGAAGAAAACTCCATGGATAGCATCTACCACCTACAGAACACAAATGGACTGTCCATTTCAGTAAGGAGACTCTGACATTCTATTATTAACACCCTTATCCCATGAGACACACAGGTGTGTGGAGCAGCAGGCTTTTGGGGTTGCCTAACTACAATGTGTATCTGCTTTCTGCCACCTAATACCTGTCCTTAAAAATTAAACCTTCTGAGCAACCATAGATGAATCCCTGCATGCCACTGAAAACGTAATATAATCAAAACAACAATTTGCTGCTTTTAAATAGAACCAATTCCTCAAGACTCAAGTCACAGTGAGAAACAGGATCTTAAGTTTTGACTTGTTACAAGCCCGAGCAATTAAATCTCATACAAAAACACATTAATACATGGACTACAAGTTTCTGAGGTGAGGAAAGATTAATAACGCTGGTATTTAACATACTATTATAGCTACAGGCACAATTAACTTTCCCTGTGTCTGGTATACTATTGGGTATTGCACTGCACAATACTTATTCACAGCCTCAGGCTTTCCTATCAAAATAGAAGATAAAAATTCCAGTTTTCTAAACCACTGGCTACTGCATTACCAGGTCAATGCACCCAGCAGAGACATTCGGGTGATATGCCAATATTTGGGATATGAAAATGCATGCAAGCACAACTTGCTAATCCCTCCATTTTAAGTCTTTCTTTACCAACTGAAGAGAATGGAAAAAACCTAAACCAAACTCTAGTCAAACCATTCCTGTGTTAGAACTGGTATTAGCCATGAACTGAATGGCATTCATATACATAAATCCACCATCAGAAATTATTTCTGCGTTGTAAATTAGAGAGTTGAGCTGACTTTGATGAGATGGACTGATGTGATTTTTCTTGCAGAGCTTAAACGGTATTTTTCAATTTTTTTTTCATTTTTTTCCAGCACCTAGGTTTAAATCCACAAAAGGAATCTATGTTGAAAATAATAATAATAATAATAAAATAATCACAGTAGATACACAAATGAAAAGCTGCAATTTTCACATTCACCCTCTTAGCTGCTACCAGGATTCCCCAGGCACCTGAAAGTTTTCCATTCTGTAATCATACGAAATTCTGCTTTCAGGCACACCCAATTCTGGCAGGCCTGAGCAGCTTACCACCCTATCTTGCAACTCAGTCTCACACTTGTATTCACAAGCCCTTCTTGAGGGCTTCCATCTGAGGGGTCTGATCCAGATGGCACTCAGACCAGATTCCTTCACTTGTGGGGAAGCAGGCTAGTGGTGGGGGTAGTAATTGGAGGGCTAGTAACAGGCAGGGCTGCTCTGCCCCATTTAGTGGCTCCATTCAACAGGAGTTAAGTGGCACGCTTGCCTCAGATGTCGGAGATCTGGGTTAATTCCTGCTAGGATTGAGACCACTGCTTCTCCAAGTGTTCTATTGACAGCTGACGTGTTCATTTAGAGTGCGAAGCTCTTGATCTCTCTTGCTGAAACTGATACACCTTGCAGGGAACATCAAAGGTCCATCCTGCAGACAGAAAGACCACACAGACACACACACGCACAGAGACATACACACAGAGACACACTCACACACACAGGCACAACGATCACCTGGGAAGATCTGCATTCCAGTCTTCGTTTCAGTTATCAACTCTTTTATCCAATGACTTTGGCATATAAAGCATCTGAGTTTTTAGTGAGGATAAACGCCTCTGGTAAACCAGAATAAAGCTCTATATTTCCAAGAGCATCATGGTTTAAAAACCTGTATTTCCCTAGCCTCCCTCTTCTGCATACCTTCAGGCATCTTCCCAGAGATAGAATGTAGGCCCTTGACAGCTGCCATGAATTCCCTGGTATCAGTAAGGAATACAAACTGACGTTAGGGTTTCATGCAGCATTTCCTTGATTTCAATACCATTTTAAGGGCTGTTTTCAAAACACGTATCAAGAGTTTTCATGGATTCAGCCACATGGCAAAGCTGTACAACTGATGTCTATTAACAGCAGACTGCCAAAACCATACAGCACTTGCTGCTGCAGGGAAGATGAATTTCACCGAATTAGTTTAGACGACTCTGAGTATTGGTGACAGTGATTAACAATTAACCCTCTTCCAAGTACACTTAGAAGTCGATTAACTACTGCATCCTTTACATAGAAAGGAAACAATTCAGTTGAAGAAACCTCAATAAACACTGTCTAAGATTATCCCAGGAGAAAATAACCTGTTTATAAAGCACAGTTATTAGAAGAGTTCTGAAGGGATTTCCCCTTATCTACTTATTCAAAGAATATATACTATATTCACAATATAAACCAATGTGTTTTATGTGTATATGCATTACAAGCATTTTCCTGCAGTAGTAAAATGAGTAAACCTGAAACTTTCAAAGTAACTTTATTGCTCAGTTTATAGATTTTCCTAGCCCTTTGATGAGCTGCCATTCCAGCAGGCAATCTTAGCTTCATACCTTTGCTGCTACTACTCACGTCAACCACACCTATTTCCAGGTTGTCTGTGGGAACAGTATGCCCTGGGAATTAGCCGGGCATCTCCCATCAGTAATCCTCACAGCAGAATGCCAAATCCCATATAATGCCACAAAGACTTTCTTCAACACGTGCTCTTTAACACAAAGTTCATTCTGGAGAGAAATAAAATATAACATGAATAAGATACAGAAGCCACTAAGGAAATGATATTCTAGAAAATCCAGGCTCACCAATGGCCATTTTTAAAGTAATCTGAAATAAAGATTGGATCATATTAATAATTAAATAAATAAAGCTTAAGCCAGGCTGCATCTAAGTGCCAGAAGAGCCAAATATCCTCCTTCTAGCAAAGCAGTAGCTGTAAGTGTAAATTCTCTGCAGGTGTAAGCCTTAAATTACCAGGAGGTCCAGATTCCAGTGGACATCTTTAAAAATAAAGACAAGCATACTACTATATCCATCACACACTATTTTATTTCTAGACAGAGCAGAAACAGTTGGACTGGGAGTTCCACAATCACGGCATGCAAAATATTTCCTCCCACGTGAAAAGCTCATCTTTCACCAATGCCCACATCCTACTCCGACCACAGTGTTGACATTAAAATCACTGATCAATAACGCTGCTAATAGTAGTTAGGGAACGATGAGGCACTCCATGGAACATCATTGTTCATGTCAGGCAAAGCAGCAGCAGTGCTGAGGCTGACCGAAGAAATTTAAATCTTACACACAGTCCTAATCAAAGTACCTTGCATGGCAAAGTACAAGACGAAGAGATCAAAAATGCTGTAACTGAGCAGACAGATGAAAACGAGAGATACTTGACACAATCCACAGAATTCCTATTACTGCCATTGTTTGGGGGAATAATCAAATGCCTAAGGTGCTCATAAGAAAATCCTTTATTTAAATGAAAATACATAAGAACTATACTCCACAAAAGATCATCTAGAAACTTTGCTGCAAAGATTATTATTTTTTCTGAACAGTTCTGCAGCAGGCTACAGTCTGGTGGAGGACACCACTCATCTGCCTAGCTAGTTTGACTGAATATTATTAATGCATTTCTTAACAGATTTTATACTATAATTCAATATAAAATTTATAATTTTTTTTCATATGTAGACACACACACACATACACACACTGTGATTTCTCTGGTAAAATAACACGATGACCCTGGTGGCATACCTCAGCTGCTCCAGCTCAAATACCACTTTTACTTGATAAACTCCAGTGAAAACTGAAGAAGATTTATGCTAATAGCTGGGATAGGATTAAGGTAGTACTTGAAATAAATTCTCTTTGCTTTTCTTGATAACTGAGGAACAGGAAGAGATGCAGTGTGGCTGCTATGTTGACTTAATAGTGTATATACTGCCAAGATTCAAGTTTCCTATCTTGCATATGTCCAGACATGTGATTTAGCACATTGTCAGAGGTCTTAAGCACTGAAGCCTCTCCAATAAAGCACTGCAAGAAAACAGAGCAGTGTAGTATTACGGAAGGCCAACCATCACCTTTCCAGCTACAATGGATTATTCTGAGAAACAGACACTTAATAAATTGGTAACATTCCTCACAGCACAGAAAGCTCCTTCAAAGCCAAAGCCAACAGAAAAAAATAAAGCACAAAGAAAAGTAATTTAAATGTGAATTGTATCATCAATCCCTTACTTGTTAGCACTCACCATAAGACAGTCCATGATCTTATCTAGTGGTGGTTAACCACAGGCAAGGTTGCAAACATGGATTTAACTAGTTAAAAGTGCATTCTGACAATTCAGAGCAGATCTCAACTCCTTTTATTTTGGCAACTAAGTACACAAGCAAAGATTTCTTTTGCAATTACACATGCTTCTTAAAAAGAGTTTACCATATAATTACTTCGCTATGGTGGCCAAACTACACTGACAACTCACAAAGCCACATACGGAGGTATATATTTAATAAACATATGCCTTCCACCTTCTTGGTATTACCAAGAAAAAAAATATTTTATATCCACACAGAATAAACAAAACTTTATGTGAGAAAAGTGATACAAATTGGACTTTCCTGTCATCACAGAAGCATTGCCACATTCTTGGCAATATTAAAGAAGATGGGAATATGCTTTTAAAACATCCAAACCCTAGAAATAACTAGAGAATTAACTAATCTATGTTTTAAAATATCAAGTCTTCAAGCTTACACAAAATTCCACAACTAAACAAACCCAGGTAAAACATTAACACAATTAATGAAATTAGAGAAAAGCAATTTGGAAATACCATGCCAGTACAACAAGTCTATCAGCACTATTTATTTTCTTGAGTACACATCCAGAGAAAGCCTGCAATATCTTGGATTCTTACTTTGAAGAAGTCTTTGTAGCCTCCTCTGGCCACCAGCCAAAGAAACCACCATGGTCTCATGGTTATCCATCAGTTTGAACTACAGGCACTAACCGCCCTGTTTCATGGTTTTTTATAGCCATGTTACTATTTCCCTGATAAGCAACTGGAACAGACCCAGAGTGCATCCTTCCCAAGACCTCCAGGCCTCAAGGTCAACCCTAAAACCATTTTTGCTTCCTCATTTCTGAGTGCTTAAGTCAGAGCTGTCCCCAGAAATAATGCAAGGCTGCCCAAAGCGAAGAAAGGAAAGGAAAGGAAATCCTTCTCTTTCCACGCTGCCTAAAATTATCCTATGTGCATCTCTGTGACTATCAAGATTGTACACAATGCATTCACTCAGCCTTCAAAATCCCAGGATCTGTCTCTAATTGTACTTACTCTAGCATGACAGTGGGATACAAAGAACGTTCATAAATAAATTCATGTGTCCAATGACATTTTCCAGTGTTTGGGCACCATATGACATTTTTTCAAGTTAGAATAACCCTTAAAAACAGTGAAAAGTGTTTACTTTCTGATTTCCTGTACCTACTATCATTATATTTCTGTACGGGTTTTTCAAAAGACCTGACTTCAACCACTGACATCTGTTTAAAAACCTGACCCACACTGTAGCTCTTCAACCTTTTTCTACTGAATTAAGGCATCAGAAGAGTCACTGTATGGCCTGTGCATTTTTTAAAAGAAGTGAAAACACAGCCTCTTTCAAGCCAAGGGTAGTTTTGTCATCCGTCTTTTTAGGAGGCAGCGTTCCACCCTGCAGCTGCAATTACTAAAAACTTTAATGGTCTTACTTTGGAAGGAAGGGATGGATGCTAGTGGTTTAAAAATCCAAGAGCAGTTAGAATACAAAACATGCAAGAGGTTCAGGGTAGCAACCTGTATGTCTAACACTCCAGGATGCACTAGTCACTTTTAAAAATTGCTTTATTGAAAATGTAAGAGAAGTAAAATGGCCCCAAAAGCCACTCCCTGAAAGTTAAGAAACGGAATGCTGTTCATTAGTCACACTGTCTCACCAGCAGAGAGAAAGCTGGTTACTTTAATTGCTCTTTTCCCAGGTGGGTAACACCAATGGCAAGCCAAATAAAAAGTGGGTAAGATTGGAAAAACTCAGTAGAATGGTGGAAGGCTCTTGCGTGAAGTTTTGCCTGTCTTACACAACTAAGAACACAGTCTTCGGATCGATACACTGCCAAGTCATTAGGTACCTACAGTAACACTGTTTAGGTTCTTCAGTCTCTCTCTCGGTTCTGTCCCCTTCCTCCCTTAACCCTGTGGTTGATTGACCCCAGGCAGCGATTAAACACTCACCATGAGGCTTGCTCTCTCCCTGCCTCAGCGGGATGGGAGAAAGAATTGGAAGAGAAAAAGTAAGGAAAACACTGTGGGTTTAGATAAAGGCAGTTTAATAAGTGGTGCAGAGGCAATCACACACCCCTTCCACCAGTGGACCAATAATGCCCAGCCACTCCTTGAGCAACAGCTATCTTGAAAAGACTACCCCCCAGGTTGTATTGCTCAACATGACATGATATGGTATGGGAGACCACTCTGACCAGATCAGGTCTGTTGTCCCAGCTATATGCCCTCCCAGCCCTGTGCCCACCCCCAGCCTACTTGCTGTGGGGGGAAAGTGAGAAACAGAGAAGGCCTTGATGCTGTACAACTACTGTTCAGTAATAGCAAAACATCACGTGTTATCAACACGTTTTAATCCCAAATATAAAACAGAGCACCATATGGGCTGCTACGAAGAAAAATAACTCCTCTTAGAGGGCAGATTTAGATCAGGTATTAGGAAGAAATTCTCCCCCGTGAGGGCGGCGAGGCAGTGGGCCAGGCTGCCCAGAGCAGCTGTGGGTGCCCCATCCCTGGCAGTGCTCCAGGCCAGGCTGGATGGGGCTGGGAGCAGCCTGGGCTGGGGGGGGGGGGGGGTGTCCCTGCCCAGGGCAGGGGTGGAACTGGGTGGGCTTTAAGGTCCCTTCCAGCCCAAATCATTGTGTGATTCCATGAACACAATCCCAGCTGGACCCAGTACAAACCTCCATGAGCAAGCTCCTGTATGAGGCTCTGCACAGAAACAATTCCTTCCAACAATAACTCAAAAATGACAATGACAACCTGATCACTGAATCACAGAATAGTTGAGACTGGCAGAGGTCATCTTGTCCAACTGCCCTGCTCGTGCAGGGCACCTAGAGCTGGTTGTGCAGGACCTTATCCAGGCAGTTCGTGAATATTTCTAAGGAGGGGGACTCCACAACCTCCCTGAGCAACCCATGCCAGTGCTCAGTCAATGCAAAAAAAACAAATTCTGTTGCTGAAAGACAAATGCTCGTTGTGCCATATGTTACATAACACAGAAAAATGCTATGTGTTAAAATATTTGATGCGACTTCTGTTACACTGTGTATCTTTCGGTGTAAATAACAAAAGGTAAACAACCTCTCTCTACCAAAAATCTACCTTTTTTAAAGCTTGCCCTACTAGGTGGCGGGCTTACTAAGTTCTAACAAGTAAAAGTAAGTCCTGTGGCAATAAAGTATGTCAGCAGAGGCCTTTTCTTCCTCTCCTGTTAATTCTTAGTGAAATATTTTTCTATATCTCTGAAACTGGCTTTGAACTACAGCAAACAATTCTTTCCCATCAGACAGAAATCCATTTGTCAAATCACTAGGGTGTTGCTAAAGTCAATGTTGGCCAGGAAAGGGAGTAAAGTCTACTTCAGCATGCCATCGAGGACATTCACAATAGCTGAGGAACTGCTCTAAATGAACTGAGATTCTAAATCCTGGCAAGTAGATGGAATGTGTAAATCTCACATATCAAGAGCGTTTACACAAAACAATCAAACCTACAG
This sequence comes from Falco cherrug, assembly GCF_023634085.1. NCBI lineage: Eukaryota > Metazoa > Chordata > Aves > Falconiformes > Falconidae > Falco > Falco cherrug. Next base: position 41,070,317 of record NC_073704.1, on the reverse strand, counting down.
CCAGAAGGAGGAACAATTACAGCTGGCGGTTGGAAGGACACATCATGGTGAAATGCATACAAAGAGACTCATAATAAAACTACACACAAACAGAAAAACAAATGAACAATAAACACAACAACATCTGTCTTCAGTATTCAGACTGTTCCCCACCCTAGCCAAGACATACAAGTCTAATCAAAATTATTGCTTGGAGAAGCACAAAAAGTCACAAGCTAATATAATGATAAATTCAAACTGCATTAGCCTAGAATATGGACAAATGCGTAATTTTTCTTTCTTGATGAACACCTAGATATATACCCCTTGCCAATCTCAGCCTAGCAAGCACCATGATCATTGATACTACTGCCCTGTGACACCCACGAACTACAAGTGTGGAAGTCACGTAAGGGGAATTCACTGGTGACACTGAGCAGGTATTTCTTACTCAAGCTCATATTTTTAGCCCCAGAAGTTACCAGTTCAAGTCTAATGGCACCATTCAAGATGGCGGCTGCTGTATAAACACAAACTGGTTGTATTTTGATTCTCTGCAAGACAAATCCATAAATAAGATAAACTGATATCTTCATTATTTTGAAAATATAATCTGCTTAGTTCCTCAAAATCCAGGAAGCACTGGCACTTTCTTATAACTAAATAAGCTATTGTTCAAACCACGACAGAACAAAAAGAACCACATGACATGATCATAACTCATTAAACTTGAATGTGAGAAAGACAGCTGGGATAACACAACTGAAATATCAAATACTCTGCTTATGACAAGTATTCCATTCCATCACGTTTCACATTAGATACCCTACAACAACTAGTCCTTATCAAGATGATGCAGCACCGAGTACATACACTACATATCCAGAGGTTAAGATAGTAGTCTCAGCAAGAGTTATTAGCTTAAAGTCCTAATACCTGATACTTTCAAAAAGCTGGTCATTCGCAGTATCAAGGTGGGGCGGGGGGAAATGGAGAACTGTTGTCAGCCTGAACACCAGGAGCCCTGAATTGCGACTTGACTTAGCACAGAAATCATGGTGCCTGGAGGTAGGCAACGATAGCCCTTAATCTCTTGATTCTAAAAGAAAAAAAAAGCCATGCAGATTTTAGTTAAATTAGCAGGCTGGTTCAAACAAAACCTTACTATAAGTATCTTACAGTACCTATGTTACAGTGTACGGTTCAAACGGCACTCTCAGCCCTTCACACAATTCTGTCAGAAAAGGTGCACACCGAATGTCTCATTTCCTAGAACCAGTGAAGTAGAAATCCTACCTCGCTTGACAGATCTTCTTGTCTAATTATACTGCAATTAACTTCATTTCATTGCTTCACAGAAGAAGAGATATTTTCGAGTCTGTGCAGATTAGCTGTAAATCTGTAGCTCTTCTACACCTCGTTAATACTTTAAACACCTATTTTAAGTTTTTCCACACTAGACATAATTTGTGTCAGTGTAAATTCTTTCTAGCCATACTCTCATAAATCTGGTAATCTCTCCAAATATGAGATTCATTACAGGGAGGGAAAAGAAAGCTGGGAATTTTGGGTTTTGAATAGGATTGTTTTGAACTTGGATCATTTCAACAAACCAGCTTGCAAAAGAACTGTACTGAATCAACAGCGCAGAGGCAGGTGGGAACCACAAAATACCTTCAGGTATGCATACACACCCTCCCTCCCACAAACCTCACTGGCATAGGGATGTTGGTAGCAGTCTGGCCCGACTACTCAGACTACCAAAAGCTTTAGTACCAAGAAAGTACAGAAACTGTAATATTGCTGGAGGTGGGTAGGCTGAAAGGGAAGCAGTTGGGAACAATGTAATCAGCATTTCCTCTAAACAGGACTCCTCTTTTGTTGTTGTTGTTGTATATACCGACACGATTTACTGCTCCTCATTCCCTTTGGTCAGCTGTCCTCCAAGGGTAGCAGCCAGTGCTGGATTTCCAAATATGAAGCCAAACAGCCAATTCTGAAATGTTATGAAGAAAGCTGTAAGCAACTCCTGAACCTAACAGTGATACTCTTTTAAAGCTTAACACTTTATTATCCTTTTCAGTTTTGATCTAATGAATCAGTGAGAATTTTCAAATCCTGTTCTAATATTTAACAGTAACTCCTGCAAAACTACAGCACATACCTCAATGTGTAACATTATGCTCAGTTTGGTCTGTGTTCTGCTAATAATACACACATATTAAAGCAAGAAATCCCTTCAGTTTATTTTGTTAAATCGAAATAACTTGACATGAAATGTAATTATTAAGGCACAGAGTATCAATTTCACGGCATCTAGTCAGAGAAAAATTCTTATTAGAAAGTGGGGATGGGGGGTGGTGGTGGAATTAAAACCTGGCCTAGATTAAATCCAATAGTCATTCACTAAAACAATGATACTATCAGAATGCGGCTGCCCAGTGACAAGTGGTCAGTATTGCAGCTTCAGTGAGGTGCTACTAGAAAAGACAACAGAAGCAAGTGTTCAGTAAGGTGACACAGGGGATGGCAGTATGAAGTAGGGGAGCATACTGAGCATCCTTGGTAGAAGTTCCTAAGGGAGAAAGGACTGATCAAAAAACCAGACCACCACCACCACAAAACACAGGAAGGCTCTTCCCTGGAACTGCAAACTGCAATAATCTTTTGTTTCTGCGCTGTGAATTTTGAATTCTATCAGACTGGATTGATATTAGGCAGTGTTGTAACAATCTTAAAAATATAAAAAAAATTAAGACGAACAGAATGCAGCTGAAAGCCAAAATTAGCATCCAGAATTAGTTTTGACAGGGAGATTCCCCAGCCCTTACAACCACAGTGTTTTAATAACTGAAATCCCAGAAGAACAGCTGTTGTGCCAGTATCTCTCACCTCTAGCTGGTTCAGACAAACTGCTTCTTTGACTTCTGTAGAATCTGTGCTGCTGCCTTTTTTTATATACTCAAAAATAATTTTTATATGTTTATATAAACATCCTCTAATTTGATTCTACAAACCATGTAAGGCATATGAGACCATTCCCTTAAACCTGCACCCCACAAGTGGAATGTTAAATTGACATGCACCAAAAAAAGACTAAGAAAGGGTGATGTCTACAGATATACCACATAAAATACAATTCACCATTTACTCTTTAACCCCAGTGCACTTGTGTCTGGAAACCAGTCTGTTCTCTGACAGTTCCAAAGAGGGAAGAACCACTGTAATCTTAATTTTTTTAAAAATGTTTGACTTGTAGGCTTAGTTTTAAAGGATGGATAACAGGACCTGTCCTTTGAGCAGACTCAAATGTTGGAGCAGCCACATTACCCTGGATAGCTGAGATCAAACAGCTGATCATGCTCTCTGTCCTGTGACTCCTGGATGAAATGTCAATTAGAGGATTATCCTGCACAGTCCTGCAACCACAAATTGCTGGAAACTACAGAAACAGCTGTAATGACGAGTCTACGGAAGATGTTACATTACTTGAGCCAGGCACAACAGACGGAGCCAGTGGACTGTGAGGACAAATGATGACTCCAGCTGGAGAAGAGTGCCAGGACCTGAACACCCACCTCATGCTCCCCAGCCACACAGCTATGAGCCAAGGAAAACGTGGCCATATAGCCAAAATGGATTTTCAAGCTTACCAGGTTAAAAAAGGAACATCAACACCAAACTCACATCTGACAAGTACTGCTTATGTAGGCACCAAAACTCTTCATATCTGGCCTTAAATGAAGTTTAAGGCAAAAACAGTACCTGTAAACAAGGTTTTACACACCGAGAGGATAATTCTTACCACATTAGCAATGCAAGGCACATACGCCTGCATTTCCCTCTATTTCATAAGCTTTTAGCTCCATTTCTATGTATTAAGTTGAGCTCTGAATTAGCGCAATTTGCCACAACAGGTTTATTCACATCAAGACAAAGCTGGGGCAGCACTTTTCAAAAAAAGGATTAGATGACTGTAACATCTACCATCTGCACTTACGCATGTTTAGACTCTGAGAAGGGTAATCACCACACTTCAGGGCATGATCTGCAGGGGTCAGAAAGATAATCTTACACCTATCTTTCTGTTTTTGACATTGCCCAATTGGGTAGGTGCATAATAGAGGATATTAGTCTTCCCTGAAGCATTAGTTATTCATCACTGCCAGAGGCAGCTTTACAGATCTAAGATTGAGCCAGTCTAGTATGGCAACCTGTTCTTTCAAACTCTGAAATGCGCTGCACAGACCGGAGCTTGAACACTAAGTGTATTACAGATACAAATAAGAAATCATCTACATGTACACCCAAAGATTTCATGGAGCAATTCTGGAAGGTGTCATTGTTATACCAAGGGCCTACAGGCCACTAAAGACTGTGAGTATTTAACAGAGGGGTTTTTGTTTGTTAAATTTCCGTTTAAATAACAGACAGAAATTACAATAACTTGCATTTAAACCTAGAGCAAGTATATATAGATGTAAATCAAGCACTGCTCCTACAACTGCTGTTAGTTTTCTGTCTGTATAACCCAAGACAGGCCTAAGGATTTCAGTCTTAGGTTCTCTATCATTTGGAAATACCCATGTAATCTTCTTAGGCTACAGGGAGGTAGACGCATTTCTTTATAGAGACACAACAAGGCTACTTTGACTGACATAGGGAAAGAAAATAGTTCTCACAGACACGCTAACTTACAAGCAAAATAAATAAAGAGTGTGAAAACTATATTTCAAAATTTTGAGTAAGCAGTAAGTTCAATCTATTCATACATCTGATTTGTCACCTACTTATTGCAAGTACCTCCGCCCATTTTGCATATCAACATGTACTCCTATTTTAAAAAATGAAGGATGAAGACTGCTTTCCACGAAGCTAGCCAGCTTCTGCATACATGATGCTTTCTGTATGCACACATTCTGCAGGATGGAGTGGACCTTCCTCTGGCTTGAGAGCTGCCAGTGGAAACACCCCTGGCCTCAGCCAGCCGGCCCGGCAGGAGCAGCAATCTCCTCCTGTCCCCAGCTCAGATGGTCACCTCAGAAACGATGATCCAGTTGACCATTAAGTCACTACAATTCAAACAAGTCGGCTTAGCTTAAACACTTAAATAACAGGTCTTGGCCAACCCAGTGCATTTAAAATGCAAAGGCGTAGGGAGCATTTACAACATGCCATTAGATCTGAGAGCTTACAATTCTCCAGCAAGAGCACTGAGGGCAGGATGGAGTTCAACCAGCAGTGACTGTGTCATATCTATAAACTTCAGAATAACTTATTTAACTGCTAGTGAGGTCCCAGTCCACAGTAGAGTGCCTTTACATAACTCACTGATTAATAAATGGCACTGCTACAGAACAATTTTTATTAATCTCATCATTTCAAATAAGCAGAATTTTTTTTCTCACCATGCTTCTAGAGAGATGGGATTTGTTATCAAACCATTTTATTTGAGAAAGAACAGAAAAGAAAATAGACTTCAGAAATCTTTTTTTAATGCTTTGCTAATTTAAAGCTGGACTACACAACGCTGAAAATAACTTTCTCTAAACAGGCAATAGGGTTTACAGAAACATTCAAGCAGACACCTTCATTCCGGACTCTCCCACCACCCCCATTTGACCTACTGCTATCTTTAATAGGAGAGAATTCCACATTCCGTATGGTTAAACTGAAACATGGGGAAGCTCGATGTGCTCACATTTCTTGGGGTGAAACTGGCACCCCTAATAATACCATCACTGCCGTGCTGTTTGCACTGGGAATTCTTTACAGACTGATCAATTTTCACAGCAATTCATGGAAATAGAAAAGTCGTCATTATTCCCACTGATGAGACAAGAAACAGATGGAAGATAAATGACTTGTCTAGAACCATTCAGCAAGTCAGAATACAGCTGAAGCCTAGATCTTCTAACAGAAAGACTCATGTTCTAATACTTTAGTATCCCATTTCCAGATCTGTAAAGTGGTACTAAGAATGAGCTTCCTAAGTTTATTTCCAGCAGGTTTCACACAACAGTTCAGATTTGTTTAAATATCAAAGCAAAATCAAGACAAAAACCGCCAAATGAACACCATTTTACCCTAATTTGGTTCCTTGCCAAAGCCTGTAGTTCAAACCAGGTACATCAAAAAGCCCTGAGCTTCAGGCAAGAAATCCCAATCTAGTTTTGCTGGCGCAGAGAGAAAGGTGCCATTTCAATGTGAAAACGGATTGTAGCTTGTGCATTCTGTTCTGGCTTCTCATGGGCACTAGGTTCTGAGTGAGAAAAACAACACATGCAAACAGTTATACTGAGCCTTCATTTCAGCATTTGGCACTCAGAACAAACCAGCCCGGTAACCAGATGTCTGCTGAAAGCACATGCAAAGTCTTGAAGGTGAAGCCTCTTATTTAGATTAAAAGATTCTCAGAGCAGTTAATGGAAAAATAACTGTCAACAACACACACATCATACAATATAACTCAATCCTTAAGGAGAGCTGCAATCTGAAATGCCTTCTGAAGTTTATTGGTGTGGCACTATTGTACGTACCTTTTCACCGCTTTTAAACTGTTAGACATGTACCTCTTCCAGAAGTCCTTTGAGTCACACACATGAATAACCGAAGCATTCCTTTCCCTTGAGTCTACTAAATTCAGCTACTGGATACGACAAAAGAAAAGCAAATATCGAGGAATTTAGACTTAAAAAAAGGAGGATGATTTTCTAAAGTATCAGAATTCATGCAGCAAAATTTGATTTAAGATGGAGGACTGTTGTAAAGAACCCCTCAAACTAGTGAGGTAGAGGGTACGTGGGTTTTGTGGGGTTGGGTTTTTTTTGCTTAGGGCCCATTTGGGCTGAGAAATGACAGACAGCCCTGGAAAATTCTTTACCCTTCAACTATCTTGCTCTACTTGAGAGACATTAAGCACCCTTAGTATGCAAGGTGTTGCCATTCTCTTTCTCTTACCTCTGCTACTGAGTTCCTTATCTGCTGCCTGCACTTGAAGTGTGTGGCAGTGATGGGTAAGATGTGCTGTGCTACAGCACGCACAAGTCTTGGTATCTTCTGTTTTGTAACCTGAGTTTGCAACTCCCAATTTCATACAGGGCTCTCCTACATAACTGACACAACTTGTGTAAAAGGAAACGCTCCATATCTCTTCTCCCACAACTGAGGCTTGGGCAAATGGAAAACAAGGCAGGAAGAGACTGTGATAAATTGACTGTGCGGGACGTATCAGCCTATGAGTTAGCAAGGTACAGGTGTCTCTTCTAGAGAGTTCCCAAGGGTGCATGAAAAGGTGCCCATTCTTCTAACACTGACTCTTTCACCCGCAGTACTTGCCAATCCCATGCCTCCCCAACAAAGAGACCATGTCTACCCTCACCCTCTTTTCTTTCTGCCGGATAAAGCATCCAGCACCTGGTGCCAGCCAGAGGATGGAATTCATCAGAAGTGTTTCAAGGATCAACACAGAGGATCCATCATATATAAGCTGATTACAGGATTTACCGGACTCCTGACAGTTAACATCACACAGCCAGAATGCCAGATGTCAGGCATTGGAGATACGGCTCTGGCAAAAACAAGCTAAGGCAAAAGGCCCTAAGATTATCTGCCCTGGAAGGGATTTATTTACGTGATGCAACAGGCTGTGAACAGAGTGCTGCAGTTACCACGCTGGGAAACACTAATTGACTTAAAGCAAGTAAGGCATGACAAGAAGAGGAAAAGACTCTCATCAGCATTAGTAGTGAATTGTGGATTGACTAGAAGAGCAGAAGTATTGCTGTGCAAAGATTGATGAATCACTGAGCCATGCCCGCTGTAGCAAACAGGACAACTCCCTTCATCCTTGCTAGAAAACATCCATCTGCAATTGCCTCTGGAATCCACCTGCAGGACTGTACTGCCGGTGTGCGGCCTGGCCACACTCGGCCCGGGTACTGCCTGGTGCTGGCAATGCGAGGTAGACACACCAAAATGAGAATGGGCTCTTCTTTCAGCTTTGAATTCTCTTTCTCCGAGCTGGCATATGCACTCTCCAACACAAGGGAGGACTTTATTGTTTGTCATCATAAACCTTCTGTTTTCTGTCCTTTTCTTAAAAACTCACCTGAGAAGAGGAAGAATGGGGTGCCCCAATCAGGACGTTTATAGTTACAGAGGAAGCTTGAAAACTGTAAACTTGGAGGTTGAAAACTAACCTGAGAAACAGCGATCTCAGCACTTAATATCTTATTATTTTAAACAAAAACATGTTTATTGAGGGAGGGAAACTTGACTCATTATCTGAGCATCTGGGATTACCAGTACTGTATTTATGAGAGAGGTTGCAGTACATGGCTCTCTGCATTTGCTCTGATCTCTCCATCTGCAGTTCCAGGCTCTACCCGCGTTACCCTCTGACAGACGGGAAATCATATGCACCTCTTTTCCTGAGATTGCCCTTAGGAATCAACCAGCTGAGGCTCGCAAACCAGTTCTACCCCCAAGAACAGTGTACACTCATCAACGCTGGGACTGTTTTTATTAACCGTATCATTGGAGCACCCACAGGTCTTGCACAGAGCCGCGCCCTCGGCACCCTCGATGCTGCACAGACACCACCGGTCACCGCTCCAAGGACCTCACAGCCTAATTCCACAGGAAACAAGGCGGCTGCGCAGGATTGGCGCACGAGGAGCCCGTGTCCCTTCCCGGGGGCCAGGCCAGGCAAAGGAGCCCAGGCCCCTCACACACCGTCACAGTGGGCAGCTTGTCTTTTTTACTTACTTGTGCTATTTATTTACTCGTATTCGCTTCATTACACACGTATTTTAATGACTATTCTCTAGGGGTGAAGCGTAACACGTTTACTTTTAAAAAAAGCACAAAGTTTCCTGACACACCTGTGAGAAATGAAGAGTTTGGGTTTTTTGTTTGGTTGGTTGGGGTTTTTTTTTAGCTGTATAATCACCAAGAGCACTGCTGCAATACTGCGATTTTACAACGTACCTATAAAACACGGTGTGTATTTCGGATGCGAAGCACTTGACGCTGAACGCCCAGCGCTTCTCACGGGCTCGCTCCCTCCCGCAATGCTTCTGCCTCCCTCAGCGCGGAGGTTTGAATCCTCCTGCTCCCAGCTAACGGCGGGGCCGGGGGCCACCGGGCTCAGCACCCCCGGCCCCGCCGGGCTCAGCACCCGCGGGCGCCGCAGCGCCGAGCCGGCCCCTGCGCGCCCCAGCGCGGCCCCGGCCGCCCGCCCGCCCTTCCCGCCTCTCGCCCTGAGGGGAGGCGCGCGAGGCGCGGCAGCCCGTACCTCACCGGCCCCGGCCCCTCCGCGCTCCCCCGCGGCGGGAACTCACCCTCCGGCCGGCGGCCCCGGCGTGAGGCGGCGGCCGGCCCGGGCCACACCGGTCGCTGCGCCCCTGGCTCCGCGGGAGGCGGGCGGTGCCGGCTGCCCGGCGGAGGTGGGGCCGGGGCGGGGAGCGAGCGGCTCGGACACCCCCGCGCCCGCCCCCGCGGGCGGTGCCGCGGAGCGCCGCCGGGCGAGGGGCTGAGGCGCCCGGCCCCGGTACCTGAGGGCGGCAGGGCCGGCGGCCGCCATGGGGACCGCAGCCCGGTGGGATCAGGCGGCGGGGCAGGTGGCGAGGCTGGCGCGGTTTGAGGTGAGGCGTGCGGGCATGCGGTCAGCCGGGGGGGCTGTGCTGAGTGGGTTGCGAACGAGAAGGCGCCGTTCCCAGGGGCGTGAAGGGCCGGTGGAGGAAGCCTGGCAATCCCGGCAGGGCCGGCCGGAGTCAGGTGTGCTTCCCACGTTATCCCGAGGAACAGACTTTGCATCCAAGTTCCTGGGACTGCCCTCGCCTGCCCAGGCTGTGCAGATGCCGCATGGGCATGGAGGCCTCAGTGGGCCTTGGCCTCGGCGTCGCTGTCGTTCGAGTATCAGAGGCACGTTAACGCCTGAGCTGGTAACACCTGACCACCAGGTATCTACAGTCAAAACTATCGAAGGCCTGTATTTCAAGATAAACACAGTCTCCACTGAGTTCAGCCCTTGGGAGGATAAATTCAACACATTCTAAGTTTTAGCTAAGAGGTGTTTTCATCAATAGATTTGCAGTGAGTATTTTTGCAGGGATGCAAACGCCTATCCTTTGGTTTTTCACTGTTCTCTTCTGTAAGCTGAATCTTGGAAATGGATACAATAATTTGTGGTGTTTTCATAGAGTTCATTCTGATGCAATCCCACATTCTGAAAATGAAATTGTAGGGATACACTTGCAGTCAGGCTGCTCTATAATTGAGTTCATCATCCAGGCACAAGCTTTATCTAAGAGATCTTAAAGGGTGCATCTTTCTGATGAACACGAAAAGCTGTGTGGTGTGGCACCGTAAGCGTTTGCCTTCCTCTGCAGGACGAGTGGGGAATGCTTGGGATGCCCCAGCTGCTGTCCCTAATATAAACTATTAAATTGGAAAGCCTTTTCCTCCCTGATGGAGCCAAAGCTCTTCATCCTGCAGACAGCAGCTTCTCGGGGAGCGTGAGGAAGAAGTGACTCCTTATGCACCCAAAGTAGTGCAATCAAAAGTTCATTCTGATTAGGAATAATTGACTCCAAATTTTAACAGACGGATTTCTAAGTCTGCCAGGACAGTAATCTGTCCTACTAAACACACTGTGTTAATCATCATGATCATCTACATGTATATCTACAAGTGATCATGAAGATGCTTAGGGGCTGGAGCCCCTCTCCTGGGAAGCTGGGCTGGGAGAGCTGGGGCTGTTCAGCCTGGAGAAGAGCAGGCTCCGGGGGGGCCTTAGAGCAGCTCCCAGCGCCTGAAGGGGCCGGCAGGAAAGCTGGGGGGGGCTTCTTACAGGGGCACGTGTGACAGGGCACGGGGGTGGCTTTGAGCGCAGAGAGGGCAGATGCAGGTCAGAGATCAGGAAGAACCTCTCCCCGTGAGGGCGGCGAGGCGGTGGGCCAGGCTGCCCAGAGCAGCTGTGGGTGCCCCATCCCTGGCAGTGCTCCAGGCCAGGCTGGATGGGGCTGGGAGCAGCCTGGGCTGATGGGAAACCTGCCCGGGGCAGGGGTGGGAACGAGATGGTCTTTAAGGTCCCTTCCAGCCCAAACCATTCTGTGATTCTATGATCTATGTAAGTAGTGCATCTAAACACGTAGTTGCACAGTGGCGTTTCACCTAGCTCTTGGAACAGGTGGCCATCAGTCACCACCGGCCACCCATCACCAGCAAGAACACTGATAGAGCCTGGCTGTAAATGTTTTCCTATGCTTCTGGGTTCGTACCAGGCCCCAACTGAAAGCAGCACGAACATATATAAGTAATGATGCAAAACCCACATAATCCTCATTACAAATCTACTCAGCAGCAAAACCAGAGCAATCCATTTCTACAGAAATTCTGGAGTGCCAGAGATTTGTGTAGAAAAGTAACGATATAATTGAGAAATGCTTAGATTAATAATTACTGAAATTAAGCTGTTTATAAAGCTCCTGAGTTTGACTTAAGGGAGGTGGCAAGGATGCAGGAACTTTTACTCCATTACACTGTATATAAAGCGAGTGTAACATTCCTATAAAAATGGAAATGCATGCAGAGGTTAAAAGTGGAAGAGTCTCCCTGTCATCCTCCAGGCTACTGAAAAAAAGAGCAGGAAGAAGGAGCATTTGGATGGAGAGGCAGTAGAGAAGATTCAATTATTTATCAAAAAATAAAAAATAATCCTGTGTTCCTTTCCCAGTGAGTCATCCAAGCCTTCTAATTACTTTCTACAGATTTAGAGGAAAAGCCAAAATCTAGACAGCAGCCTCAGATGTGGACTCCAGCACGCTCTCAAGCGTGGTTCCATTGAACAGGTTGCTCCTAAGCGTCACGAGGACAGGCAGAGCACCCCTGTAACAGAGATGCTGCACGTAACGTGTCACACAACATGCACACCGCAAAGTTTAGTTCAGTTTTATTTTCCACTGTAACGGGTTTTGAATGATACATCATGCAGTCTGCCAGTGTATCCATCCATCTCTGATGGAATTTTAGAACGAAGATAAAAGACTTATCTCCACGGGATGGGGGAAGGAGGGTTCAGGTCTGCTATCAAGAGTTTAATACATTTCAGCATCGTTTGATGCAATGGCAAAAAATTTCCCCTTGTTACCAGCAAAATGTGTCCACAATTTATTTTTTCCTAAATTGAACACTACTGTAAAGATACATAGAGCCCAGAGAATACACATCTGCAGTACACGTTACACACTTTACAAACTAGACATGTATAATTCTACAGAATGCCTCAACCCCCGTGGTTCTCCCACAACGAAAAAACAGTGTTCCAATGGACAAGACTGTGAGAGTGAGAGAGGTGTTCCATCCTGCACAGCGGATGTTGTCCAGTGCACTTCGCAGTTTGTACAGGCACAGTGAAGACGAAAATCAAAGCAAGGGTAGATTAAGATTATCCTGCCCATTTCTTTGTCGATTCCTTCCATTTCCAACTGAGATGTACTTCATTCATGTTTACACAGGGTCTTTCTCATTCAGTAACGAGAATCTGATTAGGCCTTCTCCTTTTGGACCTGCATCACCGTTAGCTTTAAATACCCATTAATTCAAATAAAACAACGTTCAGCTTAATATTTATTTCCAAGCCTTATTTAGAAAAAAATCAGGCAAATGTGCATCCTAGTCCATTAGGCTTTATAAAATGAAATGTAATAAGGTTCTGTAGGCAGAAGTTACCGTAGCAAAGTTTTTGTGACTTATTTTTGAGTTTCCAGAGTATTCAGGATAATCCACTCTCACCCTTGTTGAGTTAAATACAAACTTAAAAATGCATCAGCCGAGATCTTTCCAGGTTTCAAACCTTCCTTGATTTCAAGAAAACAAGTCGATGAAACGTGAACTCAAGGACAAACACAAGATATTTTAACATAGCATTAAGAGAAGCTCAAGTGAGCAGGAAATACTTTTTACTTACTAGCAAAAAAAACAATAAGCACTTTAGTTCCATCTGAAGTACGTTTTCCATTTGTGAACGGTATTTCCACCAAAATTTGTCCCATGCATGACATTTTAGATGTGAAATTTGATTTGCGCTGTACAAATCACAACTTTAAAATTAGCCTAGAATAAATACAACACAACATTCAAAGACCAAAGAAAGTAAGATAGCATCAAGTAGTGGAAATAGCGAGAGACAGGTTTTGATTTCTGCAGAGCAGATGTGTGGTTTTCATTTCTATATATAAAATGTGTAAGACTTAAAAATGGTACAAAAGTTGAATATACAATACGCAATACAAACTTAAGTTGCCTAATTAAAATAGGCTTACAAACCAAGAATCTATATATAAGCAGAGTAAGTTCAATTGACAATAATTTCCAATCGTGTAAATATCTCTGTGTTCCTTTTTGAGAATTTTAGCCTAAGGCATCTTTTCATTATTGCAGTTATAGAAAATCCTCCTGCAGTCTTGATGTAAAAGTTAACTTGGAGAAACCTAACGTTATTTTAGCTAGATGAACTGACTGGCTGATCAGCACTAGCACAATTAAGAGATGTCAAAGCTAACTTATTACTCAAGCTGAAGAAAGCTGTCTAAACTGCCATACATAACTAACGGTGATGGTGTGAGGAACTTGATACATTTTTATTATTTTTTTAAGGTAATGCTGCATCTACAAAATACTTCCATATCGAACTCTGAATCTGAGACAGAACAAAAGGTTTACTACAATACAAAATCTCTGACAGCAATCAAGTTTGGTATCTTTTCCAAGACAACTGTTTGAGAACCAAAACAAGAGGATCATTAGTTCATAGTAGAAATTGCAGCTCTGAACAGCTGATAAGATAGTACAGAGTAGTTCTGAATTAGTAATTTTATTAAAGATTGCATATGGCAAGTTCACAGTTCATTTTTCTGGCAGTGCACATGCACATAAAGAAAGAAAATATAAAACTTTGGAAAATACAAAATAAATTAAATACATGCAAATTTGCAACTTCATTAAATATTTTTTAGCAAAATGCTCCCCAAAATAGTGCAACATTAAAAAAAAACCCCAACAGTTAAATTAAGTCCAACTTACTTTGCACCAACCTAAATAATTTCAGTAGAAAAAAATATCTAAAGTCAATTCACAATCTTTCAAAACGCTCTACATCAACTAAATAGTTCTACATCTACTAACAAACACATTAAGTAATAAAAAAAATAATAAATCAATCTCAAGTTAAATAAGAGCAAACGCCTGCAAAACAAGACTAGAACGGCTATGCTCAGCTGTAACCTTCCTAGAACCCACGCTTCATTAAGACATAACGTTGCATGCTACGCACACCTGAACACGGAAGATATGTGTGTGGCACAGAAGCGGTAGGCAGGGAGGAAGAGGAGGAGGAGTAGCTTCTGCTTGCCAGCGGAACCTTCCCAGCACGATTCCAGTGCCCCCTTGCTGAGAAGACAGAAACTTTCTGTGTGACACGAGAGAGTTCCAAGAAAGGCAAGCGGGCTGATCCTTACCTCCGTGAGCACAAGCATACCATCCCTAGGATGACTTGTATATTGTAACTTATGAAGACGTTCTTTTCCCCTTGCAATACACTCTTCACCTCCTAACAAACGCATTCCCATATCTGGTCTGCAAAGGACAGCTTGAGTATACAACTCTCACTTCCTTTTGACTCACTCTATGCAATTTTTTTAAGGTAGGGTCTGGGGTTTGGGAGATTATTTTCTTTTATTCTTTAAGGTAGTGTCTGTTCTGGTAGGGGACTGTTCACTCCAGCATCTGAATTCCAGTGTGAACAGATCGGGGCTTGCCAAAAGCATGTGGGAAGGGGAAAGGGCGAGGGGAGGGAGGGGGAGGCGGGCAGGGGGGGGATGCTTGTCAGCTTTTCCAAGACAAGATTTCCACAGCATTCTGAAAGCCTTCAAAATTTCATAGAGAACAACGCTTACAAACACATGGCTAGCCATCACACTCCAGGAAAACCCACCACTGTAGGAAGAACTACAAGCAGATCAGATCTTAATTTTAAAATAGGTCACACAGATATATTCATGTAACTACCAAACTTCAAAACCTAGATCTATACTAACAGATTTCTCTGCATCCCGTTTGATCTTTACCAGGTACTGCAATAAAGGTTATTTTATACAGTCCAAAGATTTTATCAGGATATTACAAATGGTTCTTTGGGGAAATTTACTTCTGAAAATGTAAGCAGTAAAATTAAACCATATAGCAGCACATTTTCATCCCCTAAAAATATAAAATAATATGTATATTATACAGTAAATCAGTCATGACAGAGCACAATCACCTGCTTTTGATGGCACTTGGTCATTGAATCATTAAATTCTTTGATGCCAGAAGTCGGGATTTACAGATGCAACAGAGGACTTCAAAAATGCATCAATCTGAGTGTAGAAGCCCCAACCTAACCAGCGCCAAGGGGTCAAACGCAGTCAGTGAGAGATTCTGAGTGGCAGACTTCCTATCGTTACTTAGATGGTTATGTTAAATACATTGTACAAGTATCTGTAGAAGAGTTGAGCTGAACACTTCTGTACACGTGAAGATCCTACGAAGCTCAAAATACCTGGGACCAGTGCATTGCAGATGGCTGTAGGAAGCGCAGGATGAACAGGATGTGGATCAGGTTGAAGAGGGGGAAAAAAGAAACTAGTGACTTAATGACAGTCCTTAACATGCTAAGTGGAATCGACCTGTCAAAAGAGAGCAAGAAAGGTAATGATAATTAGTGGATATTTGAGATTATAAAGCAGATATGCAACACGGCAAATCAACTGATACCTGCACTTCATAGAAACGTGATGCACAGCAACCAAAGAGCCACCATAACGGCCATGAAATGAGCGTCACAAAGCACAATTTTAACAATTCATAAAATTAGGGTCTCAGTTACTAAGTCTTGGAGAGGAATTTTGCCAGATTTATCTTCAAAGTTCCCAGCCCACAAATTGGCACAATCATAATGAAACAATTCTCTTGAATTAATTCTTTGCCTCCTGTAGTGTGGCATTATGTTTTGCCTAAACACTATCTAAAGGTCTAACATTTTTTTTTTCTTTTTATGTCTCTGTTCTTTTAAAAGGATTTCTCTCCACTGGTTGGCACTTGGATATGGCAAAGAGCAAATGTGTGTGTGTATCTTATGTAACAAGTAAAGGAAGTAACTGCAGCTGAGTTTGAAAACTTACTATAAAATGAAGGGATGAAAAAATATAAATCCAAAACAATCCTCCTGTTCTGTATGTCTCCTGACAGAGAGGTACTTTCCTGATACACACACACACACATATATATATAAAAAAATATGTGTTTACAGAAATCAAGAAAAATATTTTATATAATATCCTGAGACTATAGTATATTTATATACAATACCCTGACATTTATATTATCAACATATATTTCATATATATATATATACACGCTATATAATTTTATATATGTACAATATGCAGGCATGTCTCTCACTAATTTAATAGCAATTCCATCCAGAAGCAAAGTTCAAGGCACTTATCAAGTATAAAGGTGTAAATTTGATTATAAAACATTTAAAACACAGACTTTTAAAAACTCTTGGGTTTGAACTTTTTCTCCTCCCGCATTACTCATTAGCCATATGGAAAGCCCCACATAAGTAACCGGAAGTGCCTAGCATTTTTAAATTAGCTAATACAAAAATCAGCCTTACAAAGAGAGGTGTGTTTGCCTCAATTAAGCATTTTCTTGTATAGTTACTTAAAGAAAACTTGTTCATATTCAAGATCAAGTTATAAAAATAAATAAATATGTAAATATTGATGCATCAGGGTTTTGAAATTTACCCTAAATTAATGGTGGGAACTGTAGTTAGCTCCTAGTTGTCATCCTTATTAAAGGAAACCAGGATGGTTATTAATTTATGCATCTTACTGGCTAGATTATCTACGGTCTGCCTAGATTAAATATAGTTATTCATCTTGCTCAAGGATGGGGAGGTGCTGGGAACATACCAGAGACCTTAGGATAAGGGACATACAGACAAGAGCCTATTTGCACAGTGTATTTCACAAATGCAGATCCCAGAACAAGCTGCTTTAATAATTTCAGTATACCATGATGGAGCATTGCTGCAGTCCTTAGCATATCTTCACGTCAGTCCTTTCCTTCTCTTTCGAAATGAGGTATCAGACAAGTTTGAGCAAATATTAGAAGGGGAGGATAGGCAGATAACCAGCTCCCTTCAGATTTGAAATATGAAAACACACATCATCAACGCATCTGCTGCTGGTCTGCCTGCCCAAGGCTCCCAGGCAGCGCCGGAGCATCCCCGGTGTGCTCACAGGTCTATTGATACCAGGAGAGCATCCTCCAGCTCAGTCCCTCAGAAAGGTGTTGGAAAGCTGGTGAAGGCAAACCTAGAAGTCTGCACAGGGCACCACTTGCTCTGGCAGAAGAAATTTTACCAATGAACTTTGTGAGAACAGCAAGAGCAATATTGGCTGTTACTGAGGGGTAATCAATCATAATCAATGCCTGGCCTAACAGCAGTAAGTGTCTATTATCTTTACCGTGAATAATGAATGAATGCAAGATAAATTTCTCCTCGTCCTGGTATAAAAGTTTTCATTCCAGAAAGAGGGATGTTACTTGGCAACAAACATATAAAACCCCCACCTTTATTTCACTGCTATTAAATGAACATACAAGAAAGTTCTGTTCTAATTCTAGCTGTGTAGAACTATGCCATTCAAAAGCAGAGTGTAATTCTACAGAGCACAGAAATGTCTTGACGATATTACGGAAATAATCTGTATAAAGTTTTCCATGTGCAAGTAGTACCTTTACTAACACTCTTACTCAGGCCCCTGATCCTACAAGCTCAGAATTCAGATTACTCCAGTACTCCCAAAATCATTTGCCAGCCAAACAGTTGCAACTTGCCAATAATCTTAACCGAAGGACCAAAACTGATGAGAAGTGACCTTCTTATCACTGCCCAGCCTTAGTTTACTACATCTTCAAGAACTCTTTCTAGGTGTATGGAAAAAATCTAGAACTTGACTGAGTTTAAAAACCAACTATAAAGCCTGAAATGTGGTTCTTTGGCATAGTAATCATAGAATCGAATCACTGAATACCTCAGCTTGGAACAGACCCATAAGGATTGTTGAGTCCAACTCCCAAGACATTTCAAATTCTTGCCTTACAGACCCCATGTATGGCCTAACAGAGCCAGGCATTAGACTGAATCTTGAGTGACAAGGGAACTAGACCAAGAAATGCCATAAAGGAACACTATTGTCCATTAAGAAAAACCCACACACAGAGACACTTTTTCAACCGCTTCATTCCAACCAGCAGGGCTTCCATTTGGTTTTCAGATGTATTTATTTTCCCCATTTTTTTCAGAAACTGTAAATCCTTAAGTTTACCCAGTTTCTTCTAAGATCTTCCATCTTCTTTTCCTCCACCCCTGTTGTCCATGAGCTCTCCTCTGCAACGTGTTCCAAGTGTGCCTTGAATCTGCTCATCCTCCACTGCCCTCAAATCTAAAAGTCAGCATCTAAAACATTTAAGAGGTATCCCATGCCTTCTGATTGACTTTTGATTGATTTCCAAAACCCTATCTTGTTATACACCCATCTGGTTTTAAGTGCATTTATTTTGTTAGTAACTTTTATTAACCTACAGTCGTTCACTTGACATGTGCCTATACCTGATGTATAGCCTGTCTGAGTCTGACACTTAATTTCCTAGCAGATGGTATATTAAAGGCCCACCCAGTTTAGGCAGGTAGCAGTCTTTTTTCCCACAAAGCAGCAGTTATGATATATGTTTGGAAATATTTTACATGCTTTTATCGCACTCCTTTTCCCTTTGCTCTTTCACGGAGGTGGGGATGCAATGAAGTAGATAGACAAGCTATCTTGCTTGTGAGATGGAAAAGCCAGTTTCAGTTCATAATGAACCAATGCACAAAAACACTCAGCAAAGACTTGCCCTTATTCATCCACAGTGAAAATATGTTGCTTGCAGCTACAGAGCTATGGAAAACACAATGAACAGAAACAATCTGCACAACACAATAACAGCTTGAGTGCGATGTGATGGATGGTTTGCATGCATGCATGACATGAAACATTCTCCAAAAAAAGAAAAAGAAAAAAACACCCAAGAATGCCGAGTGCCTAAAGGAACCCACAAACTGTCATAACAGAGTCATAAGCCAGAATTAATCCTCAAGGAGAGAAAAAAGCCAAACTTGGAGGGATAACTTAGCGGTTTTAATGGCTTTTCACAGCCAGTCACTACCATCCAACTCTTAGCACGCCTGTAACATAAAGTTGTCATCTAAAATAATAGAAGATGTAATAAAATAAATGGGAGGACAGGATACATGAAGCAGTCTCATGGGAATACGCTGCTCATCTTTCCAGGATGAGATTTTTGTTTAGGAGAAAACCTCAAGCCCTTGCAATTAAAGTATTTCCATTTTTTTTCTGAAGACAGCTGAATAAGAGTGCAAAGCAAAAGAAACAAAAGTGAAGTTTGCCAAACTGTGACACACAAATTTGGAAAGCTCTGTGCTGCTGCCACTTACGGCTGCTCTGCCCTGTCCCAGGCCGGAATATCAAAATATATTATTATATTATATATATTATATATATTATCAATTTTATATATATATAAAAATCATATTCTATATAATATAACAGAAATATAATCATGTTACAGAAAGCAAAAAATTATATGAGCAGAAGGAACCTCTTGAACTCTATTTTTACTACATGAGTTTCACACCTCTATGTGTGAATTTTAGTACAGATCTACCAGAGTATTTCAGTTTATTAAAAAATTTTTAAGTCATTAAAATAAACACTCTCAGCAGCAGCTTGCAAGGCATTCTAACAAGGCACTCCTCACTAATTTTCACAGTTAAATTATCAGCAAATGACTCCTACTAAAACTAGAAAAAAACCAAACCTGTGGGTCTTCTAAAAGCAAGACTGAAATATAGAAAAAACTGGGTGATCAGTGAAAGAGTAAGTTACTTTGCTCTTACTTCTTGTCTATTTGGTGTTGTGATAGTAGCTGGAGTTTGACAACCCTCCCCCTCGGATGGCATGGACAGCCGTTGGAGAAGATGCTGGGTAGTGACCAGGGCGGATGGGCTTGGCTGCAGAATAAGAGGAAACCAAACAAGACATTTAGCTTTCACACAAGGCTTTCTACAGCGCACCTTCTCCTCTAGTACAAACCTCCTTGTTTCCAAACAAGGAGCCATGCTTGGCAGAGCAGTCTATAACCTGCCTCTGCGGAACATCGCATTCCCTTACCTCAGCCAGCAACAAACCCATCCATTTTCTGCCTGTGACAGAACCATTTAACCGTCCTGTGCAAGCCCCTCACGTCTGCCAAGATTATGGACTGTCCACACAACAGAGGGAAGTCATGACCCACTTGGTGGTCAGGGATGTACTTTCTATGTTCGATTTGACTACGTACATCATTTCAGCTGACACTGAGACAAAGCTAGCGATGGCTTTCTACAAGACGTAGCATACAACAGGAAATAATTGTCTCTCAGGTTTTAAGACCCCGGTGTTAGCATACCATCCAAAACATTATCCTTCTACTTTAGCAATTCCAACAGATCATTTAAAAAATTGCCCATCTGAAATGCCATTTGATTTCATGCACACATTCAGATCACACCACAAAGATATATCAAGCACCTAAATTATATAGGAAGATCTTTGACTCTACACAGTCCAAATTAGATCACAAGGAGAAGTAATCAGGGGCAAAAAAAAGAGAAAGGGACAAGGTCCCGAAAGGCAAGGAAAGAATGAAAGCAGAAGGAGAGTATGTGGGGGAGGAGGAAGAAAGTGAGAGACTAATTTAAAGAGACAAGTTTTCAGGTCACTAGAAGGGCACACAAGACCCATTATGCCATCTATTTACTGAGTTAAATAGCAGAGGCACTTTAAACTTTAGGTGGGGCAGACTCTATTAAAAAGTGAAGGCTTTGAAGATTCCTGTGCAGCAGAGGAGAAGCAGACCCTGTGGTTTGCCCTGGACTGCTGCTTTCAAAGCTCTCTCTATTTAAACACGAGCAAACTGACCAACCATGAAGTATGCGAGCGACCACTAACCCTTTAGCTCCATGTCCTTACCGATTTGAGCAGAGTGTGCTCGCCGTGCCATGTTTTTGGCTCTCACAGCCTCCTTAATGCGATCTACCTCCTGCTGGTACCGTTTGCGGTCTCGCATGGCGTTCTCCTTGGCCTCCTTCAGTGCGCTCTCCAGGGCCTTAACTCTCTCTGCCGTAGCTCTAAGTCGTTTTTCCAGCTTAGGAAGCTCGCAACGAAGATCTGCATTATCACGTACCAACTGCAAGAAAAGAAGTTTCAGAAATATCCTGTCAGAAACCTATGAGGACCGATGGGAAAGGTCCTCTTACAAGGAGAGACAGAAAAAGCCACCGATTCCTCTTCCCACCTTGTATACTACAAATGAAACAGGCCTCTTCCAGAAACGGCTGTAAAAAGCTTACGTCAAAGCGAGATTTATTTTTAATCATGCAGTTCCTTTGTCTAACTGAGGTATAATACTAATTTAAATTATTCGAGACAGATCAAAGAACAAGTAAGTTTACTCCATTCAACAAAATTTCACAAATCTGATCCTGAAGGGTGGGGGGTCCAGGACAAACCCTGCTATTGCACGGCACTCTGCTACTGCAACTGGCTTTACTAGACTTTAAGAGCAACTGCAGCAGAAATTCTACTTTTCTTCAGAACGCAGAAATATCCAGCATTTCACAAATACTTGATCACCCTCATTATTTCAAAATAATAATGATGAAATATGGCTTACAGGTAACACCGGGTATCATCAAAAACTCATCTCCAGTGGCTATGGCATGCTTACCTACTTGTCCCCTACTCAAGCATATGGGAAAACTGGAAACTTCAATGCCTCAGACATTGCTAAAAAATCACTTTAAGGCCTGTAGTTATAAGTGTGATCATGTGCTACTCTGAATTCATGCTCTTCCTCAATTAAATACAAACCTGAGCAAGGTCTATCAATTACCACAATAACATATAACTTTACACGCAACAGCAGCCAAGGGAGGTGATTGCTTTTTTGATAAATAAAAAGCTGATGCAAACAGTTAGAAAATCCAGTACAATTTCTACTGAACAGATTATACCACTACTAGAATTCAACAGAAAACTGTTCCAAAGGAGCGATTCCCCCTTTTCTGGAGTGAAAGGAAGAAAGTGGTTTAACTACCACATTAATAACACAGTAATGCAACAGCACGTACTAACATTCACACATTGTTTGACAATCCAAATGTTTTACACCTGCTAGTTCAGGCTTAGTGCCAGAAGAAAAACACAAAGCAAGCTAAAAGATTGTCACAATGTGCTTTTTCTGCAAGTGTTGAACCCTTGTTCTACAAAATAGTTATAAGAGCAGGATGACAGCACATTCGGGTCAAGTCCAATGTCATTCTTCCCTCTAAGTTTTCTATGAGATGTAGACTCCTAGCTGGTTTTGAGTAAATATATGCTAATGAGAGCTATAAAAATCTGTATCTGAAAACCCAGCAGATGTGTGAACTGAGTGCAAAAAAGACAAAACTTGTAAAAGGAAAAACACTCCTAACATGTCCTGATTTCCTTATTTAGAAACTAGGTCTTTAAACCATCTGTTCCCTGGGAATCTCAAAACACCGAACCTTAGGCGGACGCTTGTCACGGTCCAGCACTGCTTGCTTTTTTGGCACTTCCACAGGAATAAAGCAAGCAAATCTCATAGAGTATTGTGTCTCACTAATAACAGTTTCAGAAAACTGCACTGGAGAATGTTATGTCACTACTCAAAAATGAAATCAAAAGCGTCTTTACTGTTGTGTGCTATACACCTGAATAGTGGGACAGTTCAAAAATACTGTCATCTGAAAAGGGGGTGGGAGTATGCTTATGGGCAGAAATAGCCTAGTTTATCTAACAAGGTGCTACTTAGATATATACGCATACCACTGATACACACACTTCCAGCAAGCGGAGGGTAAGGCTCTTTCCTTGACGTATACCCGAAACGTTAGCCTACTACACATCCCCTCCACCCCCATTTGCACAGTGGGTACCTAGGGTGAAGGGCTCTCCGTAGCCCTTGTCTCTCTGAACAGCAGAATTCCAAAGGGAACGGGAACTCCACAAAAGAGGGAGGAGACAGAGATGGACATGCCCAGAAACTCTAGGCAGCTTCAGGCCAGGAGTCAAAACGAGGGATACATGATCCATCTGGAAACCAGCTATCAGCACACAAGGTAATAACAAACACTTGGTGCTGGTTTTTATACGTTACACCAATACAGGGACAATTAGTCTTGCCAAAACTCCTAGGATCTATTTTCACAGAAAAAATAATTTAACACATTCAGAAGTAGTATCAGTGGTGGCAAGAGCAGCTCTAACACCAGCTCCCAATGCCAAGAATTTCAGTTGAGAACTACAGATACCATTTCCCCAGACAGCACAGGTTACCTTCAAAAATTATCCTTTTAAACATAAAAAAGCACAATTTTTGAGGTGGAAGGAGAGGCAGAAGGAGAGGCAGAAGGAATCAGAGCCCCTACCTGTTTGTGAACCTTTGTAAGCTGTTCCAGGTTGTTCTCAAGAAAGGAAATTTTCTGCTTCTGTGCAGCACTTCCACCTCCATCGTCGCTGTCAAGTTCAACACTCTGCATAGAGAGTTGCAGCATTCAAAGCCAGGCAGAAACTCAAGAGGAAGCTCAGCTCTTTTGTGAATCCAAGCTTCCCAAAGGCAGAAATGTCTTCCAGAGCCCCAAATTAAAGAGCATTTATTTTACTTGTTCATTTGATCTTTAAGAGCCACATTCCCCACTACACAAAAAATAAACTATTCTTACTTGTGGAGGGATACTGCATAGGAAAATAATAGATTTTCATAGGGAAAATCTCTTTTCCATTTTTTGCCACTCCTGGGAGACATTTTTTATGTAATATCTGTTTTCAACCTTAAAAAAAAAAAAAGTATAAAAACATTCTCCAAAACTACTCTAAAGGACTGAAAAGTATTGTGAAGCCTTTGGCTATTTATGCAGCTTCTGACTCATCTTTGACAGTTGATAATACGTTCATTTCTGCCAAATAATAATTTGGCCAGGAAAAGGCTGACGAGTCACAAGCCCATAGAAAGAAAGGGCCACAGCATTCAGTGTGGCATAAGTTAGTGCAAGTTATATTGAATAATTTCTGGTAACCATTAAAACCATCTTTGAGAAATTTTGTAATTGAATTGGATTGATTCATTTTGTTTAACCACCAAGACTTGTCCGTAACAAATTAGGACCAAATAAAATCTAATAAACATTGGAACAGTTTTAATCTTATTACTCACTTATTGAAAAAGATAACATCCTATTTGCACCAACATGCACTAAAGGCTTCCCACAGATCCCAAACATACCGCAAAAAAGATGACACTTTGGTTTAAAAGAGTGCAGTCTTACTTTTTTAACGCGGGTGGTAAGATCTTGAACAAATAATTTGCGCAGGTTATGAAGCGTCTGAAGTTCTCTCGCCTGGAATAAAAAAAAATATAAAAAGCAGAAACCACTAAGACACTACTGTAGATAGCCTGGTGTAAAAATCCTCCTCAGATTTGAGTCAATACCATCGCTTTGTTGTGATTTACATATGGAGCTGTACCTGCCGGCAGGCACGCGCAGCTCACAGGAAAGCAGTGCTCGCGCTGTCCCCCACTGAAGAGCTCTTGCACCCCCCAGGGTACTCACCACGCCAAAGCCACTTCGGAAAAGACCTCGACTCTGCCTTAGGGCATGGGGAAACAACAGCAAAAAGCTGAAGTCTCACAAACCGGCCATGGTTACACACATCTAGTGACGTGCAAGAACTCTGGATTCACTCTCTAGCAAACACACTAGCCTGCTCCGAATTCTCGCTCACAGGCACTTAAGATGTTTAAGCAAGCAAGCTGTTACACTGGTCAGGTTCGAGGCAGGCGTGTAGCACTTCATTGTAGCTGCACTATTCAGCATGCTGGTTATTTCAGGTGATTTGAAGGAACAAGGACAGCAAAACAAAGAGTACCAGTAAACTTATCGATAATAGCTTATTCACAGGGGGGCAACAAGAATAGTTTTTATTCTTAAATTTTAAAATTCAGTTTCATGATTTGGCCAAATGCACAAATGTAGCCTGTTATGATCTAAAGTGATCACTTCCTCGGGCACAGGTACAAGTGTTTGGTAACACATCGGTGATGAAGACCTGGGGGAATAAAAAAGCTCAATAAAGTGTAACTAAGACATACCACTGTTTCCTCCAGCCCCTTAAGATCTTCTCTTGCTTGTTCCCTTTTATCATTAAGCAGTCTAGAAAGATCACATTAAACACAAATAAAAAATGTTGAAGCCATGTAGCACAGAACAGACTCAATCAAGATTCAGTTTGATTAGAACATCTGCAGATGTGAGCAAATTGTACATCTCTCTGCAGCTGTAATTATGCTGTCGACTGTCCCAGATATGCAGCTCTCTCACGTGGAACGGCTGAGCCACCATCTCCATTTTTTGTGCCCACACATGAAATCTCCAGGAAAGGGTTTTACTCTGACATCTGTTTTATTACTTAAAAAACAAAACAACAAAAAACCCCCCCAAAAGACGATCACCCCAAACCCCCAACTTCTTTCTTGTTTATTTTTGCTGTGCATTAAGGAATGAGGCGTTTAACACTTGCTGCGCTATTTTATAAAATCAGAGCTCTCAAAAAATCTTTTTTTGGCAAGTATCAAACCCACTATTGAAAAGCCTATGATATAAAACTATGGAGTAATTGGTAATCACTTATTAGTACTGCATGTTGGCTTTGTTACTGAAATGATACCTTCAGTGTGACTATTTCAACACAAAAGCCTCTCACTAGCATGTGCTGCCTGTGGACACGTTAAGAGGCACTATGTTCAAGGACACCAGATGAGAAAACTGTTGACTTACATGAGCTTTTCCAGTTTCATTTCTCTTTCCTGGTCCTCAATTTTTAATTTATCATAATCAGCAGTCAGTTTCTCCTGTTCCAGTTGCAGCTTCTGATTCATACTAGAATGCAAAAGGAAAAGTCAGTACAGCTTGGTCCCAAATCCCATCAACAAGGGTGAGTAAATGTCCACAAACAAAGCAGAGGACAGCAGGAAGCAAAGCTGTAACTACTGAGAAATTCTGAAAGAAATTACGCATAAAGAATCTGCAGAACAATATTTTAAAATATTGGAGAACTAAATTCAGTGGCTTGCATCCTTTCTTTTAAAGGACACAAACTCTTGCAAGCTTTCTGTTCTGCTTCATCATGTTTCTCATTCCCCTATTATTTATTAGTCTCTGGCCATACAATCAATATGATGAAAGAATGAACAATACAACAGGATTGCCTAGATTTTGTGAATACTGACAAAAAGAAGCGTACAGGAGCAACAAACTCCCCTTCAGTGCTGGAGTATGTGACTAACAGAGTTACACTGCTGTGTCAGGAAGAAATATTAAGGGTGGGAAAATGGGACACATTCAACTCACCTAGACTCTCAGAAAGTCTGTGGCAGGACTGTAAGAGGCTCTCAAAACCTTTATCTTGTACAATCTATTCTCCTCCAAGCTTCTCTTACCTACTGACCTGCAGGTGTAACATTACCCCTTCTTTTTCCTCTCTATAATTTTATAGACCTGTTAAAGCTCCACAATAAAGAACTAGGCACTGTAATCCACTGTGAAAAACAATTAGAGGGTTGGCTGTTGCATGTAAGGTCACTACTTTCTGTAAGACACTGAAATCTAGAGATATCAATTAAAACTAAGAAAACCAACCCCAAAACATCCCTACAGTGTCCCAGAACAGGACAGGAATAGAGAAAGCAAAGGTGTGAGTGAACGTACTCTCTGATTTCATCAATTATTTTCTGCTTCTCTTCAATTTCATCCCTCAGCCTGGACAGCTGCTTCTGGTGGGCTTCCCTGTGACTCTCCATCTGCTGCTCCAGTGCCTTCTGCAGGGTGCAAAAACCAGAGCCATACATGAAACAGAAATCAAGTAGCGCACAGCCCAGCTTCCTTCTTACGTGTCATTGACCTATCTTTCCAGATCTGAGTGAAGCTTATGGAATCAGGCTAATTCAGGAATCTGCCTGGTATAGCTCGATGATTACAGAACTGTGCATCTCCTCCTCGAAGCACTTAATTCAGACAGTTTTTAGCAACAGATGTACACCAATTTCCACTCATTTTCTTGCAAGAACTGCCGCATGTGAAAGCCAGGGTCTTAGCCGGTCAAGTGCCAGGAATAACACTGGTTTTACCAGTCTTCTATTGATTCCACCTGTTTATACATGTACAGCTATACCTGTGACAGAAGTAAAACCCAAAACACCCTCCCACTCTTGAGAATTGTTTACCGACAGACCTGTTATTTAAATTCTAGGTTTAGATATATCTCAAGTAGTAAGAAAAACTCCATGCATCTCTTGAGCTTGTTAATCAAAGATTGGCTTTTTTTCTTCTAACTGTAAGGAATAACTGTGCAACTGTTTTTAATAACTTTAATATACGTAACATTTTTAATACAAAATAACTTTTTATAATGGAGGTAAAAGTTCTGAAGCTGATGAACCTCCATCACTACCCTTGTATAACTACATCGTTCCTTTTCTGCAGTTTGCAACCACATCAGTAACCCAACTCATGCATTACTGCCTAGCATTTCTTTGCATTCCAAAAGAAGAAAACACCAGAAAGCAGGTTTATATTTCATTATTATTTCTAGGAGATAGTCAGAGTTCTTGCCAAATTATTTGGGAAAGTGACCTTTTTTTTAATCAATTTTTTTGGTAACAAATTTGTATTAACCTTAGTAGCATGATTCCTTACTTTGCAAATTGACTTTCAGCGGAGTTCCACCAGCAGAAAATTAGAGTAACATAGAGGTGAATCAATATCATTTTTTAATCATATATAACCAAACTGTTCTCAGCTATGGACGCCATACACTGGGGTTTATATTTTGGTTCTCCGTTGGTGTGATTTGAGGAACCCAGGCATTTCCAATTGAGTGAACACAGTCCACTGAACCTCTGTACTCTTGGAAGTTGGCACAGCTTACAAACTGGTCTCAGAAGACACACACCTCAGATGTTCAGACTGTAATTTACTTTTTTCCATCATCTGATCAACAACCTCAATACTAGCAAGTTCTCTTAATTCCACATTGCAAAGGTCGCTTAATTACATGAGGTCAGGTTTTCTAACAGAGGCTGGAAGCATTTTCCGAAAGCACACAACGTTGTACAGGAAGACAAAATTACACCCTAATTATCAGCTTAATGAACGATCTCACTGAGAAACGCCCTCTAAAATTGCAGCATGCCATAGTACCTTCATCTCCTCTGCATCCTGAAGCCGGGTCAGATGCTCCTTCTCCTTATCCTTGAAACTGACTTCATGCATTTTTTCTGTTTAAAGTTGGAGACAGTTGAGAATTAGCCACAAGTTCCAGGACATGCTACGTCCAGCCATTTAAATAAACCCAACAGTTCCTCTTTTTGCAGAAAGCAGCAGGATCAGGGGAGGCAGCTTTGGAGGGGCAGAAACCCGCCATGGTTTGCAGTACCCAAGCTGTGACAATACTGCCCAAACCCCCTTTTCCTTCTGCTAACAGGCCCCATTGTCTTCAGCCCACCCAGCACCTTTCCAAGCAACCCTTGTCTCCTTTTAATGCTACTTATCACAGTCCTCCTCCTTCTCATATCCCTTCACTTTCTATGGGGAAATGGTGCCTCCAGAACCAGGTCATTTCTTATGAGTGCGGTAGGAACATCAGGAGATGGAATAAAAATTCCATTATAGAAATGCAGAGAATTCTATTCTAAAAATGCAGGAGATGTTTAAAAAACAAACAACAACAAAAAAACAACATCAAAAAACAAGGTCTTGTCACCACCTGCTACTCCTAGAGTCAGAGAAGATCCCTTGTACAGAAATCCAGAATAATGTTAAGGCTACTACGTCACATCGTAATTTTAAATAAACCAGGAGCTTAGCAATGCTACAAGACCTGCTTTTGATACACATTTTCCACAGTAAATCAGAAGGGGAAAAAACAGCAATTCTGAAAATGAAGTCAGCTGGATCCTATATAGGAGCTAGGAAAGATACACCTTTTACTTGACTCTAAGGGAAGTAGCTTCCTTTTGGAAGGGCATTTACCGGTGGGACAACTGAAATTAGATAAATATCCAAGAATTTTACAGAACAGTGATTTAGCAAGATTGATCGGTGCTGTTTGGCTAAAGTATTTGTTGAGGTTTTTTTTATTTCTCACATCATGAAAGCTCAAGGTGAAGCTTGTCAAAGTTCTTGATTCCTTTGAAAAATTATGTTTCTCTCTATTTTGTGAATGGACTAGGCTGAAAGGGATAATCCTGGTTTCATCTGAAGTGTAATGTACTACAAGGAAGTGCAACATGTTAAATATCCCGAATCACAATTTTAGGTCTTCACCGCAAAATACTAAGCAGACAATAAAATGTTTTAAGACTACCGTACGCATGATAATGCAGCCAACACCGAATTTTCTAAGGTAGAGTTGGTAAAAGAAGTGATGACCGCAAGACCCAGTGTTATACCTTGAGCACGTAACTTGGCAAGTTCTTCATTGAGAGAGTCTTGTGACTCTTCCAGCTGCCTTCTCTTCTGCTCCATATTTTGCATGTAGTCTGTGAGGGACTTGATCTTTGCTTCATGCTTTAAAGACAAGGGGAATAGCAATAAGATGTGAGTACCACAGCTTGTTACTGAGGAATTCAGGTACTGTCCTACATAAGGAGGAAAAATAGACCGTTCTCCACATGCAGAGCTGATGACTAGGAGAAACCACAGCAAAGGATCCGAGGAGGAGCTAACAGATCAAAACAGACTGCATTTTTAAAGGTCACACATTAGCCCGAGACATATGCTGAACAGTGCAGGTAGTAACTCCAAAACATCCTTGGAAGCTCATGACTTGGTGTTAAACAAACAGTAGCAGCTTTCTATAACCAGTGGAACAGTGGTCTTCTGAGGTGGCTTCCTGGATGCTTCAACCTGCAGAAGCTCAGATTGACTTTCCCCAGCCATCCTGATGATTTGTTTCTTGCTAACATCCTTTTGAACTAGAAAGTTTATGTTTACACAGAAAATAGTGAAAACATCAAAAATGGAACGAATATCTTCTAACTTGGGGATAAAATTAAGCTGCTGTCTGGGAATTATTACATCCTGTCAATAAGGCCACTGAAGCACCTGTGGGTTCACCTCAGCAGAGAGGGGCCGAGACCTTTACAGCAGCCTCAACGCGGAGCTCGGGCTTAGAGAGACATCATCCTTAGCAGGAACCAAAATAGTTCAGACCCTCCCGGCCCCGAGGTCTCCAGGAAGGGAAAGGTGCACACCCGAGCTGCACGCTTCGGGCAGCGAATCCTCCAGTGGCCTCCTAAACCTAACAAGAAATTTGGCCAGCTCTCAGCTTGGCTCCAAATGTCCTGGCTGCAAAACGGAGACCCTTGGCATGGCACGCAGCAGTGGCGCACCGTTTTATGGCTCAGCTTAACACGGACAGGCCTCAATCTGCACTTTGACGTTAGAACCTCCAAAAGGCCAAGGCAAGGTGACTTACGAGCATTTCTTCTTGGTTCCTTCACCACACAAACATACAGTACTTGGATAAACGTCTCAAAATCCTAAACCTCCAGTCTCCTGTCTGGAAATAGGCACGGAGGAGAACAGCTAGGTCAGGCTTGTGACAAGCTCTGAGCATCAAAGCTCTCTGTGATTCCTGTGTGGCTGCGGTGTAAGAGGACAAATACCAAGCCCACAGAACCTGCCGGGCTGCCTTTCATGCCTTTGCTGGGTCAGCGTAGGCCACCAGCAGGGCTGAAAAGGGCTGTCCCACCACCCACTGCTGAGGCTTTTATTCCCAGCAATGTGTTCCCGCTCCTCCTGCCAGCAGAAGCACGCACACAGCTGCCTTGCAAGTCAGTCCTTAATCTGCTTTACTACTCAGATTCCTCAGGAAAGGGAGCCCTGCAGGCTGGCGGGGTGACTCCCTGCAGTGGCTGTGCCAGCCCAGGGTCTGCTTTAGGACAAGATAAAAAGTACAGTTTTTACTTCACATTTTTGGATAACCAATACCCTCAGACTCCAGCCTCCCTGTAATATTATGCACACTTCCCAGTACAGCTTTATTAAGTAGAACTTTAAAGACATTCTGCTGCAGGACAAGGGGCTACCCTTGCCCCAGGTTTTCTTAGACTAAGCGGTAGCAAATGAAATACAGTTAATTGTATCATCTCCTCCCCTTCACATGTCTGCTTCAAAGCAGTTGAGCACGTCAAAGCAGTCAGTCCCCTTCCCTGCAGCAAGCACCACTGCTTTGCAACTGCCACCCACTGTGAAGCCCTCCTACCATCTGGATTTCTGTCTTAGGTAGTAACGTTTTCCATAACGTATTACGTTGTATATTGCTGCCTGGTTATCTTGCTAGCACACTAACAGACCAGATATGTTGGGGGTCTCCAGATGTTTTGCTAGCGAGCCATACAATCACTGCCTCCTTTCTCAGGTTGCTTTTAAAGTGAAGGTAAAAGATCCAAATTCACACTGAGAAAAACACTCCGAGGAGGATTCTCAATATTATGTCATAGAACACTTTTTAAGAACTACAGCAGGACACAATATTGCCACTGAATGTGCTGAAAAAAACACTGAGAGGAAGGAATGGGAGAAGAGAGAAAACCCAACAAAACAGACATGAGAAACACACTCTGCTCCCTTAAGCCTCATTTCTCACTCCCAGCACACGCGTTGCATTTCATGAGGAAGGAGGCTGAGAAAGTCATCAAACCTTGCTGCAATGGGCTGAGGGAAGGGACAAACGTACTTGTGAAATGAGGAGCTGGCAAGCCGCGAGCTCCCTCTCGCTGGCGTTCATCTTCCTGTTGGAGTCTATCTGAGCGCTCTCGAGCTGCTTGCTGCGGTTCACCAGAGACTTCACCTCCGACTTCATCTTGCTGATGTAAAGCCGTGCCATGGTGAACTCCTCCTCAATCACCCCATTCACGTCTGCCAACTAAACACACAGAGAAAAGATCGCAATCTTGAAGGTGTGGTTCTTGCAGGTAAGTCAACGCAAAGCAATCATCCTGCTGTGAAACTCTTGTCTAGAGCTAGGAAGCCTCTGTGAAAGCACATCAACCCTCAAGGAGTACCCATGGACCTTCTGGTCACCTTTAAAAATGTTATACCACACTGCTTCTTACAATCTTCACTAATAAGCCCCAAAAGAGAGAAATTAAGACTTGCGCTCACAGTGTGCTTCATCAATTTAGTGGTTCAACATCTGAAGTAACCAAGCCCACCATCATGGCAAGAGCATATTTTGGAGAAACCCTCTCACATCACCAGCATGGGAAATGTTCCTTCTTTCAAACTGCTAAAGGTTGAAGAGCGTTTTCAAAGTACTCCTTAAATGAGTCTCCTCTTGAAGGGTTGTGCTACCCACTTCAACAAGGAGCTGTAAGACAAACATGGGTCTGGAAATCTCACCTGGCAAGAGAAAATGGCTCTTGTCTCTAAATATTAGCATAATTCTATTTATACATCATTTCCTTCCCTGGTTTACTGTGGTGCCTTTTATTTGTATGTCTTTCTCTTCATGACTTTTCTTCAACTACTTATTTCACGTAACCCAAGGATGAGCTGCAAAGGTTCTCCTTGAGCGAGCACGTGGCTAACAACTTCATCTGATTTTCGCCTTTTGCCCAGCACCGCCAAGGGGAAGGCAACATGTGCTGTATCTCCTCCCAACAGCCTAAAAAATGTGATTGCTTCCAAAACTCTCAGTCTGGTCTGAAATTAGACACACTTTTAGAAGACGCTAATTGCCAACAAATTGGAAATTATTCTTCTAAAAGCTTCTCAATCTGGCCTTATTTACACTGACAGCTGTCCTGTAAAATGCTGACATCTTAGTTACTATAAAAATTTGTATCAAACGGCCTCTGCCTCCATTTTCAGAGTGCCTCTTCTAGTTCCTATTACAGTGGCCACCAGAGGTTGCTGTAACATCTAGCAAAGTCTGGTCTTGTGGTCCTGGCATCTGCATAGCCACATCAGACAGCAGGGATCATGTCCTCTGCAGTAAGAGCAGGCTAGAGCATCTCCTGGTCTAAGGGGGCTTTAGCAGGATACCATCAACTGTCAGAGATAACTCAAAGCATTGCAGCCACATGTACTCACTTTAGCTTTGAATGGTCAGGAATGTTCATAGCTCAAAAGCTGAGAAGTGAATTAAAGCAAGAAAACAGAGTGCTTTGCACAGAATTTAGATACACCTTGAAAAGTAATTTCTTACCCAGTTTTAGCAATTATTCTTTTTCATGTGGTTTTAAATGGACAGATAAGATGGCGTTAACATCACCAGGAAGATTTTCCAGGCCATGAAAAGTTTCCATCAGAGATGTGAGCAACTTCACAAAGATCATACAAATATCTCCCTTGAGACTTAGCATTTTGCTCATCTCCAACACAAGTGTGACAAAGTGAGTAGCTACCTCCTTGCCCTTATCTGTAAACCCAAGAGCCAGACCGAAGGCAAACTTCAAAGCAAAGCTGGCCAAAATTTGCACCATCTCCAGGTGTGTTCAGATACCAAGGTTTCTGCCACTTCAACCACCTTCACTCCCATTCTTACCTTCTCTCTTCAAAGGAATAAGATCCTCTGCAATTTTTCTTCTGTAAAGGACATTAGTCATTACACAAAAGTTCAGCTGGTCTTACTGTCGTGTAATTATTTATGTGGTATCTAGCACAAATTTATCAGTGCTGGGAATCAGCCAGTTTAAAGCACCTCGTGTCCAGAAACACAACGTGAAAGCATGGGCTCTTTGCTGAAGCCAGCCACTGTTGAAAGGTAATAAACACCAGAATGCAGAAATCAGAATTTCCCTGCAGAACTTTTCATTTGGGTGCCCTGGACAGCCGTCAGTGCAGACCTCTGCCTTGGAGAACTGTTCACCTTCAGCTACACAACAGTTTTAGGACAAACTTCAAACAAAAAGATAGCCTCCCAGAAGCCAAATCTCACCCATAAAGATTCTGCAGATTCTAGGAATAGTGGCTCACGCTAGCTAATGAAGGAATAGGGCTACGTGTGTATTGTTTTGGGGGGAACTGAGTATCCCCCAATTAATAAATGCATCAACATCCAGATGGGCCGCATTAGTCTGGCCCCAAACACTGAGCTGGGAATAGAAGTGGTAATTGTGTGCACAAACACCCACCATCTCTGACTCAGACAAAGATCTCTTCGGTATTTTACTCTGTGCTGGAGCCAGGGGTTTTAAACACAGCAACAGCAGCGTCCTGGGAGAAGGACATATTCCACGTCAAGTATTCTTCTATTGCGGGGGGTGTGTGGTGTGGGGGGGGTGGGGGGCAGGGCACGGGCAAGCAATAAAGATATTAATTAATAAATAAATACATAAACCCTTACTGTTTTAACATCATTAGTCCCAATGATTCCTCCAATCTCTCCCAGGTCCTTCAGCAGCAAGTTCAAGATTTCGGTAGCTCTCTTCTTCTGATGGTTACTGAGCTCCTGCAACTGGCCCAGCTCCCTCTGGGTCGCCGTCAGGGCACTCTGAAAAGGTTTAAAAGCAAAAGTTACCCTCCCCTGAGCGTACTGGGCACCAATTCTTCTGTGATATTTAGGTTACACAGTATTGTCTTGCATTTTCCTGAACATGCCTACTGGCTCAATGCACAGACACGTACCATTCCACCTTGCCATAATCCACTTTTACAACGCGCTTGCTAACAAGGCTACTTTAGATCTATTAAATGTAGTAAATCCGGTAAGAATCTTATCTACGTAATACATGTCAAGGAAGGTTAATCACAGAGAAACAGGTATAGAAGGATATAAAATTCAATTTTTTCAAGTGGATTTCATAGTAATCTCTTTTACTGAAGTAGGTAACAAAGTCTTCCATGAAAAAAGAACTGTTAACAACAGCTCCCTTATTTGTGTAATGAATTAAGGAACAAGGATGTCTGAAACTAGTAAGCCAATCCTTGACTTTTCTTTAGTCAGCCCTTTTCCTGAAGATCAGTACACATCTGAAAAAGCTGATTTTTTTTAATTTTATTGATTCCTTCCTTGGGATCCCCTGAGTCTAAACAAAATCCCTGCTCCGCAGCACAGAGTCCAGAGACACACAAAAGGTACCAATTTGTATAAAGCAGATTTTCACATCTTTCTTGGCATAATACAGTTTTTAAATAACCAAAACACAGAATGGCCAGTTCTCACAGGCAGTTCAGCTGCTGCTAGGGAGTGCAAAATACACAGGTTGCAGGAGAGCCACAACCTGCCATCAGCTTCCACAGACCAGTTTCTGAATTACCTTAATGTTAACTTTTAATTAAGATAGGAGAGGGTAGCACCAGCAAATACAGATCTCTTCAGAGCTTCCCTGCCACTCCAGTTTTTACACTACTTAACAACGTACTTGGAAGCATCTGAAAGATCCCTGCAATGGCACAGGCTAGCAGTTTTCTGGGAGCCCCTATGGAAATCTTTAGGGGAGGTGCAGAGTTAGGGGGTGAGGAGGGAACTGGCACTATGAACCGCTTGTTCTTACACTCTTCTGTGCCAGCTCATCAGCCAGCTGCTCGTTGGCCCTTGTTTTGTCCTCCACTTCTTGGGATTTCTGGTCATAATTGACAGCTAATTCTTCCAGGGCTTGAAGGACCTCTTTCACTTCATCTTTCGCTGCTTCATTCTCAATCTGGAGACGGGTCAGCTCCTCTTGAATCTTCTCATAATCTCTCCTAGTGGAGGCCAAAAGCTGGAAACCAGGTATCACAGAAGTGTTAAGTCACCCCAAAAACTCAAAAGACAACATTGAAAAGGGCAAAACCAGAGAAAAAGAGAAAGAAAGTGTGAGCACACAAGCATGTGTGCTGTGAGAGAAAGCAGGAGAGAAGAAATGCTGCTACTCTACCAGAAACAGCATCACTTTCAGCATGAATGTATTTGAAGGAAGCAAAAAAGGCTCTGAACTTCAATGAAAAGAAAGACTTAATCAAATCCATTATGACACAAGACTGAGTATCGTAGCTCCAAAAAAAATTTTCTCCCTCAATCCAATGCTGCAGCTACAACCAAAAAAATATCACAAAATAAAATATTTAAACACAGACTCATCTTTGAACAGAACCAAGTAAAAGGGCTCTCTGAGGCAGCCTCAAAGGTCTTGTGGCATTAGAGAAGTATTTTGATAAGCAAACCTACAATGATTATTTTTAGTTAACATCTGAAGCATGATGCTGAAGACAGATTAGCTGCTCATATTTGTGAGGCAAAGTATTAACTGAAGAAGAAAATATAGGCTTCAAACATACTCCTGAGTATTTCAAATTTGTAAAACTTATCACATTTACTCTCTGCATGCCACTAAGAGAGATGCTGAAGGTTCAGTGACAGTGACTGATTGCAAGAGGTCAGTGGCATAGCCCTCTCCCTTGCACAACCTCATCTTCCTTCAGGTGTTAAAAATCTCGAAAATTCAGCTATCGAGTTCCTAGCACAAACCCAGGCTCAACAGCAGTCGTATGCTGCAGAATGATGTGAAAATAAAGGTGCCACATAACATCTATTACTAATACTGTAGTTTCAAGAATAGTAACAAGATCAAGACTTAACATTGCATAAAACCATAAAATACGGAACAGTAACGTATAGAACCGGTGCATGTGATGCAAGAAGGCATTCATGCTCATCCTAACGTTTGGCAAAGTTTGGACATTCACTGACAGAACTCACTTAATTCAAGCCCTCCTATACATGGATTTGTATAATTTTACTGGCCTGCAGCTTTCTCAGACAGCAGAACAAACTCTGCATTACTGAAGTGCGCTGGGTGGCCTTGTTCTGCCTCATCCCACCGCTGCCCGCTGCAAAACAGAAACACCTTTCTAAAAATGAACCACCTGAAAGAATAATGTCAGAGAAGACATTGTGTTTTTTTGGCTCAGAGTGCTAATGGAAAATAGGAAACCAACCAGGCAGCTCCAGACACTGGCACGTGCCCAAAGCGGCGGAGCGAGGATTCAGATGTAAGGGAAATTTATCTCACTGATAATGCTGCAGCCTCAGAAGTGCACTCACATTACAGAAAAACCCACTGAATTGCCAAAGCCAGATGGCATGTAAATATTTAAACAACAAAATAGCTTAAAATAATCTTTCAACTAAACACAGATGGAACTATTATTTACATTTACTTAAGAAATTTTCTGTGTGAATAGTACTGTGACTTCAAGTAAAAAGAACTGTTATATAGCACCTAGAGCATAAACACAGCTCCCCGGAAGATTCTTGTTGATGTAACGTGGAAAAAATATACCTAGATTTTAAAAGGCTATTAATAACACATTATTATAACATATGTATATATGTTATATACATATATACGTATAGATATACATATATATACATACATATGATCAGTATAACATACTGATCAGTTGTAAACAAAGGGAAGGAGACAACTCTGCAGTGCACAGCGGATCTGCTCACAGCACGCAAGATGCAAGGCTGGAAGATTCAGAATCCCCCCAAAACACACGCCCTAGGAAACAGCCAGTGGTGAAAGGGTACCAAAAGACACCAGTATCAGCACAACGCCATCTGTGGCAGGCCTTAGATTTATAACTAACCTGCTAGCTTAATCGAGCAGAAAAAAGTCCTCTGGTTAATTAGAGGGAAGCAGAGTGAGGCAGCTGCGCTGCAGCTAAATGTATCACAGTGCTAATCACAGCCCTAAGAAGGACCAGGTACATCGCTCCCGCAGCGCAGGTGAGG
Organism: Falco cherrug; assembly: GCF_023634085.1. Lineage (NCBI taxonomy): Eukaryota > Metazoa > Chordata > Aves > Falconiformes > Falconidae > Falco > Falco cherrug. The sequence goes on along the minus strand of NC_073704.1, from coordinate 41,032,308 downwards.
CTTACATGTGGAAGACAAAACTTGCAAAAATTAATTCCCTTAAAGAAGAAAAAAAAAATTGCATTAGCTTTCAAAGCTTTTTCAAAGCTAGTAAGATAGACAAGCTTCTCAGATGAAGCAGCTAAACCTTCTGAACAAGCGGTGCAGCATCAGCTGCAGAGGCTTCTATAAGTCAGCAGAGCTAGACCAAAACACGTGCAAAAACGGGGGAAAGTGGTCTGTAAGGCAAAGATTAGAGACCACTGAAAACTTGATGCATCTTCCAGATGTGATATTGAGTATGGAACACAGAGCGTGGGGAATAAGCCAGCATACAGCAGGCTCTAAGATATCTAACACCAAGAAAGAAATGCACATCACCCAAAAAATCAGGCACAAGAAGAACTGAGGGGAAAAGAAGCTTTAGATGAGAACACTGATATAAAAAAGATGGGCGAAATGAGATGGTGTAAATAACACACATCAGATAATAATGTTGCTAAGGATGCATAAAACTCTGTTATATTCGTATAGCCACAGACACGGGTAGCACACAATACGAAGTAATCAGAAGAAAGTTGTGGCAAGTGAATGATGAGCTTAATCACAAAGTAAAATAAAGCTGGTAATTCCACCAGTGAGGATAGCTCCCCAAAGGCGGCAGCTAAGTAACAAGTGATGAGTAACAGATGCTTTCATATGTTTTTCTCTCCCTGTTTTAAGGGGCTACACCTTGGAAACCCTTTCTGAGGGCTTAGATAAGGATTGAGACACAGACAGAATAACTTTGCAATGACAAGAGAGGTCAATAAAGCAGCCAGCATAATGCTGTACCCCAGCGAAGTGGCTCATGCAGCTGGGAGAGGTGCTCTCCTAGAGCATCACAGCAGTGTTCTGTGCAAAGAGAGACCAATGTTTGGAACACTAACAATGGGTGAACTCCCATATTGGATTATATATTCTTGGTCTGAATGGTCCTCCAGTTTCCCATGGTTCAAAAACCAGCAAAAAACCCCATCTTCTAAGAAATAATACTACAGCAACATCTGGGCAACTTGGTGATTTGGTGTTATTGCCAGATTTTGGATCTTCAAAACCTCTCATAAACAAATGACAGATAAGGAAATTACTTCACTGGAAGTTTAGCTATCATATTCCCTATGTAAAAAACAAAAAACATTCATTTTACAGACAGAAATAAAATGTTTGAAGTGAGAAATCCAAGATTTTGAAGCAAACCTATGGCAGCACCAATAACCAATTTTTCAGACTCACAGATTTCCCTCAGTACTGCCTCTAACAAAATACTGAACATCCGTAATTTATTACCAGGAGTAATTTTTATACCGTCAGACTAAGAAATTTGTACGCACAGTCCACAGTGTCTGGATACATGGAAGAGTACAAAAATATATTAAAAATATGTTTGAAGTCAATAACACTGGCCACGCTCCTACCCTGGTACCTCCAGGATCACTTCCCAGCAGGATGGCATGCTACTATAAGGAGTTATCAAGGCTTAATGCTCTTCTGAGGATATTATGAAAATTGAAGTTTAAACCTAGCTGTCAAGAGTTTTCTCTTACTTACTGAATTTTAGCAAGTCAATATGAACAACAACAACTATGTCAGAAGCATTAAATGAGGGGCTCATAAGCAAAATGCAAGGTGAGTTTTTTGGTGGGTTTTGGGTTTTTTTTACCTCCTCTTGATCCAACATTTGTTGCTTTAGTTTTTCAGCCAACTGGCTCTGCTGGTTGATTTCATCATCCTGCAATGAAACGGGGTGGGAGAATTTTAGTTTCTTATCACACTTCTTGTTTGGTCACCTTTCTAGAAAAGAAGGGAGAATAATGCCATAACAAACCTTACGCACATTTGAGTGGTATGAGAGAAAAATATACATACACAGAGCTACACAGTTAGAGCAATGCATACGTGCAGTTGGCTCTGGTATATACCTCAGCAGGGGTGTTCCTGACAGCAAACAAGACACTGATGTGGTCAGAGTTGCACCATACAACTCGCAGGAGACGTTGCCAACAGATGTGATATTTTATAGATGTACAAATACATACACACCCTCGCTCCCTTGCTCTCTCTTACTCTGACCCCGAATTTCAGCTGAAGAGAGATCACTAAAGACAGCTTTATTAACCAACTACAACTTACAGCTAGCTTTGAACTGCATTAATGAAAAAGGAAGCTCAAATCACAATACAGCACCTGGAGCCCTCAACTGCAGAATTTGTATTTTCCTACTCCACCACAGCCCTTGAAGAAAATACTGCCAGGCAATGCACTGCCAGGCATCCTATTTTACTGGCATTTCAACTTCCTTGTTAAGAAAACATCCTCGTGGGTAGGAACTGAGCTTAAATGCAGAAGAGAAAGGATGAGGACTGCACTGTAAGAGTCCTTCCTCCAAAGGCCCCAGGAGGCACACCAAGCACAGCCCCGGGCCGAGCCCACCGCTGTTCTCCTGACGGATATCCTTCTCCAAGGAACGCACCAAAGACAAACGGTTGCTTTTTACTCTGTCAGAGTGAACTGGTATTTTGTGTTTCACTGACAGGAATGCTAACAGGTTGACTCCTGATAACAAACACAGCTATCAGGTAGAATATATCACACCATTTCCTAATATTAAATTAGGCCCAGGTATAACATAAGAAGGGTTTACACTGTAACAGGTTACAAACGGTGGTATTTTGGTTTTGGTTTGGGAATCAAATATGTTTTCATTTTCTATAGTACTGGAGTAACACACCAAATGATGCTTCCCATGTTTTCTGGGGTAAAAACCAAACCTGCTGCCAGTTCCCTCAAAAATAATTCAGTGGGCTTTGCTACTTTACATGAGAGAACGTGAAGGAACGACGGACTTTTTTTTTTTTCTTATCAATATGTAACATCCAGAGACTGCTACCAGGAACGTATTCTCTATCACAGAAATCCAGTAATTTCTTAAGAACCATAACCGTTAGTTTGGAAGCCATTAACACACTGCTGCGTGCAACCAGACTGTGCAGAGAGACCGTGTGCACGTCAGACTCAGGGGTTACACACAGCGATCCCCTCCCTCCCTCCGTATTCATACACAGCCAAACTTCCATGTTAACATACAAGGAGCTTTTTTTCCATGATATTTTCCTGCTAATTACAATCTAAAGTTAATATCAAATTCTGATTCATAATTAAAGCTACCCTGAAAACTTTTTCTAGATAGCCTTGCACGCTGTTCTCACCTGTAATGGCTAACGGGTTTAATATGCCTTTCTTTCCCCACTTTTTATCTTCATGCAAGCCAAAGCTATTAATGGTAAATGCTCAGTAAATGTATTGCTGATCGCTTTAAGTGCCAATGATGTACTTCAAGCTGTGCAAATAAATAAATAAATAAATAGAACAGCTGCCTGCATGCCAGGCAGTGTTCATAGCTAGAGCAACATGAACAGAAGAGACCCAAGGGATGGTTATGTATTTTCCTTAGAAGTCAAATACACAATGAATATATCAAAAATATTAAGATATAGTCTCCCTTTTCTCCCTTTTTTTCTTTCTCCTGAGACTCCAAGATGATGTTACAGTTTGCTGAGGAATTTTACAAAAATCGCTGAAGAAAAGGAGTACTGAAAAGCTTGTCCTGAGCCCTTAAAATTAAAGGGAAAGCTGGCCCCGGTTCCACAGCAAATGCCCCACAACACTCTGCAGAGGGCGCAGAGGCAGACAGCTGATGCAATGGATCAGCCTTTACGCAGTGATGGTGTTTTGAACTTTGGGTTATTTCCCAGTTCGTGGTGCTCAAGACATACAGAGAGACACCCACCCATTTTAGGCTTAGTTTTCCATTTACACCCAACAAACGGAGTCAAACCAAATGTTCACACCTTATCATCCAGCTGCCTGTAGAGACTGGCAATCTCCTCGTCATATTTCTGCTTCTCCTCTGTCGAGATGCTGGCGACAACCGGCGTGATGTTGTCAATAATGGGCGTGTTATCACAAGGCTCCAGGTTCTTCTGGTCCTTCGCGCTGATCTGTTCATCTTCAGGCACAGCTTCTCCTGCAGGCATACAAGCCACGGTCATTCCAATCCAAGAGATAGGGTTGCCCAAACCCATGGACACCTGGGAAGGTCCTTCACAGCTGGTGAGACTCAGCAAAGCCAAGAAGGGCTGCATCCGTATCCAGCTGTGCGAGGCAGGCAGCCGCCATGCATACAAAGGACAGGCAGAAGTAGGTGTGGAAGGACGGCTGTCCTCGTTAGGAGGATGACCTCCACGGTGAGAAACACAAACACGCAAAATGCAGCAACACTTCAAGTGGCTGCCACTAAAATTACCAAACTCCCGGCTCCCTGCTCACTCCAGCCCTCTATAGATTGGATTAGCTCCATGGATTAAAAAAAAAGTGTAAATAAAGAGGAAAAACAATAAATAAATCTGACTTTCAGCCTAAAGCCTACCAGCAATTAAACGTCTCTTCCTCTCCAGACTTCCAACCGCCTTATAAACCCTCCCTCCCCCATAATGAACTGCTGGAGCATCAGGACAATGGGTAAGACAGCTGCATTTAAAACAATGTTCACCTTCTGCCTTGTCACATGTAAAATTAAAGCGCGTGCACTAATTTTCAGATCTTGCCTGTGCATACCAGAGAGGAGGTTCTCCCTACACGTTTTCTTTCGAAACCATTTTCTCCGAGGAGTATCTCCTTTGGTAACGTCAGTGCATTGCAATTACGAGCCCGCTGCAGCTCAGTGAAGAGGGACAGGCAAGGCGCTCATGCCAGAAATTGAATCTACTCTCATTAGAGTCTGGTGAGAGACTGCCAGCCACTGAATGCTGCGCACGTTGCTCGAGGTGCAGGAAGGCTATGTCCAACCCTCCTGCACAAACAGGTTTTTTCCTTTTCTATGAAAAGATACAATATTTTAATCCCATAAAACTTTACTATCCATTCCTCTTGCCAAAACAGTGTAGGCACTACTTCTCTTACTGGCAGAGAAGAAGTAAACAGGACAAATACATCAAAAACCAAAAAGACAAGGTAATTCAGGCCCCAAAGCAGAACAAAACAGGGCATGAAAGAGCACGACCAACTAACAGAGAAGATACTTTTTTTTCCACACTTGAAGCATGAAAAAGAGTAATTTGAAATGAAGCAGCATATGCGGTGCATATATAAGCAATCTATAATAACGTACTTCAGTCAAAATACGTTTTGCCCTATTGCTAATGGCTTGATGATATTTATATGATTAATGAGAAAAACGTAAATTAATTTTTCATTGTTGCATGTCACTGGAGCGGACTAAGAAAGGTGGGCTCGGTCAGACTGTGGGGCCTTGAACACTGAAATGCTCCTCAGGCTGCAGAGAATCCATTGAGAGCCTCCCAAAATTAATCCTTAGATTTTAATTCATTGGACAAGAACAACCACCTACTACCTGTAAAACACAGGCCAGATTGTGTGCTTGGATACAAGGCTGCTGAAATCTTGCTTCAGTGAGAACTCGGCACCCCCATTTTCTGCTACAAGTTTATTTTTTGTATCATTTTCTAAATTTATAGAATGAGCTATACCTATGGCATATGTATGCATCTATCTTGCATTTCATATTCAAGAAGCAATTTCTGGGACACTTTTGTTTGTAAAGAGCCTCCTTTGACAGAACATCCTTCCAAAAGATGCTATTGCGGAAGGTCAGACAAGAAATCAATAGGATTTTGAATGCACTGAATGTATTGCTGGGTGACGCCGATGAGAAAAGCAGGACAGATGGAGGGGATAAGGAGGTGTGTGTACTTAGACAAAACAATAGAGGCAGCATGTTGTAAGGCTTCTTTACATGGCATATAGAAAAGATCTATACGGGGTCTTTAAAAAAAAAAAAGTGTCTCTGGAAGGGGAAGGATATTAAAGTCGTCACATTTAGCAAACACAGAATGAAACAGGCAGAACATGAGCGGGTTATAAATCCTCGGCCCTCTTCAACGCCAGCAGCAGACGAGTGTCTCCATAGCAATTGCGCTATGCTGATAAGGGAAATATTCCCTGTGCTGGAGTCTCCAGAGAAAGAGACTGAGCGCAATCATTAGGTAACGATCTCATCTGAAAGGCAAGGGAACGGCACAGGGAGCTGAAAGGAGGAAGCAATTTTTCCCACCCATGAAGGCCAGGTATTATCTCTTCAGCAGTGAATTTCTCCCAGGATATGTTCAAAACCAGACTTGACTGTGCAAAACAAATTGTGACTAATAATTAAATCACAAAATTCTCCTCACTTTAGATACTTCACGTTTGCAAGAGTTACGTACTACTGAACACATCAACACGTAGGACATGGACGATAAGCAATACAGAAAATAAAAATGACTCCAAAGCAGCAGTGTTTTACAGCTGGGGGGGTTGTTGGGATTTCAGGGTGCGAGGGGGCTGCCAGGGTTAGTTTCTTTGGGTTGAAGCGTTGTTTGTTGGTTTGGAGTTTGGGGGTTGATTTATGTTACTTTAATATGAGGAATAAAAAACCTAGAATGAAGGATGATTTGCTAAAATTATTTGTCAACGTTCCAGATTAAATAAAAATTATTTAATTTGTATGTATGCATATTCTTCCTCCTCTACCATCCTACACTTGATTTAATGACCTTCCCTGAACAGCAATTCCCTATGTTTCTAAACAGAAAATTGGCTGTTCTCAACAAACTTCACTTAGAAGCCACAGAAGGAGACAAGTGGTGATTCTAATCAGATGACACTCATAATCATTGGAAAGGACTAATTATTCTAATGTTAAACTCAATTATAAAAAAAAAAACAAACCACAAACCATAGCATATTGGAACTGATTCTCGTGCCTGAGGATCGAAGTTCTTTAAAAACAAACAAACAAACAACAAAAAAACCTAATTACATTCTACCTTTTCATTATTAATATTACTAACATTATTAAAAAATATTGTTGCCTTCCTTGGATTCTCTACACCTGACAGCATGCTAGTTTTGGCATTTAAAGTGGTATTCCGTACACATCTGCTGCTGGTTTCTCTAGTTTCTGCTTCTTCAGCCTTTCCGTTACCGTGAAGGGTGAGCCACCACTCTGAACGGTGAGCTCAGAATTCCTGTGACTCTTGTGATTTAAGGCAAGATTTAAACACATACCTTAAAAGTACAAAGACATACCCACTCCCATTTCCTGGTACGTACCATTTCTCCACCTGTTGAGTTCCAGCTCTAGATGCTGGATAACATTCTTTAGACTTTTGTTTTTGTCTTTCTCCTTCTCGTACTTTTTCTTCCACTCCTCCGCAGTCAGCTCCAGATTCACAGAGACTGTGTTCTTAATTGTCTTAGCCCTGTGCAACAAAACGAGGCATCAGTTGCTCTGCAACTTCAATCTCAATCAAACAGTAAGGGCTCAGAATTCTTTGTGAAACAAAGGAAAACTACCAAATATTTGCAATTTATTTTCTGAAGTGCAATGCCACAATTCCTTTTGCTCTCAAACCCTCAGTACCATTACTGCCTGGAAGCCTCAACAGAAATTTTTCTGTATGAAAATCCAGCACCCAGTGACCTGGAGCAGACATGGATCTGCCTCTTCAGGATTCCTCCAAAAACAGGAGCTCTGGAAACTGTTCTTGGACTAAGGACAAAACCAAGTCCTGTCACTATTGCTTTGCTAGATAAGCTGTCATCTCTGTCCTGGTTTCCACTGGGACACAGTTCATTTTCTTCTCAGTAGCTGGTGCAGTGCTGCGTTTTGGGTTTGGTGGGAGAATAATGTCGCTAATCATGTTTATACTAAGCCAAGGACTTCTCAGTTTCTCAGGCACTGCCAGCAAGAGGGCTGGAGGGGCACAAGAATTTGGGAGGGGACACAGCCAGGACAGCTGGCCCAAACTGGCCAAAGGGATAGTCCATACCACAGAACGCCATGCTCAGTATATAAACTGGGGGAAGGAGGAGGAAGAGGGGGACGTTCAGAGTGATGGCGCTTGTCTTCCCAAGTCACCGTTACACGTGATGGAGCCCTGCTGTCCTGGAGATGGCCGCACACCTGCCTGCCCAGGGGAACTGGGGGATGAATTCCTTGATTGCTCTGCTTGTGTGCGTGGCTTTTGCTTTACCTATCAAACTGTCTTTATCTCAGCCCATGAGTTTTCTCACTTTTACCCTTCTGACTCTCTCCCCCATCCCGCTGGGAGGGAGGGAGGGAGCAGCTGTGTGGGGCTGAGCTGCTGGATGAGGTTAAACCACGACAACCCCACAGGTTCTCCTGGGCTGAGACCCACCACAGAGCACCCACACTAAGGTCTGGCCATGGGCTTGCCCCATCTCTTCACAGCCATCCCTCAGACTCCCCCAGCAAAACTCAGCTCTGTTTGAAGCATCACAGCACAAAGGATGTCAACACAGTGACGCAGAGATATGGAAACTTACCCTTCTTGAAAGCCAAAGAGTGCTTTCAAACATGTTTTTGGAGGTGGAAGGAAGGGAAGGAGGAGAATCGCTGGTCACCACCAGGTAACTGGGTTACTACTGGGCTGAGGAAGGCTCTCAGTGGGAAGGGAGCCTAAACCCGTGCCTGTGCCACAGTTGGGAGGTTCATGAGCTAACTGCCTCTCTAGGCAAAAATATCACAAAATTTAAACCCTTCCAACAACAACCACCACCACTTTATTATTTGGAAGTGCTTAGCTCCTACTGAACTGAAACAATTGCACTAGAAAATGCAAAGCGAGCAGAAAAAAATACACAGCACCTACCCTAGTAAATCCTCACTTAAAAAGAAAAAAACCAAACAAATCAGTATGAATTAAGAAAGTTTTGGATCTTTGCTCTTCACTGCTCAGACACGGACTCCCTCCTAATGACTCCAGTGTTACGGAATAAAATAGAGGCTAAGTAAAGGAATAACAGGCAGGCCTCATACCAGTTTGGAAAGCGTAGGCTGAAACGCTGATGCAAGGAACTACATCTGGGAACGGGCTACAGATGCACTGGCTAGCCCTCCTTCGGGGCAAGCACACGATCTTAATGATTTTCTTCACAGCTCCACTTACAGATTCTAAAGCATCCTTTAAATGTGGCCAGTCAATAAAATTTCTGAAAGTTTATTTTATCAGCAAAAAAACACTCCAAACTACACTCCAGTGATTTGCACTATGTGGCAAGCTGGAGTTTTATTACCTTAGAAATATTTCCAAATAACCCTGTACCTTTAAAATAATGCCTAATGGTTAGCTTTTACATAGTGCCTCTGCCAACAGCATGGCTCAAGTTTCCACTCATTGCACTGTACCAGGGAGGAAAAAAAGGCCGCGGCATAAAGTTTATTGACTGCGTTACCCTAATGATGGATGAAGTACTTACTGGCAACTAAAATTAAAAATAATATAAAAACCACAAGAAAAGATGGAGCAGAAAGAGAAGAAACCGACTCACTACTAACAGAGCAGCACATGCACATGTTGATTAGTACAAGTGGGCCTCCGAAGATGAATTTTCCTCCTGACACTTATTTTACTGATGATATCAAATCTTTTTTGCTAAGAAAAATGGAGGAACCAGTAATCACTTATGACTCATATACCTTCCCTTTAATGTTATTCAGGTCCTTAATACCGTTGCATCAGAAAAATGAAATACCACAACCAAAGAGCCTCTAAGAGAAGCCAGTTCCCGTAGACAGCGACATTCCTAGCCAAAACGCTGACAAATAACGCTGTGCATGCACAGGACACGTGCTGCTCTGCAGGTCTAGTGCATCCCCGGCCCTCCTACTTGTATTCCTTTTCTTACAATTAAATGCTTTCCATGAGAAACTCCTATTTCAGCCCAGTTCTATAGTTTTTAAGCAAACAAAGAAAAACCCCACAATAAACCCCAACCGAGGGCTCTCACAAAGTAGCTATTTCCCCAGTGCTCTCAGCTGACATCCTAGTCCTCACTAAGGAACATCTTAAAAGCATTCCTCTTCCTAGAAAAGTGTTAGTCCTGTCATATCACTCCATTAGTCCTGTCATATCACTCCAAGCGCTGCTAGCCAGGGTGGGCAGAGTCAGTTTGAAAATGATTTTGCCCTAAACAGGCAAGAAAAAACCCTCGATTACTACAAGAGAAATGAAACCACGATAAACTTCCTCAGGTACCCAAGCACACAACTTCCCAGAGATCCTGGAGCACTGTTATGCATTACAGAGCAAAACCAAACCCCTTTTAATCTAGATTTAAAAAAAAAAAAAAAAAAAAAAAGTAATTTAAAAAAAGATGCGTTACCTTTTAACCCCCTCAATCTGAACTATTTTATTTTACAGTTTACATCTCTTTTTACTTCAAACCATACCTGCAGGCAGAGTCCAGCATAACAGCAGGCAGACTGAAACCTAACGCAGAGCCTACTCATCTATTTAACATTAAATGCCCCTTGCGGCTGCGTTACTGCCCTGGAGCCTTATCCAGAATGAGTGCACAGGACCTTTACGACTGCTCCTGGGGTCTGCAGAGGTGCCAGCCTCACACTCATCTAAAATCACCTGCCGTCAGAAAATCGTACGTAGGGAGGTGTAAAGCTGTCAATCAAAACCTGTAAACTTTTACCATCAACAAAAACTCTGCAACTCATATGTCAGAGTGGTGAACACGCTTTATTTAATTACTGCATCTTAATATTTGCGTTTACTCAAAATTTCTGTGACACATTATAGTATATGGGATTTCAGTGGAAGCTTACATATTCAATAACTTAAACTCCTGTTCATCATGTTCATTGTACAACGGTGAATTAAAACCGCATAGCGACGCTTAACCGGATTATGTTAATGACCACTTGCTCCTTTTATAGTCTTTTTCCATAAAAACTTCTTGCAGCAACCGGTGAAGTTCTCTTTGGGGAGTTTTTCCTGCGTGCTGTTATTTAAATGAGTAGCTTATGGCTCTGCAGTGAAGAAGGAAACGCTACAGAGGGTTTTGCAGCTACCTGGCTTGCAGCACGTGGGTCCCTCCCCAGCTTGCCCAAATCCCAGCAGCAGATGACAAGGACAAGTTCATCCAGCTCTGGCAATGCCAGACGGGAAGCATGTTGCAGAACGTTCCTCCAGCCCTGACCTGCACCCCTCCATGAGGGGGGACTGCACCCCGCTGCCCCTGTCTGCCCTGCACGTTTACACACTCTCCTATGAAAACGCTAAAGGGATCATCTTCCCTCACAAAAATCTAAGGAAAGCTCACATTAAAGGATAAAAGTGGGGCAATGAATTAACAGAAGATTGTCCAATTAATCTTCTCTACATGATTTTACTTTCAAATATAAAATGCTCCTTTGCAACATAGGCTTCAATGCAAAAATTATGCATGGTGGAAAACAACCCATTTTTAGACAAAGACAAATTTATTGTACTGTACAAACTGTTAAATAAATTCTGTTTCAAACAACTGTCACTTGTTAGTATTTTTTTCTTTCTGCTATTACGCAATTAAACAAAATGAGTAATTTTCCAAAGTACCAGAGTTCTCCTCAATTACAACAAAAGCAGTAATTATGTAATGAGTCTGACCTATTTTTGCTAACTTTCCAAATGTTTTTCATATGACTATCGCCAATGAACACATATGGAAGAGAAATTTTCTTTCTGAGTAGTTCCACACTTATGTTACTCTTGCTTGTTGCTGAGGACTTATTCCTAAACTGTTAAGAACCTTCAAACATAAAATGTCCATGAGCTATCATGGTAATCTATCGAAGCTGTCACTATTACACACAGTCCATATTCTTCATTTTCCTTAACAGTTAAAAAATATCTGTTACAACCATAACAATAATCCCTAAGATGCCACTCAAGGAGAAGACACATCTTAAAAGCATCAAGAGAAGTATCAGATAAAGCAAAACAGAACATTTTCCACTGAGTAAGCCCAATACCATTATCTTCCCCATAAAATCTCAAAGAGCTACAAATACACTTTGTATTTTCTGCAGGAAAGACTACCAGAGCTTCTAAACAGTGCAGCTGCCAACCAACATTAACATTTATTTTTCTGGTACCATAGGGAATGAAGAAACAGTTCTCTAGTACTATTTTGAGCAACTCCAGAAACCATAACCTCTCTATTTTAAAATGCCTACTGATCTCGCTCGCCTCTGCATGGTTGGCTGGGAACATGAGTAAAGTCTGATTAAGTGCCATCCACTACTGCTGAGCAGGACTCACCGCTGTCCGAACATCAGGGTCGACTTTGTTTCTGCTTCGTTGAAGACAGAGGGAGAACAGCATATAACAATGGTAGTTCTGCAGTTCCCCCCGAGGGAATCCTGAAGTATTCGGGTCATTTTGCTGTCTCGGTATGGAACATGGGTTTTCTAATCAAAATACAAGTAAGAGACAAGAGCGATGTTTTAAGATGATGCTATCAAAATGAGAGGGCATGAGTCGACAATGACCGGTTTAATGGATTTAAAGCATACAGTCCTGAAGAGTAATTATTTTGATTGTGCTAAGATTGGATAACCACTCAAGTGAAATCACCAAGAATTAGTTTCTTATCTTTAGTAGAATACCAAAAGCGTCACCAGTTTGTGGTTGGAAATCTAATATTTTCTTCTTTCCGAATCGAAATGTTAGCTTATTTTTTGACGTGCGTGGCAAAGAAACAGAAAAATAAAAAAGGCCATTCTTCAACAACACAAAACAGGATTACTTACAGTTCCTTCTGCCAAGGCAGATATCACATTGCCTAGAGCAGACAAAGACTTATTGATATTTTTAGCTTCATCAAGAACAGCGCCCTCCGCTCCAGTTTTGCTGACCTACCAAAGAGAGCAGGCAACAGTCAGGCTCAGCTGCCAGCCAGCGCCTGCACACACTACAGTGCACACCGCGCAATGGTTACAGCTGCTCGTGGAGGAAAAACAAAGCAAACTTACCCTCAGCGTGAAGAACGAGAATTGTACATGCATTTTTTTTGTTAGTGGAAGCCTGGAATACCTCCCCTTTCTTCCAGTGTAAGGGCAAGTTGGTCGTTGCTTTGTTAAGGGAAAAGCTGGTAAGTCTGCGCTCGCCTGAGGACAGGTGGGGACCACTGCCACGACCAGGCTGTGCAGCCAGGGAACACCACAGGTATGTTCTCGGGGCACACTCGGTGGCACAGCGTTTGCCACCAAACTAGGATCTTGGGCTTCGGGTTTTTTGTGTGCACCGACCAAGAATATCAGGGCAGAAAAAGGATAGTCTCACTCATCCTGACCACAAGGTTTACTGGTCAGCAAACTCGATCCCAAGGTGCCCCAGTCAAGAAGCTTGGTAGCCTGGGACCAGCTCTCCTTTAGACAACAACACAGTTTTATAGTTGTTTCTCCTTCTCTGTTCTTTTTGACAGGGTGGAGTGGGTGGGGAAGGGCACAGAAATGGAGGATAAAGCCATATATTTTTCTCTACATTAACACTACAGTATCTCTAATGTCCTCTAAAAATTATACATGACATAAAAGGAAACAATATCTTTTAAGATGACAACCTACCAAGGAAACCCTTATTCCAGGTTTTTTGTACAATGTCCAAACCTAATGAACTACAAAATGTAGTTTTCAGAGAATAGAGCCTGACTACACACTCATTTTCCAAACACCACTAGGAGTTTTTTATTTAACATTTAGCATTATATGCAGTAATAGAGTTTCACGTGATTAATTATTCTGATGGACAGCGTCTGCATTGTACTGATGGGTTATCAACCAGAGCATCCCACTGTGCAACCTGAACCCTGTGCAGCCTATCGAACAAAAATCTTTCGTTTTATTTCTGATTTTCAGAAAGAAACTAAAATCTCCCACCACAACAAGACATTGCTTCACCATGAGTAATTATTTTGACATGCACAGTAGTTACCCAGGATCCTGCTTGAATAAAGAATTCCATAGCATTGCAAAATGACGGGGTTTATAATTTCATTTACAGTTACATAACTTTGAACACTCCAGTAGGTGTTAGAATGAGAACTGGGAAAAAATGGTATTTTTTCAGTGCAGTACTGTTCTAGACCATTACTCTTTTGGTAAACAGGTACAGGTTCTTTTCTGGTTAGTATTTTTCTACATTGGAAAGCAGAAAGTCACCACAATCAAGAGAGTTATTCAGGGAGCTTCAGATAGAATTCAGCTGCCAAACTGCATTACCTGCTGTTATTTCACTGATCTAATATGTGAAATGCTTACAGAAAACTTAGAAACAGGACCTATCTGAATATAAGCAAATTAAAATAGCTGTGTAATTTGAAAAGTTACATTAAAATGACATTACTTTGTTAAAATAACTGTACCTGAATGTAAAGCTATAAAAAAGTACACTGGTTCAATCCACTTCATTATAAATGAAGATACATTGTAGATTTTTGGGTTTTGCACTTCATACCAATAGTTATGATCTCTTTTTCTCCATCCCAATTAAAATAAAATTTTAAAAAACAGCCATACTAATGATAAACTTAAATAGGACTTCTGTAAAACCTAGCTTAGTTTGCACTGACACACATGCGCATGATCAGTTTAGTGATCCCACCAGGATCATTCAGCAGTTTAGGAGAAAGGAAAGGTTACCTTCTCGCTTCCAGCCAAGTCAACCAGGTAAAGTTTTCCACTGAGTTTCTTCTCAGTTTCCACATTCTCTTGTTTAATATTAATGAGGAAGATACTGTGGCTCCTAGAGCTGTGTTCATTCATATCTGCAATCACATTTGAACGTGTTTTGTTTAAATGGCTTTAAAACCTGACAAGAAATTGTATTTCATCAGAGCTAGCCCATGGTTAGCAAGTTCAAAAGCATGGAGCCATTCACCGGAGAAGCCCAGACCACTGCACTGACAGCAGCACCTGCGCCAAGAGCTGCAAATACAGCTTATGGACTGCAGGATGAGCTCCTACCTTCTCCCAGCATGGCCAAATACCAGATTCATGATAAATGAGAGCCTTGGGAAAAGCAGCTGGTGTTCTTTCTTTCTGTCTGCCTTTTTTTCAAAGTTTTTTCAGTCCCCTGAAGCAATAAAAATTGGCCAGAAACAGGAAAAAATAACAAAAAGTATCATAGCCTAAGAATAATAAAATAACATTTCACAGATATAGTAAGAAATAAAGGTTCTGTCCTTTTACACTGCTTCATGAGTATAGACAGCTCATGCAAAAACTGCTGTGATATAACAGAAACTATTTAGACACAGAATTGCAATGAGGATGTACATTCAGCATCCTGGACAGAGGAATAAATTTGAGTCTGACCAAAATAGTATAAAGAGAATGAAATAATAGCTGGGAACATCCCCGTACAATTGTGTGAGGAGATCTCCCAACATTTAGCAAAAGTTTTCATCCAAACCACACTATGTAAATTAAAATTTCAGAGTAATTTTTATTGCTTATATAGTTAAAAATCCTCCTTCACCCAGGCCGCAGGTAAAACACAAGCAGCTCTAGTTTCAGCTTCCACTTATTTTGAGTTTGATTGTAAACACGTTATGCTTGACGTTTCATAAAAAAGGAAAATGAAAATATCGCAAATCCGTAAACCTCTTTCTCATCTGTTCTCTCTGTTACCATAAACCCCATGACCACCCTTCCCCCATTCCCATCCACAGCAATATTTATATTTAGCTGAGCTCCCTCTTACTCCTCCCATCTCCCAACTTTTTTTTTTTTCAGTAACACTTCCAAATTCGCTCCTTGCCGTTCCAGTACAGGTGAAATGCACTCCCTGTCAACTTCTGTCAGGATTTTTCTGTGTGCACCAAATGCAACAGGTAGTCTCACAGCAAAAGGTGTATTTGGTTATATTTTGTTAAAGAATAGCAGAAACACCAGAAGGAAACATTACTCAGAAAAAAGAGACGGCATTGCTATTAGTATGATGAGAAAGGCAGGGGAAGACTAAAGCAATAGAGTATTTAACAAAGGAAGAAGGCAGAGACATGGAAGTGAAAGAAGTTATCCAGTGCATCATAAAAAAATAAAATTTTAAAAAATACAAACAAAAACCCCCACCAACCCTCCACCCTCCCCAGCTCAAAACTTCACCCCACCACCGAGATCTGAGTTACAAGCTGAGGTTCTGCCACGCTCACTTCTTGGATCAAAGACATCTTAACAGTATAAATTGGGAAACAGGCCAAAGGTATCTGCCTCCTTTATCAACATAACACTAGCAGGCTGCATGCGACACAATGTCAACAAATCTGGCACAGGCTGAAGCAATTAATCTTTAATTTCTTTTAATTCAGGAAGACTTGTTTGCTTTGCCATCACTGGAACTCAATCCAAGTCACTGCTTCATGGAACAACTTGCAAGAGATAAACAGGCAGAGCCTGATAACTGCTCTGCAGTCTTTGCCTGCCGTTTGACCAGTGAATTGCTTTGAATTATTGACTTGTAGCACAAAGAAGAATGTATGTACGTAATTACAATTCTACATCATTTCAAAATATCTACGCTATGTGTAACAACACATACTCTGACTTTTTATATAACAATGCCATACATTAAATTCAGTTCTCAAAGCTGAAAGTCAACAAATGTTTCTGTATGCAGTGAAGTGGTAAAAAAGGTACACACTATTCATTTTAAAGTGTTATCACTTGCGCATCATTACGTCGTTCACATAGGTAAGTTAAAGTACTTTGTGAACACCAAGAATCACTACATCACCAGGAAGCTACACCCACCCACACTTGGAGCCAGAAAAGCCTCCAGGAATACTTACTTGTTACAGCTACATGACGGTTAGCTTTCCCTTCATCAATGACATCCAAAACTTCTTCAGGACTAGATACAAATCTTTCTGTACAACCCTAGAAGTATGCAAGTTGAAAACAGAAAAGCTTAGGAAGTGTCCTAGCACTCCAAATGCTGTCAGGAAAAAGATTTAGCACTGATGAACAAACTAATTAGAAGAACCATCAACATCCAACATGACCACTAGGGAGGCAATGAGCCAAAACATGCCTTTGTGTGACTTTCAGGAGTCCAGGGGATAACTTGAGAGACAGTTTTCTTTCACAAGATTAAAAGACTCTGTCAAATCCAAACATGAAGCAGAAAAGAGTTTCTACACATAGAACACATGGAATGATACAACACATGTTCCTGTTACCAATTTGAGTAAGATTACACACTCAAATTAGTTCTTCCTCTCTCAAACTACAAGATGAGATACATCCTTGTTCTCTGCCCTAACGCAATATTTCTGAAGGAATTATTTTATCCTTTTTTTTTGCCCTCCCCAGGATGAGAATAAACAGAACTGTCTGTATATTATTAAGGCTCACATACATTCATAACAAGTATATTACATTTAAGTGAGGGCCCAGGCTTCATAAACCAAATTCCTAACCTAACAAATCTGTTCTAAAATATTGTGAGATTACAGCATTTATCTGTGCCACAAAATACTAAAGAAAAAAATTCTTTGAAACATTCTCTTTCATATCTGACATGAAATGGGAACATGAATACTTTAAATTTAACACCATACTAACAAAATGTAAATGATTACAGTCAGGAAAATAAAGCAAACATGATTCAAGCCCATTAATATTTCAGGAAACTGTTTAAATCCAAGGACCAACACTAGCTGAACATTCAAGACACGGAACATGAGTTGAATCATTTTGGCAGATGACACTGGGATACAAATAAATAAATGTGTATGTGAGGAAGAATGAAAAATCAAATTTTCCTTGTACCTTAACATATGGGACTCTGTTTTTATCTTCATGTACAGCGAGGTTTGTCTTTGACACTAGAAAAAAGGATGTGAGATCATTAGGAATATTCATTCCACAGGTAAATATGTCAACTATAGGCATGACAGACATACAGTGAATTTATTATATTCATTAATGTAATACATGAATATATAGAATATATACATAAATGAGAATTGTAGTCGCTTCCCATTCCTTATGGACTACCAATATTTCTGTTACATAAAACTTGTTTCTTGTTCTGTCAATCTTGCACCTGTTTCTTTAAAATTAACTTCATGGTGCAAAAGCTTTTGTTTATTGCTTGGATTAATAAAACAAACACAGACCAAGCTGGATTTTGCCAAAGCAGCCAAGAATTTCAAAAGAGATAGAAGAACTCACTGGAATTGAAAATAGCTCATATATGTGCTCCTGGTTTTCTGTTACCCTCAGCATACATTTCTGTCTTCAGAGCGATTCAAGACACACAATTCACACTTGCATTAACATACAGTATGCATACACAGAAACACAAATTGTAAAACAGATCACTCCCAACAAAGCCTGCCTAACAGACACAAAGCAAGGAAGAAGTTGCACTGAATGTATTCTAAATTTAACAAAAAAGACTCAACAGAACACTATCTACATTTTTAAATTACAGTTTTACTTTAAGAATATACATTGCCAGCGAGGCTCAGACCTGCCTTGAAGTCTGTAAAATTCTCTGTACTCATTTATGACGAAGCTATGTAGTGCTGCAGAGGTAGGTGCACAGGAGTCAGAGATCAGATGACTTAAACTGCAAAATTCTCTTTCACAAACACAGCCATACAGCTTGAACTGAAATCACTCTCAAGGAAAGCAACTGTTTCCACTTAGGCATTGATTCAAAGCACTACATCAAGCCAAAAAACACATTGCATAAGAAATGCAGAACTTACCATCAAGCAGGTCCCTTATTTTGTCCAAATATATCTCAAAGTAGGAAACCTAATTAAATAATCATAAACGTTACAGATTTAAACTTGAGCAATTTAAAAATCTCTGTACCTGTATTTCCACATCTGTCAGAATAAAAAGCACCAAACTAAAAATAAAACCCACCACCCACACAGTTTGAATTACATCTTTCATGTGAACATACTTGTATTTTGAATGATTTAGAAGTCATTGATCTTTCTGCATTGACCAATGATTCATGAGGAAAGTATACAAAAGAACACTTCGGGCAAATCTTATCTTTTTTCTTTTACATAAGCAAAATTGAAAAAAATATTGAACATAATCAAATCAATTCAGCTACTATCGCATCAGTACAGCTGCATCACAAGAAGGGTCAAGTTTGACAACTGTAAAAGGTATACTGATACCTGCCAGCACAAAAGCAGGCAGCACCTGCAGTGCTTGAATATAAAAGTTATGTAAACCAAAGCAATATATATTAAACTTTTAAATTAAGCATATGTAAAAGTTCTGTCTTGAATCGAGTCCCAAAGAAAAAACTGAAAATAAGCTTTTCTCTAACAGAAACAATTGTCCTCAAGGGAAAAAAAAAAAAGAAAAAAAGAAAAAAAAAAAGAAAAAAAAAAAAAGAAAAAAAAAAGAAGAGAGAGAATGACTGACTGACTCATAATAAAAGAGTATTTGATTCACAGAAGCAAACAGAAATATGTTAGGGATGTGGTGCCTGCCCGTACCCTTAATAAACTTTATTCAGCAATTATTTAGCTGGAATGCTAGATGCTTAAATTATAGGTATCAGTATACTCTAGTTATTTAGTACAGTATCATTTTCTCTCATGTGAAAAATAAATTGTTCTGGTTTTTTTTATTCTGAGTTGATCTTATGTGACAACTGCTATTAAATACAGATGTATTTTGCTTTTGTGCATTTACTTCACCTGTGTCCCATTTAAAGCCATCCTCTGGACCAGCTCGTTTCACCCAGACTTAACTCACATGCTTTATATTATCCTCCCAACACACTGCTGAGGACCAAGACACACAGGAGATACCAAGTTCCCCTCCCTGTTCTAAATGGCTGTCTATTAAAGAGGGAGAGGAAAAAAAATTATACTAATTTTCAGCGTTGGCTCAGTTATTTAAAGAGTGTGACAGTTTGGTTAAATTCTTGCTCCCAGTGACAGAACACGCATTTCTCTCAATGACAGCTCCTTGTATCATCACTCACTCATTCAGTGCTACTTAGGCAGCTTTTCTGTTAAGATATTCATAAATGTCAACCATGATAGGAAACCACTGAAACAATTCAATGCTGGCAGAACATGATTTATAAAGTGATAAGCTTCTGCTGGCTGTGATAGGAATTTCCTATGTCTTGTACAAGGGGGTGCCCATCTGTAGAACAGCAATAGCCACAGGGGAGCTTTACAGATGATGAAAAGAAATCAGTGTCACCCCTATGGAAGTCATTTCTATGAAAACTCAGAGATGTCACTTCTTAAGGTGCTCAGTATTTTACAATCTAAGGTCTATTAAAATACTTAGATGGCTTATTGTACTTCATAAAGCTCTTCTGTCTGTACTTCAGGCGCACCCCTACAAACAGGCACTGCTAAGAAGGTTCTCAATACAAAATGATCTAGTCCTTCCAGAAGATCAGTGGCTGGTTCAGAGGTACTCTGCTAGATTATTGAAGCAAATTAAAAAAAAAAAATTAGATACACACTCAAACACGGAGAGATATACCACCAGAAATGCTTCAAGGGCTTCAATGCAAGCAGCACTAAAAAGTCACCCATGTCTAACTTGGAGGCACAAGAGGGACACAGGAGGAGAGCTCCATTCTCAGAGGGCATGACCTGGTCACAGCAGGAGAAGGGACAGTGTTTTCACACTCTACCTGTACTCAGCTCCTTACCTTTACTGAAGTATAGTATATATATAGTATACCTATACTGGGGTGCGCTACATATCTTTTGTGTGGTTTGGGGGTGGGGTGGGATATGGCGCTGAGGAGTACTCCTTTTGCCTGCAATCCGCTGGGTAATTTTCCTGATGTCTGCTCGGAAGCGAGCTGCAGCCTGACCCCAGCTCTGCCAGATGGACCAGTGCCCCCCCACGGCTGAGAGCTCCCCGGGAGACCGGATGAACAGTCGGAATTAAAGGTCACTCAAAACATTTGAGAGCTCATATGGTTGTGATCAAGATAGGGACATGGAAAAACGTAATAGCTGTTCAAATTGAGACTTAGACCACTATCTTAAGGAAATACATAAGCTTTTGAGCTAAAAATCACTTCTAAACATCCTTCCGTAAATTGCCCAAAGCCATCTTTCCTCCATTTCAAACCCTCATATATTATGGAGGGCTGTTTATATCCTTGAGATAGGAATGTGATGCCAGTATTCTCACAGACATCATGAAGACCAATGGTATTTATGGTCATAACTAGTAGGGCACAGCCATCGGAGAAGGTGCAGAGAAATTAGTGTTTCCTTACCATGCTGGCCAGCCTGTCAACTGTGGCGAGAGACAAGGCAACCAACAGACTAGCAAACCTGAGCTGAAAACACTCACGAAAAGTTTCTGTCAAAGGCTAGTAACTGTATTAGATTATTTCTAGTAAATATCCTCAGTAACACAATGGTTTTTTGAGTTACAAAAGGGAGAAAAGAAAAATTCTGCAGCACAACATTATCGCGTGAATGCTATAGATCTTCCCATCCAGCTCAACTTTCTTCCACCCAACCCATTTCGTAACACGTCATTCTGCATTTATTTACCTTTATATGAAACTCCAGGTTTTCATCCATGGAGTAGATGTGATCAAAGATGTCATGTGCAATTCTCGGAATGATTCCCATGAGCTGAGGGTCATGCAGCTTCCCCTGTGGACACAAAACCAAACCGTAACTTGGAGAACCTTGCTCAGGCACCAGCGAGGAGAAAGCCTTGTCCAAACACGCCCTCCTCCAGCGGGTCCCCGTGAGCGTGCTGGCTGCTCTAGGGGAACTGCTTGATATAAGCGCACAGAGAAGGTGGCAGAATGACTCAACATGTTAGCAGCCTTCACCTGACAGAGCACCTATTTGTTCTGGCAGCTCCTACCGTTTGCCAAGCGTGCTGTCCTGCCGCTATGTACACTGGCGCTCTCTGACAAAAGATAGGCGAATAAACACAAACATACAAATTAAAGCCTGGTTCTCCCAGTTAAATCAGATATTTAGCAACATGTCAGAAACAAGAAGTATTAAAGCATTTTGTTTCTCTTTCACCACTGTGCTAGAAAGCTAAAGGGAAATCTGGGTTGCAGGGATTTGAGGATTAGAGTAATATATTCTGATTTGAGCTTGCTGGGCCTATTGCCAGAGAACCGTGCCTTGCAAACACTACCGTTCTTCACATTAACTTGCACAACTACTTTCCTCTATTCTTTAAAGAACTGAATATTAACTAAACCCAACAATTTCCCTGGCCACGTTGCATCTTGTAGTTGCATTGCTCTTTTTGAAAAAGCCAGACATGCACAGGAAAGCTAACACTACTTGAAAACTGAACAGAAATACAAATCCAAAATTAAAACCTTTTCTGACTACAACATACATTGTACTTTTGTTTCCAAATGTTTTATGAAACTGCTTAAATATGCAACAACAAGTCAGTAGTCGTAAGACTCCATCAGAACCTAGTGCCTGGAAACTCTAATACACCTTTTGAACATAACTTTGCCCAAGTAACACTGCACATCTCAGCACCACAAAGCACCGAACTCTGAACAGGTGTAGGGAATGACTGTTTTTTAAAATATAGTGGGTAACTGTACAACTCCAAATCATGGGAAGTCAGACTTGATCGGTTATTACTAAAAACTATTAAACACCAAGATTTTATTTTTTTTTTTAGGAAAACAGGAGGAAAATCATACACACGTCCATGTGTTTTTCAATATTATGTAAGTTTGTGAATGACTGCTGTGTCACATTGACCTGTTTTCCAAGTTTCTCAGCTTTTACTTGTACACTCAAATACAGCCTTCCTAGACATTGCTTTCTTTATGCTAAAGCCAGTGAATTGTCAACTTCTACGCATCAGCCTAGCATGAAGGAAATTTATCATGAAGAACCAACATAATCTCTTCCTCCATCTCAAAGGCCGTATTTAAAATAGTTACTAAGCTTCTGCCCTCAAATTACATAAACATCTTGGGGAGAAAAAAAGGGGAGGTAATATAGCTAAATCAATTACATTGCTGACTGCCTTCCCTATAAGGCATAACTCAGCTGGATCTAAACCATATTTTATTTATATTATACAGATAATATTACCTTCTGCAGCAGAAGCAGTTACAGCCTATACCATATACAACATCCTATTAAGCTTCTCAAAAAATAAGAAGTCCTTGTCATATGCCAGACCATTTCATTTCAGACTATGAGAATGAAAAAGAGGGTGATTAAATATACTAAATCCCTGATAGAGGGGAAAACTTGTGTGCACAAACACACACTGAAATCAAACCCCAACACCTTCTTTTGCCTTGCCAGCACAGCACTCAGTTCCGTCACACATCGCTGTTACTGAGCAGACTGCAATGCAATTTCCACTCTCCATGCCTTCTCCCTGAAAAGCTCACTGAAACCAACTGACCGCCCCGTATTACTGCTCAAAGAAAATTTTCCCCAAGAAGGGAAAAGAGTTTTTCCTAAACCAGAATAAACAGAGATTTGTTGGTATTTCTTCAGTGCACAGAAATCCAACCAAAGGTGTGTCTACACCTTGAAGTACTGCAAAATGCACGATTCCTAAGGCAGCAAAGGGAGCTGCAGAGCCAGGAATGCCAGAGCTGTGCAGTGCCCCCTTTTCTACAGCAGCTTTGGTCCAGCTGGGCTGTTAGCTCTGCCAAAGGGTGGTTTGAATTCAAAGTTTTGCTGCAGAGACTTCTGTCTGCGCAGGGGTGCATCAGCTTTGGGATCACTGCACCCGGTAAACGCATCCCCTAATAATTGTGGGGAAGTGACAAGTTACAAAACTATTTCATTAAGCATTCCCCCAATTGAACAAGCCCTGTAATAACTATGCTTTCCTTTTATCTTCTGAGCTACAGAAAGCTATGTAATCAATCTGTAAAACATGATTAAATGTGCATGTAACTCAACCACTTCGTCTACAACTTCTTGGGCTCAGGCCTTCTCACCATTTAAGCCTGGAGAAACTTCAGTGAAGCAAGATCATATTCAATGCTTTAAGAAGAAAGAGTTAAGATCTTTAAAACACTGTAACACCAGCAGTCTGTGAAGCATTGAAAAATACCCCTTTTTACGCCACTGTAAATGAATTTTTATTAAAACAAGAGATGATTGAAGAAGGTTCCACTACAATTTACAGACACCATAAACTGAAAGGGAAGAGAAAGATAGAGGCAGGCTATTCACTGGAAAGCTGCAATAATAAACCCCCCCACTCTCATGGATTTAGCTGTAAGCTCAGAAAGAGTTTGGAGACATGTGCTGCTGCTGCCATGCTGACGCTGCAGTTAGTAAACTCCCCCAAAGCACCCGGACAGAGTGTTCTCTGCTCATTAAAGCCTCTCATTTTAATAAGGACATTAATTTCCACATTTAAACAGAGCAGGCAGGCACTAGCTAGCGAAGCGTAACATTTGAGAGAGTGCTGGTTTATGTCAGGATGTTGACATGACTACAGTCTACAGGGACCAGTATTGAAAACTCTACTGTAAGGTCAAAGCCCCTCAATATAATCTTATGGGCAAAACCATGTAATTTTTTAAGGTTTCTATCCTGCTATACAGGTTGGTAAATATTTTATCTAGCACAGGAGAAAGACCTACATATGTCAAAAAGCCTATCCTAGCTATATTATACTACCATGTCCTGTTCAAGATTAACACTAACACTATGAAGCATTTCACATTTCACAGAAAATCCTCCATAACAGCTTTACCAAAAGGATTTACTATTTCTTCAACTTCAGACTATTTTTTTCTTCACAACATACTTTCGCAACTTTACAAGAGGTTGTTAGGTTAAAAGGGGGATTAAAACTGAATATAGACTTGATTCCACTTTAAAATGACAGCTTTTTCTTTATTAAAGAAGTAAAACAGCCATTTCTCTACAGTAATTTTCTTTATCGCAGCTTGTAATTCTGAATATAAATTGGCTTTAAGAGATCTTTCCCCATGCCATGTGGAAGCACCAGCTCAAGCCCTGCAGACATTTTGATTTAATTACATACAGAGCTGGTGGATTACTCAGCCATTGTGCCATCTGTGAGGGCTGAGCTAGTGATTTCCCCCATCCTTGCAAGGACAGACTTAATTAGACATGAGGCATCAGTTATTGCATCCTCCAGGAAAGGAGCAACTGCGGCAATCGAACAACAATTTCACCAGGGCCTGTTGGCCCGAGAGAATATTGCTTCCCTTCTCCTTTCACCTTCATGTTAGGTAGGTCACCTGTGTTAATCGTGTAGCAAAACCATCTGATGCTGTTAAATGAAGGAAAGCTCATTTTTTTCCTTTCATTTAGCAAAACTTTGCTGTAGACCTCCTGTTTAAAGTTCACAGCTGAAACAAAATGCTCTAAGACATACACATCCAGCTTGTACAGTGCTGTGATGGAACAATCCTATGTGGGGATTAAATGCTTGAATGATCCTCCTTTTTTAGCAAGAGACTAAAATATCTAATGTCTTGTAACTGAACAGTTAAAAAAAAAAAACCACAGGGAAAAACTACACTGTCACACGTCATACAGCAGAAATACGAACATACTTAGGATTTCAACCACTGGAATTTGGTATAATTTGGTATTTCTTCTCCAAAGCAACAATTCTCAAAAATTCATTCATCTGTGCTGCAGCATGTGAGAGTGGTATTCCCAGAAGGGGAGTGCAAATGAGAAAACCAATAACCAAGGCATAAATTTTCATAATCCTGCATACAAGGGAACTCTGCAGACCCTTATTACTGTTTTCATTTGTGCATTAACAAATCTCACCCAAAGCCTTTAAAATATACACATACCCAAACTGTTATGACAAATATGGAGAACATATACTTGTTATTTTTCACTTGGTGCATTTATTGGTCTACAGATACCTAGCTAAACAACTGAAAAAAACCTCCACATTGCAAGAAATACTACAGTTTAAAAGGCAGGAGAAGCTAAACACACTTAGATCTCTTTTTATATGTCACTCACAGCTGAGTGCTCCAGATAGCTGGTTTGTTCAGGTAATTGGTACGCATAATTCTACTGCTGCTAGCAAACTGATTTAATTTTGCCACTGTACCTCCATAGTATGTGTTTTTCCTGATGATGTCTGTCCATAAGCAAAGATTGTGCCATTGTAGCCTTCAAGAACATCTGCAAGAAGAAAAACAATTAAAACTCATATCGACATCTTAAAGCTGGATTAGCAGCTTTTCCTAAGACTTCTACGACGTTGAAACTCAATCAGAAAACAGTTTGGGCAATAAAGAATGGGAAAAATACAATGTAACTAGTTACCTTTAGGCCAAAAAAAAAAAAGCATAACAACATCTAAAGTAGAGAATTGCAGAATTACTGATGTCTCTGTCATTTTCCTGGTAAAAAAGTATCTTTGGACATTAGACATCAGCCAATATACCTGTGTAACATAGGAAAAAGGAAACCTAATTGTATGCATTTTAAACCATTGCGCACCACAAAGAAAATTAAACAAACTCATATATTTCTACTACTGTAACAGCATCAACAGTTCACAGCCTCATTAATTTCCAAGCTTGTCTGCAAAGCGGGAAGAAAGTTAGACCAACAGGAATTTGCTTTATTGAAAATATACTTCTCTCAAGGCAGAATGAGTAATTTTATATTGCATTATGATACAAAAATATCCATTTTTAACTTAGCAGTGGTTAACGTCTATAGTAACTTGCAGCAGTCCAGGAGGGGTGTAAACCAGCTGGTTCTTGGGCACAGTCTCACGGCCGGTCGGTGCCACTGAAAGGATTGCTGGCCTGGGCTGGCTCCAGGAAGGGAATTTAGAGCCTTGTAGGGCCATCTACTCACGCAGCGTTCATGGAACAGAAGAGTAACACTTACTCTAGTTGCTAATCAAGAACGCAGGAAACCTTCAATCTAAAAACTGGCACCAATAACCCTGTGCTGCCCCCATCAGTCTCTGCTGAAAGACCCCCCAAGAAGGGTAGGGCCAGGGTGCTGTGCCTGGGGACACCCACCTTGCCCCCACACCATGCCTGGCGCCTCTTGCCACGGGCCAGCAGCACTGTACGGGGTCCCAGAGCTCTGCCACGGAGCAGAACCACCAGGCAGCAAGAGAGCAGCAAAGCCGGGGGGAGCTGCCGGCGAAAAATAAAAGCAAAGGGAAAGCTCAGCGCCTGCCGAGGGGCACGGGAGCCGCCAGCAGAGCCCAGGGACCACCAGGGGCAGAGGGTTCCCTGCCCACGGCCTCTTCCGAACCATCTCCTGCTTTCGGAGTTGCCTCTGCTTCTGAAAGGTGTTCTGTTTCCCACCCTCTGCACCAATACTCATAGAGGCCACCAGGAGAAAAAAGTATAAATGTGCATGTGTGTAAATATAAACACACAACTGTATTATATATAATTACATAAAAGGTCATACTTAGTGTGTTTACATAAACACACACAAAAAATCTCCTTATTTGTATCTCCATGTGTATGTATGTCAATGGTCCAGATAGGAAGGATAATTAATTAAGATATGTCTATTTAAAAAGAATGAAGAAGGAACAAGAATGAAGACAATTCAAGGGAAAAGCCTCAGAAAGGTGATATCAAAGAAAAGAAATGGATAAAAAGAAAGGAAGGGAAAGAGATCTTTTTCAAAGACACTGGCTACACAGACCCACATTTCCTATACAGCAATACTGAGTAAGGATGAAGTTAGAATGAAGCCATTTAAAAATATACATTCTAATTAAACACAGAGTATAACCATTTAAGTTGTGGCAGAACTATGTTGGGGAGCTGAAGAGACCAGACACGCCAGAGGTTGTATAAACCTCAACAGAGTATTGTTGGGCAAATTTTCCAAATCTTGAAATCTAGGAGAATGGCAAGGTTAGAGACTATAATTACTGTCATTCTCATATTAACATTTTGTATGAATTTAGCATCCTTATCCATTTATAAAAATAGAGACACTGCTTGCTCTTGCCTTAAAGAAACAAACTTTAAAATAAGTAATATAAATAATAATTGCATGGATAAAAACCCAGCTGTCCAGCCACAGATGCAGTGCTAACCTGAGTTCACACCTTCGACCCATTACTTTCCCAGCAGGCTTCTAAACAGAGCCAAATTTCATGTTATTGGTATTTCAAAACATTCACTCACCAGTTCTACTCTGAAGCGAACATCTCGCTGATTTTCAGTTCAGCAGAGAGCAAAGCCGAGTGGAAGGAAGGGCTGGGCTGCGGCGGGGAGCGCGGGGGGAGCACGGGGGGAGCGGCCGGCGAGCCTCCTCTGCCTGCACCCCCTTCAAAGCCCCTTCGCTCGCACTTTCATGGGTGCCATTTTCATGCCATTATTTCCAATAAATCCCCAATATATACTAAGCATTGTCCTTGGAAGATATTAAAATATTAACAAGAGATAATTCCTTAAGATTGTTGATGATTACAACTTTACAACTGTCCTCATTTCAGCTGGGAGAGAGTTAATTTTCTTCTCAGCAGCTGGTGCAGTGCTGTGCTTTGGGTTTGGTGGGAGAACAATGTTGATGGCACATGGATGGTTTTAGTTGTTGCTGGGTAATGTTTATACTAAATCAAGGACTTACGGGTTTCCTGGGCCCTGCCAGCTGGAGGAGCACAGAAAACTGGGAGAGGACACAGCCAGGACAGGTGACCCGAACTAGCCAGAGATGTATTCGTACCATATGGCGGCATGCTGAGTATATAAACTGGGGGAAGAAGGAAGGGGGGGGACACATTTGGAGCAATGGCATTTGTCTTCCCAAGTAACCTCGGGCACACTGGAGCCCTGCTTTCCTGGGGATGGCTGAATGCCTTCCTGCCGATGGAAAGTAATGAACAAATTCTTTGTTTTGCTTTGCTTGTGTGCGTGGCTTTTGCTTTACCTATTAAGTTGTTCTTATCTCAACCCTCAAGTTTGACATTCCTTTCTGATCCTCCTCCCCATCCCTCTGGGTGAGGGGGAGCGAGTGGCTGTGAGGTGCTGGGTTGCTGGCTGGGGTTAAACCACGACAATGACAAATCCTGCTGAGAGCTCCACTCAGCTGGCACCAATGCATCTAACTTGGGAGAACCAGCAGAAACACGAAGTGCAGGACCAAGGAGGCAGAGAGGGAGATGCAGGCAAGGATCTGCAGCGTAAGGGCGGTGGCAGCAGCTCACAGGAGATAAAAGTTACATCTCATTTTTTTAATACAAAAATATTATTTCCTTGTAAAACGGTAATTAATAATAAATTTCAAAATAGCCGACAGGTAAGGCTATATTTAATGCAACTGCATTTTAAATTTTTGAAATAAAAAGCTTACTTGACACTTATTTAACACACACACACACACATATATAAACACAACAGGGAAGCAGTCACATTTAACTTTTGAGGCTACATCCAGTTGTAAAGTACCCTGTATCTATTGTGTATTGAAGGCTCCATCTTTGTTAGCCAGCAAAGAAAGAAAATATTTTGTCTTTGGACTTTTTTATTTTAAACTAAAATCCAGCTGGAAGCTGGAAAAGAAGGAAGGTTCATTTTCCTCTTTAGATGAAAATCAACACGTGGCGAAGATGAACTACAGGGTCTGGAAGGCACACAGAACTAGAGTTTCAAGGTGTTCAGGTATCAAAAAATATAAATAATTGTCCTGGGGTGGGGTAGGGTGTTCAGAAATCTTTGAGCAAACATGTGCAACTCTTGTTTGTTTCCAGAAAACCACCTAGCATCCAAACACCTTTAAATTCCCAGCACAGTTAAACAGAATCTAAGAGTTTATTACTATTATTTCCTCTTTTTACTAAACTCTGTTAACTGGAAAAAAACCAACAGTTTGAATTAAGAGAAAAAAAGGTTTATTATCTTCAGGTAAATGCAAGGTACAATGTCAGCTCTATACCAGTACACAGCCTAGGGGGAAAATGACCTGATTAATCAGCTGTTACGTAAGAAAACTGCTCAGAATTTGCACCAATTTACACAAAGATATGCCCGAGGAAGCATAGATAAGTAATGTAGCTTCCCAAATAGCAAAAGATACCTTATTCTGTAAAAAAAAAAAAAAAAAAAAAGTCCTTTGCATCACCTGCAATTCAAAGTCAGTGGTCTCGGCAGCAGAAGAGGTTACTTTTGTTGGAAGGCTTCACCCTTATGATAGTTCACATATCATCTGTCAACTGACTGGAGACAGTCCCAGACAGAAACAGCCTGCACAAAACTTGAGGGATCGAGATAAGGAGGGGGAAAAAACAGATCAAGAAAGTGACTGAAGAAAGATCAGTTGGGATTTTTACATAACTTGTAGTAAACAAAAACCGCCCAGGTGCTTTTCCTAACTCCTGGTCCAACTCTAATATGTTTCCAAGTTTGATTTACCCTCCCCACAAAAGCCAGCTACACAACTCAGCCAGTCAACTGCTGCCAGATGGCCTTTCTCCTGATGAGTATGAATAGGACAAGTACATTTCCATGACCAAATTTCTACTCTATACTTATCTTTTCCATCTCTAAAGTTTCTAGTTCTGCAACTCAGCATTTGAGGCCTGTATTTGTAACCAGAATAGAAAGTCAATAAGCTACCCAGTGAGAGCAAATCCACCACCCAAAAATCGTAAAAGTAAATTTTCTCCTCCGCACAGGACACAAAAACGTGCAGATGTTCACATGTGCACTAAGGTGCTCACAGCTCCAGTGCTCAGCAACAGCCTGGGCTGTTATATATTCTCCCTCCCCTCAATGTAACAGTAGGAAAGATGCAAAACCCAGATACAGCCCATCCATCTGTGTAGACTGAGAAGATAAAGCTGTTTTCTGGCAAGTGAGAGCGATGGGAAACAGCAAAAGTGGTGGCAATTACACACTATTGTTCCCTGTCAGGTTTACTGATATTTCTCAGTTTGGTTACAAAAATGCAAATGCAAGTTCCCAACCTGTGGTCATGTGCGCCAACGATGATTCCCCACATGCTTCCATTACTGGTGCTTCTGCCTTTGGGAGCACCTTCAAACAGCATCCCACACCCACCCCGATGCAAACCCCTGTAACACACAGATAGCTTCTCCTCCTCTAGAACACTCCTTGTTTCTCATGTCTGGAATGTGAAATACTTGGACTTAGTCACCGAGTTGTTTACTTCAACCTAATGCCATTGCTTTAACGGAAAAAACTCACCATCATTTAGATCGTTCTCACTATCAACATACTTATTATAACCATTGTTTTAGAGACTGTTAGGCCAGCTGGCATTTTCTGTAATAACATTAACAACAATGAAACCATCAGCCATTTCATGGCAGTATAATGAAATCTGGTAACAACTGGTAACCTTGAAGAGCTATCTAAAAAAAGTCCCAAAAAATTTAAATAGTGCTCCAAGTCGTAATGCACTCAGCTTATACTTCCATGTAGTTAATTACATTGTTCCAGTCTAGTTTTCAGCCCAGTCCGTTTCACATTCTTCACTTTATTATGCTTTACACTGGAAAATAAACCTAAGGAAATAGAAGTCCAGAGCTCAAGAACATCACTCCAGTAATGCTGCACACTCCCTCCTTCTCTCCCCCCTCTCCCTTTCTCTCCCCATCACTCTCCTTCTCACTTTCCCTCCCTTTTTTTTCCCCCCATTTCTCTTTTCCTTTCTTCTACACCCTCCTCCCCCATCAAACTTGCCTTAGTTAACACACATGAAAAAGCACATTTGAACTCTATTTTCAAATAGGACTTTGGAAAGTATTTGCTTTGCTATTTGGTTAATGACTGCTTAGTCACTGGTTTAGGTCTTCCAAGTTGCTCTCAAACGGGATTTTATTTCTCTCACCATTTTCAGAGGAAACCAACTTCCACAGGGGATATAAACACCCTCTGCAAGCCTACAGACAGCGCTGTGTTTCTGCTAGCACACACTGTAGTATTGAAACAGTTTCCCAAACTTCCAGGGGTTGAGTGGTGTGTCATCAACCCCAACTAATGATTTCTAAGCTCTGCAACTCCAATCCCACCAGTTTTTATTAAAGGCTCACTCTTCTGAAGTCAGAATTGCCCTAATTAGGCTCCCCACTGAGAAGCAGCAACTGAAGTCTAATGACTCGTTTCCTCTCTTCAGCATCAAATAATTTACCTTCTGGTCCTCACTCCCAATCACCTAAACAACACACACGTTGGTCTGTCGGAGGCTGTCCGAGTGAGCCAGCCTATCTCCTCCAGAACAGAGCCCAGGGTTTGCAGCAGGGCTGCTCACTCCAGGGACCTCTCCCCACCAGTGGACGCACCAGCTCTCAGCAGATCCAGTTCCACGCCTGAAACTCTGGTGAGTCCTTCAACACTGCTTCAGTAGCTCCTGCACCTCTGAGCAACCCCAGATCTCTCATGCCACGTAAATTCTACAGCGTTTCACATGCAGCCTTGTGATGCTATACAAGCACAACTCTGACACCACTCCTACCATCCACATACCTTGATTTAAAAACACACACTGAGGACCAAGTCTTGAAGGGCACAGGGACACTACACAAGGTCAGGGAATGACTTCATCGTAACCTCTGGGATGCTGTAGCAGTTCTAGGGCCACTGACTACCCAGCATCAGAACCAAGCGGGAGGTCTGATGGCGATTTGGGAGGTGGGGGAAGTAAGGCAGGCAATTAAATTGCACCCAAAAAGTTTGATTCTCAAGTTAAAAATCTTGAAATTTCAACAGTTTATGAAGGTTTTGTTTTAAACAAATGGGGTGCTAGCCAATAGAAACTTGTGTTGTCATTTCATTAAGTGCAAGCTGTCTGCATGCAAAGCAGCTACCAAAGCAGCACCTTCTACATTCCCCTGTAATGGCCCATCAATTCCTCCAGTCAAAGACAGAGCTATTCCGTGTTCATCCCATACTGAACAGGCTCACGCTGCATGAACAACATGCTTTTTGTTGCTTATCATATAACACAAAAAGCAAATATTTGTGTAACACATGCAAGGAGGAAGTAAGGAACAGCTACTCCAATTCCTTCAGCTTCTTTTTCTTTGTTTGACTTGGGTTTTGTGTTTAGGTTTTGTTGTTTGGGTTTTTTTGATTTTTTCTTTTGTTTTCACAGACAAGTCCTTAAAAAAGGTAACAACTGGAATTACTAATTATTAAACTCCCATACAGACAACTAAACATTTATTATCCAGTCTTGAGGGGACAGGGAAACACCTTTTTTCCTCCCCCCAGGCAGGAATAAACAAAGACAACACCTACCTTTAACAATCTGCTTGGCACAGGCGTTATAAACTTGTTCCTGGGTTGTATTAGGAGGTAACACTCTATCAAAGACATAAGGCTTCCCTTGCTGCAAACAAAAGAGAAACTCTGTAAGATAAAGAACATTTAAAACAGTTCACAGACCCAATTTAACAGGCATCCTGAAACGCAGCATTTACTACAAAGGAAGCCATTCAGTGCAATGGAGACGACAATATTTTGTTGAGTAAACAGATGTGTCATCTTGCGTGCTTCAAAACCATCTTCTCTATAGCTGGCAAATAAACCGCGGCATATGTTTTCTGTGTGTTCACATTTGGGTCAGCAGCTACAGTTGCAGGAAACAATAAGCTGAAATATCAGCAACTGAAAGTTGATTTTCTCTCTCTCCTGGGAGTTAAGGGGGGATAGCCACCTAAATATTTGCGAAAGATTTGCTGTTCATTACTACAAACTAGCGAAAGCTGCGGCGTGAGAAACAGCAATCAGACTCAAGAGACTCAGGAGTCTGCAAGGTCCTGAGAGCTGCCTTCTGCTGAGGGCAGGGTGGTCCAGCATGGTCCCAGCATCCCAGAATGGCCGGGGTGGGGAGGCACCTCTGGAGATCACCTAGTGCAGCCCCCAGATAAAGCAGGCTCTCCTAGAGCAGCGTGCAGAGCCGCATCCAGGAGGGTTTGAATATCTCCAGAGAAGGAGACATAGCCTCTCTGAGGTTGCCCAAGCCTGGTTCCAGCACACTATGTGTCCCTTCAGCAGAAATAACCTGGTTTCATTTCTGTGCTAACATGCAAGTTGGTGAAACCGTAGGTAAGACCCCAACCAGGCAGCCCAGTCAGACTGTTTTGTTGCCCTAAGCTTGTATTTTATACAGAAATTGTCATGATGTTTATGTTTAGCACCAACAACTAACAAGATGCCATGTGGCAAGAGCTCCAAAATGACATTATGAACAGAACTGGGGCCATTCCAGGTTGTGAATCACCACCGTCTCACCAGACACTGCGCTGCCCTAGTTCCCAGGTGACACCATGACTGACACTTACTCACAGGGTAGCACAACCCGCACATACACTTTTAGAAAATTTTGATTCCTCTTCGTAGCAAGTATAATTGGTTACAAGAGAAACAGCATATTAGCAATCCTAAAAATAGGTTTGCATGACACTTAAAAGGCAAATCAATTCTTAAGACAACAGTTCAGCTCCTTACAACTCAAAAACAAGCAAGGCATTTGCATTTAAAATACGATTCTTTTATTTAAAGTTACACTAAGCGGACGTGTAACATCTTTCTCATCTTCCATCAAAGCCTGTAATATTTCCCTTCAAAGATGTGACACCTGCTCCAAGAACAGCATAATAAGGGCTTCAAAGATAATTGCAAGGTGGCTGGCTACCCAATGTAGGAGTCTTGTTCTGTTGAGTCGACGTGCCACTCCTGCCACTTGCAGCCAGCTGTTCAAATGCTGCGCTCAATTAGCCATTTTTGTCACACTTTGATTTTACTTCAGGCAGATCATAAGCTTACACTTGCCTGCTCCTTAAACTCAGGTACTTAACAGCCACGGGGGAAAACAAGACAGAGAGGTGTTTGCCAGCAACGTGCGTTCTTCATGTTTCAACCCAGAATTTTGGA
Organism: Falco cherrug; assembly: GCF_023634085.1. Classification (NCBI taxonomy): domain Eukaryota; kingdom Metazoa; phylum Chordata; class Aves; order Falconiformes; family Falconidae; genus Falco; species Falco cherrug. Next base: position 40,997,533 of record NC_073704.1, on the reverse strand, counting down.
TCTCAGGGATGAGGCAGCAATTTATAAATTGTTTAGTAAATAATTCATGGACTTGTGCTGGCATTGAGTGAACACTGGGCCACCCAAGCACCCCACTTGGTAAGACACCAGCCCAAAGGGGCAATTCAAACTGACGTCACCAAGGCAGCCCCTGGGGGAGCAGTGGGACTGCTGGGAGTGCCCAGCCAGCACCTACCCCAAACCGTCTCTCCACAGCTTTATACAAAGTGCACATGGTGAGGCCCTCAGCTAGGCAAAGCTCACCGCTCCTAGGATGAGAAGGGCTGTCCAGCCCTGCTGTAACTATTCTGGAACAATTTCTCAAATGGACTTTTTCCCCTACTTACCCCTGTTTTGCTTATTCCAAGCACTAGACTGTAAGCCCTAATGCAAGAGGCCAAAAAACACACGGACACACACATCCTCAGCCATCCACTTATCCCATTTATTTCCTTCATGCCTGAGCTGAGGCTTATTAGCTAAGCAATGCGAGACAGCAGCAGAGAGCAGTGCCAGTACATCATCCTCCCATGCAAACACGACACTCCAGACAAACGTTGCTCTGGTGCAATCAAGCTGGCTCTTCTACTGAGCTCTCAACAACTATAACATCTGAGCGCCCCAAAACCCAATCCCATCATAACTGTCCTGCACACGGCTGAGACACCAGCTGCAACTGTTATTTATCTGCCAAACTGAAAAGCTACAAATGTAAAGCAGCAATTCACAAACGTGCTACACAGGTCAAATTTCTTCCTCCGGATTTTTGTTCTGGGCAGCTAAAAGACTGGATCACTCATCACTAGCATCAAAAGAAAAATAAATGAATGCAAAGGATCACAAAGCATCTGTCACCAACTGCAGAAAACAAGAGCACTCCACTTTCCAGGCAGCACTTAGGGCTTTTGGGGGAGGTTTTTTTCCGCTTCACCTCCACATTGATCTCACACAAAGACAACTCAAGGCTCACGCTGGAGTTTCCAACAAAAAGGGAGCATGATGAGGGGCACAGACTCTCTGCCTCTCTTCAGTTTCAGACTTTATACTTCTTCTGCTCTACCACCTCTCCTCCTCTGCCCTAAATCCTCTCAATCCTGCCCAGACCTCTCTTCCCCACCTACACTGCCAGCTTCACTCCCAGCTCCTTAGGCTCCTCACCATCCTCCCTCTTCCTCCGTTCCAAAGCTCCTGCTTGGGTCTGGTGTTAGAGAAATGTGTCACCCCACTCCCCTTGTTCAGCTTTCTGACCCTTCTGTCCCACCAGCTCTCCTTGGAGCCCTCCTCACCGCTGTGCCCCCTCCCAGCTCCCCGTTATAATTTTTTTTTTTTTTTTCCCACCACTGGTGGCAGGCTGTGACTTTCCCCACCTCTCCCACCAGGCTCCTGCTCCCCAGCCCACCGACCCGCTCTGCACGCTCCCGCAGAATCTCACCCTCACTTACAGGGTGGAGGAGACCACGCCACCTTAGACTGGGAGAAGATGCCCAGCCTGAGGGAAAGCTGTGGCAATTCCACTACCAAGACACTGTTAAGATAGAAGACTTTCCTCAGCAGAAAACTATGGGTTTGGGTTGCATTTTTTTGTTTGTTTTCTATTTGTTTTGGAGGGTGGTACTGTTACAAGCTCTTAATTTTTGTCAGACATCCCTCAAAGGTAACAAAAGCCATATCCATCCTACAAAGGCAACATGCTGGCAGATCCAAACATTTTGCTCCAAAACAGAGAGGGAAGGTAGGCAATCATGAACATTACCTTATTTTTAGCATGTTCCCAAGCAGTACCTTTTCCCCCTACTGTCATCTTCAAAAATAACATAACTGGTTTTTGGTTTTTTTTCAAATGTAACCAGCTTGAATTAAATGCCAACATCAGGAAGATTTCAGCCTTATTAGAGCTTATTCAAGAAAGTACTAAGCAAAGAGAGATAAAGTGTTATTTTCAGAGTTGATTCCGTTTTATCTGTGTACCTCCTCCACACGTTATTTGTCAAACTTTCTCATTATATGCAGTGTATTATCTCTCATACATAAATCACATCTTCCTTCCTATGCGATTACTTCCTACAGTCCCCCTGACAATCTGTTCCATTAACTTATGCCACTGCTGCCTAATGGCTAGGATAAGTGCCCCGATCCACCCACACAATTCCTGTTGAAGTTGTATTGACAGTAAGATAGATTCTATTCTGGCCCTTCGGCAGCATGAAATATGCTATTCATATGTATTGCCAATTATTATTTCACCAGCTTAATGTTTAAAGATTCCTATTGACTTTACAAGCCTGGCATTAAAAAAAAAAAAAAAAAAAAAAAAAAAGAGGATTTCACAAGCACAAAAAGGAACTTACCCATAAATGCATATGCCACCAAACCCATCATTTTACAAGCAACATCACAGAGCAGTACTATCATTAGAAGCTAATGCAGTCTCAATTAAAGGTAACAAAATATATTTCCTGTTTAAAAAAAATAAAATATAAACCTCAACTCTCCTAAATTCCACATAAGACGGGAAATGAGAAGTGCTCAGTGCCTAGAGCTGCATGAGAAGAGTTAGGAGCCTTAATGCAATTTCCTGATTAATTCCCTGAGATCTTCAGACAGATGTTCAGCATCAACTCCACCGGTGTATCTGCAGGTTATGATACCAAGCAAGAGGACGCCTGACTTTCAGGTATCTGAGCTCAGAGGCAGAATCCACAGTCCAAGGTCCATCCCCAAAGCACCTTCTAAAAAAACCACAGGCAAGGTGATGGCTTATAACAGAATTTCCAACAGCCAGCATGTAGCTTAGATATAATTGTTACAATTGAAAGGAAGAGAGCATACAGACTGCTGGGTTTCTTTGCTTTTTGGGGGCTGTAAGGAGACATTTGAGCCTGATGAGGGAGTATAACCTGAAACCATCCCCTAGAATTAGAGATACCATCCAGATTTCTCCCAGGACAGATGCAAGTTTGTTCTGCTTGAGCACACAACAGCTGTGAGCAAGTTACACGATGACTGGCAGTTGTGAATAAGCCTGGTGCAGTTCTCACCCCAAACATCCAAGCTCTACTGATGGGGTGAAACTCATTCATACTTGCCTGCAAAACACGATGCTACTACATCCTGAAAGAGGACCTAGTTTTGAACAAGACTCAAGAAGAGGTCACGCATTCATTTTTAAAAGACAGAAAACCATCCATCAGTCAATCCAAGGCTCATCTCCACACATCCCAAGCAGTACAGAAGCACAGAGGCAGGCAGGGGCCCTGAATGTCAGGCTCCAGGACGAGGTACCCTGACAGGACTCCTGCCAAGGAGCCAACGTCCCTGGAGAGCATCTGCCCCAGGTCCAGGTGTGAAAGCTGTCGAGTCGGCTCCAAGGATCACCTTTCAGACTGCTTAGGGGTACAGCACACATAATGGGATGCAGGGAAAGAACATTTCAGGATTGCACAAGAGTTAGGGGATGACTAGGGGAGGACAAAGGCAACGAAAGGGAGGGATGCAGGTGATTTGAGGAGGAACAAACATGGGATGAAGGGACAAAAACACTAGCCATGTAAGCAGGCTGCTGGTCACTGTGCTTGCCCAGCCGTGCCCCACACCTGTTCAGTACAGTCGTATCTTCTGTCTGAATTCCTTTCTAACTCTATTCCTGGGTGAGGGAGTTCATTCTGTGTGCGTGCATGTGTATGGGGGTCTAAGCACCAGCAACTGAAGTGGGACCGCAGGTTCCAAGGCCCATGTGCCTGTGATGCCAGCTGCATCTCTGTGCAAGGAGGTCTGGAAAGGGGCTCAGCCTCACCTCTGCCAGGCTGCTGGATTTGGCTCTTCCTAACAGCCAAGAAACAGGCAGACCGACCATGTACACAGGGTCCCTCTCATTCACCTTAGTACTTTGTCCACTCAGAAGGCAGGAATGCTCTTTTCTCCACAGCCTGGTCAAACAAAGGCATCCCCTTTATCCCTGTAAAAGGGGTGCATCAGTCACGCCATCATCAGCCAACAGCTCGGGAAAACTTTTGGTCCCTGCAGAAACAAAACAGTGCCAAATCACATGGCTCAGTTTATCAGATGGATCGTTTGACAAACCGTGACTCTGCTGAAACTGTCGTTATCCTGGCTCTCTATTCAAGTCAAAGAGTTTTGTTGATGCAGTTGGAAAGAATGTTAACATACTGTGCAAGATGCCACTGCCAGTACATACAATGATTAAGTATACAGGTAAAAGAATCATGTCATATGCAGGAGCTTAATTAATGGGAAATTATTTCCCAGCTAGTTTTCACTACCACAAGTGCTCTTGTAGGAGAAGTTTTATAAATAAAAGATATATAATCATAGACCTGGAAGACAGAATTTTTCAAAGAGCAGAAAGCAAACTATTACCAGCGGCAATTCAATTTTTCAGTCAAAGCACATTCTTCCCGCAGCACTGAGCTTCTCCCTTAGAAGGTAACATAAAACACATTTCTTCCCTCCAGCCTATAGGAGTAGGAATTAAAGTCTTTACTCCCTTTGAAAATGTAGAGGCCACGTTTACTGAATGCTGCATCAAGCTTGCTACATTCACAAGTGGGATAATTAGCTGGCCCTGCAAATACCCCCTGGAGTAAGACAGAACTTGCTAGATAGAAGGTCTTCTTTTCCCCACAAGTTAGAGATTCTGCAACTACAAGGTTGTTACTACTTTGCTGATTAAGCGCAAGAAATAAACAGAATCTAACCCATTCTCCTGAAGTCATCTATTCCTAGTGAGAATTGAAAACATGACTAAAGACAGAAGGAGAAAAATTAATGCATGTTAGCAAACATTTTAAATTTAATTATGCTTTCCCTTTATTCAGCTGTACCAATTAAGGACATGCTACTGCCATCTATCCATTTTCTGTGTTAGCTTGCCCTTTAAAAACATTGGGGCAGCAGCAATTCACCTAGCGGATGAGAATTCAGAACACTTGGGCTAAAAAAAAAAGGAAATTTATTCAGAATAACCTGAATATGCTACATAGTCAAACCAAGTTGTTAAAAATAAATTCTTAAATCTTGGTAATAATCCTAAAACTCAGTTGGAAAATAAATTAAAACAAACACTTCTGTATGAACAGGCACTGCAGAGCCATTTGAGTCAAACACAACATTACTTTTGCATAGCAGGCTTAATTATTGATCTGCCTTATGAATATTTCTGTGGCACTGATGGAATTTGGCTTGTGGCCAGTGATCCACTTTTAGATTTCACTCCCAGCAGAAAGAACCTTTAACTCCTTGCAACAAATCCTGTTTTCAGAAAGCATTATTTTATTTTGCTATACATCTGCAATTTAGGAAGCCAAATTTTATACAATAAACAATATTGTTTTAAAGCTTTTCTTCCACCTAGATGCATGACCTGGGAAATGCACTCTTTAAGCAACTTTATATGAATTTTAAGTATATGGATCTCCCAATACAATGCCAACTGTTAAATAATACTATTTAGCAACATTTTTTAACGCTTCTGACACAGCAGTACTCAGAGTCACAGCCCTCCATTACTGTATATTGCTTGTGCAAGTGAGTCCCCACTGTCCAGAGGAGAAGATGAACCCAATGCCTCCAGCCATCACGGACCCCGCAAAAGCTCTAACCCCTCGCTAGCACTTCTCAGCCTGTCAGATGGAATGTTACCCATATAATGCCAGTCACAAAAATAAAAAGCAGTGCAAGCTGTCTCCCAGCCCCAAGCCTGGCCAGCAGATGATACACTGCAGGCTGACAGACTCCTCGAATCTAGGAAGAAGGCTAGGGTGAAGAGCTGGAGGAGCAGCACCCTGGTGCACCTGGAGCTCAGGAGCTCCATCGCTGCTGGAGGCTGCAGCCCTGCTGCAAGCATCCACCAGCACCACAGAAAACGGGACCTCTTCTTACTTGAGGGCAAGGAACGCCTCCTCCTCCTCTTCCAGGACTCCCCAATGCTGTTCAGCTCAGGAATAGGACAGGGAGATGTAAAGACCCCAGGAGACAGCTTCCTCCAGCTCCTCACCATCCTCATCGCTGCGTGGGCAGCCGGGTGCAGGCAGCCTCAGCAGGGGCACTGCCCCAGCAGTGACGGGACACCCGGCAGCACCAGGCCCTGCGTGTGGGTGCCGCGTTACTGGAGGCGCTCAGCCCATGCATCCTTTGGTACGCCTTGCACAGCACAGGCGAATGCCACCAGGATTAGCACCGTCCTTCCAGCCCACCAGCGCCCTGCATGCCGCACAGCAGCGTGCAGATTTGGGCCTCAATTACTTAACTGCTTATGCAACAGCACAAAACCGGGTATTTGGAGAGCGGCGTTACCCTCCTGCGGTTAAATTTAATCTCCGGAGAGACGAAGCTGCATTAAAGATCATGGGGAAAAAGAATTTCATTTGGTGCTTTGTACAGCACTAGCTCAAGATGTGCATCGCTCCCCCTCTCCTGGGTCTTTCACCCCACGTTAAGAAATTAAGATAAAACTTTTTTGTACTTTTCTTCCACAAAATTGTTTCTTCCATCTTTTCTCACAAAACCAAGTTTTAAGTGGATATGTGATCGTAAGTTCAGCAGACCTCTCCGCTTTCCCACAGCTATAAAACCATCAGAGCAAGGAATCCGACACAGGCTGCTCTATCGGTCCTAGGGGAAACAGGGCAACACCATTCCCAGCACCATCCCTCTGGCTTTCGGTCAGCTTGCACCACTGTGTTATGTGTAACAGATAACTACTAATTTAATTTAACGTGTCCTAACTAACTTAATAGACCTTTTCAGGCCTATTTGAAGCTGCTGTCACAATCTACTCATTCTACTTCAGCAAAGCACGGGAAGCTTAATTAAATTAACTTCAAAATGTTGCCACTCGCATTTCAGATAAACATCCTCTGCAGGCTCCAGCATTTCAGCCAACATACCCTACCCCCTTATATCAATAGGATTAGAGAATCTGATAATTTCTTTTGCATATAAAACTGTGCAAACTAACAGTTTAGAAAGAAAATACAAGAAAATATTCTTTGCAGGAGAAAATAGGAAGAAAAGTACCATAATTATAGAAGCCTGAGTCTCCTCTAACTAAAGGTCTTGGGATTTTAGTAGCAGTTGAGAACAAAAAGAAAACAATGTATTAATCGCCTATTTTTTAAAAATGCAATACTTCAAAATCGGGTTTAAAGTACTTGGGTTTTTAATTTAAGAACACTATGATTTTCTTTTAACAAAAATAGAAGTTTCATAGCCAGGAAACAGCAGCGTAAAACCTGTCCTCAGGTAGCTTCCTACAGCAGCAATGGAAGGGGAGTCAGACAAGGCCACATCACGGGCAGGGGGCTGTAGCAATAAGTTGTGTGTAGAGCAGGGTCTGTCTATCATCAGTGTTTATAATATTCCAACAAAAAGCAAAAAAGCCAGGTGGATATTTCAAAACATGAACAAAGCAGTTTTGGTGAAACACAAGTCCCAGATAAGATGCTGACGTTCAGCTCCACCTACAGAAGAGAAGTGCAGCATGAACAAACCCCGCTTCAAGACGTAACTACATCTTATTTCTGCTGTGGCAGTGTTGTGTTAATCTCCACTTTGTAAAACATATCACTTACAGATTTATGGGGCAACTGGGTGGCTCAGGAGATTAGTAATGGGATACTGAGCACTGTCAGTTGTAGATTCAAATCCATCTCAGGTCAGGAGAGGTCAAAATGAAACGAGAGGGCATCACTGGTCCATAGAACAGCTTTCTTTTCAGCATGCTCCATGAAACCAAGGATTGAAGGGGATCAGAGAACAAGCTACACCATTGATCACGGAGTGTCCTGTCAGGCTGGATATATATTGGCAAAAAGAAACAAGTGAGACACTTGCACCCCACTGCCTGCATTGTACAGTATTTGTTCTGCAGAGAAAGCATTTCACAAGCATAAACGGCCCCATTTGCAGCTGGGCTATGTACTCCCTTGGCCTCCCAGGGATTAATCCAGAGCCACACACTTATTGTGCGACTGAATCCTGAGGGAGGAGCTCCTGGAGGGTCTTGAAACTGCCCGGGCAATTGCAACAGCATGGAGCCCAGACCCCAGCAGCCAGTGAGCACAGCCGGGCACGTTTCTGCTCCCCGGGCTGCCTCCCTTCATGTAGACCCGTGCCAGGCCAAGCGCTATGTGCGCAGCAGCACGCCACAGTGGGGACACAGCTCACCAAACAGGCTCAAGTTTGCTCTCCTCCCACTGTCACCGGTAGCAAACCACAGAACCAAGAGCAACATCGGTATGTTTAGATTATTTCCCTCTGCCCCCACCAACGGAAAGATCTCAAAGTGTTCAAAGGCTCAGACTAACAGCATCCAAGGCAGGCAAGTGAGGAAGAACCCAGCGTCCATAATCTAATGGGAGCAACTGTACTCCCAGAGATCAGGAAACATCCCTCACCCCTCACCACCTTGCTGGTCAAGCATCTTCCTGATCCACTGGGAGACCAGTAACAACTTAAGACTCGCTTCCTCATTTACTAACAAAGACACTTGTCGCAGCAGTCTCCAAACTAGCTGGCTGCAACAAGGTCTTTTACCATCACATACCAGCATACTCTTCACGCCAGTCCCTCTGCTGCCTTCTCCTAGTCTTTCCTCATCCAGAGCATGCACACGTGCTCACTATCTCTCTTCTCTCTGCTGCTTCTTCCTCCTATCTCTTCCTCAGCTGCTCTCTCTTCACCGGCTGCCCACCCTCTTACCAGAACCAGCTCCAGCTGTACCTTATCTACATCAGCCAACCCACCGCCCCTGAAGCCAACCCACTGCCATATATTATCAACGATAATTAACCCAGCTTCATTCTACTACAGATACTGAATTCCAGCAGCACTGGGAGCTCCAATGTTAACTGACCTGATGTTGCAGCAGGATTTTAAATGCCCACAATATAATAGAAATGTTATCACTAGTCTGCACCAGCCTCCTCTCATGCAATGTAATTAAAACCACATGCACTGAAAACACATCAGAGAATTAAGAGGAATGACAGCAGCGCTACTTCTGTACTTCCCTCTACTTTTTCCATTGAAAAACCATACTCAAAACAAGAACTGAAAGGGCAGCAAACAGTGCAGTGCTGTAGCTGGTTTTATCTATTGAAATATTTGATGCTCAGCTGCCCCGGCGTTACCTTCCATTTCATAGCCTGACGGCCAGCAGCCTAGACTTGCGTTGTATACTGGAAATACTGGGCTCTGCACCTCAGCTACCACAACCACAGCCACAGCGTGAGCATGGAAGAGCCTTCACGGGCGCTCAGATGTTGAAGCAGGCAGAGGAATCACCCTGTCACAGAGTAATGCAGACAAGTTGCTCCTGGCAACAAACCTCTTCAAACATGGGCAGCAAACAGCGCTCACAGCACACAGGCCTCATGCACGAGTGCGGCCATTTTGGTGAGCTCCTGCGCATCCGCCATTTCTCGCTGTTCTGGCGTGGCGGCACCGGGGGCACAGCCACTGCTGCCAGGCCCCACTAAATCTTATTTAATAAGAACACGGAGCAAGGTTACATCTTCCAGGAAGGAATGCACAGGAACTGCTGCGTTTCATTGGCGTTTGATTCCAGCTATAAAATCGCTGACCTCCTTTCTCTCTGATAACACTTCCATTGATTTTTTTTTACCTTGATTCTTCTCTGAATTTGCCCAGTTTCCTCTCCCCATGCCATTTCACCCAATTTAAGAGGGGCAGAGGTGGAGGAGAGAGGAAGGAGCTCTCCTTTGGGAGGAACCAAGCCACCGGGCACTGGCCAAGCACAAGCCCTTGAGCTCCAGCCTGCAAGAGCAACCGTTCCTGTCCCACACCCTCTGGATCAAGCCGAACCTGCTCACTTCCATCCACAACCTTACAGCTTCTGCTTCTTGGCTTGGAGCACTTGTATCTCATCTCATTATTTGGAGGGGAAAAAAAAAAAAAAAGAAAGCAGAACTACTTTTACTTGGTACATCCAAATCTCACAATTTTAGCACCAATCATCCAGTCTTCCTCAAGCTAAAGCATTTGGGGAAAGGTAATCATACAAAAATGATAGTTTTTAGTAATATTAAAAAAAAAAAAAAAAGATTCTGTCTCTGATGTAGTGGGGGCGTGGAAAGCTTAAATAGGAAACTGTTAAACACAGACCCCAATGCTATTTGTAAAACCCATCCATTTGTGGGAGCAGGATCATGATACTGCAATGCTTATTTTGGTAATACTCAGCAATGCTATTCCAGTACAGGCATTCTTATTTGCATCTCTAGTTCATAAAAATCACATTAGGTAACTAGACAAGTAGAAATAAAAAAACAATCATCCTTACAAAAACATTGCAATCCCTTACAAACTAGAATTACTGCCTCCTCCATTTTTGTTCCAGTTATCAGGAAGAAAACAGAGTATCTCATAATCTGGTTTTTGCATTTCTGATAAATTAATCCATCAATGATAAATTAAGTCAACCATCAAGAAATTGTTTAAGTCTCATTCAGACTTCAAGTGGAACTGGTTCCAATCGGCTTTGCCTTTGGTAGCAAGAACATCTTGTCCCATACCGAGGAATTTGTGGTGACAAGTTGTGCTTGCCTGGACAGCTGGCAAAGGGGTTGTGATTGTGTTACTACACAGAATACAGCTCAGAGTGTTATACAAATAATATGAATAGAAGTGGTTTTATTGAGCTGGTTAAAACACACACACCACAAAATACCCTCCTGTGAACTTCACAAGAGCAAAAAGCTGCAGAATTTCTTTTTGAAAAGCACTGCTTGGACCTTCTTTGGTAATTTTTGAGGTTTTAAGTGAAAAAAATCAACTTTCTGGCTCATAACCCCTTCCTGCCCCCCCCCCCCCCCCCCCCCCCCCCCCCGCAGCTAGAAATGTATCACAGCTTACATCTACAGCACCTCTCCTTATAGCACAGCAATAAGATCAGCAGACCAGTCCCACTTTGCTAAACTATCCAGAAACAGGCAATGCTGGCTGGAATTATCTGACAGTAATTCTATTATCAGATTTAGTAATGCTGATATATTCCTTCTGCATTTCCCGAATCTTCAACGCAAGTACAATCTGGCCTGCTACACTTTGTTCCCTTACAGTGTTCTGGAGGCACAAAAAGCGATCATGTTAAATGCTTACGCACAGGAGGGAAAGCCCTTGCGCTGTTCCTTGACCCACCGTGGCAAGGAAGATGAAGGAAGGACCATGACCTACAAAATGGTAGTCATACAAACACGGCACCTGTCTCATATGTAAATCCTGATTCATACTCCTATTTCTCTCTAGCAGAAACAAACAAAACCTGCAAGACACAGGACTATCAACTAGCAGAAAATAAGGAGGATAAGGAGGGTGCAATCAATCATTAAGACCTTTTATTTACATCAGCTTAAGACAAGCAGTTGCTCTCCCTGTTAAGTCACCAGCCATTCTGCTGACAGACGTTAACCTCCCACCACCCTCATTACTCAGCACTATTTCCAAAAACTACCCCCAGAGCCCTTAGTCCCAAAGGCACAGAGGTGTTGTCTTCCCCATCCTTGATGTTTATCCAATTTACAGTTCCTAGATGCCAACGTCTCCAAAACCCATGCCATTCCACATGGCAGTTTTTAATAATGATAAAAGCAAAAATAAAAGCCAAGCGGTTCTTGTTACCCAAACCAGCTCAGCCTTGGAGATAAGTGGTGAATGAACAGTCTCCTCTCCACCTGGCCCTTCTCCCCCACACAGTCCCTCAAAAGCTGGGGTAACTTTTCCCAGACACACCAGCCGCGCAGCAGCAGCAAAGAGGAGCTGCCTGCCTTCCCTTTGCAGCAGCCTACCTAGGGCAGCTGAACCTGCCTACTGTCTGCATCCAGGGCAACGAGGCATCTTTATTAGCAATGCTCCGCTTAGACGATGGCGAGACCCCCCCCCAGTGTGGGATCAGAGCTGGACCAGCAGGACTGTGCTGCTGTTGTTGCCCCTGCATGGCCCTCAGCAGGAGGTTGTGCTGCTGTTCGCGAGCTGGAGGAGCAGTGTGAGGCTCCAGCGCTCGCCCCTGCACACCTACAGCCGTCTTCACAGAGTTCAGCCACTGGTGCTGTAGAAATACATTTACCAATAGCTCTTTGGAAAAGCAGGACAGACCCACATGAACAGGCTCCAAATCCTAAAGACAGAAGGTCCCTCTCTCCAGGACAGAATAATTGCTCATAATTCCCACGTCCACCAGCAAGACTACAGCTGTTTCAGGTTTCTTGCATTTTAAAGAAAGAATCCCAAATGCTTTTCTCAAAATGAAACTGAAGTGCGTACTGGCAGCTACCACAGTACCAAGAAGTAGAAAACTCTGAAATTTAAAGCACCAAACTTTTTTTCCCATTGTATAGGAGTATTTCCATTGTATAAACAGGGGACCAAGGAGCCGATGAGCCCAAGGTCACTTGCAAGTCAAATCCAGGCTTGTTCAGTTCCAGTACAAAGTCTGAACCCAAAACAGGCCAAATGCACATTCTAAGGTGAACAGGTTGAGTTGCATTGAGTCAGAAGAGCAATGTGCTCAGCTCAGTACAGACTCCAGCTCCGCCTTTGCTGAAATAGTATACGTATGTATCATAAAAGGTAACAAGGAGATAATCCACTTAATTTTAAGAAAAACAGAAGTCCCATATTAAGTGATATAATATTGATCCATTCTAGCAAAAGTGAATTTTAAAAAACAGGCCATAGGCTCAGCTGGCTTCAAGAAAGCGACCACGTCCAGGAGGCTCTCCGCTAGCTCTGCACACAGCAGCCTTCCAAAAGCCACCAGGAGCCCGTCCTGCCACCGGGGTGAACAGCCCGGAGGGTTGCTGAAGGCAGAGCTTCTCCCTGCACAGATTCCGGCAGTACTCACAGCCATCTCAAACATCTTGATTAGACGACAAAGATAGCAGTGACTCATCCCAGCATTTTTTTCCCCCTAAGGGGAGTAGTTCTGCGGGTGAATCAGGTGTTTTCTGAGCCAAGCACTGACTACCAGAGGTTTCCATCCCTCATTCTTTTTCCCAGCTCTGGCACTGGCTCACACAACACACCAGGTACGAAACCACCTCAGGTGCTTCCATTTTCCTTCAGCTCTTAGCAGCAAAGTCCTACTCGCCTCCCACATAGAAAAAGGGACCTCTTACACAGTGCTTCACAGCTCAGTGATCACATATGGTATGATTAAAATAAATTGTTTATGCTGGCAACAGTTTTGTTTGAAGTTTATGGCTAAGGTTCTTCTATAATACTCTGAAAATCTGGGCTGCACATAAAGCAAGCAATGGACAGAATAAATCCTCTATTACCAATATAAGTAAACATTCTTCTCAAATATAAAGAAACATGTGCCTCTATAGAGCAAGATTAACTTTGCTTTAAGATTTGTTTGTATCACTGAACTACTCTGCTTTGAAGTTAAATTGTAAAAGATACCATAAAGCAAAAAATAATCAAGCCAATGTGTTCATCAAATGACAGCAGAGTTTTCCACTGGGTATTTATGGCTGACCCAGAAAGTGGTAAGAAAATAAAGAAGCATACAGATAGGTTCTAAGAGGAGGAAACAAAGCGCAATATAAAAGGGAAGAGGGAACCAAGCCAGGTAATATAAAAGGGAAGAGGAAAAAAAACTAAAATGTAATACAAAAGGGGAGAGAAGGAGAGGATGGATATGATGTGGGGGTAGCAGCATCAGACTAACAGGTCAGTTTTCAGCAGTGGCATTTTGTATGATTAATATGGTGACAAAAATCAGTGTTGGGCTGTTCACTGCTGCAGCTGGAGAAGACTGAGCTGTATGGGTGCAGACAATTAAGTCTGCAGCGTAACTGAAACAGCTACTAAGAGCATCAGCAGTAAAACCTAGGAGTAGCATGGCTTCCCAGGGTCAAAGAAGTCATTGTGTTTTAAAAGGGCACACAGCATTGATCAAGCCATCAGCAAATTCTGTCAGGTACCCAGTGAACAAAGCCAGACGTATACATTTGCTGTGCCTGCTCCAGCTGAACTAGCGCAAGCACCTCTTCATAGAGCATCACTGTGTCTTCTGAGCTAGTCCAATATACATATAGACACATACAGATACATACATTCTCCAACTTCATTCTGTGCATCCCTCGCTAGGCGCTAGAGCCTGCAAGTACAGCTGCTCAGCTATTTGTACTACAGAGCAGTGTGTTTAAAAAAAAGCCAGATGACTTTCCTTAGCAGATTTTTAGAACACATCATTACTTAGTAAACGACATAAAATCTCAAAGCTCTGTGAGAAGCTGCGGCGTTACCCACATCTCACTGTTGGCCTAAATACAGAGATTCAAGCAATTCAGGAGAACTATAGAGTCAAGAAAAGAGATTACAACTGCAGAAAAATCCAGCTTCTGCTAACAGCTTTGCTAAAAATATTCGCTAACCCAGTTACCCCAATTCAGATAACAGTCTCCTGCACATCCTTTGCTAAGTGAGAGAATAATTTAGCAGTCAGAATGATACCTGTGTATCAGAGACTCAACTTCCCCGTAGATTCCCAATGTGGCTTTAAAAATCAGCTTTCACCCCTCAAAACAAGAGGTTGCCTTTACCTCAGAGGCTGCCACAAGGACAATCAAATAGAAAATAGAAAATACTGTGTCATAGCAACAGTATCCAAGTAAAATCAGGATTTTGTTCAGGACTACAGCAAAAGTTACTGCAAGCCTTTGGGCCATTTGAGATGTAAGGAAATGTGTTTTTCAGTATTGCATCCTCCTCGTGCCACAGAAATGTTTAACAGCAGCTTCAAAACAACTACAGTTTTTCAAGAATCCTACTGCTCTCTGTCCCAGAAGAGAGCCTCTTACACCAACCAAGAGCATCTCCCATCCATCATTATAACTAGGTAGTGAAGTAAGGTTTCTTTTAGCAGAGAGTGAAGCACTGAAAAAACGAATCACTTTTAGCAAAGACATCTAAGAGGCCTACTATTAAATATTTAAGTTCTTATCTCTGAATACTCATTTCTCACAGGGAAAAAATCCAACATTCTTGGTCTCATTTAGGCTGTATCTCCTAATTTGAAAATATGCATTTTCTGAAGCTGTCGTGGGACCAATTATTGATATTATAATGGGAGCCCGATAACAATCACATGCATTTCCAGGACATCCCATAAAAAGTCAAGAACCAGAGAGGCCATAAATATATAGAAACAACTTGTCTCTTTCCAGTAGATAAGTAAAACCAGAAATCCATCAGATGTACCAAGCCTGTGACTCCACATCTTTAAGATTCTGAAGGATCCCATTTTGGATATTTTGAGGTAAAGCTTTTTCTGATGTTGTTTTGTTTTGTTTTTTAAGCATGCAATATTTTCACACTCCAAAATCCAATAAAATTTAATAAAGGTATTTTCTCAGCTCACAAAGCCATCATGCAGACAAGCACCATTATCCAACGTGTATCTTCCAGTGGAGCTGCAAAAACAAACCTTGGCAAAACCACAGTCAAGTCAAAAGTGTCAAGCAATTACCGAGCAACTCTAAATCACTTTTCAGCTTCTACACCTGCAGCGTCAGCTGAAGCCCAGATTACCCCGTATTGCACAGCCAGGCTGTTGTCTCAAATAACTTGGACCCAATGTCCCTTCCTTTCTGTGGCCACAGCAAAGCCCCACTGCCTCACCCTGCAGCACCCTGGTTCTCAACAGTACAGAGAACCGCAAGCAGACCCTGAACCCAGGCTCGTTGCCACACAGCTACAAGGGTTTTTAAGTCATCTGAGTATTCCGGTAAATAATTTTTCAGAATGAGTCTTAACTTGGCATGACCTCTGAGTTTTAAAGGGCTGCAGCAACACCAAAGCAAACAAAAGAAGGAAGGTAAAGAGTCTCAAAGTAGTTGGTGGGTAATTGTGTTAGGTCTTGTTGGGCTACATTAAGACAAAACATGTCAAGCTCAAAGGGACCCAACAAAAAAAGACACAAAAACATCCTCTGCACAGGACTGTTGCCTGTGTTATGACAAAAAAAACCCCACCAAAAACAAAAAAAAAGAAACCCAAACAACAAAAACCAAACCACAAATACATCTCCTGGTGTAGTAGAGATCTTTAACGAAAACATTCCTGCCAATTCCAAAAGCACTTTTGTATTCAGCCAAACCAGCCAGAATTTAACAAGAAATGCATCGGCAACCAGCCTGTCCCCAGCCATGGAAGCTAACAAGTGGAAACTGGATTTTGTGCCATCCTTTTCCAACCAGAGAACAGATCACCCCGTTCATTTGTTCCTTTGATGCCACTGACCCCTTTTCAACACAACCACAACTCTTTTTTCCCTACGCATACGGTATTACTGATAAACAACATGGCTCAGTTTACGCACACTGAAATCTTCAAACAAGCAAACTGACTAACACTGACAACACCAGCTATTTCCCATTGCCCTCAGCGGAGGGAAAAGCCAACCTTTAAGAAAACACAGGTTTGAGACCTGCAGGTGTTGCAGCTCTGCAGCTCGCTGTGATACGCTGCTTACAGAGTTAGGAACATATGTCAGCGCCTGGAGACACACCAGGCATTTCAGAACAAGTAAATTTGGAAGAAAACACATCCTAAGTTGAATCATTTTAATGATAACAGGAAGGACACCAAAAATAATAGCAAGGGCATCATCAGTCTAGTTAAAAACTGTCAAGAAGAGCTAAATTAAATAATCTCCCCTCCTGTTTTTACGGCAGCATGCCCTCCCCACCCCAATCCTCAAAAAACCGACTACAGAGAAAAGCATATTAATATGAAAGACTTAGAAGTGGCATCCCATCCTTTATTTTATCTCTTGTAACAGCTTTTATTCTTCTGGCACAGTTTGAAATGCTGAAACAATATGTGGAGAGATATAAGTACACATTACTCCCCGACAGCTTCCTCGCTGCACATTGAGCCTTTGTTTAGGGCAGGCAGCTTCAGGAGAAAACATCTCCAATGATGCAGGGGGAAAAAAGTACTCCCAGACTTCCCCAAATACCAATAAATCTGACTGTACCAGACCAAACAGCCATTTGCAGAACTGAATCCAAACACCAGTGACTAACACTGCACCTAGTGTGCGTTTGTTAGTTAGTTAGGGGAAGGGAACAAAGACTGCAACAAGCTGGAATGAGGAACATGAGTCCAGATGCTGAATGGTCTAAACCAAAGGCACCCTGCAGGAGCTACCAGAGGAGAACAAACATTGAGAGTTTCCCAGCTGTTGGACAGTCCATCTTGTTGAAATACATCATTTATATGTTAAGTTTCAAAGCTTGAAGTAGGAATCCATGTTTTTGACAGGATGAAGATACTTTTAGAGAAAGATATCAAAATGGGATTAAAAAAAGATTAAAGTGTTGGATGCCCTGAGAAAACACGAAAGGGAAACTGCTTTGGTAAAGAAAATAAGATTTGTATTTTCAGTAAATCATCTTTCTAGCACCACCAACAACAAAGAGAAGCTATTTACACACCTTATTTCTTGCTACATTTTTAGGAAACAGAAAAGCGCACACAAGTACAACTTCAAGAAGCACACATTGATCCACGTTCAATAATTTTCCCCCAGTTCAGCACTTACAGACAAACTTGAAAGAATATCCTTTCCAGAAGGGAAACAGCAGAGGATTCAGAGAAGAAACAAACGGAACACCACCACCCCCCACAAACCACACCATCTCTGCAGAAGTGACTATGCTTATATCTCCCAAGAATGTGCCAAGTAGCATTTAACAAGCCAAGGATTTTGCGCTGAACATTAACTGGAAGGGAAGTATCTCTGTCTCAGGAGCATCTGAAGAGAACTGGTTTGGTGCCAACAGCCCTGGGAGCCGAATCAGCTGCCACTCATCCTGACACCTGTGGTGCAGCCTGGGGGAACCCCCAGAGCATCGCCTGCCATGGGGCTCGGGCAGACACGAGGGCATTGCTCATACAGCCCACTCACTGCTCTCTGAACAACGGCACACCCTGCCTGTGTGGATGCTCCATGTTTCAGAGCTCCACATCAGCCAAATCCCCACGCAAATCCGCAAGGCTTCCTTAGGAAAGCTGCCTCCCCATGCCATACTGACCCAGCCCTGGTTATGGGACTGGACAGACACAAAGGCTGGTGATGGAGAAGGAGAATGTTTGGGGTTTGGAGCAGCTCAGAGACTTTGCAAGCCTGTATCGAGACAGGTATTTTTTCCACTGATTTACATTATGGGAGAGTAAGTAATATTGCACACTACAATTGCTTTGGTGCTTTATGGGAGTATCGCTGTGTCAAGACATAAATGTACCTTATTTCTTGATAATTACTTCTAGAACAGTTTCATTCTTTAGCCAACACACTGTAAAAACGGAAGCAAAAAAACCTACTGTGCTGGTCATCTCACCAGTCCCATCATTTTAACCTTCTACACAAGCTCCTGAGAATCAGTACGAAGCACAGCAGTATGCCTTAGGAAAACAACCACTCTCTTTAAATAACAAGCATGCAAGTAGCTCCCTGAATGGCTACCACCCCAGTTCTTCAGTAAATTAAATCGTTTCTTCTGCAAGGCACAGAAAGCCATCCGGACCCAGCGGAATCATTTTGTATTTGTTCTTTCTCAAATGAGCAGTATTATGCAATGATCTACAGGCTTCTTCTTGCGGTATCTACTGGCTTAAGCTACTGAGAGACATTACCCCCAAAAAATCAAGTGCCAGATCTGTCAGTTTTGTGCTGCTGCTGCTCTGGAAATAGGCTGACCTGAAAGCGACATAGCCCAAAGCCCCAGGGGAACAAGCACAGCACATCGTGGTTCATCTCATCCACAGAACAGGAAAATGCAGCAGGTTAGAGACATTCGCAGTTTATGCTAGGATACAGGAAAATCTCAGGGTGTAGGAAGATTAACAACACTTTTGAAAAAAACAGCTCCCACAAAGGGGTTTGTCAGCTCTTGGAGTCTTCAGATACATCGATTCCACATAAATGTCATGCTTAGCTATGCCAGCTACTTGTGTCTCAACAACAGCCCTTCACAAAACCCTTCATGCAAAACTTGCTGAGGCTTCACTGGAAAAGGAGAGTTGAGCAGAACTGGAAAACGCACAAAAGTTGCTGGGAGACACAGCAAGCATTAGCTTCCCAGATTACGTGTTCTACTAGCAAAATAGCATGCTACAGAGCCACTGACATATTTTACGCCAAGACAGAAGTCCCATCTCTCTTCACACCCTACATCAAACTGGCATGAGCTTTTTATAAAAGGTATTTATAGATACATCACGAACAAATCCTCCATAAGCATTTGTGCACTTGAAGTAGAGATGGATGCTCGGCTTTTGTTAGAAGCACAATGTACCACACCCCATGAAAAAAGCCATGCAGCACAGAGTAGGTTAATTTTTTATTTATTTTTTTTTAACTAGTCATCTATCTACTATCCCAGGGGGAGGTTTCAGGTCTGTCTTAACCATTGAGTGACAACTGCTTAACAGCATACAAAGACCTCTGTGCAGGATGGACTTTAAGAACATGTCTTCTTTTCATTAGTACAAATTCTGCTGACTTCACTGGCATACATGAAATAAAAGGGAAAGTGTATCAAAATATTCTAGGGATGGAAATAAGTGAGAATCTCTCCACAAGGCATTCCAAACAGTACTTTTAGCAGAAAGTATCAACAAAAAACCAACCACCACCCTGCTCATATTCCACCCCACCCACTGCAAAAGAATCAAGCCATCAATTTTTGCTTTTCTCCATTTCATGGAATATGACACTGCAAAACAGCGGTGACCACTGCACAGCAGCAGAGTACCAGGTGGTGATTTGGGGTTTGTTTTTAGGCACAACAGTTCATTACGTGGAACGTTTCTCAGATGAAACAAGTGATGAATTTTCCCCCGGGTGAGTGACGCGTGCCCTGCAGGGACCCCGCTGTTGCCCCTGCAGGTCTCTGCTGGTTTTGTGGTGGGCAGCCGAGTGCAGAGCTGGCGGGGAAGGCTCTGAGCTGCCCGCCTGACACCGAGCGCGCAGCACAGAACTGCAGCGCTCAGCAGCTCCTGCTAAGCTGGGCTTTACACGCGCTCGCACGCTGCAGCTCCAAAAGCAGCTGACAACCAGAATGAAGAGTCTTTTATACCCTTTCTGGTAATATTAACATGAGGTTTCCGAGCTGGCTAGAAAGATTTGGTTTAGATGTTCCTCCTTCTAAACAGGAGATATTTGCCTGAAAAATCAGTTTCTGATGAGCCTTGCACTAAAAGGCAAGCAGTCGCTCCAGACCAAATACGGTCTCCTTCACAACTAAATTCCTAAATAATTTACAACAGGGGGTAAGGGAAAAAGGCTAGAAACACTCTCCCCCATAAACCTCAGCCAGAAAAGTATCCCCACGGGGAGCATCTCGCCAGGTGCTGAGCCTCCCTGCATCCTTCCTTTGCAGATGCTGAGGAATAAAAGCACTTGGAACAACAGGGAGAATCAGGAAGAAAGCACATGCCAGAAGACTGCCCCAGTTGTTTGCTACAGCAAACAGCTCCACGCTCTCCAACAAGACTGTAAGAAGCAAGGCATCTAGAAAAATACATTTTTAGGTATGTCAGCCAACACAATCAATCAGAGAGTCACCTTGAGGTTGCAGAAGAGCAGAAACGTAAAATGGAACTGCAGTCTGTTGAGACTGTTGGGTAGCTAACCGCAAAAGAACGCAATGGATTTACCACCGTTGCCTTTTCCTGCCATGGTTAAAGATGAGATACATCTAAAAGGCTTTTATATTTTAAACTTTAAAGTAGAATCAAAATACAGTCGGTTTTCTCTAGTTTAACCTCAGGAAAATTTTAGTAAGACATTT
Source organism: Falco cherrug (assembly GCF_023634085.1). Classification (NCBI taxonomy): domain Eukaryota; kingdom Metazoa; phylum Chordata; class Aves; order Falconiformes; family Falconidae; genus Falco; species Falco cherrug. Next base: position 40,976,687 of record NC_073704.1, on the reverse strand, counting down.
TAATCTTCCATACTCCGCTGCGCTGCATGTGCAAAGCGCATGAAGATGGATGGAAGAGGCTGGAATATAAGACACTGGGTCAAATCCCAACCCCGAAGGGTTTAACTGGTTTGAACAGAGTGAGCGTATTGCCCTAGGGCTTCCCTGACAAAGGGCTCTGAACCACACAGCCACAGGCATCCCCAAGATACAGCTTTATTCATGGCTTGAAACATATCCTGGGGAAAGTCAAGCCTAAGTTGTTAGGCTTCCTTCATCGCTGTTGGTTTTCAAGACATCTCATCAAGTCATGATCTTTATTTTTCATTAAAAAATCTGCTCAAGGCCCTAGGTAAGCATAACAGGAGGTGACGGTGGGAAGTTCAGAAAGAACGCATTTTCCCCACAACTGTTTGTTGCGAAGGAGGAGTAAATTTATTCAGACTTACTAGTCAGAAAAAATAGGTGTCCTTTAAATCCTTTATACTTTTTTTTTTTTTACATGATGGCAGAACTCCTCTGGAGGGGGGGGGGGTGGTTTTGCTTGGTTTTTTTTTTAATTTTAACAAAACTCATTTCTTTCCAATATTTTATGGAACAAAAACAAAAGCTGCATTGCAGTGTTTTTCAAATGCTACAGTAAAACAAATTTAAAAAAGCATTTGGTTCTGGTTTGGTTTTGCTTTATATAATGTTTCTAAGAGCTTCTGAAGATGAACATGTTGCTTTTCCAGAAGGAAGTGTACTCTGGTAACGCCTTCCACCAGAACTGGGATTCCTCGCCCCTGCAAGGCTTTGTTGGTTGGAGCTAAGCAGCCACTGTAAACCAGTGAAGAATAACAACTGGTACGATTTCTACTAAGGTACTGCAGTGGTATCCACTGAAGATCAAGTTCCATCAAAGCTCAAGGAGCTCGGTACTGCGAATGAAGAGGACAAAGAACATGGGAAGATTTCCATGTTCACTTACACCTACAAAACTACAGGCACCCCCACGGAACCCCAGCCGGACGGTTTCTCTTTGGGGGGAAGCAGCTCTACTGGAGGACATGTCGCACTAATTAAGATGACTAAAATGTGCACCGAAAAAGACCTTTATGTTGCCCTGTGGAGGGAAAGGAATACTCCAAGCTTCTGACTAGATTTTCAAGATGGCAAACAACCCCCAAAAATGATCCTGCCGGAATGAGTATATACACATAAAAATAAATATTTATATGTATTTATGTAAACAAATACATGCACTTTTCTCATTTCTGCTTTTTTACACTTCCATGGCAGGACATTGAAAGCTGCTGTTATTTTTCCTTTCTACATTTAGCAAAGGAATTACCTCCTGCCTGCAGGATATAAATACCTTTTTCAAAGCATCATAGTTACTATTTTCCCAGACAACAGATACTTTATAGACAAAGATGCATTACATAATTGCACATTGACTTAGGTGGGAAAAAAAGGATTCTATATTCCACTTCTCTTAATTGAAAGATAGCATTGTTAAGGGATTTACATGGGATATACTTTAATCTACTTCTACTTCTTTAATCTATGTATTTAATCATATCTGGTATGTCTGAGAATTTCTTTGGGGGGGGGGGGGGCAGGGGGGAGAAATTTGCTGACATTTGTTCCTTAAACTTCCAAACAACTGTGCTACAGTTACGCTTTTGCTCCAAATATTTGTTGACCAAAGATAACCCTCCACTGCTGATAGAGGCTGATAACCAGTTTGGTTATTCTATTGTTAACAGACTGTTGTGGGTGTTCTGACTTTAACCCTCAAATAAAGAAAATTAGTTTGGCTACACAGAAGACAGGTAATAAGAACAAATTAAGAACCACAAATTAGCTGTTTATGTCCAGAATTATTTTTTTCTTCACATCCATAACTGTTTTGCAACTTTCATGAAAAAAGTTTATTAGAAACTCAAGGTTTTGATATCCTAACAAATCAGACCAGTAACAGCTCATCCTTTGTGTTACCAAGATCTCTATCATAAGTACAGTGTGGATCACCCTATGGCTGTAAGCACAGCAGACTGACGTGTAAAACGAAGCACTGAAGGCACGGGCTGGTCAGACAGCAACCCAAAACCACAACCGAAGTCCAAGCGCCTGCTGTTGCCTGCGTGGGCCCACCAAACCCAGCAGAGCCCCGCAGGCCAGCCCAGCCGGGAGGGACCCCCCCGGGGAAGCTCCAGCCCCAGGCCCAAGAGCCGGGGCGGCCCCTTCCCAGGCCAGGCTGGCACAGGGGCTGCGCCACGCTCGACGCCGGGCAAAGGGGCCCCATCCCGCCCCACAGCGCGCCCCCAGCCCCACACCTGGCTCATTGCAAAGCCTTTGCCATGGCCAGCAGCCTGCTCCTTGCGAGGCCGGGGGGGAGGGAACACAGAGCTCCGCGGTTGCTGCAAGCGCGTTGTCATTTGATGTTTTAATTTTTTTTTTTTTTTTTTTTTTTTTTTTTTTAATGAGAGGGAAAACGCTTCCCCTGGCGCGGGCCGTATGACGGAAGGATGCTGGGGCTGTGCCCCGCTCACGCCGCCGGGACGGGCGCGCTCCGGTGCCGGCCCGGCTTTGTCTCGCCGGGAGGGGGATGCTGCGCGGCCGCGGAGCGCTCCCGCAGCCCCGGCGGGAGGGGACCCTCCTCGGGGACCCCCTTCAGCCCCCCATCCCCCGCCTCAGCCCCCCGCGCACCGGTGAAACTTTCTCCGGCGCTGCCGCAGGGGCGCGGCGGAGCGCGGCCGGCCGCCCCCGCGGAGCGCCGAGCATGCCCAGTCACCGGCATGACATCAGCGCCGGCAGCGCGGCCGCCCCCGCGCCCCCACCCCTCCCGGCCCGGCCGGACCCCCGCGGTGGGGAGCAGCCCCCACCCCCACCCCCCCGCTATGGGGGGGCAGCCCCGCCGCCCCTCCCTCGCTCCGCCGCAGCGGGAACAATGGCCGCGGGGCCCGGCGGCGGGGCCGCGGGGAGGGATGCTCGCCCCGGTAACGGGGGGGAGGAGAGGGATGCTCGCCCCAGTACCCCAGTAACCGTGAGGGGGGGGACGGATGCTCGCGCCGGTAACGGGTAGGGCGGGAGGGTGCTCGTCCCGGTAACGGTGAGGGGGAGAGGGACGCTCGCCCCGGTAACGGTGAGGGGGCGACGAATGCTCGCCGTAGCGGGTGGGGCGGAAGGATGCTCGCCCCAGTAACGGTGGGGGGGGGAACGGATGCTCTCCCCGGCAGCGGGTAGGGCGGAGGATGCTCGCCCCGGTAACGGGGGGGGGGGGGGGGAACGAATGCTTGCCCCGGTAGCGGGTGGGGCGGAAAAATGCTCGTCCCGGTAACGGTGAGGGGGAGAGGGACGCTCGTCCCGGTAACGGGGAGGCGGGGGGGGAGGATGCTCGCCCCGCCGCGGCACCGCGCAGGCGGGAGAAGGGGCTGCGGCAGACTCACCCCGATGACAACCGTCTCCTCGCCCTTGAATTTGGGGATGAATTTGTCCCCCCGGAGAATCTCCGCCTCGTTGAGGGGCCGGAACCGGCACATCACCTTAATGCTGCACTCGGCGGGATCCGCCATGGCGGCGGGCACCGGCCGCAGGGAGCGGGCGCTCCGCCGGGCAGGTGCCGCAGACGCCCTGCTGCCGCCGGCCGGGGCGGGGCGGGGGGAGGGGCGGCAGCCGCTCGGTGCCGGCAGCGGCCGCTCAGCCCCGGTGGCCCCCGGCCAGGCGCGGCTGCGCGGGGAGGGGCGGCGGGCTGCCCCTCCCCCCCCAGCGCCCGGGCCGGGCCGCGCGGGGGCTGCCGGGAGCCGTAGTTCGCGCGCGGGGGGCGGCCGCCAGCGGCTCTAACGGCGCCCCGGGCTCCCCTCAGCGGGGGCGGGGGGACTCCCGGCTCAACGGGAGGTTACAGCGATTAACCGAGGGGTCGGTCCGGCTCGGCCTCGGACGGGGAGCGGCGTGTGCCCTCGGGCCGCAGGGCAGGTATTTCGGTATCTCGTTCCCAGCAGCACCGCCCGCCCGCTGCTCCCTGAGGGGAAAAACAAGGCGGGAACAAGGAGAGAGCCCCGGCGGCCTGTGTGTGCCCCTGACAAACCGTCTGTAACCAGGGTAAAGGGTATTCATCATTGGGATAGTCGCTCACTGCACGCAACACTCATTTCCAGTGAGGAGAAGCAGAAGCAATAGTACCTCCGAGCGATGCTCTGACCTTGTTAATTTTACAAGAAGTTTGTCACGATGCGGTCGGTGAATCAGCATCTGGGAGAAAGTGGCTGTAGCTGCTCCTATACATGGGGGGTGCTGACCCCCTCCTCCTTCCCCTGCACTTCCTGGGAACATTCCTTCCAGACCTGCTAAACACACCTGCAGCTTACCCTCCTGCCCCCAACCCGGGCCAAGGCTAGTTCCTTTCGCCACATTCATGTTATTTGAGATAGTGTAATGCAACACACGTAATCTCCGCCTCTGTCATTTTCTCCCTGCTAGACCACTTAAAGATGAATGCGACAACTGCTGGTGCCTTCTGGAAAGTTGTAGACATTCCCTGGACTTGAGCAACCACAAGCAGCTTCTGAAACTGGTTTCCTCCAGAGTGCCAGATTCATTAAATCAGCCTCAATCATACAGTCAAGATGGCAGCGGCAAGTCCGTCAACATTTCTACAGAGATTTCCCTTTCTCCTAACCACCGTGGTCGTCCTGCTGTGGATGTGAGAAGAGCAAGCCAGTTTCAAAAGCTCTCATGCCCTTCTTAAAAGCAATTACATCAGGGAGAGTTAGCAATGTGCAGCACATGATAAGACATTATTATATAATGTGATTTATTCCCGTGGATTACCAGTTATATAGCCCTTTTATTTCTCTTTATGTTTCAAGCTTTTACCCTGAATAGCAAATTTGTTAGTCATGACAAGTAGGGGCTTAGTCATAAAAGACAACCCTTTCGATGAATTAATCCTTATTTTTCTCCATTATCAAGAAGCTCATTTTGGAGCAAGACTGGCAAACCTCCGTTTTCCTGTTAGAACAGGTATAATCTGCAATCAGTAAGAATGCACTGAAGAGCCACCTTTTCTTAGCAGTTTTGTCACAGTACTACATTGTCTGTATCGCAGACAATACCGTATTGTCACAAAGCTGCTATTTTTACTACTTATTACCAAATTCCTGGGTTAAGCAGCCTAGTAGGACATTAGTTTTCAGCCAGATTCAAGTGATCGGAACTTCCTTGAGCTTGTGAACTTCTTCCAGGCTGTTCTGGATGCCTGATGGAAGGCATGATTTACTGTTTATTGGGAACCCGCTCCATATAAAACATGAACTACCAAGACACAGAAAAGTAGTCATACTCCACTGCTATAATCTTAAGCATTATCATTATTTTCTTTCAGTTCTGAAACCATACTTTTCCAGATTGTGCCCTTACAAGAAATGCCACTATAGGCATAGTTCACATGGGTTGATTGAGCGATGGTACACCAGAACTCAAGACAATTTTCTTGCTACCAGTACCACAAAAGTAAAAGAAGAGAACCTTGATGTCACCTTATTTTCCTACTTTTCCAGCAAGTTCTCCCGCTAATTACTAAGTCCACTATTTAGAACATCCTGGCAGATTAGATACAATTCGACAGTGAGCTCTGATTTTTCCTGAAAAAATTCTCAGCTGCGACAGTTCACTAAACAGCCCAAGATGTCAGAGGTCTCCAAAAGGACTTAACAATTCCCCTCCTCAAAGAGTGGGGTGAAGGGGGGACAGCCAGAAGAGAACAACAAAATTTCATTTCTCTGTGGATGAGCCATCAATATTGCCAAGCTGTTCAGGCTGCAGGAAAACCAAGCAGCAGGCATGTGGTAGAGGGTCTGAACAACAGCATAACGTGATTTCTGGTAGAGGTGGTCCCACAGAAATAAGGGAACAGACACCTGGGCATTTCAGAAGTGAAAAGCAGATTTCTGATCCACAGAGCCAAAAGAACATTGCTTCATGTCGTTGCTTCTGGGCTCCAGGAATGAGCTTTAGAGTTGGGAAGGAGCTTCAGCAGCAGAAGAACAAGGTTAAATTTCTGCTGTTACAGAAACACACACCGGTGCTGGCTAGGGACCTAACCTACCAGCAGGGAGAGCGACTTTAATGTAGATCCCATTGATCTTGGCATCTCATCAATGGCCATTGAGATAAAATTTGATGATATGCTTATTTCATCAGTGTTGAGATATGTCTATGGGTAAAGAGGTGGTAAAGAATTTCTTCCCGGAGGTACCAAAAGGGTTGGGATCCCCATAATAAAAAGCAGTTTTAAATATCGAGGATAGTGTCCTGAAGACACCATCAGGGAAAATGTTTACAAAGCCAGAACATAATGTGTTTAACAGGAATAAAAATAAATAGAAGCCAAAGACTGAAGATCAGGCAGCAAAATGAGCTGAGAAGGCAGCTAGCAGGAACCGAGATACAGAGACAGTCTAATCTGTGTACCCTTGCACCACCAAAGGCAAGGAGACATGTTTATAGCTCAGGAGAGACCAAGCTGTGAGACCATTTGTCCAGGCAAAGGAAAAAATCAATAGCAAAGTGTATAGGATCTGCAGAACTGACCCTCTCAGTCACCCAAAATGATTATCCCCAAAGCCACACCTCCTTTGATCAGACAGGTAATGATCTCTTTGGTGATTAGGGGGCACAGGGTTCCTCTTTCTCACACTTCCACAGAAAGATCAGATATTTGGAAATAGAGTACTGCAAGTTCAGAGATACTGTCAGAAAGCGCTTGGACTACACTAGCAGGGAGTTTAAGAGCAGCCATTGTTTCCAATTTGCAAAACACTTCAATATATGCTCACTTTAAAGTATATACATAAAGCATGTTAAGCACACACATAAGTCTCAATCTTCATATGAATTATTCACATGATGCATAGGCATATAAATTGTGTTAACCCACCTATAAAAAAATGGATTAGCTAAAAATAAATAAAATCAATTTTTACCACTTTGTATAAAACTGTAAAATGTTTTAGCTGCTTCAACACTCAAAATATTTTTCCAAGTTGCAGACTTTCATTTGAGTTACTCAATAAACAACTCAAAGAACTGTAAGTTGGGGGGGAAAAATTGTCTTAAGTATAGGAATTTCTAAAGCAATCCTAAAAATCCCAACCAACTAAATGAAAAAAGCCCAAACCCATTAAAAAAAGACACACAATCCCAAACCACAAAGCCTCCACACCGAGTGTCATTGTGAGGGACAACACGCCCATTGTCAACCCCCCACCACCTTTACGCGTGAAGATCCAGAAAGAGTTAAAACCGCATTACAGGCAGATGATGCCATCTTCTGGTGTCACTTACACAGCTGTTGATTTAAAACCCCGATGACTAGTCTAGTCAGATCACCATCAGGAAGATGGGGGATGATGTTATTTTAAGCATCACTTTTATCCCCAGGGCAGGGTTCAGTGAAATAACATTAATTCAGGAGGAGTCAGTGAAGCATTAGCAGTGAGGGTGGGAAAGCAAGCACCAGGCTGCCATCAATTCACAGCTAGCTGCCACCAGCCTGTCCCCAGGGCCTGAAGTCAGGCAGCGTGGGGCTGCATCATCGCAGCTTGCTGAAGCAGGGCCTTGCAGTCCGTCAAAAAATCGGACCAAACTGCTACTGAGGTTTTGAAAGTGCAACTATTAATTATGCCTAGCCTTGGTCAGCTGATCATCTTCTGCCCCATTCACTTCTTTCTGCTGTCCTTAGGAGAGTTCAACTGCTGACAGGCACCACACTAGTTTTGGTGGGGGTTTGTTTCATTTGTTGTTTTTTTACAGGCATTCCTGAATAGGCAATACTATCTTGCCAGAATATATGGTATGACACATATGGTGCTGTGGTCTGTCTTTTCACATTACCTGTCAGAACTCTGAGGCAGCACTGGTGTGCTCCCTGCTGTCAGACAAAAAGATTTAGGTTGATATATCTGTTCTGTTAAAAATTGCCTGTTATCTGCTATAGCATGGCCTTAATTCCTCCCTCCTTCACTTGCTCCTTGCTCTCCAATTGATCTTTCTATATTAACCTCCCTGTGGAATTACATTTGTGTTAAGAGTTAAATCAGCACGTAATGGACTGAAGCCAGATTGGCCTAAACAGATTTTCCCATCCTTAGTCACAGAAACAATTGTAACTTTAGAGAAAAGACGAAAAAAAAGAAAACCAAACACCAACCAACCCACAACATAACTGTGGTACAGGGGAAAGGCTGTTCTGGCACACCGACAGGGCTCCAGACATCTAATTTCCTGCACAGATTTTGGGCCGTTGTGTTTCTTCACGCCTGCACATCCACTCACGCCGAGACTGTGCAGGGACTCCGGGCTCACTAGGTGATTTTCACATCTGGTACAGGAACCAGCACTTTCAACACCACTACGTATGAAGCACGAATGGGAAGATGATGCTGATACTCAGAGAAAAGAATGGACAAAGCCACTAAGTGGTGGACACCGCGCAAGTTCAGAAAGCAGTTCAGGTGCTTCACTGTTACTCCCTTTTAGTTTTCAGATTTTAGTCCTATTTCCATTGCTCTTTTTTTTTTTTTTTTCTTCTCCTTTAAACTACCTGGCAACAATACTGACTGTGATTAAATGGGGTTAAATTTATAGCAAAATGTGACTTGCATAGGCGCTCTTCATTTTTTGTTCTAAATGACGCCATTACAAAAAAATCCAACCCACACACAGATTGCATTTTAAGATACACCAGGTGACTCAGAAACAAGCAAGTCACTGGGAAAACAGGGAACTTAACCTGAAACTCCTTTTTCCTCTGGTATAACAGAAAGGCACTTTGGAAACAAACATTCTCACATTAGAGACTGGCATTCTGGGTACTGACAGTCACTGCAGCAGGATGGCACACATCAAACTGTTGCCTGTTGGAAAGAGAACTCTCAAAACACACTCTGTTTAGAGAGGAGATGATGTTTTATTCTGTGCAGGGTGCTCAGTGCTCTATTCCCACCAATCAAGCACACCTACTAGGATCCCTCATCAAATATTTACACGAGAGTTACAAAGCTCCACTTAACTAATACAATTATTCTGCCTACCTAATACATATTCACTGTGCTGAGCTCATCAGGTTTTCCGTGCCTGCGCAGGAATTGTGCTGAGCCAGCAAAAGTCTTTTATGCCTGTGCAGGGGTCTCAAGAGAGTCTTTGGTGGTCATTTGGGGAGGAATACCCCTACTCTTTTTTTTATTCTTTTTATGGCCATGCATCATCTGAGGACACCAGAGCCCCTCTTTATCTTGCCAGCTTCTTGTTAACAAGATCTGTGTCCTTGGTCAGGAGATGTTGTCCTCCTCTGGAACTTCCTGGCCTTCATTCAGTCATCTATTAAAAAAAAAAAAAAAAAAAGGCTGTAAAATATATTTTAGATAATTCTCATTCTAAACCTTGACAGACATTTACAGTTTCCTTCACAGCCAATCTTTGACCTTCCCTCTACAAAATCAGCATCAAAACCAGTTTAGGGATAAGCGAGAACTTCACATCTCTAGTTTCAGCCATTGCTGCTGGGTTTCTGCAAGCAGGGCGCTGGTGTTCCTAGGTCTTGCCTTAACACAGTCAGCAAAGACGCAACTACCCTCAGTCAGCAGAAGTTACCTGAAAGTGTTCTGAAGCCACTCCTCTGAGAGAGCTCCGTGTTCACTAGCAGGCCAAGGCACACAAGTACTTTGTGAGCTAGGTGCTTTTAAAAGGACAAAATAACATGCGAGTAAGAATTGCAGCCTGCTTCAAACTCTTATTCTCAGCCAATGGCTTTCTCACCAAATTGGAATGAAATCAGTGTTACGTTCTCTAGAAGCGCATCTTTACATTCTCCTTCTGGCCATTTCAGTAAAGTTTTGTAAAGAAAATTATCCACATGTATTCCCATTTCATACATGTACTATTCTCTCACATCATCACTGGCCTACAAGAGAAATGCTGCCATTAAATGCATTTAGGCACTCTGCAAATAGCTGTACGGCTGCTTTATTTCTGTGTGGGCTAGAGCAATGTATGTAACAGGGTATCTATAATGTGACCTCTGTTAAAGAAAAGCAACAGGCTCCCCAGGGTGAAAAACTCCAGGCAACGCAGTTCCAGGAGGACAAGCTGGGACACACAACAGCCCTCATTACAGATCTGCTCCCCACCACCTCGCATGCCCTGCCTTCACCACTGCCCTCACCCAAAAGCTGCCTGTTCCTTCCCCCCAGAAATCCCGCCCCGAGCGGCTGCCTGCTTCACGGTGCTTCCTGGCTACACGCTATTCCACAGTGGAGCCCCACATGCCAACATACCACTGCATCCACGTCAACTGGTCAGGATGGCTTTCCTGGGAGATCAAACCAACCCAGGGTTGCTTTGGCTCACAGACAGCAATTGCCCATATCTAATGTGTTCCACATAATTAGCTGGTTAGATGAGAAGAAAACCAATCATTTTCCACATGCCTTTTTGTTCAAGTGTAAACACGTGGATCTTAAAAGCTAACCCAACTTACATTGCCAACTTAGGTTGGGTCTGGAAACATTTCCTCTCTGTTACATGTGTCTTTCCTTTTTTCTTCTTCCCCAAGTAGCAATTTACTGTGAAGACAAGCTGTAATTTGTAACGGTTATTCTCCATCCTTCTAAAAGTAAGTCTGAATATTGCAAAACCTAGAAGTAGAATAAATAGGGAAGTGAGATTTGAAACCATTTCTCAAGTCAAATCCAGGAAGCCTGTCAAGATGACAATCCTGTATAAGGAGCATTTAGTTTTCTGTAGCTTTCAGAGCTTCAAACACAATGTGAATTTCTAGCAGGACACGCTATTTGGAAGGTCTCAGTCATTCTTCCTGTATGGTACTGGGAACTGAGTGGAAGGCTGACCAGCTGCGACCACGATGCCGAGTCCACTTCAGGATCATCAGTCACCTGGAAGGCTGCACTGTCTGATGATCCTGCTTCAAAAAAAAAATCTTAATTACTGCAATAAGGAAATAGGAAACATTCCTGTTATTCTCTACAAAGGAGCTGGAGATAGTAAAGGAAAATGGACTATCGGGGAAGGAAAAGTGAGTCACAAAGTCATTAGCCTCAGGAAAACCACAAAGGGCTGCAGAAACTGTCGTCTTGTTTGTCGGGGCAAAATACCCCCAACGTACAGCCTGCTATAGTGGAGTAAAGAAAAGTGACAACAGAACAGGATAGTTAAGATGTTGTTTGGAAAGGAGAGGAAAAGCCCTACAGCAGAACTAGAAACAAAATGCCTACAATTAAACACATACCAAAACTCCAGTCAATCTATAGATTAAATCAATTAGATAAACCTTATTAGAAAAATAATCAGCATTTCCTACCATCTGGCATTTAAGGAAAAACTCTGCACATTACACTTGAAGTCCAATATAAATTGCTGTAGATTCAAAAATCTTGCCTCAACAACAGCCTCTAATATGTAACAGAACAACAAACACTATTCAAATCATATCGCAGATATGCATGATGTGCAAGTAAGGGAATTAAAGAATGTTAGATCCTCAAACACTTTTGAAACAGCACACAAAAATAATGCAGTCCTTGGCACTGCCTGCTGTACATCAGGATCATAAGGTAGAAGACACCAGCAATATTCCCTTAATTTTATTTTTTTTCCCCATGCAGATTTCTGTGGACTACAGCATTATTCATCACTCCCCTTTTCTTGCACTTGAGCCATGCAATTAATTGTTAGATATTCTTAAAATGACTACTCTAGTTCTACTTTACAGAAAGCTACATCAATACTAATCCTTTAAATGAAACTCATTCAACATACAGCACATGTGCTATTATAGCCTTTGGAGTTTATGAAATCCTTTTTCCCACCTCACATTTTTCCAGAATCTATTGTAACTTAAAAAACCTTTAGCTGGAGCCTCTAATAATCAGATGAGGATTAGATCACACCAAGTCACAGATAGGCAGCAATCTTTGGGACATTTTCGATCCAATTTACCCTAAAAGTCTCCCATGTAGTGACCAGAGTCTATACTGCAGAGCTCAGCAGCTGTCATTTGCTAGGTATACAACTTGCAATCCACAAAAGAAATTACTTCATGTTTCCATTAAACCTCAGAAAGGTTTTGGGGGTATGTTAGAGAAGCAAGGTTATTTGTCTGTATCAAGGAGAATAACTTCTTTCCTTTTCACTCAGTTCTGCAACAATTCTGCTTTCAAAAAAAGTAAAATACATTATTCATACTTCAGACTACACAGTCATAGTCATTCCCAGAAATGAACCAAGGGCTACAGAACCTTAGACACATGTGAAAAGGTGACGGACACATAGGGAGCAGCGGCTCCGGTGCAGGCTGAGCGAGGCACAAGCAGCATTTGCACAGGCACCTCCCCGCTGTGCCGGCACCCTCAGCCCTGCCACCCGCCCCGCCTGACCAAGGTGGTGACACTATTGTCGTGGGTGCCTTTGACTATTCGCAAGAAATACAATCTATTCTCATCTTGCCTTGCAGACTTTGTACTGAATAGAAAATACAATATCAGCTAAGCAAAAAAGTTAATTTTAGACATCAGAGTTTCTGACAAGCTCCCAGTATTTAAAGCTCTGCAAACGTTTTTAACTGTCAAAACTTTTAACTTACAGAACGTAAGACAAAACATGTTTAAAGACAACTGCGATTAAAAATAGCTCTTTATATAAAAAGCCAAGAGGAAAAATACACTGACTGCATGACATACAGGCAAACCACATCTTGACTTCCATGGGGCAGGGGCTGGACTTGACAATGTCCTGAAGTTCTTATAAATCACAGAAGCGTTGAGGTTGAAAGGAAATACAGAAACATTATCCAAATTACAGGTGGAGAATGAACAAAACAGCAGAAAATTCAACTGATTCGCCCAAACTAATACCTGAAGTTCCTTTGGCAGAACAAGAAACTGTTGTCTCGTCCTGATTATGCCCAGGGTCTCAGGTCCCAACTACTGGACCATCCCTCCCCTACCGCATACGGTAAGCACAGGAAATAATCACGTAATCGGAAACCTTTTGGAAAAAAGTGCACATGCTTTGGTCAAAAGTCATCAAAAGACTACCACTAACCTCCAAAATTTACACTTCTATTGCTTGCACATTGTGAAATAAACACATATGCAACATGTCCGTGTTTTGATATGTATTTTTATTTCCCTGCAGTTTTCACTTATCAAGAACAAGTAACAGGGAAAGTTGTCTGAACTAGTGCATAAACAAACATTCTGAAACACCACTACACGTATCTAATTTACAAGAACCGTATAAAAAAAGTCACTAAAACACTACACTACGAAGGTGTCCAACGCTTACAGTCAGACTTTTTCCAACCCGTTACTTGCCTTGTAGCCACAGGAAAACTCTCCAAAATTGAAAAGACAATCTTGCCACAACCCTCCCTCCCCCCCACCACCTGGGATGGCTCGATATCTAGACATCCAATAATTAATTATTGCAATGATATATAATGCAATACATACCTGGTAAAATATCCTTTATGTGGTGTGTTACAGTTTTAAAGCCAGTTAAAATATGCAGTCTTCAGATAAAATGTAATCAGTTGAAAATTTTCTCATATCTGCACAATTTTATATGTGCTAGATGCATAATTTTTCTAGTCAGTTTTTTTTTCCTGTGTAATTATTTTTTATAAACTGGTATTATAAATAGAAATATACATTCAAAATATATGGAAAAGTGAGTTACTACATTAAATTTGCATGTATCGATCCATCCCTTTCCCCTGCACAGTAATAGAAAATACTATTTTGCCTTGAACTTCATATTTGACAGTGAAATGCCACTAAAGTATTTACCAAAAAGTCCATCTAGTCAAATTGTGAAACAAAATGAACCAAGTGAAAACTTTACATTTCCTTTAGAAAAAAATTACAAGAATTTTGTTTCCTAGCTATGAATCTTTAACTTTTTTTTTAGACACAAAGTTGGATTTATTTGTACAAGATACAAAATGTAAACATGGCAAAATAAATAGTTAAAACAAGTGATGCAGGATCCCATTTCATGCTCATGATCCCATTAAAGAATTATTTTTTAATCCATTCAGTTGCAAATTCAAGTGCAAAAGCATGATGATGAATATCTACTATTCAAGTAACAGAAATAATATTGATGATACAAATAAACTATTTTACAAGGTAGTGATTTTCCCAATTTTACAAAATTTACATTATATATCGACTTAATACACGATATAATGATAGTCCATTTAGGTCCATTTTAGTTCTCTGTGATCCACAGAGTGCTGTATTTTGCACTCGGTTGGAATATAAATGACTACACCATTAGCACAGGTTGAGACACTGGTTTGAGGTTATGTCACTTCCATGGCTACTGTTGTCTCTGCTATGCCATTTAAACCCAGTCGTTCTGGTTCATGATTCTCTCTGCAATAAAAGAAATATTCAATAGTTACAGGTAGAACATATTTTCTTACACAGTTTTAATGATTTATTACATGTGCTTTGTTTTGTTTGTTTTTTTTTTTTTTTTTTACACAGCTGTTAGCCTGGATCAGGGAGAAAACACGTACTAGAAACAGATTATTTAAAACTAAATACTAAGTTTTACTCCACTAACTGCAGTCCCTTCTACAAGATTCTTGCATTTAACTGTAAATTACCAGCCTAAGTTATAGGTAAAAGTACTAAAGAGTCTCCTGAAGAAGGAAAGTCAAGATATATTATGATGACTGACTCACAGTAAAGCGTTATTCTAACATAATCCTCTCCCACCCACACCAATTCCACTTTAGCACTAGTGCAAGAAATCTTAAATGTTTTTTCAATTTGTTATCATTCTTTGTAGAAAAGCCCAAGACCTGTTCAGCTAAGGTGGTACTTTTCACAGCATTTGCTGACATGACTTGAAATACCCCTCTGACTTGAGGGAAATAAGAACTAAATGTGTTACTGATACAAAAGTATGCTTTAAGGCACGGCTGCTAATTTAAAAATACCTTTTTCCTCAATCTATAGTGACTAAATTATACATGCCATTTTCCATCTCAAAAAACTCTAAAATTTTAACCTCTGCAGGAGCGTTATGAAATAATCAGGAAGCCACATTTGCTAATGGCCATTTTTCACTTTTCTAATTCATCACAAACTTTACTTTTTTTTTTTTTTTAAACATCATACAATCCAGCAAAGGCTTCAACCAAAGCCCAAATATCACCATTTTCAGAAAACATAGCCAGCTGCAAGCTCCTGCCACTCCTGTGAAACATCTTCTAAGTATCCTGAACCAAGAGTGCTGCTGTTCAATGAGAATAAATCTCTTGTCTATATACATAAGATGCAGGCTGGCACATAAAAGTGGTTTACACTTCACATACACATATATCTGTATGTATATATAAAATAGGTACGTCCAGCTTGCATCTTACACAAAGTTATGGAGAGATGTGCAGGGTTTGATAGAATCTACCTGGAAGTGCTGCATGAGAGAAGGGACAAATGAAAATGGTTAAAATGAAGCCATTTTAAACACAGCAGAAGTTTACCAAAACTACTGGTGCCTAAAATCAGCGTGAATTATTTGGGGGTTAATATACAAAACAGCTCTTGCAGTTTGTCACAGCCACCGCGAAGCTGCCAGCAGCTGGATGTTTTTGTGAGGCTGAAGCTATACTGAGAAGTCTCTTGGAGGTGGAAACAATTCTGTTTAGTACTCTAGGGCCGAGTTGGGCATTTCTGTGGAGGCATTTCTGTAGCACAAAGGAAACTTCAAACAAAAGTAACTTCAAACTTCAAAAAGGCTCCATGCTTACCTTGCTATACTGCTGATGGCACTGCTAGAAGTTACCTTTGGCACTCTGTCCATACTGGCAGCAACTGTGGCGAGTTTTAAGGCTGTTGGCGATGGTGCTGAAGTCCTTGTATTGATATGCACATTGACTGGAGAAACAACACTGACATTGTTGAGGTGCACTGCATTTGTCAGGCAAGAATTGTTCATGGGAAGCGTCTGAGGGCTGCTTGTGCACAATGCTGGAATTAAGTGGTTTGTGGTGGTGTGGCCAACTGTCCTTACAAGCTGTACAGTTGAAATCCCTGGGCTGGATGATAAAGCCATGTTGGTGGAGTACAAAGTTCTGGAGGTTCCTGTTACAAACCAAAAGTTGTTAAGTTAAAAATATGCCATTCCTCGGATTCAATTCCAAAGATTAACTTCAAGGGTAATGCTTTAAAGTATACACATCACTGGAATTGTGCAACAATGTTTTTTTTTTAAAGATCTGCAAAGTGTAAAACTTTAGAAATATTTCTAGCTAACATTAGGAACATGGCATGTTTTTTCATTCACAAGAACATCAGCAAGTGAAAGAAGCTGACAAATAACTTTCATATGACAAAGAGCTTTTACACTGCCCAACCTGGTACACCTCTTTTTAGGTGCTTTAAATCAAAGGGGCAACACTCCCCATACAAGTGTATTGGCTGGGGACTACCTCAGCTAGGCAACCTCAGAGACCGACTGCGAAGCCAAATTCCGATGCTTTGAATCACCCCCTACCTTGTTCTGCTGGTAACGTAAAGAGGTTCTGGGGACCAGACTCTCTCAGTGCAGCAAAACTAGGGATCTAAGGCTGGGCAAATTAGAAAACTCTGTTCAGATTATGCTGCAGTGCTCTGTTCACACTCCTGAGGTGTGAGAAACTTCACGTTTCATAGCGTGTATTAAAACCAGAGGCTCTCAAATATCATCTTGGCATCCTAGCTATTCACTGTTCTCCTTTTGATCACAGGGGAACTAGATCCTTGTTTGATCCCTAGAGGATTCTTATTCCTGAAAAAAATTTGCTTTCAGCTAACATCTCCTAATTTACAAGTCTTCCTGTCCTGAACAGGAATAGCTCCTTCCCACCATTGCCACTCACAGCTTTAGAAGAGTAACAGCAGTCTGATTTTGTATGCATAATATCTGTAATGGTTTTCATCAATCGTAAAGCTGTGTACCACATACTGACATGGTACACTGCCCTGTGCCTGATCTTATACCCCTCAAAACACCACCCTCCCAGATATGATCTTGGAGAACTGTACATAGATGTCTTTTTCTTTCTTGGAACTGTTCCAGTATATTGATTTTATTCAGCTGTGGTTTTTCCTCCCTCGATTCATTTCATATTATCATTAACCCAGCCTGGCAGAAGGTCTATAAAACTAATCACATCATTAGCTGTTAAAACAACAAATTACTCTAAAAACCTTTTATGTCTTATGGCAGTCAAATGCCAAATAACATTTGTCTCTCGGCAACATGGCTACTACACCAGCATGACTGGCACTACTGCCTCCTGGTAGCAGAGGTTCAGAAAGAGGGGTGGCGGGAAGGTAGTGAAGGCCAATGTCTACACTTTTTCCTGAATTTGGGAGAAATCCTAAATGCAATGAAACCTGAAACTCACAGTAAAGTCAGAAGAATTGCCAGTAGTCGTCCATTAGTATGTTTTTGTCTCAATATGCCAGTGAGATAATGACCAAATAACGTAACAACTTTTCTACTTCCTTCTTAAAGTACTTAATGTTTTAAGCAATTGATTTTAATTACAAATTCACACTGTTTTTAAAATGCTGTCACTTACGCTTCTGATCATGACAGATAATTAAAAAGATTAAATCCTACATAAGAAAACAGAAAATGCTCTTCCAATGCAAAAGAGCATTTGCTAGTTTTATTACCATACTAACCTACACACCAGTGCACAACAGTATTTTAAGGAACAGTATTCAGAATATCACAATTAATATATTTGATTTGTTTATGATTATTAATAGTATTTTAGAAATCAGAAATAAGACCAGTTGACATATTCTCAGCTAGTACTAGACCGTGAGTTTTAAGAAATCATCACCTGAAGGCTGGAGAACACCATTAATATTGTTGTGGCTGGTGTTTTGTTCCTTCGTTACCTCACTGCGACTAGGAGCAGGTGCACTAACCACTGCAGATGCAGCAAAGTGGGCGCTGGCTGAATCAAGTGTTTTTGACATACAGTCAGAGGTGCTGGAGCCCTGTGGGAAGAAAAAATTTTTTTTTTCTTTATAATTATTCAAGTATAAAAATAAACTAAGTTACAATTGCTATAATGCAGAGTTACCAGCAAATAAATACATCAATCTTCTAAGTGTAATCTAATGCATCATAACATTAAATATTTCCATTTCACAAGTCTGATGAAAAACTGGAAATTAGTGTCCAAATGAGCATCGGGTAAGTCCTGCCCAATTCAGCCAGTCAACAGCAAATGCAGTTCTTGGCAAAACAGATCACCTTCATAATATGTTGGTCAGCCTGGAGAAGGGAAGGCTCCGTGGAGGCGCTCCAGTGCCCTCCCAGTACCTAAAGGGGCCGACGTGAATGCTGGGGAGGGGCTCTTTATCAGCGAGCACAGTGACAGGATGAGGAGGGTAACAGCTCTGAACTAAAAGAGGGCAGATGCAGATCAGATATCAGGAGGCGGTGGGCCAGGCTGCCCAGAGCAGCTGTGGGTGCCCCATCCCTGGCAGTGCTCCAGGCCAGGCTGGATGGGGCTGGGAGCAGCCTGGGCTGGGGGGGGGGGGGGGTGTGTGTGTCCCTGCCAGCCCAAACTGTTCTGTGATTCTGTGCATTTAAGAAGATTCCTCTAGAACAACTGACTATGCCTTAAGTTTCCTTCTCTCTTCTGTCTCCAGGCAGCAAGTATACTGCAACTGCAAGTCTGAAGAATTTTCAGTATTCATGGTACATTCATTCTCATGGAGTAATTTCTGCTACCACTTAACTGCCCATCACATTCTGGAAGTACACATCTTTTATTAGTCCAGTTTCTTTGAAAGATACCCTGAAATGGCTGCATGTATCATTCTGCAGCCTCAGTTTATACGAACTCAGAAAATTACTTTGCATAGGCAGAGTGTCTTAAAAATCCAAAATTCATTCCTCTTGTTTAAATATTCTGGTGTCCTGTCTTTACACATACAGAAAATGTAATCAGTAACAACCAATACAGAATCCCTGACTAACCAAAGCAGAAAACACTGAAAGGAAGGGACAAACAGCACTGGCAATTAGATAGAATATGCTCAAAGTAAAATAAGTTTTCCTAGAAACAGACAACGGCAACAGCTGTTATATTTTCTTAGTAAGAAACTAACAGAAAACTAAGCTTAACAGAAAAACACATATTCTTCACTTGCAAGGCATTACAGAGGAAAAATATGATTCTTTTAGAAGACAGGAGTAGTAACACTGCAGATGGGGAAGAGGAAGGAATGAAAATATGCAAAACTACATTTTTCCTCCTCAGAACCTACCAATTTTTTAGTATTCACTGAGCATCTGTTTGTAACAGAATACATTACCTCATAAAGTAGTTTTAATAAAGAAGTCTCTTTGGAGCACTTACAAAAGGAGGACAAAACTGGTGAAAATAGCATGACCTGACAGAGCACTGGCTATTTCTACACTGACCTACTCTGTGGATGCAACTAATGCATTAAAATATGAAATCTCTTACTCAACTTTTAAAATGTAGCCATGTTATATAACTTACAAAAAAAAAACCCCCCAAAACAAAAAAAAAAACAAACCAACAACCCAACAACAACAGGTTGTGATGCTAAAACTTAAAATATTCTCTTGTTCCAAATAGAAAAATGAAGGCAAGGTATTTGTACTAGCTACAGCATAAGTTGCTTTCCAAGCACTGTACAGCAAACTGGAAAAGCATCTTGACCAAAAGTATTCTACGCTCATTCTAAAATTTAACGTATTTACTGTGTTATATTTAGCTTAAGAGATAAAAAATACAGAAGCAAGAAGGAAGGTATCAGCACATGACAACATTTAAGGTGCATTACCTGTGCTTTCGGATGCGTCTGTTGTGAGGAATGCTGAGATTGCTGTTTCTGCTGAAGCTGAGCAAGCTGTTGCCTCTGCATTTGAACTAACTGCTGTTGATGTGTCTGAAATTGCTCCTCTGTGATACCCCCTGTTACTACCGAAAAGAAAGGGAAGCAGCGTTAGATATTCTTGCATTTCAGATATATTTTGTGCAGGCCTATCTATGTTGGATCACAAATGGTTGAAGGCAACATACACTGTGTTAGACACCTGCAGAGATCATCATATACCCTTATGTAAAGGAGAGGTCAAGCTAAACTTATTTTGTTCTTTCAGCACTAAATCAAATTACAACAAAAGAATTCATAGCTTTCATTGTTTTTAAGCAGTTTCTATCTTTGGTGGCTTTCTCTACAGTAGCTTTAAGCAAACACTTAAAGAAATTATTTTCCTGCCTCTCAGAAAACAGCAGTCACAGCTGCAGAAGGAGTACACTGGGCTGAGCTGGGTGCCTTCCCTCGCAGTGAACATGGGGAGTTAATCCTTGTACAGCTTTCCTTCCTACAGTCCCTTATCACTGCCCTTTTCACCGACACCAGAAAGGACTTCGCGTCTGCCAGGCATACGCTTCCTTTGAGAACGCCTACCTAAACAGCACAACCAGAATTCATATATTCAAACAGTTTGTATACAGTGCTATACCAACCCTCACTTGAAAAAGCTATAAACTAATACACAATGACAAAGCTAATCTCCAGGCCTAAAACTTAGTAAATGTCTGTAAATATCACAAATATTTTGCAAATCTAGTTTGACCTCCTTATTTCACACCTCCCACCCCCAACCTCTACTTGAAGGAAACTCTTAACTTTCACCTGAACAGGATTTTCTCTATTTTGTTCTGAACTATTTTTTTTCAAATCTGAAGCTGTCACTCATCTCAAAACACCTGGATTCTGCAGGAATATCACCTTATCAAGAGACACTACACTAGCATTAAAATAGGAAGTGATCTATCTTTCAGGGTCTGGCTCTTTCACCTACTAGTTGTAACACTTGTGGTTGTCCTGAAATTCCTTTCTTGAGTAAATACCAAAATTAAGACTGTGACTATTTAGAAATTAGTACTGGCACTTGTTCCTTACTGCTACATTCTTAAAACAGGTTTCAACTATGTTAGGAGGGCACTTAAAATCCAATGAGTTATGCAGATAATTTTATTGGATTCTGGGAATATTATCATTTCCAACACATTCCAAAACCAAATTTATTTTGTATTTAGCTTTACTGTGTTCCTCTTGAAGATTACCTATTACTGCAAGCATTTAATTCTGAGTTCAGTCAGCTAAACCTGCTAAGTTCCCTTACAATAGTCTCCCAAAACGTGTTGTATTACTAAAGGCAAGAGAGCCAAGAACAGCATTATGGAACATTACATATATATGTATTTCTATTTTTAGGTTCTGAGGTAACAAATTCCAGAACATGTATTTTGTTTTTATAAAAAAGTGTTTTAGAACAAGCTTAGACTACACTTAGCCGTAATCAGCTGTCATTTCTCAGCAATACAGGGGTATTCATCTAGACTCAAAGTTCATTATTCTACAGGCTGTAAAGACGTAACACGGAAAGCAGTCTCTGCATCGAGGGGTCATCTGATTTAGCCCACATATCAATTCTATGTTTCCAATCTCCCTTCATTCTCAGTTTGACACAGTCCATGAAGTCATCAAACACACTATTTCCAGGTACAGGGAAGATTATCGTAGTAACGTAATAATTGCTCACTCTGCCTTCTCATGTTTAAACTCCACTCAGTTCACTACCTGTCACCAGATACTTATTCAGTGGTCAGACTGAACTCAGCTGTTAGCCTTGTTATAAAACAGCAGATCTTCATTAGCAGATTTAATATTATTTGCTTCTGCCAACTCAGACAACTGAAGGGTCCTAGAGAAAAAAAGAAAACAGCAAACCTCTATGACATCTCAAGGTAGCCTTTAAAGGTCATAGTTAAGTGAAAGTGTTCTATATTTCTATTAAAGGTTCTATTTACCAGAATTTTAGCTTCCACTGCTGAGTATCAGGATTTTCTATGTTACCATACCCTGACTGTACTGAAACACTATAACTGAGCAAGGTAAAAAAAAGCCAATGTGAAATTAAGTCTTCCAGGCTCCTCTCCTCCTCGACAGCTTTGGTTTGGATTATTGCATCCCTTCTCTTACGATCTGAAGGCTTTAATCAAAGATTGTCTTTTCAGGCTGCCCCAAAAGCAGCATTTCTTTAATTATTTCTATATGGTATTTAATTCTGGGGGAAAAAAAAGGAAAACAAAACAAAACAAAAAAACAACAACAAAAAAAAAAACCCAAGAAAAACTTCAAAACGTAAGAGCTTCTTCCATAAGCACAGTTCTTCAACTGAGAATGTCATCATCTGCAGTTGTCTTTTGTATCTTGGGACATGGTAACTAAATCGGTAACTCTGAGCAGGTCATAGGAACTGGCAGATGAAGCAGACTGGAAGCCACGTGCAACATACCGACTGTACTGCAAACTGCTGAAGATTTTGCTTAAAAAAAAAATCTACTTCTTACTTCAGTCCCAAAAACTGGCTGAGTTGCACTCTAGGAATTCTGCAAGTAGGTTAATTATTACTTACTCTACCATCCACAAATTCCTGGTAACTTTCTCCCTCCATCATCTCTCCTGATGACTAGTTGTATCCCTAGCTCATCAGTTTCTCATTTTACATTAAACAGAGAGTTGGTCTGGAGGTGTCTCTGTCTGGAAAAGTAAGCTGGTCTCTGCCAAAGTGTGCAAGACTACAAAAAATTTACACAACTGATCAAAGGGAACAGATTGTTTCACTGAACTTGTCTCAAAGTTCCTCGGATTCAGCTTTTCTGTTTGCAGTTCTTATAATATGAGCAAGAGAGTAATTTAACTTGAAACAGTGGTTCTTTATTTATGCACTGATGAGGCACTTTCAAGAAAACACTAGTCACACATTTTTGAAGTAAGTCTTTCTGTTTGTACAATGCCTAGCATCTGAGGAAATACCAGAGTTGCTTTATTAATACAAGTGAAAAATGTAAGTCAGAGGTAACTTTAGACATTCTTGCACACCGAAAACCAAAGCGAGCAACTCCAAGTCTTCTCTAAACTAAAAGAAAAAACAAAAACCAAAAACAAAACTCAGTTTAACTACCGTCATTGTTTCCTCTAGAGGCAGCTTTACGCTTACACATAAGTGTGCTATAAAAAATCATCTCCCAAACAGAATGACTTTAATAAATGCAGCAATAATACTTGTGCTCATTTAATGCACAACCAGACTTTGACCAGCCCTTTTAAAATTTACTCACTATTTACTAATGAGAAAAATCTAACAGCAGTGCCTCTTGCTGGCTCAGTTACTTGGTGAAGAGCTTTGTTGTCTACTGCATCTGATCCTTTACCAGAATTACAGGATCTGTTTTATAATTTAAACCTGGAAAGAAAAAGGTCTTCCATAACCATAAGTTTTCCTGCATAATGTACTTCAACTACTCAGCGATCTCTATTCAAATCTAAATGTATTCTTCAGATGATTTCTAAAATTATATAACCAAAGTTAATTACTATTCCTCTACAAAGTGTCTTAGATCCATCAGATTTAGTAGTATGCTTTTTTTTTATTATTTCTCTATAGCCTCTCCCACCATTAAAATCAGTGTTTCTCTTCCCTTTCCTTCAGTTCTCATTCCCTAAGAGTGTAAATCCTGAGGTACTTGAGTGCTAGTCCACATGTATGTATCAGGTCTGTCATTAATTTGCTATGCAGCACCAACAGTTTAGGGTTTTTATTCTTGTTGATGGCATTACATGAATCATGAAGGGCTGACATTTTTTTCCTTACGTATACACAGTTCCCCACCAAAACACAGCCCCCTTTTCCCTGAATATACTGCTTAAATCTGTTCTCGTTTTTGTTTTCTTATTCTGTGTCATCCCTCCTATAGCTACTACAATTCTCTTCCACTGATGTGGTCTTCATTTATACTAAAACCAGGTGTGGAGATTTTACCAATCTCTTCAACCTTTTCCCTTCACTCATTTCTTCATATACTATTAAAAGCAAATATATCTGCTTCCATCCCAAAGTATTCGCCTAGGTTTTTTTACGTAGACTCCACCCTTGGGGGAGGAGGCTATCTCCCCCGAGCAGAACTCAAAGCCTCAAAGTTTTACATCTAGCTAATCCTTAAATAATCAATTGATATTTATTATTACATCACCATGAAAAATTCTACAGAAAAAATAATCAGCTTAACCTGTACCTTTTTAAGCCACTTTCCTTACCTTGGTGTCACCATACTTTATTCATGCAAAATTGAAATCTTGCAGTATTACTTGCATGTTACATAAAGAGCTATGAGCAAATTCTTCGTTGTTCCTTACAGCTCGTAGTCCACGTTTCACATCCTTAACTCTAACAAACAGTATTCCTTTCTATTTTCTGCATTTGCTTTAACAAGACATTTCTCGATGCTTATCAACAATCCCATCACACAAAACTGCCCCCTTCTGCTACAGATGCAACTCTCCAGACCTTCAAGTTCCTTACAAAAAAAAAAATTATATAAAAATGACCACAGCATGTAATATTTGTTCTCATCATGCAGCAGAACAATATTGTTGTGCAAAATCATTTCGTCTGCACTGATGGTACTTAATAAGCTAATGCTCAGTCTTTTACAGACCTAACATAAAAAACTGCTTTTGTCTTCAAGAAATGTAATTTCTACGCATGAATTCTAAAGGTATGTTACTGAAGATTAAATACCGAATCCTGCAACTGTCTTCAAAAGAGACAGATCATTCCGCATCCATACAAAGCTAATTATGGAATTCAGAATCAGCCTATTTTTTAAATGTAATTATTCCGTATATACACAATAGAGTAGGAAAATAGTCAAGATGCTTGTTGATGCTTGGTAGTGGATCTCTTTTGACGTATCTCTAATTGTTCAGCATTTAAAGAATCATACATCCTTTTACAACTACAAAAAAGTGACGTTAAACTTAAGCAATTACAACTCCTAGTACACGAGGCAAATGATGTAAAGACTTATAACGTAAGCTTAAAGGAGGCTTTTTTTTTTTCTTTTGGTGGCTTTTATTCCAACTTTAGTGCTCCTAGACCCAAATCGCTAACAAAGGGTCTACGAAGATCAGAAGTATTGCATATGTTTTATATTCTTGTGAAGATACTACAAGAAATGGTTTTAAGTTTTAGAAAAAAAAGTTTATGGCTGCCTTGCTCATCTGGAGCTATCGGGTCCATAAAGCTGAGCATTAAGAGATTGGCTTCACTGGCTGTGAGAGATGACATTTAAAGGCAAAGGCTATCTCCTGTCATACTTAATGGCTGATGATTCTCTGAAAAAAGTCAACAGAGAAGGCGCATCATTGGATGCTTCCAGTGTCAAAATTTTTACTATAACAGGTATCGGCAAAACATGCTGTTTTCAGACTTTTTCATGCCTGCTCAATATGCTTACTGACTTACTGCTGGTTTTCTGAGATGTTTTGGTAAGTGAAAAAGCAAAACTCCAACACACACCACCCCCCTGCCATGAAACCAACTGCTTTTCTTTTGCATTTATGAAGAGCATTCTTCCCTCCTTAAACAAGGTTAGTCTTTAAGACTCAATCACACCTAAGCAATTCTTAAATAGAAGCAGAATCCCTCCTTTGAATAATGCATGTTTAAGTCCGGCACTTTTATCAAGATTCTGTTGAAACCGTAATAAAAGCAGAAGGAAGAAGACTGCTTGTGGAAAATTTCTGTATACTCTAAGAAAACACAAAATGATTAGCTTGTATCTTTGGTTTAGGTACACATCGCTGCTGAAGATGTTATCAGTCCAATCACAAGTAAAGACACTGGAATTCAGTATTTCGAGTTCCAGAAAAATTAAAATCCTTGCCTACCTGATATGCCATTCTTGCTGGTGTTCAATAAAGCTACAGATGCTGCAGAAACTCTTTTATTATTCACAGTCTGCCCTGGTTTCCTTGAGGTACATTCTTCGCTATCACTGTCCTGTAGATTTAGTAGCCTTGGCTGAAAACACTGCAGTCGACATGATCTGATATTGCTTAGTATTTCAGAAAGGGACAGTCTGTTTTCACAACGTTTACTGGAAGCATTGGTCCGTGAAAAATTAGAAGAAAAGTCTAAAGTCTGGGAAGAGCTTGAAAAACTGTTCAGCATTTCTGGGTCAATCTGTCTCAAGACAGGATCATGTTCTGTGGATATTCGGTCCATTATAACCCTGATTGAAGAGGATGGGGAAAAAAAAATATGTTAGTTTAACTACCCCTTCCTAATACTTCCATCCTTTGAAGGGGAACAAAGGGTAGAAATAACACAACAGTACCTTCCACCCCTGCCAATTCGTCTTCTTGCAAATCCTATACATCTTCTTGGAATTGTAAGAGTTGTAAGGCAATGCCTGAACCTCAGTTTGTCCAATTCTGCCAATTCCGAGCTTTCATATGAAGAATTAGTTTGGTCCAAACGAGGCTGTAAGAAAAAAAAAAGGCAATTTTGCACTCATTTAGAGTGTATACTTCGATTAGGTTACTGCTAAGTAATTATCATGCACAGGCCACAGTATAGAAAATGCCCACAGAACTATCACTTGATTAATATGCTCAGATCATAAAAGAACTTGGAAGATTAAAAAACGAAAACAAAACAAACCCCCATGAATTCACAAAGCAGAAAACCCTCTTTCCTTGATTAGTCATAACATTAGACGCCACAACGAAAATATAGAACAAGCCAGAATTAATTCATTCTGCCAAGAAACACATAAAACCATCCTACTCAGACATGGGTCCATCTGGCCAAGTACCTCCCGTCTGATAATGGCTCTTTCAGTGCTTCGTCACAAGATATAAAACACAGGGAGAAATCCTTCACTTGTTACAGCTTCTGGGCTTCAGACTCTTAGAAGCCAAAGGACTTCCCACAGGCAAGGCTGCACCCTCACCATGTTTTGTACTCAGCTGAGGGGCCACCCTTCTCATGGATTCGTCTTATCCCACTATAAAGGGTCAGTAGCATAAAAGCTTTTGTCTGTAAAAATGAGTTTATAAAAAATAATTGATAGAAATACTTCAAAACTGTACGCACAACTCCAATGCTAAGCGTCGTGCTACAGAAGAATACTTTTAGTATTTATTGTGACAAAGGAAATCCCAAGAAAGCCTGTTCCTTTATCAGAGGGTCCTGCTGAATCACCAGCTGTACAAAGCAAAACTTCCCAACTCAGATAGCTTGCAACCTGAGTATGTAGTCCAAAATTTGCCCTTTAGTTTTACTCATGAAACACACACTGCCAAAGGTAAAGATGCTGATCTGAACGGCCTTTGTTCCAATACACAACGTTCAATTACAGGAACTTGACAGTGTATTGTCTGTATCAGCTTACCTTAGGGCATCTTTATCACTCCAGGAATATCTTCATTATTATTATGAACTCAAAATTGCATAATCTTTACAAGCAGAAATGCTGAATGCTGTCTGAAATGTCTTATATGACAGGTTAAGAAATACTCATTATCAATTTTTGTGATCAGGTTAAAACTACAGCAACAGTAGTGCTGTAGATTCAATCAATTTATGTTAAGAGTTAACCAAGACTCAAATGGCTTCAGTAGTTAAAAAAAACAAACCTAAAAGGCTAACATTAAGGCTGTTAAAAAACCTGCTTCTACACAACAATGGAAAACTAACAGGAAAGAACAATAATAGAAGTTTTCAGTCACATCAACTTGTTTTGGCAAAGGAATTAACTCACAGGCTAAGGAAAGAAAAAAAGAAGGATGAATTCTAAGCAGGAGAGAAGCTTCAGCTAACCCTCTGAAGCTAAGCAGAAAAGGTGATTAGATGAGCAACCAAGTAGTAAAAAAAAAAAAAAAATCCCTCACCCAAACTGAAATACCAAGTAACCCGAGAGGCCAAACAAAAAATGGGTGGCAAACAGACAAGTATGGTCTTAAATAACCCACTCATAAATTTCTAAAAGAGGAGTAATTAAAAATACTGACATTCTGGGAAAGATTGAGTTGTCTGTGGTATTCTGAAAGTGACTACAACACAGCAGGACACTGCAAAGCTGGCACAGTAGCAGTGCCAGCACACACCTGACCTGGGCAAAGAATTTCCAGTACAACTTGTATGAGATGCCCATGCTACAATCTGAGCATTCTGGGGAATGTCTGGGCTTCTGAAACAGCCTTCCTAGTGACTAGATGACTTCCCTATAAGTGGCTTTAAAAGCTACACAATTATTTTTTCGTGTACCTTCATGCTTCCCATGGGAAGCAAGCGAAGAAAAAACAGACCCATCACAGTGTTGTGTTGCCCTTCCTGGTCCTCTGCAGCCTAGAGCTCCCCATCTAGAAGTACATGCTTGGTAAAAAACTATCATTCGGTGGTTCTGAGATGATGACAGGACATCTATAATTAGTCTCTGTCCTCTGCACATTCTTGCGATTGCAATTTAGTGTTTTTCAATATGCCTACAGTCTGCACTGTTTTCAAAAGAAAATTTTGACAACTATATGAAAAAATCCTCAACAGAGTAAACCCCTCTGCTTCAACAGCACTCTACTCAATGCCCCAGTGGGATCTGTCAGCAGGTCTGAGAACCGGGACAACTAGTATCTAACTCCTAATGAGCTCTACAATCTGGGAAGAAAGAACGTGCTAAGAAAACTGGGGGGGGGGGGGGCGGGAACCGACAAAAAGAACCCTCTCTCCCTTACATCACAGAGTAACAATACAATGAGAATAATTCTCAAAGATTGAGAATAATTGTCTTTGGAATCACCAAATCATCAAAGCTTTGGTGGTGAAAGTGGGAACAGAAGAACTATTACAGTAGCACAACGACAATCTCAATTAAAAAAAAAAAACAACAAAGCAACAAAACAAAAGACACCACACTAAATCCAACAGCAGACAGTCTTACAGCATAATACTGGCATCCTGCTCTTCTCCTGAAAGCACAAGATCCATCAGGATCATTTTCTTCTTCTGCTTCTGATACTGGTGAGGGTACCTAGACCAGAAAACAAAGTCATTCTTCTAACTGCCACGTTTATATAATACAATTTTATTTATTATACCAAGTTTTATTTATATAGCATGAACGGCCACATTTATATATTAAACACAAGCTTCTCCAAAGCCTAGCTTCAAAGAAGAACACTTACTCACAGTTTATCCAAGTACCTTACGTACTACATCCACTGTCCAACAGAGTTATTCTCCATTTCAAGCCAGACTGACCAAATCACAGGCAACTGAAATTTCTGCCTTCTGTACACAGAGATGCTGTAACAGAGTATTACCTGCAGGAACTCATCTTCATCCGAGCTGTGGAAGTCATACTGTTTAATGTCACTCTTGCTGATAACAGGCAAGGGCTCAGCAGAGGGCTGTTGAGGAGTTACTACACACTCCATCTTAGGTTTCTTTAGATACTTCTTCTTTTGACGTACAACATCTGACACCTCCTCCTTTAGCGATGAATGATGAGGATGCTGTTTGTGAAAAAAACAAAAATTTTAAAAAAATAATTAACCTTTCCTTTTCTCATGCCTTGAAGACATGACTGCTTGTCTTTCAGAGCCTCTCACCATGCAGCATCTGCAGACTATTTCAGATACATAAAGAAAAATTTACTTAAAACACTAAAAAACCCAGAAATTTACCTCCAATTGTCTTTATGGGTATTTATTAATAAACAAGCTGAAAGTTTTCAAGCCACATGGCTACTTAAGAGGTTCCTGGCTTTGTAGTACTCTCAGTATACTGTAACTGGAAATCCTAATCTGATTACTTTCTGAAATCTCAGTTTTCTGTGGTAAGCACTTCTGATTTTCTGACCTGCTCTGATATGTTCAAAAGAAACGATCTAATTTGTTTCGTGTTTCTCAGCTTATATTTTTGAAAAGATGCACTGGTAATTTGGGTTTGCTATTTAAGATCTTGCGAACATAAACCCCCCGTAGTAAGCAACTCCATGAATATTAAACCGTTCTCTTGAACACAAATGCTATCAAACCTCAAAGCTTTTAAATTCAAAGGCAGATTACTCCACTTGAAAAATTCTCTATTGTAAGTTAAAGCCAGGGCAGTTTTGAAAAAGTGTTTGTCTGCTCCAAACTACACTTATCAACAACGGCCCTAGTAAAGGAGCTGAGCTCCATAACGGGAGAGGCGAAGCTGCGAGCCCAACAAAGACCCCTGCCCGAGAACCGCGGCCGGGGGCTTGGAGTAAACTCCGTGACCACAAGGTGTCGCGGGTGCTAAATACAAATTTCAAAAGGTCTTCAGCTCCCCAGCCTGGCATCCAAGCATTTTATAGGAACTAGTATTTCAGGTTATTTCCTCAAAACCACGTCTTAATTCCAAAGTTGGGTGCATTTCTTTCTTGCAACATTAACGGTGGAACATTAGGTCTTATCCTTCTTCTACACCGTATTTCATTCATAACTATAATGACATTAAAATGGCTTGCAGCGGTATCCTGGGGTTTTTGTTTTGGTTTGTTCATGGTTTTTGTTTGTTCCAAACACATGACCGACCTTCTATTATTGATGTTTTAAAGCAAGGATAGCCACTAAGGAGGAAAATATGGACTTATAACTTCAGTAGGTACTTATAGCTTAAGTTAAAGGAAACATGATATGAAGAAGTAGAAACAAGACAAGCAGACAATCACTTGTAGTAATACAATTATGCTAAGATTGGAAGCAGTTAGTTTTTCAATTAATGCTTGTATTAACTGCAAAAAAACCCCACCAAACCTTATTCTCAAGTAGCAATCTTAAAAACATTAACCCAAAATGGATACATTTGTCAACAGTGCTGCTTGTAGTGTAAGCTGCTTGTGACGGTATTATTAGCTTCCATTTAATTTCATCGGAACCACACATCACCAGAACCAACAAATACAGTCATGGTCATGGTCAACTAGGATCCTTTGGAAAAAGATTATAATGCTCTTCTGCACAGATGTATAGAGTGTCCTCATAAGAAGATCATAATGAGTATGCAAAACATTATGACCTGATTTGGTACTGGAACTGAATAGTGACAGAAGATAGAGATCCCTTTGCTGTATTTTTCTTAAATTTTTTTTTTTTGTGGAATAAGTTTCTTCGTAAGACAAAAAAACCCCCAAACCATTAAAGTTTAGCATTTCTAGCTACGTATTATTCTTACATTCTTATTCTCCAGATGTTACTAACAAGGTAAATATAAAACTAGATTAATTAGGTTCCTCTATAGATTAAAACAAAAAAAAAAAAATGTAAAGGAAGGCTTTGTCAAAGTAGCTTTAAGTACAGCACTCCACAACTTTGCTAGTTTTAGAAAGACAAAATAACTAGTGTGTCACACATGGCAACTTGAGTTGTACATCCCGCACTCACTCTCTTGAGCACTCTCTCATCCTTTTGCAGAAACTAGGGGTTTCCAAATTTAGCCTCTCTTTCTTCCACCTTCCTATGTTTGCTACTTACCTAATATGCCGAGGGCCATGTAGCAGCAGATATAAAAATGTCTACTCGGCATTACTGAGAAGCATACAGGCCTCAGTAATAACAAACTGCTACAAATTCTAGTAAGTGTTTTTGAAAACATTAGTTGCTTACAACTTCTTTCAGCTGTCAACAAGGTAACAGATGCATTCCTGCACCTGGAAATTTTACTAATCAAAGATCAGTAACAGTTCAGAATAGTTTCTACAGTCCTTTGGCATTCTAGCTGTAATTCAGTAAAATCCTGTATTTTCAGTACTATCTTTGCACTGAGGGCCAGTCAGTGCTCAAGGACACCACCACCATCAGAAAAATTCAGTGCACTAGTCTCCCTTTGAAGTAAGAAGGAAAACAATTCGCTATACTTGGCAATCTCATGAGGTCCCGCTAGCCATTTAACACCTTCCCATTTACTTCACCTTACAACAAAAGAGACAGAACCAAGAAGAAAAATGGAGACTAGTCTAACACTGCTGTTCACAGAAACAAACAGCAATGCCAGCCAAACGTTTAAAAACTTAGGTGGGAAAGACAACAACCATTAAACTGGAAAAAACACAGCAGTCTCCTGGACTTCTACCTTCAAGCACAGCAGCCTCCTACTCAGTTTTCCAATGTGAACATCTCCTGGGTATATCCAAAAGGGTGATGGAACCGGTAGCAAGAGACTCACAGCAGAAGAAAGCTTACCTTAACTTTACATTCTTGAACTTTGTGATGATTTCCATTATGAAGAGTGGATGGAGTTGTGCTCATCTCTTTTTCAGGTCTATTAAGCTTCACTTCATTGAGGATTTCACCTCCATAATCACCCAAATGGTACCTAAAAAACCACGATTAAAAATATAATAATGTACTTCCACTTGCTTGAAAGACACAAACAAACAGTTTGCATAAAACCCTTTCTAATTTAGCTTCTGAAGTTTATGGTGCTACACAAGTCTTCGGCCGTGCATGTGTTCAGAAGACTAGCACCGATATAGGAATATATTATAGGAGGTATTTTCAGATTTGATGAAAATTAAAAACCTTAGTATTATAAATGACTTCTTAAAGATAAGAATTTGCAATTTTACCTTTTCTCAACAACTTCTAATGTTAAATGCAATAGCTCGCGTTTTGTTTTTTCTCTTCTCTTAATCATCTCCAAAATTGTTATGGCTCTGCTAAACTCTCTTCTTAATTTCAACATCTTCTCATAAGACGCTTCATCGTTCTTTCGATTCTATTGAAAGATTAAACAAATTTTAAGTCAAAAGCAAAACCTGGGAGGCATAAATAGCAAAAAACAGTTACATAATGCTGCTGCAAGTGAAAATCATACAAGTACATACAGAAGCTGCTTTTCCTAAAGCATAACCTAGCTGGTAAACAAGGCCACAAAACACAAACACTAACTTGTAAGAGTAAACTGAAAAAGAACTTTTCAGCCATTTCCTCCCCTGCTTTGTCTGATCAGATTCTGTATCAACCCAGTAGAAGTTTGTCAGAACAAGGAATTCAAGGCTTCCTAAAACACTTTTTCCACCTTGATTCTGCACACGGTAAGGTTGTCTACATATGTGTACAAAGTTGATGTAAAATACTGTGTAATTACAGATTACCTAGTTCACATCAGTTCATGCTACAAATAACAAACCTGAACTGTTTACTCCATGGCAAATGGAACGTCATTTTTCCCTTTTTCACAGAAAAATAAGTTTGTAACCTAGCAAGTCCCGCAGCTGCTTGTTTATGTGCCAATACCTACAAAAAAATCACCTTTTGAGTTTCAGCTTTCTAAAAAACGGACAGACTGTAAATTCTCTATAGAGAACTGATGGATTACACACTGACTACATCATTCAGGAGGTCTGAAGTTTAGCTGGGTCATCCAATATTGCAACTATTAATAGAGATAATCAGATCAGTAACTGTGGATACCGTAGGACAGATCCTGCAAGATGCTGGGCAGGAATCAAAACAATTCCTATGACCGCAGGATTTAAAGTGACAGATTTAATACAGTGAAATCTGACAAGTTACCTTTCTGGTCTGCATCTTCTCAGTTCTCCTCCGGAAGGCAACATAAGGGTCGTTGTTGGTGGAGCCATCCCTCTTTTCTTGTTTGATTTGGGGGATGAGAGACGGCCCTCTGCAATTCTTACGCTTTCTTACCCAGTAGTCATATACAGCCTTAATAAGGTAGTCATCCTCATTTAGCAGCAATTTAGCTTCTTGAAGTGTTACGAGCTAAAAGACAAAATTCAAAAGGTGCAATTGAAATGGGGGTGAGGTGGTGGTACAGGGAGAAAAATCACCACACATCTCTTGTATGCTTTCTAAATAAACTTAATTCTTTTCCAGCACAAGAGTAAAGGGAGGAAAAAGTATCTAAATGGAAGAACTTAAGCCACCACTTGGTCTTCCTAAGTTAGATATATAGTTCCCAACTCTTCTGAACTAGCATCATCATCTCTCAGAAACTTTCAGACAGTAGTCTAGCACTTCATCAATTCTTCATGAAATCTGAAAACATGGTTTGAAAAAATTACAAGCACAGGATATAAACGACTTACTACAATCTGCAGATCATCATTTGAAAATCAGTAACTTGGCTATTTCTCTCCCTAAAAACAGAAGTTTCTTATTGGTTAGCCATTATTAATGTATGATTCTTTGCAGTTTAATGTTGATTCCACTAGAAGATATTTTACTGTAGACAGAAAATATTCTGAAGTAAATCAGTTTCTTAATTTTTACCCCAAAATGTTTATTTTGTGATAGAAAAGGATAATGACTGTCCCTGTTTATTACAGCTCAGAGACACAAAGATGTGCACACCTTAGCTAAGTTATTTCAGTAGGAGATAGTTAAACACAGGTAATAAAAAGAAGAAAAGTTATCATTTAATGTTCAGCTTTTTATATGGCAATCAGACTCTAAATAAATGCAAACCCCATCATTGATTAACTAGTATGTTTGCTTAACATGCTCACACCATCTGAAAACCATTCATTAAATAAAAAGAAAACAGTATCTCTAATATTACTTAAAACAGAATTTGCGCAGCATTTCATCTTCCCTGTAACTTGAAAAATATCAACTGGACAACCTAAATTTGCAGTTCTACAACATGCCAAACTATGTTAAATCTTGTCCCTACATTAGGGTAAGCAGAAAAAGAAACAACACATTTCAGAAAAATAAGGCTATCCTAACTAGAACTACTGCTACTACATAAGTGTTAATTCCAGCCAGAGCAGAATAAAACCCTTGCAATCTACAGTAGAACTAGAAACACACAGAACTGTTTTCAAAAGAAGAAAAAAAAAAAAAAACCACCAAAAACCCAACAGGCTACTAATGCCTCTGTGCAGTATTAAAACAATAATTTTGCATCTGTTCTAACTAGAATGGACATTAGCCTGGTTAATCAAACACACATACTCACCAGCATATCCTACCCACATGTAAAAGTTGATATGATTATGTATGTAGCTAACACACAACTTAAACATCGCTCCATCACTGTGAACAGTGCTTAAAAACAATTTCAGTCTTGTTTGTCCTCTGCTCCCTTTTTTCCATTAACATATTTCTTAATTAAAAAAAAAAAATCTACTCTGCCTTGAGTGCACAGTTAGCAACATTAAGTTAACCCTGCTTGCTTGTTTTTGCAAGTAACATGGATGCAATAATCTCTATATTCCCTACTTAAATCAGGTTACCAAAAAGCCCAAGAGGAATGTCTGGAACCCCCTCCTTGGCGAGGAAGGCACTGCCACCAGCATCCTTTTGTATTTCAGAGGTAAGTCATGTAAACTGAAGCAAACTGTATAGTAGCTCCAAGCAGGATTTGAGAGCACTATAACCCCATGTGGGGAAGGAATCTGCCAGGCAGCCAAACTTCTTTCTTTCCCAGGCTCCAGTAACCTGCAAGAATTTTTTTTATCTTAGCATTCCTAACACAGAGCTTAAAACAGAGCTACTCAATATCAGCTGAAAATTTTCTGTAGCCTAAAAGTAGGACAAGAAGCTTGAACACACAATTCACAATCCCTGAAGTCAGGCAAAAAATACTATACATGAAGTTCCACACAGATTTAATCTGCGAAGACGAATTTCTCTTCACACACCTTAAAGAGAGAGTCTATGCTATGAGAATCAATTACAGTGCTTCATGTGCACATAACAGCTTTCCTGTCATGGACTTCCTTAAATAACCACTTTCTGGTTCTGCTATGTTTCGGTGTTATTTACATTTAAGGGGAAGAGAAAGGGGCGGCTGCCCACAGAGAAAAATTTATTTCTCATAATATTTTATTTTATGAAAACATCATTCAGTTCTTAAATTTATCTTCATTATTCACGCAATCAGGAAAGATGAAACGAACATAAGGAGGATGCAAATTAACCTTGAAAACTGATAATCAGAACTGCTTTAACTGGAAGTCAAAACAGTGTTAACTATATCAAAGCTCTAAGAGATCCAAGTACCACATGTTCTACAAGTTATCATCCAGTGTACTCTGCAGGTTTTTTTCTTCACATCCCATCTTCTTAGCACAGTAAGAAATATTTACCTAATCCTTGTTAAAGTTGCTCTAAGACGTAGAGAAGACAAAATCTGGGCTCTCAACACATAGCATTGAACTAAATCAGGCTAACTAACTGAGGCAGAGCTGCAGATCCTGCAATGGATTTTTTCTCTCCTGTGAAACATCCATCTCACTGAGAAATAACTCTACCTATTTCAAACTTGCCTTTCAGAAACTGATCCTTCAGGTGTAACTTTTGAGTAACATTTTTGGCTTTAAGACCCTTCTCCAGACACTGGCACCTTGGAATACCATAGGAACTGATGTTAAGATACTGGCACCTTCTATCCATGACCAAGTAACACACAGCACACACCTGCTTCTAAAGCAAAGAAACCAGCCTCCAAGTCCGAATTTGAGTATAACTTTTTCTGGCATCTGTGCAGTTCCTACTCCAAGGGCCCAACCTTCACAAATGCTTTGCTTCACTTCAAATGTCAACTAAGGTCAATGTCCACCCATACCAAATGAAATAAAAGATTTTGGATTCTCTTGTGTTTATAGCCAAATCTATAGCCCTACTGATCACCACAAGCTTCTTCCATACCAACCCAGGCAAAACAAGATGTTTTAAGCTGTTCTCTCTAACATGCTGTGGTCAGGAATTAGCATTTAAGAACAACTCCCTCCAACCAGCCCCCCAAAGCTCCCTCCCCACCTGTTTTTCTTCAAAGTTACCAATATTGACAATAAAGGACAGTAATGTGATTTCTGTTTAACTGCAGACTCACACAAACACAACTTACTCTGTTAGTAGGAAATAAAACACTGAATTAGCAAATGAAAAACCACCCAGAACCACCCCATCAGAAAATGCAGACATCAAGAAACCTCCATGATTTCTTAACACAGTACAATACCTGACTAGAACTGGCTTTTTCGAGTCTGTCAACCATTATTTCAAACTGCAGCGGCTTGATTTCCATCTTCCGATTTAGTCTGTTCAGTAAGGTTTCATCCTCAGAATCCATATCATAATCTGGCTGTTCGTTGTCCAGATTAAAAGCTGAAACAAAAATATACACACAGAAAAATCTGAAATGCTTGGGAAACAACAAACTATGGAAATACAGAAGCATGCATATGACAATCAAATAAAATGAGTGATACAATTTCAGATTATCACATCTCTATTGTAATACTTTTTTCATTACGCTAAAAAGTTTCCCCATAAAACAGCCGCAAGACAGTAGTTAGAAGTTGCTTGTGTCTGACTTCCAATATGAGAAGAACCAAAGAAATTTCATTTTATTTCAAATGGTTTGAAGGGGTGACAGGGAAAAAAGCTTTAGTTAAAAAATAATCCACAGATGCATAGAAATGTTAATATATCTTTACAAAACAAGAGCAACAATGTTTCTTACTGTTGTTATAATAAAGGTCCTCCAGAGTATCACAGTAAGATTCTTAACAATTAAGATAATTTTCAATCGAATCCCAGACTTGGAGAAAAATCACTTACACTGAAGCTCCAATAAAATGTCAGTTGCTTATTTTTAAATAGTTAACAAACCTGGAATCTTAAAATACTTAATAGACTAAACCTTTTTATTTTTTTTTCCTTCATATAACTGCGACACAAACTATGCTAGACTAACTGTGGGAATTGTTACCTTTTCTTCCAAACCAACTCAACTCTAGATGTAGAACCTGAATATTCCCACATACTCAGCAAAGAGCAAGTTCCTGACTTTACAGCAAAGCTCATTTATTACAGATTGTGCTATTAGTTTTCCACATTTAGACAAAGTTTCTGGTCCCACCAAAAGCAGAACTACAACACTCCAAATAATTCAATCAACAAGTAACTGTATTAACAGCAGCGAAGGGTTCTTGAAATACATTCTGTTCTTATTAGACAAACAGCACTTATATTTATGCTCTTAACTCACGGCTATATCCGAGCACTAACTTCAAGAAAACCTCTGCTACTGAGCTTTCCAGTAAAGACTCTTCCCCTGTGAAAGCCTTAAAACAAAAGCTTGGAAGACCAGGAACAAAAGAAAACACTGAAAAAAAATTAATAAAATCTTTAAAGCAAATTATAGTATATTCTCTCCCATGGTCTGGCCAGTCAACACACAAGTGGTAAGCAGCATACTCTTGCCATATAGCAAACTAGCCCAAGACCCCTCTTTCTGAAACAGAATAGCTAAACCACTACCAGCATGTAATCTACTTGGCTACGCATGGAAGCTCTGTCAGATACAGCTGAGAAGTGCTCACA
Organism: Falco cherrug; assembly: GCF_023634085.1. Classification (NCBI taxonomy): domain Eukaryota; kingdom Metazoa; phylum Chordata; class Aves; order Falconiformes; family Falconidae; genus Falco; species Falco cherrug. The sequence goes on along the minus strand of NC_073704.1, from coordinate 40,938,405 downwards.
AGCAGTCCCTCACCACTTCCAGCTGCAAACTGCTACCTCTCGGAAGAGACAGTGCTCAACTACAAACTCTGACAATACCACGTGGTGAGAAGGCTTCTCCGGCCGAACATGAACACACACACTGTAAGCATAGAATAAAAATTTATTTCAAGAAGAAATTAACATAGCAGACTGTAACTATGTATCAAATGGAATTATTAATAATATTAATTCAATAATAAAAAGTTGCATGGCAACTTTAAGACACTGTCATTGGGCACATGACCCACAGCTCTCCCTCTAACCACCATATTTGCACTACAGCTTACAACACTGGATCCTGCTTCTCCAGTGGCATCTGGCATAAGTTTTGAGAAAAAAACTGACCCTTTTTAAAAAAAATAATTCAGTCTGTAAAAATGCACTAAAAGTGTCATCAGGCCAAACTATGCACTTAGATTTAAAGTACCTGGGGTGACTGTCACATGATCCTGTCCAATAAGCTGAACAGCCAGTGACCAGCCAAACAACAAACTAGCAGCCAAGGGCCTGCACTGGACTTGATGAAACCAGTCTGCTACCTACCATCTTCAGTGCCTGTAAGCTTTGCTCCAACTTCTCCCGTGTGGTCCCAGCAGAGCCACCTGGGAGCACAGTGTTGGCACCAACATCACATCACCCACATCACATCACCATCACATCAGCCACAGACCGAAACCGGGTGAATTGTCCCGTCTGAGCTGTAACCCTCACTTCCCAACACTGGAAAAAGCTTCTCTCTCGTACAGCACTGACCTGTGCTCAAACGTGGGCTGAATATGTCTGACTCCAACTGTCATACACCAGCATTTCAGAATTCTTCAGAGCTCTCCCAGGGAAGTCCAGCCCTGGCAGCTCCTACTTCTCCTGCTGCTGTGGAACGATCCCTGATATTGCACTTCCCCTCCACTACAACCTGTAATTCACTGACCTCTTAAGCATGAGCTACCACTTTCACCAGAAAGTAATTTCAGTTGTTTTCCCTGACCCAAGACCACCCCCAGTGCCTATGAAACTACTACAGCCCTAATGTACACTGTGAAATCACATACCCACAGCTCTGCTCAAGGGAGGTGGTCAAAGTTTTCTAGACCAGGTATTCCCGTTATTTTGGAAAAACTCTCCTAACAATAAAGCCGGTCTCTCTACTCCAAAAAACAGATGTTTAACCATGTTTTTGCAGATGATGTGACAATACCCAGAAATCCATACAAGTGCAGAAAAGACACTGCTTGTTTACCCTCAGACAGATGCTGGATCTTACAGACAAAAAAAAAAAAGCAATGTCAACCTATTACTAAATTATCTACTGATCAGGTAATCAATTCCCTGCAAACATAACGTTTCAAGACAATTTCTTTAAACCAGACTACCAGAGAGCAGGAGGATCCCTATGCAGAGAAGACGTGATGCTGTTCACCTGTAAATTGTAAGCAGTGCCAGTGAACTTGCCTTTGTCTTGAACCATGTACCTTCCTGCACCACCTTTCAGAACTAAATCAGGCAGGCTCGAGTGAGATGCTAAGGAGACACTAAGGCTAGCAAGAAGAAAAGAAGCCCAACCATTCCACCGACAAGCAACTTAAAAGACCAACCACCCCCAGGAATGCATTATGGATATTAGTGACAAGACGGCAAGATCTCCATCTCAAAAAGGGAAGGCAGATTACCGCACTGCCAGCACCTAATGCAACCCTACAGTACATCTTTGCTGAAAACAGGGGAGTTCCTCCCTCCCACTGCTAGCAAGCCAAACCAGTTTGCAGGGGCACCCGGTAAACACCAGGACCAGTTCAAGACACACAGAGGTGCGTGTGCAACCAGAAGTGGAACAGGGAAGCAAAGTGGAACCTCCCCTCCAACCATTACATTGGTTCATCTGCCCCTGTGAACTGCGGCTAAGTAACATATCAAGTCCGCCTAACTTCATATGTTGGACTAAATTATTTGCTCATAAAACATCAGCCCTCTTAGCAGTCATTTTGAGACTTCATGAATAACAAATGAAGTGCTGAAGAACTGGAAAATCGAAAAAAAACCTGTAATCATTAAGAAAACAAAAACAAAACCCAAAAACTACACCCTGAACTTCAACTCTACAAAAATATTTTGAGAAATAATCAAGATGACAAGATAAAAGGTATCCAACATGTACTTGCCAGGAACAAATTAAATCAAATAAATCCAGTCTCACTTTCTTAAACGAAAAGACGTCAGTACTGTGATGTGAGAACAGTAGTAGCCCTTGTCACATACGCTGTTTTTCATACCATCTTGCAATGCTTTTCTTTTGCTAGCAATGCCTCTCATACGATTTTCATGACCTGTAGTTACCAATACAGTTCGTTCTCAAAGAAAGGGGGGTTACATGGAGGCTGCAGGTTAAGGACACTGAAGTAATGGAAGCAACGCTTGTATTCCAACTCCTGTGTCAATGCAGAAAGGAAGGCCACAGAGCCTCAGCAGCCTGTGGAAGCACATGAGGCTCAGGAAATGCAATGCTATTGCTCTAACCGCTGCATGCAATCGTAATGAGTTAATCGACCCAAGCTGGCTCACCACAGCTCTCGGACACTCATCAAGAGTCCACCTTCCCTTTATCTATCATTGCTCTCTGAAACACACCTTCAGTGCCATCCTCAGTCACCACTTTTCTTCTTTTCCCAAGCATTGAGTGAACTGTACTGGTTCCAGAAGATGACATCTTTCATCCTGGAGTTGGCCTCCAGTATGGCAGCTTGCTGGCTTCAAAAGCCATCACAAGACACAGGTGGTTTATGTGCTCCCTGATGTAACCACCCATCACCACCCCTCTGCTCCTGCCCCTGCCATAGCAACAGGTGGAACTGTTCATTCACGCCTGCACGAATTAGCGCAAAACCACTCAGCCACAGAAAGCACTGCATTTCAGATGACCCGCTACTAGTTAAACACAGCATTCTAAGAGCAACCAATCTGCCAGTTCACATAGTTAAAAATGGACCTATATCCCTTTTTCTTGGTTATTCCTGGGAGATTCTTGTGATTGACTGATGAATCTAGCTCTCCTACTCCAAAGCTGCTGCATTCCTCCACACTGCATGTTTCTACAGTGCACTGTTAGACAGGGCCGCAGTGATCCTACCAATTAAGTTTACTTCATATGAAAGCTCAAAACTTTTTTGCTTGCTAATTGCTGTTGCAGAACCAACATGCTCTACCACTTTAACCATTCCCAATGGCAGTACCTGTCAGACAGATTTGCTTTTGTTTACTTAAGCTCCCCTAGGAGCTGGGTTTATACTAACTTAAAAACAAACTGCATTTCTGTAAGTTACGCTAAATTCGGTTTAACTTAAGTAAATTAAATTAGTTAATTTAGCTAACAAAATTAAGGCTGTGGTTCCACAGTCATTTTAAGCTGTCATCGGCATGAGTTACCACTGAAACAAGCGGTTCCACTAGCTTCCCTCCCCAGTAAGCCACGTTCCTATCACCTTGCTACACCAGCAATCATGCAACAAGCCACAACTGAAAACTGATACGTAGTATGGAGGTTCACCTAACCAAAAAATGAAAGATAAGCTTTCTGCCAGATCACTTCCCAGAGCTGACTCACCCATGAACACAACTGCCACCAGAGGCACGCTGGCAGTAAGAAAGGAGCAGTGTCGATCCTGATGGCAGCAGCTACATCTGTACTGACCAAGAGCAAATGAACCACCACATCATGGTAGTTATAGCCAAAGTAGTAACAAACCAGCAAAACACCACCACAGTGGCAAGTCTGCAGCACCTGACTGGAACAAGGCTTCCAGCACTCCCCACCTGCACCGAAACAGCTCACAGGGAAGGTGCGATATATATACCTGTTTACACACCTAGGCTGTAAGCCCACAGCCTGAACAGATCCTGCTACAGCAACTTCTAAACACATGGAACACACAATGAATAAAAACCAGCCAACTCTCAGTTACAAGAAATGCACACGCTTCACTTGTGTTTCTGGTGGTTTGGTTTTGGGTTTTTTTTAATTTAAAGAGTGACTAGAGTTCATCCCATACAACTTAATGATGAATATTTGACCTATATTTGAACAATCTCTGTTACTTATGATAAAACATTAGTTTGGTATCATTACCCTTTATATACACACACATGTAAATTACTTTTTTTTTGGTGCCATTCTTACTATTTCTGTTATGGACAGTGATTTTCTTACACCCACTTAGCTATAATTCTAGCACAGGTACAAGTGTACTTAACCTATTCTCTTTGCTGCATATTAATAACTTACAATGCATCTTCATGTTACTGCAACTAGAAACATTCTTGTTAAATTATTAAGCATACTGGAATAATTAGAGTAGTTCAAGGCTTTTGGTTTATATTCAGTTCAAAGTCACCTGAGTTGGTGCTACCTAGGTCAACTAGTACCTGGAACCATGCTTATCCATGAATTCCATGCCTCAAAGAAATTAACTCTTCTCTGCTTGGATTCACTGGTAAGTTAAAAATATTAAAATCCTTGGCTACCAGATGAACAGCAAAACATAATTTGCTAGAAATAACCACCAGTAAGTATTCACTACAGTACGTGCCCTCTTGGCATCTATCAGTTTACATAACTTCCCTGCCCAAAGTTAAGTATTGTTGCTCTTTGTGCTTTTAGCATGAAAACAGAATTTCTAAGCAGTTTATGTAGCATAAAGCTGGCTTGTATCACACCTACTCCAACCAGAGTATGTGGGAAAAATTATCTTGGAGCAGGACCTGATGTTTATTTTCAGCTTAAATACCTTCTGCAATTCTGTCCGGAAAGACTGTGAGTCTCAACAAAACAAAGAACATTTTGGCATAATATGCTTAAAACTTTCAGACACGTTTATTAACAATATTTACAGTGTTACTGGCAATGCCCAAAGAAAAGAATAAAATACATTTCTCATTCAGCAGCTTCATTTCAGTTAAGTCAACCTCCCTTGCTTGCAGGTTTCTTTCTTGTATTAAGGAGAGAAATTACTTAATTTCCTTCTAGCTCATTTCTCACATTACCAGTATGATCTATACCATATCATGGAAGATCTTAAGCATTTCCAAATGCAAAGTTATTTCCAAAAATCTCTTATTTTGTGAATACATAGAAAAAATAGAAGCCTTCACCATGCTGGTGAGAAATGATGCCAAGGCCTTCAATATATAGCTGGTATTGGGCTTAAGAATCTTTGCCTAACTTCAATTGCAGTTCTGTCTATAAGCAGAAGACACAGAAACGTAAAATGCTTTCCCTGCTCAAATCTACATGCAGATCAACAGCCTCTTGTTGAGGCAGCTGAAGAAATGTGTGAAAAAGATTATCAACACATTCTGCCTGGCAAGAGGACCACATTCCTGTTGAAGGTGTTTTATCATACCCCTGACATTAGTCTTTCCAATACAACTAAGAACCAAAACCGTGAACTAACTGGTGATGAGAAGTTTTCTCCGCAGAGACCCAGGACTGAATTTGTGCTTTACCATGAGGACTGACAAGACGCTGCGGTAATTGAATCTAAGGTTTTACTAAAAAAAAAACAACAAAAACCAACTCCTGGGAGAACTCCCAAGCCACAAAACAACCCCCTAGAACCACACAAACATGATCTGTGTGCCAAGGAATAACTGATTTATAAATGTGTGTCACTTGTCAACAGAGCAGCAACCAAAAAGAAGTGTTAAAATTCAGAGACCACTGTAATTAACTGCAAGTTTAAATAAATTAATTGGATCTTTTAAGACACAGGAAGCTAAACTCATGCAAAAGAATACTTCATTTGACCTATAAAATAAGCTCAGAGTTCCCCACAGAAAGGGAACTCCATAGTTTTAGCAAAACGCAAATAACCATTACCCATAGCCCAGAATACATCCATGCCACATTGCATAGCTTGAACTCCACTGTTAGCAGAGCTGAAACAGAACCTCCAAGAACTCTATTATGATCAATAAAATGAAGGCAGGTTTCATTACAAATACTCTTCTATTTTTTTGATCTCCATTTGTATGGAACTTTGAGGTAACAGGCATTCCAGACTCATTCAGTGAGCAGTAACAACCCCTCTTCCACTCCCTGCATTAGTATAAGCAACTAGGAGGCAGCTTTGCTGGTTTAGTTATTTCTTCTCAGAATTACAAATAAAAAAAAAAATAAATAAGAAGAATGGCTTGATCATTACTGGATGACCAACAGACAGGATAAGGCTTGCCCAGCTACTGTACATGGACATATAGCATCAGCACAGAGCCCATAAACAAATGCAGCAGAGAACACTTCACATTTACTTTCAACCTTATATTCTTCCAGATATATGTAAATTCTAGTATCTCTTATATAAATCCCACCCAGATTTTTCAGTCCTCCCACTTTCTGAATATTGTGGCAACTTTGTCTTCAAGACTGTTTGAGGATTACTCAAGTTAATTAAAGGACTGGGGGGGGGGGGGGGGGGGACGGGTGGCAGGGAGGTGGGGGGACAGACAGACACACACACCCAACGTTTGTTAACTTACGTTGAATGTGAATGAACTGCTTTGGTTGCTTAAACTCTCCTTTATACAAACGATTGTAATAATTGACATTGCTCTCCGCTTCAGGGACTGGGATAACCATGCTCTCTTTCTTTTCTCTGAAAACTTGTTGTGCTGAGATAGCCCGTTGCAAATGATGTTCCTGCAAGAGAAGAAATTTAAGAGTTTGTTTATTTCGGTATCAGCATATAGAAACATATACAAAGACACTTATCCTTTTTTCCTACTGTCTTCCTGGTGTTCTACAGGAGGCACAGATAAAAGAGTTGAGGCTGTACTGTATTTTAGAGGACAGCAAGGTGCTTGCTTCCAGGCTGGAAGGTGTGTTCTCCATCATCTACTATACCATGGATTCCTAACTGACAGGACTCTTGGAGCTCCAGTGAATTTAAGGCAGGACTACAAAGTTGAAAAGAACCCTTTGTTCAGGCAATAGCCCACACCTTCTACCAGACTGGGAAAAAGTCAAACATTCAAACTACACAAAATAAATTAAGCAGAAAATTTGGGCTGGTATAAGGCAAATCCATCAAAACCTGTCACAGAGAAAAACTTTATGCAAGTTCAGTTAACAGATGCATAGTAAGACCTTTAAAGTATTGTAAGCAACTGATTCAAATCAAAATAATAGCTTATTTCATTATTCCTGTCTACCCAGCAATTCTTACCAGCTTGCTTTCTTTGGAAGTTCAACTAGTTAAGAGCAACACAAAGAGCAGTTCTCACAGAGTAGGACTCAAAGAGCATGGGCTCCCTAAACAGGTATCACTTCACTTTATTCTCACAGGACAGGAGTCACAATTTCTACAGAATCATTGCAAGTGAAATAAATTTCATAATAAATGTATTAGTTGACAAAGATTTTTTTCACACAATTTTATTTGTTAACTCAGCGAAACCTACCTACTGCTGCAAGTTAGCACTAAGCTGTAACTTTTCGCTTGAAGACTTTTCATGAATACTCATGTTAAACCTTGGTAAAGACAACCAGTACAACTGCACTGTTCTGATTTACAGTACTGTGTATCGTTCCAGTGCAGTCAGCAGAACACCTGATACAAACTGACCAGCCACAAGAGGAGCCTGTCTGGCAGCCTGTCAGATGCTGGCATGATTGTCAATGCTACCCCTCTTGCAGTCTCCCTCCTTGAGCCAGAGGCTGGCAGTTGTACCGTCTAAGTGTATGCCTCAGGCCCTTCGGTGCAGCCTATGACAAAAATGTCTCATGCCAAGACTCCAAATGGCTGCGGTGGCACATGCTGTCTTCTGTATGTCCAGTAAAGAGGAAGAGCAGTAGTCTGCACCAGGACAAGATCTTAAATCACTGCAGCCATTTACTTGGGAAATTCATGAGCTCTCCATCCATCTAAGTCAAATATAGAACAAGCAAAGTGCAGTCTCCTAGCCAATTAACTACTAGTCTCTAGTGGAGCCAGGAGCCTGAAAGTTTTGTTCTCCTTTCACTGTTTTTCCTCACCATAGCATTCTTGCCTCCAGCTTCCAAAATTCAAAGGAAGGCAGGATGACATAGCAGAATATCAACTCAAAATTGAAGCTCAACTCTGTCAGAGATCTATGCAACCTTACCTTGCTTTTCCCAGGGGCTTCAGGTGGTCCTCTAGCCATTCCCACATACCTAACTGCTGGAAAGATTATTTGTTGTATTTTTTCTGAACAGGGGGAAAAAAAAAAAAGCAACCCACAAACAAACCAAAACAAACAACAAAAGACTTTGCTACTCTATCTCCTCCATCGGTTTTCTGGGGGTAGCCCTCCCCACAATTAGCACCAGTGACTGACTGGATGCACAAGTGGCTGCCAGGCATCACCACCACTAACAGAACTGGCCTGCATTTCAGTAACCTGATTGCAATGCAGTCTGGCACACGTGGTGGTCCTGCATGCAGAGATTCTGTGCTACATGCTTGGTAAATTGTCTCAAGAATAGAATTTAATTCTATGAAACATTAGTAAAAAAAAAATTTTAAAAAAAGTGAATGAAAGCAAATCTTTAAAAACATGTAAATGACATTGAATAAATTATACCCTTTTGAATATTAAGATCTTGCAGAAACACAAATAATGCAATTTCTGCAAAGTTAGAATATAAGAAATCAGTGACTGAAAGAGCAGCTTTGGGAATCTCCTGTAGCAGATGAAGCAACATTAAATCAAACTATCAGGGGCTCCCAAGTGAATGCTATTAGAATTAAGACAAGCATGCAATCAAGTATCTGGTGTGATCTGCTTGAGTTACTACATACTGAGTAAATCTGTCACTCCATCACTAAAATCTGCCTTGGAGAGCTTCACAGCACTGAGTAGATAATTCAGCTAAATAAAATTTGTTTCATTACTGTGTTGCTTTCAATTGATGTCCCTAGAGTTGTCTCGTAACAGTTAACAACACAGTACACAGGAGTATCACAGAAATGCTTTTAGGAAGGACTTGTGGAGGGTATCTGTTCAACTCCTATTTGAAGACAATTATCTCCAACACTAGGTAGGTCAGCCATGACTTTTTCAAGTCCTGAAAACCTCCAGTTTCCACAGCCTCACTAAGTAACCTGTTTCAGTTACTGAACAGCGAGGCTGTTCAGTAACCCTCTTTTGCCAAAGGTAACAAGAGCAGTTGCTTCACTCTCTCCTCATAGTACCTACAGTCTAAGCTTTTAGCCACTCTTGGCAGCCCACTGATAGATTATCTTAGAGTTTCTCAACAGCTTTGAGAAATTTGGGGAAAGCAGAGTAACAGCAAAGAGCGTTGCAAGAGCAGCCTCGCTACTGACAAGTGGAGGAGCATCATAACTTCCCCCTTTCATAGCCACATTCCTCCTAAGGTAGCCCAGTTTACAGCATGCCTCAGGCACACAGTGTGCACACACTGCTGGCCCACTGCCTGCTCCTTTCTTTCCATCAGTGCTGCTCATCAGCTGGGCAGTTCCCTGCCACTATCACCACAGCATTATTACGCTGCCTCAAGTACAGAATTTGTGCACTTTTAACTTCACATTTCAGCTGAGCCAGTCCTCTGGTTTCTCAGCATCCACAAAGACAGACGCGCCACAGTTGGCAAGCCAACCCCTCCTCCCCTAACACATCACTGACAAATTTGCTGAAGATGCATTCCTTACACAACCAACCAACTGAAGACTGACCAACTTAATAGTTCCCCACCAGACGCCAAAAATCAAACAAACACGGACACTCTCCTAAAATGGGATTAAATAACTTGTAGAGAAATCACCCTAGCCCACATGGCCTAAGTAATGAACGGGTAAATACGGTTCAAATTTTTCTGGAAGTACTTAAGAAGGACAGACACCAACCAAAATCCCAAACACCTTTTAGCTCCATAGCCCACTAAACACTGCAGATGAGTAATTCAGATTCTCAGTTTCTGTAACACTGCTAGTAAGCATACAAATGAGTTCCCAAGGAAAATCTGACAATACGTTAGTACACACTTTACTACAAAGAGCCTTCAAGCATAACACAGCTTTCCAACAGAAAAGTCTTAACACTATTACTGTCACTCATCAAACGGTAGAGCTTCAAAAGACACAGATAAGCTATTTAATTTTTAAAATTAGGAGGGGAAAAAAAAATACCTTTCTGCTGAACATAAAGTTAAGGAAAATACAAATTTTAACTCCTGAAAGTTAGTCTAATTAAATGGCTTTATTAAACCTGAAAAAGTGTTTTTAAAGATAGATTTACTAACTGGTTTACCAACACACCATTTTGTCTATCTTTCACCTTTTCTTATGGTTTTGAAAGACATACACCACACTTTAAATTTCGTTCTGCAGTAGGGAAGATAAAAAGATTTCATACAAAATAACTGAACATTAGAGGAAACAGTGATGATAGCAAACAACGTGCTGCCATGGGAATAAAACAGAGTACCTGTCAAAGAGTTATTACCCACTATTTTCTTAAAAAGCACATCCAAACCTTTCACACTAGTATGACTAAAAAACTTCAAATACAGCTTAGATTGGAGTACTTCTTCAACTAAAAGCATAACAGAAATATCTATATGTTTAGTGTATGTAATACTGCTGCTTTAGCATATTTACACATTAAAACAAAATTGTTCTCCAACTGAAAGATTCATCTCTCTAGATGCACTTTAGTCATCACCGTACCTTCACGGTACAATAACCACACTGACAACAGTTTACAGCAAATTGCTCAAGTCACTGGCTTTATATATTCCAGTATGTTTTCCATGGTGTAAACTGCCTGTCCTGCCAGCATGAATCCACTCATTCCATGTGGAGCGACACAGAAGAGTATGCTGCACCTAGCAGTGTCACACCATGCACCTAGCAGTGCCACACCACCACCTTCAAAGCTCCAGTCTGAATGACTTGACAGCCATTCACAGCTGGGTTGACAGAGAGAGTAAGTAGCAGCTTTCATCCAGAACAAGACTTGAATCACACCTCTGAACCCGTACTGAGACACTGCAATCCCGGCTCTAATTTTTCCTCAGAGGGGAAAACCAAAAAAATCCTAAATACTGGTACCTAAAAAGACTTAGCTTTGGTTGCACACATTTAGAACCAATGTCAAAGTCCGAATCAGAGCAAGGTACCTTCAACTGCTACTGACTTTCATCCCTGAAATACCCCAGGTTTCACGTTCTTTCTAAACTTTCTATCTGAGACAATCTTCTCTAGGAAAAAAAGTTTAGCAATAATAGTAAGTCAAGAAGTAATATTCTCCTAAAGATTATTTTTGTTAAGCTTCAAGGGAAACAGTGATCAATACCGAACATTATTTTTTACCCATTAGAACTATGTTTACCAATATGCTTCCTTTTATTCCGCTGCTTTAAAACAGAACGCTTGGATTCTACAGACAGGTTTGGTTTGTTCCTTATCCTTTAAGCTCCCTGTAACCACCTCCCATTGCACTCTCTCTGAAACAGAGTTTATCATACTTTAAATTAGCGTGCTAATTTTTTTTTGAATGAGCATGGTTTGAGATGCCTGTGGTTGAATACCATCTTCACACTGAAAAGCAGATCTGTCCTGATTATGAAATGGCAGTGAGCAATTCCTTCTTGGATGCAGACACCCAAGAAGACAAACCTTTAGCACTAAACATACCTGTTCCCTTCTGCATTCCTTAAAACTATACCATACCTTTAAAATGTTATTCCACCACTCCCACTCACTTACTAATATTTACATTTACCCTGTGAGGTAGAAAGTACCAAAAGAGTTTACTGTGCCACTATTTAAGAAAATAACTTCCTCTTTGTCACTACTTTCACAACAGAGCTACAGGTCACACAATTTAAGTTACATAATTGCAACAATGTAGACTTTAATGAGAGAAGTATCTTGACAGATGTTACTGCAACTTAAGGGAAACAACATAATATACCTCAGCTTAGCTGTTAAAATTGACTCCCTTAATGAGATAGATGGCTTTAAACTCAATAGTCCTCCACTCAAAGTACGAAGGAAGCAAAAAGTAAATTTATTAACAGCTTTACCTACTCAAAAGGACTTATTTCTACGGTGACCTAAATTTGGGCTTCCAATCTACCTGCAATCAAGAACAGAATTAAAGCAAAGAAAACAAGGAAAACTGACTAAAGCCCTAGAGATCCTATTTGCGTAACACTATACTCAAACTAGGAAATACAAATTAATTGACACTTTTATATCCAATTAAAAAAACACCAAGAAAAATTTACAGAATTTTAGTCTGAAACTTGCAGGCTCCTCCTGCAAAGTCTCCAGCACAGATAACACCTGTTGGCAACACTTAAAGAAAAATGTGTCACCAAGCTCAAAAGCTACTTTGATCAAAAGCCACAGCCCTATCTGCTCCCTCTTTTCACACACCAGCACACTCATACTGTTGGGCTTCTTTAAAAGCTCTCCAAGACAAAAGTGTGAACTCAAGCACCATCTTTTGTTTCCTTCTGCAGTTAACCCTTTCAGTCCTTAACCGCCAGAAGAAACATGGTCAATGAACATCTATCCTCCTCAGTGCGGAAAGAGCTTGGTATTTTCTATCAAGGAGGATTAATTTGTCTCCACAACACCAACAGGATGAACATCTTCTCGAGCCATTAGAAGTTTACTGGCAAAGCTTTTTTTTTTTTTTTTCTTTTTAAAAAACAGATTGCTGGGCATGTCAACTTAGCGTAAACGAAGTTTTGACCAATTACCTGAAGTATGACTGACTTCTTACCTTAACATTATTGTAACTGAAAGTGGATCTCAGCAGCTGAAAGGTGGCGGGGGAGGGCAGGGAGCGGAAGATAGCTACAGACCTGTTTTCCTTTCTTTCCCCTTCCTCTGCCCTGAGATGGAAAACAACTGAAATAAGGAGTCTTATATCAAGCAGGAAACCTGCCTGTGCGCCATGGCAATTTTCACTGTGGAGACAGCAATGAATATCTTAGCAGAAACACAATGCTTTTATTTTGAAAAGTAAGTATTTTAGTGAATTATCAAAGCTGATCATTTATTTCCCTAAGGGGTTTCAGGCATTCTGCGGAAGGAAGCTCAAAGGCACCTACAAGAAGCAGGAGAAGGTATGGTGTATGATTCTCCTTACAAGTGGCAAGAGCTCATAAAACTGAAGTTTCCTTCTCAGTTTCACTTTTGGCCATGTCATGTTTTTCCAGTGTGATACTCCCTGTCCTTTTTGGTTTTGTACTTAAATAATCACAAGAATCACTTGCCATGCACTCACCCTCGAGACTACCGAATTATGCCTACAGGTACAAAACAAACAGTACTAATGATAGGCTGCTGTTACAGATGACTCAATGAAGTAAACAGCAGCAAAGTGAATCAAACTGTACTATGCCATCATAAAAATTCACCAAAGTCCCTGGAATTGGTAAGGTTTTTATTCTTTAGCTACTCTAAAGCCATTCTATTATTTCAGGAGTGAACTAATATGGCAACAAAAACACCTCACCCACACACCTTTCTGTGACTTTCTTCCCTCTTCCAGTTCTTAAACAATTGTAATTTCACAAAGCAATGCTAGTGCAATCTAAAAACCAAAGACAAGCCATTCTGTGAATACTTTAAATACATCACCTGATGATACTCACCAGAACCTTATCTCTCACAAATGCTAATGTAGGCTGGAACAATACAACAGAAGGGCTACCAACAGCACCTAACTGCGCCCAGTGTCCTTGGGTGACACTTCATGTCTAGATACATATGTCTACACAGCAGATGTGCATCTAAATGAAGAAAAATCCAGTCTGAACAAAAAAAATTGCCTGAAATCCTTAATTTCCTCTTTGGTAGTCTGACTAAAGCCAATTTAAGCACTATAAAATCACTACATGCAAGCTAGGAAATAAGAGTGAAAATTAGCCCATGAGATGCAGATACAGGGGAAGTGACCACAGAATGTTGCCATCATTTTTGTGTTTCTCTAGTTAACTTTTCTCTGTGTGTGCGCTGGAGAAAAAAAAAAAAAAAAAAAAAAAAAAGAGAGAGAGAGAAAAGAAAAAAAATCTCTTAATACAGAAAAGGCAAGCCATGCAATTTCAATCATCCTGTGTAATAATGCATATGAAATAACTGTGAGGCAACCCAAACATTACCCTACTGAGTGGGAGAGCAGCAATGTATGGGAAGAACATGAGCAATCTTTCATTTCTATAAATAATGACTGTTCACTATTTATGAACATATAATTGACACAAAACTGCTACTGTTTATGAAATGTCAAAAGAAACCCAAACAAACTACAGCACTATATTTCAAGGCAACATTCAATTATACAAGTTTCCAGTCTGTCAAAATATGCATATAAATGAATTACTAAAAATAGAAACAATGTTATAACAATGAATTAAACTGAATTAGTAGGAACAACTTTTGGAAAGGCTGAATACGGTGCTTTGTAAGTGTTTCCTGAAAAGTGGTACCTTTCTTCCGCAAGATACTTTGGCATGACCATAAGGGAAAACTATTACAAATACTGTAACATCTAGTCAAAACACAGGGAAAGCAGTCTCCTAGCGACACATCTGTATCATTACCCACCTAATAAATGCAACCTTACATAGCAGAGATTGAACCTGAAGAATTCCCTTTTATTTTCTTGACAGTCTGCTTCAATTAGCATAACTTGATTGTCCCAAGGATGGAAAGCTATACAACTACATATATAATTACTCTTTCCTATTTTTCAAGGAATTAACTCCACAATGTATTTTAAAAGGCTGAGATTCCACAACAACTAGTTTCCCCCTTTATTAAATACAGTATTACATGCAAAAGCTAAAAAATCGGTTTGATTCCTGGCTCCATGCATCAAACCTTCATGGGAACGTGAGTCACAAAACCGTGCTTCTTGCAAAAGAGGGGAGGAAAAGTCACCGGGAGGGAGGACTGTGGAGATTCTCCAGCAGAAGGTGACTACAGCTCCCTGCTGGATCCATTTACCTGGTGGGAGGCCGCAAGGACCTAGGAAAGGCAGTGCAGTAGTGGCTGCTGCCTCACTTCCTCCCACAATTAGAGATTTGTATTATCCAACAACTTTGTAACACCACACAATCTCCCTGGTCCCAGCACAGAAACCTCACTTGAAGCTACTCAAGAGCCTCATGTGGCTAAGATGGCTGAGGCTACTTGCTCTATGATATTTATTAGCAAAGAAACCATGTTACCTCAATAGTAAAGATCCGATCTTTCAAAACATCCATTTTCATCCTTGCCACACAAGTTAAGTGGAGTCTCGTCCTGCTGCTGCCTATCAGACGCCTAAAGGCTGGTTACAACAGCCAAAGATGCAGAGCTGTGAACATGTACGGCTATTTCAGTGAAGGACATATTAAAAATAAGGTTCTGTGGCCAAAGCAGAACACTTCAGTGCTAAGGTGGCAAGAAGTTACCAAGAGTCTAGGCACCAATAAGCTCACGAATTCAATCTTCATCAGTAATGCAATTTCCTGGAATGTTTCAGGTGTACGTTCAAGAACAAGCTGCTTACAGTACCTGTCCCTCTCTTACTCCACTACGCATTTAACCTTCCAACTTATGTGTAACATTTTCCTTCCAGGAAATGATCCAGTAGGATCCAAAGTTCTTACTATGGATTTTTATTTAACTGAACTACACACACCAATATGGGGAATTTCTATTTTGGAGAGTTTTTATAACAAATGTCCTCGCCAATGTGAGGAAACCTGTAGTGCTGAAGACCTGATGAACCAAAGAGAAATCCATCATGTTAGATACTACGTATAAAGATACTAGAGATCAGTTCTAAAGTTAGGACAACTTAGAAAAGCATCAAAAAAACTAAAACACAAGTACACGTATACTAATTGCTAGGAATTAAAATTATTAAAAACTACAAAATTCCATTTTAATTCAAACATCTTTAACTCAAGAAACATATGTACTATTATTTTTGAACTTTCTGTAATAACAGCGTCTCTCTCTCTCTCTTGTCTTGTCATTTGATACCGCTGCCAGACATGCAGTATTTTGTTTAAGTTTAACACAGGGGAATCAGACATTACGAGGATGCTTCAAAGTAGGAACAGTTCTTGTTATGCAACCCAAATTGTCAAACAGATACAAAATGTGAGTTGCAGCCATAAAAATGGTAGAAAGCTAAGAAAATCAAATTATGAATTGAAGTGTAAACAACAGAAAACAGTTAGGGAAAGGGGGGGAGGAAGCATTTATAAATATGCTGGCTAAGAATTGGTACATACACGAACTACTTTGCATAGTAAAGGGGGACATGATCAGATAGTTTACTGATACAGAAAACTGACAGAAAAATGACATCTAACAAACTGGAGAACAGTCTCACAAGCAAGTTGGGTAAGCCCTGACTTCTTGCAATTGAACATGATGTAAACATGAGAAAATACTTTAGAAAGAAAACACATGCTGCAGTAAACATACTGGTGAGGTGTTGAGCCCTCCAAACTTCAGAGATCAGAGAAATAAAGTCTATTAGACAAAAGCAACCCAGTGCTATCCTCACACATCTACCAGCAAGAAACGGCTTTTTTCTCCAAGCCAAGTAACTTCTTAGAATACAACTCTGGTTATCAGCTTACCTACTCTTCCCACTCAGAAATGTGCATTTAAAATACTAACAGACCGAAAGCATATTTCTATCTAAAGTCTGAAATTCTTACTCCAGACATTTCATTGTCGCTTTATTTCTGAAAAAATGTTTTTTATAAAAGAACAAAGAAACAAAACAAACCCCAAAACAATGAGAATCAGGTGTGGTAAACTCTCCTTCTACCATAAAAGATTAGGCATGTTGTTGGTTTAAATGTATCAATCACAGAGTTCGCCAAAGTAAATTAGGAAAAGAACTAAGTTTGGGGGGTTTTCCTGCAAACTTCTGCTCCCTTATACTTAGAGCACCTCTGTTATGAACATGGACAATATTTTAACCCAACACTTTCAGTCACAGCATACGGTCACTATGATATGTTAACAAGTAGGAATTTGCAAAGTGGATGAAAATCAAATTTTTAGAATAGTATATTCTCAAAACTTCATTTCTTTGACTCAGAACTAGTCAACATTCAATGCAAAGTGATGACAGTCTATATTGATATTACTTTTAGTTTAACAAAACTATTTTCTCTACTTCTTTTCATACCTGGTATATAATTCAGTTCTGCTTCAGTTCTCTACTTGTTACAGAAATTCCAGTCCTACAATTAATCTTTACCACCAGTGCCTAACGTTTAACTGTAGTTTTGTTTATGTAATTATTGAATGTGTTATTTAGCTCTCAAAAAGTTGAACAGTTCAAATGCTAAATATGCTAAGGCATATAACTGTTCAAAGAAGTATAAACAAGGCATAGTTTACTGGCTTTGTTGGCAAAATAAATTACAAATAACCTTTTGAATGTCTAGCACTAATCCAAGTGATCTTTCTTACAAAAAAGATAATTAAAACCAAGATTAATATAAGCTAATTTGTTGTCTATTGATCTAAATCAGGGGTCCTCAAACTTTTTAACCAGGGCGGCAGTGCACGGATGAAGTGGCAGGCAGTCATCTGCGGCTGCTTGGTTTCCCCCCCACCAACCCCCGGCGGAGGGGGGGGGGGGGGGGGTGGGGGGCAGGGGGGTCTGTAAATACCGGGGGCCGGATTGAGCACCCTGGGGGGCCGTAGTTTGAGGACCCCTGATCTAAATTATTCAAATATGGGACATCTCAGCTGATTCCAATCAACACAGAAATTGTACCAAGCTGACTACCGCTCAATTTTGCAAGCAGATGCAATATGAAATCTGGCACCACGTAATTCAAAGTACAACGGAAGCTGCCTGAGGTACTTCTTTCCAAGGTTTTCTTAAATTGAAGGAGAAGGAAAAAATGCTACCTACACTTAAGACATTCCAGAGATGAGCAACAGAGTACAGAGGTGTTCTCACAAGATGTACTCAAATGTTCTCGCAGGCTTTTGTCATGGAATTACACCTCATCCTGAGGAAACCTACCTATAAGGGAAAGTTGCTGCATAATGAATTGAGGTGTGACTCTCAATTAACATTACTGCAGATACCATTGTTCTCTACTATGGACTCAGGCACCCAAACAAGTTAGGACAGATTTCAGGGACCTGTTGTTAACTGACCCCATGCTTGCAACTCTAGCCTGCAGCAAAAACGCAGCTTTATCTAAATCGGGTGTGATTTTAAGATATGGCTGAACCCATCTAACCTCAGGATCACACCAAACAGGTAGCAGTCTCATGCTTCTCCATTCCCAAGCACTCTATCCCCACATGCTCCTACCACTCTGCAAGTACAGGATGCTCTGCTTTTCCATGGTGAGCTTCTGTCTCCCATTATCGAGTTGGCTGTGCCTCACTACTCTGAACAGCGGACCATCCCTACTAGCTGCAGACCACTGTTACTCTGGCTCAGCTGTATCTTAAAAGCACACTCCAAGATAAACTACTTGACATTTGTCACAGGCTAAGCCTATACTCACAAGCAGTTGTTACAGGTTAGCTGATAGGTGTTAATGTGATAAGCCCTAATAAACTGATCTTGAGTTTGAGACTTAAGAGTAAATCATTGTACCGTTTACATTCAGCCACATAAATACAGCCAGAACAAATTAAAACAAAAGCAACTCTCTTTAACAGCTCACCAGTTAACTATGCTCTGCTACTCTAGCATTTAAATAGGGTCCACACTCAGCAACAGGTTATTTTCATTCCCACTGCAGTATCCAGCTAACACAGTCCAACCTACTTAGCGTTAAATCTGATACACCGTTATCAAATGGGATGTTAAAAAGCACCTGGTAGTGGTACTATGCAGTGGTAGACTGAAAGGAAGTTTATGTTAGCCACAAAAATACTTTGTAGGTGAAAGCACAGGAAGGGTAGAGGATTGCAGCTGAAAACTGAAATAATGGCTAGCAAATGGGAGTTGAATTGTGCACTTGTGAGGAACACCTCTGCATCACCCAACAGGTCTCAAACAGAGGGAGAAAAATACAAGACCTGAAGGCAAGGGAAAAGGTCTTAAACAGAACTGTCCTGGTTGCAGCTAACAGTTACATTCTTCTCAGTACCTGCTACAATGCTGTTTTGGGTTTGGTGTGAGAATAACGTTGGTAACACACTGATGTTTTTAGTTGTTGCTAATCATGTTTATACTAAGCCAAGGACTTCTCAGTTTCTCAGGCCCTGCCAGTAAGAAGGCTGGAGTGGCACAAGAAATTGGGAGGGACACAGCCAGGACAGATGACACAAGCTGGCCAAAGGGATATTCCATACCACAGAATGTCAAGCTCAGTATATAAACTGGGGGGAGTTGGCCAGGGCCTGGGGATCAATGCTCGGGGACTGGCTAAGCATCAGGCAGCAGGTACTGAGCAACTGCACTGCGCATCATTTTTCCCCCCTTCCTTTGGATTTTATCCCTCTCCTTCTCTCTTCTTTTCATTATTATAATTTATCTTATTTCAATTATGAAATTTTCTTAATCCTCCAGTTTTACCTTTTTCCCCAATTCTCCCCATGCCACTAGGGGAGGGGGGAGCGAGCAAGCGGGATGTGTGGTACTCAGTTGCTAGCTGGGGTTAAACCACAAGAACTTAAGTTTAACATTCCATGAATCAAGATCACAACAGCATTACACTACCTACTACCAAACATACTTCAGTAATCCCAACAGTCTCCAAACATACCCAAAATAAGTAAATAAATACAGGTGCTTAACTCAAACTGAGAAAAAAACTTCTACTGGGAATTACATTTTCTTAACACATAAGCCAGTTGATTCTAGTCAAACAAACCCCACTTCTTTCTTAAGGAAAGTCTGCTGTCTTGATTTCACTTAGCTTTGCATGGAAGTACGATCTTTTGAGTTTCCTTCTCAGACCTTCATAAAGCCTTTTTGAAGGATTTTTGATTTACAGAATACTTGCATGCTTTGAGCTGAAGTTATCCTCTGTTGACCTTCTATTTTACACACTGGTGTCCCGGCTTCTTTGTTCTACAAAGCACCTCATTTGCAAGCGCTTTTAAGGGTTCAACCACAGGTTATGAATGCACATCCAACACACAAATCTCAAGTTAGAATACATTCTGTCCACATGTGAGCCATTTATGTGTGTTGTTTATAAACCTAAACCTGAGCGCATTAGACAGTACCAGGTTAGTACTTCTGGTCAACAGCTCACCTAAGTCCTTGCACATTTGATACCTCCCATTTTGGAGATACTCAAAGCCATCTGGACATGATTCTGGGCAACAAGCTCTAGGTGGCCCTGCTTGAGCAGAGGCTTGGCCAAGATGACCACCAGGGTCCCTTCTGACCTCATTCTTTCTGTGTGAGTCTGTCATACTTGACCACATTTAAGCACCTTCCTAGAAGTCACAGATGTCAACAGCACAACAAACAACATAATTTTTGTGATGACAATGCTATCTTCTATTAGGGAGAGATGAAGTTAACTGTTTTAAGGCACTATTGGTTCTTGTTTAGTATGAATAATTATTGCTAGGTTAGGATTAAAAGAAAAAAAACCTATTAATGCTATGAAAGCAACTATCTGTAGCATTTCCATATATAAAACCAGCTTTAAAAGAGTTATGTTTCCCAATAAAGATGTGAAAGTGCGTCTGGAGCGGAAGAGGGAAACTTGAACACTGAACTCCAAAGTCCGATTTCATTGCAGAAAGCAAGCTGGTAGCACAGATGCACTCAACACAATTCCAGTGTATAGAACATCTATCAAACAAGACTACTTGCCTTTATGTTGACAATTAGCTGTAACATGTAAACAACTCCATTAATCTCCTTATAAAATAAATTACACTTATCAGTTTGTACAATGTACACACACACAAAAGCATTATCTGTAAAACACGTACCATTTCAACAGTAGACAAAAGGGGCAAAAGCAGAGCACCCCTGCAGTCCCTAAACAACACCAAGGTGTTTATGCTCATGCACACAGGATGAAACCCCTCCAAGACAAGATTAAGAAGTGACTATTATTTGATCTTATAAACAGAAATCACCCCCAAAAAAGTTCAGGCATAAGAAAATGCGCATGTAGGACTAGGTCCTAACAATCTTTTTTTTTTTTTTTAAAAAAAAAAAAAGGCAAGTAAGCATTGCCATTAATGATCTTATCTGTGTATGCACATATTTCAAAGTCCTCCTGATTGAACTCTTCCAGTTCATTGTATCAGCAAAAATACTCATTATGTTACACCGTATCAGCAAAAATATCCAAACAAAAAACTATGACTTGTGCAAAGTTAATGTCTCCTGCTTTAACAGGAGAATGAATATGCTGCTTCAGAAGCATCGCTAGCTCCAGGACACCTTCAAAGCCAGATGATGAACACTTCCAAGTTTCCAGTGTTACAACAGGAATGAACTAAGGGACAGAAGGAGTACAAACAGAAGAGAAAGCAAGAAAAGATGTCTTCAAGTTAACTACTTCCAGCCTGTCAAAATACCCAAAACTGAACATTTAACAATCTGTAAAAGACCATCCTGAGGTGATCACTCAAGGACTGAGAATGAAAGTCACTTCTCATTTGTACTCCATCAGCATTTTAATAACATTAACCCATGCCCTTAACTTGCTATTTGTGTACTTTTCCTTTATAACCCTACCCTTGTCATGTGATGTCAAACTTAACTGTAAATGAACGTATGTTCAAACAAGTATTCCGAGATGAACATTTAGATTGGTTTGACCAGGCAACCTAAGTATCCTCAATTACCACTGTGCTTTTAGATTCCTAACTCCAGTAAATAACTTCCGAAAGCCTGCAGCCTGAGTTTGCCTCGTTATTAAGCATGATTTCCCCACACACACACAACGTGCAACTCTGCAGTCTCCAGTAATATTTATTCAAATAAAAAACACAGAGTTATGCGATAAGAAACAAAACAAGGGCTTATCTGTTCTGCAACTTTTCCCCCTTCTAGCCAAAACAATTCATTAGCATTATGAAATACAACTCTTACTCATCAGAAAAAAAACAATACCAAATGTTCCTGCTCAGTTTCTGAAGCTCACAAAAGGACTTCTTCCCACTTTTGCTTACTAGTAATCACTCTTTCACATGAGATGAAAAACCAAACCCACACAATTTTCTTCCTCAGGTTTAATTTAAGGTAGATTATAAACACTGACATAAACATGCTACAGACCAGAAGCCTAATTCTTTCACAGCTGGAATCTCCAAGTGAGAGAAATGAGCCGCTGATTTGTAACATGCTGCCAGTGGATATAAATCTCCAAGATACTTAAACAGAAATAGTTTCAGAATATTCATCAAGATCAAATAAAAAGAAAAGTCAAATAAAAACATGCTCATACTGACAAACTGGGCCGTACACATTTTTGTAGCAGGATGACCTGCAGTATGCATTGTTGCCCAGTCTGCGACTACAGTGCCTGTACAACATTTTAATATACAGTCCAGATAACTTTAGTAATTGTAGTAGAAAAGAGCGATAAATCATTAACCCCCCTTTCTCAGGGTTTAAGCCTTTCTATGTTCAAAACAATAACAGCAGTTCAAAAACAAAACAAAAAACCCACAACACAAAAAAAAACACATTAATGACACATATACAAAATACCAATCATGAACAAAGCAACTCACATGCGTGTACTAGCAAGATTAGGTTGTAAAGCACAGGTCACACAGATGTGTCCATCTTAACCCTTTTAAATCTTGCAAATCTGTAAATGCATAGTTATTTTCGGTGACAGCAAGCCCTGGAAGGCGATACCTGACCCCATGATACACTGTACTACAAGACCTTTCTGATTTCACCAAGGCATCACACAGGGTAGCACAGGAAGGAAAGCAGCGTACTAGGGCCAGAGTAACACGAGCTTCGCGTCTCTGTACAGCTAGTATAAATCAGCAGCTACCCTGGTGGCTCAAACACCTTTCACAAGATACACCCCTGGCAAAAGTCTTGGCTAAAAAAAGGCTTTGAGATATTCAAGTAATTAAGATGTCAGAAATGACTATGTGGATCTCCCTCTCTCTCTCTCCCCCCCCCCCCCGCCCCCCCCAAGTCCCTTTCAAAATACATCAAACTGATCACAGCAATATTTGCTACAAGTAAAAGCTGTTTAAACATTTCTCAAAAATTTAACTACAGTCATCCACAACAGCCTTTCCTAGAAGAGCTTTATGTACCACTACCACAAAACCTTACACGAAAGAACTGTATGTGCAATGCTGGGAAGAGGGTTGCCCCGTGAATGAATCTGTTACTACACAGCAATAATGTAAAAAAAAAATATCTATTAATAGTACAGTTAATAATCTTGCTTGGCTATTGTATCCAGCACTATGCTTATATATTGCTTCAATGACCATTCCATTTTGAGACTATTACATAATATAGCCACATTTCAGTATAGAGAAAATAAACCTCATTCTAACAGAAAAGCAACATTTTAGTACAACACTAAAGCAGTTTTACTGAAGTATAAATCTAACCTTCTTCACAAACATATAAGCAGTCTGCAAGCAGCTTGCCTGCTTGAACTCTCACAGCAGTTTTCCATTAGCAAGTTTATTTGAAACGTGATTTATCAAAACCACAATCATTTTGATAATAAAATTACACACATTAAATGCAAACACAGCACTGCAAGGTAGACATTGAAGACTTGGAAAACCAAGTTAGTCTCCAGGATTGCTTCATTAGTACCACACTGCTGTTGCTTTTAAATACAGTCCTATATTCCGGCAGAAGTTTGTTCTTCAGGAAGTACTGGAAGTTTTGATCACAGTGTATCACATATTGTTAAACAATGGGGGAAACAGAAAAAAAACTGAAAACAAAACCACACAACGGTAAGACAGAGGATTCCTTTTAATATGAACAGCCAAGTGTGAAAAACCAATCAGAAAGGCATGGAGCCTCCTTTGACAGCTGTAACCTCTGAAAAGCCAATCCACACGCATAGAGGTTTGGCTGAGGCGGAGACACGGATTCATTGAAGAAATTCTTGAGGGTGCATTTACTATCGGCTGTACATACAAGTACAGACACATTAGGTGACAGCCTGTATCTGAGCCTTATACAGCTCTAAGGAGCACAGGAGTCGATGTTTAAATATCAGTGAAACAAATCTGTACGTTCAAATGACACCAGAACCGCGGGCAAGCGTTTTCAAAGAAGTGCTGTCCTACTGCTTGATGTATCAAAAAGCCCAGGCACTTATCTTTACTTAAGGGGACAAAAGCTTCCCCCCCCCCCCCCCCCCCCGCCCGCCCCCCCATAACGCTACAAGAACAAGCATCACATGTCTATTTTTAACACTTGCTGGTTTATTTGTAAAAGTCACCTAAACGCTTAAAACTTGATGCAACACGTCCAGCTGATGCATCTGACATTCGCCGTGCACCGTGCGGCACAAAATGCCTCTTCTGCAAAAGTACGAGCGGGACGCGCACTCGTTACAACTCCGGCGGATTCCTCCCACGGCACCTGCGGCAGGGAAGGAGCTGTACCGGCCCCGGCCGCCCGCTGCCCCCGCCAGCCCCTGCCCCGCCAGCCGGCGGACAGGTAGCAGAGCGCAGCCCGCCACGCCGCTATCACTCCAGCGTCCCCGGAGCGGCCGCCTCGCCCGGGGCCGCGCACACGCGGGGCACTCCGCAGCGCTCCGCCGTAACGGCAGCCGAGCGGCGAGCCGCCCCGACCCGCTCCCCGCGCCCGCCAGGCCGCGCCGGCGGCCGGGCACCCCGAGCCCGCCGCTGCCGCTCCCGCTCCCCGCGCACAAGGCAAGCGGCGGCAGCAAAGGCAAGCTACGCCAACTGCGGCCGCGGCGCCCGCTCGCTCATTCAGAGCGGCGTCTTGCGCCTTCCTCCTTCTTACGCTAGCGTAAAGGCCTCCCCCCCACCCCCCCACCCCACTAATCAAAACACTCGCGAGTCGGGACGCAAAGAAGATGGCGGAGCAGGGCCCGCTTACGGCGTCGGACAGCAGTTTACGCTGCGCTCTTTGCGCAGGGCCCCGTAAGAACCGTACGGCGCTGCGGCGGGGAGCGTGCGTAGTGCGCTTGGTGAATGCCAATGGCCTATTTCCCGTGAGGGGAGGGGGGGTGTCTGATAAACAATGGTGCCCCCCCTGCGCGGCTCCCTTACCGATTCCTCCTCTTTCTCCATCCCCGTGGGCATCTGCGGCACAGCCCGGTTGATGGAGACGCAGTCGTTGAGGTCGGGCATGTCCTTGCCGCGGTAGATGGGCAGCGGTTTGGCGGCGTCTAGCGCCCGGGCTCGGAAGGAGAGTTTGCTCATTGTCTCCCCCTCACAATAACACCCCGGGGCCGGGCGGGCGGGGGGGGCCTTCAGTGCGGCCTCGCCGCCGCCTCCCAGCCGCTCCCGCACCCGGCCCGCACCACCATGGAGGGTCCCGCCGCCCCGGAACAGCTCTCCGCGGGGCCGCCCGTTGCTCACAGCGCACGCCCCGCAGCCCTAGATCCGCGCCGGGCTCGCTCGATCCGCTCCCTGCGCCATGGCAAACATGGCGGACATTAACCAAAGCGGCCAGCGATCCCGACAGCCAACGCGAGAGCTCGGGCGGGGGGGGGGGGAAGGCTGGGAGGGAGGAGGGAGGAGAGGGGTAGCCGTGGTGCGCGCGCAGCCGAGGGCGGGAGGCTGAGGGGAGGCGGCGGGGACACGGGCGTATGGGGCGGCCGCTGAGGCGGGCCGGGCCGGGCCGGGCCGGAACGGAACGGGCCGACGATGGGCACCCGCTGTCCCCCCCGCCGCCCCCCGCTGCGGGCGGGGCACCGATAGGGCGAGGCGGGAGGAGCTTTCGACTGGATAAAGTAGCGGCGGGACGGGCGGTGGCTGCGAGCGATGCGCCCCGCCATCCCCCGCCGTGCCGGAGCTGGTGACAGACACCGAGTATCACCCGGTGCCGGTGGCGGGAGGCCCGTGTGGTGGCGGCGAGGCGGGAAGGGAAGGGCGGGCTCCTTCTCCCCGGGGCTGGAGCCCGCACTCCGGCCCGGGCTCCTCTCCTCAGCGCCCGGCGCGGGCCGGTGGCTCACACCCTTAGCCTTTTGGGATGAAAACGTCTTAGTAATAAAAACAGCTGTCAGGAGAATTAACTTCAGTTACTGATACAAACCAACACTTCAGAAACAAACTCATAACCGCTCAATTTTTCTTTTTTTTCATTATTTTTTTTGTATATCGATGTCCTGTATCCTGCTCTGCATGGGCTGAGCCTGCAGCGGAGTTGCAGTTCTCTGTGCTGCAAAACCAGGTGCTGCTCATGCACAGGAGTTTGTGTTACAGACCTGCCTGTCGGTGCCGAGTGGCTCAGGGTTGCCTGTGTGGTGTTTCAGCTCATTTATGCTCTTCTGCTGCAGAAGTGCCTTGCTCCTCTTTGGTTCAGCCAGCTTTCAAAGAATACAACGCTAAACATGAACAAGACGTCCAACTTGAAAAGAATAATAACCCCAAGCTCTCCATGTGGACAAAGCCACAGTCCTCTACTGATCCAGAGTTTCCCACACTGGTTCAGCGTATTGACTTTAGTCTGAAAAGCTCTTCATCAAAGACCTTTAGTACTTCAAATACCTCACCATTTCCATAGTATTTGGACACCCTAAGAACAGGCCAGCTGCTTTTTCTCACCTCCACCTTAGAGCTCTTACAGTTGTCATCAGTGCAATCTTCTGTCTGTGCAATAAACTGGAACTGTTTAGGCAGACAAAACTTGACCACGTTACCATTTGGCTACAGTGCCAACTGTATCTAATATTACTTTTTTTTTATGAAGAAGAAAAAAAAACCCAAAACTTGACCAAATTGGTTCAGTCTCTGAAGTGCTGTTCATTTTTAGTTACCTGCTGCATTTGTTATCTATATGGTTTTATATAGCATATAACAGTTACTGGTCATGATAAACACATGATTTACAAAATGAAGAATGAAGAATTGTGTCAGCTAGAGAGAGAGAGAGAAGGAAGATGAAACAAGTGCAGCAATACACAAGAGGAAAAAAGAAGCAGCAATAACGTTACATTCACAAACCATGGACCCGAATTAGCTTGACAAAGAAATCTGGAAATTGTATTAGCTACTCCTATGAAAGCATCAGGTCAGTTTTCAGTAATAGTCATACGAACAAATGAGGCTTTTAAAATTATGAGAAAAGGAACAGAGAACAAAACTGTGATGGCTTGCACTTATTTATAATTCTCTTAAAATGTTTTTAGTCATAAAAATGGACAATTCTTGACTTGGATTAGAATTAACACAGAGATATTTAAGAGTTGTATAGTGTCTTGTTTAGAATTTATCGTTCAGCACCATTTTAGAAGTGGCCAAACTTCCAACACCCAAAGTTTGATACCCCCAAAGTGATTCACAACTGATTGGTAGCAGCAGACAGTTGCCTTTTTTGAAAGAGTAATTGCAACACACTTCTGCATGAACTTTGGCGTCTCCATCTTGCTGTGCAGCACCAATATGGAGATCGTAAGGCAAACAAAGCCACAGGCTCAACCTGAGCTAGAGACTGCCTCTTGTGCATCCTCACAGCTCTCTAGAATAAGCTAGTGCCAACAACTCAGAGAAACTAAGCTGAAATAACAGTAGTTATGCTGTTTCAGCTAGATAAAGGTGGGAGCAAGGATAGTTACCAGAGCTCTCAGCAGCTCAGGAGTCAGGTTTGCATTTTGATGACTTGATTTAGTGAGAGGAGGAGAGGAGATCTGTGAATGTTCACTCACAAGGCAACTGCCTGAAGTTGTCTTGTTTATCAGCCACTTAAATGTGTGCCTAAAGTGGATGCTGAACTGAATTCAGGCTCACCTGCTGAGACCTACCTTCGCATCTTAGCACAGACACTTAAAATTGTACCCATGTGAGCTTCCCCTGCAGCTGTTGACAAATAGCATATGAGGGGCATGAACTCCAGTTTCAGTAACTAAAATGCATTTTCAGCTCTTGTTTAATGAATTTTCCATATAAATGCCATTACATAGGTTCTGTTATGGCCTGTGCTGTACAGATAGCCTGCATTTGAAAAGGTTAGGTTAGCTGCATGGAACAGGCAGTTCCTCCTGAAGTACTTCCTCAAGTAGTTAAAATACAAGAAGGGCTTTCCTCTTTCTGCTTCCCTTCTAGCAAGAAAGAGGCATTTTATGCACTGCTGTAAGATTTTTTTGCTTTTCCAGTTAGCACAACTGAACAATAGAAAATAATAACCGTTTCCTTTTGTGTGCATGTTCTGTTCTTTTTCACTGCTTAAACAAAAAACAAACCAAAAAAAGCAACATATTTACCCTCAAGGTGGCTCTTAGTCCTAAACTCATCCCATTATTTTATTTCTACAAGCAATGCACTTTTTTTTAAATGATGCCCTGTAGGATACTGAGGGGTTTTTATGTAGTCAAAAAAGCCATTGCACAGAGCCAAACATGGGTAGAACTAAAGTTTCAGCTTACATTCGCTTAGCTTTAAGCCAGAACCATACATCTTTTCATTGCATAATCTGATTTCTTAATCTTGTAAAATATTACAGGTTTTTTGAGGAATTTCAGCTGTAAAAAAATGAGGAGCTGTACCTGGCCTATAGATAAAATAACTTACTTTTGATGCACAAATCAAGGAAATAGTGTCTCAAACTAAATTATTTGTTCAGCAGTTGAGTTCTGACTTGTCTTCATATTTTCTTGATAAGATAATGGAACTGACTATGCATGCTTGTGTACTGGATAGACAAAAAATATCCAAATTTCATTTGAACCCATATATCCATGGAAATATTAGAGTCATGTAGGCTCGGGTGCTTTGTCATGTCTTTGCTTTTGGTTCTGCTTCTCCATAGTGATATGTAACACAAGGAATGCTTGTTCCCACTGTAGCTGCCTAAAGCCTGGGTCATTGCTGGTGGTCTTTTTGCAGGTTTCTTCTGTTTGTTTGGTTGTTTTGGGTTTTTTTGCTAACAGTATACATCTCACTGCATTGGTCTTACACCAAGCAGAAGCATTACTTATGGAAGATTATGTCAAGAAATCTCAGTGTACATTACTGCAATATGATACGTCATATTGCAATAATGTCATATTGCAATATTGTCACAGTTCTTTTTGCGTGTCATTACCTTATAAGTCAAGAAGTATTAAAAAAGAAGCACATGGACAGTATAGAAATGGAGATTTCAGAAGTAGTTAATGGCCTCTGAAAAGGCATGGTGGTGTTCAGCCTTGTGTTTGAAACCTTAATTAATTGTATGGTGTTAAAAGGCAACTAGAATTTTAGAATGCTAATGACTTGACTGTAAATAATCATCAAGCTACAAAGCGCATGGAAGAGTTGTCTTTGTTTCCTGCAACATCCCATATACACACCGCATGGAGGTTAGAAGACGCGATTAGGAAAGCGATGCTGACAGATCTATGCTAACGAATATTTCCAGTGTCA
The DNA here is from genome assembly GCF_023634085.1 of Falco cherrug. Classification (NCBI taxonomy): domain Eukaryota; kingdom Metazoa; phylum Chordata; class Aves; order Falconiformes; family Falconidae; genus Falco; species Falco cherrug. The sequence continues at coordinate 40,908,889 of NC_073704.1, read as the reverse complement.
CTGATACAGCCATTGTACATTCAGGATTCTTGCCTCAGTAGCAGCAGCAGCAGCAGCCTCATTATAGAGTGTTTTGATCTCCTGTTTAAGCAAAGCTTCACTAGAAGGGAGCCTAAAAGTAGCCAGGAGGCTGGCTTAGTAACTTCAGCACAACGGAAAGTGCTGAGCTTTCCAGGAGATATATGAATGGACTAGGGGAGTCTTTTTAAAGGTTATGAAGTCCTTCTTTCTCCCTATGTCTGAGAACTCCTATTGAAGTGAAAGGAACCTCTGTCCTTTTCATTTCAAAGGGGGTTTTGTCAGGAAAAAGAGCTTGATCAAAGTAGCTAGTAAGCATGCTTAGTGGCTAATGTTCAGAGTTAAATATATCAGCTGTTCCAAACCATTTCTATTTCAAATTATTCAAAGGGTTTAGGGGACTGGCAGCCTGCACATTTTCCTCTTTAAGGTCACCAAAACCTATCAGCCAAAACCTGAAACCTAGTATGGAACAGCTTCTTGGGAGATTTAAAGCTGTGAATGACAATTATAAAAGTTGGAATTCGAGTTAAAATCTTGAGCCCAACAGCAACAGACACCATATAAAACTAAATAAAAAGGCAGCTATGAAAATAGCTGATTCCCCACATTATAGCAGGAAGGTAAAATGATGAAAAATGCTTGAGCTAGGAAGCAGCAGGAAGTTCCTGATTTAAGAATTTTATACCAAAGATGTCCATGTCAAGAAATATGTTTAAAATGAAAGCATGCTTTATGCCTGAAGGTTAACACAGGCGTCGGGAGGGGTCAGCAGCTCTTTAAAGGAACCTGGTGCAGCTGTTCCCTATTGTGTAAAGTCTCAGATTCTTAGTGAAAAGATGAATTTACTCTTGACTGTGACTGCACTCTTTTATGACACAACTCAACAAGTAAGATAACAACAATGCAATTATGAAACCAGATGAATTTGGTTTAGAGTTATATTCCACAAATCTGCACGTTTGTATGACATACTACTTCCTTATAGAACAACTAGTTTGCCTGACAGATACCAATCACAGAGGCTGCAAAAGCTTTCACTTTAAAAGAGGTCATTTGTAGGTGACATTGTTTTACCTTTGTAGGCTGAAATTTGTTCCTCATCAACGTAGACATGCATACATGTCTATATTCATCTCTGTCACAGTTAGTATTTAAACTGAGCATATATAGAACATCAAGTCAAGCCATTAGCCACCTGTACGAGTGCAGCTCAGAGACACAGAAATCTGGGCCTGATTTTTGAAACTGGCAGAATAGAATATGAAGCAAAGATGATGCATTTGAAAACAAACTGGTGTTCTAAAACAGAAATCCTTTTTCACCAAAAGCTATTTTAATAATAATAAAGCTATTTATAGCTTAAATATGATACATGAATCCATATTAAAGAAATCACTGCGTCTTAAGAGATAAACCCACTGGCAATCAGAAACATCAAAAAGTCTACCAAAAGCATTTCAAACCTATTTGACATCACTTATTGCTGAAAATGGTCAGCATGGAGGGAATTGGTGGTTCTTTTAGTATTTCACAGGCAAGACTTGACAGGAGATCCAGCGCAGCAGTGTTGACATCACACGGTGTGATCTTGCGAGACATTGCGGTGAAAGTGAGATCACGTTAAGGCAGCTGGTTCGGTTACTCATGTGTGGGTTTGGCAGACTGGCCAGGGGCTTCAGAGCAACAGCTTCTTCTATGGCATTATCTAGAATATATGCAAGTGAACAGGAGGGGGTGATGCCAAATAGTACAAATACCAAACTCCTCTATGTGAGGAAATCTCAGGGTATTTCTGTTAAAACAAACAAATACTTCCTACTCTCTCCCCTTCCCCCTCAACCAAAAAAAAAGCCCTTTGCACTAAACAAAACCAGATGATTCTCAGCATGGCACGGGCTTGTCCCCTCTTGGTCATTCTGAAGAGCGCTGTAGCTTCCACTGCTGACACAAGACTTGTGTAAATGTTGCACACTTGTTTGTTTTACTGCCAGGAAAAAGGTAACTTTACAGTGCAGCGACCAGTAAAGAGGAAAAGAATGGTTATGACTGGAACTAGAAAACTACTTTTAAAATTGGTACACAGTAAGGATTGTATTTATACCATTGAGTTTTGGAAAATAACGGTAGGCCTTAAAAAGAGATTTACTCAACTCTGCTGAAAAAATCTAGCAGAAAAAATAATGAAAACCAAGTTTACAAATGTATACAAATTTATCCCAAAGTCTCACACCTCAGGAGGCAAATACAAGATATTTTTTTTAATTTTTTTTTTTTTAAATCAATGTGTTTTGAGGAGCTGGGAGCTCCCCACCTTGTGTCAAAAAATTAAAAAGTAAACCCCATCCTGCCACTTAAAGTACCAATAAAGTAAGAATCACAGAGCATTAAAGCTGTTACAGTTTTTATTCAGAGCTCAGAAGCCAGAGCAAAGGAATTTTCCTAAAGTGGTCTCTGTGAAAAACTCGGCCTCAGCAGCTCAGAAGTTCAGAGCTTCATAATTCTGCTGAATTTTAGCACAAAGGTCAAAGTGGGTTTGTTTTTTAAAAACAAATTTGCAGGCAACTGTGAAAATAAGAAATCAGGAATTGCACAAGGTGTAACTTTTTGTAAATACTCCAAAAGCCACATGCTTACCTGATGTCAACATGCCTGGCTGAACTAAGGTGACCCTGGGTGGTGGGGTGACCCTTTGGATTTTGTGAATTCAGGCGTGGGCACAGGCTGAAGCTTCTCAAGGTGTCTGGGCAGAAAGCCTCTGCTATAAATGCTCTCATACCAGCAAAACTCTGCCTTCTTTAGTGTTTTCCTGTATCTGCATAATTACCAGACCTTTAGCATGCACACCATCTGATCTCAGTCTATTTTCCCTTCTCAAATTCTTAAGTCCTTCCACAACCCCTTAAAAAAGAAAATCTTTACAGTGCTTGTCTACAGCTGGCAGGTGCCCCACCTCTAGAGCAGTAAGGTGCCTGTGGCTGCTGCTCCTCCTCTTGCTCCGGTCACCTCTTCCTGTGTCACGCCGTTCCTCGGAATGGCATCGCCTTGGAGGTCACCACCAATCTGGGTCTCATTGGCATCCCAGCAGTGCGGGCCACTCGTGCTCTGTCAAGGCTTGCCAGGCTTGGGCAACAAAAGGGTGGCAGGGCACTCTTTAACTCGTGCTTGTGAAGGGCCACGTTGCGAGAATGATTTCCTGCTCATCCAGCTCTGGACAATGATAGCTGCCATGCAGAAATTACTCAGGTCTCGCTCCTTGCAGCAATTCCCCTGCCCCAAATCGCTGTTGTTAATTGTGGTCCAGAGGCGTTTCCTTAGGAGGAAAGATTGTACTTTTATTTGACGGTGATGCTAATCAGAGTGAAGTTTATTATCGCTGGTGTTGGAGTAGTGTTGTCCTGTGTTCTGTACTTCCCCTATTTTTCTGGAAAATGGGACTAAAAGCAATGACAGAAAACTCAACAACGTTGCTGTGCATCGAGAAACAAAAATATTAACCTGACTGCAGGAAAAGTCAAAAGGAAAATGAAAGCGTTACATTAGCAACAAATAGTGGTGATAATGTTTGTAGTATACTCCCAGCGCATAAATTCATCATAACAAAAGAAAGTTTTTAGTCCTCTGTTATAAGTTATGCAATCAACATGCAGATTTAAAAATGCATTCAAGCTTCAAATTTCTGTACTTCCTTGCCAAAGAGGTTTTTTTTAAGAAAATAGTATAAAAAAAGAAATTTTCATTATGCAGACATCAGTCATAGCAAATCTGATGTAGCATTTTGTCTTCCAAATTGCCGTTGATCACTGTTCATTGAAATATCTTACTACAGATAGAACTGTATCTTCATAAATACACAAATGTTTTAGAAGACCTGCTTCCAGGAAAGTCACACATTTATACCAGCTATTGCTTCCTCAGGAAAAATGTTGCGAGCTATGCTCAGCTGAGCAATTTATTCTTATTTAAGTGACTAATGATTCGGCACTGCTGCCTGAAGAGATGGGAGAAGGTTGCCTATTAGCACATTCAGCTTCTTCAGTCTTGTGCTTTCGGTTCACAGTTAAACTCTTCTTGGAAGGAGGAGCAGCGTGCACCTCAATGCCCCATGCCCATCACCAGGTCCTGTCCTGGCGAGCCCCACTTCAGGGATTTGAGCCCAAATGATGGGAGAGGTGGGAGCAAACAGGGAAGAAGAGAGGAGGAACTCGTTGTATTAAAAAAGGCCACTTTGCTACCAGTTGTAGATGTTCACGTGGATTCAGGGAGCCCTTCCCTTGCTGTCACCTCCACATGGTGTGTTTAGCCAGTCTGAACCTGCGGGGCTTGGGTGAGGAGCTGCAGCTGGGCCACACATGCACCAGTTGTCGAGTGCTGGGCTGGAGCGCTTGGGTGCCCAGGGTGCATGATGGCAAGGGGTGGGCTGTGCACCCAGGGCATGGTGCAGGCAACAGCGTGGTTTGGGTGCAATGCAGAGCTGAGCAAAGGGCGGTTTGGAGTACGCACCAACTTAATGCTGGGAGAAAGCTGAGTAATCAAAAAGAGGGAAGTTTGGTGCATATGCAGATCCACAGGCACTCTCACTGTGTGAATAATGCCATTCACGCCTCTGAGAGCTTTTGTTTCACTTTGAATTGATCTTGAGAGGATATTTTCACACAGCTGAGTCTAACTATATATTCCTCTAAGAGTGAACTTGAACCTGGATGTGTAGAGCCTCCTTATGTCCTGGACTCAGGCCTGGAGTACAGACAGAGCAGTACCTGTTCACAACATTTCTCTGAACTTCACTAAAAAAAAAAAGGAAGAAAAGAGTTAAAAGCAGGAACCAAATTGTGTGCATGAGGTGGAGCAGACCAGGCAAGAAGACACTGGTGAAAGTGAGGGAAGCGTGACGCCTTCAAGTCTGAGTTGTCACATGTAAGCCTTGGAAGCCTGCAAAGCAAATTGTGGATAAGTCAAGGTAATATTTGTGGAACTACAATGAAGATATGCAGCCAAATAAGAATGGGAAAGCCTAAGAAAAGATTATTTTTTCATAAATATTTTAAATAAATATTTCACTCTGTTGCAGTAAGGCTGCCTTCTCCTCAGTGAATCAAATAACCAAGGATGCTCAGAAACGCCCATGTAGCCACCCAGGGTCTCCTAGGGTGACTTCTGGGCAGACCACTCCTCAGGCCACTGCAAACACCTCACTTCCAGCAAACCCAGGTCATCAGGAGGAGGCAGGATTTACCAGAGAGCCAGTGCACAGAGGAGCAGAAGCAGCTGAAAACAGCTTTAAGTAAGAAGAGAACAGAAGAGGTAAACAAACCATGTGGGACAATTCTGAAGAGCCCGCACAGGCATTGTTAAACCATAACAGAAAACCAGCTGCAACCGTTTCACTTTCTATCTAGGTTACCCCATGGTGAGGCATGGTGAGTCAATGCAAAACAAACTTCTGGCAAGCTTTACTCCTTGCTGCTGAGGCTTGAAAACTCTAGTAACATTTGTGCAATACGCCCCATGCTTGTTCATAGGAGAATCAGGGAATGCCACAGGCGTGATGGGAATTTCTAACCCTGAAATCCTGAATAATGCCTATGAGATTAAAAATCAGGCCACCAGTGCTTTGGCTACTCCAGCTGTAGCAAAAATCTTATAAGACAAAAGAATGACTGGGTTTGGTGATGTTTCTGCAAGTACCTGAATAGTGTCGCTAATTAATCATTCTCTGAAAGAAAGGAGAAATAAAGGAGTGGAGAATACTGCCATTATATAAAAAGAAAATTACATCAGAGTTTTAGTATAAATCTTCAACTGAAAAAAAATCTCAGTGCAATAGTTGTATTTTCAAGGAGCCCAAATTAATCCATTCCTATTTTCCACCAAGTATTCGGTGGGTCTTTATTAATGAATTTCTTTGCATACCTTTCTTGATTTTAAACATACAGATATTTTTGTGTGAGCTTCTCCTGAAGTCACAGGTTAATCCTTTAGAGGAAAGTGATCCATAAAGCCTAAGAGTTGCAAGGAGTTGTAATCCCAACCTGTCTGGATTATCCAAAATACAAGCTTTTTCCTCTCAGGGAAATTATAGTGCAACATGGGCTATGCTTCTTCTGATCAAAAAGAGTGACAGATTTAAGTTTTCCTTAAAAGCAAAACATAATGAAGCAAATGAAAGATACCTGCTCCTCTCGCCGTAACTATCAGACAATATTCTATTACAGTAACAGCAATAGGAGATATAAAGACCGATTTCTTTGTAGTTCATGTGCCCATTCTTCTGAGATGTTACCCACTCGGGGAACTTGATGAACAGCTCGTACTCAAAATTTAAATGATAATAAATGCACACCAATTATTGTCTACCACTGACCCACAGCAACCTGTAACGCAAAAGAAAGCACTTTCTAATCGATTTCTTGTTATATTCAATAAGATATTCAACAATGAGCCAATAGAACTTTTATATGGTTGTTCTAGCAGGAAAAACTTTATCACTGTCAAAGCAGAAAAAAAATATGCATTGATGATTTAGCCCAATAGCAAATTATTTGATGGAAGCTTCAGGCTTATTGCAATGCGTAGCCTCCTAAGGTTATGAGAACATTACCAAGCTTTTCCTGTACTGTTTTGCCACTTTGCAGAGAAACATAATACCACATGGCAAAATCAGGAAAAAATTATTTGGAAAAACGGAAAAAAAGGCTTATTCTAAATTGCTGTTAAATAAAGTGGGGAGCGAGTTCTGTGTAAGGGGAAGAACAATGCAGAAACAACAGCTTGATACTGAGGATCATGAAGATCACCATGGTGTGAGGAGATTTAATGTCAGATTGTGGTGGCAATTACTGAAATTAATCTATCTGTCTACATATTTGATCTGCGCTGCGTTGGCCCCATGGTCACAGAATCCCAGACAGGTTGGGGTTGGAGGGCACGCGGAGCCCCCCCAGCCTGACCCCTGGCACAGCAGCTCTCCCTCACGGGCAGCAGGAGCCGCCTGTGCCACAGCGGGTGCCCACTGGCCCCAGCCCTGGTGCTGGGCACCACTGGGCAGAGCCCGGCCCCGGCCTCTTGACACTCACCCTGAAGACCTCAAGAAGCAGCAGTTCTGGGATGCCATCAGGAAAGTTGCTCTTTATCGAAGCACTTCACAGTAACTCTACAAGCCCTTTCTTCTTGCTCCAAGATGGGCTTTCTGGTGGCTCTCTTTCTCTGGAGAAATTAACTGTGGCAGGAAATTTTTTTTCTTTTCCATTTAATTTACTTTTAGATCATTATTTCATTCATACTATCTCATAAACAAGGTACTTATGAACCTTATAAGAGAGAATATTGGATGGCTGAAGGGGTCAGACGGCTCAACTCTTCAAGTTGAGCTAGGTCCTAGGAAAAATTCTTCAATGAAGAGGCAGGAGCAGTGTGTTTCCAGGAAGATTCCAGTCAGCCCAGCAGCATTAACTCATCACCTGCAAGGCTGAGCCACCAACTGCCTGTTGTAAATCCCCTTTTCCCATTAGCCACAAAGCTAAATATTGAAATGCAGTAAGGTAGTCTAAGTCACAGCTAAGCTCCAAGTGAAAGCGCTGCTGCCAGCGACACTGGCTTAGTGGGGCAGGACGAAATGCAGCTGGTGCCTAGAGGAGCTCGAGTAGCTGCAATGCTATTTAAGCCATAATCCTTCCGCTGTGCTGGGTTGCCTGGTGCCCTTCCAGGAATAGCTGCTGAGCTTCTGCATGGACTCACCGATAGCCATGCCAGCTCCTTCACAGTTCCTCTTTTAGAAAAACAGGGTGTGGAAAATCCTATTTCTGGGTCAAAATCGTCATGCAGACATCATGTGGGTACAAGTGGAGATTGGTAATAACAAATTGAAGTTACTTTGAAAGACTGAGTGTACGTATTTGAGTGCAAGCTAAGCATGAAAGTTGTTCCTCCCCTCTGCACTGTGATACTCCATCTGGAGAATTTTGCCATAGAGGAGCCAAGTCTGGAGGGCTTCCAAGACAGTTGGGAGCTGGAGCACCTAATATATGAGGAACATCTGAGAAAGCTGGGTTTGCTCCACACAGGGAGGGAAGGCTAAGGGGGGATTGTTTGCTGAGCAGAACCAGGCTCTTCTTGGAGGTCCACCATGAAAGGATGGGGGAAGAGTTACAAGCAGTGACAAGGAAAACTGATTAAGCCCAAGGAAAAAAATAGTCCCTGTGTGTTTGGTTAAACACTGATGCAGCATCCCGGAGAAGCTGGGTAATCTTTTTCACTGGAGATACTTAAAACCCCACTGAACAAAGCTTGGAGCAACTTCCAGTGTGGCCCTGCCTTGGGCAGGGGTCAGAGCCTATGGTCTCCAGAAGACATAACCTCAGTTAGTCTGTGATCCTAAAATACGTTGCCATGCAGGAGAAACATTAGCTGCCCAGGCTCTCAGAGGTTACCTGTATTTTAGGCTGACAAGTGGGAACAGAAAGAATATTTCTATGAAAAAATCCTGACCACCAAGCCTGAAAGAATGGGGGTAAAAGCCTTGTTGTAAAGGCATGACACGATTAGCTTTCTATTGAAGGCTGAAGCTTCCCGTCTTTCTTCAGCTTCCCAATTCCTTCACAATCAAACCCAGCCATCTCACAACTTTGATCACCCTGTAGCAAGAAATTACATTATTTTCAGAAGGGACTAGGGTTGAATTCTCAGTCACGCCTGTCTCCAGGGACTGGGAACTGAGGCTCCTGATGTGTCAAACAGCTTCTACAATTTTAAAATCTGTTTTCAACAGCTTTGTCTGTGATAATTTAGGTGCCTTTTTTCTTTTGTCTTTTTAGCATGGGCACACTAATGTCAAATTGGCAAAAGGTGGCCCAGGACCTTACCTTAGCAATGTGTTTTTCAGAGGCCCTCAAAGCAGAAATTTATTAACAGGAAATCAATTGGAAACATCACATTAGTTAATGGCTTAGAGCCTGAGTTTCCTGAATTTCTTGGGGAAAATGAAAAATACATTAGAAAATCTTTTCATAGAGATTTGGTATCAAACTTTGTGATATTTCGCTTGAGTTTTACTGCCCGAGTATGGATAATATGGATCTTAGCTAAGCTTGAAGAGATTTTTCTTATGATCTGCATTTAACAGAAGGCTTTCCTAGGCCTTAGATTTTTAATAGACAGTATCACTTTAGAGTAGATATGCATAACAGTGTATCTATTGAAATAGAAATGCAAAATATACATTAAACCCCAGACAAACAAGTAATATTGAAAATTTTTCTCATTTTTTCATATGACAAATTTGAAGGAAGAAGAGAAAAACATCAATTATTTTTTTTTGGTTTTTTGAAGGATTCTAAACCTTCCTCTAATTTTTAGCTAATTCTCTTTCTTTCAGCCACTCAGCATTTTCACGCTGCCAGGTGTGGCTGAGAAAATGTAGTGCTATCAAAATACATATTCTTGCCACTCAGTATCTGAGACACAGGTGCCAACAGCATGTGCTTTGTTTAATTCAAGATGATTACCTTTTTGTGGAGTTGCAGCTGATGTAGAGCTCTGACCTGCCCACCCAGGAGTACTACGTACCAACTGCATGAATGATCAGGAGAACCGACGGTGTCTGTACCTGCACGTTTGTTTTAGCTGTCCTAAAGGGGGGTAAAAATGGAGCTGAATTGGACCCAAAGTAGGACATCAGTCTTACCCTTTGGTTACACACTAGTTGCGCATAAGTACAATATGTGCAGTGCTGCTGAAGCAATGTTCCTTCTCCTCAAAGGAACAGCCACTGAGGGAGTTTTTTCTATTGTTTTAAGTTTTCCTTTTTATTTTCTGTCTTTGGTTCAGTGGTATCTGTGGTTAATGTGCGGAAAGAACCCAGGCTGAAGCAGCGCTGAAATCTGCAGCGTTACATGCTTATCTCACCGGACTGCTGGCCATCAGGGGGTCGATGAACACCCCCTTTTCCCAAGGGAGAATGGGGCTCTCCCAGTCCTGCAGCGAGATTCATACCAGTCGACTTGTTTACCCTAAAGTTTTTATGTGATGGTGAGTTTCAGACTCATGAGATTCACTCTAACTTCAGGTATCTAGATGACCAACTCAAAAGGTTAAGAAAACAGTGACTCCACATCACCTGGGATATATTAACATATTCTAAATTGGGAAGATATGGTTCCATATACGTGGCTGTCCCTTCCTGCTGGCACTTCTTTAATAATGCATTTTGTTCTGCTCTGCTACCGGTTGGAAAGGGGACAGATTCTCCGTATGACAAGACAACCACAACAAGGGACTGTACATCTTGGCACATCGTTGAGGTTATTTATTTCCTGATGAACAGCTCCTCAGGTCTTCATTCCATTGCAGGCAGAGACTTGGTCATGTTTAACCAGCACCATGAAAGTTTTGGCTTTTCTCTAGTTGAGAGTGAGAGTGGAGCTGTTGTCTGCTACAGCACCAGAAGAGTTGATGATATTTTTTCCAATGGATTGGAAAAAAATGAATTGTGGTTTAGCTGTAAACTGCCAGTCTCATTTCTGCATTTGTCCTATTCCTATGGGCATGTCATCATTCAGGATATGTTTTGAATATTTTCAAAATATGAATTGAATCATTAAATTCTATGATTCTTTTTTTCCTCTTTTAACCATACCTTTAGTCTGTTAGAAGAGTTCATTTCCACTTTAATGTTTCTGCACGAGGCATGTAGGAGCTGGAGCTATGGATGGATCCAACCATACCCCATCTCCATCTGCCACGTGATTTATAATCTGAATCTCACCACCTCCATTTCTGCCTTTCCTTTCAACAAAATTTCTCAAGTGCTCCGTTCTGAGATACATATTTTTGAAAATGGTTATATTTACATTACCTATTTTGTGTTTTGGTTTTAAATTGTAATTTTGGGTAAATTCCAGTAATCCTCATTCATGGCTGGGTAGAATGGCCCTGTTAGTGTAAAAAGCCATTTAGTGGTAGTTTAAAAGATTCAGTGCAAATTTGATGCTGGCATAAGGATAGGATCAAGCAATATTAAAAAGGTCTTTGAGAAAGGTCAAGTTGCTGTTAGCAGTAAGAGAGCAGAGGCCGCGGGGATGCTGAGCATGCCCCTGTCCCCTAGCTGTGGGTGGTGGTGGGCAGCCAGGCTGGCACCACCGCACCCAGGGTGGGTTTTTGCTACTTACCAATCGCTTCCAAAGGGCAATGTTTAAAATTAGTTTGGAAATAGACTTGACAAAACAAGTTTCATTTCAGGTCTGTCCAGCAGACGGGTATGTTTAGGTATGTTGCTAACAACACCTGTACATATTTTAACCCACGACATTACATCTCCATTTTGCTCCTGAAGTTGGCTTTTGTTGGATATGGAAGGACTTGCCTGAGAACTGCTCTCTCCTTCCTCTAGCACGGGGCTGTGCAGTCTCGCTACCACTTGGATGCCTTTGCTCTTCTGCTGCAGCTCGGTGTGATGGCCCCTAGCCTCACTGTGCTGCTAAATAATATATTTATGTGCAGATTAATATAACTGACAAAGAACAGTAAAGAGAAGGATTTGAATTTGCTTACTGTTAAACAGCCTAGAATAGGTCATTTAACTTGCAACTCATGTTCTTCAGCAGTTAGTGTGTTCTAAAAGAACAGGTTAATATTCTTATGCTTAACACTTATAACTCATTTTATTTCTGTCCAAATTATACAAGCTGAACTGGTGTGTTTTGGGGATAAAGACTGAGCCTATACCTTGGACAGAATTTTTCAGTCTCTAGTTTTGCTTTGAGAAGTTTTCAGTATAAATCTTACCTATATACTCAGTATAAATCTAACATGCAAGCTTACCAGAATATATTCAAGAAGTTTCTGCTTTAAGCAAGTGCTTAGTTTAAGCCTGACATGTGATTTGCTAAACAAACATGACTAAGGCAACACATAGTTTGTTCAGTAGGACCAAAATTTGTTCCAGTGTGATTCATCCATGAGTAAGAGTGATGCTATCTGGAGTTTTAATCTAAGTGCAGATTTGAATAATGACCTGTTTTTTTTTTTGAAGACCAGCTAGCTAAGCAAGAAAAGGAAAAAAATTAAAATCTGTAAAGAATTCTGTGGTTGATATCACTACCTATTTTCAGCTATATGAGTCAGTGAGCTATCACATGGATTTGCACAGAAATATCAAAGCAAATCCCACTTCAAACCCACACCACTTCCCAATATATACCCTCACTCATCGATTCCAGCAAACCAAGTGAATGTGTATTTGTCTGACATAAAAGCAGAAGGGATCAGAGCTACATCAACAATTAACTTCCTTAAAACAAAAGCTCTAATTTTCTGTGAGACTTCTGCCTAGGCTAATTTACAGCTGAAACCGAGAAGAAATACGCAGTCAACAAGTGACATTTGCTGAGCTCAATAAGTGGAGCCTTTACAATGTGTGCAGAGATCAAGGCAGGCAAATTGTTTTGCAAAATTGCAAAATTTTTTTTCTAAAATGACAGAGATGGAAACTTGTGCAAATATTCTTTAATAATTATGATTAAAAGAGCTACAGCTGTCATGCAAGGCCTGAAACCCAACATATTTCTTCAATATTATAAGCTTATTGAGATATAAATATGAGATACCTCTGGATACATGAGAGAAACATCATTTGTAGTGGTTCGTATTTTGAAACATGAAGCCAATTACTGTGCTAGAAGGAAACATAATTCAATCTGTTACAGAGTATTTCTGCTAAATCACATCCTAGTAGAAGATGAAGCTTTTACAGTCTTTCATTTTTTCCAGAATATTCTGCAATGTATTGCAAGTTGCTGCCAGATGTAAAGTCCTCTGGAGATTAAAAGAAAGATTTAGGAAATATTTTTAATGCTATATTCAGAATTGCAACGTTTACACACTGGAAGATGAAAAAAATGCATTGTTCTGTACTCTCATTTCTTTCATTGACCAACATCCCCCCCTGTGGATTTGTAAACCCTACCATCTTAGGACATCCTACTTTTCTCCTATAGTTTATAAAACCCTATAACTGAAGATGATTGGGATCTCCCTGCTATAAAGAGGATTTAGCCAGAATAAGCAAGCAAAAGAAGAGGAGAAATGGAGGAAGACACTGGGTTGTCTCATTTTTTCTTGCAAGTGTCTGCTTCAAAGCAATGAGTTCATTTTTAGGCTTTTTCCAGGAGCCTCCTCACCAGGGAGCAAGTTTTCTTCAGTGCCAGACTAACCAGAATGGGCAGTTAGGAAAACAATCAAACCCAACAAGAAATTGGTACTTTAGAGAAAGCGATGCAGAAAAGCTCCTGCTGGTAAAGTAAATGCTGGATGACAGAGCGAGAAGAGGCGGTGATGTGGCAGAGTCAATACCTCCCGTAACATAAGCAATACCAAAATTGAGCTCATTGGCATCTTTCCATTTTCTGATCATGCATTTATTTGAAGAAGATCACACAGTAAAGCAAATGGCCAAGAAAATAAAACAGGTCCATTTGGCTCTGGTTGAGAAATACCACTGCCAATTACTGCTGGTGTATGGCAGATCTAGTTACAGATCAGGACTCTGTGCTGTCTAAAAGATACTGTTCAGAACAAAAAGACAGTCAAAGCCCTTGAAAGATGGAAAATGTGGATGAGGGAAGTACCCGTGCCATGTTATTCAGGGGCAGAATGGACCATACGACGCAGCTTGTTTAAGAGCCAGCTGGAGCTGCTGTCTGCAAGATGTGTGCCTACATGCCTACAAATACATTTCTCTCATTACCGTGGGCAAGTTCACATGCTCAGCGAGGGGCACATTCCTGCGTGGAGATGTCAGGTTTCTGCTGCTGTACTAGGACTGGGAATACAAATGGCACAAGCAAGTCAATCACCAGTCCAGCGATTTCCTTAATTATGGGCATTATGGCACAAACCGTGCGGCACGGGCTCTACATTACATGCCCTCTTGTATAGCAATGTTAAATTTTATCTTAATGCTTTTTTTGTATTAATGCTTTGCAGTCTGATATCTAGTGCCATATATTAATCCTAGTTCAAAAAAACCCCAACACACGTTGGGCCAAAAAAATGATACCATGTTAACCGGAAAAAAAACCAACCACCAGCTACATTAGTTGATTCCAACGTGAGCGCAGGCTCCAAGTACCCTTCCATCCAAGCTTGGACGATTTAAAGGTATTTAGGAGAGAAACAGCAATGTACTGGTGTTATCCTCCAGCGCACTGCTGAGACTGCTTCTCAAGTACGAGGTATAACTGATTACCTAATTCGGCAACAAACGGCTGCCAAAATAACCAAGTGATTGGAGAAACTATTATACGGAAAGAGCTGAGAGGTGTGCTGCTTGCTTGTTCTGACAGAAGGAAAGCCGAGGAGGGGTATGATCGCTGGCTGTAGAGGGATCAGCGATTACATAGCCAGAGAGGGAAGCTGAAGAACTGTCAGAACAAGAAGAAATGGATGAAAACGAACTTTGAGCAAACGCAGGCTGGAAATCAGAAGATGATTACTACTGCGGGATGATAACCCAATCAGAACAACGGGAGGAAGAAGTCGCACAGCATGATGGAGCTTAAAAACTGTTAAGGATTATGCAGTGCTCTGCTTAGTAGCACTGGCCGAGGCTTTCCCACAGGCAGAGCCCTTGCACCACTATTTTGGGGCTAGGGGGTTGTTTTTAAGCATAGTTTTTTAGCCTCAAACTAGGTTCTCTGTTTTAGCATTAAACAGAGAGAAAGTCACACACACCGTGCTGCTTGGCGGATTTCTCCTTAAGAAAGTCATGTGTGCAGGTCAAGAAATTATTTTCCTTCAGTGATGCAGCAAACGTGCCAAGTCTCCTCCTGGCACTGGGAGCCAGAGCTGCGTAGCAACTGGGCGAAGCAGGTCAGTGTGACTGAAGGGAGAAGACATTTCCAAATGCAGCAGCCTTTGTGGAACGGTGATCCAGTTTTCACGGGCCATTCAAATCCATTAAGCTCTGACCCAGGTGTATGAGCAGGTAACCATGGCAAGAGTCCTAGCTAAGGTGGTTTGGAGCAGGAATACATTCAGCTGAGTCTACTCTGGAGATCAGACTGTGCTTAGAACACACTTCTTAGGAGATGCTCTAAAAAATATTCAAACCCTGCCCACGTTTCTGAATTCTCTGAAAAACTGAATAGATACAATTGTCTACAGGGCTTAAGTAAGAGTTAATTCAAATGTCAAACAAAAAAGATAATGTGCAACTTCAGTTAAGAACAGCTATTTTGGAGCATGACAGACAAGCAAACTTTAGATTCATGGCTGTTTACCTGAAAGCAGTGGGCCCCGATGCCTTTCTGCACCAGCAATGTCAGAGGTTTTAAAAGAAAACTTTCTTTTTTCTGAGAAATGTAAACTTTAAGATGTTTTCCTTATTCTTTCATTTCAGAGACAAGTAGAAGAGAATGCAAACATTGATCAGAAGCCATGCTCTACCTGCGTTTGGTTTTGTTGAAGAACAAAGTTGAAATAAACCTCTTTTAGGCTTAGCACATTATAAACCTGATTTAGGAGGCCCCTAACTCATGGAAACTATCAGGAAGGAATCTCATTCATTATTTTAAGGATCGTTAAAAAAACCCCATGAACAACTCTGCGAGCCTGATAGTTAAAGGCCATATAATTAGTTACAGCTCTGTAACACATTATTAGTCCCATTTCAGGAAGACCCCCAGTACTGCCCATCCAGATTACCTGAATGATGCCTCAACAGCTGGGCTCAGGGGGCTGCACACCAGCATCTGAAACGCAGTGATAAAATCTGCTTTTCCTGTAGTCAGGAACAGTGTGGGGCTGAAGGAAGGGAGCACAAAAAGCATCTTTTCTTCCACTGGTGGTAATTTTTCAGTGAGTGAGAAAAGCGGTGAAGCAGCCTGGCTGCTGGACCACTCTCCACTACAGCAGAACAGCTGAGAGGTAACTTGGAGTTACTGCAGGGACAGGTGACTGCGTGTGCTGTAGGACACATTGCTTCGCTGCCTCTTCTCCTGGAGCCTGCTGCTTTGGGAGCATCACGTATTATCTATTCTATGATCCCAGCACTGTAATGAGTACCCCAGCAGAGCTTCTCTGCTCCACGCTCTATACCCCAAGCCTGCAAGACCCAGCAGGTAGACCCACGCCATCACACACTCACATCCTGCAAGAGCCGTCCATGTTTATAGTTCCCTGCGACTGCTCCTACCAAACACACCCCCGAGGTGTGAGTGCCTGAATCACGAGGCTCTGTTTACAGCTCCTTAAATTAATATTCATTAATCCTTCTTTATTGCAAAATCAGATCTAAACATAAGCAGCAGCTCAGGACAGCAGGATGGTGGGCAACAGCAGAACAGCCTCTGTGCCTGCTGCTTTGCTGGGCTTGCTGCTGCCGCCGCCATGGGTCGATAGCTACTTTGGGGAGAGGCGCTGGTCCCAGCCACCCCCACTGCTCCCTCTGGGTGTCTGCTTGCTCTTCACCCCCTGCCCCAGGGTGGGGACAGTGCCTCCTTGGCCTCATCCAGCTGGTACTTGCACACGCTGCTGAGAAACTGCATCCTGGTTCTGCCCAACATGCGGAATGGGTACATTTGTTGTTCTAAAAATACTTGACATCTTCGAGGTGTTCATCTCCTAAAAGTTTTAAGGACAAAATCAATAAACCTATAACACAGTCCTTTCATTTGGTAAATAATTGCATTCATTTTCCTGCAGGTTCAACTATCCTCATGATACACTTCATTCGTTCTTGCCGTCTAATCCATTATTTTATTAGATGCTTAAGTCACCCTTATCAGACAGTTAATAAGAGGATCACTGTAGATAGTTAATGGCAACATCTTCCTCTGAAAACTAATTAATAGAAATGCAACATTCAAGTCCTTTGGAATTTGTCTCAGTTTAAACCTCTTGCTAATGAAGCAGAAGAAATCACTTAAAAATATGCAGAGATGCTCTGAGGTTTGTTAGAAACCTACTTTGCTCATTGTATATTTAAGTATAGCCTAATATGAAATGATTTTTTCAAAAGTGAAAGCCTTTCAGCCTCAGCTTTAGAAGATGAATGTGTATTTTTGATCATCAGCACTGGTTCACCGCGCTTGACCTTAAACACGCAGAGATTTTTGTACAAGGCCGAGTCCCTGGCTGGGTGATGGGAACGCTCCCATCTCCAGGTGGGATCCCATCTCCAGGTGGGATCTGCTGAAGAAAGCCACCCGTGCACCTGGGCTGCTCCTCTGGGCACCTCCTGTCTTAGGGGAGATTGACATTAGAGATAAGGAAGAAATTTTCTACGATGAGAGCAGTGAAACACTGGCACAGGTTGCCCGGCAAGGTGGTGGATGCCTCATCCCTGGCAGTGCTCCAGGCCAGGCTGGATGGGGCTGGGAGCAGCCTGGGCTGGGGGGGTCCCTGCCCGGGGCAGGGGGTGGGACGAGATGACCTTTAAAGGTCCCATCCAACCCCAACCAGCTTGTGATTTTATGATTAGGAGAGCGAGTGTGCAGGAAGAGCAGAGAGCGCTCAGTTTGGGGGATAGATGTGATAAGATCTTGTTGTACAGATTCCATAATTAATTTTAATTTACTTAATTAAGTATTTAGTCTTTGGGGAAGGAAGATGAAAAAGTTGCTTCATAAACTGACAATGGGCCATTGTTCTCAGCTTCTTATCCTGGAGGCATGCAGGATAATGAGAGCTATAGAAATACTTGGACAGATTGATTATATAGAGCAGATAGGAGTCCCCCGGCACAGGCTTCTCATACATTTGCGGAGTAATGGATACCTCCGCGCTCTTCTGCTGTACGTCCCCACTCCCCGCCAGAAATTAAACTGGCTTTGTCTGACTGCAGCTACTGGGAACAAATGTGACAGTATTGAAATAAAGACAGACAGAAGAGAGCAGAAAAATTGGACTGAATTGCCCGTGGCTTACATGGGCAAGATGCAATTCAAAGTAACAACTTGGAGACATTATGGAGATATTATCTCTGATTTGAGAATTTGAATTTAACAGATTTCAATCCAGACTGCATTCTTCACACACATGTGGAAGAATTCTTTATGGAGTGACTCAAAAAGATACCCGGTCTAAGATCACATAAAAGCGCCAGATCAGGAGGCGATGCTCTGGAAATGGCAGATAGTTAAATTTATCTGACTTCTTGGGCTCGATATGTGGAAAACTAAAATTTCTCCACAAAAACAAATTTTCATTTGAAGACTTATGGCTTGGGTAGCTAATGAAGCGGTTACGGGTTTAACCTCTGCCGGAAAAATCATCCCTTCACCAAACATTAAGTCAGCAGACAACAGAAGTTGGGGAAATGATGTTATTAAAATTCTAATGTGGAAATTCCCAATACTTTTCCCCAGCATACATAAAAAGAAAATGATATAAATATAAAAGAAATCCAACAGATGCAGCGTCATATGGACTTGCTTAATGACAACGCTTAGCCTTTCAAAAAAAGATTTACATCCACATTCACTACTAAAACTTGACATTTGCATTGAATAATTCATAATTTGTTGCTTGCTGTGCTTTGCTGCCTTTTTTCTATTCCTAAGTAATATTAGCTCTGCTGTTAGTGAAGTAGATCAATTCTAACAAATGCAGATATGTTGCTGTTACTCTGTAAAACGTGAATATGTATTTAGCTAAAGCCATGTTAAAACTTTCCCAGCAAGAGCTCTTTGCCTGTAATAGAAACGCTCTCTACAGATTTAATTCCCACCATTACTGGGCTTCAGCCTAATTCTCCCACAACTATTCCAAGTATTTTAACAAGAATCACACGTAGTTTGGACATGTGTTTCCATGCCTACATGTGTCTCATTTTACGACAAACTCATTCCACCTCACTCTTTGTACGGATGCAATGAGGTGGCTGCTGGGGCTCTGCCACCAAGCTACAGAGACCTTCTCCCTTCACAGCCACTCGTCTCCCACCGCTCCCTGACCCGCGGAGGGAGGAGAGGTGCTTGAAGACACACCTGCATTCAGCATCTGTGCAGAAACTTGTCAAGTTGGTTGCTAAAGCAGGAATTCAGATGCAATTTCTATAAAAGTTACTGCCCTGAATCAGGTTTTGGGGTTGTAAATACCATGCTTGTACTTCCATAAATCTCCTGAAGTTTGTACTTATTTTAAAAATGTGTGTATTTTATACTATTGATTTTTATTTTAATTCGAACACTCTATTGTCTATTTTAACCATTTGGTCGCAACCAAGTTATTAGTTACAAAGGTTCAGGTAGAACCAGGTTTGTCCTGACACTCTGCAGTTGAGAGAAGCTGCCGGTGCTTTTGCCCCATCAGCCTGCCGCCTTCTCAGGGAGAGCTTGCTTCATTTATTCATTCAGACTAATGGCTCAAGGAGCATGACACAAATTCATTTCACAACTACAGCACACACTGAAGGGCCTAAACCCTTTTATTTTTTAATTCATTTTTTTCCTCAGCAGCGGACAAGCTTGCTTTCCTCACCTGGAGACAGAGCACTGGTCTGCATCATACCCTGAAGACTTCACTTGATGAGCCAATATCCTCAAACTCAAAGCACAGGTATCTAATCAATATTTCAACGTTTTGGGTTTTAGTTTTTTTGTTTGTTTGTTTGCTTTGGGTTTGCTTTACATTTGAAATTCTCTTTTCTATTCTACATAGTTTACACTGCTTCCATTTCCACTTCCACTTGAAATATCACATATATGATCAGGCTTTATCATGCAAAAAAAGTTCTTGCAGAGCATGCCAGTGCAGCCTTAGGAGTGTGGGACGGGAACATAAAAATTATATGTTTAATAACGGGAGGAGAGAAGAATGTCAGTGACGCTCCTTGCTGCTGTATCAATAATTTGGAGGTTCCTGCCAATCAAAAGCACATATGGTAAGGATGTCGATACCTTGCTCATAAGGTACAACAACTTCCCTCATAACTTAGAAAGCAAATTAACAGAAAGGCTGTTGTGACATTATCTGAAATGCCAAAAGCCTCACATTTCATAATTTATAGTAACTTCATTTTTTTGTAAAATACATGTTTGGATATCTGAAAAATGAAGAGCAGGCTTGAGATGGCTGGCACACAGTAAGTTAACTGGGCAAGGGAGTAGGCGTGCTGCTGGGGTAGCTATTTTGGAATACTGTGATGACACCTTTGTGGCCAGACAAATAATTTTGCTCTATTGAGTTGGCTTTTTGGATGCTTTTCTGCAGCGATACTGGGAGGAAGAAACACAGGTTCTCCTGTTTTGTCATTTTGGTTGATGAGACTCTCAAGATGTATGAGACCAAGTCAGGGAACTACAGATTCTCTTTTCGGTCACAACTAAACAAGTGAAGAATAGAACAGAATATGGAATAGAATATAGAACATAGAATAGAATAGAATATAGAACGTGGAACATAGACCACAATATAGAATACAATATAGAATTATAGAGCATAGACTATAGAACATGGAACATAGACCAGAATATAGAACATGGCACATAGAATGTAGAATATAGAACAGAATAGAACAGAATAGGAGAAAGAAGTTTTCCCTTTTTTTCAGGGGTAAATCTTCACTTTTCTCCTCAGAAGCAGAGCGGCTCCCATGATGGAGAACAGCTAATGGCAGACCCCAATACTTTTGGTTATTTTTATGAGTGTTTCTCTTCCTGAAGAAAAATCAGTGAGAAGAACAAATTATTTTCCTGGAACTCAGAACAAGCAGTCTTTCTACCAAGAGTTAAGAATTGCTTCTTTTTCAAAAAGGCCTAAAATGATTGTGATTTGATGAGATGGAAACTTCTGAAGTCAGATTAAAAAAAAAAAAAAAAAAAAGTCTATTCTGCAAACTCGTTTCCTGTCTGAAAAGTTGGTGGTTCCTCATAGCACAGACTCTGCAACATACAAAGCAGAAATCCACTGAGTAGTATAAAAATATATATATAAAAAATTGAAAGTATTTATTCATTTTTAGGATACTTCTTTTTAGGGTTTTGGGTTTCTTTTGCATTGCAGCCTTGATTTTGGTGCCTTGACCTTCCTCAGGGCGAGACTGCTTTTTTTTTTCCCTTCTCCCCCTCTCACACCATCGCTGGTTTGAAGTGATGGGTATTAATGTTGTTAGTTAAGTGAAACCACTGATGCCACAAGAGGACTTACCTGGCGGTGTCCCGCGCTGCTGGGCCCGGACGCGGATGTGGCCGTAAGAGGCTCCGTCCCCATCCCACACTGGAACTGGTTTAGCACCATTCAAAGCCAGGCTCAAATGGTGGCTCAGACCCAGTTCGCTCCTTCACTGGGACCCAGTTCCACCGGCAATTTTAAGACGCAGCTGATGCCGCGCGTGTGCCGTTGTTCCCTTTGTTGTGCCGCACCTGTGCTCACGCTTCCTTGGGGTCTATATGCAGGAATGCCTGGGGATGTTCTTGCTCCGCCTTCTCCACACCGCTTTGTCCAGGGTAAGTACGACAACACCCTTCCCATTTCCCATATCTTTTCCAAAATAGAAATTCCCAGAAAGAACTATTCTCTCTCTCTCCACATATATTTATTTTTTTTCTTTTTCTGTTCTAAATCCTAACCCCTCATCTTCTGTTGGGCTGGCACTCAATTACAGACACACACTTATCTCGCAGCAGGTAAAAACGCGAGAGATGAAATCTCTCCAGAATGTGCTTTTGTGGGGGTGATTTCAATCAAATCTTTTTTTTTTTTTTTCTTTTAAGCAACAACAAAAATTGCTTTTAAGTGTTCACAGCCAATAAATACATTGTAAAAACTGGCAGAGAGAAATGAACGACGAAGGCCTGACGTCCCGCTGCTCAGCTTTCAAACGCAAAGCAAATACGTGACTAGTTCAGCTTCAGCAACAGCTGGCGGTGCAGGGCAGCAAGAGGCTGGCGAGACTTTTGGGGGTACATGTGCCCAGGCAGCATTTATCACAGCCATACACGCCGCTGCATTTGGACAATATTGCAGGAAATAGGTGAGCACTTTCACTTTCAAAGGCTCGCTCTTTTAGTTAGCCTCTCATCCTTGATAGTGCAAGTCCACAGTAACCAGCAGCAGGGCAGAAACCCTCGGGGTGGTGGACTGTGGGCTCCCTGGGCTTGGGGGGTCCCCAGGAAGCCCCCAGGCTCATGTCCTGGGATAGACAAATTTATTTTTGGTAGGATTTTTTCCTTTTTTTTTTTTTTTTTTTGAGGTCTAGCAGTGTTGATTCACCACCAGTGTGAACAGTGGATTTTGAACTAAATGATCCGTTGATGTGCTTGGGGCTTTGTAGATCAGGAACGTGCTCAAAGCACGGGGTTAATAGCATTTTTGGGGGAATCGTGAAACGGGAAGGTTGAGTTGCTCAGTTAGTACTGGTAAAAACAGCAGAGAGAGGGAGGGGACCCAGGGCTGTGTTAACGGAGTGGATCTGTTTGGACTTGGATGAGAAGGTCCTGGATTGCGTGAGCACAAGCTCCAACAGCCATCGGCTTCCTCAACTTACCCGCTGGATGTCGCAGCTGATGCCGTTACCTTCCCCGAGGGCACCGCAGGCAAACTAAGGACCGGTAATTGGATCTGCAGTCTTAACTGTGAATTCTCTTGGCTTTTATGCATTTAAATCAACCTCCATGTTGTAGGTTGCTATTTAATTTGACAGCGGTGCCCGTGGCCCCTTTTAGGCCTGGGCATCCCATCGTGGCATCTTATAAATACATAGGAAGACAGTCCCTGCCCCGAAGAGAACATCACAGTAACTTTTTTTTCTGGTGATTTAATCATAATATTGACAACTTTATCAAAAATTACAAAACTGATATTAAAAAAATCTCTAATTCTTAGTAAGACTAGAATGGGTTTTTTTTTAAAAATAGAAAAGCACTTTTATGCTACTGCTCTTCTGGAATTCTCACATTACAACCCTACATAGCAAAATACAAACCGTAGCTAAGAAAGGTAGCAGTCCTAAGGTAATTCAGTCCACCACGAGCCCTCTAATATCTCTATACCATCAAACTCAGGGACTCCAAAAAGATATTACATCACTTATAAACCTCCTGCAAAGCTGATTTAGGAAATACCTTTAAATTTTAAGTTCTTTTTAACCCCTAAAACCTTAGACTGTGAGGATAATAGACCTGGGACATCAGAAGTGGGGTGGGTTTTTTTGATTTTTTTTTTTTTTTTAACTACGTGGATGTTAATTTTACAGCTGATACCAGCCAAATGTTTTCTGCCAGAAGTAAAAATATGAAGAAAATCCACTGAAATAAATGAAAATATTTTTTATGGTGTTCACAAAATGCACCATAATAGAAAGAGGAATATTTCCTTTAATTTGAACGTCATCTGAATGACTCAACCACATTGTCACCCACTTAGCAAAAGAAAGCATAATAAATAAATAAATAAATAAACAAGAATATGTAACACTTTACATCCGCAAAGAATCACGTAGTTCCCTAATCTACCGAGATACTGATTGACGTCGTGGGCTCGCTTTACTCAGCCAGTTCAGTTTTGTGTGATTGTGCCATATTAATGACAAATAAAGTGTTGTTCCACTTTCCACAATGGAGTCGGTTGTTTTTTTTTTTTTTTTTCTTTTTCCACCTTTTAAATATAGGAATTCTCTCTTAAATTAGAAAGTAGGCAAAAAGTATTTTTTAAATTTTCATTTTTAAGTCTTCTATTAGAAAAAATATAGATTTTTTAAACAAAAAATAATAAGGTAGAAAGAAGGGTTGGGCCTCCATCAAAAAAGTATATTATGCTTTAATGCAAAGAGAAAGAAATGGCTCTATGGGCAAAATTCAAGTATGAGTGACCAGTTTTTTAATCGTAAAGTAGGTGCAACATTTTTTAAAATGTTACAACACTGCATGACCTGTAATGCTCACAATATTTACATTAACTGCTTACATGAAACCATAAAAACTCTAAAAGAGAAAAAAATTGGTATGGACTGAAACAAACTACTCCTAGCACCCACATCAACGCCATTATTAACCAATGAAATCAAGTGCACAAAAATACTTTACATGGCCTATTGATGTAAAGTATACATCGGTGAGAAAGTACAAACCTAATCAGTTAAAATGCCAAAAGAAGGGTCGGTCAATACAAACTCAGTTCTAGGACAGAAAGCAAAGGGCGAAAGAAACTGAACTGAGGCAGGCGCTCGCACACGCACACGCACGCACGCACGCGGTGGCGTCAGAACCCACGCGGGTGTGGGCAGACAGCAGGGAAGCGGGCTGGCGTGGCAAACGGACAACATCGACTCTTGAAACCAACACAGCAACTCGGAACAGAAAAATGGGAGCTAAACTACACCCCCCCCCCCCAAAAAAAAAAAGTTTGTGGTGGTTTTTTTTTTTTTTTTTTTTTAAATTAATAAAATCAATCACTTCACATGAGCTTGCATGGAGGACGGTGGCGTTACAAAAAGACAAATGAACCTACCCCGCGGAAGGAAGGGCTCCTGCCTCCCTCCAGGCCCCTGCAGCCAGTGTAGCTATTGCGATCCCTCGGGCGGGGGAAGGAGCAGTGGGAGCCGTTTCGCCAGCCATGAGAAAGGCCAGGGGCCAGCCCGGAGGTAGTGCTGCCCGCTCTGGCACGCCAGAGCCGAGGCTGGGAAAGCCGCCGGGTCCTGTCGTCCTCGGGGACGGCCGGTCTCGGTCATGTCCTTCAGAGAGTGGAGTGTGGGACTTGGGCAAGGCGGATGGGAAGAGGAGCAATGACTTGTGATCCTGGCGCCGAGTGCCGGGTACCTGGAGAGTGGCGATACCGCCAGCTTCCCAGGATGCTGATCACTGCCAGTCCTTAGCTAGAGAGTGAGATTTGGGAATTCAGGGAGGGGGGAAAAGGAAATCTGAGGTAAGTGGTGGTCCCGGACGAAGAGGTAGGGGTTACGGACTCCAGCCCGGGACCGGGAATGGTGAACTGAGAGTTATTTCGGGAAGCCTTGAAGACAGAGGATGTCATTGCTTCCATCACCATCACCACCATCCGTGTCAAAAATAGAAATGAAATCAAATGGAAATAATGTTGTGCTACACCTCCGTTCGTTAATTTTATAATGGCTCATAGCTTTAGACTTTTAAATCTGTAGTGTATTAATTTTTTTCTACATATTTTTCACATTTCTCACTTAATATAACATAAATAATTTGGTTAATAGATTTAACCTGCACATTTCAGCCACATTAATATATATAAGAATCTGTTAATGGTATAAATAATTCTTTTTAAATAAAATAAATCTGATATGTTACATAATACTGATAAAAATTACTGTTGCTAATAGTTTTGTAAGCCACCCTTAATTTTTTGTTTTAATACTGCGAGATGGATACTGGAATTACTTTTACGAACGCTGCGGAGCATGCCCTTTCATTCTACTGCGAAACCAAACCGTAATCAATACTGATCACATTATTAAAGCAGGGCCTCTGCCCCCTTAAAAGTAAACACGATGGTTAATGACGTTAGATAATTTAAGCTAATAAATCTAGGGGTTTTGAGGGGTCAACGTTACGGGGGATATTAACTGTTTAGTTTATCAGGTGGCTATGAAACTTTAACTACAGAAATGGTTGACTAAAATAGTCCATCTACTTTTTTTTTCTTTTTAATAAAATCTACAGCATTCTACTTTAAAAGCTAAGTAAATAAAAACGCAACCGATAGTTGCAGCCTTTGAATTATTAATTAGAGCTGTGATCCCACATCCCGTTAGGAATCTGCAAGGTTGCACTCTCCTACAGAGACCTGAAATGGAGTACAGTACTTCCAGGCAAGGTTCATTCCAAACAGACAGTATCAATGAACACTCAGTGGCGTGAAGTGTATGTCATAATTAAGGTATTACATAATCATGCCTTCTCTCTGCTGTTAAATACAAAAACAGCATCTTTTACATTATCATATAAAAGCATTTAGGCTGTATTTTTATTTATCACTTTACACTGGTAGTCTCTTGTATGTGTACTCAATAGAAACCAAAGAATTTTGTACACTATTTTTTGTACAATAAAAGATAAAGTGTGCATTAGGTACGCTTGTACATGACAATATTGTACAATATTTACATTTCAGATATCACCATGAAATTCTGTATTATCTATATACACAATGAAAATTTCTCAGAAACATTTGGACTATTTCTTATAATCACAATTTTAGTATTATAGAAAAAAAATTCAGTAATCATCTGACATTGTTACTGCAACCTTTCAAGATTTCTGATTGGCTTACCCAGCAACTGCTATCCCTCCTAATCATCAAAAATATTGTACCACTAATCCGCGTAGCACCCTGTGATGGTATCTATCTGTCTTCATATAAATATTGATATAAACACGTCTATATCAATACCTACATATAGACTTATGTGCACGTTCATTTTGATAAGCACTGGACCAGTAACAACGACATTCAATGTTATCTAGAGATCTTCCTCCTCTTGGGCTTTGGAGGCTTCACTTGTCTGTCTCCCTGGGGGATTTGGTGGACCTAAAAACAAGGACAGTTACAAGTTAGCAAAGGAGACTGGTCAAAGTAACCAGCCAGTAACAAACCAACTACAGGATTGCTTGAGGTGCTGTTATGAAACGGTTCTTAACTACTTCATGTCTACGTGGAAGCCTGAATTAAAAGAACTTCAAGAACTTTAAGGCACCAGGGAGAAAGAGGCTGGTGCCACAACCTGCGCATCTCAGCCGGTGACAGTCATCGTGAAACCACGGAATCGGGCACCGAGTCCCAAACTGCGACCGGGTCACACCCTCAGAGGCAAACCCATGTGCAACACCGTGGCAAGGGCAATAAAGTAGGAAGTGGGTGGTGAGAAAGTACTGCTCACAGGGAAAAATAAGAGAAGTCAAATCCGGGTCTGCGGTAGCATTATTAAGGGACAAGCTACAGCTAGCAAGCTCGGTCTTTGTTTTAAATTTTGAAAGGAAATACTCCATTTCGAGCTGCATGCGAGATTAATTTGAGCGTGAAAATGTTTTTCATCTCTGACTGCTCAGTAAAAAACGCAGCCTAACTGGCAGAAGGAGGTGGAGGAAGGCTGGTGCCTAGCACGGAATAGCACTACCATCTGTCGGCCGGAGCGAGCTCTGTCCTGGGTAGAGCAGTTTGCAGCTTCCAAACAGCAGTCAGGCAACAGTGACAAATCCTTCAGCAACGTGCCAAATTATTTCCTTGGGTCCTTCCTGAATTCCTTCAGACCGCTAACATTTCCTACGTATGTATTGGCTCTTACCAGCAGAAACAAATTCTTTGAGCTAACGATCTTGTTTGCACATGCTTTTCATTTAAAACGTAACTGATGTCTGAACAGCTGAAAAAAACGCCAGTCACTAAAAAGAGAACCGTTGATTCCCTATGAGTGTTTCTAGGAATCATAATCTTTACGGGAATAGATTTCAATCGCAATTTTTGTGACCAGATAATTCAAATATAAATCACGACTATGTAATGACACACAGGCTGGTACATCAGCTTGTCTGTGTTATGAAACAACTAGATCAGCAAATCCAATTACAGCAGTTTCCTCTGCGCCGGTTTATATCATAGTTAAAATGCATATAGCAGGCAGTTTGGCGTGTTACTGGATTATAAATGCAAAAAAAGGTATCAGCGGACTGGTCCGGCCCCAGTGTGTAAGTGGCAGTGTAACCGACACAGGAGGCGTGTGTGCCAAACGAGTACCCCATATTTATTTGTGACAGACCTACAACCTTTCCTTTTCCTCCCAAAGACAAGAGGAAAACGCATCGTTTTGCGTCAAAACTCAATCCCATTTCCTAAAATTCACAAGTCTAAACAAAAGATTTGATTTTGTTCTTATTTACGGCAGCCGCTAAAA
Organism: Falco cherrug; assembly: GCF_023634085.1. Lineage (NCBI taxonomy): Eukaryota > Metazoa > Chordata > Aves > Falconiformes > Falconidae > Falco > Falco cherrug. Next base: position 40,881,015 of record NC_073704.1, on the reverse strand, counting down.
GCTACTGAACAACTTATCCCGCATTTCCCGGTTGTTCTGTACCGGGCTGTAAGCCTGGCATTCTGCAGGCGCCTCCCTTCGTACACTCCAGAAGCTTCCCTGCAGTTTTACTGCTACTTCTAAATATGCACATGTACACGCATCTTCAGTACCGAGCACCAAAGATCAGGAAAAAGACTTTTTTCTATATTCCAATGTTTTATAGTTAATAATTTGAATAATTACAAACGATAAGATAGGGGAGGTTACATGTGCTGTGATAGACTTTGTTGCATTTCTAAGTCTGCTTCAAAGAAATTATAGCCATGTTTTAAATACGATGATGAGTACATTGTATAAACCGATTTTTTATATTAGAAGGATCCTGGGCTTGCCTACGAACAGTGTAATTACTGTAGAAAGAACGCCATCAGATTTGATATTAGGAATTCTCCTCTTTTTTTTTTTAAACTTACCTTTCATGACAATATCCTTCATTTCACATGAGGAAAACTTTACTCAAAGAGTTTTACATTCAAAAGAATGATGCTTTCAAAGAATGTGGTTTCAATATCTTGCTGCTTAAATGGAGAAACAAACGAGCCTGAATTTGTGTAACTAATCAGAGAAAACCCATGGAATATGAGTGGGACTGGAACTGATCCAAATATTATCAGGCTGCATGTGTAAAACTAAGTCCAGGAATCAATCTTTGTAAAAAATAATTGGCAACGCAACTAAAATTCTTCAACTTTTCCCATTTTTCAGAATGATTAGACATTTGCAAACAGTTTTTAATGCAGGAGAAATATTGAAAAATTCTACGTTACTTAAGAAAATAGAAACAAAATTTATGTTAGATAGCAAGCCAAACCAACACTCCCCATCTTCAACTGACACACATGCAGAAACACAGAAAAAGGAGATTATTGCTAATGTGAAAAGAAACTTACATTCCCAGACATTTTGTCTAGTTCACTCATGGCCTCGTGTATAGCAGCTTCTAAATGGTTATTTAGCTTTCCACTTCTAGGAAGAAAAAAATTAATGCCATTAGTAATTCTCAGTAACAGAAAAAAAGCTAAAAAACTCTAAAGAATGTCATAATAAACACACAAACTCCTTGGACATACTGTACTAACTGTAGAGCCTCCCAGGTTGTTGCAGCACAAAATATCACGCAAAACAGAGGCTTGTGTTGGAATGACAGAAGAAAAATGAAAGCCACCACTTCAATGAGTTGTATGGTTGGTTACAATATCCACAAGACAGACTAAGCCCATGAATAAAAAGCAAAAGTACTTCATGTTAACACAGCGTTTTGTGCAGTCTTGTCTTTTTTTTTTTTTTTTTTTTTTTTTGACCTGCCAGCAAAGGGCCAGGCTACCATGGGTTTTGATCAGGAGCAGAAGAGGAGCACTCCAGCTACTCTGGGCTTTCTTAAAGACTTCAAGCGTTACTAAACCTCTAGTGCCAGCTCGCCTCTGCCTCCTTCCTGCTCCACATTATATGCCGCATTGACCCTGTACATGGGGTTACACTTCAGTGATACTTTTGCGAAGGACTAAACATGTACATCGCTATCTCCTTTAAAAGACGAGCGTGATTGGCAAAGTTTCCCCCTTACCCAAAGCACACAGCTCAAAGTTCAATATCCCTTCTAACTTTCAATAGCCAGAGGAAAATAAGTCATGTTAATCCTCTAAAATGTTGCTATTTTACCCTGGAATGACAGCACACCAAGGGCAATGGTAAAGGTAGGTTGAAAACCTTCTTCTTCCAAACCAAAAGTTATGCCAAGTCACTGGGCAGCTCCGTATAGATCTAATTTTACAGAGACATTTATGTACATTTCTTCTTTAAAGAAGTTTCCCACTTGAACACCACGCTTTGCATGACAGGTCATACTTCTCTGACTCTGTGTTCACACCTCAAGAGTTTCAAGCCAGCAAATTGTACTTGCACACAAGTTACTACCGTCTGTCGATGGCTCGTTGAGGATCTGCGCTTAATGGCGCGCACGCATGTGCGTGTATGTATATATCTGTATTTAGATAGGTTGATTCATTCATGACTTCAGCTGAACAGGTACGTTTACTTCAAGTAATGGACTTGAAGACAAATGGCTGAATGTGAGATGAGAGCCATTATTATAAGCATCCATCACAATATCCTCAGGAAGTAAGAAGTGCCGTTATCCCCGCTTCGGAGAGGTAAGAAGTGAGGGGAGGAGGATGAGAGCCATCTGCATCACGAGGGAAGACTATGGCAGAGATAGGTAACAGAACACCTTGACCCATGCTGGAAAGGATGGTTGGGTCACTAGGACCGTCCCACACCGGAGACACTTTCGAAACAAAACTTTCCTCTTAAAGAAAGCTTCTCATGTCAGCTGGGCCACTCTTCCCTGGCACTTAAGGATTTATAGTGACTAAAAGCATTGGCAAAAGATTGCCAAGGAACTGGCACAGAGGAACTACCGGGGCAGCATTGCTGTACAGTAATTCCACCCCCCGAGCTCAGCAAAATTGTTTCCATACCCATCAGCACAGCTGGGAGATCAAAGATAGGAGATCAGAGGGACTGTTATTCATTATTCAAAGAAGATATTCCCTAATACCATTTTGCATTGGTCATCTGAGCTATGCCAGGGCACAAATTGCACAAAAAATTTAAAAAAGCCAGAAACCTTACTGACCCGACTGCACAGAAGTGAAGTATAACTGGATTTCATCCACACACGACGTTGCACAAGTTGAACTAAGGCTTTGAATGAATTAGTTTAAACAGTGGTAGTCACGTGCAACTTTAAAATTAGGTATCCTGATATAGTTTAAATCGACTAAAGAAATAAGATAAACTGAAATAACTATTCCCGCCCAAAGCCTGACATGTCCATCTGGGTTTTTGCACTGCTTGGGCTAGACTGCTTGCAAAAACCAGTTTCAGTTTTGCAACCTGGGCAAGTGAAGGCACCCTTAGATATTACAAATGCCGAGCACAATATTGTTCAGCGGCAACATAACTTCCTATAAAGGCAAGATGACTATTTATAATGCAGCTATCTTAATAACTGATAACACTGCTGACTTGCATATCACCTAGAAGCAGATTGCAGATGTCAAGTTACCTGTATGTGATGCGGTTATTTATTCAACATTACATGCTCTATCAGCAACACACCCCTATTGCACTATCTATGAAATTATTGCTATTAATCATAACAGCCATTTGAAAGTATTGAAAATATAAAAGATGGTTTGAATTGTCTTAAGAGGCTGCTGTTATGTTCACTTTGCTGTGAAGATGATGATCTGCCCCTGAGCAAATCGAAGGGTCAGAAGTGCCCGTCACTGAAATGTCCCTTTACCGCAGCTACAAACCTGAGGACTTGACATCAGATACAACACATGCACCAGCCCTCTAGTGATGCAAACCAACCTGTAAACATCACAGGGTTTGGTCAAATTACATTTAAAAGATCCTAGCAACAGTTTGTTCCTCTCATCAAAATGCAGCACATCATCTCTTACCAGACCTCTCCTGGCCAACAGCTTGGAGAAGGACTGAAATTCCTTCCCTCAGGAAGGGAGGACAACCTTTTCATCAGAAGTGTTCCTTTAATCCTCCTCCTCCCTACTAGGGCCCATTAACATTTTACCAAACTGTATCATCAAAATGAAATCTGAGCATGTTTTGAGTTGCAGTTCCCTCCCACAGCAGACACATCCCAGACTCTGCCTGCAGGTGCTGCCTCTGGGCAGCTCTGGCAGCGTTAACACGGACGCCTGAGTGCGCCCGCCGTGCCCAACTCACACCTACCAAAGACAGAGACTTAAGACTGTGTCAGGACGGTGACTGACGGGAAGTTGGAAAGGTGGTGGAAGAGATGCGTTAGTTCTTCCCTTACCAGAGTCCTGTTCAACTTGAACATGGCACATGCCCAACAGGAGGGACATCAGAGATGTAACTTCAACTCTGAGAAGCCACTGCTCCAACTTCATTTTGCAATAACTTAGTATGGATGGCTGAGATGGTAATGGTAGGGATGGTAAATGGCACGCTCCTGACAAGAGAGAAGCCTGGTGTGGGAAATAACACCCAGAGGAACAGGGAACCACAGGAGGAGGAGACACTGGTGTTGGGTGGTGACCCTTGGAAGATGTTTTGTGAAGTGGGGCAGCAGGATGCCAGTGAACAGAGGAGTACAGGTAACTACAAAGCTTAGGAAGAACGAAGATTGGATCAGACGAGGCTTTGGTAAGGGAAGACTGGGCCTCCACCAGTCTTCTGGAGGCTACAACTGGACAGGTGAGGAAGCTACGCCATGACCTGCTGGAAGCAAGAAGGGACACAGTTCAGGTACGAACGGACCGACTGACATGAGATGGAACTGAGGAAGGTCAGGACGGCTCAGCGGTCTGTGTGAGTGCATCTTCCTACAACCCCCAGAACTCATATGACATTCAGCACTCACACCACGCCTCTGAGACACTCCCAAGCAAACCACCTTTTTGCTACAAAGAATGCTTTAGATCATACTATTAGTTGAAGGTACAGAGCTCTGTGCAGCGGAGCTAACACTTCTGACTATGCTGATGAAATGTGCTACAATGACATTATTTTCTGGTGTCTTGTTTAGATACCAAGGAAACAGAATACACAAAATTTTCCATTTAAAAACCAGTACTTAAAGTCAGGAAGATTTACAATTCAAAAATACTGGATTTAAGGTGCAACTTGAATTACATTTTATTACATCCCTATTACAATATAGCTTTCAGCTTTGCAGACTTTTTAATCTTTAGTTTAGTTTTAATAATTTTGTATTTAATATATAATTTCAAAGTATGTTGTTAGAGATTGAGTCAAGACTGTGCAGTGGAGGGGAAGAACAGGAAATATACTAGGGCTGAGACAAGAACTGTAGGAACATGGAGAATAGTTTATGGAGTTAAGGTATCTGAATGTCACTTTGAGGACCTGGATGTTAACCCCACCCTGCTAAACAAAGCGGACCTATGTGATGCTAGTCCACGCTCTCCCAACATCAGTTTGTCCTGGGTTTCTTTACCTATGTCTTGGTTACTATAGAAGTGTTCAACCTGATGCCAGTACATGATATGCGTAAGCGCTGAGTACTTATGCAGGTAGATAACAAATAGAAGTATTCTACATGTAGCAATTATATTTAATGCTAAATGTTTGAAAATATCTGGACCTGCATGTAACAAGATACTACACAGACATATACCAAAAAGCAGACCGTAAGGAGATTAATAACTTTTTCAGACAAAGGAAAAAGAGGAAGGGTCCATGAAGGAGGGCCAAAATATTTGAACTATGAAATAAGTGCAAGTGGAAATAAGGAGAAAAAACCTGGAAGGCTGTAAAGCAACCCTACAGGAGGGATAACCATGTGCCCTGGCCTGGCTGGGGTATCCGCTACCCCCAGTTTCCTTACGGGCAAGCAACGGGGCAGGACCAGACCTGCCGCCAAAAAAAAGGCCACTGGATTCAGGGGAATTGCAGACAAACCCTGCAGCCTCCTAAATACACAAATGCAAATCAGAAGATGGGCGTTTTTCTTAGATTGTACTGTTTATTTCAACTTTAACACCTCTTTAAATTTGCCCCCGGTGTCACCTTATTTGAGTCACGTATCTCGCCTCAGGGACATGAGCAAATAACTGGGGGGTTGCCAAAAGCCCTTCTGTGTTCTCACCATACACCCTTAAACTCCAGTAAGATATTTTGAGGATGATCTTGGAAAAAACAACCATCAAACATCGTCTCATTGGCTTAAAAAATACTTCTCTTCAGGGCTGCGTGACATATAAATAAAAGAAGGGCTTACACCTTAAAAGGAGCTGAAGACAAATAATTATTTAATTCCTTTAAGGCCATGTTTATTGTGCTAAAGACAAGTATTGCAAGCTGACTTTGGATTCTGACACAAAGTAATATATTTTCACTGCAACAGCACCCTAGAACAAATCCAATCCCAGTACAATTTGTACTTTTTGATCCTTTTATAGCTGTCCAGATTTTTTTTCCTCCTAAAGTCGACCACTTTCCTCTTTTTGTCTATGCTGCTGCTTCATGCCCTAAATGCCTACTGTTTCACAGCCTTCCTATCCTTGTATATTTTTAAATAAGAGCTAAAAGGCAAGATACACCAAACAGTTCATAGATGTCTGACGCGGAGCATAAGGAAAGCTCTGCACTGAGCCCCTTGTCTAGTTAAATACAGCCAGAATTCACAAATTCTGAAGCGCCTCTCAGCAATGGGAAATAAACTGAATTTATCTGAATAAACCTGTGCTCTGCCTGCAGCAGCAGCTGCCAGAGGGAGAGGGGAGAGATAAGAAGGGCAGATCTTGTTAAAGAGCATATTTGGTCAGAATAGTTTTGATGTAATAACTTTTTTTGCTGTAAATTAGAAATCCTACACATGAAAGCTCAGACAAGTAGGCTGACATTTTATAAAGGCTACTGTAAATATCAGAAGATGCAATAAAAATGCAGATATCAAAGATCTCGGATGATTATCATAACCGACAAAGGAATTCAGAAAATTAACTCTTCAGTTTGGCTGCTCTACTAAGCTACCCAAAACAAGAGACTTAGGAAGCAAAATCATTTAATTATTGCATTCCACTAGCAAATAAATGAGCATTTACTTACTTTCTGTTCCTTTTTCTGGCTCGGTTGTAAGCTTCTAGACCTTCTGTTAGTGTCTTCAACTTCTCTGGCTCCACCTGAGTGAAGGTATGAACACCAAACCACATTACCCAGACCTGCAATTATTAAACATTGCTTTTACTTTACTGCTAGACATGCACTATTACGGAGCCTAATTTTCACCGCATCCATAAGACACTAACCTTCCCAGCAAAGAAAAAATGGATGTCTGGCTATATACACCCCCTCATACATATACGTACATATTCTGATTTCTCTAGATGCCCACACCACCAGCAATAGAAATACAAAAAGCAAAACCGTGACACTCATGAAAACAAAACTAGGAAGGAGAACAGTATTTTAACCCCCTCGTTTGTCTTTATATTATTAATATGAACACGGTTTTAATGTCTCATAGTCTGTACTCAAATGTATTTTACAAATGTAGTTCACACCTTTGAGACCACCTGGGAAGCATTAAAATAGCAAGTTGCCTATGGTACAATTTTTACAGATGCTATCAACACAAAACTGTTTCACACCACCTCAAATTTCCGGATAAACTATTTAAGGGCTCAGTTTGACAATGCTAATGGCACGGCCAAATTTATTCCTACTTCCGAAGATCCAGGGTCTGTGCTTAAGTTAAAAGGCTTAAGGCCTTAAAAGGGGGTTGGGCAGGGTGACAAGCTTTATTTATGCATTATGAATCCATGAGCCTTCACTAGAGCTGGCTTCAGCCAGCTGATTTATTGGTCCTGAGAAAGGGCTTTTAAATTTTTTTTGTACTTAAGCACATACTTAGCGATCTGCTGAGTCAGGAATGAATTTGAGCACGTGCTCAACAGGGCTGCTGAGCTGGTACCTAAAGTGCTTTCACTGGAAAATAAAGTTCTCTTGAAACCCACCAGAATGATGAACTTTTAAGCAATCTGTATATAAAACTCCGCATACAAACACTGGCACCAGTTAGTACTAGTATAACCAATACAATCATCTACATGATTTTATCATTTGCATTCTCAAAACATTAGTCCACTTAACTCTGCATGTTATTTTGATTTGGCTGAGTCATTTCTGCTTGTAAAAACAAAAGAAAAAGTATTTAAAACACATCAATTAAAAGAAAACAAATGGATGAATTCCTTTTTCAGTATTGCTACATTTTGCTTGACTTATTTTTTAATCTTTCCATAACTTAACAAGAACCTTATATACCATTTGTTTCGTTAAAAAGTACAGCTTGTATTCTGACACAAGGAAAATTAATTCTATAAATACAAATTTATTAAGCATGCCTATATACAATCTGAAAAAGAAATTTAAATGCAAATTCCCTCTAAACCCAGCCTGTCAATTACTAAATAATTTATATTCACAAAGAAATTGATTTTTAGACGTGACAACGTGAAGTTAATGAGTGAGCAAGCTGTCAAAATCTGTAGAAATAAGGCCCAATACAATACATGCTTAGTCCAAATTTCACATGTCTTGAACTTGCGCATCTGATAATGAAATTGGGGAATACTGCCGTTGTGGGGACTTAAAGACAAGAGTCATTAATGGTGCAATCTGCGCATGGGGAGGCAAGATTTCTGTTTTCATGAAATAGATTCAATTACGGCCACAGATTGTAGTGCTTTTCCCTTACAATGGTGTTTACTTTTAATGCAAGACTACAAATAGTTCAAATAACTCCTCTCCTAATCAGATTTTGGAAAAATACAAATGCATACAGAAGAAATAGTATCTGTTTAAAACCTGTGGAGCTTTACTAAGGATAAACATGAGCAGAAAAGGCACACAACAGTCACAGAATGAGCAAACCGGCTTCAGTGGCTTATACATTACATCTACATTAAAATGGTATTAAGGGCGGCATCGTCACTCTGCCTGCCGTACACCGCCCCTCAAGCCTCGACTTTACAGCGTGTCTGAAAAACAGCTACAGAAGAAATGTCTATTTTTCAAACTGAACAGAATTAAAGGGCAATAACATAACCATCTTGAGCCTTTGCCTCCAATGCTTTACTACGTGACAGAGTTGCCACAGATGCTAAATTGGACATTATCCACATCCATATATATATATTTATGTGTGTGTCTGTGTATAAGGAACAAACTTTGCAAAGAGTTGCATATGCCTGCCATTAGATATATAAGAAAGTTCAATAGGAAATACTTTTATCAAGAGCTAATATCATGTTTGGCTAAGCAGGGACTTATATTAAGTAACAAAAAGGAATCAATATCTTCATTATTGGAATTCTGTGGCGGCAGAAGAGTAAAAAACCCGCTAGTGCTTTTTTGAAGTAGTATCAAATTGCTAACATAACATGGTATTGGAAGCAACTATAACAGATATATCTGAATTAATAACATCATACGCCTTCATTTACAATAAGCCATTACAACACTAAATAATACATACAAATAGGATTTTCAGGACACTGATAAATCACACCTGTTACTACCTGCAGAATTATAAAAGCTCACTTTAAAAAACCTAGTTTAACTGATGGAAAGTCATACTGGGAACAGTACTTGCCCAGTAAGAATTGCTATAAAATGCACTAGCAACAGGCAACTGCTGCTCACACAAACCCTTCGACTTTCACATTGTTGTTCTCACAACCTTGTTCCTGTGTAGGTGATTTAATTTGGATAATAATCAGATTAATTACTTGATGAAATACACATCCTCTGTTTTAGGATGCATGTAGTTTCAGGCTTGCTCCTTTTTCAGCAATATCTACTGCTGTTGCTGCACTTCCCTGGGGTTCCTCTTTAATCTTCCAAGAGCCAAAAAGCAAGTGTACACTGGGAAACAAAGGTGCAATATTCCTCCCTTCTCCTGTTAGGGAAACACCACTCTAGCTGCTCCTCAAACAGAAGCATTATTACATTTAATACCCATAGTCTTTTAAATGGAAACAAAAATCAAATTATGTATGATATAAAGAAGAGAAAATATACAAAGTACTATGAAATCCCAACAGCATAGCAAAGCTAGTGTTACAATATAGGAAGTTAACATTTGATTATACAAATACTTTTAAAAGATGTTTTAAGGAAGCTCCACAGAAAACTGAATTTTTGGAACTGCTGCTAGTGACTCCCACCATCAATTGTAACCTTCCAGGGTTTTTGTGAAGCACAGGATTTCTGAAGACCATTTGGTTTTCCAGTTTTTTTCTTTTTGGTTTTCAAGGTGGTTTTCCCCATGTTTGTGGGGTTTTTTTGTGTGTGGTGGTGGTTTGTGGGTTTGTTTGGGGTTTTTTTATGTGGTTTTTTTTCCTTTTTTCTTTTCTTCAGACCAGGCTGCTCAAACATCTGAAGAATGTAGCCGTACAACATGTTGTAGGAGTGTCTGAACACGTGTATAAATTGCCAGAGTGCATGGGCGTTCCTGCCTATCTCCAACTGGAAATGGAACTATTACACAGCACATGCACATTTTCACCTCTCTCGTATTGCCCTGTATCCCAGCTTTCAACCTCAACTCCTGACCTTTGGAATGGTCGTTCACTCTGTACTTCTGGGAGAAAATTACACTTTTTTTTTTTTTTTTTTTAATTTTAAATTATTATTATTAAAGGCCTTCTGATGTGACAGGTGATCCATTACGTGGGACTTCCTGATGAAGAACTTGAAAGTCTCTCTTGCTGCCTCCACAAGTACCTGCACGAGCAGCTACGTACGCATTTCCCGTTTGCTTCCCTGTTGTTTGTGCTTCAGTATACAGTAAAATCTGTGCCACTGAATATAACATTACACAATGCTTATATAACGTACATAAGAGGCATAAAATCAAAGAAGGCGAGTTTGCACAAAAGCAACTGGACATCCTGGTACCCACAAGCTGGGGAGTAAATGTAAAGAATTGCTAAGGAATGCAAATGAAAAAAGAAATGTCACCTCTTTACAAAAGTTATAAAATATAAGCTCTTCAAATACATCGTAACAGTCACATAGATATACAATTTTGTGAATACATACATGTATACAGTGTAATTACTGTAGCTGTAATCCAGATGGGACAAGGATATTGTACATCTCCTAATTTTTCCAGTTTTGTTTAATCTTTTATAGCTTGTGGTCTGTCCCATTTGTCTACACTTTATAAACTGACTTCTCTCGGGGATCTAACCTTTATAAGGCATAAGCTCTTCAGCGCTGTCCTGGCTTCAGCTGGGATAGAGTTAAACCGTAACAAGCATTCAAATATTGTTACTCTAGCATGTTGATTTCTCTGTAAATTAAATACTTCTGTTCGGTGTGCTCAGACGGGAGCTCTCTGCAACCTTTGTGGCTAAGAGGTCAACAGAGAAGCCACCCGTGAAGAGAGACTAACGTTCTCTTGGACTAGGGTTGAAACCATTCTGGCCAAACATCACCCCAGTCGTCTGTGGCATCAAGGACCTGTTGGATTCCTTGGGGAAATTACATTTGCACGTCAACCTCTGGTAACTATTACGAACTGCAGTAAGACCAGCAGTGGTTACACAACAGATATACCAGTTCCAGCTGAAGAAATCCTGAGCTACACACCAGTGGGAGTCAGAGGTTGCTGGTGAAGAAGCACTCCTCAACATGTTCTTGTCCTCCCTCCTCTGGGCATCTGCTTCAGCCAAATTTTGGGGAAAGCAATACTTTAGTATTCCACTATGTTCTTATGACTGTTGTTGTGCAATGTACTAGGCAGGTATACGGGGGAAAAAGATGTAATTTTTAAGTCCTTTGATTTCTGTGTGTCACAGATAAAAGATTATTTCATTAGAACTTGCCTTTCTGCTTACATATTTTTTAAATTTGCATTTTATAAAACAGCACTTTAAAATATTTATATATGGAAGATGTGACATGTAAGAACTACAAAAAATAATGTTATACACATAGTAGAGACCAGAATTTGAAGTATTTTTCATAATAAAATAATCAGTAACTTTGATAACTGTATTTTCTGTATATTCCCGAATAAGTGTATGATTTGTTGACAAAAAATAATGGATTTTAGTATGAAGCGCAAACTGAAATGCCTTCCTCGCTATTAAACCTCCTTTCAGGGTGAAAATGCGCATGCATTTCCTCTTAAAGAGCGTATGTGTTGATCAGCAAGCTTTTACTTATTACAGACTCCTCAGTCTGATTAGACCACTTTTCCTTTTTGCAGTTTTCAACACTTTAGATGGCTGTGTCCATTTTCTTTGGACAGAGCCAGAAGTTTGACTATACACACAATGTAAGTTAAACAATTTTTTTTAACAACATTTTTTGTGTAGCAAGTCTTTCATGCACAAATTAGTAACGCATTATCAGCCCAAAATATAATTTGTCTCATGGCACCGTTAGAAGTTTCTCATTCGATAACTACGGGAAGAATTCAGTTCTGCAAGCTATAGTTAGGAAAAAACCTGATTTGTACTACTAAAATAAGAGACAAAGAATAAAAGAAGGAATGGACCAAGATAGTTTTGATAAACATTTGATGGGCATAGGTACATGTGTATATATATATATAGATAGATATGTGCATATATATATAAATATACCTTCCCCTCCTCAGCGTTTTGTTGACATGAATTGTGAACTTCTTCTTCTCTTACTAGTTTCCCAGGCCATGAAGTCAGTCCTTTGATTTGGCCCCAGACCAAGTCGCCAACGTTAAACGTCCTCGGCCTGTAATGTATCAGCTCATTTGAAGAAGGGGAATCTGGGTTCCTTAGGTCATCTTCACTACTGATGCTTTTAGCATCTGAAGGGCTAGGCACACACCCATTAATGCTTTTGGCATTAAAATCTCCATTGTAATGGATATAGTCTTTAACTAACGAACTTTCCAAGCTATTTGAGGAACTTGGAGATTGCTCTTCCAGAATCAGGTCTTGCTTAGAAGTGTTCAGCAACTCCCCAAATCCTCGGTTCTGCTGAGGCCTATTCCCGTTTATGTGTGCACATCGTTCCACAGTGTTCTCCAGTCTTTCCTTAAAACTCATCATAGTTCTTTTGTAATTGTTATACCTGAAATTCTCCTCCAACATTTTATCACTTTGACAGTTTCGCTGTGATAACAGTATCTGATGCTGCTCGCCTTGTAACAGTGGCAGTGTGGAGATGTTATTGGGCCTTTCGTGACAAGGACTACTATGGATATGGGTAGAATGGTCTAGAAACTCCTCACATTTCCATCTATTTATCTCACTGACAGGACTTTGCTCCCCTTCCCACTGTTTTTTGGGTGTGTTACAACTTGCCGATTTGTAATATTCATACCCATCCCCTTCACTTGAATTTTTACCGTGCTCTGAATTCTTCAGTATTCGTGTTCCTCTAGTGTTCCTTATCCTACCTTCATGATCAGAAACGGCAATGTTTCTTCCATGGATTACTGCACTGACAGCACTAGAAAGATTTAATGGGTCACCAATTGAGGCTGTGAAGGCACTCATGGCACTCAAAGCTGGAATGGGACTCATTTGTGTTGTACTGCTTACGGCAGTGGTGATTACTACTTGCATTCCTTTGCTTGCAGCATCTACAACTGCTTTGTAGATAGCGTCCACCGATGTATCACCCTGAGCAGCAACATTGAGGTTATCCTTTGCCTGTTGTCCAAGAGATGGTTCAGTTCTTTGCTGCAAATCACAAGATGTTTCTTGGAAAGGAGGAAGCATAGTGTTGGAGCTCTCAGGAACTGGTGCCATTCCCATTTGAGTGATCATTCTTTTGTTTAGGACAGCAGCATCCTCCTGCATTCTCACCTGGAAAAAGTAGAGAAAAAGATGGAAATTGCTATTCTGCCTAAAGTTCCATTTCAACAGACAAACTTTGTTTCATCTTAGTAAAAAAATCAGGATGGTGGCCAGGGTGGCTATTTGTTAGGTAATTTTATTTTGGCTATACCTCAGTTATGACATTTTATGCTGAACAAGCTAGATAGAAAACAAACAAAAAAGCGTAATTCAGAGGAAATCAAAATCACTGGCTCTTAGACTTTGCCGCATGGATCAAACCAGACGTCTTCCATGAAATGATACAACCAACCATGCCCTGGTGAGACTACATTATCATCTCTTTCCAAAAGAGTCTTTTCAGGGATTCCCTCTTCTGATTCTAGTATTCTACTATTCTACTCTCCCTTTTTTCTCTCAAGTCCTAAACAACTCCACCAAGGTCAATACTTGTGTTCTCAACTATCCTCTCTTGTTCCTTCCTTCCCAGACCCGAGCTTTGCTTCTTTCCTCCCTACCAACCGTTCTTCTGGGCTCCTTGTATGCTCCTCATTCAGTTTCTGCAATGCAGGCCATCACTGCCCTTTTGGAATTGGCTAACATTTCTATGTTTCCCCTTTCAGTTATGCTTCTCTCGTGGGATGTCTTTTTTATGTCAGTCCCTCGCCGACCGTGCCTGCATCCCTTTGCATTGCAGCTGTAATGTCAGGCACTGCCACAGTAAACTGCAACCTTCAGATTAAAGTAACTGTGCTTTTATATTTCTTGTCACATATGTAGGCAGCAAAGATGATGTCAGTAATAGCGCTATAGCAAAAAATTGTAAAATCCAAGGTAAAATACTTCCAAAAGCTCCTTAAATACTTATATACTATCTAATATATCTGAAGCAAAACCTACTGAGATAAAGCTACCAAAATGCATACGAAAACAAAGCGAGGTAATAGGCAGAGGACTGTGATTCTGCAATAGCAGCGAAACATCTACACTGAGAAAATGACGTGTCTTTTTTTTTTTTTTTTTTTTCCCCTTTCTTAAAGGGTAAAAGCACTTTCTGGCACTACCTGCATGCTTCTGTCTTCATGTCTCGAGTTCTGCAGCAAGCACAGCAATGCCAAATAATAATAAATATGTATTTTAACTCTGAGTAATAATAAATACAAATTTTAACTCTGGTTTTATTATCTATTTTGGTTGCTATGCTTCCCATCGGTATGTTAGCTTGATAGTTCCACTTGCATTATGAAGAATTGTCTATTTCGGTGGGTAGCAGGGAGGTATCATTTCTGCACAGTTTGTCATTGCATATTCATCCTAACGCTCTTTTTTTTCAGTCTATCCAATCCACATCCCAGCTAGCTCTTCCACTCAATTTCAGCAGGAATATAAGAGGACAGGTACACACAGTCACCTATAATCATTTATTAAGCTTCTAATTACTGTAAAGTACTATCAGTATTTATTTCTCACCACTGAGTTGTTAGAGTGCTCTAAAGGGGAATGTATGATTGTTTGTGCGGAATGGAAAACAGTTTTGCTAAAAGCATATAGCAATTGTTAGAACATACAAAGCATATTTTTTTCAATACATGCAGCATAACTCTTTCCAAAGAAACTACTCCCTATTTCTAAGGAAGAAGGTGTAAAATTTCAGTAAAAAACATTACTGATTTGAAAGAGGTAAGCAATTGTATGTATCATATTGTCTTGATCACTCAGCAAAACCCCATCAAACCGCAGAGGGTATAATTTTACCTAGCAAGAGTTGCACATTTGTTTGAATATTGATTTTATTTTGCTTTCTACCTGGAAGTTTTGGAACAGACATGCCATGGGGTTTGGGTTGTTAGCTGGGCCAGGAATTGGGGGCTGGCCTTGAAAGCCCTGCATGTTCTGATACCCCTGGAGAAGGTGCTGTTGCTGCTGATTTGAAGGAAACATCTGATTGTTGTTTAATAGCGACTGGAGATGACTCAGCTGATGGTTATTCAAAGTAGTGTTTATAGATGACATGTCACCTGTAATTCAAACACAGGGAAACATAAGTCAGTACAGTTTTCAACAGTCAGGAGGAATTTCCTCGACTCAAATTTTAACTGACTACTAAGCAAACGCCTCTGTAAAACAACACTTTTCCCCTTCAATCTTCTAAGGAACGGTCCTCAAGGCACGTGTCCCCTACTCTTTATTCCTTTATTGCTTCAGTATTGCTTCTTTTGCATGTCACCTCTATCTGGACTCTTTCTAAAGGTTTCTGACACGACTGTCTCTGCTTTTGGAAGGGTACACAGCCAAGCATGGCAGAACGAGCTTCTGTGATATTCAGTGTCTCGGAATCTTACTCTTAGTTTCCAAAAAATGACTGCTTCAAACAGTACTGGGGTGGTGAGGGGGAGGAGGAGGAACAGAGAAAGAGAAAATAATTTAAAAAACCCAACAAAACTTGTTTTTCGTTAACTATGATAAAATAACATGAGCTAACTGCAGATGAGCAAAGGCTTTTTGGCTCACGGACATGTCAGCCAACACTAAATTTTTATTTTTAATATTCTAGAGAAACAACTGTATTAACATTCTGTATTACTGAAAATCTTACTTTACAGGAAAATTCTACTTCTAGTAAAATAACTACGTTGCTGAGCCTGACTCTATGAAATAATAAAAAGCTTAAAAATACATCCATTTCCTGGGGGAAGGTGTTTGTTTTAGTTAAGAGTTCACATTTTTCTTAAAACTTCCATTTGCAGAATCATTGGTTATTCATATTTTACATGGAAAATATAAAGTAGTGTTGAGTTCATGATAGCTATTTAGTAGGTAAGTATGAGGTAATAAATTAAAATACTTATCAGCTTTTTGCCACTATTTAATTCCTCCTCCTAGTCTTTCTATTAGATTACACAGACCAAACAACAGAGGAATACTTACTATATTATGTATTCTTGGTAAAAATCATCAAAAGACCCCGGGGAAAAAAAAAATGACATTTAAGGGCTTTTTAATTGCTTATTTTGGGCTGTAGGTGTTAAGTGAGATACCCTGGGTTTCTAAACTACAAACTAAAGTGAAAAAGGAAAAAAAAAAGCACCCAGAGAAATGAGAAAATATAAATACACAATAGAGGGCTCGAAGGGCAACCTTTCTCTTTGGATTTCTGCAAGGACCTGCTTCAAGTGCTTTATGGATTACTTTACTCGAGGAGTGTGCTCACGGTTTTGGCACTTTTGATTCATTTGAAAAAATGCACTTGGCCATTTTTCATCTACCGCACAGCTACTCATACTAACCCTGTGATGCCACATGCACTTGAAATGAAACACCGCATCCCAGAGACGCACCTGTGCTTTTACTACTTGAAAAGTAAACCAAGTCCAATTGGTTACAGAATTTTCAGGTGTATATAGTAGGTCTAGTGGCATCAGAATTAAGAATGGAATGTAAAATAATTTCCAAAACCAGTATTAAATGTTCCTGAATTCAATTAGAAGTATTTTAAATTTCTTACAATAACAGTTGTGTTTTTCTCAATAAACAAGCTGTAATATACAAAAGCCTTACCAAAAAAAAAAAAAAAAAGTAAGATACAGTGGTCTTTCAAAATAGAAACTAGAATCCGAAATTCCCCCTCCCCAACCCTCTTTCCTTTTTTTTTTTTTCCTTTTATATCTGTGAAGAAATTGAACTTACCAAGCAGACCTGTCCCCAGTAGAGGGTTAAGTAGCTGTGGCACCACAGAGTTACTGTTGAGTTTAGCTGGACCAGATGTATTCCCAGCATTATTAGATATGTTCAGCAATGTTTCTGCCATTGACACCACTGCTGTCCCACCACCCAGGGTTGAGACAGACAGTGCTGCCACTGCTGATGATGTAGTGGTTGTGGTAGTGGTTGCTTGGGAGGAGGTGGCTATGGAAACCTCTGGATGATTAGCGGTGTTGCCCGATGCAGAGTTCAGGACACCTCCCACCAGCTGGGGGTTCAAGGCCATTAATGCTGAGGCCCCAGAGACAGCTGGGAGGAGCAGGGGGTTAGAAGTAGTGTCAGTGCCTGAAAAGCTTGGTATAGGGTTGCCCAGGGGGTTGGTTAAAAGGGTCTCCACCCTGTTGCTTTCTGACTGATTGCTCGGCAAATGCTCAGGTGGGGCTGTCAGCTGTGTTACTGAGGGTAAAGGGTTATTTTGCTGTTGCAACAAATCTGAGATGGTCAGATTGAAAGATGGTAGGGGAAGCATGGCAGCTGCTTGGGCTTGGTTCTGAAGGAGGGTTGCTAGAAGCTGAAAATGAACAGGTTGTAATACCTGCCCATCCACGTCACTGGAGAGAAAAGCTAAAGCAGCATTTACATTCGGGTTGAGAAAACCTAAAGGGTTGAGGTTGACCTCAGACTTGCCTTCTCCTGCTGAAGGCTGCAGTATATTTAATAGATTCTGGTTTAGGAGATGTTGCTGATTCACTGGCAAAGAGATAGGTAGAGAATTGAGGAGGTTTTGATTCAAAGAATGTGGAAGATTGTTGTTTGAAGAGCTGTTCTGCGGAAAATGAAGCGAGTGTTCGTGGCCAGCGAAAGGGAAATCACTCCCTATGGGCAGCTGGCTCTGAAGTGGGTTTCCAGCTGCAGTAGTGACTATAACACCGTCTTGGAGCACAGATGTTGTCTTTGTGATGGCAGGTTGGCTGGTGCCAGCTATGGCTATTGATGATGATGGTCCTGAACCCCCTGCAACGCCAAAGAACAAAACTATTAGTAGTATACTGCCGGCTGGGAGGCTATCATCAAAGTTATAAAGTAACCATGTTAATACAAACCAGTAATGATTGATACCCAAATGTCTGGAGCATCCAGGCTTGAGAACTTTTTAAATATGAATGAACCTGCCATCGGCAGCTTCAGACGCTACGTGCTGAGCCACATCTCTTTGGAAATTATTTAACCATACCCTTGTATTTCCCTTAAATTTCTTTAAGTGGGGATATAATAGGATTTCATCCATCACATATTTTGATTAGTATAAACCGAAAAACAACCACAATTTAACATAGTCGTGGACCAGTAAGAAATTAACTACTAGGAAGAAGGATCAATGGGAGACATGAATGATGCTGAGAGAAAGAGTGTGAGCACATGATCTACACGTGGACGTGAACCTTATGCTCTTCTGTTTTCAGCTCTATTCCATTAATGGGGTTTTGGAGAGTTATTATTTCAAGCATTATTTTGAACTCCTGAAGAAAAAAGTATACAGTGATGACGATTACATGTCATGATGATACCTATGATAAAATCCAATGAGCAAAATACATTATGGTCAAGGTAGGTTAACATTCAAACACCCCCAACGATTTATAACGAAAAAAATGTACATTGGTGTGGTCTAGTCATACCTATCACTTGGCGTGAAAAGAAAGACCAACTGGGTAAATTTACGATGAGGGGGTTATGCAGAAAGAGCGAGAGAATAATGAAGTTTATTTGGGTATCTTTATAACCCTTTACCAAAGCTGAAGTATAAAATAAATTATTCATTGTCTTTTACTTCAGGCAGAGTCTTGAACTGACAGTGGTCACATACACAAAATCTAGGAGAGGAAACTAAGAGAATTAAAGCAAGGGAATTTGCCTTGAACTACACCTTTCTACTTTATTCACTGCAATTCACTGGAGAACACTCAAGTATTAAAATTATATACTCTATATATAGAGAATGGTATAATTATAAATGTATTTAACTATGGTTTTGACACAATAAAATAATTTTCCATTCTCAACTGCCCTGCAAATATGGTTCACATGATAAGGCATCAGAAGGTATTGAGTATCCATAAGCATCAATTATCATTTTTCTAAACAAATACTGTTTGAAAAGGGATATGCAACTACACTCCTAACTGGTAAGAACTGAATCAAATCTTTACATCATTTGTAACTTAAAAGACCATTTTTCAAGTACTGTAATGTTATGACAACTCGAAAAGGTACAAAATTAACACAGCACATGAGGCACTGCATTGAACACATGAAAGATCACACCCTCTCTCCCAGGTATCATTATTGCATTTCAGTACAGAAATGAAAACTTTTTAATTAATTATTTAATTTAATTATTAACAAAAAAAAAGTAAGAACAAATTGTAATCGTAAAGCAGAGGATATCCTATTCTGGTGTGATGAGAAATAGGTTAACAAAGCAATAGAAGTGGTTTCATGACAAGTGCATTTCTCTAGGCTGCAGTTTGGAACAAAAAAACAGATAAGCACTTGAGGAAGAAAAACCCAACCATGCACTGAAAATATATGTTACACTGGATTTCCAGTGATGGTTTTGTGTTTAACATTTCAGATTAGGCAGGAACAGCAAACGCTCTGTCTTGACACCCCCAGGCCTGGCAAGTGCCTCATTTATACAGAAAGTGGCATCCGCACCCTGCCCAGCTTCCTCGCTCAGAAATAGAGCCTTCCCAATTATAGACACCTTCCTGATAAACATCAATGGAAAGCTGCTAATCAGATGGCTTGCCCAGAAATTACTCAAGACCGAGATGAGGACAGCAACGGCAAACCTATTGGTGCAGATGAATGAAACCCACAGCAACGCAAGGGAGTTTGTTTTCTGCCAACGTAGCCATCCTGCTGGTCACCTAATTCTGGAGACGAGAAGCCCCTGGCAATATCTCCAACATGGAACGTAAGAGAAAAAAGAAAGATTCTCTCAAGCACATGTTTACACATCAAGGTGTACATGATCATGCCAGGCTTGTAATGGATCAGTGTGTTACAGCACCCATGGTGACCGTAACGGTTGGGCATTGTTCTTAGAAGAGGGCAAGGCAGTGGGTTGAAAACCTTTCTGCACACAAAAAAAGGAAATTTCCTTTTTTTTAAAAATAAAATCAGTATTCAGAATTGACACTCCAAGGATTTAAAAATCAGGAAAACCTCAAAGACCAAACTACAGATTTAAGAATGACCATTACAAAGTCATTCCTGTAGGGTTTAAGCAGAATCAGCTGTATCACTCACATGACACGAGATGGATGCCTACCATACTTAAAAATACTTAGGGCCTCTTCAACGAGGAAGAAATTGGCAAGAAAATTGCTCACTAAACCAAAACTCTGTCACTGCACTTTTGGAGACACACTTAAGGTTAGTCCTCCTAGTTGTAATCTAGTTTAAGATGAATCAGGTAACACCTCAATACCTTCAGATGACTATTCCTCCCATTTGTAAATGGCCTTCCACGTAACATCTCACTGTCATACAGATAAAACCAGGCTACCGTCAGCTCAGCAGCAATGGTTTGATACACTGGACTTTCTAAGGCATAGTTTATTTCAGGAAGTATTGTTCTGGAAACCCTTTACTCCTGCAACAGAGGAAAGATGGATATACAAGCTTTTTCCTCAGTGGCTAAGAAAAGCTTCCCTCACTAGTAGAAATCACATTCAATGTGTTAAGCTGCACAGGAATACATTTTTAATTCAGGCATGAGAAAACTACTGTATATATAGAGCTCTCATGAATATAAAAATCTAATTTTGGTATTTTCCAGTGGACCTAATCTCTGTTTCTCATTTATTGATGATCTTATTTTCCATTCCGCTTGGGTAAATGACCACATGGAAGAGTATTTGGTGTGAAGCAAATCTCAAACTTGTGAAACTGTTGCTAGGGTTTTGTCAAACCCTGCTCTGTTTTCTAACCCCAATCAAACACCACATCTGGAGCTCTAACCTGAGGTGTCCAGAGGGCATTCAACACTTGGCCTTTCGCTGGGTTAATTAGGCAATCAATTAATTGCTACTAGGGGTGCGGGGGAAACACCTTGATGGATCCTGAGTAGGAGGAAGAAAATGTGTCCTTATTTCAATGCAGACTTGAGAAGCTTGGGGGTTGAAGAGGCGATGAGCAGCCAGACTTCAGCAGGAAAAGAAGACAAATACCCCCTAGCTTTTGTCAAACCTAGCTCATGGAATGACACCATAGGACTTTCTGAAGGGAAGTAGTAGTAGCTGGGTAGAAGCTAATACAATATTTACAACAGCATTCTGGGACAAATCTATCTCTAGCAGCAGCCTGAATTGCCAGAATATGATTTTCTGGATCTCTTCCAAAATACCATCTCCAACAAGTCAATATTCCAGATGAAGAAATGCATGCACACCCATTCTCATTAAAATATAGTGCTGCTAGACATCTCCTGAATATTTGGCCCCAATCCAAAGACAAAATCTTGACTTATTTTTTCCCCTTTATAAAACACAGACGATTTCTGTGATTGTGATTGATAGTGCTGCACTGACAAGGCGCAGAAGGCCATCTTCCTCTGGAAGGACCACAAGAGCCCTCGGGGAGCCGTCTGAGCTGCCCTTCCCCAGTTTCAAAATGCAAGATCCAGCATGAACGTGAGCAGTCCTGTCTTTTTGACTCACAAGGAGATCACGCACAATGAGAAGAAAGCGATGCGCGGCACCAGCAGCATGAAGATGTGGGATTCTCTGCAAACAGCATGGAAAAATGTAACATGCCTCACCAAAGCAACGGTTTAAGCTACACTGCGAGTCCAAGCGAAAGAAAGTCCTGATAAGAAGCCTGTCCTTCCAAATCAGGCAGTGGCACCAACACGTAGCAGTGGCAATTTGGAGCTGACTCAATGTCCTCTGAGGTCTGTCTTTTACTCAGAGTGATAGCTTGACATATACATTGTATTTACCGGAATTTTCAAAGAGGCCAGGATGACAGTGGAAACCAGATGGTGGATGACAGCTGAAAAAAGATCCCTACGCAAACAAGCTGTCTTGGCCAGCAGTGCTGTAAGGAGAACAGGACTGTGATTCTGACCGCTTGCATTTCCTTCAGGCCTGCAGAAGGCTGACAGCCAGAAAAAAAGAAGATGCACCGCAGCACCAAAGAGTTTCGAGAGTGCGCTAGTTCACCCAGACCTCCAATATGAAATGGTTTGTTATTACAGTGTCCAGGCTCCGAGGTGACAGGAGACTTTCGATGAGAAATGCGAATGGGAGCTGAAAGCTAAAAGGAAATCACAAGTTTGCTTCCAGGTTTCATAAAAACATGGTATTTTGAAACCTGGAAACCCAAGGCATCGTACGCGTTAGCTCAGTAAACAATAGTCCTTAATAATCAGCTCTTAAGAGTAAGAGTAGAATGAAAAAACCCAGGAGTGAGACTAAAAGCCATAAAAGCCCAAGACAAATGCTAGCTTCCAGCTCTCGCAGAGACAGACGTTTGCCAAAAGGTATTTTGCCAGTTGTTGAGAAAAAGGAGCCGTCTTTTTAATGCAGTGAGAAGAAATATCCAGAATGCTGAAAAAGTAGATCTATTGTTCTCTTAGAGTGTCAAATGAATGTTTTGGGAGTAAATAAATCGAAATTGAACAGGATATGCATTTTTAAAATTAGTACTTTGTGGGCTATAGTATTTTATTTATGAGCATTTTTATTTTGTTTTCTTTTGAAAGCAGGTTTGTTTTTCTGTGTGGATTTTATCTGTATTCCTTTTTTTTGAAGTATTGCTTGACAGGTATTCTTCACCAGATACAATAAAATAAAGGGTATTATGAAATCAGTCTGTGTTCGAGAAGATTCACTCTCCCTGCTCACTTAAAATAAAGAAATTAGAGTGGAAGGTATTTATCATTAATATCTGAGCATTGTCCTATCATGAAAAGACAGGAACACGTATGTACACAAAAGTTACTGGGGCGGTAGGATATAGTTGGAGGACTATCTTGTTTTGAGTCCTGGTTTTTAAACAATATTAAGATTTGAACAATATGAAGACTTGTACAGCAAGCTTCAGTGGCTGTCCTCAGGAAAAGAAGTTGGCTGTGGGCTATTGATTTCCAACTAAACAAAGAGTTAGAAGCCATGTATCATTTCTGCAGCAGCAGCAGCAGCATTGTGTCTGCATAAAAATATGTAGGAAATTTAACAACTTCTTATACTGTGAATAATGCTCAGCCTCCTTATAAGCAAGACAATTCCAAGTGAAAGCAAACTATTGTAGCCTTCATAGATGCTAAAAGTATTTCTACCAAATCAAAGAACATTAACTACATACGTCTTTTCCTAAAAAACTGCACTTAAAAGAATACCAATTAAAAAATGATGATACAAATGCTATTATACAACGCATAAGAATAATTTCCCTATAAGAAACTATCCATTATGTATTCTAATATTTCAGTGGTGCCAACAGCACATTGCTGGGATTTGCAGCATAAAAATAACCAATAAAACAGTTGTATTAAGTACTTAGGAAGCTAAAAGTGCAGGACTTACTCATTAACACCTATAAAATGTTAAGAATTGAGAACAAATCAATGTTATAGATACCACTTTCTCAATTCTTACTTTTCTGCATCTTCAATAAAAGCGCAGCTAGCTTTATTTTATATTTGTATTTTCTTTACTGTTTGTTTTTTTTTTATTTAGAAAATTCGGTGTTTCTGAAACCCTTGCCAGAAACTCACATTTAACTCCTTGGCCATGTATTGAGCTTCTTGCTAAACTCTCCACCGTTTCCATCTTCTCCCCCGGTAAAATGCAGTAGCTCTTGCAGAAGAAAACTGCACAATCCTTTCAAAAAGATCCAGTGAGAGTGGAGAGAGGAAAGTTTCACTGCACGCCTTACCCTGAGATCATGAAGGTGTGAAAGTACTGAAGATCAATTAGGCATTGTAATTACCACTATATCTCAAATGGTTTGTGCAATTTCTACCGCACAGGGTCCCCAATCCACGTGCGAGGCCTCCAGAAGCTACTGCGATACTAATGACTCGGACATATGACCACACAGTTTACATCAGTGGCAATATTATCAAATTAACGACTTTAAGAGGCTTAACATTCCCAGAAGTATAATCGCTGATGGAAATGATATGACCTCATATTCCTTAAAAATCTGAGACACCACGTTCTTGCTTTAACTACATATTCCATCAATTACCTATAAACTTAGCACCAAGAGCTGTACATTTTTATAATTATATTCTCCATTTTCTTTTTGGAATGGAAAACATTTAAGATATTTATCTGGAATCGCATTTATTACGGTGCTTTCACTTCCGAAGAAACCATAATTCAGCTGTTAACCGCAAACTACTGTCAGTTGGTCTCCTTATCGAGATCGCGCGCTCCCTTGAGACACCAGCGAAACCACAAACAATGGACCAATAAATAAAACATCCTTCTCGGCCCAGCAGAACCAGTTAAAAATGTGAACTCCTCTCATATACAATACCCCATCCGCACAGAAGGTGCTCTTCTGTGAAACAGATTTAACTGCCTATCCATAGTATCATGCTTACCACTGTAGCAGCTGAGTGTATTACTATGACTACCAGTGGCATAATGCTGCATGATAGTGTTTTTTTATTTTTTATTTTTTTTTTACTTACAACAAAACAGCTGTAATGTTGGCCCTGTTCTTAACAGTGTTTTTCAAATTCTTGGGTTTACAGATTATTTTAAGGATGAAAATCACTGAGGACTCCAGCATGCAGTCTCTGCATCTTCTGAAAAGTGACTTAGCCAAGAAGGAGTCTGTCAAAATTTTGGGGGAAGGGCAAAAAGCCCAAAGCAGTTTCTAGGACAACAGAAAGCCTTAAAATTACGCTTTTTTTAAAGCTACCTGACCGAATTTCAGCCTTGGCTCTTCTCCTTGCCCTCGTCTTTTCCGACTATTGTGTTTTAGCATCACTGCTGCTTTTAAAATGACTTTGGGAAAACTATTCCGATGTGCTGAGCTGTTCACAGAAAGCAGAAGCAGTCTTCTAGTAAAAAACTGTCAAGGCAACAGCATGCGAATGAAGGGATAGTCTTTCAGCATTCTCTCAGCGTTGGCACTTAGCCTGATCTCATCCTGTATCGCTCCCCCAGTCACAGTTGTGGGAGATGCGCTGTAGATGAGGTAAAACATTTTACTGCAAATTTGGGAAACTAAAAATGGGATACAAAGCATTATTTCTTTCCAATAGTTCCCATTCCACCTTGTAGCAAGTCTTGGTGTTGCCCAGTGGTTCTGCTTCAGAATATTTTCAGAACACGGTGAGAGCTAAATATGTATGGGAAATCTGATCTAATAAATTAATTTCCTCTTCACAATAATATCTTTAGTAAAGTAAGACTCATATTTCTGCATTATTTTATCATTCTTATTCTTTTACAAATCCTCTGTTATTAATACAAGCTCCTAGAACAACGTATGGCAGTTAAAACACTAACCAGGTAAGTCCAGTTAAGTAAAAGACTGTGAGTTACAGGCAAATTCAAATGGTATGAAACAAAGCAACCCAAGAAAACCCCAAGCTGTGTGTCTAAGCAGGCAATGTGCTCGGTAAGTGGAGCTAAACAGAGCTGAACTTTTAATCTTGGTATTTACCTCAGAGGTAATGCCATTGTGATCCACAAACTAGGCCTGGCAGTGCCTGAAGGGGCCCAAACAGTAGATGAACTCAGAATATAGCTAATATACATCAATGGGATCAAGTTCAAAGACAAGGATGAATGATGTAGTAGCAATGTTGAGGTCTATGTAACTGCACCCCTTTCATGAAAGAGCCTCACGCTCAGAGCAGGTGCCCCAGGATGCAGAAGCGGCAGTGCGTGACCCCACCACAACCCTCGCGTGTTACCTCTTCTGGTCGTCACTCACCAAAACTCAACCAGCATAATGTGCCTGATGCAGCTATAAATAAATCATTCCTATATTTCCTTTTTCCACTTCTACTAAAATTAGAAGCTTACTCATTTCAGCTCCCTGTACCAAACAACTGAGTTAATTAAGTAGAGATTGAGCTGATTCCCAAGTTTTTCTAATTTGCTAGCACTTGCTAACAATAAACAATCATAAATAGAGGTAATTTGAAAAGAAAAGTCTATTCCACTTCCAAATTTTTCCTCTATTGTAACCCTCATGGTAGCAGGTATGTTTACACCGGCTGCACAAAAACCTATCGTGTGAACAATTAAGTTTTACCTAACAAGATTGCTGATACCTACTAAGTAATTCCTTTATGTTCAGAGAATGAGAGTGGTTTTGTTCATAAATCTTCTAATAAAAGTTTAAAAGAGAAAATAAATGAGAATCTTCATTTCAAAGGCAGGGAAGGGAGCAGACTCGACCTACCATACACGTCCCATGCCTGGAAACCTTATTCTTCATGGAGAACATTCTCCCCATTCTTTACAGTTCTCACCTGA
This sequence comes from Falco cherrug, assembly GCF_023634085.1. Lineage (NCBI taxonomy): Eukaryota > Metazoa > Chordata > Aves > Falconiformes > Falconidae > Falco > Falco cherrug. The sequence continues at coordinate 40,854,398 of NC_073704.1, read as the reverse complement.
ATAGAAAAATAATCACTTTTTCCTCCCCAAAAGAGTTACAAGGGAAAATAAAGTAGAATGCTGAAAAGTAGTTCCAGATTTAAATAACAGTGATTCCCCCACCCCCACCACCAGAGAAAAGTCCCTCTGTATGTTTATATAAATGCTAAAACCTAAAATCAATAGAACATTTTAATTGTCTTTATAATTAGAAGAGTAGCTGGTTGGCATCCTGTCTAGGGGTTGTAGCAGTTTAATAAAAAATTTTTCTAAGACATAACAAGCCCCATAAAGGACGCCAGCCAGATAGTCTGCTTTTAAGTAATAAAGTTCTACTGATTCTGTAATTCTATGAAATATAAAAGTAATTTTGGGGAGCAAGTCCAGAAACATGCTAGAATATGCCACTTTATACATATTTAATGTGATATATTATGAAATACTCCATCTTCTTTGATGCACAGGAAAGACCATTTTCAGAGAAAGAAGATCCTATAGTGTATTGATAACTACCACTACATCCAATAGTAATTTAACCTTTTATTCCTGTAAAACTTTATGCTGTAGGTTCCTCACATCATCAAAATACGGACGTGACTGCAGCATCATTCCCTTCCATCTAAAGCACTGACATTCACAGTTCTCCCAGAAGGTAAGGGAGAATACGTACCCCAAACTACGGAGAAACACAGGTTCACAAACTAAAATCTGAAACAATACTTTTCATCAGTATTTTCCATCTAGATTAAGGACAAATCCTTTTGTTAGGCTAAAGCAGTTCACTCCTCAGGGGACAGAGCTTTGTGCTACACAGGCAAAAAGCTACACAGGCAAAAAGCAAGAGGAACCAAAACATTATGAACAGCAGAGAACTGGGACCTGTCTCCCATCCACCCATGCTGCTGTAGAAGAGAAAAAACCCAGGCAGGTCTGACTCAGAAATGATTTTTCTCTGAGCTGCGATCTGATTATCAACAAGTTTCTGATTCTGCAGAAGGACAACCTCTGACCACTCCACTCTGCCAAGCTCTAGCCAACGGTCAGTTTGGCAGGAAAAAAAAAAAAATCTTTCCTGACTTCTTTAGGTTACACCAGGATTAAATCCTGATAATGAGGTTATATGATAATGTTTTATACAGATGCAGAAGTACTCTGGGCTGTGAGCGTGAAAGCAGGGCTGTTCTCTGTGCCACCTGAAGGGCGGTATGGGAGGGCAGCAAGAGGGGAACTGAGCTGAGCGGATGCTAAGGTCAGAGGCAACCACTATCATCATTCAGAAGGGCCCTATGGACACTTGGGTTGTGACATTCTGTTCGTATACTCAACACACCCTCTGCTAGAGTAGATCACCTAGTATTCTCGTCAGAACGAAACCACTCGTTCCTTCGATGCTGAATGCACCAGCTTTCCGCCACTGGAAGATGTTAGCAAATGTCTGCCCACCAGCCAAAAATTATTCAGCCCTCCACCTTTTCGGATAGTGCCCAAGAATAAATACTTGTAGGAACAGATACTATTCCTTGGCTACTTCTTTGAAAGAGCAGATTCCAGGGCATTCCCAAGTGCTGGAATACCTCGCATCCAGCCCGACTCCCTGGCATGTGGTCTCCTGACAAGCTCGCAGTGTGGGAGGTGAGCCTGACTTCAGGATCTTCTGTAAAACAGAGGAGATGTTGCCTCGGACTTACACCCCAAGGTCTGATCAATAACCCCCCTTATCAATTTTGCTGTCCTCCTTTGAAAGTTCTGTACCTTTCACGAGGAGTGACCACTTGCCGGAATGTCACATCCTAATTCTGGTTTTCTGAACTATATCCAGAGACAGGAGCATCCCCAGTTCCACTGCATATTCCAATTTTTATGTTTCCAAGCAAGGATCCACTCAGTTGTTTTTTTTTTTTTTTTTTTACATCACTGCTCTGACAGTTTGCATTAAGTCTATTAAATCAAAGCCTCCTAAACCCCGTCCTTCAGTCACTGTTTTCCAAGGCAATGTTCCATTCCCAATTATATCACACTGTACTTGGCTGTATTAAAATAAATTCTGTTTGAGTGGGATAGAAGCTCCTCACTGACTGTTATTGGTCCTGCGCGCTCCTCCTTACTTAATTATATTTTAGTATTTTCTATTCTGTAAATTTCAGCAGTAAAAATTACTCTTTTGAGTCTATGGGAGGGATATTGCTTTTGTTTGCTAAATCTGCTCTTTATTTGTCACTACTGAACTTCTAGACCTAGAGTTTCTCATATTTCTGACGTTCAGATATTTGAGACAACTTATCATCTTTATTTCTGTTTGCTATGGTTATTATATTAGTTCCCTTGATTTCCCTTATCAGCCATATATAGCTTTTACTCCCAAACATTATTCACTCATTTTCATCTAGCCCATCATTTATGCATGTTGCATTCTTAGCAGGATTTGTGTGTTCCATGTTCAACACACAGAGAGATTTTCTACAAGGAGAACTTCTGGACTAAAGGCACATGGTAAGAGCAAGAAAAAAAATAAACGAACCAAACTCTGCAATAAAATACATCACACAGTGATGCAGTCAAAAAGAACAAATTTTCAAAAAGAAAAGACAAATCCAAAGAGAGGCAAAGTGGCTTACTGAATAAATCTTAAAACTGCAAACTGGATTCTACCTTCAGCTTGTTTCAGAAGTCCGAGGGCTTGATTAATGAGGAATACAGTGTCAAAGGTGACCAGAAATATTAACACCACTCATTGGAAAAAAAAGAGTTTAGAACCCAGTCTCCTGGCAGAAAATGGACTCTTTTCAAAGGGACAGCCCTACATAATCTATACAGCTCTGTTGCTAGCTCTCCTATAAGGCACCTGTTATTAAACACTGTTTGTAACCCAAATACTATATAACTGAGAGACTGAAATTGTTAATAAAAATTAATTTGAGCATAACTGGTTTTCAAGGGCTCAAACCTGAAAAACTGCAACAGCTTTCTACTGCATAAGCAGAGATTTTTATTTCTGCATTTATTAATTTTTAATTCCATCACACTCATACTGAAAGTTACCTGGAAACTAAAGATACTATCTGCGGAAGAAGAAAACAAAAGCTAGAATAATAAAACTTGGTCCATGCGGTTAAAATATAATTAAAAGCTTAGGTAATAACCAGCTATCTAATTGTGGTGATTCTCCACATTTTTTTCTCTCAGGAACTATTTTCTGATTAGTAGCTACTTTGAATGCTGGCACAGAAGCAGAAAACAGATTTAGCAATTAAAATACTTCAAAACAAAGCACAAAAAAAAAAAAAAGGAAAAAAAAAGAAAAGCCACAAACTCCAATACGAACACAAGAGTTTCCTGAAGACATCTTACTCAGCTAAACTGCTCTGGCAAGCGTGGTTCTCAGGGCATGGCTGACACTGCTCGGCTCCAGCCCCCAGAACGAGCAACTCTCTGTGCCTTGGCACACAACAATTCCCAATAATTCCTCTTACCTGACACCGAATGACGACTGGTAACTAACTTTTCTTTTTAAAAGTTATTATTCATGCAATATATTCAACATTTCACACTTGTTTCACGGAAAGAATGCTTCCACCCTCCTGCCAACACAAAAAGCCCCAGTCTGGATTTTCACAGGCTACGGATTAGATTTAAATCTTACGCCTGAGGCCTGCACGGTGGCGATGACTCAGGCAGGAGGCGGGATGAAGGTTTATGCGCCGTTTTAGGGCCTTGCCCCTGGGAATAACACAAAGATATCAGAATCTGAAATTTCATCTCAAAGAAGAAAACAGGTTTCTAGGCTTCTAGCCATCACGGATATTTAATAAAATAATTAACTGCAGGTTGTGTGTATTTTGCAAGCATCAGAACTACAGGCACGAAGCCCTTCGGTAGTGAGGAACAGAACATATTAAAATCTTTCTAGTCTTTGCTTGCGCAGAACTATCATTTACCATTTACATAAGGAAAAAAGTGTCACTTTAAGGCCCTATAATTATAGCGCTAGAATTCTATCAGCTATCTCCAGGGTATTAAAAGTACCATTCTGTGGAAATACCACAGTGGAAGAGAAGTCCTGAGTGGGGTTCTACACGTACTGCTTCTCCTACACTGAGGAGAACGGAATTGGCTGTTTATGTCAAAACTTTTCTTCATGGGGCTTTGACACATGCACAGATTTGTTCTGTCAGATTTGTCTTCTCAGGAAGAAATTCAGCTTGCCTGAGGACAAGGACTGGCAATACAAGCAAAGGCTCTGATTAACTAACAGGGGAATGCTGCCAAGCTGTGCCGTTGGCCCGAAGGCAGCTTTCACCAGTGCTCCCAGTCACCACCCTGCTGAAGCTACGGCATAAGGCTGGGGCAAACTGATGGAGCAGAGGTGAGAAGATCCCGCACCGGGATGAGCTTGGATTCTTGGTCTTTGAAGACTACTTTAATAGTCTTTAAGCAACACTTCATTGATAACTTTTATGTAATGTAAAACAACTGTTAATCTCGAGCCTTTTCAACCTTACTCCACATGGGGTGAATTGCTACAGCTCAGCTTCTTGATGGTAACTGCTGCTGCGCAGACTCTTATCTCACATCACATTCAGTTTTTTCTGCTCTCTGGAGGGCGAGTTAACGTGGTCCACTGCTGCAATAACGTCACAGCTTTCTTCAGCTGGGTGGACAGTGACAATTCAGAAGAACCCATACCTACCAGTGCTCCCCACCGAGCTCCACAGAGGTGGAAACCCAAAAAATCCTTGCTAAAGGCATTTTCTAGTATGCTTAGAGGGACACGGAAACAAGCTCCTAAGGCAAACCCAGACCTTTGTTCTGTTCAGAAGAGAGTACAAAGTCTCAGAAGAGACAGAGTACATCAGGAAACACTCCCCTCTTTGTCAGCATGACAAGGCAAAACAGCCATGCAAGGATTAATAGCGGCTGGCTTGCAACACAAACCACCAATATAGCTAAGGAAAAAAAAAAAGCAAGCCTTTTTTCCCCAGGAATGGAAAGAGAAACCCTTAAAAGTCATCAGAAGCTGTGACCAGCATAATATTAGAAAATTATTTTTATGTAATTCAGTTTTTATATGATTCCATTCCATATTTTAAGGAATAAACAGCTCCCTTGGAGGAAGCTCAGGAATACATATCAGGTTCTTTCTTGGGTTAATGAGGGAGGCTGCTTGCATGCTTACAGTCACTTTCATTTGACCTGATGAAGTTTAGCTATGATTGTATCAAACACACATTTTGAAAGTTAACCAAGCTGAAAGACTTAAACATCAAATGGAAGGTTTTCTTTCTGCTTAAGAAATATCACGGTACCATCTTCCAAAACCGTATACTTTGTTCAACCAGTAGTAGTTAAATGAAATACAATTTTTTGAGCTATCTCCCTTTTAATGTTTAAACAGCAAGGAGACAGTAACAGCAGCGTACCTGTTTCCTCTCCAAGTCTTCACTGACGAATAAACCAGGAAATCTCTATACTCTTCCAACTGAATATACAGTTAATTCACCCATTTAATTACCAGCTTAGTAAAATTATCATGATAAAGGCAAACACAGACTCGGCATTCTCCCACGCTGTCCCTGAAACGGGTTATTTTGTAAACTTCTGTACTCCTAGTATCTGGTAACACCAACACTTTAATGCAAGCAGTAAAGAACACATGCATAGCCCGGACATACACTGCTAGGTTAGCCACAGCATTCTAGGGTGGAAGTAGCAGGGTTTGCTGCGAAAAAAACCCTAATTTATTTGGGCAAGTGATAAAAGTGTATGCTTGGGCATATACAAAAGTGCATGGATGGACTTCATGTAGAATGCGTGGCAGTTAAAAGAAGCAAGAGTTGTCACAGTAAGGAGGCCAGGATGATTTTGCTCAGATAAAGGGAGATCTATTTTAGCTTACAATTGTATTTTTCTTACTTGCGTTGTTGTTGAGTATGTGGATATCAGCATGAAATAGGCATACTCTTCATATTGGTAAACTCAAGTTTAAAAAGCAGATGTGTAAAAGGAACCCATTTAAAAACAGTCATCATGTATTTCCAAGCAGTCAAACACAGGGGTATCCTTTTAAAAGGAAACATACCTGCTTCAGGACTTGTTTGATTACAGCTGCTAACAATGCTGTTTGGTATCACTGGCGTGGAGGATGCCTGGATTCTTGACTGAGGTGGGTTTGGATGTAAGGAATTTCCTAAAGCCATTCCTGACTGACTGAGCATCCCACAGTTCCCGCTAGCCTGCATCTGATTTATTAAACCTGCAAGATGGTTGGTTGTGCCCGGGCTAGTACCGTGGACAAAGTTAGTGTTTGTGTTCTGGCAGTGCACACCTTCCCCTCGCAAGGGTAAACTCTGTGCCAGCGAGTTCTGGAGACTGCCAGAGTTCATACTGGTGTCTGCAAAATGCATCTGGTTACCAGAGCAAGGTAAAGCAGTATTTGAGCTCCCACAACTGGTGGTACTATTGCTGCTCATGTGAGAGCTTTGACAACTCATGGACTGAAGTAGCTGGGACATAGAACTGATGGGAAAGGAGCTTTGACTTTGCTTTCTTATCAAATCAGATCCAGCTTTGGAAACTCCGGAACTGTCCAACTGAGACTGTCTCAGCAAACTCAACACCGTAGTGGTCGGCTGCTTTCGTTTTCTCAGAGGATCTTTTTGCTGAGACATCAATTTATCTCTCAGTGCTGCTCGGCCGCTTTGCCCTTCAGTCGTTGGTAGAAGCACATTGGCAGCAGGAGGGAACATGGTATTTAAAGTGCTATGTCCTTCGTTGTTGCCACCACTGGCAACAGGTCCAGAATTGCTACTGCTGTTACTGTTGTTACCAGCAAGTTTATTTTGATTTGCTAGCTGTGCTTTGGCTGCTGCTGAGAGTAAACTGCTTGCTGGAAAAGAGGCAGCATTGTGCTGGTTCAAGATCTGATTTAAAGGCATTCCCAGCAAACCAGGCTGACTCTTCAAGGAACCGCTTCCAGCCGATGCAGTAGAAAAAACTGCATTGTTTGGAGGATTTAATACATTACTCATTCCAGCAATTAATGGGTTAGGGATGTCCTTGTATTGATTAAGTCCATCATGTTTGGTGGAAGGGCTAGATGGCATTGATGGTCTCGGTGACCCTATTGTTGACCTTGGAGACCTGGGAGGAACTTTAATACCACTACACGATGACTGTGGAGCTACTGGAGGCAGCAGGAAGTTTCCATGATCTGATGATGTGGAAGAAGAACGTGATCTTTGGGGAGAAGCCTCGATCCTTCCAATCCCGGATCCCATCATATGAACTGGGGACGTCACTGGTGAAGGAGAAAGGGAAGTTGAAGCAGAATGCTGAACTCTTTGAACATGACTTCCATGGTTCATGTGACCAGGTTTTACCGTTGGCAAAGGAAGATTACTTGGCAAAGGGACGACAGCAGGAGGCATGCTTACATTCATCACAGGTACCTGAGAGTGGACATTTGAATGGAAAGTAGTTGGGTTAATGATAACAGGATTCTGATTCACTGGTTTGCTAGGAATAGGGTCAAGTATGCCAAGTGGATCCTTTTCTGATGTTAATGGCTTTTTCTGAAGAGCACAAGAAGGCGGTGGAGGAGGTGGGGGTGGACCTTGGGGCGGTTTATGGTGAAACATTGCTCGTGGTATTTCCATACCAGTTGAAAAATTACACATGGGTTTTTTCATTACTGGGCTTTTTGTGGTCAAGGTTGGGGAAAGAGGTATATTAGTCCTTCCAGCCATTGCACAGGATGACTGTATGGGAGAACCATGTAGCATTACTGATGGTGGAGACAGAGGTGTCCTGTTCATGTGAATAGGACTAGAGTTGGGTGCTCCGTGAAAATTGGGATTGTTCCTTGTGAAAACATCAGGGCTTCCAAGTGGGTCAGTCCTAGGAGAGATTGAGCCATCTCCGTATATCTGTGATCCTGATGAAGCTGGACTGGGCATCCCACCATGACTGCCACGATACGGAGACTTCTGTCCAAGTTCATTACTACCCAATCTCTGCCTAGGATAGACAGAATGAAGTTCTTGTTGCTGGCTTCCAGCCATTTCTTGCACGTAAAGCCTACCCATGGCATTAGATGCCCCTATCATCAACTTGAAAGGAGTCTTACATTCTGGCATCACAGAATTTGTAATTCCTTCATGTGATTTATTCCTCATTGATCTTGGAGTTGCTGCTCGAGTAGGAACTACTGGAGTTGCACCTGATATTAAAAACACAACAGTTACTGGTTTGAAATCTGTTGTCACACATTTCAGCGCAAAACTACTGCGTGTGAAAATATTTATAAAAGCTAGAAAGCCTCTTGGCTAAATTTTTGCCTCAACAGAAATAATACCTAAACCATCAAGTAGTTGCTGGAACAGTGCATGCTACCCTATTACATAGCGCAGCAGTACAGATCTCCATATCCCAGATAAAGAGTGCATAAATACGGACAACTTTAAATCTTTGTCCTTCCCCTCCGTCTTTTCTTTCTAACCATCAACTCGTGTCCTACTCCTGAACCTCCAGCATCACCGCTTTGGGTACCGCTGGAAGAGCTGGCGGGAGGAGCAAGCAGGGGATCCCTGTGCAGGGAAAAGGAGCCTCTGGCGCCACCTATCGAGTCCAGGAGGAACAAAGCCCAGCAAGGGCTCAGCCCAGCTTCCCCACACCCCACCGCGAGCAGGGTCCTGCCCCAGCTGCGGTCCCCGGTGAGGATGCCGGGGGAGCCATGCCATACAGCTCCGGCCCAGATGTCTGTTCAGCCAAGCAGGCCACTGCAGAGACCGAGGCTGTGCAAGGCAGGACGCAGCTACTCCACATCACTCGCTGGCACCGAGTTCCAGTCCTCTGAGTTCATCTGGTCCTGGGAACTGCCTTGCTGAACACGCAAAGACATACATTATATCATGTCCTGTATTACTTTCCCTGCAGCTTCTGCAACGAGCTTTGCTTGGGGTGAAGATGCTTAATTTAAGAAGGGGCTCTACCGTTTGTTTTCAGGATAAAAGCCTTGGGGATATTTGGATATGCAGACATGCGAGCCTCCCCGCAACAGAACCCCCCCAGTAAATCCTGGCTTTGACACTAGACATTCCTAGAAGCACAAGACCACTTTCCTTTTCTGTCCACTAATACCAGTTTTATTTAAAAAGATTTTTTTCAGTGTTTTACTTTAAGAACACCATCACAAGCAGCTCAAGTCTGGTGGACTTTCTGCCAGTTCTACTGCTCTGGGAAATTGTAATTCAGCTTGGAGTGCTTGGCATGCAGCCTCTGAATATGCAAACTTAAACTTGGATAATGAGCTAGAGATTTCATGTTCAAATGAATTCAGAGGTGCCTTTAAATTCCTCAACTCACAAGAACCCAATTCCCTTCTTTCCTCCAGCCTGGCCATAGGAGACAGATGGCACTGACAATCCTGCCTTCATCCTATTTGCTCAACCGGCTACATCATGACAGAAACAAACATATTACCTTTCCCAAAATACAACCAGTGTCTCATTTAGGGGACAAATCTCCAGAATGAACTGCAAAACAAGTGTGTACGAGAACCCTCACCTTGAATATTGGACCAAAGAAATAGTGAAATGTAACTGTGCATAAATGAAAAGACATTTTGTTTACAAAGGCAATTTAGGGATATTTTCTTCTTTGCTTAATGCACAAAATTCTGATCAACAGAGAAGGCAAGGCCACATAAACATGACTTGTGTCTTTGATATTCAGCTGGTTTTACCTCCTTCATTTTGCTAATTTTTTGAAAACAGAAATGTAGTTTGAGTACTACCCATAAAGAATAAAAAAAAAATAATAAGGAAAACGCATAGTCATTTGGGAAACTGCACTGTTTAAAAAACCCAAACCACGACATTGAAAACCCCAATTTTTAAAAGCTTTAAAATCGTAAATAGCAATTTGAAAATGCAAGAGCACATCAGTACTATGAACAGCACTGGTATCGTAGCATTGGCTATGTATCTGAAATTTATTATTTATTTTTATACTCTTAAAAACTTTCCACTATGAAGTCAAGCTACAGAGCAGCCAGCAATTAGCCAGCTATTATTACAGCAATATAGGGGTGCAAAATATCTCTCAGATTATCAAGGGCCATTTCTCAGAAGTTGCATGCATCAGAGTATATCACTATAACATCACTATAAACTTAACCGAGCGCTGTCTTAAAAGTAACCTTCACTCCTTTGTCCTAACCATTTGGACTTGTAAGACTGCTTTGGAACCTTTCCTTGTAATCCTTACAAAGCACCTAACTGACAGTTTCAGTTTCTATGCCACTCTGGTTTTGTAGCTGTTTCTTTCAGTGCTAACTTTGTCCTTTAGCTGAAGTAGCTTTATTTTCTGGTGCTGATTCTCCTGATGCCTTTATTGACGGCAATCGTATCTCCTTCAAGCCACCATTTTGCTAGGTTGAACAAGCTAAACGCTTTTAGATGACTTTCATAAAACAGGTTTTGCAGTTCACTAAGAGAAAAGCCTCTGCTCTATTTCAGCTTGAGTGCCGCCAGCGAGAACAGCGGCGGAGGAAGGCAGTAAGCATACAACGGCGTTCGTACTTCCTTCTCTCAGAGTCACATTGATCTGCACCATACTGCCATCTGGTACTGCTCACAGGCATCTTTGATCAGCTCAATAATTTACAGCTAATAGCTTTTTTCACTAGTCCCCAGGTGAATAACCTTACAATTAACAGGATTTGTTGCTATACCTTTTCTTTCACTCCAGGTCTCAATGATCCCCTGGTTTTTCAACATGTTTTGATCCTCTCTTGATTTGATAATACCTGTCAACTTCATCCATCAACAAATTACCTCATTTTTTGTTGATATGGATAATGAAAACGCTAATCCGGGTTGGTCCCCAAAAATAATCCTTGAGAAATTACAGTGGAGATCTTCTCTTTCTGTATATTCTGCCTTGCAATACAATTTCCCATTTAGCCAAGTCCTTAGCCACATTCTAATCCCTTTATAATCACTTTATTCTGCTTCTCTAATTTCCCATGTGACCGAATATCAGACATATTACTACAGTTCCAAAAGATGAGAGCTAATGTATTTTCTTTGTCTAGAAAAATCTGATATCTTTTCCAAGAAAATCATGCTCTTAGTCTGGGATGACCTGCTTTTTAGACTCATCTTCTATCTACCTACATCTCTCTAATTACTACCTCTATTTTTTCCTTGAATCTGTTTACTGTTGCACTCATAGATACATAAAACTTTTGGGGGTGCTTCTGCATATTAATTACATATATCTAAAATTAGGTAATTGAATGATTCTGCAGGATTTTACTCACTTGTTCCACCACCAGGACTAGTTAGAACTAGTGAAGGATGCGGTGCTTCCATGCTTTTATGAAGTGTAGCCACAGCAATAATTTTCCTTTTATGTATGCATAGTTTGGTGACATCTTCGTCCGCTTTAACATCTTCAGCAGTTCTTTGCTTCACAGCAGCTCCAGGATCAAAGTTAAAGACCTGAGAGTAAAAATTCCAACATTTAAAATAATGATTATAGGCAGCAAACTCATGCAATATACCTAAATCAGAAATTTTACATAGAATTAGATTTGCCTCTGTTCCTTAGAGCTAGCTGACTGCTCCTACTTGCCCAAGAGATACCTTTGCAGTTGTTTCAAAATTATGAATAAAAAGTGAATGTATTTATAATAAGTAAACAGAGTCATGGAAGTTGTCATCTAGCAACAGAACTTTAACACTCCTCAGTATACAGCGTAGGGAGAAAAAGGAGAAAGGACCCATGTGTGTTTAAGAAGAAAAGTTTACCATTTGTGTATAGACCATGAAATTGTGAAGCTGACACTGAAGCTATCACCTAAGTCAGCGTCTCACTCTGATTCTCACATGTTAACATGACTCTGTCGACAGTAGGTTTCCAAATAGGAAAATGTTCAAACACCATAAACCCCAAGTCAGATCTTTTCCATGAGGGGAGAAGGCAGAGGGGAGATTCATTTTGTATTTTATGGTATATCTTTGGGTGTATACCACTTACCTCATTTTATATATATGATCTGAACAGAGATTAAGTCATGGCATAGCACATCAGCTGACATAGTTAGCTCATAAAGATCATAGCACAGAGATCAAAAATAATGCTTTTTTTTTTTACCTTGGGAAGAACAAGAGGACATTCTAGGCCACACTTGCATGTTCCATCAGTCAGCAAGTAAGTCTTCACCTGCTCCAAGCAGGATAATAAAGACCCACTGGGACTGTAAAGGAACAGAAATGATGAATACAAGTTATCTGATAGGTTGTGACTTCTATCTCCCAGCCTAACAGCTCGCATAGAGTGTGTTTAAATTAACACAGCTAAGATTTCACATTTTTGTTTCATAGTACTTCTTGCTTTTAGTCCAGAACGCAGATGATACTTCTAAAAAACAGCCAAAACCCCCACAAATTTTAAGTATGATTTTATTATAGAAAGATAAACACATCAAGTGCAGAAAGAAAAGAAACTGAGACTACTGATATTCACATCATAGTCCTGCTTGAAAGCCTTAACTACTGCCTAGCTATACTAAGATTATTTTTCTCCCTCCTCTAAAGTATAACACACAGGCAGAATGCAGTCCCCATGGACCTCCCCCCCCTCCATCACATCACTGCAGTTCCATGCAGGCATGACAGTCATCTGTACTTTTCAGGACTGGGACCTAATTTAAAAAGAAAAAAAAACACAGAAGTGTCTTTGGAGAAGTACGAGACAACAAGAAAAGGGGGCACAGTAAGAAAACTGTTTGGGGCTGGGTCTCTTAGTTTCATAAACAGTTTGGTTTCATTCATTCTCACTCAAAGTGAGAAGTTTTACACCAAGAAGCCGGTCCAGTGAGTTTGTGATAAACTGCACTTGGATTTCTCTAACTCCCACCAGAAAATCATTATCTTCATATCCAAAAATAGGACACTGGAAATTCTGTTACGGCAAAATCACTAATTCATAAGATGAAAAAAGTTCTCATGTCACAAGCTTCTAACTTCCAGATTGCTCTTTATTGCTTAGCCATCTAAACTGTTTATCAGGGAAAGAATACGATAATTTATGAGGACTGGCTAAAACACTGGTTCTTAATGGTAGCTTTAAACAGCCCTTATTTAAAAAAAACCCAACCAACTTAAGTGGAATAGTTTGGATCATGAAAACAGTCAAGAGTCAGAATTCCAAACTATGACGAACTTTCGTAGTTAAAACCCGATGTATAAACACCTAATTCCGCACCAGAACTAAGTCACATATAAAGCAACATATGCAACTGACATTAATAAGTTATGCTGACAGTTTAAGTAAGTAATTTATTTGCCAGACTTGCCCTGAACTAGTTATTTCAGAGACAACTGCCCAGGTTGAATATGTGTAACAGTGACAGTTCTGAGGGTAAGCAAGATAAAAGAGCAATCTAAAAATAACATTACAGGTATGAAGTGATAGATGGGTCAGAAAGTCTGTCTTAAATTGAAATACTGAGGGAGCAGGGGGAAATTACCCTTTATTTTTATTTATTTTAAATTCAGCTATAGACTGATTAAACCACGGTGCTACCATGATCACATTTTAACTCTGTGAGTATCACTTGTCCTCTACTTTGGATCCACATCTCCAGTGCTGGCTGATCGCTTTGGGTTTTCCCAACCTGTTCTGACTATGCACACAGGAATGACTGCTCACCCCAGGCAAGGTCCACACCTGAAGATGTAACAGCTACTCGTGCAAGGAACTCATGGCGTTTGCTCTACGCTGTCTCATCTACACACAGAACCTCTACAGACACTTTCTGTGATGCTTAAAAACTTGCGTTTAAAGGTGTCCCTGGGAAAATGCTCTGGAATCAGGATGCCATTTTATTCAGTAAAAAGGGCTCACTGAGCAGCAAAAGTAAAGCTATACCATCAGAGTTCATTTCCCCCCCTATTTTTAGAATAAAGCAATTTTAAATAACCTTCCTTGGCATTTGGTTTGCCTGCACACCCATCTCCAGTTCAGGCCCAAGGAGATATACCAGAGCCCAGAAACGACAGACCTGCAAGGCACATCTGTAGTGCACCGACGATCAGTGGTGTAAAGGACGGTCTGGATACTCACGCTTATCAGGACTGCACAGACCAGTCCACCAGATCTGTGGCATGTGGGATTCAGCATCCCTACTGCACATATACGCATGGTTATTTCTCCATAAGAAACAATAAAAATTTTAAAAGGCCCATTTTTTCCTGTTTCTGCCTTGTTCCTGGGCAGACCTATGTAATTGCGAAGTATCTTGTGTGTGCACAAATTTCCTCATACTGCAAAGGATAATCCACAGCTTCCTATCTAAGAAACTACCAGGTTCTTTTCAGAACATAAGGTCATCCAGAAGTTTTAGGCCTCCCAAAGAAGCAAGAAAGAGCAGATTATAAAATATATTAGGATCTGTTACTGCCAGTTGTGAAATCTGTTCCTATTATTAAAGAGCTTTTCCCAGTTCATTCCCCTGATGACTACTGACGAACAGTAAACTGAAGAGGAGATTTAGGTCTTACTTTAAGGCAGTGTTTTACTATGAAAAGGAGAGACTCAACTCACTGCTTTTACCAGGTGATAAACACTGGTTAGTTAATGCTTTTAATCCAAATAAACTGTTGCCAGCTGACAGAAGATGCGTGCTTTATAAGGAGGCACAAATAGAATGAGTCCTTACTCAGCTGGGATCATCTATTCTAGTTAAATCACGTCAGATCTTAATATATACACTAATTTTCCCTCGGATAGCTTTTGAGTCAATATTGTTTGACCTTTCATTCTCTCGATAAATGCCGTGCGTATTTTCAGGGTGGTTGTTCCTCCAGAAGGGCAGTGCAGCACCAGAGCAGGTTACCCAGAGAGGTTGTGGAAACTCAGTCCTTGAAGATGCAGCTGGCGAAAGCGAGGGCTGACCTGATCGAGTGCTACGGATGCTCCCCGTCAAGCAGGAGGTTCGACTATTTGACTTCTGTCCTTTCCAACCAACGTGTCCTACCCTGCGCTTTTCACCGAGCAAGAATGTAAGAGCTGTGGACCATACTAAGCGCCCCTCCTTAATCAGAATGGCTTAGAGAAGGCAACTAGAAAAGTAACCCTTGGGGAAAAAAAATGTATGGGCAAAGCTTGGGAGGAGGGCAGAAATAATACAAGCTTCCCCCAGATGAAAAAGGCAACTGGTAAGCTTGATTAATAGAATAAATACTGTTTTGTGTGGGCAATTCAGAACAGAAATATTAAGTGAGTCGTCCTGAACAATGAGAACGTATCTAAAAAGAAGACAGAAAAGCAAGTAACTGTCAGAATTATACCAAATTTACTAGTTAAAAAATGTTAGTCACAGGTTTGAAGAAGCAGCACCAGCTTTCTGACCTGCTTCTTATAGCGGGATAAAATGAAGTTCAAAAGCAGGTAGGATCATCAGGTATATAAAAATACCAAAGCATTGTATGTCCTGATGCCTGTCTATAGAGATGACAGGAAACAACACAACCCACAACTTTTTCTTTCTCATTGATTTTTAACTAAGGCAGAGGCCCAGTAAATTACAGCTGTAATGAGAAATACAAGGGGAAGGCGATTTATCTTTGACATGCATATCACTGACATGGATTTTGTTTGATTCTGCTAATTGAGAATATAAACAAGAAATCCTGGAATGCATTTGATCTTTTATGGTAGTTTAGTGTAAAATTGGAGTATGCTTTGACTCATTAAAGAATTCTGTATTGGTAATACATAAAATGTTGTGAAGATGTGGTTATTTTAATCACAGAACAGTGGAATAAGATTAAGCAAATAACAGACTAATAATCACTTAAACTTCTGTGATGTGAAACTGATGTACCCATATTTTGTTAAAGATAACTTTGATCTTTTTTCCAATAACACTTAATTTATAGTCTGTTTGTCTGAACAGATTTATTTAATAGTAATTTCAGTGTATTTCTTCGTGACTGTTCCAGGGTAAAGCAAAAAAAAAATATCCAATAAGCTAACAAAATAAAGAAATAAAATGCCTAAAACTTTGGATTTAGGCTTGTGTTCCTATTTTTTCTACATAAGAAACATGGCGAATCCATAGAAGTAAATCTTGCTGGAGAATGTCAGCGATACTAAACACAGAACCTTCACAGGGCATATAAAACCTGATGTTTTCTGCAGCAACTAAGAAGTCACAGTATTTACATTTCCTTTCAAAAGAGGGTAAGTAAAACACAAAAGTGTTATGGAGACCTGGACCACAAACCCAGAAAAGACTTAGGCAAAAAGAGCTACAGAATGTCAGGATAAAGTTGCATGGCATGAACCGAGCTGAAGGCTTGTTGCTGATGGAAAAAGAAAGCCCCACTCCACCTCACCCGCCACGAGCTGTCTGCACGCCTGCTCACCACTTGGGATTCGACCAGCAAGGGCTCTGACAAAAAGCCTGTACTGGTCCAAGGAGAAGGCAGTGCCTATGCATCTGGGAGCAGGCAAAAGACAGCAGAGGTTTCTCACCATCTCAGATGTGACATATCACTAAACCTCTGGTTAGTTTAATTGTAAAAAGTTTGAATAATAAAGATAATAACGAAGGTTAAATCTGCTACTGCTTAGCTTTAAAACCCATATGACAATAATAAGTAATAAAGAACTATTGACGCCTAAAGCAAAATGTATAGCGAGGATTATCAAATTTTCAAGAACAAGCAATATCAGATTTGAGAGTACGTTAAGGGCATGCAAATGGCACAACTGACACAAGCGGACTCCACTAATAGCAGAAAAAATGATCACGTACTTCAAAGGAGCAAGCCCTTGAAGTTTCTGAGTACAAAAGATGAGCTGAGTCACTCATTTACTAATCCACACCTTCTGGCAAAGCTACAACAAAACCAAACCCAGCAACCACCTCAGATAACCTTACCTGATATAGAGCACTCCACTTTGGTCCACCCGTCGCTGCCAACCAACGGGAACTTGCACTGCTGGTGGCCCTCCATCCGTGTCCCCTCCGTCACACTCCTTTCCACCATTCATTTTTCTGTTTCTGTTTATGAGTCTTCAAAGATATCAACAGTAAGATGATATCCTTTTACTACATGTCATCATGGCCTCCCGAAGGCAGCCATTCAGTACACCTTTCCCCAAACTGTACAAAGTGCATTGGGAGGCTCCAGCTCAGTTTGAAACCAAGTCCTTAAAAGTGGCCATTTTTGTTAATGAGTCAGTTTCCCATTATAATCCACATTAAATATGCAATGTTTAACTCCTTATATATTCATAAGGATGAACTATATAGATAAAAATTAGTGCTTCCAACTTGGGAAAATCATAATTCACCAATCCTTTGTTACCTGTCAAAAAGGAGAATGGGGAAAAGGAGAATTTCTAGTTCAACAGCATGGCTCCAAGCTTGATGACTGTCTAAGATAACTTGTATTTTGTGAAAGCTCGTCTCATTTTTATAAATATGAGTCAGATCTAATACCTCCAGGTATTATACCCTTTATATGCCACATTCTTTTTGTTTTCTTTTTATCTTCCGTTCATTATCCAAGTTGTCTTCTTGAGTTTCTTTCATGACTCCCTGGCTCCAATAAAACAGTCTGAAAAATACAGATATAGAAAACACATGAACCATTTTCTGAAGTCTTCCAGCCCAGTTCAGTAACTCATGAAGATCTGTACAGCTGCATCCATTTAAAGAGCTTAGAATCAAAATTTAAAATTTTAATGGAACCATCAAAATAAGGTTTAGAGTAAATATAATCCTGCTAGCACATTCTATTTCTGTGTGGATGCAAGGGAGCTACATCTTAAAAGCTACGAGACTGCAACAGTTACTAAACAGTTAATGCACAGTGTGGGTAAATGAAGGAATGTATCTTTTAACTGAGTAGTTTCACATATGCTTCTGTTCAGAATTATCAACAGATGACTAGCTCAATTAATGCCCTTTAAAAATTGTTTATAAAACTGAATGAATGTAATGTGAAGGAAGCTGCTTCTAGGGTTGATAATATCCATAAAAATGAAAAAACCCTGCAGTTAGACTAAATTAAAACAATCACCTTACAAAGAATTGTATAATAAAAAGGGAAAAGCCAGCATCAATACACTGATCTCAGAACACCTATGAAACAATCTGAATATCATAAGTGACAAACCCCCTCTGTACGATTACACTGTATGAGCAAATCTTCATGACAGAAGTTCAGAATGATGTGAACTGTGCTATTCCCCCCAAACAGTTTTTCAAGTTGACCAGGTGAGACTTAACTCTAGAGATTGGACATTTTCTTACGGTGAGACAAATTGGAATATGGGATTCAAATAGAAAATGTGTCAGAAAAAACAACAATCCTAGAACTCAAACATAAGATGGCATTGGTGACGGTTGTAGTAACAATGCTAAAAGGTTTCATTCGGAATTGCATGTCAATTCTGCTTTATTCCTAATGCTAATGTTATGCTAACACTTTAAAACATAGTAAATGTTACTGTAGACCTGACCAATTTTACTAAGAAAAGGTTTTTTGAGATAGAAATGGAACATAAAGACTTAGAATCCTACAACAGTTCCAACAATAGTACCAACAACACATTACATGTATATTTAACGTCAACAACAGCTTCTTCCTTCAAGACCACTCAAGGAAGACTAGAGAAGCATAAATATAGTCCTCGAAAATATTCCCTTAAGTACAGTTATGCAGTACATTCTCTTTAGATGTGCTACTAATAAATTTGAAGTTCAAAAGGCTACATAAATGAAAAAAATAGCCATGCTATTTACAAGAACAATGGAAGAAAGGAGCTGGCTGGACATACAACCTTGACTAAGGTGAATGGAATCTAAAAGATAGCATGTGATTTTCAGAATAAAGAGAGCGATTTTCTGCAGGACAAAGCCTTCTAGAACAGCCTGGCGCTGTTTTGCAGGGACCTCTTTCAACTTTCCTGTACTCTGGCGCACTCCAATAGGATGTAATCCTTGGCCAGCTAAAACCAGGGAAGGGATGAGGAGACTACGTTGAGATCCCGCTCACTGACAGCGGAGAGGTGACGGAGTACCAGCTAGTGAAGGTTAGAGTGAATGTCACATGAAACACCTTGCCACCTCTCATATGAAAGCAATCTACCCTTTAATCTCTAAATCTGGTACACAGAAAAAGGATTTGGAGAGCACTAGGCAACAGTTCAGGACTCTCTCAGGTTTTCAGTTACAAGTTTTGGTGTTTGATTGGTTTTATCCTGATTAAGAAGACAGCAGGTGATGTTTCATCAAAACCAAGGCAGAATTTACCTTCGTTTCAGCATTACTGCTGAATGCTGCATTGGTATTTTAATTGCAGGTCCCATGTAAGGCTAAAATAGGTAAATTATTTTCGTATTATTTTTCATGAAAATTGTCTGTCAGCAGAATCAGAATCAGAAAATACGTATTTAAAATACTGGAAGCACTTAGTGCAGAGGAGGTTACTCACCCCTGAGCCCAGTCTTGCTGTGGCTCATGTTGCTATTTAGGGCAATCACACTGGATACATTACAAGAAAGCAACAGCCATCAATTTCTTTTTTGCACAAGGAGCAAACGATGCTTTGAAGTAACCTTCTATTTCTACTGCTTCTGCAATGCCCTGCCTCAGCTAACATCCCATTCCATCACCACCATAATACTTATCATCATCTAATCAGTTAAACCATTTTTCTGTACTGCACATAGCTTGAAATAGTACTAAAAGAAGCAAAAGAATTCACCTAACTGCTTCTTCTGTGGAAAACATCTGAATATTTTTACTCAGTACAATGAACTGAAATAAAATGGCTGCTTCAATCACATACCTTCAGTCAAAGTTTATTATTTGTATGACGTTTTCTTGAGGAATACTAGAGACTAAATAACTGTAAACTAACACAAAGATTCGAGTGATGTAAAAAATAAAGATGAATCAGAGCACCGGTAAAACAATCCAGTTCCCATTCTTCCCCAGGTACAGAAATACTTCAGGCACCACACTCGCCCTAAGCAGAGAACAGAACAATGCTACTCCCAGCATCCAGGAGTATGACCTTTATCTCGTAATTTACTGTGCTCATATGCAAGTTGGGGTCTGTGAGACTCACCGATGTGCCTGTGTGCAATGAATTACAGAAGAGGGCTAAGGCTCCCTGGAAGCTTCTTAGTACGCAGCTTATAAGTAACTAGCCATGTAGAAGTACATAGCTAATCGGTGTGTAACTAGCCATGTTTTATAGGAAAACGCTCATGGAAGTGAGATTTTTTCTCACTAAACCCCAGCACAGTCCTGTGCAGTTTTCCACAAACAGCAGGCAATAAAACACCCAGCACATCTTGCAACCCTTGCACTTTTCTATTAGGCATGAATGGCAAAATTAAGAGGGTGCCATTGACGTTTTGGTCCAGAAATCCTTCATTAAACTGCACGTGCAGAGTTGCTATGCGTTATTTTATTTAACTGCATAACACCATAGAAAAGTTAAGCATAGTACAGGTCTCTCCAGGAAGAGTTAAGCTCCCCAAATCTGATTCAACAAAGGACAGCTGTTGTGTTTTCCCAATAACCAGTTATCAGCCAAAGAAAGAAAATGGAGCTAAGGAAGACAGCAGTGAAAAAAAAAAAAGAGGATGAGAGTCACTTAAACCGGGCTAGGTCTGGCTTGCCCACCCTATCGTTGGCGGAGGCTGGGTTTATAATACATTTTATAGGACAAGGCAGCCGAGACACGAAGCTGCAAGTTGAAAGGGACAGCTGAGGAGACAGTGGCACTGCTCTATTAGGTTTGGCAAACTGTTCCGTGATTGAAAAAAGGCATTGAAATGCCAGTAGGGATCAGCCTGACCGTGAATGCTCTGACGTACGGAGCATCCAGTAGACTACTCAAACCTCTACACTTCGTACCAGTCCGAATCTTCCAACTTGACTGCAGAAAAATCCCGTCTCTTGATGTACCATTTTCCCCTTCTCCATCAAAGTATTCTATCTGAAGTACTTTGGATTGGGATAGAAAATATTTGGATTCTGGACTAAATCCAAAGTATTTTGGACACTGGATTCTATCCAAAGGTCTGATTTTCATCAACCCATGTAATAAATACCTCTTCTCTGTAATCTCATAACAACTCCAGACAACTCATGTTATCTCACCACAAGTAACACAACTTTCCACATCTAAATCAATTACTTCTTTTTTCTGTGCGCCAAGACATGCCATTTAGATTTGTTTTGCAGTCCAGTTTCATTACAATATGCTTAAAAATATTTCATTGGAGAACTATGCAAAACGACACTGAATTGTTTGCCCCCCTTTAGACCCCTCAAACCCCTCCCCCCCTTGGAAAATTTCTCCTTCATTTTCACATGCTGAAAGTATGGTTTCAATTTTTAATGCAACTGTCTCACTTTTCAAAAAAAGTTGCACTTTAGGAAGCCTTTTTGCACACTCAGCTGTTAATGTTTACTTTAACAATTTTCTAGTCAAGCGGTGTAATTGAAAACTTGGTACAAAGTAAAAAGAAACTTAAATTAGATACTAATAGTCTGGATTCAGATCTATCACATATGATATGAATACCAATATAACATTTATTTTATTAATAAGGGAGATAAAGCCCGTCAAGACAAATTTTGACAGCCTAATGTTGTAGAGATGCTTCATTTCTTTTTTCTTACATGAAAACTTTTAAGTGTGCCTAACAATTTCACGTATCACAAAGGCTACTTTGAGGTCTACAATCAACGATTGCCTCTCTGATGTGCAAAACCCAGTGCTTACTTATGGACTGACCAGATCTAGGGTAAAAAGTTTTGCAAACACTTAGAATGTATACAAAACTCTGCTTATAGATACAAATTGCAATCTCATTTCCCAGGCTTTCCTTTCTATCACAGAAACACTTAAAAATACATTCAGAAATTGAAATGCCCTTAAATCACAGTCTTGGGGTTTTAGAACTAACAGGAAGCTTTAGCTTCTTAAAAAGCATTATTTTCAAACCAGCAGACTTAAAATGAGTTCTTATTTAGTTATCGCTTCCACATTATTAATCTGTTTAAGTCTATCAAAGCAATTAGTTAGGATTCTCCTGTATCATCCAATTAGATACAAATGTTGCATCAGTTTTTGGGAATGCTTTTCCATTCTGAAAAGAAGTATTCTCTTGCCTAATTAGATTGGTATTGAATACTTTATGAAGCCCTATTTTTAGGCGAGTGATTCAACAAACAAATGTGCCTGAAGTATAAAGGAAACCTTTCTTCCTTCAATCTTATCTCATTGTACTGGTATCCAGGACTATAATACAGCTGTATACATGATATACTCTGGCCTTTCGTTTGAGAAAGACATCTTCATCTTACTTGTAAATACAGAGTATTAAGAATACATTGCAACAACCAGAAAATTGATCTGCACTGAATGACTTAATTAAAATGATACATTTTAAATTGTCCTGGTGCTGCATCAGTTTATACCAGTCCAACTACCTTTGGTATTGAGTTATTGTGAACTGTGTAAAGGACAGTTCTACAGTATACTGCAACCAGCATTATGTATTCCTAATTTATACTACTTTTGACGCTGTAGAACTTTTCAGGATTGGAAAATCCCAACGTAACAACCCTATAAGATGATAGCTATTTGGATTATTTCACTCATAAATAGCAAAAAACCTTCAAGAGCTCAGGCCACTGTACCTGTTTCTACACCCACACTCAATGACCCTTACCAGTAGCCCACTGGATATGCCCCAGTTCAGCCAGCCTTGCTTACCTGCACGTGGGCAAACAGAACCCTATTAGTATTTGCTTTCCTCTGCTGCCAGACTAGATGAGCAAAGCAGTCACTTCAGACCTACTATTTAGGAATCTAAACTAATAAAACAATAAGGAAAAGATAGTCACTGAGAAAAAGCCTGATTTTAGTTCGGAGATTTTAGCTGATTATTAAAGAGCACAAAATATGAATCTCTTGGGAGTATTGTGGACCACTGGGCTGATCAGAAATTGTAACTTTACTTTTGATATCCTTCCTACCAATGTCCACGGTGCAGGTAAAAATTAAGAGTTCATTGAGCTGCACTGCATCCCCTATTTAGGAGATCTAACCGTGCCATTACAGTTATCCAAGCAATGGCTGACCTGGAAAGGAGCACGATTCTTTAGCATTCCTTCTTAGTGCATGTACAGTACCAAAACCCTGAAACTTTCTCAAAGTATGCCTGCCTTTTAACATGTCTATCTGTGCAACTCCCAGAGTTGGGAGCAACTGGGGTTTTCACTTCCAGTGAAAGAACAGAGCAAGTACATTCCTTCAAGAACTCCTCTGTGTACACATGTGCATGTGTATAAACACAGAGCATCCATGAAAGGCTTTTGACAAATAGCAAAATTCAGCTACATGACAGTCCAAAAA
This sequence comes from Falco cherrug, assembly GCF_023634085.1. Taxonomy (NCBI): domain Eukaryota; kingdom Metazoa; phylum Chordata; class Aves; order Falconiformes; family Falconidae; genus Falco; species Falco cherrug. The sequence goes on along the minus strand of NC_073704.1, from coordinate 40,830,954 downwards.
GATGGCAGGAAACAAAAGGATTTTCTTTTTAAGCCTCAGCTCTGTCTACTCTAAGAATTTAATAAATACAACAGCCACCCGATATAGCCCATAGAAGAATACAAGAGCACCACAATGCTCTTTCAGGCCTTTCACCACATCAATTTTTTTCTTTACAAGGGAAATAGGTCAGAACTGTGTGCATGTGACACAGGCCTACTCTACTGTCAAAATAATGCAGGCACTCAAGATTTTAAAAAAATTAAGACTAATATTTGGTATGCAATTTAAATCAACAGTTACTCTGTAGATAAGAATCATGTCACCATTATCAAAACCTTTGGTAGGGAATATTATGAAAGAGAGTATTACTAACCTATATGTTAATAAGTGAAGAAATGTTATTACATCCACTTTGTCACTTTAGGGGAACTTATATAATGAAAAGAGGAACTTGTATAATATACAACGTCCATCTTCAGCAACCTACCAATCTAAGAAAAGCAAACCTGGACTCAGATGTTTTCTGTCTCTCTCTTTTGTTTTTTTCCAATGGCTAAAAGCCATTCATACATTTACTTTTCAGTGGTCTTGTCTCAATCTGCAGGCATAAAGCTTTAACAATCTTACCCAAAATGCTTATTTTGTTATTCTCTGAAACAAGACAGCAAGTAAAGCATTTCACAGCAGAGAACTACAAAGCAAGGTTCCTAGCTAAGGATTTTGAAGGACCATGTTTCCTATAATATAAAGAGAAATTACAGTTGAACTCTTTTGCCTGAAAAACTTTTCTTCGGTTCTTTTTCTTCTTTCTCCACCACACAGTGATGATGCATCGTCACTATGTATCAGTTCTGCAACTGGGAAGGCTACTTCTTCTGGGTCCCCTTTAAGTTTTGTTTGAATAGGAATTTCTGCCTCCTCCAAACCCCATGTTGCCATAAGAAAGGCACAATTCTTAAACTATTCTGATTTCGTTGATGTAATGCTTTTCCATAATTTAGTATTCTGGAACAAACATGAGCAAATCTTAATTCTCTGCGGCCTGAGGTCTCTTTCATGGTTTTAACACTGAAATTTTTCTGTATCATCATTCTGTTAGCTCTCTAAGAGCCTATCAAACTCTAGAGGAGTCTATCAGGGAAAGTTAGCATGACTGCTAGTCAAGAAAAAAAATGACTGCAAAATGTGGAAGAAAAAAAAGCAATCCGTGCCTACAGGAGAGAATTCAGACCTTCCAAGACCAACTGCCACAACAGAAGAAGACATTAATATAGAAAAATCCACTTTGTCACAGTGGGATTGCTTTCCCTAACATAACACACAGATTCATTAGGAAATGACCACTGCAGACATTTACATTTGTCCAAAAAAGTGATAAGGAACTTAAAACTAACATAAACTTAAAATTCTAATAGCAGCACAATGATTATTATAGAATGATGTAGCTATAAATATTTTAAAGTTTCAGACCAAAGTTAAAACTACTTCAAAAGGAGATCAGAGCACATGAATTAACCAGTAACAAACTACTTTCCATTCTCATGATTTAGAGCTTCCAAAATTCTGAAATTATTAAATATAGTTTCATAATGGTTTTATAATGAAGATCATATGAATTTCAGGAAAAAATTGATACAGAATGTTCTTAAGGTATCTAACAAACAAATGCAGAAAATAAATAGGTAGTAACTATTTGTAAGTGTTCAGTTCTCTTGACAGCTTTGCTCTATGTTATTGACTTACCGGTTACTAAGGAAATACAAATTTGTGGAAACAGAAATGTTAATTTTACAAGAAAAGAGTATTTAAATTTAACTATTTCACAACCTGAATGTAAAAACTCAATTAGATTTTAGATAAGCAGTTTAAAAAGGAAAAAGTCAGACTGCAAAAAATATGGTGAAAGGCTCCAAGCTGCTGGCATTGCAATTACTGGATGAGCCCCAGATCTCCATTAACTGTGCACTGCGATATCAAAAATCAAGCAATAAATGGTAAAAATGAAAATCACCCTCCCGTATCTAAAATGCAGAGGTCTTCATAAACTATATAAACCTCCTTTGTATTAGGCACCTTAAGTTCAGGACATGGCAATATTTAAATAATTTGAATAATTCAGACCGAGTTTCTGTGCAAGAGAATGTCAGAAACATAGTAGGACTGCAAATTAAACCTGTAAATTATGCTTTTATGCCAAAGGAATAAGTCACATGACTATGCTATTTTTAGATACATAGATTTTTTTTTTTCTCCAAGTGCTATTTTTTAAATTGTTTACTGAATTATGTATCCCTACTCAGCAATTTCCCTAATGAAAATACTCTTAAGATATTAAAAATATATGGTAACATAAAAATCAGCTATTCAGACACCTTAATGCAAACTCTACAGCCTTATCTGGCATATATATAACAGTGTTTGAGAGCTCGGGCTGCCTCTCTGAAATCCGGTATGCTACAAACCTGTACAATATGATAGATGAATTGCTGGCATTAGTAGATTATTACTTACTGTCTTTCAGTGATACACTAATTGAGTGTGTAAGTATTTGGAGAATTTGGCCCTGCGGTTTTATTTAAGAGACAGACAATTCTGTTTTCTAAAAAAGGACTCAAAAAGTTCGAGGATATTTTAAAAAAATAAAACGTGGGTGATTTTAATCCTTTTAAATGCTTCCACTCCATGAAAATTATGACAAATATTTCTTTCTTGATACACAAGAAGTCCATGAATTGTAAGTTTAATAATTTTTAAATGAATCTCTATGAAGATTTGTATACATGACCTTTCCATCTACAGCTTTTTATTCCACTTACACTGGTCTGAGTCAGCTGTTTTGTGAATATACCATCTGATTGAAAAATAGTCTTTCTCCCCCTCATATTAAAACAACACATTTGGTTTGTTATTTAAGATCGATTAAGTAAGTAATGCACACACAAAGTACTTTTAAATATACTAATTAACGGTAGGGCACAGGAGATATATATATATATATATAAAAAAAAAGTCTGACCTTTTTCCACATTAAGCATTAGATTGAAGGTGGATATGTTCATCTTGTTCATTCCAAGCTGAAAAATAAATAATCAGTTGAAAGAGAAGATAAGCAATAGTAAGCGATGCAGTCCAGACAGGATGTTAAGATTTCAATATGAAATGATTCTTAATTATTTCTTCATATTTATAAACACTTAATCAGAGAGGTTTCCTAGAATATTATTGCTCCTTTGAAATTCTGAAATAACTGTTTCCACACCATATTTTGTACACACTTCATTTCCATAAAACATCATGAGCACAGGAAAAAATTTCTAATATTTAAGAAAAAAATAATGTACAACTTCTTTTTAAAAAAATCTACTCTACTAAATTTTGATCTGTATTCTGGCAACAAAGATGTTAAAAGTTTTCAACTGTACACACACCACTAGTTTCAAATAAGATTTTGTGCTTCATGAGTGAAAACCTTTCCTGGCTGGCTGTTCCACCTCCTTCACTCGGAGATTTAAGAAAGCCAAGGTATTTTTAGCCTATTAAAATGAGCAAAGTATCTAAACATTAGTATCTGTGTATTTTTGGGTTGAATTTTTATGTAACAATTATCAGATGTATTCACACTGACACCTTAATAAGGACAAATTTCTTTGTCCAGTAAACTGTGAAAACTGCAGTCTGGCCCCTAGAAAATGAAACATTTGGGGTTTTTTGATAATAAAAAAGCATTCTGTTCTCTACTTCAGTACAAGGGTTGTGAAACTCTCCTTGGAGGTGTTTTGCCATCCAAACACAACATCATTAGGTTTAATGTAGAGCAAGATGGTACCTGGTAACGATGCTCAACTCTATCCTGCCAGGTATCCATGGCTTTGCTCACTTGATGCACTATAAAATGTGATATTACTGCATATGCAATAGACTGCACATATGCTAAGCCGGACAAAAAAAGTTTGATTCTTTTCGGAAGAAACTAAACAAAAGGGTGAGTCACAGTCAAGCTTGACAAGTATAAGATAATTCCACCAGCTCATCAAAGCAGAGAAAAGAAAAATGAGAGTTAAAGGACCACAGGCACCCAGAAATTAAAACCATGTGTCTCTTTAAGGATGCAGTACATCCAAGAGTTCAATAACAAAGCTCCAAAAAAAGATAAGAACCTAAAACCCACACTACTTCATCCCAATCGAAGGACTATGTGTTGTGCCAGATACTAACTTAAAACGTAAACCAGTTCTTTATTCTCTGAATAGGCTTGAAAAATGTCTCTGGAAATGCAGACAGTAGGGACACAACAGATTTTTAGCATGTTCTGGCACTACACTCCAAAAAGTGAGCTATTGGAAAAAATGCAGGCAAAGAACCATTTAGTCAGCTCTTCATCCCAACTTATTTAAAGCTTAATCAAAAGAAATTCATTTAGCAACACAAATATATTCTGCCACATACCACCCCCCCCACCCCCCCTAAACAAAGCCATTAGTGTAATGAACAAATGCCATAAACTCTTGGCAGAAAAATCTAAGAACTATGAATTCAAGCTTACAGACAGGTACGATAGCTCCCCACATTTGTTTTGCATATATTTATTTCTTATGTTACCTTTCAGCCTACCATCTCGATGGAAATCTGAATTCAAGGAATTTAGTGGCAAACTTCCAAAGCTGCTGAACCTGAATATCACTCCATTTTAAATAAGAGCTTTTCAAAGCATTTTATTTAAGAAAAAATGTCTTTTCGTTCATTTTTTTTTGTAATGAAAACTGCCACACATAAAAACTCTTTTATAAAAATACCACATACCTTAACCTGAAGTATATTATCAGTAATAGAAAAAGTTTGCAGGGAAACAAAACAAAGCTAATCCCACAATTAAGTTGACAGAATTACAGAAACCGAGGCGCTGAAGAGGGATCACAGGAGAGCAATCTGCTCAGCCCACTGCCAGTGGTGGAAGGTCAAAATTACCAAGATCCGTCTCTGAAAGCTGCTTGATGCATTTTTTTTTTCACATTTCCTATCACAGATTTCATGACAGTTATAGGTAAAATATCCCAGTTTTTCATCCATATTTGCAGTCAGTTATGAGGTAAAACAAAAAAGCTTGGACTGTTTCCCTTTACATCTATCCTAGATTATCCTTTGTGCAAATTGAATTTATTATTTTTTTTTTAAATCTACAGAGCAACTGCCACCATTGCTTTTATAAAAACCTCTTATCTTTTTAAAGCCTTATGCCCATCCTACAGTGTTCTCTTTTTTCCTAGAATAAACAAACCCAATCCTTTCAGCTGTTCTTTAACAGTCCTGCTTTCTAAATCTGTCACTAGCTTGTTGCTCTGCTTTGCCGCCTTCTGGCTAATACAAATTTTTTTAAAGGGCAGTGGCCAGTACCACAAAACACAAAACATTCTACCTAAAGGTCTCACTGACAGTGAACATATACTGAGTCTCGTGTCAGACACTGCAAAAATCTCCAGTGCTCTAGGAATGAACATTTGTGATTCCCCCCCCCCGCCCCCCCCCCCCCCCCCCCCCCCCCCGCCAAGCTCTCCAATTGTCTTCCTCTTACAGAGGGAACATGCAAAGGAAACTCAGAAGTTTCTGAAAACGTTCTCATTTTTAATGCATTTCCTCAAGCAAAACATGAGTACAGAAAGTAAGAGATGTTTTTCAGGAGCAAAGAGATACTTATGGAAGAAGAAGCTCAAGAAGAGAAGGTTTAGGGGAGATCTTACTGCTGTTTTGAACCAGCTAACATGTGGTGAAGGAGAAGATTGAGCCAGAATCTGCTCTGTTGTCCACAGTTAGAAGAACGAGCAGCAGAAACATGTGCAATGTGGAAACTTTTGAATACATATTAGGAAAATTAAGGCTCTGGGGGACATCTTCTCAATGTGTATGAATACCTGAAAGAAGGGTGCAAGAAGATGGGGCCGGGCTCTTTTCAGTGGATCCAGTAATAGGAAAAGGCTGCCCAGAGAGGTTATGGAGTCTCCTTCTCTGGAGACGTTCAAAACCCACCTGGATGTGGCTCTGCACCCTGCTCTAGGAGAGCCTGCTTTAGCTGGGGGCTGCACTAGGCGATCTCCAGAGGTGCCTCCCCACCCCGGCCATTCTGGGATTCTGCGACAGCAGGTAGCAGGCACAGATGGAAACAGGAGGTTTCATCAGAGCATCAGGAAATACTTTTTTTACTGTGAGGGTGACAGAGCACTGGCATGGGTTGCCCAGAGAGGTGGTGGAGTCTCCATCTGCAGATGTATTCAAACACTGTCTGGACGTGATCCTGGACAACCTGCTCTAGGTGACCTCGCTTGACCAGAGGGGTTGAACAAGTTGACCTCCAGAGGCTCCTTCCAACCTCAGCTGTTCCGTGTGATCTCTAGATGCCCCTTGCAACCAGTATCTTTCTATGGTTACACGATAATTCTGTCTCATGACATCCCCAGCTACTGGTTTTGATAACTTCAACGTGAAACATTACACAGTGCTTCAGAAATACAAGCGTATACATCTTTTCACCCAACATTATGGATAAAAGAATCCCTTCTCTTACACACTCAGCAATTCACTTATCTCACAATCCAGTTTTTCTTACAGACACTTGTCTTAGAACCTGTTCACGTTGCAGGTTCACCAAATTAAATTACAACATGAGAATAACATACATCCTCCTTCGAATGCCATCAAATCTGAAAGCCTGCTTTTTAGAATTTAGAATATTAAGTATGGAAGCCAGAAAAGCAAATGATTTTAAATATAGCTATGTTAGGTTCCATAGGAACAATTTACAAATGCAAAAGAAACCCCCCCCAAATATTTCCCAAATTTGCATAAAATCCTACCAAAGAAGACTACTCTTCTGTTAGCTCTCTCTACTGAAAGGGACAGCTCTCCAAAAAACAGAGATTCAAAAGGAGTTGCAAACATCAAGTATTCTGTGGGAATACCGTATCTATTGGTTCAGAGGTTATCAGACAGAATTCTGTATTTTCTCTGAAGAAGTGCTGATAAGAATAAAAATGTTTAAACCCCTTATTTTGATGCAACAAATATAGTAGAGATACTACATTGACTCATTAAGATGTCCAAACAATCGACTGCAGATCAACATAATTTTATTTAAAAATAAACCCACACACATTTCTTCAACTGGGGCACTTCAGATTAGGGATCTCTTCAGTCTTTTCTGGAGGGATTTAAAAAAGCTTTGGAGAAATCTTAAAGCTATGGAATTAGCCTGGTATTTATAGCTCAGTTTCCTAGCATGTTGTTTGAGCTTCCTAGGACATTCTTTTTCTCTATCTGCTGGTTGTTGACATGGTATAACCTTATGAAAACATGTAAGAATAAAAGCATTTCATTTTATATTTTACTGTAAAGTTCTGGCTTCATCTCAGGACAAGGCAGCTATACTTTCCTACTACAATATAATCTAGGTCAAGAATGGTGCTGCATATTTTCTGAAACAGATAACTGGAGTTCTATTGTTTAATTATGTCAAAATATATTACTACCAACTATGACTAATACTCCATATGAATCACACTGTCACAAACCGGTAATTTTCTTACCGTTAAAATACTGTGCTTCATATGCTGTTTCAATACAATCTGTTAAATCTAGGTCAAGAGTGTTTTTTTCTTCTTTGTTCTGTTATCAAAAAGGTCCACGTATGGGTGCACTGTCTATCGTGTACAAAGATATGAATTGCTAAATTGTTTACTTTTCTACTTCAGCACCATTAAATGTTGGAAGATGTCTGCGGTTCTTCTGTTTAATTTTTTTCAGTATTGGCTCAAATCTTTTGTATTATGCTACTTGAAATACATCTTCTAACAAACTTTACTACCACAGCATAAAACTATCAAAAAATATAAAGTTTCTCCGCTTAATAAATGCACCGATTTATTTTGAATACTTACCTACATTACTTCTCATGGTCTTGCTTCTAGTTACCTTGGGGATCTTTAGGCTTCTTAAAATTCTTGATGCGCTTTCAGCTTTGCTTTAGACAGTCTCCTGTTTGGATCTCGGTAATGGGCTATGTCCATTGAGGCTGGCTCCTTGTCTTACTACACCCCTCATCTGAGGAACTCTTGCACCCCACGTTACATCTGTTGAGACAGTTGCATTATTTCAATTAAAGAATGAACCACGTTTTTATTTCACTTGATTGCTTCGTAAGCCCTTATTCAATTACTTTGTAGTATAAACTTATAAACCGTAATAATATTTGCTTTTAAAGAAGGGTAGGATGGCTCTGACTGGAACTGATAAGAAATGTACCTTTTACTACATTATGGTAGTTCACTGTCCAGAAGAGAGAGTAATTTCTGTAAAAATGAGTAGATGAGTTTTTATGATAGAACTAGTATGCATACATAAAAGGTCACTTCTTCAGACAACTTGAGTTGTACTGATGCATGCTAAAAACCTTTGACTACAGAGGCAAAATTCTAGGCTTTGCAGTTACACTACTGCAAATGGCCTTGGTTATGTAAAAGTTTCCACCAGCACTGCTGATGAGCTATTAAATGTGTCTTTTGCACAGGTACACGGAACCGGTGAACCCCCAGCTGAAACAGAACCTGGGTTATTCCATAACATCTGCCTGTTACTGAGCCATTTCTTTCCGAATCATCAGCTAAATGTTCCTGCAGCCCTCCACTGGCTGAGTTAGTTAAGCTTTGATTACGCCCATTTCAATTTCTCTGACACTGAAAGGAGTTAGCAGTCTTTGCACGACTTTAAGTCAGTTAATCAGTTCTTTTACAGGTAAAATGGATTGGATCCCATTACGTTAAAGGCATATCCAAAAGAGTTAACTGTAAGACTTTAAAACAAAAAAATTGCAGATAGGCCACACAAATAGGGTATAAGCACATCAGCCACGTAAAGTACATTAGCTACAAACACCAAATACAGCATTTACTATGATTATTAAAATATCTTACTTAAGTTTGTAAGCAAAACCTTTTTGCTCTCTTAGTGATGACCTGCCATTTGGCTTTCATTAACTTTATTAGTAACACTAATTAACTGAGTTGATCAGCATCTTCCCAATTTAAGGGCAAAATCTGGGCACAGCATTTTGTAAAAATGTGTACGAAAGAGTCCTGGTTGTTTGGGACTGCATTTACCAACCCCATAGAGCTTTTCGTTACCGGTTTTTTCATATGCAAACTACTTAGAAGAAAAATTAACTTGCCTAAATTCTTCTCCAACCAATACCACTCTGAAAATCATGCCCCCATAAAATTAGGAATACATGTTCAGATTTTCTTAAAGACTGGAGCACCGGAAAGCTTCCATGTTTAAACACCATACATTTAATGCTTCTGAATGTTACAGGACTTACCTGTTCTTAATACTGCATGTTTTTATGTACCTAGATTAATAACAAGGTACATCCAGCTCATAGATATTATTAAGATGATTAAAATAAAACCAAAATAGAACACATGTAGCAACAAAATCAATATTATTACTATTGGTAAAATAAAACCTCTTCCCAGTAGTTGAAAGGGTTAAACAACTTTGTTGAACAGCCCAAATCCTAAGTTTATAAATACAAGGAGCCATAGGGCTCTAAATACTGAATTTATATGACTAGAAAAAAAACACTTGCATTTTAGCAAGTGGAGAAATGGAGCATTCAGTGGACAGAGCTGCAGGAAAGGTTATGTCCTGACAAAGTCAGACAGACTGTGAAAGGAAAACAATAAAAATCTCGTAAGAGTTTGAGACACACTGAACTTTCTCCTGTGAAGTGTCCACAGGGCCCACAAGGTTAGGCTCTTACCAATGAGCTTTAGCTACTAGCTTCAGCTTATTGAGCAACTGAATGCCAATGTTCTCTAAATTACTCCAGAAATTCCAAATCTTAAAATCCAACATATAAATGGTGTAATTTAAATACAAGAATTTCTTCTTCCATTGTAGGAATGACAGAAATTCTTAAATTCTTTCCACTGTATATAAGCTGCATGAAATGATTCAAGGAATGAACATTTTTACGCAGGTTATTCATAAAATTAGAGATAAAGAAGTATCCATGGTTTCACAACACAGCTTATTTTTACAGTAACAAAACAAATAGATGGTATAACGTGCCACTAAAGAATCTGCATACAAATATATTTCAGATAGTAATTTAACTATGGATATTATATTCTTCATATAAAATTATTTATTAATGTTTAAGCACATTGAAAGGTATTGGTAAGAGACATTTTTATGAAGAACTTCCCTTGTGCATATAATGCTAAACACAGCTAACACTGTAAAACTAATTTACTGGAAACCATTTCAATAGATGGATGAAATAGCCCAAGAATGAAACCTAAGTCATACTAAGGCTTAAAATAACTAGGTCATGTGGACAGTACCAAGGACTGAAGTAGCATCAGTAAAAGAAGCTCCTAATAAAGGCCTCGAGAAATCTATAAGAAAGCATTATTAAAATGAATTCAAACAAAGAACCTGATTTTTTTGAACTTATCTAAATAAAATAGCAATAATAAGTTAATGATAAAAATTGTCCATACTGAGCATACGGAAATGGAAACATGTAAGCAAAGCTGTAATTAAAGTCTCTGCTGAAAAAACAGATACTGCCTTAATGATGCATATGCCACTTACAAACTTACTAGCATCAAAATACTAGTACCACAGAGATCGATGACCAGCTACAGAACAGAGTTTTACAAACACTAAGCATAGACTACCGGTAATAATCAAAAAGCTCCTATATGGTGAGCCAAGAGAATTTTTGTGGCTAATTCAATAGGCTCTGCACTGCTTTTCCCCTCCTGAAACTCTTGTTCTCATTCTCTTTTTAACCAGCCTTCCTATCTTTCTTTGCCCATTAGAAACTACCAGGTTTTGTGAAAAGGAATTAAAAATAAGTGTCTGTAAAAAAACCTGCAACATATTTTTTTTTTCAACTAAAAACCCGACACTTGACATTGAAAAAAAAGCACTTAAATTTCTGAAGTTGGCTATTTAATCTAAGAAGGTGATTGTCACGGACTGCCCTGTTATTAAACAGCACTGCGCTGTGTGGGAAATGACCAGTTTATCATTCAGAGGTAAGTACAGGACTTAACACAGTTACTACAGCGTGTTTATTTGTCGATCACGTACACATCCGTAACGATCAACTTCCCAATGAGTTCTCACCAAGTTGCAGGAATCTACTGGTGAATGCGATGCTGGGGAAGAGACATCTGTTTTTCCAGTGCATGTACTGCCTCATTTGCTTTGTGAGCTTTCTATTTACATAACAAGTCTGTGCTAACGGATTAAAAAATCCTGTCCCCATCTAATCTCTTAAGATACATACAATATTCTTACAACTATAGTATCTGATGTATCTAAAATTAAAGATACTCTACTTTTCGTAAGAAAAAATGAAAAATACCAAAAAATGACCTTCCAGTAACAGGAAAAAAACTCGGTAACTTTTCAACCGTGTTGAAAAGTAAGTCTACAAGTAAGTAGAGAAAGAGAATGGCAGTCAGCCAGCTTTCCTTTTTCTTCAGGTAGGTTTTAAATATATTTCTTCTAAACAAATCAACTTGGTTATTGGCTGTTTCTTAGGTTATTCTTCTCATTTACCCTGTAGCATAACTGAAAAACACTCCAGAAGAGTTAATTCCAAAACAGAGCCATGGGCACCGTCCTGGAAAATATTGGAAAAAACTTAAGAGACCTGTTTATAAGCATGCGGTCTGACTTTGCCTTATTTTATTTTCAAGAATTGCTATTTTTATTTTGTTAAGTGGAAAAGTCACACAAAATCATATTTAGTAATTGCATCATCTTGCATAATACTGAAAATAAATGCGGTATCATTAATTTCTAGTGGTGGCACTACATTACCACCAGATTAAACAACACTGCCTATAACACCAGCCTACTAAAAGCCCACCATTATTTTCTGACGCATCAAATAAAACAGAAGAAACAATCTTAAAATTTGAAATCACTGTGTTTACAATCCATATATATGCGACAGGAAGAGTGGCGAAGTGAGAACTCACCTACCTCAAATCAGGAAGGCTGGTGGAGGTAATCCACCAGGTATTGGTGGGTCTCTGAATTTTTGGGAAGAATTAAGTGCTGTTTCTTCAAGTCTTTCTGTTTCTTTGCCCGTTTTCTTGTGATAAAGCCTCTTCTCCCTGCAATAAAACACATGTTGCACTAAAACAAGATCTGCAGAAGGACAGGGTACCAATACCCGCGCTTCACGCAGACCACACGGGTTCTTTAACAGACTGCTGCGCTGCACTGAAACGGCAGGCGCGTTCAGAAAAGCAAACAGTGAACAAAACCGGGGAGTTTACCCAGGCGCTCTCAGTAGTCAGCGAAAAAAGGTAGAGTCCAAAGTGTAATTTAAAATAATCTAAGCTGATCCTAACCACAGCTATATTCGGAACTGCCCTCTAGAAGGATCTCTCCTTCTTTGTTGACTGTAAACGCAAAATCAGAGGGACACCGTACTGACAAGGGCAGGCTCCAGCTCCGGCCATACCCTCCACTGCTTTACACTTTTACAGAATTTAAGGCTACAGAAATAGAGCCCACTCAGCTGGAAAATGGCTAAAAACATTTTCTTAATGAGATATTCTTGAGAAGATCTCACAATAAAACTTCAGAGATCTAAAATAGTCAGAAAGATGCCCAGTTCTGCTTAAATATATAACTAATTTATATACAAACCTCCCTCTATATATACACTCGCACACATACACATATACATTAACATAAAAAACCAAAGCAGCTTAGATAGCATTAAAAGTAGATTTTAGACTTGCAGGCATCTTTCCCTAAAATGCCTTGCAGATTTTCCCCCTAAAAGAGGCACAGCTAGAACTAATTCTGTGACTTGAACATGTGATGGAGAATCATGAGCTCAGCCTAAACAGAACCTGTTATTTCATTTTATTTGTATAACCTGCACAAAACAGTTGGTGAAAATATCTTTGCATGATTACACTAGGGATCACAGGGTTTTCAGGTTTCTCCAGCGTAGACCTGGAAGCTCGATCAATCCAGAAGACCTGGCTGAAATGAGGGCCCTGCTAGCTCCTCAGCAGAAAGCTTGAAAACTATGGGGACACCAGAGGTTTTCCTTGCTTCTTCATTTTCCCGGAACTTGGGACTGTTCTTCAGGAGGAAATCCCCAAGGTGTAGCCCCTTACTCATGACAGAGTGCAGAACTCAACCCTCAGCTAAAGGGCTCCTCCTGCTCCAGGCCAGGTGGTGCAAATGGATGCTGCTCCCTCTCCTCTGCACAAGCTAACACTGGTCCAGTGAATCAGATAAGGGAGCCGATTTGTGTTATTTCTGCTGGATTAGTCTTAACCTAGATCAGTTCCCTAATCTCTGTGCCTGGAGGAATGCTTGTGCCGGACTAGATGCTTAGGAAGGAGTGGCATGTGTACAGGAACGAGTAACTTGAAGTGGAAAGAGCAGCAGTGAATTTGGCTTATGCCAGTCCAAAGTGCTTGGAGAAATTCAGTATGTTTGTTCATTTATTTTATTTTAGAGTACTGCAGTATTGAAAATACCTTCTCACCTCCTGTTTTCATAGGAGGCCCTCAGCATACTTCATTGTTTAAATAAAAGTAGTATTTAGCTGCCTACATATTCAAAATGTACGATCCTAATTCTAAATCAACTGCTATAGTACCAAAGACCAGGTAGGCCTGTCTCAAAAAATCTGTTCTGAGGACCTGACTAAAGTCGTCATGAAACTGTTGGAAATAATAATCTTGCTTCCTTACTGATTAGAATTCACATCTATTAGCTGATTATTTGCTAGACAGGGTATCTAGAGAAAATGAAGTTAGAACCTAACAGATGGCATAAGAAAAAAAGAAGCACATATCCTACCTTCCAAGACTACCTTTGCATGAACATATGGCCTTTTCCAAGGGTACTGTTCTTTTTGTATGACAACAAGTTGGCCATATTAATATAACTTCAAAAATGCATTTTAACTGCCTAACAACACAATATACCAAGTGAAAAATATGAAAGCTAGGAGAAATAGAGTAATAACAGGCAGGTCTTTCAGAGAAGCTAATTCAAAAATTAGCTATAGCTGTAAGGCTAACATACTAACACATTTGTTTTACGTGTGTGATATATAGCTATAAGGCTAACATACTAACATATTTGTTTTACGTATGTGATATATAGCTATAAGGCTAACATACTAACATTTTTCACAGATTTGGCAACGGTGTCATTTCAGTCGATGTAGCTTTGAACAGAGAAGATGTAAGAAAGAATAATATTTTTTTTTGTCTCCAGTTACAAGTGGGAAAAAAAGAAATGGAGTTTTAATTTGCAAGAGGAGAAGATCAGAGACGTCAGTTTAGTCAATAGTCTCAATGCTATAAATCCTGCATATCTGATACTTTCATAAAGAAAGTGGCAAGTACTAATAATATATCTCACAACCATGAAAAGACTTTTATTTTATAAAAAGCCTTGGTTTTGACAGGAAAGGTGCATGCTACTATTCAGAAACAGCATACATGCAATCTTCACCTGGCAATTTAAAAACCCAAGGAAAACAATCAAATTGACAAATAGATCAGTTTCCAACTATGAAGAAAATCACTCCCATGTACAAACCTGGGTAATAAAGAGGTAAGCACAGTGCAGGCCCATGTACCACAGCACTCGTCTCACCTAAGTGCTGGTTGCTATGGCAAGCATTTGCCTGTATTTTGTACATTAAACAGTAATATGTTTTCTGCTTCCTTGTTCTTGATATTTTGATGAAGTTAATACTCAAGATTTGGACCCGTGAGTTATGGAAACGAAAGGTTCTCTCAAATAATCATGCATTCCAATTTATTTTGGTTTTGTGAAAACATCTTAGAATTAAAAATTAATGAATAATTTAAAAATCATTTTCATTCATCTGTAACAGCGTTTTAAAAACTTGTGATTTATTTCCATTAGCTACTTTGCATACCTGTTGTACATGCATTTCTATTTTCTAGCTCACAATGGAAATGTAATCTACTTTTCTCCTTCACTGATCTTTAATTTAATATAGAGATAACAGTGAAGCTGATGAGAACTGAGATGATAAACAAATAATTTTGGTTCTGTATAATATGAATTTGTCTTTTCCCCTCCTTATTTTTCCTAAACAAATGTTGTTAGAGGTATGAAAGAATGAATTAATAAAACCCCCCTTATTTAGTCATTACTACTGTAAACTAAGAAAGAACTGAATTTCTTTCTGTAGTTGTCTTGCCCTGAAACACAGTGGTATTTCAGAAGGTGCGTAAAAGCCCGCTATCGGGACAAAAGCCAACCTAAAAGGGAGAGGACAATGGTAATCCCTTTTCTTCTTGATTTCTATGGCTAACATAAAGCCTTAACATACAAAATATAAATACCCTGAAGTGAACACATTTGATCAAATAACCCCAAGAGGAGACAGAAACAATCTTTCCACCAACCAAATGCAAACTCAGCTACCACCCACTGAAGAAAGATCCATGACAGAACTTGGTAATAGTCAAACATTTAATTTATTTTTTTAAAGTATTTTCCTTTTGATAGGAATGCTGTTGTTTCCACCATCACCAAGTGCACACAGTCCCCCCATTTCCCCCCATATGAAAATATTGTACACAGCTTCATTTGTCTGTTGCATTGTATCTTGACATTGGAAACTAACAGAGACTTTGACAGTGGGGTCAGTCATCCTGAATTATGACTTTTAACTGCTCCTGTACTTTGTAATATATACTACTTGAAGAAACAGAATCTCAAAAGCATATTTACAAATTGCTTCAAGGTCAGTAACAAGTGTTATGTGCATTCTATTAGCATCCATGTAAACAGACACAGGCGAGGCACAACTTTTATCCTGAAGACAGCTCAACCACACTTTCCTCCTGCCCCTCCAGCTGCTCCTGTGTTTCCACACTGTGTTGGAACACTTCCTTCACAGGCAAGAGGTAACTCAACCCACCAATTTCTATAATTGGATTCAGATTATTTTATAGAAATATATTTATGTTGACACCAAGATTTTATGCTTTTCCATTCCTTTAAGAACATGGTATAAGCAGCCAAAGCACTGCACAAATGCTTGAATAAATATACCAACAGCATAAGGAGCAGAAGAAAAGCATACCTGGGCTTTAAGATGAATCGCTTATGCCAAGCCTCCAACTCATTAGGAAAGAAGAAATTTAATGCAGCAAGCACACTAACAGTTTATAATTTTGCCTCATGATACTTTATCATCACATAATAAAGTGTCTTCTTTTAGACATGACATTATACCATTGTTTAAAATTAAATCTTCCAAAAAGAAAATAACATAAACTTTTCTAAACAGTGTTATTCCTTATTTAAAAATTCTTGGCACAATTTTCCATAACTGGCACATCTCGATTATTTTCAACTCTCATGCAGGCCAAATGCTGCCATGGCAGTTGACAGGGGGACGACTCAACAACTGGCATCCAGCACAGACTTCTTCCATCAATTTAATTCTGGTCTGGACTCAGGCTACAACCAATGCTGGTGGCAGAGAAATCTGTTTTCTCCTGTACCTGAAGTAATACGTTGTCCATCTAGAGTTCACATAGAAAGGTATCATCCCACCCAGGCACATGAACACCATCACAGATATTTTTTCCATTGTTAGTGCTCTGGTATGAGATAACTGGAAATTCTGAAGAAGCTAAGAAATTCTGGAGAATTCTTAAGAAGAAAAAAAAAAAACAAAACCGGAAAAAAAACCAAAAGAGGTTGTTGCTTCACAATCCTCTCTTAACTAAATTTTTTGAAGAGGAAGTACCTTAAGGGAGGTCAGGGACTTAAACACTACTGACTGCAGTGCCAATGGCTTTAATGCGCTGAGCTTCACTCTTTGCTTATTTAGTGACGTAAGCAACTCCATCACCGTAGCACTCACACTTTCCACATTCTCTACTTCTACGTCTCTCCGTGGCTAGAGGGTGTTAATCTTCCAGTAAAATGATACCCACCGTTACCTTACACACAGATTTCATTACTGAATATCTCAGCAGCGCTTTACAAGGTGTTAAATTTTGTCAAGCTACAGAAAAGCCTCGACAGTGCATACTACAGCAAGTATCCCGTCTGAAACTGGAAAGGCTGAGAAAGTTCAAATAAATTTACATAGCAAAGGAATTTCATTTCACTACCTAACACGTACCACGCTGCCTGCTGAAGACAGTCTCCTTCACCACTGAGGAATATTTATCATTGTGTTTCCTCTAAGCAGCTCTTTCAAAGTGACGTTGCTACTAATTAGTACTACTAATTGTCCAATTCATTCATAAAGTATCAGGACGGTATTTTAATAATCCCCTGACACAGGACTCCTAAAGCAGAATTCAGTTTCTGGAATTGTAATTCTATTCTTGCCAAGGTTAATAGATGGTTTCCCACTGAGTTTAATATAATTCACATTGGATCACTACTAAGTCTATATTTATATAAATGCCCTACTATTTGAATCTGTTTGATAATTTTAAAAATATCCATCTTGTTCATAGATAAGAGATCAAAATTCTCTAAAATTTTAGCCTAGGATTGAAAAATTTTTCAGAAAGCTTTGATAGGTTTTATGAAGTCTGTTTTTAAGGTATTTATAAGCACCATGGTATTAAATCATCAAACATTCCTCTGATTTTTAGAAATATATATCACCTGCTGCAAGCAGTAGTAAGGCCAAACAGACATGTGAAAAATTATTAAACTGCATTAATGACAAATGTACTGAATGTCATTGGGGAAAAATGCACACATCCTCTTAAAAGGCTAATAACACTCACTTGTTTGCTGCAAGGTTTTCTGAAGCCTTATGAGTTTGTGAAAAGGCCAGAGACGAGAAAAAAATGCCTGAAACAATAGTTAATATATAAACATATCTAAGAGCTCTTGATGTCTTAATGAATTTACTAATTTAGAAGCTTTATGGTGACCTTTGGCAAGTATTGATACATATATCATGTATTGTTCTGGCCACCGCTGTGATCGTAAAAATAACTGTTCCTGCTGCAGAATCTGACAGGGCTGAATTTTTTCCTGAACTCCACTTTGAACACTGACTCACAATGAAATGCAAAAATATTAACATCTATATAATGTTTTATATAAACACATAACATGTACATTATATAACCTATGAAAATACAAAAAGCCCTAATCCAAGAATCAAATAAAAAGGCACAGAAAGCTGGCAGCAGAGGAAGACATAATTTTAATCTGATTACTAAAAAAGCAAAGATTTTGCATTTTTTTATCCAGCGAAAAGTGATTTGACAATAGCCTACGCCTAACATAGCACAGAAACATCCTAGGGTCAATGAGAAAGCCGCGCACTGAAGTGCGCACTCTGGGCTGCCCTCAGCAAGGATCCTGCAGAGCAGGGCACACCTGCCACGATCCCTGCAGCTTCCGACCCTGAGAGTGTCGTGCTGCTCAGGCCATGAAAACCATGCTCTCCAGCGCAGGATGACGGTTGGGATCGAGCTTGGTGGGTATACCTCAGTTCCTCTAGTTTGTTACTGACGTACGAGCAAAGTGCAAATCCTGCATGTCTCCCCTGCTACCTCTGGCAGAACCAGCTGTGATGCCTTCAGGGCTTTGCTGGAAAGCTGGTTCCTGCACTCTCACCAACAACTCCTCTTGCTCCTTCATCTTTTCCTCTTCCAACCACACTTTTGCTCTTGGATCTAATTGCCCACACACATCAGGTAGACAACCCACACTTAGTACAGTCCTGAAACTTCCTCATCTTCTACTGCAGTCCTCTCCTAAACATGGTAACACATCTCACTCCAACACCAGCTGAATTCACTCATTTGCTACTCATCCTCTGGATACAGAATCATAGAACTGTTTAGGTTGGAAAAGACCTTTAAGATCACCGAGTCCAACCAGTAACCCAGCGCCGCCAAGCCCACCACTAACCCACATCGCTAAGCACCGCATCTATACATCTTCTAAATACCTCTAGGGAAGGGGACTCCACCACCTCCCTGGGCAGCCTCTTTCAATGCTTGAAAGCATCATATGTTTCATATGGTATGTTGATTATAAATACAGGATTCTCCATTTCTTTATTATCTCTGTGGAGTCTCATCAGGGGAAAACGTGTCCCAGTGTATCACCCAGTTTAAAGAAGCATAATAAGGAAAGCACACACCTTCCTCCAAGGACATTGTTGCTGGTGTTAGAGCTAATCCGAGGGAGCTGCAGATGGTGGAGAACATTACTGATGGACACGGCCATAGGTTAGTTTAAGCAAGTGACGGATATGGAAGCATTTCTAGTCATAGAAGACTTTTTCAGTTAAAAACCTAAAGATATACAAATACCTAAGCTGGTAGTTTGTTCATGTGAAGCAGGAATGAAAACAACTCTCCTAATCCACATCTGTTCCCTGCTTCTTTCCAGGCTGACACTAAGGAACTGTTCTCCTCAGAAGCCGGCTGGCCCTCTGCAGTCCCACCACCTTCCGCAGCCAGATGCAGACCCATCTCCCCACCAGCGTGAAGAACCACCTCCCCAGAGGTAAGATTTCGGCCACCGAGAGATTATTGCCAAGCAAATGACTAAGCAACACACAGTGGTCTTGCTGGCAGGCTTAGCTTGGGCCACTGGTTGGGTCTCCCAACATCACAAAAATCAGGATAACCTACGCCCAAGCCTGTTTTCTAAAGCTAGATGCCATCCCACTGCATTCAGCAAGTTGCAAGGCTGTAAGTACTCATGCCAAGAGTTTTTGGGAGGCAGCAGGCAGGGCTGCCTTGGGACCTGGGCTGCGGTGTTCTCTGCCCCACCAGGCCCTCCTCAGCTCTGGCAGCCTGTCTCACTGCAGTGGTTTGTAATTGGTAAAAAAATATAAATTAAATTGGGTGGCAATGATTGGTATTAGCTACAGCTGACATAGACAAAGCATTACATTAAACATCTCCTACAGCAAGTTGATCATAAGAATCATCTGACAGCGGTGAGTTAATTAGATTCCGATACTTAGCTTGATATCCTAACAAAGATACTCAAAGCATGTCCTCAGCAGCTGCAATACTGAAAGATTTGGTGTAAAGCTACCAGTGAGGCAGTAAGAACCTTTACTACACAGTTGTTAATCATCAAGAAAAGAGTAATTCTCAGACCATTACATAAATGGCTTCTGATACCTCTGTACTCAAACCTGGCTGTTTGATTGGTTTTAAACTTTCATTTTCAATTTGAAAATCACTGCAAATAAAACGTTTTTCATCATCCAGTTCCTGTTTTAACGCAGTATAGAACTATGCAGGCTCAAGAACAATGAGTGGACAGAGGCATGTAACTGGTTTATTGGTCTGGTTTGCACACTTTATTATGCGTAACAGAAGCGATAATTTTTCATTGATAAACTTTCACGTTGTTTTTACTCTGAGCAATTCACCAACAAGACCCAAGCTAAAAGTCAAAGCTGCCAACATCTGACAAAATGTCAGCTAGTCAAATTGCAAATGAAAAACCAGAGGAAACATTATGTCTTTAAAAACTTAGAATAATTTTTCAGAAAAAACTTGTTACACAACATCATAAATTCACTGTCCCTTGGTTTACTGAGATAAACAAATAGCTTCTGGGGAAAGAAGATGAAAACAAAACTAGAAAGCATTGCCTTAGCAACCCCCGCCATGAAAATATGCTCCCAGCCTCAACACTTCCACCAACCTAGATGCAATTTTTTATCCTATGCCTGCTCTATAAGCATTATTAGACAAGAAAAAGAGGGGACAGTGAAAACTAGCATTTAAAGTTGCCAAGGTGTTTGACAGTGAATCAACAACTGGAGTTGGTAACACCAAGATTTTTTTGAGTTAAACACACAGATAAATGTTGAAGGATTAAAGACAGACATTGAAACAACAACAAATCTGTAAAAAAAATAATCACAGAATTAACTCTTTTCTCAAAGTTGGTTATATCCCAAAATCTACAACATAAATTCAAAATATGAAGCATGTTAGGTTTCTTGCTTCTAAAATGTTTTTGGGAAGCAATTCAACGAACGGCTGCATTACTGCTGTTGTACAGAGATCAAGAAAGTGTTTCTGCATTAGAGCAGCTAATGAATGAATTTTGCTAGCTACATCTTAGCCAGCTTTTCACATCACCAGAGCACACAGAGAAAAAGGATCTGAGATAAGACTTTTAGTAATAGTCAACAGACAACTTGGTTACACAGAGGTTTGGTTTTTCATTGCAAGATTTCATGTAACATTTTCTCTACCACCAAAAAACCTTCTTTCAAGCCAAAGAAACTTCTAACATATGATGCAAAAGACTTCAATTAAGGCCTCCAGTCATTAACAAGGAATTAAACACTCTGAATTGCTTTGCAAGTAATCTTAATTTAATGATTAAAAAATGTAAGTGTAGCAGCAGTACTGCCTTACAATTTTGTATGGCTCTGAGAGCAGTGAACTACACAGTGTCAACTGGTCTAATTGATTGACTGGATTTTTTCCTTCTTTACAGAAACCACAAGCTAAGTGTCCCACTTCATTCTTCGCCTGTTTTTACACTATCTGGATTTAGGCTTAATATAAAAGAAAGTTTCCGACCCCTGAAGCTTTTGTTTCCTCTTTTGTACTTGCAAACTTCTCTAATTCAAAGGTGTGGCGGCTGGTAGGAAGGAGTTAATGGGAGCTTCCAGATGACAGAATTCATTTCCCAAAGAGAGTACAAGACATCCATTCAAGGAGAAAAACTTTGAATTCCTACTGAATTACGCTAGATTGAAATTGATGGGACAATCAGATCTCCTGGCAACTACTAATCTGGTAGATAAAAAGATTTCTATTCAAACCAAGCGCCGAGATACTAACGGTGAGCTGCAGCCTCAGGACGAAAGCACATCTTCATCTTAATGCAAACTTGCTTTAAATTTGACAGCTTAAGAGCACACTTCCCAGATTTTTGGAAGCAGGGCTTGGTGGCCTTGGTCTCACTTGGAAATAAGGCAGCACAGCAGGTCCAGCTATTTGGAGTGCCTGAGCAGCCAACCGCCCGCACCTCCAGCCTCGCAGGGAGCAGTGTGGGGGAACAGCAGAGTAGGGCAGATGGGACCCAACCCACCTACTGGGACCTATAGGCTGTGTCCCCCGTCAGGAAAACAGAAATTATAGATGTCTCCTCACGTACTTCATTTAGAAACTTCTTCCTGACGTTAAAGCACACGTAAGTTGGTGGTGCTCCTTGAGAAAGCCTCCCCTGTATTTCGGTATTCTGGAGTTCTAACTACCAAAACCCGATCCAAACCCAGCAGGTGCATGCCTGACTTCAAGTAACTGAATGGTTCTGCCACCTTCAGAAAGCACTCGTGGCTGAAATTGCATACAGAAAGAATTTGATTAATTTTGAAAATATCTTTCAGGGGATGGCAGGACGTAGCTATGTCAGTGGAAATTTTGGTCAGCCTTTTTGAACACGTGAGCATGGAAACATGTGGCAAACACACCTAAAAAGAAGTCGGGACCTAAAATAACTCTGTAAAAATTCTGCTTTCATCCTCAAATCGGATTAACAAGATGATCAACCAGTGTGATGAACAGGACCTTCATGTGAGGAACTAAAGACTTGACTCTCAACTTAGTGTAAGAGGACAAAACATGGTCATACACACAGGCACAAAATTAAGCTAATATGTAAAATGGTGACATGCACCAGTGCATTAGGAAACGCCTATTTTAACTACTGCTCAACTTCAGAGAGCAGACGAAAACGTTTAAAGTTTGGGCAATGTGAATTATTTCTCAGTAACTCAATAATTTTTTAAATAATATCAAGGTAGCATGAAAACCAGGTAAGAATGCCTTTAATTCTCAGTGAACTGAGATCCGTGCAATGTAATGTGGCTAGTCTAACATCGCAAACATTAGTGGTAAGATTTTAAAAGGTGAAAGAGTTTCCCAGTCTATGGCATCATCCAAAGTTTCTAGTAGCCTCTTGATATGTTAAACGGGGAATATGTCAGCACAGCCATCTTGACATTCCGAGTGGACAGGAACAAGTAAGAGTGTTCAAGTCTTTCTTCAGTTCCAGTAACTACAACGATGTACATCATTTTGATGAGGTACAATGTACTTCATGAGAAGTTTTGATGCTAGAAAAAAGCACCTTACACCCAAAACAAGAGTTTCAGAGGCAATTTAGAAAGCAAGGCTGATGTACTTTCAAAAAGCCAGCACCAGCACTACTAAAATTAGCCTCCAAACGTGTTGCTGTAATGCGAAGCACCTAACCAAGCCATGATACAGTACATGAACGTTACTTAAAAAGTTGTAATACTGTAAAAGTTCACATAGTTAATAGTTAGCTGTTAACTAAGTGAAATGACTGAATGAGTAATTTTCAAGTAGGGTTCCAAATAGTCAACACAACCCAGATACAGTCTTCTGAATTATTTATTTTTTGAACTATAAACATATCCTCTGCTAAACTACCCAAATTAAGAACCTACTCATGCAGCTAGATCCTCATCTTGCATACCAGGGCTTTGCTACAAAGCAGTATAAATTTACGCAAGGTAAGAATTTATCCTAGAACATACACAAAATGGTAGTAAATGGAAACAGTCAAGGCATTTGTTTGTAACTGCTGTAGGTCAGCCCAATAAGTGCATGATGGTAAATACAGTGGGGTAAAAAAAGTTTGTACTTCTGCACCAAAATATTTTTTATCAGTATTTCTTCCCACTTGATGTAACCAAGTAATTTTGTGGCAAACTATTTTTTCTCATTTGTCAATTTTATTCATTGTCTTAGTCAAATACAAATCCCACAGCAAACTTAAATATGTTGCAATTGTACGCTGGATGGTAGCCTGGGCCCTTGCAACACAGGTCTCAGAGCTGAAAATAACCAATTTATGTAGAAGTATTAAAGAACTCAAGTCTGTCAAAGCGGTTGGGTTTCACACTGGTCTTCTAAATTCTTTTCAGCCAAATCCCACAGCCCTGAACTTTACTAACTGCAGACTGTTTAGCATCTCTCTATAAATTTTGCCAATAGATTTGTTAGAAATGTGGTTTTGTAGCATACTTTCCAGATTCCCCTTAGGAGGAGAGAAGACTAACACATAAAACCAATAAAAAGGAAGAGAAGCTTATTTTAATCTCTGCTTTCAAGTTTTTGTGTGACCAGCATTAGAAGAAAACTTGAAAACTGCCATGTATGCCACTAGGTGTGAAAAGTCATATGAAGAATTAGATGCAACACACCTTCAGCATGAAGATTTTCCCTGCCCAGAATGACCACAGAGACGGGCAGGAATTGTCACACTATAAAGACGATTCGGAATACAGGAGGTTTGAGAAGCTAAGGTAAACAGAAGAGCTGGAGAGGTAGAATTTTTCATTTTTTAAAAAAATTCCTCTGTTAAAGAGTAGCACTTCAAAAAAACTTAATCCATGAAGCTTTTTGGAACTACAGCAAGATAATTTAACACATTATGCTACTATGGAGTTGAGGTCACACATACTGACATCATGTTTTGCATGAATTTTGAATATCCTTAGCATTATGTTGTTTGACATTCATGGAATCATCTCAGGTTAAGCCAAATGGCAATACATTGCATCAGGTCGTATTTTTGTGCAATGCTGCAAGCTTAGCAAGGAATTCAGGATTTCAGGTATTTTGTATTATTGCAAAGGCACCATATGTACCTTCACACACATACAGTAACTGTTATTTCAATGGAAAAGTTATTCAGCAATTTCCAGCCATAGCACTTAAGCACAATGATCAGCTTTGAAACCTATCAATTTGACTTTTTCTTTCTTTCTTCTTTTTAGCTGGCACTAGCACAAGAAGTTCTGGCACAGATTATTTTCAGTTTGCACGCATTTAAAACCAGTGTTGACTTCCTGGGACAGCCGATTTAAAATTGCCACGTTCCCTTTAACTGAGCATGATTTACAAGAAGGCCATAAAGATTTCTTGTAGCATTAACTATTTGATTTCCAGCACCCTAGAGCAAGGCTCACTCTCTCCACAACATACAGCAGTGACTTTCTCTTTCTCTCTCTCCAATCACGGAAAAATGTTAACAGGACTTCCTAGAGGTGGTGTAACAGGACTTCCTAGAGGTGGTGTGTTTCCTCTCCTCTCTACCCAACATATGCACCATTAGCATGGACACCCCAGGATTTCTCCATGGCAAAGCACAGCATT
This sequence comes from Falco cherrug, assembly GCF_023634085.1. Classification (NCBI taxonomy): domain Eukaryota; kingdom Metazoa; phylum Chordata; class Aves; order Falconiformes; family Falconidae; genus Falco; species Falco cherrug. Next base: position 40,805,710 of record NC_073704.1, on the reverse strand, counting down.
TCCTTCTGGAGGCTGGCTGGAGAGCTGCCTTTCTGCTTCCTGCACTGCAACGTACCCAAGATTTCAACACCTCAACGCTCAGAGCTCTCAGCCCCCTGCTCTAGTCGGAGCTTTTACAGCCACCAGAAAAGGTGGCTCAGACCAGAAGGAGGGGGAAAAAAGAAAGGAAGGAGGGGGAAAAAAGGAAGGAAAGAAAGTATGTGAACCTATGAGAAAGGCCTGGGAGTAGTGTACAAAGATAAGAACAGATTTTGGATATGAGGGACCAGCTTTCTGTCCTGTTAAACCACAGACGCCTGCTGCACCCAAGATCATCTTTGCAAACAAATCCTGATCTTGAGGTTGAACTGTAAACACAGGATACAATGACTCACTCCACTCTCCCAGCCCCTACGACGGCTCTCCTTCACTGCTCTCCCTGAGGATGGACAGCATTTCCCAGCAGTTTCATACACCCCAGAGCACCCAGAAAGCCAAGGGACTGCATTGAGGACAAACTATCTGCTCTTTGCAACCTCAGATGCTTGATGCTGTCCAGCAGGGGCTTTTTTTCTTTTCCAATTATCAACTTATACAGTCTCTGAATTTCCTTTTTTTTTGTTTTATTGAATAGTTATTATATTTTTTGGATTTAAATAAAGTGCCAGGGATGTAACAGAACCCTGGGCTTCCATTTTGGTTTTTTTTTTTCAGAAGGGAGAAAAAGCAACAGGCTTCCAATTTATTATTGGTATCTTTTGGTTTAAACAGCAATGCTGAACATATTCAATTTTTTGCACAAAAGATGATACTGCTGTTCAGGTACACACTCACAGTTACCAGATAGCGTTCTGGAATGTTAATTTTATTTCAACAGAAACATGTTAAGCATAAATAGTTCACAAAATGAGGAAGCAGGATGAAATTATGAAAGCAATCAGAACAGAGAGTATATGATGCTAAGGTAAAATATTTTGTAGGTGCCTATGTAATACATCAGATTTCTCTATGCTTGCTCGTAAGGGCTCATTCCATCTCCTCCTGCTTTCCCTGCTGCCAGTCCCATTTCCCTTAGTACAGGAAACAATTTTTCAAACTGTGGAAAATGACCTGAAAGTCTATGACTTCCAACTTAGTCATCAGTAATTACCTTGCTTTAGTGTCGCATATATTATGCAAAACTCACTGTGTCCTGTTACTAGTGGGCAGGTATCGCCCAGAGTCCAGCAGCCCAGGTGTGACACTTCCTCCTGCCTCTCAAAATCATCCCGTGCATGACCTATGGATAGCAACTGTCGAGGTACCCCACCTCTAACAGGGTGAAATTATCAGGTTTCTTCTGGTAGCATTCTTTGGAACGCTGCAAAAACTGGTATTTTTTAAGCACGTAATGAGTACAAGTTTCCCCAAACTGATTTACTCAGTTTTTAATCTCCTCCTGGATACACACTGATATATCATACAATAGGAACACACAGTTTCTGTCAAAAGCCTCAGCACAATCTGAGACTTGAAGCATTGAGAACCACTGCCCACACCACTGTCCACACACTGCAAGTGTCCATCATAAAAGAACTAGCCGTTGATGCCCTACTATCAAATGCTACGCTCACCACTAGGTTAGTGAAACACCCGAACAGTACTTCACACAGAATGGAAATCTTCTCCTGGTGAGTCATCAGGATTTTATTTTTTTTCTGGCACCAACACAGATCAGAGTGAATTAACAGACACACAGGGAAGTTCTCCTGCATCCCAAATCTCTAAAGCCATTTTTGCACTTGTATGCATGAACCACAGCAACAGATGAAGAGACAGTTTGACTCCTGAAAAGGACTGGCCAAAGGCCTTAAAACTTGTACTCCTGTCAAAATACATCCAAAGATATTGTATGTGAAATCTATTGAAAGCTGACTGTTAAAAAATTAAATCAACCCAATTAAGTAGGCAGCTAGCCCTACCATTCTCTATTATGTAGTTATGAAATGTCAAAGGTAAAAAGCATACAGGCTCTAGAGATCACCAACATTTGCATTTGAAACTACACCAAGATCACATATTTGAGGGTGAGGTGAGTGAAAATTTGATAAAATGCAAGTTCTTCTAATGTTCAAAGACTGCCTTGAAGGTGTAGCATGTTTTTAGCTATTTTAGCATATTTTCTTTAGAAGCACAGATTAGGTTTGGGGTTTTATTATACTGTTTTGCTTCTAAGTCTTGAAAGTATTAACTCAGCATTCTCTACTTTCAGCTTTCAGAAATACTTCTGCATTTTGTTTTACTGTCAAGCCTTGGAACTGCAGTGGACAAGGACAAGCTCAGGGTACGCTGCCTCCATAGGGGCTGCTCAGGAGGGAGCAGGCATGAAGACAGGCAAGTGGAACCTACCTGAGAATTGGTGCTTTAAGTACCCGGGGCAAAGGACTGTCTGTGCAGTCTTTAAAGACATCATGTGGCAACTGCATGGTCAGACACTGATATCTGGAGAGCTCTTCTTCAGCAGCCACAGCGAAGGGAAGTACATGAGGAGTACATGACAAATGCATTCAACATCAATTTGGACAAATCTGGCTGTGTCAGGTTACCCCACCGTTTACATTTGTTGGCCAAACCCCGAATTTAGCAATTCATTGAACTTGAATCACCAAGTTGCAGAAGGTATGGAAAAATCTACTTAACAAACAAAAAACCAAAACCAACCCAACAACAACAACAAAAAAACCCCCAGTGTTTATTTTCTCTAGAAAATCTTCAAGAGAGACTTCATTAGAAATGTCTCCAACAATTTTCCAAACTCTCTTTTTACCTTTTACTAGACCAAATAAACAACAGAGATGGCTTCAGCATTCAGTGTTCCTTAATGTTGCCAATGAACAGTTTTTAGACGGGACAAAATACTAGGTGACTTCAGGGACAGGCAAGAAAAACATTTAACTGATACGGAATCTCTAGCCTAGAGCTTCTATTACAAAACGTGCTGCAAAAATACCTACATGTGTCAAATCCAGAAGGACCAAGTATTTTGAATGAGATGTGTACTCAGAACGTAGCAATGAAACACACTTCGATCAGTAGAGCACTGTACTGTGCAAATATAACCGAAAGGCTTTTTCAGGTCTGCCATCAGCTTCCACAGAGCCAGAACCTCAGACTTCAGTAACTGCATACCAACAATGATCCTCAAATCTGGCTGCGTTAAAATCACCTTGTAATCATCACTAAATGACCACATTTGGTTCAAAGCTAAAACATACAGTTCAATCCCAGATTCATGTTCTCTAAGTTTCTATTTCTACCTAAACAAATAATTTACTGTTGTGTCAGTCCAGTAGATATTTTGTACATTGCGGTTTGGTTTTTCCATCCCCTTTTTCAGTGAATATATCCCATTAACATAAATATTACATGAACTGAATCTAAGCTAAAACTTACTCTAAGGAGCACATCCCTGCTACGTTCCAACACATAAGGAAGAACATAGAGCCCCTGCAACGTCTCCCTCCTCCCTTCCCTTCAGCCCACTTGCCAGTGAGTTCACTTCCCAGGCTGAGGGGCTAAACAGCTTTTAGCTTCTTATATACTTAGTTCTGGATTTCGGAATTGATCACGGAGGAGCAAGTCAGAGCCTTCTTTCCTTCCAGCCAAAAACGTAATCCCCCTGACCTGAACCCCAAAGTCACTTACTGTGTTAGCTGCTCCCCCAGAAATGCTCCGTAACGGGCAAGGACAGCGCGTGGCGGCTGCAGTGCACCGAGGGAGCTGCCTAACGCAGCACGGAGCGCAGGCTCTAAATATACAGCAATGCAATTCTTCCCTATCACAGAATTTTGTGTTTTACTATATACTTGGGGCAGTACTAGCCTTAACGAATGCTTTGGCCTCTAAAAACCCTCTAAATTCTATTTAACATCTACCACATTGTTTCTATCAGCAATTCAGGGGATAAAGCAATAAGGCATGTCAGTAGTATAGCTGCAAACTTAGTATGCAATGTATCAATTTTATGCTAGAGAGCCACAGCAAAAGTATGCTAGGCTGTGTTTCTCAGCACACTGTTTGGCAGATCACTTTCACATAAATGGTTTTCACAAACTCTTCCCAATTGGCACCATTTTTTCTTTTTGCAAATAGTGCAAGCAAATGCTAAAGCACAGGTACAGCTAAGGGGGATGAGGAAAGTATACCCACACTATGACAACAAGCAAGAATACAGTTATGAAAGCTTTAGTACACATAAACAAAGAGAAAAATATTTAAGTCTTTCCTGATGAAAGGTAGAGCAGTGTTAATTTCACATAAAATGCAATTTCTTACTATTATAGGTAATTAAATACGGAAACAGTTTTCTAGGTGAAACGGTAAGCTCACTATCACTTCCAGACTTCGAAACAAGATCAGGTAGCTTTCAAATAGCTGAGCTTTCATCCAGGTTCTACGAAAAGTGATAGTCTGCATGCTGAAAGAAGCCAGAAAATAGTCACTGTGGCCTCTGGCCTTTGGGTTTTTAATCTCCCTTATTCTCCCTTAGATGCCTAGGGGAAAAAAACCCACCAAAATCACAAAAAAAACCCAAACCCAAACACCACCACCCCCCACCCCCCACCCCCCCCCCCCCGAAACGGGACCTGTCCTGGGCAGGAAATAAAATGAGCAGAGTAGATACACAGGCAGAAGATACAACTAAAGAACCTATGCCCAGCTGAAGGCACCACTCCCATCCTCATTTGAAGATATGCTTTTACAGGTATTTCTGGTTTGAAAGCATTTTATCATTGATCAGCTTCACTTCACTCTTTTGCAAAAGTACTTAAATATAACTGTGCATTAAGCGTACATTTATAATAGAGTCTGCTTCACCGGGGAAAGAGGCAGCAGCTATGGGAAACGCAGCTCATCCCTCTTCACCCCACTTCCCAAAGGGGGTCTGATGTGGTGTGTGGGCTGCATCTCCGGACCCTGCTGCTTCAGCCTCATCAGCTTGGTCCCTACCCACCTGTTCCTGCAGCTGCAGCCAGGCTCGTTCATTTGTAATTATAAACTATCTTTTACTGTCTCCGATGGAATTTTAGCTTTGCATTCCTGTAGCCCAAATCAAAACTATTCATAAAAAATGCATAATTATACATGTTTAGATAGGCCAGTCATGATAATCTAATCTGGGGGCATCAAACCTCATTCGGAAACATCTGTGTCAAACCAGTGACTTGTACACACATGAGGCAGAGGATTTCAAAATACTGTATCTTTCAGCTGAGTGACAGAGTCCTACACATTGTTACAGTGGACGTTTAACTTCGTTTTTCTTGAGTTAAACTGGGAATGACAAGCTTTTTGGTAAAATGTACCAGTAGACCATCCTAAAGTGGTGACCCATTTTGCTAACAATAACCTAGAAAGATTCTTCTCATGCCCTAGGAGGGAAAAAAAGCCACCATTTTCCAAGATCTTTTATGCCACCAAAATCAAGTGTCACTACTTTGGCTCACACTGTGATAACTAGGCTGGGTTTTTTCATTGCTTTTGTTTGTCTTTTTTTAAGAAAAGGGACTACATAATATCAGGTGCGTTTAGGATGGTACTCCCACTGTCTTGAACAAGTAGGCAAAAAGGGTTTTTTTTCTGTCATTTGAAACAGCATACCTGTTTTTAAAGATCTGAAATGCATTTCAAATTTTAGCTCATCCAAAAAATGTAATTTAAGAAAAACCATGACAATCATCATTTTTATGTATGTGCTACTACTTCATAATAATTTCCACTGAAAAGATATCAGAAAGAAGTCTTAAGTATGAAGCAAACAGACAAAACCAAGTGAATTACGGAAACACATTTGGTGGTAACCACCAAATTTTATACCATCCTGCTGAGGAAGGTGCCTGGCTCAGTTTTTACCCTTCTCAATTCTTTCGAGAAGACTACTGCAAAATAGCTGATTTTTACTGGCTTGCAGTATGCAGATAAGGTACCAGGGATATCCACAGTCTTAATATTATTCGTGACAGATGGCATAATCATTTAAATATTGGTAATGTGGCAATTTTTAAAAGCATCATCATCTAAATCAGCTATTTGCTAACTTGCTGCACTGGAAGATACACATTTTGCAGTTTCACAATATGAATGAATGTGCACCATGTTTTAATCTGCCCCTTTGCAGGAACAATAGTGCTCTTCTCTAGCGTCACTGGGGTTCAAGGAACTGTTTTCCAAGGATCACAAATAATTCTAATAAATATTAACTTGATCAAGGCATGTGCATAAATTTCTGCTGATATAACAGTTAAAGAGAGGTTACTACGATTTTTACACTTTAAATGGTATAACAGAATGATATTGAAGTAAAATGACCTACTGATCAATCTTCTGTATAGGCAGAATATTATGCAAGTATCATTTAAGTTAATGTTCAATTTGTCATGTTTTTCAGCTAGAAGTAGTTATCTAATCTTCTGAAAGTTAACAGAAATATTGACATTAAACTTTAATCAGGTAAAGTTCTCTTACTTTCTCCACCTGTGAAATTTCATACTACACACAAGGTACTGGATAACTTTACCAAGGTCTTTTGAATATGAATATTTGGGATTTGTAAGTCTGTAAAAAGGCCAAAAGTTGGCATGCAACTAATAACCAAGAGCTCCCTTCTCCTTTCTAAAAAAAAAATAAAGACATTTATTCTGTGTTGCTCTTAGCTAATTACAGAGAAGTTATATGGGAACAACAAGTGTATTTACCCACTTTGGAAGACATCTTGCTCTTTCACACCTACAGAATGCAAAGGCCAAGGACTTTGACTAATGCCAGGACCTACCTGTTGAATTTCCTTTCAGAATATGTAATGCTATTTCTTCTTCAAGAGATTATATTGTGTAAAAAAACCCACCTGATGCATACGTGTAATGGGTATATATTTAATACTATACTATGAGAATACAATATAAACTGAAAGCCACTCTACATGAGAACTTCATTCAACACAGTAAGTATCTTCCAGTCAGAACACCTACATGTCAGGCTGTTCCAGGCTGCCATTATGCCTACTGTCAACTGTTCATTTCCCTACATAATCTATCCTGTGAAAATATCACTTGCTGTCACTCAAATGCTTAAATTATACTTGAGATAAAAAGAAAATTAAAGGAAAAAAGATATACACCTGAACCAATATAAATATCCACACTGGAAAAGGTATAAAACTTCCAAACAAGCATTAGTAGTGTAAACAAAAATGCTGTGTTAGAATTATCTAGGTGAGGTTACATTACATATATTATAATGCATACCGTATATATTATACAGTTTTTCCTCTTCTGTCTTTTATTGAAGGTATACCTGTGACCAGGCTTCCTTCTCCATTTCCCGTTCCCTTTGTCAGGACAGCAACTAAATGAGAATTCTGTCATGTAGCTACCTTCTCAAACTATTACCAATTTACACATGATTCAACAATGACCGTTTCCATTTATGTATCAATAGTATAAAAAACCAGCATTTTGTTCTTTAACATCTAAACAACATGCACCTCAAATACATTACAGCTACTTTGGAAAATTCAGGCTGGGATCTATGTCCTAAATAATTTTAGTTTCTGTATTAAGAACTCAACAGATGGACAGAGCTGATCAATAACGATGTGACATTTAAAGTTTTCACAAGAGCTTTCAATGGAAAGTTTAGTTCACCTATCCTGTTCCTAAGCTCTAGTATTTTTGTCCCCACTCTCAGAACGGTACCTATAAGCTTTCATACACTGAGGATAAAAACCAAAAGAAATGTAATGAATCCTTTGAAGTGATGCAACCATAGTTTGGGAGACCAAGTTAAAGCCAACTATGGCAATTATGGAATCATCTTAGTGATCATCTTGCCTCATAAATATTTTTCATGAATGTAGTAACAAATAAAAATTATTCTGTTTTCAGTGACAGCTCTGGCATACCAACACAGGTTTTCAGAGGAAGAGTGGTTCTTTTCTTCAGAAGCTTTGTGTGAGCTTGAATTTAAAAGCATTGCCGGTTTTAATTTAAAAGCATTTCACTGAATGGGATCCTTCTAGGGGAGGAGACAAAGATGTTTGAGATTCACTGAGCTGGACCGTAGAAACTAACTGGAGTAGGGATCTCCCTTCAGCAGCAATGTGCTGATAGAGGCCAGTTAAGAATCTGAAAAATGCCGATGCCTTGTTTAAAGATAAATGAACAAAAGCAAGAATTCAATTTGAAAACTCTTATTTCTCACTGTAGGAAAGCTGTCGTGGCTATACTTAGAATATATAAATTGCAGCTCCTGGTGGTACAAGGCCAGATCAGAAGTGGATCAGTGCTGGCAATCTCCAAGCTGAACGTGCCAACTTCAAACCGGGGCTGTACGTGAAGCCAGGGGAATGACAAGAGTTCATGCCTTCCCACCAGTCCCTTTAGAGAACCAAATTCTTGCTCAACTGGAGAGGAGCTCAACACAGAGCCAAGGAAAGCTCCTGCACCCTCTCCCTGCACATTGTAACGAGGACAGAAAGAAGGAGAAAGGCCAACTTGGCCAGGCCTTTGCAGTGGGGACACTTGTATCTGGGACAAGCACCCACTGGTCAAAATCACCAGCACCAGTTACCCAAACCAACCACTGGCTGATGAATCACAGCACAGACATCTCCCCAGGTTGTTTTTTGGTTTTTGTTTTTTGTTTTTTTTTTTTTTAATATTTTCACCTTCCTTAAGCATTTCAACAGATTTTTCATCAAGACAGTGGGCCTCCAAGGATGGGAATTTATAGTAAGGGGAAAATAAAACAAAATTAAAGAGCAAAATGGAAAAAAACAACATTCACAGCCTTTCAGGCCACCTTCATGTAAAGAAAAACAATGGTTTCTTTGGTTTTCATTAGTAGCCAGATTTTAAATTTGCTACCCCTGAGCTTCTTTTTAGAACACTGTTTTTTTCAGAAGGAATTATGAAAACAAAAATCAAAGATCAGAGTTTGGTTTGGTGTTATAACTTTTTGTTCAGTTTATCTTAAGATTCATCCTGTAAATATTTTGTGTAATTAAAAAATAATGGCAGTAGCTCTTATCTGTGATTTTAAATCCATAGCTCTTCAAAGAAAAACAAAGACGACGTGGCTTTTACTTCACAGAAGTATCTTGATGTACTACAGGAAAAGGATGGGTATTTTAAAACTAACATCGCAGACTCAAATAATAAAAAAAAACCCAAAGCTTTCTGGAGATATCCAGAGTGCTGTGACTGTATGAAGCCAACCCTGAGGCAACTAATTCAGAAGCTGTGTGCACGTATGCCTAGCTTTGCTAAGAATAATTATGTATTAAAAAATGTTAATTTTAACAGTTTTGCTATGATGTTATTAATTTTAAAGAAAGAGATGCACTGCAGTATCACAAACATTCACATTACTTAAATATTTAACTTTGAAATTACAATTAAAACCTCTGAGCTTGATTAATTTGGTAACAATAGAAAGTGTTGGGCATATTTGCTTTTGTTCAGGGTGCCCACTGTTCCAATTCTTCAAAATGTAAAGTCATTGTAGTTTGCAAGATTTATTTACAGTATATGCTTCCAGAAAAATTCAAAACGTCAGCCTGTGTTTTATTTGAAAATTGTTTCAGAAGGACCAGCTCGAAAAAAAATGGGGACCACTGAAAACAAACTTCTTGCTCTAGTGAAATGTGGAAAACTTGGCAGAAGAGGTAAAAATTTTCTGCTAAAGGCAAAGAACGACCTATCGAATCTATTATATTCAAAAGGTACTCTAAAATGTACCTAAAAGTACTGATATTGTAATGTTATACCTTTTTTTTTTTTTCCAAAAGCCTTTAAAAAAATTCTGTAGAAGAAACCTTCCAAATTAAGTAGGTTTCCCCTTATTCAATTTAAGAAGGTAGAATTAGTTTATATCCTGCATTAGAGAAAGTAACCTGGGATTTCACAGAAACCCCAACCCTTTCATATGAAAAGATGAGAGAGAGACAGAAAATTGACTGTTCTCAGAAAAACATTAGGGCTTCAGAAAAGACAATTGGGCTCCTTGGTTTTAATGACAACCCAGGAAAAATTGTCTGTCAATCCGGACTGCAGACTGCTTTAGGGAGAAAAATGATGCAACACGACACTGCTCCTCCTCTGTCTTACAATAACTGCAATCAAAACATTAGTAATGACACAGTTCTAAGACAAACTATTTAGAGAAGCATTGTGGATGCAGCGCCAAGTCATATGTTATATACTTCAGTATAATTAAACAGCCCTATAAATTCTGAAGTTTGGATAGCAAGAGGCCTGATTTTGTGCAGTGATACATCATGAATCCCAGAATTAGGCAGTTCAGAAAGTTCTCAAAGACTACATGGCTTGCAGCTGGAGATGGCACAGGGGACTAAACATGTTTATCGTTTTATCACATAGTATAAAATTCTATCTAACTACTAGAATTTTCCATGTACTGTTTGAAAAGATAAAACACATGAAACAGATGTAAACCTCACACATCCTCCTCAAGTCTGCATAAACAGTTTTCTATTTTATTCATGCTATATTTCTCTGATATATCTTTGCATGCTTTTAAGTGATTAACAAGAAAAAATATTATGAGGACTTGTATCGTTCTGGTTTCTTTCACATGCTGAAATAAATAATACAAATCAATAAGCACCATCTCAGTTTATGGATATGTAAAATCCACAGTGATCATCCTAAAATTGCTACACGCGTATTAAAAATACCCATTTTCCAATACAGAATTTAAAAGTTTTTTGAAACGTTCAGTTTTGGAAATGCAGAATTTCTACGTACACATGCACTATAGCAAGGACAGCATTTGGCAGACAGCTATCTTTGCATTATGGTTGTGTGTAACCTTCCTAGCATAGCAGAGAGGCAGAATTAGCTCCTCCGTAGCACTTCAGTCACGCCAAAGTAGCTACAAGGCTGTTGCACAGAAGTTGACTTGCATCAGCTGACTCAGAGCATGGGTAGAAAGATGTGCTACCTTCAATACCCATCTGTGCAGACTCACCCTGAGAAAAAGGGGTGCAAATCTGGAGCCAGAATAGAACTGTAATTCTAGAGAGTAACTGAAATGAGGGAAGACTGGTACTGTGTGAGAACGGATAATGAACCTGGAATAGAAACCAGCTGACACTGGAAATTACTTGGATGAGGGAGACTGAAAACAGAGATGCAGGACATGAGACGTACAAGGAAGCAGGTTACAGGTAAGAATGGCTGAGTGTGAAACTGAGAACCAAGAAGAATGAACTCATGACTTCAAAAAAAGATGCCTAGGCCAACAATTCTTTCAATTCCCAAGATCTTCATGTAGGATCACCGTTCTCGCTTTTCTGGCTTGAAAGAATCTTCATGGAGTGAGTAACCCAGTTCTGCAACTACTGTAAAAGGTACACAAACCTCAGCAGCCCATCAAAAGAACTGGCAAAGGAAGCTCCTAGCACAGAAAATGTTTCCGAAAAATAACCTGGGCTTCAGAGATTGGTCTTTGCCAGAAAGACTTAGAGAAAACCTGTTGCTAAAAGCTACAGTGAAACATAAAGGCAAATTCTTAATTCTATCTGCAGAGCAAGGTCTGAAAATTATATAGTACAGAAAATATGTACACACGAAACAATTAAAAATACTAGATAGCTGCATACTGATTAAATATCGCCTATTGAATGCAAGAATTTCCTTCTACGGAGAAAAATAGCATGTTACCACATAATTAAAGACTGCATGATAATGTACAAGGTACAAGTGGGTGAACCAAGGTCACTAAGGTTTTGAAGTATTAGACTGCAAGCACAGTAATGCGTATTAAATAGAAAAAGCCCCTGCATTTAAAAATAGATCAAATGGAATAGAAACAGTGTCTGCACATACCTATACAGCTGTGAACATTTTAGTATCGATAGACAAAAAGTACAAAATAAAAGCTAAGATACCGACAAAGAGAGCTAAATGTTTTTTTGGATTTTGTAGAAGCATCCTGAGGTTTATCCGTATGTACATATTAAAACTTCAAGGAAGTAACTAGTAAAACATTAACATTATAGAAAGAAATACTTTCCCTGCCCCAGTTTTTCACGTAGAAGAAATGTTTCCTCTTAATCCAAATGCAAACTTTGATAATTATTCCTCCAAAACATTTGGTTTTCCTTTACCAAATGTTGTAGATGCCCACTTTAGAACAAATAAAAGCATATGCAAAGGTCTATCCTTGAAGGAAACAGGAACAACAAAACAAACCCAAAAATATAACCTCAACATGGCAGAGGTAAAAATAACCTCTCCCAGCTCAGTAGTGTTTATTTTTTAAATGAAAAAGGTCTTCCATTTTCAGGGTCAAAAAAAAAAGGGGGGGGGGGGGGGGGGAGTTAAAAAAAAAAAAAAAAAGAGAACTGCCTTCAATTCTTTCTTAATTTGAGCTTTCCTCTAACAAACAGTTACTGTTTGTTTCCTTATTTTAGGTCATGTAAGTCAGCTATATGTGCCGCACTTTTTAACTCCTTCCCATCTGCTGTTCCCTTACAGCATCATTTGGGAGCTGCGAAAACCTAGAGCGATGCAAAACCCAACACAATCAGGGCTGGGTTAGCCCAGATACATCTGCCAGTGTCCACTGCATATGGTGAAATACGAGTAACATAATGTTTTAGTGCCCTTGCAGTTAAACTTGGGCTGAAAAAAACCTCAAAAAAGAAAAAAGGGGGTTTCACAGGAAAGCCCTGACTTATGCAAAAAGATACTGAAGGGGCAGTAAATCAGAGATGCATTACAAGCACTACATAAATGAGGTGCTTTGTTTTTGTAACACAGAAGTGAGACAAAACTCTGATGCTGTGTGTTCCAGCCCTGATGCTCCATCAGGCTGGGTCTGGACTAACTGTGCAGTTTCAAGAATTCTCTATTCATACTGCTTGAAAAGTCAGTTATAAGGATCTGCAGAGTGAGCCCCTTCCAGCAGATCAAAGCTGCCCAGACATGCTTAAAGGAAGACAATTAGTTATGAACACTAAACAAACTTTGTACCAAGTAAATCAGTTTTCACTGTGTTGTATTGTACGGTGTTGCGCTGTAGGTGAAGAGTATCAACAGGGCCACAGCATCCTAACAATGCAGTAAGTTTTGTTCTTCACATAAACAGCTAATAAAAGCTATTCGAAGTTCAGATTTCAGAACTAAGTAGCTTATTCATGAACTTATCCATCCTATTATTCAATAGTATCTTACACGCTTCACTTTGAAAAGTCTCAGATGAAGTTGCTGTACTGAGAAGTTAAAAAATGAAGCTGCACCCTCATTTTGGACCTGTCTACTAAAACAAAGAAAAGCAAATATGTAAATTTCCAGTGAATTAAAGTGCCCCATTAGGAGTTCAATTATATTCTGAAATTATGTCTTAATTGGTTTGCTCATAGATGAGCTGTACAGCTAACCAAAAATCTACTGCCATATAATCATCACTAAATTCCAGATATTGCCACATATTAAATTAACAGGAGATAATGAGTGGGAAAATTAGCTCTATTTCCATAACTGAAAAAATTCTTCCCATATTACCTAGTGTTCTATATAGTTAATTTCAAAACAGAAAAAAATAATACACAAACCTCTCCTGAATCTCTAACAACTATTTTGATCAAAAGTCCACATTCAAAAGAAATAGTAGAAGCAGAGTGCACATCTGATTCGTGTCTCTAATACTTAATTAAAAAGAAGAAACATTTCTAAATCTCGATAGAAATCTTCAAGAGATTGACCGCTATTTTACTTCGCATGTTGCCGGCTATTTCTTTTCCACATAAATTTTGTCTTTTGGAGTAGTATTCTCCATGCCCAACTGTTCTTCAGATTTTAATGTACAAGGTACTTCAGGTTCTCATCAGTATTGCACAGAGATACTGCAAAAGACCTGCATTTTGAAAAACTTGTGAGAAAAAAAGAACAAGGAATAACATCAAATGCAGAAAAAAACAAGCTAAGGACTCATGTTGTTGTAACTAACGGGAAGAAAAGAAACTCAGCTCATTCCATAAAGGTTATTTTTCACATTAGTAGGATAAAAAAACTTACTAAAGTTAGAACTTTTGGAAGTACAGTCAAGGCTTCTGAACTTCAGCTGCTATTCAATTTTGGTTATTTTTGAGGTTAAAAACCCACCTGACTCATTACTTATATACAAATGCACAATATATTTTACTTACCTTTGCTGTCTGAAGGAAACTGATTTCAAAGATCTTGTCTGTAAATGATATATTCTTCAATATTTATGCCTCCAATGACCACCATCATCAGTAAGTATCTGAAGAAAAACACAACAAAGCAGTACATAAGCCAGGTTAGTTGCAACTAGAATGAGGATTTTTAAAGATTTTATTTATTCAGAAGGCACAAAAAGTATTATGCATTTCATACAATAGATGAATTTAGTACCTACCATTAAAAACAAATAGACAAGCACTGGAGCCATTACATGGGAAGGCATTTATCTACTTGAGGCATTTAACAATTACACCGCATTAGTCTATTTAAGCCTAAATACACAAAATTTGGGTAATTCACTGTTCTCATACCAAAATAACACCAGTAATCATCTCGTAAGTTAAAGATTAGAAAAGGCACATAAAATTACAACTTGAAGTATGTTATATTATACGCACTAATAGATTATGAAAAGTTAAACCAACTCCCTAAATTCTGAAAAGCCAAATGAAAAGTAACTTTAAGACGATGTCCCCAAAAATGCCAGTTACAGTTTAAAAAACTGTTAAAACGCATTATTCATATATGTATAACCATACAGTATAATTTATGAGTGCTGTTTTCATATTTGTGTCCTGTAACTATGGAAAGATGAATTAAGAAAAATTACGATGCATACAGTAAGGTCAGCATCAAATGAACTAGTTATGTACGTACTTCCTTTGGAATCAACTTAAGCTAAAATGCTCAACAGCTACAACTTTTTTTTTTCAGGTCCCAACTTCTTTCACTGAAAGACAAACCATTTGTCCATTATAGCCACAATAAAATTTCCACAGAGTAGCGAGGTTGCCATAGACCTCTGGAGAACTTTTGGACCACCATGCCTGTTTAAGCAGGGCAACCTAGAGCTGGTGGCCCAGGATCTTAACCATGTGGACTATGAACATCTCCACGGATTGAGACTGCCCACAGCCTCTCTGGGCAGCCTGGTCCAGTGGTCAACCACCCTCAGAGTAAAATGATGTTTCCTTATGTCCAGAATGTCCTGACATTCTTTGCTCTGGAGAACATTTCCTTAGTGAAGGAACTTCAAAGCATAGCTGTGTAACATGAGACAGAAAGTTTGAGAACAGGCTGAAGTCAGTAACACCAACCCTTAGGTACACACTCGACAGTATACACAAAATTAGGCCCCATTGGTACCCGTATAACCTAACATATGCCGCAATAATTTTGAAATCTTTCAGTCCTCATTTAGCAACACAGATGCAATTAACTGAAAACTAATCAAGTCAAAAGGCTTTCACCTTGTAAACAACTTTCCCTCCTACTCGGTTGATTCTACTTGGTTTACTCTTTCTCAGATTATGGAGATATCCAACTCCGAGCAAAGAAAAACCTTTTGCTGCCTCCTGACACTGTACAGCCACAACAGCAATCCAGCTTGGGTTAGCACAAGCAACTAAATCATCGTGAATATATTTTTTTAAAAAAACATTATTTGCTTATTCACCCATTTATTTATTTGCAGGCCTAGGACATCTGATTGCCAGCTGTCAGGGTATGTGTGGAGAGATAACTGGATCACTACATCACTTGGCAGGCTCTGTGGACAATTTGCTGCTGCTTAAAGCCATAACAGTTAAATATTATTATAGTTAATATAATTAATATAAATACAGCTCTATTAGCAAAACTACCAAGTTTTTGCAGTTTGCCTACATCTATGCAAAGTTATTTCATCTCAGCTTTATGAAAACACTCTATCTGAATTGTCCATGTTTGTTTCTTCTGAAGTCAATCCAAATCCCCCCAACTTCCATAATCCAAAAATAAGCACCTTGTAAATCAACTTCTTCCACAAAATAGCAAGTTATCGAATACTTAAATGGATACTCTCTGCTCTTTCTAGTGCCTCCAGAATTTTAGAAAGTAGAAAAAATAACTGCCAGATCAGTCTCTGAAATAGAATTGCATAGGCTATACCATGATTATGCTAACTCTCTTCTTCTAATGAAAAATCTGAAAAAGAAATTGAACGTATGCTGTGCCTTGATGCCTGCCAAACTGAGAGTTGATGGATTGCTATGGGGAAAAAAATTCCAGACACAAAATGACCCTATTAAAGTATTAAAAAGCTGCTGTGTAGGAAACTGAAAGCAACGCTGCCCCAGCAGACTGCCACTGCATTTTCAGATATGGTTCAAGCCAGGGTTGAGGGGCAGGGGAGGGGCGGAAAAAAGCTTTTTAAAATAGCTAAGGCTAATGAAATACCTTGAGGCACGCAGTAGTACTCTGTGAAATAAACAGATGAACAAGAAGTTCTGCTGATAGGCTGCTCAGGCACTAAACCCAATCTAAGATACCAAATGCGTTGCTGCGTTACTGTACGCCGTGTAAACCTTACACCCGAAACAATTCCCTTCAACAGGCCTACATCTTGTGCAGTCGTGACATATGCTTGTTTTGCTAGCTGTACTAGTCTCTGGCCATGCTTTACTGGTTTTATATGCCAAACCAATAAAGTCAGAGGAATAAACTGGTATGGAAGCCAAAGCAAAATCCATCAACAGATTTGTTTAATAAGTTCAGCATGGAAGATACTTACCAGTAGGTACAAACCAGAAAGCACACCTGCTGACAAGGAAATCTTAAAATTGAAGATGCAAAAAATGTTTGATTTTTTTTTTTTTTAAAAAAGGAGAACACATAACACGTTGCATTCATTTCCCTGTAGTTGCTCCATTTCATTGTGCTATTTTAAACAATTATTCTTCAAAGTGGTTCAGAATCTTGCTTTTCCTAAAGGTGACTTCACACATATAATTTGGTGTTGAGGCTTTCTATCAATTGCCCTTCAAACTTTGCATTCAGATTTCTTAAGAAGTTGAATCGTATCCAAATGTCCCCAGATTTTTTAAGTGCCACTGAAAATATTTCTTTTATTTTTGCCTGACAAGTAAATCATTCTCACTTTGCCTTTTGTATTAATAGATGATATTTTCTTATTTTTGTTGACACATCCTGTACAACCAAAATCCAGATATTTGAACTCTGCTCCCATTACAGATGTTATTTCTGAACAGATTTAATCATCTTTCCCTCATATATAGCAACTGCAATAACTGTAATGGCATCATTAATTTTGTTCTCAAAACCTCCAATCCTCCTTGAAGGAGTTTGACCATCGCATCACAGGGAAAAAGTTTCTTCTGTGTCAAACCTCATGCTTCAGGGGAAACTTCTAAACCTCTAGGGACCTGTTCATTTTGCTGAATGGCACCCAAGAACTTTGTCATTCCTTCTTCATATAATTTTATGATCATCATCCTAACAACCAGAAGGAGTCACTGTGACCTCATCTTCAATTAATGTATATTTACCAATGAAATTAAAACTTTCTTTTCAATAACACATTATCTTGTTTACGGTATCTGATTCCGGTACGCCACTTGGCACAGACACAAAGACACAGTTAAAATGGCACTAGAAATAAAGGGACAGTCACAACGAAACTCAAAACAGTTATTTTCCATCTTAAAGAAAATTGATATTCATCAAATCACAGAAGGGTTTGGGCTGGAAGGGACCTTAAAGCCCACCCAGTTCCCACCCCTGCCCCGGGCAGGGACCCCCCCCCAGCCCAGGCTGCTCCCAGCCCCATCCAGCCTGGCCTGGAGCACTGCCAGGGATGGGGCACCCACAGCTGCTCTGGGCAGCCTGGCCCACCGCCTTGCCGCCCTCACGGGGAGAGGTTCTTCCTGATCTCTGACCTGCATCTGCCCTCTCTGCGCTCAAAGCCACCCCCGTGCCCTGTCACACGTGCCCCTGTAAGAAGCCCCCCCCCAGCTCTCCTGCCGGCCCCTTCAGGCGCTGGGAGCTGCTCTAAGGCCCCCCCGGAGCCTGCTCTTCTCCAGGCTGAACAGCCCCAGCTCTCCCAGCCCGGCTTCCCAGGAGAGGGGCTCCAGCCCCTCAGCACCTACGTGGCCTCCTCCGGGCTCGTTCCAGCAGGTCCATGTCCTCCTTATGGTGGAGGCCCCAGAGCTGGAGGCAGCGCTGCGGGGGGGGTCTCACAAGAGCAGAGGAGAGGGGAAGAATCACCTCCCTCACCCTGCTGGCCACGCTGCTGGTGATGCAGCCCAGGATTCGGCTGGCTTTCTGGGATGCGAGCGCACAGTGCCCCTCCATGTTGAGCTTCTCATCCACCAACACTCACAAGTCCTTCTTCTCAGGGCTGCTCTCAACCCATTCTCCACCCAGCCTGTATTTGTGCATGCAATTGCCCGGTCCAGATGCAGGACCCTGAAACTTGGCGTTGTTGACCTTCATGAGGCTCGCACAGGCCCACCTCTCAAGCCTGTTGCAGTCCCTCTGGATGACACCTCTTCCCTCTAGTGTGTCAACCACACCACACAGCTTGGTGTCATTGGTAAACTTGCTCAGGGTGCTCTCAATCCCACTGGCCACGTTGCCGACAAAGATGCCAACAGTGCTGGTCCCAGTACCAGCTCCTGAGGAACACCACTCGTCAGCGGTCTCCACTTGGACATCAAGCCACTGACCACAACTCTTTGCGTGTGACAATCCAGCCAATTCCTTATCCACCAAGTGGTCCACCCCTCAAACACTTGTCTCTCCAGTCTAAAGACTGGGGTGTTGTGCAGGACAGTGTCAAATGCTTTGCACAAGTCCAGGTAGATGCCATCAGTTGCTCTTCCCTTATCCACCAACACTGTGACCCCACTGTAGAAGGTCACCAAGTTTGTCAGGCATGATTTGCCCTTAGTGAAGCTGTGCTGGCTGCCATTAATCACTGCCTCATTTTCCATGTACCTTAGCATAGTTTCCAGAAGGATCTGATCCATGATCTGGCCAGGCACAGAGATGAGACTAACTGGCCTGTAGGTCCTCAGTTCTTCCTTTTTTCCCTTTTTAAAAATGGGGGTTATGTTTCCCCTTTTCCAGTCAGTGGGAACTTCATCCAACTGCCACAACTTCTCAAATATGATGGACATTTGCTTAGCAACTTCACCTGCCAGTGCCCTCAGAACCCATGGATGCATCTCATGAGGTCCCATGGACTTGTGCACCTTCAGGTTCCTTAGATGATCTCAAACCCAGTCTTCTCCTATGGGTGGGCAGCTCTTCATTCTCCCAGTCTCCACCTTCACCTTCTGTGAGTTGGGCAGCGTGGCTGGAATACTTGCCAGTGAAGACTAAGACAGAAAAGTACCTCAGCCTTCTCCACATCCTGGGTAACCAGGTCTCCCATTTCCTTCCAGAGAGGACCCACATTTTCCCTAGGCTTCTTTTATCGCTGATGTATCTGTAGCAGCTTTTCTTGTTGCCCTCTATGTCCCTGGCCAGACTGAATTTCATCAGGGATTTAACTTGCCTAACCTGATCCCCAGCTGCTCAGACAATTTCTCTGTATTCCTCCCTGGCTACCTGTCCTTGCCTCCACCCGCTGTACGCTTCCCTTTTGCACCCCTTTTCCCTCCAGAGCTTTATCCCATGGTACTCTACCAAGTAGATCCCTGAAGAGGCCAAACTCTGCTCTCCTGAAGCCCAGGGCAGTGAGCTTGCCATGTGCCTTCCTCACTGCCCTAAGGATCTTAACTCCACCATTTCATGGTCCCTGCAGCCAAGGCTGCCCTTGAGCTTCACATTCCTGACCAGCCCCTTCTTGTTGGTGAGAACAAGGTCCAGTATAGCCTCTCTCCTCGTTGGCTCCTCTGGCACTTGGAGAAGGAAATTACCATCAGCGCATTCCAGGAACCTCCTGGATTGCTTATGCCCTGCTGTGCTGTCCCTCCAGCAGGTACTGGGGTGGTTCAAATCCTCTGTGAGGATGTGAGGCTGCTCCTGTTTGCCTGCAGAGGGCCTCATCTGCTCGGTCTTCCTAGTCAGATAACCTATGGCAGCCCCCCACTATAATGTCACCTGTCCCTGACCTCCCTTTAATCCTGACCCATAAGCCCTCAGCTGGCTCCTCATCCATTCCCAGGCAGAGATCTACACAGTCCATCTGGTCACTGACAGCCCCTCCTCATCTCTCCAGCCTGTCCTTCCTAAAGGCCCTGCATCCTTCCATTCCAACCCTCCAGTCAGAGGAGCATCCCACCAGGTCTCTGTGATGCCATTAAGACCACAGCCCTGCATGCGTACGTACATCTCTAACTCCCTTGGTTATTCCCCACGCTATGTGCATTTGCATAGAGCATCAAAGTGGGACCCCATGAAGCTGACTTGCTGACCGGAGTGGCTGGAATTCCTCTGTGCTGTTCTTCAGGTGCTCTTTATTTTTTCCTTTTATTCCTTTCTTTTTTAAATAAAAAAAGTCTCCAGCACCTTGTTTCGAATGTTGTTCCTCTAAATATCCTAGAGTATGAAGAGTTGGTTCTACAAGATTCTGCATCCTAGTCTGGTGCCAACCCACAAAACATATGTCTCTGCTCAAATGTAAGAATCTGTTTTGATTTTTTTTTTTTTTTTTAAATTTCTTCCTGGACCAGGGACAAAACATTTCTTTAGATACAACTCAACATTTAGTATCTTCTGAGATATGAAACCTTCTAAATCCCATACACATTTTCATTAATTTAGTCCCAAACAGCGACTCTGAAGAAGCTAAACCATCTGAATACATGACAATGATAATTCAAAATAAACGCTCAAAAATCATTGAGGGAAAATAATAACTTTGTTTTAGACATTATTTTTTATGTTCATGGGTGCTACTGTCTTAAAAGTGTTTTAACCTAAATTTTACATTGCATAGCTATGTATAAGCATCGATACGTTTTTCTAATGTCATTAGCTTATCATTTGTTCTCAGTGTAAATAGCTCTTGTACTCTTTTTTTTTTTTAATTATTTGGGGTAAGGTAGATTTTCTGCTATTATTAACACAGTGGCCCAAAGCATTGTTCAAACATTTTACAAAAAATAACTTGAACACAGAAAATGATACAGCATAGACCACGCTGCCCCCATAACTGGATTTCTTTATATGAGTCGCTGGTCCCACCCAGAGCTCTGATGGCAAAACCTTGCTTCCCTGTGAGTTGTGGTAACTGTCTGTGCCCACCCCACACTGGGGGTTTGCTTTTAATTAGAATATCACAAATGCAAACAAAAGACACTCTAACCTCAAGAATTAAATATTTGCATTAGTTTCAGTAAATTAGCTTCTTGAAAGAGCCAACTTCTGCACTGGCATAAATCCAAAATAACTTAGATGAAGTTACATGTGTTCCTTTAAATCACATGGGTGAAAAACACGCCTGAGCTTCATACAGATGTTTAGGTATTAAAAGAAACCCATTGGCTTAGACAGGTGCAAAATCTCAGACCACTTTCTCTTAAATAAGGAAATATATGTAAGAGGCACTACCACAGAAATACTACAAAGCCTTTGCAATCTCCATCAGTCATTTGCCTCTGGGAGGTATCGTTTTCCTAGCTGTGAGAAAAAAACCCACCTTACAGTCACATGAAGATTATTTCACACTAAGATAGATGTACACAGAAAACACTAGAAATTTTAGCATACATAATAGAATATCTGCACAGAGCTACACAAGGGTAGCATAGTGTTTTCTAAATGTTTTTTTAGTGGCAAATATAAAGGACTAGTAGATTTCAAGAACACCGAAGAGATCTTTGTTTTCCAGCTTTCTATTTTTACACCCACGAACACACATATACGTTGCGTACTGGGGAGCACACCCGATGTGCATAGTGGAAGAAGAAGAAAGCAAGAGGAATCGGCACTGCACAAAGCACACCGTGATCCTTAACAGGGTTACATTCTCCTCTGATTTGAGAATCCACAAGATGATTCAACTCAGTTGCAGAGGCTCTGGGAAAGAATTAAGAGCAAAAAAGCTGTGTTTTTCTTTTTTTATTCCACAATAATGCAGAAAAGGCAGCCTCAATATTGCTTTAAATTAATAGTTTTAAGTGAGAAATAAATAAACCAGGTCTGTCTTTTTTTTTGGTCAGAGATGAGCAACCAAGAACTAATACAATCACATGACAGATGACTCTGCTCCAATACTGTTCTAAGAAAGAATTTCATCTGGCTTTTAACTGTTATTTTGGTGTCAGTAAAACAGTAAATAACTGAACTTTCTAATTAGCATTAGAAAAAAAGACGACATTTTAACTAAAAATATGAAAGCCTCACTAATTTTATCATGAGCACGCCGGTGAAAACCAGTCTTCGCAGTTCCCAAGCATTCCTCAGTTGCACTCGGGCCAGTGTCACTCACCAAACTTCCCTGGTCACTGTGCTGAGCAAAGCGGGAAGTGGTGCTGCAGCCCTCCCCAGCCCTCAGGGCGAACGCCGTGGGTGAGGGTGCTGTGATTTGGGCATTGCTTCTGTAACATACTTGCCTTTTTTTTTCTTCTCTCCCCGCCCCCCCCCCCCCCCCCCATATTTAAGCCTAAACCAACATTATAATGTAATATAACATATCTAAAATGCAAAAATTTGTTTTCTCTATGCAAAGAACTGATACTTTATTTTTTAATACAGTCAAAATCCTAGCACTATTAAAAGTTTGGAGAAATAAAACAATATTTCTGGAAGAAAAAACCCAGTCCTCAATGAGACAAAAGCTACATTAGAAAGAAATCCCACTTCTCTTTGAAACATGAATATTTACATTTCCTTCCTTTCTAGGTTACTTTAAATATTTTTTAGCAGCTTATCTCTCTCTTAAAGCTGAACAGTGGAACTTCTTCTGCAATTACCAAAAGCACAATTCTCCATGGAGACTGTCTAACATGTAACAGTCTCCTGCAGCATTACAGGACTTCAGGCTGTACATCTTGGGAAACCAACACTAGACTTGAGCCTACAGCAGGAGTAGAACAAACTCGAAGAACCTCTCCCCAAACCCCCTTACCAGCCCACCCACTGAGGAAGTGAGCTCCCCTCACTTCAGTCCCCGCCATGCACCATATTCTGCCACATCATCCACTAACACATGAACATGGCATCCAGACTTTTCTTCGCTATTCTCATTTATTTCTACTTACTACCTTAGCACTAGAGCATGCTCTTAAAGCTAAGTGCTTTATGTGAGTACAGAAGTTACAGGTGGTTCAAATGAGTATGCAGAAGCTTTTGCAACAATTTATTTCATATCTCAGGCTGGTCTTTGTGTCAGGCTGCCCAACCAGTATCTACTCCATCCGCAGCCATAGGAAGATGAATAGAACATAGTGTTTAAACTCTTAGTTTATCAGAGAGGAATGACAAACCAGGAAACTCCAAGTGCTTCCATGGGAACCAGAGGAGGACCGGGAACAGACCAAAGAGAAGCCCCAGTGGGAACCAGGAGTTACTACAGACACCAACAGGAAGAGCCTTCCCTTGCTATAAGTAGCCCAGAAATTAAGATGAGAGATGGGAATAACCCCTCATTTATTTAAGTTTAAGAGAATTAAAGTGGGGAAAAGTAAGCCCTGTGTTGCCCTAAGAAAGTGACTATCCACAGCAAACTAGGTCATAAAAGTGAGTAGGGTTTATTAAACACATGCTTTCTTTGTAGTTAAGCAACCACTGTCACAGTAATGAGATTTACTCACATTTCACCCAAGTACTCTTTTGAATTCTGACTAATTAAGAAACGCTAAATGACCAGTCACACACACCTCACCTTTCAGTGAAGATGACACATCAGCGAATTTGAACAATCTCTCTCCAAAAAAAGATGGTTCTGAACTTTTTAAAATTTCCATATACAAAACACTTTGCATCCATACCATCACTCATCCAAACACCTAACACACTGAAAATACACTCTTAAATGTAACTCATGTCCTAAGTTACGTCAAGATGACAAAGTTCTTACTTTACGAGCAAAAAAACTGTGGCAGAGTCATTTTTAGTGACCTCCTCAAATCCTCGGTATGTTGGTGACAGTGGGAAACAAAATACAAAATTTCCGTCAACTGTAGTCTTGTTGTTACCAGGCTGCAAAGTTAGTTGAAATTCTTTTGAAAATGTGGAAATGTGTACATCGGGAAAAATGAATGAAAGGATTAGGAAGACTACCTATTGTTTATTTTTGGACCGAAGAAAGAAAACAGAAAAGTATTTTTATAACTGTGCAAGCATCACCATGCTTTATAACACGATGATCTTCCTCTGCTGTTTAGATGGTTCCAAAAATACCCACCTCCGATTTGTGGCAGTTGCTATCACCCTAACAGCATTTTATAGCTCCAGGGCAGTCTATGTCTATAACAAATCTGCACAGCACTGATGTCATAGTAATAATTTTTCTAAACATAGAACTAAAGACTGAAGGAACTACATTATAGAACTGTAGATACAAAGCTTTAGTTTCTGAATGGCTATTTCCTATCAATATTTGCACTTAAAACCTGCAAAAATGTTACAAGTTGGACTAAAGTTCTATTTTTGGTTAATTCTGAGAAAACTGCATGCTGACATTTACCATTATAAAATAATTACCGTTCTTGTGCTTTCAAACACTGAATACCAGAAATCATGACACTGAATCAAAAACTGAAAAGAGGACACTACACAGCAGATAAAACAAAAAATGCATCTCTTCAGATATGTCTCTTGGGGTTTTTTCTGTCTTCTTTAAAGAACAGAAAAGGCAATCAAATGCAACAGAAAAATTGTATTAATTGGCTGATCTTGTGACAGTTTCCATTCAACAGTATTTTTCCATTCATTCAGCTGAAGCATAACTATTCAGCATAAACTGCATAGTTTTAAACCATGTTTCAAATACCAATAGGCAGACTGCTACTGCTTTGGAGAAAACTGGTACCAAAAGAGGAAAGACATGGGGACGTTACTGGAGTCCCTGTTGTCTGTTCAGCAGTCACACCTTAATATCAGGTACCAGGTTAGGCAGATGTCCATCAGCACCAATTATACATGGCATTCAGCAGAGTGATAGTCCTTTTCTACCCCTGGCCAGACTCTCAAAAGAGTTCAATATCCTGTTGTGCCAGATGACTTTCCCACCTGACAGGAAAAAAAAAACCCCAAACCACAAACAAAACACTAACAAACCCCCACAAACATGAGAGGAAGAGGCATATGAGGTCATGGCACTACAAGAAACAGGATGGCAAATGCTGCTGGAGCAGTGTGTGGGTGTCTGTGCTCTGTGTGTACAGAGCTCCTGACGCGTGGCAGCGATTCGGAACAGGGCAGTGCTAAATCCTCAAAAATCACGTTAGGTACAAGACTTAAAATGAAAACTCCTATGAAATTGTTGGATTTCCAAGTGTAATAGATGCATTCATAGCAGTATGAAAGGGCGAGCTGTTCTGGCTGGTTACAAGGTACCACCATGGCTGGGGGCTTCCCCTGTGTCCGCATAGGTCCGTGTTCTCCTGGTTATTGTAATTTACTTAATTTCTTTTCAGATTTAAGCAGTAAATCTTGGTGAACTGCAAGTAAAACTGTATGGATATTTCCATGAATCTGTAAGTATCTTATTTATTTTTAAGGAAAGGAACTAGAAAGAAGGTCTAGGGAAAGTATTTCTCTGAAATCTTAGAAATATAGTAGGCTTCAGGAGTCTTTTCTGCATTTTAATACAAATATTCAACTGCTAATAACTGCAGATCATTTCCAAAACGAGAAGCATCTTTTGTCTGTATTTTAACATCTGTAGTTTTACAAAGGACTTCTCTTTTGACGGAACTCCTAGAAACAAACTAATTCACAAGTGCCTGCAAATCCCACAAGATTTAACAGAGGAATAGTTCTTTACATTAGCAGTGCATGTTCACCCCCAAACTGGAATCCTCCAAAACTTTTTATCTAGGATTAAAATGTTTTTAATGCATATATCTGAATACATATGCCTGACACCCACTTTTTCAGGCTTTACATTCACATATACCTACTACCCTACCTCCTTCCACTTTGCCCTCATGCCTGGAACAGAGCAGGACAGAAGGGCCACCCACCTCCTGGAACAAATACACAACCAGTTGCAGCTAGGGATACCAAAGAGGAGGCACTGCAGGTTCTGACAATGGGAAAAAACAAACATGAAAGGTAAGGAAAAGCAGATGAAAGCTGGGGACATGCCCTAAATACCAACAAGGCTCATTGTCTGAGTGTTGCTTTGAAAAAGACCCCTAGAACACAGGAAAGATTTTTCTAAAGACAAAAAATAGTTATCAAAAGCATGAATTAAACGGGAAATAACAAAAGGAAACCATTTGCTAATTGGGCAGGTAAGCCAGTATATGCTTTGCTTTTGCTTCTAATTATACCAGAAAAAAGTTGGGAAAGTGATCTTTTTCATCTTGCTGTTCACCTTAATTAAGGGAAACAGTACTCACTCTACAAGTAATATCCACAGAATGTTTAAGCTCAATGTATGGGTCATATTTACTATTTTTTTTCCTCCTCCATTAAAATAAGACTTTTAGCACTCCCATAATGACTTTAAAACAAGTCTGTATACAATTCTGATTGATGACTATCAGGAACAATGACTATAATCTTCTGAAACTTCATTTCTACCGTTTGCCAAACTTAGATCAGCTGCTATTTAGCTGATGATTTAGGAGCATCTACAAAAGGCATCAGGAGCAATTTAGTTACGCAAGTCTAATTTAATAAAAATACCTTATGAGATGATTGTATTACTAACAGAAAGGAGTTTATCTCCCTTTTCAACTATGTGCACAGCACATACAGATCAGTCCCACAGAACCTGCAAATCACACTAAGAAACTTCAGAACACTCCTCAAATGTAATGTTGTGTGTTTCTTTTAATAGCAAATTTATTTGAAGTTATGCCTGTATTCCTTCCTTGGTTAAATAAAAGATAAAATCCTATTTCCTCCAAGTTCACTGTGTTGCCTTCTTGAAAAACAGACTTTCTAGCACATTATAAAAGGAAAAGCCT
This sequence comes from Falco cherrug, assembly GCF_023634085.1. Lineage (NCBI taxonomy): Eukaryota > Metazoa > Chordata > Aves > Falconiformes > Falconidae > Falco > Falco cherrug. The sequence goes on along the minus strand of NC_073704.1, from coordinate 40,778,589 downwards.
TCACAGGTTTTTGCCCTTTTTTAAAAACTTTTTAAAATAAGAAAAATCATAATTCTGGATGGACTTTGTCATCTTTTTCTACCTCATTTCCTCTCCAATATATTTGGCTGCCAGATTAACACTGTTTCTGTGTGACAAATCTACTGTGCCATTTAATCAGCTTAGTTCAATTGTAATTCTGCACTATTAACAAAGTGGACTTAGGCATCACGGAGGGGAGTACTTGCTTCTGTATGGTGCTCAAGTCCTGTATCCAACCTTCAGACATTCGATGACAGCAAGCTTCTCCAGGCTACCCGTGCTTTCCAGCACTCAGGCCAACCTGACTCACCCTGCCAGACATCCCCGTTTAAGACATGTTAGCAAAGAACTCGGCACTTTTTATTCTTCTGCAGAGAAAAATCATCTGCTATTAAAGGACTTGGTGATGCAGAGAAGTTCTGAATGGTCTTTCCAGCTCTGAAGATGCATCTAATGCATCTTTAAAAATTCTAGCTTCAGCCTGACATTCCGATACTACTGCCTTTATCACTTTTGTCTCCATCATTATTCTTTCCATCTTATCTTCACTAAAAAGAAAATCTTTCAGGGAAACTGCCTTATTCCTCCCAGGGGTTATAGAGGCACCTCTCTGAGTTAGTGGCACCGCTATCACATGATGACATCTCCACAACAGGCACATGGACAATTAAGTTAGAAGCAGATAAAAGCAGTATTCCCTTCCTACTTGGTTAAAACAAGGTTTGGCAATTTTTGTTAAGAAAATGACCTTGTTAATTTTTTAAGACATCTCCCAGGAGAACCCTAATTGTCACATCTCTGTTTCACAGTCGTCAGGAGAAATTACAAGGATTGTGTTGCTTAATTTCCTTAGTATCCAGACATATCAGCTATGCAGTTTGTCTCTTCACAGTGTAATAGCAGAAATGGTATTCGTAGTAAATGCTATTTTATGGAAGTAATTGATAAGACAGGTTGCTCTCTAAGAAAGGGAAAGATGGAGTGTCTGCTTTTCAATAAGACCCTCTCGGGGCAGCAAGGAGTCATGTGAATACAAAGAAAAGTTGTGTTTTAAATCTTAAGGAGAGATTTAACTATTTTTGTTACATCAGGCAAAATATCACATAACATCTCTTCTTTAATTATGGAGCAAATACCTAAGAGGTCTGGAGCCAGGCAAGTCTCCAGTTTCACCCAGATGACACTTCATTACCAGGTTGGAAGTGACGACTGTCAGATTTCAGACTTCAGCTGGAACACTGCTCTAATTCAGAGAAAAGCAGAAAGTAACGGAAAACTGCCCAAGTTTACTGTCACGTTATTGAAAATGAGAATTAAGGTGATGTTGATAGCTCTAGTAAAGTCAAACAAATTTATAAACAACTTTCATCTTCAGCTACAGTACTTAAAAGTTTCACAGAAGCAGCGCATATTTTAACAGATTTTTTAATTGGTTTCCAATGGTTATCAGGGATATGTAGAAGACTGGAAACATCTATGTGGAAAAAGAAAAAACCAAGGGTGCTTTTGCATGTATCGCTTCTCTCGTACCAAGCCTGTTACAGAATCACTGCTCGGTCCTCAGCTGCTCATTTCTCACCTGGCCCTTACAACGCTTCAACCACCCCAATGTGCCGAAACAAATACTGGCAAAGCCACACTGAAAAGCACAGCACTGAAAGTATTTGGGCTTACAGCAAACAAGTAACGACTTAAAAAACTCCCAAAGAAACGAGAATGGAACCTATTGAAGGAGAACTTGCAGAATCCAGCTAACCACCTTCCTCTCGTCCCAATAAAACCACAAAAAAAAATATTTTATCTGCACCATTTCATTATCCTACACATACACCAGCACAAGCGCTTTCACTTGTGCAAGTAAGAAAGGGGAGAAAACCTTCATGTGGAGAAGGAATGAATGGCCGAGAGGAAGTGGGCAGAAATGTCTCCAACCAGCTTGGCTGCTAGAGAAAACTGTAAAGTATCCTTTTCATGGGCAGCGGTGCTAATGCCAGTTTAAATCACCAGTTTAAACCACCAAAGCAATTTTGATCTGCAAGAATTTTAGGCTACTGGAGATAATACTAGAAGTTTAAGGAAAGACATCAAAAGCTTTCAAAAGCTTAGCTAAGTGCATCCATGTCAAAATAATGATACTGTTAAAAACTGTCATCTATTTAACCCATTTAAAAGTTTAAATTCAGGATTTTTGTTTGTTATTTCTCTACCTACCATTGGTGGTTAACAGACCACAAATATACGCCGCCTCCTTGTTCTTTTAGAATGATTCTAATCTCAAATTAAATAGTACGAATTACTAGTAGAATTGCCACCTAGGTCCTACTGACGGTAAATAAAGCAGCAGCATTTATATGCATTCAAAAAAGAAAGCAAAACACTCCTATAAAAGCTTATTAATTTCTTTCTTGTATTTGTCTCTACCCATTTCAGCCTGAACAGCTTTTACTCTCACTTTTTTCAACTTAGCTAAAAGTAAATCCTGAACTACCCAGATTTCTCCATTCCTACAAAGTCCCACTGAAGTCTGTGAAGCACACACAGTGCGCAGGGCTACCACCATCGACTTATTTACAAGATCAGAACCTGCACTGTGTGATCCCAATGGCAAAGACCGTGCCTCCAGTTCTGTAAAGCTGCCCAGCATTCAGGCATTATCACAGCAACTCCCAAGGATGCAGAGATTCACATTCATGCCTCAAAAATTTAATACATTCTTTTATATACCCATATGAGATTATTTTACATTGAGTGGTTAAGCTGAAGGAAAGAAACAGGAAAAAAAGAAACAGCAAAAAAAGGGCCTTTGTCCTGAAACAGTTTTTTCTTTGCTTTCTTTGGAAGAGCCATCTAAAAAACCACTACTGTTGCAGAACACTCTTTCATGACATTTAGCCTTAATCTTCTCTTTCTTCATTTCACTGCTTTATTTCTAGCTATAAGCCCCTATGCTAGCCCAAATATTTCCTTTTTATCTTCAGTTGTTTACAATTTCAGATATACGTAGGCTGTTAAGTCTTGTCTTGCCTGTTCTCTTTTCTTAGTCTTTCCATAACATAACTTCCTTAAGAGACCAGACAAAGGCACATTCAGGTGTCTTTGATAAATAAGACAAACCACCATCTTAGCCCAGAAGTAGTTACACTAAATCATCTGGCTGGAATCCCTTGGAGTGAGTGTCCACACAGACACGGCTATAAGTCATGCAACCAGTTAAATTCTTTTCAGTGGATTGCACTGAGGTCCTAAAATTTGATATTCGTGTCTAGCTCTCACATGCCGTGATGTATGAGCCTTTGGTACTGAAATTCCAAGAAACAAGGTATTCCCTGAAATCCTCCCATTTTGGTAACCTATGAACAACAAATACATGCAAACATGAAAATATACTCAATAATATAATCAAACAAAAAAAAAAACCCCAACCCAAAAACTCTACTCACAAAACTTCTAAACATTTTCCCTGTGCAAAGTAAATATACAGTGATATGGTTTTATAGGAAATCAACCTAGATAAATGTCTGTACGTTCATAGATAATCCTGGCCATTTGAAAACAGTGTTACAGCAATAAACCCAAGATTTCGGATCAAGAAAAAAAATAATCGGCACAGAGGAAATGTAACTTTATGATCTATCAGAAATTGATACCAGATTTCTGCATTTTCACATTCAACTGCTGAAGGAAGCGGTTTTACTTCTGGCCTTTATCTGATTCTGCCTTACACCTCACCTACTTTTTCTGCACTTGAGCTGTTTCTGCCTGACACCTCATCCTTCCCCTAACACTAACCCAAGCAATTAACTGCCAATCCTTAACCCTAAACCGGGAGCTGACCCTTAAAAGTAACCTGTTTTCTTGGTTTACTACTTATAATCTGAATTAACTTCTTGATGTAACTTATCATACAAACACTTGTGGTGGCAAAAGACAATTTGTGACAACACGGAACGAGCTTCTTTTTGTAGTTTATCAGCAGCAGAGCACAAGAAGGTAACTACAGAGAGATAAGGCCATATGGAGCACTGCAGCACAGCGGTGGAGGCCTGTAAATATTGGAGTCGTCATGGCCACAAGGCAGTTACCCATATAAAATGTATGTTGAACTAGGGCAGTACACCTGGCCTATAACCTCATGCTTCACTTATTCCACAGAAAACCTACAGCTCCTATAGGTTGGAATCACAGAACTCACCAGTTGGAAAGGACCTCTGGAGGTCTCCAGCCCAACCTGGTGCTCAAGAGGTCCAACTAGATCATGGCACTGATCAATCAAGTTCCACATTCCTCTGAATACATAGATTTTACAGCCTCTCCAGTAATAACCACCTTCACGGTGATTTAGTTTTCCTTACATCTAACTGGAATCTCTTTTTTTCCAACTTGTCTCCATTGCCTCTCACTGTGCACCTCCAGGAGAAGTGTGTCCCTGCCTTCCCCATACCCTCCAGCTAGGTAGAAATGCACTTTTATAATTCCCCCTCCCTGGATGACAACCAACTCGTACTTTCACTGAGTATCAGTAAACCCACAAGTCTATCTCCTATTCATCTCACAGATAGAAAATGGGCCCCATTTACTGTAGAAATGAAGCATAAACACGCAGAAAGACTGTACATGAGGTGAACAGGGAAAGTTTAATAAATCTCCTTAAATCCAATCAACAGCACCATTTAGATATTTCAGCTGCTCCTTCCACTATTCAGTGCAACTACACCTTAGCATGCAAATAATCTTCAGCTGCTACTGCCAGCTCAGTGGGGGAAGATTTAGATCTGGATTTTCTTGTACCATAACTTTTCATTTCTTGGTTGTCAAGGTCTGAGATACTCTGAATTCTGTGTACTGTAAGAGCAAGAGATACTGCCAACAAATCTCAATACCTCAGCAAGTTTTTCTTTTTTCTTTTGAAACATAAGTTAATATTTTTGAAAGTAAGTTGGGCCCTTTTAGGCAGTGGAGGTTAAAATGTCAGTCTGCTGTCAAGTTACTGTTGTCGTTAGCAAAAGCTACAGATGCTATAGATTTCTTAGGTCTTCTACCACTTACTGTAAATAATGCTACAATTTAATCATCATAGTAACCTTTGCTTTTAATATGCTTAGAAAGGGAAGTTGCTTTCTTATTAAGGAGGGAGGGGGAAAAAATACCCTACAGAAGTATATGCATTCCCAGTTCTCAGCTGCTTTACAGCAGACTTCTCTCCATCTCCACTCACCTTGTAATCACAAATCACCACAAGCACATGATCCAGTCACCACCACCCCAACTTCCTCCATTTTATGAGGCTCTTGCAAGGTATTGTACTTAGCAGGCCTGTAGTCACCACGATCCAGCTGGGCACCAGACCTGGTTTGGGCACCTCTCTCCCTTCTAAAGGGCATCTGGCCCAACACAGTCTCATTCAAACACTTTTGCATGAACTGGCATTCAAAATCCAGCTCGTTTTATGTTGAAGTGTAGGCAATGTTTCCAGGGTCCCTTACTTCATTTGATGTAAGGCTATGCTACTTCTGAAAAGGGCAGGTTTGTTCTTTCACAAACCCACTCATTCATTCCCATTACCTCCCCCTGCTAGCACTGGCATTCTGACCAAAACCTACTTGGGGGGAGTAGGGAGGAAGGTAAGATATGAGCTTCTACTCATTTTCTAGTTATACAAACGTTTGTACTAATGCAAAAGCAAGCAGTAGGGACACAGGCAGCTGGCTGTCATGTTCTGTTTGTTCTTCCCCTGTAGTGATGCCTCCCAACTTTGTTCATCAGGACTGCCTTTTCAAAGTCAGTAATACAAACGCTTACAATCAGTGTAAAGGCTGTCCTTAAACTCCTGTGTTAACTTCACGCTACCCTGAAAGTTCCCCTTTCTGCAATATTAACAGTCATTTATGTTTAAAAGCCTTGATGAGATGGATAATTCTCATAGTATTTTCTACGTTCTACAGTTTAACTATAGTTTCTAATACAAAATTGTATCACAAAGCTTCACTGAAACACTTTACAAGAATGGCACCATTCTTAGCTGAATGGGAATTCCCCATGGAGAATAACATACTCTAAAATAGCTGCAAGATTTACATTTCTCATTTGTCTCCCTGGGTGCTCTCATCTGCCTTGTTACATCACTAGCACATACGGAACCCACTCTAGGTTCCCTGAATGCCCCTCCCCAGCTTCTTCCCCAGCACTTCCTGTCAGGTATTTCCCGAATGTCTCAAGGATATCACCTTATTTTCCCAGAGCACGTGTTGCTCTAGCAGGATCTCATGCAGAGGTGCACATGACGGGGTGGGGGGAGGCAAGAGAAGCCAGGAACAGCCACAAGCACAGAGCCTCCCAGACCCTGCCTCCTGTACAAAGAGATTTCTGACACGCTTGTCTGTATACTGAAAACCTCCTGTGTGATCTAAGCAATACAAAGAGGAAGATGTTCTTATACTCTTAAAAAGGATATAGCGAGTGATGAGAGCATCCCTAATGCTGCCATAGGAGGTTGTGGAGGACGGAAATATAAATGCCTTCAAAAAGACACAGTAGTTATGGACTACAGATCCATTAGTAACTACTAAAAACACATGGTACGAGTCCAAGCTTCATTTCTATATGCCTGATGGTCTCTGAGGTTCTGATAATCAATGAAGTATATCTCTATACATCCACTTTTGCTAATCCCCTGCACCATCGGTTGTCACAGACGGGATACAGAAAGGGCTACATACAGGCCACAGAACTGACCCTGCATGGCTCTCCTGAAGAGGGTAACAGACCCCTTCAGACCACAGGACAACCACAGGAGAACAAGGAGAAATGTAGGCTGCTGCCTCTTCCCCTCCACACAATCCCCTCGGACACAAAGGCCGACAACCTGAGACCGAGATTTTTGTTTATATGAAAAATTAGAAGCCTTCTTAATTTAATTATTTTTTTATGACTTGTCTCCCTAGTCTCCTCCCTCTTCCTCAAGCTTTGCTTTTCTGCCACCGCAGCCCCAAATCAAACTCATCTCTGACCACAGCTGTTTGGTCTCCTGAAATTTCTTCATCCACTAATCCCCAAAATCAAATCACATTCATATCCACCTGTGTATTCTCTCTATTCACATCAGTTCTCCTCATCATCCCTTATTTTATATCAGTAACAATCTCATACAAAAAAAATATGACTACTTTGTTTTAGTCTGGTAGTAGTTCCTCCGATTAGGAAACTTCTTGGCCTAATGCACTTCCAGTTCTCATGTCAGCAGATACCATCATATTGGGCTTCATCCTCTCTACTCTTCACCTTTTCCACCTGTGGTGCAACTGCCGAAGTATGCTCTACCTGCCTGCCAATGTAGTACATACATAATTTATTTTCTTCCACAAAACTGTGGGTAAGCTTGCATCACGCAGGCACTGGGTTCTCACAAGAAGTACAAAGAAGTAACTGCAAAAGAACAAACAGAAGAACGTGACACACTCAGTCCACTGCAGGGATAAAGCTTGAATGGCCGGTACAGATAGTTCAAGTCAGTATGATTACCTGCCAGCCGTCAAAACTGGCAGCCAAATTTTCCTTCAAATGTTTATTTTAATCTCCCAGGCAAAGTGATTGGGAAATATTGCTCAGAAGAATAAAACTCTTTTATTGGTAACTCCAGCATTATTTAGTGAAAGGTCTGCACACTAGCTGGCAGAAGTTTTGCAAAGCTGAGATTGATAGATGATGAAAGAAAGCCTTGACCCCAGCTATAAGCAAAGAACAGAAAATTCTCTAATATAACATTCAAGAAACAGTGGGTTATTTTTTAAGTCCTAGTAGGCAGAAGCTTAGTTCATGAAGTACCTCCTACTTCTTGATAAAACAGAACAAATTTTGAGACAATAAGCCCAAGAATGTCACAGTACTTTGACCGTTCTAGCCCACCCTAAGATTTCACAGCTGTAGTTCAATACCAGTCTTCCTATAAGGCTGACTAAATCCCAGAGAAACAAACACGGCATACAAGAATAAAATTTTAAATTAAAATTTTACAAACATATATTGTGTGCAAAATGTAAGAATATTCAACACAAGTAAAACGTTCACATGTCAAAATCATTCTTCTGTAAAGAACAATAGTTACTAATTCATCACTTAAACCAAGTTTCATTCATCTTGAGATGTAGTCACAAACTTCAACCTCAGTCTAAGCAGTTATACTCCTAAATTTTAAGATCTGAACTATTTACCCAGTTAAACTATAATAGTCTTTAGGGAAGCAAGAAAAACCAAAAAACCAAAACCCAAACAAAAACCACCAGAGAGAAAAAGCTGACACAAAGTTTAGATCTCACAGGTAGTATTTTAAAATTGATTAATATTTCTAGGATCCTTCTTTTAGGGATATCTGACAATTTGGTTAAGAAGTCACAAACAACTGCTGCATTTGGGAAAAGAACCTTCATTTTCATGGCTGTTTAAAATCAATGTAAATAGTAAATACTAAGGTAAGCTCCGGTATAAATGAAAATTAACAGTCCACAAAATATAAAAATGGCAAAGAAAGAATTTGTTACAACTTTTGGGTTGTTACGTGGTAATTACGTGATCTAATGATTGCATTAATTAGTATTTTGAGTAGTAACACATCTTAAGAGTTGTTTAAAGTATGTAAATATATACATTGTAAATCTGTACTTGAACTTGTATATAAGAAAGCAGATTAATATAAAGACAAAATATATTTATTAGTATTATCTGGTATATCAAAGAACAGGTAAAAAAAGTAACCGAGGTGTTGAAAAAAATTGGAAAGTGAGTATGTTCAGTGTCAAGGCTTTGAACATAAAGGGAGTGTAGCACATTGGCTAAATGAGGGAAAAAATTACAAATAGGCAACAATAAAGATTATCTAGTAGTGATACTGAATTGAGAGCATAGGAGTATGAATGACTTACAAGTCTAGATAGAGTAACTATTTATTATATTTATACAAGCTTCAGAGACTACAGGCAGATGCTATAGAGGCATCAGATATCTTAAAAATGGGCTTTTCAATGACAAGATGCTGTAGTACCAAAATGAACAAAGAAAGTTTCATAAAAGGCTGCAAGAACACGCATGGCAGGAAAGACGACATCAGGAAAAAGGCAAACATTCCACAAACCAAAAATCACAGAGCAGTCATTCATCAACTGCTAAAAACCTGCTGAAACCTTAGAAAGAGCATTGTTCTGCTGAAGAGACTCCTAAGAAAATTTCAAAACTTGAGCTCCAGGGACAAAGCCCTATGGGAAATCACACATGAAGAATCCTAAGTTCAAGAGATGACAAAGTGCAACTTCTGTTGCATTTCCACTGCCGTTGCTTTTCAAAAGCGGTTAAATCCTTGAAGTAATAGTCCTTGAAAATTACATCAGAAGAACCCAAAAAATAGGCAGTAAACCCTTCTACCATCTGCTGCTGACCCTAGAACGGCTCCCGGGATGGCAGAACTGCTGTCTGACAGGCACGGATTTAGACTGGCAGTAACCCCTTCTGTGCAACTTGGAGATCCTTTCACTCAGAAACCCTCTGGTGACACCAAATGAATACTGGTAACTGTAATTCCACCTTGAACTACAGTTTCTGCTACTTCGAGATCACACAGAGAGATCAGTCACTGCAAACTGTCAAGAGGAGCAGAACATTACTTTCATAGTATTTAAATAAATTATAGCTTCAACTAGGCTAAGAAGGCTGGAAGCTTCACAACAGCACATCTGAAGCCTTTCTGCGTGCAGGGAAAACAGATATATCTGGGCAACAGAGTATGCACCTATAGCAAGGAGACTGGAGAATTTTCATTCATCAATGTTTCCTATTCAGTACCGTAAGAGTTTTGTGCAAAAGAGAGCGATCTGAGAACTTCTGAACTACACAGAGAGTCCATAGTTGTTCTGAAAAACTGAAAACTTTTCACAAAAACCAAGACTACTAGTAGCAGCAATCAGCAACTATTCCTTATTTGCAGAAGATTTTCTAAGAAGGTCTGAAGGATTTCCTATCAGCAATCTCACACTCAGCATCATTTACACGTGTAGGGAAGTATAAAGAGAGAGCTCATCACTCTGAGGCAAGTTTATAGAGAATGCAGATGGAGTGACTCCTTGTACTTTATTTAAATGCAATCTCTCACACTTGCAAATGCCAGAACATACTAATTTATATTAGCATATTCATAACCTAATACCAGAAATATCATAATATAGGGAATTATCTTGTTTCTAATGCTTATTAAATTACAGAATTTAAAAAAACTAATCTCAAAATCCTTTGGTTGTACAAGAATTCTCAACTTTAGTAATTTAAAAATTCAATGAATCAACAAATAGATTTCTTCTAAGTAAATATTTGAAATTTAGTAATCAATTTGTGATTGGCAAAACAGTATTTCCATTCTACAAGAAAAAAGAATTTGATTTCAAAAGTTACTTACAAACTGTGAAAGTTTTCAGGATGCTATCCCAGACATACTCTCCCCTCTGCATCAATACACCTTCAACTCTGTAAACACCGTATTAACTTTCAAATGTTCAGTCTTAAATACAAAAAAAAAAAAAAAGCAGTTGAAGGGTTGGTTTTGGGGGTTTCGGTTTTGTTCTGTTTGGTTTGGGTGGGTTTTTTAATGTCTGAATGAAGTAATCTGACGATATTTAGACACCTCAAGTATCTTTTCTTAGATTGCTCCAATATTCTTTAACGTTGCCACTTTTCAAATGTCATCATATGTGATAAATTAAGGGCATAGTTATTAAAACATGAAAGAGACACTGATTCATATCTGTAAGAATGAGAATGACGTTTACACAGATGCATCACTTACCATTTATTTTGATATTAAACCACAATTAAAATAATTCAATTCTGTGAAGCAGAACAGTATTCACATAAAAATCTGAAGGCTCAAATTTTATTTAATTCAGAAAAGGACGAAGCTCCTACAGAACTAAAAATATCCCATCATAATACTACAGGTCAAAACTCAACCACTGCCCAAGACTCCTCCCAAATTAATGTGTTTCTGCACGAGGCAATGGAAGGACACGAGCGGTTCTGTCTTGTATATGGCCCTATGATTTTAATTACAGATTTTTCTTTTATCATTGAATGTTTTAATTACTTTTAACGGAAAGTTAAGCAGGCGAACCGAGGTGATATCTCTAGGCTAAATCTCTTTTGGCCTGCTGAGTGCTGACTGGGCTTTCTGCCCTGAGCTGGGATGGATACTCATTATATAAAGGTATATTTAACAGGTTTGATTAAATCATCAATGAGTTCTGGAAAACGCCCCATTTTAATTTGTCCAAGCATACTGAGGAGAAGCTGGAAGGAAAACGCGAGCTTCAGATAAGGCAGGATAAGAAAAGGCCATTGACTGCACACTTATTTTTTGCTGCTGCCTCTGCAGCTGCCTGTGGGCAGCTTGGTTGCCGTAGCTGTGTAGCATTCCCTTCCCGAATAAGGATCCTGTACTGCACATCTGACCAACAGAAGGAAAAACTCAACACACATCATCACAACTTGTGTTCTGCAACTGATGACCACATCATCACACGTATTAGCGGTACTTCTACATTTACCATGGATAAACCCGATGATGAAAAGCAATCTGAATGCCATCGGGTTCTATTTTATTTCTATTTCCCTTTAATTTTTCTTTCTTTTTTTTTTTTTTTTTTCTTTCTATCCTATTGGTTGGATATTTAGTTAAAAGAAAACACTCAGACAATGTTTTCTATTTTGTCCCCTCCAGGCCACCATTTCAGACTTAAGGAGGTATTTCAGACACCTGAAACAGCGATGCTCCCAGTCAGTATTCCATGGCACTGGTCCCACAGTTGCTGCCCGAATAAAGACAGTGATGGGTTTTTTTTAAGGAAAGTTGACTTACACATACATCATTTAATTCAAGAAACAAATACACTTTCTAAATTCTGAGGGCTGTTCAATTCTGAGGCTACTCAATCTAAATAGAATCTTATTTCAATTTCTCATACTAAGTTCCCACATCCCTTTTATACCTGCCCAATTAAAACTGCATAGAAAGCTGGATGTTCTCAAAATGGAAGAGGGGAAAAAAAAAAAAGCTATTTTTAATGATGCTTTATCATTTGCGATAAGTGAAACTACAAAAATAACTAAATGTTTGGGCTGTGCAGTCAATTGAGTAAAATCTTTTATTATATATTTGCACCTGTAATAGTTTGGTTTCTAAAATCAAAGACCTTAAATTAAAAAAGTAAATTAAAAATCAAACCTTAAATTAAAAGGCTTCTTTTCCTCAATTCAACTAGACTGAATATAAACTCATAGAAGTTCAGTATATTCGTATTTTCCTTTTTTTTTTTTTCTCAGACAAAGACCTGAATGTTGCATTCAAGAAACAAGTTTGGGCACTGGAAAAGCCCAAGTTTGGTATCCCAGCTGTGATAACAATGCCTTCTCATCTTTTAAGCATATTATTACTTCCCAGGGTGGGTTTCAGCTTAAATGTAAGCATCCAACACCATCTCTGCTATGCCTGGTGCACAAAGACCAACCAAAGACCACACAAAGCAGCGACTGGAAGCCAGGCAGGAAACAGACGTTAAAAAGCACTACCTGCTTACAGCCAGGCACCTGCATCCACCTTTCAACTCACATCACCAAAACAAAATGTCTTTTTAATTTGTACAGGACAATAATTAAAAAAAAACAAAACAAACAAAAAAACCACACTAGCATTTTGTATCTCAATGTTAGAAATTCAGAGTGGTTTGCAAGAGCTGTATCTTCTTAAACATGGTATGGACATTTACCTCTGTTCTCAAAGACAAAGATGTCTGGGCAGGTCAGTCACTTTTAGGGCTTGATCATGTTTTTGATAATGTCACTTCAGTGGAGGCTCAATACTGCATCTAATCCTTAACTTCTAATCATCTGCTAGATAAGATGTATACAAAACATCTATATAAACCATATGGTCCTGTGAAAACGTGGAATCGAACTGAATGAAATGCAAGCTCTTGCCTTTTCTGAACACATCTGTTGCTGTGGCTTCTGACAGGATAGCACCAAAAGGGCTCCCACATAAGCAGGACATAAGGCAGGAAGCATTTTGCACATGCTGTGCTAGGCTGCAATTAGCAGATTCAGAGGCCACCTGTCACGGGGCAGAGCAGCACACAACTCCAGGGGACAGGCTGGGGGAAGCAAGCAGAGTTTTCAGTAAATGTGAGGCATGCCTTGTTTCCTCCGCTGACAGTAGTGAAATATCCCCTTCCCTCTCTCAGTTCTTCCCAGCATAGCCATTACACATGTCTCTGCTACCAGTTACTGGTCCTCTTAACATACATGATGGGGGACTGCTGCAGGCTAACATTTAGGCAATTTATTATTTCTGAAGTTATCCAGAGCTGGAGGACAAATCTGAACTGTTCTTCTCAAAGCAAGGTACTGCACTTATCACTGAACCTTGTCTTCCTTTAATCTAAAACACCCCCCCCACCCCCAAAAAACCCCCCAAAAAACCCAAACACCAAACCAAAACCAAACAAAAACCCCAACCAACTCCACACAAATCATGCTGGGAGTTCTCCAGTTACCTAATCAAACACAAAATTTTTGCTGTGACATTTCAGGTATTTGCAATGATGAACTTCTGCAACACATACAGAATATGACAGAAAATCATTATACAAGTTCAGAAGTGATAAGCTTCTACTCTTTTTAGCACATTTTAGCTTTGATAGCAGTCAATTTTCCCCTCATTATAAATGGGAAAAGCAAAGATATCACGAAAAGGCCACTTAAAAGCAAAACAAAATAAAGGAATGCAAATCTATATTGGAGTTACACAACTGCCAAGAACGCTCAGAGCCTGCTGATTTTCTGTTTATTACGCTGAAATTCTCCTCTTCGCCTCAACAGTGCATATGCAACACCGAAAACTTTAAAAAGTGTATTTTAAAAGCTGACGTTGAATACTGTGTGCATGAGTCAGACGTAATTTACATGGCTGAAATTTCACTAAATAACTTTGAAATTTTATCACCATAAACCTTGTCAGGAATACTTGTTTTGAGCTTCTTCATGTATTCAGTTACTGTAATCCTGAGCCCTCTACCAACATGAATAAATTTAACATATTAAGAGTGACGCAAGGCTACCATCAGTCACTTTTTAACGCACAGATGCAGAAGAGTGTGATCAATACAACGACACATAGGAAGTAAGTGACAGCGCTGAGAATACAGCTCAGCCATTTGAGCCCTAGACCTTTCACCACAGACCATATGCTCCCCTGGCATCCCAACACGTCTTTAACAACCAGACAACCTTTTCCCACACTAATTTTGTTTAGCCAGACTGCTCCAAACACACCTTCTTTTTTCAATTAGCCACACAAACATGAGAAAGTGGTCACAGATCCCTGATGCCTGTTAATGATGCACTGAAGAAAAGGGCTGAAAGCTCAAAACCGAGCTTTTCCTTCTGGAAGATCCAGTCAAGCCTGTGTGTTCAAGCAATGCCAGGGGGAGGTTTGGATCTGGTATTAGGGAAAATTTCTTCACGGAAAGGTTATCAAGCATTGGAACAGGCTGCCCAGGGAAGTGGTGGAGTTACCATCCCTGAAGGTATTTAAAAAACATGTAGATGTGGCACTTAGGGACGTGCCTTAGTGGTGGGTTTAGCAGTGATAGGCTGACGGTTGGACTCGATGATCTTTAAGGTCTCTTCCAACCTAAAAGATTCTGATTCTGTGATTCTAACATGGAGGAAAATGTTCAGAAGGAATCTGCATTGCTCTCTCTCACATTAACTCCTCTGAACCTGCAACATCATGAAGTACCAGTTCCTCTTGCACATTGCCCTCTGCTCATGCCCGCTGGCAAACACTTGGCCACTGAAAGGTGAGAAATGACCACGAAAAGATGCTGTCTGCAGCCTCACAAACACTCCCATCACTGCAGATCACACAGCGCTGGCTTTCAAGAAAAATCAGAGAAAGAATTTCTGTCCCACTCCAAAGGGTGACTGAAGGCTCTGCTTCTCCTGGGGAAGCTGTGGAGATGTAACCAGGATCCACGGCCCTCTAGGTGAGGTGCAGATACCATACATTCAGATGATAAATTTTTCCTTTTATTTTTCAAAAAAGTTATTCTCATGCTAGGATAAGCATGCATAATACGTGTACAGAAGAGGAAACCCAAATAATAAAAGGTATTTGTAAAGGATGAGTTGACTCTGAAGACTTAAGAAAGGGCAGAACAATTTTTTTTTTCTTTATAAAGAACAGATGTGTTTTATTATCTACCGTAAGGTAACAATTAGCACTGCTCTCAAAGGCAGGCAGACAAACCTGTGGAGATTAAAGTTCTTCATCTGACAACCACTCACTCCTCTGACAAAGTCCATTAAAAAAATCTACCAATTCTCTATCCATCAAAAAAGTAAAACAACAGACATTTGAGTTGGTTTTAGCTTTTTTTTTTTAAATCTACATCAACAAATCTATATTTTGAGACTGTTGTCATATTTTCATCTTTTTAACTGAGTTGTACTGTTTGTGTACAAGCTTACTTTCACTCAATGAAGACCAGTATTTAAAATATCTTAGAATAAACCCCAGCAGTCTAACTCAGTATCCTAAGCACCAAAAAAGTAGTATTCATTAAAGCATTGATTTCCAGAGATGTTAAGTAATCTTACTTTGAGTACTTTTTTCAAACTATGTTGATATTTGATATTCTTTAGACAGCACAGTGACAACCACGCAAAATGTATTCTGCTTTGAAAGTCATTTCCTTAGATTTAGATCCTATTCATGAAAGAAAAAAGAAGTCTCCCAAATTGTCCTTTCTTACTCTGTTTGTAGAAAAAAAATGATAAAGAGCAGCAAAAGTTAGCCTTACGATTTTTTGCTGTTAATTCCTCCCATGAATACAGTGATGTACATAATTGTGGTATACATACTTGGCTAACATATTTATTCAAAATGGTGTTGAGTCCAGGTTCATGGTTCTACTTAAAGAACGGCAACAAAAATTCACCCTCACCTTTATTAAACCAATTTGTGTTTGTCCTTTTAGATCTGACAAGGTAGTTTTCACATGCTAACTTCACCATTTCACCTGTGACTGGAACATACGATAAATCCACAAAACAACATAGGGTATAATCCCGCTACTTCCTAAATCCATTTCAAAATTCCCACTAAATTAACCTACAAGTTCCCGTTGACATCCTCTTCCCAGTACACACAAATCACTAACAAAAGAGTATGAATCTCCTACGTGACTGTGGCATAGATAGAGGCTTGCTACTGCTAATAAAGTTGGAAATGCTTATCCAAGCCACACGCTCGGATTCTTGCTCCTTTGTCTTCTAGTCCTGGCCTATGCAATGCTAACTAATAGTTTACAAAGATAGTGGGCTGGTTATACTCCCTGCCCGTATCAGTATTAGAATATCAATGGAAAGTTTTAAGAGACCTCAGAACGTTTGCCCCTTCTCTCTTTAGTATTTTATTTCTCACTGCATGCAGACAATATTCTTTCCTTCAGTCAGGTAACTAATCCCAAAGTGAAAATAAGCATATAACAATTACTCAAATATATTTTAAAACTGGTATCTTTATAAACAGTTGTTATACATGTACACAAAAATAAAAGTTTAATTGCTGAACAATGAAGGATGAGTGTACGGTGGCTAGACATGGTTGATAAATCCTGCTCTTTAAAGATTAAATTAAATATAATGACAAGAGGACACACAATAGTACCTTCTAAAATCTCTTTTATTAGACTATAATTCAGGACAGAAATAACAACATAATCTAGTGTTCAGAGACTACAGCAGGAACAGACTTCTAATTCCGACTCTGACACTGACTTCAGCAAGTGACTTAATCTCTCTCAGCTGCCACTTGTCAAATGACATTTTTTTCTTTGACTCTTAAGTCACTATGAGGATGTAGCAATAGATGTGACTCTGAAATTGTAAAAAACCAAACATACAAACCACCCCAACAAACCAACCAACCAAACCATAAACGATGAAAAACAAATTGGGTGCTCTGAAGGTATCATAAAATAAAATAATTACAGCCAAGGATAACAACCTAAGCATATCAGGATGGAACTGGAAGAAAATCCATAAAACGGACTAATCACTGTTGCTATCTTGTATTTGTGTTTAAAAATAATAATAATAATAATAAAAAAACCCACTAAAGTGAGCATGTTTGGTTCTCACAGCTAACACCAGGGACAAACCTTTATCTATGTATTTTCAGGTCCATTGTAAATGATGAAAAACATGGAAGTTGCTTCTAATTTCGGCCAAAGATACGGTAGAGAACACAAAAGATCTGAAGAGTTATATGTAATAAATACTTACAAGTGAGGTGTTATGGTCAACACCAGCAACTAATACCTGTTCCAGTCAAGCACTGGAGCAAACTCCCCAGGGAAATGGTCATGGCTCCAAGCCTGTCGGTGTTCAAGAAATGTTTTGGTAATGCTGTTATGTACACGGTTTAACTTCTAGGTTGCCTTGTGCGGAGTGAGGACTTGGACTTGATCGTCATGAGTCCCTTCCAACTCAAGGTGTTCTACAATTCTATCATCTATCTCAAAAGCACTAGCAAAAATCATAAAATCTAGAAAAGTATAGGCATTAGTTGCTGAGGAATGAAGGTGCTATTCCTACTCACAGATTTTCCAAGCAGTATAAAAGAGAGATGTTTGTATTAATGTTCATGTTGCCTGCAGTGCTCTGAAGAAGAAAAAACACAACAACCCCAAACTGCTAAATTCTTTTTTCGTGCTGTTGCTTTTCCAGTCGCTGAGGTTTGAAGCAGAAGCAATGATTCTGTTTGTATTCCTGGAATCACTGCATTGCATTGGCTCACATTCTAAAGGTTATCTTTAAAACCAAAACCAGTTCAAAATTAATATTTTCAGGGTAATATGTACTCCTTCATGGATGGGGCTTATGCTCGTGAGAAGTTCCACTGCTTGAAAACAGGAATAAGCAAGTACTGGTTTTGAGCTTCTGCTCATTTGCCCCTGCTTCCCTTACCTGCCCCCCCCCCACACCCCCTTTTTGCTTTTGAATGTAAAAGACAGTCCTGCCATCCCAATATAATTTGGCCAATATGATTTTTGTCATATAAAGTATCATTTACATAATATTTAATTAAACACGTGACCACAGAAAAGAATTCCGATTCCCCCATTCCAATATTTATGAAATTATTCCTCTACTGGCACATCTAGATAATTTATGAAAACTTACAGTCGATTTATTCCATGTGACAGTGGTAAACAAATTAATGTAGAATTTAATTGCCTTTGTCTCTTCAGCTCAGAACTGCTTTTTAGTGATATTTATCTGAAATTATGATCTACAAAGAAAATAAATTGTAATGGAGCTTATAAAATTCATCATATTTAGAAGTTGACAACTGTCATAATTATTAATCTGAATTTTACTTCTCAGGGATGAATACTTGATCAAGTATTTCTGCAAAGAAGGCTGTTTTTATGCTGTCTCATGATTCCTGCAGTATTGTACTTGCATACATTTTTCTAGATTTATTTATTTATTTATTTACTGCATTTGTATAAACTACTCTTTTTCTTTCTTCCAAAGCATACCAGAAAACCTTCTAAAGAACCTTTTTCCTAGTCAAATACAAGATAATCAAATCTTCATAGCACCCAACATCTTCATAACTAATATTGAAAACCAAATAAAAACAGCTGAGGTAAAAAAAATAATCCTTAATCATTATTATATAATGCATACTGCCTCAGCAGTATTAGTATAAATGATTAAAAAATCCTAAATACAACTATTAGTGTACAAAACTAAGAATAACCCATCTGGCTTGCATTACCTAAATCAAAATTTGGATTGTGACAAGCTGAAAAATTATGACAACATGAACTACACATTCCTGAAAACCCCACATATTTTCAAAATAGCTTTACTGAATTACACGTGAAAAACCCCTATACAGGTATAAAACACCTCTGCTCAGACATTTCCTCTGTGAAGTAGCTGTAGCAGAAAAAAAGAAAAAACAAACAAACAAAAGTGTGTTTTTTAAACGAAGCTACAAATAAGGAATGAATACCCCCAAGAGAACAGAGTTCAGCTTTAGGTTATGACTTTTACCTGAAGATCTTCCCTTCCTATTTGCTTGTTTTGAGATTCACAGCAATAGAAAGGCATTTGAATCTGGAAGTGAAAGTTTATTTTCTTTAAGGGAAAAAAACATGCAGACTGGAGGATGGGAAAGGAAGTAAGCAAAAAGAAGCACGTCTGGATATTTGCCACTGTGAATACGAATTGACTTCAGCAAAACTTAAAAATTATTTTTGCCTAGAAATGTTTTTTCCTTTTAGGACATCATTACCATAGCCTAGAATTGCTGTGGATACTACATGGGCACGAGAAATGCATTCTTAGGCTCACGACTTGCACCCAGAGTCTTCAGAGAAGACCATGCAGGGACATAACGATCCTGGCCATATAAAACAGGAAAGCTCAGGCTTTCAGACAAGTATACTTATGGCATTAATTGACATCTTGTAATTAAGTATTTTATGAACATATGCATTCACGCTAATTTTCCAGTTTCCTAAAACCAGGAAAGCACTGTTTCTTCTACTTGGTAAACTCAGGAAGAATCACAGCAATAAATTCCTAGTGTTATTAGATAAAGCAACAAAAAGCCTCTTCCTCTGATCTAACACTCTGGAGTCACATTTACTCTCCCTTCTTTGGGGTTGGGAAGGCGAAGAGGGAGGACTCGTTGGGTAGAGGAAATCAAACTTCAGATATGCCTACACTGCTAACACAAGGGTGTAACTGCAGACAGACAGACAGACAGACATGACCTAGTTTTAATCTCACTAGCTTGGGTACAAATAGCAATGAGAAAGGCAGCAGCAAAGGTACCCCGTGAGTGGCTAGAGCATGCTGAAGCCTGTTCTGCTGCAGGTTTACTGCTTTTTGTACCCAAGCTAGATCGAGGATGCCTGAATATGCTGCAGTCACACCTCCTAGGCCTACAACCGAATGCCTGTTGCTGTCTCTTCTTGCAATAACCCAATGACCATTAAAGAAATAAAGACCCCACAGAAGCATAGCAGAGGCGGACTTCTGGCAGATGCACAAGGCAAGCTACACATTTCCAAGCTAGCACGCTCCTTACAAAGTCACTTGAGCACTCGGCTGAAAACAGATCTGTCTCCTAAAGGCTTGTGTCAGAGCTCTTCTCTTCCTATTTCCTTTTGAGATGTGGCTTTACTCTCCATGAACTAGCAAGAGCACTGACAAAAACAGAAAGTAACTGGCAGCTTTTTTATTTTCTTCTTCTCTCCTATCCCCAGCAATGATCCCATGCATGAAACATGTAATTGCTATCTCCTACTGATGAATTGCGTACTGACAAACACTAGTGAATGCCAAGCTGCTTAAGCCCTTTCCTTAAAGTATTAGCACAACATTAAAGTTTCTTGGCCAGGGAAGTCAAGCAACTAGGAGAAGATAACTGGGAAGAAATAAGCCCTCTTCTCCCTTTAAAGTTTGGTAAGTTTATGTAGGGAGACTTAAAATTAGTGCAGTGCAAACTTCACTGTACCTGAAGACATTACCAGCTGTTTGGGACAAAGCTCTCCCAGTTTACTTGTCTGTCATCTTAACATTACCATGGAAAACCCAAAAATGGGCTGATGTGCTGTTATATCATGGCCTTAAGAACTCTGTCTGTCTGGGGCATCTCTCTCACAGGTTACAACAGCCAGAAGAAATTTCACATGGACCACATCTGGGATTACAGTTGTGCGATACACTGACAGGGAACTGCCATGTTAACAAAGCCAGCAACTTGCTGACTAGAGGAATTAGCCTGTTTTCAAGTAAATGCTTTGCAATAAAAACAGCGCTCTTCTTGCCCACATGGACTGAAGAAGTACTTGCAGTAGCAGTACCCAAGAGTAAGGACACCCGATTCCTGTAATGACAGCAGTATTCATTTGAGCATTCTAAAAAGACAGCTCTAGGTAATTAAGTGATCCAGAGGAATTTTCCTAAGGTATTTAATAAAACCCAGAAGGGGGATCAATGAGATTACTTCATTAACATGTCTGAACTTTTCCTCCAAAAGGAAAATAAACACACTACCAAACAGTAAAACCCCTCCAGCTTCACTCCTTATAGAGATAGGAGAAACCTGCTCGGGTACACTTCATCTCAATGTCAGCTGCATTTACAGAAAGTCTGCATTCAGTCGATCATCCAGTGGCATGTTTCCATCTTAATAAGGGACCAGGCCACAGCATGATACCAAGTAACTACTTCTTAGTCTTTTTAATTAAAAGTACGGCTATGGTTAAGAATCAGACGCACCAGGTAATAAAAAGCAGCTGCCACACCTTCAGTCTCAGAAAGGTTCTGGCACAAAACTCCTGCAGGTTTAGAAACTCATTCTCCCGAACGGTTGCAATATCTGTTTCCTTTCCAAATTGTTGGGTCTTTATGACAAATTCATATTAGTGCGCTAAAGAGTACTGAACACATGACTGGTAACTGAAAATTCTTCTCGGCATCTAGATGTATCTTGTCAGGCAATTACATTGCTTTATGACTTGAGGTGTTCACAGGTGAAGTTATTTACCAACCACACCACCGTGCCATGTTTGCGCCTGGGCTTTGCTGGGGAAAGGGAATGAGGGGGCTCAGGTGGCTGTATCACATTCCTATGCCACTCATACACATAACAGCAAGCAGAAAAGGCAGTGCACACAGGATACTGTGCAGCACCCATCACGTATCTGTGCTCCTCATTAAGCCAGAGCACAGCCCACTGGCATGTTGTACGCAATGTTGGTGTTCCCCGAGATGCACATGAAGAGGTCTTTTCAAACACCTTAGGCAAGCCTGACTGACACACAGAGTGACACAGAAAGCTAAGCCTTCTTTACCTATGAATTTACAGCCATCACGAGTCAGAAGAACCTCCTTCACCCTCTGTTGGAGACATCAAAAAACTTCTAATAGGTAGGTGAAACTTCAGACAAAGTCTTGCAGAGTCTCTTAAAGAGAGGAACACAAATATGTATCCTGGGCAACATATACTAGCGTAGGCTAGAGAACTTCCATCCTGCTTTCTCAGTATTTTGTAATTCAAGTTGCAATCTAGTCGGACATTTGCTCTCCTCTGCATTCTCTTAGAACAGGCAACAGCAACTTTGTACCACTTACGATCTCTACACTTTTACTGTATCTGAACAGTACGACCTTTAGTAGCAATTTTTTAAACCATGGGTGGGTACCGAGCCATCATTTTGTACATGTACACGCATCCTAGTTTAAGAAAACTTGTCCCAAAAGTTTCTATTGCAGTAAAAAGCTTCAGGTTTAGAAGAAAAAATTCCAAATTGAGACAACCTACTTTAATGCCAGAAAAACTTCCTGCACTGTACAGAAAAAGGCAAGTAATCTACTGCCTGTAAATGGAAATAAAATGTAAAATGTGACACTATCACTCATCTCCTCCATGACTGGGAAAATACAGACTCTCTCCAGCTTGATCACCGAAGTCCAGGTTGCGTTTGGGTGACCCTGGACAGGTCTGTTGCCCTGAATACATGCTAACATAGCACGTTCTTCTAGGTCCAGAGCAGCTTGGTTCAGAGGCAGTACAGAGCACCTTCCTTGCACCCTGCTGAGTGGTGAGACATGTCAAAAGTTTTCTGGAACAGGTTAAGGAAGTCCAGGAATACAGGGCAGATACCAAGGAGGTACCTGCAGTGCCTGGTTTGAGATGCATGGGTAACAACGCAAAGACCTCTTTCTGTAAGAGCCAATGGATGCAGAAAGGCTGCTTCACAGAGGACACAGCTCTTAACTTAGCCGCTCATCAACTGCTAAACCTAAGCTTATCAAGTGAGGTTTCATTCTGAACTCGCTGCTAACAAAGCAGGCTCTAAAGGAGGACTGTCCAGACAAAGCACAAATTATTTATGAGTATGGATACCATGACTTTTGCAGAACACAACCATACCACGAAATAGTCCTAAATGATACCTTGAAATGCTAGAGATAAATTCAGCCACATCCACTTTCCCTTCTTCCCAGTGTCCAAAAACAGCTGCAAAAATTCAGAAGTTCTCAGAAGCAGATTTCTGTTTTTTCTGGGGGAAGGGAGAAGATAAGCATTATTTCTCTAAAATCCTGTTCACAGGATGAACTTAAACTTCCACAGTAAAGTGGTGTATCGATCTCTGCTTTTGCACACTAAGGTTTAATGCAACATTTTGCATCAATTTTTGAACAATTTATGAGAAAAAACAAAAAAAGTGACACTTATCCTAAACTGATGGATTCATCACTGTGTCATTATACTCTCCATTTACTATACTGCACACTACACTATGAAGGAGAAAAGCAGCCCCAGAAGCTAACGTGCCAAGAGCAGAGAGCGTGCATACCAAATACTGTCACAGTTTGCTGCAGGAACAACTTCCAAGCATCAGGAGCTTCCTTGCAAGCCATCGCTTACCTTCACAGCAAGAGTCAGCCCAAATTACTGCAACAGTGAAGAGCTAACAGTTACTCCACTTGAGTTAGTATACTCAGGTTAGCCCCAGTAAGCATGAATTTACAGCCAAAACTGGAGCTCAAGAGTAGTTTGATTGGCAGCTGATGAATTTTGCTAATTAATGTAAATTGTGCTAACTGGATATATCACTTGTGGTTGAATTCCCATTTAGAATATACCAACAGTTTTACTCACAGACGTGTTTTGCTCCAGACTCATCATCAATAGGTAAAATAAAATCACGTACAAACACATGGTTTGGATTAATGATTTTTTGCATAAATGGGGTATGCGCGCGTCATCTGATACATTTAAGTATTCCTAAATTCCTACAATGGCCAAGATCTGCTCATTACTTCCCTAATCTTCTAATGCTGAAAACTAACACTGATTAAATGCACCTTTTCACCATTTTGCATGATCTGCATGAATCAGCTGAACTCCAATTGCCTATTCTACAGCCAACCACTGAGAATAACATGCCCAAGAACTATTAAGAGTAATGATAGGTCTATGACTTTGGGAAAAACATCAGAAATATATATTTGTCTACTTAAAACACAAACATAGGTACAAGCTGATCACACTGCTGTACAATGCCGGAAATGTTTCTAGAAATTGACAGCTGCTTCTGTGGGTAAATGACAAGTCTGGGTATTCCTCCCCTTCCCATGTCTACTACTGGGAGTTTGAAAGGTTCCTCCTTGATTTCTAAATATAGACCTCATGATCAGATTCTGCATGATAGGTTTATGAACAGGAACAGTATGATTTCAGACAGGAATAGCAAAACAAAACACAGAACAAGTCACAGTATTCCTCCGAGTCCTCTTTAAGGTCACCACCCATGGGGACACAACCCAAGAATCTGAGTCAGTGAACCTAAAGAACGAGAAGAGAAGCAGGCCAGAGCTGCAACTGGAGTAAGGGGGGCAGCTGTAATATTTATTACAATGGGGTAAAATAGGGCAAGTGACTTCCACTTTTTAAATTGTAACATTACAGTTTTGAGGGATCTTCTGGGTAACAAGTTGGATGTCCTTAATTGCAAAGGTATTAGGTAACATGATTTTCCTGATCTCTGTAGCATATAAGATGGACTCAAAGCAAGGGCAAATAACAAGTATGTAACTACCAGTTGATTTTAGGAAGTTTACATTTATTAAAGAACCCTAGAAAACAAAAACCAAAAATACCCAACCCCCAAACTAGATTTACAGGTCTAGCAAGTATTACTGCATATTTCTGTAAATTTCCACACTCCTTGTAACTCTATCACACTGGTAACTTAATAGTGCTATACAGTTATTAGCATCAGAGGAGTGTCTCAGTCTGAATACGTCCAGCCGCTGAATTAAGCAAAGAAGGACCCTGAAGCCGTCTGCGTTTGGGCTCCTCACTCTGGGCAGCCTTGCCAGGCTCGGGGAGCTTCATCAAGGACAATGACTTCTGCTGGCAAACCTCCACGAGTCCTAGTTCAGCATCCTGCTAACCTCCCTTTTGCTCATTTCTGTCAGATTCAGTGAAATTCCTGAGCAGAGTAGTCTACTAACCCTTTGTAATCCCCAATAAACAGTTCAATCATTAAGAGCATTAACAACATGTGTACCACACAACAAATCATTTATGACCCTTCTTTTCGTCTTCCCTCACTGGTTGTGGCTTTTCACCTTTGCTGCTGCTTCTGTTGGTGTCTTAGTTCAGTTGAATTCTTTGTTCATTTATTCCTTCTGTTGGGGGTGGGGAAGAATTGGAGTATTTTTCAGTTAGGAGATAAAAAGAATCCTTTTGTTCTGCACAGATTGATATTTTATAAATTTGGTATGCTCTCCCTTCTGTATTTATTCTGGCTTTATAATCCAAAACAGTCAAAGGACAAATGTTCCTTCACAAGATGCTCCCAAACCCCTACGGCAAAAATTTAAGGTATCACTTACTTAAAAATAGAAACTAAGGTCTAAATTGGTAATTATATCATTGATCTGGGCCCTTTTATCTGTGCTAGAAAAGCTGTAGAATATATAAATCTAGTGGAAGTCTCAGTGCAGAATAAACACTATTCTGGACTCCTTGTAGAATTTCTCCAAGGGCACAATTTTACATCAGTTTTTGTTTTACTACACTGTTCTAACTACAAACTTATCAGTGGACAAGAAACCAAAATCTTTCCCACGTACTTTTGGTTAGTTTAAAGCTTTGCTATTTTTAATTTAGGTTTTTTTAAACTACAACAGCATTTTAAGATTTGGAAGAAGAATCAGGAAACTGCACCCATCTCATATCATTATTGAAGGGTCTAAGGGTTTGTAATACCAGCACATAAAACAAAGCCCCAAAGGTTACGCAAACAAGCAGCACATTCTCCTTATCACCACACTTGGCTTTCTCCTAGAGCTCCACATAAGGAAGATACAAACCCAAAGCACTGTTCTGTGCTCACCTGGACCTATCCCACACTTGGGCACCTGCACCCGTTTGAAAAGTGCCTGAATACAGCAGCATCTTCTATCCACTTCAGATTAAAACAACTACACATACACTTCCTGTGCTGCAGAGCACAGCACGACACAGCAACACAGATCACACTGGCTTAACAGCATTCTCATGTCGGGTTTTTGTCTTGAAGTATGAAATGCACATCATCCTGTAACTGCTAGGTTTGTAATTAAAGCATGGCCAGGAACTCTACGGTAGTCACAGAAGTGTAAAGTGGGCAAAATCTTCTGAAATAACACTGGAATATTCCTCTTAAAAATCATGTTCAGAAAGTATAGGCCTACCATTGCCTAAATAAATCAATGGTAGGTCTTCCCAGCTGTGTGAAGTTGCACACTTGCCAGTGCAACCCTGTTGTATTTGTTCCAAGAAGAGAGTGAAGATGGCTAACCAAGACCTGTGTTACCACCAGACAGTAATCTTCAGAAGTGAAATTTCATGAACACGATTAACGCAGGGAAGGCCATCCTCTCCAAAACGAGCTATCACTCAAGATGCATTTGTGGTCATTTGTCAGTAAACTGCTCAATAAACTGCATATTGAATGTGACATATTTAATGAGTGTCTCCGTGACTGCAGAAATGACAAGTTCCCCAAATGTAAGGTCTGATCCTGAAACTGCTGCAGTCTTGATAATGTTCACCTGCTTTCACAGTATTTCTCATTTCCCTAGCTAGACAAAGGATAAGTGGCATACTCTCAGAAAAGTTCCATGTATGACTGACTTGCTTTATAAAAGTTCTCAAGTATTCATACCTGTATGATTTCATCTCTTTTCAAATGCATTGCATCAGAAGCCAGCCACAGAAACTACAGGGTTCTCCAGCCTGCCGTAACAACTCCCCTCTGAGAGGAGCCAGTGGCTCCTAGAAGTCAGAAGGGGTTGATGGAACGCTGTCCATAATTCTCTCAAGATCTCTGGTTGTAACCCGATGAACCAACAGTTCAGCCCCAAGCAGGCGCAGCCCATCTCACGGTGGCAGAACCAGGGTTTGCCACTGGCTAGAGGAAGGCAGAAACAAGAACATAATCGAATCAGCTGTACCTTCGCTTAAAAAAGGTGATGGCAAATACTCATGCAAGAGGGCTTCAGTAAGGCAGTCTTTTACAGTGTAATAATTCACAGGCTGGCTACAGCAGTTAGGACTTCAGAAAGTTAGCAACAAGAAAGCACAACTCCAAGCTATACACATCTGGGCTACAGACAGCACTGTCAAGGTACTGAGCTCTGCAAGCAGGCTCCAGACGTGCTCGTACTTGTGTAAGCCTTTGCATAGGCATATTCTGCAACACTATTATACCCTGCTCCCGACCCTCATTATCAGAGAGGGTCAGTGTCAGTCAAGCACCTAGCCAGGCCAATCCCATGCAAGTAAAATAACAAGCAATTTTCTGTGAGAATAGCATCTGAGTAAAGGATTATGCTCATGATACATGCAAGTCTAACACAAGTCTCAACTGGCAAGGGCATGACTGATCTTACAGACTTGATAGCTTCAGCACAGCTTACCTGGCTCCACCTGCTCCACTCTTCAATACGTACACACCCCACTTTCTCTAGCGTACGTTCCAGAAGCATTACCAATTCACAGGGCTGGAAGGACAACTAATATATTATTTTTTAAAAATGTTGATGTCCCTTTGACAAATTCACTGCTGGAGACAAAGTAAAATCCAGCTGAGAAATCTCAGTGGGGTGCAGAGCAGAACACCAGTGCCACAGGTGGAGCAATACACATGCCAAAATACCCAGCTCACCTGCCAGAGAGAACTGAGCTGACAGATTATGACATGAACCCTGTGGCCAAATGACCCTTAACTAATTCTATTAATGCTGCCCATGCCCTCAAGAGAGGGGCCAATTCTCAGTAAAATGTACATGCATGTGGATAGCAATATGGGGAGGAAAAACACCCCCCAAAACCAAACAGTTCTATGAAGGGTTAATTTGCTCCGATTTATCTGTTGAGTTGCTATTATTTCTCCTTAATGATAAATTCACTCAAAAAAAAAAGCCAAAAAGCCTATTAAAATGTCTATTTCAAGACATCAGCATTCACTTTTTAATCTGCATGCTCAAAACTCTCACACTGCAGCTCAAGAACTGCAAAGCAAGAAGACATCTAAAGCAAAACCAGTTTTGAAACAGGCTAATATCTCAAATTTCCTTCATGCTGGTAGTTCAGTGTTCCCTTCACATCCTGTCCTTCGTTACCTGCTGTTGGCTGAAGATAATCTCTTCCAGGCTTCTCAAATGCTGACACAGGAACCTCTGCAAGCACACTGAACTACTTCCTTTTCTCCTTGAAAAGATTTAATAACCTACAACTTTCTTCTGTGCCCTACTTGTAGTCTATCATTTTCTTCCTTCTTGTATCGAATCTGCTAAAATAAAATTTTATAGAGTGTCAATTCAACAAAGGAAAAACTATAAAGTTCGTTCTGACAGCTCCCTTTCTCAAAAAAGAAAGAAAAAGAAAAATCCTTTGCCCTTGAAAAGATGAATTGAATAGCCTTAGGTATTCTATAGCTCTATTTATGAAAAGGTTTTTGGACGCTAAACACACAAGACTCTACAAAAACGGGCAAAGCATTTTGCCCAAGTCATAAACTTTTTATTTTCCACTGCACAGAGAAAAATATGCTACACTCCACTACTAGACATAAGCTCACCTTTCAGAGGGGTACAAGCCCCATCCATCTCAAAGGGAAGCAATGCCTATGAGATAATACCATCAAATGAAGTAGCCTCAAAAAACCCACAAACATATGCTATTTGAATTTAGGAAAGCAATTCCCTTCTTTACAGAAACACACATTATTCTGCCCAGACATTATTTTGAAGTTTTCTTACCAAAACCATGTTATTAATATTTAATATTATAATGGTAACATCGAATCACAATACATAACACTAAACAAAAAAAAAATTAAAAAACTACTAGACATGTATGACTGTTACTTTTCTATGTAAAAAAAGTCACTTGACTTTAAAATAAAAGTCATGGTAAAAGTAATGTAAAGCTCCCTGGTTATAAATTAAACTGAGGCCACCACTCTTAAACTTCTAATATCTTCATGCATATCCCATTTAATACTTCATATTTGAATGTTGTAGAAATTTATTTTCTTCACTTTTATAAAGAACAATTAAGTTTGATTTTAAAATTCTGTATTTTATAATAGCGAGAAAAACATCTAACAAGAAAGATTATCAAAGATCAATCCAGTTGCTGAGCATGTATTTCTATTTCATGCACAACAGGCATCTTCACTTTGCTAGATTCCTCCCTGAACTGTTCTGAAGTCAAATAGTCAACTGACCTATATATTACTCATAAAAATCTAAAAAAAATAATAATTTTCTCAAATTTGGTTTTCTAACTTAAAATAAATACTTACTAACATATTTTTCATCAAATGCTGAATCATGGGAAAAACGCATATGTAACTTCACTAGTTTGCAGATAATTTTATTTCAGCGCCTGAACAACTCCCTTTTTCTTGTTTTTTTGGTGAAACTGTATCAGAATATTTATTTAAAACAATGTTGTACAGCTGTTGTAGTTTAGAGAAAAACACACATTTAAGTATTTTGGGACAGGTTTTTTTTGTTTTGTGGGTTTTTTTGTCTTGAACAGAAAAAAAATGAAAAAAATAAGATAATTTTTTCAAAGAGCAAAAATATTCCCTTGTAGCCAAGCTAAGAGGCTAATATAGAATAGTATCAGCAATTCAAATCTAAGCTATCCAATAGAAATTAAATTTAAAAATCAAGTTTCTCTCATTATAAGAAGTCTCTTCTACTGTTCATCCTAAATTACCATGTTTCTTTTTCCATTCTTTATTGAACTTCCATTCTTTATTGAACCATGTAAAATCATCCCCCAAAATAATTTTCACAGAAGTAAAAAAAAAAATTCCCTCAGTATTTCTATTATTCTGTATTACAGTAATACCAGGGCTCCAGTATGATTGACAAATACACAGGAAAACACTGTCCAGAAGAGGCACATAAAATAATTCAGTCCTTGAATTCAAAGGGACCAGAGAATAATTCTTAAACTGCAGACTGTTTAATGCTTACAGTATCAACACATCTGGTTCCTGCTTCTGCTCAGGTTCCTCAAAAGATGTTGTTCCCATTTCTGTTGAAATACTTAAGCACTCAAAATACACAGAAACTGATGCTATTCAAGAGATACTCCTTTCCTCACTAAGGTATACTGAATTTGTTTCCTATGGCATAAGCTTCAGACCATTATCTCAAACTAGAAAATGCTACATCATTTTACAGCTTCTGTTCAATAAAAAAACCAACTTTTGCGGCTATATGCAATGGAAGAATGTTTGTCCCTGTATATGTAAGCCTAGAAATATTTATCTGAAAAAGAAAATGCAAGCAAATTAAAAACTAATGTTAATATTTCTATTAATTGTAAAACATGTGCTTCTGTCTTTTTGTGGAATAAATTCATAGCCTTAAAACTCTGAAGATAAGAGTTAAAACAAAGAAGTTAAATCCTCTACCAGAATGCATTTGCTCAAGTGTAAAGCTAACAAATGCTAAAATTTTTGGCAACACTTCTGCATTTCTGAATCATTAGGTAGTCAAACTATTTTTTGATTTTGCTTGCATGATGTTGGATTAGAATAATCCATATAAATCAGTGGTTTCCCCTCACTAGGAATACTGTGTTTACTTCTGGTCATCTGATGTCAAAAGGATGCATAAAAAATAGGGAGGTTCATAAATAAATAACAACAACAACAAAAAAAAAGACTTCCATGTACAGTAGTGGATTAGAATTGTTTACTCAAGAGAGGAGTAAGAAAGAATATAGTCAAAGGAAACAAAATAATGGCAAGCCAGAGAAGGCATGCTGAGCATTCCAGCCACCCTTTTCAGAATATAACGCTGGGATACTTTTCCTAATGAAAACTGAGTAGGTCTTTGTCAAAGAGAACTGTTTATGCTACAGGAGGGCAGAATTCTCTGATACTTTACTCCAACAAAGACATGGAGTTTGCAGCCACAAGACAGAACTGAAATAGGACAAAGAAGAAAAAGCTGAACTCATGTATTTAGTTGCCTAGAGACTTAACTCCTAGAAACCTAAACATGTAGGCCGAAGTCCTCAAAGATACTTAAGCACCTCTTTTCTATTGATACCACTTATCATTTGAAAACATTGGGGCCTGGTGTCTGGATACACCCAATGATCCAGCCATTAACAACTTACAGCGCTCTCAACTCTAGGCAGCCACAGTGACAATATTATGGATTATAGATATGCCTGATAGTAGTGGGATGCCTATTTATTTCCCTTTTCCAATCATCCTAAGACTGCTGTATGCAAAGACTGTGATAAGCAGCACTTTTAGTTGATACTGTATGTGAAAACACAAGCCACGGGGCTTCGTAACTGTGTTTTCGGTAAGGCTACCAGGGTTTTTTTCCATAAATAGTCACCATCTCCCTTTCCGATCACATCCGTTACCAGATCTCCTCCCCTCCACCATGTCAAAGACCTTACACGCAGCCACACAGCCCCTGTTGCCTAAACACCTCCCAGTTTTCATTCCAGCCCCGACTATGTCCACACCACCCCCCCAGCCTTCAGCTCTTCTCCAAACGCTTTGCCTCCATCCACCTCCCTCCCTGTTGCACCCCCCTTCTCTCTCCGTTGCCATTCGCTACGCTGCTTCACTCCTGACCACCAACCCCTCTCCCCAGAGTCTGCTACTTCCTAACGTCTTGACATTGTTTCCTTCCTACTCCCACACCACGAGACCTCTCCAGCAGCTTTCAGTTACAATCCTCCTTTCTCTTATAGTGAGCAAAACACCATCTTCCCTTAAAATAAGTATACCTAAAGTTGAATACCACAGCAAACAGCAGTAAGACTTATCCACAGGCAGCACCTTGCAGCTTCAGGGAACTTGCCTCTCTGGTGAAGCAGGCTTCACCATCCTTTGCTTGCAGAAAAATAAAAATATTTCTACCTAGTAATGCATTCTCTGAAGTTTCACATTTATTTATGGCATTCCAAACTCTCTGTGCTACTGACATGCAGGAGGAGAACATCACCAAGTTGAATCAGACACTACTAAGACCAACTAACAGTTAGTAAGTCCTCAGGTATTTCTATTAGGGCAAAATATAGCATTTGAGTAAAGCAAACTTAAACAGGAGAGGCAATGCAAACCGAGGACAGAACAATTATGGATTATACTCAATGGGATTAATGCTGAGATCAAAAAAAAGTGGCAATTATTTGAAGGTTTTTGATGAACATACTGATTCATATAACCTAATAAAAAAAAAATGTCTGGAGACCTCTAGTACACATGCTAACTGACTTTTTTCAGACCCTACATTAGGACATCAAATAGAAATCTCTAAAAAGAACTTTGTCTATCAAAAACCTGGTAACTGGAGATGCTTTAACATATCTTCAATGTAAGGTTCACCAGTCATCAGCAATGAGTAAGTTTACATTCACCACCATTATAATGAACATTTTCATACATTACATAAGAATTTTGACTACCTACCACCAAAAGAGAAACAAAAAGGCATTTCATTTTTCCTAAGAGCAGCTCAGAAACATTCCAGACATACAGATACTATAAATAAATTCCAGTGCACACAAAGTATTATAATTATTTGCAATAATTAGCAAAAGCTGAATATTAACAGGTGTTTTTACTGTTAAACGCAGTAGCATTAAAAATTGGAACTTCCAGCAGTTCCAGTATGGGATAACAGTGTTTCAGGTTGTTGTCGCAAACCCGTAACTTCAAAAAAACCTGAATAAAGTTAAAACTTATTTTTAATCAGCACAGATCAGTACTTAGAGAAAGCTGATTGACTGTTTTCAAATAAAAGAAAAAATGTGAAACAACAGGTTCTACAAAATTTACATACTCAGTTCTCTGACAGAAAAACAGTTATTGCTCTGATACTTATTATTTAAGAAAAACGATGTAGTTCCTACACACAGGAATACCTTTACCAGCATGAAGTATTTCTAAGCTCCTTTTACATAAAAAAGGACTTTTGGTCAAGTTCTACCTCACCATGTGTCTGCAGATTCTTAGCAGAACTCTTGCATGAGCTACTGACTTGAGTTACAAAAAATGATTAAGACTGATTCATAACGGTGAAGTTTTTAAGAAAAGCAGCATGGGAAAGAGACCAGCAAAAACCACAAGCACAGGAAGAAAGCTAAATCTGTAAGGTGATCCACTAGGAATCCACATACCAGCTGATTAAGAAGCTGCCTAACGACCAGCTTTTGGGATCATTACATGGTTAGAACTGCTCATTCCCCAATACCTTTGTGAAGTTAGAACTCATGAAAAATTCAGATCTAGGGCTTGATCCAGCACCCAAGGAAGTTAATAAATATTTTAGCACTGACATCAGTGAAAACAGATAGACCGTTTTATTTTTTTCCTTAAAGATTTCATATCTAGATTTTTAATAACAAAATATTAAGAGTATAAAAATTTTACTGGTATTTCAAAAAATTAACATCACTTTACACAGCATTATTATAACACCCCCTACTACATGCCTAATACAAACGTATTTATCAAACAAAACCAACTTGGCCAAAGTGTGATACAACAGCTACAACAAAGCCATTACAAGAGTAATGCAACTTTCAGAGAAAACACCAACACTACCACAGTGAGCAGTGCAACTTTATAGCTAGTACGCTCTGCACAGATGGACAAGTAATTTTTAGAAATGAATCACGCTGCAAATGATTTTACTAATTTTAAAACAGAGGTGAGGAACCAATAGCCTACAGGCCAGATATGGTTTGCTTCTTCAGTTCAGATGGCCTACAGACGCATACGTGCTACATTACTTAATAGCACCAAGGCAGACTTTAAGGAAAACCACGCGTGTTTTAAAAGGCTCCAACAATCCACATATTTTTAAATACATAATCCTTAAACCCAAACATCAGCCCGAAGTTGAAAGTATTAAATGAAATCTACGTTATTAGTTTGCTTTTTTTTTTAACACACAAATTCTTGAGTTATTGTCCACTAAATATAGCGCATTCTTGCTACCCTGAGAATATGGGACTTCACAGCCCTCAACATTTAAATTATCTTTGTAGACAAAAGTCAATGGCACTTCACATTTGGACGACAGCCTATGCAATGGTTGTGGTAGAATAATTTTGGTATCTGCTCTGATACAGAGGAACATACTCTACAGCCTTTAGGACAGAACTTCTACTGAAATCAATGAATGTTTTGCCTCTAAAAGATACAGTCCCAAATATAGATCTCAGCCTTTCATAGACAGCTTCTTTCAAAGTGCAAATCACTTCTGAATCTGAAAGTGTATTCAGGATTCTAAATATGAAAAGAACAAGTGAAAAAGAATTTATTGAGAAAGAGAAAAATCACAGGCCACCACTCTACTTTCATGTTTTCTGCAATTATTTGCAGCTGCCACGAACATATTGATATTTAGTAAACTGAAGGCTGCAGCTTTAATTGAAGTTTGACTGCTATAAACAGTTAGCTGCCTGGCTCTGGCCCGCACTCTTAATACCATCAGCAGAACAGAGATGGGAAGCATAAACAAACCTTTTAACTAGATTACAGTTTCTAAAACAGTCAAGAATCCCTTCGGCAAGAACTCCTATGTGACAAAATGTTAAAGGAGGAAAAATATTTTTAAACATTATCTTAAAAATCCTAACCTTTCCTAAGATAGTATGAATGGGAATCTTCTGAGGAAAAATATTTTAAGCTCAAAGGGGGCTATCCTTGAGAAACACAGTCTGATTCTTAAAAAAAAAAAAAAAAAAAAAAGGCAGGCAGAAAACTTTAAAACAAATGGTTGCAAAAAAGAAAAATATTTTCCAGACGCTTTTTCTCTTAACACTTCAAAATGCATCAAGAAAAGTTATTGAACTCTGAAATACCAGCAGACCTTACAATATCATTTCACATATCCAGTAGCGATGAAGAACAGCATAACAAAACCCCATTGCATCACCAATTTATACCAACATGTCTACCTCTTAAATCTGATCCTTCTTATTATTTGCTGTAACCAAGCTTCTTCCCCATAAAGATTACGAGGGGTCAACAAATCCCCCCTTCTGCCCCCAAGCCTGTAAAAACAAAAGAAAGTTCTGTTCTAAAAAAAAAAAATTGCTCGCTACAGATTTCTGACCACTTTGTTTCTTTAATCAATGATCTCATTTGTCCACTTTCACAGTGTTTTCTTACAAAAACAGCAGACACCAAAAAATTCTTCCTCTCATCTAGGGTTTAGATGAGAGGATCCAGCAAAAATTTTTTTGTGTGCTTGTTTTTACATACTTATAAATAAAATTTACCTCCTTAAGTCAACGGCATGCTTACGTACAAAAATTAAACAGATGAAAAAATCTTAATTGCATCAGAATCTTAAAAGTCAAAAATTATATACCTTTAAAATATGCATAATTTAGAAGTAGATTAGGTGCAAACAGTCAAAATATAAAGCCAGTGCCAACTTTTTGCTATTGTCAATGTTACAGCTTGAGTCCTACCAAAACTCATGAAATTTGTACTCATTCTAGCAGGTCTAATCATATATATGCATATATATATACACAAGCGCACATGTGTATAAATAGGCATGCATGAGTATACATATATGAATGTATACAGGTAAAAGCTTAAAGGATGAAGACAAAACCCAAATGTTTTACACGTTTTTATAGACTTCAGTTTGTCACAACAGATAATCCTAAACAATGTGTTGACAATGGTCTACCAGAGCTTAAAAATAAACTCTAAAATTGGCAAACTGAAATTAAATTTATGTGGTTTTGTAACATCAGGCAGTATGAATGGAAAAATTAGCCTATCTATATTTATGATATGTAGACCTAGCTTCTATTTGGCCAACTTTTATGTTTCTCCTAACTTAGACTGCATTTGTTTCCTTTGGCAGTGGGGTACAAGGCAACATTATTGCAAGCCTCTTTTTATCTAAACGTTGAGAATATCACCATTTGATCCAACAGGATTTGTTGTGCAAACAATTGACAACTGTTCTGGTTCCCTCACTTGGGAATTCTTCTTAGCGATGCCATGCTACTGATGCTGCAAACCAAGGGCCCTAATATTAAGATGCTATTTACATTTCAGATTACTCCTCCTTCAGCAAGTCACCAAAATAAATTTGGATTTAATGTCACTGAAAATGTAGACTAAGCAAAAATTATGAGAATATATATTCTTTTTAAATCTGGGCTTCAATTTTACCTCATATAGGAATAATGTAATTAACATATTGCTTCTGTAAGTCTTAGCTACCAGATATCGTGACGAGATAAGAATTTTCAAAATACTGCTTGCTTTTTATTTTAAAATACTTCCTGTAGAAGAAATAAAAAAAAAAAATAATGAAAACAGCACATCGAAGAATTTAACCGGAGGAATAAATGAAACCCTTTATTCCTTCTTTAATAAAGAAAGTTATTAGAAACCTTACAAAGAATTTCCAGACATTTTACCATTTCATTTTTTAAGTAAATTTAAAGCTCCTTAAACAGAAGATTTCAGAAAAAAAAACCACCCAAGAACAAACAAACAACAAAGTAACAAATGTAGCCTGGGCATCTCCAGCTCTCTGTATTGCCCACCACAATGTTCCCCAGCTCCAGCCCAATGAACCAACCCTCAAAGCCACTCTCTGCAATGCGTTCCTTAGTCATTCCCATGGGGAGGACAGGAGGTAATGGAGATTTTTGTGATGGGAACACCTGTCAAGCTGCAGATAAACTGAGATGATCAACTCATTTCACAAAGGTCTATGAATAGCCATCTCATGGTAATGACTGATTCCTGCTGCCATGTGCCAGATAAAAAAAACAAAACAACTTAGAGGTAAGAGCCTCAAAATACAGATCTTTGGAGCCACACAAAGCTTTGGAGCTTTAATTTTAAGTACTGTTTTAAAGTATCGATGTTTTACACACTCATTTGTATTTACACATGTGCATTTGTGTACATACATGTATGCTATGTACTAATATACTTTATAACACTGTAGCCTGAGTGGTTTTGACAAATTTTACCTCTATTCAGAAACAGTGTGAAGTCTGAACTCCTTTCTAGATGATTCACAAAAAAAATAGGTATCACTATAATAAAGAACTTGGAATTTGAAGAGAGAAAAGGAGTCCATACTTCTTAAATTTTTTAACTGCTGTTTTTTATTAGCATCCCACTTGTTTTAACTCTAGTTACATAGATAAAAACTAAAGCATTCTGAAAACTGTCTCAAATGCTCTTCCAAAATGTTGTTACTAATACAAGCCTTGGTTCCTGTGCAGGCCTATTTGAAACTAATTAAGCAATATTATTCCACCCAATACTTCCTAAAATAAAAACAAAGAAATGCCAATGAAAGCCTGTGGTTTCAAATATTCAAATAACTCTTAAAAAAGAATAAGCAGGTCCTTAATGACATAAAAACATTTAAAAAAATGTATCCTGTATCTTTTTATTGTTGAAATCAATGGTAACTTCGATACCCATTTCCAGTGGGACAAAGCAGAAATCAATACAGGGTCCTTACAAAAACCCAATCAAACAAAACCAAGCCCCTGAAAAACCAAACAAGCCTAAAAGAAGAAGCAGAACTTCCCACTCTTCAAAAGTTTTAACAATATTTTTTTAAAGGAAGCTCAGCCACTTTCAACATTTGTGTCCCTAGCCATTAATAGATGAGATTCTTCTCTTGGAAACTGCTTTGTGCGTGTGGTCTCTTAAGCCCATAGAAAGACACGCTGACATTAGTGGGGCTCCAGATGGGCACAAGGGGCCACCCACCTGGTTTGCTGCTTTCCAGAAGGAACATCCACGATAAGCACCCGCTGCTGATTCAGAAACTAACTTTGTAGTTATGGACTGTATTAAAGTTACTGATCTTCCACATACAAGGAACGACCATGAGTAACAGCAGGGGGAAAAAAAAAGAGAGAAAAAAGAAAAATTACTGACAAACCGAATTAAACTACCCAGCTGAAAACCAAGGCATTCCATTTTTGAGTGGACTGTTACTTATGCCAAGATCTTCAGTGCTTTTTTTTTTTTTTTTTTTTTTTTTTTTTACAAAGACCTATCCCTCCACAGCCACAGAAGAATGAAAGGACTCCAAGCAAAGAAAAGTTCATTTATTGAAAGTATTGCATCATAAAGATTCTCTTCAAACATCCGCCTACCTAGTCTAAATAGAAACTAACACATTCACCTACAAAGAAAGGTAAGACAGCAAACTCCAAGGAAAGACTGTTAAAGACAAATATAAGTCTGGCATGAACAGCATCTTTATGTCTAGCACAGGCTACATTTTGCTATGGTAGGTTCCTTGCTAATTCAAAACAAACTCTCTGCCCAAGAGCCTAGGAAGCCACTAACCTGGAATACAGAGGAAAGCAATCACTAATTTTGTCTCAAAAGATAAAGAACTGAAAAATACACACAAAGTTTTCCTAAAAGCAATTAGAAAATATAAATACCTATTCATAATAGCAGCAAAGACAGCTTAAAAAAACCAAAGAAATCTGTATTGCCCCTTAGTTATAGGTGTTGATAATGCACAGTCTTCCTTAACAGAGGTTGCCTTAACACAGGTTGAAGAGATTCAGTTCTTTTAGTTGTTAGAAGGTTGCTGTGACAGCAGCCAGAATCCCCAAATCAGCCTTAGACCCCTTTGCGCTAGGTGCTGCAGAAATGCAGGGATTGCGTCTGACAACTTGGAATCCCCAGCCCCACCAGTGGCTCCTGAGGAGGGAACCTTCCCTACCCTATTTCCCCAAAGCAGCAGTTGTCTTTCCAGCACAGACCTGGCTGCCAGAGCTGGAGGGGAAATGAAGGTTTTATTAGTAAGTTTATCTCTAAGATTTAAAGTAAGAGAAGACCCTGAATTATTCTGACCAGCTTTAAAATTGTTAGGGTACTTTACTGAGCAATCATATTAAATCAAATCATACCTATTTTTAACACTAAAACACAAAGAAATTAAAGTGTTCAATCCCCCCTAACAAATAATAGATCTCATCAGCTGTAGGCCATGAAAGTTGCAGGCAGATCTGCAGCTCTACATACATCAGGAGCATAATCCTGAAGTTGCTATAGGTTCTCATGTACAGATGAAAGTAGATCAATGATATCTC
This sequence comes from Falco cherrug, assembly GCF_023634085.1. NCBI lineage: Eukaryota > Metazoa > Chordata > Aves > Falconiformes > Falconidae > Falco > Falco cherrug. The sequence goes on along the minus strand of NC_073704.1, from coordinate 40,739,261 downwards.
AGGTTCAGAAAGGAAGCACTGTCATGGAAAAAAAACCCCAACAAAAACTATGTCGTTTACTGCTGGACAGTCTTTTGCTGTCCAAATCTTGCCTGTAGTAAACTAACTAAAAGGAGAGTCGCACATTTGAAGAATGTGTTTCCTAACAACACGTATCTGCCGCTTTTGACAATGATTATCGCTGTTGAATTTTTTCACATTTAAAACCAAATTAATCCTGTTTTTACAAGCTAACACAAAACTAATGGCAAACTATTAGAAAGATCTATAGTTATGGCTGCTACCTTAAATTCTTCTTCACAGTATTGTTAAGTATCAGTCCAACTCTATTTTTCTCTCATTCTTTCCAACCCATCAAATTACGGCTTTCTCAAACTCTTTCCAGCTTGATCACAAAATTACTGCTTCGCATAAGACATGTATGTACAAATTAGAAATGGGAGACAGCAAAGCTTTCAGGAGAGCTCTTTCTTGTGGGTATCCTTCCAGCGTGAAGCAGAGATGACACACACTCTCTGCTGACCACCATTTAACCGTGATGCCCCACTGAAATACGTACTCATGGCCTACTTCATGGTTCAGCATGCACCATGGTACTTAATAAACTGAGCAGTTAAACTGTCTTTTTAAAATTATGGAGGACGTAATTAAGCTCCAGAAATAAGCAGAGAAAAGCAATTTTAATGTAAACATCCTACTTCTGTAGAGGACACTTATTTCAACTCGGCATTAATGCCCAAACTCTTACTTCTGGATTCTTGCAATTCTCTACAAGGCTTCTTCCAATATTTCCTTGAGTTAGGCATTTAGTTTGCCCCCTTACATTTTAATCTATTTCGGACATTTTGACACGTAACTTTCCTTTTAATCAGTAGAAAAAAACCCACCCGGTCAGACCAGCCTACCAGCGGTACCTGACCTAACAAACCACCAACATCGTTCGGTGTGGATGGAGACATTTGGCCTTGCGACCAGAAGGCCATGGAAAAACAGATCACGACATATGTATTTGAGCAAACCATTGACCAAATATAGCCAGCCACCAACGATGGCCACGGAGTGCTATCCACCGTGCAACACCGATTCCAATCCTGCAAATATCTGACATTCGCCAAGAGTCCAGTTCTTGGACTAGCCCTGGAAGTTAGGCTGGTGAGCAGGTCTTTGTACCACCAGGGCCTTAAGGACCGCGGGAGGAGGGGTGGGGTGGGGGGGTGGTCGCTAAGTCATATAACGGCCTGGAACCGCCGTTCTTCAGACAGCCCAACCGGGGGGGAGCGGACCCCGAGGGCACCCCAACACCCTGCCGTTATTCCAGCCACCAAAATCCCCGCTGCGGCGAGGAAAACACCACTTTCGGGACGAGCCGGGGCTCCGCACCCACCCCGAACTTTGCTCAGCACCCCGCGCCTCCCGCGACGAGCCGCCCCCGCCGGCATCCCCCCTCCCCGGCCCGCGGCGGCGGGGCGCTGAAGCGGCAACCCCCGGGGCGGCGGGGAGGGGAGCGCGGCCGGGGCCGGAGCATCACCCGCGCCCCGGCGACAACAAAGCTCCGGCAGGACCGAGCGGGGGGAGCCCCCGGCACCGAGAGGGGGCAGAAAGTGACAGGCGGGCGCCCGGCGCCCCCTCCCCGCCGCCCGCGGCCCAGCGCGGCCGAGCGCCGGGCCCCCCCTCCCGCTCCCTCCCTGAGGTAAACAAGCGGGCGGCCCCGCCGCCGCCGCTCCCCCCGCCCCGCCGCCGCCCCGCACTCACCTCAGCGGCCCCCCGGCGCCCGGCCGGCCCCGGAGCGGCGCAGGCGGAGACGCACACAAAGGGTAATAAAGGGGGAGGAGGGGAGCGCGGGGGGTGGGGGCTGCCCAACTGCCTGCCGCTCCCCCACCGAGGTGCCTCCCGCCGTGGCCGCCTCTCGGGTTCGCTCTCCCTCCGCCGACGGCCGCGGAGGGGTGGCGGAGGGGGGGGAGGGGGGAAGGGGGCAAGAAACTCCCCGGGCTCCTCCGGCGGGGCTGGGGGGTGGGGGGGAGAAACTCGGGGCGCCTGGCACCGGCCCCCCGCCCCCGCGCCGATGCCGAGCGGAATTAGCGCCCTGTCCCTTTAACGGTATAAATAACGGGCCCCCCCGCCCCCCCCCGCGCTCCTCATCATCAGCTGCTGCTGCTGCTCCGGCTGCTGGGGCTCCGGCGCTGCCGGGGAGGAAGAGGGGAGGCAGCCACTGCGCATGCGCCCCGGGGGAGCTCGGGAGGCCGCGGGGGGGGGCAGAGGGAGGGACGTGCCTTCCCACAGGGCCGCGCGCGCCGCGCGCACCCGGAAGGAGATCCGGCTGCGGGGCGGAAGGAAGTGGCGGGGTAAGGCCGGGGCGGAAGTGAGGGGGCGGCTGGGCGAGGAGGAGGAGGAGGAAGAAGGGAGGGAGGGGGAAGGCCGCCGTCACGTGAGGGGGCGGCGCGGGGGCTGCCGGGAGCGCGGCAGCTGGGTGGGGGCGGCGCGAGGGTGGCCGTTGCCGCGGCCGCCGCCTGAGGTGAGGGAGTGGCGGGCGCTGGGCCGGGCGGCCGCTCGTCAGCCCGCCGCCTCCGCCGGGCGCCCCCGGTGACAGGGGACCGGGATATGCGCCGTCTCCCTTCCCCCCAGCTTCGCGGGTCCGGGGGGCTCGGCCGGCGGGCGGGCTACCGGCGCGCTGCCGTAGGCCGCCGGCTCAGGGCCGTCCCCCGCACCGGGAGATGCCTGGAGGCCGCATCGCCGCTGCCGCGCGTCTCTCCGGTGTGGCGGGGCGGGGGGAGCGGCGCCTCAGTGCCTGCCCCTGGCGGCGCTCAGGGCCCTCGGCGCGGCCCGGGAAGCGCGGGGGGACGGCTCGGAGTGGCGGCTGCCGGCGGCGCTTCGGGCTGAGCTTCGCAGCCGCGGATAAACGAGAGGAAGGGGCGTGCTCCTCCTCCGGCCGCCTGGCTGCTGTTGTATTCCGCTTGCATTAATTAACCGCTTCGGTTCAGCTGCTCCAGCTTCGTGGTTTCGTGCCTTGTACTCCTTTGTATCCGCTTCCGTAGCGACCACGTTGTTTATGTATGTTTTTAGCAGTCGGTCTCGTCCTTTGCATACTAAGCTACCGTTCCGGGAACTGAATGACACTGGCTTTACAACGGAAGGAGAAAAACTGGGAGAAAAGGGAAAAAAGCTGTGCTAAAATAAGCATAAATTGTTGCAGAGCAAGTCTTGGAAGCTTTATGTTAGCACAAAGAAGGAGAATTGTTTTTTACTGATGCTGCTTATTGGGAGAGGCACTGTAGTTACTGTTACAAGCTGCACCAGTATAAACATGGATAGCTCGTTCTTCTTATAAAAAGTTAATTGTAGTGATTTTGAGCATTCTGGTAGCTTGTTCCAGCTGCTGAAACATGAATACATTGTTTCAAACTATCTTAAACGCAGTTAAAAGGGATAAACTACACTTGGTGGCTGGGCAGAGGCAGGCACGTACAAATGTCACTAGATAGTTCAGCTTTCTTGGAGTAGCAATTTTGTTCTTCACAATAACTTATCTCAACTGGTAAGTGCACGCGTTGTACAATTCCTGGTTCTGTGCGAGGTCGGCCTTTGTGTGGCTGTGCTGTCTTAGTGGAACTGGGCATGAGTTACAAATGTCATTGTTGCTGTTAACTTGCTAGAAAAACTTGGAAGTCTGTTGTATCAGTTGCATTAGGTACTGTTTGCATTACATGGAAAAACATCGAAAAGCAAATGCTGTTCAGAAGTTTTATGTAAACATGGATTTAATCTAACAAGAAATCAAAAATGCTTTTAATGTTTTGGGTGAGGTGAACTAGTACAGCTATCAGTTAAGAAATAATTTTCTTTACAAGTTCTTACACATGAGTAGCTATCTTGTTTGCTATGCTAAATTTAGTTCACTAACATCTGAGTACAGTTTCTGACTAGTGTTATTTGGAAAGCAATGTTACTTGTTATAATCTTTGTATTCTCTTTTTATTTAAGATGAAAACTGCAATGAGTAAACGTAGGTTTAAGGAGAACAGTGAAGCAAACAGAGAATGCATTTCACAGGTTAGTAACATCTCCATTAACAGACTTTTTGAGTTATTAAACTGACATCCATGTTTTGTAGTTTTTTTACTAGACCAGTTAAAAAGGCATATACAGATACATGTAGTTTCTAGGTTCGTAAATGGTTTTGGTATTTATGTTCTGTATTTCAGCTTCTTACCTGATGTTTGCTTTCTTCAAGCGTTACAGTAATGATCTACTTTTTGGAGTCTTAGTGAAAATGATTAAAGGTTGTCTTGTGCTTTTAGAGCCATTTGTGGCAACAGATTTGCATAAAACTATTTTTACTATTCAAATTCCTTATCTTCCAGTTTGTAGGGTGAATTGGAATCTAGGCAACTTCTTTTTAATGGCCTAGGTTAGACAGGACAGCAGCTGCCAAATCAGTTTCTTTTTTTTTTTTAAATCTTTATTTGTCTGTTTTCTCACAGTGGCCACTTCAAAACTGTGGTGCATCTTGTAGTGAATTATCTCTGGTTCAGCGATTTCTTATATTTTAATATTGGAAGACAACCTTTTCACTTGTAAGTGGACAATGCTGATTGTTCAGGTAGATTATTCATTAAACCAGAATAAATCTGGAAATTAAATCAGCAAGACTTTAGTAGAAGAAAAAGTAACTGAAAAATCAGCTAGGCAAGTACAGCTCATATTAAAAAAGAATTCTTTTCATAAAGCGGAATTATTAGTGAAATAGATTTCTGTTGGTGAGGAGTAGTTCACAAAGATGCATCCACATGTGTTTATTTTTAAACCAAAACCGCCAAGAGCTGATGGTGATAATTCCATTATAAATTAGACAAGTGTTAGAAGAAGATGTATCTTCAAGATACTGTAAGCGTGTTGGTAATGTACCCCAGGACAGTGACTGGTTGGCTAAAACGGGCATCAGCGAGTAACTGCTAACTGAGAGAAAGGCAAAACATTTGCCATGCAGTATTGCCTTGGTATAGGTTTCCCTGGGATAAAACACTGCACTCTTTCATGATTTTCTTTGGATTCAGCAGAAATGAAAAAACACCTCAGTTAAGGGGTGCAGCTGAAGAATCTAGAGAAAAAAACACATGGAGGGGAAGATGAGGTAACTCTGGTTAAGAGAATGGAAAAGGACGTATAGATGCGCATGATAATAATATAGCTAGTTTTCAGGTCAAATGGACATTCACTTAGACTGAAAGACAAGGTGCTTAAATGTGATTTTAAAGTGAAATAATTTCATTTATAGTTTGTCTCAGCTGAAATCAGGACACAGATTAAACTGCAGAGTTAATTTTCTTCTTAATAGCTGGCATAGAGCTGTGTTTTGGGTTTGGTGTGAGAGTAATGTTGAAAGCACACTGATGTTTGTAGTTGTTACTAAGAATGTTTATACTCTGTCAAGGACTTTGCAGTTTCTCAGGCCCTGCCAGGGAGAGGGCTGGAGGGGCACAAGAAATTTGGAGGGGTCACACCCAGGACAGCTGACCCGAACTGGCCAAGGCGATATTCCATACCATAGACCATAATGTATCACAGTATATAAAGTTGGGGGGAGTTGGCAGAGGGGAGTGGGGAATTGCTGTTCAGAGACTGGCTAGACATCGGTCAGCAGGTGGCAAGCAATTGTATTGTGCATCCTGTGGTTTGTTGTCTTTTTTTTCTCTTCGAGTTTTATTTGTTTGTCTTTTTGTTACCTCCTTTTCCATTCTAACTACCGGTATCAATATTGTATTTTACTTTATTTCAATTATTAAACTGTCCTTATCTCAAAGCACAGGTTTTACCGGTTTTTTTCTGTTCTCCTCCCCATCCCACCAGGGTATGGGGTATGTGAGTGAGCAGCTGTGTGGTACTTAGTTGCTGGCTGGGGTTAAACCATGACACACTGAAATTCTTTGACCATGAGCACTTAAATTGGAAATTTAGCATTATAAAAGGGTGGAATATGGAGGTTATTTTAGGATAGCTTAAATGGCCCATCAGGAGCACTAGTAATATAGAGAGTTCTGCCAATTAGTAAAAATAGAGATTGTCCAGTTTGCGTGCTGCTAGTCAAGTAGTGGGAAGAAACCTGCTACGATGCTGAAGGTTGGTGTTGGGGAATTGAAGATAGAATTTTAAGTGACAGTTCTTAACAGCAGTTAGTGCAGGTGTATATCTAAATATATCCCAAGCAATAAATCCAAATTAATAGTTAAAAATAACTGTATTCACTGTGCAATGTGCAGGAGTTCAGAACTTGATCTAAAAATTAAGCTGGACAGACTTCATTCCATCCTTTGTAAACAAGCTTCTGTTTCATACTACTTCCTGTCCCCCTTCCAAACTTTTAGGACCAGGGTATCTTAACTGAGTCTTGGAGGAAACTGTAAATTTTATACTTTCTAATGTTTGACTGTTGTAGGTAGGCTGTAATGTTGTGAGTGGTGCAAAAAGTGTATTCACTGGGGGTTTTGGGGAATAACTATGTGGGTTATGTCCTGTTTAAGTCAGCTGGTAAATGTTTTCTTACCTGTATTACACAGCAGGTTTAGGACTAAAGACACACACTACTATAACTTAATTGAATTTTCTCTTTTCTGCTACAAAATTGTCTGGTAAACATTCACCCTACTGCAACTTTATCCTTACTTTCAAGACCTCTTTATCACTGATAACAATTAAAATATATATGCTACAGAACACAGAAACATGCATATTTTACTGTTAGCTTATTGCCATAATTACATAATTGGTACATTCTGGTGTTTGGAACACCAAGCATTCTTTCTGTCTTGTGTTATATCCATAGGTGCAAAAAATTCTGCGTGAAAGATTCTGTCACAATTACAGTACTGGGAAACTGTTTGGAGTTGAACACCAGTACAGGTAAGTGAGCAGACTCAAATACAAAGTAATTTCTACTTTAAACCGCGGTAGAAAATCTATCAGGTGAAGTCAGAATTTTCTGCTACCTCTGTTTTTCTAAGTTATACAGGTTTAAATAACTTGCACAACACTTCCAAAAATTGCCTCTGATTTTAAGACTTTTTATACAACTGCTGCTTGCTGTCTGTCAGGCTCTGAGTTTTGGATGTCTTGTCCTTGTTTCAAATCTGTAATTCCTGAAACACTTTATTTTTGAGCCTGAAAGATAACTTTTAGGGCATATTCTAATGCTATGTTAAATGACCTGACCAAGCAAAAAGTTAAATTCTCTTGTTGTGAATCTTAGGTTTTTGCTTCAGGTTTTCTTCTGTTTTAGTAAGCTGTGTTAAAAGTAGATCTTGAACCTTGGTTGCCAGCATCATGTTTCTTGGAAGTAGAGACCCATATTCAAAATAAAACTGCTTCCTTGGGGTGATCCAGATGCTGAGGTTGAAGTTATGAAGAAGGGACCTATTGTGATGATAATGCTATCCTCATACTAATCCTTTTACAGGTGCAGGTCAAATTCTAAAATAACAATTGTGTCTAAAAAACTTGTTCTAAACAGTCAATTTTTCCAAGGGTAACTTTTTGCAAGTTGAATTGCCTGATGTGAGCATTAGTTTCCTTTTCATTACTAGAAGGAAAACAATATTTCTGTTATTAAAAAAGTGTAGCGAAATGTACGTGCAGAGCTCACATAGGCATGTTTGTTGTTGTGAGAAATTTTCTGTCATATTAGTATTCTACAAAAGAAGCCTCCCCTTTTTCTATTAGAATTCTGAAAAAAACAGTTTACAAACTGTCTTCTACCTGATATGCCCCTGTTGGTGAATTATACTGGTGAGAAAACACAATTTGCTTCCTGACTCTTTCTTTCCCAAGATGTATCAGGGCTCTTGGCTATAGTTAGCTCTCAGGTAGTGAACAAAAGCATGTACATTTGCTAAAGCTGTTCCATGGTGACTCTTATTAGTCCTTTAGAACCAACTGCATAATGTCCAATATTCTAAGTAAAAAAAAAAGCTTATTTAAATATATACATTTGTAAGCATTTGAGAATTGGAAGTGTCAGTAGCTTTTGTAAGTACTTTAAATGTGGTAAGAGGTGATAACTCTATCTGAAGATAATTTAGAGTTGTTCGTTCATTCTTCTGGGTGGGAATAGAATATGAACTTGATGTGCAGTATTGCTGCTATCATTCGTAAGCTTTGAATGCCTAAATTTACCATATAATCAGTTTTATGAAGATTGTGAAACTGTATATATTTCACTAGATTATTAATTTTTACTGTCATCAAGGTTTTTCTTCAATGCATTTGCCAGACTTCCCTTTTTTTTAAACTATAGTGGTATCACAGAAAGCAATCTTTTTTTTTTTTTTTTTTTTTTTTTTTTTACCCCCTCAAGAAAGGAATAATTATTGAAGTCTGTCCTTTCATGGTGGAGGACTGCAGAACTTTATGAATTAGTGATAGTCTCGATTTCTGCATGTTTTAATATTTTAAAATATTTTCAAAGATCTGATCACGCAGCCTTTTGTACTTTATTGTATTACATTTTGCATGCCTTGAGTGTTGGCTCTGAGAGTAAGTTGAAATGTATCAAGTTTTCTCTTATGTTCTAAAGATTCTTTGCATTTTCCATAGTTTCAGTGAATTTTGTCTGGTTTAAAGCTTGTAACCTATTGCTGTTGTTAACACAGACATCTGCTGGAACTGCTGAAACGAACTGTGATTCATGGAGAAAGTAATTCTGCCCTCATTATTGGACCCCGAGGATCAGGAAAGACTGTGGTATATACATGCATTAAAGTTTATACAGGGTCACATGAAGCGTGAGGTAGATTAGCTCCCAGGACTTCAGTGAGGTTAATTATCATCTCTGCCTGTTTTATAAATAATTTCAAAACATTCTAGGACTTCTTGTGAGCTAATTCTGTTGAATGACAATATGGAGAAATTGATCTCCTAACACTCTTCTAAAATTTGTCCAGTGCTGAGTTCCTAGTGGTTTTCTAAAATAGAATAGCTTCACGTGCGGCTGACAAAAACATGTACCTGTCCATCCTCACAATGACTTGCAGAATTATGCATGGTTTTGGAATTCTTTTGTGTGTCTTCACCAGGTTTCATGACATGTTACAGGTACCCAGAACATGTGAAATGGAAATAATTTTATCAGAACAAGTTGCTTTTTTCATTCAGTGATCTGACTACATCGTAGGTTCTGGTTTCTTTTGGCATTTCTCCTATTAGAGTTCTGAAATTACTCTTGCCACAGAGGAGCTCATCTTTGCAGTTAAACCCATGTTTTCCTTACTCTTGAAAAGTTAACCTGCTACTGCTTTTGGGCTTCTGCTGTAAAAATGACTGAAAAAGCATCCAAAACTTAAAAGGAGTAGGCTAAGGGGTGGATTTCTACATAGCTGTTTACAGGTAGAGAATGTAAGCTATCTTAATCCTGTTTTAAACATGTTGGAGAATATTGTTACCTAAATTCCTAGGAGGTAGACTATTGTGTGGTAGTTCTAGCTTAGAAGTGTAGGTTTTTTATTTTAAAGGAGCTTTTTTAGCTGAGTCATGTGAAGGAATGACATCTAACTTAAGTGTTAATACCTTATATTATGCAATAATAATACCTTAATATTATGCAAACACTTAAGTCTTTTATGTTTATGTGAGTATATAGAGTGTTAAATAGGTTGGCTGTTAATGCAAAATGTATTCAAGATTGATAAATTAAAAGAAAATTCGCAAGTCTTCCCAAATGCTAAAGCAAGTGGCCTTCAAGCTTTTAAATGCAGTTCAATAGAAATAAATTAATAGATGGGAAACACATCCGTGATACAGCTGACACTGATCATTCTGCCAATTTGTTGACAGCTTTCTTGTTTTGCACTTCAAAACCAGTCAGTTTTGTTACCTTCTTTTGTTAACTGTGACACTTCAGAAGAAGGGTCACTGCCAAAATCCTGTGCGAGTGGTGGTGGGGAAGGAGTTGATAAACCAATGGCAGATGAGGATTTCTCCACCTGTCTACTTCATGCTAGTCTTGAACTGGAATTTATTTTTTCCTTCATTAGGTTTACAGATTTGTAAGTAAGCAACAAGCACTCTCATACTGCAGAAAAAAAGTTTTTTTAGATTTTCTTGTATTTGCAATGTAGACTTTAAAGATACAGTTGAGACTGTTGGATAAGGGGCTAGCCAGAATGGGTGGCATCTACTTATTGGGCATAAACCTGAGAAACCAAGGGAATAAGCTTTTTTTGTTCCAACTATCCATACAGTAAATGTTGGCACCTATAGTAGGAGTCTTAACTGTATCTGCTTATAAATACAATATCGATGGCAAAGTATAGATGAGCTCTATGCTGTGAGCAAATTGGAACAAATGTGAAAGTTTAAAAAACCCACAACAGAATGATCCCTGAAATAGTACGTGCCCCCGCTCCAATCACCAAACTCAACCTTATTTTTATTACTTAAATTTTCTTCCAAACCTTTTTAATAAGGATAGCGAATTTGTCATCCTTCCTGCCAGAATATAAGTAAGTAAATAATGTATGCAAAATGATTGATTTTCTTACTTTGTATCAAGTAAAAGATGTTAGTTTTCCAAAAGTACTGCTGGAGACAAGAAAATTGTATGTGTGTGTATATGTATGTATACATACACATGGATGGGAGCTGCAAATGCTCAGCTGAGGAAGCAAAAGCAAAGTTGTAGCAAGTGAATAACACTTCATCTGCTTAGGTGTATTTTAATACAAGTTTCTTAAGACTTTTACCAAGAACAAGTTCTTGATGGACTGTAAATTTGGGAGCCCTAAGTTTTATAAGAGTAGTTGATGTAATTATGTGCAGTTTAATTTTGTCTCACACTTCCTAACTTAAAGAGGAAAAGAATAAGTAATAGTGTCTTTAAAAATTAAGTAAAGGTTTTTTTGTTCTACAGCATCTAATAAAGCTGAATACTATACTAACTCAAGACAAATTCTCTCACATCTCCGACTCTGAAAGCACTTTTCGATCAAGCCAAAAGCCTGAGACCCCCAAAATGAGTGCTTAAAATACTGTAGTTCTTATATTTCTTTCTCTCCTAATTCAGCAGAATGAGCAAATATAATGGCTACAGTCATGGTAGTGAATGCAAAGTTGTCATTTTAGTCTTGAAAATACTCAAATGCTGTTACCTAATGAATCTGCACATACTGCTTCCTATCAGATAATAGCCACTTGTACATTTTACTGTTAATACATCCATCTTTTTATAAAGAAATAACGTAATTTTTTTTTCCTAGTTATTAAACCATGCCTTAAAAGAGCTCATGGGAATTAAACAAGTTCAAATGAACCTCTTGGAAGTTCATCTGAATGGCAAGTAATACAGCATTATTCAAATGTTGTGTTCTGTTGCTCTGTATTGCATGTACTGAACAAAACAATTCAGTTTCAGTAATTGTAATCTAGCATCAGTTATGGACGCGTTTGTCTGTGAGCTCCAAAACACCTTTCTTTGTATCTCTCTATACAAAGAAAACTTTTGTGCTTTTAATGACTTTTCGAAATGTTAAAAATCAGTTGTGACTGAATTGATTGAAGTAACTTATTACTTATGGAAAATTACTAGTCTTACTTTCTGAAAAGGCATAACTTTGTAAGGCTGGAAATGGGGAGAAGCTTCTTGATAAGTTTCTAGTGGCTGTAGACGTGGCCTCCTGGAGCAAAGGAGAACTGCCAGTTCTTCATGAAAAATCATGTTCTTTCAGGGCTTCTGCAGACTAATGATAAAGTGGCCCTGAAGGAGATCACCAGACAGTTGCACCTGGAAAATGTGGTTGGGGATAAAGTTTTTGTAAGTATCAACTTTATTACACTCTTTGCTTATCTCCCTCACAAATCCTTGCCTAGAAAACTAGCTTTATGGAAAGGAGCTTGTTGAGACTGAATGGACTTTGAGAGTTTATTAGCAACGTTGTGATGGGCTGGCGCAGTCTTTTCAAAGCTTTCTCTTTGAAAATATTTAATGATTGATGGCAGTCGTGAACCGTGGCAGCATTTACTTGTGAAGATCCTAGTTTACAAACACTTCAAGTGTTTGCAGAGGGGTAGAGTATTTTGGAAGCATCGGCTTTAACATTTCAAGACAAAGAGTAAGCAAGTTAACCAGCCAAAAAGCAGTATCTTCAGTATATTTGCAACCTCTTCTAGTTCATAGGGAAATCTGTCCAGGCTTCCTAGAGCTCTCATTTTGCATAGCATTTCTGTTAAAAAATTTGCTTCTATTACCTTTTCCCAAAGATAAAAAAACTCATTTACATTAGTACTGAAGTCAGTAATAAAGAGAATAACTGAAGTGCCTCAGATTAAATTTCACTCATCTGAGTATGAAATAACGTGGACCAGCGATCTGAGCTATCCTGGTTGTTGCCTGTTACTCCATGAGTGTTGTTGAGAGACCACGTTCTGGTATGGCAGAAGGTCCTTCTGAGCAGCATCTCCTCCTTTGCTCCCAGGTAGGGCCTTTGAGATTGGCAGAGTTTACATAGTAATGAGTCAGGTGTAACACCAATCCAGGTGGCTAAAGCAGAATTATGAGAGGGGATGCAGGAAGGTGAAATCGCAATAGGTGAAGTTTATTTTCATCAGTTGCATTTGGAAAGCTGAAGAGATGAGATGTTACTACTTCAGTTATGAGAAACCAGAGAACTAGGCTAGAGGCAGTGTAGAATACAAGATGAAGCATAGATTATAGTTATTAGGCTTTATTATTTTCTGGAAATGCTTGCTTCTTAGGCTGTGATTTGGTTTCTTACTTAGTCCAAATTATTTTAGAGACAGAGAATGGAAAGCCCTTTCTGGTGGTGAGCTAAATTTTTCCCAAATACAGCTGCAGTAATAAGAGGAAATTGCAAGTACTCAACTTCAGCATAGCCATATGAATGAGTTGTCTCTTCAACAGAGTACTAGAACAACCTTTCAAAGCCCACAGTTCCACTACCAAAAATGCTGGAGGCATAGCTGGACTAAAATATGCTTAACTCCCCTATAATTTTCCCCAGTAAGTTATTGTGGAATATATAGTACTACTATAAACTCTGAGCCATCTAATCCCTTTGGTTGCACAGGGGCATGGATACAGTGATTTTCAGGACTGTCCTTACTTCTCTCTGTAGAAACTTTTCCTTTCTTAGCTTCTGCAACTTACATTTAGGGAGTAAATTGGCTTTTCTGCCTTCTCATAGGGCTTGTGGTCTTCAATTAGTTACTTCTCCTCTCGCAACTTGTATGCTTGAGAGTGTGTAAATGTGTGTGTAACTGAAGTAGGATAGTCATAGCAACTCGGTGTTCTCTGTCAAGAATGTTTGATGCTTTCATTGATCTAATAAGGTTGCAAATTAAAAAAATCCCTGCGAAGTGATCATTCTCAGTGGAACACGTTAGGTGGCACTTTTTGCATGTGTGTAGATGGAAAATGAGTATGCAATAGCTATTTATGGAAGGATAAAGCTACTTGTAAATTTACCTTATTGTAGACATTCTTCTGATCACTAAATGCAGGTCTGAGGCAATTAGTTGGGGGTTTTTGGACTGTGGATCAATGTGGAGATGACTATCAGTCGTCTTGTCCTGAAGAGGTTAGGATTATACAATGTAAAGTAACATTATGAATTTTCAAATTGTGCTGCTTTTGAAAAGGTTTTAGAAGGAGATGGACTTCATTACATGTCTGACCTTGATGTAGTTACACAATTGTGAGAATGACATTGAAAATCTATTGTGAAACTTTTTCTTTTTTTCCCCTCTGTATAGGGCAGTTTTGCTGAAAATCTTGCATTCCTTCTTGAAGCTTTAAGGAAAGGTAAACATTAGTAGCCCCTGTTCTGAAACTGTGTGTGCGTTTGTCACTTGGCTAGAGAAGTTAGCATATACATGTTTTTCCATCTACTCCTACAAGTGGTATGAAGAAATCTAGTCCAAGAATGTGTCATGGTTACAAAATAATGTAAAAAAACAGGTAATTCTGAACAAACATATACCTAACATAGTTGATGCCGTAAAGGCTTGCTGTGTTGGTCAGCTATGAAGGATGGATTCTTTTATCCAGATGGAAGCTATTAAAAATAGTAGTTTTTCCTTAAAAAAAACACCATAAAGTCTGTCTTCCCTTGCAACCAGAAATGACGCTCGGCAGAATACTACAAAACCTTACCAATTGTTCAGTGTATTTTTCTTTTTACTGTTGTAGCAGTACATATGGGAAAGGAGGGCTTAGTGAAAAGCTGAAAGAAAACATGTGAATTGTTAAACTAGAATTTGTGAAAGCTGTACAGGTGGAAGTCTGATGAAATGACCATGCTAACTTCTAAAATTGCTGTCTCAGGAGACCGAACTAGCAGTTGTCCAGTCCTGTTTATACTGGATGAATTTGACTTGTTTGTTCATCACAAGGGTCAGACGCTGCTCTATAACCTCTTTGATGTATCCCAGTCAGCACAGACTCCATTAACAGTTATTGGACTGACATGTAGACAGGTAAGAAATTACACTTGCTCATGCAACATTTTTAGCTGTTTTAAAGAGACTTTTTTTGTCTTAGTTGGAATGTTTTCTCCTCTCTTGGAACTTAATTTTCTAAGACACTTTTCTCAATTATCCATTTTTCTGACTTTTGAATTAGGAAGAGTTGGGGGGGGGATAGGGGGGAGATTAAAAAAATCCCGCAAGTATTTGTGCTGAGAGCAAACTTGGATGACAAAAAACCTTCAAAGCTTTCAGTTTTACTGCTAGAGGAGAGCAGGTTTGCATTTCTAAGGAAACACAAGGTTGTTGTCCTGTATGACTGCAGAAAAGCCATATTTATCCATGTGGCTGGTGTATATTATACTGTCCTTCTCTCCTTGGAGAGGCTGCTGTGCATTTCAGTTCCTCGGTCAGCAGTTGGCAAGAGCAGACTTGTATTAACCTACAGTGTTCTGTAGGTGAGCGATGTGTTTTTTAAGCAAACGCTTCAGTAGGGTGCCTTTACTGTAGTATTAGTGTGTTCAGAATGGGTTTAGGATCAGTGTTACACTTGCTGTGAGTTTTACAATGACATTATAGGGAACTGTGGACAGATTATGCATATACTGTGAAATAATTACTTAGTAATGCTATGGAACCTGATACTTCATAAAAATTACACTTTTTCTCAATAAACTGGATTAGTTGTGAAGATTGCCAGGTTATGACAAGAAGTAGTATTAAAATCTTTAATGGCAGCCTGGATCTGGGGTTGATTTGGTTTGGTTTAGGTGATATTTAGCTGAGCAAATTTCTGGTAGTTAATAGAATAGTTAATAGTTCATTTAGTAAAATACAGTCTTTTCTTTTGCTCCATTACTGTCCTGAGTCTGGTATCCTCATCACCTGTTTTTTAGAACCCCATATTCTGCTTTTGAATGTAATTAAGGTATAGTCTTCAGAGGCTGTACCATGGCTGTGGTGGTAGCTGTTGCTTCCAAGTTGGTTGGCTGGTAATTGTGTTGGTTTTTTTTTTTTTAAATTGCTGGTTCATGTTGCACGTGACTTGTAAATCGAAAGCAGTCTTCGTTTTTTTCACCGTTGGCTCTCTTTTTGGTGAGGAATTTCAGTATTCTTCATGCCTTCTTTTAGTGCAAGTAAAACCACCAAAACCAACACGCAACAAATGCTTAAAACCAAAAAAGCCGCCCCCCCCCCCCCCAAACTCCTAGAAAATAGGAGGAATAATCATTCTGTCCCGGTAGGAGGTAGGGGGATAGTATTGTGTTTCTCTAAATGGATGAATCCCACAGCTTGTTTGTGATGCCAGTCTATTGCTATGTGTTCCGAGAAAAGTAAGCTTTTACTCCATTATCTTCAACCAACAACTTGATGGCAGACTTGCTTAGTTCTGTGTAACAATCTTAGAAGGTAAATATTGGCTCTTAAGTTGTGGGGGTTTTTTCAGCTCGATTCTTTCAGTCTGACAAAAGGCATGTGAACTGACAGCTGCCAACCTACGTATCTACTGAATAGACAACTAGTCTAGAGCCAGGATCGGCTGAAACATCTTGATTGCAGACTTAAGTAACCGAAATATTTACATAATCTATGGAGAAAATTTGCTGGGTATCCTAGCAACTAATTATCCTGTATGATGTAGTGCATCACGTGATTTGGGTAAATGGCTAGTTGTTAGGCGTTTCAAGGCATGTCAATTATAATAATTAGCAAAGGTCTTGTTAGAACATTTTAAGCCTGAGAATTTAATAATTCTTTTTTTAAACACAATTTACTTTGTTATTTTCTCTTGTAGTTTTTAATGTAGCAAAGAATGCACTAAATAAATTTGCTTTTTTTAATTATTACTTTTACTTTTTTTTAACAAGGATATCCTGGAGCTCTTGGAGAAGAGAGTAAAATCAAGGTTCTCTCACCGACAGATATATTTGATGAATTCCTTTGATTTTAAACAATACATTAGGATATTCAAGGAACAGCTTTCTCTTCCTGCTCAATTCCCTGATGAGTCTTTTGCACAAAAATGGAATCAAAATGTTCAGGTATTTAAAGCTCTTTATACTTGGTTTTAGTAAAACTTCTAAAGTAAGACCAGTTCATAAGTGTAAAGGCTTTACCTAAGATTAGTATTTCCTTTCACTATTTAAATTTGGTAGGGGATAAATCAAATTGTGATAGAGAATCTTTGCTTACAGAAGACTGGAGGTGAAGTGTCACAAGACAGTCCAGAAAGTTAGGGTAAGTTGAAAAGAATGGTATTGTCAAGCGTAAGCTGAGCTCTTTCTGGAAGTTAGCTAACTGGTCGCTTTTCAGGTGAGAGTGAAATGGATTTGCTGAGATGATGAAAATATTTTTTATTATTTTTTTTTTAGCACCTCTCGGGGGATAGAACTGTGCAGGACACGCTGCAGAACCTTTTTCACCACACTAAAGATCTGCGCTCCCTTCATTTGCTGTTGGTATGTATTTGAACAGGTATATATAATATCTTCTTGATTTACAACAATCAGTAAACACCACTTGTGTTTTCCAAGCCAGTTATCTGAGCTTTATTTGAAACATCTTTTTATTTAGCAGGCTTTTGACAGTACTGGTTTCTTGCACGCTTTATCAGTCCATGCTTTATTTATGAATTTAAGTAGTTCTAATTTCTGCAGTAGTTACATTGTGAGGGTGTACAGTTTTATTAAAATTGTGGTGGGGTTTTTGTATTTAAAATAACTTTTGCCAAGTCTTTCCATTATAAAGCAAAACTGTAAGTGAAATACTTTCACAATATTTTTTTACTTTTCTGAGATTCTTTTTCGTTGCTGGTGAATCCTGAAAACTCCTTGTTCTGAAACCTACTTTTTCTACCTTTGTCTGTTGTTACAGCCAAATGTTCCTCTGTTTTTCCTCTTTCACTAAACACGTTACTGTACTACACCTGCATCTCTTCATCAATGTCTGTCTGCTTCAAAGCTCAGTAGATGTTGGTGCTGTTTTTTTACTATGGTCTTTTACTGTATTCTTGCATCACCTTAGGTCCCATGTTGCCCTCCTCCTGACACCCTTAGGGTTTGTCTGTGTTCCTCTTGGGCTTCTTGAGCTACTCTTGAATAACTCTCTGGGTAGGTATTAAAAGCATATCGTGCTGCAAGAGCTAAAATATTTGTTGTTGTCATCCTTCTTTCCACATCTCCTTCTTCCTAAAACGTTGCTCTTGCTATGATGCTCCTGAGCACAGATTGCTCGTATTTATGGAGCAGTCGCTCCAGGATACCTCTTCAGTAAGAGCGTTCCCACAGATCTACAGTCTTGTTCTTCACAAAGAGGAAATGCTTTTGGTTTTTTTTATCACTTCCAATTTCTTCTTCTGCAGAGTATCAGATAAAATCACTTTGAGCTGTATGGTTGGGCGCCACTTTGTTTTCCAGAGCCGGTTTCAAATACGGAGCAATTCGGGTAGCCCAGATGCTGCCCTGAATTCGTCCGTTACCGTATTGCTAGGCCAGGAAATGTGATCGTAATCTCTTAAATCTTGAGGTGCTGGAAGCTTGAGCTACTAATCTCTGCAGAGTGACCACGTTATCTGGCATCAAGGGCCCGGGGAGGCCTTCAGAATTTTACTCTGTAGCTTCAACCTTTCTTGTTTATCTTAGGGGAGAGGAGGAGGGCCTCCTCGCTGTGTGGAGAAAAATTAGACTTCTGTCTTCCTGTTAACTTTGAGGGAAGACTTCGGTGTTCCTAAGTAGGTGGTAATGCTGACAGTGAACTTCCTGCTATCATGATAAATGAGCTGAAACTTCATGCGTGGTCAGGCTTTCTTGGAGGGTGTCTTTTTTTTTTTTTTTTGTTAAATCTGTTAAAAAAACTAGTTAATACGAATTCAATAACATTCATTCCAGAAGTAACACTTATTTAAACATCTTAAAATATCTATGTGCTTCTGTCAGTGCGAAAAGCCCACTAAATGGACCTGCTTATCTTGTGTTGTGCCAGTATTCAGATTTTAACCTTCAGCTCTGTGGTGGGCTGTTGTTGGACTCCCTGCTGCTGACAGCTTTTCCGAGCACTGGGTTTATAGCCGCTCTAAAAACTAGATCATAAACTTCCTGCTCTAGTTCTGAAACACAGAGCGTGATCAGTCCTTTTTTTTTTTTTTCTTTCTTTCTTTCTTTTGGTAGTTCTCTGTTTGCTTGAGTTATGAGATTGCAGATATTTCTAGTTTAGGGGCACCCAATTCTGGCTGGCTGGAGTGAATGCCGGAGAAGGAGCCCATGGCTATCTGAATAGCCTCCCTATAAGCTCCAAGGTGTGTCAGAACTGAGGCTGAAGTTCCCGATTGCTTTCTTCAGCATGTTCTGATTTTTTTTTTCCTTTACAAAGGGGCAGTTTCACCCTGAAGTCATCTTGCTCATGAAAGTATGTAATGCAGATTCTAGTGCTTCTCTAAGTCTTTTGTGTTAGCTAAAGTGTGGCTTAACCACCCCGCAGGATGAATTTTTCTTTAGTTTTGAAAATGTGGAAGTGTCTGCCATTTGAGCTGGTGAGAAAAGCTTCATGATGGGCAGTGTGGTGGTGGTAATTGGTGCTACTCTTGCTAATTACCTGCTTTTTGATAGCAAGGACTTGTTTGCAATGACCAACTATTTTAAATTACATGTAGTGCTCCCTGTTGCTTTGCCTTGTTGGATGAACACAATTTTCCATGGAAACCTACTACCTGTTTCATCTTGTGGTACCCTACATGGTATTAGGCAAAACCTTGATCCTTGGAAAGCTTGGAAGAATTGAACAAGTTGAGTTTTAGCAAAGTAATTTTTTACCCGAGTAGAAATAGGTAGCTCATAACTCAGCTGGTAAAATAGTTTTGCTTTTGGTAAATGCTGTTTCCCTGTGGTTTCTCTCCTGTGGGTGACTTCATGTGGTCTGCTGCTTGTCTGTCTGTGAACCTGATAAACCAGAAGATACTCAGTGCTCCAGGCTGTTTGGTGTAGTTACCTGTTACAAATTTCACTAGCCCTGAAGCAGAGGGGGCAGTGACGTACAAGAGATTCTGCTGTGTTTCCTGCATTTCATTTGACAGGTCTGTTAGGACTTGGGGCTGTCATTTCTTTACCCTCCCCTTCTTCCCTGTCTGATTTCCCTTTAAGCTTTATAGTATAAAACCCCATTCCATACCTTTGGAAGTCTGGATGATTGTGCAGGTTTTGGGGGCTGTTACACCTATAAGGACGGAAATGTGGCTGGAAAAGACTGGTGGTAGATAGCATTGGGTGTTCTTGGTGAAATACCTCAACTAAATGTATGAAATGAACAGTTTTTCATCACGCAGACCTGCAAAGTGAGGAGGTAGCTGCTAAAAGCCATTTTTTCTGTTGACAAATATTAAACTACACAGTATTTACGATGCAGATAGTTAAAGCCCTAAAGAGCTAGTGAAGGTCGTTGCGGTGTGCCTGCTGCTCTGCAAAGGCTTGTGGATAAGCAGTAGCTTTGGAGGAGCAGTGGCGGAAGAGGTCAGTTAACTATATATTCAGGAACTTGCATTTGTTCAAAACACACTTTCTGTGACAGGTAATGGAAGACTGTTAAAGATTCAAATTGCAGCTCTGTGAGTTTAGCAAACGTTCTGCAGGGGTAACTAGTGTCTTGTCAGCTGGGGGTGCCTTCCGACACTTCCTTAGCACTGTCAGTGACATGAGTGTGCTGTAGCTTTGTGGACAAAGGTACGTTTAAAATAGTTGTAAGTCATCCTTACAGCAATCACTGGAGTATGCTAATCCATTGAAATTAATATAAACAAGTTAATGAGTGTTTAGCTCCTGTAGTGAGGAGCTTTAAAGTTTTAAGCCTGGCAAACCTTCCTGGCAAAATGTAGTTTTAGCTACCAGCTATTTACAAGGTTTTCAGTGAGCCTGCTTCTGTGTGTAGGGTTTATTCATTAATGTTTCCAGCAGGTGACTTGAGGGGAAATCTGTTCTTCTGAGTTCCATCTCCAAGTGGAAAGTATGTCTGCTAATTAGGAATTAAATGAAAAATGTCTTCTGCTTTATTTTTAGATGCTTGCTGTGAGTAACATTACTGTGCATCACCCACTTATCACTGCATCAGATCTTCACGAAGCAAGCAGGCAGTATAGAATGGACTCAAAAGCAAATATCATACATGGTAAAGCTCAACTTTTCCTCCACAGATGTATGTTAGGAGTAAGGAACGCGTCGAGTCCCTCCCTGCAATTCCCCTGGTGTAAGAGCTGCTGTGTAGGGCAGTGTCCCCCGTTGGTATGAGCTGCACGTGGACTGTCTCTGCCCGTGGAGTCTGCTCTTGCCTAATTTGTGTTCATACACACACGAGGAGATAACATTGCCGAGTAAGCCAGAAACCGAGTTACAGAATAGCTGATGTAAATCCTGCTACGCAGGGAGCTTGGGCAGTGCGCTGCTATGGCGCAGGCTCACAGCTGTCGGCACCAGACGGCCTGCCTAGTGCTTCAGTGCCAGCCAGAGAAAGCAGCGGCAGCCTGGGCGAAGGAGCCAGTCTAGGCGGCGTTTCTGTGCTGTGGTGGAGGAAAGGAAGGCGCGGGCCTGATCCTGCCAGTGCTGGGAGCTGAAGGATTCCTAAGGTGCTTTGGATGGGAGCTGTTGCAGCAGTCTGTGTTTGGTTTTGTACAAAAACTTAAGTGAACTCCAGCAGCCCGCAGACACCTGCATTTAACTGAGCTGCTGTGAACGCGATAGCAGCTCCTCTGCTGTGTCACTGTGTGCTGCTGCCGCCCTCGTGCGGGCTGGGCACCCTCCCTTTCTGAGCCTAGGCAGGTGGGGCGTGCTGAGCACTACGCTCAAGTTTTCTCCGATGAGCGTTTTGGAACCTGTGCAAACAGCCAGAAGAAACAAACATCTCCTGGTGATGAGACTAAGGTTAAGTATAGCTGCGGAGGGAATTGCTTCCCTGATCAGGAAAAGTTAACCTATCCCATTACTTCTTTATGGCTCCCAGATTTTACAGGCTTGGGTTTACCTTCAGCCCTGTGATTCTCAAAGTCTGCTTAGTACTGGGGAGCTAATCTGCTATGTCACTTCTTTAGCTTTGAATAGCAAATAACCTCTTCAAAATCTCATTTGATGCCATGCTGTGCAGTAGCAGGGAGGTCGTCTTGGTGCTGCTAAAAATTCTGTCATGCCATACAATCTGCAATGATGGCTTTTATTAAATAACTGTCTTTTTGATGGAAGCAGACTGTTTCTTAGCGTTCTTGCTTCAATGGTCTGAAAAACAAGTATTCTCTTACCTAGCCTCTCAAATTCTGGAATTTTTTTACTTTATGACGATGCATAACACAAATAGGTGAGGTCTACAGCATATAAAAATAGAGTTATAAAAATAGTATGGGAACTGCTTGTGTTTCTGATATGCTTAAGAGAAATATTTAGAGCTCTTGTCTTTCCCTCTAGGTTTGTCTGTCCTGGAAGTCTGCCTAATTATAGCTATGAAACACTTAAATGATATTTATGAAGGAGAGCCATTTAACTTCCAGATGGTTTACAACGGTAAGAAAAATGCATGGCTTTACAAATACTAAATCATTTACTTTTCCCTAACTAACTTTTTTTTTTCTATTACTGATGCAGAATTCCAGAAGTTCATACAAAGGAAGGCACATGGTATGTACAACTTCGAAAAGCCAGTTGTCATGAAGGTAAGCCTGAAACGTCATTTCTTTTAATTGTAAGGGTTTAGATGTTGGGTTGTTTTCAGCACACGGATTTGAGTAGTCAAATGTAGCCCTAGAACTGAGACAAGGGGCTTCAGGGCGGTGTGTTTGGGTAGTGCCTGGCCCCTGGCACTGCTGCTGGCCTCCCACGCCCTGCTACTGTTCCTGGGTTGAGGAGCTCCAGGCTGTGCTGTTCTGGTAAATAGTTACACTTGAGAGTTTAGTACCAGCGTGAAGACCAGCAAGTGTGAGCTTAACTGATTCAGGACTGGGGTTCAGCAAGAACGTATCAGAAAAGCTTCCAGAGGAGGAATTTGTGTATGTGTGTAGGTATCTTAGAGCTTGCTCGTTCACTCCTGATGTTTAGAAGTGATGCCTCCAAAATTTAATCTTACCGCATCAAAAATTGCTTTTCTCGATCCAGTCCCAGTAGATCCGACCGGTATGTGGAATGAATTTGTAGCCTAATACGTCTGGTTTTGCCTCTCCCAACTACAGTCTGGAGTGCAAATTGAAAATAAGATTTTGGTTACAAACCTGATGCTTCTGGGCTGTTGGGCTGTTGCTCAGCGAGTGTCACTGCCAGGCTCTGTTTGGGGATGGGGTCCTGGGGCATGATCCTGCTGCAGCGTAGCTGTCGGGCACCTGGTCGTGCAGGTGCTGCAGCTTCTGCTCATGAATGTAACCCAGGGACCAGCAGCCGGGTCAAAGCTTGCTTCCAGTCTTGCAGCTTTTAAGCTTGCAGTGGTTGTTTTTCATCTGACATTATTCGGTTACAATTAAACTAGGAATTCTGCAGTGCTGCCTGCACACTTGCAGTAGACTATTCCACTTAGTTTCCCCGAATACTGGAGCTGTTCCTGGTCAGTGACACGTACACCAGGTTCAAATACCTTTTCTTTAGGAGGAAAAGTGAATTCTGCTTCAGGTCGCACAGCTGCTGCACTTGGCTGTCTGTGCAAAAGGATGTGAGGTAAAATAGAGCTGGCCCTGAATGCCTGTCTGGGATCGCACGTCATGGGCATCATGAGCAGCACAGCCTGAATGATGTTACCTTCCATTTCCTCATTATTTTTTTTCTTTCTTTTGTTTTCAGGCATTTGAACACTTACTACGACTGGAATTAGTAAAACCAATAGAAAGAACATCTGTACGTGCTCAGAGAGAGTACATCTTAGTGAAACTGTTTTTGGACAGTAACCAAATCATGGATGCCTTGCAAGTGTATCCAAACTGCCCAACAGATGTGAAACAGTGGGCAGTGTCCTCACTCAGCTGGTTGTGAATGTTCTAGAACTTGAAATACTACTTACTTTCAAAACTTTTGGAGTTTACAGTTAACTTTAGAAGATGTAATGTCTACCCGTAGCAGGGTGTTCAGGTTAATAAATCTTTGGAAGAAGCTTGCTTTGCTGATTGCTCTGCGCATTTTGGTTTTCAAGAACTACACTGACGTAGATTTCGCTAACTGAAGTGCAGCCCAGCGTTAAGGTTTCCTCTTGTGCGCAATTTCCACTCTGTAGGCATCGGAGCTCACTGGGTTTCCTGGTCTCCCATCAAGGCTGCTTTAGCTGCTGGCACGGGGGCAGGTGGCCACCAACAGCTGCAGGTCTCTTGCTCCAAGTGTGAAGCGCAGACCCGTCTCTATTGCAGTTCAAAGCTCGTCCTTGGTGTACTTCTCAAATTTGACTTGATGTAGAAAAGTTACTTAAGTAAAGCTTTAATCATAACTGGCTTCAGCAGCAAGCGCTGGTTTTGTGCAAAGCATGTCCCACCTCTGCCGGTCACCCTGTGACAGCACGGCACTAGAGGTGTGACTGTGCTGCCTGGCAGGGTGCGGGGCACGCACTCCTGAACACTGCTGCTGCCGTCGGAGCTGCTACGGGCTTTGTGAGGCGAGGAACTGGGTTTGCAGCTGTTCTTATGAAGGATCCACGACGGAGTGTCAGAAGTACGTTCATTTCTGGGTGAGTGCCGTCCTTGCAGCGTTGGGCACAGCCTGGTCCCCGGAATAGCTCACAGTGACCCCGCTGACAGGGGCGGCTGAGGGGGTGGAGGTGCTGTGCTGGGACCCTCCTGCTGCATTTCCCAAGGAGGGTGCAGGAGAGCGGTGCCGTTCTCTTCCCTGAGCAGAGCAAGTTGGCTCCTAAAGCCTGTGCGATGTCACATGCACTGCGAGTAGCCCGGTGGTTTCAGTCTGTCAAAAAGATGAAGACATTTTAGTGGCTTCGTTCCCTGGTTTCACGCCACTCCCTTCTTTTCAGCCCAGTGGTTACTGCGTTTGCTGCTGGGTAGATACTGTTCACAGCATCTACGCATCTTGAAGGGCCGAGCAGTGCTTGGTAAAGCAGGAGAACAAGTGATGGGAGTGGGGTGACGTTATGGTCTAGGTCCTGAAGTGATGGCTGGGGCAGCCTCCGTGATGCTATCAGAATGGAACGCCATGGCAAACTATAAATAAAAAGGCTGTTGCAAGGTTTTTCTGCAGAAGTACTTACCCAGAAAGGAAAGTACTCAGCCACGGCTAATCTCTTCCTGTCGCTGTGTAGGTCATGTAACTCGCCATAGTCTTCCTAAAGGGGAATGCAGGCGTTACGCTGTACTCGGGGAGCAGGGAGTGCAGGCGTTACGCAGTACTCATGAGCAGGGGCGGGGATGCCTGTTTCATTCCATAGTTACTTTGGGTGAGCTCACTGCTGCGCCTGCCCGAGGGAGCTGCCCGTTCAGGGCTATTGCTGGGGATCAATCCTGCTGCAGCAGCCGCTCCCCGTGCCCCTGCCCAGTGGCTCAGTAACGGGCTGGGGCCGGCGGAGCGAGAGGCTGCTCATCGGACACTCACCTTGCAGGCCCTGGCACTGGAATATCGCATCCTGTCAGGCAGCAATAACGCAGGCTGGAGCTGTGACTCCAGCACAGGGGACAGCAGCAGCGGAGTTACGTAGCCCCCGTGGAGCCTTCCTCTGCCAGCGGCTGGGGGCACGCCTGGCTCCTCAAGGAGCTGCTGGGCGAGGACTACGGCCCCGGGACCTGAGGAGAGCTCTCCTCTGCGAGGGCTGCAGCTGATGTGGCCTCTGCCTCTGCTTCCCCACCTGGGAATTATTGTTTTTTATTATTTTTTTTTTTGCCAAAAAACCAGCTTGTTGGTGGCTGCATGTATAGTAACAGCCACGTGTCTCCTCCCACAGTTTGAAAAAAGGCATATGCAAGTCATAGTAGTCACATTTTTTATTTTAACTTTTTGGGGGAATAGGGGAGAAAGAGTATACATTTTCATTTGTACAATATTTAACAATCACTTTATTGAGGGCAGGGGGGGGTTGGTTTGTTTTTAGCACTTGCAGAAAAACAGCAAGTACCTTTTGACAGTAGTACAACAACCTGTGCCCAAAACACTGACAAATACAAAGAGTAAAGTTAAAATAATTGCTTACCAAAATCTTGAGAGGTAACGAATTGTATATGGACTGAAAACAGCATTAAAAAACAAAAAGGGGGGGGGGGGGGGGGGGGAAAAGTACTGCTGGTTGAGTATCTGAGGTAAATGATGTTCCGTCAAGGATACTACTTGAATCGTTTTGCCCATGAAGGTATATTGCAGCTTTCTGCATGTTGTACCAAGTGTTCCTACTAAAAGTAAATGTAGTAAAAAAGGTTAAAAAAGAAGCTGGAAAAAGAGCAAACCGGTAACCCTATTTATTCTGTCAAATGCTAAAATGAATGGGAAAAAGTCTTATTACTGTCTGGTTACAATTCAGTTGGCACACCTGAAGTTGGTATTTGAAAACTACACCCACTTTTGGAAATCTCAGATGGAAGGTAGGAAACGGTGCATTTCAGTCCCCGCAGCGTAGTTCCAGAACACAACCACAAGTAACAGTGCTAGCTCAACAACTCCCAGGCAGAGTCTCTGCTCTGAAATGCTACGTGTAGTTGTAAGTACAGAGTCACACAGGACGCGATACAGAAGCTTCTTCCCCTCTAAGACAGTGTAAAAAGTAACACCAGGCTTCAGCTCCTGGCGAGGCCGGGGGCAGACTGGGGGTCGCGGGGCAGGTCTGAGCCGCCGCTACAGCGGGCTGAGCCCACAGGGCAGGGGCCTGGCCGTGCCTCACGAGCCAGAGGACAGGGTGACCAGTGGAGCTCATGCCACAGGACCACGGGACACGAAGGGAGAATGGTCACTGCCTGCTAGTAAATAATGCTGAAGGCTTCCGCTAGCATGGATCTCACAGAGTCCTGCCCTCATCTACACTCTCAAGGTGCTGCTGCCAACTTCCCGGTTCGCTCGCTTAATGCTCTAGGCATGAAACAAAAATCCCAATCAAAATGCCTGCAAGAACACTTGGACCAGAACAGCTCCGGGGATGTCACCATCACCAAAGAGAAACACTTGTACTATCAACATCCTTTCCACAGTGACACTAAATTACACTGTTAAAAATGAGGAAACTCAGAGCAGTGCGCCACTGAACCAACCTGGGATACCCAGCAGCAGCTTCAGGAGAGGGAGGGAGGAAGGGACGCTGTCGCGCTCCCCCTGGGGCCGGGCTGAGTGCGGGGGCTGTGAGGCGAAGTGCGAGCGAGACCCCAGCCCTCAGCCCTTGCCGCTCCGGCTGGCGGCACCAGCGTAAGGGGTTACGCGCAGATGCTGCGCTATACATGACCCATTTTTGCATTAGACCTTGACTAATGCGTTATTAAACCATCTCTATTTATTTCATTAAAGGGGTTAAAACTTACTGGGAGGACAGGGGTCTGCGGTGAAGTATGAATGGATGTTTATTTGTTCAGAACTCAGCAGCTACATTCACGCCCTGCTGTGTGCATAAAGTAACATCCCTGGATTAAAAATGGAAGCAAAAGGAAAGTGTCAATCAAAGAAACGGCCACAAACGAGATTGCTTGCTTTTTTTTCTTTTTATCGCCAAGCTGAACACCACGGAGTTGCACCCTACAGCATCAGCCACCCCTTTGGAGCAGGGCACTCCCGGCTCCCTGGAGCCTCAGGCACGTGTGTGACAGCCGGCCGGGCAGCGCAGGGACACAGGTGGCACGGCTACACCTTCCTTCCCCTCCCTGCCAGAGCATGCTGACCTAGGTCTTGGTTATCTGTAACGTCTCCTATTGTTCCCAGAGATTAAGTTCATGTACGTGTAAAACAGGGTATTTGTACGGATCAATTTTTGAGATAACATTCACAGTGAGCTCCTAACTGCAACATTTAAAAAGCTTCTTTCGAAAGACATTGGTGTAAAAACAAAACAATGCTCAAATACACGGCATGCTACTAGCTATAGTCGGTTCTGTACTCTAGAGTTTACAAAATTTAGTTTTACTGGGAAGTTTGTGTAAAGGATGAAATGTTTGGCACCTGTCTACCAGTCACTTTGTCATTTAAATATAAGGCATGACTTCCCAAACTCAGAAAGAATGTTGGAGCTGTGAAAGCAATTTCAATGTTTTTCGTCATTTTTTGTGAGTCTGTGCTATGGACGTTGGTATTCGTTACCTCTAAATAGTCATTGCATATTTTACGCTGTAAGTGTTAACTGAATTATCCCTGAAATTTGCAAGCATTTATAATCTGAAATCTGTGGCTAGAATTTTTTCATAGGGTTCTAGGACAAACCTACGTGTCACACACATGAAGTAGTACTCCGATAAGATGGCACCAAGCTTTAAGTAGAGGGCATTTGCAAATCTCAAAGCGGAGAGGAAGGAATTCGGGGTAACTGAGCTTCCTGAGGTGATCCTGGAACAGTGATACAGAACCCACTGCATACTGTTTAGTGAAACAGAAAACACACTAGGCAGACCTTTTCACAAACATAAATAGGGAAAAGACTTATTTTTTTTTTTTAAAAAAAAACAACAAGAATTCAGAGCTTTCCAGTGTCATAGCTCACAGAAAATTAAAAAAAAGTCATGCTTAAGTTTTCAAATATTCCTCAGACACAGCAAACCTAAATAGTATTCAGTTAAATAAATGTATGAGAGATACTCTGGGAAATGGAGGTAAGAGAAAAGCTTTAAACTAAAAGAAGAAGGAAAATTGTTTCAATAAACAGCACTTTTTTTTTTTTTTATACACAACAAGCTAGTACAAGAAAAGGCTAAAAACACTGCTTTAGGAATGGCCATTTACTGTTGGCATGAAGCATAGCTTACCCTTTTTAAATAACACAGTGAATTTGAAATACATCATTTACAAAACATGGATCAATTTATTATTCAAATTTTGTTAGTGTCATCAATCTCATAATTTAGCAGAGGTGGAACTGAGGTATACCTTGTTGAGGGAGGTTAAGTAATACTTGGAAGCCTCTTTGCTATATCCCACTTGATTACTTTTGTTTATGTACACTGAACAGCAGCACACTAAACATTCACAAGCTGTGTCATATTCGCATTACAATAGTCATTTTTATAAACAACAGCAAATGCAATAAAAACAAGTTACCCTTTTTTTAAATCTGAAATGAAATGTTTGATTTAAAAAAAATAACAGTAGTTCATTTAAGGAATTAGTCTCTTCTGACAGGTATTAAGAAATCTGATGTCAGTTTTTAAAATGCTTGATTAGCCAGTACAGGTCCATATTCTTCATTTAAGTTCCTTAACAGCGTGTTATTGTTTCTCCGTCACGTGTCCTTCAGGTGTAAGCAGGGAATGCAAAAAGTCTCACGGATCCAGGTTCGGGAGGAGGAAGGGGGAAAATAAAGGAAAAACACCTCTTGATGATGTTCCAGAGAGACTTACCATTCTTTTCACACAGAAACAGTGATGACGTGAGCAGTCCTGTTAGCTGTAGCAGCTCCAGTGAAGAGTCCCGGTGGTCAGTGACATGACCAGTGCAACTATCATAGACTGGATTCTTTGGGAGGAAAGTCAACGTTTGTCACCATTGTGACCACAGTCACAATGTCCTCTGTCGTTATAATGTTAGTTAATTTTTGCATCTGAATAATCCGTTCTTCTACGCAACCCGCTGACAACCTGGCTTCGGCATCGTGATCCCAGCATTCCTCTATTGTCTCACAAAGCATCGCCATCCCCTGCGAGCACACAGAGCCAAGTCAAAATGACGGGATACGGTGTTAGCGGCAAGTTTTATGAAGGCGGGGTCGCCTGGTGATTCTAACCAACAACTGCACGTTAAGGCACGTGCGCCAAACCGCCACCCTCCTGTTCAACGGGAAGCTGCCCCCTATTTGTTTCGAAACCCGGCATGTCATACGGGGCCTTACGTCTTACTTATTTTACACTATTTAAACAATATAAACAACAGTGAGCAAAAACCTTGTCACCAGACACTGTGGTAGTGTGCTGGTAAAGTCACCATGGTATTTGAAAAGATCCCGCAATAAAAGAGGTTAAGTTCTTCAGTGATCAAGTGAAAGAAACTTCAATGAACCCCCCCACCCCCGCCCCCAAAGCGGCACAGAAGGAGCTTTGTATTGGTTGAGCAGTTAACTTTTCTCCAGAGCAGCAACACGCTGATCGCCAGGAGCGGGTGGTAACACACACTCGTTTTTCTTGCAGACAAACAGCGTCACCTATGGTTTCTAACAACCAGTTTTCTTTGGAGAAAGGACAGCACCAGGAATAAGCAGTGACGTTACGGCAAGTCTCTCTAGCCATAAACCAGATCAGGAACGCGTGCGATTCCTCCCTAACCGACCCCAGAAATTGCTCCTATGACACTGCTTACCCTATGTTACTGCGTTTAGTTTGTAGCGTTCCTGTAGTAAATCAAGACTAGTATTTGTTAAATATATTTTTAACATATACATTTGAAAGTTTACTCTCAAGCATCTCTTCTTTCACTAAAAGAGTGAAAAAATATCACTTTCAAATCACCCAAGAGATAATATTTTAAGGTTAAGAACACATTCATTTAAAGTCCATTTAATTCTTCCTAGAATTATTAAATTCTTCCTAAAAGACAGCATTACAAACACAACATAGGATTAACAAAAATTTGGAATTCAAGTCATGACACAGCTGTGAAGAACTCAGTTGCTACTTACAGAATGTTTTTGCCAGCACTCTCTTAACACAGGTCTCTTCTTTTTATGAACTACAACTTCCTGCATGTCTTCAAGGGAGGGATGCTGTCCAATTTCTTCTTCAAATGGCAACATGTACTCATCTACTGGGCCTATAGATAAAAAGGAAAAAAAAAGTTAAACCACCAATTTTTTGCTTTATAAAAGGGAGAAAATATATAAGAAAACCAGACTGGTCTCTTGGAAATGTAGTCCATAATCAGAATCTTCTGGAGCCGTTTACCTCCTGCTGCCATCAAAACCTGACCCTCTGACAGGTCGTCAGCAAGCAGGGACAAAGGTCTTAAGGAAGCAGCAGCGGCGTTTTTGGGATCTGCAAGCCTTTGCTGTCCTGCGCATGGCAGCCAAGCACAGCTCCCTCCCAGGTGAAACCTTCAAAACGCGCAGGGGAAGGGAGGCTCGAGTCCACCGCTTCTCCCCTGCCTCCTCCAACAACTCACCCCTCTGGTCAGAGAAAGCTGCACCCCTCTAACACCTGCTGGCACGCCTGGTCCCCAGCCACCCCGATAGCCACTGGTGTTTCCAGTACCGCGGACACTAGAGAAGACAAGCTGGCGACAGCAGCTGCTGCATCCCTGCGTGAATGTAACGTGCTTCCTCCTCCAACCCACACAGCCCAGGACAAAGGTATGTTGGAAGCTAAACATTAATATTCACTCTTCACTGAACAGAGGGACAAGCTTTATAGATTACTATAAACTATAGATTACACAGCTGTAGGTTCTACAGTAACGTGGTATTGTAATAAATTGTAATAAAGAGGTTTTATATTTTTATATAATAAAGAGTTTTTTTAATGTAATAAAGAGGTTTTGTGCTCTCAGATCAAAGTCTGAAAAAAGAAGAGTAGGAAGATAGAAGAAATAACGGGATAGCACAGATGAGGCTGGTGAGACTCAGTCAAACACGTCAGATACTTTCTCAAAAAAGACAATGAGAAGCCTGAGCGTATTTGCAGAGAGGCAAACGGCAGCTGTGCCTGCCGAGCGACACCGCGCTGTGACTCAGGGAGGCTGCTTTCCTTCAGCGATGCCTCCTCCACTTTCTGGAACAGTAACCACACCTGCCAGCGAGCCTATGAGACACGGCTAGCAAAATGTAGGAATGTATGCTTTACAGGAGGCCAAGGCACGAACAATCAATACAGACCACGGGACAGCCTCAGACTCCTGCAAGATTGTGTCGATCCTGTTAGTAAACAGCTTAACATTTTTAGAAGGGTAAAATCTCCCTAGGGGCTTCTGCTCTGCGAGGAACGCCTGTGGCAGAAAAGCAGGGCTTGGAGCAGAACGGCGCGGTGTGGCCGCGTGCTGCTCTGCCAAGCTCTCCAGTACATCTTGGCTTTTTATGTGGGTACCTGTCAGACATGCGGGGCTCTCGCAGGAGAGATTTATGACAAATGACATCACTAGCCCAAGTGAAACAGCCGTATTTACTTAGTTGAATTTAGCAGCTTTAAAGACTGTACTGAAAATGCAACTTTCTCCCAAACATTTTTAAGCCTTGTCATTTGTCTTGTTCTTGATTAATCCTGACTTATTCTGGGCACCCAAAAAAAGTCTCTATTTACAAAAGATAAAGAACACTATTCATACTTCAAACAGGGTATCGTATCTTTTCTTGATAGCTTAAAAACTGGATCCAACAGTTTGCTTTATGAAAAAACAACTGCGATGGACCCACAGCTAACAAAGTTCCAGCTGCAGACTTCTCAGATGTTACTGTACTTTCAGACTCTAAGCTATGAACAATTAATTAGAAGTTCCGACATCTGTAGGAGGTGAACTAATGTAACACTAGTGGCAACAAAGAGAGAGAAGGAGGGCAGGGAGGGACTGAACTCAGGCGGCACAGTCCGAGCCTGGCACCTGCAGTTAAACCAGAAGCAGAACTTTTTCTGTGTCTCACTGCAGACAACTGACTTCCCGATGCACTGAGGAGCAGTTCACCATGACTCAGGAAGGGCCACGGTGGCATCCTGCATATGCTAATGAGCAGCTAGAAAATCATTAACAGCGTCGATGCTCTCTGCAATAACACATATGCTGACCTATGAAAATTCTTCATGTTTTGAGCCTTGTGTTGCCTTGCTGTATTGGGAACCGATCCCTGACATCAGTAAGCGTTTATGCACATCTTCCACAGGCGGCACTAAGAGGCAGGTCGCTTTCCAGATGCCAAGGGGTACAGCGGGAGATGTCGCCTTCCAGCAGGTGCTGGTGGGTATCCTTGTTAACCTCATCAGAGCTTTTGTTTATGAAAAGCAGCAATACCTTTAAGATAAACTGACTGGCATGGAAACCGTCAGGCTGAACTCAGAAAAAATCAAATATATTAGGTTAGGATAGGAGGTCCACAGTAATTCTCTCTCTTCTTTACCACGACCAGGAGAAGAAATACAACAGGTATCCCACGTATCAGAAAACTTTGACCTGGGATGCCGAATACTGTAGACTGAATTATAAAGTGACTACACGATGCCGGTGTTCCATTCACTTCCCCATAGGACTACTACCCCTATCAAATTTTATTACATACATATAATCTACCTCCCAATTTCTTGCTTTAAATGCACCTCTCACAAATTACATTAAATATTTCCACAGATCAAATATGTTGCTTACCATCTGAGGCAGTACAGCGTGATGCCAATTCCCAGAGGACTAACCCCATGGCATACATATCTATCCTCAAAAACGCATCCCTTTGGAAGTTTATAGCACCTTCTAGTACCTCGGGAGCCATATACCTTCGTGTACCGACCTTGAAAGACAGGAAAACATTTGTACACTAAGAACCAACATGACCACAATCACTGCTCTAGTTGGTGCCAATTATAATAACACTGTAGAGCAGTACTGTTTTTTTAAAAAAGCCATTTTAGGATTAAAATAGCCATAGTTATCCCTGCTTAAGGCTAAATCTTGGAAGTTTCTAGTATTCTTATATCCCACAGTAGGTAAGAGGAATTCGAAAAAATTGTACAGACTAGGCCCTATAAAGGATATTTATGAAGCAGGAAAATCTGAATACATTTTAAAGCAACACATTTGCGTAACAATTCAATGTATTTGTTCGCTGCCGTTCCTTAAGTTATCTAGCTGACCTAGCTGAAGATGCCCCTGCTTGTTGCAGGGGGATTGGACTACATGACCTCTAAAGGTCCTTTCCAATCCAAACTATTCTATGATTGTTTTCTAGATTATAGGAAGGCCACTATTCTTATTTTTGCATGTCGTAAGACATGAAATGTGCTTATGCTTCTCCCCATGACAAAAGCAGTAACAAAAATACCAAAGCAAAAGTAGCTACTGAAGTGCAATTTATACTGAGAAAGTTGCAAGAAACCACTTGCACAAAATTGGCTGTTAAATGAAATCTTTGGGGATATCCATTCTTTCTGGCCACAGTCAATGATGAAATTATGTATGTTCTGATTTACTCATAAGACGTGAAGTCTGAACAATATCTGCTCCACTGTTTAAACCTTCATGGTAATAGCTATGTTTCTCTTAAGCAGTGTTACTAAGGTTTTATCATTTTATCGTATGGATTTTACTTATGTTGCTCAACCATGAACTGTGAGGTTCTACCTCAAATTAAATAAACCTAGTTTTCCAGAAAAGGTAATGCTCTAAGCTCAAGCTTGTTATTGTAAAAGTACACGGTACTAATACAGCTTCTGTCGTACGACAAGTGCTTGATTAGTGCCGCTGCCATTTCAGGAAAGCAACCATTGCTAGGTCAGAAAGTTAGAGACTGGCTGCCAGTATCATGCCTCAATTTCTGAACACCTCAGAACAATTAATAAAATAGGGCAAGACCATGCTTTCTTGTCCAAATCCTCTAGTGAATGAAAATAAGGGGGGAGAGGGGCCATGTAATGAGATAGAGAGGAAGGCTGTGATCTGTAATTGTCTGAAGAATTATTTAATTTTTAGCCTGTGAGAAGCAAGCACAAATTACCACATTCCTTAAAGGTCACAGAAAATCTGGTTGATGATATAGCATCTTGTCCATGAGGAATGCCTAACCTATCGATTTCCATCCACACGTAGTTAACAGTTATATCGCTTACGTAAATAAATTGTTTACCTGTCCATGTGTATCCCCTGCAGACTTTCCAGCCTCAAACTTTAAAGCTAGACCAAAATCAGCGATACAAGCTGTAAGGTTATTTTTCAGCAGCACATTCTTGCTTTTGATGTCCCTTTCAATTTAAGGAAAAAAATTAGAGATGTAGAACATGAAATACCATATAAAATTCTAAGGAAAAATAATATAATAAACCAAAGAACATTATAATATGAAAGGCAAGAAAATTATCAGGAAGCATTCCATTTAAACAACAAAAGAATAAGAGTAAGATCTAGGAGCACACTTGCACACTTTTACTTTTATGGAAATATATAAGACAGCAACTGGAACTATCATTTTATGCTAAGTTTTGAAATATATACAGATTTCTGAGCACATACAATACAGAAATAGAATAAAAGTGTAGTTACTGCATGCTTTAATTACAACTACTTTTTGTTTTAAATAGAAGGAAACAAAACACTCTAGAAAATGAATCTTGATTGTTTCTAACAAGGAGATACATGGTTTCTTGCAGAAACAAAAAGATAACGGCTTTGATCCAGGGATTCCCATCTGTCCTGTATGTATCTCTCCCCCTCCCCCATTTGCTCCCCCAAAACAGTCAAACAGTTTTGCTCATGAAATTCCTAATTATGCAGTATCTCTATTTCTCTTTCTCTATATGCCTATCTTTCATTTTGGTTACCACTATAATTTCAGGTCCCTGCTTCTATTAATAGTTTTCTATATTTACCTAATTCAAACCCCAGCAATTACACTCAACAGGCCTAACACCACTTAGAGTAAATGTCTGTCTAAAGGCATTCAGTATTACTTAAAAGTTAGATACGTAGCGTGGTAAAGTTGTTTCAAATAGTTATAATGACAATTATTTCATATACTGCAGAGGGTACTAAAATAATTAATTGTAGAAAAAAAGAATTTATGACATTTGCCACAATCACCAAGTTCTCTAAAAAAATCAGCTAGTCAGATTTTTGCTTTGGCTGAGCAGATCTGTCTTACGAGGCGCTCTAGAATTCTGGAAGGAAGATATCACAGATTAATTATCTGAGTACTTCCTATCTATCCACGTTTCATATCCTTTACCTCAAAGTTAATATACTAAAAATCACCTGAAAGTATGTTACATATACTATACCTATGTGAGATGGCAGGTTTATGTCCATCTTTTAGCCCTGGTATATCCTCGTGAAGATAAGCCAAACCTCTAGCCATAGTTTGAGCGATGTGACATAGCTCATTCCAAGAAACCACATTAGCCTTGAGAAAGTCTGTTAATGAACCCTGCACAGCAAAAAGAAAAACAGTTACAAGATCAATTTCATGCTCTTCTACTCATAAAGAAAACTTCTAGATGGCCTCCATCATTAAAGAACACGATATGCCTGTCTGCCTTTGTTTTCTGACAGACCGTACAGCCGCTACTTCACACAACACGTTAACCTTTGCATCATCTCTAGTCCATAACGAGAATCAAGAGGCACCCACACACCACCTCAACAAGCAAAAAGCACAACCGACTCCACTTCAGTGGCACACTTGACGAGGAACTGCTCTTAACTGTCAGTACCAGAAATGGGAGCTAGACCTGAGATATGCCAATTCTTTATTCAGACAACCCTGCTTTTACTAGCATGATTTACCATCTTCCAGGGACAGAAAATTACAGGTTAGATTCACCTTCAAGAACCTCGCTGAACTGCGTACAGCCATTCTGTAGGACCTTTCATGGCCAGGTTTTCTTTTCTTACGGACCAACTACAGTGAACTCCAGTTCCACAACACAGTTTCAGAGCGAAATATACACGCCAAATAAATACAAAAAGGTAACGTGAAGTAAAAGTTATTCAACATAAAGCTCTTCTCTTTAAACTCACTTCCATAGCCCACTCTATAAACCCATTTTCATGGCTTTACACATTACCCAGTTTGTGAGATGTCACTGTGTCACATGTTGCTGTATGAAAAATGATACAAAAGGGAAAAAACGAACACAGCTCTCGAAGTGTAGTGGCTACACTTTGGAAATAAAATTAAAAAAATGTATTTTTCATTAATTAAGAGTCATCTCGGATGCCATCTTTCCAAGAGTAACAAGATTTTTAAAACTCTTAAGACAAAAACCAAATTAAAAAATGGCAATGACCTTTCAGAAAGGTAAATTAATTTGATATTATCTCTCAATTGTGAAGATCTGTCAAAAATTTTAAATAGTTGAATAGTTTTAGTCTAAATTATTAAAACTGAGGTGTAACTGGGACAAAAATGCCAGAATGAAGAAGGTAACATTCAATACTAGAAGCATGATCTACAACCTAGCCTTCACGCATTAGCCTGTTCATACTAGACAGACTTATATTTTATGAAATCTGCTACAGGTAACATCTTCCTAATGCCTCCCTGCCTGTTTCAGCATTAAATTTAAGTTTGGGGTGGTTTGGTTGGTTAGGTTTTTTTCCTCTTTGTACTTACATTCTCTGTAACATTTACATGCATTAAAAAATAATCCAAGGAGAAAATAAAACAGTGAACATTCTTAATTACATGTATTTATGTTTCTTACTGTGGTTATCACAATAGAATTGATA
The DNA here is from genome assembly GCF_023634085.1 of Falco cherrug. Lineage (NCBI taxonomy): Eukaryota > Metazoa > Chordata > Aves > Falconiformes > Falconidae > Falco > Falco cherrug. The sequence goes on along the minus strand of NC_073704.1, from coordinate 40,702,341 downwards.
CATAGAGTCTTATAGACTTAAATCAACTAACACAAGTTCAAATAAAACACCACCATCTCTACAAGATGGAGTGTATTTGATTTAGGCAGGTTTAGATGGAGGATATTCAAAAATATGCATTCTAAAAAGCAACAAAGTAGAATGAATTTTTGTTTGTGTTCTACAACTCCTCTATTAAGTAGAGACTGATGACAGCTTTCTCAGCTGGCTGCAAACAGATTTAAATAAACCCATATCCAATGCAAAGAGACAAACTGCAAGTAAAATTTAAAATAGTTTTTGCTTTATTTCTTAACTGATGCAAGTTCACGTTTGTGACAAATTTCTAAGGCTGGTCTTCCTCTGCCATAATCATAAAAAAAACCCGACACTGAGAACTAAACATACCTTTTCATGAAATGCTGTAATTAACCAGAGATCGACATCAATGCTGGTGCCTCTTTTCTCTGCACCAATGAACTGCAAGATATTGTCATGCTTCATTCCAGGTAAACTGTAAATTTCATATTCGTTCTGCCATGACTGCTTGTCCTTTAAACAAAAGAACACAACAAACCAAGTCCATACCATAATAATGAGAATAAAAGGTACTTTCCCCAACAGAAGTTTCCTCCTACAATTTACTGTGCACTTGTAAATGATCTGTCAAAATGACTAAAACGTGGGTTTTTCTGGCAAGACAGGATTTACTACCTAAAGGAAAGGAAGCACAGTGTATGCTATTAACATTATGAGGCTGATTACTTAAAAATTACAAATGTTTAAACTACTAACAGTATTTGTGCTACAAGCTACTGACCTAACATACAAAAATATGAAAAACTGTCTTTCTTTATGTCTATTAAATTCACGTATAGTGGAAAATAGTCTGGGAAACTTAAATTTGTGGTAAACAAATATCAACTGTTGAACACAACCTCAACTCCCACAGACACGAACCACAGAAACACAGAAAGCTGAAGATTAGAGCCGGAGTCTGTGTAATGCAATTCATTACAATTGCTTTAGTCTTAAGAGCATGGTTCAATTTTTGTATTTTATTAATCCACAAGAAGCCCATAAAGACTTAAAATTAGTTTTCCTTGATTAAAAATAATGAACAAAGTCTCAGATTTAATTTATGTTGTGCTGATGGCTAAGACCAGCATAAATACATGCCGTTTCTCCTAGAACCACCTGCAGATGTATTTATTCAGCAAGTCAACAAGTGGTTAATCATCAGAAAACACAAGCACATTTCTTCACCTCAAGTAGCAGTGGGTGTTTTTAATTCATGCAAAATCTATCCTAGTATCATCGTGTATGATCACTTCGTACTCTTTAACTAGACTGGATCTTGTAATTATGAGCACAATCTATTGTAAAAGATGGCTTTCACAGGTTGCTTGCTGGGAAGTAAATATTATTTCACTTAATTGAGACGCATGTAATTGGAACAATCACTTTACAAGTTTGCATTTCAGGACATCCCTTCTAAGTACAATTTAATTAAAAAATATTAACAAATTCTTTCTTCTCAACTGATCAAGAGATGTGTGAGAGCTCCTTAAAACTATTCATGCCAAATATGTATTTTGATGACTAGAAGTATAGGTAAGTTTCACAGAGTTTATGTTTTAATGATATGTTTGCTACATTAAAATACTTATTTTACATCCAACAGAACTCTTTCTGCATATTTTTAAGCTCAAGACGTTTCTATCTAGATTTACAGTATATACTGAAAATTCTCTAAACAAAGAAGCCTCATATTGTGACTAGAAAAGCTGGTTTAACATATTACAAGCCACACAGGACACTAAGAGCTTGTGCTTACCTGAATAGGGAATATTTTGACCGCAACATACTCATTTAGTAGTTGAGCTTTCCACACACAACCAAATCTTCCCCTAGCTTTAATCTCTAGTAACTGCAATGGCTTCAAACCCATCAGCGGTGAAGGTGGTGGTGGTCCAGGATCCTGAAATGAGGTTAAAACCGTTAATTGACTTTTCTATTATACGTGCTATCTATGATGACAGCACTGGAAATAAAGGCTCATAAACTGGAAGAGACTTGCACCATGTACCCAACCCTCCTTATAACAAATTCTCCCAAACAAACCAGAAACAAAACAGCAAGCCTCCTCTGCAGGAAAGAGAAATGAGATTGTAGAACATGCTCAAAATTAACGTGCAAGCAACAGCATAACAACAGTTACAGTATGAATCTATCTAACCAGGTGTAAAAGCAGAGCAGAAATGAAGGAAAAAAGATAATCAAGCTTTACTTGTTACTTTTTTAAAAGACAGAATTCAAATGAGCACCTTTGATACATTTAAGAGGGTGGCTGGTTTGTTTGACATGTGTGACCTATTCAATCCTTTCCTTCGACGGCCTAGTGCCTTGACTCTAAAAAGTGCATTTCCAGGTGACTAACACTGCATCCCTCAGCTCTCAGCTGGCAACAGAAGATGTCTACATCAGCAATGGGCTGGGGGCAGCAGTGCCAAGCTGAAGTGAAGCCCCTCACTACCGGCAGTTCCCACAAGCCATTGAGTTGATACCAGCTCATCTCTACTTCAAAAACTCCACTGCTTACTGGGGACATAAGGTTGCAAACCAGTATGTAGGCAGGCTGTGCCATTACAAGGTCTCCCAATACATAACATTTTCTTTTCATTCAGAAACCATTGAACCACACGCCCAGCGCACACGTTCAGCACGGGAAGCCAAGTACCAGCCCTCCAAGCCGTGCCGATGGTGGTGCGAGGAACCACAGCACCAATGCTTCAACCTACTGATCCACTTCCAGTGCTCCCAGCTTCTACTAACGTAGATAGCCAGTATGTTACTGAAACACGCATGCTTGGCTGGGTCCCAGAAACAGAACCAGAATTAAAATTTAAGATATTATCTTTTCCCATCTTACAGCAGTCGTACTTTACTGAGGGGCTAGCCCAATAATTCCTTTTCAAATACGACAACACAAGCTGGGAAGTACAATTGCAAGTGAGACAGAGCTTCTATGCAGCTATCCATATAGCCAGCAATCTTAGTGCAGATTTGAACAATTTCCCTTTCTGGGAAAGAAAATGCAACAGCTTGTGGAATATCTTGTATTTTATATTCTATACATCTCTTACATAGTCTGTATCATACATATCATCTTGAATATAACAAGTAGATTTTCTACTGTACCACCAAAGATATGCTGCTGTCTGGGCTGTCCTGTCCTCTCCTATCTACCACGTTACATTAGCCTGTACCTATGTAAGCTTCTTCCCTACCATAAACAAATGCATCAGACCATTTCCATATGCCTCTGCATCAAAGGGTATTACCCTATGCACAGAACCAGAGAAACATGATCTCTTCTGTCTGATCCCTGTTTTCCGCAGGAAAAGAAGCTCTAGTGTGCCGTGTTCACCAAGTAGAATTACCAATACACCTCCACCCTCCTTCCACCCCCTTCCCAAATTAGTTTAAACCACGATTTGTTCCTCGGTCCAAATTACTACAGAGAACTGCAAATGTCAATGCCAGCGGTGATAACGTGGGGGCAGACAGATACATCACGGATGGGAAGAGGGTGAACAGCTGCTTTTAGTGGCAGTGCAGGTCTATGGAGATCACAAAACTAAACCACGAGTCTCAATATTACATATGAAAGAAACAAACATCCAAATGAAAGTTAGGCATTGCTTTTAAATGACATCCACACCGCAGAACACAACAGAAAAAACCCCTGAAGTCTACTGTTCAAAAAAACCTCCGAAACATATGCTTGGCTTCTCTATTTTTTCCCAGTAACAGCCATAACGCTGTTTTAAAAAGAATGAAAAACACCGGAGTAGTTGCTTCCACGAAACAAATGACAGTACTCGATAGTTAAGTATTTGAGCACTTCAGTTAGCAACATAAAAATCTTGTGCATGTTAAAGACATTTTCTGAACAGCTGTGGTTTTAAGTATGCTTTACTACTGTGAGGATGGAGGCAAGTGCTTCTGTATCCAACTTAAGTTTTGAGTAGTTTAAATGCAGGAATAAAAAACTATTATCTTGTTTCTTATTAAGCAACAAATCCATTCTTCAAAAAGAACAAATTTCACTGAGAGATGGATTTATATCTATTTAAAGAAACTGTAACCTAATTCCACAAATCATTAACTGTAAAGGAAAATATAATGCTTGAAATTCAAATTAGAGGCACATTACGATACTCTCCTCAAAAAAGTATGAAATCCTTTCACAAATATTGCAGTGACACGTGCTTAAAGCAGTTATATCAAAATCACTGGCTTTAAACTAGACAAACAACAACACTGAAAATTAAGTTTAAGAGTTAAGTTTTCCCTCCCCTGCTGCCTTTCATTCAATGTCAAAGCGCTTTATGAATATTTCAGGCATCAAGGAAATCACTATCATCAATTTGTAATAGTTACAGGTGAAACTAGAAACAAGATGCCCAAATTTACTCACAGAAGTCTAGTTAAGCTTGTAAAAAACATGTTTTGTTTTGTTTGGTTGGGTTTTTTTGTTTGTTTGTTTGTTTTGTTTGTTTGGTTTTGTTTTTTTTTTAAGAATCCTGAGCACTGTGTAGCATCTGGGGATTTAACATCAGTTAATTAGAAAACTTCTTAAAGTTTTGAACCTAGTGACTTGCCAAAATATAAATAAAAGAGAATGATTTGTGGGAGGTAAAACCAAATCTCACTTTGCTTTAGAGGCTAGAAGAACATCCCTTCCTTTCCATACCCTCCACCCAAAAAACCTGCCAGTATTTTGAAGCACACTATGTGAATTTTTTCTTGACCACAAAGCAAACGACCACTTAATACTTCTCAAAGATTTAATGAAAAAACTAAAGCATCTATCACATGAGAGAAGGCAGTAACTACTCAGTAAAAAGTGGCCAGTGAAAACTGGTGCTTCTTATTTTCACATTAGATTACGATACTTTTCCTATACCTGAATTTCGTATTTCTTAGAAAAACCTGGCATTTCAAAATATTTCCCCACTACCTTATACATCAACCTCCTGTGGTTCCCTGCACATTTGCCTTTCGTGTTGAAACATTTCTATGAAGTCAAAACTTCCGGCATGCTTATGAAGCAGCAACACACACCCACACATACAAATCAAAACAAATCCTGATTTAAAATGCAAAGTATAATTGCCTTCTGTTAACATAATGAAAAAGAATAGTTTTCCTGGTTTTTTTTCTTTCCCCCAACCCCAAACAACTTTGTTAAAATCAACAGGCATTTACTCTAAAACTACAGGGACTATTTTTATACAGAAACATTCCTTGACAGTATTTTCAACTTGTTCTGCTTCTAAGCAAAAATTTTTAACGTGCCACAGGCATAATTATTTTTGTATGGCTTTTAAAAATCACCTCTGTGGTGCCAAGGATGCTGATATAATGTGAGTAAAGATATAATGTGGATATATTAGTCTAACAGTTTGCCACAGCTGTCGAAAAAATAAGGGCCCACTTTCCCTTTCCTGAGCATTCCCTGTCCCTTCCCTTGGGCTGATTGTGACCACACAGCAAATCAAGGCAATACACTACATTGCCAGAAAGCCTTTTTTTTGGAAAAAAAAAAAAAAAAAAAAACAACCCAAAACCAAAAAACCCCCATATTTATCAGGTTAGTTTAGCAAATTGCATCAGTTTGCAACAAGGTGCAGATTAACACAAGAAGCACTGCAAGGCAGAGGCAGTGGTGAGCTGCTGGCCCATGTAACTTCATCCCAAGTACTCCACCTGCTCAAAGACATGTTCTGTCCTAAATCCGGGCAGTTCACAAGGCAGCACAGCAGGAACACTCCTGCTGCACAACTGTCTACTGCCAGATAAAAAACAGAAGCAGCTACATTGGCCAAAAGCACTCGAACTGACTGTGTCATACAATGCATCATACTCAGGCAACTAAGCTTTACTCTTCCTGCAGCTCAAAGCCATTGATCGTTAAACCCATTAAGCGATCTCAAAATCAGGGACATCAAGTTATGTTGTACGCTATAAGGTTTTAAAATCTCAAACAGGGCTTTCTGGTTCTGATTTTTACAGCTGGGGTTTGCAGTCAGCTGTCAGGTACTGCATACTAGTCATACCGGAAAAAGAACAGAGGGGAAAATACTCATTAAAGAATGGTAACTCCCAGAAATAAGTTTCCTTAAGTGTCTTCAAGAATGGTTCTCAAGATCAGAGAGAAGCTTAAACATGAGACTACAACTCCATTAAAAATATGGCCAACTGAACAGATTGTTTCAAGACCTGCCCCAACACAGTCTGTCAGCCACTTGCGTTTATCTCCAGTTTTGTCTCTCATATGGCAACTGAAACAGGTGATTCATCACGTACAACAAAGGGGGTAGAAAAAAGACCAGTTATCCAAATGGGGTTGTACACAGATGCATTTCTCTCTCCTGACTCCAAAACATAAGTTCTCAAACTTCCAGAGCACATGTGAGTTTTGTGAAATGGTGCAGGATTTCCCCTTGGTTACATTTATTCAACAAGTTCTGTTGTGAATATGGCTGACAAGTTCTCGCTGGAAGAGCCTGATGACTATCTTGGTTGTTTCCTCCCTTTCTAGTTTGGGACCGGTACATTTTTAACCAGATGATCTGTAAAGTTAAGATCTAAATACAGTATAAAGGAGTCTGAATTCTTTAATTTTGTAATTACTCTAAAACGGACTACAAACTACATTTCATGTAGTACGTATCAGCTACATTTCTTTTAAATGGCAACAATTTTTCTTTTTCACCCCACAAAATCCTCTATTTTATCATACGTTGCAAACATACTCCCTAAAGTAAAGTAAACTTAGCGACTTGTAGGCAGGACACTTCAGCTTCAGCAAAACAGTCATACAAATAGAAGGAACTCTGATAACTCTCTACAGATGCAAGATATTCAGGAAAGTAAATGGCACCATTCTATTTCCTTCTAAGTTACATTTAAAAGGCATTTCAGCTATTAATTAGAGTCCTATGGAGACAACTGAAATTAAGCATTCACGTTACAACTCAAATCCTGACTTTTTCAATATTCAGTTTTAAATGCCTAGCTATAATGACCAGGTTTCTCAATTCACAGTTTTCAGTCACTAGTAGTTTCACATGAAACATCAGCAGTTTAATACAAGTAAAAATAACTTCTGGCCGGTGAGAAAGTCAAAGTAGAGACTTAATAGCGAAAGAACATTTTTCTCCAGGTCATCTGTTTCTCTGTGCTCCTCAATGACACAAAACCCACCACACCACTCAATCACAGCACAAAGACCACACACCTCAGACAGTTACAGGCATTTCACAGGTGGGAGATGACAACGGATGCCCCAAGACAGGACAGAAACGGGCAGGACACGCCGTGTGCTTCCAGGGCCACCGACCAGAGCAATACTCGCAGTCCCTGCTGCCTGGCCCGCTCCCACAGCCGGGGCGGGCATGGCCAGCAGAGCCCTTACCACTACTCCTGCGACACTGTGCTAGGGGGGCAGTGACACCACCGAGCTCGTCTGTAGTTGAGGAACCCCAAACTGACTATGCCTGCTGTATTTCACCATGAACACCTGCAGACATTTCACTCAAGAGCCAGAGAAACTACAGTACATTTGAAGGAAGCTATGAACAGCAGACTAATTCTGTATTTTTAAACCACGCATGCTTACAAATTTCTTGCCCCAAATACTGGGGAAAAAAAATATGTAAATTATACCAAAACAACTTCTTACATGTCCACAGAAAGTTCCATAACCATGAACAAACATCAATGCATCTTACCTCAATCATTATATGAAAGGCGTGCTTGTAGAGGGGGGAAAAAACACAGGCAAAAGAAATTACTATTTATACCAAGAATGGGATGAAAAAACAGCTTATAAGAAAAGAGACAAAATCAATTGTTTATGAATTAACAACAAAAATATTCACGGGGACAGCAATACTTTCTTGTACTAATAACAGATCATTTAAAATAAAAAAAATCCATCATTGGTATGTTAGCAATGAAAAATGGGTAAAAAAAGATTATTATACAGACCATTAGCTAAACTGATCTTATAATTAAAACCTGAGTTGTCCACTATAGGTGCATAAAAATCTTGTTACTACAAAACAGTATATAAACACATGCAGAAATTTAAACATTCATCCAAACAAGTTACACGAACTTATTTCTTGTTATGCTTCCAACTGTTCAGGAGAGGGCAGCGTTGTATTTTTAAAAATTCACTGTAATTAGTCACTAGCTGTGGAAAATGAAAACTTTTTAATATCTAAGTTGTAACTAAACCTTATAAACAAATAGGTCATCATACATTAGGTCTATTTTACTAAATTTAATCAATAAATATGGCATGTTAGACACATAACTAGAACAAGTGAACTTGAAAACACTATACCCAGCATATATAAAGGGAGACTACAACATTAAAGATTCTTTCAAACAAGTCACATGAGTTTACAGACTGTGGAATCAAACCCATTATAAAAACCTAAGTCCCAGAGCACTGTTACTGAAACTTAAAACACATTTTAATGACACACGCTTGTTTATGCTACTTTCACCTCTTCTTTTATTGAACAATCTCATTGCCATTCAAGCAGAAAAGCACTGAAGACACCTTTGTTCCTCCTCCTCCTGTACTTTTGCCTCAGCCATTTTCTTTGTCCTTTATAATTTGATCAGGTTGATGTTGCAAGAGCATGAAATTCAAACACTTTAAGTATTCAGCTGCAATGTAACTGCATCATCCTTTCCTTCACCCTTTGTCTCAACATACTCAGGATGCTACAGAGCTCAGGGCCAACAAGAGGCATTTCTCTGTGCTTGAAAACTGTCTAGCACACACTTAGTATTATCTAAATAATTAATAATAGAAGTGCTGAAGTATTTCTTGAAGGCCAGATTAGATGGGAGTCAGATTTATAAATACTGTAATAGAGCTTGCTGCCACTGACAGAACACTAAAGAACACACCGAAGCCCGACAGGATCACTCCTCTCACTGTTGGTCAGTAGACCCTGGAGATGAGGATAACACCCACACCAAGTCTGAAGCAGATTCTTGCAGGACCTGTACAGCCCACAAATATGTTGGGGCACTTCATAAGGGGGGGAAAACCCGCCCCCCCCACTAAACAAAAAAAACCAACCCCTTACACTGGTTTTCAGAATAGCTGATCTTCACCTTCAAATCTCTTGAGAGCTGGTGGTTCCAGCAGAATGACAGCTCTTCCACGTATACTTAGAAAAACTCCAAGTAAGATTCTGCAGACAACGTTCACAAACCACAAGCACAGTTAATGGAAGAAGTTCCTCCTCCAAGCCCCCCATATTCCTCTGCCAGAAACGGCAGCCAAGCAAAACAGAAATAATACTCAATCTGTGAATCAGATAGGGGGTGGCTACTGAACAGAATAATAGAACTATCTCTGTGTACTCCTACTTCTACTAACTCAAGTAGTCAAGAAACAGACAATAACTTAAAAAAATTAAGAAGCATCACTCCTATGAAATAGTGGTTCAACAAATATCTTTCCTGTGGATGTAGAAAAAATGTATTAGTTCTTTCAGGGCTATTTGTTATTAAAATTCTCCAGCTCCTGAGAATTACGTAAATTTCTCAGAGTTAAGGAAAAAGATACACGAATCCAACCTTTTTTGCTCTTCCTATAACGAGAAACTGCAAACATGAAACTGAGAAGCAAGAGTCCTCTCCCAAGACTCCCACTGCTCTTGAGGGGACCAACTTCCCCCATACACTAATAAATGAGACATGCATGAAAATTTTCCAAGAGATTTACGCACATCATGGACCTTCCGTTTTAAAAATCATTGTCTTTCCTTCAAGACTACAGACCACCACCTCAGTCTCTTCAATAAGAATGCAGTATCACCAGTTTAAGCAGTATCAGGCTATTACAGAAATGCAAATATGTACTTTCTTCCATCAGGAATTGATAGAACTCTTATAAATAAAAACTGGGAGTAATTAACTCCCCTCCCCAAATTAGCTATCAGATATACAAATCTATATAAACACATTAACTTCCTATTTATACTGTCTGAAAACTACTTCTATAGGTTTTATCAGGGATTACTAAAATAATTGTAACATTTGTAACTAGTTAGACCACAGAAACCAAGCAGTGTGGTCTCTTTGAAAATTTGGGTTATCCACAACCGTATTCCGAACTTCAAACATGTCACTAAAATCTTTATAAACAGGTGTTCAAAATAAGTGCAAATCATTGTATTACAAATTTATTGTCCCAGTTCCTTCATTCGTTCCTAACTAGTACTCCAAATAAGATGCCTGCTTATTCATGCAGTCCCTCATTTCTTCAGAGTGGAACATAAAATGAATTACTTTTTTTATACCTTGTGAACTGTGTAATTCTCACGCATTTAGTGATATAAAGGATTACCTGGAAGATGTCAATGTAAAACATTCAGGAGAGCATATCTGAGGATATGCAAGCTGAACTTTATTATGGAAAACTATTGAAAAGCTCCTGAAGGTAGAGTACCCGATTGCAGACTTCAGAGATGAGTATTTCAGCCTTCCTATAATTGTTCCAAAGCACTGTCTAAGACTATAATCTAAATGTGATCTTGATAATTTAGATTATTTTGAATATTACTGTTTACAATGAATGCACAGAGAAAAAATCTTCCAAGGAAAATTAAATGCAGTGCTGTAAAAGCCTTCAGTGACTTGTCAGTTGTTAAATGCGTATCTGCCAAGTCAATGTTTATGAGAATAAGACACAAAGTACTGCCAACATCCAGCCTTATCAGATGGATACTCATCTTGCACTGGCCCCTCAGACCCACATTCGACAGGTCCAATCCTAAAACTAAACCAACTTTTTAATAAGCCAGGAATAAGGTACAGCATTGAACCCATACTGTTTATAAGAGTATTCTTTCTTTGAAAGAATGCATAAGTACAAACTTGAATTTCACTATTGAATCTATTTTTTCATTTCAATTGTACTTTAATTATAAAGTTGCCTTTAGGCTGCCATTCAGGATAAGATATCAAAAATCTGTATTTGCATTTTCTTACCTCTTGAAGATTAAAAAAAACCCACCACCACCCCCCAAAAAACCAAACACAAACAAACAAAACCCAAAACCAACAACAAAACAAAACAAAAACCCCCAAACCACCAGAAGAGCTGCATTTATGTTTTGTTTTTTTAAATGGAGATAGCTCATTCCAAAAACAAAGTGAGAATTCTGGAAAGTAGTGTAAAAAAATTTTTTTTACAAGCTACCAAGTTTTAGAACCAAGTTGTTTTTTTTTTTTTTTTTTTTACAAGCTACCAGTTTTAGTTTCTGGACACCTGGCTGTATACTGAGCATTGAAAAAGCATGTACCACTACGTGCTTAGCTTTCATTTATCATACAAATTCTTCTCTCTGTTAAAAGATTTTCAGAAACTACTTGTAATAGCCCATAAATTCTTGGGGGGGGAAGAATAAAAAAAGACAGTTACAAGCTATTTACTTACTACACATTAAGGACTCCTTATCTGTAAAAACTTTCCTACTTCATTCTCACAGTGTCCCTGTATTTGTGGGGTTTTTACCTTTAATCAACCACATCATGGTTGTGCCTCACAGTACCACAATCAAAGGACATATAGTACCATATCTTTCTCTTGCCTCATTTAGCTAATGATTGGCATAAATTATAGAAGAAATTATTAGTCCTGAAGATATGAGATGCAGTATTAAAGAATGTGAGATCATGCACACATTTAGCAGTCCAATCTTGAGATCATTCAGCTATTCCTTTTTAATACCAACATTGCCATTCATTATATGTTAATCATTTATTAACTACTGATATGTACGCAACCTTAACTCCTTCCTAAGCAGCCACAAAATGGTTTTTTTTTAACGTCTTCCTCTTTCTGAGCTCCAGATTTTCTTTGTTAATGAATCTCTTTTCCCATTTCATAAAAGCGCCTAGCTTCTTCTCCATATAATTTTCAAGCAGCTACTAGTCTTCCTAGATCTAGAGTAAGTGCTTGTAAGAACACCTCTCCCTTTCCTATGCTTCGTTTTTCAAGTGTTATAATGTCTCTATTAAAACACATGTAACTACAACTAGAAAAAAAAAAAAGTGGTTGGAAAACAAAACCAGAAAAAGCCTGAACTCTTGATTTGATTTCTTCATTCCTCTTCAGTAGCCAACCATGATTTTCCTAGTGTGGCAAAGGGATAAAGATTACCCCAGAAATTTTAAGTGCACCAGGTAGATTATTTGATGTGCTAAAAATTTAGAAAATAAAAACAATAAATCAAAATCTTCTCCAATTTCAACCATAAAAAAATTCCCATTACTAATTACCTTTACGTTTTTTCGAAAACAAACCATTCAAGTTACACACACGCACTCACCAAACTCCTTGGCACAGGTCTGGTGGCCTGGACCAGATGTCTGAGGTTAAAAACTGCATCAAAAACAGTGCTTGTTTTATGTTCTTTTCCTATCAGTTTTCCATCACAGACTGCTACACATGCAGTCAGACCTGCAGTCAGTAGTTCAGAATAGGTCTTGCATCAGCCACTGCTAGAGATTTTCCTCCTTCATCATTGTTCTCCTCACATTACATGATACTGTTTTCAATTCTAATTTCTTACAGCTGAAACTGAAATATCAAAACTGTGACATAGCTACAAAGATCTATTCATACTTGGGTGTCTTCAGGAAAAGATACACTGAAAAAAGGCTATCATGATGTGGTAGCAAAGGGAGCCATACCAAAATCACAAGACTATTTTTTTTTTACTCAAGAAAAACTTTTGAGACCAGAAGGTTAAGATCACTGTCTCTTTATATCTGATATATGTGCTCTAATTATTCTTACATTTTTGGTTCAAATAGCATGTGACTTTGAAAACAAGGGATATTTTCCATATATATAATAGGACCAGTGAGGTTCATCCACATGGGATAAAAAAAACCAAACCAAAAAACCCCCAAAAAACCAAAACCCAAAATGAAAATGAAGGCTATATATATAAAAGATTATTGTGCTCAATACAGGGAATACTGGCTGAAGAGCTCAAAGGAAGTGATATACAGGAGGTTAAAAGCAGAAGATGCAGTCATATTTTTCAACCGTGTAATCCTCCTCTCTGAGAGGAGAAAGAAATGGCAATTCCTAGCAACTAATCTTGCTTTTATGGACACATTAATTAATAGATTGGATCTGTCCGTTTCAAGTTTTTTAATTTTTGGTAACACCCAACAGGCGTAGATCAGGGCTTTCTTGTGCTTAGTGATTAAAAACACAAGAATCTTTGACCCGAGTAATTTCAAACATTTCAGAAGAAAGTACAAAAATAGGTTACGAAGACATTATGTGAATCTGTAAAGCTTTTTTTCAACCCTCTCAACATATGACTCTTATTTTAAAAACAACACAACAAAAAAAGCAACTCTGTGATTCAGTAAGATATTCATAAACTTGGGCACTCAACAAAAGAAGTACAAGAGGTTAATCTCTCTTTGCACAGAATGGATGTAGAATGTTGGGAGCCACAGTTCTGTGAACTGATAAAAAACAAAAGCGTTACTTGTGTCAGTTCCGCTATAAAATAGGTTACGGTCCTATCTATCGGATGACAGAGTGGTAACACCACAGTTGCAATTAGCATTGACTGACAACTCTGGCCCAAGCTCAAGAGATGTAAAAAATAAATGAGCATAACATATCAACTCCTTGCCATCCGCATTCGTACTTCTACCAGAGATATTAGTAGGACGCTGCGGAGCAATCTGAACTACACTGAATTTGAGAGTGAACGCCTCTGTCCACAACGACAGCATTTTTTCATTTTCAGTATACCTGGTGCTTATGAGTGAAAATTAACCAGGTGAAAGTAACTCTTTCTACATATATATCTCTATACACACCAATTCAAATACTAATCCATTTTTTGGTAAATTTGAACAAACAGGAATATGTTTGCTGCATGACTAAATCAAATACAAATAAGAAAATGACAGTTCTTTCAAACCATTTTACACATACATATACCTGTTTAGCAAACTTACATTTGTTAATAACTCATCTAAGAATTTAAAAAGTGTCTGATTTTATAAGATCTGACAGCTTTAACTAGATAGCTCCCCACACAAATAAATGAGGCATGCAGTTAACAGCACCAAGAGACAAGGAAGTGCATAAGCCAAGACTAAAGGGAGTGGCAGGAGCAACCACAGGTCCCTGCGCTGGCAGCAGCACCTCGGAGCACCCAGCTCTGCCATGGCTGTCCCGGACACCTTCAGGACCCACTAAACACTTCTCACTCAGATACCAACAAGGAGCATCTCAGCAGTTACACCTTAGTCTACTAACCCCCTTGAACCCTCTACCCAATACCTGAAAGCAAGCCAGAATGAAACACGGAAGGAGCAAACAAAAATATCTACTGCTTTCCTATCTTAAACCAAACATATTAACTAATTCTACTACATGAAATTTTAAAATAATGATCTGTACGTTCCAAGGGAATATAAAGTTAAGTTAATCTACAGAGCTATGAACTGAGTTCAGTTTGTGCAGGAACTGCCTGCGCACACTGTGAAACAATTTGACTTTCAAAAGAAAATGAAGTTGTTTGCATTTTCTCAGATGTTTGTCCTTTATATTTCACTACAGGTTCAAAAATTCCTTCTAGCGTATTTCTTCCTTTTTTTTGAAATATTCCAAACAATTTCCTTCCCTTTTGCTCTCCATTTACTTATCCCTTCTCTTAATCCTTCCAAAATTTCTCATTCTTCATTATTTCCTCATTTTTATTTTCTACTTATTCCTCAACTATCCTTTAATTTTTGATGAAAGTTTAGGTGCAGTTCACCCTGGTACTAAGTATTCCCATCGCCTTCTGGGAATAAACCAGGTAAAATGAGACAACCTTTATCTCTATCTCACACAGAGAAGTCCCTGTTTTCTGGTGAGTATCTGCTATACATCTGAGCTATCCATTCTACTGTTTGCTACAGAAAGATTTAGAAGAGAATCCATTTGCCTACAAACTCGACTCATGCGCTAATTATTAAATATAATATTAATATTTAATATATTAATGCATAAATATTTAAATGTTTGTTTAGTGGTTATAAAATTACTAATACTTTTCCCTCGCTTCCTGCTTCCTCTGTCTCCTGTTCAAATCAGCTGTAATCAAATTTAAAGTGGGAAATACTGCTCTGCTGCATATGGGAGAATATTTATACATTCTATTTCCATAATAATCCCATTTAGTTTTTCAGGAAGAAGTAGCTTTTCCTGACTTTCCACAACAAACCTTAATGCCTATTCACCAGAAGATAAGAAAGTGTTATTACACCATAATTAGCTCAAGCACCAACATATACTTATCCCAACAGATACAATCTGAGCATTAACAAAACAGGTTATTATCCTATTTATTAAAAATTTATGACGTGTCCACTCCTGTACCAAACAAACCATGCAAGAACTGAACCGCAATAAAAAGACTGAAGAATATAAAAATTCAAATTCTTGGTATCTTGCACATATTTAACATTTGCTTGCTTTTCTATCGCTTTAGCCATTACTTGATTTTTTTAAGTCTAGAAAGGAAATCACACGCTGAAAGGAAATCACATGCTGAAATTATTCACACAACCAGCAGTTATGAATTTCATCTTACAGTGAAGGCTACCAGGTTGACATAAAGTCCCAAATCCACACAAATTGAGATGGATGAAATAATTATGCTAACAGATTGCATGAAGTTTGAGGATCTGCAATACTTTCTGCAAGGACAGAAAACATACTTTTTTCCTCTAAATTATGTTCTTTTTGTTTAGCAAGAGCATATGCCCACTGTCTCCCCCCAAATTCTTCTCATCTATTACTACAAAGCTGAAAATAAAACAATTTTATTTATCAACCATAGGCAATACTCTTTCCTGGAAAACCCTGAAGTCAAGCAGTAACACTGCAAGTATCACAGAAGCTGGCAGTACGGAATCAATCCTTTTTAAATGCAATCCTGCCATAAATAACAAGTGTTTTAATTTTATTCAATCATAAATAGCATCACCGTATCACCACTGCACGAGAGGCAATGTATTCCGAGTGGTCACTACAGTGAGTTAGGAAGCTTAAATTCAATTCCTACTGCAAAACCCCAAGTGTTGTGGGACCCTGGGCAAGTCATTTATCTCTCCATTTCCACTACCACATTTTGTTCATCTTTGTTACTTCAGCCTGAAGAATTTCTGTCTTAACTCTTTTCATAAAAGCCTTCTGATCTCAATTGAATCTCTAGACATAACTGAAGGAAGAGGGTTTCTAGTATTAACACTAATTACACCTACATAATCAGCTGGAGCTTAACAGCAGGAACTATGTACATGCTGCCAAAATAGGTTTGTTTTGATGCAACACAGCCAGTTTTCATTTCAAATTTGGAGACCACAATCTCATAACATTTTCTAAGTAACACGCACACACTGCTAAAAACTGAAACATTTCAAAACAAGACACAAAATACATAAACAAGTAAGAAGAAAAAGGTGACAGGAATCACAGCAAGGCCATGAGCTGAGCTAAGCCCTGGAACTGTGCTTCAGCTGAAAATTTTCTTTATATTCCTTTAACTGATACCTGTATCCCAGTTCCATGCCTTTTTTAAAAATAGCTAAGCTTCTGCTAGTTACTATTTTCTATTCACTGTGAATTGCCATTACGAATTATCACCTCTCTTTCACTTTTAAGCTAAGGACTACATAAAGTTCAACTGTAAGCACCTGAGCACAGCTGTACACAACTTTCAGACAAAGTAGTTATTTTAACTACGTGGGAGTACAAACTTCCCACAGCTGTCCAGCAACACTGCACCTTTGCCATCTACAGTTTTGTGTTTAGTTTTTCTCTTCCCCCCTGCCCTGATGTGTAAAAACATTAAGTAGTTGCTCATACATGCAGAGACCAATTAAATAGCCATGTCTCCTGTAATTAAGTAAAGCTTAATTTTCTGCTTTTGCGGATAGCAAGCATTAGCACCTCTAAACCAGGAAAGTAATAGACAACTTCAGCCATGAGACAGATGCACATCCCCTTTCTCTCCTCTCCTCTATAGAAAATGGTTTTACCATTCAAAAAAACCCCAAAATCATAATTCAGTGACTTACTTGGGTCGGAACGAGTACTGGAGGATACGCTAGCTTGTGATGTCTGTACATCCAAAATGAAAAGAGCACAATCACTGCAATTCCCATTATAGGCACCAATGAATAAAGCAAGGTATTGAACAGAGGTGGCTTAGGTGTAACAGGATTGGAAGTTGCTGAAGAAAATAAAAGAAGACACAGCTTTTAAGAAACAAAAATCATCCCAGCATTTGAAATGTCTAGGCACCCTGATTTTTTAAAAATTCTTGCCATCAGCACAATGGGCTAAAAATACTTAATTAAATAGCATACTGTAAAAATACAGGCACATATTTAAAAGGGCAGTACTTTGAAAAGCACAGAAATAACTTAGATCCCCGGATTCACACATCAGCACAGCTAATTTTTTTGTGCTTCTAAGCTCTGTCTATCTACAGTGTGTAAGAGGTGTTTGCATTTTTAAAAGATGGCAATAACGCAGTACCTAATGAATGAAAAAAAAATACAGAGATTTAGTCTTTGGAATGTGTATAATAAGGTGTCATTAATAAGAAGAACAGGCCAGAAAAAAGATCTGTCAATGTTTCTATGCACGGTTGATTTGCTGAAAGTAAAGGTTGTCTAGCTTGAAGACACTCCCACACGACCTCAAGAAAGACTCCAGAGAAACCCTGTTTCTGGGGCAGCTGGCACACGCAGGGACAGTGACAGGCCCCTGGGGCAAAAAAATTTCCTGAGTGAAGAATGTTGATTACTGCCTTTGTCAGTGATACTGCTAAAATGACAAGAATATCTCTTGGGTCAAAGGCTATTTTAATCTCATAGAAAATGTTATTTAATTTCATAAACAATTTCCTCTGGCTATTTGGTAGAAGACTTTTGCTGTTTTCAGTTCGGTTATTAACATCAGTTTTCCAACAACAATTAGGCTCTTGACTGGAAGAAGATACGCAAGAACAATCAAATAATCTTTTAGTTATTGTTTTTTAAAACAATTATTTGTTAAGTCTGGCTATCTGACTTTCTTTGTAACCTGAGAGGAAATTCTTCCCCCCTTTTTAAAGGTTAGTGTGTCAAGAGAAATTCAAAGATCTAATTAGTTTAAGGAAATAGTGAGAGCATTGTTTCAAGAGGAGGAGTGTTCACGGGCTGGTACATGTATACACGGATGATACGGCTTTTAGCCCAATAATTTATAGACACTTACAGAAGTTTAACTATACAATTAAGGTAAGATTTGACAGTAACCTCTGTATATTAAAACAGCCAATTATTGCAGATTATCCCTCCTTCTCACCCTTAGAAAAGAGCTGAAATATCTTTTATCAATTTAAAATTACTTCTAGTAGACCTTTCAAAACTGAAGAAATGAACTGGCAATTTTCTAGGCTCTTTATGTGAACGCACACAGCGCTCTATCATCTGGGAATTGGAAACCTTCCGGCAGGAAAAACTGACCACAACATTTTGAAAAGTCTTATGTCCTGAACGTGCACAATATTAAATATTTTTGAATTCTGCTAAGCAGCTCCTTGATAAATGCGTTAGGCTGACTTACGTTGCGTGACTTCCATTTCTGGAAAATAGAAAAAGCGTTCATTACACATGTTGCCTTCACAACAGCAGAAAAACACTTCAGGGCTGTCCTTCTTCTCGATGCAATCATTCCTATAAAAGATAATGATAAAAAAAACTCATTAATCCCAAGTTGTTGGGGGTTTTTGTTGTCTATTTGGGGTTTTTTTTGTTCAAGAGAAAACACACATATTTAAAATTTAAAGTGACCTTCATTAAATCATTCAGGACAAAATACTACCCAAATAAGAATTAAATGTAAAGAAACAAATTAAAATTTTGTTATCTTGTACTGCAATGAAGCATAGTACAATCAAAACCGCACTTTTTTGCTGTTTTTAAGACAAAGTCAAAAGAAAACCACCAACAGGATACTGAAGAGCAGCTCATGATCTAGATTTAAACAGGACAAACAAATGATCAAACAGCTTGTGTTTAACCATAAACTCTCAGTACAGGGTTGCATGGGTTGGAGGTAAGTGGGAAGGAGAATTTCTAAATTATTTATTTTACTTTTGGAAAAAAAGATACGATTTCTACAATTTCCCCTGCTTACATTATGCTCTGGGACAGGGCTTATTTCACTCAATGAATTAACCGCAGGAAAGAAGTTCTATTAACAAATAAGCTGAAACTATTCCAGTCAGCAAAGAAAAACTGGCATCACGCAGGAGACAACTTGACAGCACAAAGAGAAGAATTTGAAAATCCTGCAAAAATAATTGGTGATTCTAAATACAGCTAAAAACTGTCAAAAAAGTTTTAGGTTCACCTTCAAAAATTTGGGTTATTTTATATAACCAGCTATTAAAATTACACTGTACTGTAATTTCCACAAAACATTTACTCTTTGATGTTCTTATTTTGCTGCTGTGTGGAATTCATCATACTGTAACTCCTTGTTTAGTAAACCACTCTTCACTCCCAGAGATAAGATTTTGTTTAATGGGTATTTTAGAAAAACGTGGCAGCATGCATTCTTATGACAAGTTACAATTAATGAAGTCTTAGAGCCAGAAGATTTTTTACTCCATTTTCAACCATTTCCTTACCATCCTTTCCTACATTTATTTCTTCTTCCAACTTCTTTTCTTTTTTTCTTTTCTCCCCACTCAAGGGAGATTTTAATATCAGGGTTTTTTAGACTATTCAAAGATATGTGTGGAACTAGTAGTATTACAATGCTACAGAACCTATTTCTCCTTCAACACTGAAAAATTTTACTTCTGTCCTAGAAGTTAAACATTTAGTGGAAATGAGCTTGGTTTGGAAATTGTAAATGCCCCCACTACTGCAAACCTACAACTAGGAACGGATTAAAAAAACCCTAAACAAACAAAAAGTATTTTCCCCCATCCTGAGTGACATAAAGTTAATAATTACTAGTAGCAACAAATAAGATTTCTTTGAAATTGTCCTTCGACTTCCAGCATAGCCGAATCTCAGTCATGCTGTGCAAGCAAGCTTGTAGATGCTTCACTACTTCTCTGAGGAAGAGATAAACCAGAACTACTGTTTAACTTAGCTTTAACCTTTCATTAAAGGAAAAAAAAAATCCTATTGTGTGGGGAAACTATTTGGTAGAAATGATTTCTTCTACTCACTCACCATTTAAGAAACATAAAAGGAAAATTTTAAAAATAATCTCTAAATACATTTTAAATGAAGATCTATTATGCATTTATTTTCTTAATTCTCTCCCTTTCAAAACAAGAACCACTTTGGTCAAATAAAACTTAGTATAATACTTCAAAGAACTATAATACCATTTCTTAAGAGAGTCATGACCTTTATTCAGCCAGTATCTAACAAACCCCAAGTCCTGCTGTTACTGCTCATGGGTGCTTGCTACACCATCTGTTATAAAAAAAAAATGACTGGAATTTTAGAATACTTGATGTCTCTTAGAGCTGCCACTGAGGTGAGCTTTATAATAAATCAGCAAAATACTTACATGTTTAAGTAAGGAGCAGATGTGAAGTGCTGACTTTCCTACTCCAAAGACTTTGCAATAGTGAACTACAGAATTTTGCATTCTGGTTTCAATAACTATATTTACATTGTTTGACAATAACAAGTCATTAGAAAATGTATTATTAATGGCCTAAAAAAGAATAAATTAAACACCTGGTTTTTGATATACAGTAAGTAAACAAAAGAACGTAAACCATGTTATTCTGCAAAAAAGACAACGTACTTCGATGAAGTCCGGTCCCTAAACACAGGTAAATGAGAAAAAAAAAGACTATGATTATGTGTGCATCTAAAACCAAGATAACTATTCATAGACTACTGAATTATCATTTGGCTCAAGTACTGTTTGCAGATGTGAGGATGTATAAGTCACAGACAGGCAAAACAGTTTAAAATTACAAATAAATTTAAAATTTATAGGAAAACTCACTTACCTGTCATAACAATTGATGTCATCTAGCCAGCAACCTTGCTTCACAATTTCAATTGATCCAGAAATATTCTTCCATGTAGCAAAACAGTGTCGTCTTTTATCTTTATCACCATAACAAGGTTCAATACCACTGCGATTTGTTTTATCTTTTTCCCAGTTAGCATTGTAGTAGATACACTCTTGTGTTTCTGATCTGCCAAGTATGGCACCTTTCAGGAATGAAAAGTAAATCACAATTAAATGGCACTCTGAAGGATGAGGTATATGAACAAAACCAGGATGTACTAAAATATCATACACCACTTGCATCAATATGCCCTCTCCCTTCCCTTTTCTTAATAAAGAAAGAAAACATTTAATGTTCACAAGCATTCCAAGTAAGTGTTGAAACACAAAACAAAGATCTTCTGTTCAGTCAGACAGTGACTTGGATAACTTATCAAGATTTGAAGAAATAAAAAACAAGTTACGGCAATACTCCTCTCTGAAGAGCAATAGCAGAGAAAATGTAAAATAATGAACAGTAAAGATTTAGTTACAATATTACCCAAACAAGAAGTTTTAGCTAGTAGAGTTTACCAAAAGGCATTTTTGTCTCTTACCTTGTTACAGGTGCCAAAAAAGCAGCTAGTGCATCTTAGAAACCTAAATCCAACTCATAAATTCAGTTTTAAACCATCAACATCTTTCCCCTTAGCTTTCATCCACAATGTAGCTTCCTTAACACAAAGCACTGCAGCAGAAGGCACACTGTGCTGAAACAGTATCTTTTGTGTCACCCTGATTTGCCAAGTGAGCAACTGGAATTGAGACCAATAGGTGTGAGGGCACGGGCCCCAATCTCCAAGGTCAGCGCTGTTTTTTTGCTGTGTCGTCCCACCCAGGCAATCAGCTGCAACATAAAAGACATTAGATCTTTGCCGTAACTCAATAACCAAGTGCTGCCGCTCTTGGAAGGCCCAGGGCCGTGTCTCCCCTTCCCACAGCTTGTGCCCAGCACACACAGTGGGACCAACCACAATGGCTAATGTGCATATTTCAGGCCAAAGCCAAGCGGTGTTTGGAAGCCAAAACACTGGTGCAGCCTCTATTAAACACACTGGTAAAGCAGGACAGACCACCAGACTAGCTAACCTATCCTGATATCATGCGATTTCTATTTTTCAGTCATCCCAGCAGTATTAAAAATAAAAGTTTCTGAACTTTAGAATTTAATTTAGTCTTCTAAATTACAAGTGTAATTGATTCATCAATGCCTCCTGACAACCTACAGCAAAACCCAGCAAAAATTAACAGGCTGAGGCACCTCAAAGTGGAGCTATCTTCACAGTTTTAAAAGTGATAAGAAGCACCAATCTGGTCTCCACAAAGGTAAAGGTTTGTTAGGATGCAAAACTGTTAACAAAATACTGGAAGGGAGTAGTAACTGGCTTTTATTTCTGTTGTTATCTTGTCAAATACTGTCAAAAGCGTGTCGTTAATCTTCATGAAAGTTTCATTATTTAACATGTATTAAAACCACAGAAAACCAGAGAGGGAGATTGAAGAGCTACAGAGTCAGATGACTCACTTCAAAATTGAGGAAGGGTCAGGAGGATGACAAAGCACATTCACTTTGTCTGTGCACCCATCTAATATTTTCAAGAAAGAGAGCTACATTACACATCATGCTGAAGATAGATTTAAACAGAAAAGGTCTTCCACAGCAGTTTCATACATATTTATTTGTACCACTCATTACCTCCTTTATTCACATATATTCAAAATAATTTTGGTACACCAGCTATTGCCTTGTAGCCATACCCACACTTATTCTCCTACACGAGGGTGTAACAAGCAGAGTAGCTATAACCCTGACTTCTTTTGTGGGATGAAATATTTGTCATGCAGGCACTCTACCCAACAGTGGTAGGAGGTGGGGGTTGGGGTGACTGGTAGAGGCTTCCATCACTAACACCTCCTCCAACACACACCACTGACAGTAAGTTAAAGTTTCCTCAGCAAACAGACCCCACTGTACATGGACCAAAAAAGCTGCGCCTCTCAGGGTGATCAGAATTATTCAAACAGAAAAAAGTCACTTCAGCCTTCTTGAAGTGCAGCACAGGACAGCAGGGTCAAGCACAGCGCTGATCATACTGGCCATCCCACATTACCACCTTCAGAAACTTTTGACTTTGACGCATTCCCAAAATAGGCAGAGGATGCTGCTTATGCGTTTTGGGAAAGAGCCTGGATGTTCAATGGGAGAAATACACTAGCCAGCTGGTAACACTGCGAGATGCAGCATGTTAACTATTATATTCTTTGTGCTGCGATGGCCTGACCTTTACAACTCCCAGCTATGGCAAGAAACAGATGAGGCAACAGATTGAACAATTTGGTTCTGTCAGTGCAATAAAGCAGAAGTCCTGGATTTCTCTCATACGTGCCATTCCTTTTCTTCTGCTGCCAAGCCTAGCTTTGAAGGACCACAGACAAGCTGAATTTGATAAAATTCAGAAACTACAGGAAAATTAACTTTGCACAAATATTGTTCTTACATGTCTTCTCTATGGTCAGGTTTTCTTATCCATTAAAGCTCTGAACCAGTTCAACCTATCCAACTGGCCAGCAATCACAGCATTGGTTTAGTGACTTTGGATCTGACTAGAGCATCTAACCTTAATACCTTCTTGAGGGGCTGAGGGGATATTTGCAATAGGTCTGGCCAGACTAAACTGATGTATGGACATACCAGGACAACCTTAGATTAACCTTTCGAAGCAGAAAAACAGGAATATGGTAGAAGCAAAGGAAGAAGAGAAGAGGAACCACACAAAGGCAGCAGCCCTGAGCCTGCTGCACAAAGGAAGCATCTGCTTATAACCAGCTCTGCCACCCCCTCCACGGGAATCAGACTCTTGGAGGAGAAGGGCAGCTGGCGTTTACAGGAAAAGCAAATTTATTTGGGTCCCAGTTCAGGCATAGCATGTCCTTAATGAAACCTCTATACCCACTCCGAGTGCTGACAAACTGTTTTCATATGAAATTGTCAGGTCCTCAGGAAATTTCCTAATGAATCTCAAAAGGCAAAATGCTGCTGTTGAAAGAAGCCACGAGCAAACCAGAAGCAGTATCCCATGGACAGAACTTAAAGTCTAAAAGCTTCCAAGAGGAAAACACATTGAAAAAAGCAAAGAACGTTCAAGTATAAAATATTAGTTTTGGCATGCTAAGACAGATCACATTTTATATATGCCATTATCATGTTGCAGTTAGTGTGCTGCTGTATCACTATACGCTTGTGTTCACCCACAACAGCTGCAGTAAGAAAAGTAACATTTGCTAGTGAACTTCTGAACTGCTGATAATACAGGATACCATGTAATTGTTAGCAGTACAGAAAGCAATTTTATTAAGAGTGCACATGTGCAGTCTGGAAAACCTCACCTTAGTAAGAATTTGAAGGACTGGCTGCTGCGTTTTCAAGAAGAAAGACTATGTCAATGCCTGAAAAAAATCTAGCCAGTCTGTTGTTGGGGTTTTTTTTGCCTTTTCTCTCTTTTTTTAATTATTTATTTTTATTAAAAAAAACCCAACCAACCAAACAGGCAATGAACTCTGCATAACTAATAAGAAGGACTATACTAACATAGCCTTAATTTTGAAAGGGATTATTGGAAAGAAATACTGGATGAAATAGGAATTCTTTATTACAGACAACACTACATTACACCCAGAGAGGAAAACAAAAGAGAGAAACTTCTGGGAGTTTATCATCTATGTTTATTTAGCAAACCTGAAGCTGAGCAACACAACCATATTGGCCTGTAACGGTCAGGAATGGCTTCCTGACGTTTTCAATAAAGAAGCTGAAACATGATCATATCCCCCATTTCCTGAGAAGTCTTCAAAACAGACAAATCCTCCCCCCCCCCCCCCCCCCCCCCTTCCCAAAAATGCTTTTGGAACATACTCGGTTAGTGACACCATGCAGAGATACAAAGGCTATCAGTCAAAGGGAAGATGAACCTGTGATTCCTTGCTGGTTTGTGAAATATAGCAAAATTTTTAAGCTGAAAGCGTGAAAACTGGTGAAAAGGCTACAAAGATTAGTTTGATGGCACTGAGATCTAGAACATCAGCATGGAAAAAAACCCACCAAGTCTTCTGAAAGCCAGTCTATGTACGTAGATTGCTCTGATGGGCACTCCCAACACGTGCCTACCACATCCTTAACTAGAAGGGAACTACAAATAAAATTTCAAACTTATTTCTGCATGTCTTCCAGCACTAGAAGAACTACAGACTTCTCCATTGAACATTTCTGAGATGCAAACGGGAACAATGAAGTCTGGAAGGAGTGCTCACATCTCTATTTCACGTCTGCACAACCCATCCAGTCATTACGCTGCACTTGAACCTGATTTTATTAGATGCACTAATGACAGTATTGGTAAGGATTTATATGCAATAATATTCATGTGATAGAATGGCACTTCTTTTTTGCTGTTCCCTAGAAAACTTAGTGTATTACAAGAATGAAAGGGTAAAGTTCAGTCTGGCTGCTACCTATACTTACAGTAGAAAGGATACTCAAATTGTACCATGTCTGAGATTAATTTGAACTCATTCTGAGCACCGAGGTCCACAAACAGAAAAGGAATGGAGTAGTTTATTAGAATAAACTAGTTAGGCAGAATGGCCTGAAGCACCACAGGGACTGGACACCGTGAGTTACTCAGCAGACAGGACGGCCCATTCAGTGAAAGAATCTGAACTGTAATACAC
This sequence comes from Falco cherrug, assembly GCF_023634085.1. Classification (NCBI taxonomy): domain Eukaryota; kingdom Metazoa; phylum Chordata; class Aves; order Falconiformes; family Falconidae; genus Falco; species Falco cherrug. The sequence goes on along the minus strand of NC_073704.1, from coordinate 40,676,414 downwards.
TGTTTTAGAGGAACAAAAAATAACAGAAAATGTGGCATAAATAGAAATAGCGCCTTGGAAAAAACTCTAGTTACTGTACAGGTATCTTTTTCAAGTGCTTGTCCATATATATTATTCTATTTGTTTCCACGGTGTTCACACACTTTCTAACCCACAAATATATTTAAGAACACACTACAAATATATACTAAAAAGACCCAGCTTTGATACTTCTGCAAGCAGGAAGCAGGCTTTTTATCACTCTGTGGTTTTTTTTCTATAACACCCAGGGGAACATTTTTCAAAGGAAAAATAAAGAGGTTATTTTCAACCTAATAAATGAAACCGAGTGACAACAGAAAGGACCTATTCGATCCTCCTTAAACATACCAATATGTCCCAAACCACATTTTATTACTCTTTAAGCAATTATTACTCCTATTATCATTGTTCTCAATGCTTGCAGGTCAAGCAAGGACTGTACTTCATACAAACTGGGCCAAAAAAAAATTCATTAAATCCAAACACAACATCCATTACCTTAAGCAATGCAACAATCAGGAAGAAGATAAATAAAAAGAGTAAAGTAACAAATCACCTGAACTGTTGTCACACTGCCTTATATAGAAGATGTATATCTTTTCAGGCTAGAGTTTCTCATTATCATTCTGCTTTTCAGCATGTTTCACCAAGCCTGCATTGTACTTAATCAAAAAGTCATTGGCAAAGAATGGAGAAATGCCACCAAAGTGCTGCACCTCTGCGCAGAAGTCTTCGAGACTTACTATCTTTCAAGAGGCTAAAAGGGTAATCTTGAAAATTTAAAGATTGACCTGACATTCTGAAAGGCTTGTTTCTTTTCCTAAAAGGGTATTTTAAAATAAATAAAAAATAAATAAATCACTTTGCAACTCAACATTAAACTTCAAATCTTTAGGATTACAGTATGATTGAGGCGGGGAGCGGGCAGAGTATGAGGAAACCTGTATTTGCTTAGGTATTTCATCATATGCTCCAAAAATAATGCAACTGTTCTGCAGTTTATGCTTTGCCAAAATGGAAAACTTGTATGGATGAGCCTGTCATGGAAGTATTAAATTCTGTAGCTAAGATGAACACTTCTGAAAAAGAGCTTGCCAGAGGAAGGATCCAGGGCTGAAAAAACTGAAGAATTATCTACCTAATGGCACTTTACTAAGTCTTAAAAGCATAGGTTCCTAAATATAGTGGAAACTATGGAGGATGATGTCATCTATAAATAAGAAACATACCTGAGAAAGGAGGGGGAAAGAGAAGGGAGAAGAATACCACCACTCCACTTTCTATAGCATTAAAAACTCCTTGTAACTCCTTGTTCGCTAGACGGCAACAAGATCCAAAGATTTTTCTGCTAGAAAAAGTGTCTTCTGGATTTACAGTATGGAAAATAATACTTAAAGAGTCAGCTGCTATAACCATGTGATGATATTTTTTATATATATATATATATATATAAAAAATAAAAAAAAATTACAGTGAGTGTGAATACAGATTCTATTCCGTGTACCAAATATATCAAACCATTCATCTGCTTCTGAAGTTAGGCAACTCAAAAACTGTTAGGTATCACTCCTGGTTCCAAGAAACTTTCTGAAACAGCATCAGGTAATCCATGTATTTCAATTACATTTTGGAAACAAGCGATCAGAGAGCATGCATGGTATTCAACCACTCTTTTTCTCACAGATACAAAGGCTGGTGCTCTGGTGATGGAAGGTGGAGTTGGACCATTCATTATTTTTTTCTGACATTAAACAGCCAGTGCACAATTCATCAGTCTTTCTGAGGTGACCTACAGAATTAATACACACTTGAAGAACTCTGTATGTGGCTTAAGTAGATGACTCTTTCTCTTCAGGGTGCAAGCAATGGGCCAAAATGATTTGACTTCTTAATCTCATGAACACCCAATTTTTACAGTTAAGTTCCACTTAATATTTAAAGGCATGGAAATACTGTAGTTCTAGTAAAAGAGATTTGGCAGACTTCGGTATCATGCAACTTACACAATTTCTTGAACAGAAACACCACTTCGGATTACAAATACTATCCACACATGACCTACAACACAAAACTAGATACAATCAAATGAAAGAACTAGGATTTTGGTACCTGTAAAAGAGAGGTGCCCTTAAAACACGCTGAACACTCAAGCTAGAAGAAATTCTCTACCTGTGAATCCCTACCATGCAAAAGTGGCTACTTGACCCTTCTAAGTGCAAGCTTCAGTAATTAGCCACGCTGAAGAAACCTGTGCATCTATAAAACTGTTAATTCATTCTGATGACTTCTCCAGAGCAATCTTTAAGACAGACTATTAAACTTATTAATTTAAACCAAGAGCTACACTATTCAGAGACCTGAGATTTTAGAAATGGCGGTGGCAGAACAAATGGAAAGCATCTCTAAAGGGTAAGGTCACAATTCAAGGAAAAAAGATGCAAGTAAACATGAGGAACTTCTCGGTTCAGTTGTTACTTTGAGACTCCATGGTACCACCCAAAGTAGCATCTCCATCTGAGTGATTCAAGAAGATGGGATTAAGGGAGCAATTGTGACATGTGGAGTATTCAGGAGAAGGCCACTGAAGAAGGTGTAACATGGCATCTAAATCTTGCTAAACTCTTGCTCAAGGGAAAAAGGCTGAAATTACTTTTGCAGTATGTGTTACTCTCCACAGTCCCTCCAAGCAGTTTTCCTATTGTTCGAAGAAATTAATAATGTCATTAATACGATTTTGTAGAGAACTTCCATTTTCTGCCTTGTACTTCTGAGTATCTTATTTAAGAGTGGTTTTAAGGAAGTGGGAAAACCCCCAGACCTCTGGTGTCCAAATTTTCCAAAATCATTTTGGAGCAAAGCATGTGCCAGAAGATGGTGAAAAAGGGTCAGGTGACATCTATGTTCTTTAGAGAAATTAAGGTGTCAGTAACAGCACAACTGGTACCTATAGCATCAGTTGCCTACCTCTGAAAATAAAAAATGTCATCCTGTGGGAATCTCTAGAAATTTCAAGTTAAAGTAAGTGCTATTTTTCACACTTCTTGACTTCAAGGGAACACAGTAAAACACAGGCTGATGTTTTCAAGTTCAAACATGCCATTCCTGTCACTGTAAGGTGTGAGCAGCACAAAATAGAAAAACTTTCTCATCTACTGTCTAATGATTTTGTAGAGAGGGGGAAAAAGCTTGAAAGATTCTTTAAATTGTTTGTTTTTTTGAAGCACAGCCTTGGGACTACACTCGCCTCATACATGCTGGTAGCTTTTATAAATGTCACTGGTCAAATTGTCCCCTCCCCAACACAACAGAGAAGGTATTACAAGATGGCAAAAATCTACCACAACAAAAAGGGCTTAATACTCAACCAGGAAAGTTTAACTTCTGCAAGATTCAGAGGTTGAAAAAAATAGATCAGGGCCGAACAGGCACTAATGCTAGAAACACACTCAGTTTCCAGTTCAGATTAGCCTCTTCTCCCCAGCACAAAACCCCAAACACAAACAAACAAACAAACAAAAAATCACTCACTACAGAAAATGATCACAGTAGCTAACCTCAAAGGAAAAGGCATTTCGAGTCAATCAACATTTAAAAGGAAGCGAGGAAAAAAGAGCTGTGGCACAGCTGAAGGGGACTTTACAGGTCCCTTCCCACCACTGCCCCCAAGAATACTGGCCCTCAATACTGTATGCAGGTTTGATTATATAAACAACCCCCAAATTTAAACTCAATTCAGTTTTTGAGATTGAAAACTTGAGAATTGGGGTGCTGCTGTACCCCAACTATCTAAGGTGGCATCTTCTACAACTGTCTCTGGATGAAGCTCAGGTAAGCTCAAGAAGTAGCTAGGAATGATTTCCCACTACACACATGAGTAACACCATTTCCACAGTGATACTTAGTTATTAAACTAAAAACATAAGGCACTTCACCGGTAAGCATACTCCCAGACTAAAGCCTAAATAAACTACCTAAGGATATCAAAACTAGATTAGGAAGATATGAATCGTTTTGAAGGATGACTATCATGCTGGTGGTGGCAACTAGCAGAATTTCTATTTTGAGGCCTGACAGTGAGTTTCCCAGAAATGATCTCAGATACCTGTCATAGCTGTTCATCTGATTTGAGAGTTCCAAAGCAAGTGGAATTCTGCAGTGCTTCACTGCCAGCACATGCACTGCAGCATACCAGACAGGAGAAGTCTCAGTGCAGGCTGCTTGCATCTTAAGGGCCAGAATATCCATTCCAAGCCTCTACACAAACATTCATCTAATGTGTAGGGCAGCTCAGGAGGTAACATTTGGCTTTTCTTCACAACCCTCTCCAGGATAGATTTTCCAGAGATACAATAAGGGCCACAAAGAATTGTTAACTGGGAAAAAAAAAAAAAAAAAAAAAGTCTTACTGTCAAAGAAATGCTATCTTGACAGCTTACAGGTAGAAGTAAACTTCCCCCTCTCTACAGACTGCACTGAACAATCTGAATTCTCCATACAGCAAGAGGGAATCAGTCTACAGACAGTGGTTAAAAAAGTGTGGTCTTTTCACAGCTGCCATCCTGCCTCTACTGCCAGTGCCCAGTGCTTTTAGTCCTCACCTTGCTCTGAGCAATGCCTCAATAACACCTGGCTGTGAACCTCTATGGTATTTCTGATCAAAGTGATCCTTTCTCAGGGTTGGTATTTGTAGAAGTTCTTCTCCCAGCTATGAAACTTTGTAAGAACTTGCCAACTGTGAATTAGGAAACATTTTTAAGAACTCCCTAAAATGAAAGTTTGAAACCCCTGCAACCTCATAGGGAAATTCTAAGATATTAATCACTTAATGAAAAAGCACAAAAAAGCTCCACACGAATTTTACTTGTGTTTAAACTTCCTTATCTGATTAGACTTTAAGACAGACAAGATCAATAAATAAAATTTTCTCCAGTTCTTTTCCTGTACGACTTATTTCATGCATCTTCCAGAATCCTGTTGAATACAATCAGCATCATCATTTCACCAGTATATATAATGAGAAATAAGGAGTCTCTTCCTCTTCCCTGTGAGGAGAAACCCTTCTGATTCCTCAAAAAATCTACACAGAAGAGTTAAGTCAGAATAATTACAAAAAATTATTATACCTTTCACCTTCCATATCAGTTAAGTTCAATGCAAATTTTTTAACAGTTTGACTGGAAAGTAAACAGAACCACACACCAAGTCAAACAAAAACACAGTCATGACATCTATGAGGCAAGCATCCAACTCCGCATTTGATGTTTCCTCCATGCGATGCATCCTACCCCCACTTCTTTTTCTGTCTTTCAGGACCTTACATAACTATTTAAAAGACAACAGGACCAGTACGATTCTGTCTTAAGCTCCGATCTCAAACAAGTCCCTCTGTGGGTGTAGTGGCCCACTCCGTGCTATTGCAAGCAAAAACACTACACAGCTATCCTTCATATGCTGATCAAGCTTCCTATTTAAATTAAAGCTCTTTTGCCACCGCTATACTTCACTTTTTCTGTGGTTACAACCAAGATCCCAGCCTAAACATACTTACAACCAGCTTCCACAGTGATTTTTTTTTTTTGTGGGATTTTTTTTTTTGTTTGTTTGCTTGCTTGCTTGTTCAGTTTTTTGTGCATTTTTTTTTAAAGCACCAGCTGTATTGTTTTGCTTAAAACTGGCCCAGAAAACTTATAAACTGCTAAGCTATTTGTCTGGCCTGGCTCAGCCAGCAGCTGACTGGCAGTAGCTAGCTGGCTGACTGATGGCTACACATACACTGACCAGCAGATCCAGACAAGCTACAGCTGCCCTTGTCCAGATGGCAGCTAAAACAGTATGAAAGACAGGTTCCAGATTTGTGTAAACAGGGAGAGGGATTACCTTGGACATGCAGGCAAACAGAATAACATAGTGGGCAAAAAGGAAGAACCAGTATTGAAAAGATTCAAGCCTTTCAAGGTTCACTCATTCAGCTGAGCTGGAAACCCTTCTTTATCCCTCCCTTATTTTAACTCTCCAACATATTTAAGGAGAATCATCAAATTTAGCTTCAGTCTTGATTCCAGACAGTCAATGATATAGGGGCCTTTCTGTATTTTCATTGTCGTCCCCCTTTTTGTTTCACTACCTCAGCACAACAGCAGGCCTTTCCAAGTTCATCTTTCTTATACAGGTTGGCCAGAACTACATTCAATACTTAAGACACTTCCAAAGACATGTCTGGAATCAATATTGGTTTTGTTCAGAAATACTCCTCCAGAAGCATTTTAGGTTTGGATACATCACTGCCAAATCACATTAGTAGCATAATGCAAGACTGCAGTTTGAAATACATTTTTAAGTTGTAGTGCAATCAAAAAAGCAGACTCTGCTGTACAGCCTCACAAACAGCTGAACTGGCACAAATGAGTGGAAGTAATTCCTTCCTTCAGCCACTAAACTTAAATAAATGTCAGACTAGCATTACACATCTGAGTAAATACGTATCATCATAAAAATGCTAATATGTTTTTGACTGCTGAACCCTTCTATCTAAAACAAACTGCATAAGCTTAAACTTTGCTGTACCTGTTTAATTCCATTTCCACTGCCCAGTTCTCTTTATATAAAATTCCAAACCCATTCCAGATTGAAAGAATTTTAAAATTTGTGTCTTTATGTTCTGAAATCAGTATTCACTATATTCAAAAAAATCCAGCAAAACTGCCTCTCTACCTCTAGCTAAACTGGCTGTCATTTCAAATGGATTTTCCCTTTGTCCCCTCTCAAGCTGCCTTATTTTGTTCACTGTATCAGGCTGTAATCTGAAGATTATGTTAAAAATCCCATTCACGGAGCTTGAAACAACCCACATTTTTATAGACAAGAAAACTGTTGATAGGGAAAGCACATACTCCCCTTGCTCTCAAGCTCCCAAGTCAACTCTTTAAGTCTGAACCTCCAAATGTAACAGCACAGGCAGTTCCAGCTATGCAGCACCTCAGCTGCAGCTCAGCTCTCATCAACCACAATCCCCTTCCTCAGCAGAGCTGACCTGGGCACTACCAACTGATGGGTGGAAGAGTGCAAAGATATTGTTGTTTGAAGTACTTCGTTCTGAACTTATTTCCTAGAGAAGATCATGGAAATCCACAGTCCAACTATTTATGGAGTCTTCATGAAGTAAACATTTTCACCGTATGTAATGCTTAGAATTTAAATACTCTTATTATTTTTGACCCCCATCATCACCTTCCCATGCTCTAAAGATACTACATCAAAAGTGAGCTTTCCCTCAAGAAAGCAAGAACTTAAAGAATTTCACTAGAAATCATTATTATGCCAGGTTTTATGCAGAACAAATTTCTATGTAAGTAAACTGTCACAAGTTTCAAGTATTAAAATTCACAGCAAGATGAAAAAGCAACAACAAAGCAATTGCTTAACGTATCTCAGTACTATACTATTCTTCTGCTCTATTTTTTTAAATTGTCATTAACAGAATTCTTTTAAATTCCTTCATTAAAAGATTCTCATGAAGAAGATTTTGCTATCCACTGGTCACTTCTTTTAATATTATTACTAGTTGTATCCAGAAAAGTAAGTTCACCAACTAGAACAAATTCAAAACCAAAGTATTTCAAAGCTGGAAGGAGGTTATTAGAGTCATGATACTAAACCATAACTCATTGTGTATTTGTTGTCAGAGCTTTAAGAATAACTGCCTAAAAAAGGGAGCAATTTAGAAGTATGTTTGTAAAAACTCTTACCCGTGTTCTAGAGCATAACTCTGTAGTAGTGGCTTTAAGAATATGCTACGTATCTGACAACCTGCACATTTATTGTCATTAGAACAGTTAAATGCAGTGAGTGCTGCAACAGCTGCCTTAAATCAGCACTGATCTAACATGAGAATCAAATCAATGCAAGAGTAATCCAAGATACAGGTTTTTATTTCCCTTACCTGCCTACAAGCACTTACAAATAAGTTTTCATGTTCACTGTTTAAGAAAAAAAAAATAATTTAAAAAGCCTCTTCTAAGGCTCTTTGATGTTCGGTATGAAGTAAAGCCAACATATTTGAAACTGAGCTCAACAATACATGAGCTAACCCCAAACAAATACACTTTCTTGTGTACAAAAAGGTAACTATGCATATGCTTCTAAAGTTTGGCCTTGATAAAGTAGCAAAAGAAATATTAATCTCTACAGAAAGCCTTCTCAAAAGAAATTCCAAAGTGGATGAAAATTGCTGTTATTCTTGCACCAGGAAAAAAAAATGCTTCTGAATTGCTGTATCTTAACCTATACACTGGAAAAGTTAGAGGAATGTTATAGAATCACCCCTCTTTTTTTCCCCCCTCAGAGTGAACACCACTTCAGTTTAGTAATCTGTAAATTATCTTCCTATTCCTTAAAATACACAAATAAAAATATCTGGAAGATTATACATATAATCCACCAACATAAAGTAATTTAGAAAAATCCAACTAAGGAAAAAACACAACAGCATTCTTATTTGTGGTTATGTATGAGTAACAGAAATTTGGTGTCCTTCTACAATGTCTCACTTAAAAGGAAAAAATACCTTTTAGAAACACAAGAACTCCAAGTATGAAGATACTGAAGGCTTTAAACATCTAGACATTTAATACAGTATCAAATTAAATTCTCACTTAAGAACCATGCACATACGCGTAGTAAAACTGAAGTCAACAGGACCATGCTTCACTGTATGTTTGCTATGAAAAGTATTCAAAACGACATTAAAAACTTACCGCTATAGGATTTTCTGGTTTTAGCAAATCACATGTTTGATAGCATACGATCAAGCTGAATTTTGGTACTACACACCCTGATTGTATAGCCCACATCTGACATCATAGAATAATCCTAAACTATTTAAAGACATTTATAGCATGCAATTCACTGGGGAAAAAAAAATGCCTTTGAGTGTTCAATTAAGCCAGTTTTGCATCATTTAATTTTGCAAGAAAGCCTTAAAAATCCATTTGTTACAAAATGTTGTAAAAGTCTTTGGTGTTAACTTTTCAATATGCTAATTCAAAGTATTAAGATAATTTATCAGAATTTTATTAAGAAATTACTCTCAGGAAGCCCAGATGTGTATGAAAGCCCTGCACAGCTTTTAACTACAGAAGTACCTACATTTGGAACAGCAACTCTGGTTCAGCCAGTACATTAATTATGTACTGGTTAATGCTTTTAAAACAGGAGGAATCCAGATTTGCTGTGTGAGGCTCGTATTAAAATACCTTATTTTAATTAATTTTCCCCTGATCACTATGTCACTATTCAGGCAAGATTACAGATCTCCATAATGACAACCATGTTCTAACATAAAAATAATAAAGGCTGCTAAAGAACTAAAACTAGACACTAAATAAAAAACACTCATCAAACAAAAAGAAATAAAAATCAGACATCATTGCCACGACACAAAACTAAAAAAGTTTTAGGATGGTATAGTTAAGGATCAGAAAAAAAAATACTAAGTAATGCCAAAGTACAGAGCAACATACAACTCCTGTAATGTGTTTACAAGTGGTTTATGACAGCTAAGTATAGTTTAACTTATTGTCTAGTTACTTCTCCATCCGTTTTGTGTACTTAATGAGTATATGGAGCCATGTTCCCAAACTTAGATTTAAGTCACCACTGTGGTCTCGAAGCTACAAACATTTCATAAACAACTCTAACCAACACTTACACAAAGTGCTCAGTGGCGGCAACAACAAAAGTTGTAATAGAAAATAAATACCATTTATTTTAATATTTAATGGAACTACCCAAAATGTTTTACTGTCTGACCATCAAGTAGTTTATTAGCATTTATAAGGATTACCTTCACTTAAAACTTCCCCCAAAAATATATCAAGTTCTCAAATCTGTCCTATACAATCTCTAATTGATAAACAAGCAAATAAACAGAAAATCCGATTATCTTAAAAAAAACCCTTTAAAATCCTTAAAAATAATTCTAGTTGTACTTGGTGTGCACAAGTGAGGAACTGATGACCTCCCAGAGCAGTGAAAGATTTAACACCAAAACAAAAATTTGACACAGATGCTTTCAGATCTTTCGCTGTGCCATACAGTGGGCACACACCAGTCCCTAATAAATTTTATTGTATTCAGGTACTCTGTGTGTCTTTACAGTTTGAAGCAGTTTGGTTCAGTCACCCTGAGCTGCAAGGGTGGTGGTCAGGAAGAAAAATCTTGCGTTAGCAGAATAAAACAGGCATTAACAGATCACTAATATCAGATCTGAAAAAAATACAGATAGATGACTACAGCAAGAAGATCAAAGAAGCCACCACCTATCTTTAGATGTATATCAAACAGAAGGGAGTAAAAAATCCACTTAATGTTAACTTTATTAACTTAACTAACATTCTGAGTAACATTTGCTGTATCTGAAATAAGGCAAATCATAGTTTTAAAGCTTTCAAGATACAAGCCAACGATTTTTGCTATTTGCTGAATATATACAAATATGTACTTTTTACGGTATTCAAAGAAGATACTTAGCATCTTTCTGTATAAACATATACAAAAAGCCAGTTAAGATATTTCTGGCATTCAAGAAAGGAAGATGATAAATGCAATACAACCAGTTTTAATCAAGATCAAAGCTGTAGGAGAATGCAGACAGACAGTCTAGACTGCTTTACTTCTGAAAGACTAAGCATATAAAGCAACATCTGCAAAGAACACTAATCACATTTAGTCTACAATCTTATCACCTCCTAAGCAAGCAGAAACAACTTTTACTTGAAAATCATATGCTTATATATGACAAAGCATTTTAAATTATCTTTAAATTAGATATTTATCATTGATTGCAAACCTACTATATTGAGTTTGAAAAAAGCTAATGTCATTTGCTTAGTTCCCTGGATAAAGGATTTGGGGATGTACAGGACAGAAGAAAGTATTGGTAAGGAAACCTACTAAACAGCAACAGAATTATTTTTGCACTGCTGGTATAAAATGGCAATTCTGAATATTGAATTAAGTTCTGGTTTGCTCTTCTGCATTTACGACTATAACTCAGCAGGCAGCAATAAAGATTTTCTGTACAGTTTTCTTAAACTAGCTTAAAGAAACAACTTCAGAATATAAATAATCAACTTCCTTTTAATTTTCTTTCTATAAAAAAAATACCTTGCTCTTAATCTTTTAATTTATAAATTGGAGGGGTGGTGCACATAGACATATAAAATATTTACATGTTTTGATACATATACTTTAATATAAAAATAATCTATTCCTTGTGTGCCTTTGTTTATTCTGCTTAAGTTCTGGTTAATTCTCGCTTAAGATTTTGTACACTCACTAGCAATGATTTAATGTTTTTTTATTAAAAGCGTCTTGCATTAAAGTTTCCTCTTCTGCCAAAGTTTTCATATGATCTACTATTCAACAAGAGCCTGGGAGAGACATACCCACAGAAAAAAAATCCATCATCTTACAAACCTGAGGCAACAGCTCTGAAAATTCACAACATTTTAAACCACTAGGAGAAAGGAACTACAGCTGGTAACTTTGGCATCAAGCTTACAACTTTTTAAAAAACCCCACATCCCACAGGAAATCTGATAAATGCAACAGCAAATTCAAAATTTCAGTGTTAAATTTCTTTGTTAAAAATGGACACTGTATGTAATCTCACCATCAGGATTCACTGAAAATACTGATTTTCAATATTTACACTTTCTAACACCTTTCATTGTAGATAACTGCCAGTCATCATGCTGTTTCTTAAACTAAATTGAGATTTCTTAGCCCCTCAATAACACAAGATTCGTTGACAAAAAGATTATTCTTTAAGGTCATTTTTCTGAATCTTTCACCATTTGCCAACTTCAACTATCTCACCAAGTGCCATAATATTATTATCTCGCACCCAAGCCATCAACACTTCATTGAAGTGAATATGGCAAGCACCCGTGTTTTATTCTTCTTGCACATGCAGCACTAGCATCCTAAAGCTCTGCAGTATTGCTATAGTTCATTTGCCTATGATCTATTTAAAGAATTACCTATCTTTAGTCCTACTGACAACAGATTTATTTTTTTTTAATTCTAACTTTAACCTCCTAAAGAATGCAGTTATATGAAAGGATATTCTGAACATCTTTTGAGACTCCTACACCTGTGGAAAACAGGGTGCTCTAAGAAATATCCTACTATACTATGATTTAAGTTCCTTGCTTCCTCAGGAAGAGAGGACGAGAATTAACAGGTGAGCTCGGCAAAGCTGCTGGGGCAGGAGGCTGGTGGCAAAGCACACCAAACAAAACAGATTAGACTGGCACATGCAATGAGCACACAATAATATAAACCACAGCATTATTTTCTTATTTCACTGAGTCACCTCGTAGTGCCACACCAAGGCAATCTATTTTCTGGCCAATTGTTCAATTTGCTTATCTGATTTATTCCATCACAATATTGTAAGTTTTTTTAAAAAAAGTATTTAGATAAGACAGGAAATTTTAAAGTGCTGAAAGATCATACAGAGGCTTTCTCAGAGCTTGGCTATTTATCTTCAAAAACATGGGATTGGTTTTTGCTGCAAAAGTTTTTACTGTGTTTAATTTTATAGAGTAACTAAAACTAGACAGGCTACTTTTGGTTTGTACCTAGCAAACGAAATTCAGTTGCTATTGTACTGCAGCTGTACAAACGTCAATTTTTATTATCTGGGGTTTTTTTGGGGGTGTGTGTGTGGTTTTTTTTGTTTTGTTTATTTTTTGTTGTGGGGGGTTTTTTTGTTCATGTCAGAATCAATACCTGGGTACGCCATTAATACATATCCCCAGAAATCTCAAGAACATTTTACCTTTGGACATTTCTGAAAAGAATGAAAAACTCACTCTTTTAGAGTGCAACTGCACTGTGATGTATTAATGTAAAGTATTTATCTAAACTCAAGCATATTTTAAAGTAATCCTACCCAACTGCCCATCACTGCTACAGACCAGCCAGCCTACATAGCTTAGAGGTACCTGCTCCCTTGGCCATATCACGCTCAAGGCTGTCATTCTGGCTTCTTCCCCCAGACCTGTGTGACCTCTCCACTATGGGAACTGCTGCTCCCTTCAGAAGACAAGATTTGCTGTTTGGAAACTCCAACAGACTACAGACATCTAACGTGGAATACCTACCTCTTCCATCTAAGGAGCCTAGCATGAAAGAACTGCAGTTCACCACATACCTCATGGATGCACATTTGGTATTCCAAATTCACCTAGCAAAGCCAGTCTCACTCACAGGTAAAAGCCAGTCTCACTCACAGGTAAGAATCACTGTTCTGCTTGTTCTGTGGAATAACCATTAACCACATAGCCTAGAAGAAATAACACTGTGCCTACATAAAGACAACTCAGGTTTTGACAGTACTTACCAAGCTGCGAGTGGAAAAAAGAAATCCAGAATTCTGTGGATGAATCAGGGATGTATGTGACAGAAAAAAAACAAAAACAAAAGCTTCCAGGTGAAAGTACTGCACTTGCTAATAGAAGTTAAATTTCTCTTCTAAATATAGATAACAATTAAGAAAACGACATCTATTGACCTGAAATCCTGAAGGCACCTTAAGATACGATTTTGACCTTATTCTTCTTATTCAAGAACACAGTGAAAGCCAGAACATGAATGTTGGTATACACCAAAAAGCTTCTCCACACCTTAACAAAATAACAGTCTTAAACTTGATAATTAAAACTCCAAGTTCCATGTTAATGAAAACCTCAAGCAGGGCTCCCTAAACATGTCTTCCATACATACTCCCCTGCCCAGAGGCAATGGTATCAATCTCTCTGCCTATCAAAGGTAAGAGGACAAAGACAGTGGTAGGTATACTCTACTGGTTTATCTCTGAAAGCACCTGCCAGACAAGTCATCTGCTGTCTTCAACAACACTCCTAAGAAATTATCAGAATATCAGATGCTTTCAGTAGGAGAGGAGAAAGACATTTTTTCAGTTACGCTGCAGAAAAGATTAGAAAACAGATGGTGAAGCGACAATTCTGCCTATTAATGTCATTCTCTAATAAGCACAAATTCACCGGAACTTCCAAATCTATACCTTCAGTGATGGCAGAAGTTACATGGTTGCTTACAATAATGCCAGTTTCTCACAGGATTCCTTAGAAATAGCATTCTACTCACCGTACATAGAGGCAGCTAAGGTAAGAGGCAAAGAAATATCTCTTGGACTGCACCATGGGCTAACACCAAGTAATTATCCTGAGTTTCTGGTTTCACAGCATTTTGGAAAATAAGACTAGCCTAGACTACTCTGTGTCAACCAAGGTTTTGAGAAAGCTGGCAACAGAACTCCTTGAATATCCACCTCAATAGCTGCATGCAGTACAGAGGATGAAGTAGCTTTTCAAACCATCAATGATCTAGGTGAGCTAACAAGAAATCCAGGATTTTTAACCAACAGCTATAAATGCCTGATTCTTAGAACCAGGAAAAGAAATCTATACTTGAGTACAAGTCACAGGCTGTACTATTAGACATAAACTAGTTTTGATCTATTTTGCTCAAGCAACATTGATGATAGAGCAGAAGTAGATGATTCAACACATCAAAGCAACTTAAAAAGAACCCAGGATACTTACTTTGGACTAGCCCATATCATTTGCAATGCCTTCATTGCCACTATGACTAAAGTCACTCAGAATAAGCCAGTTTAAAGCAAGCAAGCAGTATATTATATTGAATATGCTGACAATATATGCTTCAAACATGCAGACTGCGAAGAGAATTCAGACATTAACCCTGCCTAGGATCGATAAGACAAACTCACACAGAAGATTAACTACCCAGCACTTCCTATAAATGTACCACCACAGACTTGACTGTTCAGCACCTGCCTTACCTGCACTCTGATTCACTTCATGCCCTAAAGAACACTCTTTCAGGACTATGCAAAAGAAGTAACTACAGAATCATAACTACAACACGAGCTACAATTTAACTTTTTGAAACGGTATGGTAAATGAAATCATAGTGAACTTTGCACAAGATTATAACTGCTGATTCAACTCCCTCCCTCCTGCCACACAATTGCTGGGTCCAGCACAAGGCAGGCTGTGGAAACTTGTCTTAGGGAGGGGAAGGACCACTCCCTTTCCAGCGGGAGTCAGTAGTTACACAAGACCAGGTGTGAAGTGAAAGGGAACCCTAAGTGCAAGAATACTTCTTTATCATTGCCCTCTCAAAGACATATATGTACCAAAATTCCTAAGTGCAAACAGTGAGGCTAGAACTTTTACCCTGTTTGGAAAAGATCTGAAAACTAATGCGTTCAAACAGTAGTTACCTTTCATGAATTGTGGTAAAGCATTTTGGTATTAAGGTGCCAGCTTACTACAAGAACAACACAGGAAAAAAAACCAGCAGGTTTGCCTAATTTCTATCAGAAATATAATTTTGAGGAGAATGCTTCAAAAGCATCAGACAACAGTAACTGTAGGCTTAACTAAAGGCTTCTGGCAGGAATATTCAGCAATCAGGAATTATTTGATCTGGAAGGTCCACTCAGATCAAGTTTAAGTACCTCTCAACAAACTATGTTCCCTGAATTTGTCCATCTGTGAGACCATTTTTTAATTTTCACATGTTCTAAAACAGTGAGTTCTACAATTTCATTACCTATCATTAGTAAATGTACTTCTTCTGTTTCAAGTACCTTTACCAATCACTTTGCTGGATTTGATGTGAAGCAGCTGGCCAGCAGGCTCAACAGAAGACAAGACAAGTTAAAGGTACTCAGCCTCAAAAGCATCCCTAAATGCATTTCTGAATCCTCCAGTCTAATACTTTTCATTCTTAGGACACTTCTGGGAGAACATAAAAGAATTAAGCAGATCTTAAAGTGTTGAGATTA
Source organism: Falco cherrug (assembly GCF_023634085.1). NCBI lineage: Eukaryota > Metazoa > Chordata > Aves > Falconiformes > Falconidae > Falco > Falco cherrug. The sequence goes on along the minus strand of NC_073704.1, from coordinate 40,660,489 downwards.
AGTTATATATGTGCTCATATGTAACTTTCTGCTCCTACTTACTGGAAAAAAACCCCACACCTCAACATCAAAAATACATTTCTTTAATAGTAAAAAAGAAGCCTCTTAAGGGAATGGACAGAATGACGATATATTTCCAGTGCTGCCTTTTGTTTAAGAGAGCCCACAATCTCCATTCCACTGATGCTTACTTTCTCAAGAGAACTTCCAAAGTTGTGTTTGGAGTACCTTACACAGAAAGGGAAGTCACAAACAGAAGTTTAAGGGCTGCTACTGCCAGATGTTGTCTTTGATAGTGGAGTGCTTCTGCTCAGGCAGAGACAGGTGTTTCTCTTGTCACAACTGAGGAATTCATTCAGCAATAAATTCTCCTGGTAGTCCAGAAGAACACCGAAGCTTCACAATTGCAAAAAAAAGTGATGGGAGAATTCTCATGTCTTGCCTGTTCAAGGTATTTCTTTTCTGCAGTGGTTAATGAATACTTAAATAAGTACATGAAAAACTGTATCACTAAGACTCATGCGAGGGTTGAAAATGAGAAGAAAAATTGTTTGCTTCTTATTTTGGGGACTACCTACAGGTAGTCAACACAGCCAACAGATACTTGGTAAATCAGTGGACAAACAGTTAACAGTGACTCAGCTCTTCTGTGTAGCACTCTTAGGAGTAGTGGTTTATTCTGTCCTACAAGGAGCAGCAACACTGATGATTTTGAGACAATACAGGGAATCCCAGGCTTTCATGAGCTACCTCCCTTATATCAAAAGTTCCCTTGGAAAACAAATGAACACCCATCTTCATCTTGAATATACTTAACAGTAATGTACATTTAAGGTGGATGTAACATTCCAACTGCTTTTTCTTTCTTCTCTTGTTTATTTGACTATAGTGTTATTTCTACAGAGATACCAAGATTGGTAACACCATGAACTTAGGTACCCAAGTTGCCTGTACAGTCAGGGGAGAACCATGGGACTCCTAACCATAAAGCAGAGCGCTGCCCTAAGCAAATCAGTAGGGAACCCAGAGCACGAACAGAAGTTTCTGCCCACAGAAGTTAAATTTCATGCCTCCATCTAGTCCATCCTTCCCAGGCTTGAGGCCATCCACTTCGATCACCATTTAAAAAAAAAAATAAAATCCACATGCTAGAGAAAGCTCTCTCTCCAGTAGAAGGCAGCTAACTGTAATTCCACATAAAAGCTTTTTGTGTAAAAGCTCAGCAGTTCAGAAGAGGGGGCCCAGGCTTCAATTACCTTGTCAGCCTCAGAGCAGCTGGATTCCGCAATGGGCTGAAGATCATCTGACCAGGGAACTTTACAGTCATGCATTTCCATTTGCCTCAGCCTCTCTGTGGCTGCAATTCTACAGCAGCCCACATCAATCCCACCAGGGCTCTTCCTCCCTTCTTGTACAAACAAGCTGTTCCAAGGTGCCAAGCTGGCTGCAGACTAGTGTTACCTCTTCTTGTTAGACACTTTCTGCGTGTAATGTCCTGAATCTGCTTGGAAAAGGATATGAAAGCTGTGAAAGTCAGAGGTCTCACTGGTACCTTATTTGTCTCTGCTTCCACTGCCTTTATCTTGTTCTTCCTCCAGAACTTACCAGACTTGTTCAGTTCCTAAGATTCCAGAAAACTACTGCAGCAACAAATAAACTCATTTTGAGGACTGGGGTGGGTGGGATGGAGATTCTATTGAGGTGAACAGAAAGATGTGCTGGAAAAGGTAAATAAGAAAGGAACATTTATACCCTCGGGAGAAGAATGAACAGCCTCAATAGAAGGAAACTGGACAGAAAAGAAAACCAGTGTACATTTAGGCCTTTGCTTTCTGGTGGCAGTAAGTCATCACATTAACCTAGATGTCCTCAGCAGAAGCCATCACCTCAGGGAGGAAGGGGTTTAAAAAATTCTGCTTTAAGCAGAAGGCAACTTAAATGCACCAATTAATTGGAAGCAGCCAAAGGAAGAGGATGCTGGGAATAACAACCTGGGCCTCAGAACATTAGCTTCGTTCTTCTTTAAAAGGGAGGTGGGTTCTAGGCTGAGTTGGAGAAGACCATGGCTGGGAAGAAAGAGAAAGACAACAGGTTTCACGTAACACCTGAGGTGAGATGCCCCCATGCTTCTGAAACTGACCTCAAGTTCTAGTCATGTTTTATTCAAAATTTCAGAATACTGCTACTGGAGACTAATATATGTCCCACTTTTGCTGGCCATACTTGGATTTTAACACAGAAGTACTCACGTAGAGTTTCAGGGAAAGTTAAAAGAAACATGATGCCTGAACAGAGGCCAAGAAAAGCCTGAGGCCTACTTCACACTGGAGCGTGACAAAAGGCTGATGAGTTTAGGTAGCTGCCCAAAAGACTTGGTTAGCAGCTAAACTGTAAATGCCACAATCTCATCCTGACTTGTCAGAGCCACACCTTTTCTTTTCAGAAGCATGCCCTGCTGTCCGGAAGACTTCCCTGGTTTATGGCTTTTGTCAGTTCAATGACTGTAACTGCTCTGCACTCCTGACTGCCCTGGTTCCTCAGGCTTGCTCATCTGGCTTAGAGACACTTGGATTTGCAATGACAACAACCTGACAAGTTCCTGACAAGTAGCCTGGTTCTTACATGCTCCCCTGGCAACTGGAAGATGCTCGGGAGATTGAGTCCTCTCAGACTGGGGAGATGGGGATCCTGGACATAATGCTACGTGGCTGTTTAGCTGATATGTAAAAATCACTAGATGGGCCATTTTCTCCAAGTGTGACTACTGATGCCATGTTCAGTGTTTTGAATTCAGTACATTCAGGCATTATCAGATGAGGGTCATTGTTTCAAGGACCCTGCCTATGTTCTTTCCCCATCGTTTCTAGATCCTTGAGTGCTGTCTATTCTCTGCTTGGACCAGAATTTTTCCAGAGTTTTTGCACAAAGTTTTATGCCTACCTGCTCAGAAGAAGTTTCTAGGACAACTTGTGGTTAAAATTTGAGTACCACAAGACACTACCAAGATCGTGTTGCAAATAAGTCTTTCCAAATTTTGTTCTTAAACTTGGGATGCAATTGTTTTTTACAGCCCATTGTATCAGTCTGCACCTCCTATTTAGTTCCCACCTTGCTGTTACCAGCAAACCTGGAGACAGAAGTGGATTTTATCACCTTCTCCTTTGAATTTGGTCCCCCAGATGTGTGTGCCAGCTCTATCAATTTGTGACATGCTTTCAATAAATACGGGAACTTTGCATTCTGTTACTTGTGAAACATCCAGAAGTGCAATGGGGAAGGTGCCAGTTAAGTGAATGATGATAATGAAAAGTTTTCACTGCTAGATTCCTGCTTTTTCCTCGTATGCAAGCCTTATACATTCATACAAAAACCCAGTAGTTCTGTACCAGTGAAATGCAAGATGAGCAAAAGTGCTGTCTAGAGCAATGCTGCAACAGGCAGTGGCCCGCCATTCTGCCTGGAAATAATTACTCCATGGCCCCTAAAAAATAACATGACATGAAAATGCTTAAAAAGCAAGGGAAGAGAAAAAAAATCCTGTGACAACCGGCATGCGCTGAGATCTTAAGAACAACTCTGAAAAAGAGAAGCAAGTTCTTTTTAAAGACAGAGGTTATTAAAACTGACAACTAATTTTGTCATTTTTGCTTTCTTACCCAGTATGTATACAGAACAGCTCTATTCACCAACTCTGATATGTTCTTTTCCCCTGGTAATTCATTTCCTTGGTCAAATCGTGCAAACTCACTGCCAGCCATTATTCCACCTAACTCTTTCTTTGCTCCTAGCATCTTTTAGCCCAACTCTTGTCCTCATTTGATACTGCTTGCAAAGGGCTACTTGCTGTTTTTTCAATTCACCTTTGCTAATGTAGCAAATTGCATCAGTCCAGTACAATGTCAGACAGCCACAAGGGTTGGTATATGAGAGGGCTGAACCAACAGTAAAGTGTAACTTCACCATGAAGTGGGTATGTGGATGAGGAAGAGGCTACAGAGAAGAACTGTCAGTCTCCCAGTTCTCCAATCAGTTTTTCTTAAATACCCTGCATAAATCAAAGCCGACAGTACTACAAGATACCAACACTGAAAGGACTCTACAATGTACTATTTTTCATTATGTATAATTTGTGAAGTCTTCGTCACACTATGTCAAATAAAGAAGCTAGCTTAAAGCAAGAAATATAAAAGTGCCAAACAATACAAATTTTAAGTAACAACACTTCAAGGATGACTGGGGAAAGGAAGGACTTAATTTCTTACCATACACAGCTTTCTGCAACACAGAGAACCAGGGACTTCTCAAGAGAGGGAAACCCCTCTGGTTTTAATTACAGAAGGACAAGATGCCCTCAACGGCTACATTAAGAGATACCGGCTGCCACCTTTAACAATGGGTGCAACTGGAATAACCCTTTTGGACAAGTAGAAGCTAATTAGGTGGTTTTTGAGGCTGGCAAAACTACTGAAGGAACAATTAAAAAGCATGCACTTGTTGGCTTACTTCTAAAATCTTATTTCATTACTGAACCTCTGTTTCAAAATTACTTTTTCTGCAAGCAAAACCTGACACATGCTAGACACTCAACTTGTTTGCTGTCTGCCACAAGGATTTTGAAGTTTATTAATAATGTTCCAAAGTTCCTACCAAAGTCTATGACCTACTGCATGGTGAATGTGTCAGCCGATGCTTGAATAACAGATTTCTCAAACAAGCACTGAGGCTGCAAACAAGCTTCTCTTAGAAAAATGTTGGACTGACTTTTGCTAGAAGGAAGACAGTGGGGAGAAGAGTTCAGATGGTCAGCTGAAGCTCCCCCAGAACATACTTTGTCAGCATGCAAATTTCCCAAAAGTCTATCAAAATTAAATTCAAAACTGGTCATTTGCCTCTTCTCTCACATACCAAAGTCTGCTAGCACTCAGCCGCTGAGAGTTTAACTGCCTGAGTTGATGTGCTATATACATTATTTGTTTAAAGAAACTTCATAATTTGGCCAAGGTGATTATGCTGAAGTAAGAAAAATGTTAATAGGTTTCCTACACAGATACCATTCCTCATCTTCACTCTGAATAAAAGAGCTTCCAACACTAAAATATTTGTAATAACGGGGAGAGAAAAACTTCTGGGATTACTAAATTTCAGAATAAATATTTTGGAAAACAACGTTCTAGAAAATCTTCATCAATCACTAACTAAAAAGCTCATCCCACTCTATCAGGTATCATTCACCTTCCAAAGCTGTAAGGTAAGATGTTTCACCGAATTCTAAAAATTTATTCATCATTCATTACATAAAATCCAAAGATTATTACATTTCTTTTCTTACACACCATTAGAATAGTATCAATACCATCACTCCTGATGCATACTTTCATCACTGTTTACAGACTCAAGGTTTAAAAAGAAAAAACCACACCAACACCTAAACAACAAAAGCAATTTGTTTTATGCTTGAATCCTCATGACAGGTCATTAGGAGATGGTTCTCTATAGGATATGCCATAGATGACTCTCCTTTCAATCATACATCTTCCTAATTTGAAAAACTGGATTACTGTTTTTTTTAAAAAAAAAAAAATCTACAGCTTCTGTGTAGGTGTTCTCAAAAGTACACAGTCAGTGTATTAACGGATACTAGAGAAGAACAAGAGTTTCTGCCCTCATGCAGTCTGTGGCAGGACACAACAGGGTAAGGGGTAGAAGAAAATTTCTCCCTTCCTCAAACAAAACCTCCAGAGCACTTGCCACCACAGGTCCAAACAGCATTCAAATTATTTTCTGAATAATTTCAACAATCTTATTAAAAAAAATTGTAATTTATTTTTAAAAAGCAATACTTTACAGAAATTACTACACATCATTTGAGGGAGAAAAATGGTGATTTATGTTCCACTTGTCAAAAGTACAGTCTCCTCATTTAGAGGGGACAAAAGCCTACGGCAATGATTTTTTCTTTATTTGCCATCCTTTAGAATGTTTTCAAGCCACTGGAAAAAGTACTGCTGCACACACACTGAGGCATCAAGATTTTTCATGAGGGATCCACTCCATTTCCCATGAAATAAAAAGTGGGACCTGAGCACTCCTGGCTTCTTTGAAAGCACCTGACCTAATCAGGATGTGATTCACTATTTTAAGTGGACAGAAACAGAAGACTTTCACCAAACTGTCAAGTATTTTTTTCCACAGGGGTTTTTCCAGAGTGTTCTTTAGTTATTCCTCACTGCTCAGTTTGGGGCTGCTGTCTTATTTATGGAGTGCGGGGAATTTATTTGGAGGCAGAAATGGAAGCAAAATCATCTTGTGGTTTCAATTAACTGTCTCAAATTATTCATGGTTCCATGTCTTGCTCTTGGTACACATACGGCACATACAAATAATTAAGATCTCGCTAATGATTTGCATTATTCTAAATGGGCAAGGTTAGATGAGGCCTAATTTGTTGGGGTCTGTCCCTTCCCAGTGTGTGCCACAACCTGAAATTAAACAAAATGTAGCGAAACCATAGTATTTTTAAAAGCCATTTATGACAATCTTTTTGACAGGCTTTGTGTTTTAAATTTAATGAAATACAATTATCCCTAGGGACAATGTGCAACACAGACCCTTTCCAAAATCAAAGATCAGAGAATTAAAATGAAAATATTTAACTAAAAGTAGCGTAGAGAAGACCACCAAAGTAGCTTTACAAACAAATGATGAAAAATAGATTTAATTTATTATAAAGAGTACAGTAATTCAATCAACTGTGTGCAATTTAAAAATCTTGCAACTTGCAAGGCCTAAATGTTTTTCAACCCTGAAACATGGAAATATTTAAAGAAAATTCTTCCATCATGTAATTGCTATGAGCTAAAGAGAACTATCTGTACCCTCTACTGACAAACACTACCAAAAATTTCTAAAATTAACAGTTACTTACTGCAAAGTTTAATTTTGCCTCATACATTTAACTAACTGAACAACAAAATTAAACCCCTTCCCTGTTCACATGGATCTTCCCCAAAGTTCCTAGAATTAAAGTTTTTCATGCTAGAAGGCTTGATAAAATGATTGGTTATATTTTAAAATAGCTCTTAAAACCAGATTAGACTACCAGTTTACATGTTGATATCAAAATGAAAGTATTCAAAATACAGCTGAGAGAATAAAGATCACTATGATCGTTTAGGCAGTATTTAAAGACTAGAGATTAGCGTTATCTAGATGAGATAAGAACTCTGAACCTGAAAAAATAAGGTCATGCTATTACAGCTTCAGCTGCAAAAAAACCCTCTGAATCATAAGTTTGTAAGCCACCAAAAGGAAGGAAGCTGCTGAAACGAAGTTAAAATCAGCTACACAACTTAGCAAATAAAGCTCAAGATACTGCCAGCATGTGACTCGAATAGAACCACTCATAAGGAACATGTCCTCAGCAGGATGAGAAGCATGACAGCAGACACACACCCCCCCCAAGACCCTCTTACTTCACACCTTTATCAATGGCTGGAGGAGGTGGTGGCACACACCTCGGTGAGTTTCCAGACAATGCAATAGGGTGTGATGCCCAATGGCAGGGATGTCACTCAGATGGACCTAGACCAGAGGGGTGATCCAAGAGGAACTTCATGAAATTCAGTGAGGATAAACGTGGTGTCCTGAGCCTTGGGACAGAGCACTCTCTGCATCAGTACAAGTGGTGACTGTCAGACCAGGCTGCAGCTCTGCTGACATGAACCTGGAGGTCTGGTGGACAATACGCTGCTTTGAGCATAAGGCTGGAGAAGACCCAAATGGGCCCATGCTGCTATGATTTAAAAAAGTAATTTCAAATAGGAAACTACCATTTCTATTCAGAGACATTATTATGAAATGACAACAAAAACCAGGCAGACTGCAAGATTACAGTAACCACTAACTGCACTGTTCCTGCATAAAAACTTTTGATACTCATTTAAAATAGAAATAACCTTTAGACATAAAGTAGGCCATTTTTTCTTCAAATCCTCTATCTATACTGCAGATCACAACAGGCCCAGGGGCTGTTCACTGGCCCTTAGGTTACATGCTATAGACTCAGCACGTCCGTTCCATGTAGCACTTGACCATGGACCTCCTACTCATGGCTCCGCAGGATGCGATTCTGGCCCCAAAGCAGGTTATGGGTTAGTTTGTTCTTTTGGTTTGTTTGGTTTTGTTGTTTGGGTTTGGTTTGGTGTTTTTTTGGTAAGTGAAAGTTTTTCAGTTTGAATGTCCAAAATAATGCAAAAGCTAAGCTGAAACTCAGTGTGAAGTGTAAATCACCGTTTTCACAGCACGCTGACAATACATACTCCATGTTCTCAGATACAAGATGAGGGCATACTGAAATGCTGAAACTGCAGGAATTCTGGTACAGTCTTGACTGTGCTGCCTCCTGGCACTGGCCTCCTGCCTGCACTATCCTTCAGACTGTGTTTGCGTGTCATCTCATTAGACACCATTTGGCACAAGCTAAAACAGTATCATGACTGCACTAGTAGTTAAGCAGTATTTGTGTTAACTCTGCAGCCTCATTTCACTAAAAAGTTTAGAAACACTCAAAAGAGACAAGCCACAGATCACCTCTAAAATATTCTTCAGATCCACAGTCAATTATATATATATATATAAAAAAATAACAATTAAAGAAATATTGTTCCGTTTCCTTCCCCCTTTCCACTTTTTTCCAGAATAAAAGCCGGATGTCAGCTTCCTCTCATAAAAAGTTTGCTATCTCTCAGAACATACAGGAACAATATCCTAAATGTTTTTGACCACCTTCTCCCCTCTCCATTTCTAAAAAAAGATGAATGTACCATCCAACTTTAAAAGTCCACCTGTCACAAGAAACTTTGCAACTTCAGTTATAAAAACTAACTCTCTTCTGGTGAAGTGACAATACATCGAATGCATTCCATTTAGGAATGGAAGACAAAGAATTAAAGCTATAAAAAAAGCAACAAAGTTCTGAGCAATACAGATTCTTATTCCCAGTTATAAAATAATTATACAGACGCTTTCTGAAAACAAAACCTTTAGATTAAATTACATGTCTTAAATAACCTTTCAGGTATCAGCTTTAAACTATGTCAATGTTAAGAATTAAAACAGGAAAACAACTCATTTGCTGTCATCATTATAGACAGTGGAATCTTCCCAACTGTGAGAACGGCCTCATTCACGCGCACAACAAAACTAGATTAGACAGCAATACCTACCGTTTGTAAATGCAAAATACAACATTAATTCTTAATTTTAGCTTAGTTGATGACTACTTCAAAGTTTAGAAAACAAAAGAACTTAAGAAATATCCTTGTTTTTCATTTTAGCGAAGATCTAGCATTTATTGCCTTTCAGTCAGTTCAATTCATTAATCATGGGCAATGCTTCCCTCATATAATGACAGTTGAGAAAAAAAAATAACATATTTTGGCATTTCTTACATGCCCAACACAGTTAAGAGTATACAGGGGTTTGCTCTTAATTACATTCTGGTTTCAGCATTTTTAATTGAATTACCACCTAATTACACCTTCATATAAACCCTTAAAAACAGAAATTATACCTTAACAAAATAAGGAATTTCAGAAGGTGGTATCTAGCCATTCAAATTACAGCATATAGCCTTCTTGCCAACTGAAGGTACTCAACACCATATGAAGGCCAAGTCAATGCAGTTTAATAGTTACTAACAAGCCTTCTCAGTGAATAACTCAAGAGTAACACTGATAATTACAATTTTGGACTGATTCCGCATCCTGATCAAAACGGATTATCTTTCACCAATTTAAACCTGAAATACCAGCAGAATACAAGAATACCACTGTTTTTACAAGGCAAGTTTTTAGAATTCAGCAATACTTAATTTGCCCTCAAAAAGCAATGAAACACTGAGGTGGGAATACACACAAGCATTCCTGTCCTTCTACCCCTGTACGGCTTTACTGACTGTAACATCACCAAGATTTTAGGTTACACAGCCGTCACTCAGACCTTTGCTGGCATCAGTACAATTTTCAGTATGTCACTTGCTCATTTTCTCTGTAACGAAGTTTCTGCCGAAAAGCAATAGTAGCACAGATCATTAGGAGGGCCATCACAAAGAAAGTTCCAAAGACACAGAGGTAAAGGCTACCATCCTGCTCTGCCTGAAAATGGGATTAATTTGGCAGAACTGTGGAACAGCGGTTAAGAAAGAAAAGAAAAAAATAAAGGGTACATTCTTTCACTGAACTATCTGAAGTAATTCAGTTTTTTATGACAGCACCCAGCCAGGTACAAAGAAGTACTTCACTCCTCCAATACCGAGCTTCAGCAGATCCTGTCTTAACAATACTAGTGCTTCCTCCAGCTGCTTCTAGTGGCAGGAACAGGTAGGCTTCCCACAAACGCTTCCCTCATTTCCAAGTGTTTTTTTTCAAATACCTCTAACCACATAACCAAAGATTTATGCCTCCAGTTAGCAAGCGAATTGTCTATTTTTTTTTTTCTAGCCAGACTGCTTACTTCTAGTTGCAGCTTCAACTAGGAAATTTAGAAGAAACCCATGAATGTTGGCCTCTCTCATCAAGGTTTACTTTACCATGAAACCATCATCGTATTTGCTGCAGTGGATAAACACTTCTCTGCTCTCTTTCCACCAACAATTGAAGTACTTGATGTATCTAATGTACATTTGGAATTCTTAGCCACAAAGATACACAATATAAACAATATGGCAGTAAATATTCATTTTCTGTGGGATTAATCCTAAATATGCTCTGCTGTTTGGCACCATAGTCACAAACTGTTTCTAAGAAAAAAAGAAAAAAAAAAACCTCCACCACCACACAGACAGCGTAGGGGAGAGAAGAGGAGAGATGCTGCATACAGTCACTGGCATCCAATAACACTTCAATTTCCATATGGAAATAACAAGAAATAAGATGCGCTGAGTTTTAAGCACCAAGGCAACAAAAACACATTAAGATTTCATCACATAAGAACTTGGCTGTAAAATTCGTAATTTTCTTGATCTTTTTAAAGAGTTCTCATTTTCAAGAACATCAGATAGCTAACAGACCATGTATTCTACCAACCAACTAAAGCAGACATTTGCATTAATCTGCTGTCTGTTAATTAAGTGGTGGAAACGCATCTCCCCTTTACCAAGAAATCTCTTCCGCAATCAGATTCCTCGTCAACCTCTATCTTTTTACAGCCCATGTTATAATGATTATTCTCCAGATGATTTCCCAAGGATAAGCACCCAGGACTTGCTACATCTTGGCTCTGAATCATATAGGTCCCCAAAAGACTACCTTTGCATACTGTGTTCACCACATTTGTCTGAATAGAGAAGAGATCCAGACAACTGTACATATAAACTTCATAATGATGATTTAAAATAGAACTGAATTCCAATTTCAAAGAGAAATAAGCTATGGGAATTGAAAGCCAGGCATTGTCAAAATTGGAAGTATAAAATGTTGGAAGAGAAGGTGGAATCAGTAAGAATGAAAACCACTGGAATTATTGTTTTTCCCCACTACCTGAAAGTAATGATATGACAAAGAAGAACCTCTATAGTTAAAGAGAGAAGGAAAATACCAGAAGTAGTTGTCTATCCTTATTTGCAAATCATCACCTAAGGAATTCTGTCACCAAATTCCAGAAAAGTGAAAGAAAAAAGAAATGACATTCAAATACTATTCCACTAAAACCACCCAAAAAGCATTATTTATGGTAACAGTAATTACCTCTTGCATCCTCATATAGCAGAGAACAGCCTTTCCCTCACACAGAACACCTCCCCCCACCAACTCACATAACATCCAGCATTTGAAGACAAACTTACTAAAGCTTTTCCTATGAGAAAAACTTGTGTATGAAGGGTAGATACACAAATAAACCCCTGTCAGCAGCATCTTTCCAGAAACATTTGTCAAGCAAGAGTTCTACTAGAACTACACTTGCAAGTACAGCTATTTCTCATAACCCGGAACACAGGGTTTGTAACTGTTGTTAAGTATTAACAGATTCCACAGAAATAGTGACAGAATTTTGATCTGTAATCAAAGTTATAACGTCAAGCTGGAAACTTTGTAAACTACATAACATTTACAGGTATGCAAATGTATCTATGCTTGAAAACAATGTATTAAGTAGGTTTACAAGTCCTGCTCTCAACAGCAACATCAGGAGTGCTGGGGTATTGCCCAATGCAACACGCTTAATACAACAACAACAACAAAGTGTACACTCTTAGGAAAAAAGAATCTCGGGCAGGATTTTACTTTAAAAGCAGTACTTAAGTCTGAAGTGGTTTATTGCGCTGCCTGTGCAATAAAGTGATTAGAGTTCAACCACAATCACAGGCAGCCTGCAGAGAATATACCAGCACATACAATTTCACAGACAATACCCCTAAAACTTGTGCAGGATTTTAAAGTGCTACCAAATTAATAGTGAGTGGACAGTCAAAAAAACCCTTTACAATAATAAAATTAAAGAAAAAAAAATCCCATGTCCCACCTCTCAGTTCCTTCAGAACACCTAACCATTCAGCTCTGAAGCCATAGCAGTTATCTTGGGCTTTACAGTTCTAGGCAGGGGGTTTTGGTGGGGAAAAAAAGTAAATTTCAAATCACTTCCCCTGATAATAATTGATACAAGACAGGAGAAGAATAAACTTAAAATCAAAGATTAAAACATTCCCCATGCAGCAAAAATACTACTTCAACTACGAAGGTATCTTTGCCATTTCCTTTAGCAAAATTACTGAAGACCTTTCTGAGTGGCTTGAGAATGATCTAGCATGGGGGTGGAGGCAAGATTTTTCTGATGTGCTTACTTTTGCCTGGGTGATTTTTAGCATTAATTTAGCTTAAGTGAATTTTAACAAATATAGGTCTTCTCCCCTGTAAGAGACTTAGGGCTGCAGAACTACTGTGATGACAGCCTCACCCAGGTACCAAAGGCAGAGCAGGCAGCTCAGAAAAGAAATGATGGTTTGGGAAATAATGGAGTTTAAGAGTAACAAAAGGAACCACCAGATGTTAAAAACTACTGCACCTACAACAGAAGATTCTGGCTGAGGACTATCCACTATTTCAACATCTCCCACATTTCCAGCTGCACAGGGTATGTATTCTGAAACATCACAGAAAATTAAGGAAGTACACACTCTCTATTCCTGAAAGTTCATTAAGTATAACTCAGCAATCATGAAAACTAGAGGACACAGAAACACACTTCCTTTGGGGAGGGGTGAACATAGATAATACCTAAAGAGAAGCATTCTCTGATGAACAAGCTATTTTCTTTACTATTTTTCTTTTTAAGCTCACCCACAATCTTGCCTCACCTATAGGAGAGGCACAGGAAGAACAGTGAATTGCTCCTAAGCTTTTTATCATTACTTCAGGATCTTCTGTTCTTTGTTAATACACACAGGTTTATATAACAAGTATATTAGAGGGCACATGGAGAACCTTGACCTGGGCACTTTGTTTTCATGTTTAGTTAATAAACATTCATCTCATTCTCTTCAATTAGTACACATGGGTGCAAATCTACACCCACTTTTATCCAAGCATCTACAAATATTGTAAAGCCTAATAACACAACACAGATGCTCTTTTTCAAATATCTTAGTCAGAATGGGGAAATATTTTCATTCCCTTCACAAAGATTATTAGATTCACTGGAAATCCCTACCCATTTGAAGCACATTTACAGGATTTCACACAGCAGTTTATAGATAGTAAAATAAAATGCCTTCAACCTAAAGACCACTTCCACACCCACCACGTAGAAAGAAACCCACAATATTTTCACCTACTTAAATAACACCAGTATTAATTGGCTATGTAAACAGCTGCAGAAAATAGCTGCATATAAAAATATTTCACAAATACAGAAAACCAAATACCCTCACTCCCCAACACACACACACAGCTGGAGACTGCATACCGGAGAAAGACAAACCAGACACCTTCACACCTGAACTCCGGGGATTTCTTCAACCATTGCCAATATCCTTAAATATATAGCCTGGGCAGACTTCCTTTCAGACTAAAGACTGGAAAAGAAGCAACTGCTTCCGACGATGATGTTAGAATCAATCGATCCCGTATGATTTCAAACCAAAGCAAGTCACAGTTAAGAGAAAAAACACTACTTACCAAAATGCCTGTACTTTGTGCTAGAAGCTTACGTAAGATTATGATTTCAATCACAGAAATCCCCAAATTTTACTGTTGAATTTATTTATTTATAGACCTACCAGGACTGCAGATATTCTAAAATTTTAGGCAGGTAGAAAATATTTAAGTAATTGAATACTGGAACACTTAATGTGCAATACTGGAATAACCACCAAAACAATGTCATTAACATAAGAAGCAGTCCAAATTGCAGACAGTTTCCTGCTCCTTTAGCTAAGATTCTTCGCAGGCATCTTCACAGGAAAGAGAAAGATTCGTCTTCTTACCAAAAACAGAGCAAGAAATGCTACAGAAAAGACAGTTTTTGTTTCTTAACTGTTCTTTTTAGTAAGTAGGATAGGCAATGTCAACAAGATCACTACTCTGTGCTCTAGGCAAAAGGCTCTTAATAGGAGGACATGGAAGGGAGAGACATACATGAAGAGCTGATAGCACCAAGTCTTTCAGAAACTGTCAGTGAGAGGGGAAAAGAAGTTTCCCTATAAAACATATCCCTGAATTAAGAGGAATGTTGCTCCAGTAACTTAAAAATAAGGTATGAGGAAAAGATGCAAGACAAATCTGTCAGAAGAAAAAGTGTTTTGTTTCAAGACAGGAATAAATAGTCCACCCTAATAAAAACAAAACAAACAAACAAACCCAAACCAAAAACCCAAAACAACCTTCTGCCTGTCCTTAACCTGCTCTGTTATTTTTCTGGTTAAAAAAAAAAGGATTTTTTTGGTTTATTTCTGGCAGCGCTCGCCATTTCACAGCACACTTAGCACACACGGAATTGATCAATACTGCTACAGACATGAGACTAGACTATCCATTTACTAACCACAAGAAAATGTCCTGTTCAGCAAAATCCTGTACATTATAACAATGAAATTTTAAAAGGCATTGTTGTACGGATCTCATTGCTCCCTTACACCGGCTACACTGAAAAAGTGAGCGCTTCTCTGCTAGCTTTCACACTGATAAACAAGTATACCTGTGCACACCGTGCAAGAATGTTAAAAAGTGCATCTAAACCTACACAAAGAACTGTGTACACATTTCAAGTGTAAGCAGAAAGTGCCAGGCTTGCCATGAAAGCTAATATTAGATCCGTTACACGGTCACAGTAGGGTTTTTCTTATGAAATTGATGGAGGTTCAAGCAGAAACGCACGAACAATCCTCCCAACCACTGGTTGCTACCATAACAATTTTCCTCCTAAAGAAACGTGGGGAAGTCCTCACACCCCGCTCGCTTCTTGGGACTCACAGAGCTGGCGTTTGAAACTCGACTTTGGTTGTTTTAAAGAGAAAAGTAGTAGCTTTTTTTCCACTACAAGTCAGTGACAAACTGAGCAGCAAAATACAAAGCGTTACCAATCGTTGTTTGGAAAGTCTCCCTTTACATTCTGTGCGTACATCTATACATGCACACACCCCTCACTATCACTAAAGGACGAGCCAATGCTTTCAGATCTGTACCTATTCTAAACTAATGAAGCATTAATGAAGTTCGCCATTCATCAGTGAATGGAACAGAAGAAGAGATCTCATTGAAGTTAGGAGCATTTCAGCTGGGTTATTCTTATTTAAAACAAAATAAGCCAAACAAACAAAAAAAAAACAACACAAACACACCAAACACGATGAAACACTAATAACTGCACTGCCAGATTACTGTATGTGACACTAGGTGGTTACGTCTCCACATTTGTTCCCCACAACTGATCTGAAATCTAAGCGCTGCACGCGTTTGAAGTGCTCACGCTATACATATTTAAGAATCGCGATGAAAACAGCTTCTGCCTTTACAGTCAGCGTCATCCCCAAACATCTGTCATCCGGAAAAAAGAACGATTTCTCCCCATTCACACTGATCGACAAAGTTACCTCAGGTTTTAAGTGCCAGCCCCAAAGCCTTACATTTTAGAGGACAAAACCAACAACATTCACTTACCTGAAGAACAAGAGATAAGAAAAACAGCGAACGCCAACTTAGTAGCAGCTCCCATTTTCCAACGTTGTTAAAACATTTAAGTGACTTTAAGTATCCAGTTTCCTGGCTCCTGCAAGCTGGAAGAGCTCCTTTCTTGCTGAACCGTTATAAAGCAATCTATAGCAACATTTCTGCAGCAGATAATGTTCATAAAACAGTAAAATCAGATTTGCTT
The DNA here is from genome assembly GCF_023634085.1 of Falco cherrug. Lineage (NCBI taxonomy): Eukaryota > Metazoa > Chordata > Aves > Falconiformes > Falconidae > Falco > Falco cherrug. Next base: position 40,644,124 of record NC_073704.1, on the reverse strand, counting down.
AGCCACTGACGATCTCCCACCGGCTCTTTCTAGCGAGAATCCGGGTTAAGGGATGAATCTATTTGGAACTGCTTCAAAACACACGTGTCATTTGGCGTCTGTACAAACGGTGGCAAAATTTAATTCATAAAAGTACGCTACGAATCCACTTTTTTTAAAAAAAGTCAACAATTAAGCTGCTGGACACGACGAAGGCTCTGAGCACACCAACCCTTTTCCACATCAAGCTCCGTGAAGCATCCCTCGTGGGTGCCCAGTGTCGGGGAGTCGTATCGAAATCAGTAAACACGATGTTTTCGTCCTGGCTCCCCTCATACAGCATGTAGTGTTTGGGAGAAAAGTAGCTCCATCTCAGCTTCAAACCTCAAAAGCCTCCGGGTGAAGGGAGGAAGTTTTGTCAGTTTCTTGAGGAAAACTACCTTAAAAAAATAATAATTAAAAAAAATAATGGAAAGCCACCAGCTACACGTGGGCGACGCTTCGGTTTTCTTTATTAATGCTCAGGGATTTAGCGTAGCCCAGAAGAGGGAAAGGGGAGAAACGACAGTTTGATAACAAACCGACCTTCGGGCTTCCCGAAAAGTGGCAAATCTCTAGTCCTTCGGCCAGTCAGCGAGAGCCGCGCATCAACCCCTCTTCTCCCCCGTCTCCGCGGTCCTTCTCCCGGGCCGTGCAACACCGGCACTCCCGAATCCCAGCAAGATCTCAAATTCTTCTAAGAGATTTCCATCCCCTCCCCCCCAAGAGGCTATATTTGGTATTTAAACACAGAAGAGCGACTGGGAGGAAAAAAAAATGCAGTATCCAGCCGCTGGGGAGGAGGGTGATATATTCTTTGTGGCAAATCCTTTCCTTGCCTGCCGTGCTTCTAGAATTCGGCTTCTTTGGCGGCGAGGAGGCGAGCGAGGCGGCGGGGGCTGCGGGCCCCCTCCGGGCTGGCCGGCCGGGCGACGGGTCCCCTCCTCCCGCCGAGCAGGCTAGCGGCTCCCCCGCCCGAGGCACGCTGCTCTCCAACTCCTCACGGACACATCTCCGCGCCCGCCCCGCTGCCGCTCAGACAGAGACCCGAGACGGTCCTCCTCCCCCAACTCGATCCAGTTCTTGCCTTTTTTTTTTTTTTTTTTTTCTTCTAGGAGAAAGGAATAAGAGCGAGCAGGGGTGGAAGGGAAAAGCCGGCTGTGCTCCTGCTGTCTTCTCGTGCCTCCCACACAGCGCACCCGGCGAGCCCCGGCCAGAGGGCGGAGGGGGGTGGAATCCCCTCGTCACCCTCTCCCCTAACTCTGACCCCGGCTCACTCCCGGCTCCAGGGAAGCCGCTGCCGAACGCAACTCTCTCGTCTCCCGGGCGGCGAAGGCAGCGCGGCTGAGACCAACTTTGTCCCTCCAGGAGTGCAGTTTAGGGGTTGGCGAGGAGAAAAGGCCGAGCCCGGGGATTTTCTCTGGGCGGTGGCGGCAGGAGCCGTCTCTAGAGTCTCCCGAGTCCCGCTGGCAGCTCGGAACAGCCCTCCGTACCCTGCTGCTGTTGCTGCTCCCCTGTGGTAATTTCATATCTACCCATTCACTTGTGTGGCGTGGAGAACGGACCCAAGATGGCGGCGCCCGGACGATTGTTTTTGTTTCCTCGCCGCCTCCCCCACCCTCCCCTCCTTTCCCACAAGCACGGCAGCCCCTCGCGCGCCGCCCCGGATTGACAGCCGCCCTACCCACTCACGGCGCGCCGCCCGCCGCCAGGCCCCGCCCACCCCCACCCTCCGGCGGGGCGGAGCGGGCCGCCGCGGCGAGGGGCGGGTGGTGCGCGTTCCCGTCCGCCGTCCCCCCACCCTACCTGCCCGCGCGCCGCCGGGCAAGCGCGCCCCCGCCCGCCCCTCTGGGCGCGGCCCTCGGGCGTCCTCAGCTCGGAGCCGCCCGCCCGCCTCCCTCGCGGCTCCGCGCTCGCCCCTTGCCCCCGCCCTGCTCCGCCCCGCCGCCGGCTGCAGAGCGAAGGTCGGTGGGGGGCCGAGTTTCGGTCGCTTCTCGCCTCGGTGAGGCGGGGGCCCGGCGCCCGCCCTGCCCGGAGGAGGCCGCCGTGCCGGCCGGCGGGCAGGTGTGAGGAAAGGGCCGGGCCGCGGCACCTGCTCACTGCGCCCGGGCCTGCCGGCGCCGGAGGAGGAGAGCTGGCGCCTCCCGGTCCCACCCCCCGGTGTTATTAATTCACCTTCGCGGGGCTTGTTCGTGGTGCCGGGGCGTCTTTCCCCCAGAGCGCGGCCCTTTTCGGGTGCCGGAGCGCTGTAGGGGAGGGAACCCCAACCCAGAACCACAGCGAGACCCGCGGTGAGGGCCGGTGCCCGGCTGTGCACTGCCACCCCGTGTCACCTGCCTTCCCGGCCCTACTGCGCCCTGCGGAGCCCGGGCCCTGGGGGCTCCGCACGGCGGCCACGTCCCTCGGAGTATCCCCTGCTGCCCCAGCACCCGAGGTCGTGCTCTGTGGCCTTGCTCCCAGACGCTGCCACGCCAAGGTGCTGCGTTAATAGGTGTTTGTACCTACACGGCGTATCACGTGCGGGCAATTAGGTTTGTGCTGGTCGGCCTGAGGAGCAGGGTGCTCTGCTCGCATGGTGGCTGCCCTTCCTCCCTCTGGCAGCGTGCTGAGCCTCCCTCCGAATCACAACAAACTTCTGTTTCCTATCATTGTTTGTCCTTTGGCTGCCGCAGACCGGCGGCTCACGGTTTCTCTCGTAGGGAGATAGCCTTTAGAAGTTCCCGAGACGGGTACAACACTACGTTAGTTTACGTGCTGTGCAAGAGCAGAACAAAGGGTCTGTGCTCCAGAACGTGAGTATAAAGCAGCACATGTGCTGGGTTTGGAACAGAGGAGGGAGAAAGCAGGAAGGATTAATAATTTCCAGTGTTCTCACTTTTTGGGGAAGGCAGTGGTACTTTGTGTCCCTCTAGATAAAACACTTTTGCACTAGATTATTGCTGTTGAGGACAGTGGTCCTCCTTCCTGAGCTTGATGACACACTCCCTATGCTTTTTGGTTTTTTAAATGGATGCCATAAGCTATGTTACTTGTCTCTGAATAAAAAGGAAGATGTGTGTCTTGGATCTGGAGATCAATGAGGGAAAGCATAAGGGCCTTAATGCTGGCCTTTAATTTCTGTATTTTATAAAGGCCTGTGCTTGCATAAGCAAGAAGTACTACGTTCTCTGAAAAGGGGTTATGTTGTTCACGAACCCGAAGTGGGTATTGAGCAATTCCAGATACCTTCCTTTTCAGCCTACTTAATGTTTTTTGGGGATGCAAATACTAGGTGGTACTAGATTGGAAGGAATATTGCATATAAGATTTTCCACATATGTGAATATACAGCCGAGTCAAGGCTGAGTAGCACTGCCAAGCTCTCTGAGCTGTGCTAATTCACTGATCTACAGAGGTGTTCAGTAACTAAACCTGGTGAGCCACCATAGCACTTGGATTCAGACATGAAGAAATTTAGGTATTTCAGCCAATTTATACTGAGGTGTCTGCTTGAGTTCTTAATCAGGATTCAGGCATCCTTTGTGTTTCTCTGCTGTGTTCAAACACTTACCAACACTAAATTCATCCAGTGACAATATTTTTTTATGATTTGAAACATCCAAAAAGCAAAACAAGATGTAAGGGATTGCGCGCATCGAGAAGCATCGAGGCATGTGGCAACACTTTTTATGCCATCTTTTATCCAAGTATTTCAGAGTGATTTACAAGCATTAATTAATGTAAGTATTACAACACTCCTACTTAATCTGTAGTTTTTAATATTCTTCAATAGCAGAATATTTAAATGTGACCTGTTCTGCAGGTTGTATTTTCACTTGGCTCAGCTTCTTCAAAATGCTCGTCATGTTGCCACATGAGTAGGAAATTATAGCTAAAAATATTGCTATTGTATATGTGTGTGTGTGAATATATATATATATATACTTCCCATTGTAGGTATTTGGGGTTTTTGTTTTTTTTTTTTTAATGACAATGTAAATTATGGTACACATTTGTATTTTACCAATTATTTTTAATAAAAGTAGAATAAATATGTCATCTCTATAACACTATTTGAATGAATGTCATAGGAAGGAGGTGTCTTTTACTCAAGGCGCTTATTATTAAGCATGGGTGGTTTTTTTGCTTGCAGGATTCCTTTAGCAGAGTAAAGCCTTCTGGCCATCCAGGCAATACTACAAAGCCAGTAATAGTATAGGGCTACTCTTGTCAACCCCCTGTTTATCAGGACCACAGGAATCAACAAATAAAACATATTATTGTAGCTTTTCCTTCCCCATTTTGAGGCCAAATGGGAGCATGGCAAGTGGTATGGAATTAGGGTGACTAGGTAACTAGGATCACAGAGCCCGCTCAGACTTTCATACCGCTTCAGAAGCATTGGTCTGTTTTCAGCCTCACTGGTGCTGCATATAAGCCTCGCATCCTTTGCAGACCTACCTAATGTAGCATACGAAAAGAAACAAATAAGAAAAGGTACAAATATGCTTACTTTTGGTATGCAAACAATAAAAAACAGTTCTGTTGTGTGGATGCAGCACCATAATCTTGTTTCAGTTATGTCATTATAGGCACAATGTCAATAGAGCTATCTGTATCTGCATTAGGGATTTGTTCCCATTTAATTACATTTAAAAAAAAAAAATCAGGCAGTTTGGTGCAATATTGTACAGAAGTTAGCAGAAATTGCCTACCATTTTTGTGAGTTACTTGATGCAAAATGTTTTAAGGGCTTTGGGCTTTCTCTAGGCTCTTGCTTTTATTGCTAGTAAAAGGATGAGTTTTATCCCAAGTAGATATATTAAATGTCAACACAGTTGCCATCTCCTCTTTATTTTTAAATGTCTTTTTGCTTGCCTTTCTCATGTGAATTTTGGGGGTGTTTCCCTTTTCTACCTTTTGGTTTTTAATTTCTATTTTCCTTTTGCCTTAAACTCCAGATCTTTTTTCCCTCTTCTATGATCAATCTGTCTATGCATTTTTAATGAATCATTTACTGCGACATATGAGCACTGAAGATACAGTGTCAGGGACTTAAGCATCTGCGGAAAGCTTCTGTGCAGAAGCAGCAGCAGCAAGATTAAATGGATATGATGTTAGTTTCATTCTTTTGTTCATGTGGGATGGTACTTTGCCTAGAGGCAGCACAAATATAACTTTCCTTCCAGGGAATAATGAGAAGAATTAAAATCCAGCAATGTCTCATTTTTCTCTTTGGAGTACTGCTAGAAATAGAGGATTTCAGCTGTGCCTTTGCTATTTCCACACTTACCACTGAATCAATACTGTTTAAGCAAAAACAGCATTATAGGTAAGAAACTATTGTGCAAGACTCATTCATAGGATCCATACAAGCATTTTTTAAATGTAGAGTGGGAAACATGGACTTTGTAATATCAACAAATATAACCCATGTCATTACCTTGTTAATTTTCTCTCATGGTCCAAGTAATTTTCCCTTTGAAACTCTGAAGGAAGGGAGGACCACATTCAGACAATCCTTACATATCCAAACCAGAAATTACAAAAACATCAAGAAATTGGTCTCTCTAAGGGATCTCCTCCTAACCAGCCAGCTTAACTTTCTGTGCTGTGGGAAAAAGTGCAGATACTGGAGGACAGCCTACTTATATATATATATATATATATATATATATATATTTCATGGGTAAATAACTGCCTTAAAGCTATTTTTAATTCCATATGAGTATGCATCACTTATGTGAAACTCATAATATTTTAGAAGAGTTTTAAAACAAATTTTCAGTTAGTGCAGCGGACAGTAATTACTACAAATTGTTCAGTATTTTGTATTTTTTACTCTGTTCCAAAACTGTTCAGATACTTTACAGTTATATGCATAACATAGCTTTAAATCATGAGAAAATGTAGAATTAATCAATCTTTTAAATGCTGATGAACTGAAATCAAAAGCTTGCCTCTGCTACACTTTTGGATTAGGTCAGTATATCCATCCATCAAATTTTTCTGGTTACAAACTTGTAATCAAACACAAATTTTAGGTGTGGCTGTCGAATTCAGCTGCTATCCACAAAACACAAATTAAAACGTGTGCTGAAAACATAGCTCTATTTTGGATTCAGGTATGTTGGGGTTTGGCTAAATTGTGCTCATTTTATTCATGTGAGCTGTACTAATAACCACAACTGGATAGGATTTGACTGGTATTGTGTTATATTAGGCTGCTTCTATAGCGAGTTTGTGCGTGTGACAGAGTCCTTTTTAATGTAATCAGATGGGGCCTGTAAACCCACACTAAGATGAATGTCTCCCTGCTTCAAGTTTGAAAACAAACACATAGATACAAAATTTTACAGAAATTAACACTTATGTACAATCTCCATTAAGTCATTTTCATTAAAGCCTACATTTATACCAATGATTATTTTTCTTGTTTGATCTGCTATCCAGACTTTTGTTTTCTTAAAATACTTGTGCAGAGATTCAAAAATAACTAACCTATTTTCTTGGAGGACAGAGTGCTGTTTCTTTCTAGGATTTGCCCTGTCTTGTCAGAAAAGATCATCTGACTAGAGCTTCCTGTTGCTTTCAGACACTACACTGTCTCTTAGAGGCAGGTTGTTATGTCACAGTTTTTATTACTGTGGCACTTATCATGTATGATTTCATACATATTTGATAGTAAAATTGAAATTTCTAGATATTGCACTGTAGTCCTCATTTATACTATACAATCCTTTTTTTTTAAGTGCCACAAAGAGTCCAAGATGAATTCTTAAAACCCTAGTGAATTCTTAAAAACCCTAGTCTGTATTATGAAAACAAGGTTCTTCCGATCAGTGTAGAGATTTTCCTTCTCAGAATACAGTATGGTAATTTACATACCCCTTTATGAACAAACTCTGTGTTCATCACAGAAAGCAAACGTGCTACAACATTGTAATGTTTTCACCATTGTTTTTGATGAATTCTTAACATCCATTATGTGTTTTCTTTTACTACAGTGTCCTGACAATACTAGATTTTAAAGATTGTATATTTCTCACTTACTTACAAAGTCCTTATATGTATATCTATTCATTGATAAAGAATTACATGTTTTAGAGTAAAAACTTATAATTAAATAGTTAAAAGAAATAGGAGGGCAAAGTAGCCAAGTGGGGAGAAATTGTCAGATATTTATAGTATTAAATTGTGTGCTCTTTAGAATTATTTTGTTAATATGACTTTTCATTCCTTTAAAAAAAGGAAAATACTTGAATAGATGGAATTATTATGTCAGTCAAAACATAGTAGAAACTTTCTCTAATGGCTAAAAAGTGGGATCAGGAGAGTTGGCTAATTTTCTAAGCTGTAATGTCTGGTTTAAATTCAGAGTTTATTTACAAATTGTGTGTGTGTATATATATATATAATTTTTTTAAACAGTATTAAAGGAACACAAGAAAGTCAAATACACTGTCACAGGTGATGCATGTATGTTTTTCAGAAGCCAAAGACATTTTAGCAAAAGCATACCTGAAGTCTTCATGTATTTCTTAGTAGCAGAAAAAAATTATGGGAGCTTGATGAAAAGCATAGTACTAGTGTCACGTATACAACTTAGGTTCTAGAGAAAATTAGCTCAGTTTTGCTCATTGAATTAAAATGAAACACATAGAGAAGTGCCCCCAGGGGTGCGGATCGAGAACTTTAAGAGAGTGGGCTAGATATCAGAGCTGTGATGTGCAGTTTGGATTCAAAGTTCAGCAACAAATTGCATACATGCATAATATTTTTTAAAATAACTGACAACAGAGCTTGTCCTCTGAGTTTTCATGTCAGCCCTGAATGTTGAAATGTTGAGTTCCTTTGTAGCAGTAAAGTTTACAGGATGTTAATAGCTGTCCAACTCAAAAAGAAGAAGAAAAGTTACAAAGATTGAGCTGCAAACCTTAAAAATACAGTTTCTGGAGGTCTGTCTTGGAACACCAAATTAAAAGGTCTCCATGGGTTAGTAAAGTACATTGTGATGATTGCAGTTAGATCAGAGGAGCCAGCCAGGTTACAAGTAGCCAAATTGTCACAGGGCAGGTTTTCAAGAAATAGAGGAAACTTGAAATAGGTATGTGTGGATTTTAGAGTTTGCTAGCAGAGATGAGCAGTGATAGTTTGCTGAAGAAACCTTTTGAGAAGTGAATCAAAGGTTTGCAGGTCTGAATGGAAATTAGCTGCCTGGAGCAAGAGGAGGAGTGAGGGGCCTTGAGTAAGACTACAGTTGCTTCTGAGTCTGTCTGTCAGGGAGGTCCTGTTGTCCCGCTTTAGTAATTTAAAACCTCAGTCAAGTGTAACATTCCTTGGAATATTATTTCATTCAGTTTGATATCGTAGACAAGATGCATGCTGGGGAAGACAAATGAGTCCCAGGTTTTGGTTTAACAGATAATAAAGTTCCTGATAGTATTGTTAAAGAACAATAATCGGAGCTGGACTTTTTGATGATTCAAATGGATTGGAGGATACTGGGGCTCAAACATTAATTACATTTTTTGCTAAAATACTAAGAAATTGAGGTTTCAAAATGTAACTAATCTGTTTCAGAAAGAGATGGACACTGGGAGTCAGGTATCTATCAGAAAACCTGTGGATGTTGCATTTGAAAATCAGTCATTTGGAATTTTGTAAAAGAAATATGAAGATCCATGGTAATGAACAAGATACTAATAATTTTGTGGTTTATCATGGCTAATAACTGAAGAATGTAGAATTAACCCTTACAAGTACATTATGTGGCAGAAGAAGTTGTCCTGCTTCTAGAGGCAGCAGTTATAGGTTAATAAAGCCTTCCTGCAAAGGAAAAGAATTGGAATAAGATATGACACCCGGTTCCCTGAAAGAAACTGAGCTACTGATGCTCCTGCTGTTATCTGAATACTTGACTCCAAGTAGTGAATAGTGACTGTTAGAATTCCCATTGTGAAAGAGGGATGGCTGCATCTACTAAATACTGATATAGAGTAAAATTGCAAAGGGAAGGGGAGCTTCCAGAGCTTCTGTTATATTTGTTGTGGGTTGTAATTTTTGTAGCACAGTGAAATATTACTAAATTATGAGTAGCAGAAAAATCTATTACATCACTGCCTGAGCAATGAGATCTGACAACATTAAAGGTGAGAGCTGCTATTGCTTCTCAGTGCTTCATCTTAAACTGCATCTTCCTCAGGTTCATGATAGTGTTTCACTTCTCTGATCTACCAAATAAACAGCACTGCTTTTTATTAAAGGCAGTGATGTAGAAATGTAGGAGCCCTGAGGAAGTCAGAGGTGTGACGCTGCGATGGTGTTGCCTAATAGATACGAATTGGTCTAAGTTAATGTGTTTTGGTTTCAGCCCATAATTGGTGATTTAGGGATTTCATAATTTCTGCACAGAATTTAAGTAGCATTACAATAATCCTGCCAACAGCAGCTCAGCCTGCAGACACCCCTTTGTTCCTGTTCACTGTTACAAAAATAATGCCTCTCCCCAAGTGCTGTAATTCCTGAAAATCTGGCATATTACAGGTTTCCTTGTAAAAAGTATGGTTGATTCCCAAATTTGACCTATTTCCGGTGTAAAGGAGGATGGAACAAGTTTATAGCCTTAGAAGTCTCTCAAGGAACACCTCTTTATAGCTGTCCACTTCTTTATAAAGAGGAGAGTCCAGCTGTAACATTTCTTTCTGACAATTGTGCCTTTGGCAAGGTGGATGGGGTGTGCCAATCCAAGGCGATATAAAGTTCTATACGTTAAAACCTGTAAACTTGCTTCTGCAACCAGCAGAAGATCCCAGCCTACTGCTGTTACATAGGCTTAGTCGTTGTCCAGCTCACCAGGTAGCTAAATCCTTCCTTTCCAGCTTCTACTGCTGAATAGTTTTGGGTAGATTAATCTACAAGTTATTGTATAATAATTACTATTTGGACATTGGACAAATAATATTTTAATGTCTGAGATGACAAAATTCCATTTACTCCCTATAGTGAGAAATTCTTTCAGTTCAGCCTATTTTAAAATGAATACAAGCTAACCTTTTTTCTATTTAACTAGAAAGTTTTGAACACAGTGGTCAACCTTTCTAATAAAGGCTCATTTTTTCCTTCAAATTGTTCAGGCAATGAAAGCATACTTCTAAGGTTGTTTTTTAGTTATACATAGTGCATGCACCCTGTTTAAGGAACATCAGATAATTAACTTTCATAACACTGCAGAGAAGAAAGTATTTTTGTTTTATACAGAGACGTAGGGAAGCTGAAGTACATGCACATGGATACTAGATTATTTTTTTTTTGATACTTGCTCCGAAACATGGATGATTCAAAACATGAATTTGCATGATTCCATTGGAACACCACCATTTTGAAGCTATTAGTCACTTCTGATAATGAGTGTAGTGGTGGTTTAGTAGTTATTATACATTTGTTGGCACGACAATGAAGTTTCTAAAGGTGTGAAATGCAAATGGGGCCTTTTTGGCTTAGGATTCATATGCAAACAGGGGTTGCCTCAGCAAGAAGACCATCTTATATTCCTCTTTTTACCATGAGTACCGGTGAACTAGCTAATGGCCAGTAGAGCTGCCAGTGTAGTTTAGAGGTACCTCTTTTTGTGGCATTTCCTGAATAGTGTCTTTCTTTTCCAGAGAGGTTTACTTACTTTTTTTCACCATTATCATAGTCTGTTTTTTTTCAGAAGTTCATGAGAGGCTTTCACTTTCCAGTAAGGTGTTTCTTGAAGGCCACAACCACAGTTGTAGAAAATTTCAGTTAGCCTGTGTCTTAAAGCCTGTCAGGTTCTACACTGAGAGAAAAGAAACTTTCAGACACTTGACCAGCTATTTGGAAGTCAGAAAGTGGGTGCCAGTGTGTCTAGCATTGCAATATCGAGGTGGATTAAGAGCATTAAGGAAGCTTAAACAGCTCTCAGGAGAGAGGTTCCCATGGTTTTGAAGGCATATTTAACTGGAACTGTTGCTTGGCTGGTATTTGGGTTGAAAGATCTGGTTTTTTTCTCCTGGAATTGTCCATAGCACTACCTAGTTCTGCTTTTTTTATTAAGTATACTCCAAGTTTGAAAGTTCAGATCATGCTGAGTGCTTCACCTTTGAGAAAGGTCAGACAACACTTCTTGGCAAGTTTAATGGACATTACCATGGAAGTTTTCAGGCACTAGCTAAGGCCAGTGAAAGAGGGAGATTTTTTTTCTTGCTTGGTTCATGTTTTTCTTTTAATGATCTTTTACAACTAATAGCCCCAATTTATGTTGGTTTACAGGTTTTATTGTCATTCACTGAGTCATGTCAACAGCTGTGTTATTGGAGGGAAGGACTAAGATGTGGTTGGGTGTTTCATCTGTATTAGCTAGCACAGAAGAATTTTATAGAACCATGTTGTCTCTTGTAGTAGTGATGGGAGAAACCAAATTAGAATGTAAGGACAGACTCTCTCCCTCTCATTTTCCAACTAAATAATATGGAAGCGTTCAGTTAATCATAGTTTCTGAAGCAGGTTTAATGAAGCTGTTATAACTGAACTGCAGTAACTTCGTGCAACTGTGGAGCCTTTTTCAGCTCTGTGTAGTATATAGTATGCTGTCAATTGATCATTTGCTATGCTTCTTCATAATTTCATAATGGAAATTATCCAGGTATATTTAGGAATTGTATAAATAACTGCTTTACTTGTGGATCTTCTTAGGATCGTCAGCATTACACTACATCTTCTAGCAGCCTAGTATCAGTGGCGCGTAAGATTTGCTTTCTATAGAGTACTGACTGTTGTGAAGACGTTGTCAATTATTTAGCAAACAAGCCTCAAAATTATGAAAGAACCTCTTTTTTAACTATTAATTTTTAAAAATAGCATGCCATTGTGTTTAAGCCCCGTTAGCTGATAATGAACCTGAGAAAAACTTAGTGGGATACGCACAATATATGATGTATGTCTGTGTACATATGTTAGCAGGTGATTCTTCTTCTACATTATTGCTTTGCTTAAATTCTGCTTAAGATATGTATCAGATAAGATGTGCTTTTTTGATGAAGAATTATTTTTTTTAGTTAACTAGAATGTAATTACAACCTTTTGATCAAAAGTTTCTTACAAACAGGTAGAAAAAATGAAATTATTATGTAAAACAGGTAGCAAATCAGCATGACAAAAATTTTTATACAAGTTCTAATAGATAGCTCCTAATACTTGGAATAGCTAATACGTTTGGTAGAATCACTGTGCCAGTAGAGCAATGCAGATAAAGTGTTTAAACAGACTAGACACTGTAGAACATACTGATTCAGTAAGCTTGTGGTTCCAAGTAAAGACAACCCTTATGCGCATGTCCAGTCCAGCTTTTTGTGAAATCATAGAGTAAGAGCAGTCAGCTTGTCTGTGGCTGGTGTTTATATTACCATGAAGTAGTAATGGGAAAATTGGGAGTGTCATTTCCATCTTGATTCTTCTGGTACTTTTGCTATTATTTCAGTTTGATTCTCTGTGACCTTTGGAGCACTCCTGAAAATGTTAAGCAGAGACTGAAAGGCTTAAAAGTGGCCTTATTATAGGGAAGGAAAGTTGCAGTCTACAGACAAGTTCAAAGAGGATCAAATGGCAGGACAGGTTAGGGTTAGAGAGGTGGGAAGAATGCACTGTGGCATCAGCTTTCTCACAAGCTGCATTGTGAGAGGTCTGGTGAGTACATTGACCGTGTTATCATCAATCACACCATGATGCAAGTGGCTTGGCAGTCAAATTTTTGTCCTTGCTATTGGAACATAGAGTTACCTCAAAACTTACCTATTTTTCAAGCTGTTATATCAATTTCTAAGCTCTCCTCTGTTAGGCCCCTATGCAAGGCACATGGCACGGCCATTTATATGCTTTAACTATTCCTGTGTTCTGGAATGGCATTTGTGGATTATTAGCAGTGTTATACTATAGCAGATCTTTAGTTACACTCATGCTGTACTTCCACAAACACTTTAAACCAGCCATGAGCCAAGAGATGCTGCCCTGCCCTGCACAAATGTTCTTGCAGCTGCACACTTAATTGATTGGGGAACTGATTTGCGTTAGAACTATCCCAGCAAACAAATCAAAACAAAACATTTGCTTTAAACTGGTTTCTGAACTCACCTGATTCCTGGCCTCACAAATATTTATGCTGGCTTGAAGGTCTTCACTTTCCTGGTGTTAAGACCGCAAGAAGTGTGTGAAGAAAACCAAGAGCTGCTTTCTTGACGCAAGGGCTGGTTTAATGGACTTGTGGAATTGCAGTTTAAGTTGTAGCTCCTTGCTAAGCAGCCAGGCATTCTAAAGGAGGTTAATGGTCATCTTTTTACATCCTGACTCCCAAGACACACCTTGGATAGAACCCAGGGTGTGGCCTTGGACAAATGCTGTCTGTATCACCTGCCTGCCTTTAAACAGTTTTCTCTGAAGAACTTCAAAATTTATCTTCTGTGATCCAAACTGTGTCTAACAAGAACACATTTCTACACCCACTAAGGTATTTGTCTACTCTATAACAACCTCTCACAACAGATATTTTCTACATTAGGTAGTTACATTTACTATTTATGCAACAAAACAATTGGAGAAAAATACGGGACTTAGATGAATTATGCTTGTCAGTATTACAATCTGACAGTTTAAGTAGCTCATTCTTTTTGTCTAAAACTGTGCTAAGATAATTTATGCATTTCATAAGTGTTTTATCTTTGGATTACAAAGAATTACAGAGTTTCACTCATCCCAAATTACATACTAGAAAACGCATTCATGTCTCATTTATTACATTGTTGGACATCAGAACAGAATTATGTATCATGGTTAGTTGCATCAACTCCTTTCGTTAGTCTTACAGGTCTTGCATAGTACTTATGCATACATCTGTATTGCTTGGAATTTCTGAGACAGTTACAGCTCGTTCAATAAAAATGGAATGCCTTTTTTCGAGAGAAATTCTCCTTAATTTAAGTAATCTTTTAGTACAATGCAAATACTAGTTATGCTATTTTTCCTCCATCTTTCCACTATAAACCTCCCAAATTTAATGCATTATGTGCAACAGTTTTTCATATGAGTCCCAATTTGTATTTGTTTGCTTGGCACTTTTATCTAATACACTGCGAGCTTGCATCACAGCTGCTGCTTCTTTCTGACCTCAGATGCTTGAAGCAAAGGATGGAGAGAGGCTGTGATGCTGCATGGCAGTCTGCTGGGGTTGTAAAAGTGTCCCTTTGCTCAACAGAGCTCCACTGGAAGGTGGAAAGTTTCTCTTCCCCATTGCATTTTCTCTTTGAAGGTATTGTAAGGTGACCTGACCAGCATAGACCTTTCTTTACAGGAAACAGGCAGTGGTTCTGTCACAGGCAGCGCATGGGCAGGGAAAAGTTGCACTGCACTGCTGACTTGTGGTTTGGTTTTTTTGTTTTTGTTTGGTGGTGGGTTTTTTTGTGTTGTTTTTTTTTTTGTTTTTGTGTGTGTTTAACAGTTAACCTAAACATCTGGTCAAAGATCAGGACATTATTCTGAGTTGCATCAAGTAAAGCACATCACCTGTGGAACTGCAAAGACACTACAAAATCATTAATTTCTTCAGCTAGTATTGAAGAATTAACTCCTACACCCAGCAAAGCAAAATTCAGGAATGTAGTTTGCCACGTGAAATTTAGAAGATACAGAAGAGATAAAGGACTAATTATAGAGGTCGACTGGCAATTCCATTTAAACTGTAAGTTTCCTCCTTGTAAAAGTAACTAGGACACTGCATTATAAAAATAGTCTTACAAAATTCCATGGTGGAATGGGTGTTAGTAAGCTCTTAACATGTGCCCTAGGTTATTGCTGTTTGTGTCAGTCATTGATTTATTTCTAATTTCACTGCATCTTTGAACAACCAAACAATTTTTGAAATTTTCTTAAATGTTCTTTCATTATAATGTAAAAGAAGATGACACAGTAGTGGAAAGATTTTAATCCTGGAAATATTTGAAAGGAAAACTTGTTGAACTGTGTGAATTTCTGATTCATTCTAATTATTCAAGTGTTCTGGCTTTTCTTTCACTAAGTTTGCAACCTAATAGTTGCTTTCGGTTACAAAAGCCAAAAAAATTAATAGACCAATTTACAGGTGTAAATTCTTAAAAATAATAATAACAATAATAATAATAATAATAATAAAGGGTTTATCTAGATTTATCTGGAAGGCTGCTGCTGAAAAAGCACTTCAGCAGACTCTGAGATAATACAGATTAATATTACAACTTTTTTAATTCTTACCCCTCTTCTCTGTAATTTTCTCTAGCCTCTCCACCTTTTAGCATCCATGTTATTTTATCTTAAAAGTATAACTGGAATCTTTAAATGGGAGAGCAGTAAAACCATTGACCCTTCCAGCTAAATACCTAAATCACAGTTTGGACTGAAGCTCCTTAATCAAAATCAATTTTGAAAAATCCTCTTAAAATATAGAATAGAGGATTTTCACATTATAAAATAGTTGAATTAACATACCTGAAAGGTCAGTGATTTTCAGAAGGGAGGGTTGTGTCCCACTGTGATGATATGGGGGGGCAGAACCTGTTAGTCTGCACCTGCCAGCCAAGATACCATGAGCGTGGAAGCATAGCTGCCTCTGTAACAGTACTCCTTTGACTATGGGGAGTTAAAAACAAAAAAAAAATTATAAAAAGCTTTCTTATGTTGAGTTATGTACTGTTGTTTCATTTGCAACAGTGTGTGAAAATCTAGAGGAGCAGGTTAGTTTTCGAACAGGGTACTGGGCTGAGGAAAAAATATTGGAAAGACTAAGGATTTACTGCTCCTTGCAACATCATATGTGAAAACTCAAGTTGCAAATACATATTTCTGCACTGTAAACTTTATATGCAATTCAAAGAGGGTACAGGAGGTGGAAGGAGCCAGAGGTAAAAAATCTGTTTCTGAAGAAAAGCTAGGAATGTTGAAGTGAAAATTTTAAATCTGTTATTGAAGTTCAGATTTTTAATATTTCCATTTAGAAGAAATGTTTTAAAGGCAAAATTTCAATCCAGACTAATTTCAGTTCTTTTTCTAGTATAAAAATGTTCAGTAGTATGGAAATTCAATGAGCTTCAGTTTAGAATCCCTTTAAAGCAGAAGGAATGATTATTTTAAAGAACTTTAAAGTAGAGGTGGATATTTTTTTAGTTTCATATAAAGTAGTATGAAACAAAACCTGAATGCTTATATTATTTTATGATGTAATTCTTAATTATCAGAAGCTACACTTTTAATAAGAAGTTACTACAACCTAAGTTGCATTGAAAGTTTATAAATAGCAGGTTGGAAAAAATAATGCACCTATTTCACATCTCTCATATGTGCAGTGCTATGGCCTTAGTGGTTAGATTCTAGCTAGTATTCAAGTGGTGCTTGGAACCAATACACAAAATTAAATGCTAATATTGGGGTTTAGTAACTTATAGGTATTACTGTGATGTAACAGGTAGCCTATCAAAGAAATTTCTCTCTTCCGTGTTGTGATCTATAGCTATAAGGTTCTGTACAGGTTTTTTGCATTATGAATGCTTTTTTGTGTCTGTCGTTCACCTGCCTACCTCTCTTAGTGGTATGTCATGAGTTACTGTTGATCTGCTCTGCTTTCCCAGGATCTTTTATCATGGTTTTCTTCAAGTTGGCATTTTATCTTTGTAGATGCTTAGGAATTAATATCTCATAATGATCTGAAGTTTGCTACTTTGAAGTCAAAATTTTTAAACCGGAGACTTGGCAATAGATGTGCTATAACTGCTCTTAACTGTTTAATTAATGCTATGTTACTTAGGCACTTTTTTTAGCATATGATTTGGAAACACTACTTGATATATAGAATGAAAGAAGTGCACACTCCCTCAGTGATGCATGTTGTTGTGTCTGTGAACTCTGTACGTTTGTAATGTTAAATTTGCCAAAGTTAATGTGTTGAAAAGTAACAAGTTACTTAAGTTAGTTAAATGTCTTTTTCTAGAGGAAAATTACCATAATGGTTACTTTTACTAAAATGCAATTACTGTCATTGTAACAATCAATCATATTTTCTTTTGGAAGGAACTTTACCTAGTTCTGAATGCATTAAAATGTAAGACTGCTCTGCTTAGTGTTAAAATGAGCTGCAGAGGCAGTATACTTTTGGGGAGAATCAGGTGGAAGTTCCAGTCATATGGTTGTCTTTAAGAGTGTTCAAAAATAGAAATTAACTTCTTAAATGAAATTGAGCCCAATGACTTGTAAAACACCAACCAAAACATTATAAATTCTGTAAGGCTTTCAAAATAATTGAAAAATTTTTATTACAGCTGAGCTTGATTAAGCCTTAAGCAACAAGTTCCCTTATGTATTTACCACTTGGCTGATGGAATCCATGATATTCTCCACAGCAATCTGTAGAACAACGTTGGTTTGTCTGCTGTGGCATCCTCCCACTTCTTTTCTTTGCAGCCTCTTCTCTCAGTCTTATCAAACCTGCCACTTGCACTCTTCATTTTCCTAACGTTCCTTTTCCCTAACCTTCTTTCCCTCCTGATCACGTCTTTCCAGTGTCTTTGTTCTCTTAACTCCTGTGAAAAATTCCAGAGGAAATAAAATCTTGCGCAAAAAGTAGGAGCAAGATAAAGAACTGTGAATTTTCTACTAGACTGATTTCCAGACCAGTCTCTGAGAAACTTAGACTGATATCAGAGATAGTTGTTGCTTCTTGACCTCTCACGCTGTATATAAATGTAAGAGACAAGCCTTTAGCAAGAACTGGCAAAATCACCAAGAGACTTATTGGAAATACTGAAGTTGCTTTGATTTGCTCGTACTACCGCAGGTACCACTACTGCTCCTTCCTCTGACTGCTTATGGCTCACTGCAGTGTGTGAGGACTAGCACCGAGAGAGGGATCTCTGTACCTGTGCCTGCGTATCTGTTACAGAACGCCTTGTCTTGTGGGACTCTTTCCAAAGACAGCAGTCACTTTGTAGAGTATAGCACTATAACGCTGAGTATAAGGTAATAGAACCCCTACCAAGTGTTAAACATAAAGAGCTGATTCTGTAATGATATTTGGTAACCATGTCTTTCGTGGTATCAGAATAAAGGAACCGTATTACAGTCTTACTCTGCTAACTGTAAATTCCCATTTGTTTTTTTAAGTAAAAATGTGTCATTCTTTTGCTCTTGTTGCTTCTGTTCATCCTGCTTCTGGATAGAGCTGATACTCTATGCTTATTCTATGAAGAGATGTTACCTTGAAAGTAAATAAAGAATATTTTCAATATCCTAGATCAAAATCATTGAATATGTAATAGTTATATTGTCAGATCAAGCACTGAGATTTTGAAACCAACTTTTGTATTTTAGTTTTTCAGGTATTATATTCTTATACTTTTGTATAAACAATTGCATTGTGCAATTGTTATATAAAAGAGTTCATGTTATATAATAAATTATATGGTAGAGAAATGAGTTTATATAATACTAAAAGATATTTTCATGACTGTTATTATAGGAAGTGTCTTTCCTTGCACAAAATACTTTTATCTGCTCTGTCTGCAAAGGAGGTTAAGTACTTACATTCTCATAGATGATAAATAATTTTGGTGCTCAGCTTGAGATGTCCTATGAATAACTTAATTATTTTTTTCCAGGCAGTATTGGTCACTGCCACATGGAAATACGATGCAAACTGCACACTCGTAACCTGAGGCACAACTAATAATCTCTTGAAAGTGTTGAGCCGTCTTGTTAGAAGTTTAGCTGATTTGTTCTAAGGCAGAGGATCTAAAAAGACTTTCATAATTTCTTTTTTTTTTTTTTTTTTATGTGTGCAAAATTAGCATCTTCACTGAAAAACAACTGCTGAAACATGCACCATAAGTGTTTTCACACTCTGAGATTCATGTTAATACATGATTCCACTGTGGTAAATGTATATATGATACACACTTGCATTTCATGCATCCCCAGTTTTTGTTTGGTTTGTGTTAGGTTTATTTTGCACAGAGTGCCATAGGTATTCAGTGACTATGTATACCCATCAATAATATGCATATGTAGGTTATGTTCGGTTTAAAATATGGATGTTATTTTAATTTCAGCAGTCGTAGTTAGGTAAATTGCTGTAAGTATATTTTTAATATTTATTTCAATGCATGCTTTTCAAGCTGTCTTCAGTGCAAGGGAGTGATAATACTATCTGTGATTTAAGTCACAGAATTTTCCTGCAAGTTCATTAAGGTATTGTAATTTTGACATTAAAATGTAAGCTTTGAGTTTGGTTTTAAAATTTATTCTTTTATATGAAAAAGTGTTCTGGCTGGTACGCTAAAGGCCTTTGTTGGATTTTGAAGGCCTCACTGATTAAATAATATCCTTCTACAAAATTTGTGTTTTACTAAAAATGCTTTACTTAACGTCTCAGTGTTATGGATCACATAGTAATACGAAATAGCCTAAAATTTGACCAAATGTAAAATTAGTCTGTTCTGAGCCAAATTAATCATGAACTTATTGGGTAAGCGATCTCAATATAGCTTATATGATTAACCTAAGAAGTACAATAGCAAAAACATAAGAGAAATTTTGAGAGGTGCATGTGAGGAATAGGAATTGTGCAGAATGGATGAGGTTGGAAGGGGCCTCTGGAGATCTTCGCCGTGAAGGCGAGACAGAGGTTAGGGCAGAGCAGAAGACAACTGACACCTAGATTGATTGTGAAATATTAGAATACTTCATGGAATGACATGCAAAGTGACAGGAGAGAGCAGCATTACCAGCTTTTGGAATAGAGATTGCATACTTGATCTAATGAAAGGAAAACATTTTTAAGCATTAAATGTGTTTAGTTGGTGGCTAGTTAGTTTTGTGGGTTTTAGAGGATTTATATACAACATATATCTAACAAGCTCTTATTTTCATTTCTAGACTGCATTTCCAATCTATGTACGTGTGTTTCTAATGAAATTTAGTTAAATTTTCTTTTGTTAATGAATGGTATTTAATGGCTTATTTAAACAAAAATAATAGGAGACTACACATTTATTTCATATTTAGAATATTCATGATCTTTTATTTTAGCAGTATGCACATATAGTAAGCACATGTAAACTAAGTAATCTGATTCGTACTAACAATTGAATAGAAAAAAGAGCAATGCTTGTCATTCTTACCTCAGAGGCTGAAAAAAAATATTTTTCAAGGCTGACTGAAAAAGCCATTCTCTCTTTAGAGTAAGTTACAATATAGATGGTGAAGCTAGTCAGGAAATGTGAAAGCATAGTAATTCCTTGCCCATCTAGAAGGTTTTTTCACTAGATTAGGACATAAATACTCTCGTACATACTGTTGTTTTATCAAATTTTTCTTGACTGCAAATTGCTATCTCTTTTTTGCATTTCTATTAAACATTTTTTGATTAATACATAGTTTTCTGGAATAATTGCCTATTAATAGCTTCCTACAAGTTGTCGTATTAGTATTACATTTTCTTGTTTCTATCTTGCAATATATTCCTGGAATAGATAATTACTTCACTGATATAATCATAGAAATAATAGTATTGTCCTTATGTTAGAAGATGGAGGTTAATACAAATGATGTTCTAATTAGAATTCAGAAGACTGGTTGGCACACAGTTGATTTTGTTGGCTCTCAGCCTAATCTTGTTACGTTGTTTTTAACTATGAAGAGAGTGGGTTTAAAGATCTCCAGCAGTGCAAATGGGATGAGGGAGTTATAAAGAGCTTAAAGAATCAGAAAAGTATAACTCCTTCAAAACAAATTATGTAATAAACACAATGCTTAAAAACTTTGCCTAAACATCCTTTAATGTAATATGAACACTTCTGAAAAACAATTCAAATTTCTGGCATCATTAAATAGAAAGTATCAAAATCTTGTACTACTGTACTACTTACAGTACTATTCTCTAATTGTATAATAACTTCTGCCTTTAAGTAGTATATACGTGTGAAACAGTAGTATGTTACATTATTTTTAAAAGTGTAATAGTACTTTAAGTAGTAAAGGATCACTTTAATTTTACAAATACATGTAATGTTCATATTATGTGGACTCTGTTGTCCTTCTTAGTAAGACAGTTTATAGCATTAGTTTCCATGAGTTCCAAGACATTTATGTGAAACTTTATTGATATGGTTGACTACTGACACAGGAGATTCAGACCTTTTAGGTGGTTGGGGTTTTTTTCTTTTTCTTTTTTTGAGAAACAGCTAACAAAATCTTTCCCATCTGTGGCCATTTGACTGCATCCAGGTTATTCAGATTTAATTGCATTATGTGGGTAAAGGCAATTGCTGAGTACTTCAGATAAAACTAGGCACAAGCATGGGCCAAGATAGACATGTGAAATTCCATCACCTGTCATGTAGTTCCCTGTCCTGTAGTACGTGTAGTGCAAGCCTGTTGCAATAGAATGGGACTTGCCACCCAACTCCTATAGCTTCAGGAAATTCTATGTATATAATAATAACAAATACTTTATATAAATAAGATGCTTTTCAGTATGTTCTTTCTATGAAGTGGTTCATAGAAAACCATTGTAACTTTTTCATTATCAGCACATCTGAGGGCTTCTGACTGTTAGCCATGTTCTTCACCCACTGGCTCTGTGGACATGAGGCTTTACTTCAAAGACCTTTGCTTTAGCTCTTACCTTAATGCTAAGAATAATGTTTTCTAATCTCACAGTTACTACTTTTTTAAAGAAAATAATGTGACTGATTCGTCAATGTACTATTCTCTTAATTTCAAGTTTTGTTGAGTATCTGTAGCTACGTTAAGAAGTAAGAAGGTTTTGTAAAATGGGATTCCTCTGTAATCAGAAGCCAAACTGTGACCTCCCCAGTGCACACATTCTTTATTCAGGTGTTTCCCAGAAAGACCGCAATACGCCTGGTTATCAAAATAAGTAAGAGAGTCAATGTTTTCCTGTGTAGTACTTCACCATGATATCTATTAAATCATTAGATTTCAAGTCAGGACAAATTAGCATAGGAGAACGAAAACCTGTCAAAAGCTTCAACACCATTCTTTTTGTCCTATTTTGTCTGTTGTATATGAAACACAAGCACGTGCACTGAAAGTTAGAGCATATTTATTTAATGTAAGGGTTTATTTATAGCTGTGAACGTATTAAAGATTCAACCACTCTACAATTAACTTGTTATGCAGTGGGTGGCAAATGGTGACTATGCTCACTCATTTTGTAGTATTTGGTGTAGACAGGGAAAATCAATACGCTTTTGATGAAGGTATCAATAAATGCTTTCTTTGGGATTTATGTGAGCATATCTTACAGTATTTCATATTAATGAGGAGTTGCAAGCAGCATGAGAGGTGGTGTAATATATTCTCAGCCTTTAGAATGGCTGCTGAGCTAGACAACTCACTTTTTAAGGTTTCTTTTTGTTGAAATACATAACTCTGTAGTACACTTCAGCCTGTATGCATGCATGCGCCTTATTGTATCTCAAAGCATATACTGCCCCTCAAGTACAATAAAATAGTATATATAAAAAAAATAGGGAAATAAAAAGTAGTGAAGACCTCCCTAGCTTTGTGAAATCTAGTTCATGTCGTCTTTGAGTAACAAGAATTTTTGTTTTGTGAGTTACTAATTTCTACAGAACATGCTTTTTTATGTTAGTGTAAAATATGAAAGTCATCAGCATTTTAAAGTATTTCCCCCCCATTATGTTTTTTTTTTTTTTTCCTTTAGGTTAAATGTGATTCTTTACTACATACAAAGCAATATTTTTTTTTTTTTATTTGCCCGTTTTTGATTTAAGACAACATTCAAAAGTATCCATGTTAATGGCCTAATTTCAGTTCCAGTCATTTATCTTCTTAGGAATGAAGGATAGTGCTATACTGCAGTTTTACCTTTCTCCATATAATAAACCAGTTGTAGAGCTGTAAAGCACATCATTTCTATAGACAGAATTTTCTTTTGTGTAGAAAAAAATACAAAATGTTTTAATCCATTCTGTTCATATCCTCAGGAGTTTGGGTAATATTTTTTAAATCCTTGATTTTTCATCTTAGAGTGTCTTTACTTGAAGTGGGAGCAAGTTCAATATAGATGTTCGTTACTAGGCGTGATTTGTTCGTTCCTGAAACCGAGCGTCTGTATGGCCAATTCTCTAGTCCATAGTCAGCTGAATCAGCATTTGAATTGCCTTGGTGATGGCTGCATGGCTGTCTACCTTTTGCTTTTTACCCATATAGTGGTAAAGTGTCCTCCCTTAATTTTTTTTTCATTTTCTTAAAGTTACTCCATTTTTCAACAGTCATTCAATTGAATTCTCTTGGGTCTTCTAATACAATTTTCATTTAATGCTGATTCTTTGATTCTGTACAATAGTGTTGCCAATTCATTGTACTGATTAAATTTAACTTCCGACCAAACAAAATAATTTTATCATAATTTATAATTTTCCATGTACTATTTTTTTTTTTTTTACCTTTTTTGTCTTTGTTGGAATGATCAACATTCCTTGGTACATACATTTACAACAGACTAAGTAAATCTTTGTCCTTGAGTGGGGATATATCTTTCTGGGAATTCCCTGCAGAATTGTATCAAATACATCAGAGTAAGATACCGTGAAGCATGAGTATCTAGAAGGAGGAAAACTAGGTCAATTTAATGATAACTGAGACTGTTCAAGAAGGCCTGTGAAGGAGAATTCTGCTTTCATACCTGATCACTTCAGACTAGATAACCTTGGAAAGTAAGCCAGGCAGGGTAAAAATACTTGTACTTGCATGTTGCAGTTCAGGAGACTAAGGTAGTATTCCCACGAGCTAATCAAAATGGACTGAGCTGCTAAAATCTTAAACTTACTTTGAAACAGTAGAATAAACCTATTTGCTCTTCATTATTTAGTACAGGTACTAGTATTGTCTAGTGCAGGTTATTTTCCAAGTACTAACTTTGGCAATTAAGAACTATTTTCTTCTGAAGTCACTGCTTTTTTACCAAAGCAGTGTCTTGCATTGCTGATGCCCACATTATCTGAGGACCAGACTGCCTACAAAGCGAGATCTGTTTGTTCGTGCTGTTACCAGTAGTGTCTACAGGATGTACGTACACTTTCCTCTGTCAAAATACAGATCTTTTTCTCTGCCTGCCTTTTTACCTTTTCCTTCTGTCACTCCTACAGTTTATTTTAAACTTTAATTTATACCAAGCTTCTGCTTTCTCTATCAATATCACATCATTATTCTTATCTGATTCTCTTGATAATTTGTTTGCACTGGAATTCTTGGCAGTGAACTAAGAATTTCATTGTCTACCTACTCTCTTTTTTTCTTGGAGAGTATAATAGAGTGGGAGGGAGAAGCCTCATGGTAATATTTTTATATTTGAAATGTAGCCACACTTTATATGCTCCTACACATTGTGCTACATGTAGGTAATGAAACAAGTCTCATCTTGTGGTCTACTGCTTTTCTATTTTGAACTATTTTGTACTAATTCTACTCACTTCATCTCAAGCATTTATTAATGCTGCTTCCCTTTTCTTTGCCTGTCTCTGTGGTATTATTTAGGAAGGGACTATTATCACTTACTGGGAAAGCACAGCAATAATCCTCACCCCAAGAAATGAGAAAACAGCTAGTGAAAATAATAGGATGGTGCCACAGATATAGTCATCTCAGTCTCCCATTGAATTAACAAGCCTGGAGGAGAATCCATCCTCTAGGAACACAAAGTGCTTCCTGTTCTGCTCCCAACTGGTTCTGGCACACGGGGACACAGAACTTCGCTTGTTCCTCCTCTCTCATCATTTTGGAAGGCTCTTGGGACCTCAGAGTTCCCACAGTCTTTCCTGTAATAAATCAAGTAGTACAACAGTATCTTGTTAACAGTCACAGTAATTTGAGGAAGTGTGGTGCATCTACTGAACTATTACTAATTTAATATGATAATGCTATTTTTTTTGGTTATGCATCTTTATAAGCCACTTCAAGTAAACAATGATAGCATATGCAGGAAGTAAACAGAATTTAGTTTAAAAATAGGTTATCATTGGCAGAACAGATTATTTTAATTTCCCGTTTCTTTTAAACAAGAAAAAAATATATTTTTACAAGATACATAGTTTATTATAAAATAGAGCTTTTCTAATGGCAGGTCATCCTTTTTCATGTCCATCATCTCCTTGCTTAAGAGATTATTTGTTCTGCTAGGAAGTTTCTGTTTTGAAATAAGTTTACACTTTTCTTCTTACAGAAATTCTTTTAACTGATTTTTAGGTTGCTTAGATTTCAAAGTAAACAGGGAGTGCTTTGATAACATTTAAGGACTGAACCTCACCTGAATTCAAAAGGCACAGCAACAAGAAACCTGTGTTGCTAACCTGTCTCAGTCATTTTTGTTAGTTAGCACCTGATATAAAAGATAATGCCATGTGATTCACATAAATATTGAAAAATCAACTTGAAATTCAGAAGTCTGATTACATAGTACTTTATTATAAACATTTAGTTAAGCATTCAAAAACACTCATTACAGACTAAAAATATACATGGAGGATCATTTCTTATATTGGACTTAGTTATTTTCAGCTGTGGTTTCTGCTTAAAATCGGTTAATAGAACAGTAGAGCAAAATTTCAGTTCTGAAATATGTAGTACTGGTATACAGAAATACTCAGTTTGAACTCCTCCCCCCCCATCTTAATACTTACAGTCTCCTAGATACATTAAAATATTCTTTCAATGGCTGGACTAGAGAAGAAATTGAAATTTATTTGAACTGATTCATTTGGATCCCTTTTCCCAATTACAACTACAGATGAATAAACTTTTTTAATCATTTTATGATCAGTTTTAATGTTTAACTGACTCTACACACTATCTTGGAGACTCGTTAAATCCTTAATATTGTTTTTGAAAAATATGGAAATAAATAATTTTTTTTGTGTCTAAACATAGTTACACTCATCAAATATCCTTTGTGAAATCAGTTCCAGTGTAACTGGTTGAAACTTGATGTTAGATGATGAAACAGAGATGTTAGAGTAGGTTAAACAGATGAAATAATTTTTACCTCAAATATTAGGATAATGCTTAATAATGGAAAAGTATATCCATTCTAGATGTGGATTAGCAAAACAGGTAGCAGTTTATTCTTTTGAGGGTAAAACTAAACACTTTTATTCTAAAACCACCTTAATATTAATGCCATCCCTATTACTGTCTGTTCTTGTTCTTCCCTAGTTCCACGGAACTTTATTCATGCTGCTCATCAAACCCTGTTTGACCACATCCCAAGCCTTATCAAGTATAGATGTTCTGTTGAATGTCAGTACTTCACTGTGTAGCTATGCCTTTTAACGGGAAACATCTTTCAAGAAGAAAATGTGGTGAGTGTGTTTCTGCCTTGAGTTGTAGAGGTGAGACAATTCACCTCAGTTCAGTTTCTGCCTTTTTGAGCATGGTCATAAGCCAGTTGCATTACTGGTTTTTGTTAGGACACCTGCCTTTTCTTTCACACAGGCCATAAGGCATTTAACTGGATGGTAATGGCTCTGGAAGACTGTAGGTCTGATTTGGTTTTGGCTTGTCATGGACCAGTCGAAGGATTTGTGTAGCGTTACTAATTCAGCTAATGAAAAAGAGAGCATTTGATGGTGTTCAGCAGTATTTGGAATTTTCTGAGAATGATATCCAATACTAGTTAGATATTTTTCAGGGGAATATTTTTGGTGGATGGTTTCCCACTGCAGATGGTGGCAGAGAAGATAGCATTCTTTTCTAACTTGAGTTTCTTTGTTTGTTGTTAATAAACAATTCTGGGAACAAAATGCATGGGAGATGCAATTTTCTTTTTATGTGACATGGAACTCTCATATGTTAGTAAACTTAGTGCTAATTTTCTGTTGGTTATTTTTTTTTTCTTCTCTAGCTTATTTTCTCAGAAAAAATGCTTGTCATATCAATTTTGTTATTATACATAAATCTTATTTTCCTGTTATGCACGTGCCAATCTGGAATAAATCCATATGTGTATTCTCAAAATTTACTTCAGTTTATTAATTTGAACTGTTTGTTCAGGGTCTTTTGAGTCTTTCCTGTTGTGATTTAAAAATACCATTTTATATTTTTCCAATGGTAAGAAAGCTTTTCCTTCTCGGTAATTTTTCAGGAAAAATCTTCTTTGGAATGAAAAGATGCTCTAACTTAGAAAAAAAAATTACATCTGGGGCCTTGAGTTATATGTAGGGACACAGTAACCCAATGTCATTAATAACTGAATATTGCACAGTTAATTACAGGTTTTTGAAATATACTGTGTGGTATCTTGGCTGTTTTTGTAGTAAGCAGCTTTAGATCATTACGGGTTTTGATATTTACCTCTCCTCCATTTCTAGGACTTTCCTGTATGTTTCTATAAAGCTAAAAAGATTTTGTTATTTTATTTCCTCCTACAGAAATAAAATAGCATGAATATTCTCACCGCATACTGACAAGTCTCAGTGTTACAGTTATTGTGTAGGCCATGCCTTTGTCAAAAAGTCTAGAATTAATTCAAACCTGATCAGATGTCTTCACCAAATGTTCAGAGTAACAACCGATGCCTAGAATGAAATACCTATCCTACAGTGTACAGAAAACCAGAGTACAGTAATGAAAGCATGTAGATAAATTGTAAATCAAGCTCTACTTAATTTTGTTTTTCTTTTGCAAAAGCAGCAAAAATATACTGCTGTGGCCAGATGTACCATTCAAGCTGCAACTGAGACTTATTGAAAGGTACTTCCACACTTCTTCATCCCTCCATTTATGCCAGAAGCTGGCAAAGCTGCTGACAAAACTGCACATGTAGTATTTACTTAATCTAGTTATGTCAAAATGGCCGAGGTTAAATTTTAGTAAACTATTAACATACTGTGTACTTATTGCATGTATGGTAGGTTGAATCTGATACAGGTGGATCAGAAAACAATTGCCTGTGCAGCTCCGTAAGGGATCGAAGAGGACAGTAACCTCCTTTAGGGAGAATAAAGATGGAAATGTAGATGCCTGCAGCCAGAGGCGGTGATCTGTTAAACCAGTCAGCTGAATCCAACATGTATCTTGTTATAGGCCATGGGTTTGTACAGTCGGTCTGAACTAAGACCCCAGTTCTGCTTATTGCACAGTTCCACACTGAATTTGCTGAGAGTGCTATGGGATGTGAACTGGACATGTTCAGTTCATCATTCTGGTGGAAAGTCGTTCTACCGCAGCACCTCTCACCTTCAAATTCCATGATAAAGGACCATCCTATCTATTTTATGGTACAGAAATTACTAAGAACAGAGAATCTGCCATGGTGCGCTCATAGCATGCAATGCAGTGCCCAGTTGAGCTACCCATGTCGATGTTGAAGTCCTCTCCAGAACTGAAAGCAGCATAGCAGCATTAGGATTATCATGTTTCTCACAAACTAGCTTCAGTTACACTGAAGCAGCTGTACTACGTTAAAGACCTGCCCTGGTATCTGTGCACAGCAATGCTCTTTGCCACGTAAAAATACGACCTCGTTCAGAGTTTGTCATGTAGCTTGGAGTTGCACTGCATTGTGTAGTGTAAATAGAACTACGGAAATGCAGATACTTTTGCCTTTTGCTGTAGCTGGTCAATACTGTGTAACATAAGCTTGTGTGAAACATAGCACCCAATTTTCAATGTCTGGTATCGGAGGTAGCCTGTTAACGTTAGTCATCTGTATTTTCCCTTCTGATGTTAAATACTGATGTTAAATACTGAAATGAGGCAGCGTACTGGATATTTATAACTTGTTTATCAAATACTTTAACTTGCAGGTTTCAGCTTCCCTTGTTTGCCCTGCTGTTCTCTACAGAGGTATTGGTATCACTGTAGTCGGGAGGTAGTAAATCCATTTGTTCTGCTGTTGGCTGGGGCACAGCTGTTTCAGCTTGCTGCAGTTTTTTGCCTGTCTGAGATCTTCTTAGGCCCAATGGCTGATTTACTGCCCCATATGCTCTCTTTGGTATTTCTCCACAGTGTATATCTACCCAGAGTGACAACCTTGTACTGCTGAGGGTTTACCTGTATATAACTGCTGCTTTTCTCTAATTACAGATATGGTCAGCATAGTTCTCAGGCAGTCTTTATGTGA
Source organism: Falco cherrug (assembly GCF_023634085.1). Taxonomy (NCBI): domain Eukaryota; kingdom Metazoa; phylum Chordata; class Aves; order Falconiformes; family Falconidae; genus Falco; species Falco cherrug. Next base: position 40,614,927 of record NC_073704.1, on the reverse strand, counting down.
TAGATAGAATCTGTCCTTTTATAACTGTTAGATTCTCTGCTCCTTGGTGATGGTGGTAGTAAGAGTTGTCATTTTGCTTCACTTGGGTACTCTGCGAGGACTTGACAACTATGAGGCAGCCAGAACGGTGGTTTTGCTTTCACTCTGTCATGCAATAGGAAATCTACTTGGTAGCTACAGAGAAATCATCAGCTTCCAGTCACAATGCTCCAATGCTGCCTTGGAGCTAATGGGGAAGTTGCTGTTGTAAATTTAAAGTTGCAAATATATTTTCTGCTCAATATTAATTATGAGTTTTCATTTTAAGGCAGCCCCATTTGGACCAACATATCACTTGTAAATGATACAGTGCTGGTAGTCACTTGTGAGTGCTCATTTTTCCCTGTGTTTATTAATGAGAGAACTTTTAACTGTGTTTTCTGACTGTGATTATGATTTGGTTTTTTAATGGTAACTGTAACTGGCAAAACAATGGTTTATTTAGCACAGCACTGTGATCTTACAAAGATTAGGCGATAACTTGAGAAGGTACAGTGAGGAGATACAGTGGTCAAAATTAGGAAGCAACTGCTCTGTAAAGAGAGATGGAATTGTTTAGGATTTTTCCACTTTGCAAAGAGAACACTAAATGGAGAGATACGGAGGGGGCCTAAGAATTAATGAATAGTGTGGGAAAGGTGCACAGAAGATAATTTTGCATCATTTTTTGTAATACAAAAAATAGGCAATATACAAATGTGAAGTGTTCTTAAATAGCACAGAATTAAGGTTTGGAATGCACTACTACAGGAGATTGTGGAGGCCAAAACCATGAACAGATTTTTAAATCACCATCAATGGCTATTGAAGTGAAACAAAAGACCTAAAACCACATGGAAAACAACTGTTCAGGGTGTAAACTCCTGTTCAGAAGGATCCTATATTGCTAATTACAGGAGGCAGAGGTGGTAGTAACATCCAGAGCCAGGATAATGCATTAGATGAACATTATTCAGATCCAAATGGTTTTCCATCAGGGACATAATCGCTGTATGGTTTATCTTTGTTTGCATCACTAAACCCATAAAAACCCCTAAATTTTGTTGATATCAGTCCATATAGTAAAAATCTACCCAAAGTCCTTGGTTTTCAGCTCAGTGTTTTTATTCTCTGTTTAAGCTGTTCTTTGCCTATTTAAACACAGCCAAAGGGAAATGACTCCAAAGTAGCAGCAGAACTGGGAGAGATCAGAGAATACAAATAGCGTGGGTACGCTGCAGAATTCATCCTGATGTTTACTTCCTTTACAGTTGCAAATCATCTGGGAAGGAAACGTCATAACAGGGGCTCACACCTCTGATTTTCATGTTGTCTTTTGTATTACACATCACTGTCTGCGACACCAAGCCTGGAGAACCCCACTTGATTGAATTTGCCAACAGGTTGAATAGTATGCTGTAGCTGCAGTGAAATCTACACTTAAACTGGACTCCCTCATGACTGTTGCCAAAAATAACAAAGATAACAGGTGTAAGTAGATATAGGATGTATAACCAAACACTTGACAGTCATGCTTTGTTTTTTCAGTAAGTGGGAGTGTTTTCATACATGTAGCCAATTTCAGTACTGGAACACTAGTGATACTATGAATGACTTGTACAGTACTTTTCATCCCAAGAGTTTTTCTGAGTGTGCAAACTATGACTCAGTCTCTCATAGATGAAATGCAGCCATCTTTGGCTTTGAGTACAGCAGTTGTGTAATGGTCCATGACAGCTCAAACTGACGTTTTGCTGTACTTGAAATTATTGGGGTACTTTCTTGATACGTGTATTATTTCTGAAGTCTGCTGTTGCTTAGTTGGTGAGAATTTAGTAATTCATAAGTTCTTTAGAGAGCCTGATTGCTATTCAAATAAGTATTATGCCTAAATATTATATAAAGTTTGTTGGTATGTGCTTCAAAAATTGGGAAAATTTAGTATTTTTATGCTCATTTTGATAGTGCCTCTGTTGCTGAGATTGACATCTTTCAGGCTAACGATGGGTTGATGGAAACATTTGCATAGTGTTTGTATATGCACTGATTTTCTCCCTTGTGTTTGAGTGTGACAGCAAGCAGCCTTGTAGGTGACAGGTCGTGGCTGAACTAGTTTGCTGTGTTGATATACAGCCCACGTAATCTATCACATATATTTCACAAGACCTCTTGATTGTTTTGTGATATTAAAAAAATGATCAAAGCTTTGTGCCTCAAGAAATCCTACAAATCAGGATTTAAAAACCTGCTTTTGAGCTGAGTTTTTGATATATCTTTAGGCTTATACTACAGCTTTTGGTGCCAATCCTAATTAATTGAATAGCCTACTGGTTTTTTTTCAGACAGAGTTGCATCAAATAATTAGCCAGACTAAAAATGCTCTTTCTTTGCTTCTAGGCAAGAAATTAAGTTTCATTGTTCTAAAACTATAAAGAAAATTCCTGATCCTATAGTTGAAATAGTGGTCCACTGTCTTTCTTGTGAGGTCTTGAAGCAGAAAGTTTTGTTGGTCCGTGGAGAACAAATTCCAAGAGTTGGTCCAGGAACATGGCTATAAACAGAACTGCAGTAGATTCTGCTGTTCCCCACTAAGTATTTTTTGGCTGCTGTGTCTACCTAATTAATATGGTTCCATGGATATAGTTTTGAATTAAGAGGTGGGAGACCTGAATTTCACTTTTACTAGCTGTCCATGTTTTTCTTTACTTGCAAACATCTTAGCACAGGAACTGTTAGGGCTGCCTGTAGTGCATACTTGTTAGTGGTTTGCATACATGCAGTACTTCACTAACCCAGGTGAGATACTAGTTTAGTCCTCCACTTTTATGGTATTACAACATATAGTGTCATACCTGATTAGTAATTTGTTAAATTTGTCAATTTTCAAATTGCTGAACTTAAATATCTTATTTTAAATGCCATAAATCACTCTTTTAGCTATATAAAAAATTTTATAGCAGCTTTTCTCCTGACCTGAGGAAAGGCTTTGTGCCCAAAAATCTGTCTGTTTTGTCTGAATTATATCAGTTGATGTAACACATATTTCTCTTCCCTGCAAATTCTGTCTAGCTTTTTAAAATGAGAAATTTAGGGTCGCTAAAATTGATACTAGATACAGGATGCAAATAGTTAAGTAAGAAAATCTCTTTGAATCATTGAGAGTTAGGATAATTATTATGAATTATTATTTAATAATATAATTGTTTTAAATTATTAAGTAAGTGTTAAGAATAGAATATGAAGTCAGAGCTATCTTACAGGAAAAAAAATTAAGGCCACAGATTGTTCCATTAGATTTAAATAAGAGTGCTGTACAACTCTGTATCCGTCAGTAACCCTTAGAAAATGGCAGATAAATTCTGCTCTACCCATTTAACAAAGCTTTTATCCTTATCATGGCTTTTTCTGTTTTTGTAGAGTTAACCTCCCAGAAGAACATTTTTCATGAGTTCACTATGCACTGTTGTAGTTCGTGTAGAAATTAAGCAGTATTCCACCTTCACTGGGAAAGAAAGATCTGCAAAGGGGAAACTGAAGTACTTGTACAGAAGCTGCTGCCTGTTGAGTACTTCACAAAAGTGCCATTTGATCTTGGGTTTCATTTTGTGTTAGGTATCAGAGACATTTGAAAGACTATGTCTGTAGAAAGAGTTGTAGAAAGAGTCCACGGTTTAAACAAGGGGACAACCCACCCCCCCACCCCCCCAACAAGGATATCTCAGGGTCTCACAGCCAACCAGTCTGTCCTGTACCTTTTGCACTGTGGGACATTGTCGCTGTTGGCACGGGAGAGGTTGGTGGAGAGGAGCAGCACTCATTATGTGTGGTTCATGCCAATCTGCCGTGTGTTGGGCTCAAGGCAATGTACCTTGTATTAGTGACCAAGTATTTTAATTTTTTTCTTCCTCCTTCCCCCCCCCCCCCCCCCTCTTTTTCTGAGCTATTTACTTTGGAAAAACTCTCTTTGGAAACACAAACTCTCTTTTCACTTCACATTCTCTCATAATTCCATGACTGTAGGATTTGCAGTTTTAAGGAAAATGTGCTTATTGTTGTGACATTACTTATAATGTGTTGAATTAGTAGCAGTATGGCATGTACCCACATTCAGATTTCCTAGATGTGTGGAGTCTGGAAATCCTGTTACAGTCAACAGAAACTCTAGTCATGGACATGCAGCTATGAATATTTTCCTGAGGTGGCAATTACAAAATAGGGCAAAGTTTTGCCATATAGACCCTGTTCTATAGTTGGTAGTATCTATAATCTGTTGGCAGTATGGTAAACAATAACAAAAAAAGCGATGGGTTGCTGGAAGCAGGATTCTCTGTGATCCACTGGGACATTTAATTTTTCTACACTTCCTCATACAAACCTAGATCACAATACTGGCAGTTTTCCTGTGTGTAGTACAAAAATCCCATTAACTCAGTAGAGCCAAAAAAGCCCCCATCCTCCAAGCTATCTAAGTATTGTCAGCTGGCAGTTCCTTGTGGGCACCATAGATAGAAGTGTTTTTTTATGAGGAATTTAAAGAAAAAAGGGCTTTCAGGTTACAAGTAAAGTATTTTATCTGTAGTGATGGAGGTATGGAACAAAATGAGAAGGCATTTATATAAATAATTGAGAAGTGGAAACTGTTGCCTTACAGAAATATAGCATGGGAGGAGGAATATGAAATAATTAAAATGCAGGTGTTTTTCCCTTGCATTCCTGAGTATTGATGTAAACACAGGAAAACAAGTGAACAATTTTGCAGCAATTCCCGAGTCTAGGCTTTGCATCAAGCATTTGATATTGTGGATAGTTTGTTTCATTTCATGTTAGAATTGGCCAGTCCTTTCTGGGGTTGTAGCTACAACTTGGGAATAGATAATATGACAATAAAAATAATACTTTAGTGGTGCTTTGCTATTCAATTTGTCTTTGAGGGACGACTTGTCAAAGTATGAAAGGAGTTCATGAGTGAGGGAGACAGACCCAAATTCTGTACCTCCATCCATCCTGGATGTATACAACATGAAAGAAGGACAGAGGGTCGGTATCCTACAGATCCCTGCATATAAGTGTAATAAATACTTTGTATAACTCACATACATTACAGTATACCTGAGTCAGTCAGTTACCTGAATCAGATGGGATCACCTCCACCAGACCGAGGGAGATGCAGTTACGGAGGTCTAAGTTCCCTTTCCTAACCCCATACTGCTGGTACACCAAGCCCATGTTAAGATACAGTTCACAGCATAGGTACAAAAAAAATGCGTATCAGTTTTGGTAATAAGACGTAGCTGGCAAATGCACTGCTTTGGTGAAAAAATTTAGCTAATTATATTCTAAAATTACAGAGTGTGTGTGTGTGTGTATGGGGGAGACTGAGTTACTATGAACATAGCTGCTGGTTTACATTTTTTTTAATGGTTCTGTGGTTTCATTGCAATGAGTTTCAGGTAAGATTACTGGTAGATGATCATGTCAACTGTCTGAAACTGGGGTCCTGAATGAGTGCTGTTACTTGCTTACCATGATACAGTTTCACTTCAAAAGCCATGTGGCCATTTTTAAAGGACAGTATTTCCCTGTAGACAGCTAACCAATCATCCATGCATAGCTGAAGCCAAAATAGTCCTAATATTCTCTTTACTGCTACTACAGTAACTCTTAAAATGAAGGATGAGATCATAGTAGCATTTTGGTTATTGGTTCAGTTTCCTATTTCTTTCTAGATCTTTTTTAAGCTCACACTGTCCTTACAGAACGACCTCCTGGGCTGCTGTGTGTAACCATGTGACCAGCTGTTTACTGTGCTTCACTGTGCTAGTTTGAGTCATTTTGATAACAAAGACAACATTTTTAGCTTTATGGTGTATCAGAGGGCTCAACAGTGATTTAATCACATACTTGAGAAGAATCCAGCACTGGGATAAGAATGAAGTGTGACAGAAAGCACTTCAGTCAGGATTGATTATCAACTAATAAACTAATGCCAGTACAGTTTGTTTTCCTTCTAGTGTTGTAAGGTTTCTGTAAAGAAACACTGTGGGTGAGTTCTTTTACTTTGCACCAGGTGAGGATCTAAACAATATCCTGCAGTTAAGAGACCCAGAAGTACAAGTATACTGGCAGGCCCCAATAAAGAGCTAATGGAAGTTTATTTATGCTGATGGATGTCTCATGCTAGTAAATGCTACACTTCATAGTATGTTAATTGCCTGATAGTATGTTTTTGTTTGCTACTAAAAATCAACTTGTTGCAGTATTTTTAATATTTATAATCTCACATGATGATAATGCGCTTCTTTGCATATCAAGAATTTTGGGGAATATAAGTTGCATTTTTAAGTTCACTGGTGTGAAAGTTCCAGCTGATTTTTCATGTCCTTGAGTTGCAAATGCCTGAGTGTCATGAGATCTTTTATTTAAAAAAATATAGCACGCTGTTCCTATGCCAAATATTCTTTTGGAAAGCTATTTTTGCTCCCACCCCCAATAGTAACAAGAAAATACTGCACTATGAGTTATTTTTAAGTGGATGGAAATAGCATCCATATTATTTCAAGTCACTGATATATAAAATCTTTGTAAGAACAGCCACTTGTTTATTGCATGTTGTTTTCTTACATTTGCTTATTCTTAAATTTCAGAAAAATTATCTTGAATGGTAGTTTTTGTTCATGTAAGTATCTGCATTCTCATGTACCAAAAAATTATGGTTGTGTCTGTAAATGAGAATGACTATTATTCTTCCTTTCTATATTGTGATTAAACAAAACAACAGAGCTCTGCATCCTTGATTCTTACAAGTTGTGATCTGTCACAGAACAAGACAGTTCTCAAAAACTTGCAGAATCAATTACATAGAATAACCTTTTCACTTTATTAACAGAAAGAAATGAGGATGGTGGAACTCAGTGGAAATGTATGCACATTATTTTGTGTTCATTCATTTTTACAGGTGCATGTTACATAAAAAAAGGTTTTGCAGATTATAGAAAGTCAGAATGTGTAGATTGTGTCACAGACAGCTTTTAAATTAATGGGGATGAGTTTTCAACTACATCATAGGGAGTGTAACAAAATTTTCCCTAATATATAGTTGCAATAGTTGTGGAGGAGTTAAGTGTGGTGCTTACAGTACTTGAAAATTTTATTCCAGTGACACAGTTATGTATTTATTTTCTGTTGAAACACCTTAAATAGGTAGAAATAATTAACAAAATTCAGAAGGAACCAATATTTTTTAGTATTTTATGCAGGTAGAGCTAAAATTTAACTAAATCCTCTGTATACTTCACTATTATAGACAGCTTATGACTTCAAAGACAGCAGAATTTGTGCCATATGTGTCAGTAGTAGCCTGAGAAGTTGTAGTATAACATCTTAAATGTGGTCACACTGTGTATTCTGCTTTTAAAAAATATATTCTTCAAAAGATAAATTTTTGCCAGATGCATTTATGCTCTTCATTTCAAGAGTAGATGGTCCTAAAAACATTAAAAACAAATGGTCAACTGCCTTTAGTAATGATTTCTTATGAGTTTTAATTCATTTTATAGATACTTTTTATCTGTAATTAGCTTCACTCTCTATTCTATAAACAGAATTAATTACTTCTATGATAACTAGTAAAGTAGTTTTTGGAATTACCCTACATTTGGAATACAGGAAGGAAAATGTGTTAGGCTGTACATGCAGAAGTTAACTTCTAAAATAGCAGACTGTTTATTTGATGGATAACATTTTTTTCTTACCAAACTGTATCTAATCAAATCCTTACAAAGCAATGCCATGCATTCAATGCATGTCCCATAATTCTCTTTGGAGACAGTGCACAGCTGCTGCAGTTAGTATTAGCTGCTTCTTATGGCTTGGTATTTTCTTTCAATAAAAATCACAGATGGCAGGGTGTCTTTCACACCATGATTGTAAATATGAGCCTGGTTCAGGTGAAGAGGTGATGTAAGTACATATAATTCTACTTTAAGTATAAAAATCCCACATTGAGCTCAATTACTGTCTGTTTTTCTGTGGTCCCTGAAATGTTCAGACTTGATCCAATGACAGTAATGACATGAGACATAAATTGCGCATCTTAGGAAGGACATTGGCATCCTATACCTGTGAAATAATATGTTATTATTAACATAGCTCTGCAAGGTTTAGCTTCTTGTGAATGTAGCTCTGTGTTTGTAAGTGCAGTTGTTACAGCTTTTGTTCTGTGTTCTGTGAAGTGCATGAGACTTCTTAAAACCTCCCACTTCTATCAAGTTTGCCTCTGCAGATAGCTCGTTTCCCTTCCACTCACACTGACACATCCTCTTGGGTGGGAGGGGGAGACATGTAAATTACTTGCATAGAGCTTATGGACTGCTATTGTATGAAGGTTTTGGTTGCTGATTTTAGGGTGAAAGCACAGTGATACCAAACATCATCGTAGACATCTCAGATTCTAATTTTGTTTCTCTGTTGAAAGAGAGTAACTGAAGCACATCTGTTCTGAAGAGTAGGGTACGATGAGGACTTGAGTCCTACCTGAGTAAGCTCCAGTGTTGGAAGCAAGGTAGCTATGCCTTCAGGCCTTTGTAGCAAGAGCTTCTTGTAGACCATATTAGTTCGAACACAGCCCTCTGAGGATGCGGTTGTGTGGCCCAGACTCAAGCTGTGGCAGTAGTTTGGTCAATATTAGCTTGAAGGCCAATACACCATGCTTTGTTGTAATGTGTAGACGTGTCCTAATAAAAGACTGAGATTTACAGAAGTCTGTTGCAGAACTAACAAGCATTTAAGAGTTTCCAGCAGGTTGTACCATGTGTTGCTGTCTAATACCAGCTCAATCTACATCCAAATTAATCAGGAGAACATAGAAACAGAATCTGATGGTGACTCAGAGTCAGAGGAATATAGCATAGGGACTGACACAAGCACAGAGCCTGTTATGGAACTATGATTATTATTAGAATTAGTGCTGGTGGATATGAACTTTCTTTGTCTCTGGACAGTCTCTGTATTGACTTTTTAAATTATTGCAGCAGTATTTGTGAATTTGCAAGCTGCAGAACTGTGCTGAGAACATTTAATTCAGTTGACAGTATAGGACTATACTTGCTATGTGTTTTTGAGGCTGTTTTTCAGGCTATTTTAAGTACCACCTGTGCTGAAGCTTCCATCATTTCTTTTACGTAGCTTTCTCAAATCAAAATACCCTATTTTCAACAAATTCAACAAGTCTAACTTGAAACTAGTTTCTAATTGTACCTTACATTTCTCCCTTCCTACTTCTAAGTCAACTCATTGTCCCCATAAAGACAATGGCAAAACTCTCATTGAGTTAAATACATCAATTTCAGCACTAATATTTATACCATTTAAAAATGTGTAGGCAGTACTCATTTCCCTCCATTTTTTTCATAATTGTGTTAAACTATTCTGTCTATATCTGAGGGTTTTTTCAAAGTTCTAATGATTTTTCATTTGTCTCTGTTCACTTATAATTTTTATTATTCTTCCATGGATCTTCTGTCATTAATTTAAATCATTCTGGTAATGAAAAACCTCAGCTGGATTCTCAACATAGACAAGTGTGTATCACTTCAATTTTTATTTTTACTGCCAAGCTCAGTTGCTAACTCATAGAGCTGCTGTTCACTGTTACCTTGCTAAATGGTTTTTATTTCTTCTTTTTTTTCTACTGCAAAAGCATATCAGATATTTTTCCCTGCTTTCAACTTTTTGCATATTTTCTAAGCTGAAGGTTTTTTTCATCCTCTTCTGTCAGTTTGCCTTCTCTCTGATTCCTTTTTAAAATATTTTTATCATTCTTCCTTAAAACTGCAACATCTTCTGAGGGATTTTTTTTCTTAGTGTTAATTTTCATGTTGGTTACTTTTTATTCTAGGACACATAACAAAAAAGCTAAAAATCTAGCCTATTGCCCGTCTTTGTGGAATAGTCTAGACGTAACAGTTCATTACATTTGCTTTTAATGACTGCATCTTTGCGTTCTATTTATTAGCACTGTGTATTTATTTTCAGTCTCTATGTGTACCTGTGGACTTTGTAAGGATGTGCAGACTATGAACTTGATGTTGGATGGACATCCAGAAAACACCAGTAGGATGGGATTTCTCTAATGCAGGTGGGATTGGAGGTGTTTACCTGTGTGGCATGGGAGAGCTCTTACATGGCATTAATTTCTATCGCAGGGTATAGAAGGATTGTTTCATTTTAGTTACAAAGTTAGTAAAGATGATATATGTCTGTAAGACTTTCTATTCATCAAAAGAAAATTTTAATTCTTGGTGTATTTGTTGATTTGATATCAAGCAAAGATGATATCAAGGAAGTTTCCAAGTCTTCTTGCTGCTTGGAAACAAATGTCTGCAGTAACAAGAACAGTCAAGTGCCCGTTTATCAGCTTGCTTTCTGTTCTCTACTAGTGTCTTAAACAGGTAAGTAGGAGCCCCCTGCTTATGTCTTTGTGACGCCTGGTTAGCTAAGAGACAGCTTTATGTACTTCTGGTGACAAGAATTATGGCTGTGCATTTCTGACATGTTGTCTGCACATTACTCCATACATCTGACAATTCTCACCTAATATTCTGGTTACATGTAATCTAAATGAGAAAGGGAGCGTAGCTATTTTGATAAACATGGAAATGCTTAACCACACTCAGCAATGTAGCACTCTGTTAGATAAAAGTATCTCGGAATTCACACCTCTGTATACAGCTGCCACAGAAAACTGGTTCTTCCCTTGGTCTTTTTTCCTGTTCAGGTCTTTAGAGCAAGCTTCAGTGAATAGAAAGGGTTTCAAAGGGAATAACGAGCTTGACTTGAGAGTGAACTGATTGGGCATACTTCTACTGCTGAATTAGAGAAAGTTTGACAGTAGTCCCTGCCTTCAAATCCAAATAGTGTGAAGGCTTCGAATGGCTACTTCTAAAACAGGTTGATCGGATCCATCTCATCACATTTGTCTCCTCTGGGCAGCATGTGACAGCTCTGTACACCTAAGGTACAGTTCTGAGGGGGGCACAGGTTTCAGGTCACAGTCTGAAAATGTGAGATCTTTGCTGCAGTACACCAGAATAGGGCTTTAATTACATGCCACCAAAGTTATATTTTCTGTTTGTGGTATGAAGACATTTAGAATCATAGAACCATAGAATTGTTCAGGTTGGAAAAGACCTTTAAGATCATAGAGTCCAACTGTTAACGCAGCGCTGCCAAGCCCACCAAGTGCCACATGTTCACACCTTTTAAATGCCTCCAGGGTTGGTGACTACACCACTTCCCTGGGCAGCCTGTTCTGGTGCTGGACAACCCTTTAGGTCAAGAAGTTTTCCCTAATACCCAGTCTGACCCTGCCCCGGTGCACTTGAGGCCGTTCCCTCTGGTCCTGTCACTTGTTACCTGGGAGCAGAGCCCGACCCCCCTGGCTGCAGCCCCCTTCCAGGGAGCTGTAGGGAGCGATAAGGTCTTCCCTCAGCTTCCTTTTCTCCAGACTAAACAACTCTGGTTCCCTCAGCTACTCCTTATAGGACTTGGGCAACAGAGCTGGGAAAGGGTCTGGAGCACTTCTCTGAACATGCTCCGGCCCCTCAACACCCCCCTTGCAGTGAGGGGCCAAAACTGACCCCAGGGTTTGAGGTGCAGCTGCACCAGTGCTGGGTATGGGGGGGCCATCGCTGCCCTGGTCCTGCTGGCCACAACAGTTCTGATACAGGCCAGGATGCTGCTGGCCTTCTTGGCCACCTGGGCACACTGTTGGCTCATGCTCAGACCCTGCCCACCAGCCCCCCCAGGCCCTTCCCCGCCGGGCAGTTCCCAGCCCCCTGCCCCCGCCCGCAGCGCTGCCTGGGGCTGGTGTGCCCCCCGTGCAGGACCCGGCACTGAGCCCTGTTGAACCTCCTGCAGTTGGCCTCAGCCATCGGCCCAGCCTGCCCAGCCCCCTCTGCAGCCCCCTGCCCTCCGGCACATCAACACCCCCCAGCCCGGTGCTGTCTGCAAACTGGCCGAGGGTGCCCTCGATCCCCTTGCCCAGCTCGTTGATAAAGATGCTGAACAGACCTGGCTCCAGTCCTGAGCCCGGGGGAACACCACTTGTGACTGGCCACCAACTGGCATGAGATTAGGGGAGTCCAAGGACACAAAATCTTATAGGACTGTGCAGACAGGCTGGTTTGGTTGCAGGGAGGCAGTGCTGACGTAGCCAGCTCCTCACTGACTTAACAACAGTTACTGAAGAGAGTTCTGCCCAGAGTTGTGGCCGAGGTTTCTCTGGGAGAAATCTGCTGGGTTGGATTGCTTCAAAAGCAGATCTAGAGGACAGTTCAGTGATGTGGATAAACAAGGTACAGTGCTTTTGCTTACAGTCTCTAATATGGCTGTGCATGCAAATCCTTTAAACTGTGCTTTATGTCATTAGTATGTATTTAAAAAGACAGAAGATGCTGCATTGCAAAGGCTGACTTTTCTTTAGACCCTCTTTCTGCAATCCCATGGATAGCTTTTTGCACAAGACCTTGGTTGAACATCAAGTAATAGATCATCCTGGTTTGTGTGGAACCCTTAGCACCCAACCAAATTTTTATTTAAAAATTGATTGTGCAGCATTAAGTTATTTTAACATCATGTGTGGCCTCTCTAGCATGTACATGTGATGGAGGACTCTGCCAGTGTATATCATACTCTGGGAAGGGAACAAGAAGAAGATACAGTACTCTGTTTGGAAAACTGTAACTCAGTGGATTTTTTATTGAGCTGTAGACATCAGAGTTCCTGTGCATCTTTTCTCTTGAACCACCACTGTCATTATTACATGAGAGGGAGGGAACTGTAAACCCCTGAACCATAGTTTGGACTTAATAACTGTGGAATGTTTAAAGGAAAACTTCTTGGCTACATGATTAAATACTTTACTGTCCAACATGGAAATTTCTCTTATTATGCACAATAACAAGAAATCATACTAAATTTGATGCCTTAGATATTTGCTTTTTCTGCTCTTGCCTTCTGAATTGCCTTGTCTTATAAAACACTTTCTGTTTATAATTAATTCTCCCATATTTTCATTCATATCCTTTTCAAGATATTTATTGTTTATGTCATGGCTTAAGAGCTAAGCTAATAACTTTAAAAAAACCCAACCCCAAAACCATGCATTATTTTTCTCTTCTCTGATGGAGGTATTGATACAGTTATCTGAGGGATGTAGCAACAAAGGCTGAAAATTCATTTTACCGTTTCAAGAGGAATAACCAGAAGTATTCCATCAGTTAAGTCTTCAGTGTATAGCTGCATGGAATTTAATCTACCATAGCTTTTCTTTGGCTTGCTTTGTCCGTGGTATTATGTTATTCTGTCATTTTTAATTGAAGTTTAGAAATTAATAGTTCTAGACCTCTTTTAATAACAAATTTAATTTTTAAACAAATCTTTATTTTAGGCAAAAAAAGTGCATTGCTTCTCGGTTCTGAGTTTTTGTGCTATAGGAAGAGGTTGCTTTTTTAAGTGTGATAATTTAATCTAGGCTTATAGTATGGGGACTCAGCTTGTCCATGTAAGGCTGGTCTGTTCTTCATACACATTTTTAATTTTGGTAAGCTACTTAAACTCCTCTGCATCTGATAATTTTTCCAGGAAGATATTTCCTACTGGGAGATTTTTAGCATGGAGCTTTCCTTTTCTCTTTCCCTAAGCTCCATACATCTCTAAATGGGGTTGTTTATGAACAAAAAAGTTTGGCAGATTCAGTATGGGTGGAGTGCAGTTTAGATATCTGTCTTGAGAAACAGGAGTTTACATAAATCTTACTTAGCTAAATTGTTGGGTAAGAGCCAATTATGTATAGTAGAACTGCTTTTTTAAATCCTAAGCTGTATGCCTAAACTTGTCAGGCCTCATGGAAACTGTATAATTTTCTTTCCCTTTCTCCCATGTTCTTCATGCTTTTGCATATTCTCTGCAAAAATTCTCTAGTGCCTGTAAGCAGAAAACCTTTGACAAGTAAGATCACTTAGACTTCCAAATTACTAATGAATTACAGCAGAGTAATTTTCCCTGCAGTGCTCTGGAGGATGCCTTCTTTGGTCAAATTTTTACCAAATCCATTGGGTCTTTATATAATGCAAGGCAAATACCATTTTTTTTGTGGGTTTTTTTTGTTTTGTTTTATTTCCCCCCTCTACTTATGTCCCCTCTAAATTTCCCTTAGCTTTATAGTGTCACGCATAGTTTTTCCTGTTTGGTCTGTGCTGGCTTGTTAACTGCTTTGCTATTCTTTACTCACTGGCCTTTTTCATATAAGCTGCCCCAGAAAAAAATCTTCAAATTATTGGCAATTATTTTGCCACTTGCTAGTAAAGCCAGTTCTTATCACCCCTGACAACTGTGTAGGAATTTTGGGCTTCATACTTGTATATGCCGTTGTATACCACTGTAATCACAGTTGTTAGCTGTCTTAGAATACTTTGATACCTGTTTTCTTCTTGGATGTTGTGAACAGTGGCTAACACTTAAGTTTGAATGTTACAATATTTTGCTAAATGGGCCCCCAAATCTTTGTTTTCTTCAAGAAGGAAGGCAAGATCAGTAAAAATAATTATCCGGTGCCTGATACTTCTTAATTACTTGTAAATTCATTATTTGAGACTATACTCAAAGTACATCCTGCCAGGACAGTAGCCTACAGGTTCTGAATATAATTTTATTAACCTCTTTGAAGCAGTCTATTACCTATTTAAAAATACTTCAAAATGTAATTATTTTAATTATTTTTAATCCTACAGGATGCATTGCTAATTATTACTGATAGTATAGATTTATTATATTATATGGGGTGGATTTTGTCTGACTAGTTTCAGAGGTTTAATTAAAAGTTCTAATGGATTTATTATTAATAGCTTTGGGCTCTATTAACCGGTATGCTAATCACCTTTTCTCCCCAGTATTTTCTGTGGGAGACATGTGGGCAATCAGAAGAATTATTTAGTTCCTCTCAACTAGCTGTTGGAGTGGGGTGATTTACAGCCTTCTGCAGAAGGCGTTGACTTGTGCTGGCTTCTACAACGTGGAAGTAGTATTTGATAATCAGAGCTCTCATACAGAATTTGTCTTCTACAATGAACAGTTCTTCTAGCCAGGATGTTACGAACCAAGGTGAGGTGACCTCGCCAAGAATTGTTTTTATGAATGTAATTTACACAAAAAGTCACCAAACTCACAGGCAAGGACTGGCCAATGTAGATTCTGAAAACATGGAAAGAATTTGAAAACTATGGAAAATAGTGGGAGAGGGATCTGGGAGCTAGAGAACCAAAGAAAATAGAGGATGAGACCCGAAAGGACTCGAGGAGCCATGGGGCTTATAGAAGAGGTGGTGGAGAGGCGTGGGGCTGGATGGAAGGGGTTCATGGGGAAGTGTGGGGTGTGGGAAGCAGGAATTTGGGTGCAGTGGAGGGGTCTGGAGTGCAGGCATGACAAGAAGGCAGCAGTGATCAAACTGCAGTGCAGCACTGACTAGTTGTGCCCAAACCCAAACGCTGTGAGTTTTTTTGGACAGGAACAGCAGTCGATGTTTCTGCCTGGCTTGGAGTGTGGGAGGCGACAGCAGCTAGTAGAGGAGTCACAGCTCTGGTTAGGCAGCAGCTCGGGCAGAGCGCTGGGTAGTTATGAAACACTGAAGAACTGTTGATAGCACATAACCCGGGGCTGCAGAGCACACCAGAAGGGACAGGGCATTAGGACATGCGAGCATTAACTTCTTTGTAGAGCTGCCTGTGCATGTTGGACACCACAAACTTTTCCTATCTTACAGTATTATTTAATAGGCTGTTATAACTGTCATAAAATGACCATACTGCGGTCTGAGTTAACAAAAAAGATTCTGTGGTTTTAAAGCTACAGCTCTTTTTTTTTGAGGCCTTACGTTGCTGTGCTGTATTTCCATACAAGTGGACTAAGGTGATGGCTTAATTAAGTACTTTTCTACTAGTAGAGTTGTGCCCATGCTAAAGTTTGTAATCAAGTGGGCAAAAGGCTTGAAATAGTGAAGAGGCAGTGGTCTGGAAGTGGGGAATGAGGTGTGAGGGGCAGAAGGTAATGACTGTAAGGTTTACCTATAAAAGGCTGGAAGTCACTTGCAGCCTTGTTTTAGACACTTGACAAAAGTAGGGGGCACAGCCTAATCTGTGTAATGCTGTGGAGAAAAACAAGAGTTACTAAAATACTGTTCATGCTGAAGAAGTGAATAGTTTGGCAGCCTGCAGCCATCTGGTTATAGTCAAAATGTCCACTACTGAGGCCTTTAGATTATACAATGACCAGAGATACTACAGTTCTTTCCATTCTTTCACCTCTTATGTACATTCCCATGAAGAAAATACTCTGAAAGAAATGCTGAGAATTCTGACATTTTGGCACATTGCACAATGACAATTAAAAAAATCCACATAAAAACCACAAAGAAAACCCCACCACAAAAATAAAAAAAAACAAACCAAAAACCCCAACCCAATAACTTTACCTTATTAAAATATATTTTGAAGCCTTCTGATAATTTTGTGATTTAAGGAGCCCAAGAGAGATTTTGATGTCCAAATCATATTGAACATTAATTTTAATGTGACAGTATATGTTAGTCTGTCTCTCACCTTCACTGTTTAACTGCAGTTGTAGTGTAGCGTTAGTTGTAGTGTTCTCTTAGAACTTTGTATCTGAGATGAAGCCCAGAACATGGATCGCGTACTTATCTGAATTCAGGAAAAAAAAAAAAAGATGATCCCGCATGTGTTAAGTTCATTATGAATAGAATCATTCTGTGTTAAAAGTATGTTTATTGTGTATTGCTCTAATGTTGAAAGCCAATTTAACAGAAAGTTTGCTTCTGTAAACCAATTTACTGATTAAAAATTGCATACTCTGCCTGTCACCTCCATTACAGCGTATTTAGCTCCTTTCTTGATTTCTCTAGACAAATGCAAAGTGACATCTTAAAGGAAGAGCAGCTATTACTAGCACTCAAGACTTAATGCATTGACCTGGTGTGCCCTCTGTGACCTTGGCAGTATAAGGCAGATTAGTAGTTCATTGCCTCTTTCTGTTCATGTTTATTTTATTGGAGGTATAGATGTTGTATTCACACACCTTACAATCTGTGAAGTTAAAATTAAACAATTTGCCATCATGTCTTACAGTGAGAAACTGAAAATCACACTTCTGTGTCTGTGTACCAGACAATGTTTTGTCTTTGGTGAAAAAAAATTTTGTAAGAAAGGTGAGATTTCAGAAGAGACTGAGTACATGTGGGGAACTAAGTTTATATCTTTTGAAACAACTCAATCTTAAGTATAAAAGGAATAATTAGGAAATAAAGTATTGTTCACATGACTTCAAAATCTCAGTGCAAATCTTTCTGAAACTCTGAACTTAGATGCTTCTGTACCATATAATGTTCTGATTGGAACAATCTCCTGGATGGGTCTTTTTCCAGTAATAAGTATAGCAAATTTCTTTTTAAGCCAGTGGGAGAAGTGAATTTATAGTTATTCCCTGCCAGCTGCTTAAAAAGCTGCCAGCTTCTCTACTTTTTGTGTCAAAGTTGAAATCTATCTTGACTTGAGCTGAATTCTTTGTGTAAAAGCATGGTGATTGCTGGTGTTTTCCTGTTGTAAAAAAGCCCTCAGCTGAAAACTTCTGAAACCATATTTTATAGTCACACAAATACAGAGCCTGAGAGCACTGAAAAAGCTGAATAGGACAATTACTAAGAATTCATAGTGACAGTTGACATCTGTCAGGCACAATTACTGGGGTTTGTTGATTTCAGTGTAGAAATTTAATTTTTATTTAACAGAATTTTACCCTATTGCATTGGTGAACAACACCAGCCATTGTGACCTGTACTGTTACACTTGGTATATACTTGGTGTATATACAATAGTATTGCCTAACTGTGAGTGAGTTAACAGAGGTGGAATGTGAATTGAGACAGTGGAGCTGTCAGTTTTGCCTTTCCTTAGAAGTGTGATGATCACTGCTTGCCAAAGGACTTCTCTTCATCTGTACTTTATTTAGGCTCTTGGTCCTCTTTCACTTCTCATACAACTTTGCCTGTATTTCTTCTGCATGTTCTGGCCCATGCTCTTGAATTTTCTTCTGGCCTCACATTCTTATTGTCACTTTTTCTCATGAATCATGCTTTCTGATATTGATCCAGCTACCTTGTGTGTCAAACATCTTTCCTTTCTTCTTAGTGCTTTTTTCAGATAGAAAAGGTGAATTTGGGACAAATTCTGAATCCTGTTGGTGCTTGACAGATTCAGAAAATACCTATTCTCTTCCCGGTTTGTCACAGACTTCCTTTGTAATTTAAGAAAAGGCTCTCTATGTTTCAGTATATAACAGGGAGAAATATAAAGGTATTTTTCATAGTATTAATAGAAAATATTTTTCATATTTAATACTATTTTATAGTAGTTAGGAATAATTATTTTAAATATGTAAATATAAGGAGGGCAAGAATGGTTAGAAGCCATGGCTTCATCTTTCATTCCAGTGAACAGCACTGGTCAGGAGTATTACAAGAAAAGGGAAAGTATTGTAGCATAATAAATAATAGCATAGCATAATATTCCTTCAACCTCCATAAATCCATCTGTATTTTTCATGTATGTTCTACACATCTGAACACCATTGCAATGAAAGGGCAGCTTGTACTGTTCCAGCCCTTGCAACTGATTGCTCCCCTGAGAGCACTCTCCAGTGTTGGTCTTGGCACAGCCTTATCCTAATGGGCATAATTTAATCAGAATGTTTTGAAACGTTAATTTTCAGAGTCTTTATTATTCACTAATATCTTTTTTCTAAAAATGTGTCTTTAAAAATTCAAGTGGATGTACCCCAGTCAAACTAATGTTTCTCAAAGATCTATTTGAACTTTTCCCTCTACCCTTTTGAAGATTTTAAAAGAATGCACGGTAAAGTCAATAGCAGGATCATAATCACTGGTTTGGTCTTTGCATCAAAGGTTCAGAATAAAAAGTAATCTACATAGCATGTCTCAGGATCAGGTGTGTTTTCTTTTTTGGGGCTATTACCTGAATACGTTGATGTTCCTAGTTTTGAGAGAGATGTCAATGTATTAATCACATACTTATAGATGTACTGTGCTTGCATGTACTGCTGTCTGTAGGTGACACAATTTGGAGTAATTGTTGAAAGACTATTTTGAATCCGAGCTGCAGGAGGTGGTTCAGGAGGCAACATGTGATTCTGGTTTGCTCCGTATCTTAACAACAGAAGACCAATCTGGTTCTGAGTTACTCAAAATCCTTTGGGGAAAGTTATTTCAAGCATGTATTAACATCCTGATTTCTTCAAACCAAATACCAGCAGTACTCTTCACACAGTGCTGAAATAAATATACACATAGTTTCATGAGGTATTCAATAAAAAATGTTAGAATTGATAGTGTATGAAAAATGCGATTATCTTACCTGATAAATTGTGCCTGATTTGACTAACTTCAATAACAAAACTTTGTATTAAGAAGTACTATGATCATTGATTGCAGCATCCAACAACACTGTATGTGGAAAGAGGCATTATTAAAACAGTAACTGTTTAGAAGCAATGATGCTCAAGATTCAGGAAATCCATTCCTACCAACAAATACATCCTGATCCAAACCCTCTACTTTCAAACCTGTTGGGTTTGATACCATGGTTAGAAAATCTTCCTTTTAGCTTTGGCTAAGGTATATTGTGCAACTTTCTCCTTGTAACAGTAAAGGAATTTAACCTTTCCCAACCCTTTCTGGGCACAGTTTGCACATCCCATCATGTACCTATCATTAAAAATGCACATTTATTCCTCAGCTCACAATTTTTTTTAGCAGTCAAATTCTGAGTAGTAGCAGATGGTTTCAAAGCTGCATTCCTTTTGTTAAAAGCCTCAATCATATCTGGTGTTATTAAGGATAATAATTACCTCTTGAGTGTTAGAATAGTGCTACTGCTTCAGAAATTTAAGGTGTGTTTTGCTGCTTCGTTTCTGATTTTATTTTCAGCTGTTTAGATTCAAGATACAAGTGGGAAAGTGGGGATTAAAGCTGTAGAGACCCAAATATAGTTATTGCACCTGCTAAGCACCTGTAATTTAAAGATAGGCATTTAATATTTGGGAAAATGAGCGAAATCTTTTTGTTGACAATTCGTCATTGCAGTGTTCAATGGTCTTCATAAAAATTAACACAACACTTGACTATTTTTTAGAAATCTTTGGGATTGTTCATTGTCTGATGAGACAGCTGCTGCAGTTCTTTTCATTCTGGATGCAATATTTCTCATTAATTGTTAAAGAATGTGGAATCATATTTGTGTTTATCTTGACTGTATGCCCATATGTACATGCAACAGGCATCTCCTTCAACTTTTTAATTTAACTGCCCTCTGACTGCAAAGGTAACCTCTTGAATATTGTGGATATTGTGCAATCATACCGTATAAGGGTACAAAGCGAAGTAATAAATGTTCCTCTTCATCTCAATGGAGTGTTAGCTTTGCAGACAGATTATGGCGATTTAAATGTCAACAGAGTTATTTTACTTCTGGTTGTTTTAGTAGAAGCATTCAGTTAATGTGCTTATCCAGCATGGTTGGATATTCCATTCATCTGAAGGGACATTCCAGAGGAATAAGGCTGCAAGTTTTAAATTGGGGATGGTTTCATCATCTAAGCAGCAGGTTGGATTTCCTAGACTAACATCTAGACTCTCTGGAACCACAGGTTCAAGTCCTGGCAGACAGCCCTGCCAAGAGTCACACTTGACACTCATTTGGTCCCCAGTGTGTGGCTCCATGACAGCTCTGCTGCCATCTCGCACATAGAGCAGCGAATAAGCAGCGTGTTTCATCCCCTGCCGGCGGGGTAGACATTGACAGCTACTTCCCAGGGCTGTGGGATTGCCCCTGCTCCTGTTTGCTCTTTGAACAGAGAGAGAGAGGGGAGAAAAGAAACACTAGGCATGTTAGGGTATGGGAAATGTACCCACCAGGAAATGCTGAACTTCCTTCCCCTCCCACAAAATAGGAAAAGGTGTTGAGAGAAAATAGAGGTTTTGCTCCAGAACTGAGTATCTTTTGGTTTGGAAGAAGAATGTGGAAGTTCAGGTGCTACCTGAACTCAGTCTGGTCAAGGTGGCTGTTGACCTGCACTCTATTGTTTGGTGATCTCTTCCTCAATTATAGAGGTCAAACAAACAATAAAACCCCACCATCCCATCTGCAAAACTGTTTGGAAGTTCTAACAGTGTGGGAGTAAAGTTTGAACTATGCTAACACGTTTGCAGATGACCCCTTTTTGAGTAAACATTTTGACAGAGAAATGAAGTATCATCTTTGATGAAAAGAGTGAGATCCTTAGGCTGCCCAAGTGACATTTCATAACAGCTCATGTATTGATTTTAATCTTCTTTGCCTCATAGTTTGGAAAGAAAATATGAAGAACTGTGGAGAAGCTTGAGGACAGCCTTGTCCTGCATGCTGAAAATGAGCAGTTATTTACTGGATTGCAAGGGGTACGTGCGTGCCTGCTTCTGTATCATTGCTTTTTAATTGAATGGTTCCATTCATTCGTCAGTTGATTGACATCCAGTAGGAATTTGACTATACTTATCAGTTCTGTGCTTGAGTGCTGAACAGACAGATTTCACATAAATATTTTAATGTATCAGATATGTTAGTTTCAATGAGTATTTTGACAGACTAAAACAAGAAAATATTTTAACCCTGTCCCGTCTCTGGTATTATTACTGCTGAAGTACTGTCTTAAGTAGGAACTGCAATGTAAAAGCACTTCAAATCATCAAGCATCATTCATTTAAAAATAAAGCAGACTGAAATATAGCCATCTTTAAGATTTTTGACAATTATTATAAAGCGTACTGGGTAACAGTGAGCAAAAAAAAAAAAGCCCTGAACAGTGAAGATTGCTTAATATTTCCACAGAGGAGATCGATAGAATTACTATGGGTTTTTTAGCTTTTGTTTTTTATTTATCGCAGAGCAGGTCCCTGATCATACTGACTAGCACAGTGCTTTACGTATATACTGGAGATAGCTGAAGGGCTGGATGAACATTGATGAGTCTTGAAACTGTGGAGTGAATAATGAGACTAGGTAACTATTTGCCACATCTTCACATGGTTTGAAATAAGCGATGAGTAAAGGATTAAAAAAATGTGTGTGTGACAGCAGCAGCTTTTCAGAACTGTTGCTGTTGTCCAGGTGGTATTAATTTAGCCTTAAAATGCTCTCCCAACAGGTGTGACTGTTCTCTAGAGGGTTTGGGGAAAGTCCAACAAGTTTGCTCAGTTAGGCTATTCTTTTTTCATTACATTTCTGTTGTTATTGGAAAGAAAATAACAGAAATCAGTTATGCTGTAGTTTGATTTGTAAGGAAAAGTTGTCAAAACGGCTGGTACGATGTGAGGTCGTGACTCACTCCTGCAGCAGTCTGAGCATGGAGCTGGCACAACATGGAAGCAAACGATTGCATGCAGGAGCGGTGCACACAGTGCGTGGTGCTTTGTGCGGCCTGTGTGTGAACACAGCAGCTCTCAGCTGAGCCCCTACAACATCTGAGCTCTCACAGTGCTGCAGCATCAGCCTCCAGCGTGCATCTGACCTCACCACGGCTGCGAAGCCCAGTCCCCTATAGGGGCTGGTGTGGGAGGGAAATTAGCAGGGTATCCAGAGCTGAAATGTGTGCCAGGAGATAAAACAATAGCAAGTACCCATTTCTGGTTACATAGACAATAGAATAAAAATGAGTCTGGAATAAAACAATAATCTCATTACTGTAAGAGGTGTTTGGCAGCACAGTGTCAGTCATTCCCAGACTTTGTGCTATACAATAATGTTAGAAATTTAGCTGTGATATCCAATTTTGCATATCTGAGTGATCCTCATACATGATGAAGTGTAAGTTCTTGCGTGTCTTTTTACATTCTGAAAAGTTTATTTTATTGCTATAGATACATTTTTGAGAGAGTTTCATGCTTGGGGAAAAAAGTAATTTTTTAGAAAAAGCAATTTTACCTTTCTATTAATACAGTAATAATTCAAGCTTTTAGATTATTGCTCCTGCACTTCACTAAGATGAAAATTAAACAAACTTCATCCTAACTAGAATCAGTTGCCACAAAAGTAAAAACCTAAGGAGAAGAAAAAGCTATTAAGAGATTTAAGCACACAACGAACAAGACCTTTTAGAGATTAAAGTATGTGACAAGCATTAGTATTTCAAGGTGCTGTGATCTACTCATGGATTGATGTGCCTCAGAATGAGATGAGGCACATTAAAAGCTGAAATCATTCAAGCTGGTGTGGGACTGAATATGAGCAATTACCAAATAGTTAGGTATTAAATAAAATGGATGATTTTGTGAACTTGCAGTACAGAAGACTTCTTTGTGTGATCAAATACTCAGTCTCTGAACCTTTCCCTTGATACACAAACTTTGAGACAACACTTATTGTGGAAACTGGGAAGTTTGAAAGGAACAGTTCCAATTTTAATGTTGCCGTCTAGCACTTTGAGCGGTGAGAAAGCATTACTCACTAAGAAAAAAAAAAAAAAAGTGTTTAACTTCAGCACTTCCATAAGCATTAGCCATTTAAAAGTCGCAGCCATTAGCATTTGTAGGTTAGGAGTGCTGGTGTAAAAGCTTGCCAGGTACCTCTGTCATGCTTGCGTGGTAGTGAAGACTTATATGCAGACTCCATTAGGAGGGTTTTTCTGCGTTAAAGAGCCTTATTCCTTCTGGGTATTAAAGCAGAATCCTCTTAGGTCCCGTTCAAACAGTTTGTCTGGACTGTAAATCGGGCATAGCAGTTTTACAAAGGGTTTTAGCCTAAAGCATGTGTAACTGTGATTGAAGAGCAAACGCAGCTTTCCACCGGTATGGCTGTGGCCTTAATTGGGATCCAGTACATGGGCAGCCACCAGGATGGGATGATAAAGTGTCCAATTAAGAAGAAAAACAATAATTGAAAAGTGCTTATGAATAGTTGCAAATAAAGTACTAAGTAAGTGACAATGAGGGGAACAGTTTTTCTTAGCCTTGTTTCTATGTTTTCTTTCAATAATCAGAGAATAAGTAGAATAATAAGAATTATGATTATTATTGCCAGTGGACTGATTTCCTTTCACTCAATTCAGCCAAAGTTTTGATGCTGACCTAAGTAGAAGTAGGCTCAAAGACAGTAAAATCCTATAAACTCATTAAAAAGATACAAATGTGCATGTGTATTGAAATGGTAAAAAAAAAGAATTTGTCTAATTAAAACTGCTTGAAATTTGAGTGAATGTTATTCACCAACCTTGGTGAATAAAACACTTCTACAACGTTTAAAACATCAAAATGGAGTACATTGTTACTGGTTTTGGTTTGAAAATTGAGTGTTTTCTGTAGTTTCAGTCTGTGTTCCAAAAGCAAATCAGTTGTATAGTGACTGGAGGAAGGATGGAGCTTGTTTCCTGCGTCTTTTCCCTTGTAACTCTCTGTGTACTTGTCACTTTGGGTGACGTGGCCAAGTTCCTTGTCTTGGCCGTGGTACATGTGTGCCAGCTGGCTGCCCGGTGTGCTCACACGGCTGCTGCTCCGCGTGGCTGGGGTCTGAACTTCTTTGCTCCTACCCTTTGGTTGCATAGTCCAGTTTTCCATTTTTAAGCAAACTGTTACAAACCTCATCAATTTGAGACCATTTTCCCTTATTCAGGTTTGGCAGAAAGTTAGTCAGCAGCTGTGTATGCTCTTTATTTTATCAGTCTGAACTGGTAACTTGTACAGTGACGTTCACAGCTAATAATCAATTCCTCATAAGCTAACGATTATTAAATCCCTACTGATTTTCAGGTAGTTCAGACTCAGTAAGTGATTATTTCTTCTCATTATTATTAGACAATTCTAGTGTTTATTGGCATCCTGAAAAGTAGATTTGTGTGGCTGAGTGGTGTTTAATAAATAAATGCCAGTTTAGTTCTGAACTTTAGAAATGTTTCAGTTGCATTAGGTACCAGTTTGATCAGATTTGAGCACTGAAACTTTATCAGATCTGTAAGCTGCCTACACTGTTTGACATGAGCTTTCTGTGTGAAAATCTCTCTTGGTCTTCCAAAGAAATTTTTGTCAGATCTTTGGAGCTAACAAGTTCTCTTACTGCTTCATTCTAAAATCTGCTAACAAATTGCATGATTTCTTGTAATGCACTTAGTTGACATTACACAGTTCACAGATAACCTTTGAAAAAAGTACCCTTGTGAATTCAGATCTTCAGTCTTTGTGATTTTGTTCTGGAAACTGAGTCCTGTGATAGTGTCACGTATTGACTTGGTGTTTTGTGAGCTAGACTAGATGCAACATTTGTTACCATATATGAGAAGCAAAATGATGGTGAGAGCTACGATAGCATTTAATTACTATAACCATTGATTCTGATTTTACAAATAGCTCTTTTCTATTTCAGCAAGCCGAATAGAAAAAGCTGTGTATCTCATTGAATGTTTGCAATAAAATTTTTTTTGCTTACAGGGACATTTGTTTAGGTTAGCTTAGTAGGGTTGAATGTATATTTTTTTTAGTATTATTTCAGCCTGGTGGATTCCCTGGGGGGGGGGGGGGGGGGGGGGGAATAAAAACAACACAAGCTCTCAGTGACATTTCAGAGTTCACTATATGTCCTGTTAATGAGAATCATGCCCTAAAACTACGTTCATTTTGTAGCTAAAGTTAAAAATAACAGAGTGGGTCTCGGGACATTCATGTGGCTTTAATATCGTATTTATCACAGTTGAGTAATCACAATGTATTTTAGAAGCAACAAGAAATTCAGGGTTGCTCAGGGCCCAAGCAGATCATCAGTTTCACTAGAAATTGCTTATCGAGCAACCAGAGTTGAACATATGAAGCATTTTGCTACAAGAGCTTTCTGATATTTTTGAATACAACTAATACATTGATCACAACCCATCAAGCTGGCACATGCAACACATAATAATAATAATAATAATTAAAAAAACCCAACAAAATGAAACACAGTCATTTAAAGCTGCTTTCAGGAAATGTTGCTCATAAGTATCCCATCAGCATGTGGAATATTTTCTTTTGTTGCCTAAACCCACATTGCTACTAAATTTCCCATTCTTTGGTAGTAGATTGCAAGTTATAAATTGTCATCCCTGACATGAACATTTATTGATTAAAAAGTCTCAGTCATGATTTTGACATTTATTTTTAAAGGCTGTTTCAGAAACCTGTGATGAAGTTGTGTTGTTTGGTTTACAGTTGGAAATTAAGAATTTGTTGGGTTTTTAAAAATAATGCTGTCTTTAATAATCTTTTTGGAATATTGTATTGATGCTAGATACAGTGTCACATTAAAATCAGATCCAAATTCAAATGTTGAATACTTTACTGGACAGGTGGCCCAGATTAAGATTAAGTTATATTTTCTTCTAGGAGACAAGATGTTTGTTCAAACTAAATTTTTTTGCTGGCATCTGTGCACTCCCATTTCTGCAGAACAGAATGTTTAATATTTCTGTAGCAAAGTTCCCCTGCCAGGGGAAGGAAGAGCATCATTTAAATCTATAATCCCTGGGAAAGTTTTCAAAACATCAGAGATTGATTTTTAGCAAAGTAATTTATAATTTTTTTGACATTTCTGTGAGAGATAAACTGTATAAACTTCAGACTGTTCTGCTGAAAAATTCACTCTTGCAATTCCTCTTAGAGTACCTATGCACACGTTTCAGTTGTTGCTTTTCTACTTCTGTGTCTTGGATAGCCCTTACTAAATAGTGGTGGGTCAAGGAGACCTACTGTTTCAGGTGGGTGTCAGTATTTGTTGAATTTTGCTGTTAGCAGAAACATCTGCAATGTTTAACTGGTTATTTTATGGTTTTTTTTAAATGAACTACTGGTACAGACTCACATTGGTGAAGTAGAGAGTGCAATTCAGCCTTCAGTTTTGCTGGTTGTCTTTTTACTACCTTTATTTGCAGCAGTTAGTTTTTAGATAGTTTTGAATGATATATAGCTTTCTACAGTAGGTCTGTACCATTATACGAAAAGCTTGTTTTGAACAGCCAGCCCACATTTATGTCGCATTATATTGAAATACAGAAGATTATACATTGGTTTCAAGTTCAGTAAAACTGCTATTGCTGTACACTGATGAGAATTGCTGTAGAATTCAAGAACAGCTTTCAAGAGATAGTGGTATTTTTAATCTTGTATTTTATGTAAGGAGAAAAAAACATTATTAATCATATGCAAAGAAAGTATGATAAATATGCTACTTCCAAGCATCAGTATTACTTCTGGCAATGTTAGTATTTTCACATATGACCTTTGTAAACAGTGGAAGGATGTTCTTGTTTCTCTCAGGAGTTGGCTTCTTTAAAAGCTAATGTTATATCTCGATTATTCTGCATGAACAAGTTGTATTCTTTACAGATTGTGCTATAGGAGCACTATACTAATATGATGTTATATGAGTGCTTTATAATAAACAAAACAACCACCTTGTAGACAGGAACAAAGTTTCCACGCTATTCCAAAAATAAAACAGACCTCTACATGAGGTTCCATTGCAGTAGAAGTCAGAAGGGACAGAAAGGAAACACACTGTGTTAGAACAGCTTGTTAAGTAAAAAGAAAAGTACTGTGTGTTTATTGTGACATATTTCTTTATTTATGAATTCATTTCAGATCTTGAAAAAAAAAGGGGCGTTTTGTGATCCAAATCATCATTTCTTCAGCAATTTCCATAGAAGCTCATGAAAAAAGGAAACAAAGCCCCATGCTTTGTGCTTCGATCTAACAAGAAGTCCGTAGAAAAGCTCTTGTAGATATTATGGAGGTAGGTTGAATCTGTGTGAGAAATCTGGGAGAAAAACGCCTGTATTTTATAACATAATAGATTAACTCTGGAGGTGTTCTCAAAATACATAGTATTCAAATAATAAATAAATAAATAGATAAAATTCCCTCTGCTCTTTAGTTGGATTGTATCTTTTCAGTAGGTATTACTAACCTGACTGCAAAGTTCTTGATTTGAGAGAGAATATCTTTAAAGTTACTGATGCAGTAATCTGAATTTAAAAAGTATATACAAAAAGAACCAATATAAAATAATTGTTTACATTTAAAATAACATAATCATGTGAAAAGTGAAAGTGAAGACTGTTGTCTCTCTTGAGGGATGCTAACATGTAATTCCAATTTTATTCCAAAAAGCATGGCAATATCTTACACCAAGGCATGGTGTAAGATACCTTTAAAAATTTTTATTCCAGTGTGTGTTCTCACCTAGAGAGTGTCTGTGGTGAAACCAGAAGCCTTCAAGTGTAACCATTACAGTTTGGTTGAGGATGATACATCTCTGTCTTTGGGCACATTTCTGTACTGGTTCCATACTTTGCTTCTATACAATCAATGTGTGTACTTAATAGTATCAATATACTGTTGATTAATAACTTTGATTAGGTTTTCTGAAATCATCTCTGATGCCAGTGTTTGAGTAAAAGTTAATTAGTGGGTCCTGCTTCTTTCTTTTATTAAAAAAAAATCCTAATTTTTATATTAGAGAGAGAGTTTAAAACATAGTCACTGCTCAAGTCTAGGC
Source organism: Falco cherrug (assembly GCF_023634085.1). Taxonomy (NCBI): domain Eukaryota; kingdom Metazoa; phylum Chordata; class Aves; order Falconiformes; family Falconidae; genus Falco; species Falco cherrug. The sequence goes on along the minus strand of NC_073704.1, from coordinate 40,586,218 downwards.
AGGGCTAATTAGAATTGTGTGAGCGAAGGAGTTCATCAGGTGTTGCTAGATAGAGCAGCATGTTTTGGAGGGTTACTTAAGGAGGAGAGGGAGGAGGGAGAAAGCAGCTGTAGCCTCGGACACTTTGGTAGCATGAGTGGCCTGTGAAGGGAACTATGAACAAAGAAACTGGTTCTGATATTTAATTCCTTCTGTGCTCGGGGAAAAAGGTGTTCCTGTGTTCTTGTAAACAAGCTGGGCTGCATCAAAGAAATAGCTGCCTCCATCGGCAGCTTTCTCAGGATCAGGAAAAAAGCCTCAAGGTTTGTAATTCATAGCTTTGCCATTACAACTAAAAGGGTAAGAGTGACTTTCATGTGTGTTCACCTGATTTTGGATATTTATCCTTTGCGAATGTTTTGATGTTTGCTGTGGAACTGTATCTATCAAGAAAAAAAAAAAAAAAGTTGCAAGGAGGGTCTTTTCCCAGCTGTGGCTTATGTCTCAAGAGCAGTTAGAAAGCTGTGTTATTTAAGAGCTGCACCTGGGAGACTGCTGCCTGCTTCTCCTGGTACTTGTGATCTCTTCTGGTTGTTTTGGGGTAATGCTTGTCCTGGGTGTTTGCAAAAGCAATAATTTCTGTGCTCTTCGGGCATTTCAGTGGAGTTACTTGCATGATCTCCACCCTCAGAGTACAACAGGGATGCAGTTAAAGCACATGTGCTCTTGTGGGATTCACGGAGACCAGGACAAAGCTGGTGATGAGCAGGACTGGGCTCTTGTCACCAGTGTGCAAGTCACCGGTGCTGACTTGTCTGGCTGAGGAGGGTAGGACTGGCCTGCTCATCTGTTCAGCCAGGGAAGGTAGAGCACTCCACAGCGTCCCTTTGGTTATTTGCTCTGCTGGCTGAGCTTATGAAGCACAACCAGTGCTTCAGGAGTACCAAAGCCACATTCTGTGTAGCTTGCTGAGGTAAACACTCTCACAGACTGCAGCAATGTATTTTGGATGGAAGCACACTTGTGCTTTTGAAAACAAACACATTTTCCAAGAAATGTATTTCATTTTTACTCTGGCTATTTACTGAAATAATTTCCAGTGCTGTGGACTAGGTTATCAGCTAGCTTGATTCAGTACAGGCTTGTTTGTGGTAAAAGATCCAGCTTTTTGTATCTTGTGGGGAGTCTTGTTGATGCAGGTGCTTGCTTTTAGAATTTGTTCTGGTAATGAGGAAAGGTGGGTACTCCTCTTTCCTCTCCACACCTGAAACTTACTCTAAATCAATGTTCCCTGCAAACTGCTGGCTTTATGTATTCAGCAGCTGCAGGGGGATCCAAACGATGACATGGTGATTTGGACAGAAAATTAAAACCACTGGACTTGTGTGTGCTCAGCAGCTGTTCACGGGGGTGGCTCCAGTGTGGAGTCCACACGTGATGACATGGGAGATCATCTTCCTGCTGCATCATGAAATCATAGAATGGTTTGGGTTGGAAGGGACCTTAAAGATCATCTAGTTCCACCCCCATTGCCATAGGCAGGGACACCTCCCACTGGACCAGGTTGCTTAGAGCCCCTGTATGATGATACATCCTTAACACCTTAAAGAGGGGGAGAAGAGAGTTTGTAAATGAATGTCTGTAGGTAGTTGTCTTCTCCCCTTCTCATTTCTGTCTGAAAGGCATTCAGACTAAAAGGCTCCAGATTATAGAAAATCTATATGAATAGAAAGAATTTGTATGGAGTATGAAAGCAGAATGTAGAAAGCTACAGAATACAGAAAAGCTGTATTATATGAAAAGATCCACAGTATAAATTTAAAAACTATACAAAATCTTTATTTATAGGTTTTGATTTTAGTCATCAAACTCTTTAACTCCACAGACAACAAGACAGATGAGATTGCTCTGGGAAAATGCTTCTAACACCCAGCTTTTTATATATAGCAGATGGCTCTAGAAATGTACACATACGTTTATTTAGAAATGATTTTTGTTTGTTACCAATTACTAAATATATCATTAAGTCACTTTGTCGAAACCAGGTTTTCAATTGTTAACCTGAGTGTGGTAGGGTGAAGCCTGCGTGAGAACATCCGTATTTACTGCAGTTCCATCTTTAATTATATTTTGCTTTTAGATGTGATTTTAGCTTCTTTAATTCTGTGAAAATCTGAGTGGGAACACAGGTATGTTTTAGAGATATCAGACAAGACCAACAGACAACTGAAAGTAGAAATGTGGTATTGTTTAAATTAAATATTCACTAGTATTTTGTAACAGATCACACTTCTAGTCTTCTGAATAAGAATCTACTTTTTATATATATATATATTTATTTTTTTTTTATTGCCTACTGGTACTAGCATATGTAAATGCTTCCTGTCTCAGGTTCTGGCTACTGTCCTTGTTTGTGATGGTGAAAGTTAATGTCTGATCCTACTTGCTATGAATATAGCCCCGTGTGTCTGTGTATTTATTCTGTAGCTTTGGACATCTATGCTGCTGAAATTTATAGGCAGTCCTAGTTATTTGTTTTGAGAAAAAATCTTGAATATAGATCAGTATGTTTGGAACAAGATGTAAACATGGACAATATCTTTTCAAGTAACTGGGGCAGAAATAAACAATGATTCATAAACTTAAGTAAATATGTGCTTACGTAATTTTAAACATCTTTCAAGTCGGTAGGACTATTTGTGTATTTAGAATTAAGAATACTGTTTAAATTAGGCATATGTTCCTGAATGAAGCCCTCATGATATAAAACACAAGGTGGGGAAAAAAAATACATCTGTATTTCATCTTCATACCTCCAAGTCCCACTGTGCTACTGAAGTGAAAGAAAATCCTAGAGATAAATATTCAAGGAGAAGGCTGACAACTATAATGAAGTTATGGGCTATGACTAGAGAATAATGACATTTCTTGAAATGGCTGTATAAAAAAAAGAGACAAAATGTGTCTAGTTGTTGACAGAAAGAACATAAAAAATTACTGATCTCGAGCTCTTCCTTTTATTATATACAACATGAGTATTTTATAACAAAATTGCGTTATACTAAGTATTTAAATTAAATACAAAAAATATAATATGGAAAAAATCTGACACTTTAATATTTCTATATCTTTTAAAATTATGATTCTTTCCTGTCATACATGATATTTTATGAGACTGAATTGTCCCCACAGAACAAAGGAAATGCATTATTTATAAAGGTTGTTCATTATAATGATTATGGAAAGAAAACATTAACACAGTAAGAGGTCCTGAATGCATTGCATTAGGGAAAGGGTAGGGTAAGTGGCAAAACGACAATTCTGAATTTTGAAGAACAGCTCTTCAAGATTTTCAACCTCCCTTAGCTGGAGGAAAAAGTACAGGAGTAGAAAATAAACATGTTATGTTCATGTGATCTAAAAATGTTACACTTACTTTAAAATCTTTTCCCATTTTATATTTGCATTTGAGAACTTTCTGCCTTTTTGAGAGGACATTTTCATGCTGTGACCTTTCTCCTGGGGCTGGGGCAGGCAGCATACCTGCCTGCAAAAGGTGTGTCTGGGTGCAGCGTGTCCTGCAGCCGGTGGCCGGGCTGTGGGAGACAGTGGGAAGGCTGCATAAGGTCAGGGAGGCCAGGAAGGAGTTAGATTGTTGGTTTCAAACTCAGTCTGCTGTAGACCCATGGCCAAACAGCCCAAAACTCCCCCACTGATGCACACAGGTGGGAGTGGGACAGTGATGCAGAAGAATGGAAGCTTGCATTGGCCAGGGCCTGCAGGAGGAAGCGACTTGCCCCGAAGGCTGAGGTCCCCTTGCAGAACCGCTGTGCTGCTCCACAGACTGAAGTGGAAAGATGTGGCACAGCGGGAGAGATGCGGGAGCTGAGTAAGGCAGCCTGAGCTGCTCCCTGTGTAACAACCAGCACAACTAAGAAAAGGCCATGGGTGGTAGTAGTAAACTACTCCCCTCTGAGAGACACAGAGGCACCCATTTACCGACGGACGCGCTCTCCAGAGAGCTGTGCTGCTCACTGCAGGGCCATGTAAGCCACGTCTCTGAGGGACTACCAAGCCTTCTGCAGTCTGTTGGCTGCTGTCTGCTCCTGCTGTTTTACATGGGCACCGATACAGCCAGGAGCAGCCTGAAGAATATATTGGGTATCAGGAAGTACCTCTCCCCATGAGGGCGGCGAGGCGGTGGGCCAGGCTGCCCAGAGCAGCTGTGGGTGCCCCATCCCTGGCAGTGCTCCAGGCCAGGCTGGATGGGGCTGGGAGCAGCCTGGGCTGTGGGGGGGTCCCTGCCCGGGGCAGGGCTGGGAACTGGGTGGGCTTTAAGGTCCCTTCCAGCCCAAACCATTCTGTGATATTTACTTGAGGAGACTGTGGCATATATCAGTGATATGACGCATCACTAATGAGTAGAAGCTTAGTATGACTAATTTAAAGGTTTGAGCTGTTTCATTTCCATATAATCAGTGAAGCAGATATTTAAACACAGAAGCCAAAATGAGTGTTAAAAAGTTGAAAGACTGTCTTTTTTTGAAAGCAGTTTTTGTATTTTCAGGAGATTACATTCTAGTTTGTCCCTTTGGGAATGGTGTCATTTTCTTGTGTGCTTGTTTTTGGTTTTCATTCTTGCCAAACACTATATTTGTATTTTTATTAAAAACTAGGTTCAAAAATAAATTTTACTTTGGCAGTCTAACTTACCTCTGTAGAATAAAACACTGGTGTTTGCTGTGCAAACAAAACCCTGGAGAAGCCTCCAAATATGACTTCAAAACTCTCCAACTTAAAAAAATCTACAAGAAAGTAAGAGAGATTCCTTGTCTTCAGTATTTTTACTAGATTCTCTTATAAAAGCAGAGGTAGCATTAGATAAAAATCAGCTTAATGAGATCTGCATAACTTATCATACTATTTTACCTTCTAGATCTGATGAGAGGTTTTCAAGAGCAAGTACTGCGTGGAGCAAGCCTCCAGAAATAAGCAGGGTTTGTGTTTGTTTTTTCTTTTATTAACTCAGTAGTGTGAGGTCTGAGCCTCCAATGCCCATAACAGAAACAAAACTCTATGCTGAACTGATACAGATCTCTAAAATATCCGCGATGTTAAGAGTGCTGGCTTAGGTACCTCCTATGTAGGCATAGCAGGGTCTGAAGTATAGATGTATGGTTTGGGCAGGTCACTTGATGTGTCCCACATGGGTGCTTTGGCTTCAAGTGCAGTCATTGCAGAGAATTAGGTGTTGTCAGGTGTCACGTAGGAGGTTTAGAGAAATTTCTGGAGATAGACAAGACAAAACTTTGTTCCAAGTTCCTCTTGAACTTGGTGCCTGTCTCAGGCCCCATTCACTTGGGATCATTAGAATACTCATAAGTAAAGGCTGTGGAAGTTCTCCTTTTTAGAACAGTGGAAATAGTTGTTTGTTGTTTATTTTTTTTTAAATGAGAGTCTAACAGAGCACTCGCCTGTGAAGGGATATGTTGAAGTGTTCGTCCCTCCTTTTAAAGATCTGAAAATTTCAAATACCAGTCCCTGGGCAGTGCTACTGGGGCAGAACTGTGAGGACTGCATGTGCTGATCTGCTGGGGCCCAGGTGCTGCCTGGCCGGGAAGCTGCCATCCCAAAGCACAGGGTGCAGGAAGGCACTGGGTTTTGCAGCCTCAGAAGCAGGGTGCTCACTGGGAACAGGCTGGGGGCCCGAGCTTTAATTACCGAGTTATGCATATCCAGCTACTGTAGTATAAAAAGAAACCAAATAAATAAATTTACAGCTTGCAAATGAAGGGCCCATTTTTATGCTCTTGGAAAGTTGGTGGGACTGTACCTTTGAGTAAAACTCAGATACGTATTTGTAGAACACAGCTGAGTAAAGAGAAATAAGTGAAACAATTTTATCCAATTTTTCAGTTGAGTCTTGTAAAGTTTATTCGGGCAAGTGGCTTTTTTTAAAAAAAAAGAAACCCAAACTTTTTTGCCCCTTCTTCTGTCACTTAAGGAATTTGAAAATTCATCTCTTTTCAAAATTTGCCTTTTGAAAATAATGCAGCAGAGTCAGAGTGGCAACTTGAAGGAGGAAGATTAGAGATGCAGACACCATGAACTGGCAAGTTTATTGGCTACAGTGGGAACAGATTTTAGGGTGTCATAAAGATAAAATAATGTTACTCAGCACAGAGACGAATAGGATTTATATTTTATTTTTCAGAAGCCTTTGGTTCAGACCCTAAAATAGCAACAGGTCAAGAAGAACTAGGAGGCTGTGTAGCATGGAAGGGAAAGCAAAAAGAGACAACAAAAAAGATGTTAGAAGGGGCAGAGTTCTGGTGTTTTAGTGGTAAAGATGGGGAATGAAATACTGTTTTCCTGAAGGAAGATGGAAATTCAATTTTGATTTTAGTAAGACCAACATTTCAAAAAGATGATCCAAGCATTGTTCCAACTTACATTCTTTAACATTATGACTGTTAAGAAATTATAGCAAGGTAATAATAATTACAAAAGCTAACTTTAAAGATGTTGTCCAGGTAAAAGTAGTTTTGTCCCAAGGCAAAGAAAACAGCATTTCGTAAACTGTAACATGTTTGAGTTGTAAGATTTCTGCCCACGTGCTGTGGGATGTTTCTAATGATAGTTTCATTTTTCAATTATTCAGTTACACGTGGAGTTTTACCCTAACATAAATGTAGTCATCTTTTAATTGCTGATGATTGACCATTACACTTTGTTGCATTCATTTCTATTCTTGGTAACAGTCTTAGGTACAAGGAGACAAATTAGAGATAAATATGTTTACATTGACAAGGAAATTCATCTATGGTGGAAAGTTTATTTTTCCATGTGACATCACTGCTCTTCAGGTGCCAGTAATTGTAAACATCCCTTGTTTTTAATTCTTTGCCCCCTTAATCTCATAAGGAGAATATCAGACGTTAAATCTTTTAAGTAGCATTAGAGTGTGTGTTCATCCATAACATATGAGAATGCCAGTCAGTTCTTATCACCTACCTTTTAAAAAAATGTTTGCTGTTTTGCAAGTTACTGTGCTAAAAATTAAATTTGATTCTTTGAAGACTTTGCTGGCAAAGGTTGTTGTGACTTGAAAAATTCAGTATTCAAAACCAGACTGACATATAAATTAGAGAGGAAGATAAGATGCACATGGGGGGAAGAAGCCGTTTCACACTTTTAGTTTACCAACCTTTATAAAGAGTGCTTCAAAACGAGTTTGAAGTCTTGTATACAAGACTATCATGATGCAACTAACACGATCTTTGTACATGTTTTTATTATATGCAAAGTCATAGGATGGAGACTGTACAAGAGAAAGCTATAAGGCATTGTTTGTACAGCATCTTATTTTGTTAAGAGCTTTCGTCTGAACCCATAACCTAAATTGAATATAGCAGCTTGTTTTCCTTCAGGAAGTAACTAATTTCTTAGACTTTTCAGTTTTTACTACTTGTAAAAAAAAAAAGGTTTCTTGTATTGCCCTTTGTGCTTATCTCTTCCTCCTTGCCTCCTTGTTTCCTTTTCTTTCAAACCTATTTACACACTCATTCTTACTACCTTCCCTTACTTCAGTCTTGCAGAAGAAAATTTATTAATAACTTCTGAAACAGGAGACAAAAGTCTTATGCCTATTGTCTTTCCAGTCATTGCACAGCTTTAATTTGCTATTTGTGTGTGTTTTGCCTTTGAAAGATTGAAGTCTATTTAAGGCAAATTTCATAACTTAATAAAAAGACAGAGGTTTTTTTGTTCTACCATATGTAATTCTAAAACTTCTGTCTCTGAAACTAGCTATATAGTCTGCTAGTAGCAAAAACCCACCCCAAACCAAAACAAAAAACAGCAATGAAAAGATTCTGTAAGTCTGTTGCGGAACCAGTGATAAAGACAGCAGGCCTAGTGGTGCTGCTACAGAACCATAGAATCATAGAATCGTTTAGGTTGGAAAATATCCTTAAGACCATCAAGTCCAACAATTAACCCAGCAGTGCTAAGCCCACCAGTAAACCATGTCCCTAAGCATCACATCTATGTGTTTTTAAATCCCTCCAGGGTTTGTGACTCTACCACCTCCCTGAGCAGCCTGTTCTGGTGCTGGACAACCCTTTTGGTGGAGAAATGTTCCCCAATACCCGATGTAAACCTCCCCTGGTGCAGCTTGGGGCTGTTCCCTCTGGTCCTGTCGCTTGTTACCTGGGAGCAGAGCCCGACCCCCCTGGCTGCAGCCCCCTTCCAGGGAGCTGTAGGGAGCGATCAGGGCCCCCCTGAGCCCCCTCCTCTCCAGGCTGAACCCCCCAGCTCCCCCAGCCGCCCCCCATCAGGCTCGTGCCCCAGCCCCTGCCTGGCTCTGGCCCCTCAACACCCCCCTGCAGCGAGGGGCCAAAACTGACCCCAGGGTTCGAGGGGCGGCCGCACCAGTTCCGAGTATGGGGGGGCCATCGCTGCCCTGGTCCTGCTGGCCACACTCTGATACAGGCCAGGATGCTGCTGGCCTTCTTGGCCACCTGGGCACACTGTTGGCTCATGCTCAGACCCTGCCCACCAGCCCCCCCAGGCCCTTCCCCGCCGGGCAGTTCCCAGCCCCCTGCCCCCGCCCGCAGCGCTGCCTGGGGCTGGTGTGCCCCCCGTGCAGGACCCGGCACTGAGCCCTGTTGAACCTCCTGCAGTTGGCCTCAGCCATCGGCCCAGCCTGCCCAGCCCCCTCTGCAGCCCCCTGCCCTCCGGCACATCAACACCCCCCAGCCCGGTGCTGTCTGCAAACTGGCCGAGGGTGCCCTCGATCCCCTTGCCCAGCTCGTTGATAAAGATGCTGAACAGACCTGGCTCCAGTCCTGAGCCCGGGGGAACACCCGTGTGACCGGGCACCAACTGGGTGTAACTCCATCCACCAGCTTTTGCCCAGGTAAAGCTGCACCTGTCCCAGCCATGAGCAGCCAGTTTCTCCAGGAGAATGCTGTGGGGAAGTTTCAGAGGTTTTGCTAAGGTCTAGGTGGACACTCTCCACAGCTTTTCCCTCATCCACTAAGTAGGCCATCTTGTTGTGGATGGAGACCAGGTCTGTCAAGCAGGACCTGCCTTTCAGAAACCCATCCTGGCTGGGCCTGATCCCCCGGTTGTCCTGCACATGCCGTGTGATGGCACTCAGGATGATCTGCTCTGTGACCTTCCCCGGCACCAAGGTCAGGCTGACAGGGCTGTAGGTCCCCAGATCCTCCTTCTGGCCCTTCTTGTAGGTGAGTGTTTGCTAACTTCCAGTCAGCTGGGACCTCCCAGCAAGCCGGGACTGGTGATAAATGATCGAAGGTTCCCGATAGCTGGTGGTGAGGTTTGTGTCAAGCCTTCCTTAGGTAAACATGGAGAAACACATGCTTGCTGGTTGAAGAATTTTGAGAAGAAACGTGAACTATGATGACTCCTGCAGTTCTTTGAAAGGAAAACTTGTAGTTATATTGTAAAGAATGATGGAGGTGGCAGAGGTAGATATGGCTGTAAGTGGGGATCCTTTGCTGGAGCTGCTGAACATGGACAGGTTTGCATGGGCCCATCTGGCTCTTGTGTGTGTAACAGTGCATTCTGCTACTCCTGAGTTTTCCTCAGTTAAAAAAGAAGGTTAGTTACTATAACATGGACTTTCATTCTACAAATATAATAGACCTTTGATCAAACAAAGACTTAGGGTAAAAAGTTTCTGCTCTGGCAAATCTGTAAGTGCCTTGACGTGAATTTTGGTTTACACCCAAACCTATGGCTTATGTTTATGTAAAATCCACTATATTTTCATAGAAAATGTGTCAAAAATAATTTGATATTGTTACTGTCTTGCAGAAGTATTTTCAGATGAGAGCTAATCTGTTTAAAATCACAGGCCCCACTGTTTTTCAGAATATGGTTAGTTCAGGAACTGCATTCCATGGACTAAAAAGCCATAATTTTGTCTTGTAAAGCCACCTGGCTGCAGTTGATAGTAAAATCTATTGTTAACCCCTTTTCTGTAATATAATTAAAACACTGCTGAATTATCTGTTTACTGAGGCCTGGCTGCTCCCTGAAAGCACACCCCTTTGTGTCTAATAATCCTAGCCTTTGTAGATGGCTGTCCAAGACAAGGGCTGTGAAACCTTGTTTAAAGATTTTAAGATCATCTTAATCCCTTCCCTGATGAGACACCCATTGCTGAAAGCTGGGGGGGAAAGGTCCATCTGTCTTGCAACATATGTGTTTACACTGTAAAATCAGTAAATACAGCAGTGTGCTCACAGTGCCAAGAATTTCCTTTAGTCATAAATTGAGATACATTGTTTTGTTATTGTTACTTGAGTTTACACACATCTGAGGGACCAGTATTGCTAATTACCAAAAGCAGAGAAAACCTGCAGCCCGGAACTGAAAGTGTCAAATACCACCCCCCTAAATCTGAAAATATTCTCAGTGAACACAGTTAAGTGTATTGCTTGAATGGCCTTCTGGTTTCCACATCAGGGCATTATTAATTTCTGCATTTGCACAGTTGTGCAATGGAAGATTGGGTTTTCACACCGTCTACCTTTATGCATGGGATTTGCATACCTGGGTGAGTAGCCGGGGCTCCCCATGGGTTATTGGAGAAGTAGGCTGCCCACCAGCTCCTGTTTTAGACCCTTAAGTTAGGTGCTTTAAAGGGGGATGCTATAGCTATCCTAGGAATAAATCTATTAAAAGCAAGAGAAACACAAGCAAAGCAATATCAAGAACTGTAAGTGGAAGTCTCTGGCACATTATGTGGCCATACTGTTAATCTGTATCTGGTACTGAAAATCATTTAACTTCTTGTTATATTTGTATTTCTGCTTAGGAAACTGATTAAAAAAAACACAAACACACACATGCTTTTCATTGTTCCCTGGTGTTTGTGTAACTCCAGTGCCTAGGGAGTGAAGTTCTGGAACATGATCTGCTCTGCAGCATTTTGTTCAGATTTTTTTGGATTAAAAGTGTCCCCTAGATATACAATTCAGCTTTAAGAGACAATTTAAGTATGAAGTCAGTAAACAGGGAAGCCCCTGGCAACACTGTGATGAAACAGATCCATTTGACAGGCAGTGGTCTAAACAAAACGTCAGATTTTTTTAATGGGTAACATTCAGAGGACAGTCTTCAACTGGGATTTGAAAGAGCGCAATTGGGTAACTTTTGTGTGTTTATGGGAAATAATTTCCACGCATGAGGAATAGCAACAGAGAAAGTATAAAATACATATTTGGAAGATGTGAAAGCCAGATTATTATTCACTTCTGAATATTGAATAAGAGGCAGATTTGAAGTTGAGCAACTTTGAGAAAAAGGCACTTTAGGAGGAAGCGTGGGCAGGACATCGCAGTGAAGGTGGTGGGTAAGGATGGCATAGGGAAGGTTGGTGAGCCAAGCCCCAGGTAATGACAGCTGTGGTGGCTGCAGTGTGGGCATTTTATGCAGAAATAGCTGCTCAGACACTGCTTGGGTGTGAAGACTTTAAAAAAGATGAATGTTAATGATGACACTCACTAAAACTGTTGGTATTGTCTGTGGCGGTGAAGGCTGGGGAGTGCAGAGCAATGTGGAATGTTAGTTGCTTATGTGAAGCACCTGAGGTTTGGTTCCCAGCCGCTCACTGGGAGACTGAGGACAGACAGGCTGAACTGAATTCTGAGATCAGTGAGCTATGAAATAAATAGATCTATGAGTCATTAATATAGCAACTGTAGATCAATTTCTGTGTGCGGGCAGATCAACTAGACCAGTGCTGTAGAAAGGGAAGAGAAGGGGTCCATGGACCCACTTACCCTGATTATCAGTAATTCTTACAAAGCATGATAATTTTTTCTGGGAACGTGTGTTACAATAACACAGTAATTAGAGAGTATAGACCAGAATAGGTTAAATTAGGTGAGAAATAACAGTAAGTGATCTGATTCATAAGAGGTGAGGTAAGTGCATGGAGATCAGATTAGAGATAGAGCTGTGATCACATTTGCAGATACATATTTCCTGGGTGAAACAAGGAGTTTGGGGAGGTTCATGCTGCAAAAGTCCATATGATACTTGTTCTGTAGGCACAGAGTATAAATCTAATACTTGTCGAAAGCCTTGTGTATTTGTCCTCTGAGAATGTGTTCTTACGTTCATCCTATGTTTTTGACAAAGTGGATTATGGTTGCTTGGAAGATTATTTCAGAAACCTGGAAAACTCTCTGCTTATTGCTTCTCAGGAATTTCTTATTGAAGCAGTTTGTAGTTCTTCAGAATTTGTTCCATGTGAAGATCTTCTGTAATACAGAAGACTGTGGATATCATCCAGTATTCTCAGATGGTTTCTCTTGCCTAAAAAATGTTTGGAGGAACAACACTTGTAAGCCATCCTGAAAGAACAGCAGCATGAAAATAGCAAAGGAAAGCTAGAAAAGCAGAGGTGGGACCGATCAGTGTTGGAGTAGGCTGGGAGAGGATCTTGTGAGACAAGATTTTCTTGGTTTACAATTGATTATACTGTTAGATTAAAAACGATTCAAAGAGTTGATACTTGCATGTTAGATCATGTCTGCAGAAATACTGACTAGGTGGTTAGAGAAAACCAGCGCGCAGTTTGGTGGGTTGCTGTGTAGTAGTCACCCAGATACTGTCACTTTAAAAAATCGTAATAAAGAAGTGTTTGTGCATTATTAGAAAGCAGAGAAAAGAAAATCAGGTATCTGTTACATTTTAAAAACAAGGCAAAACCTATGAATAATACTAAGAAATATTTGGTTTTCTATTTCTAATGCAAATTTTTTATGCTCTTATTCCTTCTTGCATTCTTAAGATACATTTTCATCATCAAGAGCTGTAGAAATTATCTGGAAAATCCCTGTTTCTGGTACCATTTTTTTTTTTTTTTTTTTTTTGAGCATGTGTATGTTGCTGTATCAAAGCATGAAAAATTTGCTCCATGTACTGTGCAGGAGAGAGGAGCAAACAGGTTGATAAATAGACACCCCTTTGCAAGATGAAATATAATTTAGATTAAAACACACAAGGAGCTGATTCTTGAAAAAAGTAGTGTGCGGTGATAAGAGAAAGGCAACCCTGAACGGTTTCGAAGGGTTTCTGGTTCTCCGTAACATGTCTGCAATGTTAGGGCAGTCTGCAGAAAGGAAAGAAAATAAATCCACCAGAGAACAACTACTTCTTATCTTTAGAGGCAGAAAGATGAGAACATCACAACCAGTGGGTAGCAAAGAATGTCAGTTATGTTCTAATCTAGATTGGTGAATAAAAAGATAATCATCAGTAAATTAGAAGAGGTGTTGAAAGCTCAGTTAATTATAGGAAATGAGGAAATTAGAGTGCTGAGTCTGACTGTTTCTGATTCACTTGTTAAATTACAAAAAAAAGTTTTGTATTTTTTTTTAATTTGTACTTTGGTTCAGGTGTATAATGGTATCAGATGTAGAATTTTTTAAATTTTACTTTATTTTTTTTAATAACCCTTCAAGTTAGGGTTTTGGTGTTTGGCTGTGCATCATCTGGAGCAGCAGCCTGCAGGATCCAGAAACACAAATCTGTGGCATGTCCTGAGGCAGCAACAGGAGCTCCAGTGTCCACACAAGAGCGTGTTTGCTGGCTCTTGGTGCTTCACTTCCCTGGCTCCCTCTTTGTGGAAGTCATGAGGCATCTATTTAAAAGCAAAGGGCTTACTGACACTCAGAATTAGTGGGTTTGTGATAACATATGTTAGCCTGTGTGAGGAAAGGAGGGGGGGTACAGGTTTTTTTATTGACTCTGGTTTTATTGCATCTCTCTGAAGGTCGTGAATTGTTTTGTGTTACACAGGGTGTGAGTTATTGTTGCTGCTGATCTTGAAGTGGAACAGAGAGACTGTGTTGCCTGTTAAATTAGAATGTTTTTTCCCAATGATTTCAAGAAAAGAAATACTTGTAGCTTGAGAGTCTCCATATATTGTTTTGAAATCATGATTAAATTCAGCGTGTGAGAGGGAGAGGTAGTTTGACCTTAAGAGTATGAAGAAGTGTCCCTCTCAGCTTTCACTGTAATTTGAAAGTTGTATTTTGCAGTTTGAGCAAACACTTGATATTTGGATGGTCTTGTAATCTCCACCATACTTGTGAGCATATCTGATGGACTGTTTATTCCCGGGTGGTGGTGGTGGTGGTGGAGGGCTGGACCCTGAGCACGACAAAGGGGTTTTTTAAAGGGTTTCTAGTTTTGCCAACACTTTGGCAGAGACCTTGTTTAACAGAGAGGTTTGAAACTCCTTGAAGGTGCACCCTTGGTTAGAGATGTGACTCGAACAGGGTGGATTAGGGCCTCCTTTGATTAAACCAAGTTTAAAAATCAGCCAAGTTTTCTCATCGTAGTGAGAGAATTTATTTTTGTATTTACTTGAGGAAATTTCTTTTTCAGTCTTTTATATTCTTCCTTTAGTACTTAGCCAGCAAGCCATATGCATTTAAATGGTTCATATAGTTTCTTTCAGAGCTGAAAGAGGTACCTAGAGTTAACATTACCCATAGAGTTTCTGATTTTTCATGATTATTCTTGAAGTAGCTTCTTTATATGAAAGTAATACATAATTGTTGATTTTTTTTATACTTGCTTACACGATAATTCTGAGTAAAATAAATTTTTCCCTGCAGTGTCTTTTGCGGTTTAGAAATCAGTTATGACACTACACTAGAATTACTGGACAGTTTACAGAAAATAGAATATTGACTGTTGGCAAAGGAACTGGGTGAAACAGAAATGTAGCCTACTTCTAGGATTGGAAAATCAGCGGTAAAGGTTCCCTTTGAACTTAAAAAGTTATTTTCTTATTGTTTTAGGGGACCTGTGCATATGTATACCATTTCCTGATTTTACAGAGAGGTTCTTTAAATAGCAACAGTAAAAATTATTATGCATAAATAAATAATTCCAGATGTTACAGATATTACACTGCTAGTTATATTGAAAAGGGCAACATTTCAAGGCCTATATGCAAGACAGAATTTTGTCCATAACAAACTTTTGCCTTCTTTTCTCGACTTTTTCCCTTTTTTTCTTTCATATATGCTCTTCTGGAAATAAAAGACTCGGGAGGAGAGTGATTTTTCACTATTCTGTGTGGTAAATTTTATGCCCAAAGGATAATCATTGTAATTTGACAGTACAAATTTAGTGAAATCCTAGTACCTTCTGATAAACAGTTTCCAGGTCCAAATTCTATTTTAGCCAGACAAGCAATTGCAAAAGGTGATAGAGAAAAAAATGAAGCAGAGAAGAAATAAATCCCCAGACTTTCTTGTCAAGTGGGGTGTTTCCCCCCATCACCAGCTGAGACTCTCCTCTATTGGTATTTTTAAATCTGAGGCCAAGACTGCAGTCAGCCCAAGGCAAGGCAGATGGCAAAGGAAATGTGCAGCATTTTCCTGACTTTTCACCCTCTGTGAAAGGTTTTCTTTAGTGCACATAAAAGGGGTTTTAGCAGGGGTAGATCCTCTAGCAGCGTCGTCTTTCTGCAAACGGAGGGATGGGAGCGGGGCCATCTGCCTGACCCAGCCGTTGTGCTGGGGGCGATGGTGGGGCAGAGCATCCCCGTGCTGGGCTGTGCCTTTAAACTCCCACTAACAAAAAAAGTATTTGGAATTAGGACATGGTGATGACTTCAGTGGATAAAAATCTACCAGATTTAGCCTGGAGGTCCTCATTATGCGAGGATGGGGAACAGTAAAAATCAAATCAGCAGAGATAAACTACACAGATCATTTCTGCTGATCAATAACAGGCTTGTGCAAATCACCCTGCTGTATAGCAGCCTGTCTTTCTCAGAGTCAGCAGGGAGTGAAGATTAGATAAACTGTAGGCCAGTGAGACTTTTACAGAAGCTTAATGCCTAGAAAATGTCCATCACTCCATGATTTGATCATAATGTAATGAACATTTGCTTTGTGCGTGTGGGCTGCAGGAGTTTATTATGACAATCAAGTGTAACCAACTGTAATACAAATAAATGATATTATCTGATGTACTGTTTCCTAATGTGACATTCGCTATGTTGAAGATACGGCAAATATCAAGCTGCAGACTGAATCCTGAATTCCTGCATTCCTCAAGCAACAGGAGCTTTGGTGCTGTGTGAGATATGTCAGTGCCAGACTCCTTAGTAGGTGTCATTCCTTGTGCAGAACAGATTTTTGCAGGAATAGTTGAAAAAAGTAATGCTGTAGAAAACAGCATATTCCAACAAATGCAAAAACTTGACTAAATATGCTAATGAATTGTTCTCGCTGATAACGAGGTTTCAGAACTTGTTTTGAAATAAAACTGTGGTAAAGCTGAAATATTAATGCCATTTCAATTCATGGCATGCTTTTCTGGTGTGTGTTGTTCTCTGGCTTGTACCTTTGGGCTTGTGTCTCAGACATCTTTGCACCAGACAGCTCTGTGAGTTTCTCATTGTCTTCATAGCATTGCCATGATCTCAAATGGCTTGTTCCTTCATTTTAGGTAACACTTTTTTTTAATATATATATCTCTATGTTACATCTTATAATGCTTAGGAAACAAGCAAATGCATTGCTTTTTCTTTTCTTTTCTTTCTTTTTAAATTTTGTCTAGGAATCATGGAACCAGGAGGCTTTAATTGATGTAGTGTTATTACTATGCATTTTAGCTAAGGTTAATAAAATGGAAATTTAACAGATACATTAAAACGTCTGGGATAGTGGCTAAACATACTAGTGAGTGGGAACATTGACCTTACTGCACTTAAAGGCTGTGAGTCAGACTTCTGACGCCACAAGGCAGAGCAAGAGTAGGAATACATTTATACATGTGGATGTGTGTATGTATATAATTGGGAAAGGTTTTCATCGCTCAGGATCTTTGGGCCTTCTGGTGCACTAAGAGTTACTTCAGCATTGCTTCAGCACATTCAATAACAAACTTAAGATCAAAAAAGATAGATATTTTCTCGTTTAAGATTCTTGAAATTTATTTCCCTTGCGGTTTTATTCATTAGTGTTTAAAATATCGGTATCAACTGTGTTTAGCTGTTCAGTTACAGTAATCAATAAAAATATATCAGAGATGAGGAAGGCAGTATCCCTGTAATAATTAATCTTGCTTCTTTCTCAAAAGAATCTCTGGCTTTTGGCCTCGACCCTGGTGTCTGCAAAGGCATCTCTCTGCTGCTTTAGCAGTGAGAAGTGGCCAGCAGATGAGTTTCTCAGGGCACCGCAGAGCCCATGGTGCTCCTCAGGCACAAAGTGGGAGGGCTGTGGCTGTTCTGGCCCCCACGGCGTTGGCACTAGGTCCTGACACCGCACATTAGTACTGGCTTTGAGAGGCTTTGTCAGGAGGCAGGGCTGCCTCTGCCATTTGGTCGCTGTAATGTTTTTGTTCCTTAGGCTGACTCTTCAGTTAGGGCTCAGGTTCGTAGTTTAAAGTGAACGTATTAAGTCAGTGACAGAAATATAATGCCTGGAACTTCTGTGCAGTTGGAATCCAGTGGCATGGTTTGGCATTCTTCTAGTGAGAAAGTTCAAACCGAAAGTGTAAGCTAAACATTGAAAAATGCCTTTCTTCAAAAGGTTCTTTGCAAGGAGAACTGGACTTCATCAGAATTATAGGTCTGATGATGGCACTTCTTCGTGAGGAAATATTCCTTCTTGAACCGCTGAGTGGGTTTTCATGAATGAAGGTGATGGCTTGCTCTGCTTTGTGGCCTGAGCGTGCCTTGTGGAGCTGGTCAGATGGGGACCATTAGTAAACACGTATGTATAAAGGCATTTAAAATCAATGGGAATTGATTCTAGGCACTGCTGGTATTGCAGAGTATGTTTTCAATTCTTACATGAAACTTGAACACCCTACATTGCATTGAAGTCTCTAGTTCGACAAACTGTGGATTGTCCATATCTCCCCGACTTCAGGGGAAGAAGACACGTGCTTGTAATTAAGCTGATGGTTGGAATCAAGATGTAGATGCATCTGGGGCTTGCAGAGAGTATAAATGGTTGCTGCAATAGTGATTTTCTTGCACAAGGCAATTTAGCTTTCCTGAATATTAAGCTCTCCTAATTAAAATGACATATTCATGTATGTATTTCTGTGTAGAAAAAGAAGTTTAAAAACCTCCAGAAAACAATAGAAGCTTTGGTCTCTTGGGGCTTTCTCATGTCAGTTTGATTTTTTTTTCAAGAAGGAAAACTGGAAAAAAGCAATAGCAAAGGTGAGACATGATAGAGTAAAACTTCAAGCTGCATTTGAAGATACATCAACAGTTTCAGTCAAATGTCCCCTAAAAAATTAAACTCAGAGGATATCACTGCTGAAGATGAGTCTCGGTAATGACTAAATATATATCTTTGTCGCCTGCCTGAAGTACTGAATAGTCACCCAGCGAAAGTTAGCTGAGATTCTGTGATATTATTTCAGTCTGAGACAAAACAAGTATTTAAAGGAAAATGCTTAGCCTATTTGCTTGTTTCTGGCGCTGTTACATGAGTTTCACAAGAAAAGCATCGAACATAACGGACTACTGTTTTTATAACATGACTATCAGTAATAAGCTAAAAATATGTCTTGTGATTGAAGTGTTAAGTGCTGAATTGATTATTTTTATTAGCATTCACAGCTATTGGGAGTCGATTTATTAAAAGCTCCATTGCAGTAGCAATCCGGAAACATTTACAAGGATGTGCACTTTTAATGGAATAGCTGAATTTCACTCGGGGTGAGTGGTAGGGATTATTGAATGTCATTGATTATCTGCAGTTGTTCGGTCTTCCAGAAACCAAGGAAATCCAAAGTATATTTGCTATTGAAAAGAGCCGGTCCTGGGCTCTTTTTGGCAGAAATTTTGAGGGGGGAAGGGAAAGGATATATATTGGCCCAGCTGAAATGTGGTATTTTGGTACAGAAAATGGTCCAGATGTGCTGCTCACGGGCCGGTTAGTGCTGAAGCGTGTTGCTGTGAGGAACGCTCTCTCCTGGCATGGCACCTGTGTGCCCTGTAACTCTGTTATACGCTATTCAAGCGATTCTTGTGGTCTCGTTACAAAAACCTTCGCTTCTGTAGATCTCATCCCTGAAGCTCTTCCCAGGCTACACTGTAAGCCGTAGCCCTGGCTCTGCACCCAGCAGCTTGGCAGCTCGTTCCATCAGCTGGGCCTTCACGCTGCAGTTCGGTTGGCATGTGTGAGAGAAGCCTGGCAACTTGTCGTAGGATTTCTCTCTCTTTGTGGTCCCAGAGCAAGGCTGAACATCTTATCCTACCCCCTCCTCTCAGGTAGTCATGGCTGGCTCCAGTCCTGGGACCGCTGTGAGCTGACTCGTCCTCCTTTGTCCTGACCTGGAGCTGCTTATAAAGTTGGTTACCAGGTCTCGTTCATAAGCCGGTAATTAGCGCAGGAGAGGCAAACCATTTCCTAAACTACTTTTTTAGCTGTTCATCTTCTCTTTATCTGAGTTGTCAGCTAAAAGCATCCACGTGGCAGAGCGGCGGGGGCTGGAGGGCTGGCAGGCTTCCGCCAGCGCGCTACTTAGCATGCACTCAAGCGGAGCATCGCTCTGCATTAGGCTGTTCGCTGGACGGATGCTCAGAGCTTTAAGTGACATCTTCAGGCTGCACCAGCTTAGCTGTAACTCGGCCTGTGTCAACACGGCGAAGTAGCACTGCATGAGAAACAGGCCTGTGGCTTTTAGTTTGGTTGCTGCTTAATTGAAGCAATTTGCAATTCCTTCTTCTAGCAAGGGGTCCAAGTGAATAATGAGATTTTTGTGACTGCAGCACTCAGTCATTGGACTTTTATGCAATAATGTGCGGTATTATTTAGGAATAAAGGTGAGTAGAAAGGAAAAAGAAGGACTTCTCTCACGTTGTCTTTTGCACAAATAGGTACTGGAAGTTGGAGCAAATATGTGACAGGAACAGGCTTTCGGTAACTGTCCCTGAGAAATTATTTTCAGTAGATATTCTATGCAATTAATAACATTGAGAAGATAATGTAAATAAAGTAGCAAACTGTACAAATTAAAAGAAAAGCAAGAATAACAAAATGAAGTCACTCAGCTATTGTAGACAAATGTTTATTAATTAAGGGGAGAAAAAGAGAAAAAACAGCCCAATACAGATGAAATCTAGCTGTAAAAGAGAACGTTTCAAGTGAAAATGTTAAAGAAAAAATATACACAAAAATTTTATATGTGAAGCAAAGGATATATGTTCTGGAAGCACTTAATTATTTTTATTTTGAGATTACTTATATATCATGCAGATGAAATATGGAAATGGTGTTGAACTTAAACATAAATGTGCGTGTTTAAATAATAATAAAAAAAGCAATAATAAATGGGATGTAGGAGATCTTTAGCCTCCTGCTATTGGAGAGGATGAGGTAGGGGTAAGATAGCAGAGTCTCCTTTTGCAGTTATATCCATAGCAGAGAAGAATTTTCTATATGGGATTTCTAGACTTAGTGATATCTAAGTATTTTGGAAGACTCTGAGTATGATCCAGTGGGATGCTTATGTCTGGGATCACTGAAGTCTGCTGGCACTGAGGCCATTGAGATATCTGCGGCTGTTCTTGATACCATCAAGAACCATTAGTGCTACAAACTTCCATCTCTCTGTGGGCGAGGGCCAATGAAAGTAACAAGGAAGTTGACCCTTTACAGTTAATGAAGTAGCTTTGATATGGTCAGCAGAATTGCCCTGAGGCATGTGAAAAAAACAGCTTTTTGCAAAGGAAGTGGATCAAACCCGAGCAATGCTGTTTACAGCAAGTAAACCAGCAGAACATACAGCAATATAATTACTGCTTTAGGACAGCATGAAAGGATACATACTGTACAAAATCTGAAAAACAATCAGGATTTACTAATGTGGGAAGAAGATAGCTTCTATGTATGCCTTTATTAATCAAACAGATAATCCCATGACCTCTGACTTATCTTGGAGTCTTGTGATTTCTTATTTCTCTTTTTGTAAGGCTTCAGTAAGCCCATCACACTTTGCAAAACAGGATTTGTACATGGGAGTGTGGCTGAGCTGAAGCTTCCATGTGCAAAGATAAATTGTGAAATGGTCTTTTATTGCACTTCTCTGACTGGGATAACTGCAATGCTGTGAACTGCTTAAGGACAGACATAGGGGTTCAGATTCAAGTAATTTATACGATGGCAAATTACGCTACTCCACTTTCTAATAATTTTATATGCAGTGAATTTGAATTCAACATACATAAATATGATGTCTTTTTCACACCTGACTTGTAAATCCTCTGGTTTTGCATTTGTAAATCCTTCTCTCATATAGCTGTGGCGTTGCTACTTTTGAGAATGTATGGTGGAAGTAGCACATGTGGAAGCGATGGGAGGAAACACTTTTTGAGCATTTCCTCGTTGCAGTGTATCAGGTAGCCTATAGTTCCCAGTGTGAAACTAAGGTATTTTTCATTCATTGGCTATACTAATTCGGTTGGATATCTATGCCATAGGCCGGCTAAATGAACAGCGCAGAATGTTTAGAAGGTAAAATGCATCTTCCATGCAGATGAGACCAGGATTAAAAATATGTTCTTTCTTCTATTCCTTATACTTTTTTAAAAAAAAAATAAAATGCTCTATAGTTCATCAGCAGTAATGGCCGCTGTTAATTTTTTGCTAAACTGGTATTAGATACTAAATTCCTTTAGAAAAGGAAACCAGAATTTCTGTAGTAGTTTTATATGGTGCAGTTTTGTGGGTTTTTTTCTGGTTTTGTTTGGGTTTTTTGAAGTCCAGTGCAGCCCTGTATGAGCCCTGTGAGGCTCTAGGTTCAGCAAACCATTTCCTAGGCATCCATTCCCTAATGTTTCTCTCGTCCTTAGGATGGCAAGGGAGCTAAGGACTGTAATGCCGGGCTGTGGATTTCACCCTAAAATAGATGTTCATTTTAGCAGTCCCGTACCACCACAGTTAAATCTCTGTGGTTCAGCAAAATGTTGAAACCCTCTTAGGAAATGGAGCCTGAGGTCCTAGCACCTGGGTGTGCCTTCAGTAATTTGCTGAATTTTCCAGCTGCGAATGCTAATCACACCGAACTGTAGGTAGTACAGTCAGTTGTTTATATGATTAAACCAACCTTTTAATAACTTTTCCATGAAGCTAGATATTAACAAATACTGGTATAAAGGAAGCAAAACAGTAAGAATTCCTTAAGCAATGGATGAGTGGATTTTTGCCACAGCTAAGGTTTGCCTGGTCTAGCCAGCACTAGCAAGTTAAAATACCATGAAATGTAGGCTTGACCTGAAGTCCAGCTTCTTTTTCTGCAAAGCTAATTGTGAATTTTTGTTGCTGAACCTCTTGCACTCCCTTCTTTTGCTTTAAAATCCTGTATAGTACTTAAGCTTCCTAAGCACCCCACGGGGATATAATCAAAGAGAAAAGAAGCTTGGGAAAGAGCCAAGAGTGTTTGCCTTGCTGCTGTGTCACAGTCCCAGTGCTCTGTCAGCAGGAATTCAGCTCCAGAGTGGAGTCCTTCCTCCTTTTACCTTTTAGAGGACTTCCATCAGTAATGATCCATGAGCAAAGGTTTGTTATAAGCAGTAATTTGTTCTTTAAAACTAGCAAGTTAGGTTAAAAAAAAAAGGGGGGGGGGCTTTTCTGGCAAAGATAATACTTTTAATGAGGTTTACTGATATAGAGTTTTATTCAAATGTGACCTTTGCAGAAATCAGTGTCTAGCAAAAAAAAAATATCTTAAATGCCACTTTATTATAGTGACGCCCACTAGTGTCGCTATATTTTAGGGTCTGTCAGCATTTCCATTATAAAACTTCAATAATTTTTAATTTAAGTCTGCTATAAAATCTGTTCTGGATTTGAAACATACTCTACATGCTCTGTGTGTAGGATCACGTTTTAGTTCAAAGAATAAATGCCTCTCTTTCTCTCTTCCTAGCCCTCCTTCAACAGTATCTCTGGGTGAATAGTTATTTCTCCACTAGAAATAGTTACTGATTCTACTACTGGACAAATAGCTTTGGAAAGAGTCCTGTGCCTTGAAAAAACTCAAGGCTTATGCAATCAGTTTGTAGTTAGTGTTACACACTTTCTCTTGAGAAATAAAAATGCTGCTATGCTTCTTTCCATTTCTTCCATATTCTTTGTATCACTTTTGTTTGTGGCACCACACAGAGGGAAGGGGAATTTTACAGAGCTTCATCATTGTCATGTAACCTTTGGATGTGGGGTTCAAAACAGGTGTGAAAATCTAGTTCCTGTGCTTACGGTTCCACTACCTGGTAACCTGAGGTTGACACATTTCACTTAGCGCTTACATTTACAGTCTTTTCAGGTTACCTCTGTGAGGGGTGAGTGAGTAATTCACAAAGCATCGGCATCTGCCAACTTTAGCTTTCTGCTCTGCTCAGGAATTACCCACGAGTAGGTTGTAGTTTGAATTGATTGCTCAAGGTTGTCTTCGTAGGCTTTCTGTTCTTACTCTGTGGTTTGTGCAGTTTTTCTGTTCTCCATCTTTGTATTGTCTTTATATATCTGTATTATATAACTGTACACATATGTGCATGTATATACACACATATATATACTAAACAGAAATATTTTTTTTTCAGGATGAATAGTTTATTTGAATTGATAGTATCATGACCTCCATCATTCAGTGACTCGTGTGGATGCAACACCCTACAATGAGCTTATCACTATGAACTGACATTATGATCCACTGGGCTGTGGCCTTCCTTTGCTTTTAACATTGCTCAAGGTCTGTGGACTGGTTCTTGAATCTCAGTTTTAAGAAGGAATATCAATATAGGAATTTTTGTTGGGTTTTTTCATTCTGTGTTGTCCTATCAGTATTTAAATGTAAAGTAGCCAATGTTCTGATAGCCTGGTTGAACATTTATCTGCCCTATGAATGGTTTTGCAATAACTATCAACTTAAAATATAAAAAAATAATGTTAGTTCATACCAGACACTCTACCACAAAGCAAAGTTGACTGTTTTAAGACTATTGGTCTGATTTTCAAAAAAGATGGAAATGCATCCTTCTTGAAAGATAGGGAGGCGTTCCAGAGTAATTATTACATACTTTTCTTTAAATTTCCTATAAACCAGATTAATTTTCTTTCCCCTTCTTCTTTTCATGAATAAAGTTTCTGAATAAGTGATATAATAGCAAACAGGATATGAAATACATGAGGAGATTCTTTTATGTTTCTGTATCGTTTGCTTTGAAATGTTAAGTATAGCTGTATTTAGTGAGCAGGTGTATTTAAGTGTGTGTATATATATGTATTTTTCCCCAAATTAGTTTTCCAGCAGCATGTGCTGATTAGAGAAATAAGAAAATCTGATGATGACTGGAAAAAAATTTTATATAAAGAGATTCTTTCAAAGGCAAGAGCAACTTCTGATGGCTCTAATCATGAAACTTTGAGTGCACATGAGTTCAGTAGTGGTTTTGCTTGAATAATGATCTCACTGTGATTGACTTGTATTTATCACCATCCTTACATTTTGGTTGTTGATATAGGTGAGTAATCCTACTATGATAAGTCACTTCTTAGTGTGTGTTTCTCTTTCAAAATGTGGATGTAGCTCCAATTAATACTAATTGGATTTATGGAAGAAAATACCCTTTAGTACTTTCATGCTATGTTGGTGTAATGATGCTATAGGAGCCATGTATTATGGAATATGATCACTATGTCTGGCATTGTCAATAGTAGTCCCACTAAAAACTATATTTTTCTGTTTTCCTCATAATTTATTAAATATATATATAGTAAAAATAATGTTTTGTAAAGCAGTCTTCTTCTAAATGAAGCATGGGGCCTGGTCTATCTTAGCCTTTTATCTGTGTAAGAAACTACATCAAAATAGATTTAAAAAAAAAAAAAAAAGAAGGAATAAGGTTTTAGGGAGTGTGCAGTGCCAGCAAGTGCAGGTACATAAAGAACATTAGCTGTCGTAAAAGGGTGGTGTAAAGAGAATTACATGGAAAGCTGAATCTTTGAGTAACTGCTTACATGTGCACTTAGCTGTGAATAAGAGCTGATCAGCTGCGGAGTGGAAAGCTGCCACCTGTTTTGGATAGGAGTTGAAGTTGCAAGAGAAAAATAAAAGCCTATATATTTCTCTGCCTACAGTTCCTGGTAGCTTATTAACATCATTAGTATACTCTTTAAATGTCAAAGGCAGAAATTTGCTTTTTGTAGAATACCAACTTTCTTGGTTGTTATCTTTATGGCAGGGATTAGCTTATGTATTTGCATGTGGACTTAACATCAATTAAAAGGTGTTTGTGACCAGCCGGGAAGCTGGATTTTCAGCAGAGTCAGCAAGAGAATGCTTTGCCATTTGGTTTATAGTACTAATATATATAGTATCAATTCTGGGTTCATGGACGACAGTAGGTATACGCAAAAATCTGTGCAGGCTCGCGAGCGTGGAGATATGTGAACACGTCTGCATAATTTTGCAGTAAAATTCAGACACGTCGCATGTACATCGGCTTTCCAAGTTGTACCATACTTGTTTAGATTCTACCACCTTCTGAATTACAAAAAGCAAAAACCCAAATATGTTACAAAAATGTAAGTATTTATAGCCCTTATCTACTTTGTCATTGTGGAGGATGGTAATGCATCTCCTTTCTACAGCAAGTTACATATGCTCTATGCATCCGTAGGTGGTGTTCTTGTATATCCAGGGATCTGTCTATTAACTAATTTAACACAAAACAATTTAGTTCTTCTGTTTATTTACAAAAGCTCAGGCCAAACCTGGTTCTTTCTTTCTCAGCATATTTTGCTCTGATACAGTGATTTCTGTATCACTCACAAAGAAACAGAGCAGCTCTGTTTCTTGCGTTCAAACGCAAGGTGTTAGAAATGTTAGGTAGTCTGTGAATTCCTTATTCTCCTATTCTTTTACTCCTTTCCTTCTTTCCCATCCCTATCTGCAGTAAAATTCACAAAGAGCGTAGAACTTTACCCTCTGTCTCATCTCAGAATTAACCTCCAGAAAGTTAACCATAGGAAGCTTATTTTTCATTCAGTAGCTAACAAGAGTGGCCAATGGAACCCACAAATGTCCTTATAACAGAAATATACACCCTACGTCCCATAGTCAGAGCCACATCT
The DNA here is from genome assembly GCF_023634085.1 of Falco cherrug. NCBI lineage: Eukaryota > Metazoa > Chordata > Aves > Falconiformes > Falconidae > Falco > Falco cherrug. Next base: position 40,560,074 of record NC_073704.1, on the reverse strand, counting down.
GACGTCAAGGCAATATAATTAACATATAGGTTCTGCATTTGTGGATTTGGAGACCGTGGCTGTTGTAAACATGCTAAAATCATTACCCTCATAGCACCCAAGCTGTTAATATTCTGATTAATTTTCTGTGTATCACTGTGTACTTTTGCTGGGTGCTTACAGAATCTTAAAGATTGTTGGGTTAGTGATGCATAAAGCCCATTTTAAATGCTTATATTTCAGTCTTCTCCCAGGAACTTTCCCTCAACACCTAAATTTTGAGATAGTGACTTTTCTGTTTGTGCTTCTTTCCTGGGCCAAACGGAAGGATGGCTGTTACAAATAACGTGCACATGGGAGCTGGGTATTGTACTGTGGTTAAAATTACATTTCAACACTTTACTGGACAGGTACTAGCATGAGAAAGATCCTTGAATGTCGACATCAGATATGATCTTGGGAAAAAGTTATTTTCTGGCTATAAATGTGGTGTATAAACTGCTGGATAGATGCAGTGAAGCTTTCTCGGAGTGATGCCAGTGCTGACGGTGCCACTGCCAGTGCTGAAGAGTAAAAATGAATCTTTGGGATGTACTTCCCGAATAGCAAAAATGTTATTGCATACTAGGAAGCACACCTAAACACACAGATGTTGTCTTAGTTCCTTCAAATCCTCTAGAAAATGACTCTGGAAGACAAAGTGAAGGATCTAAATTGTTTATGAGCTCTTCTGCTTATTGGTTCAGTATTGGTTATTTACTCACCTGTAAATGTGAAAAGCCCGCTGTTTTGCAAGCAGTATTTGTTTTGTTTTACGGATGGTGAGAAGTCTGAAGGTCAAAACTTAACCAGTTGAATGCTGATGCAGCAGTAGGACACCTATAAAAGCATTAAGTCCCCACAGTTACTGTGCAACTTAGGAAAACGCAAAATTTGGAAATATGCATGCTAAGAACACTGGAAGCTTTACTTGCCCTAAAACCGTAGGCAGAGCTTTTTTCTTTTATTCTGTGTATGGGTATGATTATTTGCAACAGCAGTTCACTGATCTATGTGAATATCTAATTTTCTGGAGACATTCAAGCACTTTTGTAATCTGGTAGATAAATTTGATTTTTTTTCTAACCCTTACCGTGGGATTCCAATCTAGAGTTACCTGCACAGTGTTTTTTCAATTGCATTGAAATAAATTGGAAATACATAGGTGCTTTAAAAGATGTTTGCTTACATATTTTATGAACACAGAGGCTTTATTTTTTTTTCCTCTAGCTATGAATGGCCTCTTTTGAAATACCTTTAAGGTCCCTTCCAACACAAATCATTCTGTGATTCTATGATATAAGTAATGGCAAAAATGAATAAAAAGTATTAAATATTACTGAATTTAACCTTAAAATCCAAACAAAACCCTCAGGTTGTTACAGAATGTCAAAAAAATAGGAAATGTGATATTCTGGAACAACTTTTTTTTGAACTGATGAGATTCTGTCAAAGGGAAATGAGGTGAATACTGACATAAATTTCAAGTGGTGGCCCTAGAGTCATTTGAGTTATTTTGTCTTTACTCTGAATTAGATGCAACCTCTATCTGCCCATCAGGGTAACATTTTAATTAGAGTTTTGTCTTTGAGATTACTTTAATTTTTGTCTGCTGGAGTGCAGAGGACGAGTAAACCTGCTGTAGCTGACAGCTGGCCTGATCCAGGCAGTACTGGAGCAGGGTGTGAACTGACGATAGGAGAAAGCTCATATCAGAGGGCTCTGCATTTAATGGTTGTACTCTAGCAGGGATGGCCACCATGAAATTATTTTGGTTGTCATACAATTATTAGTGTTTAACACATTATTTTTTTTGTTTCTTGAATAAACAAATGCTTCCTACTTAAACTAATTGCTGTTCATGTTTCATATGAGAATCTATAGGGTTTTTTAAACTCAAAATATTTTTCCTACATTAATTCCACATTGTAAAGAATTTATCCCAAGGCTTTCATAGAATTGCATTAGTGATGTATTGTTTAAGAAAAACATATTACTAGCACATTTTAAGGAAAGCATCACTTCAGTGTACCATGCATTTTTCATGTAGCATTAGTGGCTCACATACTTTCTGCAATTTAATCCCCTTTTACTTCATTTCATATAATTGTTTGGTGTTGGAAATTGTTAGTACGTGGTGGGACAATGCCCACCAACAACCCTGAAGTCTTTCTTGCTTTTTTTTGGGAGGTTCCCAGCTAATGTTAAATCTGAGATACAGAGGCACACAACTGCAATGGGAACTCATCTGCTTCACCCTCCTTCTAGGAGAGACAGTACCACTGGATGGGGATGGGAGGAACAGCCAGTGGTTCAGTGCTGGACATCTCTCTTCCTTGATGCCTTCACGACAACGTTGGTACCAACTCACATGAGAATAGTTTTGTCACTGAGGATCTTAGAAGGAAAAGTCTGCTGCTGCTCGCAGTGATCTTGTGGAAGGAGTGTGAAATGTGACTTTTGCTCACCAGCATGCCCTCTCCTGCACGTCCTTGCCTGGCAGGACTGCTCCCCAGGCATCCTTTCCAGTCAGCTAAGATATTTTTCCTTTATTCATATAAATTGTTCTAAGATTTATATCCTTATACATATAGGGGAGCTATAAAGGTATATTATTTACCTTGTCACATCTTTAGTGTTGTGCTCTTACTGTCCTCCAGCATTTTCATAAAGGGCTGACATCTTTATAACTCCAGAAGTGACTGATGCAGAAAGCACACAGCTGGGTGCCAGGTGCTGGGGCTACTGTCCTTGGGTTTGGATTGCTCTCGCAGTAGAGGAGGAAACCCAGTTTTCACTGGTGGAGTGTTGAATGTTGTTACTGTTTTAAAGAAAAGCTGTTGCTGAAAAGCCAGTCTTTCTAGCTGACGGTCCCCTGTAGTGCTCCTCCGTCCTGAGAGCTGAGGGTACTTCTGCGGAGCGCTCCCCGCTAGTATCAGCTTGGTCCATATCGAGAAGCCTTCTGCAAATAAGTAGGGTGTGCTCTGCTTAGCATTGCTGCAAATGGAAGTATGGTGTCAGGACCGGTACTGGGTCTAATTATGTTACGTGCCTTGAAGATAAGTGGGTAAGGTAGAAACCCCCAGAAGGAAAAGGGGAGGTTTATTTTGCACAGGGAGCAGTTAAGCATGCTTACACAGGGGAGCTTCCAGAGATGAAAATATTGGCCGCTAAAAGAAAATTCATTATGCAAAACTGAATTATTCTGCAAAATAAATGTTTAAAACTCAGCTATTTTTGATACAAAATTTTGCAAAATAGTTTCAAATTATAGAGGCAAAATGTTACTGTAGCTGCTCTGATGGTGTGATTTCATGAATTCAGTCACTATGAGGAGGAAACATGTTTCCATTAGTTGAGCGATGGCCTGATGCAATCTGCAGTGGTGGGATATTTGGTTTTCGCTCTCCACTTCCATCATGAAGCCTTAACTGCCAGCAGTCCCAGGCCTGATGCCTTGCGGAACGTGCTGGCACCAGTGGGAGTTCGGGGGCACGCATTTGGGAAGCATTTGGGTCCAGCGCTCTGCTATCTGCACAAACTCCGCTTCTTATCAACTTCTAGTTTAAAGATACTGAACTTCTAAATAAAACAAAGCTTACTACTAAGTGCGCTCCATACATTAGCTTTACAAACACTCCTTTTGAATAATTTTGCAGTCCCTTTGGTGCCAACATCTTTGTTTAACTAACACTCTATATTATTGCTTTCAAAAATGTACTTGTGAAAGAGAAAGTGTCTTGTGTTGCTGTTGTAGCTTAAAAGTGCCATTATTTAACACTTTCCTCTGGCTGATTTTTCTCTTTATAATTTGTGTAGATTTGCCTTCTCATTGCAAATATTTCAAGCTTGTGAACAGCAGAGGAGATCTTAGCTGGCAGTAATGGCATGGAGGTGCACAGAGAGCACGTGGAAAACCACTGTGAGGGGTGGCAGCATTTGAGAACTGGTGGCCATTCATTTTTTTAAAATGAAACCATACCAAAAACTGGGGACTGTGCTGTAGGAAAAAGCCGGTATGGAAATGAGCAGAATAATGTAGTCATGGATCTCTCCCTTTCTCTCTTGTGATCTCATGAAAATACTCTGAAGGGAAGATTCCAGCAGGGATAGAGGCATGTGCTAAACCTCATGCCTGCTCCCCTTTGAGTACTTCCCAGAAAAGAGCAATTTGGGGTATGAATATTTGAGGGTAGTGCTTTGTAAGTCTTGTGATTTTTAATTTATGGTACAAACACACCAGAATAAAAAGCTACAGATTCATATCTTTGTGTTTTGAAAAATCCAGATGAAATATCAACAAGAAATAGGATGGGTTTTTAAAACCGTACTGCTTGTTATGAAATATGTTGCTATTTTTTGGTGGTTATTTTCCTCACAATTATAGTGGAAGCAAAAATAGACACATACTTCAATAATTTGGAATCCATAGATGCTTTTGGTTCTAGCATCATGAATACAATATAAATGGAACTAGTTTTCTTTTTTTAGGTAGATACAGCTGCAGTTGCTTTTAGATATTCAAAGGCACTAACCTCTGTAAATGACATTTAAGGAATATATCTAAAAATGCATACTGGAGTCTTGTAAACCAGTAACAAATTTCAGATGTCGTCTAACAGATGAAAGTGCTGTATATGAAGCAACTGTAAAGTTTGCAATAAGAAACTAGTTTTTAAATCTAAACAGCTGAGGGCAGCTGCTCTGATATTATACTAAATATAAAGATTTTACTACTGCCATGAAAAATCTCGTATTGTAGCAGACACAAAACATTCTATTTTTATTTTGTTAATATGCTCCTTCTTTTTAAAGAACAACAATCCCAATTTTGAAACATATATAGGTTTTGGGTGAGTATTTTGTATATTTGGTGAGGATTTTGGCGGTACCAAAAGAGCCCCAGCTGGGTTTGTTCTGCTTGTTGCAACCTCATTGGTGAGGCTGTGGGGACAAACGAGCTTTTGGATCTCGTGTAGGGAGGTTGATGCTGCACTGCAAAGCCCAGGAGGGTTTATTCTTGCAGCTGGTTATAGCAGAAGTATCTTTGAGCACTTTTTTCCCTTGTTACAAGGGCACAGGGAGAAACTTTGCCGAGTTCCTCCATTGGCTCTATGACAGCTGGGAAACTCCCTCATCCTGAGGTTATTCCTTGTGAATCTTGTTCTGCTAGCTTCAGCGCCTCTTCATGTGGCTGTGACAGTATGAAGTGCCTAGATTGGAGAACTGGATTCACAATTTTAATGTCTTTGTTCTGCAAAATATGTACATAAGAATAGATAATGGATAAGATACAGAGACCTACATGCTTGAGTCTCGGTATGAAAAGGAGCAAATTAATGGAAAAAAATTAATTAAGAATATTTTTATTTGCATGATTTCCATTAATAAAGCATTCTTTTATCCCAAGAAAATGGAGCATTAGCTACATTTTGAACGAGGGATATTAAAAGCAGCCTGGTTTTTTTTCCCTGCAGTCTGATGGGGAAACGGCAAGTGATTGCAGAGCAGAAAACTGGGCGACACCAAACACATTCCAGCCATTCCTTCACCCACTGTTCTCCTGCCTGGAGTTAAGGGGAGACCTGGGAAGAGCCAGTGCCAGGGCAGCTTACATCATGGCAGCTTTTGCAGCGAAAAGTAAACAAATGCACACACCGTGCTGTCAAATGTGCACTTTGTGTTGTTCTGTGAAGCTGGGGATGTTTATCCTCATTTTGCAAATTAGCCTCTGGAGCAGCCTTCAGGCCTAGGAGGGCTGCGAGTGCTGGCTCCATACCAGGTGGAGAAAATGAATTCCTGGCTTCATATGCAAACCTCTTTCTGCTCTTGGCTGGGCAGTGTAGGCAGAGGGGGCTAAAATGCAGTCTGGGATAAGACAGCACCTTTTGTCCCTGGGTCGCTTTTGATAGAGAAGGTTGGGATGCTGCAGAAATCTCCCAGCTGGCTGTATCACAGGCCCAGGAGAGCGGGAAAGGCGTTTCCCAAGTCACGCCATTTCACCCAGTGCTGTTCATACGACAGGTGGGCTTGCTGGCTACTGAAAGCCACCGCAGGGCTTCCTACCGCTGCCGCAGAGAACCGCAGTTCTAACGGCTGGCGGTTTGGCTTTGCACCCTCCTCCTGGTGATCCTGCAAAGCCTCGGCCTTTCACAAGCAACCTGCTACTACAGCAGGCCACTGCTTCCTGACGCACATCCTAGGTGCGATTCCCGATTTCGTGTCTGGTTGACTCCCAGTACATAGGTACAAGCAGCCATGTGCAAATCAGGAATCCCAAACTATGGCTCCTTCCCTTCGTCTGTCTCAAATCTTATTAAAACCCTATAGTTTCCAGATTTGACGGTGAGGAGGAATCCCAGTGGCTGTCACAATGCAGTATCTTCCACATGATTTTAAGTGAATTAAGGAAAAGATTGTTACGTATGCTATATGTCAACTTTTTTTTTTTCGGTGCAAATGGACTTGGCTCAGTGTAGATATTTGCCTTTTATTGATGATGGGGGCAGGAGATGCCTAACGTACATTTATTTACCTTCTCATGCATTTTTTTCATAATTTCTAGAGGTCAGTTTGAAGCTTTCCATTTTTCTCTGGCAAGATGTATGTCTGCTTATGGAATGCATGAATTTGCTTGATGTAGAATTTAATGGTTTCTTAGTTTTAATCTATGTTTTTAAGCATTTTTCCTTAGTGTTATCTTTAAAAAAAATTATTTGGGCTTTATTTTTCTCTTCAAGTTATAGTCTTCCCCAGAGTGTTGCTCCTTGTCTCAGCTGACCTGTACCTGAGCAGAACGATGCTCTGTTGGGTGACTACTCCTGTTGTCATCTGTGAGGAAAGTTTAAACATTTTAATATGTGGCATCATTCCCACAGCTGTCATTGCTGTCTGCAAGTTTATTCTCAGCACAGTGTGAAGCTTTCAGCCATGCAGAAGGGCAACACTTTCACTTAAATTGCTAAGACATGAGTTTTATATTCAGTTTTCTCTTGAGCATAATAGAACTTGTTACCAGGTCCTCTTATCTCCTCAAATTTAAGATTGGTGTTCACTGTTGAGTGAATTCTGGGCCAGTCTTCTTGGAGTCCTACACGAATATGCTTTTTCATAACTTTGAAAAGATTTGCTGGTTAGAAAATTGTTGCATGTAGGTAATGAACTATTGAAGGCCGGTCATCTAAAAATATAAATGTTTTTTTCTTAACACAGAAAGCTTGTGTTACTGCATAGACTAATGTAATTCTGAGGGACAAACAGAATGCTTCTTTGTCACTCTAAAACAGAGTGCTTCCTGATGTATCCTTGTGTACTAATCACAATCTGGTTGCACTTTTCTCCTGTAAATAGGACATGGCTCCAGTTATTTATCTGTGGCCTGTGTGCGCAAGTGTATGTGCAGATGCACCCCTGTGCTTGCACACCCATATATACGCCACATCAATGAGAATAATCTTCCAAAGTTAGACTGATGCCTACAGTTACAGAATGCATTTGGGAATGTAACTTAGTGTGGGGAATACTATTGGAAACTGGGAATTATCTAAAAGTATCATCTGGGATATCAAAAACTTGTGGCTCCATAGACATCAAAAAATTTGGTCAAGAAATAATAACCTGCTTAAGAAAAACATGAAAATAATTGGCAGTAGAACAAACAACAGTGCACTGAATAAAGAATAGAAAAGAGGAAGTAAACGGCAGTGAATACCAGATGAGAACATTTGTAGGGAAAGTCAGAGGGATCAGTGGCATGTTTGAGTTCCCAGGTTTTATGGCTGCGGTGGCAGCAGCAGCAGTTCTGGACTTCCCAGACCGTGCGCTCCAGCTTCCCACACCGGTGTGGTTCCTTCCTGTTCTGCTTTTCAGCTCTTCAAATCAAGGCTCAAATCTCCCTCTCCATCCTTTGAATTACACCGCATTTACTTAAGCTAATTCTCTCCAAACCACCGGCTCGGTTCCTGCTCTGCGCCTGGGACCAGCCTTGTACCCGTGCTTGTGGGCTCTGAGACAAGAGCAGAGCCTAGAATGGCTCTTGCTGCAGGGAGGGGGTTATTTCACTTTGCACTGCAGAGAAGGGAGAAATATTTAATAAATACCTAGGTATTTGAAGAAAAAAAAAAAAAAGGGTTGTATAATTGTTGATGCAGAAATTCCAGAGAACTATTAATAAGACGGCTATGAGAAGGTTGCATGAGAGAGAAATGAGGCTCGGATAGATGAAGGTTTCCTTGTCTGAAACAAGCTTGAGCTGTGGTTTACGACCTCGTGTATCAGCCGTTACCTGCTTACAGGAGGGCTTTTCAGCCTTGCTTGTATGGGCATAAAATGTTCCAAAAGCAGAAGCTGAAAATCAGTGGACATATAGAACCGGTTCTTCCAGCCTTAGACTGGTGTGAAAAGAGTATCAGACCAGGGCAGGTTCAAAAAAGGGTGACTGCTTTATTCCAAGGAACAGAAATTTCGTTGAAGTTACTTTTTCCCCACCTGGCAGGGGTTCTCCATTTTCAAGGCATTCCAGCCACTGATGTAAGGCAGCGTGGATGCTTCCAGTCTCAGTAAAGCTGATGCAAAATACAGATGCCTGACTGATGCAAATGCTTCGGTCTGGGTGGAACAGCTGGAGGAACAAGCAGAACAGGACCTGTTCTTTGCAGACTCTGACCTGCATTTCTTATATAATTCCTGCTTTGCTTCTCTACAGAGATCCCTTGCCAGTTCCAAGTTGGTCTCCTTGCTAATCCCCAAGTTAAATATTTGTTTCTGAATGGTTGCAGAACTAACAAGTTTCCTGGATCCTTTCCATCTCATGTTTGGAGCTGACATCACCATCTTCTTCAGTGAATTACTCCTCCTCAGAGGCTGACCTCTGACACCAGATTGAGTGCTGTCTTCTCGCTTTTAAGAACACTGTCTTGTGTTTCTGGAAGGATGCGTGGAAGCAGAAGACTTCCTTGATTTCAGAGATTCCTTAGTTGTTTCCATTTGTGGTCCTTCAGAATTTTAAGAAAAACATTTTGAGTGTGCTGGATGCACGTTATTTGTGTATTGATTCTCACTTGCAGATTCTGCTGTATCTGGAATCTCTATTTCTGTCCCAGAGATTTTTGAGCTGTTTGGCTGTGTGGTTTGTTTGTTTTTTTTGTCTCTGGGGTTTTTTTCCCCTTTTTAGTGTTTAAATGAATCTGGTGAAGGATGCATCCCTTTCTTTGCATATTTGTGGAATAAGGAACTGATCTGTCTTAGTGATTTGCTTTTATGGTAACTCCTATAGCCTATATCGTACTAAAACCAGAGTAACATTTTCTTTCCATTGCTTAAAGTTGCACAATTTATTGCTCAGTTGCTCAGGGAAAATAAGTAACCAGTTCCCAAAAGGGCAGAAAGGATTAATGCTTTTGGTAGAATAACTTTAAAGCATAGATTATTTAAAAATTTTGTTGTGATTGCTAAATCCTGCTGTCATTCTAGTTCAGAGACAACATCTTCCATTGAGAAGATTGCCAAGTGTTTATTACAGAACTTGTGATTTCTGCTTTGTTCACCATTGGCATTTGTATAGTACAAACATGTAGAAATTAAGAAGAGTCAATAATAGCGAGAGAATCTTCCTAGAGAAGCGACTGGAGTCCAGGCTAATCTAGTGGTTGGTATCTAGGCAGGGAATCTAATCTGCTGAATTTATCTAGGCAAGCTATTCAACTTTTCAGTGACTCAGCTTCCCTGTTTTGAAGAGGAGTTAACAGACATTAAAACGAGATGTTATTAATGTGAAATCAAGTTACATTGTTGAAGGTATATAAAGAAAAATATTACTCATATCCTGCTTTAAATATAGTTATTTTCCTGCTTCAAATAACTTCTAAGTCCATAAGGATGTAATTGACTTAAATGAAATTGCTGAAGGTCTAAGACAGTAGTGCTCAGAGCAAATAAGAATGACAGAATGTGCTGATCAAGGAAAACAGTAAAACTAGTCAATTCAGGATGCTCTCAGAAGCACAGTATCACCAGTGACCACCTTTTCCCATGTCATGGGCAGCTAGAGATCTGACTGCTGTTTCAGTATCTGCCTCGGTGTCTCTACTGGATCACCAACAGAGGGAAGGCAGTTAAGCGTTTGCTTGTAACATTTACAAGTTTCGCATGTAGAAGCATCAGAGTCGAAAGGTCATTAACTCCTTTTAAATGGAAGGAACTTTTCGTAGCGGTTAAATAAATAAATATTGCTTGAAACAGTGGAACCATGTGAATAGAAGCATTTTGTCATTTGAGGATTACTTAGGTTTATAACCGGTACAATGATGTTCAAAATACTCATTCTGTGTTGCAACTCCAGTAACTCTTGTTTTACCGTAAGTACTAGGAATTTGTTCTTTAGGCTTTACAAGATTCACAAATGCATAACTAGACAGTACACAAGGTTATCACACTGTTGAAAAGTTGTTTTGCTCGGTGTGTTTTGGGGTCTGAAGGAGGATGTGCAGAAGCCCACATGATAAAGGATACCTGGTAGCTGGGATTACACAGGCAGCTGGTAGCAAAACACCTAGTCTTAAATTCCAGAGTTGGTTTTGATGGCCATCCTGATGCAGTAACTGAATGTTCAGGGTTTTACAAACTTAATAATTATTCCCAGTGATTTGCATATGTACTATCTGTAAGAAGTAAAACCTTTCAAATGCTTTCTGTTAACAGGGCAGTGGTGAAGAGATCTGACCAGGAAAGGAATTCTGCCTGCCAGACAAAGTCTTGACGGCATTTGTGGTGAAATAATCTGCTCTGTTTGGAGACTGGAGGAAAAATCCTTTCTGTACAGCTGGTGAGTTTTTGTTTTTACACTCAAAACAGATGTACTGACTATGGAAGCCATTGGTAATGGTTTTCTTTAACCCATGCTTGAGCCAATAGCTGTTAAATTCTGTGAAGTTAATAATAAACTGTTTGTTTGCTATTTAAATATGCTGAATGCAGGCCAGCTTTCCAAGGAAAAAGTTACATATTGTTAAAGCTTTGATTAAGTGAAAGCTCACCCAAAACAATAATAAAAAAAATCAAAACAACCCCCCTTCTACTTTGTGGCCATTAAAACTTGAAAATTTAGAAAGAGCACGTGTACGCTTCTTTACAGTTCTAAGTGAGCCCTACAAATTTCTGCCAGTTAAAACGTACAGAGAATGTAGGTCTTTGTGGCTGTTCGGTGCATTCATTCTTCTTGAAGCACTGGCTGTAAATCCAATTTTATAGATTAAAGACTTCTAGCATAATGTAGGCACCTGTTGGTTTATGGAAACCTAAAAATATCTCCCTGGATATAACATGTTTTTCAGCAATTTGGAGCATATGTACATTTTTTGATACCTTTTATGGGTTTTTTTCAGTACTTGTCTGTCACCTCAGCTTGTTGTGCTAGCTGTAATACAAATAATAAAGTAGATGCTGTTCATTGGCTGGCTTATTAATATGCAGCGAGGGCTTGCCATTAGCAGTTAAGAACACAGTATCTTTCCACTCTGCAGAAAGAAGTCGAAAGGCAGCACTATTGCCACACTGAGAGGCTGACAAGATGGGCTCTTTTACTGTCAGCGAGCTGGGTGTGATTACTGCGCAGGGAGAGAGATCATACTGACCGTAAAGGCTGCAAAGAGGGAACCCTGTTTTGTCAAGAGCTAAACGAGAAGTAATCTTTAGGGTGTCGGGGTAAAACTATCTCTGCTAGGCTGAGAGCACTATGGGATGCGCTAGTACCAGTGTAGGTGGCTGCTTGTCATGATTTTGTCCAGGAACTCAGACTTGGTCAAGAAACTTCATGCGGACTGACAGGACTGTCCTTGCTGCAGACACGTCTGTATGAGAGCATTGGTATTGCGCCGACTCTTTGCTTGAGGATCAGCGTCTTACTAATGGCAAATGCTCCCTTGCAAGATATTGTGGAGCCTGAGGTGAATGAAGCACCCTGCTAAATAAAACCCTCCAGAGCTGAAGAGTTACATGTGACTCTCCTTGTGACAGCAAGGGGAATAAGCACAGATTTTAGTTCTGAGACTAGAGCAGAAGTTGTTCCCTGTGGCCTCTCATCTCTTTGTCATGAAACTAGACAAGTGTCTGAGTGCTTTTGGTCTTTTTCAAGCTAAGGTCAAACTTGCTAGTTTCTCTGAAACAAATTCAGTTAGAACTGATTTCAAATGAGATTTAGGAATCTTAGCACCCCCCACTGGGTCTGATGCCCACAGCAGGAGCACAGTTTCAAGTATCTCTGGTATCCCTTCCAGTCCCCCTTAATGGCATTGAGATTTCATTAAATAGGGTTGAAATGAGCCAGTGGTTCAAAAATCATTGGTGGAGTGGGAGAACAGGGTCATAGGCAGACTGGTAACTAATGTATTTACATAAACCTTGTTTTCTTAGGAAACCATGCTAAAAAGCCATCACTATGTTGATATAACCTTTCATGGTGTTTGGATGGCGTTAGCTCATACTTCAACTGCTGATTCATTTGACAGTGTGTTTAACTTTGTTGAAGAGAACTGTAGCAGGGTTTACAGATAACATGCAACTATTAGTTTGAAACTTGGAGATGGGAGGGAAGAAACAGGAAGGAAATCTGAGCTCTCGTAGGTCAATTGTTTGGTTACATTGGCATTAAATCAAGAACAGGAGAAGAAAAATTGTGCAACAAGATTCTAAGTCTTTTTTTACTGGCTTGCCACTTTCTATTTATGGGAACCCAAAATGACCTGGCTTCCTGGACCGAAAACAGTAGTAACATATCCTTAATGATAGTCTTACTTTTGCTTTTTAAGCTGGTCTGTGCTACATATCTATGACATTTTTTTTAACACATGCCATAGCCCACATTGCAATCTGAAAGGTGGTGGGACCTGGGACTACATGTTGTGACACATGAAGCTCCAGGTGATATTAATAAAATCAGTGATGATGTTAGGGCTGCCTCTTCCACCCCCAGTAAATCAACATTCGGTGCTTCTCTCATACTCCCCCTCACCCTTGAGAAGAGCCTTATATAAATATTGTCACTTGTTCTTTTCCCAACAATGCCTTCAGGAAGAGTAAGGCAGTAATGGTTAGCACGAGAGAGATTAAGCAGAGACATCAGCAGTCTAACTGTTACTGTTTTTCTCATTTGCTTGGCTCTAGACAGCTCAGAATCTTTTTTTTTTTTCCCCCTTCTTTTTCCTGTTCTGTTTTTATGCAGGCTGTACTGTGAGTGGTTTTTTACCTACGCCTAGCTTGTATTGCTACAAGAACAAAATTATGAGACATGAGTTGATATACTTGATGCCCATTAAAATTGGTATAAGGGTCCCCACTGATTTCAGTAGAATTTCATCAGATGAAGAATTGCTATGAGTTGCTAAGTAATTTTATTATTTGGAAGAGCAGAAGCTTGAGGGTGTATGAGCAAAGCACAGGCTGTTAACAGAAGACTGGCTTCCTAACTGGTTGGACACAGTGGTCTATTTCTGAAATACGTCATTTGAGGGACAAAAAGATTAATCTCACCTAATACGCATGTGCAGCAGACTACAGGGCCACTGATTGCATCTCATGTGAAAGCACACAAAACTTTATGTATATGCTATTGCTAAGTGCAGTTTTTAAAAAGAAGTGAGGATGTGCATGCAAGAGGAGGTGTTCTCTGGTCATTTAACCTCTTACCCAGACAAGGCAGTTGTCAGAGAGGCTCCAGAGACCTTGAAGCGCTGCTGAGCATGGACTTGAGTAAAGGAGACAGAGAAAGGCAATAGCAGTAGAACTTGCAGTCACATACCTTTTAGGCATTGCAAGAACATGATGCTTGTTTGGCACCTCCTATATTTAGGAGAAATGGCAGTTGTAAATTTTTTTGAATAAGCAAGTCTGCATCCAGTCTACCAATTTCTTCCTCAGTCTTTTATCTTGAATGACCATGAAAACGGAACTTCTAATTTTCAATGCTTGGCTTTGGTCAAAAGCAACGTTGTTCTATACAGTACGTAATGTTTTTTTAAATAGCTCAATATGTCTAATTTTTTGATCAACATGGGCTGTATGAGAGGCTTTTCCTGGCCCTTTTGCTCATTGCTCTAGAGTATTGAGATGACATGGTTCCTACTTTTTCTTGCACTGTCCAAGTAGTGGCTTTTTCCATGATTCACATTGCCTGCTTGCTATAAGAAGCTTTTCTGCTTCTTGTGGTTCTGATATGTCTCTGAAGTGAAAATTTAAGTAACTTTCTTACAAGTCGAATCACGCCCCCCTAGGAGAGTAAAATTCCACTTAGTAGCAGCCTATAAAACACTGTGTGGTGGCATCAGATATCTGTCATCTGGATTTTTCAAAACATTGTCGTTTCTCAGAATTAAAGTCTATCCCATTTCACATTCTTTTTCTCCTATCTTTTGGGGGGCTGTAGCCTGCTGGTTGTTGCAGAAAAGCATTAAGATTCATTACTGTATTTTTTTCCTGTGCATACAAATAATATACACACAGGCATGGGATTATTTATTCATAGGTGTAAGGAAATCACCTGAATATTTCAAACAAATTAACATTTAAAAATGCATGAAAAGTGATTACAACACTTAGTCCTACCTTAGACGTGTAGCTCTAGTTTTGATTCCTCTGAACTTTTTGGAAGAATTCTCTTTCTCAAATGAAGAGCCTATATATACAGAGGATAACTGGATATTAAATTGAAACAATTAAATTATATCCATTTCTGTGGAACCCTTGCCAGTGGCACTTCTGTGAACACTGGAAAATCTGGAATAACTGAGGAAGTTTATAAATTCTTTTGATATTCCTGTTTATCCAAAAGGACTTTAAAGACACTGCAGCAGTGAATTTACTTGAATCTGGATCTCTCCAGTGCTATATTGGAACTGATGAGTCATGTTTGGACCAATCAGGGGAAAACACAACTGAATACTTACAAGATCTTTGAGTCTTTTACTGATCATAATTTTTTTCCCAAATTCTGTATGCATCAACAGAAGAAATAAATTGTGAGGAGGAACTTGAGTGAAGCTCAGACCGAGTTCTGAGGTTGGCTCTGTTCAGTACTCTATTAGAATGATACCTCAGAGCACTTTTTTTGCTTCTTCCTATTTTGCAGTTCAGAAGTAAAGCCATTTGAAGGGAAAAAAATGACTCAAAACAGTCTACCAGACACTGTTATTCACATCGGTTAGGCCCAGGTGGGAGACAGTGCTCAGGAAGCGTAACACAGGCTCAGATGCCTGTTCCAGTCGGAGGAATGTCTGGGTCAGAGAGGGAAGGAAAAGCTTCCCTTCTGCTTGTATGTGCACAGCCAGCCGAAAATACTAGATTGCAGTATCTTTATTACTTTAAGTAGCAGGGATAGACTAGTTTCTTTTAACCGAGAGCTATATGGGTGCATGTGATGAAGGTTACAGAGTATTTTAGAACAGGACATTCTTGAAACCTCCAGAGAGAGGTGTTGATGCTTCCAACTCTTGTCTTACAGAAAAAAAGAAAAAAGCTGGATAATAGGTGCCAGAGGTTTTGAAGGTGATTTCTGTGATAGGTAATGACTTCATGCTAGGAATTCTGAAGAGGTGATAGCGAATGGGGACAACAGAAACAAATGAAAGCAGAGTAAGGATTGGAAAGAAAAAGAGGTCAGCTGGCTCTTACATTTGACATGGCTTGTGTATTCTTCTGGAGTTCTTTCTGCTGTGTAAGGGCAGCAAAGGGGGAATGCAGGCAGAAGGCTGCCTGTTTTTCCTGCTGGCTAGAGGCAAGTTTGGCCACAGAATAGAGAATGGGAAGTAGGTTGGTAAATGCTGATTGCAGCACTAACAGGGGAGTTCTTCTGTTGGCTGGGGGCAGGAAGTTCCTCAGCCCACGACTGCGGGATGACAGCAATGCTCCTTTGTTTCCAGCTGAGGAATTTGCTGGTTGTACCATTGGCAGAATTTCTCAGATAAAAGTTGCTGCTTCTGTGGGTGGAGAAGAATGTTTCAAAGGGCTAAACTGAGCCTTTTTCTGGCTTGCAACTGAAAGGAAGGAGGGCACTTCAAGCTACTACTTGTATAACAGCCTCCCTGCATCTGTTGGCTTGTAAGGACCAGCCATCAGAGAGCTGGTTGGTACTCACTTGCCAGATTTTCTTGAGATCATATTAATTTAAGGTCTCTGGTTTTTAATGATCTCACATTTTTGATATGATAGATCATACCTGCTAATTGTTAGATTGTTGGTTTTGTCTAAGGAACCTTAATGTGCTTAATACTTCCTTGATTTTATTATGCTTTTGAAGCTGAATCAGTGCTAATGCTGTTGGATTAGAGATGTTCTCGGAAGTATGGAAGAAGACTTTGAGCCCGTTCTGATACTGTCCATGTTATAATGGTGAGGTCTCCATTGTGCTTTTGTGACGACTAGAGTGGCTGACACAATGTCTTCTGGTGGTGGCATGCCTTGAGGCGTAATCCAGCTAAAACTGACAATGCTGGCAAGTTTAAAGAAGAAATCAAAACATTGTTTAGTTATGACAGCTGGAGACGATGATAGCTGTCCATTCTTTGAAAGCCGTGTTTTGAAAGCTCAAGGTCTAGTAGACCTTGAGCTGTTGGCTGGAAACTCCTACAGAAGCATCCAAAAGCCTGCTTTTCCCATCTGCTCTTGCGAAGGTAAACGTGACAATTCACTCTGGGGGCAGACCTGCCTTCCTTCATTAGCTTTGGATTAGTCTAATGCTCCTCATTTTTCTTGGAGCTACACGTAGGAGCTGCTTAGAATGTACAGTTAGTTCATGCAGCACAGGCAGGTGGTTAAAGGTAGGTTCTCGTGGTGAGCATACTGCACCTGTGGCCTACAGGTGGTTCTACTTGTTGGCCTGCAGTATGATCCAAGATGCTGTTCATCTAAGTCCCAAGCGATTCAGGGCTGGGTTCCTGATGCTTGCTTCCTTCTTGTTTGTTTTTCTTTTTTTTTTTTGTTTGGTTTTTCCTTTTGTTTTGTTTATTTTATGCTACCAGAGGAGTGATCAATAGAGGCCTTGAACTGAAGCCAATATGACTTGTAGGAGCCAGCCTGGAATTACTTCCTACTGCGTGTGCCAGAATTACAAATTCCTAACATTCCTGCCACTTGAAAGGGTTCAGTGGGCACTTCTGGAAGGAATTGGTTTGGAGTTGATTAATTGTATTGAATTACATTGTTGTGATCTAGTAGGCCTGCTATTCCCGGTTGGATCAGGTGAGTTTGAGAAGGCTGATGGCACCACATGGCTCGCATACCTTGGGACTCAGTGCCGCTAAAATCTTTGTGAGGAGGCAACTCTTCTTGACTGACTTTAGGAGGAGCTTCACAAAATAGCTGCCCCACTGAATTTATCCACAGTGCAAAATTTTAATTTCTATATGCCTTTTAATTAAATTTAATGGTTGCATACTATAGAAAACTACTAGTGTTTTTTTTTTTTTTTTTTTAAAAAAAAGCTTGTAATAAGGTAGTCACTTTTTAAAATAAGATTCTGTTTGAGTCACCCCAAATAATGGGGCATTACCATGTGTCATTACAGAAGCCATGAGCAGAGTGCTGCTTTCATCAGTGCGCTATTGCTGGGCATGAAATGCTCTGTTTAAGATTTTAAGAGCCAAATGTAAATGTGCTTAATGAGACACAAGGGGAATGCTCTGTGACTGGGGAGAAATGGCTTTTAGCAGCAGATGCAGACAATAGTATTGGATTTCAGTCGACAAAAAGTCAAAGACAAAAAGAAAGAGACTTACGGTCCCAAATGGAGGAAGGAGGTGTCAGAATTTAGAAGGCTAAACAGCTGCAGCCTGTTTATGTATTTTAATCCATTGTTAGAGGACTGGAAATTAAACAAAAAAACCTACCAAGAGCATATTTAATCCTTTTTTTGAAAAAAATCCCTTGTAAAAAAGATCTGCAGTTGACCAAGACAGGCTACAAAAAGAAATGCAAAATTTGTCAAGAGTTTTAGGTTTACATGGAATGCACCTAAAATACATTGAAAAATGCTTCTGAGTGGGTGTTGTAGGAAAACACTCAAAATCACAGAATGAAAATAAAATCATTCAGATATCTCGTGGTATCAGAAATCTGGTGACAGTCTGAAACAAAAGCTCAGAACTTGCACCTGAGAATATTCCTGCTATTGACAGCTGTTTCAGTACTGATCTGGCTAGTTAGGTAAGCACATTTTCCTAAAGTGTTGAAAAGTGGCATGTTTCTGAACTTTAACAATGATGGTATTTGACACTGCTGAAAAAGGAAGTGAAAAGTAATTATGAAATATTTTTAGTGGCTTCGGCAACAGCTCTGCAGTTTAGATGGTTTAAATTACCTACCTCAGGGTTTGAGTGTAAGACTCGGATCCATTTCAACATTTTTAATATTTAAAAAAATGTACTAACTTGCTGGCCTAGATCTTGAAAGCAGCATAACTGAACCCTTAAAAGCTGTTAGTTCTATCTCATTTTACAGGAGTCAACAAATACTTTTTTTCCCCTGTCTAGTTCATTGGCAGTAAATGACTTAGACTCAGAAAATGACAGTCTGAAAAGAAGGAATGTGGTGTGTCGTCCCCCCACCCTGATTATTCCATCTTTCAGCAGAACGTGAGTCTTAACAGATGCAGTTGGACTCCACTGGCATCTCTGCTTGGTGGCTGAGGCCAATGAAAAATTGCAGTTTGCTCAGTGGTAACCAGGTGCTCCTTCCTACCAGCTCTGGCATTCACCTGAGCCATCGTAAGCCAGGTCTTTCTCTCTCCCTTTCTCTCTCCCTTTCTCTCTCCCTTTCTCTCTCCCTTTCTCTCTCCCTTTCTCTCTCCCTTTCTCTCTCCCTTTCTCTCTCCCTTTCTCTCTCCCTTTCTCTCTCCCTTTCTCTCTCCCTTTCTCTCTCCCTTTCTCTCTCCCTTTCTCTCTCCCTTTCTCTCTCCCTTTCTCTCTCCCTTTCTCTCTCCCTTTCTCTCTCCCTTTCTCTCTCCCTTTCTCTCTCCCTTTCTCTCTCCCTTTCTCTCTCCCTTTCTCTCTCCCTTTCTCTCTCCCTTTCTCTCTCCCTTTCTCTCTCCCTTTCTCTCTCCCTTTCTCTCTCCCTTTCTCTCTCCCTTTCTCTCTCCCTTTCTCTCTCCCTTTCTCTCTCCCTTTCTCTCTCCCTTTCTCTCTCCCTTTCTCTCTCCCTTTCTCTCTCCCTTTCTCTCTCCCTTTCTCTCTCCCTTTCTCTCTCCCTTTCTCTCTCCCTTTCTCTCTCCCTTTCTCTCTCCCTTTCTCTCTCCCTTTCTCTCTCCCTTTCTCTCTCCCTTTCTCTCTCCCTTTCTCTCTCCCTTTCTCTCTCCCTTTCTCTCTCCCTTTCTCTCTCCCTTTCTCTCTCCCTTTCTCTCTCCCTTTCTCTCTCCCTTTCTCTCTCCCTTTCTCTCTCCCTTTCTCTCTCCCTTTCTCTCTCCCTTTCTCTCTCCCTTTCTCTCTCCCTTTCTCTCTCCCTTTCTCTCTCCCTTTCTCTCTCCCGTTTTTAAAGTAAGACTTTCTTTGGGCTTAGTGACTGGATTAGCTCTTAACAGGCCAAAGAAGCCCCATCACCCTCTTTAGTGTCTATGACCTGCTAGACAACTTGCTAAAACTTTTCAACTGCATTTAAACATAACTTTTTGTTATAGGCCTTCGTGTAGTCCATACTATAAGACAATACTGCTGAGTGCCAGAAAGATAGCTAGGTAAGACCCTGTGAGGCTGTTTTCCCTTCAGTTTCACGCTTGTTTCAACCCAGTGACACTGCTGGAGCTGACTGGAGTTGACCAGGCTGTGTTCTGCAGCAGTGTGGCTGGCTGGGCTGAGCCCCTGCAGCAGGACATCAGTTAGGCAGCCTGCATCGGCTGTGGGTGCCTGGCGAGTTATTGAGAATAAATGTTAGATAACTACTTTCATCTCTTTGTAAGGAATTGAAGGTCACAAGGCAAAAATCTTCTTTGGTATGCACCAGCTGAGGGTCTTCCATGGCACAGCCAGCAGGTGACCAAGGCAGGAGCTGAGCTGATCCTCCTCGCATCGCCGTGCGTAGAGAGCTCCTGGTTAGGGGGGGACTTCTTCTTTAAAATGCATAGTCATGTGTCAGACAGAGAGATGGATGAGAGTCTGCTGCAGCTTAGGGCAGCTCTCGCCACGCTCGCAGGTGTGGTGAGTCTCCTCCAGATAATGGTCACTGACTTGCTGCAACCCTCTGCCAGGACCAGGGCTGGAGTGAGAGTTGGGAAGTCAGGCTGGAATGATACTTCATCCAAACGCACACACAAAGTACTTTAAGTGTAACAAACCCCTAGTTCCCTATTTGGTTTTGTACAGAAAAATACAATTCTGAAAAGCCTCTGACTTGTTTTTCTAACAAGTTAAACAGATGGATTGGAAATAGTATTTACTGTTTATTTCCTCAACATATCAATATGTGAGGAGCCAGTATAAATTACGGTTTGACTGCAAACAAACCAACCCACGCCAAAGCAATAGAGTAAACATTGTTGTATTTTGTTTCAAGTCAATATTATGGGAATTTAAATGGCTGATGTTTCTGTTTTCACTGGCTATCTCTGACTGGCTGAATTTTAAGCCCTGTAATAGAAAAAAACTATGTTTTAAGAGATTTTGTGGGAAATTGCCTTAGCAGTTATTCCGCAGAACATCAGAAGCTGGTAACTTCAGCAGTTACAGGCTTTAGCAATAGAAACAAGATGTCTACCTACTTTGGAACTTTTTTTTTTTCCACATGGGAAGAACAAGAATGAAACCATCACCAGGTACTCTTTGATGGTTGAGTTTATGTCTGTTCCTTCTTCTTTTCCCTGGCTGCATGCCTCTGCTTTTTTTTTTTTTTTTTCTGTACTGACTTATTAACCTTTCAGGGAGCCAGCTGAGAGCCCTAAACCAGCAGAAAATCAACACTACCAAAAAAGCAGATGATTTCTGCCAGTTTAGTTCCCCCAATTGGCTCATCTGGAAGGTCAACCAGTACTGGCAGTGTGAGGCAAGGAATGGAGGCACGTGGCTGTGGGGGGATGCAGTGGTACCGTTTGGCAGAAGTGAGCCATTAAATTGGCTTAACTGAATTATATCCTCGAATTGCTTGAACTCTGCATACCAAAAACCAAAAAGTGGTCATATCATGTCTGAAACAGCTTAGCTTCTGTGTTATTAATTTAACATGTAGTGGAGCAAATAAGAAGTCAGAGTTCTTGACCAATCTGTCCAACTGGCCACGTGCTTCCAGCTGTAGTTTTCCAAACAGCATACTGTGGAAATTGAGAACAGATGAAACAAGGGAATGTAAAAACAGCGAATTGAATGTACTCCCCAAATTATTTACTTATTTCAACAAACAAGAATCACATTGATGTAATATATGACCGATTTCAATGCTAAAAGCAAATCAAGAGCTGGAATGTACTTACATGGCTAGACAGTAAATATCTTTGAGTCCTTATAATACATTAAATTGCAAGAGCATGTCTGCTTGTCTAAATGGAAGGAGACATCTCCTCTCTCCACCACTGTTATTTACTCCTCCACTTCCTCGTTCTTTAGCCTTTTCTTCCCCACCCCCACCCCCCCTTGTTTTTTTCTTTTTTAAAAATAGGGCTTCTTTTATATGTGTGAAACTACTGCTACTCCCACTTGAGCTTTCCTCAGAAAGCTGAGTTAAAGCACTGTACAAATTCATGTACCGATAGATGCGGCTTTTCCACTGTGAGTTGCCACTTTCTGGGATCAGAGGATGGCCTCCTGCCGACGGCGGGATTGAACGGTGCGAGGCTGAGCCACCCTCGCTGTGCTTTGCGTTGAAGCAATTTGTTCTGCTTTCCATCACAGATTGTGATGTTTGCTTTCACCTCCTTGCCTAGTGTTGCAGGCGAATGCCACAGAGCTGGTTTGCAAAGTGCCCTTCTGCTACTACACTGAATATTCTTGCTGTATCCCAATCTGCCCAAAGTGTTATGGGGGGGTAGACCCAGTGCTTTTTCAGGTAGATATCCTTAAGGTTGATAAAGGTCGGTTCATCTCAGGCTTTGGAAAGAAACCTTCTTCATGATGCTTTAGTCCTGGCAGGGGGCTTTGGAAGTCTGCCCTGAGCCACAGAGTAGGCACGGCTCAGGATACCTGTGTGTCACAGCGATGCGCACCCTGTGGCCTGAGATCAGGATGCAGAAGAGGGGGTGGAGGTGTGGCAGTGTCCTTTTTTTCCAGTTTATTTCTCTGCATTACACTGATAGGAAATGGCATCATCTTTCAGGGTGCTCTGGAAACATATTTTGTGTACAAGTGGAGATACTGAATGCACGGTTGGGTATGGACATTTAGTCTTGCTCTCCTTGGTAGGCGTCATGGTGTTAGTTCCAATGTGTTGGCCCTCTCAGCTTCAAATAGTCATCATGTAAATCAAAATGCAAGAAAGAGAGATCTTCCCTTTTTCTCCGGTCTTTCACAAAATCCAAAACTTGAAATTATTGCTCTGAAATCTATGATGTGTGATACTTTCTTTTAGGTGACATATTACAAAACTGCTGGGGATTCAGAAGGTGTTTGTCCTACATGAATAAAGTTTCTAGAAATCTTATCAGTTGGCTGATGAAACTCTCTGCAAGACAGTCCTCCCGCTTGCTCCACAGACGGCTGAGCCGCGCAGGAGCTGTGCACCTCAGTGAGCTTATGGCGCTCGGCATTGCTGCAGCGCTCCGTCATCCTGTGTCAGGAATAGCTGTTTTGAAGGACTGAAGTGCCTTTACCTTACCCTGATCTGACAAACAAAAGAGAATCAGACTTTTTGCAAAATCTCAGAGAAATGAATGCAGTTGTGGAGGTTTGTCATGACAGAGAAGACAGAAAAGAAACCTCTGTGTTTCCTCTGTGTTTTCAAACCTGTCAAATCCCAAAAGTCATCCCTTGTAAATCTGGTTCACTAGCTGCCTGTGGTTATTTATTGCCTGAACGGTAATTGAGTCCTAGCACCTGTCTGGTGTTGCAGTTCTTAGGCAGGAGAAGCATGCTGGATGCCATACCCTCCTCACTGGTGTGAGGTTTAGTGTGAGCATCTCTGCGCTCCGAGCATATGTAGCTCTTTGCATCGAGGAGAATGTAGTTTGGATACTTCTTTTGCTGGGCTTTTGGCTGCCCTTGGTTTCTGGAGCCACTAAAACCTCTTTGGCAGGCCATGGGGAATCACCTCTAATGCTTGATCGAAATATTAGCACGTCATTAGTCCAAAAAGCAAATTACTTAGGCAACAGCCAAATCTCAGGTCTGAAGATTTTTTACACCTTTAGAGTTGTAATTTTATATAAATAATATAGATTGGCATGCATTCTTTATGCAGAGTTATGTGTGGGATTAACGTGTACTGTTTACTACAGCCCAGAAATTATCTCTCAATTAGTCGCTTGGGTGGTTAGTAGTGGTGTGAGTTCACAGACCCCTAAATCCACCCTTTTAAAAGAAAACACATGCCTTGTGCCTAAATGCCAAGGCGACATACTGATTGTTTGTATTACTGACATTGTAGAAATACGTAACATCAAAATGTGCTCCCTAGTTCTGACTTCTAAGTCTGTAGGAATTTAAGAATGTGAGTATTCGAAGTTAAATATCTTTTGTCTAAATGGCTTTTAAAGTAGCTTCATAATGGAACTGTTTTAGTTTTCCTCTAATTGGACCCCTAACACCTAAGACCTCAAGGCTCTGTGGCTGCTATTTTCAGAGGTGCTGAGTGCATACAGCTGCTGTTGACTTCCCTTCATATTCTGGGTGTTCAACACTTCTCAAAATGAGTGCATATAGCATCTGCTGCTACTGCTAGAGTACCAGGGTCCCTGTAAAAATGGCTGAAAATTTCCTATTTAGTTTCTGCAGTACCCAGTTGAATTGTTCCACATGTAATGCTCTGCTGTGATGTACAGGGTTTTTTGGGGAGTAGTTAGAGGGGACGTGCATGACTGACCTGTGGCTTTGCTATGTGTGAGTAAAATGCTCAGTGTAACCTTATTCCTCTCTTCTACACCGCAATGTATATGTGATGCATACATGATGTGGCCTTCACAACTCTATTACCTTGTTTTGGCACCGATACGTTAAAAGCTTTATAGAGGCTGAAAAAAAGCAATCTACTTCATTAAGCTTTAAGAATTTTCCTCCAATTATTTTGAATCATATGCAGAACTTATATGTGAATAGTGTCAAGTTTTCCCATCCTCTGAACAACAAAGTACTAGCAAGTCAGTTCCCAAATCTGTTGATTTGATATTTGTTCTTCTGCTGAGGTGTTCAAGCAGGTCTTGAGTAGCAGATTATTCTGTTGAACTCACAAAGCTGAAGGTTTTGTGTTTTCCACGATCATTCCCTAACTTCTAGTTAAAATAGGTTTCCATGTGCTGAAATAGCAATTTTTAAGTATTGTGCTCCAGCCTGTCACTGGGACTTCGTTTGAAAATGCCTGAACGGTGGAATTTCTTTGTGTCAAAGGCAAGTGGACAATTATTTCAAACCTTTCATTTTCACAGGCTATTACACTGCTGCAAATTAATAATTGCTGCAAGCTGACATGTAATTTAGAATATATGCTCCCCACACTTCTAGCTGAACAAAACCCACTAAGATATATAAAAAGAATTGTGCAGCTCTGAGCGATGCGTATGTTCAGACTGGAAAACGTTGGGTTATTCCCATTCGAAGTACCACTATAAATGTTCCTCGTTAGTCTCTGGTAAGATGAGGTGGGTAGAACGTTAAAGTTACTACTTTCAGAACTGTTAAAGAGCTCTTTCAGGCAAGAAGACGTGCAACTGTAAAGCTGTCTTCATTCATAGCCTTTGAAATATAAAACTGTGAACTCAGACCACCAAGAAATATTAGGCATGCCAGCTAATGTTTACAGCAGTGTAGGCTTCATGTTTTCCATGCATGACTTGTGATACTTTATTAAATATCTGTCAAGTAGCAGAGTTTACTTTCACATTGCAAATCTGAATATCTTGGACTTTGTCTTCTTTTGTTTAAACAGGAAAGTAATAAAAAATAATGGCTTTTAGTGTTGCTTCAGACAAGAATATAGTGCTAAAGTCTTTGTTAGAGTAGAGAATTTCTTGCCACTAGTACAAATATGAAATAGCGAGCAGAAATTTATTTACAGAGTTACAGTTACTGCAGACTTCTGAACAACAGTTTAAGGGGGCTGTTGGTGATTTTGTTCCACAATGAATGTTTGCTTAATTATGAACTATCTATTTTCTTTCCAAATACCGAAATATGAAGAAAACAAGTGTTTAGCCAACTAAGCACTGAATTTATATTTAAAACAGTTATGTGGGAAAACATTCACAGCAGGCTCTGCGTGCTCTGCTGTATTAATGTATCGTGGGGATCTTAAGTAAGCATGGCACTACAGGCAGAGTAAGTGTAGCTTTATAGAAAACTACCAGAGGCATCACTCCACTAGCAGTAAATAAAAATACAACCTTTGTGTATTAATCTTCAGCTTCTCAAACCCACAGTTTACCTCTACAGGGGAAGATAAGGTCTGCTTAGGAAGGTGTGAAAGATACTCATCCAAATGTATTTCTTCTGCAGAATGATCATTCTGCAGTTTGTTTAGCAGCAAAATACAGGATGATTCATACAGGTGTAGAAATTAGTATTTTGCATGGGATGTGATAAAAACATCTAGATACACAGTCCGGGTATTTTATTGCTAGCACAACTATATGACGCTAAATTCTAGAAATAGTTCTATTATGGCTGTTCTGGTTGCTAAACACTCTGAACTGCGCTGTAGAGGCCTCTTTGCAGGGTGACACCGTAGCTCACAGTGAAGGTCTGCTGGGATGAACAGTCTAATACCGGTTTTAGATGAAATAGCTGCTTTGTCCAGAAATCTCACATAGGTTTTCCAGGCCAATAGGCAGAAACTCCATGCACCCCCAATGAAAGAGGTGATGTTTTATTGTGCAAGACATGCAATTTAAAACCCGTAGTGGCAGATTTATAGTTTTCACACCGTAGTATCAGGCTGGTGAAGCAAAGACCCGTAGTCCACTTCCTTCACCAGCACTTTATTTTTACACCACGTTGGTAGGGAGAGTGCTGTAGCCACCAGGACAGGTGGACCCAGGCTTCTGTGGTCTTACCCCTTCCACCTTAGCGCAATGCTGGTCTCTCTCCATCCCTCTTAGTTTCCCAAGGTGTAATTTTTGAGGCTGTGTATTGCTGCTGTCAAAGAAAACTTGTAATCTGATGCCGTAAAGCCATTCTTGAAAGTATAACACAGAGTGGATTTACTCCAGGTAGTCCTAAAGAGTCACAAGACTGAACTACTAGCACAGCAGACACTCAACTTGTAATACCTTGTTGGGTGACTTCAGGCAAGTTACAGTATCTGCCTGAGCCTCATGTTCCCCATCTGTTAAAGAATAGTGCTTTGTAAAAGTATTTTAAGATCTGCTGATGAAAACCATTTCCATGCTTTCTTTGGCGGCTGTGAACACTTTTCATGTGGGAAATCCTGCAGAGTATTCTTCACAAAAATGGCAAAAAAGGAAAAAAATTCCCGTGTGCTACGCATTTGGGGTTTTTTATTACTGGTAGTGTACATTGGTTAGAGAGGAATATAATCTGCTATTTTCAAAAACAATTAGAAACGAAGGGGAGTATTTAAGAAGCTTGTGTTCAAAGACTACAACTCACAGCGAGTCTGTTTTGAACAGTTTATTTGTAAGAAAATATTCTGAACCCATTAGACTGCTGCTGCTTTGAAGCATTGTGGAGGCTTAATTAAAGGTTCAAGGGTGAAAAGAGGATGGTGAGAGTTTTATAACCACAGGCAGATAGTTTTGAAAAGCATTATCATGTTTTTTAATATGTAGAGGACTTGTTACATTTTAGGTTTGGAAGGTGAGAATACCTTCTTGTTCACTGCCAAGGATTCACCTGCAGGTTCCTGGGTTCTGGGATTTCACTGTTATCAGAATAACATCCTGAACATTTCAGCCACAAGGATCATACAGGCTGTGTATATTAAAAGGGCTGGGTTAATGTGACTAAAAAATGAGCTATAAATCTTTTAAAATTTTTCTAGATAAATCTGCGAGTTCAATCACCAAAAGACTTCCATTTGTTTCCTTTGCATGTAGATATATTATTACATGTATTTCCCATTACAAAAGCATTGCATTTCAATATTTCATATTCAGATTTATAAATAATTACCTTTTGTGTGCTTATCTTGAAATTAGTACTGGTGCTTAAAGAACCCTTCCTTTTCTAGTTGCACCTTGTGTTGCTGTGTAAATTTGGGGTATCTCGTTGCGTGTGCTGCTTGATTGCTCTCTGCTCTTTTGATGTGGCAAGTGTGCCAGGGAACAGGGGGGTTTGGTAGGCATCCTAATTCCCCAGTTTTTTAGCGGGGTCCAAGGAACTATTGCTAAAGCCTTTGATAACAGAGGGGGAGGAGTGGGGAGAACTGGCTTATGTTCAAGATTTACCCCTATAAGTGTACGCAGAAGCTCAGCCAGTTGGACTTTGGGGTCTTGGAGTATGACCTTGAGCGAGGCTTCTGAAGGCTTCAGAGAGGCAGCCTTTGGTGGTGGAAGGGCAGTTTGGAAGCTAGCTCCACAGTGCTCCAGGTGCAGGGCATTGAAGGTGCTAGGCTGAGCGATTCCAATGCAAATGGAAATATGACAGTGCAGAGAGGCTGGGGAAGCCTTTCCTGATATGCCCGACACCTCACCCTTAGGAACACCTGTGATTATTAGAATGGAGAACGTGCAATACTTCTTAGAGCTTCCACCTCCTGTCTTATTGTAAGGATTTCAGCCTCAATTTAAAACAAAGCTTTTACTTTTCTGAGTTACAGGGGAAAAACTTGGAAACATAGGCCCAGCTGTCAGAGCACCAACCGCTTGTCATTTGTAATTTCTCTACCTAAATATGTTAGAGAAAATGGCATTATTTAGACCTGTCTGGGTCGTGCTTTCATGTTCCACTGCATTTTTTGGTAACTGAGGTGTCTTATTGTTTCCACATATTAAATAATGTGTTACTCATCAATTTTTGACCTTACTGAGACGAAGAGTTAGTCAGATTGATGTGTGTATAAGTGCCTCATGACTATGTTCCTTCCAGTTGGGTCAAACAAGACAAATTTTAGATCTTAAGCGCATGGCTAAATTTACCCAGTTCTGCATACTTGATTTGGCAAAACCATATGGACTTTTTGATACATTCCTGAGATCTCTTCTGAATCAGTTTCAAAAGTCTATATTCATGAATTGTACCCACTGTTCAGTAGGAGGTGTAGAAGAACAACGCTTATTTTAGGCGGAAGATTTCCTGTGAACGTACTTGTCTCGGACCAGCTCTACCCTGGAGCTGCAGTCGGAAACTGTGGCAAGGGCCAGTCCTGCCCTCCCACCTGTGCTCAGCACCCCTCCTGCACCACCCCGGGGAGGGGGCGCGGGGTCCCCAGCCGTACGGTGGATCAGCTCGGGAGGGTAGGGAAGGGTCATTTTGTCTCTCTCTGACCCTCAGGCTGAGCTTGCCAGCGCGGAGCTCTCAGGTCTTCTGCGGAACCCCCTCTGCCATAGGGAGGGTGGTGAGGATGTGGAGCTGGAGATGGAAAGGACTAGAGGCAATGGGGCTGGGGGGTCTCAGGTCAGCTTTAGCTGGCTCTGTGATTGTACTTTGGCTTTTCCTGCTGACTTGTAGGGCTGATACAGAAAAATGGAAAACTCCCTTTAAACCTGTTAGGCAGGATTTCTGCAGGAAAAAAAATGTATTTGCTAAATGCAAACTGTGAGGCAGCTGACAGATCAATCCCCAACAATATACCTGAACATCATCCTGCGGGATATTGGATGGTCCAAGCGTATCATGTTCCCTGAGCAGTTTGCCCTGACGACAAAAGCTGGGGGTGTCTTTCTGAGGTGCCGGTTGAGATCCCAGTGTGACTGGAGCACAAAGCAGGCTCGCCCCTGCCTCCACCGAGTTGCTCCGGCCAGGAGGAACCCGTGGCATGTATCTGAGGCAGCAGATGTCTTCGTCAACAAAATGCTGCTTTTTTCTCTGAATGCACAGGTCCCGATAAGTACAGGTGCAATAACAAGAGGCTGACAGGGAAAGAACTATGAGCTGCTGAAAAAAATGATTTGAGAATAGTATTAGCCTCCTTTATATTTCTCATCTAACAACTGCATAAATTGCCTTGTAATTGCTTTTTATTCTTCTGAGAAATTTTAAAACCGTAAATAGGTTTTTTTTCCCCCTTCTGTCAGGGGGCTTAAGAATAGATTATTTGTACCTGAAAGGAGAGAGCTCAGCCCAGAAGGTATGAAACAGAGGGCTGCTAGAACTTGCTGTGAGGTCGTACATTAGAGCTAAGACAATCCATAAATTAGCTGATGTTAAAAAAAATTACATATACATGTAGAGTAATCTTTTTTTCTCCTTTCCCCCAACTGTGTGATCCTCGTGCGGGCTCTGTGTCTCGTTTGCCCTGTGGTGAGCTGATTCAGGGAGCAAAATTGGCAGAAAACTACTTGCTGTTTTTTGTATAGTTAGTTCTTTGCTGTCTCATTTTCTGCACTGATTCATGACCAAGTGAGACAAACTGCAAAGCCAGGAGAGCAGCAGCAGTGTGGGCAGAACAGCACAGGAGGGGAGCCAGCGGACACCACCTTTCAGCTGCGGCTAGCTTTTAGTTTGAATTAACTCTAATCCAAAATCTCCTTCTTAGAATTTTTAGAGTGAGTTAAAGCCATTAAAAAAAAAAAAAATGGGGATAGCATGAATCTGTGAAAATACAAATATCTTCACCAGGTAATTGTTCCAATAAGTATGGAAAGTCTAGCTGAACTTAGAGGGGGTTAAAGTTTGGATATACTTATGCATGCACCTGTGTTTTGGCAGGATTTGTGAGAACATCAACATACAGGCATTCTTTTTTAAAAATAAAATCAGAACTGTTGGGTTTTTTTTTTTCTTCAGCTCAGTGCTTAAACTGAAAACGTAGAAACAATTAACTTAGAATTGAATGCAATATTTTGTTTCACATCAAATATTTTGGTTTGAGCTTGTAAATACTTTCCGTTTCAGATCTCCTCTGCTCTGCTATAAAATTCAATCTGAACTTGCAAATACTTTGTTTACTCCAGAATAATTTTTTTAATATAAACTATGCATTTTTGCTGCCAGCCGTAGCTTCTTGTGAAGCTAGGCCACTTCCCCTACCATACGCTCTCAGTGAGTCAGGGCTGCGGGTGGAACTTGAGTTTTGTCATTGCCAAGAATAAAAACACCCTGCTTTACTAAAGCAGAAAACTTCAGGGCATCATTTTTTTATCATAAAAAGTGAAAAACAGTGGTTCAGCATTTTCATTTTTTTGTATTGCTGACATTTCTTCATCTTTCAGATTAAAAATATTCAGTGCACACATCAGTTTAAAAGCACCGAAAGCCATCAACATAGAGCTGGGTCTCTCAGTGTGCGGAGAGCTTTGGCCTCATCCAGGACGACACCAGGACTCAACCATGTTAGTCATCCCAGCGGTTTCAAAAGTGAGTGCTTGTTGCTTTGCGGGTTCAAGCCCAAAGAAAGCTAATCTTGCAGAAGATCACGGAGAAGTTTAGTATCCGGTTGGCTGAACTGACAAATTTTCTGGAAACTCATTTTCTGGAAACTCCCCTAAAATCTGGGCTAAATTTATTTCTTTTTGATGCTGAAATCACAGCTGTGACAAATATTCAGCCTTATCTATGATTCATGGGCTCTTTCAGAATGGGAAGCATTAGAGTAGCACAATTTAGTAACTTTTGTTTACTTCCCCCTACTTCAGCATCTCTAATTTGACATGTTTTCTCTGGAGCAGGTTAACTACAGAACAAAGCCATTATTACCTGTGTGTATCCGATGCTTTGCCATTTCTTCAACCATTCTCTGCTACCTGGTTATAAAATATTCAGCTTCCCATAATGTGACCAAGTAGGGGGAAAATATTCTGTATTAAATGTGGCAGGATTCATTTACACTCTCAGATCTTTTATACATAGAGAGTATTTTCTGGTTTCAAAACATACCCTCATTTGCCTGCAGAATGGAATTACCATCTTTCTCTGTTGGCAGTTGCAACACATCTTCAAGCCCAGGGACCCCCGTCTCCACACGCCCAGCTCCCAGAAGGTAAGGCAATGCTGGTCTTTCACAACTCAGTTGTGTGTCGTAGGCTTTCAAATCTCGGTTCTGCTCCCCACCTATACAAAAAGAGCAGCCCAGATCTGTTTTCCTGTTGTGCTCATTTGTCCCTTACCATTTGGGTTCGGGCACATTATTCACGTACAATCCTGTGCCCTGCTAATAGCTTCATTTGCAAACTTTTCCTTTCATTAGGGCACCTAACCCCAGTTTGGCGCACACTTGAAAGTCACGCTTCCTGTAATTTTTTGACTTTTGGTTCCTTTTAAAACGTTTCAACATATTTGAAACTAAAGATTGTTTTCCTGCGCGTCATAGTTGTTTCGCTGGTGATACGCTTTTCGTTTGTGTTTGAGAAAGAAATCCTGGTGATCCTTCATGCAATTAAATTCAAAGTAGCTGTGGGGATCTTGAAATGAAAATATATTTCACTGCAAAACTGTCATCCGAACCAGTCACTTCAGATGAATGCTTGCTGTTCTCTCCCTTGGTATAAAATAATGTGTATTTTAAAGCTGAGATTTTTCTTCTGTCTACCCTCGTGGTCATTAGAAAGTTGTAAATGAAACCTCGTTATGTTGAACAGCTGGTAGTTGTATTTAAACACCTTATGTAAAAGCAAATGAGTAACAAAGTTAAAATCTGTATACTGAGGGGCCAGAGTGGTAACAGAGCGACTTGTGTCTTAGCCAGAACAGCTGAGTACAAGTGAAAATATGTCTAGGAAAAAAATTGAGTTTTGCTTGCACGTTGTTCTCATAAGCATGACTTATTTTAATAACTTGCCAAACCTACGTTGTTAAAAGTCATATGGTACCACTTGTAAGGGATTTAAAAAAAATTACGTGCATTAGCGGTATTTGCTTGAATTAGAGCACGTTTTGTTCTGCTTACAGCAATGTCATTTCATTTAAGTGAACCCACTTCACAGTGGAGTAAAACATAGTGCGTTGTATTCAACTGAGGTATTAGCTAAAGGAACAATTCTGCAGCTGGTTTTATAAGGAATGTATCTTTTATGTGATAAGAGGAATGGAAAACAAATTATTTTCAAAAGGGCAGTTTATAAATGCCAGTCCTTCTAGTCGAATGTTGAAAAGCTCAAGAAGAGATGAAGGATTTAGGTCTTTTCTTTTCACTGTGGTGCCTCAGCCCTGTACTTTGTAGTGTTCCCCTTCGTGAAGAACTTTTAGGAGGGCATCACCACCCTGGGCAGCGAGGGTGGCCGCTCCGCCTGCCCGTTCTGCTCGTCATCCTCGACCAACGGAGAATCTGGCTCCACACTCTCTCATTTTGATGTGGAGTTTGAAGCTGCTTAGAAAACATGTTATTCTACTTTTGACTTTCCTTTTTTGGGTATTGCAAACTGTGTTTTTACATGAATTTTCATGAAAATTTTAGATGAATTTAGATTCTTAAGGGAGAGCTTTCAAGGCAACTTACTGTTTTGTAAGTCAAAATTAGTTTGAAACTAGTTGCAAGTAGAATGGCTGAGATCACATGGGACTTTTCAAGTCAAAGATAGCTCCGTTTGTTCAAGACCTGCTTTCATGTGGTTTCTCAAGGGAAATAGTAGCTTCTTATGAAATATTTAGAAGAGACCCAGTGTCAAAGTGGTTGGTGGAAAAGTTCCATTATTTCCACCTCCAAGCACATTCTCCAGCAAAAGTAAATATGTGTTGGTGATAAATAAAACACCTTTGTAAGAAGTAGGTTGAGCAGGAGGTTTGAAAGGTTGGCAGTTTAATGTAATCTACAAATTCTTTCCCCATCCAGAACCTCCTCTGGCTGCAGCTTAGCGAGGTGGGAAGCATTAGCAGGGAGAAGTGGCATGTTGCCTGTGGAAACTTCTCGTGCTGTAGTATATAGTGCCGAACTGAGTCAAGGAGGGAAAGGCTGGGTTGGAGAGCACTCAGGACTCCTCACCATGCCGCTGCCTTCCCCAGCTGCTCCAATACTTCCCCAGTTGCCCCAGGCCCTCAAGGTCTGGAGTTACAGAGGTAAATAAAAAACTGTTAGTGTCTTGTTCTCTGCACACACCGATGCTGCGCGCTGCAAGAACCTTTATCTCACCTATTGAGTATTGTTTGTCTCGGAGAGACTTGTTAATTTTCATTGTTGTAGTTTGTTGTAGTTCAAATAAACTGACATCAAGGCTCACAGTAGTTTTTACTTCTGGTCCCTTGGTATTTGCTGTTCATGAAGTTTAAGGAGATTTCCAGCACGCCTCTAACAAGCTTATCTTCTGTGTATGGGTAGTGACTACATTTTGAAAATCAATCTGTATATAGCATCCCTACTCAAATGCTCCAAATCCTTAAATAATGTGACTAGATAAGGAAGTGATGTTAGAATTGAATCTAAAACCACTCAGCCAAAAAAAAAAAAGAAAAAAAAAAAAAAAGAGAAGCCTTAATTTATCACATTGTGCACAATGTAAGGGGAATAATGTGGATCCATTTGTTCATATTCAAATCACAATGTCTGTAGGGTTACATGGAGAACAAAATTTATTTTTTCATTCATAAAACTCGCAAAGATTTTAGATACCATATTAGGGCTCATCACTTTCAATTAGCTTTTACCATTACATAGAAATCTACTGAAAATGACTGATCTGTGTGTAGAGAGCAGATTGAACAACCTAAATAATGCCATAGAAACAGTGGTGACCTGTGTGTTCCCCATGGTCCAGCAAGCCCAGTGGGTAACAGACTGGGATCTGGGAACTGTTTTGTGCTAGTGATGCTCCCAAGGTCAGTATCCAAATAATAACCTAGGTGTGGTGGATTTAGCTTCTGTCTCTGTGTTTGCTTCTAGCAATCAAATAAATGGTTTATTTTTAGTGTGTAAATGAGCATTTTTGCACACTTTGAATGATGGGGTATTCATCGTTCATTGATATCATTACGATTACTTTGCTTGTGTCAGCCTTCAATACACTTTTAGGCAAACTTTTTTCATTCCCAGTATCGTCAGTGGTCTGTCTGTCAGCTGTGAGGTGCGTAGGAGATGGCATCTGCTCTGTCTGGTTCTGGACTCACAGTGTCTGAATGGCCAGAGGCAGCCTGGGCATGGGGGATGACTGATGAGCTCCCATTTAAGCCTTTTTACCAATGACACAACCAATTTGTGTACTACTTTTCTCTTCCAGCAATCAGTTTTCATTAACCTGATGGAAACTCATATCTGTGAGATGTCTACCTGGCTTTCTGATTTGATTAAAATGGGTCAAAAAGTTACTGGACAAAGGGAAGATGGACAGTGTGATCACATAACCCTTTTTCATTAGCAATTGAAGCCAAGGTTGCTGCATTATAAAACTAAGTCGTGCGTTTGTGGGAGATACTTCTATCTCTTGTAAAGCATTTGTCTGGTCTGTATTTGCAATTAATGCCAAGCATATAATCTAGAAACATTACCAGTAGTTTGCGGTGGTGTTTTACAACACCTGGAAAACAGTGATGGAAAATGAGGTGGAGCATTTTGCAGAAGTAACAGATTCTGAGAGGAATAGGAACAATGCAAAAATTGCAAGTTTCAGATGTTAGCAAGGCTACTGCGTTTGGAAGACGTTAGGTAGTTTGTGTCCTATTTTATGCACGGAGAGTCCTGATAGTTATTTCTCATGGATCTGCAAAATACAAAAGACTTCAGGTTAAAGGAATAGTAATGAATCATTTATGAGATATTATCTACGAAGATGGATTGGTTCCATCTGTTACAGTAATAAAAATAATACTGCTTAGCAATTACATAAATGCTGTACAGGTTTTCAGTGAGCATCACAAACATTAATCTAAGATCTAGCCCATAGCACAGTTTTCAAGAGCTTGTAAAATGGCTTCAGCTTATACATACTGGTTTATTTATTTATTTTTAACAAGGAAATTTGTTGTAATAGAGTTTTTAAACTGGTTTAGAAAATTGAGTTGTATCTCCTTGGTCTAAGACACTATATGAAGATAGTCACAAAATTAGTTTCTCTTCTGTTAATTTAAGTTGCTGCAAATGTCCAGGAAAAATACAGCTCTACAGGCAGGTGTTCATTAGCATACAAATGATGGAGGAGTCTTCCAAGATGCGGTACTCACATTATCTCATAGTTATTTGTTAATCACATTTTTTGTGCCTTGTAAGCAGCTCACTGATTGACGGCTGATGTATTCTGAAGCAGCGTATCGTCTGACAGTAGTTATGATATGTCCATGTGGTATATTTCAGTATATAGGTTCATGTTACCTGCAAGAAATAACTTCTTTTGTTCAATGCAGGAAGAAATCGGATATATGAAGCAGTGGTTTCCCATAAAACATGTTTTAGATGCAGCCTAATTTACTTAACAGAATGACTATTTGATTTGGTTTTCTTCTGTTAGGAATTCTTGAAAAAGAAGTGGTGATAACTTTAGGCACAACTTTTTTTTTTTTTTTTAGTATCTGTTGGGATTGTTTGATGTGCTCCATAACAGGCAAAGGTGTGCTAAAATAGAGAAGATCTATAGCAAATGCAATTTAATAAATTGCTATCCTTCCTGATATTTTGAGCCTGTCTACAGGCTATACGAATATATAGATTAGTATATACTGTTACGCTCAGGGTAAGTACATATATATGTAAGGGCATCTTGCAGTTGGCTTCTTTGCAGTGTAACCTGTGACCTTGAAAGACAAGGTGTCATATAAGCTATTGCTTTGTAAATCTGTTTATATACGTCACAGATCAGACATGGGCTTTGCAATATAACTTGACTGAAACAAGTGACATTAATTCTGTTAACTGTGGTCAAATGTAGTGTATATATTGACAATGTGAAGGGGGTGGATTACAGACCCTGACCTACCAGTTATTTGGTTTGGAAACATTTAATGCATTAGATTATGCTAGACAATAGAAAGGTTTTAATACAACTAAAACATCCATTTGCCAAAAGAAGATATAATTTCCTTAAGCAATATTCTGTTAATTCATATATCATGAGATTAATTAAAACAGATGGGGAAAAAAAATTCCAGTGTTTCATACACAGAGAAAAGGATGGGTTCCATTTAGTCATACCCGAGCGCTGATAATCATTTATGAAATAGAGAAACAGCTTGTTATCAGTGCTAACTCTACCCTTCTAATCATCAATGACCTGGAAAGCAGTTCTCTAGTCTCATTATCCAGGCTATCTGGGTTAGTGTTACAGAGCATAAACTGCACACGGAGGAAGTGATTAGCAGTGCAAAGTCGATCTCACTCAGTAACTCCCAGATGCTGCTCGGTGTGCTCTGTTGCCCAGCCTGTCCGAAGCTTCCCATGCCGCCTCCTTCTCTTGCTGCGGTCGCCCTGGTGTCCTCACCTGGACATCCCTGTGGGCACCCAGTTCCCCTCCAGCCCTTCTCTCAGGAGACGTCGCTGCGGAAGCATCTTCAGGCTGACTGTCTTCGGGGTTACCCATCTGAGAGCTGGTGTAAGGCAGCTTGAAACATGTTGTACTGGGTTCCTTTGTTCTTTGCTGGATGGCAGTGCATCCTCTTTAGGGTCCCTTCCAACCCAAACCATTGTGGGATTCTGTGATTCGAATTCCAGAATGGTTTGTGTTGGAAGGGACCCTAAAGACCATCTCGTTCCCACCCCCCGGTCATGGGTAGGGACACCTCCCACTAGACCAGGTTGCTCCAAGCTCCTAAAAGAAATTATTTCTTGTAACACACTCTTCCTTCCCTGCCTCCTCCAAAGCATGAAGTACACTGTAGAAATCCCTTACTACAAGTGTACCTCAGCAGGTTTCCTTAGCTGTTGGAGAAGGATGATAACCCCCCAAACTGCTATGGAAACCTGCCCAGAAATCTACCTAGATGGAGGATGGAGCTCCCGTGGTGTGAATGTTGTGATGTATTTCTGATGCCATGCTGATAAGAGTTAAATTTTGGTGGTGTTCCTCTAAATTGGCTTTGTTTCATACAGTAGGGCATTAGAGTAAAGGCTTTCAATTTGGTGGTGCACAAGAGCTTTGACAAACCAGTTTCAACTGATCTTGCTTTGAGGAGGTTAGATCTCCGAGCTCCAGAAGCCTCCTCTGTATTTCTGCCAGAGCTCATCAGCCCGTGCCAGGGCTGGTAGGAAGGAAAACATGCTCTGTTGTAACTGGAGTCGGCTCAAACCCACTCTTGTCAGCAATTAGAACTGAGGTGCCACTCTCTGAACAGGGTTAGCTGAGACATCACGCACCTTCTGGGTTTTTTTGCCTCTTTTGGAGGTGTTGTGCCTCACAGAGGACAGCAGGGTGGCTGACTGGAAGTCCTAACAGTAACCACTACTGCAAAGTTTCCCAGATACCTTCTTTCAAGTAACCACCATCTGCAAAATCTACAGTTAGGCTAGTAAATAATTGTTATGATCTTTCTTTCTATTCTTTCTCTCCTTAAAACATGGTAATTATAGTTGAGAATACTGTCCCAAAGTTCCAGAATAAGTCGCTGAATTTTCCTGAGAAAATGGTCCTAGGCTGTTGCTACTCAGATGGGATCTCAGCACGTAAGAGGATTTCAGAGCATTTTAAAAAAAATGAGCTTCTAATTACCAATACTGTTTGTGTAGAATCCATAAGTAACTAGCTGTGTTACACAGCAGGATCGTGTGCAGAGCTGAGCTGCAACCTAGCCTAATATATTAGGTTGTTTATCTCATAATAATGGCATGATAATTGTGATAACATCACAAATTGCTATCATTCTTTGCTGAGAAATCGCTTGTTACCATTCTTTTGTTTAAATACGCCTGTGATAGTTCTGAAATTATTTACAGGACTATTTGGAGGCTTCCCCTTATTTAACCTTCCAGGGTCTACTGAAAAAAGCCCAAATAAAACAGCTTGTGCGTATGTGTGGGAAATTCTAGGTTATATCTTACCTGTGCTAAATTGCTTCTTGTACATCTTCCCAGTGTTTTGCAGACGTGTGCAATATCGAGCAGATATATTTTTTTTCTCTTTTTAGGATATTATAAAAATCCAGTACCTTGTCTTGTAAAATGTGATTGCAGGGAAAAAAAGGTTTTAATGACTAACAAAAAATCATCTGTGTTTAATGCAGATCATCCCTTTCTTCTTTCCTCTGTCATGGTCAGAGTGTATACTCT
The DNA here is from genome assembly GCF_023634085.1 of Falco cherrug. Classification (NCBI taxonomy): domain Eukaryota; kingdom Metazoa; phylum Chordata; class Aves; order Falconiformes; family Falconidae; genus Falco; species Falco cherrug. Next base: position 40,521,716 of record NC_073704.1, on the reverse strand, counting down.
AGTTGTTGCTATTGAATGTTGGATTATCAAACTACAGTATTTTGAGTTGATCAACAAAAATGTTTTGTTAACCTTGTGTCTGAGTAAAGAAGAGACACTCTGCTTTGGTGGAATTTCATATGAAAATAAATCCTACGGGGGAGGTACCTCTCCTCTGGTCCCAACAGCCCCAAAATATTGAGTGTTCATCTAGCAGCACCAAAAATTTTTCTCCAGCTTGAGAACTTTGAAACACTGTCCTCATTGCTGGAATTTTGCAGTAAGTTCTGAAGGTAAGAAAGTCTCGTTCGGGGAAGATAAAGCCGGAAACAAATTCCAAAGTATTTCTGTTGCACCTGCCTACATCATTAGGAGATGGTATCTCAGGTAATCAAGTCCTAAATTATTAGAAGCCTGAAGACAAACTCCAGGGACACCCCACAAGCAACCTGGTAGCCAGTATTTTTGATATCATGAAGACACAAGCAACTGTCTTCCCGTTGTGATCTTGAGCTGCAAGTGGAGAAATGATAATTACTTATCAGAGCGGACAGCTTCCTTTTGTTTTTATTAGGAGGCATCCACAGAGTATTAGGTTGTAACTATGAAAGAGAAATTATCTCTATATCCTTCTGTGCTTTGCAACATTTCAGTGATGTGGTTTACTTAATCTAACTGAATGGTATGCTGGTGTGGAAAGTGTGGAAATTGAGGTGAAGGATCACAAAATGACATTAAAATTGGTGTAGACCTCCAAGCTTCCCAGCTTCTACTTTCTTCCTTCAATTGACATTGCCAAGAGAAAGCATAACGGAAGTTTCTAACATGATAGAAGTTTCCATTAGATTCTTTTTCAGAAATCAGAATAGGGTCATTTGGAGAGTAACCTTTCAAATGTAAAATGTTAATGACTGCTGAGGTCTGGACAGGACAGATATGCTCCATTTACACAGCCTTAGCTTCAGGTTATCAGAAGTATATGAAACACAGGCAGCTACAAAATAACTCATTACCCCATGGAAACAAAAATGTCCCATACCTTTGAAATTTCAATTAAAATTCATCTGTGTTAGGGATAGACCTTTAAAAAAATGTTGTTTCCAGAATATTCTTACCATTATCAGTGGTATCATTTGACCACATTTACAATTGTGTAATGAAGACTGGTACAAATGGCTATTAGGAAATTAGTCATCAGGGAGAGGGAGTGTTGTGGTCTGCAGTGTGAGGTTGGCTGATTTTATTTTAGAGAATAACATTTCAGTTTGAGGATTGTAATCTCGGACTCTCTGTGCTGTATGACTTGTCACACAAATCTTATTTCTCCTCCATGGAGGAGGCAGGATGGTTTGAAGTCCCTGTGCGTAAAGAATAGTGAATACAGCAGTGTCAGTATGGGCAAGGTTAACCATATTTGCACAGTGTGGGAACCGGTGTGAAGAAAAGCCAGAAGTCTGTTTGCTTGTGTCAGCAGTGATTAATAAGTGTACAAGTGGGTTGACTTGGGATTTGTAATTTGAGCAAAGGTTTTTAACCTAATTGGCCTGAATATCTCCTGGATGTCTGTCCAAACTGCTGTTAAAATACTGAAATGTCCTAAAGTCACGACAACTAGTGAGCCTGTGGTGACAGACTGGCTACAAGAATCCTATTAGTGGGGGTCATTGAAGGAATCTATATTAAAAGGGAAGTTCGTCCCCTGAAAGTGTTTTTTGACTAGGTGGTTTTGGTTTTGTTAATGTTTCTTGAGCCTCTCTGGTTCTTCTTCTTCTTCTTTTTTTTTTTTTTTTTTTTTTTGTAAAACCAATATATGTATAAAAGGTGGAGTGAGAGAAGGGGCGGACTCATTTCCAGAATGTATTTATGATTTAGCAGGACTGAAAGAGAAGTGAGTTTTGGTAGTGCATGCTCAACAACAACCATGAGACTTCACATGCTGATAAAAATCACTGGAGACTGCGATGGACACTGAAGTCAGAAATTATCATGGTAATTTGGCTGCCTGCCATTCTTTTACTGTCTTTTGCTAATTTATGTATGGTATTGCATGACGGTTGTTCGGAAAACAGACAGCTTCATGAATGGTGTCTTTTATTACAAATGTAAGTGTCAGCATTTATTTAGTTTCCTTAATTATAATGCTTACCCCTGATACTCACATGACAAACACTGTGACCTGCAGTGCGTATCTGCTGGGTTAGGAGCAGCAAAATAAGTCTTTCTTGTATGTGTTTGGGCTTATTTGAATGTGTTTCCCTTGAGGGGAAATCCCACATTCATACAGGTCCCAGATAAAACCTCTCATTCCCTCTCCCGTCAGAGGCAGGGAAGGCAGCAGCAGTTAGTCCCTGAAGAGCGAGCTGTAGCAGCTTCCCGCTTGCTGACTGCCAGTGCTAATGCCAGGTGCTAAAATAAATGCTCCGCGGTGTGTTGAAGTTGAATACACAGCCTGAGAAAGCTGCTTGAGGTAGTTAGCGGCATCAAGGCAACTTTCTGAGAGAATTAAATGAACGAGCCAGGAGTAAAACCAGCCATTCAGGGCTGCGCTGTGGCGTGGGTGTGGGGAGGGACAGATGGAAAGGGTAAAAACAGCTGAAAGGAAGATAAATGTTCCCAGCAAAATGGCTCAATGTGTTTGCAAAGAACAAAAGTAGAAACCCACGTTGGCTATATGACTTAATTTATAGAAATTTCACATGGTTATATAATTGCAGCTGCACCATGACATTAGCAGTGTAAAACTTAACGTTTAACAGGCTTTATCACCTGCATGGTGTGTATGCCCCTCTTCTGCATCACACCAGCTAATTTTGCTGTTACACTTTGCTAATTTCTTCATTTTTACTGACTTTGGTATTTAAATATCTGCCAGCTCTGTGAATTCCAACAAGCATTGGCATGAGTAATGAGTCAAATGTTAAAGCAGCATTATTCTTTGACAGTTCTAAAAGGATTATATAAGTAGAATTTTAAATAATATTTTTGAAATGTGCAATTTAAAAGGTCCTCGTGTTCTGTAAATGGTTTAATTTTTCATACCATTTAATTGACATTGCAAAAGACTCATTAAGTCAATGATGATTAAACCAACACTTTTATGGATCAAACCCTCTTTTGGGAGAAATTTAGTCATCGTGAAAGAGATATAGATATATTTTTTGAGGATGCTGCAATAGAAGCAGTGACCGAGTAGGCTTTTCAATAAATCTCTGCCATTGCATCTAAACTGGGACCCCCTTCTAGAGACTCTGCGGCCAAAGCACCTCCAGGCAACACCTGATAGCATGGAAAAATTCTGTGGCGCCTTTACAACGTGACACTTGCATGAGAAGAGACTTATTTCACCCATGTGGCTTCAGCCCAATTTGAACCAGATTCTAAGGAAGTGAGGATGTAATCAGGTTATTAAGTGTATTCTCATGTTGATATTAAGCTGCTCAATTTTCTGTATAGTAAACTTCTGCACTCATTAAAAGTAATGAAGTTTTGCATGGTTTTGTGTTGTTAGGTTTCAAAACCCTGCATACCTGAGGCACTTGTTGCAGATCTCTATATTTTTTCATACTTTGTAATAAGAACCCTCCCCGTATTGATCCAACAGATATTTTTTGTTTTACTAAAAATTATAGTACTCAAATATATGGTAGTTCCTGAAGTAGGAAAAGAAAGGAATAGTACCAGAAGTGTTCTGTGTCTCATTCTTTCCAATTCCCTTAAACAGTGTCTATGTTAGAACGAACCATGATTTTTGTTCCTTTTGAAGCTGTCTGGACCACATTATCCTACCGTATATACAAGAGGAACGGTATCATTACAGACTCAGCTGGATTAGGCTCATGTAAAATCTTGTGCTACATTTGACCGTGATTGCTAGACAATTGTATTTCGAGTCATCTGTTACAGAGTTTCTGTGTAGGATGTGAGCTTTATGGAAAATAAAATATGTTAAAAATTCCAAGGTATGGGTAATATCAGTAGAGCAGGTTATGTAAAAGAAGTTAATAAAGAGGAGAAATAAAGGAGATGAGAAATCAAAGAATGGTAGATACAGAAAAGCAAGTATTCATGTATCAGGTCAGGAAATAGTGTTACTCTAAGGGGGCTGGTGATAGTATGGAATTGAGAAAGGATGGGATCTCAATATAAAAGAAACCTGCAAAGTCAGGAATTGCTAAGAGAAGATAAATAGTTGGAAGTAGGAGCAGATTGTCTAGGGAACAGAATGTCACTGATCTCTCCATTTGAATATTCACTCTGCATTTGTGTGATGTGGAGTTAATGACCAAATTTTCCATTTTAAATTAACTTCTTTTAAGTAATATTTCTGTTTAAAAGTATGTTCAGCCTAAAAAAATTCACTAAACCAAAGGTAAAAATTATGAGAGGAAAAAAAAAACCCTCTAGAATGTGACTAAGAAATATAAATATGCTTAAAAAATAACCTCCTATATCTAAGTTCTCAAACCTCTCAATGAAACAATTTAGCAAAAGCTTGAAAAAAGGTATGCCTTACATCATTTTCTGATGATCAGTCAATTTGCATTGTCCTGAACATGACTGCTCCTTGCCTGAAAGAAAAAACCCACAACCCAGGACCTTGTGCCGCCCACATCTCTGTAGCTGAAAGTTTGCCACTAAATATCACGGTCATTGATGATAACAAAATTTTCCAGACCTCGCAAAGTTTCTGTAGAATTTAGTAATTCCCATGCCACATTTGTTCAGCTTGTGTCGTTAGTGATAATAATAATGAAAAATCACTGGCTCCAAATACACAGACTGTTCCCAGATATACGCGCAGAAACATATAAATCTGGACTAAATGTCAGCACTTACAAGGTAAAAAGGCTAATTGCAACTAAAGCAAATTAGTCCTTCCCCTAAAGATAAGGAAACCAGATCCTGTGTGTATCTCTCATCCCTGGCCCCATGTCCCACTTAATCATGTTCCCTAATTCTGAGTTCCATTCCCTGTTTGCCCTCTTTTCAGAACTTTCTGTAAGTTTTCCTGCAGCCCTCTCCAGGGCTCCCCTCCCCACGCCTTGGCCACTCCGGGGGGAGGCTGGGGGGCTGGAGCCCTTGGAGGCGCCCGCCTGGGGACCTTCCCCACCGCAACTCCTGCAGCATTTTCCCCTTCCAGCTGGAGCAGCGGGCGCTTCACCAGCCCTTTCTAGGTGCAGGAGGAGCCTCCCTCACCTTCCTTATTTTCAACTTGTTCATCTGAGCAGAAATTGAGAACCTGTGGTAAGAAATTTCTGCAGCACAAGCAATAGGGAAACAGGAGCAGGGAGGTGAGCCTTTTGTTGGGTCATTTTGTTTTAGCACCAGAAAGCAGATGAGCAGCCCTATACGAACAGCCCTATACATCAGTGTTTCAGTTATGCTGATTCTGTTAGCGTCGTTGCTGACTTCACTGTCAGATGCATTTATTTTACGATCCAGGACTTCAGCCAGTCTCAGTCAAAGCAGAGCTCCTCTGCCCTTCCACATACACTTTGCAAGAGCAGATCTTTCAGCTGCCTCTGCTGATGGTCTGCTGGTGCTGTGCCAGACCGTCTGGGAGGCGTCTTCCTGTTCTACTTATATATGAAGCATCACAGCACTTATGGGAGGCCAAATAAATTTAAATAGTGGATCAATCTACAAAATCTTAATTTGTAACTTCAATTATTTCTCGGGAAGGGGAACAGATGAGTCCTTGCAAAAACGATAGGACTTTTTTCAGGCTGGTAACAATGAGGTAGGGAGGCACAACAGTTTGCAGAGCAGGTGAGGGATGTTATGTTTAGTGAACAGTTCAGGGCAAGGTATTACGCAGGGAATTTTCCTGTATACTGAAAAAGACACTTGACATGATGTTCTGTTTGTAACGTTTTCTTTGTCACATGAAAAATCCATCATTTTCCCTACTGCAGTTTTCCCTCAGCTGATTTAAATTCTTTTAAAGAGAAAGAAAGAATAGCGATTGAAGTACTTATATTTACTCTCCTGCTAATCCCTACCTTTCCGTGTGTGTGTGGGGTGGGGGCTGGTAAGCCTAACTTTTGAAATGTGGTCTATTTTAACTGTTTTGACCACATGTAAGTGCATTTTTTGAATCCAGAGTAACTGGCAATTATATCTAAGCTGTACTTCATGGTGGAGCAGCAGGAGCCTCAGGGCAGCAGTATCTTTTAAACATGTTTTGGTCTCTTGTCTGTCTGTGGTATTTGTCTTGCTTTATAACAGTCGTCCTTGAATACAATTTTTAATGTATTTATCAGACAGCATTCTTTGTGTATCCATTGTCAATGTTTTATGGAGACTGAAAGATTCAATAGTTGTGAAGAGTGGTTTGAACAGCTTTAGGATTCAACCAATGCTTCCCCAGTTTCTCATCGAGAAACCATGGCTCCTCACAGCATCTTTGTGGGTGTATAAAATGAGCAAACCAACCAAAAAACATTTAAAAGACTGCACTGGAAAAACTTAAACAGTTCTTTGGAGTGTGTCTGAAAACTCTGTTGTCCATCTCGAGGCTTTGCTACTTGCTCTTGTGGAATATTGCTCTTTCTCACATGGTGTAAGTGTTTATTTGCCCTGTAAAGCTTTTTGAACAAAGCAAAATCTTGTATAGCATGCTGCCATTTTAATCAGATGCAGTGGTTTAAGGAGTCTGCACTGAGGAGATGATCCGTTAGCTTCCTCTGCCTTATGTTGTAGCCCCTTATACAGTGTAACATCAGGTGGAAACAGCTTATATTAGTCTTATCTTCAGATTGATTAATGGCTCTAATGATGTGGCTACAAAGCCTTGCATGAGTGAAGCAGGATTTGGGAAAGCTTAGCCTTGACTGTTGCTACTACAAAATGTTAGCAAATTTGATGTTCTTTTTTCTTTCCCATTTTATTTTTTTTTTTTTATTGTGAGTAATTTATAATAAATTGCTGCCTTGGAAAGGTTATTAAAGATACAATGAACTTTCACTTTTGTTTAAGGGCTTGTAATGTCCAAACTATTTTCATTGGCTTGGGTGTATGAGATGCTACTAAAAAATCTGACTTCCTTTTTTCCCTTCTTTTTGTATTGTTTTGATATTTTATTTAACAGCTTGAGTTTTCTTCTATTTCTGCTCATCAAATCAGGAAAGCTTTATTTTAGTTCCATGATAAAAATTCTATCTAAACACTTTTATTTAAGGTTTTGGTGTTTTGGTTTGGTTTTTTTTTTTAATATTTCCTGGAAGAGAAATTTGGAATACAAGCACATATGGCCTGCTTAGGATCTTATTTCAGCGTTGCTCAGAATACTCGCATAAGTAGACAGGGAGAGCAGGATGAAAGAAATTTGGTGACCGTTGACTTCCCGTCTTGCTGGTGCTGGTACATTAGCCCTTATCAAAGTTGGAAGAGCAGCTACAACACAGCCATTGTAGGGATTGGATCAATACCTGGCAAAGAGCCTGAAGGTCAGATAAAGTACTTAGGCAGGCAGTATGCCAGGCTAAAGAGATGTCAAGAAAATCAATTAGATACTAAAGAAAGAGCAGCAAGCTAACTAAAAATCCAATCTTGAAAGGCTCTTTATATTTTGAAGTCAGCTTATTAGTGTTAGCTATATCTTTATCTCTCTAATAAAATTACGTTTGTTAAGCAATTAAAACCAGACTCGGGTCATACGAGGCTAGCACGAAACTGTGAACACCTGTACTGTACTAGATTAGAAATAGCTACAAGTGGTGCAGATGAAATCAGATGGCTTTCGGAGTACAGCATTACATAACTTGTGATTAATCTGCTCTCCTCCTCCCCGTATTGATTACTTTACCTATGTGCACTTGGCATATATCTTAGATACTTTCTCCTCTGAGTGGTAATGGAAGGATAGACTTCGAGTTTGTCTACTGGTGCCAGCTAGTTTACTTAATAAATTACAGCTGTCTGAAGTCAATAAACAGAAAGAAAATTCAGAGGGGTGGGTTGTCCCTTAGCCTTCCTCTCCCCTCCCCAAACCACAACGATGGAAAGGAGCGCATATTTTAGCGGGCTAGCAGTCAGAAACATGGTTGCTGTGAGTGTGTTGCAGTAGTGCCTTTCAGTACAAAGAGCCGTTGCTCTCAGCACGGCCAAGCGCAGCAGGGAAGCTGCTCTCCAGCCAGGCATGGTTGCCCTTCTCTGCGTAAAAGTACTTGAGACAGAAGAAATTCACCACACGTTGCTACCTGAAAAGAAACTCATTGTGTTTATTCCATGCTGAATGTATCGGCACAAATTAATGAATTAATCCCTGTCAGTTGCATCTTTCCCCCTGAGCAACAGGTAGACGGTGCGCAGCAGGGCAGGGCCCTCGCATCCTCATCACGCCATTGGCACATTGTCCATTGTAGCCAAGGTGTGGCGCGCTGGCTCGTGTCCAACCTTTACCTGGTGTGAGTTGTAACCCCCAGAAATTAAAGCTGAGGTTGGCTGAAAAGAAGCAAATTCCAACTAGAACAAAAGTATGTCTGTTTTTTTGGCAGAGGCCCCAGCCGGTCACCACCACCTGTATACTTGTTGTAGACTCTGTCACGAGACATCTTTGAGTAAAATTCTGGCCTTGGTAGAGTCATGGACTTTGTCGGCTTTTCAGGGATAGGATTTCACCTCTGTTATGAATGACTGAAAACATCAATTAAAGGTAGATAAATTAAATCCCGTTGCTTATATTGATCTGTTCATTTATGGACAGAATGTTTGCCGGCACATATAAAAAAATAATGTTTTATTAGCACGTTGTTTGGGTTTACTGCTAAGTACCATCCTTTTCTCAGACAGGAACTGCACTGCTATCCCTATCCACAAGGCATTTGTTATTCGTGAGCTCCCTGTTGACACTTGGGAGCTTTGTTAGCCAGGTGCTGAAAACATCATGTGGTTGCATGCCAATACGTGTGGGTATGAGGATATATATGCATGTTCATACGTATCTCCTGCTCCATACATCACTGTGACAAATTCCTAGAACTGAAATGATAATAATCTCTTTTCCATTTTCACTTTATGTGGAGACACAGAGTTCAATACGTATTAATGAAACAACAAAAACTGTCTGTACATAATTAATAAAGTTAATTTATTTTATGCAGAGTCTTACTGGCTGACTGTGGAATCAGAATAAGGAAGCACAATGGGCAGAGGTAATGACAGCAGGAATTTGGTCTGTCACCGAGGAAAGGGCTCAAGTTCTTTCTTCATTTGGTGCTCATTTTCCTGCTCAGATGTATTTTGTGATAACCTCAAACTAAAGTTTCAATGCACGCACCAGACTTTAATTAATTTGAACCTTTTTGTTGCCAATGATCTCACTAACAAAATATCGTAGGAAATAAGTAGTGCAGGTTTTCTCAAAGCTGCATTTTTCTTTCCAAGTCCCTGGTCTCCTTGCCAGGACAAATCCATAACATTCTTGTCAGTATTCACTAAGATTACTTTTTGACTTAAAACCTCATTTCATTGGCTGGGCTAATAAATTAATTAATTCTCAAAGGATATGAAATCTTTCAGAATTTGAAATGCTGCATTTTGAAATTTCAAAATCAATGAACAAACCCAAGAAATTTCCATGAACATATGCATTGCCAGTTTTGACCTGCATTGGACAAAACTCACATGTCCAAATTTTACTTACATAAAGAAAAAATGTCATTAAATCTTCCCTTCTTTCTGCCTGTTCCAAATATCTGTATATTTTCTGTAGGATCAGCTTTATTTGATGGAGCTTTATTTTTAGGAAGCTGGTGAGGAACTCCACATATTTAACATACATATATATATATATATATGTGTGTACGTGTTATCTAAAGAGTACTGCAAGTAGCAGACAAAATAGTAGTTTTGAAGAGTGGTGGCAGTGATGTATGCACAGTAAATTAGGAAGATTTGTGTGAAATCCTTTCTACTGTTCTGGAGATCAAATGTAAATCTCTGTAGAGAATGAAAGTTACCTACTATGGATATTAAGTAGAAGCTAAGCCTTCAGTATGAAACAGGGAGAAGGCAAGCAAACGAAGGATAATAATTTAATTATGAATGTTCCTTTTTTGAACATTAATAGATACCCATGTCTTATTCAGACTGATTTGTAAACTTGCATCAAGGATTTTTATAAATTTCAAGTGACTGTGGAGGCCAGAGACAGTGTATAGTCACTACAGTTTTGATGTCTGCTTCATCCATAAGCCCTGGGGATTCTATACTGGTGCAGGGCTGCAAGGTCCCACCTTTCTGTCCCATTTCTCTCAGCTAAAATGTGCTGTCTTGCTGATGGTGAGGACCATGGACTGTGTTCCACAGAGAGCTGCGTATTCAGCAGCCCAGGCTGCTGCTCTACATACCAGTTGGTGATGGTTTAAGTTACCATGTCTAAATGACCTGGAGTGGATGTTCAGCTGGTTCCTCCAGAAGCCCAGTGGGGGCCACGGAGATGGGCAGGGGCTGGAGCCCCTCTCCTGGGAAGCCGGGCTGGGAGAGCTGGGGCTGTTCAGCCTGGAGAAGAGCAGGCTCCGGGGGGGCCTTAGAGCAGCTCCCAGCGCCTGAAGGGGCCGGCAGGAAAGCTGGGGGGGGGGCTTCTTACAGGGGCACGTGTGACAGGGCACGGGGGTGGCTTTGAGCGCAGAGAGGGCAGATGCAGGTCAGAGATCAGGAAGAACCTCTCCCCGTGAGGGCGGCGAGGCGGTGGGCCAGGCTGCCCAGAGCAGCTGTGGGTGCCCCATCCCTGGCAGTGCTCCAGGCCAGGCTGGATGGGGCTGCGAGCAGCCTGGGCTGGGGGGGGTCCCTGCCCGGGGCAGGGGTGGGAACTGGGTGGGCTTTGAGGTCTCTTCTGGCTCCAAAAATTTGGTGACTTTATGTGTCTTATGACCCCCATTTCATCTGAGGAGGAGAAGGGCAAATGACTGAGGTACTTCAAAACATTTGGTCATGAATTACAGAACTGTTCCATCTGTCAGGTAACATCTAGGTATCCATGTGTCTGTTCATGGCTGTGGGGTCAGATTGTGATCTCTTTAAACTACAATTTGGGAATTATTTTCTTATATTTTCACAGAAAATCTGAACAGTGTTTAAATAGTGAAAATGTGAAACTCATTCTCATGGAAACCAGTCCATGTTGCACCTGCGTATTTCATGAATGCAGTATCGCTAGGAAATGTTTGTTCTTTTCAGTGTTGTCTTTTTTCCATAAAGGATAATTTTTTTCTCTTTACAAAGAAAACAGGTATTTTAGGATTATAAAAATATATCAGTGGGAAACTCTGTTCTGGTGTTGTCAGTCTGGTAACATCATCTTAAAGAGAGCGCACAGATAACTTGGCTCTAGTTAACTGGTACGCCAAAAGTCTAACAATGCCTTTCAACCCAGCCTAGGATTACTAGCAATAAGTAAACCAGGAGATTACTGCATGTATTTGTGTTTTCCAACTTTCATAGATGTATTCTGCCAGTAATGATTTCAAAGCTTTTTTTTTTTCTTTCCCCTTTTTTTTTTTTTCAATTCTGTGAATTGTTTGGGTTCTTTGACACAAGAATTCACCAATTAAGAAACAAGCAAAAAGGCTTTTAAATAAAACTTACCACATTTGTTCAAAGACATTGAAAAGCAGGAAATTACTGTTGCTCTCCAAAAAGCAGCTGTGTGTATACAGTGACGTTTTATTTAATGATTCAGATTATAGCATAAATATACATTGTATTACTTGTTATTCTCATTTGTATTACAATACTGCTGAGGAACCTTCATAGATCTTGGCTGTAACAACTGAGGCTTTATACAGGAGCAGTAAGAAACCCAGACCTCAATGACATTAAGAAACATTAACTGTCTTCTAGAATCTGATGCTGAAAGAGTTTTATATGTACTTTTTGAATCCTATCTTACTACATGCTGGTCTGCTTCTGACTTGGTATGACTTTATGTTGTTATTTAATACCAAGGTGGAGGAAAAAAATAATTCAGGAGTCATTAATGTTAAACCTGCAAGAAAAAATTAATACCCCAGCAGCAAAAATTAATCATACACAATTGATGTTGTGGATCGATTTTAAAATAGATACAAAAGTTATTTAAGGATATACCCTCCTTGCCTTCCAGATACTGTCTGGTGACATTTCTGACATGCATGTGATGTCCTCCAAGCTTAGCTATTTGACCCAAAAGGCTGGCACTGTGTCCAGTCACTGGGCTGCAGAGATGCTGGAGCTCTGCACTGGAAGTCTTGCTCACATCTCTCCTTGTTAGGAGAGATGCTGGATGCTGCGGTATTGGTGTGGCTTCTCAGGTAACCACTTCAGCATATTAAGGTGTTGCAAACTCTGCCACAGGCAAAACTACTGAGGCAGTTCCTGCAGCACTGAGCCTTGGTTTATTTAAATGGTTGGCAAGCACCTGAGAATTGTGCAACAATTAATTCCCTTGGAAAAAAATCCAGCTGGACTAGTTGTAGGGTTTCCTGCTTAGGAAGGTATCTGGAGAATAGGGAAAGATCCTAATTCAGAAGAAGCAGCAGTTCAGCTGGAAGCCTTAGACCCTGCAGAGTGCCTGGTGTGAGCTCCTGAATAGACTGGAAATACAAAAAAATGATTACTGACGTTGTCTGTGATGCCTGATGAATAATGAACTGTGAACATGAACTGCGGCATTAAGGGCATTCCATATTTTAATTATAGTGTGGATTGTAAATTATCTAATTATCTGCATTCACTCTTTCAGAGAGCGAGTGAGAAGCCTTCTGCTGGTGGAGGCACTGGCCTCGGCGTGGGGCTGGCGTGGGAGGTGGGTGTCGATGGGGCTGCTAAAGCCCCCTTACTCCCCTGGAAATCCATGCTTGGTGGATTTTGGGTCAGAAATAAACAAGGTAGATGCAGACACAATCAGCTTTGTGAGCACAGTGCAGGAGTGGCACTGGAGTCCCAGGGCTGTGGCATCCCCTGGAGATGGATGCATGGAGCAGGTCTGGAGAGCGGGACAGGGTTTGCTGCGGGGGGCTGTAGGGTACGGTACCGTGGGATCGCTGCTTTTCTTTGTGCACATTCCTGTGGCCTTGGTTGCACTGTACATTTGTAACTGTTTTTAAACCCTTTTGAGTTGAAACTTTTCAGCTGATTGATGTACCTAGAGGGCTCCAAAGTGTATTTTGCCCTCTGCGCCTTTGTGAGGTGTGAGCCAAATCCTGCGGCTGGCATGGGAACCCTGGCTTAAAAGCTGAGAGGACAGTCTAGAGCATTTGCTCTCTGAACTAAAGCTGATACTCTCACAAGATAATTCAAAGCCAGGCAGCGGCTCAACTTAAAACCATTTGCATGAAATAGATTCTCCGGGAAAGGGAATACACTGCTGTTGTGTTCTTACAATACAGCGACACTTGGTGCTTTCGCTGGTGAAGGCTCAGTGCCCATTGCTGTTTGAACTGTGTAAGCAAGCTTGCTAAGGGAAGAGAAGTAAGGAATGAATACATGCATAGTATGTATCTTCATTTTTTTACGATTCTGAGAACTTCAGCTACATTCAGTGCATTAATAATAATTAAAAGTACTTATCCTGCCCTTAAAAGCAATTTATTTTGCTGACAGTTGCTTCTTACGTGATGACAGCGCAGACAATACCTGAGAGGAAAAAAAAAAAAGGCAAAAAACCCAAAAAAGTGCTTTGTAATTTTTTTTAGCTTAACATAACCAATACTGGTTATATCTTATATAAGGCAATCAATGGTAAAACTATTAAACTAATAACTTTCTTGAAATGAGTATTTAAGATAGACACATGCTGGAAGGCTGGACCATGAGCACAGAAATTTACTAGTTGATTTAAGGGCATCTTATTTATTTTTAAGAGCTAAGGTGTTTTATACTCTGGTTCTGTAGGCTTTTGAACTCTTTTGGCTGCATATTCTAAATGCGGAAGAAATCTCTTGCCTATTTTTCTATTTGGAAAGCTCAAATTGTACTTAATTTTCCAGCAAAAAGAAACTCAGTCATGTGAAGGAAAATGACACCAATTTTATGCAGTCCATCAGCACTGATAATATACTTGTAGAGAGCCATCTGCATTGATGAGATAGTATTTATGTACAACTACATGTAAATCAAGCCTTTTTCCCCCTGAATCACCACTTGGGGAGATTTGTGCTTTTTAAGGGTATCTGTGATTTATTTTGTGGTGTTGTTCTAGGAGAGGTAAGATAAGGACTGGTCTATAATACTGGAAAGCAAGAAGGAAAACACCAGCTTTGTTTTAAAAACCTCAGTTGTTTGGGGATTCAGTGTACCTGTGAAACCAATCTGAATTATCATGTCTTGAAGATGGGCAAGGAAATGATTAAGTGACTATTTCTGTGCAGATTGGGGCTATGTAATTAAATACATACTCAGAGACAAAAGCAGAAATGAAATTGCTTCCTCGGTTCAGAGAAAAATAATAGGAAAGAATATAAAATAGTATGAATAAAGAAATAAATGGGAGCAATAAATGGCCAGTCAATAGGGTGTTTTGGAATTAGAGAAGGTCAAGCTAACCTGATCTTTTATTCTGTTTTTAGTTTTTCTGAGACTGAAGGTTAGGCTGAAAAAGATAATGTAATAAACCTAAACTGAAATAAAACATTTGAAGTAAGTCTTATTTGAAATGTTGATTAAGAAATATAAATCATTATCTGGCACATGTTAAATAAGCTGAGCTGGCTATCTGGCTTCAAAGGGTAGCTTGAAGAGATAATAACTGAGAAGTTGCTAGTAGAGAGGCTTCCAGGTTTGTTCCAGATTCACTGCTGTTGCCTGCTTCTATTGGTGACCTAGAAGGAGGCAAGAAATCATTACTGATTGTATGTATTGATACATATGGAGAGATAGACACGTATTGATACATATAGAGTGATAGACACGGGGATATTCTGTGTCAAAGTGTGTATTACAGTCTCACACGGGTGTAATAAGGAGACTGGGGGCAGAACACATGGTGAAGAGGCCACACTGGACTTGGGTGCATCCCGTTTGGTTCCCTGCTTAGGACGGGCACCGCTGTGCTGGAGTGGGTCCAGTGGAGACCCCTGAGCTGGGGGGGCTGGAGCAGCGGGTGTGGAGGGGGCTGCGCAGCTTGAGCTACCAAGCACTGCCTGGGACAGGAGGTGGGAGAGGGGGCTCCAGAAGCCCACTCCAACCCCAGTTCTTCCGTGATTCGTCTTTGGCCCTAACACCAACTCTCTGTGTGAGTTCGGTCTTAGTATTCCTTTTGTTAGGTCTTAGTGTTCCTTATTCATCAGAATTCAGAAGAACTAAAAGCATCACTGAAATGCTGGTGAATGGATTTATAGAGAAAGTATATATTCTTTTGATGCAGGGAATTTGATGTATCGGTCTTATCAAACTAAAAATTGTGCGGTGACCTCATCCATAATAAACTATGTGTTGTATAATTGTTAAGTAGCAGGCAAAGGTATAGTGCAATCCAGGACCAGGAGATGAAACTAGGCAAGCTTGACTGTATGTAAGGGGCACTTTTTACAGATGGATGTGATTAATCATTATTCTGGTGGTCTCTGGGTGTAATGCCACATTACTTCTGATTTTTATCTAACTGCTGTCTGGTTTTAAAGCAGTAGATCTGCCTGCGTGACCTCTTGGTGACTGAGGATGGTTATATGGAATTAAATATAATGTGCAGCTTTGCTCTAAGTTATACTGGAAGTTAAGCTAAAGGGGTACCGTGGTCTCTGTTGCACGGCTGTGAACCTCCCTTCTTCACTGTGTTTGCAAAAGGCTTTTGCAGTTACCTTCTCACTGCGCTCAGGGAGCCCTTGGAGTTCCCCAAAGGGTTTTTAGTGTATCAGCTGGACAGGTGCAATTTTGTAGAAAACAGTAATCCAGATGGAAATATCAGGGAACAACTCTACAATAAATTATAAATAAATGAACATTTTCCCAAATTTCCTGAAACGCAGCTAATGAAGCTAAGATTCCTTCTGTCTGGGAGTGGGTCTGAATGCGTTCTGTCTTTTCAAAAGGCTGTATTAGGTTTTTGGAGCATGTAATACTGTCTGCTTTTCTGAGAAGCTGGGGCTATCAGGACCACTGTGTGTACATCCCATGTCCCTTACTGTCCTTCTGCACGTTGCTGTGCCCATCGGCTGCGGCGCCTGATGGGACCATCCTGCCCCCTCGCCCTGCTACCCCTGTTCTTTATTCACCTCGCTCCTCGTTCCCGTTAGATTAATGTATGTATTAAGAGTTTATTTTTTAAATAGAAGTCCTTTAACACAGGACTTAGGTAGGGAGTAAATTTTCTTTTATCATAGTTTTCCCTCCTTAGTAAAAGCGCTGAGTAAACAACACTTTATGATCAGCTATCAGCGGGGCATCCCCTCCCGATCCAAAGAGCAGACACGTGCCTGGCTGGCTGCACGCTTGTCTGAAAGCCGCTTCTTTGAACACATGTGATTAATTCAGCTGCTCTCATACGGTTGCTTGTCTTCTGGATTGTTTGATATATTATGTAAACTGCTTACTAAGAGATCATGTAGTCTGAAGCTTGAGTTGTTGCGTGGAGAACACTGACAGTCCCGCTGGATTTATAGCCCTGGTTTCCAGACGAATGCTGAGGCTTGTTTCAATTCTAATTCAACCTACTGCCTACGTCCCTCCGGTTTAAGTGTATGGCAGGGAAACTGTTTATGTTGTGGAATTACTTTCTGACGTTGATGCATGAGGAAATAATTCCACAAAACCTGAAAAAGATGGTGCATGCTGCAAGAAATTCAGTGAATGAACCAGGATAAGGGTAACCTTCCAGACCGGCCACAAATATGAATGTCTTTCGAAGGATTTGTGTCATCCAAAGGCAATTGTGTGGAGCTCTGCAAAGATTCCTACAGGACAGTCACACTTGAAATTCCTGCAGATTAGCCTATCATCAAGTCATCAGGATACTGCTATTTGAATAAACACAGCTGTTGTTTTCCAAGAAATATGGCAAAGAGCAGCAAGGAAAAAAGGGACAATTAGTGTTGCTAAATGCCAAGAAACTCAAGCTGGCATAGTTTTATTTATGAGAGTTTGGCTTTCTGGAAAGCCCTTTTGCAGCGCTGTGATTTAACAGAAAAGAAAAAAAAAATCCTACCTGTCTTATATGAGAGTCTCAGTCCTGATTTTATAAATTGAATATGGGAATGATGTCTTGTTGTGGCTTTTTTTTCCTTCTTTTTTAATTTCTAAAATATTTCAGTTTCTCACAGCTCCTATTTCTGCTCCTGTTCTGGTCTACATTTTAACAAAAAAAAAAAAAAAAGGACCATTGATGACAAAATACTTGATGCCGGTTCTTGCTTCTCTCACTGTCTTCTGGCTTGTTCTGAGTTGAGCTCAGACGTGGGACAGAACTTATCATTTGTTTATTATATTGTCACTGACATGCAGCATAGCAGTTTAATCTATTTTGTCCTCAATTCCCCAGAACATGGAGGCTGTGTCGTGTTTTCTGTTGTCTCACAGTAGCCAGCAGCTGTACAGATGTCCATCACGCTCTGGACCGAGTGTGCATTAGTGTTCCTGAGACTGCAGAGAAATGGGTAGCTTAAAGCCACCTAATCTGAATCTCCCATCCTCTGATCTTATGCCAAGGAGAGTTCAGCCAGAAAAAAATCTCAGCAACCAGAAGGAAGTATGTGTATAAATTCTGTTTGGGATTCTTTTGAGTTAAGCTGCAGTGTACAGATATGATGGGAAAGAAATGCATTAGGCTTTGTGCTTCAGATGGATTTAATTTTTGTAATAAGTTCTCCTAACTTCTTAGTCCATGGTAAAAAGAAACTTGATTATTTTGTAAATAAAAGTGTCTCCCCAGCATTCTTTGTTCTTGGTGATGTAAAGATCCAGAGAAAAATTAAACAGGACTAGGATATTTCTTCAAAGAAAATCCCCAGATTACACTTCCACAGCATCTCACTCTAGAAAATCTTCAAGCTCCATAAAGAATGCTGTTAAAGGCTTTTGCTTGCTTTTTTTTTTTTTTTTTTTTTTTCCCCAAGTTTTGGCTTCTACAACATATTTCCCCCCCAAATAATACAGCATACTGTTTGTTAGTGCAGCCAGTAGACCAATAAAGGACTTGTCTTGAACATGGAAAATTACAGTTTAAATGCTCTGTTCTTTTGTGACTGCCTTGAGGAACCACACTGCTACTGGCTCACCTCAGCTTGCTGAAGTCCCGATTTTTGACATCGAAGGGCTTTGGCTTCATCTTGATAGTTCAAAACACATCCTACTACACGTCAGATTTTGTCCAGCAGGAGAGCCGACTTTTAGGCAGCACTCCAGCCTTCCTCTTGTAAGTGCCATGAGAAGCTCTCCCCCAGTATCTTGCAGATGCCATGGTGGTGGTGCCGGTGTCTGGGCAGCTGCCTCTGGGCTGTCACGGGCTCTCCTGTGAATGGGATTCACATTTTCAATGGCTCTCCTGTGAACGGGATTCATATCTCAGAGACGGGGAAAGAGGTCAATTTGGAAACCACAGGAAGTAGAAGTCTTATTGTCATTAAAATAAGAAAGCAGGGAGAAAAATGAGAGAATAATCACTTAATATGCTTATGAACAGTGTGGTGGTCTCATGACAAGGTGACAACGTAGACCATCAGGCAAGATACGGGCAACTGAAACAACTTTCTCTACGTCGCTGCGAGGCGTCTCACCTCATACACTTCAGCACTTTATTTCTATCCCCATTTTGGCGATGTAAATAAAGCAATTTCCTTATCAGTGAGAGGATTTTATATCCAAACTGGAAATCATCCTGATACCTCTACTCATTACAGGAGAAACAATGCAAAAAGGTACTACACCTAGAAAAGAGACCTGAGAAGTTACTTGCAAAAGCAAGTGTCAGATTTGTCACAGTGATGAAAGATGTGTAGCAAGCTTCTAAAATCACTTAGCAAAGGCCTAGGCTGGCTGTCCAAAACCACGGTAAAATTGCCTTGGGAGATGGAGTTCTACCACCTGCGGCTTGTGGAAGGTACCACCTGAAATACAGGCAGAATTCAGAAGCTTTTAACAATATTTTAAAATTGAAGTCTGAAAGGCATTGCTTATTTGTGTGCGTAGGGTGGTCTAGGTGTTAGGGACAGTTCAATGTTCAACCTGCTAAGCCACTGATAAAAGTCATCTTTTGGGGCAGAGCCATGTCCTAGTCCTCCACGTACTGGAAAGAAGAGGGATTGAATTATTTTCTGTGGACGTTACTTGATTGACCTTCCACTGAATAGTCTATCTCTTGCTTCTGCTTTTAAGCTTATTAATACAAATTTCCAACTTCTTCATTCCTGCTAATGTCAGGAAGTGCAGAATAAGAATTTGTATGTGTATTTGAGTCCAGATGATCTGGCAAGCTTTGTTAGAAGTAAGAATAGGAAATCTGATCAAAGGAGTGATTCATCCTCCACTGTGACCGCGAGTGGCATCTTTGTTACCTTTTCATTTGTATAACTTTGTGTGTATTGTCCTGCGCTCTGGCACCGTAAATGCTTGGAGAGAAGTCCTGTTTATGAAGGTAAATGGAAGTTCCTGTGATAAATCTTTTCATTTTTTCTTTTCCTGCCCCGCACATTGTGGAGCCACGCGTTGATGGTTGTCCACACTTTTGTATCTCAATAACAGCAGGAACCAGAGTTTGTAAATGTTGTTGCATGGCTGGCAGAATGGGGAATGTGGAAGTTAATAAATTGATTTATTGAAAAAAAAATCAAAATTATTATGAAGGAAATTGCAGAGTTAGTACATGTAAGTGAAAGCTACCTCTGGTTTGATTTTTGTGTGTAATTACCAAGTGAGAGTGGCTGAAAAAAGGTCATTTTATTTGGCATGTGTGCTTTTAAATGAAATGTGATGTAATGTTCTTGCAGAATACCACCATGGGATCTACTATTTGGACGCAGCTGCTTACATTTTGGGTTTTTTGCATGTAACTCACACGTCGAGCGAATACATGGCTGCTCAGGCGTGGCGCTGGAAATACTGTAGCCTGTTTTGCCAGTACATCCCCCCTGCTCCTGCGCTGTCCCCTCTCAGTGCTTGTGGCAGTTGTTGCACTTCACTGCTGCAGGGATTTCTTACAGCACCGCACAGCACTCGGCTCCACACTGCTTGGCACATGACATTCAGCAGCGTGGGGAGCCCAGGAGCGCCTGGAGACCCCCGTTACAACCTTTTTCTTGCCAAGCCTTGTTGGAATTGGGTGCACATGGTGTTTCTTCCAGCTTTTAATTTTCCTGCTGGCTGATACTTGGCTATGCGCAGGAGTGAGTCTCCATCTGAACCTGTGTGGTAGGGACCTGTCCTTCATGCTTGCTAAGCACTTTGGGCCATCTAATCATAAATGGAGCCCGTGAGCCCTAATACAAACAATAAAATAAAAAGCAATAACATCAAGTTAAAAGAGGTAAGAATAACAAAGTACATTTTGAAAATATTTTTGAAAATAAGATAAGTGGTATAAACTGAGGTAGAAGGAGCCAATTTTGTGAGTCTAAGCTCCAACAGTAATGATGTGATTTAGATTAATTGCAGTGTTTTATTGCTTTGAATTGAAAACAGCATTTTTATAGGCTAGACAGCAGGTGCAGAATATCTCAAAAGCAAAGATCCATTTTTCCTGAATGCTTACTAAGTAATAAAAATGGGAAAGGAAAACAGGACAGAAAATTCACTACACAAAGTGATTTTTTTTTCTAAATCCTCCCCCTCATCCTACTTGAAGCATTCACAGGTCTCTAGGGAGCATATTTTTATCACAATTCACTAGGCGCCCTCAAGATTTAGATCCAGGTCTGATCTTTGTATAATATGCTATTTCAAAGCATTCAGTTGTGCGGATGAGATTTATCAGGGGCTCTAGGGTACCTAATTGTAGAGGCAAGTGCTGAGCACCATGATGCAGCATTAACACAGAGCAATTGCTCCAGAGAACCAAAATGTGCAATAAGTCCTGTTTATCATTAGCCTGTACAGTAGTATTGCAAAGTATGTTGTTCTGTCTTCAAAATAAAAAGAGGGTTTATGAATGAGGCACTTAAATGTGCAGCAGCTGCCCTCCTGAAAGTACATCATTATTAGTTTGCAACAACAGCGCTCAGCTTTCTACTGAAAGTTGCTGTTTGTTAATCCTGGAAGCGAGCGGTGATAGGAGTCTGTCGTGGGCATGCTTGATGCTGCTCAGCACTGAAAGTGCTTTCTTCCTCATTTAGCCAAAAATTGTTCACCCTGCTGTTAATAAATGCTGAAAGGTATACGCTTACAGTATCTTTGTTCGGATAATCATAAGTACGTGGTGCTGCGTGGTCTGAAACAGTGTTTTGTTTTATGGAAGGCAAAGGGGACATAAGCTGATGGAGTGCTGCGTGGCGAGCTGGAGGTTCCCCATACACCTGGCTTGGGAAGAGTGTGGCTATATCAACGTACTGCCTCTAAGATCCTTTCAGGGGTTTAGAAATACATACTATGATGGAGCAGGATGGGCTCTCAGGGATCTTCTGGAATAGGCTGAGAAAGGCAGGGAAAGCTCTGGGTAGGGCTAGTGATGGGGAGCATCAGCACACCTGATGGAGGGCAGGCTTCCTGGGATCGCCTTTCATTTGTGAAATTCAGCATCGCTAGATGTTACCCAAGGTGACTGGTTTTCTTGCTCCCTCAGGAAAAGTTCATTTTGTTTCAATAAATGGAACAGCAAATGCTTCTTGTTGTACAGGAATTTGCATTTCCAAATGCAAATTCATCAGTGGTAACAAAGGGAAGAAGCATCTGGGCTTTATTTTGGCAGCAGAAGCTACAGAGCCTGAAAGAGAGGGGAAACAAGCCTAAATATAAACAAACATTTGTTATTTTAAATAACAATGCTATTTTGGCATTTTTCAAGAGTCGACTAACCAATTTGTTTTCTCTATTTTCCTTGCCATTAATTTCCAGGTTGGCTTTATATATTTGATAAAGGTAAGGAGAGAAATCGCTTGGAGGCAGGAATCGGTCTGAAAGACCCATGCAGGAATATTAAGAATGGCTGGCTCAGCTAAGATGTCTAGACCTTTTTGTGTCTGGTAATCGAACTGACTGCTGAGCAGGCAGCTGCCTGCACTGTGCTTCAGCTGCCACGGCCGCGGCCATGCCCAACAGCTGCAGAAGCCCTCCTTGTTCTGTGGGGGTCTCTACTTGCTCCTGGGAACGTGTCGAGGAGGCACAACGGCCCTGTATATACGTGGCACTTTAATGGAAATAGGTAAAAAACATCTACATTGCATTTTGAGTAAGGTACAAAGTGGTCAGATGGATGCTGGTCGGTTTGGCTCTGTTTCTGCTCTTGCCACAGATTCCCTCTCCGGCTTCAGGCAAACCACTGTCGGTTTTTGACCTCGCATGTCCAATAAAGACTCTGGGGGCTTCCCATGCCTGAAACCCCTATGGACCAGGTTATGAATTTCTGTTTGTTGTACAGAAGCAGGTACACCTTTGCCATTGTCCAGTACCATCCATCTGCACCAACAGATGGAGCACACGGAGCCAGGTGAGCCGCACCGCTGTGAGCCACACACCGGGCACACAACCCTCGGTACAAGCAGATCCTGACAGTGGGGTAAAAACCTTTCCTGTTTTTATTTCTTGGCTTTTAATGAGGCTTACGAGAAAGCAGATATTACCCACTAGTTCAGTGTCTCTGTCAAAAGACAGCTGGGAAAGGGCAAGCAGGCTTATTTTAGTGTTTATTGCGTAAGATAAGCACAGGAAGCAGAGAGAGATATCCGAAGGGGAGAGATTTATCCCACACAACACTGCCAACGAAGTGCAGTCTGGTAAGGGTACGCAGGGCTCGCCTGTGCCTGCCCTGCTACACACAGGTTCTCCTGCCTGTAATAGGATAATTAGGTAATTTTACAGGTTTTTAGGTATAAAATATGAAAGTTTGGTGCAGATGATTACCAAAATGTCTGGAAAACTAGCTTTCATGTAGTTGTGACACTGAATTATTTGTTATATGAATGATTGAAGTCTGTCATCATTTGTTTTCCTCATAACCCTGGCCTTATGCTAGTCCTATTTACATTTTTAATGTGCTTATTTGTGCAGGAGCAGAGTGAGAGTGGGTCTCATTCAAGGCAGGTTGTTGGGTTTTTTTCCGTTCTACTGTTTGTAATTTTCTGGTGTTACAGATCAGGTTGTAGCTGTTGGCAGTGATGCATGCAGAGAGGCGGAAGACCCAGATTTTTTGTTTAGCATTTTTCAAAGAAGAAAAATATGTTTGGCATTTTAATTTTCTTAAAACATTCTATAATTTTTTACATCTTGCTCATTCATAATGTAAAGCTAGAGAGAGAGATTGATACCATATAAATATTTTCTGAAGGCGCACGGGTGAGGAGTACTTGTGGAGTATTAGAGACTGTAGTGTTTAGGTTGTGATAGAGTGATCAGGAATGTATGGGAAGGTCCATTACATGCCACGAGTTTAAAATGTGAAAAATTTTGTATTTGATGGGGCGGCCTTTTTGCTTGTGTAAATTGCCACACTTCCCTTGGCTACAGCATTTTGTACTGGCTGGAAACTCATGCAGTATGTTGAACTTAGTTTTGTAGCTCTACAAATGCCATAGTACTTCGTCAGGTAAGGGAAGCAATCCCTGCTGTGAGGTTGTCTAACTTCTGGTTTTATTTAAGCTATGTTATAATGGGATTGATAAAAGGCGGGGGTGGGGTGGGGGTGGGGGGGGCGGGATACGGGGATTGGAGAGGAGGCAAGTGGAATAAGGAGAAAAGTGCTGCAGTGTTCAGGTAAACCCCACTCAGATTTACTCCTTTGTCCACAAATGAATATATTTGATCTGAGGGCAGATGACAGGATATCAAAGTCCCTTGAAAGCACCATGAGATGAGTTATGGGTAAGAGCAAGGCAAAGCAGTGGGACTCTAGTTCTGCTTTTTTGTTGCTTCCCCCACCCTCACCTTCTAAGTGAATATATTTTCTACAAACACAAGTTGCAAAAGAAATCTCCCAAGTGGAAAGATCATGGTATGTTTTTAATGCCTTAGTAATGCCTTTCGCTTCTCCATGCTGCCTTTCCCGTGGATCTGAGAGTGCTTATAAAGCAATCGTCACTGCGTGAGGCAGGGAAGGATCGTCTCCACTTGACAGATGGGGACTCTGAGGCACAGATGGGGTTTCATGACTTGAGCAGAGAGGCAAAAGCCACGCGCAGCAACATTGCCGAACCTAGGACATCTCGTCTTTCCCAGATCCTTCCCAGCCCTGAAACGACGCCGCAGTTACACGTGTTCGGGCAAGGCTAAGTCAGGAAGATGATGAAGTAATGCCTGTGGCTGTTGCTGATCCTCAGTGCCCCTGTGTGATTTCCGCTAGCGAGTGTGCAACTTCAGCAGGGCTGTTGCGGGGAGGAGGGCAGCGGGGGCTAAGGGGCTGGCAAGGCATCGTCAACATTAGACGAGTTTTTACCCTTTTTGTGCTAGGATTTTTCTGCTCTTGCAGAAGAATGTCAGATGCTGAAATGTGTTTTATTCACGTACGGAGTAAAGGAGCCTCTGTCATCCTGCCCTGGTAGTTATCAAGTCTCCAGGAGGAGAAGATGGTTGGAAAGGAGGCAGGTTTCCTTCAGAAACCCTCCTGGGTTCTGGTTGTACTTGGCAAAAATTGAACCTTGCCTGCAAAATGTTCTGATTTTGTGGAAGTGGCAAATTTCCCAACTTGCAGCTTTTTGTCTATTAAATGTGGAGAGGGATAGCTTCCTACCGCACAGTGTACCGGGAGAACAAATGCACAAAAATCCCTGAGAACCTCAGAAACTGAAGTAAGGGGGGGGGGGGGGGGGGGTTGGGGGTGTGCAGGGGGAGCAGTGCAGTGCCTCAGGTATTTTGAGTAGGCTATATCTAATGGTGGCTGTTTAAAGGTAGATAAATCACTTCCATCTTTCACAAGCAAACAAAATTTCCAGCAGGTTTAAGAACCATAACTGGTGGCCAAAGGCAAATATCTAGTGAGCGCACGGTCTCCACGAAGCCCAGGCAATTAGGTTGTCATTTGTGATTCCTGCCCTGTAACATACTTCCTTGTGGAGGTCAGGTCAGGCTTCCTTGTCGAAATTCTTACTGATGGGAGAATTAATCGGTGAGTGCATTCGTGGGAAGGAATGGTGCCTTGTGTGAGTCATTCGTCAGTGAGTGTTCACCGTGAAATGGGCAGAGGTCTTCTCCGTGAGTAATTACCGTTTCATCTGCTTCACTTCCTAGGAGGTATGTTTATATATGGGTTCAGGAATTAAGTGATTTATTTTTTTAATGTGTTGGTGTAAGAAACACATGCATTATGTTGAGTAATAGCGGTTCTGTATCATTTTACAAAACAAATGAGAAATAGCATGCTTTAGAACTAGATTTAGCATGTCAGAATTGAGAGCTCATTTTATATTTCAGTTTGAAGATATTATTAAACTTTGCATTGCTGTGAATTATGTATCAGTCAGCACATTATCAAAATAGCAGCATCTTGAAATACTTATTGAACAAACATGAAAGTGGCTTCTTAGATTACTTATGAAGCATCTTTACCCAGCAAAGGAAAATACAAGCTTTCTATTTTTCGTGTAATAAAGGGCAAACAGACTCAATAAATAGCTGCTTTTGGAACATGTGATTTAATATTAGTGAAAGTCAGCATTCTTGGCAAAAGAAATAAAAAAAAAAAACCAACAAAAAAAGAGAAAGCCTAAAAACTCAAGACTCCTCTACACAGTAGAATAAACCTTCATAGACCCCATTTGTGATACAATGAAGTTCAGTTTTTCATCGATCACAGGTAGGGTTTTTTTGAGGCTGAAGGATTTCAGGAAGCTAAGATTCACCAAGTGCATTAGGAGATGCTCCGAGTTCATGAGGTGAGATGGTAATGAAATCAAAGAAAAGATATTTTTTTTTTTTAATAAAACACATTTTTAATTATTTTCATCTGGTATTTTACACATTATTCTTCAGCCTTTTGGTATATTTTTTTGGCAAGGAACTTATTTGGTAGTCTGCGAAGATAATGAGATAATCTAATACTAAACATAATGGTAACAGCATGAAGTCATACCTCAGTGAGCACTCAGCTGAGTCCTAATGCTGTCGTAATTTCTTAATGTTCATTTTATTATGATAACCTACAGGTTATCCAGAAGGAGGTCCCTGTTTGCTGGGGACTGTGCAAACATGGAGTAATAAATGATCCTTGTCATGCAAAAACACATGGCTTATGGGGATGAGGCAGCAGAAAGGCGGAGTGAAGAATGGGATAGCAACAGCGAGATGGTTTTTGTGTCCTAAATCATTACCGAAAATATCGGTTAAGTAGAAGGAAAAGAGCAGTAGATGAAGGGAAGGAGGAGAAAATGGACCCTTCTTTTCTGGTGCTGCCACAGGACATATCATCTGGGGTTCTTGCGCTGCTAAGCTAATGCTATGTAAGAGAGAAAGAGAAGGTACACTCCTCTCTCGAGGGGGGTAGGGGTGGTCTTCTCTGAGATGCTCCAAGAGGTGCCCACTTCAGTCCCTTTCTTCAATCTGTCCCTTCTTTTATGAAATTGATTAAATTTACTTATAAATTCTATTATTTAAACCAACTATTTATACTAAGTGCGATGCGGCTTGCTGCTATAAGCACTGTAGTTTTGCTACAGAATTACTCCATCACCAATTGTTTAAATTATCTTTCAGAAAATAAGTGACTGCGATCAGACATCCTGTTCTCGGGGTGTATTGTGGAATACAAATCTCTAGGTCTCTTTTCCAAGCAATGATCTGAAGGACTTACCAGCGCTCACACCTTACGGGCATCATTAGCTCTTATAGGTAGGTGGGTGGCAGCGTTAGCCCTGCTGCACTGGGTGCAGGCTCAGACTACCTTGTCAGCTGCAAAAATCTGTTGGCTGAGGTGGGCACCCCTAAGTTCCCCGGCAGTGCTCGGGAGCCTGTCCAGGGGAGGCTAGCTTTGTCACTGTGGTTATATCTATATTAGCCTTTGCAAAACAAAGTGATGTCAGGACCAGTCCATCATGCTTTTCCAGTCAAAGTAAATATGAGAAACTGCCCTTCCTGCATCTTTACAGGGTGGAATATGCTTGGGGGAAAAAAAAAATAATCTCGTTTTGTAATGATTATTACGTATACTTATTCTAAGTAATGCTACTGAGTGCACCTGTTTCTGATACCGCTCCTGCCAATGAAATGTACACCAGCCCTGGTCAGTAGATATCAACAGACTTGTTTCAGTGGTAAACCCACTGTAAACCACTGGAGACAGTAAATAATCTTTATAATCTGATTTTATCTCACCTCCGTGTTTACATGATAGCCCTCATTTTGTATTTATAGGAAGCAGTGCTAACAGCGACTTGTGTAAGCGTGACAGTGTATGCCTAACGACAAATGTGTAAAAAATTCCTTCAGCTAATTGCTGACCTGTGACTTTTCCAGTGTAAGTAGCCTTACAGGCACTAACCGAAATGTAGACAAAGCCAGGCTATCGCTGGGTGTAAGCTGAGCTGATGGTACTAAAGCATTTGGAGCTGTGCTGATTTATGGTAGCAGCTGAGGATCTGGAAATTGTAATTCTTGATGTTTTTAATCATTTATAATGTTACTCTGACTGGCAGCAACAAGTATATAGGAGTTTTTTAGTAAGATGCTTTCATCTGTGGGGCAGGGAAAGGGAGGGCCCAGGAAGGTGAGGAGCCCCGGGATCCTGGGGGCCCCTGCCAGCTCCGCACCCCTGGGATGGGAGCAGCTGGGCAGAGGTGGCTACTCACCCTCCAGTTGGGCTAACCCCAACAGCAACACTGCAGGGAATATGTCCCAGTACTTGTGTAATAAAAGAATCCCTGAATTAGCATGAAATCTTTCAGTACTCTTGGGTTAGTCCTGGCGTGCTCATCTCCGCTGCTACTCTTCCTCCTTACGAGACACAAATGTTCCATCCGCTGCATTTGAAAGTGACTGATAGATCCATTGACGTTGATCCAAAAGCAATTGCAGACCTCTATAAACACTCGTTTCATGGCAGCCATCATCGCTATCACTTCTCAGCACTACATCCTTACCTACTCTAAAACCTTCTGGTTATCTAAAGCAGCACTGAAAATCACGTCTAAGTGATTGTAATCAATGGTATTTATGGACCAGTCTGTACTAGTAAGACATCCCAGCAATTTCCAAACATGTTGCAATATGAACAGGTTGCATATCAAACCTTCAGTTGTTTCACTGGGCTTCTAAATACTCATTTCACCCCTGCTGTCGTAATTGAAATGCCGGACAAAGGGCAAATAGATCCAGATGTTTGGCATGACCTTTCCAGAAGCTGGGAGGAATGTCGACATGCTTAATCAGGGTCTTTTATGGTTTTGAAGGCCTTGTGACCTTGTTGATATTGCTGATTAGAAAATGGTGGTTTCCTTGTTAATGTTGCCAATATTGCCAATAATTTATTGCTAAATTAAGAATATCGATTAGAATCTCCTCCACTGGCCAGTAATATTAATTGATATTTTGTGGCTCACAGTCTTTCCCATTTTGCTTGTGATCAGCAAAATCCATTGACTAAAATGTTAGTTATTCTTGCGTAGGTATTCCATACGTGCAGGTCTCAGTCCATGATATAATGATAGTTATGCTTTCAAAACATTAAGAAAATGCTTATTTATTCAACTTTTGTCAACTTTTTTTTTGTTATCTTTTTTGTTTTCTTTTGAAAAGCAGATGAAGTGTAGTTTGAATTAGGTCTGTTGAAGTTCTTTGTCTCTGATTTAGGAATCTATGAAATATTTGCAAAAATAATAAATCCCAAGTTAAGCCTGTTGTTCCCTAGATCAACTTTCAGGGAATGTAAGAAGTGCAAACACAGCTTGCCATTTCGTGAGAGGGTGTTTTTTTCCCCCCACCCCGGGTCTCAACTCTTCCCTGGAGCAATAGAAATGGGGAAGAGGATCCTGAAGCTTCTTGACATTTGTGAATTCACTTTTATTCATCTTTCGATCTAAGATTTCTCAGCTGGATGACAAATGTGTGTCATCCATGGAGTTATGTTTTTTAGATGTCTCCATTTATTGGATGCTCCAGGGTGTTTGGATTCAATTGGAACTTACAGCTTGTCTATGTTTTATTTGCATAATAAGCCTATGAATGACAGAGCAGCTACAGCCAGACGTGTTGGCTCCAAAGACTGCAATTTAAGCTGGGAGTATTTTGCAAGAGTGAAAAAAGAAGGAGAGTGAGAGAGTCTGATCACGTGTAAAAAAGTTACAGCAGGGAGACACCATTCTGTGATGCTGGCTGCTGGCTGACATAAGATTTCTGGACTGATGGGCTTATATGCAGCCTGAATCCAGGTCACCTGCTTTTGGACGCTCTCTGGCGAGCTGTAGCAGTATGTAAAGAAGTTCAGAGGGGCAAAAGAGTTTTCCAGATTGGGTGGGACTTTGAATGACTGCTAGCATCTTTGTAGCAGCAGATGAACTGCTGAACGGTCCCACCCAGGAAACTTTGCTTGTCATCCTGCATTGCTCATTAGCTCGACTATGAAGCAACTCTGAGTTTAAAAACCAGAAAGAGGAATAGATGAGAGGAGACCCGCAGCCTCCCACCCCAGACCCAATGTATATTTTCACAGTCTGTCTGTACAGTTCCTTAGCACATCCCCAGGCCATCTCGTCTCCTCTGCTCCCTGCCTCATTTGTCTAAGAATGACAGTTAAAAACTCAGCACTCACACATACACACCCATATATACACAGCATATACTTCAGCTAGAAAAGACATTAGGCTTTTAGTGTATTTAACTTAAATATAGGGTCCAATTGCACGTGTGTTAGGCCTATGTGGAGAATAGTTTTCTTTAGATTCCAAAAAACTTCATTTTTCTCTGTAAGTTACAGTCGGTGTCAATGCAGTCATGGACCTGGGGAACTCTGGACATTTGCATGTGATGCTCCCAAGAACCTGTCCTGAATGGGTCCTTAAAGTGGTGTTCCGGGTCCTTCAACACTATCACTTTCTGCGACTGTTTGAGAAGCAGTTTCTGGTTTGTGTGAACTGAATTACAGAGACAGAAAAATATGCTCAAGTTTCAGCATTAGTCCCAGTTTCAGCCAGTGCAGCTGACTGTCCGTTCTGGGCTGCGTTGTCTGGCTGGCATCATCTGCGAGTGTGTGGTCGCTGGTGCTGGAGGTCACTGTTCTTGCAGGGCAGGAATGCGGCGTTTCTTCTTTTTCTATATATTTTTGAATGCATATCTATAAATACAAAATTGGCAGATGTTATACACAGACACACAGAGGGCTGATTTTTGAAGCTGGCTCTTTTCTACCCCGAGAGGTAATTCTGATGTACGGACCAACCAGAGTTTCTCAGTGATGATTTACAGCTTTACTGAGCCATGCACTTTTAGTTCTAAAGTGAGTACTTTTCCATCTACGTCAGGTAACTTCTCCGGTTGTGCCATTCTGATAATGGACATCTTTGTATGAAAACAAGGCATCAATAGAATGAAAGATTTTTCTTAATATTCTCTGATCGTAGAAGCTATTGATTATACACGATGGTCACGTCAGGCAGTGCATTTTTAGATGATTACTTCATGCCTCAGGTGATGCGATGTACCATAAAAATGATGGATGGTGCTCTGCGCTTCTAGTACCTTCCAAGTGAAGCTTGAATAATCCCTGTGATTTTCTTCCTTACAGCAATACTGAAACTGTTGGCCTTCTCCCGAAACAATAGAAATTGTTGGACTACCTAAGCTGTTGCGTTAAGTGCTGTCTGGTGTCATTCCTAATAACTACATTTATTTTCCATTGATTAAATTCTTTCTTGTGCAGCTTCCTCAGGCAGAGCAGTATGTTAGCAGACATTATGAAGTTAGTAAACACTATAAAGTGTGAAAGCATTTGCTGCAGGAGCTGTAGTCTAAACATTACAGGAGAAAGCAGGATTCCAGATCTAGTCTTGGCTTTGCCTCTGAATATGATTGTAACCTTGGGCAAAGCTCTTAAGTTTGCCTCTCCTTAGTTGATTTAATTTGTGTAGCAGGATAATGAAACTTAGCTAGTCTCATCCTTTTTTTCTTTTCTTTCTTTTTTTTTTTTTTTCCTGGGATGTTTGTGGAGAGAGGGTGGAGAGGGGGTCAGGAGAAGCTGGCGGGGTGGCTGGCTGGAGGATGGAGATGGGAGTGTGCGCCACAGGGGCGCAGGGCAGGAAAAGGGCTCCACATTTTGCTGCAGGAGCCGACTCTAGCAAAGTGAGTTATGCAGACTTAGTCTTTGTTAAGTTGTGGTGCTTGACCCTGTGTTTAAGGGCAGCTGGAAGAAGAAAAGGTGTGAAACACCAGCGACCAGGAGAGTGTGATCCAGGTAGAGATGTGAGGCCATAGACTGAAGCACAGCTATTTGGAAACTTTGAGGAAGCTGCTACAATAAATTACTAAGGATGTGCTGAGCTGCTACCCATGATTTTCATCTCCTCACCCTTGCATCACTTTTTCTTTCTTATTTATTAATTTTAAAATATTTGCTCCAAGAAATCCAGTAAAATATGAGTTTAGGGCAGGTCTGCCTCCCATCCATCTTTTTTTTTTTTTTTTTTTTTTTTTCCCTCAGTCTCACCATTATGCTATCCCCACTGGGATGGTAGATTCACAGATATTAAAGAAATTAAAAGCTTACTTCATTTTCCAATCCATCTTTTGGCAAAAGCAGCAGTGTTCCCCATTCTGCATGTACGAGGGCTCTTGCCCAGTCATGTTTTAAAGAATGGAGATTAACTGCTTACTTGGAAGATTGTTTGAAGCTGAAACATTTCACTGTCAGGAAGTTGCTCTTCAGATTCAACCTGAATTATCTTTCTTAATTTAATCACATCACTCCTAGCTATGCCCAGTGAATTGCACTAAATCTTTCCTTTCCATTCTTTCTGTTTACATCCTTCATGTGTGTGTTGACAGATATATTGCCCATAGATATTGCTTGGCTTGACTATATGTATTTAATTGAAATGCTTCTAATTATTCCTCCCATATCCACCTCTATAACCCCTGCTATGTTTTTCTTTTACTTTTCTTTTGTGATGCCTCCTTTGCCAGTAGCTTGCTGGTTAAAATTATTTCTGAAAGTGTGTTTGATGCCTAAGTTTTGGAAAAGCCAGAGCAAGGGAAGGAGGCCACGTTTGTTATCAACATGAACTGATAACCGTAATTTTCTAAATTCTTGCAGAGCTTTGGTGTATATCTGAAATAATTATCCTCGCTTCTGTTTTCATAATCTTCTGGCTTGTCTGTGGATTGTCATTTGGAGCGTTTATGGGCTAAGAGTAAAGGCTTTCACTGTAAGATTTCAAAGTAGGTGGAAATCTCTCTTGTAATACACTTTGACTCACTGCCATTGTACAGCATTAGCTGCAGCACCAGCTTCTACTTGTTAAGCTGATTTTTGATCTAATAGTTGTCTTTCTCCTTTTTGCCTACAGGGAGATCTAGAAAGGTTACCCTACTCCTATCTAAATCCAATTAGAAAACTTGATTATTTCTTTGTCATTGTTCAGCCACTCCTTATTTTCCATGGGCTTTACCCATCCTTACCAGAGGGAAGCTGGAGAGCTGAATTCAACTCATTGTAGGACTCAGCACAGCTTCTCACATGGTTCTAGCATACCTCAAGTCCCAGGGGTCTTGTCAGTCAGCACATTAGAAATAAGTGCTATAGGTGGTATGGAAAATTTTTACCAACACTGATTGGGAAACAACAGTTAAGGAGTGAATGCTCTGCAGATTAATCTGGATTATACTTACACTTTGGTGTCTGATGGCAGATACATTTGGTTGTAAATGGATGTCTGTGACAGTTTAGAAGTGCAACCTCTGGCCAGCAAAACATGTGGTATCTTTCTATTTCACCAAAAAATCGCTTTCTTTGCAGACTGACATTCAAAGATCCCAATACTCTTGAAAAGCTTTAAAATCAATCACCTGTTACCTGTGGTTATTTTGGATACTGGACCTGGCCAGCATCACAAAACCACAACCACTGCAACTCTTCTCTCTGCTGTTTTTATTAATTGCTTATCCTGTGTGTGTAGAGCTATGTGACAGAAGATGCTAGCTTGGGCTGAGTGAAGACAAGCATGTGGAAAACCATTTTAATTCGCTGCCTTGTGCCGAAAATATCACAGAGCAGAAAGGGTACCACTGTTCCACTTAAAAATGAGGGAGGACCTGCTGTACTCTGAAACTACCCGCAGTAAAGCAAGTCTGAAAGCTCACTTCCAAACTATTATTGAGTGCTATCAACAAGCGGTAATTGTTAATTTTATTGTGGACTCAGCATGCCGATAAATACAAACAGCTTCAGTTCATTTCAAACAATCACACAACTTCCTTTGCGTTGCTGCAAAACGAAACCTTGACAAAATGCTTTACTAACAGTGCCAGTCACTGTCTAACCGTGGGACTGCTTGGACATCCTCTCCTTCAAAGTGACTGATACCCTGCAGCATCTACCACAGAACAAACAACTTCGCTAGACAATGCAAAAATATCTTGACAAGTTCAACCCTTTAACTTTAACCCCTTGAGCACCTTCGCACGGTGTGTGTTTGTGGGCTTTGCCGCAGTGCAGCAGGGTAAAGATAGCAGAACCTGGTGTGCCTCGCTAGGTGCCAGTTTTGAAACATATGCTCTGTAACTTCTGAAGTTGGGAAATTTGTTCAGCATAGCAAAATCGCACTACTTTTCAACTCAACTTATAAGTTGTCAGGGAGGGGAAGTATGGTAGATTACTGACAGTTATTTTGAATTTACTGGAGTCTTTTAACATTTCTGAATTGAAATGATACAAAAATCTGGAGATCTGAGTTTAATGTATCACTTTATTCAACAGTATTTTTTTTCCAGTGAAATTGCTGTTTCTGTCAATAATATCTTGTTGTATGTAATATATGGAGGTCTTAATGTTGATTAAAGTTCTGCCTGGATAGGCTCTGAAAGAACACATAGAAATCCCACATCCCAAAGAAATCAGGGAAGATCCTTAAAAAAATCTTAGATGCCTGACTTGACTCTCATGTATATCAAGGCTTAAAGTTTTAATTGCTCTCAAGCAAATCGATTGCAAAGTACCAACATGTATGTTAAAGCTTGACCTCCAGGTGGTGAAGAGCTTTCTACTTAGAAGGAAGAAGTCTAAAAGTTAGAGTTCAGTGCATTAAGAAATGCAACATTTTTTAATGATACAACCCATTTAAAGAACTAAATACCTTTGTTGCTTTGCAGATGAAGTGGTCTGTAAGGAACCTAAATAGCATTAAGGAGCCAGGCCCTGGCCTAAAGGCAAAAAGCCTGGGATTTGGTAGGGGTGAAGGAGCCAAGCTGTGTCAAGTGACAGATATGGGGAGCGTCTTGGGCCACACCTATTTCCATCACCCTTGAGACTGAGTCCATAGATGCCCCCTACTTTAAGGGCATCTTAAAAAGTGTTGTCTTCCTTTCTGCTACCTTCTAGCCCATGAGCTTGGGCCAAAAATAAAAACCAAAAACCCTCAAAAATCCCAAACCCTACATAAACTAACACAAAAATCTTTAGGGACAAGCCAGCAGAGATTTCTGCCAGTGGAAGAAGCTGCATAAGACACCTGGAGAAGCCTCTTAAGTTTTTCCCAGACTTTTTCTGATCTGAGCCGTGCTTCAGTCTCATTTTTCTTTCATCTTCACCCCAGGTTCCTTCCACCCCCTCTGCTCTGTTCTTCGAGCCTTTTCTTGCCATTGATTTGCAGAGGAATGCCAAGGCAGTTTGGCACAGAAAGAGAGTGCAGATGCCTCCGAGATGCTGCCGGGCGGATGCAGTGAGACGGGAGCCGTGAGGATCCTCGTGCCCGCCTTGGGTAAGCCTGGTGGTGTAATTGAGGTGCCAGTCATCTGGGTTAATTGCACACTGTGGACTCAAACTCAAAAGCATACTTCTCTCATGGCGCCTCCTTTAAATAATTTGTATGTATATATATAAAACCCTCTGCGTTTAATCTTGTCTCTTTGCTAGTGCCTATTTGTTTATTTATCCTCAGGCTCTCAGCTCCCTGCAGTAAAAACAGCCATTTCCTGAATGTCAGGTAATATGTAAATGGTGGCTGCTTTTCCTTTCAAATTAATTCATCATTATTTTAATTTTATTTTTCTAAAATAGAAGCAAAAGATTGCTATCGGTGACTATGAAAATCTCAGAGTAACTCCATAGCAGTTTAGGCCTGCAAATAGGTTTTTTGGATCAAGCGCCTGAGAGTTTGTCCTTCTTCTTCTTGCTGGTACCTTTAGGTACCAGAAGTCACCAGGGGGTTTCTGACGTTCTGGGGGCAGTGGCTCCACCAAACAACCTCCCAGCACTTTCTAGTCAATGCTACTTTAAAATTTCCTATGCAGAGTGACAGTCGGTGGTGGCCAGGGAAGGAGAGCAGGCGTCTGGTTGCTGAAGTGCTGCGCTTTGTTCACTTGTGTTATGTCATGGCATTTGTCCTGTCATGTCTCATGGAACGTGTCCGAGTGCAGCGCAGTGTGACCCGACAGAACACTTTACAACAAGCTGGAATGCTTTTCCCTTTGCTAATGGAAGAACATACATTTGGGGAACAAAAATCACAGAACAGGTTGTTTCCCATGCTACTTTCATCTGAAAGAGCGTGCCTCTGCATTTCCTTCCAGGTTTTTACAGCGTAACTTTATTGCTCTGTTTCAGTTATCTGAATGTGTTTTTTTGGGTTTTTTTTGTGTATAAAATATTTAGTGCTGATCCTCCAGTACTCCTCTTCACTCCAAACAACTCATCATGGGGCTTTCTCCTACCTGTTTGGCTCATCCAACTTGGGGCTACCACAACCATTGCTTAAAAATTACTGGTAATATAAAGATTGCTCCTTTTAAGAAGGTGAAATATATTTGTCTTTCTCATAAGCTGAGATAAAGATCTGTCAGTTGAATTTTTCCCCACCAGATGATGTGTCTTTACTGTGCACTGGATGCTATTTAGACATACCTGAGCTGCAACAAACAAGCAAGTTTTGGCTGAGATGTGTTGGAGCAGGTCAGGTCAGCCCCGTGGTCTGCCTGGGCTCAGGAGATGTGAGTCCTACAGCTTGTCCCCTCAGGAAGAAAAGGTCCCGTTTTCTTCCCCTTCTCTCTTCTCCACCTTCCTTGCTCCAGCACTTGTCAGATCCTTCAGTGTGGTTTTAACCTGGCAAAGAACTGTTTCCTCTGTAGTTCTCCACTAGCTTGTGCACTAACCTGGTTCATGGGAGATGTCCAGGAGGCTGCAGGTAAGGGAAGGAGGAGGAGGAGGAGGAGGAGGAGGAGGAGGACTGGGGAGCTCTGTGCTTCAGCCACATGAATCTGCTAGATCAGCTTTGCTCTTACATCATGGCAGGACTCATTAGCTGAGGAAGGAGCAATTACAGCTTGTTACTTCTGGGACCTGAGCTTGTGTGAACCATTTTGCTGCCTTGTGTGGTGCAGGGTCATTTGCAGGAGTCAGTGGTGGAGCTCTCTTGACACCCAGCAGGTACCCCAGTGCTCCATCTTGTCTTCCTTTGGCTTGAACACAGAAATCTAAAGCAAAGCACCACAAGAGCAGTTAGGAACACCGATCTGTTGCCTCATTACTTTGTTTTAATCTGCATTGTTATGAAGTTTGACAACATGCAAAGGATCTCTGCGTACTGAGATGCAACCTTCACCTGCTGTCAGCTCAAACAATCATCTGACAGGTCTACCCACAATTATAAAATTTCTGGGATTCTTTTATTTATTGTCTTGCTCTAGCACTTCTGATGATTATTTTTATTCTTTTATCTGCCAGAATCAATAAAACCAAATCCTGAGATTCATACATTCTGAAATGAATCTAGATGCTGGGAGTTAGCCCTTCCTCTGTGATGGTGTTCAGGGGAGTAGTCTGCCATTAACAGCAGCAAAGGCTGGTTGTTTAGTTTTTTAAAAAATTAAATTAAATTTTAATTTTTTTATAAAAAGGCTGTATATTTTAAAGTCTTGGTTTATAATTGAGAAGAAAGGGGGAAAGTTTCAGAAATACAGATTGACAAGTGCCTTGGCATCTAAGTCCTCAAGGATCGTCACCTGGCTGCAATTTTTTACCTTTCTCTTGGTAAACCCACTGGTTTGTCTCTGTTTTTTAATTTCTATACCTCTACTAAAGGGCTTTACTATTGTGTGAAGTTTTTTATGGATACTGGGGTAAAAATGTAGGTCCTGTTCTGTGTAGTGGATGAATGGGTGGCAAGACAGTGGTCTGTCTTTACTAATTTTGGTGAAACTTTTTGGTTCCTTTCACACAACATTTAGCGCACAAAAAATAAGTAGTCGTGCTGATCGGGGAAACTTTGCTTTGGGAGATGCAAAGGCCCAAAATGGTTTTATAAGATCCAGCAAACTGGGAGAAAAAGTGACTAGAAAACTCACACTATAATGGCAATGCATTGGTAAATAAAAGGCTGGGAACTGGGGGGATTGTGATGATGAGGTTGCGTGGTGTTTATGGCCAGGCTGGTTGTGGTGGCAGATAGATCAACTTCTTCAAACCCCTCAGGTTTGTGTCCATCCAGCATTGCTGACTGCCATAGACAGACTGGCCACGCCAACCCATGTGGACATTTTTTTGCTTTAGCTCTCCCCCCATGTTCGACCAGCCCCATCTGCCTCCTTGTAGCGATGCATGGTTCGTTATTACAGTTAATCATCCCTAATTGAAACAATACTCTAAATGAGTCCTTGTGCATCTCTGGAGTGGGAGGTGCTGGCAGTTGTCTTCCAGTTTAGTTTGT
Source organism: Falco cherrug (assembly GCF_023634085.1). Classification (NCBI taxonomy): domain Eukaryota; kingdom Metazoa; phylum Chordata; class Aves; order Falconiformes; family Falconidae; genus Falco; species Falco cherrug. The sequence goes on along the minus strand of NC_073704.1, from coordinate 40,483,845 downwards.
TTACAGGCTTCCAGAAGCATCATTTACAAAGTTCGGAGGCACATTGATAAATTCCCTTGCTGGTTCAGTAGTGCTTCAATCAATCATCAAACTAACAGCATCAACATTTTTCCTGGGCTATTATCATCACTTCAGTTGCTTCAGCAATATATTCTGCACCAATAAATCAAGAGTGATCATTTTAGATGGGCAGAAGCATAAACAGCATTTAAAAAATATATCTTCTATAGCAATCTCTTTTCATCTTTCTGTAGGTTATTTTTATGATATAAAAGTAGGATCATTTTCTGTGTTTGTCTTAGTTTCCTCATTTACACAAAAGACAATCTGGTATCTTCCAGGTCTTTTACCATCCAGTCAACAAGCCCCTAGCTAGCACGTTCATTTTTCATTTACCTGTTTCTTCTTTGCTTCTCATTTCAGTAAGTGTGGAATGTCCTTGCATTAAGAAACGGGTTGTATTTCCTCAGGCAACAGGTGCTTATCTTTTAGGTTACAATATAAAACTGAGAAAGCAGCTCACATATCTAACAGCTACCGTACGAATATGAAACCTTTCTCCCCTTTAGTGACTACTTAACTTTTTTTTTTTTTTTTTTTTTTTTGACGCAAGCTGCAGCTGCAACACCTGAATTATTGCATGGCGAGACTTTCCGTGGGTTATAGCTCCCTATTACATTTTCCCATTACCAACACGAGGAATGTATTTATTTATTCTTTATGTCATGTGCACGTATTAGTTTTCATGAAAGATTTTTATGTGCCAGGTCTTGCGTTCTTTTCAATACATGTGCGTAGTTAAAGGGCTTTTCTGTTTTAGACTTTTCTCAGAGATTGCTTGTTATGTTTTTCCTTCCTTATAGTGTACAAATATGTCTGCTGGCAGGAAATAGTAAGACTAGTTTTTGCTGAAATTTGGCAACTCAGGTGATGACAATTGGCTCACTCCCCATGTTACCCAGCTGTAGTGCGTGTTGTCTTTGGTGCCAGATGGCACACCACACACGGATAATAAGATTGCATTTTATGTTTCTGGATGAGTAATATCCCACTTGATTGTAGTATTTGATACTTCATCCAAAATGTTTCGTTGTCCTTTGCAAAGCAAGACTTCAGTTTTGGCTTCGTATTCGGTGGGTCATTTAGGTCTCTACCTTGCACAATTTTATCAGATTGCAAAAGCATTTGGCTGTAGAGCACAGGTTTGAGAGCTGACTCGGCAGGACAGCAGTCTGCAGAGGACTTATTTGACTGAGAACAAAACCTTGTATCTTTGTGGTGGCTGAAACTTTTTTTTTTCCCCCAAGATAAACAAGTTGGCAATTAGAACTATCTGCCCAATCAGAAAAATCCCTATTTCATGCAAAATGAAAGGTTTTCTTTTAGTTTTCTAAGATTATTTTTTCTATTTTCTTTAAATAAAAATATATTTAACAGGTCATTCTCATTCAGGCCAATTATAACATCATCATGACCCAAGCCATTGTGTAGCTGGTAGAAAATATCTCTTCTAATGGCAAGAATCATCTCCGTGCCTGAACTTGCAATATCAGTGCCAACAGGGACTGCCCAAGGGTCCAGAGATCGGTGGGAACTTGGGAGCTGGCGTCAGAAGAGCAAGAAATATGCTCCATGCATTCTCCTAGTCACTTGGGAGGCCCTGGAAAGGAGTAGAAACCCAAATAATATTTGAGCTAACATTGAGAAGAGGAACAACATACACTGAAAAAACCATTATCCAAATTCTGTGCTATTCTGTGCTATCATATTCCAGATGTTGAAGTCCAGAATAAGCAATGAGGGATAGTTTTGTAATCTTTCCTACTGCCTGAATTTTGACTTAGAAAAAAACAACCAGTTTTCTAATCATCTGGTATTAAACAACCAGTTTTCTAATCATCTGGTATTACGCACTCAAACCTCTGATCTATATTCAAATTAAAAGCATAGAACTGCAACAAAATCAGCATGTTTTGCAGTCTCCCGAGTAAGCTAGTTTGGCAGCTACATGAAATTATTTCGTTTTTTTAGAATTCCAAATATGACAGGATTAGCCTTCATCCTGTTATTTCAGTATATCTGCGTTAATTATTTTCAGTCCTCTTTAATTCAACAATAAGCTCACATTTTCAGTTCAATGGAAGGGCCTATTCTTAAATCATGTAAATATTATTCAGAACTAGGTGATACTCATATGCAGTCTTGTCAAAGTACACTCATTTATTTTTTAACTTCTTTGGCATACTCAGTCATCCAAGGAGCGAAACAATACATGGTTTATAAAAGACATTTAATGAATTTCTCCATTTCCCATTGGATTTTCAATATTGCTGAGACATGGGCACAAGCAGAAGGAACAACAGCAGAAATCCCTAAGAAATGATCATCTTGCATTCTGGGGTGGTTCTGTTTGTGTACCTAAGGAGCAAACTACTGCTTTACTGTTCAAAACCTAAACTGAGCAGAGCTAATTAAAACAGCTAGCGCATGTGGCCCGTGGTGCCAAGAAGGGATTTACTTTCTAGGGCAAAAACGTCCCTTGGAGGGATGCTCAGCTGCAGAGCTGACTGCCACCTCCCACCCTGGTGCTGCGGTGTCAGTTGGTGCCAAATTTAATCCTCTCAAAACTCTGTATTTTGATTGGAGCTGTTGTGGACCTGGAATGTAATCTTTGTATAGATCATTGTGAAGTTTAGTTACATACGTGGGTCTGGTTGGAGGTACCTGGGGTTTTTCGCGGTGCAGCTGGAAAGGGCTCCATGCACATTCCCAACATGGATGTGCTGTGCGTGGGATTACCGAGCGACCTATGAGCAGGTCTATGGTTAAAACTAATAACCCAGTGTTCACATCAGGGATGTGTCAGCCCAGTTTGCCAGTCATTCCTAAGGCTGATATCTAGGAAATTGCAACTATGTGAAATAGGGGTAATTTTGTCATGTCTCAAAAAAGGCTCAGTTAATACAAGCTTGTGTTGATGCATTTTAGAAATTTTAGACTTGCTATTACCTATCTCAACTCCTTCCCATTTTGAGATTCTGCGATTCCTCATATTTTACTTTGAGTGGGAGGGGCAGAACTTTCCTAAATTGAGATCAGCCTGATGATTGAAAAATCTGTGCAACTGTTCCAGCCTTAGTATGTTGTATAAAGGCTGATCCTGTAAATTGTAACTCGGTCTGAAGTCCTCCAGTCAGATAGACTTTGTTGTTTCGTTAGTTGGCAAAAGGATTGGCAAGAAATCACACTCTCCAGCTTTGTTTTATGCACCTGTGCATGGTTCCTATTACAAATCCTACCCGGATCTTGGTGCAGCCAGCAGTGGCGTTACATATGAATTCTGTTTAGAAGGTAAAGTGTTATCTCAGTACAATTTGTATAGCACGATTTGCAAGTAATTAATGTTGCAGTAATATTTCCTCCTCAGCTCAGTGAAATCACATGGAAGTGCAAGCTAGGTAGATGTTATAACTGTAGCTGTGTACAACAAATAATAATTACGGATCTTAATATTTATCTACGGCAATAGCCGTTCGGAGGATACAGCTTACTGCTGTTTCTCTTTCTTCCCTTTGGAATCTGAAATGTGAATGTTGCAGATCAAAACCTGCTTTATCATGCCATTTTAATACTTTTCTATTATCTGTTAATTATTGATGTTAGCCAGGTCATTACTTTCTGTGGATGGCTGTTTTGAAGATGTCAGCTACAAGTCAGCAATTGCTCTCGTCAGCATTGCCTTTAATCACACAGTTGCAGTAACGCTACTCATGCTCATATCATTATATAGTGCTATTGTTTATCATTCTAAAAACACTAGCAGGACTTCTGAATCTGTATGTAAATTAAAAATACAGCTTCATTTAATGATAGCTAAAACTGTACTGCAGTGGCAAGCGGATGAGTGGCTTGATGAGGAACATCAAGAGTGGTCACGGAGCATCGCTGCCCCTGCCATGAGCCCTAGCAGCCGGCTCATCCCTGAAAGCTTCATATTGCCAAGGGCGGCACATGGGGCTTGGCTGCTTCAGAAATGTAGCTGGGGTCTGTAGAACTGGCTGGTGAGCAGCCTTGGGGAAAAGGGGCAGGTGCTGGAGCTAGCAGCTCCTGGGCTGCCGGAGCATGGCCAGGGCCAGGAGGTCGAGGGGCACAGTTATCCCGCTTTACTCAGCGCTTAGCATGGGGTGGAAGGAAAAATGACAACAGACCTGCACTGGGAGCAGAGAGGTCCAGCCCGTACTGGAGTTGTGCCATCTCCATCCCTGGGGATTTGCAGGACCTGAGAGGACCAAGCCCAGATCAGCTGGGTTGGACCTTGGAGCTGTCCCTGCTGGGGCAGGAGGTCTGACCAGAGACCTCCTGATGACCCCTTCTCACCTGAATTACTCTGTTGTTCTAATTTTTTCTCCTTTTATTACATATTTTTAAGGGGCTGTATAGCCTGCAGATGCATATTGAATAGCTGCTAACTTTTTAATAACTAAAGACAGTGATCAACCTTTTTTTTTTTTTTTTCAATTGAAAAAAAAGATTACATGTATTGCTAAATTGTCTCATTTTGGGGGAAATTTTGGCCACTAACTTTAAAAAATGAAAATGTGTGTTAATGATTTTGCATTTTTATGTAGACAACAAAATAAATATTTGTACTGACAATAGTTCTGTTTTCCCAAACACGAAATACAGCATAGAGTATATGCTGTTATGTGACACTAAACCATCAGTAGGAAAAAAAATTGTTTAGGAATGTCTCAGATTATAAACCATAGAAGTACATTTAAAGCATGTCTTTGTAATCTTTGCAAGGGCTTTTCATGCCAAATCAGCCAAATACATGAGAAAAAGAGAAATCTCTTAAACCACCTCGTCATAATCAAAAGGTCATTAATGATCAAATGCAATTCTGGCATGTGTTTCAAGTGGCTTTGTTAAATCCAAGCAGCTAGTAATTTCATGTTGCATATACTAGATATAAAGTAAAAAAAAAAAAAAAAAAGAAAAAAAAGGTTTTTTAAAGTAAACTCTGTAGAGTTTTCTATTGAAAACATGAGGGTCTGTGAGCAGCAGATATCTGGGATCTAGAAAGTTAAGAGTTTTGCCTGGTAGAGTGGTACTGGTCCATTCAACTTTAATGTCAGATCAGTTTTTCTATAGCACCTTTGATCCATTTCATCGTTCCTATGTTTGATATCTAACCAGAAATTGTGGCATTGTGTTTTCCTGGGGAAACAAAATTAACTCTTTCCCTGAGACTGTTGAGGCCCTTGAACCCCAAAACTGAAGAGCAATCTTTGCAACAGAAGAGCATGTGATGGTAAAAGAAATTGAAATTCAAGATTATGAAGAATCTTCAAGAAGATTCTTCATAACAAGCATTTCCTTGTCAATACCTTAAGATGCACCTTTTGCAAGGAGGCGAATCCTTCAGTCTCACTAGGTATTTTGGTTTGGATGTCCAGAAGCTCCTTCTGAAAAGCTTAAGTCCTCACAAGGTAATGACAGGGCTCAGTACTTCATGGTTACTCTTGTCTTCGCCAACACTTGCTAAAGCAGAGGACATTGCTTGTTAAAAATAGTGAGATTAATTAAAGAAATCCTTAAGTTGTTCTTTAATATGCACATTCTATGACACCATCAGTTTAAGACTGAATTTAAAAGTTGTATCACTCAGCTTTACTTATTTTCTCTGTTGAAAATCTGGTAGTTGTGGATATTAGGCAAATGCAAGGGTGGGGGATCATGATACTTTTAGGTTTTCTATTTAATTGCTTGTCCTGGAAATTATTTTAGCTGTTCTAAGATATTTTATAGAAATAAATGTCAAAGTAGAGTTCTAACAAAATCAATACAAATTAATTCTGAATTCATTTGCCTTCCTCTTCTCCCACAAAAGCAATAGGAAAGTAAATGGTACTCCCAAGTCTAACAGCAACATCAGCTGGACTCCCACATATGATATTTAAATTAGAAGTTAGTTGATACTAGGACAGTTTGAATTTTGCATTTATTTGTTCTCTTCCATTCAAAGGCAAAAAAGTATTGTGTCTAAACAAAATTGTCATTATACTTGTATTGGCTACTGGAATTTTACTGCAATTTATATTTTAAGTAATTCAGGATGGAAATTACACTTATTGCTTTGCTAACTGCATAGTTACTATTCAGAGTACCTCATGTATATTTTACTGCCATGCACATGCTATATCGGAGCAGACCTTTTGCAAATTGATTCATTTGCATCATTATATGCTCTTTCAGAAATCATTTACTGATCATGAAGAATAGATTTCTGGTGGAATCAGAAAGCTAATTCCTAGAACTCATCTTTATAGCCAAGGAAAGTAAAAAAGAAACAAAATGTGATACTAATTCCCCCACCCCCAAATTAGGTCTCATTTTTAAAATGATGTACCTCTGCTGAAGTGGGAATTTTTGACGAAGACAGTATTTGGTAGAAAATTTTGCTTTTATTCATTCGTGTGGAAAACCTCAAAAAGAACAAATTATTTGGCTTACTTCTTCTTTCATATGGAGATGATGACAGGCTGTAGGGCTGTGTAGGACATGTGCCTGTCACGTACCTTGGAGCATTTCCTTGTCCTCTGCCCGTTATCGATCTCTCCCAGCCACTTACTTTCAAAAGATACTAATTTAAAAAAATTAACCCACTGCAGAAACCCATTAGAGTTTTTTTTCCTCCCTCACCTACACAAATTGCCACTGCCTGAAGCTGAAGAGAAGCAAAAGTCCTGGATGAATGACAAATATCGTGGCTTTGAAAGTCTGATATCCTATGGCCCTGCAGGGACAGACAGAAGGGGACAGGTCCTCTGATCAACTTGGTATGACATCAACAGAGCCAAGTTGTTTTAAAATGGCTGAAGAGGGCTAATTCCTGTGCTCTGCTCGCACAGAGGCTTGGGGAGGCGATACTCCCACGCTGGCAGTGTGACAAGCTGCATTCATTTGCAACATCTGAGGGATCCGAGTTATTTGATGTTTTGTTTTGAAAAAAAATATTGAGGACTCTTTTTGTATGCAAGAAGAGCTCTAGAGGTTTTTTGCCTCTCAGTCCTAGATAACTGAAATTGTGGTAATTGGAGGTACCACGTTTAAATCTTGTAAAGTTCCTTAAAAAGATGGTACAATAGATGGAGAGAACATGTCCCAGTGCATGAGTGGGTTGATCTGTGCTGTGAAAAGTCATTCTTTTGATTTTATTCACTGTAGAGATGGGTAGCAAAGAGTTAAATCTCCGTTTTTCCTTCTCTGCCTGAAATAAGCTAAAATAAACTATGTGTGGATATAGCCTGTTTGTTTTAGCATGTGACAGATGCTTTGGTGAGAAACAGGTAACAGAAACAGGCAATAATAATTTTTCATTTCTTTTGAAAAAGAAGGAATCGGCAAAGAAAACGGAGTCAGGAGACTAATACAACATAGTTTCATGCTCCAATTTGTTACAGTATGTGAAGGGAAAATGACACTTCTTGTTGCTGGTGTTTATGAAGAAAATGGTTCTTTACATGACTGAATTATTAGAAAAGAAGATGGGTTTTCATACTTAATATATAACTCTATGGGCTTTTTGGTTGGTTTTGTTTGTTTGTTTGTTTGGTTTTTTTAAGTGCATCCTACACAGAACAGATCATAACCCAAACAGTACTTCATCCTTTTTCTCAAAGGAAGAACTTCTTAATATCTCATTTGCATAAAATTTTGGGGACTCTGCCTTGTGTTATGGAGTGCCGCTGATTGTCTTTGGATAGCTCGAGTTTTAATAAGTAGCACGTTATCTCATCTGTAGGTGTACAGCAGCATATTTCAGAACATAGGTATGGAAGGAGTGAGTTGTATTGGCAGCAGATGAAAGTGAGATGAGATGCTTCAAAGGCCAGCCAGGCAGGCAGAAGGCAGAGAAAAGGGTCTGTTAGGTATTGGGATGAGAAGCTTTTGAAATACAGATAACCTACAGCAGAGATGAGCTCTGTTCTCCTGGCACTAGTCATTAGACAGATAAGAGGGTAAAGTGAAAGGAAGCCAGGAGATGTGGACAAAGTTCAGGAGAAACCACCCTGGAAAGATGAAGCCGTGGAAATTTTATTCTGGAAGAAAGTCAGATGAACCTCCAGTAGGAAATCCTAAAGCACATGGAATGTTTGTGACGAACTTGGGGATGTAGACAATGAGATCACAACCAGCCGTGTGAGTGCTTTTATATGAACAGCCGAAGTCTGAAAGCTCAGGAAATGTTGCTGCAGGTGTCGCAGAAAGGTGGTAATTGCCACGATACAAGGCATAAGTTCCCCAGCAGTGGGAGAATACATGGCCCCAGTGATAAAACAGCCACAGGATTAATAAAAACGCACAGTAAGAGTCAGTTGGTTTATCCCTGTTCAGACTGACGGTGCTACAGCGAAGTGACCCCTTCCAGAAATGCTTTTTGACAATAAAACAGTTGGCATGAGGAAGAGTAATTCTTCAGTTACTTCTGAGCACTGCAGTTCTTCATCTGCTTTAATCAGTATGTGTGAAAAAGCCAATCCGGAATAGTCATAACAACATTGAACATCCTTGTAGGAGGAGGAGGAAGGGGAAAAAAATCAATGCACCTACAGAGGAACTGCCTAATAGTGAGGAAGATAATTAAAAGGAAATTAAACGAGCAGCTAAGAGAGGAATTTGTTTGTAGGTGGCTTAGATTCTTTAAAGGCAACAACTCGTTTTACTACTCAACACAAATATGTGCCACATAATTTTAAAAGAAGATCTGCCAAAATTAAAATATAAACCAACATACAAAGGAACTATTAGGTTTGGTTTGGTGTTGTTTTTTTTTTTTAAAGGAAAAACAGTCAACTCTCAATTTAAATGTAACAGGCAAGGCAAACAGATTTTGAGCACTTACTGAATGTGGAAAAGCTAATAAGCAAAACTTTTTTAACACATCAGAAGCAGGAAGCTTGCCAGAGCAGCAGTCAGACTGATAGATGATCAAGGCATAACAGGAGCATTAAAGGAAGATAAGGCCATCAGAGGGAAGCGAGATGAGTTTGTGCTGCTGTTCTCTGTGGTGGAGGCTGGGGACGGCTCCGTGCTAAGGCTGCTCCTTAGGAGGGACACATTTCAGGAACGGGCTCAGATTGAAGAGCTCGGAGCTGCCGGGGCAGGAGGTCAGGGCAGAGACTCTGGGGACCTCTTCCCACCTGAGCTGCAGCCAGAGCCTGTGATCCTGGGTCTGGTCACTCCAGAGCTCTGGAAGCAAGAACTACCACCTTTGTTGTGACCCAGCCTCTCCCCGTACTCTTAGGAGAGAGGCAAAACAACAAATGATCTCCAAAGAGGAGCAGGTGTGCTACCTTTCCATCAGAGCTCATAGCTGGGAAGCAGCTTCTGGTCCAGTATTTCATTAATGATAGACACAGGGATAGTACATCCATAGAAGAAAGATCTTCTATAGATGCTTTGTTCCTCATGTTGTACCCACGTATCTTTTGCTGAGCACTGTATGTGTTGATCTTCCACTCTGGCCCTTCCAAACTGCCTCCTTGTACTTGGGCTGAATTACAGGACATCTAGGCAAAACCAATGCCAGAAACTCTATAGAAGTTGGCTAATCTTTAAAAATATGCCAAATCCCAGTTTAGAACGATTTCAGTAGAGTAAGATCAGAAGACAATTGCTATAATTATGCAAATTTGAACAAGTGAAAAGCCTTAACACAATGTATACAAAATAATGATTTAAAGGAATTAGCATTAGGAATTAGCAGAAATTGGTCATTTGTATGTAATAATAGGACTGGAAGCCAATGATCCAGATTGAAAGAGTTTTGCCAGTAGATATTAAAGCTTAGCTAGTCTTTTGTTCAGTAACTTCACAGTTGTATTTGTTTAGGAATGCAGCCTGTGCCTCTATTACTGCGTTGGAATTCCAGTCACTCACCAGTTCTTAATTAGACAATATAACTGATATGATAATTATGGCATGACTTGATTATTAACTGAAGTTTTATGACAATTAATAACAGAGTACTTAAACAGAACATAAATAACAAGAAAATAACTGAAATGTTCCCCAATTGGCATTATTACCCAGCGGTTGTGACCCAGTTTTGATTGTCAATATGCATTTAAATTCACTGCTATCCAGTCCACTGTTAGAAATGTTTATAAGCAGTTGCCAATAAAAGAAAATTTATTTTGTTACCGAGGCTTTTTTCCAAGCTGTGAAATTTTCAAACGATCTGCCAAAACAGTCTGTATTCTTCATGGCCAATAACTGATCGGAGTTGTCTTCTACTTTTTACGCTCTATTTCTGTTTTGGTTTTATGACTTGAATCGGGAACACTATCAACAGAATCCCATAAGTATAGCTGTGCTTGGTCAACACTTTGGTATTCTAGTGTGTAGCGTATATTATTCTAGTGTATAGTAGATGTATGTCTGATATTCTCAGTTGCACCAATCGTAGAAGAATTATTATCCCTGAAATCTTGAATGATAATTTTTGGAATGACTGTCTCGTACGACCATTAGGAACAAACAGTTTTACCTCAGAGGCTTGTTGGCAGAAGCTGACAGGGTACGTGTGTCGTCAGGGGTGTTGCGGTACCCCTGGTGAGGGTGGGGACCTCTTCCCCTCCCTGCTGAGTGAACAGACAATGAGGGACAACCACTGAATCCACAATTTTGCATCTGGGCTTTGTAGGGGGGCGGGCAGGTTACTTTCTACAGCATCACCTCTTGCAGAGCCCCTTCTTTAGTTAACAAGAAAAAGTGAGTTTTAAAAATAATACCCTAAAGGACAGAAGCTTTTTCTTCCTCCTCTGACCACCCAGCAGCGAGCAGAGCCTTGTGCCCCGCTCTCACCAGAGCACGGGTGGAGCCTCACCAGCAGCACTCGTCCCAGTGACTCACGGCTGAGGAACCCCCCCGGGCTTTCACGTGTGCTAAAGTGCTGGGGAGACCCAACGAACCCAGTTATTGTCTGACACAGCCAAGGTTATGATTCCTCTGTCAGAACTGAAACTAAAGCTAATTAAAAATAATGAGAGTGGTGTTACGCGGCGGTGAGAGCTGCTGTGGCTCGGGCTCACGTGCCTGCCCAGGAGCTGCTTGGGTGTCTGCGGTGGGATGGCCCAGGCAGCTGATCGTGCCACAGACTCATCTTTTACTTGACTTTTCTCTCTTAATTTTTGGCAGGGTTTGCGTTTAACGTAGGTCAACTCTCCAAGCTATGTTATGCAAATGTGAGTGCTAGTGCAAGGGAAGGCTGTTTCGCTTGCAAGACTGAAGGCTGATTCTGGAGAAGGGAAATTTCAGCTCTGTTAAAGCACTGTATTGCTACAGAATTTTTTGCAGTAGTGCCTGCTGGCCTGCTCCTGAAATGACTCTTCCGTCTGAAATTCTTCTTTGCTTTATGATATTAAACTGTAAGAGATGCCTCAGCTCTTCCTAAAAAGAAGGTTCTTTTTTCATCGTGGAGTCTGGTTAAATGGTGGAGGGTTTATTGGGTTTGGAACTAAGCCAAAATGCCAGAACCCTTCCAGAAATGCACTACCTACCCTTCCTACAGCTGTAGCTGAAACCAACTGGAAGTATGATTTTCCTAAGGTTTACCTGTCATTCAAGTTTACATTTTGAAAAGGTGAGTCAGGAGGTGCAGAACCAGGCAGGTTTATTTGGGTCCAGATATCACTTTATCACACAGAGAGGTCTGAGATTCCTGTCCTAAGTTCCTGCTTTGAACATGTTTGTTTGTGGCGAAATGTTAATTGGTGACTGTCCAACATATTTGACAGTTGGCCGATCGGTATTTTCCCTTTGTTTTTTCTTATGCCCTTATTGTTGGGGAAAAAACAGCCCAGTTTGGGGTGGGGGGTGGGGGCTGGAAGACAGGGCAGCAAAGCTTCCACAGCCCTCAGCTCTTTCTTCTTACACCCTGATAAACCTAGGGCTGGCTACGGATGTTTTCCCCCTCTGCTTTCCTCTCCTGTGAGGAACACCCAGGTGTGGCTGCTCTGCTGCCCTCACTGTTGTGCAGCTGATGCCAGTGGTACTGGCTTTACTGCGCTTTGGAGTAAAAAGCTTTTCCTCAGATTTATGTCCTATTAAAGCGGAACATGTAATTACAGAGGTTAGATGCGATGGCGGTGTGCAACAGGAAGAGTGCCTTTAATTTCTTACTTCTTTGGCACTAATTAGCTGAAGGGTGGGTCCCTCGCTGCTGCGCAGCGCTGGGAGGGACCTTTGCTGCAGCTTTGCTGATGCTGTTGGGATCCTGGCTTGCTGGCCTGGGCTGGGGGTGTTTACAGAGCTACAACCACTGTTCCTTGTCCAAAGGCAGACAAAACCTTTGTAGGGGCTGGGAGTACTGGCCACTATAATCTCACAGAGTAGCATTTAAGATAAACCAATTCGTTTATTTGTAGCTCTGTAGAGAAGTGCCAGCTTTGGTAGCTGGTTGAAAGGAAGATTAGATGCTCCATCATTCTGCTCACTCTTCTTGTGAACAAGTCATGCTGCACTCCCAGAAACTCAGGCGTGTGCCAGCAATCTTCGTGTATGCTCAGAAAAGCCCAGAATGTCCCAAACCTAAAATTCACTCCAGCACCAAATTTTGAAAACTATTTCTAGCTGCTACTACTTTTTGTTAACAAGCAATTTTTATTAAAGATTTCAGGAGAAAGTGTTCTACTCCTCGTATCTGTGCAAACAACTATAAACTGAATGCATTTTAATAACTTTTTCCCAAGAAGTTACAAGGTATTTCATTAAAATGTCAACTTTTTCTTTCATATATTTTATGATTCTCTTTCTTCCTTCTGCCACAAATATGTTGTTGCCAACATCATCATGACACAGTTTGCTGCCAAGACTATGGAAAGTTAAAAAAGGAAAGAAAAAATGAATTTCTATCCACTCTTTAGGTAAAATTCTTCCAGCACTAGAGGCTGAGAAAGCAGTCAGAAATATCTGAAGTGCCAAAGACAAATGTTAAGGGTGCCAAAGCGGTGGCACAAAAACATGGAAGTAGTACTAGGGGGATCAATTCTGTGCGATAAGAATAGTAATCGGCTGCGGACATTTCCTAATCCATTTCTCATTTATAGATTTCACATAGCTCCTATTAGTGGTTCTGTAAAGATTAAACAGCATGAGCATGCACACGCTGGCTTGGAGAGATTTAGCAGAGCAAGTCAGCTTCCGTTTGCAAGAAACAACGTGTCTTCCCCACCAAACCACCTCCAACTGCTGCACAAACCCCTTTGTGTCCCACTGCAGCCCCCTGAGGACTCTCTCTTTTAAATATGTCAACCTGCTGTCACTCAGAAGGTCACCAAAGCCAACTCCAGCCAGGTGTCAAGCCATCTGCTGTTAGCTGGTTTAATAAGGAAGGAGCTGCTTCACCTGGTTTTCACTCGTTAGACGGGGAGGGGGGAAGGAGAGCAGACCCCCCAGCTTTGCTTTTGAGAATAGTCCAGAAATGTGGCTGAATTTCCTACTTGAGTGCCTAAACACCTAACTAATTAAAACGAGCCTGGCTTTGCATAGGGAGTATCCCTGCAAAGGGCCTAATTTTCAGCCCTTCAGCAGCACCGATCCTCACTGGAATTGCCTTATTGCTTTTGCTGTCCTGCCTCTACTTCTGCTCGGAGCTGCTGAGTGGCGGCGCAGAGATGAAATTAGCTTCATGCTTAGCATTTCTGGACTTCTGCCTTCGCAAATCCCGATTTCTGTGGCCTCCTGTGCAAACAGAGAAAAAAAAACATCGCAAAAAAGCGATGGAGGGTCCTTGCTGGCGGTGGGTATTCAGAATACCCAACTGCAGTTTGAAACTATCTCAAAAATTTTCAAATTCCCGAGTGATTGCCCAAGTGTGATTTCCTGCTGGGATGGCGAGCAAGCGTTATTCCACTCGTACTAAACAAGCTGTGGCTTCAGGCTGGCTTCCCAGGCACCACGCGTGATGATGAGGAATTTTGCGTTCAGCTGGATGAAGTTGTTGTTCTTTTTAAACGGCACAACATCTCTTTCTTGGAATTTACTCTGCTTAGGTGTTGCCCTCAACCCCAGAGATGTTCTCTTTTAAAAGTGATTTAATTTCTCTTTCTCTGGCTTATAGGCCATGGCTTGGTTTTTCTTGCGCTTCTGGGTTTTAAACCAATTTTAAAGGGGAGCCAAAGAGTTGCTGAATGCGGCTGTTTTGTTTACATTATGTAAAATTGGGAACCTGCCATCAGAGAAAACCCACGCATCCCATGCCGTGTTGAAGGCACACAAGGGTGTGTACGCATCAGATAAAGTAGGTGGAGTTTTTTAGCAAAGGCCTGTAACTTGCCCAAACGAGTTAATTACACATGCTGTGTCCCACTTTCCCAATACAGAAACATTTGTAATTAAAAAAAAAAAAAAAAAGAAAAAAAATAACGTGTAATTTAGAGTTGGCCTTGGGCCGTTCCATCTTATTCCTGACTCTGGGACCTGGTCACTGTCTCAGCTCTCTTTGTGTGTGTGATGCAAGCGGTGCAGAGGAGAGTGACCCGATAGTTTGCTTCACACCTCCTGCTCTAATTTAGGCTCTCATCTTGTGTAAATAATATCAGCAAACATTATCAGTATTTTATGGAAATACAACTGATTGGGAAATAGTAGATATGGAATAGATTTTGAGTAATTTGAGTAATATATAGAACATTAATTTTCTGGTATTCTCTCATGCAACGTATTGCAATTGTGAACTGCATAATGCATATAAAAATCCATATGCCTATACTTTTATTTTTAGACCCGGCAGCCTCCATGTAGACTATTTTCTGTGTCATATACAGCTGGAGTCAATGATTCTCCGATGTATCTGAGACCATCAGCTCTCCCCGGTGGAATATTGATTTCCAGGAAATAATCACACAGCCATCTTTGCTTAAATATCGCATAAAGATATACTCTTACTAAAAAATAATGTGCCTCCCTGCTGGAAATTGTATGTGTTGTGCCGTTTAGCAAAGTATTTTAGACAATAAGGCAAAAAAAAATATATATATATCTCTGTACTATGGAACATTTTACTATGTACATCCTAGCTACCATACATGACTGGAAATTTAATGCTTTTGAAGCAGTTGGAACTGTGAAATAGAGCAAAAAAGGACAGGGTTGGCAACTGTTTTAGTGCGCGGTAAAGCCAGGAAGTTGTTTAGACTGTCTTTGAACTTGTCCGATATACTGGGATGCATATATCAGTCAGGAAAGGGAGATGCTTTAAAGATCTATTAGATCAAGAATACATTTTATGACATCAAATATTTAATATTATCTAAGCAAATAAAAATTCATAGGTAAGGGATCAAGGTTAAAATAAAACGTTGTGGCTGATCTTTCATGCTATTAATCGATAGTACATTTTCCAAAGTTAAAGGGGGTTATTTTTTAGCACACAAGAAAGTTACAGGCTACAGATTCCGTTTAACCTTGCTGCTCCGTGCCACAAAGAACGTTATTTATGCTACATACAATTTAATAAATTGGTAAAGAAAATATTTACTGCTTTGCTTAGGTTTTGGTTTTTTGTTTTTACTTGAATATGCAACTTTTTTTTCCTGTAAAAGACCTTGAGATGAACCATGTTATTCAGGCTGACAGAGGTGTGGAGTTGTCTTTCTGCAGATGACTGCAAACTAGCTCAACACTGCTGCCCTTCTCCGTCTCACTTCTATATTCAAGAACCATAAGAAAGCATGACCCATTTTTAAATTTTAGCCATACAAACACCATAAATCAGGCCTCAGATTAAAACACCATAGGGTTAAAATAATAACCATTTTAATTTTGCCTTGTACTTTTTGCTTTCAAATTGCTGGTGTGAGACCTTTGCAGGAGGAAATGATGCCAGAAAAAACACAAAATACACTTTAGGATGGGATCAGAAATCCAGAATGGTGTACCTGGCTGCATTCGTAGGAGGCGTAGGAAACCTTGTTTCCCAACGTACTTTATTTAGAATAGACAGTAGAAGTTCAGTCCTCCATGGAGTTGGTAACCACCTAAAGAGCTAGTGTGCTGGTTATTCTAGCCCGGGATTTTCTCATTTCCCTTGTTAGAGCTGCGGCAGCTCATATGAACGGCTGGGTAATTCTTGCATGCCGTCAGTCACCGTGACCCCATTCTTTCCTCCACCCTCCCACCCCATATCAATATTTATGTACTTTTTGAATATGTAGCTAAAAATCTTCACAGGAACACTTGGATTCCAGTCCCATCCTGGGAAGGTGAAAGGAATTGGGGCTCCTGTGTTTGCCAGCACTGCTTAGCCCCGATGCCAGTGACTGTGTGGTGAGAGTTTTTTAGGTCCGTTGGCCAACTGGGGTATGTTGCGTGCTGGTTTGGGGGAAAATTTGGGTTTCCCCTGCAGAGCACCAGTTAGCTGCTGTGCTGTATCATCAGCCCGCAAATCAGTCCTTTGCTGTGCCAGCAGGATGCCATGCCTGCTTTGAGATTTTGCCCGTCCTTCCCCTCTTTGCCCACAAAAATCTCTGAAACAAAAGAGGAGGATTTAATATTGTGTAAAATCGACTGTGGAACAGGCAAAATTATTCATGCTCCTGGCAGAACAGCAGTTGAACTTGGATCCAGTCATTGTTTTCAGTAGGCTGATTGAACTTGGATCTTAATCTCTAAAAGCATACTCAGCAGAAATTATCAGTGTCCAGCACTTACCGAGCAATTTTAGAGTCATGTTAGGTGACAGATTCCAGTTTTGTGTCAATATAATCCCTCTTCAGTGACAGAGGTAAAAAGAAAATAGCATTTGTATTTTGATAGCATTTCTCTATGAAAATTAATTTTCCTAATTTTTTAAATGTGGAAGGCTGGCTTTAAAAAAAAATAAAACCTGATGAATCCAGCACGATTAACCCCCTTTTTCCTCTCAAACAATGAATTTTTGTGGACCAGTGCAGCTGCTGCAGCAGCCACCCATAAAATTATCTACTACTCAGGGAAATGCAAAACTAAATGCCATATTTTTGGATTGTTAAGTGTCACTTCAGTGAAATGTACTCATGGTTGAATAGCTCTCGTTTATTTTCTAGGGATGGTTAAAAATGAGGAAATTGTGACAATTCTTGAACATTTTCAATTGCTTTTCCTTCTTTTGTTCTTGCTGAATGGGGAGAACACTTTTTTTATATAATTTAAGAGGATATATTACAAAAGTTTGGTTTTGCCACTACTTCACCTCTTTTCCTCCTTCTTCTCCTATTTGTCACTGCAAAGAGGAGAAAGTTCAGGGAAAGTAGGGGGAGAGAGAAGAAGAAAACCTGAAATGCAGTATTTCAAAGTAAATAATAAAATGAAAGATTGTGTCTTGAAGATGAACGTTTTCAGTGAAAAAGCTTTGCAAAATCTTTAAGGGGACTGAAGGGCAGGGAGGAAATACTAAGAAGTCCAACATGTTTTCTGTGCTTGCTTTGTCCAGACCGTGGTTTTGGGGAATGCGAGGGATGCTTGCAGTGGGCACGGTACTGCCTGGTCCTGAGGACCTCCCTGTTGCTTAGCAGCTAAAACTAGGAACCGTATCAATGAATTTTGAGAGGATTGGTGCTGGTCCAGGAAGGAGCTGAAGGCAGAGCCTTGGGGAGAACTAGGGCTTTCCCACCAGCTTAGAGAAACCATGAAGATGAAAGAGAGGAAAAGGCATAAATTAAGTATCTGTGTGTGGCTTCACTGGAGTGAAAGGGAGGAATAATAATAAAAAAAAGCATAAATAATTAATTAAACACCCCCCTGCCCCAATGTCTTTGAAAATACCAACAACTATCTAGATAAGAGGGAAAGTGCTGCCTTGTTTCAGTCCTTATTTCAAAGGAGTGCTAGACACCCTGTGACACAACAGACTGATGGGGCTTTTTAAGATTAAAAATAGCTGAGGAGATGAACCATTGAAATGGATTATGAACCAGCTGATGGAGGTGAAACCGAGGGTTTTGCTGAGTGAGAAAATTCAGAATGAGGAGGGGAAACAAGTGGGGTCAGTCCCATGGGCCTTTTTTCTGATTAATCGTGGATGTGGGTGACCTTGGTGAAGGTGAAATTTCAAAATAGGTTTGCGCAGCACTAACCACGCAAGGCTGAAGTGTAGCAGCCAAACGCAACCAAGCAGACAACCCAAGAGAGCGGTTGTTAATTATAAAGACGAACACACTATTTGTGTCGTTTAGCATATGGCACTATGGTTTTAAACTATTGAGTTTAAAACTTTCTATTTAGAGGACAGCAGGGTTTTCGTGGTCTTAGCTAAAAAATAAACTTTACTGGCTGGGTTGACCTGATCTACAAATCTTAGTTTCCCTGCCATGTCTCCTCATAGTCAGTAGATGCTCGTTAATAACCTTACAGCAGGGTACTGTGTCGGCTGGGCTCGCTGCGGGGGACATCGCCGTGGCCCGGATCGCCCCTGGCATGCTGGGCAGGGGCACGTGCAGGTGCAGAGGCATTTAAACCTGTTCTGAGTTCAGAGCAGTCAAGGATGCAGAAGGCTGACAATCAGATGCGTGGACGTGCTGTTTTGACATGCCTTGGTCCTCTAAGCACCAGAGAAGTTTCTGAGGAAAAGCTGAACTTAAAAGGATTTTATCAAAAAATGCCAATTTGGAAAACTGAAGCCGGGGGGTGTGCGTGTATGAGATTTTCCGATTCCTTTTTAGGGTCTGAGTTTATCGCTTTGACTGTTTGGCAGCTAGAAAATGTTCAGTGGCTTAGTGATGTGATGATGCTCTTTAAAGGGAAATACCGTGTGACCGTAAAGATGGGCTCCATCCCACCGGTCGTTTCTGCTGACTCCTGTGCCATGGACAAGACCCCAAACATTTGGCTGCCTTTTCAAAGCTACTAAACTTCCCAGGGCAGCCAGAAGAGGCTGAGAATTTTGTGTGTTGTGTTTTCTCATGACATTTTCAGAGCTTTCACCCCCAAATGGACCTAGACCCAAATACTTTGTGAAGCTCAGCCTCGGTACCAAACCTGAACTCTGTGACTTGCTGCTTCTTGCTTGTGGTCATTGAACAGGAGGGAGATGCAGACCTGCGTGGTATGTTGGTGTTCCGGAATAGTACCTGGAACCAGAGACAGGCAAGAAATGTGTGAGGTAAAAATTAACTGAACTTTTTTCAGACCTTAGATTTGTTTTAGCTTTGACACATTTTGTCCAAACCAATTTGTCTGTCTCTAATGCAGTGTAAATAGCATAAAGCAGTTGCTTTGTGAAATATGTGACGTTTGTAGCAAAGTATATATAGATTGGCTTCCAAAATCAATATAGCAAACCCTTGATATTACATACCGAAGTTCATTTCTGTTTCATGCATCTTCAAAGTAAGATACAGAGTCTGTTACTTTGCGTGCTTTTTAAATTTAAACACAGCAATTTACGTATCGATGAAAATGTGTAGGTCATCATCTTTACAAATGGCTTTTGGACCCCATTTATCAGAAATCTCTGGTTTTATTTTGTGTGCAGTGTTCTAGTTGCTTGTTTGATTTACCAAGTAGTCTGTAGATTTTCATGCTGCCGGACAAACTGAATTGCTGCACAAACTCCTTGGTAGCACGGCTCTGTGACGAGGGACTAAAACTGCACAGAGCTACTTGTGCATGTGGTCTGGCAGTAGCTATGGACATTCCATTTTATTTTTTACAAAGCAATCTATTAAGAAATATTGTGAGAGGGACCATGGCATTAGGCATGTGGAACTGTCCTCTGATCTGTCTTCTCCTGCCAGTGTGATAACCAGTTGACAAGTATGCCAGCTCAAGGCCTTATCTCTTAAAGGGAAATAATGCTATCACTAACGCTAATAGGTCCTAAGGGCCCTGAGCAGCCTCCTTCCAGCTGCTGCCCAAGGCCCAGGACCCCCTTTCAGCCCAGTCTGGGGCTGTGGGTCCCAGCAAGGCTGTAGGGTGCCACCAGCTGATGTCCCTGCCTGCCCTCAGCCAGGGCAAAATATCAAAGCAATTTACATTTGTGAGGTTTTCAAAGGTCTGAGCTCCAAGTGTGGCTAAGATTGCAAATCTAATTTAAGCTGTTTATCAGCTGGTTTTTTTTAATTTAACTTTCTTAACAGTTCTCACAGGCAAGAGAGAAAATAGATACTATATCTCAGCCTGCTATGCAGAATGGTATGTTATCTAAATCTGTTCATCAGAATGTTTTCAAAGTATTTGCACCTAAACTTACAGGTTTTCCAAAAGACACAAAACCATTTGTCAAAGCAGAGAGGGTTTGATGCTTTTTTGCTTTAATCCAATAAATCAGAACCACCTCTTAACACGTGCCATGAAAGCTGCATTGAAGATTGGAGAGGGACTGTGTGGACAGCAAAAATGAAATGGATAGAGGAAAAGAACTCTGTGTTTGAATTTCTGTGTTTGGCAACTCTTTTTTTCTGTTTAACCCAGGTGACTTCTATTGGATGGATAATACGTAATTAGAAGCAAGTCTAAGTTTTAACCTTTGCTATCCACTCAGCAAAACAAAGTCCTGGAGGCTTGGATTCTAAGTAGTCTTAATGTGTCCTGACACTCCTCTGGCTCAGCTGTTATCCACGCCCACCACTCATTGCAGACAATGAGGACTGAATTAATGAAAAAAGGCAAACTATTGGTTCTGCTTTGGTGTTTGATGTAGTGGGAGGCAGGGTCTGGCCAACTTTACCCAGCATGTGGTGTTGCATTATGGCAGAACAGCATTGCCATCATTGTGATAGGTCTTTGGGGCTGCGGGACCAGCGTCGAAGCTCCCACTGGCTCAGCTAGGAGGAGGAATATCGGACCATGGCCAGCGGGAGTGCTTTACCCGTCTGGGAAGAAAACAGGGGTCAGGACTCACGATTCGTTTCCCAGGTGCGCGACTGTGTGACTCTTAAGTGTCCTTGCTTTGGCTTTGACGCATAAGCAAGGTAAAGAGTTCTCTAAGTTCACGTGGGAGGGTTTAGAACTAGAACTTGGTTAAACGGAGGAGAGCGCTAGGCAGGCAGGGCTGCACTTATTTTGGGACAGCAGCTTGATTCTGCATGATGCTGGATTTTTCTCTGCCTTGTAAGGGACTCTTAACCAAAGTTTGCCTTGGGCTCTGTAAGTAAATCCCATAGCTTCGTCACTTCATCAATTCATCACTTTTCCCACCACTTGGTGTTCTTTTCAGAAATTAATTAATAGCTATGAAGTATTTGAATTATTTTGGCTGAATTGCTGCACAGAAAATTTTCCTTGCCTTCCACCTGCATACCCTGACAGACGTCTGTTTATGTACCAGCGAGCTCCCACAGCCTCAGGTACCGCGTGTCTTATTTAAAGTCTAAAACAACCAAGGCAGCCGCACCATTCCGTCCTAGGGAGAGGATCTGCTTTCCTTCAGCGTGTGGTTATTTGTGCAATCACCAGTACTAGCAGGAGTGCTGTCTGCTCCTAGACAGCGTGGGCCTAACATCCAGGATGTCTTATTTGGAGCTGATGCCTCCAACGGAGCCTGCAATGTTTGGATGGAAAAATTAGTTATGTCAGCTCAGCCTTAAATCCTGGAACTGTTTTAAATAAACTGTTCTTTTCTTCCTGTAACACTGGCATGCTGGGGCCAAGAAACAGAATTGGGGAGATGGAATATTGTCTACAAACCAAATTTATATTGTTGTTGGGTTTTTTTTTAATTACTAGACACTGCAAATACAGTGACTGTTTCAATCAGGATCAACATTAATTTCTTCCTAGCTTTCAAATGTTGTAACTACATTTCTCCCGACATGTTGGCATCTGTGTTGGTATTTATAAATTTTTGCATGCTTTGACTGCCATGCAAATTGTTCCAGAAAGTACCCTCTAAGGAGCTGAAGTGAGAGAGATAACTCAGCAGTCATAATAACCCTGCCTTTTAAAAGATTATTTTGCAATTAAAGTTGTGATGTTTTTATAAAACGGATGCGCAGATAGCGACTCGCTGGCATCAATAACAGATAAAGCAGGGTTTCGCATTTACAAATAAAAGAGCAGTTCTGTTCCTCTGAACTCGTATACTGAGTATCAGTTCACATTTTGACTTTTTTTTTAGATTTGCTTACAAATCTAAAAAAGGCTCATGTACACAGCACAGGGGCATCCTGGCTGATAGTAGCTGTTCCCTGGGGAGTATGTTCTCAAGCTTGTATCAGACAGAATAATTATCAAGTTGTTTAATAGAAGCAAATGGGATTTATGCATTCTTACTGTATATGAAATATTATGCAAATTTATCTGTGAATGTTATTAAACTTTTACACGCAGTCCTGCTGATGTTCTTATCCTGTGTTGAACCCAATGGGAGCAGCAGTGCTCAGTACCTGGCGGGGTGCAATCCTTCCTTATGTTCGTCTCCACAACCTTGTCTGTGGACCATGAAATCCCATCGCGATGTGTCAGAGCCCAGCTGCTGCTCTGGGAGGGACAGAACCTGTTCCGTACACGGTACATGCTGCCAGACCTTGGGAAGTAAGGTTGGAATTTTGTTCCCCATGCATCAGCGCAGTCAGGTAGCTGATAGCGTGTCGGTAGCCTGCGAGGGGCATGGAAGAATGAGGCTCCCTTCTGCCGCTCCCTCTGTTACTTGATCATCCCCAAGCTGCAGATACTCTCCCTCTCCTCTGCTGTAAGCTCCTGTAAGCTGGATGACATTCCAGTGCTCTGAGGTCTAAACGTATTTAAACCCAAACGTTTAAGGATGAAATAAGATCTATTTATTTTGCTTTCTAATGTGTTCCTTACCAAAGAGATGGAGACCTGCGATGGGTTGTGCAAGTGACAAGGGAGCAGGGGAAAGTTTTGTCTTTGCCAAGGTAATCAGGAGAAGGAATAATGTAGAAAGAGGTAAAACCCACTGTGGTGTACCCCTCATAAAGAAAAGACCAGCAAGCCCATTGCTACTTGCAGTCCTCTTGCCATTGCTGAGAACCTGACCTCTCCTTCTCTCTATCAAAGATAAATTTGCCACAACAAAATTAGGTCTGTCCAGCAGGTTATTAGCCAACAGAATATATAGCTCAGCCTCTGAGCTCATCTGCTAAAATCACGATGAAATCCCATCCCTGTTGAAATCCCTGGGAATTTTGCCGTGGTTTTCAGAGGAACTCAGGTTTCTTTGCAGGTTTTTACGAGGCTTTGAAGTTGCTTCTTTAAAATGTCCTGTGTTCTTTTGTGGCAGTGGCATACCTCAGATATTTATATTGCTGTACTGTCAAACCGGTGCGAGCTATGAACAGTTAGAAGTAATGCTGGTGCTAAGAGGCTTCGATACATTTTCTCCGCCAATTAAAGTTTAAACTAAGTTTAGACTAAAGCATATATATTAATGCCTGAAAAAGCTGAATATTTAAACCTGAATACATAAACTGATTACAGGAAAAAAGTCTGCAAAAAGGTAAAGAGGCATCTCATAACGTCATTTGTCCTTTTGTCACATCCCAGTTTATGAAGTGCCAATGAACTGGTCAGTTTTTCACTGTGAACTTTTGTGTCCACTAAACATTTCTTCTGCCCTCTTGTTTTCCAGAAGATGTTAGGAGCACGGACATTAGGGCTGGAGAGGGAAGTTTATTATCCTGTCTGTGAAGTTCCTTTCTGCTGGGAGTTATCAAGTCGCATACATGATGAATGTAACCCAGTTGTGCCTGTGTATCTGTCACCACTCTGCTCAGATTGCAGCCTCATAGGATCTTAAAATAGCACTGAAAAGACATTAGTACATAGCATATACCCCTATACCATATGCTAGGGACAAAGGAATCTAATTGGGTTTTTTTGGTTGGGGTTTTTGGTGTTTGGTTCTGGGGGGTTTTTTTGCATGTATTATGTTTTCGCTTCAGTTCCTGCAAAATGTTTTTTTGCTTTCAACAGAAACTACTAAAATTTGTTTGACTCTGCTTATGCAAACAATGATTCTTGCCCTGCTTTTAGCTTGATTAATGTGTGAAAGGAAAAAGCTCAGAGTAAGCTGTAACATAAATCTTAAGCTGATTTTTGGTTTGGTTTTTTTTTTTTAATATTATTTTAAATGCTATTTTAATCACGGTATCAACTCTTTTGGAATGGGTTTGTCATCTGTTGAAATCAGATCTTCCCTCTTGCTGTCATCAGTGTAGTTTTGTTTGAATAAATACCAAAAAGATACAGATGATATGTATCTGATGCGTAACCTATCTGGTGCTCTCGTGGTGGGCTCTGAGCACTCTGTTGACCACTTTCTGTGCATACTAATACTTTCAAAATGTACAGTCATAAATTTTGGTGGAAAATTAACTTGCATTTATTTAAACATACTGCATTTCAAGTACGTCCTTGGGTGGGAATCATCAGTGCCACAAGGCAGTACAATGTGATTTGTGCCTGATAGCCTTTGCACAGCAGTGGATTGCATTTGTATGTGATTATGTCCACTTAGAAATGTTTGCTCACTCATCCAGGCAGGAAGTAAAACACTTAGATGCAAGTTATGTGTCAAATCACTCCTCGACAGCACAACTTGAATATCAGATTATGTTTTTCAGTTAATCCAGAACACGAAAATGTGTCACAATGTTTTCTCCATTCTTTTCTCAGTTATAACTGTTATTTGAAGAAATGATCAAATATGAACAGGAAGAGCATGAGCTGCATCTGCTTAGCAAATAAGCAGGGGACTATCTGTGCCTCAATGTAATCAAATGAGTCTGTACGTGGCCGGCTGTTTTGGCATTGCTATAGTAAACATGATTAATATAGCAAAGAAAAACGCTTGTAGTACTTGAATAACATGTAAAATACCTCTTATTTCCTTGCTTTTGTGTGTGATATGTATGAAGTATCCACATGCGGGTTTGTGGTTTGTGTCCAGGTTTACATGCCCAGCTGGTACTTGGGACCGAGAGCAGGGCTGGATCGGTTTGGGTACCTGATGTCACCGTGTGTCCTACAAAGCAGCAGGGTATCAGCTGGCTATAAACCCTGCTCTGGCTGTAGCATCTTTCCCCACAGCCTCCTCATGGGTTTAGGCGAGGAGCTGGGGAGGTGCTGCCTTGCAAAGAGCCTTCTGCTTGCACCGGGGGGATAGATGTGATAATGCTGGGGTCTCCTCCAACTTGACGCTCACCCAGCTGCAGATTTGAAAACACTGTTAGAATTGAGTTGCCAAGAGAAAGGTAAGTATGACTGGTTGTTAAACTGCTTATCTTTCTTCTCTTACAACACAAGTGTGCCATTGGCTGTAGTCGCTGAAGGTGCTCCGTAATCGTTTGCTGGTGCTTCTCTCTTAGCAGCCACACTATATAAAGAGAAACTTTATATATATTTTATACAATATATATATCATATACTATATAAATATATATCAATATATTATATATATCAATATATGATATATATTATACATGTTTATATGTAAAATATATATTCTATTTGTATATATAAATAAAATATATATTATATATATTTGCAGTCTTAATAGATTGACAAAATATGGAGTGTGGTGGTTTGGTGCTGCTACTCAAAATGCTTGTATTTTTTCTGTTGGTTGTTTTTGTTGTTTGTTTCTTCATTTTCGTGGCTTTTTTTGACTCTGTGTTTGTTAAGATGATGCTATCTCAAAGTATACTTTGTCTTACAATGCAGTTCCCTTCTCCAGGCCTGTTGTACTGGTGCATTTTTTTGGGGTGCATTTTAAATATGGGCCAGTTGCCCGCGCAGAAGCTGCTTTGCATCCTAGATTTTAAATGTTTCTTAGATGTAAAGTTATTGATCAAACAGCCTTGGGAGCAGTTGTTGTGGCTGAAGCACAGCACCTTATGGAGGAAAATTAGTATTATTAGCACCTCTAGGGATCTCTGTCCTTATGTGCAGCAGTTTTGGAATCCTCCTTCAAACCCATCTGCTCCAAGCTAGCTGGCAAGTGAAAAAGCCAAGCATCTGCATGCCACTTGTTTGTGTACACATCAAAGTATTTAAATGGTCAGAAGCTCTGTCTCTGGTGTATCCAAATTTATTATTTTGTTCTGCTTTTTGCTTCCTGACGAGTTTCAAGGCCAAGCTTTTTGCAGGGGAAGTGGCTTCAAAATATAATTAGGAACATTTTACATTTTTGAGGTCATTCCCTTTACTTGATGGGACGTTTTGGAGTTTGCTGTAAGGGCAGGGAGCTTTCCTCATTCCACTTGCCACTCATTGCCACCCCCTTTGACATACTGTTTGGTCAAAGATTTTGAAAGTTTGGGTGAAGGAAGTGTGAGGTTTTGGTGCAACAACCTAATCCCCAGCAGGAAATTTATTGAGTTGCCAATTTATGATCATCTAATAGACTTAGAAAGAATCCGAATGTGTTTCTAAATATCCGCTTGAAATCAATGGTCTCTGTCTTTATTTTCGGCCTCGGGCAGATTGAAATTGAGACAATAAATGAGAGTGCCTCATTCTGAAAGAATGAGAGTTGGCAGCTCCGTGCAGGCTTTGCTTTTGGGGGAGGAGGAGGAACAACCAAGGGCTGAATTTCCCTCTTCAGCGAGGGCTGGTAACATTAAATAGGTATCAAATCAAACTCTTTTCTTTTTGTCAAAAAACCCTAAATTCTCCTCTGCCCAGGTCCACAGGCGCTGTCTAGAGCACAAAGTGTCGTTGAGAGAGCTCTAGGAATGAGGAAAAAACCCCAGTTTTTAATCTCTTTCACACTCAAACCCTTAGAGACTTTAGATGTCTGTAAAATGTTTTGAGCTTCTCCACATTCAAGCGTAATTAACTAAAAATACCTTTAACTAATAGCATTTAAGATCAGTATGTTTTTATTAGAATTTTACACTGCACATAAAACTGTGATCTTGCCTAACACAATTTAACATACCTAAACAGAGAATAGACTGCTAATAGCCCAGGAAACGATCGGGCGAGGGTGTTTTTACTTTTATTGCACTGTTGTATCTGGTAATGATGATCCCACCCCGCTCTAGGAGCCTTTAATGCAATTATGCCGAACAATATTTAAAGCTGCGAACAGATGCAGGTCCCCCGACTCTCGGGCACGTTTCCCCATCTACATGATCTCTCCGGCCGCCTTTTGAAGTCCTCCTGGTACTGGAGGTGGAATTTGTTTGGTATGAACTGGAAATCTAAATAGCTCTGCAAACACAATGACAGATGGCAAAATCCCAGTTGGAACGTGTGACCAGCAAACTGGCTGCGATTTGTTTTCACTCCAGGGTAGACAGCAGACATACTGTGTCTGCTGAACAGCTGTGACAAATATTTAATTCGAGAACTTTCTAAGAGCAGGGACCATTTCCAGGGAGAGGGGGGAGATGCTACCTGTGCAATTCCTCACATAAGAAAGGAGAATTTTCCGTTAGACCCGGGGGAAAAGAGAAGCTCAAGAAGTTGAAAGTGAATGAAAGTCTGTGTAATATTTATGCTCTCAATCCAGCGCAGTTTATTGCATCAGTTTGTTCCGAGGAACAGAGAAAACAGTGGAGTTTCATCAAGTAAAGATGTTGGCTTTTTAATGCCAGAGAGATTTTTCATTTTCTGAATGTTGAACAATGCATTTTCTTAAGGGATTTTTTTTGTTTTAAAAATATTTTTAATAAGGGACTGGAAAAATGATGTGCTCTCATGTGAGTCCAAGATAGCAATGCCTGCTAACCTTTGAAGTGATTTCTTTATTATTATTATTACAATATTTTACTCTCAAAATGAAACATAAATACATAAGACTACAAAAACTTGGGTATTAACACAATTAAGGAAGTGATCCAAACTTCTGTTTAAGTACCAAACGTGATTAATAACTAAAGTAGTATATAAGCCTTTGTTATCAATGGGTACTGAATATGTGCTTTTATTTTTTTGTCTTCTTTTTCACTGGCATGTTACGCTCAAAATAAGTCTGCTCACATCCTGGGCCCTTTAGAGCTGATGGCAAATTTTGTTTGAAAATCATATCGAGTTTAAACGACAAGACCCTGCGTCCAGTATTATCCTGCATCCCCTACATCTGCTTTGTTTTTCCTACATCTTTGTATCCTGCCAAATTCCCCGAGTACATTATCTTGGCTCTCAACCCCTTATTTCCGCACCCAAGGCCTTACAGAACAGCATATTGTGTTTCAGAGCACCATGACAAAAGTCCCAAATGTGCCATTTCATATAAGTAATGTAAACCAGTCTGGTAGCCGTCTTTGAGGAAAGTTTGCTCTTTTTTAAAAGAACCAAGGAATTTCAAAGTACTTAGATTTAATTGAAAACTAAATTCCTAAGAGGGGACACTGGATGGTGATCTATAAAACTAACTCTTTTAGATGGAATGTGGCTTGGCTACAAAACTTGTTAGCACTAGCATGCGAGTCTGAAATCCATTGTATGTGTGTGTACGTATGTAGGCAGGTAGGTTTGATAGATGGATCTGTATATAGGAACGTATTTAATCCTTGGTTTCTTATACTTTAATGACTGAGGTCTTGGTCTATTTAGCAATGCAGAAAAAACTGGTTTTCATCAACTCAAAGGATGTATATTCAGCTTTCTAAACATTAGTAATCACAAGGTATGATCTAGATGCTTTTTTTCATCCTCTGATATGTAGTAGGAAAAGCAGAGAGTTATATGGGAATCCTCATTAAAAAAATGAACTGAGTTTATTGAAGTGAAGAAATTATCTTAAGCCTATAGCAAGGTTTTGAACAGGGAGAAATAAAGCTAATCTCATGGAGTATGAAAAATTACTAGATAGCATAAAGCTATCTTCATTTGAACCAGATTGTTGATTACAATCTCTGTTATTCTTCAAGATATATGAAAAAATGTTAGCATAAGTATTTCTAATTATAGATAAATTGTATCATTGCTTCATTTCCATGATTTTTTCTTTTGTGTGCTACTCTCGTCTTATAAGTGGTTTTTATATTAAGAAAGCAATTTTTTTTAAACTGTGATAAGAATAGCCTCTAGAAGGTGGGTTTTTTAAAAAGAAAAACAACAAACACAAGTCATGCTCTTGATGCATTTATTCTGCTAATTGTTTCACTGTATAATTTCTTCAGGAGACATGGCCAGGTCAGACCTGATGGTGGGAAAGAGTCCTGGTTTACAAAGGATGTTCTCTTCTTATGCATTCAAAACCAGAGGGATGGTCTTTTCAGAGAGAGCACTGAACTGGGAGCTCCTATTCAGCTTTACGCCCACAGTATCTGGCAGACTGTTCTCAGAGGCGCTGTTTCCTAGGAATCCCCCACCCTATAAATATGGACTGCATTCTTTGTTCGTAGAAGTACCCCCTAAATTTCATTGTGCTGAAATGAATGTTGTTTGCTTATGCCAAGTCAGTCACTTGAGGCTGTATCAATGACCTACTTGTTCATTTAGCATATTAAGGACATTAAACTAACTAATCATTAATGAACCTGCTGAAGTTTATGTTCACTGAACTTTTGATCATATCCTTCAGGGAACGTGTCCCATAACACAAGATATTTGCTGTCCCTCCTGCTGAGAGGCAGCTTGGGGAGGGACTTGGGAGTGACAGGGAAGTATTGCTCTCCACGTCGGGCAGAAACTCCTAGAAGTAACCTTTATTTCCTCTGCACTGCTTCTTGGCTGCGTTTGCAGAGCAATGAAAGCATCATTACTTGCATTATTACAGATACGTAAAATAAGTGATAGAGAGGTGAAAGACACATCCAAGATCTTACAAGTGGTGAGGCCAAAACGTGGTGTTTTGACTTCCTACTCCCATTATCTGCCTTGAAACAAACTGCTTGCATTAAAACGGAAAAATAGTACAGCAGAGAGGTGGCAGCTTGTAATAGTAGGAACCTAGTGAGACACAGAAGTAGAGCAAAGCAGGGATGGCCAATCTCATGGAGGGGCTAGAAATAACGTAACTCTTCTGCCCCAACTCCACCTGCAAGGTTCCGTTATTAGAAGAAAATACAGAAGCCCAAAAGCACAACTTCCATGTGATGTTTCGCATTGGAGCAAAGCGTGGAGTAGACCCCCTGTCTCATGTAATGAATTTTAAGTAGTCTGAGAACAATCTGCCCTTACGAAGTTATAAGTTATACCGGGCGAATGGTGAACTGTCAAGCCAAGTTGCTCAGAAGACCAAACGATAGATCAGTGTAGATTGATTTTGTGTTCAGAACT
Source organism: Falco cherrug (assembly GCF_023634085.1). NCBI lineage: Eukaryota > Metazoa > Chordata > Aves > Falconiformes > Falconidae > Falco > Falco cherrug. The sequence continues at coordinate 40,453,665 of NC_073704.1, read as the reverse complement.
ACTTAAAAAAAAAAAAAAAAAAGCAAAGGAAAAAGAAAAGGACAAAAAAACCCAGCCCTACAACAGATTCCAAGCCAACAACAACAACAAAAAAGTGTGCCTAGAAAAATAAAATAGATCTGTGCCTTGTTGTTGTGTGGTTTTACACAGATGCAGAAACAAAGCCACGAAGCCATGTTAGGAACAGATGTACTGCATGTTTTATAAGCCTTGAAGGACTTTTCAGTTGTGCCTGATGGACTTGCATCTGCACCTGCATCTGTACCTAGTGATTTCTGGAGAACGATGTCACAGATTTCAAACAGCCGCTTTGAGGTCCCATCTTGTTGACTAATATCCCTGTGAAGACACCTGCACAGCATGCAAAAGAGTAATAGTGATGTGTGAATCTGTATTGGGGACAGCCTAAATTTAGCTTTTCAAAGTGCTATTTGAGGCAGGAAAAATGCTTTATTTCATGGGGGAAAACGTAATATTGGAGAAAAGCATCAGAACAAACCCCAGGCAGCTGTGTTGTTTGAAACAGAAAAACCTAAACCCACAAACCTCCAGAATGGGATGGATGGCCTGGCAGCATCTGGTCCTCAGCCTAGGAGATGGGGAACAGGAACAGGCAAATACACCCCATCTTGCCCCACAGCCTTGGCATCCCCAGAGATCTCTGTCCTTACTGTGCCTCGCAAAGGAGCAACCCAGTAGTTCAATGATTTCAGCGGCTCTGGACTTTTTGAACAGGCTTCTGTGGATAGGAAATTATTTGGGGAAGACAGGGAGCAGCTTGCCCTCCTGAAGGCTTTCCCTCCCAGAGCAGTGCCTGGTCCGTATGTGGACAGCAGCTTCTGCTGAGCACTAACGCTTCTTTCAGACCGCGGCTGTATTTTCCACAATATAAACAAAGCCAGCCTGGGTGATGCTTTCCTTGCTACTCAGGCATGTAAGGCAATTAATTAGTAACTTAACTATTGCAGAGTTGCTGACAGACTTAGTAACAATGTCAAAAGCAGAGAGCTTGATGAAAACCTGGCAAGAAAATGAAGGTTATGTGATAACGAAAATTCATACAGAATTGGATACAGACCTGGAAGTAATGGATGCAGTAGAGTGTGCACGCCATGCACATCTCTCTCTCCTTGGCGGTCTAATTGTTTTGCAGATTTCTTGTGGAAATCACATCAGTCTATAGCTGTGCTGCTAGATGGATATCCTGGAGTTGTCACTCCTTTGGTATCTGAGCTCTCCTGGTGGGCTGCAAATTGTTCTAGATAAATGGGTGCCTTTATTTTCTTCTCATACTGTGTCCAACCACCTGCTTTTCTGTGTTGCTGCAGGAGCTTGTAAAATACTCCACACTTCATAGATTTTTGAACTGGAGCCCATAGACATGGCAGATCAAATTTGGAGCTAATTTTACAGTGGCATAGGTTGCCAGAAAGGACTATTAATTAAAGAAATCTTTACTCTGTCATCTACAATAATACTGATTAAAGGCTTTTGTTTCTAGATCTTTCAGATGCATACTATGTATGAACTTGCATGGTCTGAAACAGAGCTAAGAAAAAGACTTGAGGTTTTCCTGAGGGGAGAGAAGGTATGTTTTTCACTTTTTGAAAAAATGCTCTGAGTAAGATCCACATTCAAACTTGGCGACAGTAATAACCAGCGAAGCAGGAGCCACAGCATGCACATACTGGTATTTATCCCAAAGAGCTGAACTGCTTATTGCTTGTTGCCTCACAGTGTTGTTTTCCAGGTGAAATGAAATTTGGAACATTCTGACATTAGTAATGAATTAGTAAATGAACCAAAGACTGTTGGGTTATAAATCAGTTGTAATATGGCACACACATACATGAGTTTCATACTAACTAAAAGTAAGGTGGAGTGGGTTTTTTTATTAAAATAATTTATGTTTTAGAGAGTTCATTATTTCTTTCAACATGAAAACTGGGATGGTTTCAAGTGAGGATTTGATCCTGCTGTTCTAAACTAGCTGTAATTATCAGTTTCAGCGCAGCATTATGTAAATGGGATTGTAGCAATAAACCTTAGAAAAGCAGGTTTGAAACACTGCATGCCTCTATGCCGAGTGTTAGCCATAGGTACAAGTGGTGAGTAGAGGTTTTCTTGCATTTCTAGAGGCAGAAGGAGACTGGCCTTGCTGTCTGAGCTCTGGTGCGAGCCTTTGTTGAGTAATATTTGCCTTCATTCTTCTCGTTGCCATTTCTCTCACTTTATTCACGTTGAAAAGGGCCTCCTTGAAGCCTGCAGAGTAGCCAGGCACACAGCTTTCCTTCAAGCCATGTGCCGTTTTGCAGCGGGGGAAGGCAGCAATCAGCCACTTACAGGAACAGCTATGAAGAGGTTCCTGAGAGATGCGTTACCCTAGCAAAGGGCTGCAGCAAAAATAAAGCCCATTAGCAAAGGCCAGAAGGCCAAAGTAAAGACTGACTGGAGAAAATACAGAATGTAAACCAAGCTAAAATAAACAGCATCATCAGACAAATGTAAATTGGGATCTTTTGGTAAGGGCTGCAGTTTGGGTAAGGTCAGGCATATCTAGCAACGTATAGCAGAAAGGAGATTTTGTAATATTTCAAACATAATTTCTATCAACATCTACTAAAATTTGTTTTAAGATTTATATATTACACTTTCACCATTGATCTTACTCCCTTTCTAACTAGATCTTTTTCATCAAATTACTCTTATGAGGCAGTTTATTAATCTTATGACATCTCAAAAGGGAATTTTTTTCTTTTAAAAAATTCTTTGAACTACCTTTTATTTAGAATAAGCAATCACCATTTAGAAGAATAAGAAAATTCAAATTTTGTGTCACTCAGGGACATGGCTTAGTGGTGGACTTATAGCAGAGCTGTGTTAATTGTTTGACTCAGTGATCATAAAGGTCTTTTCCAACCAAAGTGATTCTATGTTTCTAAATATAAACATGATACAGTTTTCTAAAGGTTGCATATATATTTATTTCAAGCAGTTGAGAATGTAGCACTGGACCATCACTTAATTATTTTTTAATATTTAATATTCTTAGTCTGTACTTTCTTCCAGGAAACCTTATTAAGATTTTGTTTGTTCCAGTTCATAAACTTCATGTATACACAGTCTATTAATATCTATTAATGTCCATTGCATCTATTAATATGCCTATTAAATGCCCAATGCTATCTAATATTGGCAAGAGATTAGTAAGTGAGATGAAGTGGGAGGGCACATACCCACACGTTTCATAGGCTGTTGATGCTCAGGAACAGGGAAGACAGTGTGTGTTGGAGTATGACTTGAGTGGCTCCTGTACTAACTGGCACGGGTGGCATCACGTTGGTTGAATTGCATTGATGCGGTTCTCCTCTGTGTTGAGCTCAATGACTATGTTCTCTATACCAGATTTAGCCTATGTATTTAGATCAGCAATGAGGGCAAAGAAAGATCTAGTTTATAGCTGCAGTTATTTTTGATTCGTTGGTGCGAGGGTCTCGGTTTGTAATTGAAGAATACGGATGGCTTTTTGCAGAACTGTCTGTCACTGTGTTGCCCTGACCTCAGTGCTGTTTTCTTCACATCACTATCTCCTGCCACATGTAGGGAAGCATTTCGTCCTGTTGTGGCTTTCCTAGCTTACATAGCACAGGAAAGGATGGGGAACGGTACCTGCACCGGCAGCTGCAATTACACCACGCTCATTCAGAGCACATGCGAGTTAAGCAGCCACGTTACGAAGCAGGACATACTCTCCTATGCCCCTCCAACTAGACGTAGCTCTGGCAGCTAAGCACGTTCTGATTACCTTGGGAGCACACACAGCACTAGATTTTACTGAAGGAGCGTAAACTCGTTGCCCTGCTTTGCAGGATGCTTCTCACTTTCACAAAGTTCAGCCAAACTCCTCCTCATCTTCTGACAGCTCTAGTGGTTCCAAATCAAATCACTTCTTATCTCCTTCCGTTCATCTAATTCTACTTTTCTCCTTCTACTGACACACTCGTTTTGGCAGAGGAGCACACTCTGCCAGTTTGCCATCTGGTACTCTCTTCTTGAACGACATCACTTCACTGAAGAGACTTTCCATCTCTCTTCAGAAACTTGTTTTATCTTTACCCATCTCTTACAGTATTTGTCCACTCATCTCTTAATTACCTTTTACTTTACTCTTTATCTGTCTTGAGGACACTAAATTGCAGTATTTTCTGAAAGTGCTGAACATACTATATTTATTTTGTCATACTACGCTTTGGTGAAAATCTATGACAGTTTTTCTAAAAACAAAAGTCATTTAAATTCACTAAAAATGTATATTCTTGCCTGTCCTTGTAATATGTAAAGATTCCTGCAGAATAACAGCCACAATTGGATGCATGCTCCAGTTGCAGCTCCATGCTGTAGAAAATGGTATGGTTTTTTATACAGTGACTAAATGCAAATACTTACAGATTTATAATTACTTATTTCACTCAAAAGCTTTTAGAAAAGGTATTCTAATCAACAAGGTGGTCCTAATTTCATGTCTGTTTTTTCCACAGCCATGGCATAAAGCTCTGCCAGTAAATATTTACTATCCAGTTAGTTTTAGAAATGTATTTTTAGTCTGAATTTTTCTTGCTCTTTAATGAGCACTTAAATGAAGGAAGCATATAGCATTAACTTCTGCTCTGTTACACTTATGCAATGAATTAAAAAGAAAAGTATGAAACAGAACAGAGACATGCCTATTAGACAGAATTTGCTGGCCCACGTATAATTTGCTTAAGTCTTTTGAGACCGAGTTACAGGTCTCACAGCCATGACTTCAGTAAGCACATAGCTTAGAAAAGACATTTTTCTGTTAGTTTTTATTCACTAGCTAATATGCTTTACAATTTTCTGCAAAATGGCTTGTCTAAACTATTTTTAAAAGAGCTTACATTCTGCTACCAAAAGTCTAGTTAAATATTACAGTGAAAACCAAGAAATCTGGAGATACATTTTACATCCTTAACTGCTAATCGCTTACTTTGTGCTCTGTGTGGTTGTGCAGCTTCAGTGTCCTATAATGGTAAATCTAAAGGAGAGATTATTATCATATATCCATCCACATGAATTCACAGGATTCCTAGTGTGAATGAAGAAAGAAAATAGTCAAGCCAAATTCTCCTTGTGTTCTAAGTCTCGAAGATAAAATAAATGCTGCTGAACATAAGGTTTTAAGGCCAAATCCAAAAAGGGATTTAGCAGTGAGGCAGACTTCAGCGCCTAAATGCAAACCTGCACTACCAAAATACCAGCTCAACTGTGGAAGTAATGAAAATGTACTGGCCATCCCCCCTTTGCTCAGAAATTGCACTGTTTTTCAGCTTCCCTGTGTGCCCAGCTGCCTCAGCCTGACTGCGAGATGTCTGGCTCTCGCTGGAAGCCAGAAAGGAAGAGGAACGGCACGTAGATCCGCAGAGCACATCCTCCCACATGCTGGCAGGCCTTGGTCCCTGCAGAATTTGCTTGCCGTAACTCTCCTTTTTTTTTTTTTTTTTTTTTTTTTAAATGTTACTGATAGAAGAGATGGTTGTGGTGCTGCCTTCTCTATACCCTATAGCCAGGCTTTTAGAGAAATTTGGCCAAGAAGCAGGTAACCCAGGTTGTTCTTGTCTTTGTGGAGGTCACCACCACGTTGCGCATCTTCAGAATGAGTGGTCAGAGCAGTGGGATGTAGACCAGATGGGGTAGGTTCATCCCATAGAGCTTTAGTTGGAAGTTTACCACTGTGTGGGAATTAATGCAAGATGTATTGCACCAGAGATCTTAAAAAAAAAAAAAAAAAGAAAAAAGTGACTGTGGCTTAATCTGTACCATGTGTGGGCACAACAGGAGAGTCCAGACTGGACTTCAAACTTCAGGTTTAAAAACTTTTTGATGTTAATTGATATTAAATGCATCAAGTCTTGGCAGCAAGGTCAGACTCCAGGACTTGCTGTGGAAGACAGGCTGTTGCAGGGTCAGTTTTCTTTGTAACCTTTCTCTTTTTGGTCCCATGACTCTTCTGATCTTGTTGTATGGCAGCACAACAGACAAGGAAAAACACAGAAAGTCCTTTCACCACCAGGTCGGTGGTACAGTGACTTGGGCACTTTGCTGTGAAGGGGACTCTGAGATCCCCCTGACTTTGAGGGATATTGGCACCTACGTCATGTGTAGAGGATCTGGTGACTTGGGTTTTATTTAAAAAGTGTTGATTCTTGCTACTTCCCTAAATGGTGTGGCCAGAAGTTGTGTCCTTGGTATCATCCTTTGGGTCTCTGAGAATCTGCAGGATTGTAAAAAAGCCCTTGGCTCTTCCTGAGGACGGGGCTGTGCACCTGCCTGCTACAGTTGTGACCTGTTGGATAGTCCTGCTGAGATCTCTGCAACTGCTTCTTGTCTGAAGTGTCAAGGAGTCAAGTGTCAACTCTCAGAGGAGGAGAAAATCTCAGGATGGTCAGATCTGTAAAGCTGTGGTTCCTGTAGGATACCTCCCAGGCTGAGATGTTTGGACAGACTTGCACAGTGGGAGAGTCAGGGCACTTTGGAAAGCAAAATTTATCCTCATAATGCTAGGTGTCCTCATTGTTACTGGGGGAGGGGAGTGCTAATGGATGAGAAATAGCTGATTAATTAATAAAGATGTTTCTGATTTTGGAAAGAAACCATTAGAAGATTGCACATTTTAAAAAGAAATTCAGGCTAGGGATTTTTGATTCTTGTGGTATTCTCTTTAGTTTTTCAGAGAATTCAATAGGGATTTTCTTTAAAATGCTCTTGCCATGGTAGTGTTTGATTTCCTGTCAAATTTATGGATTGTACAGTGGTAGGAGGAAGAGATTTCTCCCAGAGGATGACATTTGTTATTGGAAACTTGGGGTTTGTTGGACTTCTGTTTAAAGAAGGAACAGGAATTGGGATATCTGCTGAGTAACTTCCAAGTGGCAATATGCTGACCTATCAGCATCTGCACGCTTCTCTTTTTCTCTTTGAGGACCAGATTACACCTCTGTTACTCACTGGATAGCAGTTCTTTGGTTCTGTGCTGTGACTTACAAGATAATGTAGAAGTAAGATGTCAGAGTTTGGAACTTAAGTTTATTTTCAGTAGATTCACATCACACACCCCTAGTTACATAAAGCTGTTTGCCCCTCTTGCTGTATTTGCAAAGGCTGCCCTTGCTTTCATGGCACCTGGAGAACTGCATTTGTAATGCACGACTCGGGTATTCTGGACTCTGGAAAACCATCTTCATATTTTTTATATCGTCACCTTTAGGAAGCAACGTACCTTCCCCTAGACCAGGCTCAAAGCCCCATCTGACCTGGCCTTAATTTCTTAATTATGAGAACACAGCACAGTAACCTTTGAATTCAGACTAACTTGACATAGATGCCATAAATGTTCAGGACCAAGAGAAGTTTTGTCTATTCCATTAGGAGAAACTTCATAAAGGAATTCCACAACACATATTAGCCTAACATTAATTTTTTTGTGTGTGATGGGTTTATATTACAGAATAAAACCTGTCATGAGCTCAGACTAGCTTCAGTTCAAGATGGCATCTGTTTTTTAAAACTTTTAAAACTAACCTCGCAAGTACAGCCCAACACAAATGGCAGAGGCCACGTTGCTAGCACCTGAGCCTGTCTCCAGAAGTTGCTTTTGTTACCTTATGTTTGGGTGCATGGGCTGGCCAGCCCTTCCCAGCAGAACCAGCTGCAGGACATTAAGAACCAGTACAGTGAAAACGGTGGGAATGTTTAATCCAAGCAGTGGTAAACCAGACAAACCCAAACCAAATCAAAATGGAATTAGATATTTTTCACTGTGCTATAAAATGGTCTTGCACCGAGTAACTGATTTGCATTTTGTCCAGCAGGCAGGCTTTTCCATAAGCCTGTAACATTTCTGTCTGTGAGAGACAGAGACAGTGTTTTATAATGGCAAGGCTGGATTCCTTCAAGGCTATGCGACCTCATCCTGTGGTAGATGAGCGAACGTCCATTGACTTTTGCTGGAACAGGATCAAGCCCTTTAAACATGCAACGCAACGGTTTTCTAAAGCCTGTGAACTTGAGCCCGGTATTTATCAAGTCTGTGCCATATTATATGTTGAAATCAGGCAACAATTGTATTTTCACATGGCTTTGGCAAGAAACCAGGAGAGACTTGGGGACTTCAACTGACTTTCTCATGGAGTGAAACTGGAGAAAATATTTTTACAACACCCTGTAGGGGAGAAACTTGGTAGATTGCTCCCCCGTTGTCTGCCAGCAGCTTTGGAGGGCAGCGGGGTTCTTTGCTGTGGTGCTCAGCTCTACAGAGGCTCTTCTCTCCATTTATTTGTAGTTAATATTTTAACCAGCATTTATGGGTGGAAAGACCCTTCAGTTCTTCAACAGCAGAATCACAATAAATCTATCAGTCTGAGCCACTGCTCCTCCATCAGCTTCTGTGCTTTGGTGGTGAAATATCCCAGTATGTGTGTTAAGAGGTTTTATTGGTAGGGCCATGCGATAGCTTTCTTTGCACTAGTGAAATTAATCCTTGAGTCTCGTTTAACTTAAATATGAATTTTCTGAGACTGGTCTTGGATAAATTTAGGCTGGGGATCCAAAATGCTGAAAAAGGAGTGAGAAAACTGGTATTTCCCCCCCATATTTGCTTGATGTTAAATGTGCCGTTAAAACGGTGAGACTTAGAAGATGAACCTAATGGACCGTAGTAATATAATCCATCCCTGCAAGATAATCTCTGTATTCACAGGATTGTCACAGTCATATGGAAGTCATCCACTGAGATCACAGTAATCAAGCTAATGTAAGTATTTCTTTTCATTTCAAAATATACGTCTTAGCTATGTCTTCATTAAGTTTGGCCAAACATTGAGATGTTTATTTAACATCTGGAAGATAATATCTTCTGAGAGGGTTTATCACTAAACCTGTTTCTTGTTTGTTTGGGTGTTATCTTCCGTGTGATTGATAACACATTCAAAATCTATGCAGAATATATATTGAAATAACATGCATTTTTGTCTGTCAGCAGCCAGTTCAGTGCTGGCCTCTGTGGAGACATTTGCAAGCTTTGAGGTGCTATCTGCACAGAGGCTGAGAGAGGCCTGAGCCAGCTTCTGGGACAAACGATGACATTCTTTAAGTTTTTTAAACTTACATTGTTTTGTGTCATTGCCTCTGAGTTTTGCAACAGCAGAGAATTAGCAGAAGGGAAAGTGTGGGAACACGAGCAACAATGGTTGTCTCAATACTTCCAAAATGCCTGTAGGCAAATTCTATTAATTAAAAGAAATAGGAAACTCTGTGGGTCTCTACTTCCATGGGAGTTTCAGTGCAGCGTGCGTGGATGCTGTGCTGTTTGCAGGACTGCTCTGAGGTTGGCTGCAGGCCAGGACGCCTTTCATTTCCCCAGGCCGGCTTGCAGCCGTGGCAAGGCACCAGCTCAGGGCCTGCTTTGTGTCATGCAATCATAGAATCATCAAATCCTTTAGGTTGGAAAAGACCTTTGAGATCATCCAGTCCAACTGTTAATGTCCATGCGGGTTGGAGGGAGTGTGGGGCTGCGTCTCATGCAAGGGTTGTGTCCCATGCAAGGGCTGCATCCAGTGCAAGCGCTGTGTGCCGTGCAAGGGCTGCATCCCATGCAAGGGCTGCATCCCATGCAAGGGCTGCGTCCCATGCAAGCACTGCGTCCAATGCAAGCACTGTGTCCCATGCAAGTGTTGCATCTCATGCAAAGGCTGTGCCCCACACAGGTGCTCTGCCCCACCAGATTTTCTGCAGCGTTACCAGAGTTGCCTGCCCATTGAGATGGAGATTTTCAGCCCTGATGCTGGTTTCTCAAGGCTCCCTGAGAGCAGGAAACCTCTGCTCCGGCTGCCTTCCTGCTAGCAACAGGCTTATCTCGGGTGCCTTTTAATCACAGGGTGAGGATCTTTTGCAGACCTCAACTGCAGTGGCCATGGGGTGTGGGTGTGTGTGGGCTGCCCTGCGAGCAGGACAGTCACTGCTGTGATGCTGGGAACAAGCAGCTTGTTTTCCCTCCCTTGGGAGCTCACCTAGGTCTCGTGCTGTGCTCAGGGTGCTGAGGTGGGAGGTATTCTGCCCTCTCCGCTCCCCTCCTGTGGCTCCTCCAGGCACCAGAAGCTCCAGGGAAGGTATTTTTATAGACTACATTGTCAACGTGCTCCTAAAATTTGGCTATCCCTTTCCTGCCATATGTCCCTGGCAACTTCCTTAAGCTGAAGCAAGCCCCCCTGACAGCCAGCACAGAAGCTGTCAATCACGTCCACATCCATCCAGTCACTTGACAGGCCCTGGGGACCACCTGCTCGTAGGCATGACTTCTTTCCCTCATCCCCCCACTCGGTACGTCTGCCTTTTCCACCTCAAAGCTGTCCCTGATCAAACACCTGCTATTTCCTGGATCCCTGACTACTGCCACACTGCCATACTCCTTCCTCTGTCACCCTCACCTAGAAAGAAAATCCAAATATGAGCACCGCCTGTCAGTGGTGATAGTGGACATACAGGGGAAAAGTCTCAAGTAATATGCAGTTCTTCCTCCTCTTACTGGCATAACTTGCCTGAGTGTTGGGTTGCAAGCCGTGTCGTTTCTCATGTCTCTTACTTGTTCCGGAGTCACTTAACAGCTCATATCTGAAATTAGATTTTGAATTTTGTGGCATTCTGTGTGTTTGTGAGCTCCCATAGTTTGCACAAGGATCTGGCTGTTCTTCATGGTCTTTAAGAGTTTCTATAAAGAGCTGTAAAACTTTAGATGAAAAAAAGACCATGAAAATGATAAATGTTACTGTAAGTTACGGTTATGACTATTGATATTTTAATTAATACCAAATGTATTGTTTACGTTTGGCCTGTCTGTATTTTGGTGCCTGAGTTCTTGGTTCACTGAGGTCAAAGAACAGCTGCCTGTATCTCTGAAGTGAGAAACAGTCTGTTTCAGGGATGGCTTCAGAGAGGAGGTTTCCCTTGGGTGGCAAGAGCTGGCCCAACAACTGTGTTTTTACATTGTGTTAAAAAAGCAAACAGAAGGAAAAAATTGCCAAACATCAAGCAGATTTGCTACAACGCAAGGATGAAATACGTATCGCCAAGAACGTGTCATGTGAAATTGTCCTTAAATTATAGTTCTTTTGTGTCTGAGTGCCAGCCTGCACTACAGCCAGATGGAGAGCAGGATATGGAGATAGACTCACGTACAGGGTCAGGGCGGTGGTGTCCTGCTGCAGAGGTTCTTCCCCATACATCCAATATTCGCCTGGCCGAGGCGAGCAGTGTGGTGGGCATTGCCATGGTGACGGCCTCCCTCCTCTGCCCTACTCTATGCCAGAGGGGCCACCAGAGACCTGTCCCTACAGCGTCTTCTTCTCCAGCTGGTGTGAAAACTCGTCTTTTCCTCTTCATGAGTTGATTCTACTTGAGGTCAGAAACTGGTAGCAAATGGTTCTTTTTTTTTTTTTTTTTTTCCCCTGTGTTAGTTTCCTGCTGGTTTAGTGAACTTAACTGGCTCTTGGAAGGGGTTGGAGAAATGTTACAGCTGCTGGAGGAAAGTAGTGGGGAGACGCAGCTGGAGTAAGAGGCTGGGAGCAGGACTGTCCCTTTATGGTTGACCTGGACTCAAAGATCAGCTGAGACACACCCAGAAAACCTCTTCTGAAGTGAGAAAATAGTAGCATTTTGGATTAGTGCTGAAAGATCCAAAATCCATTTTGGACCTAACCCATGGAACACTATCTCGGTTAATCTTTCTGAAATTAACAATTGTAAATTTTTCTTCATACTTGTAAGTACCTCGCTAATTATCAGAACAGAATTTGGATTCTAAGTGTTGGGTAGGGAAAACGTGGAATTTGCACATGAGAAAAATCTATAGCCTCCTTGAAAACTTCACAAAGACTGAAAACACCTTTATTGAGGTTTCTTTCTTTACTATCAATCTTCATTTACTGTCAATCTTAATTTACTAGCAAGCTTCATCTGTCAATAGATATTCTAGCATATTCATCTTTTCAGGTTACCAGTAATCTTTATTCTATCTATTCTGTCTTTATTCTGCCTATTCATTAGTTTGCCTTTCCCTCTTCCATTCAGACATGATCTTGTGGTTTCTTTTTCAGCCATTGTGTTCTGCTGCAGCTGTTGGGTTTTTTAGTTTCTTTTGTGGGTATCTTAAATATTCCTGGGAAGAAGCACAAACTATTGCGGGTATTTCAACTCGACTTTAAAGTTTGATTGGGAAACACTATTTTGATTCACTGTTAAATGGAAAAATGTCTGATTTATTTTGGAGGTCTTAAATCTCTAGTTTCTAATTATGATTGCTTTTTTGTGTGCTATAATATATATTCTTTGGCATTGTTTAAAATTGTTTTTCTGATCAGAGGTCAGAAGAAAATGAAATGATTTTGTCAGAAACAGCTACAGTATAACTGAGTACAAATTTGCACCTTTTTGAGGAACATTAACTTGATTAATTCTTGAAATCAAAAAAATGCAGAAGAACATTGTAACATTGATTAGATGGGTTTAAGCAGAAAATTAAAAGACTTTAAGAATTATAACTAGAATTAAAGGGCATGAGCATTAATGGTTACTTAGAGAAAAAGATGTCTCTTTTCTTCTTCCCAATCATATTTTTGATCATTTTATGATTTAACAATAAAACTTCTCTAGCACATTTTTTTCAAGTTTTTAAAGGTCACCACATTTACACTTTAAGTAAATCAAGATGCAGAGAGTGACGTACCCTATCCAAATATTTTTGCCAGTACAAAAAGGCATACAAAATCTACTCTTTTCTGTCTTATTTTAGTAATAATAATTTATTTTTTTTTTAACACGATCTGAGGTCGGTAAACCTCAGCAGTCCTCCAGAGAGCTGTTGTTCCCTTCTGCTGAATCGCTCTGCGCGAGGCGCGACTGCAGCCCTAAGCTGGTTGCTGCGGTATTTCCCTGGCGTTGCAGTTGCCCGTGTGATGCACTGCCATTGCTCTGTCCTTTGCCGCGGTGAACCCACTATCCCGTACCCTGCACATTCGTGAGAAGATCCTAAATGATCTGGCTTTATCTCTTTAGCCTGGGGGTACGCGGCTGCCTGGCTCCTTAGGACAGCTTTCGGGATCTGCCGGAGTCATCCTGGGCCGCAGCGCAATTAAGCACGGTTTGTCATGAGGTCTTTGTAGTGCTACAAGTCATCCCTTTGAGAAGGGAGAGGGAAAAGGCAGCCCTGCATGACTTCAGATACTGAATTTTAAAATTTTAATAGTAAGTACAAGACTGTGCTGTAATGTACAAAAATGGCCTCATTGTGAGTCACTCGAGCTGCTCTTGGGCCATGTAGTCCTTGCATGTGACCAGTGAATCCTTTGCCCCAGTAACATTAGCTCTTTGCCATTTACTTTGGTAGGGCCACAGTTTTGCCCTGGTTTTGGTTGTTTTTATCTTTCATGACCTACTTTTCCCTCTGTAAATTCTACAGAGAGCTGAGGATTCTACCAGGAGAGCCGAGGTAGGATTCAGTTCTGACTCAGAACTCAGCCAGAAGAAAAAAATTAGCGGTAAAATCTGGCTGCCAAATCTTTGTTGTTTAGTAATGCGTGACTTGGAAAGAATCCAGAACTGGAGTAAGTTTGCACGGCTTCTATTAAAAAAAAACCACAACCAAGAACGAACCAACACCAGCCTTCTACTTCTTTACTTCTAGTGTGATTTGATTTCATCTGGAAATTACCAAGCTGCCATAAATATGCAAACCTACAGCGCAAACTTTTCAGAGCCACTGTTCAGAGGAGAGCTGCTCTTGAGGGAAACTTGATATTATAGCAGTAGAAACCGGTTTAGATTTATATTTAGTGACTTGCATACTTACTCGGTGATTAGAGTCTTTTCCATTTTCTGGCATGGGTGAAATGGTATGTTAAGACAGGATATAATCCTTTCACACTCTGCAGGCAATGTCACAGTATGATGTTGGCACCGTGTTAGGCTTCCTTAACCCTAGAACATGTTGCGTATTCACTCTTGGCAGTATTTTAGAGGCTACAGGCGGTAACCCAGAAGTAATCTTATTACCTATAACCAACTGTATCTGCATGGAATGGGGTGCTGACTACTGAGCGAAACACAGTTACAGTCATTTGAGATTTAATTAAAAACTGTTGGTTCAGTCATTTTTGTGAGTCTGAAACAGATTTCTTCAGCCCCCTCTTGGAACTGACAGTTTCATTGAGAATTTTCTGAAATAACAAACATAAACTGCTGGTGTTCCTTCAACAGAGAAATTGCATTTTAAATGCATTTTGCAACACGTTTTGCAGACAAATGTGAACAATGCTCTTATTTATTTATCTAGTGTACGCTGTTTGAAATTCTTATTTCTACCAACTTGGTCAAGAGAAAACTGTGGAGAAAATACGCTGTTTACACAAGTATTTCTTTGCTACAAGGTATTTCTGCAAGTTTATCGCCCTTCCCTCTTGCACGACACAGCTCATCCAGGACCACTCTGCATGCCTGCTAATAACCTGGGGAAAGAAACAGGCATCAACCCTTGTCATCAAAAAATAGCTTTCCTCTGCTAAAAAAAAATCCCTGGAAAACCAGTGCGCTTTATCAACAATAGCTGCTGAAGCAAAATAGATAAATTTTCTACAAAAGAGGTGGGTTTATTGTCTTGCGCCATCCTATTCAGATATCTTTATTTATAAGATAGAAAAATAACTGAAAAGCTGGATGTAAATACTGTGGCTGGTGGACCTTGATGCTACTGAGTACCATTGTACAGCTGCTGGACAAGACTGATTGTAAGAGACAAACGGTGTGTATATATCTATATATACATAAACAAATATTTATCAGGTTATAAGGGTATATAATGGCAGTAAGGAGTGTGGAACTGCTGAACGCTGAAGACTTGCCTGTTACCAGTGAAAGGAACGATGCAGAGAGTCCTTTTATAACCTTAACTCTGCAGATAAATTGTTTATCATAAATCTCCGCTGGCACTAACTCTGTGTATATCTCGCTGGTACGTGTTTTGTAACCAGTTCTGTGGGAGGCAATGTCAAACATCTTATCACCAGTATTTCAGAGTACTTAGGTGCAGTCATCACTTCTAACCATTTAATCAAAGTCATATTTAAACTATTTTTGCTGCCCAGAACGATCCATGTCCATTCTTTACTGTTATTTTTAATGAATCAGTAAGTGAAGGGAACTGGTCAAACTTTTACGTTCATTGTGAGTCACCAAGATTTTTAGATACTTGCCAGTGTATTTTGCAAGATTTCTGCCGCTGTAATTAACCACAGAAAACCAAAGTGGAACTGCCTGAGCCATAGGAGAGAATCTTAGTGACATATCTGTTAAAGAATGGTAGAAAAAAAGAAATTTCTAGACTTTTGGCTCTCCTTGGTCTTTTCCGCTGATGTCAATACCAACAGCAAAAACTGTAAATTGCATTACAGCTTTTTGTGTGATCCTCAACCACATTCATGTGGCCAGTGTGCCGCTCCCCTCAATAAATAACCGTAGTTCTGAGTAATTAAAATGGATGATTTAATTTAAAATTATGATTTATTTATGAAAAACACATTCTTTAAAATACCGGTGAGGTTTAAAGGTTGGTTGGTTTTGGTTTTTTCCCCTGCAGTATAACATGGGTCCTATAGGCTCTATAGTTTTAATATTCTGACAGGCAAGGTTCGTGTGTGAGTGTAACGTAAACTTTTTTTTTTTTTTTTTTTTCCCTTGGTGAGATGGAGGGAGATTCTGTTCTTTATACGGCACCCGACAGGCATTCTGCCTGCTAGTGACAGTACCCGTGGAAGACTGTAGGTGAGACCCATCCCCTTTGCATTGTATTTTCTACACGATATCGATGTGAGAGGGGCACTGAGCTACAGCTGGGCGAGGAGGTGCTGACTCTGCTTGCAGGTGGTGCGTAGATACCGGCAAATGTAAGGTTCAAAAGTAACAGCACAGAAACTTGAAAGACAACTTGGTGAAGCTCTTTTTGCCTTGGTGTTTTGCATCATTCTCATGAATACCTTCCTGTTCCTCCTTTGAATCACTAAGCAAAAAATCCATTCCCGGCTGGATCTGGGCACATAGCTATCAATTATTTCCATCAACAGATCTTTTTCTGCGCTGTGTAAGGATGCAGCCAAACGAGCTGCTGTTTAAGGTGTACGTATATTCTTATTGTTAGTAAATGATGGATCTCAAGTGCAGTAATCCTCAGTTCTAGTGCTTGGGGGTTGATTGGCTGGAGTTTGGTGCCCGAAGCAGGGCCAGGTGAATAGCAGTTCTTTTTGATACATTTCTGTCAGTCCACTTCAATATTCAGCTATTTGATTCTACCCTCTTTTCTTAATGTATGGGGGTTTTTTTTCAGGTCAGATACATTGTCTTTGAGGTTAGAGCAAGTACTGGAAGGTCTAGATAGAAACCGGTGAGTTTTATGAGATATATATACCTACCGGTGGCATAATTGCACTGTCAACAGACAGGACAATCTATGTCTTCATAAAATATGAAGCAGTAACTTCAGGACAGTTCATTTCAGCATCAAACCTTGAACGTTTTCCCTTTCCATTTCCAAGTTTACTTTGGTTAAGTTTCAACGTTTTGGGTGTGCTAAATATGAGGAAACATGTGTTTCCAGTGCTACAGCAGGGCCTCGCTGGAGGTTTCGGCTTTGATGAGCAAACACCTTTAGGCTTGTTTGGAAAAGCCTCAGCGGTGACCACAGCGGCCTTGCTGGTATTGGCATTTGTCTGCGTGGGATGAGAGCCAACCTTAATGTGACCAGGATTTATGCAGCATCTTGGTAGGGAGAGGTTCATTTATTTTATCAGAAACCAAGAGCAGCCTGGAAGGGAGGGTGAGAGCCCAAAGCACAACTGGGAAAGCTTAGACATGCTTAAGAACTTATTTCTCCCCCCTTGGAGAGTTCAGTTTTGAATAAAGCGCTCCCTGGGCTCTCACACTTGTTTGCCAGATGTGGTTTTCCCGTCTTTTAGAGCACTAATTGTGTCCCAACTGGTGCATTTTATGGCTTTGCCTATACCTGTAGCAAAACAATTATGAATTCAGCTGTGCCTCTGGAGGGAGAGAAGGGACAGAGAGGTGGGGAGGCGAGTGGTGGCCCCAGGGAACTGGCAGGACATATTATGCCTTTACAAACCGCTGTGCCTCGTGAGCATTAATACCTGCAAAACACATGTTGTAAACACCCTTCCCAGACTACCAGCACATGTTTCCCTGCTCAAAAGGCCCCTTTTAATACTGCTGGCATTGCTAATCTAAATCTGTTATGGGGAGAAGGATTATTGCCCTATGCTAGCATGTACAAGTGCGGGGGAAGATTCCCTACTAAATCCAGGGCTTAGTGTTTATGCTCATCTGGGAAACCGGCTCATTTTTCTGTTTGGATTTTGTGGATAACAGATAAAATGATGGTTTGGGAAGGTGTGGCCTGCTGCATACGTAGCGAAGGTATGACTACAGGTTTTACATCTGAAGCCCGTGCAGGGGGGTTGAAGGAGCTGCCCTTGCCCTGGAGGACCTTCCACCTCCAGGCACACCTCCCGTCTTCAACCCAGCTCACATGGCAGCTCCAGTTGCAGGGGGTCTGCCCCGTATGTTTTATTGCTGCTGATTCTCCCAGTGATAAGTTCATCCCATTGACTGGTTTTGGTTTAAGCTGATAAATGCAGACGTGTTGCCGGCGTTCATCAGCTGCTTGTGCTTCTGCCCTGGCTGGTGTGTGGAGACCTGAATCGGGCACCTTCAAAGCCAGGGTGGTGAGCTACTGCGCATCTAACCAAAGCGCATTGTAGAGATGAAATCAGAGACAGGGACTTGTAATGTGTATTCTCCGCTAGGCTATCATATCTTTTGTCACCTGGAGTGCCCAAAGAGGCCTGGTAATGTAATGATGTTTTACAGAAAAGCTTCCTTTTGTACCAAGAGAAATATCATAACGAAGATTGCTCGGAAAGCTCACAGGTTGGGTCTGTGTGAGTCTCCGGAGTGCTCTGTCAGCAAGAAAATGCGAAACCTTAATTTATATTTTTAAGAAACAAGGAAGACCTGAAGCATGAATTCGTGTTGAGTGGTTAGGAATTGTGTGTTTGTTTTTAATATCTATCAGAAGAGAAGAGGGATTCTGGGTATCACGCGTTAGGTGGGATTGCATGGGCTCGGAATCACTCGCACAGGCTTCAGGTCTGTTGAGCAGTTACATGGGCTGAATCCCAGAGCTCACTAAAACCTGACATAGCGCTGGAAGGAGAGTAGAAAAGATAGAGTTGTAAGGATAGTGATTTAAATGGGAGGGGAAAATGCCTCAGCAACATTTTCTGCCTTGAAAAAAACAACAATTTCTCCTCCCTTGTACTGTCACCTGGATCCGCAGAGAAGAGTTTTAATACATTCTTAAAATGAGAAAGAAAAAACTGCTATGCTCTCTTCTGTGTTGCATTATTAACGAGGAGATGTTGGGTCATCACTAATGCAGTAAAGCACCTGGACCTTTGCACTTTGTTTAAACATGCATATCTTGGAGGGGAGATTACAGGAGGATAAAGTACAATATTTTTCAGACTTAAGTGAGCTCAGGTTGAAAGGCTGTATTAAAAAACCAAAAATGTGAAAGCCACTTCTTTGGCTTGCCAAATTGAAGTGTTAATGTTAGATTTGTTAACTGAACCTTGGTTAAACTAAGGTCTCTCTTTCAGTTGTTAGAGCGGGGCGGTTGGTCAGGGGAAAGGTGTTCGCTGCGAGGTGTTGGATGCCTTGTAGGCTCCCCGGGCTGAGCCCACGGTCCTGGTGAAAACCTGCATTCAGAACCCTCGGGGTTCTTGGAGGCAGGGTCAGGAGTCACCCTGGGGCTGCAGTGGCTCCTCCAGCTGCTGTGAGCACAATTCCAGGCAGCGCTGGCTGACAGGGACTTATTGGCCACAGCTGCCGCTGGACTCAGCAAGAAGAAATGCAAAATATCTACAAAAAACAGATAGGCCAGCCAGCAGAGAACTGTGCAGTCCCAGGCCTGTTGCACTGGCCACTGCAGCATGTCTCCTTGCTTCTTGGGCTCTGCCTTTGTGGACCCGAAACCTGCTTGCTCTCCCCAGCAAAGTGGGGATATCATATTGTTTAAGGGTAAAAAAAAAAAAAAAAAAAGTTTTGCTTTCATAACTGCTGTATCTGCCCCTCACAGGAGAGCTCGGGGCCTTTACTTGCCATGAAAAGCTGTGTGATCAACAATATTTTACTGAAACATTCGGGTTTTGCCTGATAAACGCACGTGCTGTATGATGTAATTAGTGCCGCTGTGTCTTACTCCTTCAGCACATCATGCAATGTCCGTCGTCTCGGTGCAACGGTGAGTCTGTGCTGAGACGTTCCCAGACAAATAGAAAAAAAAAGAGTATGCTCACCCAGACGGATAAAAAAGCCTCTGGTAATGACAGACAAACTGTGTTACAGGACAGGAATGTCATGCATGATCAGGTATTTCAGCTAGAGCTTTTAGTTTTTTTTTATTTTCCCTTCAAGTCTTTTGGGAAGGTGGGTTCAGCAGCTGAAGAAAAGAGATGCCATAGTTTCTGACAAGTTAATTAAGCTTTCACTTCTGAGTATTATATGTATAGTGAAGAAAAGAAACTTAATTGTCTTTGCAGTGCCTTTGCAAAACCCAAGAAAAATGCCTGCATATTTTCTCAGTTTTGTCTCTATTTTTGATACTTATTCAGTGTGAGCATTATACTTTCATGGGTTTAATTAAAAGCCAAGTTTTGGAAGCTTCTCAAATGTTAGTTTTGGTACATAGATGTATGCCTTTAAAGAAATATTTATGTGAAATCTAAAGCCTAAAAGGAATCAGAGAGGCTTTAATGCATCAGCTGCCTCCCTTTATATCTTTTGTCCAACTACCGCCCACCTCCTGGTATTTAAGATAACTTCTGAAGAGGTGAGAAAGCTGCTTAGTCCACTTCCAGGGATTTATGAACTCCGAGTCCTCCTACAAATGCAACAAGCAGCTCTTCCTTTGTTAAGCACAACATTCAACTTTGGATTTCTTTCTGTTTAATTTTTAATCATTCCATGCAGTACGTAAGCAAATTGTAGGTTTCTAAATAGCTTCATAAACAGTTACCAGAGAATTCTTTTTCTTTTACCTTCAGCCATTTTGTCTTTTGCTGTGAGAGCTGTTAAAATATAGTTGCTATAAACCCAAAAGTGGCACAGAGAACGTGAATAAAGAATGATTATTCATTATTTCATGATAATTCAAAAATGCAAGAATTGAAATTATAAGGTAGCTGGTTAAAAAGAACTAAAAGGAGTGCTTATTCTCACAAGGTATAATTGAACTGTGGATCTCGGTGTGACAGTGTGGCTTTGGAAGTCAGGAGTTGTCTAAAGGATTAGGCAAAATCGGAGTGATGGAGCTGTGGCTTCTAAACACGATGATCTGGGTATAGCGGATTGCTCAGGGGTCCCTGCACTGCCTGTTGGCAGTCGCTGGAAGGGCACAGGGGCAGGGAGTCGCTGTGCCCCGCACCTTCCCTGAGCATCCTTATCTCTTACCGTGAGGGGTACGGCGTAGGGTTGGACCAAACCTGTGATCATATCCAGTACAGCCATTGTGGGGTCTTCCAAGCTTTGCACCAAAAGTGTGGGAGGATTTTTTGCCGATCTTTTTTTCTGAACTTGGGAAGATGGGGGTGGAGTGCTGTGAAATATTTACAGGCCATTGCAAGAGAAGGGAATGCCAGTGATGGAAGGGTTGGTTAAGGCAGAAAAGAAGAATGACAGTGGGAGCCCAAGGTTAGACAGGTGGGTTGCGTAGGTCTCTAGTAGCATGCCAGTATTTAATTGATGGCCTCTACTCAGTGCTTGTCACAGGGCATTTTCCATGAATGTAATGTTAAAGGGAAGCCAGGAAATTTTGTAAATGTATCTGAAGAGAGCATCTTATGAACCAGGACTGCCTGTAGGTGTTTGCTTAAGACGGGGAAAGGCAGAAAGCTGTTGCTTCCCCATGCAGAAGCAGGGCTTTTTCCTAATTGCTAGTGAGATCTCCTTTATGTAAAAAGTATTCATGCTGCTCTGCACTTGGACAGTTTTTCCTGGAAACCCCTGTTGGAGCTGGTGCATTAACGAGTATTTCAATCTCTGTCTCAAAATTTACTGGAAATCCAGTTATCAACCTAGGAGCGAGATAGAAATCTAGGACATCATGAGCAGAAGTTTGGCTGAGCACTGAAGTATCTGAGGCTTTTTTAAAGGAGTATGTGTGTGTGTCAGCAGAGATGCTTGAGGCAGGAGGAAGAGTCGACTATTTATTTATTTAATTACTCAGCTTTGCCAAGGCCTAGGAATCAGATTGTTAAACTGAATCCTAAAGCAAACTTTCCCCCTACTCCCCGCCTCTCTCTTCCCCCCTCCTCTCTATCCCCCCACTGCCCACCCCCAAATGGCTCGAACAAAATATTTATTAAGCAGACTGCCTGGGCAACACACAAGGTCTTGCTTTTCTTTCTTGCAATCTTCTGTTTCAAGCACCACCTAATGGCTTCGGTGCAAAATGCAGAGCGCGCATCGCCACGCAGCAGCTGCCAGTTGTTCGGCTGCGGATCGCTCCGAGCAGAAGAAAGCTGCAGAACTTAATAGATCAAATACCAGTCCAAAAATGTAATAGCTAGAGGGAGTTGGCTTTCGTTTTTATAGCATAATACAGCCCCAAATGCCCAGGATATTATGATTTCACCGTGTAAATGCATTATACTACAAAGTAACCATTCATAGCGGCAGACATAGTGCTTGGCTCGTTATGATTTGCCTAATAGAAACGGGGAAGCTTTACTGTTTAAAACTTCTATATAACGTTTCGAGGGGAGCACTGTGCTTCTTAATTCTCTCCTTATTTTAACGTATTTAGCGAGAGAGCACAAAGCAGAAGCCTTGCTCAGCTTGGCTTCCCTGCCACTTGAATGAGATTTTTACATCATTAAAGCATATCAGATGTGCTACTCCCATGCTACAGGCACAGCTACAGATAATTTGATAAGGCAAACATGCATAACATAGACTTGTATCAATAATTAATTTCTTTTAATACTGACATTCTGGGGAGCCTGGGAATCTGGCTTTCCCAATAGCCCATCTGAGCAGCTGTCTAGGAGCCAAGGTTTCTAGTAAAACAAGTAGGCAAATGACCCGACAGGAACAAGTCCTATCAGATTGATATGTTCCCCAAACAATTGTGATTTTAGCACGTCAGCATTTTTGAACAAAGCAGAATTTAATCAGAAACTCCTGGAACAGCTTTAGTGTTGACCTCAGTAATCATTCTTCACGGTTAGAAAATGCCATTTCTTTACTCTCCTGTCACTTTTCCGTCCTTTCCTCTCCCCCTCTGTTACCTTTTTCTTGTTTCATGTATGTTTTTGAGCATGCTGTGGCAGCTGCCAGGTCTCATAATGTTGTTCGGAGCCTTGTCATGGATGGTGTTCTTCCCAAAGCCGCAGCCCTGGGAGTGCATCAGGCTCTCCATCTGAACCGAAGTGAGAAACAACACTTCCAGTCCTCGCCAGTTTGAAAGAGAATCTGAGAATATAAAAACTTAGCAATAAAGAAGTGTTCTTTTAAAGCTGCCTCCTAATTTTGGCATTAGAGGAAGAGCTAGCTCTGCTTTCTAAATATCTGGGGCTGGCATGGAGACCTGTGTTCTGATCTTTGGGTTTTTTGATATTACCTAAAA
The DNA here is from genome assembly GCF_023634085.1 of Falco cherrug. Taxonomy (NCBI): domain Eukaryota; kingdom Metazoa; phylum Chordata; class Aves; order Falconiformes; family Falconidae; genus Falco; species Falco cherrug. Next base: position 40,430,846 of record NC_073704.1, on the reverse strand, counting down.
ACTCTTTAACGTTGAAGTGAAGAAGGTGTAGGTGTCACAAAGCTGTTATGTGACACAGAAGAACTAGCCTGGAACATCTCAAGAGAATCACAGGCCAGAAACAGCAGGGCTGGAAGAGCTCTTTGCTTTCTCTCTCTGCCTCCTCTTGCTCATGTCTAAACACATCAAATTTCTAACTCTTGAAATCAGAAATTAAGGATCAATAGTGCTGCAGGTATGTGCCGTCTCTGAAACCAGCATATGTTTCCAGTTGAGTTTCATTAGGAAGGATATTTTAGTCTCAAATTAACCTTTGTTCTACACAATGCTGCTGTTGTGCAACCTTTATTGCTATGAATCAGAGATGCTGGACTATGAACTTGAAATTCTATGTATTTAAAAAAAACACACCAAAACCCCCTAAGTAATTAATTCCACATGACAGTAAGTTTCCTGAAGAGGTAGGGTGTGGGGGAGAGTATGTCCACCTCCCATTTGCTGCGATTCCCAACATGAGTTATAGGCCATCTGAGAAGCAGAAAAAAGAGGGGATTTTAAAAGGCAATTTGAATGTCTTTTTTTTTTTTTATCCCCTAATCCAGCAACACACTCACATTACATGCACACAGTCTGGGCGTAGCACCTGTCTGGGTATCCTCACAAGGGAAGGCCAGAATTACGCACCTGTTTTGTTTTGTTTTGTTTTGTTTTGCTGTCTTCTGCTCAAAAGTTTTATAAGTTGTTGCTGGAGTGGCACAAATCCAATAAACTGTCTGGTCCATAGCCTGCTCCTTGGCTTCTCAAACAGGAGCCTTATCCAGGGATATGAGGGGATTAAATGATATAATTGTTTTATATAATGTGTGCTGCGGCTCTGGCTGAATTTTAAAATGGAGGCTGCTTCCATTCCAGTTTGGAGAGCAGCCGCTTTCATTGCCCTGTGTTAGTTGTGGCATCGACTGCACTGGACCCCAGCAGGTACCAGGGCCCTCTCCCTGCCTGCTGGGGAAATACCTGCAGCACCTCTGGACGTGCTCGGGTGTGCTCTGCTCGGTGCCTGGAGGGGACTTTCAGGCCAAACAGGATGATGTTTTGTGAGATTTATATCCTTTCAGAAGTGGTTGGTAGAGAGGGGTGAGTCTGGGTTACAGCTAGGATTCAGGCAGCGATCCCGTGCCAAAGTCACGGTCAGGTGCTAAAACCATTCTGTGGGATGCAGTCCATGCAAACTAACCAAAAGCCAGAAAACTGCCAATGTAGGGTTTAGTAGTTATCTACTTTATAAAAAGTAACATTTTCATTTATAAAAGGTTCTAAGCATGCACATTTTTAAAAGCTATCCAAACCTAAAATGCTGAGGTTGCAAGTGCAGGAACCATGGAGTTTTCCAGAAGAAAAGTACATTTTTCAGGTTATCATTTTCCACGTGTATTTGTAAGAAATAGCACTACCTGGTAATTACAAATGAGTTTTAGAATTAATGCAGTGGAAATTATTTCTTCCAGTGCAGTTGAAAACTGCAGACTTCACCCTAAAGAAGTTGTGTTCAAGCAGGACAGAGCTACCTGAGCTGGGACATTCATTCCTGTGGTTTTCTCAGAGACTTTAGTACTCTGTATTTAGTCTTTACGGCAGTAACCTATTTTTAAGAAGTTATGTACTCATTAAGATAAGATGAAGCAAAAGATGGAACACATTGTTAAGGAATATTATCCATAAACTAATTTAGAGCTCAGTCACATGAAAGCCAAGCCCAGCTTTGCTCACACAGTACACGATAATGATATGTTTCAGGATTGCAGCTGAGAACAAATTTGACAGATCTATGCACTGTGCAATCACATTTGCTAATGTTAGTTTTAAAACAGTAAAAATCAATCCCGGTTGAAAATATTTTCTTGGGAAAGCTGAGAACCTATCTTAGTATTGCCTGGTAATAGATCTGGGCACCCATTCAGTAGGAGCACGCTGCATTGCCCTTGCAAGGATATCGCTGCTGCTGGCTCCCATGCCGTGTGCTCAAGCAGAGCTGCTGGGGACACGGGTGCCCGGTGGGTGACGGTGCTGAACTTTCATGATGCGCATCTCCAGATGCCTGCTCCAGGACTGGGATGGTCTGTCCTGGATGCTCTCAGCACGGGCCCTTTGAGTGACCAACTCAGGCTGCCAAATGAGAGTAGCAACATGGAGCATCCATAATGTCAGCGTGGAGATCATACAGAAGCCACCCTGCAGCTCTTTCTGAGCTGTACCTTGCCTGGTATTTCACCTCCAGGGAGAGGTGGTGGTAATACTTAGGTTTAAAGTGTTATTTGGTCATGCCTGGCCTTGGACAGGCGAAATAGCTGCTCTTCCCCATGCAGCCGTATCTTGCTGAAGGTACCCACCCTGGATCCCGCTCCCTCTTCTATGGATGACAAGGTGTGTCTGACAAAACACTCCCTCAGAGGGCTTTTGGATTTTGGAACATGCTCACTCTAAGTCTGAATTTGATAATGTCTTTATATGCTGCAAGACATCTGTTTGAAGGGAGTTTTGGAGAGAACCGTGAGATTACTTCCCATAGCAATGGATGAATAGAAAGAAGCTTCCATAGGTGTTTCGCTGGCTGAGTTCCTGCTGGAACAATCGTTCCAGTGCTTCTGGGTTTTCATTATATTGTGTAATTAGTGAAGGTGTCAGGGAAATTTGAGCCTAGGATAACCACGATTTTATCACTTTAGATCTTAATAAATAAGTGTTCTGAGGTCTAAGCTTTGCAAGTGGCTTAGACATGTGGGTCTCAGGGGTGGAAGCCACCAACATTCGCTTTGGGGGATAGCAACCCATGTATGTGCTGTTACTCTGAGGCAAAAGCAAAATAATTCAAATGAGGGAGCTGAACGATCTCTCCATACTTTATAATCATCACACATTAAGAATTCACACACTGACAGCTAAAACAGCTCAGCCAAATTGGGACAGCTGGTTATGTGTCCAACCCCTGTGATCCTTCCTCCTGTCTCTAGTTCACTTCTTAAAATACAGGTTTACGTAACCGGTCACATTTTTCAAAAGTTCCTAAATCTTTCTAACTAATTGGAGAGTTTTCTGAATTTTCAAAATATCTACAGATAAATTATGCAGATAGCATGGTGAAGATATTCATCCCAGCTCACACATTTATGTCCTGCTCCTGCAGTCGTACCAGGGGGAGTTTATGCACATGAGCAGCCTCAGTGAATCATTGTGGTGGTTATTGCAGAACGGGGCCTTGGAGTTAATCAAGTTGTGAAAACATAATTTCTTTCCTGTTCGAAATACAGCAAACAAAATTCTCATCTTATGCTTTTCTATTTTGCTTCCAGTGTTTCAATTTTCTTTTATTCAAGTGAATTAATTTTGCTAGCTAAATGCAACACCTCCTCTGGAATGCCAAGCAGAGGGGAATACTGCAGCGTGTTTGAATCTCGAAAACAAAATAATTGCTTTAAAAATAGCCTTATATTTCTTCATTTTATGACGTGCTCTCTTTAGACTCGATAATCATCTTTTCTTGTACTTGAGATACCTTCCCTCCCCACACCCACTCTCTCCTATCACCCTGAAATTCTGGAGGAATGGTGGAAGATGTACCTGGCAGCCTCATTCCCAGCACTGGCAGAGGCGATGGAGGCAGCCAGCCCTCGAAAGGATTTTGGGGGAGAGGTTTTGAACATTGTAAAATGAGATTTTAATGTTCTTCAGAAGCCTTTTGCTCTCTGCTGCAGCCACATTTGGATGCTCTGGTCTCTGGTGACCACAGAAGTTTGCAGCTCCTGGAGCAAGCGGTGGGGAAGGACCAGCGGCTAGCATCAACAACCTGCGGTTTTACTGCCGGTGCTTTTGAAAAGGGCATTTTGGTTGAAAAAAACCCAAACACCAGCGATATTCTCTTCGGGTGCGGAGGTGTGGGGAGCAGGGAATTAAAGCAACATGAGACACTCCAAAGGATGTGAGCAAATAATAAAAATGAATTGTTGTGGCTTCAGCCAAACTGAGAGTTTAGAACTAAATTTGCTTTCTGAAACATACCTCAGTAATGACAAACGGTAAAAGCAGGTGGAAACAAATCTATCCAGCTGCTGCAGCCAAGGGGAAGTTGGAAGCAGCCTGAATCCAGCAGGTTTCTACATGTTACATGAAAAGTGGTTGCTTGTCCAGATTGCAGTGTTGAAATGCCCATATTTCCTTAATGCTTTTTTAATGAAAAACCAGATCCGGGAGAACTTTCTCATTCCTTCTGTTTTCAGACTGGTTTTCAAATATTTCTTGGTTGTCTGAGAGCTCACTGTAATGCTGGGCAATTCAGAAATAAGTGAGGCCTGCTTAGAAAATCTGTTTCAGGAAGGTAAAGGCTTTTGTCTCGATGTGAATGACTTTTGCAAAAGGAGTTCATTCTTTACATTCTGTTCTTTGATGTGGCTCTGCCAAGTTATGAGTAAACAAAACACTTAATGCACATTTCTGTGTATGATTTGCTGAGGCTGATGTACAAAGTTTGAAGGGAAAGTTGAAGCTTTTTGGGTGAATAAAACCCAAGACTTAAAAGTGGTGAATACTTGCTGAAATCCTGTGAAAGAGCAGATTGTGCAACAGTTCTCAAAAAAGATAAAACGGGAAGGAGATAAGTAATGATTCTGTGTATTTGCTGTCTTAAGAAATAGGCTGGGAATGAACTGTTCTCTAGTTCTGTCCGCAGTCTCTTGTCAAGCAAATGCTTATCGGGTATATTTTCAGCCCACTTTCAAGGAAAATTTTTCCATCCTCGTCAACAGCATCAAAATCCAAGAAAAGAAGGGTGGGGAAGGTGCTGTGAAGTATGATTCTTGTCCTTTCAAAATAATAGGGAAAATTGAGAATACGTTAGGCTAGTTATTAACTTTTTCAATTTGTATGTTGTTTCTGGCTTAGTTTTCCTTCTGGCACAGAAAGCAGGGCATAGGGGGGAACGTTTCCTTGTGTTTCCTCCCGGCAGCTCCCGCTCGGCAGGCTCACGGAGGCAGGTCACTTTGCCCTCTCACAGCCAAGCAAGCAGCGCGGAGGAGATCACCCCTAATTGTGGCTCTCAGTGTGCGTTCGGTGATGTGATTCATGCTCTTGTATTGGAGAGCAATTTGCGTTCTCCCACAAAAATCAGAGACATCAAAAGAGAAAGTGTTATTTTGGCAGTCCAGGTAATTTTCCTTCCTCTCCATTTCTTACCCCTGGCAATAACCTGAAGGCTTCCCGCGAAAATATTTTGTGGATGATTTTAACTGTTGAAGAGGTCATAGAAGCTCCCAGAATCTGAACTTTTTTCGAGGGGATGTTGTCTGTCCTGCAAAGAACACATAAATAATATAAATAAATTAAAAAATATATAAATAATAGTTTGTTTTTCATATAAGGAGTCTGATTTTTTCAAGGAAAAAACCTACTTTTTTTGCTAGGTGGAACAGTGGAAGCTGTTGGGTTGTGAATGCTTGAAGAAGTGTGGCCCCAAGGTCTGGTGATTAAAGAAAACTTTAAAAGTATGAGATATTTCTCACATTAAAAATCTGTACAGGAAGACCAGATAATATCACAATCAACCTTCGCTAAAATGCCAGTAATGTATTTTTCTGGCAGAATATATACATTAGCTATATACACCACGACAGGCTGGAGATTTTTGTGCAGTGATTCCCGACTATGAATATCTAAAGCAAAATAGCACAGGCAGTATGGCGCTGGATAATGACTTGATCATCTGTGTATAGGTTACTAGAGAGTTACTACCATTGTACGAAGTTCAGAGGAGGATAGCTGAGGTGTAAAGCAGGAAAACTGCTCTTAGAGTTGTGTTGAAAAAAAAGGCTCATGGGCTTTTATGGTTCAGAATATATGAAAAAGGACCTAGTAAAACAGATAAAAAAAAATGGCTAGCCCTGATAACTGTGGTGCAGAGCCTGGTCGGAAATCTCAGATACTTCTTGGAGCAGTAGCAGAAAAACAGCTATAAGAAATAAAGCTGAGTTTTCTCTCACCTTATTTGGAGATTAACCACACATATATGTTTCTCTTGTTTGGTCTGGGTTTTTTCCCCCGGGTTCCTCTACTTTATTTTAAGTGCACAAGTTTACAGAAAGGAGAGCCTCTGTGTTCAGTGATGGAACCATGCAGGTTCAAACCTTTGGCAAAACATCGTAAAATTTGGCTTTCTAAAGCAAGTTTGATGCAGTCCCACTGAAGTACTCACATTTGTACTTTGTGGTGATTCAAGGTGTTAATTCAAGATGTGACCTTTCCCAGAGGGCTGACCCTGCAGGTGCAGAGATGGCCCCTGCCAGTGGGATGGAGGCAGCAAGAGAAGCACACACACACACACAAACAGGCAAAAACTCAGGGTTGAACTGCATTAAAATCCACCCAGACAGCCCAGGTCACCATGATGTCATCTTACTGGCTCTTTAGGAATTTCTTTGCCGTGTAGGTGTGACCTCAAGGTACAAAGAACCACTTCATTTTAGTGGTGCCCTGCTTTTGTGCCTTGCTTGAATCTGGTCATAGATCCTAGTCAAGCATTGCAGTGACGATCGCGCAGGGCTCAGAGGGGGAAAAATGATAATGAATCAACTACAATTTATTTCCAAGCTTTTTTGGACGGGCCTCCTATGTCATCAAGCTTTCGATGGCACCAGGCCAGCTTGGCACTTAGTGCCCTGGCTGGACATCACCACGGGTCGCACAGAGGCTTTTTTCTTTTCCAAGGAATGCTTCCTTCTCTCTAAGTGGTCTAAAAATATGCAGATTACGAGAGTCAAGGCACAATCATTTCAACTATTTATGAAGGGGAGGCACTTGCAGTGAAACCCAAGCTATTCTGAACAGGGGAAAACACCTAGGCCACATCTATGGCATAGTGCGCATTGTGCATCTGAAGTATTGTAGAGAAAGGCAAAGTTTTTCCAGAATAAACACTGTTCAGTGTCAGCTGTACATAAGCAGAGCCGAGGGAACTGAGCGGAGCAATTACAGCGCTTTGCAGAATCAGAAAAGTGACTAGCAAGCTCTTAGGAGAGCAGCCACTGTGATCCTAGGAGATCTCGGAGAAAGAGCTACGAAATGACGATAACAACAACAAAAAAACAAAACAACAACAACAAAAAAAAGCAAGAGGAGAGTTCAACGTCAAACTGGCAGACTCTACAGTGTCATCTGTAAAATGATATCATCTGCCAGAAAGCCTGCTGCCAATTCATACATTTTTCTGCATTCACAAGTTACAAGTGCGCAGCTGTGAGGCTATTGAATTTCATGACTGTACATTTGCAGCTTGTGAATTTGTCAGTAGGCATTTCCATCTTGATAATATTTGTTGAGAGCTGTGCAGTATGTATTGCCTTTATATTAGATATGCTTAGTACAGTCTGCAAATGCTAATCTGAGGATCTCTGCTGGACCATAGTAAAAGTAGCTAAGACCCACTATTTTCCTACTGGTTTGCATTTATATTTCTTGATTTTTCAGAGCTATTAAGCATGACTGGAACCTCATTGTGAAAAGCAGCTGAATATATATATGTATTCTGAAACAGGGGAACATCATCCACTTGCATTATCATTAATTTCTTTTCTTTGCTTTTTTGTGTTTAGTTCTATGGAAACCTCATTCCCCAGCATGTGATACCCCGAATGCCAGAATTGTTGGGCGATTAGAAAAATGATTTTTGAAAAAAAAAAATAAACATGTTAAAAATACAGCAGCAGTGATTTTTCATGTACATTAATATCTTTTCAAATTAAAAAAAATAATTAAAAAGACCTGTGAAAAATAAGGAAGCTTTCCTTTGGTGAATGGAGGAAGCAAAAATGTCTGTTTAAAGTAGTTTGCTGAACACCACATAGGAAATCTCACTTTTAGCAATGGTCTATAAATGTGTCTCTCTTAAGCTGAGTATTCTAGAAATTTCAGGCGAAATTGTGCCTTAAAGGTACAGTTCTGAAGTAAAGGGATATCTGTGTAGAAGGAAAGGAGACCTAAGAAAAAAACAGTCTTTTTCATTTGGAGTTCACTTTGTAATATCTGGGCAGCACATTTCACAGTGGGAATGCTGCCAAAAGCCTGGCTGTGTAGTAAATAAACATTTCGGGGAAAAGCTGGCTCAAAGAAGATGGCTAGCCAAGTAGGATCTTGAGTGTCTATTTATTAATTTGTTTATTCGCTTTAATTCTGTCCTTGTATATGACACCGATATGTGTATGGTTAGCAAATGACAGGTTCATTCACCAGAATCAAGATATAATTAGACAATAGACTGTTATGGCTGCAAATGCCAACTCTTCTTGCTGTAAAACGTGGTCGGCAGAAGCCCCCATCTCCCTGAGAGGCAGCAGCAACTCCCGTGGTGGTGCGGCCTGCTCCTGGCAGCAAGCCTTCCCCCACCCCGCGCCCAGGGGCCTCTACTTCATGAGTGGCCTTCTCACGTACAGGGGGGCAACTGGTGACTTTCTATGTTAAAATGATCACAAAATGCACCTTGTGAGAGGGCAGACAGCAGTATGGAGCGTGCTTGGTGGTTGTTTGGGATCCCAGTGCCTTGGATGGTGACACGCCATTGGGAGGAGGCCATCCCTGGCTCTGGCTTGCCCTCTGGGCTGAATTCAGAGCAGTGAGTGCAGTGCTCTGACCAAACTGTGCCTTACGGCCATGGATTCCACCTAGGAAAGCCCCTCGTGCCGTAGCTGCTGTAATTTGATTGCTTTCTTCGTCACATCCTTGGTGCTGGTACCTGTGAAGTCTCTCTTAGGGTGTCCTAAAGGATCCTCCAGCCCAGCACACAGTTACTGGAGCACACACTAAAGACGAAACAAATTCCGAGTTGGGTTTTCCCAGTCTGTCACAATCCGTGACTGCTGGAGCAGTGAGCTGTTTCAAAGGCGGCTCTCGCTGGGATTATTTATCCCTTGCCGACGTGTCTGCAGTGCCTGGGGAATAACAGAGCTTGCTGAGACTGGGAGCTGTTTGCCACCAAAAGCCCAGGTGCATCTTCTTTCTTTCTGTGGAATTGAATCTTATTTCACTTCCCTCACCAACTTAGGGGAAGATAATACTAAAAATCTTTTGCTGGCCATAAGTAAATAAATAAACAAGCACCAGAGTTCAAGTATGTGTGGCATCTTGCTTTCCCTTTGCAAGCAGTGTAAACAAACAAAGCAGTCTTTTTTACACTACTTCTGCAAAACATTGCCAATTGATAATGTAGTAGTAATATTAACACATGCCTGTTCAAAAATGTGACACATACTTTTGGGTCTTTGAGATTAGTTCCTCCAAAGTGCTTTTTCTTCGGCTGCCTGACAAGGCTTTTGGCTCCACTTCAGTCTGGTAAGAAGACAGCTGCTCAAATTCTGACACAAATGAAGAAAATTGATGGTATGCCATCTCCAAAATTCCCTTTTTCCTGGCAGGCACTACTAGACTGAGTGCTAGGAGTCATTCAAAGTTTCGGGCTTTTTTTTTTTTTTTCCTCAAACGTTAGCTGGGGGAGGATTTGGGGGTTGCTTAGTTGGCTGGGCTGCTTCTAATAATGTTTGACACTTGCATGGAGTCTGCATCTCTCAGAACATAAAAAGTATCATAGCATTAATACTTAACACTGCTTAGCCAGCTTGCTCGTTTAGCTGCTGTTGTACACTGAATTATCATTAGCATGGCTTTGCATAACGTTTTAGTAATATATTTATCTTTGTCATGGAAATGCAGGAGAGACAAACTCCAGTGAGGGTCCCTGTAAGGATGGATCTTTTTAGGGGTGTTTCTGTACCTCTGGGTCTTCCTGGGGTATTTCTTTAAGGAAGGTAGAGATGCATATGGGTGACCAAGAGGAATAATGCCTAGTAGCTAGCGAATTTTGTTTGCCCACCACAATATTCCTCTGAACTCTCTGATTCTCCCTCTAGTGCGTGAGCCTAGAGGTGTTCTCAGGGTTGTGAAGAGCACTTGTTACAGAGTACATGCATTTATTGTTTTAGCTGAGTACAAAGGAAAGTCCTTTCATTGTGCTTTGCTGCCACGGTTTTCCTGCTCCTCGAGGTAACGCAAACTACATTTTCCATGTTGTTCCTCATGGACTATTTCCTGAGTCAAATTTTTTGTCTGCAAAAGACCTCAGTTGTATGGGACTGTGTAAAGTGTACCTTCACACCTGTCTGTCTAAAAAGTAGTGAATTTCTTGTGTGACCATCCCATTGTTTTAGAAATAAAACCCTAGTCTAGTTTTAGACGACTTGTTTTCATGATTGTCAGTATTGTTGCGAAGGGTTTGATTTTGATACACAGTTTGCTATTCGTTTTTAAACCTCCATGGAAAAGAATCTATGTAAAGCTCTGAATAATGCACATGACATATGCTGCCTGTCTTGCAGAAGGAACTGACGAACCTGACAGCACTTTGCATTTTCGGAGCTGGCGAATAGAGACAGTAAACTTTAGTCAGGAGTTTTTGGGACTCGGAGGTCAAACCAAGAAGAGTTCAGAGCTGCTCTAGCAGACACGGTAATTAAATGGAGCTCAAAGGATGTGTTCAGAGCTGGCCTGAAATTAAATATAATCTAGTTAGTGTTACTATTACTTCATAAAGACACCTTTTTCCTTGGGGTGGTAGAACTTACGTCCATCAGTTAACAGCAAAATCCCTTATCTAAAGCATTTAACATTCAGCAAGCTTAGATGAACAGGCAGCAGGATCTCATAGGTTTATATATAGGGAAATGCTAATAAAGGTGGTGCTATTAACTTTGTCACAGCAATAAATAACAGCTATGTACACAGCTCAACTCAATTTTCTTTGTTAGATGTGGAATTAATAACTACTATCAATTTTTATTACCCTCCACTGTTGTTCCTTCGCAGTACCTGGAAACTTGCACAAGATGGGTGATGCCTTTGCAGCAGCTACTGTGCACATACGTGAAAGTAGGACACACACTGGTAAAAATGCTTTGGTTCTTTAAAGTAGGTAACAAAGCTATACCCAAATCTATTGAATCTTGACTGCTATTGAGTATTTTGTGAAGGTAGCAAAATTCAGTCTGATGAGCAGCTCTGAGAGAAGAAGATTCAATTCTTACTTGAGGGAAATAACAAGTTAAAGTGGGGTGGTTGTTAAAATAATACTAAAAGAAATAATTTTCAAGAATCAAATACTGACACACACCCCCAGTCCAATTTTGACTTAAGTTCCTTGTGAACTAGTTATGGGCTCAATCAAAAATATCATTTTTCTAAACAATATGTGGATGGAAACTCTTCAGCCAGCTCATTTCACAGCCATTTGGAGGAGGCAGCACCATGTGCAAGAGGCTGGTGAGTGCTCGGAGGCAGCTGCAATGCTGTTGGGGCTGCGAGGTTATTGCTGTCCCCTCCCAAAGGCAGCAAGCGCCCTGCCAGCGCGTGGTGTCAGCTTTGTGTCCATCAGCAACTCAAATCGGATATACTCAATCCATATGAACTGGTAGCCAGTTTTGATGTTTTCATCTCAAACAAGTCCTTTTTGGTTTTTTGTTTGTTTGTTTGTTTGGTTTGGTTTGTTTTAAGAGACTAGGAGAATCTGGGTTTTGTCCAGCTGAGCTTTCCCGGAGCGATGGTTTTGCCTTGGACCTCGTACAGGTGGGGTGCATGGAACACGTGTGGCAGAGTTTACCTTTTTAAAAAATACAGCTAGCTCCTTTGTCTCTTAGGCAACTGCAAAAATAACTCCATCAAGAATAAACCTGCAAACAAGGGCGAAAAAGCAGAACTGTGTGAAGACATGAAATATACTGGTTTAAATAGTCCTGCAAAGCTCTTTCCTCCCCCTGTACCCTTCCAAGGTGGTAATGATGTGCTCTGATTCTTAAGCACAAATCCTGACTTGCATAAATTCAGAGATTTCATCTGTATAATCTGCAAATTACTAAGATAGTAATACCTGGATATTTTATGGCACATCCTTAAGTCAATAGGCAAAAGGTTTCTGAATAAAAGCCTTAAAATTACCTTATGAATTATTAACTATTCCCTGTATTACCGTTGAATTATAAAGACGTAGAAAAATAGGAAGGAGAATTGAAAAGCATCAATCTCAGGTTCTTCAAAGTGTAATACTAATCCTTTCAGCAGTGTACAAATCTTTTATTAAAGATAAAGAGGAAGCTATACTTTTTTATTTACTTGAGGAGATGTTCAATCCACATGATTAAAAATCTCATTACTGACTCAAGTCAGGGAAGTGATTTATTACTGAAACAAAATAGAAGGAATTTTGCTGCCCATAGCTGTATTTATTGTGAAGAAAACTCTCTGTTTGTATCTACTTTTGTGTGTTAGCTATTTCTAAGGGTGGATTCCATTTTTCTGGGAATGATGGGGCTTTGCTGCAGTCTGCAGCTGAAGTACTGCTACCTTAAGAGAGAAAGCCTGAATGAAAATTACAGGTACCAAGGGATACATTTTTGCTCTGGTAAATTTCAATGAAGCAGATGATGTCTGATTAGGTAACAGAATGTACAGAAATTCAGGATTTTATACATAGGGACAAGATATGCAAGTATAGCTAATACTGAGAAGCAAGTGGCGGTATTTTAGGGATTCTTCACGTATCATGTATACTAATATTTATCAATCAGTATAATATAGATGTACTGTTCAAAAAGAGCCCTTGAAGTGAACTGTCAGTTTACAACGATAAAAAATGATGAACTCAATGACATTATTTCCAGAAATACTATCCTACTTAGGGAAATATATCTAAGAATATACGTAGTATTTTTGTCCTTACCAGACCTGAAGCAGGTCAACTATTTTGTCTTTTTTTTGGCAGCTCTGTGGGTGCCTTCTACTTGAAAAGGGTAAATGTCTTAAATATTGAATTATGCCCAGCGTAAGTTCCAGTGCTATTTATATTACAGCATACAATGTAAAATGGAGATAATACGGAATTTATTTACGTCACAGCAGCTGTGGAAAAACTGGGTTATGCACAGTTGCATATAAAGACAAGACATTAAATGGTGCCATCAATTCCTGCAAGCCAGCAGAAATAGCTTTTCTCTCCCTGATAACCATGCCTGGATGGCTCCCAAGGCTGAGTGCTAGTTTTGCACATCCCACAGGAAGTTTGGATTCTCTCCTACATCGTGGGTGGAAAATGCCTGGTATTATCATGACAGGTGCAATAGGTACTGAAACGTAAACCTTTCACTGATCCTGGGTAACATATTGCCGTCCTAGGCTTTGCTCCAGAGGAGTGTTTTGGGAGAAATTACGTATCTGGAGGTAAAGAAACATTTCTGGAAATAGGTTGCTTCAAAAATTTGGCAGCTCTTCAGATGTTCGAAATGTTAGAAGTAGTCAAGGCAGAGATCGAATAGTGGGTGGAGGGAGGCAAAGAAAGCAGTTAAAGGTGCATAATGTATTGTAAAACTGTGGGAGAGATCTGTTGCACAAACATCATGGTCATTTAAGGAGGGATTCATGTGGCAGCTTACAAAACTGTGAGAACTGAATTTGTTAAGCACCTTTACTAAGCTCACTTGTTCTCAGTCCGCCGTTGTATTTCCATCTGGCTTTGGCGTTCGAAGCACTAAGCAACTTCACCTTCCACTCACCAGCTGCAGAACTTCAGATATTAAAAAATAACCAAACTGTCAGAGTATTTCCAGTTTCTCGACTTAAAGCTATGTCTTGGTGATCTCAGGAGAAACCCAATGTAAAACATTGTGCCATGGAATTGCAGAAATGCTGAGGGGACTCTTTCCAAAGGTTAGGATGGAAAAGCTGTTTTCTAGCGAGAAGGAGAGATCTTCAGCTTCCAGTAAGACCTGGCAAGTCCAGCAAGATGTCAACAGGCATAGCACTCTCCACATGCCCCATGGACTTTAGGTAGTTTGCAGGGCAGAAGTAAACATGCCGTGTAAATTTGCAGGGCAATCCATAAGTATGCTCCGTCAGTGTGTCTTCAATTTGAGCAGCTCTGGGATATCAGGAAGCAAAGAAATATAAGTGGGAGTCATACTCCTGGTTGTGTTTGGCCTGTGCTGATTAAGCTGCGTGACTTTACAAGGAAAGGCAGAATGTGAAAAATGCCACCAAAATGTCTTTTTAAAATATCACTGAAATCTCTCTCCAAAGTGGTTTTTGTTGTCATAGTTTTGGCAGTTGAGGGAGGATCCTCAAGAGAACAAGAACTTGTTTTCTCTGGAAAATATGTTTTTCTTTCTTTTTTTCTCCTATATTTGCACATAAGTGTTGTTATGTTTTCATTTCCATCTGGAAGGTACAATCTTCATCTGAAATCTTTCTGTCGTAGCTTTATGAAATAGAATCTAAGTAGGTGATAATGAACACATTAAACATCTGATGATGATTAACAAGATACTTTTAAGATCTTGCTTTATCCCATGGAGTAATTTGTGTGTGTAAATGCATTACATGCCAATGTCTGCTCAACCTGAATCCTTCCAGGATTTTTCCTGCTTTCAAAGGGAGGGTTATATGAGTGTGTTAGATTGGGTTGGGAGTGCGACTGTCCACATTTCTGCACTTAGGTTTGCAACTTGGAGACCCTCAGCACCAATTCTGTTGCTCTGTCGAGAGGGTCCTGTTGGCTGGCAGTGCTCACTAGTGTACACATAGCTTAGGTTGTTCCTTGCATCATCTCTGTGAATGACAAGGCATCAATTAGGCAAGATGAATTTTAAAAATATAATGTATGTGCTAAATGGGATAACCGCTCATTTCTGAGCTTATGTGAATTTTGTTTTTCAGATGTTTACCTTCAGGAATACTCAGCAACTAAGAAGTATTTGCCCCAGATACTGCATTCTGGATTTCATCTGCCAGAGTCTGGGTTTTCTCTTCATAAATCTTTGGTAAGTTTGTGTTTGTGATTTGGCTTGAGTTTAACTTTATTTTAACTGTATTTTGTTCTAACTGTAGTGTAATTTGTTGTAAATATTATTGAAAAATCTGATTTTGAACATCTGAGAAAAAGACAACAGCTTGGAAAAGGAATAGAAAAATCACAGAGATAAAGATGCACCCAAATAGTCTGTCTAACAACTAGCAAAATTATAAGTTTGGATTACAATCTAATTTACAGCTTATATATATTGTAACTTTTCTGCATTTATTGTACTGTAGAATACCAAGTCAATGTCAATGATTTGACATTGCTTTCAAAAAGTACAATTACAGTATATTCCATGGAAGAGTTATGTTTCACAGCAGTCCTTTGTTATAGTTGGCAATAAGTTTGACACAGCTTGGTTCAGAGCTGAGTATTTAACTTTTTTCCAAAACATCATTCAATAAGGCACTTGTAAGACTTTGCAATGTATTACAAAAAAGCGCATCTATCAAAGCAGTGCCATAAATGTATTTATTTATGAATATGTGCATGCACGTATTTTATGTATATAGATTGATAAGTATGAAAAGTTTTCAAGGTCATTGCTGGAATATGTGGCAGACCTGAAGAAGTGTATCTCTCATAGGTATGTGATAACTCAAGAAATGCCACAACGACCCTAAAAAGAGCTGTGAAGAGCATGGTGTTGAAAGGGAATTAAGATACGTAATTTTGTTAAGATTTACATTGTGCTTGAACAGATTACTCTAGTCAAGGTCTGGACTCTTTGTGCTGATTGCTGCATGTTATGAGGCAGCCTTTTTGTTCAAGCTTTTTACCTGATGGCTTCTCAAATATTGCTGTGGCTTTTCAGGCTGGTGTTCTGTGTCTTGGTCTGAACCCTGGGGCTACAGGTGCTTCTTATTTTACCTTCACCCCGTGCAGTGCAATGCTTTTCTGAAACCAGGTTATAGAAAAGCAAAGACTGAAATGTGGCGGGGGGGGGGGGGGGGGGAGGGGGGGGGGCGAAGAGGTTAGATAATGCTTATAAGATCCTACATTACATGGTGTCTTCCTCCCATGTTCGTTGCCTGTAACTTGCCATTTGGGGTACAAGGGCAGGGAAATGTTTGCCTGCTGGTGTATGAATGAAGGATGGGCCAACGGCGTGCCAAGCCTGGCTTGGGCTGGGGCAGAATATGGGCTCTGCTTTCAAAAAGCCTTTAAGTATTTATGCAAATAAGGACTCCAATGGAGAGTTTAAGCAGATCAGGTAGGTAACTCCTGTTGATTTCTTATCAAAAGGCATGCTTTACATCTTAAAGTTATCTGCGTTAGCTGAAGGCTAAACACTGTTCAAATCCATCACTGTTTAATGTGCTTGAAATGCCAACAACGTCTTCTGCCAACCAATGTTCTCGGGTAGTTTGTGGATGTATAAATTTGTGTAGTCAGCCAAATTCTCCTGGTCAACACATTTTTCCTCTCTAGTTTAATACTGGGGACAGAAGAACAACAAGACCTGTATTTTTCTTTCTATGTACCGGTATGTATCTGACAGGAGGGAGTGAGTAACTCCTAGTTGGATCGCCAGGACATTCCCCACAGCTCTGGGGGATCCCTCTTGTCTGACATGGGGCTGGACTGACATAGAAGGGGAAAAAAAAATATCACAGACACAGGACTCTTCATGAAACAGCAGCCTTGGGGTTTGTTTAGCACCCGAACACAAAGCTTGCGTCACGCTGAGTCCCAGGTCTCAGCCTGCGGGATGAACCAGAGGCTGGGGGCCAGGCCAGCTGGGAGAGGTGCCGTTTCACAATGCTACTACCTGTGGTTAGACTTCTGCTGCTGAGGCATGACTGCCCCACTTTTGGGAATCCCACAGCCTGCTAGACAGCAGACATTTTAGGAATTTCCCAGCAGATAACAGATTATCTAATCTGTTTGTATTTATTACCTTAAAAGCGCTATCGTATTTTGACAGATGGTGTCAGCTTCACCACAGATCTAAGGCATGTTCAAGAAGATAATTGCTTAAAAATACAAATTTTTGGAACAAAACAGTGAAAGTAAACAATAATATGCACTATTAATATTATATGCAGTAATAAACTCTGCTTTGTTTTCTCCTAACTTTGATGCAGGCGATACACCACAGATCTGGCCAAGCCAGGAGGGCTGTTGGAGCTCTTTACTGCTGATGTTTAGGATGAGCCGTGTTGCAGGCAGCATAACACAGGCCGTGGCAATGGTCACTTGTCTTAACTTTTAAAGCTGTGCCCTCTCTGTGAAGGTTGTAAACCCCAGATTTAATACAAGAGACAGTGAAGCTGTGAGCAACGTGCCTTAGTTCAAGTCTTTCTGCCTCTATTGGGAGCGCGTTGCAGGAGCCAGGCGTGGCTCAGCGTGATGCCCTTTGGGATGGAGGCTCAGCACGTCACACCATCACTCTCTGACCATAAATCTCATGTCATGGACGGGGTCTGAAACCCAAACTTTTCAACCCTTTGGACTGGGGTTCTGAAGGACATTTACTGGATGCGTCAGAAACAGATGGCCCAACTCGGGCCTTAGTGTTAGTAGGCGATTGCTTCAAACTCCTTCAGTAATATCGCTTTGGTGTAAAGATATTAAAGAAGCAGGCTTAATGAAGTAATTATAATCAATATTACATAGGGGTTTAGAGCCCTCAGGCTGGAGTCTTAATATCATGGTCTAACACTCTATTTAAGAGAACATCTTGTATGTATTATTTACATCAGATATTAGACCTGCTGTGCTAATGCCAGTGACGGCGACCCAGGGGATTTATTAGCACCAGCTATGCTATTTATTTGGAAGAAATACAGTGTAATACTTGAAGCTACAAAATCAGTTTTGAAATAAATAGATCTTCATGTCAGATAAATGCTGGATGAAGGCTAAATTCAGACTGGCTTCCTGATAGATAAGGGGAAATGCTCTGCTGGAGATGTAATGTTAATGCAGTACAGCAGGGGATTTTTTAGAATATCATCCCCAGTCTCTGTCGTTTAGAGCAGTGGTACATCAGGCCTCTGGAATCTCATTGCTTAGGTCTGGATTTTGAGACATTTCAGTTCTTGTTGTGTTTACTTAAATACATTTAGCTCTTTCTCATGTTCTGGTGGCTTCAAAAACTTTACCTGATTTTGTTCACTGACAAGGCTGGAAGCTTAGGTAAAGATAAAGATAAATAAGCTATGGCTGTGAAATGGCACGGGCACGACAATCCTCGTGGGTAGGTCTCAGAGCCAAATTGAGGTTATTGAGTCAAGCTGGAAAAACCTTAATGTTCTGCAGGTCCACAAAATGTCTTTCTGTGGTGGAAGGAGATAATGTTTTGAATTTGGTTTGAAATATATCTTTCTTGCTTTCTTTCTTTTTTTTTTTTCTTGAGTGACTGTGAAGATCATCCTATTGATATCTGGTGTTAGTCCTACTGATACTATTGACAGTTATTTCATCACAGTTGTTGATGGAAGCCACCTCAGAAAGTTTATATCCAAATAAAACAAGAAGTGTAATAACTGGAGGCACTATGGGAAAAGCCTGAGAGTGGCAGTGGTGGAATCCTGATCCCAAAGGCGCCCTTATGTTTGCTGAAAGTGCCGCATGAACACATTAAAAATTCTGGATCTGGGGCTTGTGTGATAACTTTCCTCTGGAAATAAATTCAAGATTTCTTCAGCCAGGCAGCTGAAAATCCCAAAATATGAGGCTGATTTTCCTGAAACTTTTTAGCACTTGGAGTTTACTCCTCTCTCCCTCCTGTTGCTGGACATGTTCAATGTTCCCTTGTGGTGAGAGAAGACTGAAATGTGGCCACATTGCAACGTTGTGCTGGCATGGCTGTGTTTGCTCTGATTGTGAAAAATTCATGCCTCTAGATGATATCACTGTGCAAAAGGCTATGATGTGGATACAGCTATCCTGACCAAGGAACTCATCTGCTTCACTTGTCCTCCTAAAAGCTGATGTTACTAAGCCAGCAGAAAAACTCCTTCCATAAGCATATGCTGCTTCTACTCTGGGGGCTCTGTATATGTAGCTATAGGAGTATACAGAGACTTCCTTCTGTAGCTGAGGCATAATTTATATAGTAAGTATATTTTTCTATAAGTGCTGCAGATGAACTTAGTAAAAAAAGGAGTTTTGCTGATGCCACTACTCTTAGTTGTAGGTATTGCTGCTGAGGCCACTAATTTCTTGATCCATAAATATACGTGGCTTATTGTAAATTCAAAGTAGCTTAATTTCATCCAGGAGAATGCAAGTTATGCATCATCTTTGTTCTCTGCCATGGTCCCCCAAACCAGGAAGTAATCTGTAAGATCTGGGAACAAACATACTGTTCTCTGTGCTGTCTAGGAACCCATATATACTCAGTAACAGTATGCAGTCCTGGAAAAGATTTTGAAAAGGAACTTGGGCAAATACGATCCAGGTCAAAGCAGTTGTCTTTCTGTTTCTGCTTTGACCTTTAATTTATTAATTTTTTAAAAGATTCTTCTCTTCTCAGCGCATGGGAGGAACATTGCCCACCAAGCTCCAGCTAACTAGCTGATTTGCAGTTTACTTCCTATACACCCCAGCTTAACTAGGCTGTTACTGTTTCCTGCCCCTCATTACACTAACCCTGATCACCGACACAGAACTGGAAACAAATTATTATCAAAGCACAGAGGAATAAGAGCTGCTAATTTGTTTTGGTCTCTCCTCTCGAAATTATACATATTGCAGAGTGCTTTACAAAGTATATTATGTGGCCTGAAGGAGCTTGGATATCTAACTGTTGCTTTACAGAGGAGAAAGCCTTTGTTATATTGTAAATAACTATATATACATTATGTTACCCCTTCCTTTTAGGACAGAGAGAGGGATTAACACAGGCAGTTCAGGTGGATGGGCTGCAGGCCAGGAGGGCTCTTACTTTTATACCATGACTGCACATTGTGGGAAAACATCTGTCCCTGCAGCTCCAACGGAAAACAGGAGAATTTCGAACAGAGGTTAACTAGCACATTCTACAGTCCTGGTGCTGAGAATACAAGTTGTAATTGTAGTATGTGTCAGCTGGCTGAGTTAAACACTAGGTTAGCGTGTTGCAGAAATATAGTGTTCTAGCAGTGGCTGGTTTGCCAGGAGAAAAGAAAATACACAAACACACAAAAATACCAAACCCAAAACCCAGACAAAAAAGAAATAAATTCTGTGTCTGTGCTTTTCTTGTCTAGGCATCAATAATAGCAAGTGGGGCAAATTCACCAGCTGTGCAAATGGATTCAGAGCTACTTGAGTCAAAGGAGCGGTGCTCAGGCATGGCAGGAGGGGCTCTTTCACATGAGGGTGGCAATGACTGGGAAGCAGTGAAGCAGAGGCGAGCCTGCAGCTGGGGTCTTGTTTGCTAGAGGGCTTAAACTGCACTGATTTACATTCCGAGCGCTGCTTTCTTCCTTGTCTGTGATAGCATTGGCCACAGTGTGCTCTCTGAAGAGTTGGGGAGTTGTTGTGGAGAAATGGAGATGAGTTGCTTGGAGCTTAAGTGCACAAGACGAGGAAAATTTCGGCATAAAAACAAACCAGAAAGAGTAAGTCACTGGTGCTGTGTTTGGAAGGGGTCTGTCAGGTGCAGGCAGTGAGTTTTGGGCTGCAGTCCCCTGGGGACGTGGTCAGGTGTTGTCCCCTGGGGACGTGGTCAGGTGTTAATGACATAGAAAGCCCTGCTGGGCTGGTTGGCGTATCACCAGTGCAGCTGCTGGTGTAAAGGACAGCATAGTGCAGCGCTTTGGGTTCTTCACATTACAGTGGGCTGGCACCTGTCAGATATGCAGGATGTCATTGTCCTTCTTGTGTGGTTTTGAATTATTGAGGCCTGTTAACCATGTGCAGCTATGATACCTGTATGGAATCTGGCTTCTCAACATGCAGAGCAAAAGATTTGGTAATGAAATAAATTAGTTTTCCAGCTGTTTGGCTAAAAGTGGATACTTTAAGAGACTTGCAAAGATTTTATGTACCTGAAACTGTTAGTTAATGGGAGTTACGTATTCTACATTTGCAAATTTTCCATTCAGTGGTTTACCTTTTTGTCATTAAAATAGTGTGAAACATTCATAATAATGACCCAAACTTGCTTGATTTAACCTCATTAAAAATGCAGACTTAATTAATTGTGTGGCTTTTGAGATACCTCTGTGGGAGGAAGAGGGTTTGTTCTGGATTAACAGCACCACCTCTTCCCTCGATTTTCTACTTCTATACCATGAGGCTTTGTGATGTTTATTATTATTTTGTGAGGTTGGGGTTTCCTTGAATCTGAGAGAAAAACTGCAGACAAGGGCAGGATCTGTTTATCCAGGGCAATACAAGCGCAGCTGGTGGAGATGATGCAGCCTGTGTCTCAAGCTCACAGCTGAGGGCCAGGAGCAACTTCTCCATAACCTGCTGCTGCAGTTTGAGTGCTTGGGGTGACTTGTTCCCTTCCTGTAAGTGGTAATCCTGCAGGATAGCTCGTTTCTGACATAACGTCTGAATCTGTTCAGTTTGAGATAATATTGGTATCGGTATTTGGGTTTGACTAGCATTGTGTTTCAAATTAAGCAAAAAATCTGCTTTTGAAGAGTATTTCCATAGTCTGACAAAATCAAGGCTGCGCATGAAAGGTGGGCTGGGGAAATTCCAGTTCTTGAACTAAGAAAACATGAAAGTTTGTGAACGTGGACCGGATCGTAACCTCTTCTAAGTGAATTTTGGAGTTATTATTTCTGTGCTCTACCAATGCATCATACAGTGAGAACAGGATCTCAGATTCGGTTTGAGATTCTCCAGCTTGAGATAAGGAATCAAAACAGTATAAGAATTTACAGGAAGGGAGTGGGTAATGTTTAAACATTGCTCCATCCTTCCTAGAGAGACTGCATAAACTTAAACAGTATTGGAAATGACAGCTGAGATTAAAACAGGTCATCTCTTGTGAACGGTTTCACAATATCCCTGCTTCTGTGACGCTGTAAGATGGAGAAAGTCTGCTGTTGGCAAGCTGTCGGGGAGAGCGTGTTTCGAAACGAATTGTTCCCTGTGCAGCAAACGCAAGCAAGGACATTCTTCCAGCATCTGTAAGAGCCTGGTGTTCGCTCACGCTGTTTACAAAAGTTCTCTCTTCTCTAGAAATGCAAGTCAGCCAAACGGTGGTTTAAAGTTCTTGGTCTGGATACCTTCCTGCTTTTTGTAGGATGGATGGCAGTCAGTACTGCGGCCTGCAGTATTTCACCCTTCAATGTGTGCTGAAATACTTTTCCTTCTTGTAGCTTTTTCCATCCTTGATCATTCTGGGTGAGCTGGTTAAGGATGGGTTGTGGCTGCAGAGGGGACAGTATGCAGAGAAAGAATATAATAATTTCCTGCAGGGAAGAAATTCTTCCTATGCTGTGACAAGCCAAATAATAATCACGTTAATGACAGACCAAATTTATATTTGCAGACCTTCCCGCGTGAGGTTGTGAGCTGCATTAAAGGCATAATGAGTAGGAAGGGTCTCTGGTTTCCTGTGCAGGTGGATGTGGGACTGAGCTGCTTCCTTCACTGCTATGATTTTTTTTCTCAACTGTGGAACATCCTAAATTTTCCCCTTCTATAGGGATGATTTTCATCTTATAGGATTTAAGAGGAATTCCTTCAGCTCTTCTTGAATTAAGTACAGCACATCGGCTATGAACGGTGCACTCGAGAGCACCCCAGTGCAACTTCTGCTCTCCTTGTGAAAGCTCCTTTGCCTTGCAGATGCCTCAGGTACCTCATTTATCGCATTAAGAGCTTTAGGAACAGGAAATTTTCCCAAATCAAACACAAATAAATGTTTTCTTGAGCTTTAGAACAGTATTACTTTCTAGAAACTTTGTGAACAAACTCAGGAGAAGTTACTGTGTTCTAGATTGGCAGTCATGGAAAGCAACAGTATTAGAAAAAGAATATTAGCAAAAGATATATAGTTTTAATTTTAAATTATATGCACCTTTCTTAAGAAAGCAAATGTAATTGCACTTAACCAAGGAATACAGATAACAGTATTAAGTACAATAGAACATTTTAATTACTAAGAAAAACAAATGTACGTGTCTGTAATTGTAATTAAAGGAGGGCTGTATTCGCTATGCATTAGTGTGATTTGTATGGCTGCAATACATTAATTGATGCAATTCATCACTTGTTTTGGACTCAGCATTATGGTTACAGTGAAGCTGTATGCGAAGACAGGAATTTGGCACTTAGGTGCAGCTTTGGAGTTGCAGATGTGCTCTAGGTAGCTGTATTGGTTGCCAGTGAGCTCCCTGGTAGCCCTCGGTGTGTTTGCCTTCACAGCTGACCTGATGCTGATGCTCCATCTCTAGTGTTGTATCCTTCGCTGTGGGATCAAGGAGATGGATGGCTCAGGAGCTGTCATGGTGGTGAGGAGACAAAGCAATGCAATCTTTGCTGAAAGAAGGACCACAGGGTGCAGAAGGTGACTAGGAGGGAAGCCTGCAGGAATGGTTTTAAAGAGCTGAAGAATGAAGAGGCTGAGCATATTTCCCAGATCCAGTCCTTGCACGATTTTCTCCTTTAGCTTCAGGTTGCCCAATGACAGTTATACAGCCTTCAAATACGGAAAGGGCTGCTGTGAGAAGGAAAGCAGCAATCTGCTTTCCATGTCCCTTGTGATAGAAGAAGAGTAGTGGTATAAAAAAATCACAGCAGGGCAGCGTTGCTTAAAGAATGAAGGAAACATTTCTAATAGTCAGGTAAAGTACTGGCACAAATCCCTACAGAGACTGAAACATTCTTCCATGGAAATCTCAGGACAGTATGTGAGGAAACCTTTCTGAGGAGCACTGTGGTAGAGCTTGTTCCATCCTTGGACCAGGTGAATGGACCCTGTCATCTTTGGCCACCTCCTCCAGCCTGATTCCTGTGACTCCAGGGTGGGCAAACGCTACTATTTGGGAAGACAGAAACCCATCCTGGAGATTGCCTGGGAAGTCCCTTCTGAGCAGGCAACATAACCGGTAGGATGGGCTCATATGTGGTTGCTCCTGACCTCTTCAAGGAAAACAAGTGAATCTGTGTAGGAAATGTACTCCTGGAGGTGTAACGAGCTCCCAGCTTGTCCTAGGACTGAGGCTATGTATGATGAGCTGGCACAGGCTTCTCTTTTTCCAATCACAGAATCACAGAATGGTTTGGGTTGGAAGGGACCTTAAAGACCACTCAGTTCCCACCCCCTGCCCTGGGCAGGGACACCTCTCACCAGCCCAGGTTGCTCCAAGTCCCATCCAACCTGGCCTTGAGCACTGCCAGGGATGTGGCATCATCCTGATTTCATCTTCAAGCATAGTTTACCTATAGCTGTAGCAGCCAGTAACAGTACTTAGTTTATAAAAAATACTAAAAGGTAGAGAGCTAACCTTTTATCGCATGTGACTTTACACTGTTTTGGCAGGACAGCAAGGTGGTGAGAGACAAGAGATGTTTCTTACACAGTGGACCTGCTGTGTCCTTTCAGCTACCAAAGAAAGTGGAAGAACTTGGTTAGGATAGCTGCTGGTTAATAGTTAATGACCAGCCTTGGTTTAAACACACATTCCAGAGATGCCCCTGCTGACTGTATTTAAGCAATAAAATGCAACAGGTGGTGCTTTTCGAGGCAATTACAGCAGTCCTCGTGTGGTGTTGTAACGCATGGGACTGAGTTCTGGGTGATTTTAATCACTGGAGAACTGTAAATTCACTGCCGGCTGTTGGGAGGTGGACTTTGAGTTAAAAAAAGCAACAAAAAAAAAAAGCAAGTAAAACAGGTAGGTCTGTCAATTTAGTTAGCGTTATTGGCAGAGACATGATTTAATCGGCAGCCAGTGAGAAATCACTCTTTATGCAGGAGTACCAGTAAGCTTTATATTGCATGAAGGATAAATAATTGTTATTGTATAACCAAGTGATATATTTGATTGCGTAATGCTGAGGTAGCTACCTAAGCGATGCTGTGTGCTACGTTATTTGTTGTATGTGGGATACATTCCTATATGGGGTTCCTAGTTGCAGTTAATAGGAACTGTCTTGTTAAAATAACCATAAGATTATAGAATTGTGATAATCCAGATGTGTCCTGTGCAACCATTCAAACAACAACAACAGAAGTATTTTTCTTTTTCCTTTGGGCCATTTTAACAATGTTAGTAAATATCTCAGACTTGATTCCTTGTTTCAGTAGAGTGATCCCGGGGCGCCTGAAAGTTTTAAAGGAAGTAATTCTAAGGAGATTTCACAGCCACTTAATGCAACAGATTTAATAGTAAAAATAATTCTATTTTATGTGGAAGAGACATGAAGGGCCCAATGCAATGTCTTGCATGTGAGACTGCTGAAATAGCCAACAGCCATGTGCGATGCTGAGGAAGGCAGGAGAGTGCTGCCGTTCAGAGTGGCCCAAGGCAGAAGCAGCATTTGCTCACACAGGAGCATGCCCGTGCACACATGTTTTCCAAAAGGCGATGCTGGGAAGGCAACAGGAGCAAACCTTTGACTTTGCATCCTGTGTCTGGTAGCAGGCAGAGGTCGGCAGCATGGAGAGCCGTGTGGACCCGGGAGCAAGGCTTCTCAGCAGCAGCGAGCAAAGGAGAGGGCTTAGTTCGCCACACAAGGTTTGGCTCCTTAAGCCTGTCTTCAGTACCGGGGAATGTTTCCTGGTTATCCAGCTGGGTTAGCAATAACACCATTCCTTGGTATACATGCCCCTGATTTACTTTCATTTTCACTGACTCTCTGCTTTCCTTTTGAAACTTCTTGAGCTCAAAGAAAGCTGCCAGCTGTCTTGGGATATCACCCTGAGCCATGGAAATCTGAGTGATTCATTAGCCTCCGAAGAGTGAGCTCAAAGCTTGAAACCCTTTTCAGACTCTCAGTAAAAGACACGGATTAGGGGGAATCTCAGTTTGCATCTCCCAGAGAGCTGCCAAATTCCCTTCTCTGCTCCTCCGGTTCTTGTGCTGCTCTTCAACACAGTGCATTGAATAACATGGCTAATATTTGTCATGTGTTACTTGTCCTTTTGGGCCTCTCTGGAGGGACAAATATGCACATTGTTTTGACTGGCTCTTTTAGTGTTGTGTTTTGGGTTTTTTTTTAATCTAAATATAGGTAACTGTGTTAGAGACAGCAGGTAAGCATGCATGGGGTAGACTGTGATTTGGGACTGGAGCTCTCTGCTTCTATAAGGAGTTTATTCCAGTCTGGGGTTCATTCCTAGAAAACCTTATTTTATATATATGTGTGTGTGTGTGTGTGTATGTTTATGTATATGTGTGTGTGTATATATATATATATATATAGTCTAGTGAGCTTATGGCTGTAGCAGCAAGTGGGGGGCCCGGTGGGAGCAGCTCTGTAGAGCGAGGTGGTGCTGAGACCTGCTGTCCGCGTCTGGTGGCTTTTTATTCTGACTCATTGTAGTCTGGTGCTGTGGGAGAGCATCCTTTACCAGGGCATCGAGGGGTTTCCTGGGGCATGCCTTTCAGTTTGCCTTCATCCACAAGTCCAACCCTACAAGGCGAAGCAAAGCTCAGAAGCAGGGAACACTGTGCACGACCCCACTCCTTGTCCGAAGGAAACCCATGGCGTGGCTGTCCCCCCACAAGTGCTGTTGATCAGAGAAAGCAACCCGGAAAAAGAATAAACCCCCTTACCAGATGTGCAAGCCCTGTGCTAGAAGGCGTCATTGCCTCTGAGAAGCTTTTCCCAGGATGTTATTTGGTCCATCTAGTCTCGCTATTTTATTACCCTGCTAAGAAAAGAAACAGCAATCCTGCCGCTAAAGTATATGCACCACCACGTGTACTTCATATATTGCGGTCTCTTGTTCTCTGGTTAACTTCTGGGCACTGACCTCTCTCTCTGCGGCACTCGTGAATCAGAGTATGTCTTAATGTGCCTCCTGTGCAAATTATTTTTGTTAGTTCAGCATGTCTCTAATAATCAGTCTCTATAATTTGGTTTTCTCCATTCATTGATTGCCCCAAATATGATTTTGCAATGCAAAGATCCCCTAGTCATAACTACAAAAATGACAGGCAGTACTTTTTGTAATCTCCATATTTGACGCATGAAAGAAGGCTAAATTCCTGTTTGAATAAACAACATAATAAGGTTATTGAGAATAAGACCATTACTATATAAAATTATGTCTAAGTGGCAGATATAATTAACATTGGATTGTAATTACACTAATTACAAGTCACATTAAGATACTGCAGTAATGACAAAGTGAGCACCCTATAATTGAATGGAATAAGCAGGGAAACATGCTGCTCACACTAATTACCTAAATGAGCTAATATGTCTTCAGAGTGACAGTCATGCTCAGTGTTATTACACAGGCAAGACAATTTTGTAAGTTAAAAAAAAATCTAATTTCCTTCTTTCCTTCTCTTCAGGACCCATTTCAGATCATCAGCAGCTTCAGAATTTCTCTCTTGAGCCAAAAATAGAGAGATCCCACAGTTCAGGCCTTTTCTAATTTTGTTTGGCGAAGTACAATTTTAAGGGTTACACTGTGATTTTGACGTATTCCTGCTGCTTGAAAAGTAAAATTTGGCTTGTTCTGTGTTTATTGGTAGGCTCCTTTGACAAGCCAATCCACTGTGATTTTTTTCACTTGTCTAAATTCGAAACAAACAAAATAATGTAACTTAAGCTCAGCGTGCTCTACAGCATAAAGCATACTTATTTTGTTGGCTCCAGAGTAACAAATATGGCTTATAACAGTCTGGCTCCAGTTGTGCCCTTGAGAGTGGTAAAATTTGAATTATTCAAGGCAATTAGTGGGAGCATTGCAGTGGAACTCAAATTTCAGCTCAAGCTTCTAAGAATAAAAACTCATATAAGAATAGGAATTCTACATCTTGTGGAAAAAACACACATTAGTTTTTTTCTTTAAACACCTCCAGCTGTCTGGGGCTCTAAGATGGGAGGGGAAATAACAGAATCGACACTTTAGCAATCTAAAATATTTTGCTAAGAATTAAAAAATAGAGCCAGTGCACTTTATCAGCTTGTCTATACTTCAAACTTATCTGGAAGATTTATTATTATTATTTTTACTTTATGTGTGGTTGGATTCTCAGGGACCCAGAGTACCAACGATTCCCATTCTTTTGGTGATAGTCAAAAACCTGAAGCATATGGTTTCTTAGCAATATTTCTGACTGTTGTTGTTTATTTTTATCCTGGGGCGTAGGAGGTTCACTCTCAGAGCAGTTCAGTGCCAGCACTTTGATGAACTCTTTTCCTGTCACCAGGAACACCAGGAGTTTTTTAGGAAGCAGTTTGAGAGAGGATGAGGAGGTAGTTGAGTGGGATGGTGTCCTCAAATGTAAAGATACGTCAAAGCTGCTTATGAAAAATGTAATGTAGGGGTGTCTCGAAGGCCCATCCTCCCCTGCGGAGTGGAGAGGAGAAAAAAGGTGATGGCACCTTGGAAGTTTAGGTCAGGAGAAAAGAAAAAAGAAACACAACTGGTAAGGAAATTATGTGATTGGTGGTTTAAAAAAAAAGATGAAGTTATACTGGTTTTTGAGTTGAAGAAGAAGTAAGGGAGGTTTGCAATCTTCCTGTCCTTGGAAGGTGGCTCTTTAGCAGAGCTGAAGAAGTCCTAGGGGAGGGAAGTGGAGGAAGGCAATCTGGAAGAGAGTTAGGGGGAAGGGACACCGGGGAGAGATGGCAAAGCAGCTCCAGAGAACTCAGAAAAAAAGGAGGAAAACAGAGAAATGGCAGTGGGAGGAGCATGGGTAGCATCAGGCATTTTTAAGATGGCAGAAGCTAAATATGTTTGTACCGTGAGGGGAAAGAAGAGGAGAGAAAATTGTTAGGGGACTGTGCAAGGAAGAAGGAAGAATAAGGGTGATTATTTAGAGGATTAGGACTGGGGCTTGAGCACAGGCAGTGAGGGAATAGGGGGGTTCAAGGAGGAGAAGCAAACGCTGTGCTTTCTCTTGGCCTTAGAAACACTATAGGGAGTTAGTTCAGGTACAGGCAACTGTGTTCTAGACAGTGAAAATTTTATTTGGCTTACCAATAGTCACCAGTTTGATGGACCCTTGAACCATCCTTTATTATTCTTACAGGTTTGAAAAGGAAATAAATGATAAAGTCCAAGGTCTGCGTAAAACCTTTCATCTGGAGTCCACCTGGGTCCTGTATGGCCTTGTTCCTGCTCACACAGATTTGTTTAGGGACTTACTTAATTGTAAATCCTTCCTTGTGAAAGACAGAAGTGTCAAAGTTGACAACACTTTAGCAATCTATGCTACCTATGGTAAAATACAGAAAAAAGAAATAAAATAATAACTGAATTTATGCTAGCAGTTAGGTCGATTCATTAATCTGCAGGCATGGTGCAGATATGTGGTTTACAACTGTTTAGCAAAAGTGGCATTGCTTATATTAATTAATTTCATATTTGAACAAATAAATAAATAAAAAAATGTTGCCGAAATGTAAAAGTACATTTAAAAAAAGACCTCCAGTAACCCAAGTTTTTTTTGATTGAAAGCATTATCCATAAAAAGTTACCTGAGAATTTAAATTCCAGAGAAAATTGTGATTTAAATTCACAAAACCATCAAATGAATAATTTTAACAGATTCTCAGCTCTTCTTAAACAGATGACTGTGTGTTTGCAACTGAATGTTTGATAAATGAAAAGAGACAAAATGTTCTACTTTTCAGCACATTTTTATCCACAGCTGGTGCACAGACTGAGACTGAGTGTATGTTAGCTTTAGCCGTGATTTTTCAAGTTGAGGTTTACTATATTTAGCTCTACGTATATTTAGAACTGATGGGAGTAAATTTTTTAACTTTGGAAAATGTTGCTGAGCTGGACTTCGGTCCAGCTGAAAAATATTAGCGGTGCTTCTTGATCCCACATCTACAATCTTGAGAATTACTGACTCCAGGGACCCCCGTCGAACCCTGTGAGAGGTTTTCAGCACTCCTAATGGCAGTGAGTCAGTCGTGAGACACGCTTCTTCCTTTCCTGAATGCGTACATAGAATCCTACACCCAGATACATCCTGTTGTAGGCTCTGTGCTTTAATATATTTGTAACAGAAGGTACATAACTCTTTGTTAGGATCGTACTGTGTGTTTGAGGCATATCGTACACGTCTGGGAAAAATAAAGATACCTGGGGATTTGTTTAAGTATTTTTAATAATAGTTAATATGTTAGAAAGTATTTAACTTGGCAGAAACTTTTAGTGTGTATTTTTCTAAATGGCTGTTTGCCTAACTAGTATGATAATAAAAAGGCAGTTTCATATTCCCATGCCAGTTCAGTAGATGTGACTCTGCTTACACACCTGCGGAAACATTCCTTGAGTCATCACAATAATTATGAACACGCTTAATTTCATGTAGATGCTTTATATTTTTCCTATTAAACATATCCTTAACTTTTATGGAAATAATTGTTATATACATGCTGCTAATAACTTTCTATGTGGCTATGCGGAAGTTTTTCAACGTGCTGCTTGCGTTTGCATCTATAAATGGGCTAACATGTTTCTCGCTGCTGCTTGTGTTGTAGTGGTATTGGTATTGGTAGCTACTCTCCATTTTCTAAATGCTATGCAAGTTTTAGCTTATGAAAATGTTATGATGAAGCTGTTGAGTAAAAACGTTATTTGAATGATTATGAAATAAACAGCTCAAGGCTCTCGCCACGCTAATCGAAATACCAAAGTTAATTTAGTTGTTATTTAGAACAGCAATTCATTCAGATCAGCAAAAACATAGTTCACAGCCACTCAAGATAAATAACAACCACTAAAATAAGAATAATGTATTCCAATTCGATTATATCAGCAGAAGTACAGTGCTGCTGGACTGAATAGGGGAAATTGAAGGCTCCGCAGCACTTCCACTACAGCTGTCTGTGCCAAACTCCTTCAGCAAAGGTGTTAACGCTGCCCGGGGCTCTACCAGTGCTTACTGAGGGACAAGCCACCCTACAATCAGCCCGCTCCTTTCTGCCAACACATCCCTCTGTTTTCTTAACACCAGGATCGTTGTAAAGCGCCTTATCTATAATGTGGCATAACCCCACCTTTTGCATTGTAAAAGTAGAGAGAATTTTTGCGGGGGCTGTGTGCGTTCCCAGGGCTGTCCTCCGCTGGGCTTCTGCTGGGGCTGGCTGAACAGCACGTGGCCCGGGGCTTGCACACATCCTTGTCGTAGCTTCAGTGTGCATTTTACCTCGGGCTTCAGCAAACAATGAAGACCATGTCAAACTCCGTGGCGAGGGTGGTGAGGGGTCCTCACCTGGTCAAGCTCTTGCTTTGCTGAAGACGTGACTTAAGGTGGTGGTGGCCACAGTCTGTGCTGTGGAGGAGACCTGCAGCTGAACTGCACTGGGCTACACAAATAATAATCTTCTCAGTTTACTGTGTAATTAGATATCTTTGGTGAGTCACTTCTTTCACATGATGCCAATATTTATGATGGGTAAAGAATATGATACCCAGTCAAGAGTCAGACTTTTCTGGTTAGCGTGGAAAAGGCTATATATCTGAGAATGAGAAACTGGGGAGATCATATTTGACATAACAGAAAAACTTTGATGACACAAAATGTCCTCCAAATCCAAGCCAAATCCTTGCTTTAAGAAGCCCAGCTTTTGTTCCGACTTTTATTAGAGAAGCTGGTGACTCTCTAAAGCTCTGTGAGATGAAAAAAATGTGCAGAATTATTAGGTGTCTGGACTCAGCTGCTTTGCATCGTGACATTTTAGTCCCTCCTTGGAGCTACCAGGCCTGAAATTGTGTGTTTCTCAGCCAAATATGAGCTTAGTGTTGCTGATGGACATGTGGGCCTATGAGAAGAAGAGATCTCCTGTCCTTTGAATTCCCTGCTCCTGCAGTCTCCCAGCCAGCAGGGTTATCCGTCCTCACTCCCCTTCACTGGTGCCAGCTTTGGACATATGGAAAAGGAGGAAAGAGAAAACACAAATTCAGTTATAGCTGTCTGAATTGCAAAACGAATCCATGTGCCTCTGTCCTTTCAGAGCCGGCACGGCTCGTGATTTATTTCGAAGAAATCTCATTTGGGTTTTAGGGTAAGCAAAGAGGATCCATCTGGTGATGCTGCAGCTCACGGGCTCTGGAAGGACTGAAACGACAGCTTTTATAGCTCTTGTCTCAGAATCTGAAACCATTAGAAGTTTTTCATTAGAGGAAAATACTGATTAGGAAACAGCCTACGCTGGGAATCCATATGAAGAGTGATTACTGACCAGTTTGTTGGTATATTGAGTACCGGTCTAATTTAATAATTTTTAATTTTACACTTTTAATAAAAATAAATGACTGTGTGATTAAAACATCAAGCCTGGTAACTCAGGCTCACAGGAAGCTGTGACCAAATCAGTTCACTAAATACTCACCCAACGCACTCAGCTCTCTCTTGAGGAGTCTGCAACATTTGCGCCAGGGTTTGAAGCTGCTTCTTGATAAGCTTAAGTACAGGAGACAGGCGTGACTCCTACTTCACCATTTCCTTCTCAGCCTGGAAGCACAATTAATGCCTTATCCCCATCCCCAACCCATACAATAGTTGGTCTGATTAGGGCTACTTTTTTGTGACCACAATTCATTTATATAAATCACCTCCTGTTGATTTTAATGTAAATCAACTAGGAACACAAATATTCCCAGTGTAGTTTGTCTTTTATAACTAACTGTCTGTTTAATGTAGGAATGCTGCAATATTATAAAACCTGCTAAAATGACTTCACTTTTGCACTGTATCTGCATGGGATGAATCAGTGGAGGTACCAACAACAATTTGGAATGAAAGTATACGCTTTACCAAATTAAGAGATTAGGGAAAGTATAGATGAGCTAAAAGCATCAAGCTTGTTGCCAAACAGCAATTGTCAGTTCCACTTTTAATATCAGCAGTTCATTTGCAGAAAATAGGAGGAAATTTCAAAGATTTTTTTTTTTTTAAATTGAAAAACTATAATCTTGATTTTTACAAACAGTTACTCAAACTTGAGAAATTATATACTGGAAAAAAATGAGCAGAGATGAATCATGCTCTAGATGAGCATATAAAGGAAAGGATGTTTTATGCTCTTTTTGCACACATGGCTGTTTGAAGTGAATGTAACTTACCAGCCGTCAGACTCAGAGTAAAGATGATGGTCAGGGTTTTATGCATTTTGTTATTCATCTTTTCCTTGTGAGAATGATGTTTCAACCCTTAAACCCATGGTTTTCTTCATTTCATCTTTTTCTTGTGAAGCAGATGGGTTTAAGACTTGAAACATGGAAAATACTAGAGAAGGATGGCCCGAGGGAGGGAGTCTCTGAAGATCCACGTTGAGAACATGCTCCCCATTCAGTCCATTGATGGTTCCGTTTGGTTTACCGTCAAAAAAATAAACAGTTCACCTATCTTGCACCAAAGCTGGGGGACTGCAGGACTGCACGAAGTTGTCTAGCCTGACAAGACAGGGATTTTATTACAACTTTTCTTCATCTTGAATCTGGGGCTGATCGAGGGCTTCCTTTCTGGAAAATTACTAGTAAAATAGGTGTTTGAGGCACATCTTGGTTTTCAATGACCCGTGACACAGGCACATCTCAAGACTTTAAGTTTTCCTCTTATTTCCTATTCTCATTTCTGCTTTGCTGAGATTCCATAGAAGCCTGAAATTTTAGTGGTACCTTAATGCTGCTTCTTGGCTATTCTTTTCCTTCCAGTTTTCTCCTGGAGCAGAAGGATGGAATTAAACCAATGTAAAGCTTTGACCAGTCTGGGACAAGATCTGGCTACCAGGCTGTTTTGCAGAGTTGTTTCAGGCGGTGACCTGAGAAGATCATGAGTTTGATACAGATACTGACAGCCCAAATCTATTTCCTGAAATCTGTTGAAGTGGCTTTAGTAATAAACAAATCAGTGCAGTAATGTGTAACATGTAAAAGCATAACTGAGTAATTTCAGTTATTTTAAAACTTTTATTTAAGGGTACAGAAGGATGATGTGATGTGACCAAACTATTACTATTGGCCAAGGAGTTTCTGAAGTAAATTCCTGCCTATTCCTGTAACACAGTGAATTCCTGGTGCTGGCCATTTTGATAGATTTACAACTGTGCCATACATTTTTCCATGCTGGCCACGCAGGAAACTTTTAGTAGATGTCTGCTGCCTCCCAGGCCATGGTTATGGGTAGCTGGTTGTATAGCACAAATTAGTATTCAGATGTTTCTGGCCACTTTCTTTGCAATTCCTAAAATTCCTCTTTACTGACAATTTAAAACCTTGGTTTCTGTAATTTATACCATCTCTGAGGCTCATGTCAGAAGACATGTATTTGGCTTCCATGCTAATTCCAGAAGCTGGATTTGTGTTACTAACCTAGCTCTAGCTGATAGTTACTGTGATCGTATTCTGGGATCCTGGTCAGTCTATACTCAAAAGGGTAGGTTTCAAAAACTAAAGTGCTGTTGGGATAGAGACTGTCAAAGACGGCTCTATCGAAGATATCCAGCATTAGTTTAATGAAATGAGACTATAAATTATGTCAGTGTGAAGTGAAACACTTAGTAGTTCTGCTACATAAAATGGGACTGGCAGCATCTTCCTTGCTGCCATGTGATACAGTTTCTTAATTACAACTCCATCTGAAATGAGCAGTCTTTGGGAATTGAAGTGAGTTCATATAAGCACTTACATTATCAGGAAATATAAATAGTTTATTTATTCACAGGGCAGCTACCATCTTCCTACTATAGGTTTTTGATGGACGCTTGTGCCGTCTTAACCCACTTAGAATTCAAAATTGTTCTTTTGTGCAAGAACTTTATGGCAAAAGCACTATAATTTAATTTAGTATAATGTCTTTAAAACAATGAAGTTTGTTTTTTAAATGAATATTTTATATGTTGTGTTTAATTAAAATAAAAGTCTGCTACTGATCTAGGAAACGCAAAACAGACTTGAGTTCGTATTTATGAAGTGTAACAATATTGGCAAGAAACAACTTATCTTGTTTATGAGACATGCCTCCCATTACCGCTACAGATTGCAGACGTTTTATTGCTGAGCTTTACATGGTTTACAATTCAACAAATGTAGCGAAACTGTCATCATAAAAATAAGCCTATAAATGTAGGTTTGGAGGATTTTTTTTTTAAGGATAGTATTTACAGATCAAAATGTGTTTCCGGTAGCTCTGCATTCTGGAAGATTTCTTGGTTTAAAATCCCTGTAAAGACAGGGCAGCCCCAGGGAACACTCTTCCAAATACAAAGGGGAGATAGGTGATTTTTTTGCATCTATTTCCAAGTTAGTGTAAGTGACAAGGCTTGGCTTGACTCTCTAGAAAAGGGGTTAATTGGTCTGAGAAGGAGGAGGCATGAAAAAATGAAAATACTTGCAAACTATTCCCCATGAATATTGAAATTATTAGCTTTGCTCTTCAATCAGCAGAGCTGCAGATGTTGGCTCTGGCCACGTCTCTGCTACGAGGAGCATCCAGCTGCGAGCTGAGCTCCTGCTGCACCCCTCCATGGCTTTCACAGTACTTTGCTCAAATTAATGAAAGCACACCCAGATCCAAGTACAACTCAAACCTTTTATATTTTTCACTATAACATGTGATGACATGAAGCATCTCCTATATCTAGCCACTGAGTTGCATATCTTTCCAGGATACTCATATTGGTACTTCAATAATAATAATCACAGCATTGCCAGCTGAATACTCTGCTGCAAGAGGAGGTAATTTGGTAAAGCAAGATCCTTGTGATGCGTGAGAAAAGATGAGGTGAGCAGCGAAGGGGATGTACCATGCTTGTACCATGCAGCATGGGAAGAATGGTGACTAAAATTCATGACATTCACCTTCTAGGCAGGGTGCACAGTAAGTGCAAATGCAAACTCTTGGCAGTTATGAGATGCTATGAAACTGGTCAGCTTGCTCAGCTGCCAGGGTAGCTTTTTATAAAAAAATAAAGGGTTTTTTATTCTTCATATCCACATTTATTCGATGGAGACAAAGTAAACAGGAAGCAAACAGAACAGGCTCAGCTACAAAGTAGTACAAACCTCTGGGCACTATGGTGCAGGACTGGTTTTTTGGGACCTCATGCCTGTCTTCTTCTGCTCCATTTCATCCTGAGCATGTTTTGTGCTGCCAGATTTCTTCTAAGGTTTTCCAGACAACTCAAAATCCAGAGATTCATTATCCTCTGACTTACTCATTTTTCACATAGCAATATTTTGACCAGTTTAATCATCTGCATGGAGAGTGTGGAAGTCTTGGCAGCTACTTGGCATACTAAGATAGATTCCCAAAAAGACCAGATATGCTTCTGAAATGTTGGAGGAAAAGTGATGATATATAATTTGCTTATTAATCATATAGGAGAACAGGCAGAATAATGTCTCTGCTCCTCACTTTTCTCCCTTTGCCCAGATTCTTTCTTGTCTGAATACCTGGATCACTTACGATATAAATCTCTGCATTGTTGTTTCATGTTCAATTGGCTCCAGGTTGTCTTTAGAAAAACAAAATTAATTTCTTAAATGTTGTTCTTAGTTATTCTATGTTTTTGTGGCTTCTACTGCAGTTACGTCAGAATTGTTTCTAAATTTATATAATTTTAAGTTTGAACAGTGTAAGTCTTAAATGCATAAGTAGTCAACAGCTGCACCCTGGATCGAGGGGGGGGGGGTGTGTTCCCTTGAAAAAATAGTGAACTGTGCATTCAAGAAAGTTATGTGACCTTTATCTGCATTAGTCACTGTAATGTTGATGCCCTTTTAACACTTCATACCTTCACTTTACAATATTTTTGCTGAAATAAACAGGACTACTTTAGACAGTTGGATCCTTCTTGGTGGTAAATCGATGAGAAACTGAGCTTGTATTAGACCAAGTCAAATACCTTTTCCGTGTGAAATGGGAGGCGGTGTGAAATAACACAACATGTAGAAAGCTAGATATTATGTGTTCTTTGATGTCTATATAGACAGACAAGTATCAGTGCAGAAAGTGATTATTCCAACATATTTCAAATCCATATGTTTATTCCTCCTTTCTTACAAGATGGCAGCTTGCATATAATGAAAAAATGTGCAATAGGCTTAGATCCGTTGCTACGTAAAAGCAGGAAGGTTCTTGAACAGGAGTGATCTTAATATTGGTCTGTATCAGAGTTGAATGCACTTCTGCTATGCTTCTTATAGAAATCTGCAGTATTGGGTGTAGAAGAAGTGCCCAGAGTAGAATTCTGGAGTAGGGGCTGACAGGTGAGTCATTGCATCTAGCTGGAAAATATAAAGGAAAAAAGGAGATGAGACTATTGCAATGACTGACAGCTGCTGTGTTATTTCTATCTTTCTAACTAGTTGCTTATTGAACTAGATAGAAAAGTACGAAGTGTTGCAGGTCTGTGCTGAGATCTGTAGGCTGTCCTAGTCTGGCTCTTACTGGTGTCAGAGAATGCAAATGCAATGGAGGTATGAAGCATTTTTTAGACAAAAAAAACAAAGTTAGTTGGCCTTTGTAGGTACAGAAGGCATTTAATGAATATATGAGTTAATATACATATTAGTTATCATTCTGTAAGGATGTAATACCTATATTTGTAAATATTGCGCATGGTACTACAAAATGCGTTTAATGAGTATATGAGTTACTATACATATTAGCTATCATTCTGTAAGGATGTAAAA
This sequence comes from Falco cherrug, assembly GCF_023634085.1. Taxonomy (NCBI): domain Eukaryota; kingdom Metazoa; phylum Chordata; class Aves; order Falconiformes; family Falconidae; genus Falco; species Falco cherrug. Next base: position 40,393,200 of record NC_073704.1, on the reverse strand, counting down.
ACTATATTTGTAAATATTTTTCATGGTACTACAAAATGCATATATATTTTTTAAGTTACAGTAGGCTATAATATAACCTATTGGTTCTAATATAACTCACTGGTAGCTTATCATATGACCTACTGGTACCACATAAGGTAGGTAGGATATAATGTAATGTACTGTAAAGAAGACTGAATGCCTTAATGCTAACTTAGGGATTTAATACGGCAGATGTTTACATTTCAGATGAGAACACACTTGAAATTTAAGAATATTTAGATCTTATCTTATATATTGCAATTAATTGAAGCAATTAGACTTTATTCTCATTCCTTTGACTGACAGATAGACATTTGAAAGTTTCTTTTGTAAGAATTACAATCAATCTACTCAGATGATTTCAGTTAATATTTCTTCATTATTCATGTTGAAAAAGTTATCTCACTTACGATAGCGATACGTAACACCCTTAATGCTCATTTACGACACTCCACTAAGGCTTCAAATAAATACTGTCCACTGTGAAAAGATTTGTTTACTTGGAGAGAAATAATTTTTTGCTCTCCATTCTTTTGGGCATGGTGCTTGTTTGCTCTTGCCAGTGGGAAGTTTCCCCCAAAGCCACCTCTTCTGGATAAACCCCTGCAGTCTCGCAGGACGTGGCCCATTCAGCCTCCTCTGAGCCCCCATGGAAAGCCGGTCTCTGAACACAACTCCTGCTCGCATGAGGATGTTCTCTCTGCCCGAAGGCTGATTTGAATCCGACTGTCTTTGCCCCCCTTTGCTCTGGGTTCTAACACCAGGCAGGGTTTAGACCAGAATGTAGCACATGCTTGCTTAACAAGATTTAGCAAAAGTGTAGGGAAGATTTTAGATTCTTGTGTTTGTTGCAAATTTTACAAAAGAAACAATTCAGTCTCTGTTAATTTGTCAGAAGCTGCTTCTTTGATTAGTTCCAAATATCTCACCTGGAATCCATCTTTCAGTTGCAATCCTTGACCCCGTCCCAGCAGCCAGCTAGAAAATGTTCCTCCAAATTCCAATAATTAGACATGGCTGCCTCAGGTTTTTTCAGTGCAAGTTAATAACTTATATTTAATTCCTCTCCCATTTTTTTTTTTGTTGATGTTGTTTTTGTTGTTTTTTTGGTGGTGTTTTGTGTGTGTGTGTGTGTGTGGTTTTTGGTGGTGGTGGGTTTTTTGTTTGTTTTATTTCTGTTTGTTTTGTGGGTGGTTTGTGTCTTTGGGGTTTTGGGTTTTGTTTTTTCTTAATTAATAAAATTCAACCTCTTCCTCTGTTTTCCGATGTTTCTGGAATTTTTTGAGGTTCACAATCTTTTGCAGATTGTGCCACAAAAAACAATGCATTGTGTTGTCTAAGCAGCGTGTGCTCAGGTTTTGTAGCTACCACCTACAGCATCTTTGGATGTGTTATTTATTACAGGCCTAGGACCCCAAATGGCGTCCAGATATGTCTCAGATCTGAAGCCCATTAAGTTGGGCAGTGGAAGCTTTTTCTTCTAATGTAACTCTAATCTCTGCTCTGGATGGCTCGTAACTAAAAGGCAGGATGGGGAGCTTTTTTTCCCCTTCCCTCATTTTCTCTGCTTCTAGTGCCCTCACTAAATTTTCTCCCAGGCTTTTTCCTGGGGCTTTTATCCCGCTCTGCTCCCTAGCTGCCCCGGTCAAGGCTGCTCCCCCTCCCACCTCACCTCTCTCCCCTGCTGATCCCACAGCTCCAGAGAGCGAACTCGCCGGACGCAAAACCCATTTCCACTGTCCGTCCTTCCAGTGTGCCTCCTGTCAGGCTGGGTTTTGTGACATTAAAGACATCGGCGCGACCTATTTTAATTTCTAGTCCTGCAATCCATCTGAAGATGCCTGGCTTTTATGTTGGCTGCTACATGTGCAGAAGCAAAAAAGCTTTTACGTAGAAAAGATTTGAAGAAAGGTCTTAAAGATGGTAAAGCTGTTCTGTTTTACTGGCACAGAGTTACTTTTACTAGTTCAGTTCAGGCTTCTGGCAGCTTGTTAAGCTGCATAACGCAGGAGCTCCATGCTGCTGAGATGACTTTTATTATGCTACGTGCATAATTATTTACTAAAAGTATTCTTTGTCTTGCTTTCTAAGTCAGAGGTGCCAAGTTACAATTCGCTTTGCCATCATGAGCCTGTCTTTGTGGACATTTTAATGTACCTGGATAGCAGATAAATGCTTCAGATGGTTGTTTTTTCTTTTCCCCTTTCACATTTTGCTAACAGAAATAGTTACCTATCCAAATATTTGACCATAAAACCGCATTCAAATGTTGCAAATAAAAAAAGAATATTGGGGAAATAGCTTTGAAATGTCATTTCAAATGTTTGGAAACAATTGAGTTTGGCTTTGATAGGCTGTTCAGAACGGTGCATACTCAGGGTAATATTTACATCTCAAATACAGATAATAATAATAAGCAAACCCTGCCATTTTATTCTGTCAGCAACACTTACAAGTGTGCTGAAGCTACTGTAACACACTATCAAGCTTTCTAATGACTATAATTCATCATGTGAAGCTATCAGCTTGAAAATAAAATATTGCCGCATAATATGGAGATTGATAGCCATGGCTTGTTTATTGATTGCACTGGAAAGATGAAAAAAAAAATGGGAAAAAAGATTAATTTTTTTAAAGCTGATAGCACCATGATAGCTGATTTGAAATCTGCCATTTTCTTTTTTACAGTTCTTTAGAATGTAGCTGCAACATACAAAGACACAGAAAATATGGTGTTATGTTATCGTGCAAAAGCCAACTTCACCTTATTTTTCTTTCCATATGTTTTTCAGTGCATAAAATATTTAAAACACTGTCATCACTCTTCAAAAATGAATATACCTGTCAACTCACCCCTATTAGTCCTTTAAGTCTCAGTCTTCCTCATACTTTGAAGAGTCCTGAATTCTGTAACAGAAAAATCTTTTTGAAGTGAGAAAAAAGCTGGTCGAACAAAACATGTAAAGGGGGCAGTGCACCTTTTTCCCCAAATAATTCAGATGACACCTGATTTTCTTATTTCTATTTACTTGGTTTAAAAGGAGTGGACAAGATAACTTGTTCATGAAGTTCACGGTCTCTCTGCTAAGGGGGGAACGAGCCCTTAACAAACCTAAAGATCTTAGACGGTACGACAGGTCAGTGAGGCCTCAAATCAAACGAAAATTAGGGGTAGGGGTCATTGTAACATCGGAGCGGATGCTCCAGAATGGGCTGACAGATGCGTGAATCAATTTGGTGCAGGGTAGGTCTGTCCTCTTCCCTGCTTGGGACTGCTTGCAACAGCAACTAAGAAGATTTTCTGTAAGTCTGAGTCACAATTATTGTGGATCAAATCAAATGCATTATATACATCTTGCTGAGTTCCAATTTCAGTGGTTTTATTTGGTTCCAAATTTGGTAGCCATGGTTACGACCACTCAAAAGTAATCTCCACTTTTGAAAAAAATATGACCTTAGTGTCTCTGTGAAAAGTAAGAAAGCACAAAGACATTTCCAAGTATCTGTATTTGTTAAATTCCAAATTGCCTTTCTAAAAATACAGTTATGAACTCCTTGGGAATTAGAAAGAAGAAATCTATTTCAGAAAGCACATTTTAAAGCAATTTTATGCTGAAATGAGTCCTAAAATTCTGGCCTTTTGTTCTTTGTCATGGAGTCATAAGGAAAGAGAAGTCGGTGATCATCCTTAGGTTACAGGCATCAGAATAAAGAACATTTTCTGATCTTCCTTCTACTTGAGCTTTTACTGATTTTAATGGAGCTCAGCATCTTTCTTCAGTTGCACATTCAAGGACCAAATGCTTTTCCATTAATACCATTGTAATCCGTGGAGCTAGTTAACAGATAATTTGTTTAAGACTGTTCTAGCTCTAATAGGAGATTCAGATATAGTTTATAGGGTTTTAATCTGTTAATTCTTGCTTGCCTCCAAACTTGGAAATGATTAAATAGCCTAAGAATAGGAAACAAAATTGATGTCAGTGATATAATAGTTACACTTTTGATGGTATTTTTCTCTCAAAACTGGGCTTGAGGTTTGGCAGGAGGAGTCCAGAGCCATTTTTGGTGGTGGAATTTCTGTCACTTCTCGTGTTCTCCGTTATAGAATAGAATCATGGAATCATATAATCATTTCAGTTGGAAAAGACCTTTAAGATCATTGAGTCCAACCGCTAACCCAGCACTGCCAAGCCCATCACTAACCCATGTCCCTCAGCGCTGCATCTACATGTCTTTTAAATACCTCCAGGGACAGGGACTCGTGGGTTGAGATAAAGACAGTTTGATAGGTAAAGCAAAAGCCACGCACGCACGCAGGCAAAGCAAAACGAGGAATCCAACCCCCAGTTCCCCTGGGCAGGCAGGTGTGTGGCCATCTCCAGGACAGCAGGGCTCTATCACATGTAACGGTGACTTGGGAAGACAAACACCGTCACTCCAAATGTCCTCACCTTCCTCCTCCTTCCCTCAGTGTATGTACTGAGCGTGATGGTCTATGGTATGGAATATCCCTTTGGCCAGTTTGGGTCAGCTGTCCTGGCTGTGTCCCTCCCAGTTTCCCGTGCCCCTCCAGCCCTCTTGCTGGCAGGGTCTGAGGAACTGAAGTACTTGGCTTAATATGAACATTATTAGCGACAACTAAAACCATCAGTGTGTTATCAACATTATTCTCCCACCAAACCCAAAACACAGCACTGCACCAGCTACTGAGAAAAAAAGTAGCTATCCCAGTTGCAGGTAGAACAAGAGCCAACAGAAGTTCACAATGTAGAAAGTTTTTATGGAATTGTTGCGCTCTGCATTGCTGTATTCCATGGTTATAAATGGCAGAAGTTGTGCTCCTACTAATTACTCTATGTATTCATAAGACAATGATAACTGGTTTTGTTGCTTTGACGGAAATCCCACCCCCCCTTCAGAAATAATGTCAGCAGTACTTAAGAAATATATTTGAATAAATCAGATTTCAAAGACATTCATGTTCATCTATCTGTTAGCTTCACAGCTTCACACAAGGACCTCACCACATTTCTTATTTTACATATTTTTGACAGCATATGACATGTCCTGAAATTTCAAATGGACTGATTTACTTTGTTTCCAGCTATATTTCAAGAAACTTGGTGCCTGTAGATGGTTTTACAGTGTAAGCCAATGTTCTCGGAGAAATGTAATTCATTAATGAAATCGAATGTCAAAAAATTTTGACAAAAATTTAAAAGGCATTAAATCAGAAGACAACACGTTGTGTTATCATGTTCCCTAACGACACAGGACATCTATGATAATGTAGACGAGGAGTTTTATGATGGAAGAATACCTTTACTGGAGCCTTTCCTCCAATACTGAATTCTTTCCAAAATGAGGGATATGAGGGATGTGCATAGTCTTTAGACGTATATAAATGAATTTAAAAAGATACTGCCTACATAGCTCTGTGCTGTATATTCACCTGTGAGTTGTATTTTATAATATTTTTAAACTATCTTCTTCTTATAGTAATGCTGTTGTGTCTTTGCTAATACCACGTATGGATGTGAGACTGAAATTTGCACAAATAATTGGTATGAGAGATCTCAGGTGAAGTTATGACCTGTGCTTTTCTAGCCAAGAGAGGTTCAGCTAAGAGTGTCAAGGTTGTTTTCATAGTTCTGCATACTTTGCAATGGACCAGGATTAATTATTAATGAAGGTTTTTATTTGTCTCCACCTTTTGTTATCATTACCTACAGTGGCTATTATTAAATGTGGATAATGTTGGTAAATAAGCAAATAGTTCTAATACTAGAATCCAGTATCTTCAAGGAGCATCACATGGAGAGAAAAAAAGATGTTAGAGCAAATTGTTTGACCTTGATATGCTGATGAATTTTGCTGATAGTACCAAGCTGAGTGTGGAAGTGGACATTTTGGAAGTGAGAGCCACCCTGCAGGAAGACCTGGATAGGCTGGAAGAGTGGGCTAACAAAAACTTTATGAAGCTCAACAATGACAAATGTAAGGTCTTGCACCTGGCAAAACATAATCCAGTTTGGAGTGCAGAAGAGGCTGGGATCTACCCAGCTGGGGAACAGCTCTGTGGAAAGGGAGCTGGGGGTCCTGGTGGACAACAAGCGCCATGTGATGAACAGTGTGTCGCTGTGGCAACGAAAGCCAACAGGATGCGGGCAGTATCGACAAGAGCGTCACCACCACATGCGTAAGCCGTTGTCCCACTGCGCTCACTGCTGGTCAGGCTGCACCTGGAGCACTGTGTTCAGGTTTTTCCCCCACTATACAAAACCCATGTGGACAGGAGAGTGTCCAGAGAAGGGCCACAGAGATGATCAATGGGCTGGAAACCTGCCATCTGAGGGAAGGCTGAGAGAACTGGGCTTGTTGAGAAAAGGCTTAGGGGCAACCTTCTCACCGTGTCCCAGTCAAACCCTTCACACCCATTTAAAAGGTGTCTACAAAGAAGACAGTGACTCTTTTTTTATAAGGAGTCACATGGAAAAGATGAAGTGTAATGGGTAGAAATTACTCCTGGGGAGATGCTGGTTGGACACAAGAGGAACATTTTTCACAATGAGAACAACCAGCCATTGGAATCATCTCCCCAGGAAAGGGGTGGATTCCCCAACATTGGACACACTTAACATTCATCTGGACAGGGTGCTGGGCCATCCTGTCTGGACCGTGCTTTTGCCAAGAAAGGTTGGGCCAGATCATCCCTGATGCCCCTTCAAACCTGCTATTCTATGATTCAAGTTTTTTGCAAATGTATGTTCATATATACATACAGATATACAGCCATGGACATGCATGTATATACACACATGCCTGCCCCCCATACATATATAGAGATTACTCTGATGAGTTCCAAAAATGTGTTAGTTAAAAATAAATAAATCCAACATGTCCAGTCAAGGATTTGTTTTAAGCAGAAACTATAGCTCCCAGGACTTTGTTACATTTTAATTTTGTTTTCATACTACAAAGAGAAGCCTTTGTTTGCACTCAGGAAGAGCACCTGTGGAATCTTTAAACATTTTCAGGCATGTTTTAAAAGCTCATCCTTGTGGTAAAGATTTAATCTATCAAAGTGGTATATAGCCTTAGGTGTCACTTCTTCCCCTTGCAGGTTGGAAAATAACAGAAGTATCACTCTGCTGCATTTTAAAATATTGCTCAGGCACAGAAGTGACAGGATCCTGTGCTATCCTTGAATTATGGGCATCTAACTATTTATTACTGATTATTTGTAAGGTCCAAAACCACACATACAAACCACCAGGCTTCTGACCAAGAGAAAAACATACGTAGCAAAATAGTCTCTTATTAAAAAACAGAAAAAGTTTCATGTATACCTCTTAAGGTTTTACTTTTCAAGTAATTAAAAACAATTACTCAGCAGAGGTTAGCTGATTTATGCTTGACAGATGACATACTGCTTGATGAATGTCTCTTGAAAACTGAATCTCTTTAAGACAAAGCCACCTCAGTTTGGGTAAGATTGAAGTAAAGAGACCTACACTATGCAACATAAAACATAGTTTGGTTATGCAGAATTCCAAAATATGAATGTTTTGCCAAAAGTCTGTTTTCATAACAGAATCCAGCAAAGCAGCCGTGGTTGTTGTAATGTGTCTGCACTAGAGTGGGTTCACGCTTCCTGCGAGGTCCTCCTGCTATTTGAGAGGTCATTCATTAGAAGAAAGAACAACTCCAAATTCTTCCTTCCCATTTTCCTTAAATATATGTATTTTGTATCATATCTTAAATCATATCTTTTGGCTTGGATGTTGATATATGGTGGATTCAGATTAATTAATAAGTGTATATTTAATTATTTCATGCAGCACTGTATTTAGCACGCCACTTAGATTCAGAAAGATGTTTTGTACTACAGACATAATTACTGGGAAAGATGCTAATTTATGGGTGATTTTTTCATATGAAAGTACAACCGATGAGGTGCTTTATCGCTTGCAATGCATGTTTACAGACACAACCCACGAGGCACTTCATGTGTAGTTTCCTATATAGGATGCACTAATAAAATGTGGCATTGCTCTCCCTCAAATATGTGCATGTGAAAAGATCATTTTATAATGTGAAGACCAGAGTTGGAGAAGTCATATTTATCTGCTGCTGCTTCAAACGTCTGGAGTTGTGTAAATAGCATGCTTTGTATGTTTGCCATGTACATAATCAAACGCATGAGCACAGCTCCCACTGGAAACGAGTTTAAAAAGTGGGTTCGGTGAGTGTTTTGCTGGGAATCAGCGTTGGTTTGTGGGCATGCTGGGAGGGGTTGTGGTCTCTACTCGGGCTGTGTGATAGAGAAAAGAAGCCTTCAAAGGAGGGTGAGATGAAGGGGAGAGCTGTGCTTCGTGGGCGATGGGTGTTGGGGCACGTACAGAGGACTGCTTGCTCCTTCCCGACTCGTATTGCTAGCCAAAACCAGATCAATGCAAGCGTAGTGCTGACACCTCCCCGCCTATCTGAAGGAAATGCAAGCCTGGACTTAACAGACACCTGCTCTTTCTTTAATTTAGCATTTCAAGATAACTAAGCCCATGAAGGGTGTTGCTGTCATGTCTTGTCTGAATCATCTTCCGGGTTGCTGTGTCTGGTTTGGAGAGGTGGCTCTGGAGGGTCTGCTCCAGAGTGACAAGTGTCTCCAGGAGGAATTTCTGTCTCACCCTGTAAACCAGAGTTAGCCTGCCCGCCTCGCAGTAGCCCCGAGGGCTGGCCTCGTTTGTGGAGGTTCAAAAGGTTCAACTAGGTAGTGATGATTCATAAAATACTCCACTGAATCTTTTATCCTTGTAAATCTGTGTGATATCATACACAAATGACTTCGGTGTCTGACCAATGCCGTGTAGTGTTTTGCAGCGTAGGAGTTGCCACAAATGCTCTCAAAACCTGCGGAATGAGGGTGTGACTGGTCAGAAAGCCATAAAGAAGGAGCAAAATGAGGCCATCTGCAGCACAGCGTTGCCGTCATGTGTGCAGCAGGTGCTTTTTTGTCTCTTCTGGAGCCTCCAGTTAGTTCTTCGCAAGCTTTCAGCCAGCCCACTGGTGGTGGGGAAAGATGTACAAGGGAAAAGGGAAAGACAGCAGAAAACCTAGTGATTTTTGTGCTTGCAGAATGGTATATGAGAAAGAAAACAACTGTTCTGCAGCTTTATGGGGCGCATCCGTTGTTGAGGGATGCGGCACAGCTGGAGACGTGGTGAAACCAGGCATGCATTGCCTTCTGCCTCGGGGTGTACTGCTTCCCTGCATTGCCCTGGGAGGCAAAACCAGGCTGGAGAGGCAAATTCTGCTGGGTGCACACCAGGGGGGTCCTGTGTGGTGGGAGACAACCTTCAGCCCTGGTTCTTGGTGCTGCTGAAGAAGTGCCGTGGCCCACCTGGGCATGAAATGTGTGACCTTTTCTGTATTCTGGGCATCACACAGAAGAATTTGTATGCGTAATGGAAGTGGCTTAAATTTATTACAGGGCTTGCTGCAATTACCGGAGTTGATCTTAACTCTGCCATCGGCAAATAGAAGTCAGTGAGATATTATTCTATCAGCTAGGCAAAAATCCAAGGTGAGGGATATTTGCTAAAAGATGTAGAACGGTGAGAAATATCTGTAAGCATTAGTGTAAAAGATTGGGTGATTTTGGAGTGTTAAAGGTGTGGCAGTATTTAAATCGAAAGTTGTAGATTAAAGAAAATAGCAGAGAAATGTCTGAGGCCGGATACAATATAAAATTCTGGCATAAAAGCCCAAGGTCAGTAACAGCCCTGATGGCCCAACTCACGCTCAGCTCCAGTGGTGCTTGTGGAGGGAAATTTACCCCTTTGGGGTGTAAGTACAGAAAAGTGGTTTCTTTTAGCTCTTAGACATTATCTATTCGTACAACCCGTGTACCACATCTCTGCTCTTGATGTGTCTCCTGGTTTTTACTGGTGGAAACGAGGTTGAAAAGTTCAGGCGCTCCTGCCTCACCGTGCAGCCTTTCTATAAGGGAAGCCAGCACTGGCTCCAGACTTTACTACCCACTCTGAGAGATGAAAAACTTTTATAAACCTGTAAAGTAATCCCAGTTAAACCTTATAATTCCTGTAACGTTTTATAATTCCTGAAAACTTTTCTAACTCTCCCTTGGTTTCATATGCCAAGGATTGAATTTTTGAGAGGGAGGTATTAAAAACTGGGGGGGGTGGGGGTGGGGGGGGTGGGGTGGGGGGAGTCGCCTATATTCAGTTTCAGGTACAAAAGTTAATTAGCCAAAGAACTTCAATTTTAATGCTGGCAAGTCATACTAAATTAGCTTTCCTGTGGGAAAAAGACAAGTTCAATTAAAACAAAAGACCTGTGTGGAAGAGATTCTGCAAACTATTTCAAGTGCAGTTTTCATATCGGTGACAAATTAGCAGGGATATTAAGATTTTATTCAGGTCTGCATTTTAAGAAATTTTAACTATACCAGTGTGGAAAAGATAAATAGAGTCAGTTCTGCATGACTTCTGATATAAAACCTAATAGGATGGAAAATTACTATGAAGTAGAAAAAGTGCCTAGATATTAGATAATTAACAGTGCTTAGTTGAAGTTCTGTAACAATTAACTGACGACCAGGATACTGACTGTCTATAACCTGAGAGCAAAGTCTCTTTCTTTACTTAGCTTGACAGAAGTCATTTAAAAACAACAAAGCTCATAGAAAGGACTGTACCACCAGCGGTCCTCTAAGAAGGTCTTGCCCATATCCTTGTCTGGTAGCTCAGCCCTGCTGGGAAGCATAAACAGTTAAAATTCCAAGGCTGAGCTACTTTCCTTTTCTTTGTTTTTATTTTCCCCCTAGATGCTGGCTGTTGGGGTGACATGAGTAGTTCACGAGTTGCTTTTTGGAGCTGTTGGGCATTTTTTCCTATTATTTTTGGCTGAATTTGGAATAATTGTTACAAATTCTGAGGCCCTAGGTACCTAATGATGTTATTGTAGTTTAACCAGTTGCTACAATTTACCTTCTGTTTGGCCAAGAACCCAGGCAGAGACTGCCTTTGGTTTGGGTGATGTGCGTTGGGTCATTAAGCCACAGAAATCTGCTTCCATGCATGGATCCAAGACAAACCATGGTGGGCGCTATGTGTTGTACTTTGAAGACTGTAGAGGAATGAAGCTGGGTTAATTAGCATTGATAATATACAGCTGTGGGTTGGCTTCAGGGGTAGCAGGGTTGGCCGATGTAGTTGAGGTGCAGCTGGGGCTGGTTAAGTTAAGTGGTTGAGAGCCAATGAAGAGAGGGCAGCCGAGGAAGAGAAGGAGAGAGGAAAAAGGAGGGAGAAGAGAGAGCGTGCCCACAATGAGATGAGGAGAAGGCAGCGGAGGGACTGCATGAAGAGTATGCTGGTATGAGGTGGTAAAAGACCTTGTTGCAGCTTGATAGTTTGGGGAGTGCTGTGACAGAAGACAGTGATGGAGTTCTGGCTGTTGGGTGTGATAGACACTACCTTTGGTCTACCCCCATAATCACGTGGATGGATGGGTGGACAGCTGGGTAAAAGGAAAGCATCTTCCTTTGAGTTAGAAGAAAAGGAAAAGGTTTCAAACATGGCTTTGGCTTTGAAAGTTATAATGGTAGGTGGAAGAATAGTAGGTCACCCTTAGCCTCCAGCAGGTAACTTGTGGTGGAGGCAATGCTGAAAGTGTATGCCAGGGTGCTGTCATGGGCAGGTGCTGATGGTGCTAAGCTTGCCAGTTGTTGACTCTCTGTGGGAGTCTAGTGAGCACTAGAAGGTGCTGGTGCAAACTTCACTGCTGTGAGGTGGTGATCCCAGCACTGTCATGGGTTGCTACAAGCTGAACCCTGCTCCTTCCCTCTGTGGCACAGTGAAGAGGAACAGCAAGGAGCGAGGAAGATGGGTCATTCCCTCCACTGCAGAACCTCATCTCAGAGGGGACAAAGAGGATGGATGAGGGCAGGGAATACATTCTGGGAAACTAAAAAAGAACAAGCAAGGGGATGCCAAAAGAAACAAGGAACATAGACAAAACAGTGAAAAGGATTTTCTAAGAGTGATTCAATCAATCTGTATGTGTGCTCTTCTGCAATAGCTATCAGACTCGGTGCTCAAGCCAGTTAGAGAAGTGAGTAATTTAAAGTACTTTAAGAAGGCCCTTGGCTCAGAGCATAGCATAGGCTTTCATGGAGACCTCGTTTACCCCAAGCATGCTCGGAGCCCTCCCTGGTTTTAGCATGGCTGAGCCTAAATTAACATTCCATTTTCGCTGCTTTGCAGACACAATCTATCTGCAACACGATATTTATCCATACAGCTGGCAGCTGTGGTGTCAAGTGCTACAGATAGATGAGGCCATTACTACGATACAAATATTTTCTTTTTTCCACATTCACTCTTTGAAACAATCACACACAACAAAGTTCACGGCAAATTTGGGCAGGACGAGAGTCAAAATTCTTCCTCCTCTCTTTTGTATAATTTGGACTCTATATAGTCCAAAAATAGAGAGGGTAAGTGGTTGCTCCCTGTTTTACTGGGCAGGTTAAAAAAACAACTTCCACTTGCAAGTAACTAGCAAAAAGTATGTTTTAAGTAAGTATGTAATGCTCTGGTTTGTATAATGCAACAATCAATATAGATTTGCTGTTAAGAGTATTCCCCAGCAAGAACAAATCACTCATAAATGAAAACCTCTAAAAAAAAATTATATATCTTTTATCTGACAAACTCCTGAATTAAGTAACACTTGGATGTTGAAAGATCACAACAGAGCTGGAACAAAAGAGAAAAGTCTACTGACTGTAAAAAAGCAAGTCATTCAAATGTGCCTGGCAAAGGGTATTCTGGGTTTGTTGTCTTGAGCGTTTTTACCTCATCTTTCAGGCTGCTGTCATTTTCTGTGTGAAACAAAAGTCTTGAGACTCACAAGCATGGGGTAGAGCTAATTGGCTGATGTCTTCTTTGCGTAAGGGCAGGAAACCAATATGAACCAAATCTGTCTACTTCCACTGTGGGCATGAATTTGTGTGTCAACAGGGTATTTCAAGTGTTTGCAAATGAAGTTTGAGATGAGGACAAGGGGGGGGGTTTGTGCTCAGAGGAGCAGCTCATGCTCAGAGCTGGCTGAGAGGGTCTGGGAGAGGTGAGCTGGAGAAGCTGGTGGAGGGCATAGCATGGGTGGCAGATGGTGCAGAGGTATAGGGGCACCGAGTAGGAGAAAGCCTATATAATGGGGAACAATCACCTGCTGCGAAGGCAACGGGTTAGGATGGAAAAAATGTAGATTTCTGGAGCATGTTAAACAGGACAACATGAAGCTGTGCTGGGAGAGCTGGGACTGTTCAGCCTGGAGAAGAGCAGGCTCCAGGGGGGCCTTAGAGCAGCTCCCAGCGCCTGAAGGGGCCGGCAGGAAAGCTGGGGGGGGCTTCTTACAGGGGCACGTGTGACAGGGCACGGGGGTGGCTTTGAGCGCAGAGAGGGCAGATGCAGGTCAGAGATCAGGAAGAACCTCTCCCCGTGAGGGCGGCGAGGCGGTGGGCCAGGCTGCCCAGAGCAGCTGTGGGTGCCCCATCCCTGGCAGTGCTCCAGGCCAGGCTGGATGGGGCTGGGAGCAGCCTGGGCTGGGGGGGTCCCTGCCCGGGGCAGGGCTGGGAACTGGGTGGGCTTTAAGGTATCTTCCAACACAAACTCTTCTGTGAATCTACAGTTCTAGGAATGTATTGATGTGCCCCCAGAGGGGTTGCTTGGGGGAGGTGCTCTGCAGGAGCTGCTGGTGAAGAATGAGGAGGAACTGGCTGGGGATGTGCAGATCGATGGCAGCCTAGGCTGCAGCGACCTCAGGACAATAGTATTTAAAATATGTAAAACGCAGTGGGAAGTGAGGAAGGGGATGAGGCCTCGAGTGACTTGATCTGGCTTTGAAGTTGGCTCTGTTTTGAGCAGGTGTTCGGACCAGAGGCCTCCAGATGCCTTACAGGGGAGGTTATTCTGTGAGTCTCTGGTTTCTCAGTTCTGTATTGAAGTGGGAAATTACTAGAGTTTTATTTTATGAGGTCTAGAATCTTTGTCTTGTGGATTTGCCTCAGTATTAGATGATTTGTAGAGCTGTCTTTTCCTAACACTTTCCTTGTGTTGTTATCTGACTATGACCTTTTTGGAAATTACACTGTATTTTGGGTTTGGTTCTTTATCAAAAATAAAGGAAAAGTATAAAGTAAAATATGACATACAGGCAGCTCTTCTTCTGGCTTGGCTTTTGGTCCTAATAGTCTCGTCTAAAGAATGAATTCTCTTTTACAGATTTTAGCCTGTTTCTGTTGAACAATCAAAATAAAAGTAAATGAAAATTCAGGGTTAAGATGATTGGAGATGCACTTATTGTGAACCTTATGAAATAGCTGCCTATAACTTTAGAGCATTAAAATAATTTACTAGCTAGATCTAGCAGTACTGGAATAGAAATGTATTTACATTTTCTTAGTATTTTACTCTTTTTAAGACATTTTTCTCTTATCTTTCAATACAGACTCAAGTTAAATGTTTTCACTCCGTTTCTACTACCTTTGTGTAATGTTACAGCAGCAGTTGTCCTGTAAATATCACATTATTTGGTTATAAGAACAAGATGAGTTGATTAAACAAACAAAGCGAAAGCCTACTAGTGATGCTTTCTTTTAGTAAAAATGTGTTTTACTGAGTTATTTTGGGCAAACTTTGACCCAGCTGCATTTGATCCAGCTACAATGCTTTCAGCTTTTTTTTTTTTTGTGTGTGTGTGTGAAGTGAATTACTTCTGTTTTACCTTAAAAGCTAAAGATGTGCTTAGGAAGGCAGCTACCTACCTCCATGTTACCGGTTTGGGTTTTAGATTGCTTACTAAGAGCTAGAATTCTTACAAGCTATCAGGTAAATTTATATCTAGCCTGGGTAACAGTACTATCCCCACCAGCTTTCAAGGTCTCTAGGAATTTTGAAGATACATGGGTTCAGATGAAACCTTCACAACTCCTGTTCATATCTTGATCATACTGCACTTTTGTCTGAAGGAAATATTCAACTTTCTGTTGTACTCCCTCTAGTGTTTAATGTACTATGTGACTGAAACCAGAAAACAGTTGCAGATTTGTGTTCACGCAAATCCAGTGAAAGAATTAACGTAACCTTTTCTTTCTTCTTGCTGAAGTTCCTATAGGGTTTGCTCTCGTGGGACTCGCAAGCCCACCTGAGCTGATAGCGAATGTGTGCTGTGTACCCAGCTATGTTGTAAAAAATTAAGGTTAGTTGGACTTCAAATATAATATCATTTCAAAATTTGCCAAATACAAAATAGGAACAAGAAAAAGCTTTTGCTGTCAGTAGGTGCCTCATAATTAGGCAAAATTATTGGTATCTAAATTAATCTTATATTCAGATATGTATTTGTTGCAGTTCCTCGCAGTCGTGTTTAAAGTGGTGCTGGAAAGAAAGACCTGGATGAAAGCAACTCAGATTTTTCAGTTACATAAAACTCTGAAAGGCTTTTACAAATTGCTGCTGTGTGGGAGGCAGCTTGCTGCAAAGCTGTCACTTGAAACTTTATCAATCAGAAGACAGTACCGTTTTTAATTATGCAGATTTTCAAAGTAAAATAACTTTTTCTTGCATGAAAATGTAGAACAGAGTCAGGTGAGATCTGGAACAATCTGAAAGAATTTGAAGAGTTTGCTAGGCTTAATTGAAATACCTTCAAAAAACTTGTTCTTATGAAGAAGTGTAGTATATTTGATGTGTTTTAGCTTTCTTCTTTATAAAAGAAAACCCTTTTCTCTCCTTGTATATTGTACAAATCATCACTAACTTCTAGTAATGTCTCAATCCAGCAAAGGAGTCCATCTCAGTGTACCTCTGCATCTCTCTCTAGTTGTAAAGATCTCCACTCTCTGCATTTTTATGGCCTAATTTAAGAGCCTCGAGTCTTAAAATAATGTGATGTTGTAGAATTTTCTGTCCATCAACACACAGCGGGGGCAGCAAATGCTATGCTCTTTGCAAAGTGTCTAATAAATCCTTTCCTTGTGGAGACAGTTTGAAGTTCACACCAAATAGGTAAAATTGCTGCAGACATCCTGATGTTTGCTAGGAAACCTCAAAACCTCTCAGCTGTGCTTTCTGGTTTGACTGTTACATGAGATGCCATGATGTCATGTCTCCTATATCTTCAGAGAGAAGAAACAATGAGTTGAATTTTATGCTGCTTTAGCAAGATAGACGATCGGAAAGGAATGTGAATTAATCATGAACGCTCCATTTTGCTAATGTGTTTTGTGATGGGGAGGAGAGAGAGAGAGTGTTTCCTTTTGCTCCTTTACTTTTTGGGTTGTTTGACTTCATTAGAAGTTGAATTATACTGTTTGTTCTCACTCTAAGAAACATGCATCACTAACGTGTCATGTAGTTATGACTGATACGTTCTCTAAACCCTCTTCTCCAGTGTTTATTCTGCAACAGAGTTGGCACCACTACCTGTGGAAATTTGATAAAATCATGACTTCTACCAGAAGAGGCACTTCTGAGATTACAGTAACAAAATGAATACACAGTTTTCCCTCTGATTTCTGCTGGTGTTTTTCCGCTGGTTCCCCCTTTTTCTAATCCTGAAATTGCCTAATTTCCTCTCCTCTGGCAGTGTTGTCCTTTTTCTAAGCCTCACGTCTGAAGGTTGTCTGAGGCACCCTAGCAGTACTACCCACCACGGGGTGGTTCTAAGCTTTTCCCCTTCCCTGGGTGCAGCATTGCTGGTAATAAAAATGATGGATCGCACCTCTCCTTCTCAGGTCCTTTCAAATGCTTAGGTGACCCAGTGCTCATGCTCAGCTGTATTGGGCTAGGGTCACAGGTCCTCACCCTCTGACTCTTTGCAGATTCCCTTTTAATATCGTTGTGAAGTCACGTTGCCCTTTTCTTGTTCTTTTTAATGCTTCAGCATGGAGTTAGCCTTCTGGCAACTTCCCGTCCCCCAGTTGCTTTGTCTTCTCCTTTAGCTCTGTTTTAAATCACATTGTATTTCTGGATTCAACACCTACAAGGCTATGACCTCTTCAGTGAACTTGAAGAATAGGCTATTCTGTGGGTTTTAGTCTCTCAGGGTCACAACCGCTGCCTCTGCTGTCTGGGAGTAGGACACATCAAAGTAAACTGTCCTATTTTTTGGCATTCAGACTGGACGCCAAAAAAAAGAAATGTGGCCATATCTTTGGGAATTTATGTCTCCCAACCTATGAGTTCTTTTAGGTCAATCAAACAAAAGTGCCAACTGCTATGGACATGCTCTTTTATCCTGCTCCTGGCTCAGCAAAAAAGATAATCAGGGCTGTTGCAGATGTGGAGGCTGGTCTCCAAAAGGATTCTCACAGTGCCAGAGATCAGAATCTCTGTCTCTGCCCTTTCCTTTGTGCTCCAAGACCTTTGAGCACACAGACATTTCAAGAGAAGCTCATCTGAACACTAGCTTTCTGTTCCCAGGCTGGCAGCAGAAGTACTTGTCTCCATTTACAAAATCAAAGGGAAAGAGAAGCTCTTCAGCACAGCCCTGTACTACCCCAAGGCAAAGGAAAACTCAGTATTGCCCTGTAGCACCCTGTGCAGAGCTACCACATGGAGCTTGTGACCTCTTGATGATCCGCTTTATGAAGCGGCATGCATTCCTTGATGTTTTTGGAGCAATCATGCTGTTGCAGGAACCATATCTAGAAGCTTCTTTGGGTACCAGTTATTAGTGGTGTTTGACCTTCCTTACTGCTATTCCCACTCCAAGAAGATTTGAGGGAGAGATTTGCCTTTGAGGCTGTTCTTGGCTTCTGATCCCAAGGAAGCATAGGTGTTCCTACAATACTTCAGAAATCCACGTGGAAGCAAAATAATCTCTTATTTACTTGTCTATGAGTTATGCCTGGAAATTACCTAAATTTATTTGTAACTAGTTGAGCATCTTGTGATTCATAGGTGTCTTCCCAGTAGTACCGCAGTAGATGGTTATTTACATCTAGCAAAGCCTCCAAATTTTATTTGCCAACTGCAGACTGTGAAGCCGGATTGACAGTTGCTGAAATTTATGGCATTTGTAGTTGTAAAAGAAAATGTACTATTTGAGGTAGCACCCCTACTGCATTTGGAAGATGGGTTATCCATACAGAGCATTTCTGACATTTCTGCAGTACCCCCAATGAAGGAAGAAGAGGGGAATTCAACATTTAAAAATTTGTAACTAAAAGAAGAGCTCTAAAAGTTCGAAAAATCTTCTCTTAAAATTCGCTCACCTCATTTAGGAAAATGGGGTGATTTAAAATGCCATTTTGAGATTGACATGAAAATTTGAAGACTGTATCAGCAACTGTTATGTAAATGGATCTTGAAAAGTCTCTGGATCATTTACTCAGAGGCATATTTAAAGCAGGAAATGTCTTATTCACACATTGTTTCATGAACTCGTACTGTGATTTATTTTTTTTTTTCAAGCTACTTGAAAGGAAGCTCAAAGAATTATGAGTGCATAGAAACCCACGTGATAAACAAGGGCAGCAGGGTGGGTACGGAGGTGATATGGAAACAAAACCTTGGAATAAATACTGAACAAACAACTGATACAACAGAACAAGCTGAATGACATCGTTGAGCAAAGTCTTGACTTGGGATCTTTACACTGTGAATGTCAGAAAGTCTTTCAGGAATTTCACTTGAAAACAAAATTAACACTTCAATCTGAGATGTTCAGATAATATCTACCTGTCTTAGGCATTGATCTAGGGTTAACCATTGCTTAGGAAGGATTCTGGTCTTTTTTAGGGTATTGTGTGCTTTTAATCCTTGACAAAAGATTTTTTTATGCTGAGAAGGTGAGGTGGTTTTAGTTGTGAAAATGGCTATGATAAAGCATGTCAGCTGAATATCAGAGAAGATACTAAACAATTTAGTCAGGGCATTACCGCTTGGATGGAAGGTAGGGCTTCGGGGCCATTTTCTTCTTGCTCCCATAAAGTCCTGTGAGAAGGTCACTGAAAGTGAATAGCCTGAGCGTGGGGGAGCATGGAGATAGGTGAGCTCGGAAGACAGACTGGTTTGACGAAGCCAATTTTGCAAGGTTTGTTTACACTGGCAGGCACTTTGCCTAAAGAGGATACAGGAGAGCTATTTCATTCCTGAATTTCCTACTTTCTCAGGATCCTGTGTGACTTTGGACAAGTGATTTAAGCCTTCATTTGATTGTTTTCTGCTTGTGAAGAGCAAATGCTACTCTCTCCTTTGCATAAGGGCGTTAGGAAGGATGATTCCACCAGCAGCTGGGAGCTACTTGGATACTTAGTCATACGAGCCATAGGACTGTCTAGCTAATAAGCAAGGAGAGACTAACACAAAGATCCATTCCAATAATATTATTGCTGATCCCTGGTTCTGTAATAATGTATTTATGATTTGATTTATTCTTTCTAGAAATCTTTTTAATATGTCTTTATTGTGTCTGATTTAATTAATCTCTATTCAATTCTTCAGTTTATCAGGATAATTCTATTTATACTATCTACCAGCTCATGTAGCCACAAAGTTATTGTAGCACAGAAAAGCCTTACGTGTTACGTACCTTTGGTTAGGATAGTTTCTATATTTTTTTTTAATACTTCTTTAATTATCATGTTGCTTAGAATTGCTTTAAAAATAAAGATCTGTGGGAAACATCAAACCACTGCCTTGAAAAATATTTTGGTATGGAAATTATCACAAAGAAAACCCTGTTTGCTGAATGGGCTGTAATTACACAATTTGTGTATCAGGTTCATGTTGAAGCTGTGTCCGTGATGGGAAGGCACCGTAGCATCTGCTCAACTGGCCATTTGTGCTCCTGTGAAATTGTAATTGAAGTATTAAACTTAATATGGGTTTTTCTTTAAGATAGATTAATTTGTAAATTTACAGATAAAAGCACCAGCTCTGATTTTGCATATGGACTGAAGTTTGAGTACACTTTTATTCTTTGGTCTCAAAATTTTGTTACTGCTTATTCATCAGTGCAGCTCAGTTTGACTAGATGGAAACTAAAGTCTGGAAAAGTCTGAATGTCGCCTGCAATGGAAATGTCTTTGTATGTAATGGACCAGGTGCCTCTTTCTCCGGAGGGAATAGATTTTCTTCAACATAGGGAGTTTTTCAAAAGCTGTTGTCTTCTGCCCTCTAACAGACCAGCTTTGGTGACAGAAGCAGGGTTAGATACCTCAGTATAGTCAATAACCTGACTGTGTTTCCTTCGAGAATCACAGGCTCCCTCAGGTATGAGTTTAATTTGGTACTTTTCCTAAATCTATGCAACCCATAATAGTGCATTAGTCTTCAACGCTTTGGGCTTTTAAAACCCGACAGTCCCATACAAGCTCCACTGAGAGAGGACTTGGTCTGGGATGATAAAGATTTTCTAGTGAGGATGGCTCTGGCTTGGTGCAGATCAGGAAAATTCAGCCCATTCTAGTACTGGCAACGCTGACAGTCATGGACAGACCAACTGCCACTCCTGCAGCTTAAAACCATGTCAGAGGGCCTCGGGGCTTGCTATTGTCATTCTTTCAGTTTTATCTGAGTAAATGATAATGAAAATTTCTGAGGATGTCAGAATGACTCCGAAATAGTAATACCTTTTGGATACAAATCAGAAAGAAACAGCTGCTGCAGTCCAGATAGAAGATAACATTACAAAATTTAACGTAGAACTACTTTATTTGAACTTGTGATGCCTAGCTCCATTTTGGAAGTAGAGCTAGAGAAACCACAGTTTTCTAGTTCAAATTCATCAACGGCTTTTAATTAATAAGCTGGAGTCACTGTGCTTGCCATAGTCACGTAAGGAGAAATACATCTCAGACTTCCTTGGCATCGTGCCTCCGTAACCAGCTGTCTCTGGACGTGGAGGCAAAGGTGAAGATCCAGGGCCGTGAAAGTGAAAAGATATCGGCGATTGTTTCTCATGTTTATCTTCGCCAGTCATAGAGAAAAGGCACCTTTGACCTGAAAACTCCCCCATGCTATGTAATGATCGATTGTGCTCTGTTGGGATGAGAACTTCTTTTTCATGTGATATAACTCAAAGGCTGCATTCTGAACTGTTGGAGTCCCTGTTTGCTCAGCGCCCCTTCTCTGGGGCCGATTTAGAAATGTCCTTGGAGGAATCCTGTCATGTTTTGCCTCCTTCAGAGCTGTTTTCAGTGTGCTCTGGAGGAAAAGGGCGTGCTGAGCCTCCGTAGTTAGTTTTAAACAAAGATTTAGTCAATGCAGACACTATGATTGGATTTTATGGTATTCTATGCATAAGCCAAACAAGAGAAATCTTGTGTTCGAAACGTCAGTTTGCGGCAGCAGGAAGAACTTAGTCATGCAACCTCTGATTTGCAGGAGGCAGAAAAGTAAGGGAGAAAATGCTGCACAGAAAAATTAAGCTTTAATCAAGGCATTGTGGTTAAGATTTGATCCTTGTTTTTTAACAGAAAAAAATGTGTAACTCAAACACTGCAGAGAGTACATTTATAAATCTGAATAATAAATCAAGAGAAAAGCATGTGTTTAGGCAAGGAATTTTCTTGTGTCCCTCTTAAACTGTATATATTTATATATTTATATTTTTATATTTTTAATATTTATATTTATGGTATTTCTTATTCATTCAAGTTAAGAAGTAAGAACTTCAGGACAGTAAAACCAGAATTCTTCACTTGGCTCCATAGGGTAATAATTCACACAGTTCATCTCCATGTGATCTACACATGTTGAAGAAAGATAAATCAAGCAATGGTTAAGATTTATTAATTGCCCACATAAAAGAACTTGGGACTGACTTCATGCGGGTGGAAGGGGTGATCAAACCAGAGTGGAGTTTGCAGAGAACAGTATCAGAAAAAGCACTTTTTCATGCATCTTCCCAGATGAATATTGCCATGCCCTCTTTTGCCATCAGCTATGTGTTTGTCTTTATGCATGGTGTGGGAAAAGCTTTTCAGTGGAAAAACCAGAATTAAACCCATCCTCCATATCTTGCTTCTCTGTTTAATCCCTTTAAACGCTGTTAAATGACCACCTCACCTTTCTTCTGTGAATGTGGATCAAAGCCTGTTTTATTCAGGGCCTCCAAACACTTGATGAGCTTTGGTACCTTTTTATTTTGCTGTCTGTGTGTGAGTATCTTGTTAGGATTGAGATTCGTCAGTGAAACAGATGCTGGCCGGGCCTATGTGTTACTTGTTCTGCATATTGAAAGAAAAAGCGATGGATACGCCATGAGGTTTCAAATCCCACAAAATCAGCTTTTTCCTCAGAGGAATTGATTTCTTTCTATTTTATCGGACTATATCAGTGATCTGTTACTTATTTTTATTTGCTGTTCAGAAAGTGGAAAGGTGCATGTGCATATATGAACATCACCAATTTGATAGTTTAATAAGTAACTGAAACTATATTTTTCAGTGCCACCACCACTCTGAGCTCCAAAGTGCTGAGCACTTTGCAGACAAAACAAGCCAGATCCCTTTTTCTGAGATTTTGTATTCAGTAACCCCAGATTCTCACCGCTATGAAGAGCCTTTTGTGCACACAATCGTGTCTTTTAGGTATTTAGATATTCAAAGTGACTTCTGTGCAAAGATCAGGGCCTAATGGGACAAGAAGCAGAAGAAAGAGCTCATTGTCAGTAGGTAATAACTCCTTGTCATTCTCTGTGGGAGGCATGTGGAGGTTAAAAAAATTGGGAAAAATCGTTGCTAAGCACTTGCCATATCATCTCTTGGTTAACCAGTACCCAGGACAGCCTGGTTTTAAGTTCTCCTCTCCAAAAAGTTGTCAATAGCTCTCCTGCAGCCTTTTACTGGAAAGTAAAGCTGAATTTACTTGGTCAATCTTCTGACAGAAATTGGTATTGCTGGGTATTAGAAATACAGCGTTATCTGGCCCCTCTGAGACCCCTCGGGAATGTTTTGTCCTCATGTTACCATTTTTCCATCAGTATTTCATATTTGTCATGCCACATTACTTTTGATCCCATTGCTGTTTAACAGACTGCTCCTGTAATTTGTTCCTGAACCCATATTTTCTGCTAACGCACACTGCCCTTACCGGGGGGGAGTGGTGGTGTGTGGGGGGTGTCAGAGGGGGGACTTCAGGGTGGCAGCGTGGCGAATGCTCATCAATTTGACATTGATTGCTTGTTGTAACGTATTTGGAAATTTCCTGCAACTCCATTGTGGCAACACGGAGATTTGTGTCCCAACTTGAAATCTTATCAGAAGCCACTTCTGCAGATGAAAGGCTGCTGGTGCCGCTCCCAAGCCAGAAAGGAGGCTATTTGACATTTGTTTGTTGGCTAATCTGTTTGCAAAATCTTACATAAACTCTGGGAGGGGAGCTGCCAATTTCTGCACGTTGGAGGAGAAATGCTGCCTTATTTGGAGAGGTTTGCTCCTACTCAGGGCCACAAGAGTGATTTCCAAATGCTTTTGGTATTTGATGACTGTGGCATTACTTTGGAGATCTTTGTGCGCTTTATTATTCCTCCTTTCGGCTGTTTTGAGATCAACTGGTGTGAAAGGGTGGCAGTTGAGGAGGGAGAGTCCTGCAAGCTCTGCTGCCTTTGGAGGGTTTGTTGCTGGAGTGGAGGAGAATGAAAGCAGGGTTGGCATCTTCCATGCCAAAAAACACCCACAGAAACCCCCAAAACAAAACCACCCCCCTCCTCCTTTTTGCCTAGATATTTTGTTTTGGTTTTTTGTTTTGCTAAGAAATAAAAACCAGCAAAAAGAGAGTATATCCGAATTTCAGTGAGATGTCAAGGGTGGATGCTCAGCTTCGGGAAGGGAGTGCAGGGTCCCTGCTGGCATCGTGGGCAGGATGCTTGTGGGCAACAGCAGCAGGGGCTGAGCCCTCCCCTTGGCTGTGACCGTGCCTGCATGGCGCGATCCTGCTGCAGGCAGTCCCTTGGGACAGGGGTCCCTTTGATGATCGTTGGGGTCACTTCTGCAGCAGTGGTGTGAAACCAGATTTGGGGCTGGAGTTGAGCTTGCTTCCATGGTAACTGACTTCTGGTGGTGGATCTGGTGCAGAAACATCTGCACATTAATCACTTTTGTGGGCTGCAGTGTTGCTGCCAATGCTGTAATGCAGAGGCTTCGGAAATACACGTGGAAAGACTGACCCCAGGGACTACAGTGGTTATTGACGGGGGCTGGCATCCAGGGAGGAAGTTTCTTCTTCTGCTAAAGGGTCTTTTTTCCCCTTTCCTCTGACCTATATATACATGCGATGCACCCTCTGCATTACGCTTTCCTCAGTTTACCTGTTTTGCTCCTCATATTTGAAGAGCTGTTTGTTTAGAAATGTGTATTACTGTTTCTCTGGAATTTACTTGCTAACTGCCAGCTCCAGAGTTGGTTTTACATGTTTAATTTTATTATGTTCATGAGGCAACATTGGCAGGAAAGGCACTATAAAAAGCATTCATTTCATGGAGTGGTACAAACATGTTTTCAGCTGAATTGATGACACTGAATATAAAACACTTCTCATTTACGCTTCCCCTTAAGGTTTGTTTAATGAACTGAAGTTTTTCATATTACTTAGAAGTGCAGTTCTTTCTACCCATCCAGAAAGGATACAAAACTTAATAGGCATTTATATCTGCCATCTCCTGTAAAAATTACCTATTTAGGAACCTTTCCCCTTGAATCTTAGGTTGTTATGGCAATTCCTCCAGTCCTTTCTTACTGTTTCCCCTTGAACCTTCAACCATTTATTGCATACATATGAATAAAAGTGACTATAAGTGAGGAGATCTGGATAGAGAAGCCTGTTGTGAGAGCATCCAAATTTTGACACAGACAGATATTTACACTTGGGGAACCAACGTGTCTGAGATACACCAGTGGTTTTGGTCTTTGGGTTGCGTTGACGCTGCCTGTGCACAAACAGCATGATTCCCCAGCGCAAATAATCTATTGAATTTATATATAATATTTTTTCCCTGGCAGTGGGATAGTATTAATTAAAATGCTCATTACGACTTATGGTCAGATACTTTGCAGGAGGCACTTCCTTAGGCTATTAACAAGGGCTGTAATGAAAAACGTGTGTTTCTGATGTTATTTCGTGCATTGGCATCTAGAGGCTGGAAGTGGTCCTGTCTAGTACTGCTCCATCCAGGACTCATTTTAAGGCTTAATTAGTTTTCTGGTGAGGGTGCACAGGTATGCCAGCTTGTGTAAGGAAACTGGGAAAGATAAGACATATGTAAAGCAGAGCCTGAAGTGAGATGATTTGACTGTGCCGCTTTCCTGTGTACGGGTACTGACATGCAGTTAGCGCTTTGTCAAGACATTGAGCTCCTGCCCATCGTTTCAGCTGACCTATATTTTAATGTAGATATTGAAAACAGTTAGAACAAGGTGTTGCATAAAAGTTTGTGTTTTACGTTCTCACTGCTGTAGCTCTTCGTCCCCCAGCACAGTGCCTTTTCCTGCCTCTGGCACCTGTGTGTTGACAGTAGCTTCAGCTCAAATAGCATCACTTTGGGCAAAAGTCAATCACCTACGGAGCTTTCCGCACGCCTGAAGGGCCAATTAAAATGGCCAACATCAGCGTGTTGCCATGGACTGGTTGGAGGAAGCTGTTACAGAAAGTAAAGCATGGGCAGAGCTAGGGGAGGCTTGTTCAAGCACAGAGGTTACCATTCCATACCGATATTGGGCATCACCTCAAGGAGATGCCATATGCCTCATTGAATATCTGATAGACATAGGAGACTTGAACAGAAAGGCTTTTTGAGCCAGTGACTTATCAAAGGCTGTCAGAATAACCATTTTTTCCCCTGATTTCAGTCAATTGCTGTCTGACAATTGAAAAGCAAGCCTATTCAGAGTGTTCACCCATGCTGGTGCCTGATCCTCAGTGCTCTGCAGCCACGGGCTTGGAAGCAAAAAGGAAAAGTACACATATGAAGCACCAAATGGAGGTTGTTAAACATGAACCATATGTGTTATTTAGCTTTGGAACATAGTGAGGTTATGAAACCATTCTTGGAAAAGAAGACAAATACATTTCCTGTACATCAAAATCATTTGTAACAAATAGATGCATGAAAAGCTTGCTGAAAGATGGGGCACAACAAAGATGACAGAGCCCTGAAATTCAGCTTACAAGGGGAGGGGAGCCTATTCATATTGCAATAACGAAGTTCAGGCAGTTGTAGGAATGTGCTTAAACACAGGGCTTCGTTATGATTGGTAAAGGATTTAAATTTCTATTTGATGGTAGTCTCCCAAGTATGAATTGGAAACATACTTCCAGTTCCTACCAACATTATTGAATCTGCACCCAGTATTACCCAGTGATAATACTGAACTCTATTAATTGGTGTCAAATCTGAACTCAGAATTAAACTATCATGGTTTAGGCTTACCTGTCCATATAAGTCACAAAGCTTATGTTGAAGCTCATTCATTTTTCTGTTGTATGAGACAGGGAAAAAGAGGATGCCAAAGGCTACCCGCAAACCAGATATTGTACAGTGCATAGTCAAATGAGAACTGAACATCAGCGATTACATTTTTAGTAGGTTGAGTGTTCTGACTGAAATGCAGCAATCTGTCACTTGGCCTTTCTGTGACATTCAGTGTATTGAAATTACCAGGGAAAGATTAGTTTTTGACATGCTAAATTAACTAAGTTAGAAATTTGAGCTGTATAATCTCTGCTAATTGTTACAGGGAGAGGGAAAAGTTGTTTGTCTTTTATATTCTAAGGAAGCTATTCAGACAGAAATTAATAAAAAAAAATAATAAAGTAAAAACACTCTCCAAAAAGGTCATCTTTGGAAGTAGTAGGATTGGTTGATTCAGAGAAACAACTTTTAATCTGAGCTGCAGTAATGCAGTGATCATACCGAACACTTTCTCTGACAGTCCAAGGTAACCATAATTAACACTTATCTGCATGGCATTTGTCGTTGTGCCAGTCACCGCATTGCATTGGGGTATTGGGTCCCTCCTGCTCGGACTGGGGTTGCTCACGTCCACCCCACAGTGGCTTCTGGTACAAACCAAGTATTTACTTTCTTTTCAGGGTAAAGGCATTATTTTTGTATTGGGCACTATTTTTGTTATGGTTAGCTTGTTTTGTTTTTGCAGTGGCCAAATTAATTGTTGATGCAGAAGGCAATCTTTCATAAAAAAAGAAGTGAGACCTGGCAACTACATTAGTAGGTGAAGAATAAATGACTTGAGAGAAAATTTTAGGTATCTAGAAGTTAATTTTCTTGCTCATGAATGATGATTTTTCACTCCTAGGTTTTTTTTCTTTTGGTGTGGTGTCTTCAGAGGTGTAAAAAGAACACTTGTCCTAAAGGTAAATGATGCTTCTCCGAATAGTGTGCAACATCTGCTGCAATCACAACTCTTACATTTTATTGAAAATTGAACAATGAAATGCTGTTTGTAATTACATTTCCTGTAGGATGGGCTACATTTTTTTTTTCTTTCTACTTATTTTTCCAAATGTAATTTTTGTTTCTGATAGGTAAATGATAAATCCATGCACAATGTGTCAGGCGACTACTGGGATGGTCTCCGTAAAATCAACACGTTTCAAATATGAAATTCTGTTTACTTAAGCAGTCATTATCTATGAATTTCAACAGATCCATTCATATTTAGCTCCCAGACAAATGTGAGTCCTGGACAAATGTGCAAATGAAATTGCTGGAAACTTCTAATTGGTAGTTAAGTATCTACGTCCCTGGCCTTGTCATGAAAGATAGATTTCACCAGTATGGATCAATTATCTAAGAGTTCTCCAACCCTGGCTTCCTATTCGTAGGTGTTAGGAATTTGTAGGCCTTATGCTAAGCAAATATTTAGAGAAATACTTGGCTAGTCTGTGTGGGAGAGTAGAGGGACTTCAGGAGTAGCAGGATACAATTACAAAAGGAGTCCTGTCCCTAAGGTCTGTTAGACCTGCTTCCATTTTTCCTGAAGCAGAAAGAGCTACCAAAGTATGTGAGGTAGAAGAGCAGATTAGAAGACCCTAAACATTTATTTTCAGTAGTGATTTCAGGATAAAGTGATGAAATTCCACTCTGTGCTTGAAAATGGGTGTTTATGTATATACACACAGTTATTTTGGCGCTATCCGGCACTAGGTGAACAGTGTGGGCAAAGCATAATTGCAACCATGCATGCGTAATTGCTAATAGAAAATTCTGTGGGCAGCCTGACTTATTGCCAGGCAAATTTAGATGAATGGAAGCATCAACTACATCATTTTTGACAATATATAAGTGCATGAATTACAGAAGGCTGCTTTGCTCATTCATTCCACTCTTGCTTTTGCAAGGCAGTTTCAGGCAGCAATGGCAGTTTGTCATCAGTTTATGAAATTCTGATTTATGGTGTGTTGCCTACGATGGGAGCCTGGTGAAGCCAGTTGCATCACTGGGGCTTCAGCATGCTCATCCTCCCTCTGGTAGTCTTATCCTGAGAGCACATGCTGAATTAATAGGAAGAGATGAAGATTAAAGGAAGGTAAATTAGAGCATGTGATTTGTGTACGTATGTACATACCTTCAGGCATATATAAGTCTGCTCAGTTCCCTGTTTGCATCCAAGGAAGAGTTTGCAAATAACTCTTGCTCAGGATGAAACCACAGGATTTCCATGTGTTGGTGTGAGCAGCATCCTCTCCCAAACAATGAGGTCAGGGATGGGCAGCGGCACGAAAGCTTCCTGCAAAGCTCATGTTGCATGCTGAGACAGAGTCTAACATCGGAGGTAGAGATTGATGAGATGAGGAGAATGTACTTAACGGCTAATTTAGAAAAATGAAAAAAATAGATCTTTTAGGAAACAAAGAGGATTTTTTTTTGTCAAGTCTTTACTTTTTCCACATCATGCATGGGGAGAAAAAGTGCACAAGGCACAGGCAGCTTGATCTAACCACTCTAACGTAATGTGTGTGTGTGTGGAGGAAAGGAGCCTAGCTGACCTCAGTTTGCTTTCCATGACTTCATATGTGAATGCAGTGCTGACTTCACAAGGCGTTTAATTTACATGAACACCTAAACACCTGGAGACCTGCAGCACTGCTCCCATGAAGGTGTCCTTGCCTTGCCTCAGCTCTGCCCAGAGCTGCGAAGGTCCCATTGCCAAGTGTGCTGGCTGTGCACACCGTGCGGGAAGGCCACAAGCAGGGTGTGTGGGTAAGGCACAGGCAAAGTGCAGGATTTCTGGCTACTGAACCCAGCTGAAAGGCTCTTTCATTCTTTATTAGTTAGAAAATGTAACAGTATGATCATGCACAGTACAACGCGTGCAGCGCATCAGCGCAGAAGTGAAGAGTAAAGCAGTCATGTTTCTTTATCACAAGGATTCGCACTGTTGTTTTAATTATAGACCGAGTTCGTTAATAAAAGTAAAGAAAGAAAATGAGACCTCGTCTGAGAAGTATACGGTGTACTGTCAAATCCTTTCCCATTTAGTGGTAATTAGTAGGTGGAGGAGTGCAGTGCCTTACTGTTCCGCCACCCTCCTGTTACACGATCCGTGTTTGTACACGCAGTTTTAAATAAGGGAGCAGCTGGATTCGGTGTAGGTGGGAGTGGTGGCTCAGAAGTTTTGTCTTTAAGCTTTTGGATCATATGGTCTTACAAGCAGTAGCGACTGAGGACATATATATATATTAATGTTCCCTAATATTTTGGCTTACTGTTTGAAGACACCTTCTTTCAGCTAATTGTTATATTTAAAGTCTGCAAAACATGCAAAGTTATACAAAGCTTCTGTAAAGTAATATAAGGCAGGAGAAACGTTGTTGTATTTTAATATTTCAGGAAGACTTTTGACAAACTATACATTTACTTCATGATGGTTTCCTTTTTCAAAATGCTTTCCCCGTGTAATCTGCTTTAAATCCTCGGAGGGAAACCAGGACGGACCATGGCAGCACCTTGCTTTGTTGGGGGTTCACTCTGTTTTTGGGGTCTTGCCTTTTCTGGCTCAAGGCTCTGATATTTGGGAGGGAGATGTCCTCAGATAGGGGACGTGCTGCATCTCTGCACCGTGTTGTGTCCATCAGGACTTTTGAAGGCTGAGTGCTGATGATAACCCTTTCCTTCTGTGCCTTTTGCCAAGCCTTGGCCACCTGTATGGTGGCAGCAGTAGATGACTATTCGGAAGTTGACTGTGGGGTCTTCTGCGGTGGGAATAGAACAGGATTGCAGGACAGCATCGTTATTTGGGGTTGGAATTAAGCATTCAGCATCAGGAAGGGCTGGATTTAAGGCTGTGCAAACTTCATCCAGCTCCCTTCCCTGCACATGGTATGATATAATCTGTAATTACACCTTCTCCCTGGGAACAGAGTCATATTCAGTGCACATGTCAGCAGCAGCCAGGGGAGGATTAAGATACCAAAGCAAGCTCAATTTGAATAATTTAAATTTGTGATCTCAATATTTTAAATGTTTTATACCCAAACGAGCTTTGTGTGATTTGGAGTGAAAAAATCACCTTGGCTGCTTTAGCGCCTACTTGGGGATGAATTGTGTCAGTAATAGGTTGGTGTGAGACATTCAGACTGTGCGGTTAAAGCACTTCTGTTTGAACACTTAAAAATAAAAATAAAGTTAAAATAAAATAAATAAAGTTAAAAAATAAACTTGCAGAGATGGCAGCGCTGAGGCTGCCAGAAATGCTGGAGGCTGCGCGGTGGTGGGAGTTGATGGCAAGGGAAAGGTGCCGGCCAGCTGCCTTGCTGGAGGCGGTACAATTTATGGGGCAAAATAGAAAAGATTTGTGCCTGTTATCTCAGGTTTCCAAGGTCAGATTTGTCTTGGTCTTTGCCATACTTGACCTGTGTATTTGATTGCCTGGAGCTTGCTTTTCGGGCAGAAAGGCTGCACCTTGCCGTTATGATTATTAGACGGAACTTTCTCTGTCGCTCGTAAATGAGAACAGTACAAAACAAGGGGTTTTGTCTCCCTGGCTGGGGATTTTATCTCTCCCTGGATCTCCTGCAGGCCTGACTGGGATGATCTGGGGTTTGTGCTGCTGGCCCTGGAACAGGGGCTGTGCATCTTGGGGTCACCCAGGACCCGCCGGGATGCGCTTGGTTTGGCTTCAAGGCGCCCAGACCTGTGGATCTTTAAGGAGATGGCGCCCTCGTGTGGTGGCACCGCTCAAACCTCCTCTCCTGCTTCCCCTCGGAAGGACACCCAGAACGGGCCTTTCCCACCACCGTAACACGGCCGTGGAGGGACCTTCTCCACGGCTCGAGAAGATGAGAAAGAGGAAAATGTTGCTGAGCTCTTGTGGTACAATGTGGGGCTCCAGCCATCGTGTCACCCACCGTCTGCGTTTGGCAAAGAGGTGCAAACCTGCCCGTGAATTTCTTGTTAAAACACGTGGAACTGCATCAAAGCTGCTGGAAAACCTCGCTCTTGGGGACTCGGAGCAGTTACTAGTGTTAGTTTATCAGGTTATTAGTTATCCTTTACTGAGAGGCAGGGGAGTGGTTTAGCTGAGCAGGAAAATTGTAAATAAAATACTGGGGTATTATACAGAAGTCTAGGGAACTTCAAGAGCAAGCAGTAGTAGGAGTTTCAACAAAATCTTTCTCGCTGAATGCAAACTATTCCTGAGGCTCCACGTAAGCTTTTGACTTGAAGTTGTAGAAAATAGAGAGCATGTTATTAGTATGGTGTTATAGGAAAATCAGTATTCCTAATGAAAATCAGTATCCTCAGCATAGTGCAAATTTTTGCAATTAACTACTACTGCTTAGTGAGTAATAATTAAATGAAACCAGTGTATAGCTTTGGTCAATTTACTATTTAATCTATTAGAAGTTCAGAATGAAAATGTTGGCTATAGTTATGCATGTACACCTTGATGGTATGGAAGTTGGATCTGGTCACTGTACACTGCTGCTCTTGCATTGCCTCTGGGAGGCTTTCTGTTTCTGTAATGATTTTTCTTTTTTTCCCTTAAATTTTAGCTACTGAACTTGTCTCTCTTGTGCATTCAGTGGGTATTATGCCTGTCTTTAAAATCTGAACTTGCTTGGAGGTTAGCCTGCACAAGACACAAAGGGACAAGTGAATTGTTATTACCATCTCACTGTTTCAGTGCCATAACGGGGCTGTGTGTGTTTCTTTTTCGTATTGCATAGCCAAGGCTTGTATCACCTTTTTTATATTTTTTTTAATTGTAGTCCTTTTCCACATTGAGGAAATTAGTTTCCTCTTTCCTAGTTTCAGAAATATTGAAAATTACATTTACTTTTAATAGGACTGGACTGGGAGTGTTTAATATTATTATTTTTTTTTTAGAATGCAATATCAGAGGTATTTCACTTACAGATTCAAGGCATCTTTCTTTCTCTCCATGAACACATCATTAAATACACAGCTGTAGCCACTTGACTCCTCCTGATCTGATTCCTTCGGGCTATGATGTTCCATACATCTTCTTCCTTGTGTTTTCCAGTAGCATGTTGTTAAATACTCAGAATCAAGGGGCATCTGTCACAAAAGCCATCACATTTCCAAAATATTAGCTGGATGAAGCCATATCTGCTCTTTGGGAGGGTGGCTGTGCAAAACAAGACCTTCTCCACACAGGGAACCACAGCTTTTTGTTGTCTGCAGGTAAATACACAGTATTATGTTTATTTTTTCCATCTTCTTTTCTATGTAGTGTTGAAAATTGTTGAAGAAGGAAGCTGAGCTGGATATGCTGGGATCAGGACTCTTTTTGTCCTCTCTCCCCCTCAAGATGAGAGTGGAGGGAGGCTGGGTGGCGATGCAATGTGGTGGCAGAGGTGGGAGGCAGCATCCCTCAGGGGACAAGTGTCCACAGACCCATCTGTGCCATACCGCCGTGGGCCAGGGATCACTCTGGAGACAGATGCCTTGGGTGGCGTAGACGTATGTGTTTCTGGTTTATAAAAAAAAAAAAAAAAAAGCACCACCAAAACCCTTGCGGTTCAGACAGCTGGTCTGGCAGTTGGTAATGTGAAGGCCTATTAAAATATTTATGCTATTTGTTATTTAACTTTATTTGGGGGTTTTTTTGGTTTTTTTTTAAAAAGAATTTGGAAATAGGCTGATGAGAGAAAATAGTGTGAGTTTGCCCCGGTTGGGAGTGACATGTATTGGCAGAAATCTGGGGGCACTGGCAGCGCAGGGGGCTAATATTCTGTCTTTCACTCTCCTATAATCTAGTCGTCTTGTTTTCGTTCTGAGCGAGAGGAGGTGCTGATAAATATGCTGAAAATATTTTCACACTTCTGTTGAGTGGAATTTCGCTTCAGTAACTGGTACACGAAGGCCTGGCTTCATGAAAGCTTCTGAGTCAGTGACAAGACTCCTTTTGGCTCATCCGTAGTAGTGGAAATTAATGTTAAAAACGACACCCCCACCTGAAGGTTTCAGCGGCTTGTTATTTTAGGTCTTCAGAAAACTCTCTGTGCAGGTTTTAATGAAGGATAGGACTTTTAAAACTCCTCAGCTGTTTAAACCATGGCACCCCAAACACAGTTTGGAGAAGTTTCAAGTATCATTTAATTGTTTTGAGAGACAACGGCTCTCTTGGAAATGCGGAGTGGCTATTTTATTCAGAGAAAAGTCAAACCAATATAATTAAGTCCAGCATCCTCAGGGAATGACAATACCAAAGCTGACATCATCACTTGAAAATTTAAAAGGGAAATTTGAAAAGCAAAAGGAAGGGAATCCATGTGTCCTCTCGAGGCAAAAGCTGGATAAGTTTGGTTGTTCCCTGTGTGCCCTCACGGGATGTACACATTCACATGCCATACAGGGGAGGGGGCACTGCCCACACACAGCGTGGGAAAAGGGAAAAATTAATGATGGCACAGCCGTCAGAAAGGCCTTTTCACAATAGTGAAACCCAAAAGAAAGGGTCACCAACAATGGCCAGGTTTTAAATCAAGGAAAGAAGAATGCAGAGGGTGGAAGGGAGAGAAGGAGGGGGAAAGGCAGGAGGAGAAAGAAATCCCAAAATTGCTCCTTTCCCAGTGTGCCCCACTTGAAGGACAACCTTCCTTGAAAATTTATGTAAATTTATTTAGAAAAATACATCTAGCTAATCAATCTGCAATTCAGCTAGATACATAGTGATGTCCTGATATCGTCTTCACTGGGTTATGTTCAACTCTTTCTGACTTTTGATAACTGTGAGTTCTGTGAAAGCTTTGGAACAGAGACCAAGAGGTCAATTGTCATCTATGTTCAAAGATGGTGATACAGCACGAATAAATGGTGCTAGACATATGGAGATCAAATTAGTAAAGCTTGGTTTCATTTTAACTGTAGATAATATGGTGTGAAATTTTTTAATTAGCAAAAATCCCTAGATATTCTGGGAAACAAAAAGGAGCAGATCGGAAGAGAAGCAATGTCGAAGTGGTCAAGGAGATGAGTGAGGGAGTCTCCACGGCTTCATAATGTTCCTAGAGCAGTGAGGAAAAAGGGCATTTTTTGTTCTCTGGTGAGCTGGAGTCACACTAACTCTGTGGTATGCGCATGGTGAGGAGCTGGCACGCAGGGGCATGGACTTGTCAGTACGGATAGGTGTTGGTCCTGCATCTCTGCTGCTGGACCAGGGCTTCAGCCCTTCCTCACTTCTCCCTTTCCCCAGCAGCTCACGGTATCTCTCTGTTCTTCCTATGTTTTAAGGTTGTTATTTGCAATTTTGTAATTTTTGATGCTTTGGAGAGCTGCTGTTTAGAGGCTGATCTTTATTAGGGCTTTTATCGATAACGCCGTGGTAAGTTGTTGATGGACTCTCCA
Source organism: Falco cherrug (assembly GCF_023634085.1). Taxonomy (NCBI): domain Eukaryota; kingdom Metazoa; phylum Chordata; class Aves; order Falconiformes; family Falconidae; genus Falco; species Falco cherrug. Next base: position 40,358,310 of record NC_073704.1, on the reverse strand, counting down.
TTATTTTATTTTTAAGAGGGGGAGTTTCTAACTTGTCCTCACAGCAACCCCTTGCTCAGGCTCATATGTATTTCCCCTCCACGTACATGTAGAAGCTTTTTTGGGTGCTCAGCTGGTTGGTGTGTCCTGCTCTACCAGCCACCTGGGCAGGTTGGTTAGGCTATGGTTGGCATTAAAATTTGATTCAAGCTCCAGCAGCAGGGGAAAATCTTTCCTCTTGTTCTTTTCTTTCTTTCTTTTTAAACTTCAGTGCACAGTACTGCACTGTTATTTCAGTCTTTTTGTGTCCTGGACTGTGAGGAGGTAAATGTAATTAGACAGCTTGAGTTGGCCACCTTATGTAAATTCTCTTTGGCTGATTTGCCAGGTAACCACTTCTATTTTCCATATTTGTGTAGTTGCAATAGCAAATGAAAGAGGAGATACAGTCACAGTATATACAAATCTTATCTCAGTGTTTATGGTCTTTCTTATAATTAATCTACGTTAAGTCACTGAAAGGTAAAATATACCTCTTCATTTTTTCTACCTGTATTAAATGCAGTGTTTGATATATTTGATTACATTTCATCTAACATGCTATAGGATTTGCTCATAGTGTAAAGATACTTTATAGAATTGTTACACTTTACAGTCAAAGTCTGGACATGTTTGGGTTATGTTTCATTGCTTTTTCCTAAACTACAATTGCTCCTGGACAGTTTATCTGTAACTTAAGTTTGTGGTTATTGTTAAAAGAATTTTTCCAAATTATAACCTTTAGCTTTTTTGTTGTTGTTGTTGTTCTTTTATCTTCGGTACAGCATAACTGGGGAAATTTGGGTTCATAACCTTGCCACTACTTAGAATTAAAGATCTGAAAATAATTTGCAGAGAAGGCACTCGTGCAGGGTTGGCAAGCTTTACTTTTAAGTGATTGCGGTGGAGCTGCATCTCCTACCTCTTCCACGCTTTCGCTCCTGCTATGTATGTGAAGTTCAAAAAAGCAATATACAGCCTGAAGACCTCTGAGCGTTTTTAATGGTTCTGTTGAATCTGATATTCTTTCTTTCCTAAATAAGTGGTGTCGTTTAAACCCATGATAACTAACAGAGGGAAGATTATATGCAGTTCCATTATTTGGCTTTTAATTTTTTTTATCCTAACAGACAATATTTTGGTTTTTTGCTTAAGTTCCTGATTGCATTTAGGAATATTTTGCTTTAAAGTATTAGGACTAGTTACATGTTTTCTTTTTGTACATACAGGATGGAAGAACTGGGAAGGCTGATGGCTAAGATAGCTGGTTAGGGAAGGAAGAATTGCATTTTTTCTTGTGACTTGAAAGAAAACCTTCTGAGCAGCTCAGGGAGCTCCGTGTCTTTTCAGTTAGGGGCGTTAAACTGATATTTGCATTTTGCCAAATGACTGAGGAGAACAGTGGACTGAAATGGTGTTGATTTTGTTAAGAAAGTGAACAGAAAGTATGACTATGTGTGGCATTGACAACGCTTGCCTGTGTAAAGCAGCATTATATGTGTCAGCAATTCCTCTTCAAATTTGCCAATATAAAAGCCTGAAAATTATCTTCTGCTACCATGTGCTGCATAATGCAGTTTAGGATCTAAAAATAAAGCGCGGTTCTTTACAATACTGTGCACACGCAGAAGTGAAGTAAACACATGTTATATCTGTTCTGAGTTGGCTGATTAAAATAATTTTAGTGTGAAGGAAAGAGGCAGGAGGGCCGCAGACAAGCGTTTGTGAGAGCAGAGAGGTGTTGTAATGCTCTGGAAAATTCAAGCTGTGAGAGCTTGTGCGTATAGACAGCGTGTTAAAGTTATTAGGGTTCACGTGGGTGCAAAGATGTTGACAACTTGAACTTGCAATTTCTTTAAGCATGGCCTTAAATAAATTTGTCTTAAATCAGCCATAGGAGGTGAGGCTGTGTTTGATGAGATTGCCTGACCGATTGCTTTTAAGTCTGAAATATCTTTTTCCAAACATAATACCGTGGGCAGGGAAACAACAAGCAAAAATGAGCTGCAAGTTATTTTACTGTTCGGGGAGACAACAGGCTCTTTATAGTTCTGCTCTGTAGCTTAATTTTTAGGGCCTGTATAAATAGAATTCAATCCACCAACTAATTCGGAGAGGATAATCCATCAATATTTAATTTGGTAAGAAAGAAAGGCTTTAAAATAATATAATGTAGTTCATGAATCAGAGGCACTGTTGGATTCCATTATTAAACGTAGATGTATAATACCGGTGCCCTTGCGTTTGTTATTTTAATAATTCTAATTAATTTTGGTAATTGTAGTGGATCTGCTGCCAACTATCCCAGCTATGATCATTATTCAGGGTTATTATTTTCAGTAGACAGTCAGCCAGTGAATATAGGAAGTTTTATGGCAAACTAAACTTAAATAGCAGAAGAAGGTTTTCTTGTTGAAGAAAAATGCCTCTTGGTGAACTTCATCATGATCTGTCCACGTTTAAGAGCTGCTGAGAGATCCGGGCAATCTTTGTGATAATGTAGTAATTTACAAACCCCCTATAAACAGTATTTGACTCTTTCTCCCTGATTATTATTGATCAGTGAGATTTGCGTGAAGAAGTACAAGCTTTCTCCCTTACAATTATCCTGGTCCTCTTTCCTCGGCCTTTTTATGGTCCCACACTCCATTTTTTTATACCATGGTGGTGGTTGTAATAGTGATAAACAACAACACTCCTGCCTGAGCCCGCTGCAAACATCTTAGCCATAGAAAACTAAAACATTTATGCGTGCAAGGACGAATTCTTCACTTACTTTGAAGGACACTTGCCCAGGAAAGCCCCTGACGTAAGGGGCTGCGGTGCAGATGGCTCAGCGAAATGAGCTTGTGGTCTTTGTTTTTCCCCGTGGTAGCCTGTAAGACTTCTTGGAGGTGGCACTCTGGAGCTTGTTGGCAGATTTGCATGTCTGGATCAGGTCTTTCTGTGGATGTTATCTGCAGATAGCAAAAATGCTATCCTGCTTCAGCTGGTGAAGTGTCGTGGGTTGTAGCTCCTCATCAAAGACACGTGCTTGGTGCAGGAGAAGCAAAGGCGCTGTCACTAGCATTGCAGTGCTGAGAAGCAGTTTTAATAACAATAAGTCAAAAAACCTCCAAAACCCACAACAAACTGTTATGATGTCCAGAACTCTATTGCCAATTAATTGGAGATGTGGCTATCTGTAAAAGTTGGAATGATTTATTTTTCTGCCACAGCAGCTTTTCCACAGGAAGGAACATTGCAAACCCAGAAGTTTATGTAATATGACTTTATTTTGTTGGGGGGAAAAAACCCAACACCCCACAACTCATTGGAATTTCAGTTATTGTAATTTGAAAAAGAAATTTGTAAGGGTAAATTTGCAAATGAGTAGAGTGAGTGAAATGCCTTGCAGCACCAATTCCTCCCCAACTTGTTCTCTTTCTTGCATTTACCACATTTCTCAGAGGAAGGTAAGTACTCTGCATAATGTTATTTGTTTCTCTTTAGCTTAAAAAGTGACGGTAGGACTCATGGAACAGTGTGTTAGAAGTAGAGCAGAACAGCTGAGATACCTGGGAGCAATCAAGCCCAAACCATCAACTAAATCTGGAGGAGAATTTGGACATTGCAGATACCCTCTGTTAAGACCTGAAACATGGTGCTGGGAAAAGGAACAACCACTTCTCGCACGGTTTAATGTCTGACTAGGTTTAAAGGAGATGTGTATTTTTAATTTGGAAATAGAAAATTTTGTAAGCAAATTGAATTAATCCCACAAGAGTGTTTGGCATGTAATTTCAGACTCTGAAGTAAAAAGGAAACTCAGGCTGAATTTACAGACTGCAGCTGTTGAGGAAGATGTGTGCATGACACCCTACAAGTACAAAGTCAGGCTGTCTTCTGATGAAGTTATTAGCACTGAGGGATAGTACCCATTAAAAAACCTGCTAATTTCTTATGCTGCCAAGTGAGCTGACTGCTCTTTCTTCAAAGCACATTGTGGTGCTGAGAGAGTTATTGAACTTACTTTAAGCTGCGAGACAATGCTCATCTTCAATTTGCCCATCAGAACATCCATGCAATTATTTGGGGTATCTTCAAAGTGTTTCACTGCTTTTGAGTAGATCATTGAGATAATGTACTCTTGTTTGATAGCGGCATGCCTCCTGGATGACAATGTAAGGAACTGAAGCCCCCACCTCCCAGTGATCTTTTCCTTTCTTCCTACACATCACACAAACAAATGCAGACTCTGAGATCACTTATAACCTATAGATTCCTCAACAGAAATTAATTCTGTTTTTATCTCATTTTCTCTGTATTGCCTACTGCAATGAGGTCTCTTAATTTGTTTTCACAAATTCATCATTTGATTTCCTGCTATCAACGAGTGCCTGCCTTCCAGTAGGCTCCAAGCATGACTGGCATAATGAAAAGTCTCCCTTGTATCGGAGTTGCAAGTTTATATACTAAGAACTTCCCTCCCTCTAATAACTAAGATCAGATGGCAGATCTTCCTCTTTATTCATTCCAAGTTGTTGCTACTCTTTATCATCAAAGTGAATAAGAGTAATACTTATGAGGATACAGCAGAAGCAGAAAAAAAAAAAAAGGAAAATCTAGTAAGTGGCAAATCCCAGTGTTTTTCTGCTGACTCTTTGTAAGATCTTTAAAGTGCTGTTGCTAAAGAAACATTTGTGATTTGTTAGGGGTTTCTTTTGGTTGCTGGAAATAAACATGGGTAGATCTTGAGCTTTTTTTTTTCTACTACAAATATAATTTTTTTTTGTTGTCATTAAGAAAATATTCATATCAGAACTATAGTAGTATTCCGCTTTTTATTGGGCAGCAACAACACAAAAGAAAACATTATACCCTCAATTGCTGTTCTGAATGGATGTAGAGATCCTTCACGTCCAGGTAAAAGTTTTTCTGGGTCTCAGAGGATGTGCAATGAAATGATGCTGTTCCCTCCCAGCAGCTGAAGTAGCGCACTTGCCCCTGGCGTCCATACTTGGCCCCTGTATCTAAAAACGTTGCTGCCCATTTAACTTCAATTCAAGCAGCTGTTTGCTGACAGATGGGAGGCACTCCTAGAATCAGAGTCACTTATGTTGGAGAAGACCTTTAAGATGGTGAGTCCAACCGCCAAGCCCAGCACTAACTCGTGTCCCTCAGCACCGCACCTACACAGCGAGTGTGGCTTGAACCAGCGAGGCTCTCCAGTCTACAGCCGTTCACACTCGACAGTTTATTTTTTATTTTTTATCTCCATCTCAATTACATAGTAAGATGTTCTTTTTAAAAAAACCTTGTTTGTTATTAAGATATAAATCTACTTATTTTAGTCATGTAGTGCATGCCAGCGTAATGCAATACAAGAAGATTACAAGCTGATGGTTAGATGTTAATAACAGTAACACAAAACATTAAGGCAAGTGACATTTACATAAGTATCTTGATCTTAATACATGTAATTTACATATGAAAATTTAATCACCATAGAGATAAACAGCTGCAATGTTTAATTAAACTCTCCACACAAAATCAGCCTGCAAGAAGTAGTTTGTCACTGCTAATTTATCACAATTCTCATAAGTATTCTTTAAAATAAAAATGCAAAATAAATGACTCTTATTGATAATTTAACTTCTGGTTACTTTATCGTATTCTCAACAGGCTTTGATGATACAATTACAATATGAAGATTCTAGGCTCATTTTCTCACAATTTAGAAGACAAAACATAAATATATGGAGAACAAATGTATTTGTTTACAGACTTAAGGGTCAGCAGTATGGCAGCACCAGAGTACAATCGAGGCAAATTTAATGCCATGATAAGTTATGTGTAATGAAGAGATGCGCGTCTCTCTCTGTGGGGCTGTTTAAGGAGTAAACAATTATAAGTGAAAATTAGTGCCGGCATTATCGCAGGGCTGGAACAGGCTCCTTCTCACAATATCACTGACTAAAACACACATTTTAGAAATCAGAGATGTGCTGACATTCAGAAGTTATTGAAGCCTAGACTTTGCTTCTAGTGATGTATTTTAAAGCAAAACAAAGTGCTCAGTATCTTGAAAGAAACAATTTACATATCTTTCCGGGGATTCTTCAAGAAAATTAAAATTAGAAGGTTGACTGAATCCTCTTCACAGCACTAAGATAGCAAGAACAGCAAAAAAAAAAAAAAAGGAGCTTTTTTGTAACTTCAAGGTAGGTGGGAATGGAGAACAGATATTTAACATTTAGTACCTTAAATTACATATTTTTTTAGGTGTGAAATTATATTATATCCCAAGTTAAATCCCAAGGAGAACAAACTGTATAACGAGGCTGTGGACTGTGATGAGGGTATCAGATGTGCCTGCAAAGAATTGCCTGTTTATATATAGATTTACTGAATTTCCTATACTGTGGTAACCCCAAGACACTGGGAAACCTATGTGAAAAGATGACTCTAGAAAAGACTATTTTTGCCTGACATTTGGATTTTGTTCTATTTATTGCCCATATCTCTTTCCCTGTAAGTTTTCTTTAAGGATGTGATCATTTAAGGTTATTTAGGTGATATGCCTAAAGATGATACCCGGGTCACAGAGAGCAAATGGGGTTATTTGGTCCTGGGTTCAAATATCCTTATTCTCAATTATTATATACCAATTTAAAGTAAAAACTCGGTTAAATTCAGCTTTATATTCATAAGTGGATCTTCTAGAATAAGTAGATGTAAGTAAAAAAAACCCTAATAAGTAGGAATTAAGTCTCACTAGAATGATAAATCAATAGTATGCTGAAAAAAAATCAGAATCCAATTTTAAATCAATGCAACTTATTTTTGGTTTTATTCAGAATTCCCATTTTGCAGCAGAAGAATTAAAAATAAAGAAACCCCAAATACTGTAACTTTCTGCAATTCTTATGTGCCTAAGTAGCCACATCATCACTAGGGAAGGGAAGTAAGGTCTTACTCTTAAAATATTGTCCTACATGTATAATGCTAATTTGTTGAGATTTTTTTTTTTGTTTATTGGTTGGGTTTGGTTTTTTTTCTTTTTCTTTTTGTGTTTTTTTGTTTGTTTGTTTGCTTGTTTGTTGATTGGTTTGTTTATGGTTTGTTTTTTTTAATATATATTGACTATAGGGAATGTATTTTCCAGTTACTGAATAAAAACAAGTATCCATCAAGATTTGTTGCATTTAGGGCTCAATTCTGTGCCCGTTTTGGTTGCCCTTGGGTGCTCTGGCTAGTCCCCAGCTGTCATGGCCAGAGCAAGCAGATCCTGTGCTCTGCTGGTCCTGTGTGCATGCCTTAGGTACCCTGAAGTGGCATGTGATGCCTATGATTAAGCAATTAGCTCAAGCTCTTATACTACAGAAATCAAGAAAAAGGTATTAAGTGGACACATTAACAACTGTAAAAATGATACCTGGGAGACAGGCAAAAGTTTCCCAAAAAATCGATGTTCCACTTCACGAGAGCTGTGGAAGGAGTAACCTCTCTACAAACCTGAACAGGAAATATTCTCATTACCAGACAAATACTCCTTCATCTTTGTTTTTCGTGTGGTTATAATGTGTTGGCAGGCAGCTGATCCTAAGTGGCAATTTCCTGGATATGCTGCTATTAATTGCTTTGTGTTACAATACATATGGTCATGATTTGAACTAGAATGTAGCATATTAGGCACAGTTCCCCAGCAATTCAAATCTTCGCATTCAACAAAACAGAGGAAGAGGAATGAAGATTACAAGAAGAAATTCTGAAATTCCAGCATTTTAGATTATAGGTTAGGGCTGCTGGCTGATCTCTGTGAGATTTGTAGGTGCAGAATCTGTCAGTTAAGAGGAGAAGAGGTGCTAATCAGAAATGGAGTTTTAGAAATATATATATATAATTACAGCCAGGGGAAAAAAAAAGTGCAAATGTTTACACAAATACAATTTTAGAATATTGTTGTTTTGCAGCCAGTATCAGTGAATATGTTTCATGTCATCACCTGAGTGTGTTCATAAAATTACTTAATTCAATGATTTGGGATGTCATTCGTTTATGACTGTTAAGCAAGAGTTGTGTAAAATTAAGTACACTGTCTTCCTCTGCTGACTTAATTTTTTAGCTCACAACCCTCCAAAACTCAAAAAAATGAACAGAGATCTACTCTGTAAGATCTGCTTGCTTGAAACAGTCCCCCCACTCCAAAATAATTTGTTTAAATAATTTATTGATTTTTAACATGCTTGTTCTAACATATCATGATCTCTTGTCTGGATATGTACTTCTTCAAAACTTTCTGTCTGTGCAGGGCAAATCTCGCTGTTCAGGCAGAAATGTCTTTTTTTTTCCATTCTGTACAGGTGATTTTGATACCCTTTTTGGATGCGAGGCATCCTTATACATTCAAGCTAACCTGATTATTTGGAAAACCTTTATTTAGACTGTTGATGGTGATGTGTTAGTTCTATGTTATACGTATATAAAGCCTTATCGGGGTAGGGCAAGTTTTTCTATCTGGGGACATGTCATAGGCACATTGAATGGTCAATGGATGTATAGAGACACACACACAGGCACTGGACATTGAGCTCACGTGTAGTCATCAAGGATTTAGGACATTCACCATCCTGCAAAATCAGGTCCAGTTGCACAAACCCAGCAGTCCATAGGGTAATAATGACCAAGGAATATATTCTTTTATTATTATTATTTTTGATTGAGGTAAGTGCCCATGGCTGTGCAACGTGATACTGGAGTGGTCCTGAGGATGCTGTTGAGCAGCCACTTGGAGGTGCGTGTTATCACAGGAGGTGAGTGAGGTGTGCCAGCGCAGTGTGGGAGAGAATGTTGTGTGGCTTTCCAAATGGACTGGTTTTGTTAAACTGGTGCCCGTACGATATGCTAGAGAAAGATTACACAGGTGGGCTTCTTATTTCCAAATGTAAAATATATCTCCATGGGAAGTGATGCAGAATTCCAAGGCTTGTTGTTTTTGGGGTGTGAGGGACCTCACACCCTGTTGCCCACCTCTTCCTTGTTAGCAAGTGCCTTCTGCTAGTATTAATGAGTTGTGTGATGCTCCCCATCCACACGATGTGCTGGAAATAACCCTGCAGCTACAGCAGGGCAGGCTCTGATCTCATAAGATCATCTATACAGCAGGGTCTGGACTGACAGACAGACCACCGCTGCTCCTGAGCAGGGCCGGGGGGTTCAGCAGCACCAACACAGGATGCTGCACTTCCCTTCTCCCTTGGTGCTCAGGTGGGTGCGGTGAAATGCATTGCTTTGGGAAACCTTTTGCATGACATGGGCTTGGTTTGACCATCTATTATCCCTGCAGATCCCATGCTGTCTGCTTGAAATGCAGGTATATAATGCCACAGGCCCTGGCCAGCATCCTCAGCTATGCTCTGCAGACCCCATGCTGATGTGGGTGAGCCCCCTCCCATCTGCGCTGGCCTTTTGGTACCATGGTGCACTGCTAAAGAGGCATCTATATCCCGCTTAAGAGGAGGCTTATGTTGGCTGTAGATGAATTAACTGCTGTGTTGATTAGATTTACAAAATCTTTTGGGATAAAAGTATTAAGTAAGTACAAAATGATTAAAATCCAACTCTATGAAAAATGCAGTGTGCCCTGTATTTCCTCTTCTGGCTGGGAAACCAATGACGTTAGTAGAACTGTGGACTAGGCGTCAGTAAGGAGATGATTTTGCGTGTGTTCCTTAATTGATGAAGTGCAACAACTGGACAAAGTCAGAAATGAGTGGACTATCAAGGACTGACTCCTTTAACTGTGATCTCCATCGCACTAGATATAAATCATTGCCGCTAACTGTGGAAACATATATTTCAACAGTAATTACAATGCAAGAACACTTTATTTATTTGCGAAATACACATAACCTCCCAGTGTAAGTATAGATTTTCTCCTGTGAGAAGTGATCAGTCCCTCAGGAGATCTTTTCTCCCTGTCCCTTGATGATGTCAGGGAGTTGTTGATTAGCTGCTGACATATGAAATTATGGGGGGTCAGCAAGGTTAATGAAAGGCTTGCCTCTGTAGCCATGCCCATACACTGTCTCCCACTATCCTTCTCGGCTTTTGGTTGTATGGTGACCTCAGTGATAAAGTTGAGAGAGAAAATATACACTATGATATCAGTACAGTCTAATCAGTGTTTCTCTGTTAATATCCAATTATTTAATGAAGGAACAATTAATTATTTGTGGCCCAGAGTTTTTACAAACTAGGGCTGATCACGGAGGTGCTGTTCTGTTGTCTTCACAGTCTTGTCATTGATTAGCCCTGTCACACTGGATATATTTTTGCAGGTGTGCATTGCATAGGAAATGCTGTTTTCAGCAAGGGGATGAAGGCAGACAGAGTTTGTCATTGCTGGGAAATAAAAAATGGGGTTGTGCTGGAATCACTGGGAGGACAGGCTGACTCGTGGAAGGCAAGTGGGTTTCTTTGTGATGGTGGCTGGAAGTCAACTAGGAGGACTGTTCCTGCCAGCCTGCCGTGATGGTGGTGTTTAACCACCGTAACTCCTCCGGGCTTTTCCTAAATACACCGTAGGAGAGTAATATTGGACAGGGAACTACTGATTTCACGGTTCCCCAAGTACATCTTGGTGTCAGTAGCTAGGACTTTCAAGGAACAGCCTTTCTGTGGTCCCTCTTGAGAGGACACTGCCTGATCAGCCTGTGCTTTGGCCAATCTGCTCTCCTCTCCTTTGGCCTCTGCCTGTAATTGCGGTCACTGTTGTGCAGCCTGGGTAGCTGAGGGTATTTTTACCTATTAATTTAAATCATCCTCCTTCAAGGATTCAGCTTAGTAAAGATTTTCTGAGTTGGAATGACCTTAACATATGTCACGCTTGCTGCAGAGTGGGTGAAGATTATTTCCATATTAATTACTGTTGCAAAGTTTTTCCTTCCCAGCTGCACACAATTCCCGTCTGTTCATTACTCTTCGGGGTTTCCTTTTTTATCAGACTCCATCCTTTTTGAGCTTTCCATCTTGCTGTGGGGAAAAAAAAAAAAAATGGTTGACAATTTGTTTTACTGAAAGCATTGCTCTTAATATACATTTCTACCAAAATACGTATGCATATATACATTCCTCTCCCGCACCCCAGCGGGGACATGGCATGTGGCTGCATGAGCTTTTCTTTCTGTGAGTATCCCATAAGGACAGTACATTCTGTCTCAGTCTAACGAGGTGTGTGCTGAAATATAAGCGTTTGTGTAGTCTCATCAGATTTAATGTGGCCTCTGTTTTGAAATGAAGAGCAGGTGAATAAATTGACAGTGCTGTGCGAAGTGGCTGCCTGGCAAGCCCCGAGGGACAACACGGATCTCTGGGGAACGAAGGGGCCAAGGTAATGGCTTTTGAAAGGTGAAAACACAAAGGGGTGAGAATAACACAAACAGGGGAAGGGATGTCGTTTCAAAACCCCTCAGAGAGGTGTTTTTGCCAGACCTTTCCAGGGGGAGGAGAAGGCAAGGGACCTGCTGGGAGGTGGTGGAGCATTGAAGTAAGAATGCGCAGCGCTGGGGTTTTAGGGGAGCCCAAAGGGGAGAGCGAGAACATGTTGGAGCTGCTGCCTGACTCCTGCAGGGAATCTGGGCTTGTACCTTTGAGAGGAGCCCGGGTTGCAGAGTTAGGATTTAGATTTGAATATTTTTAAAGGTCTTGAGCTTTAGAAAGAAAGCCCATGGGTAAGGAGGGAGGACGGGAAGGCAGGTATGGGGAATATTGGCAGAAAGTCTACTTTCAGTTTGGGGAGATAAAATTTGACAAGTTTTAGTGTATCAGGAGAGAAACATCTGCTGGCTGCCTGTTTTGCTGCTTGCCTGTGTCTCTGGGCTACGCTGACCCCATAACACTGCCTGGGAGGTTGGGAAAGGAATCCTGAGGGAAGGCTTTGAGCCTGAGCTCCCCTTTTAGCCCTTTGCAAAAAGTGAGACACAGGTTCCGGCAGGAACGTGCACGTGTGGCTGAACATAGGAAATTTTGAGAAGCAAGGATATGGGAAAAAATTTACCTGGGCTGAATAAAACCTTTATTATGCATTTCTGAGTGTTAAATATGTGGGGGACAAAGGACGCTACTGTCAGTTTCAAAGTCTCCATTTTGATGAGTAAATGATTCAGAGTAAGCTATAGATATTTGCTGGGACCAAAGCAGTAATACAAATGGAAACACTTTATTTATCTTTGCTTTTGATGTTGCCTGCCTTTGTTTTAAAACTGTTGTTCAGCAGCTTCAAAAGCATTTGGCTATGTTTGCATATGTAATTACAGAGGGCCAGATCCATGGTCCTGCTTAGCTCCTGATAAAGACAGTCGTTTTGGCTCTGTGAGAAAACGTACGGTCGCTCCCTTATTTCTAAATCCATTGCAAAGACACACTTTGGCTTAGCTGAAGTGCCAGGGGCATGCACATGCAACCTGGTTTAATCTTTTTATAGGAGGGATAATTTATAGAGTTGAGAAAATGCCTCCTGCAGTTTGTGTACGGGCAGGACCTCATGGCACACAGCAGCACTACAGAGATGCCACCTGGCAAGCAGGACCGGGGGATGCTGAAAACTATTTGGCTGCGTGCTTTTTGGCTCCCGGTTTGCTTCCATAGCACCTTAGCACATGTGTGAGCTAAATTAGTTTGCAAGTTAAGGATAAGAGTAACTATACATACGTGCTCTAAACAAGTAAAGTCCCGATAAACGAGGAGCAAAGAGTTTTTTGCTTGTCGTTTATAATAAAGCCATAAAAGCAGATTATTTTTGTTTTTCTTGCAGCATAAAGGCCTATGAATAGTGAAGTAATGGAGAGTTTTAAAATTATCTGACTTCTTTAGCATCAGCACACTGTGCATTTGTGTCAGCCCTAGGTCCTGGGGAATAAAAAAGCACACTCTTGTTCAGATGACTTATCAGCGGCTCCTCTGTAAAACGCACATTCCTGTTTAGCTCGGAGAGACTGGCCTCGTACTGGCCCCCATGGTGCTGCCACGTCCCACCGCAGAGCTCCCAGCACTGGGCAGGGCTGCACGGGCTGCTGCAGCATCTTCTTGAGGTTGCTGTAGGTGAAGTGCTGTTACCTTGTGCTATTGCAGTCACCGTTATGGCCCTCAAATAACAGCCACAAATAACAAGTTTGAAGTGTCTCGGTGGTTTTATACCCTTTGGTGCTTGGCTGGAGCCATGTGAGATGGCCCTTTCTTAATACTGTGGGTTTTCTCAGTATCCTGAATTACGCACACAAGGTGATTTAAGCTTGAAGCTTCTAGGAGAGAGATAATTGTTCTTTTATTATTATAATAGATCAAAATAAAATCAGCTTGCACTTCTGAAATGGAGAGTTTTTTAGCCAGAGAAGTGTACAGTAATTCTTTTACAGTGTTACCAAATGGCATAATAAAAAAGTAAAAAGCATCTCATTTTCTAGGCTGTTTATTTTACATATCCTCTTTGAATTGATAAATATTTGTATTGAAATCTGGGATTTTGTTTGGAGCATCAGCCACAGAAACGATCTAGTAAGTGTTGCTTGATCTTAAAAGAGGTAATTTTTGTGCATGCGAAAGTGTTCAAATTATTTCATGCCTATATTTACACAAACAGTTAACTTACAACTGTGGATGCAAAACAAATATTAATGCCTGCTAATGGCAGTTAAGCATCTGAAGTGCCATTTCTGTATGCAAATACCAGAATAATGATGTTAAAGGAGTTACTAGCAGTTACTTAGTACCTGTGGTATCTGGCATACAGCTGAAATAATTGCATATAAGCCTAAGTAATTCCCTGCATGTTTTAATAAAAAAATACTTCTTTGCTCTGCTGAATTGTTCTAAGAAAAACTTTGGAAACTTGATAAAATCAGTAATCTTTTGGATTGTTCTAAAATCTTGGGTTGCTGTTATTTTTTTCATGAATTTAGCATTCTTTAATAAGTGATGGAAACCAGACCTAGAATACCCGGGTCGGGATCCTCCGGCATGTGCAGCAGAGAATTCCAGAGGGGCAAAGTGTGCAGAGCAGATCCAGGAGAGCTGAGCGTCTCCTGGGGTCTGCCAGGCTCCAAGAAATGCCCCTTGAGCAGCTGCCCGCCTCTGCCCCTTGTGCAGGGCTGAAATGCAGAATTTGAAGCCAGGCATGTGAAGCAGTTGAGAAAACACCCCAAGATTTCTGCCTTCGCCTGGATACCTTCTACTAGTACTTTCCCCACTCTCTGTTCAGGCGTTGGAGGAGCATGGCAGATCAGCCCCCCTTGCCATTCCCAGAACGGTGGTTGCCTTAAAAAAAAAAAAAAAAAAAAAAAAAAATTACACAGATTTTGTGCCCCAATTAGCACTGCTAATTGGGGCACACAAGTAAATTGCACTCTACCCTGTGGAGATTGTCAGCCAGTCAACCAGATCACTGAGTCACGAAGAGCGTGACTCTAACCCTGAGTTACTATTTAATCAGGTGCAAAATCAGAGGTGCCTCCAGGAAGGACACAGTCCTGCTACTGGGTGTCAATGAGAGAAGCTGCTTGAGGGGGGTTTCATTCCTTTTAGAATTCTTCTTTTTTTTTTTTTCTTTTCTTTTTTTTTTTTTTTTATATATTTCCAGGCCAGAATTTAAAATAACCCCCTGAATAGCTGGGAAGGAGACTGCTGGTAATTCAGTGGTATGCGATAAGGAAGAATAGGGTTTGCTGGGTGCAGCTGGCTCCTTTACGGAGATACTTTGGTTAAAGAAACCCCATTTCATCCACCGGCCAGGAGCAAGCCTGGCTGAGCGCGGCGACAGTGGGATGAGCGTGCTGGCGTACCCTCCCCCGCAGTAATTCCAGTGCCAGGGAAAGGGACCTGGGCATCACCCCTGCAATGTTACCTTCAAATGTTATAAAGCAGCAAGATAAACATAAATTTGAAAAGAACCCCCCAGTGCCTCAGCAAGTGCATACAACGTCATTTGTGCATCTCAGTGCTTCATCAGCTGGGTGGTCAGGGTTCTCCAGACTGGGGGATGGTGGAGAAAGCCACAAGTGGCCGCAGGGCACGGTGGCACTCCTGCTCACTGCTTAAAAATGTGCTATTTGCAATAAGGGAGAAGGCAAGGAAATTTTATTGACATACAGAAGTGCTAAAAATCATTTGGGAACACTGAAGCGCTCTCTCTCTCTCTAAACTATAAATATATATATGTAGTGACGCTTGTGCAACTGTGTGTATAGTGATATACAGCAGTTGTGGATGTAGAGGACTGACCACATCACATGCACAGCAATTAATATATTATTTATTTCCAGGTGGGTGAGCAAAGGCTCAGTGTTCCTGTAACCTGGCCAGGGCTGGGGACTGGATTTGGTGATGCAGAATTAAAAATAGTGGATTAGTTAATTGGATGATACATTTATGTGCTTGAGAGAAAAACGCTACCTCAGTAACTGAATGCAGCACCACTCAACACTATTTTGGAAGCTTTTTTATGAAATCATTTGCTGCTAAGAAGGAAAATGCCTGAGTAAGATTTCAGGTAAACAGTAGGAGTGGCTGGCAGTGTGTTGAGAAGCGTGGCAGTGGTGAAAGTACAGCTACACCTTCTGACAGAAAGAGAATAAATTTTGCTTGGCGCAGCAATACATGTCGCTCAGAAGAAGCAAAAGTTTTGGAACAAGAAGCATCTTTAGAAAAGTGTCACTAGTCTCAACCTTATCCAAGGGGCTTAGAGGAGAACAAATCTCCCCAGTAAAACCCACCTTAAAGGAGGCTGGAAACAAATCATAAACTAATTTGGTTTTTTTGCAGGTTTTGATGCAGTTGTTGACCCGTCAGGTATTGCAAAAGGCAAGGGCTGGTTCTGTGAGAGGCGAGTGCAGATGATGCTGCCCATCCCTTGCTGGGGACAGGGGGCTGAGATGTGCCTGGTCCATTTGGTTCTCCAGGTGTAACATATCGCTCCACATCTTGTGGTGTCCTGGGAGCCACAGGAGGCCATTTAGGTCCATTCTGCTACATGTGGAGGAAGAAAACAAGCCTTCTCTACCTGCCAAATAATAATTATTTATTTTTTAAATATAATGACGTTGGTCAAGCTTTTTCTACTTTTGTTATATGTACTTCCACTGTCCTCCTGCAGTGCACATGACCCTCACGGTGGTCAGTTCCTCCTAGCCTAATGCTTGGGAATGACAGAGGCATTTCCTCCAGAACGCATAGAAGGGATCATGATCTGAAAGTCCTGCCTCAAAAATTATATTGGGATCCTGTAGCAGGAGCCAGTTCCTCATCACCAAACCCAGCATGGAGAAAACACTCCTCTTTCCCACCTCCAACCGGTGGTCGACAGTGTCCATTTGAAATGTCTTTTTGTGGGGCTGGAATCTGTTTTGATAATACTGGGGGAAACTTTTGTCGTTCATCAGGGTTTCTCTTTTCCCCTCTATCCAAAAAGAAAGTAAAAATCCTGAAGGTACATTGTAGCCATGGACATTTTTCTGCCTGAAGGAAGAAGTGACACAGTTTTTAACGGGAGCATATTGCTGATGCACATCTTACATTCTGTCTGCTTTGACAGTGTGTGATTGTAAAGCTTTTTTTCCTGCACATGCCTTGGATGAAGATCTTTGTGCAGAAGTAAACACTAAACATTCCTGACTCCGGGCTGGGAAGCTCTGCCTGTCCTACCTGCCCTGGGCAGCGGTGTGGCATGGTGGGAGCCGGCGGTGGGCTGGGAAAAGCATGCGTGGAGAGATAGCTGTTGTGCCGCTCGGAGAACTGAACTACACCTGTAAACTCCTGAAAAACCCAGTGAGTGCTTCAGAAGAGAAAAAATGTCTACTTCAGGCTCCATTTGTGAGAATCACTGGTTAATTGTTTATGTTTTAAGATCTGGAATAGTATTCTGACCCCAAACCTCTTCATATGTTACAATAATAACTGTGAGCTCAATTATGTCCTATATGCTATCTCACTTCTTTTTTTTCCCCCCCAATTTTAATCACTTATAAATCTGTTTTCTCCATTCTTAATGAAGTGGTGGTGTTGTATTACAGCCTGCAATACACAGAAATAAACACAATGTGATAACTAATGCCATATTTTCCATCAGATGGATAAATTCTATATATATATGACAGGTTAGATAATTTTTTGTCTCCATTTGATATTCTGGTGGCTTGCTATAAGTAATTAGATCCACTAGATGGTGGTAAAGACCATCGACTGTATTCTCCTGTCTCGAAAAAAAAAAAGAGAAAAAAGTTCAGAGTACATTTAAAAAACCCAAACCCGAACCCAAACCTCTAACTAACTAAATAAACATACCTCTCCAGTGCATGTACTGAAATCAATTGCAAGCATGAGAAAGCAGTGATGCTTTTGGGCAGCATTATTATACTGTGAGGAGCTCTGCAAATTAAATAGTTATGTCAGGATAAATATTGAGTAAAATGATTATGAGTCATTGTGGCAAGTTTTAATACAGATCAGAAACCAAATTAATCCTGCTTTAACTCATGGATCGTGGCTCTCTTTTTCTTCAGATACAAATGAATAGTAAACAATATTTTGGCAATTTTTAGGTTAATCATGTAGAACTGATTACTCAAGAAGAATGCTATTAACATTTAGTCAATTTATACCCTACTATGTGACAAATGAAAATTAATGTTGCTGTTTTTAAGATATCAAATGGGTCATGATTTTAAGAAAAATGATTACCCCTAAAGATAACTGATAATGATGGCTGAAGGCAAGGAGCACCGAGCAACTTAACAACATTCATAATTCCCTAAACAAATTCTGTGGAAAAGCAAATACAGCTTAGTCTGTCTGGTAGCTAAATAGGCGGCACTTTAGGTATTATTTGTTGGGTCTTTTTGCTGTTAAGTGTAACATTCCATGTTAATTATTTGTTAGTAGTTTCTCATGAAAAAAGGCATGATTAATGGTGTCCCAACATTTAAAAACAAAAAGCAGCTTTCTGGAGTTGAATGGTGTAGTGCTTTTGGTGAAGATGTAATGATTTATCTTCTTGAATTAGTTATTCTTGTTGGTAAAGAGTTACTGAGTCTCTCTCTGCTGCTTCAGTGCTGTGTGTTGGTAGAGAAATGTTTTGCTATCATCAGTAGAGGTGATGCAATGAAAATCACTACAGGCACTTGCAACAAGTGGGGATTGGAAAGGCAAACAAAACAAGCGAGGGACAAAGGTTCTTAAGGAAATAAAAATATTCTTCGGTCTAGAAAGATGTGTTTTATGCCATGGGACTGTTTTTAAATTAGGCTGTTTAAAGAAGCGTTGGACGTATATTAAACAGGTACAAATGTATCTTGTATTGTGCCCTATTACATTATGGGGAGAAGTGGTACCCGCACACCTCAGGGCGATGCTGAAGTCACTAAAGGGCTCTGACTTACTGCTTGCATCTCTCCAGGCGTGCAAGTGAAGCATTGCTTTGCTTTCCCCATAAAATAATTTTAAAAGGTCTCGACCTTTTGCAGAACCAGAAAATAAAACCCTGCCAGCTTCCTCCATAGCTGGGCCATCTTCGGGAGTGATTAACGGGCACTTTTGAATCAGTGTGTGCGAGCTCTCTAATGGAGTCAGCGCACAAAGGGGAATATGTCCGTGTTTGTTTTAAATCACTTTTCACATTTTTGGAAGTTACATTGCATACTGCAGTTTTATTGCATACTATATACCTATGATCAGAACGAAACTTTATAGATTTTAGCTACTTTTAAAACTGTAGACCTTTAAAAGAGGTGTGGGTTGGTTTGGGGTTTTGGGGTTTTTTTTTGGGGGGGGGAGTGGTATTTGATGGTACTTATGGCTCTTTTAGGATGGAAGATAAACACTCGGCACCTGATGTTGGTGTGTACCAGGACAGCCGATATTTTTGCACCCGCAGACTGATGGCTTTGCTCCTCTGCTGCTCCATCGGCAGCATCCAAAGCCAATCTGTATGACAGATAGGGCCCATCTCAGCCTTGCGGGAGCGCAGCCATCACCAAGTAGGATATATCAGCAACCCTGCTGGAGCCGACCTTTATAGCTGAAGAGGCTGATGATTTGTGGAGGCTTGTTAAAGTTGGTAATCTACATTGCTCATTGCTTACAGCGGCATTTTCACTTTCATTTTTTTCCTTGGAGGAGATTGCGTGCTGACCAGCTCTGAGTTGGGTGGTTAGAAAGATTAAGATTTTTAAAAGGCTGTAAAAGAGCACTGACATTGAGAGCACTGCTGAGATCCCGGGTTCTTTTCAGGATTTTTCCTGACAGAGTTTCCTTTACAAGTTGCTCAGGGCTGGAGGAGCTGTAGCTACATCTCAGACCTCTTGCAGGGGGAGGCTGGCAGTGACTTGAACTTCCCTGAAAATTCCTGACTTGAAATTCTGCTGCTAACTGAAATAAACAAAAAAAGACCTTATACACTTTTTTATCCCTCCCCAAATGTTTCTTGAACATATGGCCTACATTGCACCAGGGCTACCTGTCTTGGCAGAGGGTTTTTTCTGGGTTGGAGGAAAACTGCCCAGGTACTGGTGGGCTGCTTGAGTCCAAGCCAAGAGATGGTTTAACACACTCAAAGCAGTGAATGAAGCTCACTGCTGCTTTCTTTACTGCTTTTGGCCAATGTTACTTACGTCTGCCATCACCAAGGGTTCATTTTGAGTGAAAGTGTTTTTCTTAAGTATTCAAGATCAGTTGAATCACTTGAGGGGATGGTTGATGAACCCAGATCATTTGAAAATCAGTGCTTTACTTGCAGATGGGAGCAGGCTGGCAGGCACTTTGATATGGAGGAAGCCACAAATGGGCTGGTGTTACAGGATCAGCAAAAAGTTATACTCACCTCTAGGTATGTGGGCTTCAGCTAATGCATTCATCGTTGCTTCTGGTTTGCAGTTTTGGAGTTGGGTTAGAGATTAAGATCTCCAGCATGTGCAAGTAGCGGGTGGTTTTCATAGATTTGATGTTGCTTTTCCGCCAGGTTGGGTCCCTGATGCAGAACAGTAAGTTTTTACTTCTCTGTTTTCATATGAATCTTTAAAAATCAACTTCTTGAAGATGTGTGATGCTGTTGCTTCATAAACAGAGTGTCCTTTTTTGCCATTTAGCCCTGTCTGTTGTTTCTGTTTCATTTACTGAAGTTGTGTTAATGGCAATGAAAAAAAACCCAACTTGGTAAATGAGGAAATAGTTCATCATAATGGTTGTCGGGAAAATTCTGATATTGTTTCATTTGTTCCTAAATGGCCACAGGGAACAAACCGTAACAGTAAAGGGACTTCAAAACACAAATAATGTCAAATTTCATTGTCAAATTCTTCCTTTGGAGAATTAAATTCTTCTGTGTTGTAAACATGTGGATTCCCCACCAAGACTTGAGATCAGGGAGGAATAGCCTAGTAGCTTGAAAGAAAAGCTAGTGTCCTACCTGCATTAAACTATCACAACAGTGAAACCTCGAATTCAGTTCTGGTAACTGCACTTGGAATGATGTTTTTTTCCCAGCCTAATATTGGACTTTGGTCTGCAACACTGTTCAAAACTGAGAATTACTTCCCAGAAACTGAAGCCACGAGAGTGATGGGAAGACAGATAAATGAAAGGCAGGAGAGCAAGTAACTGAGTTGTTTATTTACAAAAAGAGAGAAATAAGATGAAAAGGTTGCAATTAAGAATTCTCAGAGGCAAAATAAACACGGCAGACGTGTTGCTGCAGGGGGAGGGCAGAGGGTGTCACCTCGAGCCAGGGGAGGGACAGGGACTCATCCCAGCAGCCACCAGCACCCAAGCTGGGTGAGATAAGACCCGGAGCTGCAGTGGAAGCAAGGCAGGAGGTCAGGTTTTGCCCAGCAAAGGGTACTACATTGCAAAACAGTTGGAAAATGAACAAAAAAATGGCTAGAAATATATGTGAAGATAAAGGTGACATGACAGAGGTGAGAGAAAGCTGCTTTGTGCACGGTGTCAAGTGGTGCAAAGGCTGTCTGAGGCTGCTGGGCAATGAAATACTTCAAAGACCTCTCGTTAATCCTGCATATGCTGTAAGACAAAGAATTATCTATGGTCCTTTTAGCATAGGCATTTTAAAATAAAATATAGGGGATGTGCACTAAAAGCCAAATCCCATTTATTGGGACAGATCCGGTAATATATTATTTTTTTGTCATATAAACCCCATCAGATCAGAGTCAGCAGGAAAAAAAAAAAAAAAAAAAAAAGGTGATTTTATTAGTGTCTGGTTTTTGGTAGCATTGCAATGCAACTTTTTTTCAGACATATGATCAAGAAACAGTTTCTTGAAGTATTTTCTCTTCTTATAGTGCACACAGGTTTCAGAAGCATAGTAACTCCTAGAAAGCAGCATCTGGTCTTCTGATCCTTACAATGCATGAGAAATGACTTAGGTTTCCCTCTTCCAAGAGATTTTTACTAGTTCCAGTTCATCTACCAAACCTGAGTTGACCACATTTTCTAGAATGTATTACTTCGGAGTTGCTGCTGAAACTGGTAAGTGTCTCCTAAGCCCACAGATTTTCAAAAGGAGTTTTTGAAAACGCACATTGAGATTGCTTTACTAAGCCAGTTGGTCTTTACAGGCTTACTCTGCTCTTAAATGCAGTGATAGGAGCCTTGCTTGTATAACGTAACCCGCAAGTACATATTTTTGTTAGCACTGAACCAGTTAAAAGAAAAACAAAGTATTTTTTTTAACCAACTCTAGCTCCGCTCAGGCCTAAATTATTATCTTTTCTTCAGAAACGGGCATTTTAATGTGTCACTTTTCAGTTCCAGCTCAATAAACAACCATTTATTTACAATTTTAAAGCAATCTTCAGCCTAGTCAGGTAAGAATTATTTCAAAAGAATAAAAACATTTTCATTTCCCATCACTGCCAAAAATGAAAAGAACATGAGTTATGAGTCTTGCTATGTTGTCTTAAGTTGATTACTATGGAATGATTAAAAAACTAGCTGTGCTGTCATAGCAGAAGAGTACATTATAAGTGTAATAACAGCTTAGGGATACAATCCATCAATGCCGTACTTGGAAGAAGAAAAAAAGTTGATCTATTTCTTTGGTCATCATTTTCAGCATATTAGATGACAAATAATTGTACATTCATCAATAACAATAGATTAAAGTTGAAATGATTTATTGCTATTACACTGCTGGTATGATGGAGCACTAGGTCAGTCAAGCATTGATGGGGTCTGTATTTAATTTTCACGGGTCTCTTAGCAGAAATAATAGACCGAGAGGAAACCACCTGAAACAAGGTAGATCAAAGTTGGTGACAAGTGATTTGTAGGTTCGTTCTTCAGGAGTGGTGGGCTGGAGGTGGCAACTCTTCTGCTTGGTGCTCTGAACCGCTAAATCAGGTGGCCCCTCAACTCCTTGCTCAGCCAAGCAGCCTCAAAGGAAAGCCCCAAATGCCATTCCTGAGGGGCAGGCCAGTTAATAAGGAGAAAATCACCGTGAAACTTTTGTGTTGTGAAAATTCTTCTATGAAGCACTTTTATTTACCCTTAAAATAATATAGAAGAAGAAACAGCCTCATTTTTCAAAGGTGTGAGTAGTACTTCTGCTAAAAATCCCAGAGAATGTGAATTTGGAGTGGGCCAATACCAGCTGTTCAACTCAAACTTAGTTATTTTTCCAAAGACTTTATCGAAAGAAACTTTGTATGCAAATCTGGCAATAACTGTGTCACATCCTCTCCTGCACGGAACAGCCACCAGAGCAGACCTGGTTAAAAGGTCTCTGCTGAAACACTTTTTGAACTGGAGTTTGCCATTTCATCAGCGTCCGTCTGGGCTTTGGTGACACGGTGACGGACCCTGATTGCCGTTCTGCCTGCCAGCGTGGCTGCCTGCTACTGTGCCCGTTTTTCTAGAGTTACCGGCCCAAAAGTGGGAAAACATCTTGGTTGCCTCTTGAAGACCTTACAGCTTCCAGCATCCAGCACTCCAGGAAAACTCTGCAGAGCAGAATTCATTCCTGGATACCCCTCCAGGGTATTTTTAGAACAAAATAGTGAGATTTCAGTCGAGCAAAATTTTTTAAGCTCTTAGGTATTGATGTAATTTTCAAGAAACTGAAACCCTGCCTAGAAGAAGATGGCTTTAAAGTGACCTTAAGTTTAAAATTATTTCTGCCATTATATTGATTTTATCAGGAGACAGCTTTCACTGTTAAGATTAGCATTAAAGGTGTTTAGGAACTTTCTCTTCATTTATGGTATGGAGGCCACCATCAAGCATAATGGTGAGAGAAGGGACTACTAAAAGTCAAGATCTCTCTTCCTCATTAGCCAATTATGAAAAAAACCCTGTTTTGATAACATTAATAATTGTGGAATTCCAAAATAATCATTGGTGTATCCTTTTAACATCTCAATGGAATGAGAGTGAAGATGGAGAGGCCATCTCGGAGTTTAATACTGAAATGTTATCACAGCTGGGAAGAGCTCCTGAGTCCTCCGTACATGCTGTGCCGCCTAAGACTTTAAGCTAGGTATTTAAAATGCTGACCAAACTAAAGTGCATTATAATTTCCTTAATCTGAATATCTCTAAAAGCCTCTAGGATATCTTTTATTTTTGACATTTATAAGCTTGTCTTAGTCCTGCCAATATTTTTATACATAACAGAACTGAATTCAACATTGGATATACTACTACTACTACTACTACTACTACTACTACCAATTCACCACCACCATCATCACCATCATTATTGAATATACAAAGATAGTTTCCTTAACTTTGGGAAAGTCATTGACTGTCTGAACAATCTACCTTGTGACGTTTGTAATTTTTAAGATAGCTTCAATACACGGCAAGGTACAAATGGCCTGGGATAGCAGAAGTAACCACTTTATTTTAAAGTAGCAATTGAATCCACATGATTTTTCCAGCTAAAACTGTGCATATGAATTTCCACTCTCCCCCCTGGGAGGCACCATTAAAAGTTAGAGCGAGTTGTATGGGGTCTTTAAACTACAGAACTATCTGGATTCACACTACTTTGAAAAGCCATACCTGCCAATAAGCTGCTGAAACTAAGTGACATGAATAGCAAAACAGTTTTAATTTTCTGTCCAGTCAAATCTTAGTATTTCACACTCAATTTTCCTTCCTCAGTAATCTAAATAATTTCCCACCTTGCTCATGATGAATGTCTTGCCAGTTCCTACTCAGTCCTTCCACTTTACACAACCTAATTAAAGAAAACATTCCATGATTGCCTATTTTTCCTCATGCATGACAACCTATTATTTTTTCTACCACCTGATTAGGGCTTTATTATCCTTGGATTTAGATTGATTTGCTGGGCACTTTAATAAAACACTACTTAGTTTGATTTAAAGGGCTACAGGTTTCAGTCATTCATAGAATTACTCTTCTAAGTAACTCAGATCTGAGGTACTGTAATAGTCTCCATGAAAGGGGATTCGAGGGTGCCATGGCGTTAGCCGCAAGAAACAAGAAGCACAGGTGGTGTTCCAGTTGTGCGTGTTGTTAATATTTCTGTTGTAAGCAGTCAGGAGAGGACGTTTTGCAATATAATTTGTCAAGGGTGATAAATCTGTTTCATCATTTCTGTCAAGAATGGATCCCGTGTATTAAAACTACTATAAATATTTTCTCAAGATAAACCAAAACTTTCATATTATTAAATAATAATACGTTTATGATGACAAATTACATTTACTGTGTGTTATCTGAAATGCAAGACAAAATTAGGTAGTTAAAGTTCAAATGGATGGAGATCAGTTTCGATTTGAAATCAAAGGAATTTTATTAAGTAAATGAGATTTTCATCATTATTTTGTTATATCTAACATTCTCTTCTTTCAGAAATATTACTTATCAGCTTAAATGGAGATTTAAGAAAAAAAAAAAAAGTCAGCTTATGTTCTAGCAAGATGTAGTCCAGTGGAAAAGTTCACGGTTATCCCTGTCACCCTTGTTGGTGGCTGGGAGCGTTAGCATGAGGAGGAGCAGTTCGCAGGCTGCTGTCCCTGCCCCCGCAAAGCAATGCTTTGGGATTGCTCTTATCGCTCCTTATTCCACTGTTTCTTACCGCTCACACTTTCCTCCTGACGGTTGAAGATGCAGCTCTGTTTCCTGCAGCTCTTCCTCTAGATACAGGTGTTGAGAAGCTTGAAGAGCACAGCAGGGCTTTGCTGCACCCCGCTGACAGGCTTAGTTCAATGAACCAGGTGGCAGTCGATGAGTATCGGCGTATCAATTTGGTTTTGGAAAGCGTAGTTGTTTCAGCTTTTGATACTGTATGCTTTTGTCAGGAAATGTGTCAGCATCCTTGAACAGAATGAAATTTTCTTAGCTAAAAATGCCTGCAAGATCGCTGGCACCAAATATTTGCATTTCAGGGCTTGCTTCAGCTTGTAGGAGATGTGCATTGTGTGACACTTGGGCTCATGAGCCTGGTCCGCTTGATGAGGTATTTAACCTTAGGCCTGGCTTTGTATCTTGCTCCACAGGAACTTTAATACTCAACACGAAAGATTTATTTATTATGGAAGTTATCTTTTGCCAGCAAATTTGCTACCAGATGGGTCTATCTTTGTACCTGTGGCACGCTGCAGATCGGTGTGGGTTGCAAAGCCAATCTGTACCTCACTCGGATGTGTTACACCAGGAGTGCTAACACACCTAGAGATGGACGACAATAATAGCTACTGAAGATAACAGAAAATCTTGGTTCCAGTGCAGCATTTAGAAACTTGCTCAAAGGGAATCATGTGAAAAAACTCATTTTGTACCCACATGCTGTGAAATTGCTTCATCCTCCTGGTGTGGGATCGCTCCAGCAATGGAACAGCAACCATTTCTTACTGGAAAATGGGACAAAAGAAACTAGTCTCTCTTTCCATGATACGTAAAATATATTGTCTGCTGTTCCTCAGAATTTCTTCCTGAATAAAAGTGCTTTCTGTGCTGGAGGAGCCAGGTATGTGTGGATGCACCTTCTACTCCTGACCGTCCCAGTAAATCTGTTAATATAATTACTCACATGCTTAAATTTAATCACTTTTGTAACCAGAGAATAGAAAGAACTCCCTTGAAGGGGAAGTACTTTTATTTTGTGATTACTTTACAAATTTCCGTTTCTGGTTTTGGGGCAATTTAGGAAAAGAAGAGGAAGATGTTTGTGTTTGCATGAAGGCGGCTGCAGAGATCATTGTAGTGAAAATAAACAAAAGGACCATATAAAAGCCAAGCTGTAGTGCTAAAGAGACTTAATAGCTATAAACTAGTAGCTATTAGCTTTTAATTACTCTCAAATAATTACTGAATAGAATAGTAAATGTTATTAGCTTTCTTTAATATTCGACATAAAACATTGCTTCCAACAATAATTTAGGTTTTGTTCAGCTTTAATATAGACACATGTGAAACCGGGTGGCTTTGTAAACACCCTTAATAAATGCAATTATTGTCAGAGTTCTGTAGAGGAGACCTATACAAGCAAACTTAAATACTGAAAAAGGAAAAAAAAACCACCCAAAACCAAAACCAAACAGAAAACTACAAGGCAGGAGGACAATAGGAGTTAGATGTGTATGTATGATTCTGATTTCCAGAATTGGGGAACAGCTTATAGCTCAGGTGTTGCACCTGCTGCCTGCAGATCTGTGATTTCACTTGCTGGGCAGCATCTCTCATGTGATTTTGACTTAGCGGCAGGTGTATATGTATTATCAGTTTGTCCTGACTTAGTGGCCCAATTTGTATTGCATCATCTTCTTTGGAGAGTTTGCACAAACCTCCGTCCCCTGCAACTGACTTGAGACCTCATATTTTTTGTGAAGGAAAAGGGTTTAGCTTTTGACATATGAAGAATAAAAGCCTACTAAAGCTTTAGGGTATCATGTAATATCCAGGAAAAAAATGTAAACCTTCAAAGTCCCCAAAGGAAGGATCTATTTACGACAAATACATATTTTTCATCAAATTTCCAGTTGTAATATTCTTTATTTTTACTTCAGAACCATGGAATAGCCAATCCCATGGTGCTATAGCCATCAAATAATGAAGCATCAAATAATGATATATTTTTTTTATGCTGCATTTCTTCCTACGTTGCTCACCTTTTTAGGGCTTTTTAATTCACTCCATTTTGTGCACAAAAATTTCCATTTCTGTACATTTCATTCAGTCCATTTCTGGACTTCTTTAAATTTTTCTTTAAACATTGAGATTTCCACTAGGACAACATTTCCAACAGTTTCTTGCTTTGCAGCTGCCTCTAAAAGGTAAATTACTAATATATTGCTGGATTCTCCCTGTGTATAACTTGGTTATATTCCTCAGTCTTTACAGTAACAGCCTCTTTTCTTCTTGTTTTCTGTTTTCACTTTCCACTAAAAGCATTGAGTCTGTTTTGATGTATCTGTTGTGCCAATGTGGAGTGGTGTGGATGAGGGAGGATGGAGCACTGTAGCTTTATTGTATTAGCGGAATAGACAGGGGCAGTTCAGAAATTATTTCTTTCTCCTCCTCTGCTGTCATCCAAGCCCTGGTCCTTCACCCTGTTCTCATGTAGTAGAAGCATATGCCTTCAGCTTGTGGCCTTCCTGTTAGTCGTGAATTTACATTTTTTTTCCTTTCCTAAGGGTATTTTGCTCTAGATGAAAAGATGCTTTTGTAAATCCCGAGTGACCTTCTTAGCCAAACTCCGAGAGGATGAAACCTGATTTTTGCAGGGGAAAAGGGACCTGTCAGGCGTCTTCGCGTGGCAAGCGCAGGTGGATGTGTCTCTGTTGCATGCGCAGTTATTCACCTCCAATCCCTATATTCTGCTTTTCATTCATGTAGGAGGGTGTCCTCACCTCCAGGGCTGAGGGGGAGGGAAAAGGGGAGAGAGAGAAAACGGGGTACTGGTGCTCATCACCAGCTCTTCTAATTGTAGCCCTTTTATGCCTTTCGCATACATTCATCTTGTTTTCTTTGATTTTGCCTGACAGTGAGAATGGATAACTTTTTGCTTTTCTATTTGTAATAATGAAGCTTTCCTGATGTGGACAATTAACGACTTTTTGTTCTTTGGAAATTATCTAGGTGCGTCACTCAGCAGTGTGCACAGCTGCAGCACCAGCCAGCTCTGTGCCAAAGGCGCCGCGGCTATTTCATGAAAAGAATCAGCAAGGCCTGTACTTAGCAGGGCTTTATTTAATTTCACATTTCTTTCTATATATATTTTTTATCTTTTTTTCCTCCTGTAATTTCAGCTTGCTCACAAACAGTTGTGCCCAGCAAAAGACAGATAGGCAGAGTGAGAGGGCAATCACGGTGCCAGATGATGACATGAGGATCTTCAGTTCTGCCAGCGCCTGGGATGCTGCTGTTCCTTTCAACATCCTGAGATTTATCACGGGATGCAGGTTTTTTACAAGTATTGTTTGTCATTGAAAGAACTCCAAAGAACCCTTTTTAGAAAGGTCCTTGTGGCAGAAAGATTTTGGCCTCTAAAGCTATTTAAAAGTAGGCAGAAAGTCCAAAATCTACATTTAAACTTCATATCATATTGTATATTCATAACCCAATCTTTCCTTCCTTCAGCACTGGATAAATACACTGTTGCAGGGCTCTACCATTTTTAAACTTCATCGCTGGAGATAATCACCCAAATACATAACATCATCATACAAGTACAAGAAAATACGTTTGAAATTTCCTTTTTATTGTAACATAAGATAGCGCTTCCAAAATCCCAAACTGAATTGCTTTTCAGTAGATAAGCATCAAAAAATACATTTCCTGCTTTCGGTGAAGGTGCAATAAGGTGCTATATCAGTGTAATAGTTCAGAATGATATGCTCTAGTAGTATTTTGATGAATTACATGATTATAACTAAAATGAACACTTTCATCATGCCTGAATTAATAATGGTGGTATGATTTGGCAAGTACTCCTGCAGTGTTCTTTAACTCATCACTTCAGAAGACAGAGTTTTAGAGCCTGTCCTTTGTCTCAGGGAAACACAGGGATCCTTTACGGTTTAAAAACACAAGAAGCGGGAGAAATGTGACAGCTTTAAAAGGCA
Source organism: Falco cherrug (assembly GCF_023634085.1). Taxonomy (NCBI): domain Eukaryota; kingdom Metazoa; phylum Chordata; class Aves; order Falconiformes; family Falconidae; genus Falco; species Falco cherrug. The sequence continues at coordinate 40,329,212 of NC_073704.1, read as the reverse complement.
AAAAGAAACTAATGCATGCATACCTTCTCAAGCTCATCATGGCTTAATTGGTTTATTTTTCACTGCCTTATTCCGATGTCTGAGGCACCTACGACTGTGTCAAAAAGAAAAAGATCAGTAGTTTTTCATGTGACAATAGGTTTGGTGTATTTTATCACAAACGCTGTTTCCAAATGATTCTAAAGACTTTATAAGGATATAAATTTCTCTTAAACTGTTGTGTTTATGTTAGAACTTGGGTAATCAGTATGTTCGTTTCTGTGTCTCCCATGTTATTTTGCTGATGACTGAACCTACGGCAGTGCTTTGGCTATCTGGAGTGGGGCTGTGCACTGGTGTGTCCATTTCAGGGCTCCTCTGGGTGCTCCGACCACGTGGGGTAAATTTTCCCACACTGGGGGCTTCATAATATGATGAACATGTGTGTTGGTAGAGCACTGAGAAAAACCTGCACTGCTGGTGCCACTAGAGTATTATTTGGCTGGTAATAAATGAAGGCTCTCAGCTTTTATGGCTGTCATCTAATACCTTTAATCAACATTAATTTTACTTGAAATAATAAGAATAACCACTGATCTGCTGTAAATAAGGAAGGTAAACTTTTGCAGGCTATTGTGAAAAATGGTGATGCACAATGCATCGAAACCATCTGGAACAGATGTTTCTGTAATTATGATACACTTGGTGATTATGCTGTGTTCACTGGCCTTTGCTGGTACCCTGGAAGCTGGGTGATGTTACAAGCTTGTGCTGGTGCACTGAACTGGAAGAGAGGACATACTGTCTAGGGCAAGACCTGTCCTCGCTGTTTTCCTAAGTGTTTTCTGTCCGTTGAATTTTTGCTCTTGATTAATTATTAGCCTCTATGTTTGTATCAAATAGTAATTTTATGGCATGAAATACCTCAAGGCTGCTGATGCAGAAAGTCAAGCAAACATAAGCACACTATTTTCTGAACCCAGGCTATAGAAAAAGTAATATTTGGCGCAAATGAGATTTTAAGTCCATCTTGTGGGTTTTAGTATAGTTATGTACGTTATGATCTATGATAATATGATCTATGCAGGAGTATGTGACTACTTTGTATCTTTTCTGTTTAAAGAATCTTATAGTTGAATGTAAAAATGTATGAAAGCCTTAAGAGATCAGAGTAGGTAACCTTAAATGAAAACAAGAGGAAGATTAGCTCAAGAGTGCTTTAAACACCTTCGGTCTAGTGCTGTTAGAAATGTCAGTATAACCCCTGCTGGGCCGCGGTTGGCAGTCACAAGTGCCAGGTTTCTAGTCCCTGCTAAACATCTGTCCAAACCTCAAGTAGAAACTTGGCAGAATCAAATTAAGCAGGCGCATGCTCCGTAAGATGTAGTATGTTGCTCACAATTACACGTTCAGAAGGTTTACCAAAACAGGACTAATATTTTAAAACGTTAAAGGGGTCAGTAAAGAGGGTGATAGCTGATAATCAAGTACCTCTTTCCCTCACTACAAGAAAAAGTATTTTGCAACCTTTTGGATTTCTTGGTAGGTCAACAGCTAAGCCAGGTGGGTGTGCTGGGTCCCTACAATACCACCCCTTTAGAACTATGTGCTTCTCGAAGGGTGGCTCCTGCCCCTTGGCCTAGGGTGGGTAGAGGAACATCATGCCCAAATTTGTGCTCTATAGCAGCTAAATGACTTAATTGTTTGTTTTGGGGTTTGGTTTTGGTATTTTTAGGTTTTGGTGGAGGATATATTAATTTTTGGCATTCTAATTGTGTAAAATCTGTCGATAGCTTTCATTGTGGAGGCACAGCTCCAGTTTAACTCCTGTTATAATGAAACAAATTGTGATTCTTAATTCGTTCCTCCTATGGAAATACCAGCAATATAAATTACAATGTCACTAGAATAAGAGAAGGGGGGAAACCCCTTTTTACAAGCCTCAGGATGATAATTTATAAATAACCTAAAACTAAGAAGCCTTAACGAAAAATCCCTATGGAATCCAACATTAATAGCCTTTACTTTTAATCTTGTACAATAAATCTTGCAGCTACGTATCCACAACAGAAATAACAGAAACCAGGCCAAGCTGGAGCACGTATGGGGGAGCTGGAGAGAAATATGCTCTTTTTTTAATTAAAAGTATATGGTGATTTTCTGGTATTCCAAAGTCAGCAAGTCATTGCTGCCAACTTGCTGTCAATCAGTTTGCTCCAAAGAAGGGTTTTTTGGTTGGACTCTTTGCCTAAAAGCAACGCAGCATTGCCAGACCTTCAAAATCCAGATGTTCTTTGGAATTTTCAATATTCTTTTGGAGACCTGGTCTTCAGACCCCAGTGCTGTAATTATTTGAGCATCTCAGATTTCTAGCGGTCTTGTGAACTGCAGTAGTTTAAAAGGAAGTACAAAAATCCAATATTTATTATTTTTATAATAGGAAATTTTGAGAGTTTTGTTTTTTGATTTGTCTTTTTTTTTTTAATGGGAACAAGGACACTGCCAAAAAGTTGTCCGCATAGATATAGTGAGTCTCTACAGTGTAAATGGTGACCAAGAGGAAAGCATGAGATGTGGTGCCCTGTGGCACGTGGTGGCTGGTGGGCAGGATGGGATGCAAACAGGTCTTTAACTGTGTGCATAAGTGCTAGCAGAAGGAAGAAATTTAATCTACTACATATGTTGCACATGAGTAATGGGAACTAGTGATTTTCATGGCCTAATAGTATTGCCAACACCCTACATTCAAAGACCTTTAGCTAGAAATGAGAAAGATCATGGAACAATCTTAAAATTGTGGTAACATTCAGCAGATACTGTCCTTTCTGTTTGTCTGTTTTAAGGATGGTCCTGAGAGTATTGAGATTGGGACTGATTTCCTCAATAGTGATCAGGGCCTAGATGTCAGATTTATTTTTTTTTAGAGATACTAGTATTTTGTATAGGGTTTTTTTTCAATCTCAGTAATGTAAGAAAGAATTAAATTTAGGATTTTCCCACTATCATGATGAGAAGCACAGATAATTCTGCTACAAGCTTTGTATTGCTGTACTGGGCTTTGTCAACTTATAAGGATTTGGATGGGAACACAGAGGGTTTTGCTGTGGAATTTTTTTGTTTGTTTTGCTTGTTTGTTTCCTGCAGAGAAAAGCCTTGCTCTGTCTACAAGGTGGATGAATTGAAAAGGATGGTTGCTCCTTCAAGAACTTGCAAACACGAAGACCCAAATTTAAGCCAAACTCTTCACTTGTCTTGTGAATGGTGACTTAGATTAAGAAAGCTCCCCATCCCTTTAAACACTTTTCTGAGATAAAAAATAGTATCCTGTATATGCAGTTTCTAGTACTTTATGTGTTAAATAGAAGATAATTTTAAAACTTAAAGGCCAACATCAAAATGATGTGAAAGTGTGAAGTCAATAAGACCAATGAACATAGTTACTCCTCAAAGCAGAGGGGGACATCATGACTTAGATATGATAAATATTTTTATATATTGACATTTGAATTTTTTTAGCCAACTCTGTGACTGGACAGATAAATACACACATCTGATTCAGTCTCCCAGCAGGAATGGGTGTGAGGAGGGACTGGATAATGACTTCGAACAAAGCCATAGAGCAAAGACGTTCCTACCATGCCCCTCAGAGTGAGCTGCACCTAGATATTTAAGTTAGATCTTAAATTAGAATTTTTCCTGTAACTTGCATGTGAAATTTCCATTCAGGCAAAATACTGTGTATTTTTTCTCAGTTTAGAGTGCTGTTTTCCTACTGATTGCCTGGGGTCATGCGGCTGGTTTGTATTGCATCCGGTGAGGTATACTGCCAAGTAACCCTGGAAAAGACCTTTACGCAAGAGAAATCTTACCTTCCTTTTGGGTATTACCTGCATTGTGAATGGGATGAACATGCATGGAGTATGTACAGGTCTCCAGTGTGTCACATGCAATGCCATTCGGTTTTAAAGATCTTTACCAAAGGAGTCATGCCAAGGCGTTTTTTGCGTTGGTTTTTTTTTTTTGGTTTTTTGGTTTGTTTTTTTTTTGTTTGGTTGGTTGGTTTTTTTTGTTTTTTTCACATAATTTTTACTAACACTGACAGAAAAGTGCCATAGTCTCAAGTTAATTCCTTAAACGAGAACAAACTGAGAAACCCACAAAGTCAGTGGCTGGGTTGACTTGTGCTTTCTGCAATGTAAAAACCTCTGAAAATAGTATTAACTGAAGATTTAAGTGCAAAAAATAAAATTTCACCCTTTTCCAGAGCGCAGCCCTGCCAGGAGCAAGCATTACTCCATTGTCATGCACTCGGCTGTAATTGCCCATCTGACGGGCAGGCGAGCTCGGAGATTAACATCACAGTTCTTAAACCATAGGCTACATATGCCAGACCGCAGTGCATTGTGTCAAGCCACTTAGGCATGAACCATCAGCGTACAGAGTGTTACTAAACACTCATATTTTTAGGTCACACAGATGCAGATGATCCTGAATATTTCTCTGGACAAATTGTTAATCGCTACCTTGTTCAAAATCCATTGGACATTTTCTGTGTGCTGCATCTGATGGTGATTCTTTTTTAAAGGCGATACAAGCAATAATATGAAGCTCACTTATGAGGCCTGCATAAAATGGTGTATAACAACCAAGTACAGTAAATTAAACATGATACTCATTACATAAATACAATTATATTTATCAGCCTTTTATAACCACACAAAGCATTTACCAGTAAGAGTTATTTTGAAGTAGATAATTCCCAATTAACTTTTACTACTTTATTTTTGCTAATTTAGTTAGATTTAATTTTTCAAATAAAAAAAAAAAAAAGAGCTGTATCAAATGGCATCTCTAACTATTACACTGGAGATGAGATATAATTAAAATGTTATGTATATGAAATTGCAACTGATGGGAACCTCAGCTTAAACTCTTATTTTTGTCTTTATTTGATTGTTGCCTGCACTGCACAGATAACATGATTGAATTGCAAGATGGCTGGGTGCCCACAGTGCCAGCACCAGGAGCTTGGGGAAGAGAGGGTATAGAAAAGCTTTAAAAGAAAACTTACCTGAAAAAAATCAAACAGGTCAAGGTCTGGCCTTAAATGTTCTGAGGAGTCCTATGAAAGTCCTTCTGCAACCATACTGTTTTCTTCTGCGGGGGTGGGTGTGTGGAACTGTGGACCTCCACAGGTTCCAGGTGAGAGCAGCAGTGAGGTGTAGGTGCTGTTCTGCACCTCGAAACGACTCGGGCCTAAATTGTTCACCAGCCTCTTAATGAAACTTGTGATTCCACTGTCTGGTTTGCTGCCAAACCCGAGCATCACACAAAGCTTGGGGCCGTTCGCTCTGCACAAGGAAAGGTCCCCCTGTCTCAGCTTGGCTGATGGTGCAGTGCAGTGGTCAATGAAGACTCCGTCTAAAGTTGTCACCAAAAGACAAAGTTCAAGCCAAGCTGGCTCACTTGGATGAGGTATCCTTCCCAGTGATTTAAGGTTTTTAGCCTCTTTTCATCTCCCTGTTTTCTCAAGGACAGTGGTGAGAGACAGTCCCTCTTGGGACAAGGAATGCACAGGGAATCCATTGATGTCATAGTTTTGTTGTACTTTTAAAAGAAACCCTTCAAAGCAAAAAGAAGAGCAATTCTGAAAAGGCTTTCTACCTACTCTTGCTTTTCTGGTTTTTACTCTATCTTGAGATGTAGGGCTTCAAACCCATAGTTGAAACGGAGGGTATAGCATTTAGCCATCAAAATCCCGCTACAGACGTGCTGCGTTTCTGTTTCCCCATCTCTAAACCAGGAATAGTCTGACTGTCTCCCAAAGAGAGACCCCACCTCTCTTGGCAGGGTATAACATGCTGACGGCTGTTTTCCCCCCACGTGGCTTCACAGATTTCAGATCAGGACTTGGCTTGGGGGCTGGGGGGTCTCCGCACCCCTTGACGTCGGGTAGATGCGCTCAGTGATTTTTCACAGGGGGAGGTGTGGTGGAAACGTGCGGTACTATTAAACCACACCTGTCTTAATTTCATCTCTCACTAATAATTAAAATGTAAATGCAGTGTTGCTAATAGTTTTTTCAGACAATATGATTTTAAAATAAATGTGAGCTCCAAGTGTTCAGCACAGCTCCGAGACAAGAATTAACGCATTGTGCCAGGGAGGGGGGGCTTTGCTGATGGTACGTATCAGAGCTATCTTTCTGAAGGCGAGGACGGTTACAGACCCACTGTTCATTACTTTGGATGTGTCACATTTGCTAGTATGACAAGATGTATTATGGACGTGGAATTTTACAGATGGAGAGAAATATCCATGTAAGTTGTTTATTTGATTTTTTTCAAGATTTTTTTCTTTTCTGTACTACCCTGTCCAACCTTGGGATAATGGAATTATTTTATGCCTTCTGCACTATCATCAGGCTTTGGATGGCTGCACAAAGGCCACTGGCAACAGAATAAGATGGCTGTAAAAAAATGCAAAAAATTGGGATAGAAAAAAAAAAGGTACAACCAATAACTTGCCCTTAAATTTAAAAGGAACTAAATGAGGAACTTCTGGACAATTTATCTTGCTGTTTACAGATAACAAGTCACTTTGTTTTTATGTGCTCAGTCTAGTATTCCATAATTTATTTGAAAGAAGATGAGAAATAATGTAGATAAATGATGAAGTGTCAGGGTCTGACGCTCTTAAATGAAGCTATTATGGTCAAAGAGAAAACGTAAAACCTGCGGCTCATTATGAGAGCGTTCTACTTGTCAGTTAAGTGAAAAGGCCTGGAATGATTTCCAGTTTATTTGTCATTGCAGTTATTAAAGCTGTCTTTTTGGTGCCATGAAAATGAATTGAAGACTTTATTCGAAGTAAATTTGTACTAAAGCTTTCAGATGTATCTTATGTGAGTTCAGTGAGGCAAGAAAACAGCTTAAAAGCTGAAATATTACAAGAAGGCAACTACTGAAGTCCTGAAACACACAAGAATATAAAGTCTGAGGAAGTTACACAAATAAATGAAGTATTTCGTCTCTCGGGAAATAAAGCTTAGTTTTACTATATTGTACACTTAGACAAAGAAATCAGCCCTTGTTAGTGGCAGCAAAATATTGTCTTTCACGGACTTGTGCCTGGTGCTTACTTTTATATCAAGCTATTAATTTTGGCACAAGTTTATCAGAGAAGCGGTGCTTCTCTGTTCCAGTCTGCACCGAACATCTTTAGAAATGCCATCTCCAAGTCAAAGAGTAGATGTTGTACCATGGCAAGATCAGGCTGTTATGGGCATCATGACCAGCGTGGTTCAACAGCAGGGCAAAACAATGTGTGGGAGGGTGGGTGAGACCCGTCCAGGAGGATCCGTTTTCCGAACTGAATGACTGGGGTCCAAAGCTGCGCATCAGGTACAGGGAATGGGAGGCATTATTGACATTTGTATCCCTCTTGAAACAGTCTTAAAATCCTTCATGAACCTTGTGTAGCTTGGTTAGAGTAAAATTTTGGTTCGCTGCCAACTGAAATCAAGTTAGCCCTGCTACTGAGGTGGTCATTGACACCCGCTTTACTGCAATCCCTTCTTGAGATTATTTCTATTATTTATGTAGAGATGATTGATAAGCTTATTTTATTCTGTTTTCTCTCTTGCTCTGGATTTCTTTTCCAGTAGTCGTGTTCCCCACTGCTGCTTCATATTTGCCAAGACAAATCAGTGTAGTTATACGAGGTTTGGACTGTCCAAAAGGAAATTAAGAGTCTTTTTTATTTTAAATTGAAAGCTGTAGGAGCACTAAACTGAATGCTTAACTCCAAGCTCCAGCAGTCTTACAGCAGTATAGTTGACACTTTATTGCAGATGTTACAAATGTTATGACATGTCTTCAGGGTCAAGTTAAAAACAAAAAGGGTTCCACATTCTCATCAGAAGTAATCTGTCAGTTTTGTCATCAGATATTATAGCAGCCCTCAGTACCAGTGTCACAGTCAAGGGTTTATCAGGCTCTGTAGTATATGTATACATTCTCTGATTTCCAGGGGTTTATATCTGCAATAAAAATTCCCTCTGGGCTAAAACTTGGCATTCATAGCCCAAAGGGATTTTTTTAATTAAAAAAAAAAGTATCAGTGAAGGTTTTCTTGAATGATAAGAGCACAAAAAAAATCTATTCTGCATTTTTAAAATACGTTAAATCTTCTAAACTGGCAGACTTCAAATATTTAAGCGGCCAAGTCTCTTTACATAAGAGACCATTAAAAAGGACAACCCAGGAAGGGGATAGGTGGCAGACTAGACAAGTGCTTTGTGCTCATCGTGAGTATAAGTGTTGAGCATTTGATGAGATGTATAATTAGCCACACATTTCTAAAGCTCTTGGTGTCTCTTTCTATTGAAACTGTGCATGAGGGAATTAGGATGTCTGATGCACAAATATAAATCATTTCTTCCTCGCCACCCTCTGGCATGGTCCTGCAGAACAGGGCTGATACGGTGTAAGCTGCTCGGATCAAGGCAGCCCTTCTGATATACACGTTACATCTGTTCTGTGTAGAAACAGAGGACTTCATTTCTACAGCTGGCAGGCTGGTACTTTTTTGCTCCTGTTTCCATTATGGTAGAAACTGCAATATGCAGAGCATGGCAGGGACATTTAGAGAGAAATGTGGAAAAGAAAATAACACCAAAAAACCATAAAAATGTCCATGCAAATGATGGTTATGGAGGTGATACGAGTACTGACGGGCATAGTGCCGGTTAAGACCATTAACCTCGAAAGCTCATTTATTGCTAGGTGGTGGTGTAGGGTTTGTCTTTGAATAATTGCTGAGGAAATGAGGAGCAACGTATTAGATACAGAGATCTTTGCTTAAAAAAGTGATGAAAGACTATCTCTTATCCATCCTTAAGCCTTCACTTGGGTACCAAACCCAGACTTTGTGTGAGTGTTTGCAAATGCTTTGTATAACAATGTGCAATACACTGCAGATACCACCTGCTCCTATTTATATTCTGTGGCTCAGGGACAGTGATAACAAACAGGGCATATTAAAATTCACTAGGGTTCTTCACAAAATCCTGGTAAACCAGCAGAAAATGGGCACTGGTGTGTAACGGGAACACGACTGTGGTCTTTGCTTGCAGGTTATTATAATGTAATTCAATGGACTTTCTAAGGGGGAGATAAAAGAATGTAAGAAAAGAAAACCAGCCATGGGAGGGTTCCCTGCCCTGCCTGTGGGGAAATTGTCCTCGAACAAACCTGCACGTGCTCCTTCAGTGCTCTCAGAGGCCAACCTGTTCAGTAGAGGGGAAAGCACAACTAATACCTCCATTGGAAAATACAAATGGGCTCCTCAAAGATGCTTCTTGTTGTCCATATCTGAACTCTCCATAGCTGAATTCGGTTTTGGGTCGGCACCATCCCTTTGGCACCAGGAGCTGCCTCTGAGAGTCGTCAAGAACCTGCTAGGAAGTGAGATTGGTGCCAAGGCTGTTCTGATTCTGGGGTGGCTTATTTAAATATTTTGTTGGTTTGTTTTTTTGTTGTTTTTTTTTTTTTTTTTTTTTAAATCTGATCAATCTTTTATTTGTTATCAAGAATTTAACTCTTTATGTTGCTGGAACACAACTTCTTTTCATGTTTGACTTCTCACTAGTGGTCAATGTGAACTTGGAGGACTTAAGGGACCAGTCCAAGGCATATGTGTTCCCACCAGCAACCAGCCCATACAGAAAGGTGTTGCAAAATATCCCAGTCAAGGCCAGCTTGGAGATCTCAGAAACAGATGTTTTTTCCTTGCCTGTCTGCAAGAGTTACAGGCTGGTAGTGCCAAGATCAAAAATAAAGGAGTTACTTGGGAGTTAGTCAGTTGCTGTCTGGTAAAGGAGCAATTTTGGGGAGACAACACCTGACACTGTGTAAACCTCTTTATCACAGATAGCTAGGGGTGATCTGGATTTTTGGGTTTGTGTGTTAAAATATTTTTCTTGAAATTAAACTATATGAAATTAACCTTATATACCCACAGTGTCCACAATTTAGTTACTTTTTACATATGCTTTTGCATTTTTTTAAAATGTCCTATTAGTGTCTGCGTTCTGGAAGTCTGTAGAAATTTACTGAGAAGGTACCCATCAGACATCAGTCTCTTCCACAAGATTAGTTCAGCCCCCCATACAGAACCTCAGTAGCGTTTGGGGACACTGGATGGGAGTGAGTATAGTTAGGTATGCTGTTTTCACTGACCACCGTAATGTATTTCCCACCTGCCCTGTGGCACAAATTCCCTCATTTTGTGTGACAGCTGCCTGCTGTCTGCCATTAGATCTCTGGAAACATCTGATATTTCCTAAATCTTCCTGAGAAGTTCAGTGCAAAAGGTGCTATTGGAAGAAGATGGGGACTATCTGAGTCACAACCAGCCTTGTACTTCAGATGTACATTGCTTTTCTTTTTGCTGTAGCAAAAGGGCAGATTAGTACCATTCTGTGACGTTTTAACAAACTTCCAGTTTCTGAATCAAGCAGACTGAGACTGATAGTGACAAGTTTGATGCCCTCTACTGGGATATAAGACTGATAAGATGGAAAATGAAAGGACTGCCTCAAGGGAAGAAAATGGTTTCAGTAAAGGCCCATAAATGCAAATCTAAGTACTCTTTTTAGTAATGCTGGTCTATCATTGCAGCCTAAAGGAAGCCAATGTAATTAATAATTAAGCTTCTCGTCTTCAAGTTGCTCTCAGTATGAACTTTAGTGTCAGAAACAGCCAAGAATTTATTTTATGATGCAGCTGCAAGTGGGAAAAGACAGCATCATCAAAAAACCCCAAAACTTTTTCCAAAAGTATGCACCTATTTTGTAAAGTTTCATCAGGTCCAGTATGCTGATTAAAGACAGAAAGAAACCACAATCCACATTAGAAGAACTGGTATCAAGTAGGCACCACAATTACTCTTAGCTTTAATGAGACAGCAGAGAGGTGATAATTATATTTCAGACAAATTCCCTGAACAACAAACTACTTATTGCTCAGGGTGATCTCAGGCAGTCTCTCTAGCTGCACATGCTGCAACAGGAAGAAAAAAAACTGTGTGTGGGTCTCTCCTGCCTGGTGGGTACCACCCTGGCAGCAACCTGGACCAGCAGTGAGACCAGCATCCTGGGCAGCACCAGAGCCCAGATGGGGCACAGCCTGCCTCCCTTTGCAGCTGGGGGCTCCTGTGCTCTGGGCAAGTTTTTTACCCCTTTTTTTCCTTCTTTTTCCAGTCTGTAAAACCATAGTGGTAATGGTTAACCTGCTGGGAATTTAGAGATCATAATGTACAGAAACATCAATAAGGTGCTTTGGATTTTCTGGATGGAACCTGCTACAGAAATCCAAAATGTTGTTGATGATATCCTCACCCCCACCCCCACCCCCCCGCATTTTCTGTTATATTTTACAATTTAGGTGGTTAGGAACTGATTTTATGTAGCACTCTGTTTTACCCATGCTCCTATTTTGTTCCTCTACATTATCTGTTGTGTTGTGGTTCATGAGCTTATTCAGTTTTATCTTTAAGCACTGATTTTACTTGACTCAAAACCTCTTTGAATAGTTTACTCCATGTGGCAGCTGTACGTCAACAGAATACTTTTGTCTTGCATCTCTGTGTAGTGGTAAACACTTCTCTCTTCAGAGTGCAGAAAGGGAAAATATATTGATTTCTGCAGCTTGGTGGTTGCTACCCACATGAGTGAATATTTTGGACTATAAATCTCACACAGTCGGTGAGGAAAAAGTATCCACGTACTCTGTAATTCATAATAATTAATTAAATATAATCCATTTTTATTAGTATTATACAGATAAGCTCTAAAAGATGCATATACCTTATGATTTTCAGGCTTTTTTTGTGAATGGGGCACTGTGTTTGAGGAGCAAGGAAGGAGCACTCAGCACCAGCCCTCGCTGCTGTGCTCTCGGTTTGATCTGGTGCCCAGAGATGGAAAGATTTGTGTTGGCTTTGTGTGCTGTGAGACTGTGAGCAGTCTGACTGCACAATATTAACAGCCGAAATGCAGAGAAGCAAGGTCAAGAAGAATTTTTTATTTTGTTCAATGATATCATCAGAGATGGGACATAACAAGTTGTTTGTTGGGGTTTTTTTTTTAGCTCATGTAGATGAATAAAAGCTGAATAGAAGCAGACTTATCTCATTGTAGAAGAGGAAAATGATCCAGTAGTTCAGAGTAAAGGAATAATAACATGGGTAGCCTGTGAAAATGTTGTGCTAGAGAATGGGGATGAAATTATGTTGCTGATTGTCTGCTTTTACTGGCATATTTTACAAACTTCACTAGGAAAAAAAAAATAAAATGATTGTTATTCCACAAAAGTTTTAGCTGAATGGATTGAATTTGCCTGTGATTGCCCTGTAAAAGGACAGAGGGTATCGCTGTCTGCCTTGGTAGGTAAAAGTAACGTTTTGGGAGTCTGAGAAATCATCAAAGCGTAATTTTGACTTTTCTTCTACCAAGCTACCCAGGGGCAATGCACTGTGGATGCAACCTTGCAGCCTGCTCTCTCGCATGAGTTACTTGTTCTGGGGGAGCTTTGATGCCTTGGCCAGCCTTGTACACCATGGTGCGGCTTTTTTGCGTGAACAGGGTGAGGGAGCTGCTCCTTCCCCAGACAGTCTCCACTGCCTCTCCACTGCCTGCTCTTGCTTGGCTATGCCCTCGGGTTCTGCCTTTCACACCAGTCACGTTGTGGGCGTACACAGGTATCATTAAACACAGAAGTGAAAGTGCTACTTAAAGGATTTCTTACCTCTGAAAGCTTGGAAGCTCCTTTTCTATGACTTAGTGCCGAAAATTTGATTAATAAAATAGGTACCATAGTCTTGCTGCATCTGTGTCCCAGTAAAGTATTTTTAGAATGTAAAAATGCAACGATTTGTCAAAAATCTGGAAAGCAATAAGGAAAATTTTAAAGTTAATTTGGCAGGCAAAGTTTCAAGATAGGCTGCATCTAAAATTTCATTTTCTCACGACAGCATTTCCGTGTAGAAGGGGATTTGCCTCATGATAATGTGCAGATAACCTTGTGAAGTAGGTAAATGGTCTCATTAGTGATCTCATGTAAAAATTCATTGTTATATCAGTGCACTGAGTAGTGCTCCAGTGGTGCTTGCTGCCCTAAAATATGCAAAATTAATGGGGTGAACATCAGTAAAAACAGTTCCAGAGACATCCAACCTACAAAGACAGAAAGGAGTTGAAGATAAAAATCTGTGACATTTGACTGTTCTTTTTCCCTGCCTGATTTATCTATAATTCAGACTGCTTAACTTAACTTAAATACAGATACCATAGTCGGAGTATTTGTTAAAGCACTAAGCTGACAAGTACAGAGCACCGGCCATTATTTCTGTTTGAGAGTCAGAGGTTTGAGCTATTCATTTTGTAGCCCGACACTCAGCACCACAATTCCTTGAATTCCCCAAGCTTTTCATATGGCTTCCTCAAGGACAGCTATCATGTCTTAGCTGCTGCAGTGACAGATGGGATACAACGTGTCATGTGATGGATAACGCTGGAGCCACAGTACTTAATCCTTCTAATACTAATAGCGGCATTATCATAGAGATTTATGAGAATGTCAGTTCCAAGTTCCCAGTTCCATTCATGGGTTTTTAAAACTTCAGCTGCAAAAAACATGCATCCATCCCATTAATTCTAATTATCATGGTTCATCTTCTCAGCAGTTTTGTACTCCGGAACCTTTCAGTGCAAATTAACGTACCAAAAAAGTGTATTAATTAATATTTGTAGCTTTTAATTTCTGCAAGAGTGTTGTCTGGAAGCAGCTGGCAGTACAGGGCCGCTGCTATTGAATCTTTGCCAAACAAGTGCAGATGTAATTTTGTTATCTCTTGCTTAGTCATTTACGCAAATTAATTTGAACAATTAGCCTTTTACTGGTCCTTCATGAATCATGCAAAAGGGATTTGCCAAAAAATTGCTAGTTGACAGAAAAGAATCGGTTAACATTATAAATCTTACAAAAAAGGTATTACTATGTTTGGGAGAAAGTACAACTTCACGAAAAAGCGTAGTGTGTGGGTTTTGTTGTTTTGTTTTGTTTTTGTTTTTTTTTTTTTCTTGTGCCTTATCTATCCCACTTTTCACTGTTGGTTGTGGTTGGAGAAAAAAATACTAAAAGAAAGGTAAGGAGTAGAAATCTGGGAACTTTGTTTTTGACAAATAATAAAAAAGTTTAGTTTCTTGCCTAAATGTTTTCTTGTCTTCACTGCCTGCAAAGCTGTGCGAGTTTCTTTTGAGAGGAGCTCCACAGTGAGGTCAGGTACTCCAAAGGAGCAGATTTGCTTATCGTCTGAGAAATCCACCCAAATCTTTAGTTTCTTTCGACATCATTCTAAACGGAGATCCCAGTCTCTCTCCTCTTAGTAAAACAGCCTTCCACATATACACTGCAGCCCTGACCTGAAGAGATGCTGGAGTTTGTCTTCAGGTACCTTGTAACACGCATGTAAGTTAAAACTTTATTTAAGTAGCGCTGAGAGTGCCAACTCATATGTGAAGGCTAGCTTTGAATGACAGTAAACTCAGATGTTTCAATGAATTCAATGTATCCTTGCTCTTTTCTTAAATAGCAAACTTATTTTAGTCAGACAAGCTCGATAATCAAGCTTACCAGCAGACAGTGCCATCCGCAGGTGTTGAATAATGCTGTCAATGAAAACCTACCTTATTTACTGTCATCGTAGAGTACATACCCTCTTAAATTTTTTTTTCCTCAAAAAAACTATATATCCTTTTGGTTTAAATTGTATTGCATAAATCTGAGCTTTGTGATGATATTCCTAAATGTTGCTCTTAGGTGGCTTTTAAGATACGACCATGGCATCACAGTCAAGCTTATCATTACCTGTCCCTTTGATTTCGCTGTTGAGAACATTCCTGCCATTTTGCAATGTAACTGGAAGTGCTGTAATGTTCTCTAGTTGAAGAAAAAGGAATCGTTACCTTACGGTCGATTGCATTCAGAACCAAGTGAATTGAAAGGATCTTACCGATCTATTTGGGTAAAACCTCACAATTTTGTCTGGCCAATTCTCCTGCTGGCCCATCTCGTCACGATGCTGGTGTGCTGCTGCTGCTGCCATGCAGCGGGCCCTGTAGAACAGGGAAAGCTTTTGGGGCATGCTAGGGTACTAACAGGACTTCCAAGCCTGCTTTGCCAGAGGCTTTCCTGAAGTGTTGACCGTAGCTGGGGAACTAATTTCAGAATTAAATCTTTGTTTTGTGGAAATCACGCTCAATCTCGAACAAATGCTGACTCTTTGTTAGCTGAGCCAGACAGTCCTGTGCAAATTCCATCACTCTGGCAGGGTAAGGTATGGGTCCCTTTTCCTCTAATTGTTTTTTACAAGCTGCGATTTCACAGTCTGTATTGTTATTTCCATTTGTCCATTTGATTGCGAAGAGAAGAGACCAGATGTTGTGTGACAAATCATAGCTATTTGCAATCTGTTGGAATTCTTATAAATTGTACCAGGGATCATTTTCTGATAACTGATCCTGCAATCACTTACGCACGTGCATCACTTAAAGCATGAGATGTCCTATTGAAGGCTGTGGATCTATTCATATGCTTAAATTAAGCACGCATCATGCGCATTTGTGTAAATGTTTGCGTTGTGAAATATGCTGATATTTAGAACTTGCCTGTTAGATTCACCATTGCATTAATTTACATTTAATCAAATCACATATTATTATTACACTATACACTTAATGTTTTTCATTATAATAGGATACGTATGGCTCAAAAATTGGCTGAAGTTTATCCTGCAGCAGAGAACGCTGATTCTGTTTACTAATTCGTAATTTGCAACAAACAGCTCCTTTGGTAAAGTGCATCAAACCCCGCCCCGTTATCCATCTGTTTTTAGGGTCTGTGGCTAATCAGGGAAGTGGTCTCTCACTGACACAGTGAGAAGAATGGAGTTAGTTCCTCTGTAATTGAAAGTATCAGTAGTAAACTTGGCTGGAGCTTGATTAATGGTATATTAAAATCAGAGTCTTCATGGTGAGTGCTAGATAAGGAGTTTTGGGCAAATTACTTGGTTACTGGGAAACCTTTAAATTTTAATCATGGAGACACTTCAGCATCATTAGGAACTGAAAAAGACAATGGGCACCGTGAGGAAGTTATGTGAATTGATGTGCTTTTCAATCTCTTCTTCTGTGGTGATATTGAGTGATGCATGGGCTGCAATCGAGAATCCTCTTGCTCCCCATGCCTTTGATTGCTGTTGTGATAATTTAATATTCTACAGTTCTTTATGATCATGGAAATCAGATGAGTTAGTTGCAAAAGATGGAAGATTTTAGTCAAAGAAATATTAGTTTAGCATCCCAGTTTCTCTATGCTTTTTGGCTGGATAGCAAAATGGAGGGACACTGTAACTTGTACTTAGAACTAGTGGAAATAGAGAAACATGCTCTTTTACACACATGTTTATTGTTTAATGTGATCATAATATTAGGAACCTCAAACATACGTTTACAAATAATTTTGAAGTCCATTCTTGTATAGGGAGAACGTGCATATCTGTAACTTATATGGATGCACTTATGCAGTATCTGTGACGTATTTATATTTATAGGGACGTGAAGTGCTATAATAGCACTTTATGGGGATACATATGGAATGTAGACGTCTCTCCTGGCTGACAGACCCAATTCAAACAAGTGCTAATAAATCCAATACACTCAGCTCCTGCAGTCACATCTTTTGTTTCTGCCTGGGATTTTCAAGCGACTCTAAGGATGTCAGGCTCTCGGCTCCAATGTCATCGAATAGACTAGAAACACTCAACATATTTGAAGTGACAGTGTGGGCTATTGAATTCAGTCCCCAGCTTTTCCAGGGAAGCATATGATGGAATTGGGTTCATAAAGTGACCACTCTAATTTAAAGTTAAGTAATTTATTTGCCTCCACTACTACTATGCGAGAACCTCTCCCCTGTCTGAAGATGTTATTTAGACATACTATTTAGACATATTCTTCTATTAATCTCTGTTCATCTGTAGCCAGTGAATGCCTGTTCATATTTGTGCCAAAATTGTTTAGTGGTTTAAAATAGTTTTAACCCCTGCCTTTATTCATTTTACTGGGCTATGTAAATGCCTTTTTTTCATTCTCATCAATTAAGAGAGGTTGGACTTTTTTTTTTCCATATTTTGATGAATTTTCCTCCTGTGTGTGAACAATCTGGAGCACTAGGTAATCTCAACACAGTGCTAGCATGGGCTAGTACAACAGCATGAATACTTTCCTGTTTCTAACAAGAAAATTGTTCCTTCCCTATCCTAAGCTGTATTTACCATTTGTGTTTGTGGGTGCATCATATCGGTGGCTTATAGTCAGTGTATTGCGAAACCTTTGCCTTCCTCTTCTTTTTCCAAAAACAAATTCAAGCTGTCAGTGAAAATACTGATTATTTGTCCCTAAATTCTTAAACTTGCAGTTTTGTATTACGAAATGTTATCCTACTTCTCTCATTGAAGTCCTCAGGTCATTTAATTTACCTGTAGCTTAATATTCCTTTGGGTTGGCAATGCCTCCTAAATTCATGTCGTGAAGAAAATGTAATTGGTATACTAGCATTCTCTGTCAAATTAATTATCAAAGTTGTTAAATAAGATCAGTTCTGACACCTAGGCAACATAGGATTAAAAGTGATTTGTCCAAAGTCACATTGGAGTGCTGTGAAGAGATGGTCTAAATCCCAGTGTGCTCTGTATATTAGAGAAACATTAATTTTCTTTCTAAAGGCAAATTTGTCAGGAAACGTACTAGAAAACTATAAGCTGGGAAGGTTTCTTTCTAGCAAAGGCAGAGCTTTCTGCCACAAAACTATGTGCAGAAAAGGAAACTTCTTTTTGCAGTATATGCATCAGTTATTATAGGAGAAGCTTGTCAAGCTTAGGCTGGAGTTTCTGCTCCTGCTAAGGGAAACTCTCAACTGGTTTTGCTGGCTGAAAATTCAGTGCGTGAGGCATTCATATAGGATGCAGGAATTGTAAATCCGAGCTGTCAGCCATGAGAAGGCACAGTAAAAATCTGCAAGGAGGTCTTTCCTTGTGGCTGTCCTGTTCACCCACTGACTTGGTTTCTTGCTGATGCAGATTAAAATTATTTTTAAAATTAAGAATTTTTTTGTGGAGCAAGAAATCATTTTCTATCCAAAATAGCCATGGGCTGGAGGCTGAATTCTGGCCACAGAAGAGAAAATGCCAGACCAAAAAGTGAGAGTAAGAGACGTATCCTGGCAGGCTGAGTTGTGCTTTTTTTTTCTTTTTTTTTTTTTCTTTTAATAGCTGATGTGTACTTAGGAATTGAGAATATTAGAACAAGTCCTAGGGGGATATGGATTTAATGGAAGGGGATAAAGTTGTTGTGGAAACATATTGTTTATTAAATTTTCTCATTCAGATGTTTATTATATGATTTATGGTGACTTAAGCTTGTTATGTGCCCCTTTTTAATTTGTCACATAATGATCGTTCATATGTATACAGTCATGCTGTGAGTGAATTCATATATTGCGAACAGATAAAATGCTAGAAGAAGCCTCCACGATCAACTGATCTACCTTTGTTTACAGTGCAACCCTTTAATTTCAAGCAGTGTCAGGTCATTACATATACACGTTACTATATAATATAGCTATATGGTATCTGCAGCACATCTTTCAGAAACATTCTTGATGTACAGGGGTTTTAAAAGTATCATTGTATAGTATTACATAGATTTTGGCATTGACCTATGTTCAAGTATAAGTAGGACCATATTCCCAGGGGTGTATAATGTCCTGTGATTTCAGACACCTCATTTTACGTTTACACAGTCTAATTGTGAGCTTAAAACTGGAGAAAAATTTGAGGCCTATAAAAATGTAATGTTTATCTAAAGTAGTTTAAATTTGCCTTATCAGCCTCGCTGAAGAGTAGTCTATGTGCAATAGGTTTGGGTTATTTATTAGGTTCAGACGGTTAATACACAACAATGTATGAAAAGTTGAAACGGGAGCCTGTATTTGCATTTCAAAAGTCTGGTAAGAGCTGAAGTGGTTTTAATTGCCTTTGCAGCCCTCTGCACAGCCGAGCCTGGAGGATGCATGGAGATTATGGAGGCGTCTGAGTGCTGACATGCACTTGGCAGCTCCATCTCGAAGCCTCCCAGCCTGCATCCCACCCCAGCACATCCCTGAGCTGCATCCCCCTCCGGCCCGGCACCGTTGGAGAAGTTGGAGGGATGCTCAGCAGGGTCTAGACTTCTGCCTGGTGGGAAGAGGCAGGGCTGGAAAGAAGAGGTCAGTCCATGGCATTACACTGATTCATTTCCTAAACCCATGTCTTTTTTATAGTTATGGCAATTCACAGCTCTTTTTATTTATTTATTTATTTTTTTATTTCTCTTTGCTTTGCTTTTCTTTGCCTTCTTTTCACTTCTCTTCACTTCATCTTCCTTTCTCTCTTTTCATTTATCTCTCTCAATTTCTTCTTTCTTTGTCACCATATCACTGGGAGAGGAGAAAAATCAGGAAAAGTTTCTGATTAAAGATCCATCATAAATTAATGAACAAAAGTGCAATCCTAGCACTTCATGCTAGAATGGAACATTTTAAAAAATCATGAAGTGAAACATAAGAACACTGGAAAAGTTTGGATTGGGGTATAAAAATTATTTGGAAGACTGTGTGCTAATCAACAGCAAATGTAAGAATCAGTGAGGTTGATAGGGCAGTGAATGATTTGTATTTTTTATATTGGAGTTTTTCAATCAGCATTTTCTGAACATGGTTCCTCATTATTATAATGATGATGGGATTAATTATCACCATGAGAACGAGTGATAATGGTACTTTGAACTGTATTTGTCACCATATGACATGGACTATAACTTGTTTTTACATTCTCCAGGACGTGTGTGCATTGAGTGGGGCTGACTTGCTGCTGAACCGCGGGGCAGGCTGCTGAGACGATGCTGAAGGAGGATGAACACTGACTGGGCAGGGTGGCTGCCCTTTCACAGGGTCCTTACCTGGTTGCATTAGGACATCACCAAGAAAATAATTGAAATTAGTCCTTGAAATTTACATTCAGCTGCAGCAAATAATTTCAACACGATGGCCGAGTGAAAATATGGGATTAACTTCTAAGAAATAATATTCTTACGTAAGACAAATTTGCAAAGGCTGTTTGCAAAACTATTACCAAATTAAGAAAATTTATTTTAGCCCATGCTAGAGAGGGAACATAAGCCAGAGTGGTGTGCAAAGCGAGGGAAGCTCAGGTGGCTGCAGTGAGCAAGCGCCCTTCTCACCAGTGGGGGTGAACCCACCCCCGGGTCTTGGGCTGTTTCTCTGCTGCGGAAGCAGGGAGGGGTGGCTGGCAGAGTAGAAGGCAGGTTAAACACCGACAGTATTGGGGTTTTCGATTTGTGAGCTGCATCCAATGAATATTTTAGAGATGAATTTAAAACAGAAAGTGAAAAAATGTAGAGATAAAGTACACCGGTAAGAGTGATTGGGAATTAGAGATTCATGATGTGATCCTGCCTTCACATGGGATGTCCAGCTTTACAGCTAAACTCTGCTTAAGTCACAGCCTATGGATATGCATAACTCTGCAAACAGCTAACTTCCGATTCTCCTGTACATACCTGAACTTGGAATTTGGTCTGTATACAGCTTTATCACATTACTTATGTGAATTCCAGAAGCTATTTTTTAATCTGAAGACCTTGCTATTTGTTACAATTTATTTTTCATATGGATGGTTACCCATATAGAAGAATGTGCTCCTGAACTTCGTTCCTTGTAATTAAATTTATTCAGGGAACGTGTAAGCAACTTCTAGTGCTACTTAGTATCTCTTACTATACTAACTAATTAATGTGTAACTGACATACACGTACTCAGCTTTCATAATGTTATCTGATTAATAAGCAATAACTACTTCAGTAAATCAAAATTAAATGCCTACTTACAACACTAAGTTTAGAAGCCTCCTGCCTAGAGACTTTACATTGATTGATTCATTAAATATTGCATTGTCATATGAAGATCAGTGGGGGCAAAAAAAAGCTTGTGAGCAGCTTTGCCTTTTGTTTTATATGTAAAGTTTTACACCAGTGGTTTGCTGAAGAAGAAAAAGCTCTACCTCCTGTCTTGGGTAATGCCCACATCGGCTGTCTGCCGGGAGTGTGCCTGGCAGGGGTGGGCTGTCCTCCAGATGGGGCTGGAGAGGGAAAGAGGGACATCAGAGCAGTATTTTACTTCCTAAATTTATGAGCCCATTTTGCAGATAATTAATGCCCCTGCTGGAACTATCCAAAATCCTGCTGGTGATTTCATAAAAGGTGTTGGAAGCTTGATTAAGGGTGAAGAAATAAAATACCTCCAAGAGGGTGGAAGAAAAGGAAGGCAGCCTTCTTTTGCCAAGGCAAATGCCTCTGGAGGAGAAGTTTAGGCACTTAATTCTCAAGAAGATTCACAAAGTCCTGCTTTTCCTGAGGACCTCCCAGTCGGCAATGTCAGAATGATATGACAACGCTCAATTCTACCTCACACATGAAAGTTCAATAGAAGAAGCAGTTTTCAGACTATTCCTTTTAGTGTGAGGCTTTCCACTCCAGCTATACTACACTCTTTTGGCTACCTTCCTGGTGCTTAATCAAAAATGTACTTGTTATTCATGTTTAACAAATATGTAGTTCTCTAGTGCAATGAAACCACTCTCTAGAGAGATACACATATTCAGTACTATATTAATTTTTAGAACTACATTTCTCCCAAACTTCCAGTTGCACAGCCAGCTTCACCACATAAGCATTACATTTGTTAGCAATTCTGGTATTTCTCATATGTTCCAATTCACATTTTTGCCATTTTATACTCATTAAACTCTAGCAGGCATTGCACAGAGTGGTGGTTACATGAAGGTACCTTGAACAATGAAGGCCAGATTTACAGGGTGATAAGTTCATGGAGTTCTAGGTGGGTAAGTGAGGGAATGTGAGGGATTGGGAAGGCAGATGGTTAGTATAGTATCTTACCTCAGTTATATAAATAGGTTTATGCAGAAAATGAGAAAGAATTACAGTGATAGAGCTATAGTTCTTTACCTTTCAAATGTAACAAGTTAGAAAATTTTTGGGTTTTATTGTTCTGGTTTCAAACGTTTCCTTGACTTGGCATTTGTTTGAAGTCTTCTTTCTATCTTTAGTAGTTTTATCTGGTTGATGGCTATTCATTGTGAAGTAGAATAAAATCAGTGAAATACAATATGTAAGTTGCATTTCAGGTATTACCGTAAGCCTCTGCCTATGGTAAACTTTTGCATAATAAAATGTGTTGGCCCTGAGCTTACTTCTACATTAAGAGCTTTTTGGCTGAAAAGAAAAGCTATTCAAAAACCAAGAATCTAACACAATGATTTTTTTTTTTTTTTACTTTACTGTGAAACTCTATTTTTTTTGTCACCGCGTTAACCTGAAAAAGATAAAGATACATATTCGTTTTCCTTTAAACTTTTTCAAGTCATTCCTTTTTAACTCATTCCTATAATAGTCTGTTTTAAGCAACAACTCTGACAGCAAAACCTATGAGGCTTTTCAAATTCAATAACCAAGACTGGAAAGAAGGCATCCCTCATCTCAACTTTAGCTGAGTAACTGCAGATCCTTAACATTACCCTCTACACTGTAGGTCTTCAAAGTCATCAATCTGTTGGAAATATGCTGACAGCTCAGAGTGGTTCTGTAGCGTCTAAAATGTGCTGTGCTGCTCAAAGAGCGTAGTGTTCTTAGATCACTTGGAAAGAGATGACTTACGAGGCAAAAGGTTGAGCTTTCTCTTTCTGCAGCACCTTCCGCGTCTGTTTGGTAACACCACGTACACGGTCCCGATGTGCCGTGCACAGCTGACCCGTGCTCTGATGGAAACGGCACGATCCTGCTCCATCTCCCCAAGAGCAGGATATGCTAGATGGGAGGATGAAAGTGCAAGCGCACTGGTCACCAGCAGGAAAATGGAAATTATTTTTAAGAATGTATGCAATATAAACTAGCTCCAAACCTGTGCATCCTCTTTCTCATCCTCCTGCACCCCCGAGAATGCTATCAGCATTCTCATTTTTCTCATGTGGAAATATTTGGATACAGTTTGAGACAATTGCTAGGTCTCGTATTGGCCCAAACTGAGCTGTGTGCCTTCATCATTTCTCGGCCAGATCTGCCTTCCGCTGCTCCTTGAGCAGGTTTTTGCTAAACTCACAGACCGCTTGCAAAGATACAGGGATTGCCTTGGAATAAAGTTTCAATTTTTTTCTGTTGGAACAGTCTCTCTTACATTGTTTTGATAAATTAGTTTTGAACAATGCTTTTAATTATAATAACTTCCCCATATAATACCACTGTTTCGAGCTACGCCAGAGGAGGTTGTGTACAGGTGCTCACAGTAGAGGGATTATATGAATATATCATGATTGCTGATCTTCATATGTGAGTGAATTAAAAAGGTAGTAGGGTGTGTTGTGTAAAAGTTTCTATATCTCATTCCTTTGTGTCTCCAGCACATCAGTCTTTTCAGGGTAATAGGACAAGGTGTTTCACTCCAAACTTAACCTTTTTGATATAACTAAGTATTTAATTTAAGTTCCCCTCCTAGAGGAATCTACTAATGATTCTTATTAATGCACCCAGCTATAAAAAAATCAGTTATGTGTACACACAAGATTTTTTTGGTTGCTGTTTGTTACATGATAACCACTGCTTTTTTCAGTGGTAGGTTTCAAATTAAGGTGCCAGTTGTTTCCCCAGTAATAGTGAAAGACCTGCAGGTACTTTCGTTCCTGGTGCGAGATACCTCTGTGTGTGTGTGTGCGTGTAAAGACAATATTGCCTCTTCTTCAAAGATTATTTGCTATAATGGGGAATAGACTGATTTTTATTTTCATGAAATACAGTCTGACACTTGATATTCCTTACATGGAAAAGGCCAGTGTCCTGCATCTGCCAGGAGGAGCATCATCTGCCAGGAGGAGCATCCTTTGGTGGTCTCCTGGCAGAGATGGAGCTTGTGGCAACAGAAAGAACAGACCTGCATGAACTTTCTGTCCGTGATTCCTCTGGGTCGATGCAATTGCCCCCTTTATAAGTCAATCCCATGTCAAAATTGATTGTGTGCTTGAAATGGAGTTAGGTGAAACAGGGCTTCTATCCTGCAGTAATGTTTTGGCTCAAGGAGAAACGTTTCTGCCTAAAGTTCACCTCTTCTATCTATCATGGTAAAGGGCCACACACGGAGGATTTTGCATGAGAAATGCTGCGAGATATTTGAGGGAAGTTGCTACAGAGCTGTTTTCCTAAGCAGAAAGCAAATGAGCTGTGTTAACTGCTCCTTACTTTTAAACAAAGATAAAATCCTCATGACCAGGGCAGGAACCTGAAACACAGTTCCAGCTCTTGAGAGACTAGGGACTGCTGAGAGCATCTCAGGGGCCCAGAGCTACTGCCCACTGACACTGGACACCCAACCATGGAGAAACTGGAGTGGTAAGGAAACATTCCCATAGTGGATTATACTGGTATGTTGGGAAAAAGGATTGAAGAGATGCTGATGAAATTGCCATAGAGAGAGTTTTGCTTTCGTTCACTGAGGTACACTTCTGGTGGGTTCCTTTCCTCCTAACACAGTTCTCTTTGCCATGTTCATAGTCTCAGTACATGTGTGATTTGTCCATGTTGTGTGTTAGTGTTCTGCAAGTTCCCCAGGGAACATGTTGTTTCTGAATAACATTTTGAGATTAGCTTCCAGAGGAACCTCTGGCTATTTGAGACCTCTTCTTTCTCCTGTCATCCTCGCCTGACACAGAGCCTGTGCACATAGCTGGCAGCTGATCATCATTAATTTCACCTTTGTTACATCTCTTCAGATTATTTGCATGTGAATTTTTAGGCCTCAAAATGTCACCAGCTAATTGGCAGTTTTAAAGGGATGTTAAGATTCTTCATAAAAGTAACGCTGAACAGGATGGCAATATTCTTTTCATGTGAAAATTCAAACATATGTTAGGACTTGGCATAACAATGCCTTCAGAAGGCAAGTCAAGGATTCAGCATGCAAATTTAAGGTTGGTCCCTTCTGAATATTATGCTCATGATGCTGATCTTCACTGTAGTATGGGATCACCTGCTCCTTTTCTGTCAACATAATATAATGATAATCACACTTAATTGTGTCTGTTTTTAGCTTGAAAAACAAGGGGTTCTTCTGTACATCAAAAAAATCACAAGGGGAGAAAGAGTGATGAAGACTAAGTGTTATCAATCTCAAAGTTTACCATTTAGTCCTGGAGCTGATTAATGTTTCCCTTGCAAATATTTGAAGGGGATGTGTTCTGATGTTTCTCACATTAAAGACTAAAGCTATGAGTCTAAAGCCATGTAAGTCAGTTAGATACCCAAGCAGCATCAAAATGTAGTGGGAACTCGGTCTTTAAATCCCTTCCACTACATTTGAGACTTCTGCCTGATGAAATCCACCACATACCAATAATTTCTGCCAAATAGGAATACTTCTTAGGTTCAATACTTAGACTTTTTTCTTTTCTTTTTTCTTTTTTCTTCTTTTCTCTCCTTTGCCTTTCGTGTCTTTGTCCTCAGTTTGTCTTTGGTCATCAAATGTAATTTTATTTCAAGTTCCCTTATACCCATGTTCTGCTCCAGCAAACCCTCATATGTATTTTTGGGCCAAATTCTGACTGCCTTAGGTTTCAAGTCAGTTAGATTTCCTATGCATAAGACAAGTATGATTTTATGTCCTCTGTATAAAGTCATATGGATGATGAGTGGTTCTGATATGTTAATACTATTCTCCAGATCAGTGGAGCTTCTCCACCAGAAGCTACAATGTGTAAGTGACACACTTGCACTGCAGGAATACTGGTTCTGACCCCAAGTCTCCAGTATATTAGTTGCTTTGCTGCAATACCTTTGGGCAAAGCCATTCAACCGTACCGCAAACAACTTGCTTTAAGACTGGAGCACATACTGTTTACTGTATAATCCTCTCTAATGCTCTATTTTATTTTTTTCTTGAGAAAAGATTAAAGAACAGAATTACATTGGAACTGGTGGAGGCATGATCCATGCCCCCTTGATTATATGGAAACATTAAAATATCATCAGCATGTTAATTTTATCAACTGAACTGTATGAGATTTATTCATATCTCTTATCTATTACATTAGTCTGGAAATACAATTTATCCTGGTGGTGGGAATGTCAGACAGAGAGACCAAAAACATCTGGACTTCTTAATATGAAGCAAATTTTCTAGGATGTAGATTGCCACTTTAAAATTAATTCTGCTAATAAGGAGGCAGAAATTTCATAGCCTATTGATCTTTCAGAATAGGACCTCAGCCCTTTATTGGGGTAGAAAAAGTAGACACAGGGAAGGTTTCTTTGAGTTTTCTGTTGCACATTTGAATATCATGTACAATAGTTTATTTTAGCATCATAATGTAAAATACACAACAACAGATCCAGCCATCACAAACGACAGGATTAATAAAAATCAATGAAAATTCTCCTAGAAAAACAACATATCTTAAACATTTCACAAGTCTGAATTGTTGGATTTTCTTTCTAAACATTTAGAATCAATATTAATTAAAACCAACCAGAAAAGTCCCCTTGCCGATTGAAAGACAGTTTTAATTTAAAAAAATATACTGTGTTACATGCACTATAATATCACAAAACCTCTTCAGCCTTTGAGGAGCATAACATTTCTCCTCCGATTACGTGATATTTGGGGGTGCTTGTGCTGGGAAGCACATGGAAGCAAAAGACCTACCTACGGCTCTGTGCCCACCCAGCACGCTCCGATTCCCATTTTACCGGGAGCATAGAGGAAAAAGCAGAGCAGTGATCTCTAATTCAAAATATCCCTTTCAGACTGCTCCGGGATTGCTGCGTTTATATGCGACTTCCCCTGGAAGTTCCAGGCTAGCCCATAGCAATAACTTGATAATTGTTCTGGGAAGAGACTCAGCACAGCTATCTTATGCACAGATAAACAGACATCTATGAGATTAAGAATTATATGCCAGGGCTTTGACTCAACCATCAGTTATGCCAGATGCAAATAATTTATTCTTTGTCAGTTCAAATATACAATCTTGTTTGGATGGCTTAAATTTATACTGGCACCAAAATACGGCAAGTGATATTATTTAAGTGTGGTGCTGAAACCACAGATATGCATCTCAGATGACCCAAAAAATGGAAGAAAAATAGTTGTATTTTCTGAGAGTAACTCATCATTGTTATGTAATAATAGCTGATGTAATAATTTATCCTTGTGCAATAATATGACATCAGATGTTGGGAGATGTATCCTCTTTGACATAGAATCATAGAATCATTTAGGTTGGAAAATACCTTTATCATCGAGTCCCATCGCTATCCCAGCACTGCCAAACACACCAGTAAACCATGTCCAATTGCCACATCTACACATCTTTTAATGCCTCCAGGGTTGGTGACCCCACCACCTCCCTGGGCAGCCTGTTCTGGTGCTGGACAGCCCTTTTGGTTGAGAAATGGTCCCCAATACCCGATGTAAACCTCCCCTGGTGCAGCTTGAGGCCGTTCCCTCTGGTCCTGTCGCTTGTTACCTGGGAGCAGAGCCCGCCCCCCCTGGCTGCAGCCCCCTTCCAGGGAGCTGTAGGGAGCGATCAGGGCCCCCCTGAGCCCCCTCCTCTCCAGGCTGAACCCCCCCAGCTCCCCCAGCCGCCCCCCATCAGGCTCGTGCCCCAGCCCCTGCCCGGCTCCGGCCCCTCAACACCCCCCTGCAGCGAGGGGCCAAAACTCACCCCAGGGTTCGAGGGGCGGCCGCACCGGTGCCGAGTATGGGGGGGCCATCGCTGCCCTGGTCCTGCTGGCCACACTCTGATACAGGCCAGGATGCTGCTGGCCTTCTTGGCCACCTGGGCACACTGCCGGCTCACCTTCAGCCAGCTCTCGACCCCCGGGCCCTTCCCTGCCGGGCAGCTCCCAGCCCCCTGCCCCCGCCCGCAGCGCTGCCTGGGGCTGGTGTGCCCCCCGTGCAGGACCCGGCACTGAGCCCTGTTGAACCTCCTGCAGCTGGCCTCAGCCATTGGCCCAGCCTGCCCAGCCCCCTCTGCAGCCCCCTGCCCTCCGGCACATCAACACCCCCCAGCCCAGTGCTGTCTGCAAACTGGCTGAGGGTGCCCTCGATCCCCTTGCCCAGCTCGTTGACAAAGATATTAAAGAGACCTGGCTTCAGCACGGAGCTCTGGGGAACACCCATGTGACCAGCCACCACCTGGGTGTAACTCCATCCACCATTGTGCTTTGGACTAGGCCATCAGCCAGCTTTTGCCCAGGAAACAGAACACCTGTCCAAGCCACAAGCAGCCAGTTTCTCCAGGAGAATGCCATGGTAAATGGTGTCAAAGGCTTTGCTAAGGTCTATGTAGACACCATTCACAGCCTTTCCCTCATCCACTAAGCAGGCCACCTTGTCATGGATGGAGATCAGGTCTGTCAAACAGGACCTGCCTTTCAGAAACCCATCCTGGCTGGGCTTGATCCCCAGGTTGTCCTGCACGTGCCATGTGATGGCACTCAGGATGATCTGCTCCATGACCTTCCCCGGCATCGAGGTCAGGCTGACAGGCCTGGAGTTCCCCAGATCCTCCTGCTGGCCCTTCTTGTAGGTGAGTGTCACATTGACTAACCCCCAGTCAACTGGGACCTCACTGGTCAGCCAGGACTGCTTGTAAATGGTAGACAGTGGCTCAGTGAGCACTGCCACCAGCTCCCTCAGTACCCTTGGCTGGATCCTATCCTGCCCCATAGACTTGTCTGTGTCTTAGTGGTGTAGCAGGTCACTGGCCATTTCTCCTTGAATTATGGGGGTCTCATTCTGCTCCCTGTCTTCCAGCTCAGGGGGCTGGGAACCCTGAGAACAACTGGTCTTACTATTAAAGACCAAGGCAAAGAAGGCATTAAATATCTCAGCTTTTTCCTTATTCTTTGCGGTTATGTTAGCCGCACATCCAGTAAAGGATGGAGGATTCTCCTTACCCCTCCTTTTGTTGCTAATGTATTTATAATTTCTATATCTATGTTTTATATCTATATATTATATATTTGTATTTATGTGTGTGTATATATATATATATACACACATATATATGTATGTATGTATATATAAAATTGTCTTTTATGGCAGTAGCCAGATAAAATACTAGTTGGGCTTTGGCTCTTCTAATTTTGTTTCTGCATAACCTCATGATATCCTTGTAGTCATCCTGGGTTGCCTAGTCCTTCTTACAAAGGTCATAAACTATAAACTCACCTTTTTTCCCCCTGACTTCCAGCCAAAGCTCTCTCCAGCCAGGCTGGTCTTTCTCCCCACCAGCTCATCTTTTAGCACATGGGGACAGACTGGTCCTGTGCCTTGAAGATTTCCTTCTTGGAGAACATACAGCCTTGCTGGACTCCTTTGCCTTTCAGGGCTGCCTCCCAAGGGACTCTGTCAACCAGGCTACTCAACAGGCCAAAATCCGACCCCCCTCCTTACTTCTCTGAGAATCAAAAATTCTTTGTGATTGCTATGCCTGAGGTGGCCGCCAGCATAGACATTTTCCAGGTGCCATTGCTATCACTATGAAAACTCTTAACAGCAAAAGGATTGCTTCTCGTTTGGCCATGTTTGAAAGACAAAGCAAGTGCCAGTAACTCAGCAGACAGGTATACCTTTCTTCTTCTGCTTTGACTTTACTGACTTCATTTGGGGGTTTTAGTAGCTCTTTCATAGGAGCTTTTGGATGTTGGGGCTCATAGGTCAAAGTGGCATTTACTTTTGGAATGAAAAATACGCAGTTTAGGCTTTCCAAAGAAAAGAAAAGAGCATTGAGGTAGTTGCTATCACAAAACTGCAATTTTGACAAGGCGAAGCTGGGTTGGATGCTCAGTTTGCTCAGGATGCGAAGAGGTTGCTTGGGTATTGCCTTAGGTTTGCAAAAAAGGAGAACATATAGATGTTCAGTGAAGATGTATGAAACAACTTAACTTTATGCACAGTGAGTAGTCCAGTGTGTAACATATCTTCAAGATTAAGGCCTTTAGCTTTAAATAGTACCTTAAACATTTAGTTTATGTTTGGTGAGATTGTCAAATAATTTGTTCCTGTGCCATCAGCTGAAAATTCTGCTCATTTTGTAGGAGTTCAGTTTACATGGATTTACTGGACAACAGAATAAGTGAAATTTAAGACACACATCTTAAGCCGAGTTCATAACGGCCCACATTTCCAATAACAAAACTAGCAGTGACAGTGATATATGGCTTTTTTTATGAGACCTGATAACTGATGGATATGTGATCTTATAAATGCTTAGACAAACTAATGCACATAATTATATTTTCCATTTGAAGTCTATTGCTAGGCATTCTAATACAATATCATTAGTCGAAATGGCCACAATGATACAGCTTGGGCAGTTTGTCACAGTAATTACGGGGTGATTATTTTTGACTGGAATAAAGATTTCAGTTTTAGTATGGTAGAAAGCATGATCACAAATTAGAAACAGTCTCAGAATAAAAAAATATCAGGGAGAGGGACTTTAAATATGGATTATAGTGCAATTCTAAAACAATTCCTTTAAAAAGTGCATTCATTTGGCTGAATGTGTGGGTTCTTTTAGGTTTATAAAAAGTTCCTGCCCAAAAGGATGACACTTACCTAATTAACAGTTCCAGGGTGTAAGGTTTTTATAAAAAGGAAAATGTGGGCATCTTAAGGAAGCCTTGTCTAATAATTTACATAACCGCTAAAATAGGCTTTCTTTTTTCAATCGACAAAAAAATAGATCATTTGTCTTCACTGTTTCCAGGATGGTTGATTAAAGTAGACAGTGTCCTAACATCTGTATTGAAAACTATATTAATCAATTGATTAATCATGAGGCATTAATCAAAATCTTCCTTAAGTGTTTTAGTTTTGGAGCAGCTCTTAGTATTTTCTATCAGATTCCTTTTAAGGTGTCCATTATAAAGATTAAATTTGGGTGGTAAATATTGAGGGGTTGAAGCACATGTGGCTTTCCACTTGAAGGTCACAGCCATTGCTCATTAGTGTTACTTTTAATGGGATAAGAAGCAGAAGTTTTTAATATGTGACTACATCAATTAATCAAATACACATTTGCTTTCCTTCCCAATAAGCAGTCTGTATTTTCAGAATGTGCAAAGAAATTTCTAGTTCTCTAAACCCTTGAATCCTTCAGGCTATGCTGAAGAATATTCCATGTATTGAAGGAACTTAAGTTGCACATGCAAATATAATGAACCGACACACTAACTATAATACTATAAATTTTTCTCTGCTGTTTTTAAATATTCCACTTTACAAAAATTCATTTAAAGGTATCCTGGTCCATTTTCTTTAAGGCTATATTTAAATAATCTCATTTTTCCATATAACAAATGTAAACCTTCAGACTACTGTCACAATGTGTTTTAGAATGAAAGAAGTTATTCTGAGTATTTAGTTGATTCAAGTGAACCAGAGAGGACTTATGCAACGAAGCTGATCATCTGAGAATTTAACTCTGTTTGGTTTTGCTCATTTCTGTTTGTTTTTCCAGACTGAAACATTAAATACCAGTACTCAAGTAAATGCATTTTTTGAAGCCTCAATTACAGTACAAAAGAAAACCACTGATTACACATCTCTTCATGTGCAGAAAAATGTTTCTTCATCTCACAATCCCTCTGTAAGTGATTCTTTCAGAAAGATTTACTGAATCCTCATTGTGGCTGCTCTTATGACAGACCAGAAATACCTACATTTCTACTGAATGCTTTTTCCACAGGGAGAAAAAGGAAAAAAAGAAAAAAAAAAGAAAAAAGAAAGGAAACGCCAAACCCAAGCCCCAAGCATACATTATTTGTATTTATTTGGATTTTAAAGTATACCAAAAAATGTGCATCTGGTATTTCCATCACCTTTGGCATAAGTTTAAAGAAACAAGAAATCAAAGCACAGCAAATTAAATCCTGCAGCCACTTCCCTGAAGTGCCTGAAGAAGCTGCCTTAAAAAAGTTCACAACCCCCCACTTTTCTAGGTAGTCCTATTTTTGTTTCTGCCCAGAGATTACCAGCTCCTAATTTTATAGTGCTCCCAACTGCTCATTTTTAAGGTGATGTATCCAAGTTGAATGAAGTACAGACCGAGGTCTATTAAATCAACAGCTGTTCATTTATTTATTTATTCAAAGGACAGTGGCCCCCGAGGCCGGCCAGCCTCAGGAGCCCCTTTGTGCTGGTGAATCTGTTGGGAGACCCCCACCTGACTTGAATTTGGGTCTGTGGGGAAGGTGGTGAGTGGAGGGTCCCAGCGTGCCCCCAGGAATCCTGTCCCCATCCAGGGATGAGGCGTCGGCAAGAGGAGTGGGACCAGGAGCTGGCTTTCGCCCTCTGACTGGAGGCAGAGCATTTAAAGCAGCACTTCTAATCAGATTAAGGAGCCAATCGCTACTGATTTGCACTACCTACTGATTATGTTATAATTCTTAAAAGCCGCTTTGATGTGTGTTTACCGGTTTCTACATACAGCAGTTAGAGTTATTACATATTTAAAGCCATTAAAATGAACGGAAAATTTTGTACGCCTTTAAAAATGATACTGGACTGCTTGTCATGTAATTATGTGAAAAGGAAACATGTGTCTTAAAGTCTTGAAATAATCAACAATACATATTTGGAAATAAAATAAAACGTGTGTTGTTCTTCCACAGCTGAGTTCTGTTTTCGTTTTGCTATTGATGGTGAAGGTTGGTTGCCTTCAGCAGGAAAGGAAATGCAATCTGCATAATTCCCATTAGTTCTTCATTGCGCAAATATATACTGATAATAATTCTGTAGTGGGTTAGTTTGTGGCTAATCATCTTTATACTTAGCAGCAGGTGCTGTGGCAGTATTAGAAAAAGTATCATGCATTTTAGAAATTACTGCTGTACAATTTATCTATAATGCACCTATATTTTTAATATAATTATGTTCAACAGTTCATCAGTTTAGCTCATGGAGAACACTACTGTGATATTGGTGTGTAGGCTTTATCAGTATTTTATTACCAAATGCCACTGTTTTTTGTTTTTAAACAGGTTTGGTTTTTTTTTTTAATGGAAACATGGTCGAGAGAAAGGAGCACAGTGTCATTTGTTCATGACAAGGATCCGTTGAAATATGTGACTAGAGTCAGTAGCACCTACAGGTAGTTCTGCATTTTAGATTACAATGAAAATATCACAGTTTCAGAACACTCTGAGTGTATGTGTGGGAAATCAGTTTGTCATTTAAAGCCAATATGGTTTGCTCAGGAAAAAATGAAGAGGTGTATATAGGCTTATAGGGAAACGGACCTGATCACTCAATTGCTGTTGAATTGGAAGAATTTGGAAAAGCAGAGATTAGAGGAATTGTCTCTTCCAAAGGCAGTGGAGAAGTTTAATGAGGTTGCAGAGGTTATAGGTGGGGTTTTTTCACATATTCTTACAGCGCCTGCAATAACGATTCTGGAAAACAAAAAATATATCCTGAAACCATGCCAACCAACTGAAACTTCTGAGGTTGCCCGAATTATGACTGACGCCTCTCCTACTGACAAAGATGCTGCCTTTCCTCCATCCTTGCTTTCTTCCCCAAGAAGATGGTGAGAGAGCAATTAATTTTAACCTGAGCATCAGCATATATGACAAAACGAAAAAAAAATGTGAAAGAAAAATAAAAGTTTGAGAAGTGAATGGGAAGTTGTGGGTAAAAATCTAAAAGACATTAGAAAATGGAAATATACAACAAAATTGAAATAATGGTCAAAAGAAAATATGCAAAGATTTTGCATAATGATTAACAGTGTTGGCTAGAGGTGAAGAAGTAGAGATTAGGAAAAGGGAAAAGGTAAAAGAAGATTAATAAGTTTCAAAGAAGAGAATGAAGGCAAAAGTAATGGACATAGAATGGGTTTAAAATTATTTTAAGGAAAGCTATCAGCAAAATATTTTGGTAAGTCAATAAAAAATCTATTTAGTTGTGTGGCACCTAAATGCAAAATACCCATGCAGAGTCTGCATAAAGCATGCAGCCTTCAACCTGCATGTCTGGAGATCAATGGTTCCATTTTTATTGATGGTTTTGGACAAATGCAGTTGTATTCAGAAGAATTTGCCAAAAAAGCTGATTAGTAAAATTGGAAGTGAAAGTTGTTTGGTTTTAATAATTCTGAGTAGAAAATTTCAGTTGTACTTAAAATACTGTTTGCCTAAAATGGAAAACTCTAATGCAAAGGTAGTTCAAAATGATTTTTTATAATAAATAAAAATTAAAAAAAATTTAAAAAAGGGAGGTTTTTTGAATGAGCAAAAAAAAGTTACAGGAAAGCGATACTGGCTGACCAATCTTAATCTTCAGTAGAATACAGTTTTGCATAGAAAATTATTGTAACAAAAAATTGTGACTAGTAGCTGGGTACATTTAAAAATAACTTGATTTCGGAGATGCTTTTAGTTGATACCAGCTGTAGGTGGGTTTCTTGGCATTTCTGAAAAAATCCCAACTAGATAATTTTGATAATAAAAATAGATATAGGAGCCTAAGTTTTGGCCCTGAAATGGAAAATTTAAATTTTTGTGTAAGTTGTAGTTCAATTGGGACCAGTTTTGTTTGAGATCTTTCTCTGAAGATTGAAAACTATTTCTGTGGCTTTCTAAGAAAATGGAGTTTATCTAAAATTTTATCCTGAGTTAAATTTTCATGTTTTGCCATGCATTATACGGTTTACCTTTTCCTACGTATTCTATTCTATTCTATTCTATTCTATTCTATTCTATTCTATTCTATTCTATTCTATCCTATCCTATCCTATCCTATCCTATCCTATCCTATCCTATCCTATCCTATCCTATCCTATCCTATCCTATCCTATCCTATTCTATTCTATTCTATTCTATTCTATTCTATTCTATTCTATTCTATTCTATTCTATTCTATTCTATTCTATTCTATTCTGTTCCTGTTCTGTTCTGTTCTGTTCTATTCTGTTCTAACTTTACATGGCTTAAAAATTTCCAGTGATCACATTGCTTTTGAAATATTTTGGCTGTGTATGTTTGCAGGAAAGTAACAAATGTGCTCCTTACTTTATTTGATATAATTATGGGATGGGGTGGGGTGGGGTGGGGTGTGTGGGGGTTGTTAGCCCTTTGTACAAAGCAAGCAATGTTTTTTAGTGTTGAGGAATCATATCACACTACTGTTGCCTGTAGCTTTTAATGTCTGTGAGTGTTTCAGATCCCTTTTTTTGCTCTACAGGCAACAAAGAGACATTCTTTAACTGCAGCAATATTTACTTAAGCTTTTTTTTTTCTTTTTTTTTTTTTTAAGGGAACAGAAGCAATATGGGATGCTTATGATCAAAGTGGAAAAATCTCAACGTAGACTGTAACTAATGTCATACAGCTAATTTAGGTGTCTCCGTGGTTAGGGCTCCTCTCAATGAACAGGCAGTAACAGAGGAGGTGGAGCTGCTGTTGTGTGGTATTGATAGAACTACTGACATTTTGTGGGATAGGCTGTATGACTGGAATATTAAAATCAATTGCTATTATCGGTTTCATTAAAATAAATGGGAGAAAAAAAAAAAAAAAAGACAGGCATGGGTGAAATGTGGAGGTTTCCTGTCTGTGAGACAGCATCTGTTTAAACTGAATATTTTCACATTTCCAGGTGACTTCCATTCAAGGGTCTTAAGGGGAGCAGGTGAGGAACTCTCTGAGCCTCTACGGTTACTTTGTATGAGATCTTGGATGTGGTGCTTGAAATGTTTCTCAGTAAAGCCAAGAACAAGGAAATATGTCTGCAAGCAGTGAAGGCAGTCCGGGGCACTGCCCTGGCTGAGTGACACAGGGAACTTCTGGCCTCCTGGGGTCCTGCCCAGCCAGCTGTTTCACATGAGCCCTCTGGAGAAGCTTAATGCAATCCCTGAAATACAAAAGGGGACCATCACCCAGAGGTAGTGAGCTGTGGTAAGAGGGCTTCAGGGCTGCTCTTTTATTTCCAGCATCTGCACTTCAAGGAGGAACATGAACTTGCTGACAAGAGTTCGCAGGATGACTACAAATACAAACCGTTTTGTTTGAAAACGAGCCTTACGATGGGAGATTTAAGGAGGTCAGCCTTCAAGTCGCTGGCAGTTCAGGGGTGACCCGAGTGCCTTCTGAGCTGCTTTGGGAGGGAAAGATACTTGCTGACCTTTGGAGGTTTTGTTTGTTTTTTGACTTTGCAGGCAGTAATGTTTGGAAGTTTAGGCCACCTCAGCCTGGAATTGAGACTTGGTTTTCCTGCAGAAAGGGTGACTGAAGTCTGGAGGTGTGGACTACCCTTTCCCTCGCATCCTTAACAAGAGCTTAGTTTGTTGTTTGGTGTTTGTTTCTGGGTTTTGGGTTCTGTTTTTTTGTTTGGTTGCTTTTTTTTTAATGTGAGTTTAGTTCAGTTTCTACAGAACAACCTAAGGCTGGCATTTGCAGAAAGCTAGTTGTCCTTTCATAAGCAGCCACAACTACTTTCAAATGGGCTACTCTACCCTAAACAGCAGAGAAATGCAGCTGGACCAGCCCGAAAAAGGCTACAGCACAGTCTGGTGGGAGGCACTGGGTGGGAAAGGTTTTAATGAGGTGGTTTTTCCCAAAGGTGGCCATTTTGATGGGATGTTGGTGTTGCTCAGGTGGGGCTGACCTCCCTGCAGCTGTTGGCAGGGGTGGTGGGGATGCCCAGAAGCCCACTGTGGTGCCTCTAACGCACTTCTGAGCCCCCAAAGAAACTCAGCTCTCTGGATTGTTTATGTGAGCTATCACAGCTCTATCAGCTGGGTACCATCATTTCTGTGGTATGTGGAACAGATGTTTAATAAGCAAATCCAAGGAGGGATTAAAGAAAAATGGGAAGAAAAAGAAATAGTGTATTTCTATTGGAACCCCTTTTTTTTTTGCAGTGTCACTGCATATGGTGTCTAGCAGGTAAAGAGCTGTTGGATTTGTATTCTTTGTAACTCAAAAGAGAGAGGTGAATTTTCTTGGAAATCAGTTGGTTTTAGATGATTCTGTCCTGAATAAATCCACTGCCTGACCCAGACTGATGTTTAAGCTGGTGGCTGAGCAATGAATGTGGCATGGCACACTCCTGCTGAAGGAAGCGCAACCCACCTCAGTCCTCAGTTTTATCTCGATATATATTAAATAAGAACTTTTACTGTAACATCTACAAGTGTTTTCTGGTACACTGTGACGTACCTTCCAAGTTCAGCATGGACTACTTTATACACCTGCATTTGCAGAATGGCTGCTATATTAAAACTGCAAGTAAAAAGTAGTTGCAACATACATTCTGCACAGAGAATATTTGTTTTGTCTTGAAGGGTGCTGTGTGAAGATGGCAAAGGAAAGAAATATAGAAATGGAACACAGAACAACCATGCCACAGTTATAAGAAAACCCCAAATATTCCTATAAGTAAGCTGTTTCCTATGGCTGTGTTTATCGGTATTTTTATTTACAGTGTAACTCATAGGAGCCATACCAGTAACACAGGTTAAGGACCCTTCCTGCCCCTGTGGTGCCTCTTGCCTCCAACATCTGGATGAGCACAAGCATTCCTCTGGATGCACTGCATGTCTGTGTGTTATTATTACTAGTAGTGAATACTACTACTACTACCAACTATTTTTTAGGGTACTTCTATGGGGTCATTCCAAAGTTTGATCTAGCTCAGCATCTTCTCTGGCCAAAAGAAGAAACCAAGGGAAGAATATAAGAACAGGGCAACTGTATGTGATACTGTTTTGTGCCCATTTTTAGGAACCAGAACAACAAAAAAAAGTTTTTTTTACTATTGAGGAATATATATATTAGATTTGTAGATTTGTGTCCTATTTCAGCCTGGAGTATCTTTTGAAAACCAAATTACAAAGCCTTAGAAATGAAGACTGCGAATGAAAGGAAAAAAAAAAAAAAAAGCATGCAACTTTAATGATAGCGTTGGAAATATCAGAGGAACAATAGAGCTGCTGCATTTGCTCTCACTGTTCCCTGACTGCTATTCTTTATTGGCATGTGTGCCTCGATTGTTCAAACTACACAATGTCTGAACATTGATGTCATATTTTTGTTACTGCAAAAAGCCTACATTTGACCTTTCTTTGTAATTGTGACACTAGTTGAATTCTGCTTTAGTTCATGGCAATTTACTAAATCCTTTGAGAGTTCACTAGTTAATTATTGCCAAGTGAATTTTTAATTTGCTCCTATGATTACATTGGTGAATACAGTCATTAGTGGGAAATTTATTTTAGAAATTGGCACTAGAGGGAGCTAAGTAATTGTATCATTTATGTATCTAGCAAGGAAAAAAAAACACATTCATTAAAAACTTGCTTTTTTCTGAACCTGCTGATTTTACAAATATGGCAGCTATGCCTCAGCAAATTATAAGCGATAATGAATTAGTTAATTTTCCTTACTGAAAACTGCTATGCTAAGATTATTAAATTACTGTATTTTTGTTTAGTGAAACTAGCTACCAGTCAGTAAATTAGGATTTCTAGGACTCTTTTGGGAGGGGGAATTTTTTGTGACTGTTATCATTGTTTATCATTATTTTGGTCTTAACAGAATTAAAATGCTCACAGATACCCTCCTGAAGTGTAAGTTTGCTCCCAGTTGCATTGCAGGATGGATGGCCTTGTCGGATGTTGCAGCTCAGGAACAGGAGCTGGAGGAGGTGCCTGTAGTGCAGACCATGAAGCCTTTCTGGATTGTGTCAAAGCTGTGTCTGCACACAAAGTGCCATATTTTCCACCTCAATGTCCACTCAAATCAGTGGGGTCCCATCTTTAGTGGCAGCTGGCTCAGGATGTTTCTCTTCAGAGCTGACAGACCAGCCTCATGCTGGACCCCATCCCCGCTGCGTGTGCCTGTACCTGCTGACCTGCCAGCTGCGTAGGCTTGGCCATGGGTCCCAAGGTCCTGTAATTATCCCCAAATTGCCACACTGCTTCTGCTCCACAGCTCTGTCCATCTGAAGAAACTGTGACTTTTTAGCGTGATATGAACCTTCTGGTTCCACGTGAAGAGTTGTTTCATTTGAAGGTGGTTTTAGGAGGTCTCTGCTGTTCACCTGGAAGCCCCCTCTGCTCGCTGGGTTACTGCTGAATGACTGCTCGCTCCCGGGTTTCTGTACCTCTTAAAGGAAAAAAAAAAAACCAAAACACCCTCCTCTATTTCCCTGTGGTGGGTTGAAGACCATCGGAAGGGAGTCACTCTGCCTTTGAGGAGCACACATCTGCTCCTTCCTTTGCTTCCATGAGGCTGACCCTAGCCTGGGAACGCTGCGACCAAGTGCAAAGGAGTGGTGAGCTGGTGGTGCCTGGCTTGCTGACATTTGTGTTGGCTGGAAGTATGGAACCATTGCAGGAATTGTCCATCTCCAAGAGCTGACGCTTCCTTTCTTTATAAAAAGGTCAACTCTCAATGTAGAGATTTTTTATATATATATATATATATATATATATATATCACTGTAGAGAGGTATAATTTTTTCTATCTCAGTGCAGAGATATATATTTTTCTTTTTACCCCAGTAAACAGAAAGTAATGCAGACAAAATAGATAAAAATCCTGAATCCAAAATGTAGCAACTGGTGTGGATTTTTTGATAAAGGTGAGCAACATCTGGCCTTATTGTGAAATATCAGTAACAAAAATTTCTGAAACATGGTGTGGCTTTCATGATCCCCCATCTCCCTCTTTTTTTTTTTTTTTTTTCTTTTTTTTTCCTGTCTATCTTTATTTAGGCACTGAGAAGCAGTATTGGTTTCACCTGCTGAGCTAACCTAGTCCTGCCACAGAGGCATTTGTGCTGTTGCTTTTCCTTTAGCCACTTTACCCACACTGTTTTGTCTGCATAAAGGCATGGGACTAGTATGCTGCCTGGGATTTTATGATATGTCTTTTAAGTACAGAGAGAGGTAGGTGTAATCAGGGTCATAAATGAGAATAACTTTGGTGGGTTGGTGGGGGTTTTTTTGGTTTGGGTTTTTTTTTTTTGTGTGTGTGTTTGGTTGGGTGGGTTTTGATTTTCTGCTTCCTTTTCTTTATTTCCTGGAATTTTAAGTACGTTCTGAATCTTCAGTGCTGAAGGGCTAGGGGTGTTTGCCATTTCTTTTGTCACTTATGACATCTGGGTTCTTCTTACGTGCTGTGAATAATTTTGCCAAATTATTTATTTATGCCTGTGGTAGTCCATTTCACTGTGCATAATACTTTCCTGATGTAGTTATCTGCACAGAAGTTGCCTAAATGGAAACCCGCCGTGCTTTGCAAGCCACTTTTCCAGTGTAACCTCCTGTGAAATCCTACGAGAAGTAAACACCACATTTCATGTGTTGGACACTAGATGTGGTGTTCAATAGTTTAAATTAATATAAGTAATAATATCGCCAATCCAAGGCATTTTTTTTTTTCCTGTTGTGTCATATGTGCGTATAGGCAATCGGGAAAATGATTTCAAGTTCTGTTGGTTTGGGTACGTTTCCCCAGTGACTCTATTCATGCTTGGCTAGAATAAGGCATCTTGCCTTACACTTCTGGGGTGTGAACTATGGGTTAGATTTAGCAGTCTGATATTACTGTACAATAACTGGGGCCTAGAACCGATACAAATTCTTTATATTCCTAATAAACTGGTTTATGTTAGTAAATATCAAGCTATTCCTGTCAGCTTTCTGGCTTCCCAAGCAAGTGCAAAAGTTGTGAATTTACAGTGGCGTAAAATCTGTTTCAGGAAGGGTAGTGCTCAAGGCGTTTGAGCTGTCTACAAAAGAGTTTATTTCTTAATTCCTTTGATTTAGCTTTATTCCATTCCAAAAGTTTGTACTATGAAGGTCAGAGATTATGGGCAATAGGAGTAGAGGGAGGAATGTTATTCTTTCCAGTTTCTTTGCAGTATCAATGGGGTTGGGAAAACTTTGTACCTCTGTGTCCACTTTGCGCATTTCATTCCAAATTTCATTTGGAAATGAGGGAATCTTGTAGCATCTTTTCTTTACGTAATTTTTCTTAAAAGAGTATCTCCTGATAGACATTGAACGTGATATGCTAGTACGTATCTTGCTAGAAAAATAAGCTTTATTTCCTTGTGTTAATCTGGAGCATAGGGAAGGCTTGTGGAAGCTTGTACACCCTTTACCCAGCAAAGGCTAAGGACGTGCTCCATGCTCTGCACAGCTGTTATGAACAACTCCAAAACCCACAGGCCAACTTTCTGGCAGCCTAGAGATGGGAAACCAGTACATCAAAGCTTGCCTGGGTGGGTGGGCTGCCAGGTGGGTGTGACTGGCTGGACTGCTGAGCCCAAGTCAGAGCAGCTGACTGTTCCAGGTGTAACCAGCAGTTGACACTTAGCAGTGCTCCTCCAGGGCTGCTGCCAGAGCCTCTGCAGTTCTGGAAGTGGTGTCACCACCCAGATGGTGGCATCAGCTACACAGAGGTGCTTCTCAGAGGTTATCCATCCTTGCAGACTTTCAAAAATAATCTGGTTTAGGTTCTGAGCGTGGGGGATTTGGGAAGTTTTTAGGCTTTTGGAGCAAAGAAGTTACACAAGGTGGACAGCAAAGAGTGTGCATGTGCCTGTCCTTTAAAGGGGGAGCTTAAGCAGAAAAGAGGAAGGTGTCTTGAATTTTTTA
Organism: Falco cherrug; assembly: GCF_023634085.1. Classification (NCBI taxonomy): domain Eukaryota; kingdom Metazoa; phylum Chordata; class Aves; order Falconiformes; family Falconidae; genus Falco; species Falco cherrug. The sequence goes on along the minus strand of NC_073704.1, from coordinate 40,287,314 downwards.
GCACACTGATGGAATGTGGAGGGCAAGATTAGATTCCTGTAGCTTAGCTAAAAAAAAAAAAAAAAGGTTTCTTTCATAAAGAGATATAGATTTTATATCATTTCTGCCATGATAGGGAAAGAAATGTGTAATATCATAGGAGACAGGTAGAAAGAAGAGGCAATAATGCTGTGGAGCCATCTTTCCATTTACTTGTACTACTACAACTAGTCAGACTGATCGTTAATGCTATGTTATAGCACTCTGGTCACATTGTTTTTACTGTCCTGAAAACAGGAAAGCTTGTTTTTTATTGATCTAAAGCATGGGAACACAAGGCCTGATGTTGTTTCTGTCCATAATAAATTAACTGGCACTCTGTGCTGCCCTATCATGCTTGGGAGGAGCATCCCTTAACCTTAACAATGCTCTCTTAGTATTTTCCTTCAGATCCTTCTTTACAACAGTTGTGGGTTTTGTTTTTTTTTTCCCCTATCTATCTGGAATGGTTAGGGAAATTTAATACAGATTAAGTCAGTGGCATGTGTACTGCTGATGGCTCAGGAGAGTTTACTGGCTGGCATCCATCTGTGCATACCCCTCTCCTGTGTGTTGAAACAGGGACTGTTTTTTATGTTGTATTTGAATGGCACCCAACGTAATGGAACACTAGTCCTTGTGCAAAGCCTTGAGGGACTTGGTCAGACAAATTATTATCCTTGAAATATAAGATGTATTTAAAGTGTCTAAATGGCTCCATCTATTAACTATTACTGTAACTGCTATTTAAGTGCATTAGGTGAATTCAGTGAGGCAATTTTGTTTTTGGTAGTTGAAGCTGAATAGGTTCCCTTTAGAAAAAAAGGTAAGGCAGTAGTGAAAGAGCTGATGGGACTTACTAAAATATGATAGTGGGTGAAGCATTTTATGGCACAATAGGAATGTCGGTATAATTAATAGGTTAGGACTTTGTAAGCCAAGGTAAGTGTAAAGGGAAATACATAACTGAAATAACTTTTGAATCTAGTTGGCTGTGGATAAACTCTGAAATGGAAAGAAAAGGAGTTAAATGACAAGCAGAGCTTTGCTGAACTTTGCTTGTGAACTGAACTCCATTGACTTGGGATGAGGCATCTCCTGCTGGCCCCTGGTGGCATACTGCTCTTTTCTGTGGGTCTGTCAGGCTGAATTTTATTAGCAATAAAAACATTTAAAGATGAAAATATTGCAAGAAGACAACAAAAGTGTGATGCTATTTTAGATTAACCTGCCCCTTCCCATAACATTGACTTGATTCATAAGTATCTGAACTGTTATTTTAACCCAGTTTGAAGAGCACTGGCACTTTTTTTTTTCCTACCCTGTATGCCCTGCTTATATCTTGAAGGGTATTGTTAGAGCTGTGAGGGCCATATATATATATATATATATATGGTGGTGTTGGGTGGGGTTTTTTTCTGTCTTTTTTTTTTTCTTTTAGAGTAAACTGAGATTTTGGGGCACAAGATGGCAGCATAAGGAAAACTTGCTAACATCAGAAATAGCTGACTTGTCTAAACTGCAAAAATGTGAGAGTCCTGCTTAAGTTTTGAAAATTATTTTAGCAGATATAATGAAACTTCTTACTAAGACGATTTATCGCTTATCTTAAAAAAAAAAAAAAAATCCCCTCCCTCTTTCAAATCCTTGGTGAACTCGTATCATATAAAAAAAAAATTAGCTGTCTTAACTCAAAATTCTTCTTTAATAAACACTTTTGCTGGTTTCCCTCTCTCCCTCTCCCCCCAGTTATTTATTTTCATCTGGAGTAAGGTCAACAGGAGACTTAAACTTTATAAGGCACTTATTGAATAGATTTTTTTTTGTCATAAAATGTCCTCTGTATGCCCCCTCAGTAGGTACTTGTGATGGCACAGTGTGCTGTTTCAAACAGAAAGCTGAGTTAGAGCAAATGAAGCACTTCCATGCTGAATTTGGAGATGCTAGTCTCTGACTTTGTTCCACTACAAATCACAGCTTTGGTAGAGCCCCTGACTTTACTGTGTAAGAAATTGTAGCTCTTTAGAATCCCAAATAAGAAATGTTCAACATGGTTGTGTGTGTTTTGGTTTAGTGTTTTGGGGGGGTTTTTTGTTTGTTTGTGGGTTTTTTTGTTATTGTTGTTGTTTTGTTGTTGTTTTTATTTTTGTATTATTACACTGGTTGCGCTACCACAGTGGGTATCAGAACACCTTCAGTTGAGGTTTATACCTTCGTTTCCCCAGTATACTCTTTTGATATGTTATCATGATTTATATACTTTAAGACAGTTGCCTGCTGTCTCTGGTATTTGTTATTTTATGCTTTGGAGAAATGATGCTCTGTATAGTCATTTAGCTGGAGAGTCGGTACTCGGAGGTCTTTCTGGATATGCTGATGTGGTAGCAGAAAAGCTCTCTGTAAGTGAAATAAATGTTTTGCTCTCCTGAAAATTATTTTGCATCAAGTCCACTTTCTAGAGTTAGCCAACAAAGCCCCGTTGATCGTAGGGAGTTTAGGCTCTTTGGGAAACATGCGCTGTTTCTCTGAGGTTTGTGATGCCCATCCATGCAGTTGTGGCAACAACGAGCTATGTAAGAGCCAGACACAAAAGTTCTGTATTCCCTTTGGTTTTACTACACAGCCAGCCTGTGACCATCTACGTGTGTCTTGAAAAATAAATATTGTCATCACCGAAAAGGCAGCTTGCATGAATGTCAGCTGCTAAGGGCCATGACTATGAAAACTTTAATGTTGTTATAAGCCACTTGTGCCACTAGAAGTGTTGCTATTAGGTTGTGTAGTTTGTTAGACTTTTGTAGAACATGTCACAGGATAACAAAATTCTTCAGTATAAGCTCACACAAACCTCTCATGTTGATTCATTTCTTTTGGCTTCCTAGCTATGATTTAAAATATAGTACATTGCTGTACCTTTTCTTGCCTCCAATATCTGTCTGCCAATTTGTTACGCTGCGGTTTGTTTTACATATAATATATTCTAGGAATTGAAAACAAAACAGAAAACCCAATCAAAAAAAGTGATCTCTATTCACGTTTATTTATACAAGTACCTAAGTATTTCTAATACCATCTTCGGAAGATGGAATCTGTCCTGTTGATTAATAGGCTTGTGGTATTCCTGGGCATACTTTAATTCACGTTGCCTTCTGGTTTATCAACAAAAATATGTTTAAGAAACCCTCCATGTAATGATGGAGAGCTGGAAAAGAAGTCAGATCTAGTAATCTATATAATTTGTTATGAAATTTGAGTCAGTATATGTAACTTTCCACTGTCTTTACAGCTGCAGAAGGATTGTACAGGTGTTTTGATGCACCACTGGAGCTTTTATTTATCATCTTTTCTTTAACCCGAAGGATGCTGCTTTTTCTGTTTGGGAAATAAGTTTGGGAAAATGTTGTTGGCCTCTCCTGATTATACTGCAAGTTTTCTAATGTTTGGTGTCTCTTCATTTCAGAGCTATATGATAACATTAGTCATAATGAAAATATATGTTTAAAACAAGCTTCCAACCACAACCTGCAAATGTGACTTGAGTGTATTTTAAATGCTTAGAATGAAGAAAGAGAATCTAATGCATGGGCACTGAGCTTTCTCACCCTTGATCCTTGTCTAATGCCTCTGTGTGCATGTGGGGGTTTTTTTTTGAGCAAGCAAAAAACAACCAAAAAAGCCCCAAAGCAAACCTCACTGGGGAACTCCCTGTATTTTCTAGGCTCTGCCCCACTGCGTGCTGATGCAGGCAGCTCAGCAGCTCTGGCTGCATGCAGCAATCTGCATTTCAAAGAAATGGAGCATATGGGCTCAGATGCATGCACTGATTCCAAACAGACTTTGGCTAAAAGAATGGCTTAATCTGAACAGTCTCTGTACTTTATGATCTGTGTGCATTAACTGCAATAAAATGATCTAGGCGCATCCATAGTTCCTGTAGAAAGCTTACACCCACCTGCAATCGACTGGGTGGTTGTCATCTTGCAGCAACATTTGTCCCCTTCTCTCTTTTTGTGTTGCTTTTATGGACCCAGAGGTCTTGGTTCCCCTTGTAGTTGCAGAGGTAATCAGGAAAAACAGTTTCCTTGATGTCCTTTGCTCCTTGTTGTGCAAGGTCAGGAGCACATCACAATCCCAGGTGTAACTTCCGGGGTGAACAGAGGCACCCTGGTTGTTACACAGCAGGTCACTATTGTCCCATTTCTTCTCACCTGCCACCTAGACCTGCTAAAATGAGAACCTGACAGTGTTCTGTAGGTGTAACTTATAATACTGTGGGTATCTGCACATATTTATGGAAGATATATAGAGCAAACCCTTTTTATTTTTTTTTTTTTAATAAACATGTCCTGGCCCACATTTTTTTTTTTCGTTCTCTCCCCAGTTTTGAGGTATTAACCAGGCACTACCTATGTATTTAGGAGGGTACCAGCAGCATAGCCAGGGAAAGAGCTGTAACGGTGATGAGAATGTACGCAGGTCAGAGATGACACTGTGCAATTATCTGTGTCTGTTAGTTTTTACACTTCATGTACTAACAGTTTTTCTTTATATACATCTCAAAAAAAAAGTGTCTGTGTGTATACACATACAAAAATGATCCCCTCCACATCTAGAAGCTCTAATGTTTTTTTTAAGCTTGGGGAAGGCTGAGCTGTTGGGAGGAGATCACTAAAACCTGAACCAAGCTGAGTGCAAAATTTAGTGTGGTTCAGCTTATGTAAGGAATTAGTTGATTTTCTTGTTAATCTACATTTCCCATGTTGAGATACCTCAATGGTTTGCTGTGTTTGGTACAGCTAAAGGTAGGCAGTACCTGAATTTCAGAGAGATCTGTTTTCATGAGTGACTTTATAGGTACCTCAACTGACCTGAAGGTACCTATTTTCAGCAAAAGTGTACCAGATGTGGGGGGTTTTTTGGATATTTGCTCCTTTTAAGACCTATACAACAAAAAGTAACTTTGGTCTACCAGGCCATATCTTCAGCATGATGTGAAGCACAGACGTTTTCATACGATGGAATTATGGACTTGTTACATTTTTTAATGATATATTATTAGTATTGTTATTATTCCTTGTATCAGTCCCCCCTTCCTCTCACACTAAATGATAGTACTTATTTTTGTGGTACACAGCCAGAGTTTCTTAAATTAAAATTGGACAATCATCCAAAGTTTTGAGTCTTATTCAAACCCACACTTATTCTACTAGAGAGGATGGATTGGACGTGGAACAAAAACTTGCAGAAGTTTCGCAGTAGTTCTTAATTATACTTACCCTCAAAATGTTAGGAGAGCAGACCTTTTTTTGAAATATTTTTAATTGATTAAACCATTCTTATTCCCAGTTTAATTGTTTCATGAAATGTACCTTGATCACAAATCCTTTAAATAAAACAAGGGAAGGGCGTACAAGAGAAATACTTCCTTAATCAAGCATTTTTTTAACATCCAATAGATTATTGAATGCTTTGGTAGCTTCTTTTTGCTGATAAAGAAGAATTTGTATCTTTGTGCAAATGAAAGGAGCTGCTGCCAGCAATGAGTTATAGCTGAACTAATGTTAGGGAAACCCCCATCCCTATGGCTTTGGGTTATTCTTGTCTGCTGCGGAGGGGGTTGTGTCTCTCCATACCCTGTCTGATTTTCAGGGTGAATGAAGCACTCTGCAATATGTGAACTTTCAGCTGGGGTTGCCTATATGTTCTCTCTTTAAAGAAGAACTGTACCACACTGCACTGCAGAAATTACAACTATTAACATGACATGCAAAACGCCCCAGCACATAATTCAGTCAAATGAACTAAAACCCAGTGTGTTTGGTATCAGCTTAATGAGCGTTAGTCCTGGTGGTACCTGAGGATGCATCTACATCTTTGGCATTTTTGGATTCATTTGGATTTCTCGGAATCTTTGGGTGAGAGATGTGGTTGCCACTGTTCAAGCGACATGTTTTAGCCACTTCCAAAGCCTACTCCAAAGATCTGGGCATGGGATGGATTAGAAATGCGGCTGTTGCACCTGCTGGGCAGGGGTGGAGGGCAGAGAAAAGCTTACAGGTCTCAAGGAGGCAATTGCTGTGTTTCTCTGGAGACTCCCTGTTAGAGGAGTTAATTAATAAAGGTGAAAATACCTTCTTCTATCGACAACTCTGTTGAACGGAGGCTTAGTAAAATCCTGTTTGGTCTGTGGAGACCAAAATCCTGAGCCTGGGTTCGTGTGAATAATGACTTCGGTGCAGCTAGACCAGTGCTTACCAGAGATGTGTTGGTCCAGCTCTTTTATTATTATTAGTGCATCAATTATATACAGACATGGTGACTATAGAGTGATTGCAGCCAGTAATTTCCTCTCGTGTGTGTATTCGTGGTGTGCATTCAACTTCACCCCGTGGTCTCCAACAGATTAGGTCAAAGATGCTCCTCAGCACAACAATCTGTTGGAAATGTACCATCATTAGGAGAACTGCCTTTTCGGAAAGTAGTAGAACAGTAATCTCATCATGTAATCGACAACACCTTTAAACAGTAAGTTAATTGTAATTTATCTTCAAGGTTCAGGGAGTAATGCATTATTAAAGACGCGCGTGTTCTTATCAGCATCTATTGTCTTAGCAGCTAATTACTACAGAGATTAACTCCAGATTTCATGTTAAAATTTGTATGTAAAATAATTTTGAAATTTGAACATGGGTTAGTTCATGGCTGTATTTCAATTTTAAAGATGAAGGTTGAAAGTCCTTTTCTTACAGTGCCTAAACGTACTGCCTGCTCACAAAATCTGCATAGCGAGTTCCCTTGCCACACACTTCAGTGAAAAGCTGAGTGGGGGTTTTGTAATTTTTTTTTTTCCTTTGGAAAAAAAAAAAAGAGCTTTTTCAGAGTCTTTCCAGTTGATGCTCCATGTTGTGACATGTCATGTAAAAATGCATCTGTTATGTTGAAATAAGAACATAAGAGAGACACTTTGACATGATGAATCACAACACAACTTAACAGCAGGAACATTTAAAACGCAACACGGTTTCGTTGTCAGTAACCTCAGCCCTGATAGAGATGAGGTATTTAGTTGAGCTTCCAGCTTCACTGAATCTGTGTTTCTTCTCTAATGAATTTTCCTCGTAATGTCGGGCCCAATCCAGCTGCTCTCGCAGGCAGGAACTCCTGTTAACTTTTAAATGTCGAAGCTAAGGAGAGTTTTGCCTGTGTGAAGAACTCAGGATTGGGCCCAGGAGTTTTTACCGCCTGTGAAGTATAAAATAGACTCAGATTAAGCTAGCAGACTTGTTATTTGACAGTTTATAAAATATTTTAGTATCTTTTTGGCAGTAGCAGTTTGAATGTTGGCAAATGTACACATTGCTTGCAGTTACAAAACCTTGTAATGAGTATTTTCCACTGTAATAGCAGTGAGTTGAAATTTGGATAAACCACTTAGACTTGTGAACTCTGACATGCATGGTAACTATGTCTTTGCAAAAGAATTTTGTCAAGTATTGGAGCTCCTACTAATAGCACATCCATCTTTCTGCACACTATAAATCTTAAGAAAATTTCTATTACTCTGCAATTTGTCTGGCTTATGCTATTTATTAGCCATTTTATTCTGCTGCTTTAAGAAGTAATGTGATGTTCATTTTATTGCTGGTTCAATAAATTGTTAATTATAATGCAGTGATTGCTGCTGACGTGATTTAAAAGCCACATTAGCACTATAGCATTAAGTTTTAACTATTTCACCCTTCAATTCCCTGTTTATACAACAGTAAAAGGAAAATAGCCTTGGACTAATTTAAAAAATGAAGGTACTTGTATCTATTGATCACATGATATACTAGAAACTTTTGTTGTTTTTTTTAAAAAAGGTTACATTCAGGTCTAGAAAAGAAAGAAAATGCATCAGCTGAGTGCGGTCTCACTGTTCAGCAAAAAAGTGTTCTTAAAGCAAGATTAACCCCAAAGTTAAATTAACAGACTTACTTAGTTAAATTAGGACAATTGGCATAATATATTAAGGGAACAATATACCCAGATAAATCATAATCATTTTATAGTTATGCATAGCTTCTGGTGCCCATTTTGTATAATAATGGAGCGTAAGGGAGGCTGAGATTGGAAAGCATACCTATTTTCTCCAAGAATATTGTAAATGGGATTGGGAGAAATCTCCATTTTGCTGATTTAAAGTCAAATCTAATTGGTGCAAGTAAAATGATACATCCCTGGCTGAGCATGTAGAGGCACTAGGATGGACTCTGTACCACAAACCACGTACAACTATTGTGCAGGATGGACAGAACTACAGAAATACTGAATCTGTAGTGAATGGGGACACTTACTGCCTGTTGTAAATGTGTATTAGTATTAGTGCAGTACCCCCAGACATACAGACTGTTGGTGGAAATACATACCTACCTTTCAAGTTAAATCATGTGAATTTATTTTTTTCTTAGTTAAGCAAACAATACCGGTCAAAAAATAGGGGAAAAATAGAACAACAATGGAAACTGATATAGAAGGCTGTTATACTTGCATATACACACACATATATTTTTAATACCTATAAAAATATTTATAAATAGAATTAATGGATCTAAGTGTTCCTATAATGTTCCTGTGCTTCTGCAGCTCCACAAACGCATCACCACCCAAACTAATGTGCAGCTCTCAAACATGGGAAGGCAGAAATCATTAATTCAAACAAAGCCATTTAAATACATGGAAGAATGCAAATTTTAACTGCTCATCCCCATATAAATTTGTTGACCCTGCCATAGAGCCATTCCTTCCCAAGGGGGTTGCTTGCCATCACATGCTGTCAGATGGTCAGACTTTCAGGCTATGACATCTCTGGTGGTGGTAAAGCATCGTGTGATCCTTGGATAAGTAAGGACAGATTTAATGTGTAATTAATAATAAAAAGGAGAAAAAATAGGAAGATGTGGTTATGAAAAGCTGCTTTGTTTGAGGTTTTCATCTCGCCCTTCCTCTGCCTTTATTGTGAGCTGCTATAAAGTGGTGATAGACAAACCAAAAAAAAAAAAATCACAACAAAAAGGCTTTTTTTTGCTAGTTGGAGATTTGTTAAAGAAATCAAACACCTGAACCCTTCAGTGAGTCCTAGGAGAGAGAAATGTTATCTTTAGATGCCTAATTGCATTTAAAAATCTGCCTAGCAGAGACCTTCCTACTCCTTGACTAGGTTAGAAATAGTTATTAGCTTGAAGACACCTATTTTCAAAGTGGACTCCTTTGAAACTGAAAGTAGTTGTGTTATAAGAAAAATTATCTTCTTGAAGGAAAGGCCTTTTCCCAAGAGGGAATAGTTTCTGGAGGGATGGTGTATTAAAAAAAAAGAACACAAACCAACAAAAAACCACAAACAAACAAAAAACAATGAAAAAAGAGAAAAAACCAAACAACTAATTAGCAGCCCACTCCACACTTGAATTTTAATTTTTAATAAATCCTAACTTATTTAATTGTCTCTGATTTGATTTTTATATCAGACAGTGATTGAAATGCTCTCAAATAGGGGTGAGACTTGGCTCTTGTGATGGTAAAAATTAGATATAACGAAAAGTTTGACAACCAGCTAGCTCCCAGATTTCAGGTTTCAGGAGCAAAGGCTGAGCTAAAGGGACTGATAAAGCTTACTGAGTGGTCATAATATACTTAAAATCCTGTACTTAGTACTGCATGACACTTAAATACAAGAAATTAGGACATAAAAAATTAGCATAGCCTGTATTAAATGGATTTTAAACTGCTAAACTATTGTAAAAAGTAATTGGGATGTTTTCAGCAACATCTCTTAAGGATCTAGTCATGGCCTAGTGCATTTCCACAATAGGAATGATGATCTGGAGAAGAACTTTTCTCTTAAAGCTCATAGATCACAGAAGAATGAGGAGTGATAAATAGCGGGAATAGTTTTGGGTTTTTTTTATAATAATCTAGATTATTTTGGAAGAAAGAGTCTTATTATCAGACAGAGCTTCAAAGCTGACTTTTTATTCCATCAGAAAACCCTTAGAAACCAGTGGGGAAGGTGATAGTGCTACAAAGCCAAGGCACAACCAAGCTCTGAAGCTTTTTCATTAAGCAAGAATTTACCCATCTCAGTTTTCCAGGGTGGTAAGAGGCTCTGGCCTGGGGCAGGAGGATGGCCACTGCTCTGGAGCTTTGGGTCGGGGGTGCTTGGGGACCTCACGCTAATGCCAAGCTGGTCCAGGTCCTCAGCATCTCCTCATCTGGCTGAGCAACACGGGTGCCCTGGTAGCCTGCTGTGTTGGTTTTTATGCTTCAAGCTCTTTTGCATTAAAGCCTTGTTTAAACCCCACGCATTCACAAAGGCTGTTTTGAATTTGATTGTCAGAGATGAAATTGTAGGGTGGGTGGCAGTGTGGCAAGTATGAGGCTTTGTGAATGTGAGCTCCCAGCCTGGGATTAACCCCAACCCCAATTAATGGATGCTGCATTACACAAGTGGGTGGGTAACAGGGAGGTAGCACGTCACCCCCGCAGCCACCACCAAGAAACAACTGTTGAGTCCTGTGGTCTGCATTTTGCAAGGCAGTGGCCGTGTTTGCAGAGTGCCAAAGAGAGACCTGCTAACAGGGGATTCATAAAACTTGATTAACAATAGGAAAGATCTTCTGCTAAAAGCATCGAGACTGGAGGAGATGTAGCAAGCCTAAGAGCTAAGGAATAAATCAGATCTATCCCCAAGTTTAGGGATTCCCTACATTATTTATCCCTAAATAAGGGAGAGAACTCATCAAACCCCAGGAATGCACAGCTCAGTTATCCGCATAAATAAGCGTTGCCCAGCAGAGAAAGCTGAGTAGCTTGTAACGGGGGATATAAAAGAAATGGTTAAAAAGGTAGACTGAAAAGCAACCACACAAGCTTACTGAAAACATCCGTTCCTTGTATGGAGGAAACTTCATCAGGAGAATAAGGAGAGCAGGGCGTAAGCTGATAAAGGTGACACGACGTGTGTCTGCCGTAGCTTTTCAAAAGTGTTCAAACTGTGACTTTGGAAACACCAATTTACTGTTGGCTCTAAAGAGTATGTATAAAGTTATCCACAAAGCCATAAGAGAAAAAGAAACTTCTAATGAACTGTGAAACCAGATGCTTTATGCCGGAGAAGCACATTCTGCAGTCTGCATATTATTATTTTGTTTTGGGGAATGCTGCAATGTGCTAGGTAATTTCAAATATAGATGCAGGCACAGTTTGTACCCCAAAGACTTTATGCTGGGAGAAATATTTCTTTTCATGGTTGGGGGGCGAGGTGGGTATACATTCAACAGAAACAGACTTATGGAAAATAAGTTTGTTTTTCAGACTGGAACAGCAGTTTAGTTTAGAAACCTCATATTGCCTGTTTTTGCGTGCTAACAGTCAGCCCCATTGCCTAGAAAGAACGTGAGTTTCTACAGATGCTGTAAGGGGTTTGGGCACAAACAGGGATTTGATGGGAGCTGTAAGAATATGTCTGGGTGGCCAACTCAGATATCCTAAAAACTGCCTGGTCTGGACTGGAATCAGGGTCTTTTGCTTCCTAGAAATGCTCAGGATAAATAATATGCCTGTATGATCTGCAGTAGTCAGTATTCTGAGAGGTTGAAGCAAGCCGATAATGACAAAAATGAAGTAATAAGTTGTGTACCTAAGTATGAAGTAAGTTTTGCTCATGAGAAACACCTTGATCCTTAAAAATTTCAAGCAAAAAGAGAAGAATGTAAAAGATATGTTTTCAGTATATATTGTTGAAGTATTGTTGCACCATAACTGAAATGTCTTGTGAGTTCTTGGAATTAGTTGTGACCCTATCACATATCTACAATAGTATAAAAAATAAAGAAAACTATTTTTTTTAAAAAATAAAAATGTCTTTAGTATGTATTGTTGAAGTATCGTTGCACCATAACTGAAATTTCTTGTGAGTTCTTGGAATTGGTTGTCACCCGGTCACATATCTTAAATAGTATAGCAAATAAGGAAAACCAATTTTATGCTGAATTTATTGAAGAGCTGACAGAATAGTGAAAACCTGAAGCTGAGATAAATAATGAATTACAAAGGGGGCTACATATACTGAATTACCTATACAGAGTGGAAAAAATGAGATACAGAAATATGTTCTGATTAGTAAGACAAAGGGAAATGGTGCAAAACAGATATATGGCATTCCATTTTGCCTTATGATTATGTATGATGTCATTACAAAACGCTGGGATTAGGCTGGTATTAGGCGATTAGATATCAAATTATCAGCTTAACTGTTTCTAAACTTCAGTTTAAGCTATGTAACTTTAAATACCATGAGTAACAGGTTCCACCAAGCAGCCCCTGAAGTGAATGCTGCAATTGGGCGTATCAGTAGAAAGAGGAATTAAAACAAAACCCTAAGTTGTTTTTCTGATTTTTCCATCAGATTTTTATTTTTTAATTGTTACTTCTGATGTGTAACTTCTATTGTAGAACATGTTACAAAAAATAGGAGAAATAGATTGCCTCAGTTTATTGCTTGTGTTCCAACAGATTGGAGTGTTTGCAGTAGCCAGCTAGTTTGCGGAAGGACAAGGTAGGTACAAAGGAGGAGACAGATTATATGGTATCTAGAAATTACAGAGGAAATCTAAATATAATGGTCTTTATAGACAAAAGCCATTTTTTAAAAGTTGTTATTAGTTTTACATGGGCAGAAAAAACTAGGAAGGAATCAATGTTCAGCACTGACTGCAAAAGGAATGTGTTAGGCAAGCAGAAAAAAAATCCAAAAGTGAGACAGGCTTAGAAAAGCTAGAAAGGAAGGATGGAGAACTTGATTTGAAGTAGTTCCAGCTGAAGGAGGTCTGTGTGGCTAGGACTGCATCATTAAAGTGCCATTAATTTTACTTGATGCCAGCACGTTGGGTGGATTGGAGGAGCACAGACAGAATTCACACAGGCAAGAGGGACAAGGTTAAAGAAATGATGATAGGAGGTTTTGAAAGCTCCATGACTATTTTTGATTTTGCTGCAGCAGGAAAATTTGCTTTCTTTGCTATACTTGAGTACTGGGCACTTCTATTTCTGGAAATGCCCCAAGAATGTCATTCAAACTATTTCAAAACTCAGGAAAATTTCCTGTGTGGTTTTCAGTTTGCATTGCAGTTTCCCTTGTCTTTTATTTCTGAGACTGGTTTAGCCATCTCTGATAAAAAGCAATAGATCGTGTAGATAAATTCATGTATAATTTGTATGGAAATTAACAGTTGTTTGTCCTTTGACCAAAACTACATCATCTATATCTTTGCATTTTCATTTTAATCTTAAATTGGGATGGGGAAATATTCCTTAGCAAAATTCCACCACTCCTGCACCCCCACACTCCCCCCCCCCCCCCCCCCCCCCCCCAAGCATCATCTTAAAATTCAGAGGAGGGAAAGTCTGCTCTTCAGGCATTGAGATGTCTGATGCCAGTTTGATTTTTTTGTTTTAGTGCTTTTAGCATGTGTCAATTACTCATTACATTCAGCTTTTTATCCATTTTTTTGTCTTCTGTGTGTCACATTGAAAAATGTTTATTTTGACACGGGTGCTATTTGCTAAATGAAATATATAAATAGAGAGAAACAACTATTTTGCTTTCCCAAAGACTGTACTTGTTTTAAAATACTTAGTGAGTTCTTAGATGCCTAAAGTTTCAGGGAACAATATGAAAAATAGGAAAGTTGAATGTGTTTCATTTACAGGTTAAGTAAGAATACAAAAATACTCTCACTTTAGTGATGGTAAAACCAACGTATGAATTAACAATGCAAGCAGAGAGGGAAGAGCACAGATATTACAGGGAATAGAGCCGGGAGGCAGCATAGGCTATACCTAAATTGTTCATGACAGATACTTGTCTAACTTGCTCTTTAAATCTTTGGTGATGGAGTTTCTAGCCTCTATAGGCTCTTTTTCCTAATGTCTAATCAAAATCTCCTTCTCAACAGCTCAAGCCTGTTACTAGTTATTCTTTTTGAAGTGGACAAACAGAGCAATTTCGTTGCAGCTACCAATCATCTACGTACACACTTATCACTGCTTATTCTTCCCTTTAGGTTAAACCACCCTAATTATTAGATTTTTTTATACAGATTATATTTCCAGGCCAACCAGCTTTTTGTTTATTATTTGAAGAGGTAAGGCAAGGGAAGAATTACTGGATGAAAATATATGTAAAAATGAGCAGTGCTTGAGCTAAGTAAATATTCAAGCCACAATCAAATATAATAGAAACGAGTGCTGATACTTGGAGTTTGTTTCTGTGGTGTGTTTCTTTATTTTTATTAGCCTTTTCCCTGAATATATAGGGTCCAACATCTTACTCCACTCCATCCTTTGGTTGTATGGGATGGAGATGGACTGTTTTGAAACTGGGGACAGCCTTTTATCCTGAAACCGGTTGGTTATATCAACAAAATTGATGCTGAATCAGGCATCATTCGAACCATCTCTCTGAAAGCATTTTGAATCAATTATTTTTAATGAAAACTGGTTTTGCAGAAGGCAAAAGGACCTTCACAGCATAGCTGGAAGAGTAGGGTGCAGGGCGCTTGCTCTCTGTCTCTTGCTTTCCCCTCTCCTGCCACTTTGCATAGGAAACCATCACTAGTGGGTGAGACTTGTGTCCTAAAGGCTGTGGGGGCCAATAACTTTTAGCAGCTGGCAAATTTTTAAACAAAATGGAGAAGTTCATGGCAGAAAATTGGTTTTGCACTTTCATATTTATGAAACAGACTGAACATAAAAAAAAAAAAGACAGATTTTTCCATGCTTAAGGAAAAATAATGTTTGAATATTGTGTTATACATATTAATCCCAGGTAAATTAATTTCTGTTGGAGTGAAAGAAATACCTTATGTACATTTCCAGTGCTAGAAAGAAAATAAAGTCTGTTCATTTTTGTGTTTATATAACACATGTACATTTACATTGCCATACAGGCACTTGGATGTTCAGCTGACCTTTCAGAGATTTGCTAGATGATTGCATTTAATATAGCATTATGTTTTTTTTTTCTTTCCAAAGTTTCCTGTTCCACTCACCATCTATTTTTGGTCATTGTTTTTCTTTTTAAATTTAGGTTTTTCTATTCTTATTGAGTGTAACAGTTGTATTGCTGCCTCTTGTACCAGAAGAATGGGCATCTAAGATAGGCAGCGTCCCATTTTGGAAAATCCTGAGTGATTAACAGCATTGCATTTACTAAAAGTGCACGTAAGAAACTGGAAAGTTATTCTATTTTATTTTGCAAACTTGAGCCTTCTGTCGGCCAAGAAATGTGCTACTTGAGTAAGGAAACCCAGCTTCTGGGACACAAAGGCCCTGCAGCGTGCTCCCAGGCTGGCAGGGTGTACAGTTTGACTTCCAAACCGTGGGCAAATTCATCTCCTGATGCAAGAGGATGGTCTCCCTGCTCCACAGTCAACACAGCTTAAAACTGCGTCCTCAAAAATCTGTTTACTCATCACTTTAGTCTTCCTTGAGCATGCCTAAGTAAAAAATAGATTACCCCCCAGGACAGGATTTGCCTTATCTGACTTCTGGTGTTTGCAAGGCAGATTTCTACAGCGGAGCTAATCACCCAACTGCCCTCTGAGCTGGGGAGAAAAATGGGTACTCCCCGAGCAGGCTTCCCATCAGCTTTGGCTGAGATTTCCTCTTACAGTCCAGCTGTGGCTACAATACGAGGAGATAAGTGAGTTTTTGCTTACTTGTTTTAAAGCAGATTCACAGACAGGTGCTGACCTGGTCTGGTTCAGCTGACTTGCTCAGTGTATGGGTCTGAATGTTGTTGTTGTTGAACATATAAGCAGAACAAGAATTTGGAGCAACCTTGTCGTCTTGATCAAGGGGTCAACGACTGCATGTTGGAGTTTTCCCACAAAACAGCCAAGTGCAATATTCCATTTCCCATGTCCTTGTACATAACAGGCAGCTTTTAACCACAAATACCACTGGAATGCATCAATAAGCAAAGTTCAGCGACGTTCTTATTGTAGATACAATTTCCGATAGAGTGCAAAAAGGGCTTTGCCTTAGGAAACACAACCATAAACCAAACCCAGGCTGAAGCTAAAGGAACAACCCTCTTGCAGTGCAAAAACTTCTTGGACATGATGTGGTCCTCTGTTTGCTCTTCAGGACAGCACTGCAGGTAGTGAGCAGAATGAATCCCTTTGCTATTGTGAGCACATCTCCCCCGTATTTCAGTGCCATTGCCTTCAGGGCAGTCAGGTTGATTTGTTTATGCCCAGTAAATAAAATAGTTTGTTACTGTTGTTAGAATGCAATTACTTCAGTTGGGTAGTAAAAATGGAGCAAAAACCTTATAGGCAAAAATGCCTATGTAAAGCTTGTCAAAGTGTCGGTGACCCTCAAAGGTTTGTCCATTTATCATAAACGGCTTTGTTAATACATCTCATCACCAGCACTTAGACTTGCATTTGCTGTAATGCTTTGTTCAAAGCTGTAGCACAACAATAATGACAACGGGATATAAATACTTTATAAGAAATCTATTGATATCTATTTGTCATTTATAACACGCAGCAAAAGCATTGTAAAACATTTATAATGCATCTGTAGGTAGCATTTTGTCACTAGCGCCGTGTATTCAGGATGCAGCGTTCATCTCTGACTTGCTGGCAGGTAACCTGCCTGCTGCCGGGGGAAGAGGGAGAAGACAGAGCAAAACGGCGAGAGTGCCCAGCATCGCGGGCCAGCGCCATGGAGGGGAGCAGGAAAGCCAGCGGGGAGCAGAGTTCCTCTTAAAGTGTTATGTAGACAGGATAAAAGGTCTGCGTGAGGGGTGAGAGAAAAGATTTAAGTGTTCTCTAGGACGAAGCACATGTTTGTTTTGAACGCTGCTGTTGAACAATCCTGCTCCATGTAGGATGCTGGCACAGTGCTCCTGCTTGCACTGCAGCTGCTGGGCTTTGCTCCGGCTGTGTGCAGGGCACTGCTACCACGGGAATGCGCCCGGGAGGTTCAGAAAGCAAAATTCAGGTGGTATTTCATCAGGAGAGAGAAATAACATTTGACTGCTTTTTCTTATTTGCATTGCAACTGTTTCTTATTCCCTGTGTGAGACGTGGTACCAAAGCACTCCTCCAGAGGCAAGATCCCTACTATTATAATTTTTTCATTACAGCTTAAACATTTTCAGTTTTAAAAAGAAAAAAAAAAAAAGATAATTTGCTTGATCTGATTTCTGATGCATTTTGTTCGGTGTTATGTAGCCACATTTTTCTGTAGGAAATTTGATACATTACTTTAAGTTAACTACATACAAGAGAATACTAAATAAATTCACTTTATGTTCTTCCCTAATTAGTTTTCAGTCATGTAATTCTCCTCAATATAGAGTTGAGAAATCCCCAAGTCTACCTTGATGTAGTTAGTGTCACATACACTGATCATGTGAAATTGAATTTGAATTTACTACTAATATTTAAACAAGAAAGCTGACTTGAACCATATTTCCCCCTTGGATAGAGATGTCACTGCTCTCTGTAATGAGTAGCATTATGTTGAATACTTAAGCCAAGAACGACCAAGTTACAGGAACAGGACATTAATCTTAGCGAACTGTTGAATTTCAGGCTTTAGACAATGCAGTGTCTTGGCATTACTGCTTACACTTTAATTACTCGAGACAACTATTTTGCAGTATGTATTGCTGGAGTATATTTTGCAAAGATGTAGTGGGAATACAGATATCACCAGGATCTCTTGGATAACTGGGTAGGCTGACTGTGTGCACAAACCCGCATTATTTGTTGTCTATAACCTTCAGCGGTTGACAGCACAAAGTCTAACAAGTTTCTGTAGGGATCTCCCTGGCTTCACCCCCCGGTGCGAGGGGATGTGTGCCTGCGTGCCAGACCCACGTTGGGGTGCTGGGTGCTTGCTCCTCGCAAGGTTTGGTGCCACCCTGCTCCTTTGTCTCTCTTGCAACTCTTCTGCATGACTTAAATAATCGTGTACTTTAAAATCAGCGTCACCTCTGGGTCTTTCCCCCAGCTGGGGGGAAACTGAAGCTTTAGGGAGTCCATCAGGAACTGTTTGAAAAGGCCCCAATTAAATCAAACTTTTGGAGTTTCTTTCTGCAGCCTCTGGGGTGCTATAGCTGGAGAGATGGGGTGGTACTGCTGGACTGGGCACTTGGGGCCTCATTTATGCTGTTGCTTGATTAACTTCTTATCTGAGTGGGTGCAAATACCTGGATGACTTTGAAGTCCTTTCCAGTACAGATTTTCTTGGCTCTGTTAGCACTAGGTGTTTGCTGATCACTTCATATAGAAAAATACCGGGTGCGGGGGGAAAGACGGAGCAGGAGAAAGCAGAACTTGGAAACTTTGCTGTTTCATCACTCTGGAAATGTTTAGGAAAAGCAGGTCAAGTTTAAGCCCTTCATAGTAGATGTGAGAAGACACATACAGTGAGAATACAAAGAAACCTGGGCCAGTGGCCATGGGTGCAATAACCCCCAGAATGGGGCAGAGCCATGGTGGTCCCTGGTGGTCCTGTGCAGCGGGGCAGGCGCTGCAGCTGCCTCCTGGGGCAGGGTCAATCCCAAGGGCAGACCGGAGCAGCAAAAGGCAAACTTCCCCATGCTTTGTGCTGCTCAGAAAATTTCCCGCTGGCTTCAGCAGAGGATAAATGAAGGAGCTGGATGGGCTGATGGCTATGGAAATCTTTACTTTTTTTTCCATACAGTGATCAAATAGGAAAGAGACAAAGACACAGAGAAAATCCCCAAAGAACTATAAAATGAAGTAGAAAACTTTCCACTTTATATACAAAGAGAGAGTCAGGAGACAGGTCATTGTTTTTTCTGTAAGGTGTCTTTAGGAAAACAGAGCATGCATTTATGCATATAAAATTTACAAGGTATTGTAGCATGTGTACAAGATATTTTGATCTTCATGGGAAATATGTAAATGAACACGTTTCTTTTCCCATGTGTGGTTGTGAAACTGACGTTTCTCTAAATCTCCAGCTACAGGCTGGTGCTGGGTGCATTCAGTCCTTGTTTAGAAACTACTCTTACAGGATCACAGAAGGGTTTGGGCTGGAAGGGACCTTAATGCCCACCCAGTTCCCACCCCTGCCCCGGGCAGGGACCCCCCCCAGCCCAGGCTGCTCCCAGCCCCATCCAGCCTGGCCTGGAGCACTGCCAGGGATGGGGCACCCACAGCAGCTCTGGGCAGCCTGGCCCACCGCCTTGCCCCCTCACGATGGAAAGTTTCTTCCTTAGAAATGAAATAGAGGCACTGCGCTTTGGCCCTAGCCAGAGGAAGGATTAGCATGGCCCGCTAAGATCCTCACCCTGCACTTTTTCTCCCTGCCACAGCCAAGCTGGACCAGGCTGGAGCCAGGTCTCCCCTCCAGCATGTCCAGCTGCTGGCTGAGGCGCTGGCTCCACTCCCGCTGTCACCCCAGGGCAGCAAAAGCAGGGCTGGAGTGAGTGCCCCAGAGCAGTGTGAACTATTGGTAATAGCCCACATCCCCCAAACCGGTTCCACTCTTAATATCATTTCCAGATTAATGGGCACTCATGCTGTAGGCAGAACTAATGAGGAAGGTAATTATTCCTTCAGTCATACCTGGGAGAAAAACTCAATGTGCCACAGTGGCTGAGGAATAATTACGTTGAAGAATGAATACCCAATCATATACTGAAGCTTAATGAAAAGAGACCACAATAAATTGAGAATGGACTTTTGTGTGGTTTACCAGCCATTTCTCTGTCCTTCCCACAAACTCATACCTTTTTATTTTATTTTATTAATGGGGTGAAATAGATTTCTTTCTAAACGCATTGGATTTGCTTTTCTACTTCAAGACTTTAACGATGTTGTTTACAAACTAATTTACTGAACCTGTGTAAGATTAATAATGTGGTGTCTTTTGCATGACAAATCGTTAACAAGGGACAAAAGCAACTGCTAAACAATTGGATTGTGACACATTCATAGAAACCTTCCCTTCTATATATTGATGTAGATTTGTTGCACTTTGTTACGATGGCTGAATATATATTATATACATACATAAAATATATAAAATAACAGCTCTTTGGATGACTAGTCACACAGTTTAAAGAAGGAGTTTGGTTGAAATCTGGTACCAAAAGCAATTTAGTGATTTTCTAAAGAGGAGTGAACTCTGAATGTGAAGAGTTGCATCCTCCTGTGTTAGGGCTGCACGACTGCCTTCAGGGATGACCTAAGGAAAGTTGGTGGGTGAAGTCACCTTTTACTGCCTTTGTGTGGATGAACTTCTCATACTCCTGTTTTCTCAATAGCAGTTGTGCTGTGGTGTCTGCAGAAGGATTACACTGCATCTGGCAAAGGAAATTACAGATTGACATGTGCATTATGTAGGAGAAATCACAGGAAAACTGTCATTTGTATTTTACAAGGGAATAATACTTTAAGTCTCTTAAGACTGAAATAACTCCTTAGTTTTTCTCTCCTTTTGGAATAAACTGTGAATCCTTATGTCAGAATTAGTAAAAAACAAAACAAAGGTCGGAAGAAACTGGACTTCTTCAACCAGAAAGGCCAGGGCTAGAAAAAAAGATTGCAGAAAATGTTCCCGCAGTGGCTGAACCCCCCAGGCAGTGGGACACCGAACTGCCCGCATGCCTCCCTCCCGCGCTGATACCGGAGCTTGGATTTCAGGGGGTTGTACTCCAGGTGCTGAGTATGGCCAAGGACCTTTCAGATGCCTTTCTCCCTTAACACAGTACAAACCTGGAGTAATGACCTGCAGAGGAGCTATGTTGGTTGCACAAAACCTGAAAGAAGCTGGCTTACAGCCCACAGGCTCAATCTATAATTTTGATCATTAATATTGCCCAGGAGGAGTGCTGCTTGGAGGTCAGGAAATATTTTAGAGCTAGATGCACTGGAATACCCACTCAATGCTGCTCTCCTTAGCTCCTGCATCAGTGTTATATTTCCAAATAATTGGATGCTGCTGCCCTAAGCTGCTCAGGTTTGCAGAGGGAAGGTCCTGCCTGTACCACCAAATTTCTCAGATTATTATTATTTTTTTCCAAAGCATGCCTGATTTATTTGCTTCCCCGACACGCGGATTAAGGATTTTTAAAACTGCAGCCATTGAGCAACAGTGGGAAGTGCTGAAACTGTGCACGGTTGTTCTGCTCAGTCCTTGCTGTGTAACCGTCCAGCATCAGCTGAGCTATTGCTCCGGAATGGCTTGTCACTGAGGAAGGGGGTTGCTGGACCCCAGCACAGACCATCCCCTGGACAGCCATTCCCTCTGCGGGGTTGTGCCTTTGCTCTTCAGCAGAGGTATTGGTAGCATCTTCCCGATCCAGTCTTGGCATTGCAAGACATGGTGAAACTTGTACAGCTGTACGTTTGCTGTTCTTAGGTAGTCAGAGGGTCACCCGTGTGTGATGCTGTGGGATGCATGCCAAGGTTGAAAATTAAGAAAATACTTTTTAAAAATCCCTACAAGTGGCTGCATGGCTCCACACTTGAATGGGGGACCCCATGGACCCAATAAATATTTTAATGTTAACTCCAAAGCTCTGCCCAGCTTGCTGGAGAGGTTGGTTTTACATGCATTTACCAAGGCTGCTCACTTTACCCTTGTGCTCAAAATGACCTCCTCCTTCCAAACAAAACACCAAGCTGAAAGGTAGTTCTTGAGGGAAAACCAGTTGTTGGATCGGGCCAGGGATCTGAGTTTCTGCATGTTGGGTCGAACACTGACTTTAATGCTGGTTCGACTGAAACCAAATGTGATACTATAGGGTGTTATTTTCATTCATGAAAGCTGTCATCTCGCTGTCTGAGTTTTGGCTAAACTAAGTGCAGATTCAAGCAATAATCTTTATTTTTTTTAAAAAAGTCTACATTTACATTTATTTTAGTTGTAGAGGGGTTTTTTTGTGGGGTTTTTGTTTTGTTTTGTTTTGTTTTATTAAATTAATTCCTTGGCATCTATTTTCCAGCCTACCAAGAAACAGTTAAATGTCTGAATCTCAAAGGTTCGAGTACTTCCACAAACAACAGTCACAGGGAGGAAAATTAACGGTTTTCTGTTAATGACTCGTATTAGTCCTCTTTGGTGGTCCAAAGCGATGGATTATATATATTTTTTTTTTATTATTTTTTTTCCCCCCATTTCTTCCATATGCCTGTCATGGGGCTGCTTTTCTGATTGCTAGTTTTGTTGTTAAAAATGTCACTCTCTTTATTCACCCTTCTCCCCATAGAATCTTTAAAACTAAACCCAGGAAAAGTGGAATATACCTGTCATTTAGACCAGCTAGAACAAAGGTTGATAGAAAATACATTCCTAGTTTGAAGAGGCTTCCCTGCTGATTTTGTTTATCAGAAAATGGCAAGTTTTGTTCCTAATGGACTGAAATTTAAATAAAATCTGACTCTGGAAATAAAAGCAGCCATTATGACAAAATAAAATTATATATTTTATAGGAGAAATTGAATTAAAATGCTAGTTTCCTTTAGTTAAATTCTTTTACATAAGGAAATGAATAAACGAGAGTGAGTGAAATAGAATGAGATAGAAAGCTGATTGTTGAAGTAAGCTTTTTAAAAATCAATAATCTCTTGTAATTTATATTTTTGAAAAAAACTTTGAGCAGACTTCCATACAATATCTTGAATTATAGCTACATTTCTGTGTTTCCTTTCATTAGAAGTTGAACTAGGGGTTAAACAGTGTTTTCCCCCTGGGATTTCAGTTCTTATCAGGCTGTGGCTTTGGACTACAACCTTCTACAAAAGAAAAGCTTCTCTGGAACCCGGGTTAACGGAACAATTTTATTTATTAACATTTAATAAATAATTAACTAAAAAAACCCAGGCTTTTTTTGCTTGCTAGAATAAGAACTTAACTGTCAAGGGAGATAGTGGAGCCAAGTCAGGGCTAGGGAAGGTGGTGGCTGGAAGCAATCTACCTGTTTGAGGCTTGGCTTCCAGGGAGACAGTTCACTTACATTCAAGTAGTTCAAGATTCAGATTAAAAAACCAAATGAAACAAAAACAAAGACCAGAATTAAAATTGATATCAATCTATATGCACACAAGTGACTTGGTATCTTGCTGTATGCACCCACAGCAATTTGGTCAACCTTACGTTAGCACAGCATGCTTTGGAGACATCCTTGCATTCCTTGTAGATAAAGGGATTGACCAGACTTTGAGCACGGGCATGGGTTTCCCTAAAAATAATGTTTTTTTGGATAGGCAAATAAAGAAGCTTGCAAGACCTGAACTATTAATTAAATTTAAAGGGAAGACTAGGGTTTTATGAAGCCATTGTATTAAACTTGAAAGTGCATTCAAAGGCTGGTTGTGACTCTGATCTGCAAAACTCCCACCAGAAGCAGAAGGTGTTCCTGGACCAGAGCTAAAAAGGTTAGGAGTGGCAGCAATGGTTTGTGCCTGGCTCCTAGGTGAGAGTGCATGGGAAATAAAATCCTGGGATATTGCAAATACTAATTCAGATTTAAAAAAAAAAAATAAAATAAATAAAATCCCAAAAAACAGATTCTTGATTTTTTCTCTGTCCCCTCAAAATCATGGTTCCTCACCAAGTGCGGTGTTTCATAGTGGGCTGGACGATGGGGAAAGGTCTGAGAGCACCAAAATGTTGGTTCCTGCACAGCAGCTTGGTATGAGTGTGAGAACCACCCGTTTCCATCGAGCCTTAGTTTTCATATCTGTGAAATGGCAGCAGTGCGTCCTGGCTGTGATCAGAACAGCATTGTTAATCGCCACAGAAATCTCTGCCACCCCCGAGTGTCAGCAGCGTTATAATTATTGTCTTCTTTAAACAGCAGCTGGGGAGATCTGTTAGCAGATGTTTTAAAAGTGTTTTGAAGATGAAAATATCTAAATATTCTTATTACTATTATTATTATAGCTGTCTACATTGATTACTGTGATTATACAGCGCCTTTCTGACATGTCCCTAATGACAAAATATCTTGTGGGCTGTGAAGGGTTTGAAGCTATTCCTCTGCCCCACAGGCACATGCGTATTGGACCTCGGTTTTGGGTGAATCAACCCATGGTGCAGGGCTGGTGGTGCTAGGCTGGCCCCAGCTCTGCTTTCCCTGGCAGCATTTGGGAGGATGGAAATCCCTGGGCTTTTTTTCCCCATTAATTTGCCAACCAGCGTGTCTGTAGGATGCCAGGACTGAGTTTCTGCTGTGGCACAGCAAAACTGTGGGCTGGCACTGGTCATGCTGTTGCACCGGTGGCGGCTGCCCGAGTCTTTCTCAGCGATGCAGGAATGCAGAGTAAATCAAGGAAATTGCTAGAGCCACACTGATTCCTGCAGTGAGGCATAATATGACAGCATCATACTGGACGCTACCTTTTTGTTTTTTCGTTGTGGGTTTTGGTTTTTTTTTTGTTTTTTGTTTGGTTTTTATTTTTTTTATTCATATGACTGAAGTTTAAGGCCATGAAGCTAAATTTAGGTTCCTAGGTCTAGATTTAGGCATCCTAACTGAAGTGGTGTGAGGTACCCCAACACCCTGATGAGCTGCATACAGCATCCACCAAAATGAGTGAGTGTGAGCATACTACAGCTTTCTAGCTCACATTTCACATTCAGAATATAGGGTTTCAAGCCTAATTTTAGCAGACTGAATTGGAGAATTTTGGTTGTTTCTTGCTAACGGTTGATATGGAAAAATCTGTTTTCTGAGAGATGAAATTCAGTTTCATTTAGTGGAGGATTTGTCTGCAAGAGATGGATGTGTGGCACAGGGCTAACCTGTTGGTGTACTCATGGGTTATTGCATGGGTGTAGTATTTCAGAGCTCCTGGTAATAATGTTGAGGCAGAGGGGAACCAACAGCTGTTACAGCTGGTTTTGTGCTCTGTCAGCTGCTGAAAAATGCTCTTTTTTTCCAGTTGGCAGAGGGTACTGCTGTGGCTGGTCCTTCTTCATCTCAGATAGGATAAGGCAAGGTCTGCTGCAAAACCAAGGAGCAGTGGGTTTGTACAGATCCTGCTTTCCTTATGGGACCATTTTGCTCAGGAGAGCAAGACAAGAGAGCCAGACAGCTGTGCACCTAGAGTGGGGGAGAGGGGGAGATCCAGTTGTGGCACCTTGTGTTTGCTTTGGGGGGAGTGGGGTCAATTTAGCTACATGGACACACTGAGAGGCAAGGGATCTTGGTGTGGACAGCTGTGTATTTTCACTGGGTGTGTAGGATCTGGGCTGGGGCACTTCTACAGGACAGCTGCTGGAAGCCAGCTGCCAATGGTGCTGCTCAGTGCTGAGGACGTTGCTTGTGCCTGGGTGGGAACACTCCTGCAGAAAGCAGGGTGCTTGGTAGAGGGCAGGGAGGTCCTTGGCTGCTATGCCCCAGATCCAAGGGCTGCACTTTTCCCTCTGAAGCTCTACAGTTTTTAGAAAACTTCAGATATATGCTCTGGCCTGTCCCTTGTCCAAGGGTAATCAAAGCTGGATGCACTGTTTACATGCTCCTTTCTAGAGAGGTTCATTCCCCCTTGAAGATGAAACAAGACCGAATAACTAATGGCTGCCAGGTGAGCAAGTGATAAGTGTGTGTTTGTGTGTGCACCGTGTGTTCATCAAACACATCTGCGTGGTCATCAGCAGATACGAAACTCCCTGTATATTTGTGGGTGAAGGCCAAGTACAAGGGCGGGCCCTGACGGTGTTTTCAGAAAATAAATGGCTTGTGATAATCCTACTCATCTGCAGGTTTTCCTCTTTACGAACAAACCTGCACCAACTGGAATCACTGGTACACAGCCAGTTAATATGTCGGTTGTATTTAACTCTCTCCTTGAGTAGGGCTCAGTTTCTTTCCCATTTGGCTTTTTTGTATTATTATTTCATACGTGATTACATCCTATTGTATCTGATACTTACCAGAATTAAGCTTTCCTCATCGTAATGAAACCTCAGTAAGCCTGGAGTGCTTTGGCAAAAGTAACCTCAGGCTTGTTTGTCGAGACAGTTTTGCCAAGCCCACACAGCACTAATTACATCTTTTCACTGGCCTGTTTTAAACTGTCCCCTCTTTCCAAAGTCTTTTGTGTGTTATTCAGAAATACATTGTTACAATGTTTAGAATAAGTTTAATTGGATTTGGTAGCCAAGCAATTGTACGTTTTTATTAGAGGTACTGAAGACTTCCAATGGAGATAATATTTATACAGTGGTCCAGAATTGTTTGCATTTAGAAGAATAAATAAAATGAATAATACCCAAACAAGATAATTAAAATGTCAGTTACAAAGTACCTTTAATTTGCTTTGGCTTTTGATTTGCATATTCCTTCCTTTACTTTGAAGACAAAGAGAAATACACTTGATACCAAATCTCCAGCTCTCTAATAGATCATGTAATACCCAAGTACCTCCCTTTTGGTCTGTATTTACGGTAAGATTGCAGAAGCGCACGCACATCTGCATCTTTGGCCAGTGTTTTCCCGTACACAAACATTTTCTGTCTGCTTTGTCAGATGTTAACTTCCATTTCTGTTAAATCACAGCCTTGTGGATGATCAGAAAAAATCCAGCCCAAACCCAAAACGAATAAACGCACAAACTCTTGCAGTTATATGTAGTGCTGCTAACAGCTGTGACTGACGGCTAGTTGGGGAAAATAGTTTTCATTAGCCACTGAAGTGTCTCTCTGTATGTACCCATATTTCGTTAACACTCCCCACCCCAAGCAAAACAACCGCCCCTGTTGTTATATGTATGATAGTTTAATGTCTATCACACTCATAATTAGGTAGATATATGTATGTATGTACATATATATACACCTATGTATGTATGTGTGTATTTATATACACACACACATAGAATAGGATGGGGGAGAGAGAGTTGATCTGTTAATCACAGGCATTTAAGGCCTTCTATCTTATTGGTTGTAGAAAATTTCCTAAAAAGGGGACTTTGATAAACTGTAGCATTGTTTGATATGTGTTCGGAGCTTACTGGCAAGAGTAAGATGACAGAAGTACATAAACTGGGATCAAAACTTCATGAACCTGTTGCTTGTTGCATAACTGGAGTTTTGTCTTTGTTTACTACATATTCAGCACTTTTAAAAATGTGTAAGCTTGCAATACCTGGGAGTATGCTTGTGTTTTGAACTAGCAAATTCTTTCTCGTGTTGCATAAAATTGGCCATTTTTAAACAGGTTGGACATTTTTTTGTCCCCGGTTTGTTTGGGTTTTTTGTTGCTAAAACTATTTTTTTTTGTCACTATTACTGTGCCTATGCCTTGAATTAGTTGTCATTAATTATTGCTCTCCATTTTGATCTTACATGTGGGTACTTTGCAAAATCTGTTTGGATTACTCAAGATGAAAGAGTTGCTATGCAAAAATGAAATCTTACTACCTAATATTTGTCACTAGTTGCAAAGCACAGATTTTAAATGAACAATTGTATGGCAACCTAAATAAATAGGGATGCTGGCTAACGCAGCCTGTACGTCTCTGAGACAAGTGGAAAAAGCAACTTAGGCTTTTTATTTTTATAATAGTTATTTCTATTCTCAATTTTTCTGGTGAGCTTTGTTAAGCAGATCTTAATGTATGAATCCCAAATGTGCTCCTCTTTCTTTTTTCTTGAAAATTAAAAGCTTCTACCTTAAAGAAGTGAATGATACATTATCTACTATCTCTAAATTGAACCCATTTGGAGCTATTTGCATCCTGCGGAAACCTACAGCTGAGTGCTGTGCTCAGAGGTGTAATGACTGGTTGTCACAACACGCTGGAGGTGGCCCCATAACAAAATGATCCCCTGTCAATCCCCTTGCAGGAAATGCATTGGCAACCTGTAATTCAGCCTCAGTATTAACATCCTGGCTGGGTTTTGTTAAATAGCACTTTCTAGGAAGTAGATCTGCTGAACTTGTGCTTAATAATGTTTTAAGGGGAATATTTGATGGAAGTTTTAGAAAGCATCACATGGGGTTAACAGTGATTTGTCATTTGTTTCTAATTAAAGGACTTAATCTCCTATCACTAGAAGAGCCTATTTTTTTAATACTAAAGGCACAGATGTGAATGGAAACATATTAATGAGATGTCATACTACACAGTCATTTAGTGTTTTGTTTAACTTAAACATAGCAGAAAATGTGCATCTAAGTAGACACATGTAATGACATTGAGATAGAATTACAATTTCATACATTTGCATAACCTTTAGCAGCATCCACTTTAGATCCACCTTGCGGTGGTTATTCTATATTCAAAATCAATGTTTGTTATAGTAGTAAAGAGGTCTAAAATCACAGAATGACTTTTTTTTTTCCTGTCAAATGGCCTGTTGCCTGTTTTGTTTAAGGGAAATGTCTGTTTGACTTTGTTGGTTCTTCTTAAGAGAAGAGAAAAACAAAATCTGTCCACTGACAGTCATGGTGGTTGCTCTTGCAAAATGATGAAAAGCAAAAGCTATCCTCATCCATAGGTACCATACCAATTATCATCAAGTATGTAACAGCCACTTTATTGCTGAAACATTTAAAAGCTAGGAAAAAGCAGCATGAGTTAGTATGATATTTAAAGCCCAAAGAGACCATTTTGATCTCGTGGCCTGACACAGACCATCACACATCACTGTAATATCTCCATCAAGCCCACATAACCTGTGGATGACCCAGAAAGGGCCATCATTTCCAAAAAGTTGCTTTCCCAATGTCACAAAACAAGTTGGGGTTACAGCAAGGATGAATGAGCCCTTGAACGTATTCAGATCCACTAATGAGGGACTTTTCAGCCTAAGCGTTCAGTATACATACTATTGGGAAAACCCTATGGGAAATAAGAGGGTTCAATCAGACTAGGTAGAAGACAGTTCCCAAACAAAAAGGATCAGTGAAGAATTAACCAAAGCTGTACATTATACCTTTTTGCACTCTGAGAGATGTGTTAAACTGTCGCTATCACGAGGTTAGTGACTCCAGCCCTCCTACCACATCCTTGTGTGCCAGGACAGTGCCATCGCTAACACCAGGGACCAGCACTCGATAATGTCTGCGTGGAAAATGCCAGTCCAAGTGCATTTACTAGAGAAAATTTGTCTCATTAGTTGTCCAGAAGATTGGGAGTTCAATCACCTGGGCTTGATTTGCCTGGCTGTCTTGCAGTAGAACTTGAGGCAAATTGCTCAGAACCCAGTTGGCCCCACTGCACTGGGTGTCAATACTGCCTTTAACTAGATCAGAATTTCTGCTTTAATTCTGCGCGCCACACTCCAAGCTAACTTACGCAAGTATTATAATGTGACTTCAGGATTGATGCCTCTCTGTTATTTTGGATGACTGAAGAAAGATGAGAGTGGTCATTACTCTGCCTTAACAGCTATAGTAAAAAAGTCTAGCATTGCTGTCAGATATTTTGGTGATAACTCTGAGAAAGCATGCTCTTTACTTTTTGCTGGTCTTTTCATATAGTTAACGGTAAACAGAAGAAAAGAAAATCTGCTCCAAATTTCACTTAAATAATGTATAGTTATCTCACATTCAGAAAAGACTATCTGGTTTCCATGCTGGAGGCAACATCAGATGGAGCAGTACTAGGTACAGGGAGTCTTTTTTTTTCCCCTCAAATGCTTTCCTTTCCCATTCTGAAACTATCATGGCAGGCTGCTCTGCTTTTCTTTTTCAAGTGCCAGGATTGCGTCTTCCAAATCAATTTAAATCCTTTAATCTTTCCCACATATTCATGTTCCAGCTCAGCCTTCTCACAGCTCCCTCTTTCTATCTCCTCTTTCTCCACCTTGCCCATCATGGCCTTTAACTCCCTTTATAACTGTCATCTTTTCCCCTTAAGCTTTTCATCCCCCTTCTTTATTCTTTCTGGAGTGCAGGTACCGCAATACCTTACTCTCCATCCCTACTAGCACATCGGTTCTCATTCTCTTTGTACTCTCACCCTCAATTCCCATTACAACCCATGAGCTGAGCCAGGGCTGTCCATAATCCTTGCTTCAGCTACACTGCAGTAATTTCATTTGACTTCCTCTCTTTTAGCTACCTTTTTTTTTTTTTTCTTAACACATTCAGGTTTTGATTTTTTTTTAAATGTCTAACCATTCATTTTTTGTCCACTGAGCTTTTCCCTTTGCTCTGAACTCCTTCAGAAACACCTCTTCCTGAGAACCTTTCTACCAAGATCTCCATGAGAACTTACCTTACCCTTCTTGGTTGGTGGCCTGTTTCAGCTCCCATCTGCACCCCCTTTGTATTGTATCTTCACTGCCTTGGCCTGCAAGTGCTCAGCTACATCTCTGTGGCAGCCAGTGCCTTGGGCAGAGATATTGGTGTGCAGAAGAGGGAGGTGGAGTGTCAGGATGAAACTGCTTCAAGGCCAGAGAGAATGTCCAGAGCCAGAGCAGGGGGCCATGAGAGACAGAGCGCTTTGTAAAGTACTGGTTGAACTTACATCTCAGATAGTTTCCATCAACATACCTATTTGTGAGAGTGCGCTTTGAATGTTACCAATTTTTTTTGGCTGGCCTGATGAGTTCCTGGGCAGCTAGTGAAATGGCTCAGGAATGCTGTTTGGGTAGCGGCTGTAAAATCAAGGAAGAACTTGTGAATAGTACTAATACTGGGCCTGTGAAGAAGCATAGCTTGAACAATTATCTTCATTAGGTGTCAAGGGAAACCACAAAACAGGTCCCTGAGAAAGCAAAAGTTGAATATTATTTTTATTATCTCTCTTTCTATCATCTTTTACTGTCTTCTACTTAGTCTGCTTCATTGCCAATGCTTCTAAAAGGACAAATGTCCATCTTCAGGACAAATGTCTAGAAGAAGTAGCAGTTTCCTAACAAAACGTTTATGGTTGGCAATGGCAGTGGGTGGGAAATGGTTCCTTCCCTGGCAGCAACATAGTGCACATGGGCTATGGCAGCACTTTTGCTGGAAAGGATGGCAGGGTAACCGCATATTGAAAAGGAGATGAGCATCAGCCGGTCAAGTCCTTGGGCAGAGGTTTCCTTAGTTTTCTTCCAGCTGTGTTTTGCATAATTATATTTTTTCAGAAACCGTTGATTAGGCATGGAGAGTAATAGTAGTTTGGCATTTATGTCACTGTTTTAAATGTTATCCAGAAAATTAAGATTATTTATAAAACAACAGCAGTAGAGTTTAGCTAGCTATGAAAATCAATTGCCAGAAATAATGAAAACCATAAAAATTAAAATTTGGTTTGAAAAAAAGCTTGTAATGTTAGGATCAGCTTGAGGTATTTTCCACCAGAGAGTTCTTTCAGTGTCAGCTCTAGCAAATAACCCATTATTTTAGTGATTTTATTTTTGTGGAATATATATATGTACTTATATGCTAGTAATGAGTAAAATAGATGATTAAATAAGTCTACATTTTAAAACAAAAGTGCCTGTATTTTTCCTTTAAACATGTTTATAGAGATTATGAAGTAACCATGCTATCGTGGCAGTCAGTTTATCAAAATATAGTATTTGAAAGTAAATGAGGATTATTTATGTCAGTATTCATTTGCGTTTACTACATTAACTCCATCTATCTGTTTGATCCATTGCACTTCAATTCAAAGGATTTCTCAGTCAGTCAAAGAAAAAAATATTCATTAAAATAGTTAAGGCAGAAATACAATGGAACATTCCTAATTACCTTAGAATAACATTCTGCACACCAAGTTGCATGAATAAATCTTTTCACAGGGGTAGGAAAGGTCCCTATGTATTAATTTAGAGACTTGAACCATGAATGAACATAAACCCACTTTTTTTTTCCATACAGAATATTTGGACCACCGTGCCTGTTTCTCTTAGGGCTCTCCTGTTATAGTTTCTTAGTGGGAGACCACTTCTAGCAGGTGATGTCCCTTCTTTTATAACAAATTGTTTCTTTTGGCCAGTGTGGTTATGATAATAAGGCTGTTCCTTCAGAATTTTTTTTTTTTTACTCTTTCCTCACTTGTATTATAAGTTTTCCTTAAAATGAAAGTAATGACATGCTAAAAGGAATCCAAAGCCAGGTCTATACAGTAACAGTGAAGAACAACTATAGAGCAGAATTGGGTTATTTCAGCACCCAGGTTTTTATTCAGGTGGCGTTAACCTTTGGCTGACAGTGAAGAACGGCTCGATACTAACAAACTCCATAAATAAGGTTCCTGGTGTTATGAAACGTCATTTTGGAGAAAAGGAAAGAAATGTGTTATTTTTATTTAGTCAAACATTCTCCTTTTTGGAAGATGTTCTCCTTTGCTTAATGGAACAATTGTGATGCAAGTGAGAGTATTCCAGTGTTTTCCACTGGTTGTGAGATACAACAGAGGTAGGTGGCCTTAAAAGAAAATAAGAAACAAGCTGAAAACTGGAGCGCTTACGTACGCTGGCTAGAAAGAAATATTAGATTCAGTTTTGGGGCTAAGACCTATGGTTTTCAGTCTTTGGCTTTCTTATTTTAGTTAGTCACAGGTTTTAAAGTTGAGCGAAACTCAAAGGCTGCACCACAACCTGCAAAATAGAGGTGGTGATAGGTTTGGCTATTGCTCTGTACCTTTCTTTGTGACGAGGGCAAAGGCTGAAATGTTTTTCCATTTCACCTGTGCATATTGAGTGGTCAGGTGTGGTATGATGGCAGAAACTTTATCAGGGTGATCTACAGATCTAGCCAGGCAAAGGTGCAATTTTAGTCTCAAAATAACAGGTGTGCTGGGTTGCATAGATTTCACATCTTGAGAACAAACATTACTTTTGTACCAGCTAGAATGCCAATTAATGAACGCATTTCTTGTCCATTTCTCACAAAACAGCAGTATAAAACCCAGGTGGGGCACATCTGTACAGGGCTGCCCCAACCTCTGTGTCCAGCCTGAGGTCTACATCTGACCGAGAGACCGTGGGTCCTCTCAAGTGTGCAGAGAGAGTTGTCAGCCCAATTTACCGAGCATTTCTGTTCCCCTTTCTGCCCTCTGTAAAAGTTTGAAAAAGGCTCATAAATGGCAAAAAGGCAGTTGTGTACAGGAAATGCAACTTGGCAATAAAAGCCTGTTTTGAAGTACACTACATGGTTTCTGAATAAATATTTCTTTAATGCATGTAATTACCGGATCAGCAGAATAAATGTGGTCATGTCCTTGTAATTAATACATTGTCAAAAGTTCATTTAAGTATAATAATTTCACAGGAAAAATGCTGTCTATGTAGTTTGTGCAATAATTTGTTAAATTAAGTGCAATAAAGATAAGATTATTGGTAGAGATATATATATATATTTAAGTCCTTATTAATTTCAACGTGCTATCTAATACTCTTAAGTGGATTTTTTTCATAAAAATAAAAGCTGCTAAAAATAAAAGTGCTGTAATTATGTTTTTCTTCTTTTTGCTAAAGGAATTTTCAAGCAGCCCCACTTAGTACCACAGATGTAGTTGGGAAATATTTAGTTAAGGATTGTGTAATCAAGTTGGCAAAGGCTTGAAGATCCAGTGAGGAATGCACCGAGAAGGATGCCTGTTTATCCACTGTTGAAAACCAAAATGTTTATCTCTGGCTTTGGTGTCATCCTTCAGTTCTACCCAGGGCTGACCCAGGGCTGAATTAAACGTTACAGCTGTATGGGGTCTTTAGCAATGGGAGGAGTGTTGTTCTCTGTGTTCAGAGCTTGTTTAAAATAATTCTTCAGAAAAGAAGTAATCTGATTCTTCACTGCCAATCTCAAAGTGGTGACTTTTGTTTGGTGACTCATTTCGTTACAACCGGGGAAGCAGAGGCTGCGGGGCAGTAATGTGACCATGTATATGGTGGTGGCTATGGCCAGGTTACCCAACGATATCAACTTGTTCTCTACGGGTGTGTGCAGGAGCAGGCTGGAAATTAGGACCATACGTGGCAATCAGTTAGCTGAGGGGAATGTGCTTGTAGGTCAAGAACCCTGGGAGGACAAGGAGTGTGAATAGACACAACAATTAACATGATGAGTCATGCTGAGGGAGGATAGGGGAGTGGGGGATGGATGGCGCCAAGGAAAGGTAACACCTTGCTGTTAATTGATGGTAGTTAACCACCAATCAGGGTTTGCCTAGTATGCAATGCTTAGCGTAAAGAACCAATCTGTTTAAAACGCACAGCTTCTGAAAATATATATAAACTCATGCTTCTGTACAATAAATTGACATTTGTTTGCATCAAACGGTGTCCTGTCTCTCATCGCGGCAGGTGTGCACATATTATTGACTCTGGTGAATTTTATAGTTCAGAGAAATTTCAGCTGGTTTTATACTGGTTGAAGGGGGGCTGATGGTACCTGCTCTGGCACAAAGCTTGTGCAGGCGGTGCTGACCCATTGCCGTGTGTTGAACAGTTTTCAAGCAGCAGAACGATGTTTTGCTGGATCAGGGCTTTGTGCTGTACAGTCAGGGCATTTCTCACCTGGCACTACAGCTCCTTAAGTTTATGTAATATAGATACATATATATCTGAGCCCTGGTCAGAAATGAGTTTCTCACTTGACCACACATATGACAAATTAATGTCAAAAATAGAACTGGAGTTCAGCTCCCCAGTTTCTAAACTTGTGCTCAGCTGGTGCTTGCAAGACCGCACCTCTTCCATGCGACCTAAACCACAGAAGGGCTAAGAGACTGTAGGACTTTATTGTACTCCTAGTCAGGCTCTTAAATGTATCCAGACAGCAGAAGCTTCTTATCCTGTTTGTGGAGACATTAAAGCTTCAACTTTTCTTTCTCACTGAAATCCCACAAAATTTGGAAACCTATGTCCTAACAGAGTTTAGCATGTGGGATTGTATTTGAAGAATATGGACTGGGAAGGATTTCAGGGGGTTTCACCTGAAGCTGGAAACAAACCAAACCAACCAAAAGCTGGTTGGATGAGCAGGCTCAGAGAGGGCAGTGGTTAACAGGTGGCTTAAATGCTACCCCTTGGACGTCTATGAGAAGTGCTAGAACCCGCAGTGTTCTTTGAGACTCATTCTGTGCTAGCATCTTCATCAATGACCTGGAGGAGGCAATGGGGTGTAGTCTCAACACCTTTTCAGATGACACCAGATTAGAGATCCCAGGCAGGGTTTCCAGGGACCTAGGCAGGCAGTGGTTCAGTAAGAGCTACAGAAAAATCAACAGGGAGATATGCAAAATACTGCCCCAGGAAGGAATAATTGCTGTGAATAATTTGGCTGGAGACCATCTGGTTAGTGAGCAGGTCAAATGCCCAGGTGTTGGTGGGCAGTGAGCTGTGCAGGAGCCAGCTGCATCCTCGGCTGCTGGAGCAGGGATGTGTCCAGAAGGCTGGGGGCTGTGACTGCCTCCCTTTACTCAGCACTTGGTATGGGGTGGGAGGATGAGGCACAGCAGGCATAGGTTGGAAAGGTAAAGTTATGTACTGCATACAAGGAGGAACTTTTTCCCCACAGGAGCAGTCAAGTAGGGCAGCAGCTTGTCCAGAGATGTGCCGTTCCCATCCTTGGAGGTTTGCAGGGCACAAGCGAGTCCAGCCCTGAGCAACCAGGTTGGACCCCAGAGCTGACCCTGCTGGGGCAGGAGGTCAGGGCAGAGACCCCCACTTAGTCTCCCAAATTACTCTGTGATCCCATGGATGTGAGGAAATATTAAAAACAAAATTCCAAACCAGCACATCTGAGCCACACGTTGTCAGCTGAGTTACATACTACGAGTAAATCACAATATATAATGAGAATTCAAAATAATCTCTGATGTCTGTCAGCTCCAGCATATAACCCACTGAATGCTGCATTTCAACATTACTAGTTATATTTTCTCCAGTGAGATATAAATGTTACTTGACCTCAAAAACAGGTCATAAAGCACATACGGCATCCTGCAATTAAGCTAAAAGATTCATTGACAAACATCATTCAA
Organism: Falco cherrug; assembly: GCF_023634085.1. Classification (NCBI taxonomy): domain Eukaryota; kingdom Metazoa; phylum Chordata; class Aves; order Falconiformes; family Falconidae; genus Falco; species Falco cherrug. Next base: position 40,251,330 of record NC_073704.1, on the reverse strand, counting down.
GTAGTACGATTTAGATGGTTACAAGAAACCATAAAAATGTTGTGATACTGCAGGGAAATTGGCTCCAGTGGGTCTATATGATATCTTGGCATTGAGACATTGTATGCAATAAGAATAAAGCAATGTTGCTCATAAACAGAAGAACATTAATTATATACATTTAATTTTATGTAACATCACACTTGTGGAAAACATAAGAAAACTCATGTATTGTAAATGTCATCTTTTTTTCCTGAAGGAATTTTCCATTATTATTTTATGATGATAAAATAAGGTGTACCGATGTATTCTCAAAATAATTTTATATTAATTTTTATGTATTTCAATAATATTGAGTCAATAAAGATGATATCAGGAAATCTATGAACTATAATGAATTTTATTTACATTTTTATTATAGCACTAACTTCACATCAGTTCCCTTCAAGTGTATATTTGAAAAAAATGTGCAAATCATCTCTTTTTAGCAAAACTGCCCAAAACATCTCAATCACTTTTATAATGAAATTTTTATTGCAGTATTTGAAAATATTTACATCAGCAAGAAAAAAATGTTCATCCAATGAGGCAGTATTCTAGGAGAATGGGGAAAATAGAGTAACATAAGTGAAATACTACATGGTGAGAATTGGCCCTTGACTTAATAGCCGTTTTCCAGAAAATGGTAGTATCAGTGTAGTAAGATGGATATGTCTCAGCAGTTCCAGAACGTGTTGTGCAGCATGATATCTGTAGGTGAATCTTTTTTTTTTTTTTTTTTCCTTTTTAAAGCTGTGTTTCAGGTTCATCATGCACGTATTAAATGGCCTTGACAGTGGTTCTCTAACTGCAGTCTGAAGACACTCTTATCTAGATGCTTTAACAGCTCGTTACAGTCAGAATCAGTCAACTGAGTCTTCAGAAGTGCTTTTAACTAAATTCCTGATGAGATGAGTGTTTTGCCATCCAAGAGAAATTTTGAGGATGGACAGCAGTCAGTTGGCACCAAAGTTTTGGGGCTCGGTGGTCCAGGGCAATTAATACAACGATTGTGTATTGGAACCTGGGAGGAAAAAGGTGTTTCTGGCAGGGAGGACAGAAAGGTCTTCAGCACCTCTAAACTGGTGTCTCTTCATTTGGAAGCGTTAGTGGCACAACTGATGGCGTTTGTTTAAGGCAGCCATCTGGTAAACATGAGAATATAATGCACCATATTGCGTTCCCAATAACATTTTAAACTGTTTGCAATCTCAATAAACTTTCAACTTGTGAAACACATGCACAGAGGTCAGTTCCTTGCTTCTGTTGGAGGGAATATCAGATTTACATAGTGTCTATATACTTCCATTTCCAAAAGCTGCAAAGTTGACAGCCAAAAATAAAAAAGCAGGCCAACAGAGGCAAAAACTCATGCAAACCTCTGTTCGCTGTTTTTTCAGTTCTGTTTTATTCATTTTACCATTATAGCTTGGGGTTGGGCTTCTGGATGGGGCCACTGGGAGTTGCAAGGTGTTGGCCTCACTTGTTTTTTCCACAGGATGAGATGGTAGGAGTTTGGTTTTGAAACTTTGGTGTTGGGAGTGTGCAGAAGTGCCTCCAGCTGATACCTGCCTGAAGTCCTAAGCATGTATGTAACTTTTCAGAGTTCTTCTTTTTTCTCTTTCATAGTGCATTCTTCACACAATGGATGAAGAGATAAAGCATTCCTTGTTCTGTTTTGGCAGGATAGATTTGGGGAAAGTAACAGAAATGGCAGAAGAGCAATTTACTTCACCAGTTCACTTCTGTTCTAAAATAGTGATGTCCACAGCTGATTGTACATTGTATCTGAGCATATTTCCTGCATCCTTTGGTGCAGTGTTGCTGCTCTGTTCTGGCTGTGACTAGCCAGAACAAAGACTCTATGGCTTTGTATGGGCTGGAAAGAAATGAGTGTTCTTCCAGCCATCCATATAAATTCAGTGTTGACTAAATCTGGGTTCATGCTAAATAGTTTCCGAATCCAAACCACCTTCCTGACCTGAATTTTCCATATCTCTTATTGCACCAGGCATCTGCATTGAATGGACAGTCTGTACAAATATGTCGTTAGTTTTATCTTCAAGTGACCAACGTTCTGGGTTTCACGTGCTGCCTTCTTTCTTCTGCTACCATACACTATGCTATGCAGGCAGGGCAGCAACAGATAGTTGCCCTATTCTTTCCCATATAGTGCATCATAGTTTTATCTGGATATTTCAGTGATGAGCCATCTCTTTTAGGACAGTACCCCATTAATATAATATAATATAATACTTATGTCAAGGCATTGATATATGTCATTAACAGAATGGAAATAAATTCAAATTCATACGTTATATTTCACACACAAGATAAAACAAGAGTTTTATCTTGACCTCCTAAGGTGAGAGACAGATGTTTTCCATTGGCAATGCTTTGGTTATTTGTTTATTTTTGTAAAATGCACATCTGAAACCCACCTATATAAAACTGGAATATGGGCTGCATTTTAAGAGAAACCGGGGAAAAATACGCAGACTTTGAGAGGCGAAGGGGAAAAAAAACCTGCAGCAAGCACCAGGGTATGTGAGTGAGTAAGCATAATAGATCAGAATAAGGCCCTAAATCAATTTTATTTTCACAGTTCTAGCTTCATAAAAAGTGGGTGGCAGTAAACCAATTATTATGCAACTTAATGAACTAATTAGGAAAATCGGAGCAATAATGGTACTGGTACTGACTGATCTGAATATAAAAAGTAGAATTAAGTTCTCAGTATTGAATTTTTCAATACAAAGGATTATATAATAACTTCTAAAGCATTTTGAATTTGGGGAGAAAGGGGATTGCATCTGTAGTTGCTGTGGGTACCCAAATGATCTGCTATTTCACGTACTGAACCCTCTGTGTAAGTATGCTCATGTACAGATTTTTTTAAAAAGCCATAAGTAAGGACGAGATCATGAAAAGCTTCATTTTCATTGCTGTGCCCGTAAATACTGTTGAATTACTGGTGACTGTGGTCAGTAGGTGCTTAAATACTTGGAGCGTATGGCTTAGGTGGCTGATCCTGCAGACTGGTGACGTGCAGCCTTGTACACTGGGGTTGCTGCCTAAACCCCAAAATGGTTAAAGCTTTCGTAGGAGTGGGATTTGCACCAGACTGGATGCACAGGAGTAGCAGAAAGTCATGACAAAAGCACAACTTCTCTTCCTTAATATTAGCATTGTTGAACACGCTATGCTTTAAACTGTTATAAACCCCCTTGTGTAATATTATACATGTTGACATAAATTATAAATATATTGCTATCAGACCAGTATTTCCCCTTATACATCTGAGATTATGTATGAGTGTTTCCAGACATTCAATAGTTTGTTGGTTTTCTTTCTTTACAATATTTCTGCCTTTACATATGTTGATAATATGACCTGTGATTATGGGCCTAAACCTTTTCTCTTTAACATCAGTGACAAGGTTCCTTTTGCCTTTGATGCCGAAATTGAAATGAACTCTCATAAATGCCTCCATCATTTCCTCGTGATGGTGAAATGTACTATAGTATTTTCATTGATTTGTAATATATTTATCATACAATTACAAAATAGAGTTTCTTTACTGGCTTTCACGTGATTCCATGTCTGCTTTATCCATGTGTGGCAAATTTAACGGGTGTTTGCGAAACATGTTGATTTATATTTTTTTTATGGCCTTTATGATATTTGGATATGGAATTGTTGCTTGGGAATCAACGTTGCTGTCTTAGATTGGGTCCTACATATTTCAGGGCAGTTTCTGTCTTGATATATAAGCCTTGCATTCTCAAACTGAGCCTCACTCATGTGTGTACCCGAGGACAGCACTTGGCTGTACCAGTATCTGAACCATTCTGCTGTTTCAGATGGTGTCTGTATCTTTTCCAGGAAGGTAGCTATTCGATCCACAAGTGTTTCATCAAAAAGCAAAGGTGAAAGTAATTTCTTAATTGGCTTCATGGAAAAAACACAAAAAAGAAGAAAAATAATTTTTGCTTTCCATGATAAAAACAATCAATGTGAGTAGTTTTGTTTATTTTCCTGGTCAAAAAGTCAGTGTCAGAGTATATTTAAAACAAATGGCGAGATGGGAGGGGCAAATGGCCTTAAAGCAAATCCATCACGTACAATACTTTTTAAAAAAGAGAAGGAACCCAGGCCAGCATGTTAAAAATGAGCATTTCCAATACAATTTGTCACCCATGCATAAATCTTGCTGACATTTTCAGTCACTTTAATAGCCTTCCCATTTTATAAATCAGTATGAACTTGCACAGTTGCAAAAAGTGTGTATTTTGAACATCTCATTTGCATACTTTACCAAAAGCCAATGAGGCAGTGGAAGCAACACTGGTGATCATAATAAGTGTTTGGGAAAAGGCAGAAAGATCACTAATGGTTTGCCTTTAGGGATTTCTGTACTCCATAGGGGACGAAAATGAGAAATATTTTTCAAACAGCAGGGGTAAAGGTTTTAAAACTAGAAACACATGGAGTGATAAAAATGTTAGTGCCACAGGGCGCATAGCAGGAAAAATTTACAATGTAAAAACTGTAATTTCAGCATTAGGAAGTAATAATCGTGTTTCATCATTGTTATTAAAGCATGACCCTTAAAGTCACATAAATTAGATATAACTTTCTAGAGAAGTGTATTAATCTTCAATGGAAAATATTAGAAAAGTTTATTATCATATGAAGATCAGAAGAAACGGGTTTTTATTAAAAAAAAATGAAGTTAAACTTGACAGTTTGTTGGGGTTTTTTTAAGAAATCTCTAGCATTTTAAAATGACATACAGACTTGTGTTTACTCAATGAAAAATGCAGTGACCAGATTTGCTCTGAAAGCCAATAATAGTTACATGAGAAGAAAAAAACCAACCAACAATTAAATAATGAGCTAAGGAAATCCAGGAAGTTCTATTCTTAGGCATAGATGACTTATGTTTTGGTCAACATAGCCTTTCTATTGTTTTGATGCCAAACGCATCCAAATGATTAATGAAGAATGTTAGAATTGTCAGAAAAAAATAAAAGCAAAATTGTAGCCTGAGGTACCACAAGAATATCCACTGGAAGACTTGAAATAGAACCAGTTATCTGAGGTGTGTAACTGCTGACTGAGGGATAGTTTCCATCCTATCTGGAAAGTGTAATTTTACTAGGGCCTCTCTAATTCTCTTAAGTGCTGTTTAACAAGGTCACTTCACCTGTAAGAACTTTTTGGTAAAATTTGTGTTTGCAGAAGTTGAGTGCCACACCAGCATTGGGGGTGTGGGAGCCCCCAGCTCTCCTAGCTTGGGTCTATGAAAAAGTAGGGTAATGTGGTGGGAGTGGACCTGCTGGGGGAAGAACCTGCTGCTGGGGACTGCATGGTGCCACACCATACTGCTGCATGGCATTCATTCAGGGTGTGTGTCATTTTGGTGGCCATCCTGGCTCCAAAGTCCCAGAGAGATTCCTGAGATGAAGGGATGGGGGTACAGATTAAGCCCTTTTTGCTGTGCCCCACAGAAGGTGTCCAGGTGATAAATGGAACAAAAGCCTGATCTCTACATTTCTCTATTTTCATAGTTTTATCTTGATTTTTTTCAGTTTCAATTTAAAAAACTAGCTGCTAGCACTCTGAAGTGGAAGAGTGTGTAAAAGAGGACTCAGGTGAACCTGACAGAGTGTACTTTTAATTTTCCAGAGACAGAGAATGGAATAGTGCTGTGATATTGATAAAGCCTTTTGACTTCCTGGGAGACAAGTTTTGACCGGTCAGGGTCTGCAATGCTAGATGTGTCTTGTCTCAGAGCCCTGAGGATGTGTCTCTCGGAGTATAATTTAGCTGATTCTCCATTGCTTATTCAACAAAAAGCCCCATCAATAACAGACCAGGACAGAAAAGATCCTTTACCTGTCCCTCCATACTGAGTGCCCTCATCATTAGGATGCAAAGCTTGACATCCTTTTGCTTACTCTACTTCTTGTGTTCATCTGCAAGAGGAAGAGGTCCGTAGTTCATCTGGAAGAGTAGAAAACCCTTTCCCAACTTGATCTGTAGCTTGACTTTGTAGGTAGTCTCCAGAGAAGCAGTGAACTCCTTCCAAAGTGCTCCAAACACTGGAATGCTATGCAGAAGGAGGGCATCATCGTTATCTCTCCTTCCAGCTGTGTTCTTATGTGAAAATGGTTGTAGATTTTGTTTTTTCTGTCCCTTTCTGCCAGTCCCTCAGGCAGTTTATGAAACACATGCATAGCCAAGGATTAGGCATTGTGCTTCTCTGTGCCGTTGGAACTAACAAGGCAAACTTGCCCAAATGTGATTTCCCACCCCCCACCCCCACCCCCCGCCCCAGGATGGCTTCCGTGTTTGCATCAGACTTAATTTGAAGATTCCTATCATTAACCTTGGTGGCAGAAATTGTCATTTTCCAAAGCAGAGAATTTCAGATTTTTCACTTTCGAAAAAATAATCAGTTTTTTGATTCAGAAAGGTCATCATCTGAGTCAACATGTGCTAAACAGAAGCTACTGCAGTGGTCCCAGTGGAAAGAGGCTTTATCATTTTCTTACTGAAAAAGGAAAGATATGAGATAGTTGTCTATTTAATGTGGGGCAGCTAAAATAAGTTAATGAAATAGGGAATGTAGTGAAAAAGTGATGGATTTGTTGACTTTATAGCTTTATGGTGCATTTTGTTAAAATTCTGCTGTTTTCAGATATTTCTTTACCATGAAGAAGAGTAATAGCTTTCATAAGGTGAAATGAATGACAGTAATGACTTGCTACTCAATATTATTAGCCATCTGCTTTATGCTGGTGTAAATTGATTCAGAAAAGAATTCAGCAAGTGTTGAGCAGTCTATACAATGTTAGAGACTAAAGCTTTTGATTTCCAAATATAGAATCCTTCTTTATCTGGAAGTCTCCTGCTGAGGTCACAACTTCATTAGTTGGCAGTCTGCTTCTGTAATAGTGATCTGTAGGACAGAATTAAAAAGAAAATAATATCCTGGTGTATAATAGATTTATGTATATTTTTAGCATTCCAGGATTTGAAGAATAAACTTGGCACACAGCCTGACACTGAAATGGAGTGATCTTAAGAATTATTTATGACATTCATCCCATAACAGCACCCATGGATGGGACTAAAATGTTGCCAGCATGGGCATGGCTCTCATGTACCAGCTGGTATCTGCTCTACCTGTTGTAGATGTGGAAATTTCCATTGTGTAAGGGACTGAGATCAAAAGCTAAACTAGGTGGCCAAACTGTAGAGTGCAAAATGCTGTGTGGTGGTGTTACAGTCATGAAACTCCTCTGTCTTTGTGTTGATGTAGTCAAAAACTGAGCCTTGTTTAGAAGTTCAGCTTCTGAAGCTGTAGCTGCTAAATAAGGTGATTAGGTTGAGCTTTGTAGATCAGGAGTGGTTTTATATTTTCTACATGCAAACTGCAGCAAAGCAGACTTCAAAAGAGGTGGACAAGTAACATTTTTAACCAGTGTCTGAAATGTTTATAAGAAAAAGTTTAATGTAGTTCCACACCTTTTGGAGGTTGTCATAAATTTTGTTCTTTTCCTCTTCGGATTGAATAACCTTTTAAAAAAGTCCAATTATATTAACTCAGATGTTAATTTGCTAAAATTTAGTACATTTGGTTGTATCCAGTTTATTTACTGTATATATAACTTGTAGTCTGGACTTTTTAGTCTAAGAGTTATATTTTTCAGGTTCTGTTCCCTAAACTTTTTCATCTGTGACACTTTGGTCTGAAAAATTACAGGAGCGATACAGGCTCAGCTCTAATGGCCTGTTTAAGACCATCTTTGCAACAGATAAAATACTAAATTACCAGAAAGAGGTGGAAAGTGTACCTCTGGCAATGCATGTCTGACTTATGTGAACAGACAAACAGAAAATAGCAGGACATCTAAGGCCAAACCTAATATTTACAGCTTCAGCAAATAATTTGAGGTGGTACCGTTTGGAAAATGGCAACAAGAATTGGGAGAATTATGATATGGCTTAAAGACCAGCTATAGCAAATATATACTGCATTGAAAGATGCAGAGACATGTTGGAAGAAAATCAAAGTAGACATTACCAAAGGTCAAACTTAAAACTTAATTTATGTAATATTTTCATGAATTGTCTTTGCAAAAAACAAACAAACAAAAAAGGCGTAATGTTTTAGCGCAGAGTTTGGAAACATCACTGGTGCAAAACTGATTTGAGATATATAGGAAGAACAGACCATGTTGAATGCTGAAGCAGTTTCTATGGGATTAAATTTAGCATTGTTGAAATTTAGCTACTTGTGAAATAAATTTTCTATGAACTGAAAGTTTTCAGCAGAGAGCAAAAGAGGAAAAAAACCAGGATTTGATTGCACCATGGTGTTAACAAATGAAAGAGAACTACCAATACAAAACTACTATAAAAAACCCTAGACACCAGCAAGAGAGATATTTCCAGCAGGAAAAGAGAAATAATATAATTCTACAAGGCTTTTGTAATATTCCTGCCCCCCCCCCCCCCCCCCCCCCAACAGCAATGTTTAATTATCTTATAATTTCTTTCTTCTTTCCTCTGGTTGTGTGGGATCAGTTTCCCTTATTGCATCCATTCTTTGGCATGAATTTACTGTAAATGCACTTAGAGTTACAGTCATTATGGATGTATGACATGTAACCTTACATGCTCGAAAACTAAAAGTATGGTTCTGAAATACCCCCACCCCCAATACAAGAGCAGTTTTGCAAAGACAGAGCGTTTACTCTTAAGTGGGATGATGACACAGTTTCTGGATTCCTCTGGGAGGTCAGGCATGTATCTCAATACCTTGCTGTGTGTCAGAGATGCATCCTGATTTTCCCTGGCAAAAACCTTCTGCCTTTGTTTTCCATTTGGCTCGTGCAGCTGAAATGAGGCTTCGGAGCTGTTACACGACGTGAGCTTTTCTTTGAAAAGCTCAGTTTAACGGTTGGGTGCATCCTTCAGCAAAAGGTTTCTGAAAGTGAACTTTTTTCTAATGAGGCAGGAGGTATACACCAAGGAGATCCTGACTGCCAGGAGAGGACAGGCAGGCAGGAGAAGCAGAAGTGTCTTTCGATGACTAGTGGACTAAGAGGACTTGGGCATGCCACAAGACCCTGGGCTGCAGGGTAGACACTGAAGATCTCCAGGGAACCTTTGTCAGAGGTCGTTCATATATATGGGCAGAAAGAAGTATCAAATTTAGTCGTTTTTAAATACTTCTGACCTTTTGTAAAAAAAAAAAAAAAAAAAAAAAAGGAACAACATCACATGGACTTCAATGAGTTCTTAAGTGACACAGTAATTTAGATTTCTTTTCCCACTTTTTCCTCTATAAAGGCTATAATTTTTTTGGTATACTCTCTTAAAATAAGTCATACTGATCTTGTTTTTCTAAAGTCAGTCAATCAGTCAGTAGTGGGCAGTCAACATCCGTGGAAAACCCTACAATAATACAGTTTATCCTATAAATAACAAACTGGTTCATATGCCTGATGGAAGGAAATAAATTTTGAGGGTGATTTCTGTATCAAGTGATTGAGAGGTTTATTGTATAAACCAGAAGTGAAACACATTATTAAAAGTTATGAAAAAATACAGTTTCTTAATAACTGTAGAATGCCAGTCAAAACATGGTATTTTGCCATGCTACTTAAATTCAGCAGCCTTTTCCCCATGAAATATATTTTCCCTATGAGTTTTTAAATAAATATTTTCTTGGGAAATTATGAACTGTATATAGTCTTGGATAAAATGCATTTGGCTACACTGTTTAGCATGTTAGAAAGGGTGCGGTAATAGTCCCTACTGACCCTAAAATATACAAATGTATTGTTTTCTTGCCAAATTACCAGTTTTCACAGTTTTGACACTGAAACAGAGAAATATTACTTAATTTTACTTTGATCTGATACAACATTTGCACCTATCAAATTTAAAAGTCTGTGCTTCATACAAGCCATGAGAAACGTTCACACAAGGGCTGCCCTAGGGCACAGCAAGTGTAAATTAGATTGCAGGGGGGTACTCTACAGTTGGAGGTAGATAAATGTGTTTGAAATCATCCCCAAACTTGTGAGTGTGCAAAATACTCTCAGCTGAGAAGAAACTATAATGGTCAAGTTCAGCCAAAGTATGAGAAGGTTGAACTCGGTTCTGTTCTTTGCTGGTGTGACCAGTGTCTGTGTTTCCTACCATCTGGATGGATGCAGATGTAGAGATGTAGAACATCATGCAGGGTAGTTGTAGGTGGACTGTTCTGCCTCTCCTATTGACTCTCTGCTACTATGTTTGACCAATAAATGTTCACTGTAAGAGGTTAGTGTTGTCAGCTCTTAGGTTTTAAATCATTCACCTTATTGGCCTTTGGTGCCGTTAGCATTGACCATTTGACATAAATGCTCCAACAGGTCACTAGGACTCCACTGAAGCGTAGGACAGTTTATTACAAAAACATTGAATCGAGCAAGAGGAAAAACCCTGGATTTGGTTACTGAATCTCAGTTTTTGGTGTTGGCCAAATGAGAACTGTGTTCCACATCCTAGTGTGTTAAAAATGTAGAGTAAATGCATCAGGTTCGGTTATTGCCCAGAAGAAAAATAATTTCTAATAAATGTTGGCTCCATTAGCAAGCCAACTAAACACATAACAAACCAGTTACTGATCTTATTTTTCTCCAAGTTGTCGATACAGTGACTCATATTTCATCAAAATTATGGATTGTTGGTAGTTGATTTAATTCATACAGCTTTATGGTCTTAGTCAAACCCCTCATTTTTGGCAAAATATTAACGCAGGTATGAAAATGATTGGGGAAAGTGCACACGATCCAGGTATAAAAACCATCACTCATGCTGGTGGTGTGAACTGGTCTCCTCTATCACACTTTGAAAAACTGTGGTCAACTGCAGACACAGATCTTTTCCCCAAAATATGCTATACATAGAAGGGAATATTTTCCTTTTGCTCAACATAGCTTAGAATACTAAAGTATTTTCTTAAGCACAGAATATCATACCTGTAACAGCACAACAAGTAACAGCACAAAAACCTACACAAATACATAGGTTGATTTTCTGTATCATGCGGGTTGTAGATCTCAGCCATTTCTGCACCATGCGTGTATTTTCTGCTGAACTAGAGCATGGCCTCTTAGAAAAATGTTGTGAATTGATTTGAAGATCTTGAGTGAAGAAGATCCATATGAATTGTTCCTGTGATAACCTTTAGAGATCTGTGTTCTACCCTGGATTTGAGTGTGTGTATTTGCATTTGCCAAACTTTGGAGCTACTTATACCATTTTCTCTAATAGATGCTTAAATTTGTATTTTCCTTCCAGTCAAGGCACATTTAACCTTTACTGGGAATAATTAAGAAGGATTTAGTTTAGTAAGTCTCTCCCTAAGAAGACACATCTTCAAAAAAATTTCAGAAAAGCTTTTTTAAACCCTTCCCAAATGTGTGACATTGAAGTAGCAAAGAGAGGGACAGAGGATGATGCATGCTTTCCTGCCTGACTCTTCCAAAGATGGAATAACTATGGAAGTGAACTACCTACACAGCAAGGTACGACCTGGGCCAGACAAAACGGCATGAGAATCATTTGGCAGCCTGCAAGTGGTTAATGTCAGCTGTGATATCATTTCAGTACCTGAATGCTGCTTTTTTGTGTGCTGGAAGTTGCAATATTCAGACTGTAGGTCTTCTTTATGTGTTGTCTGGGCTGGTGCTTTCAGTACTAAAACCTATGATGGCTGCAGAATGGAGATTAGATTGGCCACTTCAGGGCTGCATTTTGGAGTATGGTCAACGCAAAAATGGTAAAGATGCAAATTTTGGTGAACAGGGTTAATGGAGAGTGCAATAACAGTGTCAGCACGGTGAGGGAGGCTTATTAATTAGGTTTAGTCAGGATTAGTAGCGATACCAGTAAGTAAGGAAAATTCTTTGGCGTTCCAAAGAGCAATGAGCATTTAGAAGGAAAGACACAACTGCTGATGCTTCTCTTTGCCCAGCATTTGGTATGCACGAGCGTAGGCACCCAGCGAGCAGCAGACAGCACTAACCAAGGACTGCCCCGCTGCAGAGAGAGACGCGCAAAGCGAGAGCAGCTGCGAATGCTGGCATATTGAGCTGCTCAGAGCTGCCGACCCTCGCAGATGAGGCTGGCACGAGACTGCAGGAATGAGGATGGGGTAACACTAACAAGACTGAATTGATCTGCATATATTACAAAGGAAGACCAGAACACTTGCATAATCACAGATCTGTAAAGTAGGTCCAGGGGAACACCTTGACTTCCCCAGGAAATGAGAAGGCAGCTGTGAATGTTTTTGGCAGAAAAGTGCTTCTGCTTTTGAGAGCTGACAGCCCACCAGTTCGCTCTCTCTTGGGCTGGCCTCAGTGTGAGCGGTACCAAAACTCACTCTCCATCGCTCCACAGTAAGGTTTAGTGTTCTATGTCATGGATCTGGAGGAAGCAAAAATAAGCCTCCTGCCTAAAAAACTGTGTTACAATGCAAACAGCATAAATCCATTATGGGAAGTCATCTCTGCTGCTTTGACGGAATGGAGAAAAGTGGGGAACAGTTTTTTTTTAAATGAGAAATTACATCTCTTTCCCTGATATAAAATGAGATTGCTGGTTAAGAAGGGTCATATAGATTTTAAATAAGTTAAATATGCTTCTTATGAAAATATGAACACCAAGCACATTTGGCCAGTACCTTAAATTATGTCATTGAAGTTGCAGACAGCTTAAGTGAAAAAAGAAAACAAGCGAAGAAAAAGACAAGGAAATGTATCAGTCCTTTTCTCCAATAAACACCACCCCCTCCCCCCCCCCCCCCCCCCCCCATGGTCATGACTTGCTGATAAGCTGTAAAATTTTGAATACTGCATTTCCTTAGGCAACCACAATTGTCCTCCATAAGGATTGTTTCAGCAAATCATGCCATTTGGATAGGCATAGCAGAAAAATTTAGCAATCTCAAGAATTGCAAGCTCAGTCTTGCACTTGGTGAAGTGCATAATGTAAAGTGATGCCTTTAGAGAAAGTACCCTATAATGCAAGAAGACAAATCACTGATTTGGAATTGATATGTTCCTTGTACTTGATATGTTCATTTATATGCAAGAAATTTATTTGATCCCAAATTCAGGAATTTAACCAAATTTAACCAGGCAGATAATTACATGGCCATCAAGTGAAGAAATGGTAAAAAAAAGCAACCCCAAAACATCAAGATCCCTGTTGCAGAAAACAAGTATATAAATTAGGGAACAGGTGACGAGTCCTGAAGAGGAAAGCAATAGACTAAATAAAGTACCATTTTATGCATGCAACTCGTGTAACATTAAGGTTATGCTTATACAATAAGAAGTAAAGAAATTGGAACTAAAGAGGGAAAAGTCGGCATTAATGCTGAACCTTGCCCTTCTAATTTTCAAAATGAATTTCTTTTTATTTTCCACATTAAACAGTGAATATGCCAATATAAATCACAGTGCATTATTAACACAAACAACATTAAGACAGAGAAAAATAGAGCTTAGACTTTATTTGATTTTTCCTGTATGACTGAACAAAAGCAATGTACAGCTCCCTCTTCTCTCCCTCTCTTTCCTTTCCCCACCCCCTCCTCCCAACCCCCTCATTTGTTAGACTCATTTATTGTGTTTTGTTTTTTTTAGTGTGACATCTTTTTTTTTATTTTAGAGTTCGGTTACTAGATGCATAGCTAGAAAAATCTGCAAAATTCCTTAGATATTTTTTAAAAAAGAAAAATGAAAAAAAATTGCTAACAGAATTTCAGGGTCAGATATCTCTTCTTGGGATTTTTTGAAGAATTTGTATTTGGCTTATTTTGATATTTCTATTTAAATTTTCAAGAAGCATTTTAAAGTCAGTCAGCTAACTAGGAATCTCAGTTTCAGTAACAGTCCAGAGAATTTAAATCCAAAGGACTTAGGTGACAGTGCTTTCTACTTAATTTACTTATTTCCTTTTATTTGTAAAAAAAATATTTTAAAGTTAATTTGTATAGATAATTCAAAATTAAATAAATATTGCCTGTATGCTTAACAAGTAACTTTTTTTCTTTTTCTTTTCTTTTTTTTTTTTTTTTTTTTTCCTGAGTGATGTACTCTGCAGTATAAATAAGCTGCTACCTTAAGTTGTCTGGAGCTGTTTCATGAAACTGGTACCTCAAGTGCTCGATGTCTCTTTTCGGATGGTTTTTATTGTAAATGCAGTAACTTGATCTCAGAAAATGTTTATGGATCCTGACATGAGTAACACTTCTGACTGTTAGCAGTTCATGGTGTCTGATAATCAAATGACACCTAGGATCCTATTCAGAAGTGTGACACAAAATATTTCGGGTGTGTACTAATTATCCATAATGACTAGGAAGGCTCTATGCATTTAATATGTAAAAATACAAGTATAAAAACTATAGACAGAATTTGTACTTGAAAGAATAGAGTGGATCAAAGGAGCCATTTTTTGAGATATATCTGCTTTTGCAAAAGTGGTAAATGAGTCCAGACTTAGTTTCCTTAATTATTTTAATTGAAATATGGATCATTTCAGTTTCCATCCTTCCAACTCGATGAAAACCTACCAGAATTCTGGTGAAGTTGATCTGTTGAATACTTCATCATTGATTTTTTAAAAAAAGTTACATTAGAGACACTTGTAAAGAAACTGTGTAAAAGAAATGTTATTTATGTATCTGTATGCATCTGCCATGATTTGTTTCTTTGCCTTTTTTTTTTTTTTCTTTTTACTTCCTCCTTTGAAATTGAAATGGAAAGAAGCAGAATTTCATACACTGAAAGAAGCAGAATTACACAGTAAGCCTGAAAGTCACAGCTATAAAATCTGTGGGAAATTTAGTGTACAGAAATATACCCAAATAGATAACTTCTTTGAGTGTCACTTCTCTTTCTCCACATAAATTCATTCCAAGCCCAAGACGCATGCATTGTGGGTCAGATCATTAAATGTGAATGTTTGGAATATTCCACAAAGTGCATTTCACTGAGGTTGGGGTTTTTTTTCCTAAATACTGCAGATGCATTAAGATAATTGCAGTAGTCTAATTAGACTTTCTCCTAAAAATGACTTGTCTACAAGTGGTTTAATAGATTAAGGATTTTAAAGGGGTTAGAGAGAACCAGTTACAGTAATCAGAGAAGAAAAAGTGCTGAAGGTATCATGAAGGCTCATAATTAAACTGAAGCTTACAGCTCAATTAAACTTGAGCATCATTATGCATAAAACATCAGTGGGCATCAGGAGTCCAATAAAAAGAGATGCTATCAGTGTTAACAGCCAAAAGGTAAGACATAATATGGATTGGACCAAGTCTTCCAGATAAAGTCAAGGAAAATTGTGAACACATTTGAAGTAGAATCTCAGCCATGTCTAATAAGTTGATTAATAGAAGTTTGACATTGGAGATACAGTAACTGCAAGACAACACTGAGCTCAGTTTAATGCTAACCACAATAGATTAGTTTTGAAGAGGGGGAAAGACAAGAGTGATTTATTTGGTAGAACCAGGACAGGCAATGCCTTTGGCTGTGAAAACACCGCTCGTGTCGTCTAATCCTGTGCAGTATTTCCTATATTTAGACACGGACATCCCGACCTTAGTTTGGATTCTCATTTCACTTTTATAGCTATATAATTTGGCAGTGCTTCCTATTTAAAGATCCGTATAATCACGTAACTCCTTTGTAAATATGTGGCAAATACTTTATAAATAAGCAGTAACGGAGCCATCAAGCAGATGACTTGGATTGTGAGAACACTTCCAAGCTCAAGGCAGCTTTATCTGTTCCTGGTAGCAGTTGGCTTGTGTCAAGCTGATGTACAACTTACAAGACGTTTTCTTTTACATACCTCAAGGGAGGTGAAGGCTCAAACCCACCAAATTTATTGTGAAAATCTTTGTAGCGGAGGGGGTGATGCTTTGAATCAAAAGCTCATGGGGTTGTATCTTGAACTTTTCATGTTTTTCTTTCAGTTAAGAGTCTTGAGTTAACTTTTTCTTAACACATATGCAAATGCAGCAGTCAAAAAGTTAAAATATTGTTGAATTCCCAGCAGTGTAAAAACATTAGGAACAGTGTATCAGTAAAAAATTGTGTGATCAAAATTAGTTGTCATATTGCACACAAGAAATCTGTTGCAAAATAAAATTGCATAAGAAAAATTCTTGCATAAGAAAACAGCTCTTGGTGCTTTTCTCTGACAGTTATGGCAGGTGCTTACAATACCATCAACTAAAAATTAAGAATGCGTTGTGCAGTCTGTGTTACCGTAACGGGAAATTTGTCAGTGAGTGCTGGGAGAAGTACTGCAGTAATGTTCTAGAAGCTGCAAAGTATCATAGAAGGAACAAAGAGATCCTGGTGTGAAACATTTTACACAGATTCTACAGGATTCACAGGTTAGTAAACCCGTGCATCTAGATTTTCTTGTCCTTTACATTTTCAGCTCTGTATGATTTACTGTTTTTTCTCTCTTCTGTGGTGCCCTCTGGACTGGTGCCTGCAGGAACCTCCAGGTTCCACTTGGAGAAATATGATGTTAGGAAGAAAACATCATCATTTCATGTGGAGGAAAAAAGAAATGTGTATGTGCCAAGCATGGAAGTCTGAGTGCTAGCACATAGCAGATCCAGGTTCTTCCCTTACATGTACAAAGCTTGTACAACTCCCACTGTCTTCCTGGGGAGTAATTTGTAGAGCTTATTGGTTATTATTTGTGGAAAGGTATTTATTTTGTCAGAAGCCAAACTATTAATTAATACCAGTTTCAAAGAATTTTAATCCAGAAAAGTTTCTGGGTACCAGATGGAGTATGTGGTGGCAAAGAAGAGTCCAGAGGGGAGACGCTCTTCCTAATCTAAAAACTTCAGGTGGCCTGCCGTGTTTGGGTCTGAATCCAAATGCAGGTCTTCTGCACACTAACGAGATGCCCCTGGTTTCAGGCTGTTCCTTGAGAGATTCCTTTTCTGGATCAGAGCGAGATGTAAATTCAGTTGGTAGCTCGTAACTCCAAGCAATACTTGGTCAGAGGGGTGGTGTCTTGTAGAATCCTAGATCCAATCATGTATTTGATCATGTCTTAATTAGCAGCTTTTCTGTTTGTAGTGAAATGAAGAAGCTCCAGTGCTAATTAAGAAGGGTCTATTAAGCCACATAGAACTGCCTTCCTGATTTAGAGCTTAGACATGAGTTACTTGGGCATTGATGGCACTGTGGTGAATGCCCACATACATGCTCTGTGGCAAGTGCAAATTTATTTGTGTTAGCTTAGCTCACAGAGGACGCAGGATGAACCAGTTTAAATTTGTCCTTCCTGGTTAGTTCATGTGAGGTAAATTGGTACTCTTTGATAGTGTTTAGATTTTATTGTGAAATCAATAGTGAAGGATACATTTTGCATTAACCAAAGCAGTGTGTTTGCTCCTTCTCGGGACCTTAAGTATTATTTTTGTTATTGTACTTGTTAGAGCATTATTATATTACAGCAAATAACATTACCCACAATTATAATCACAGTCATTATAGTTCACATTGTATTAACTGTTACATTGTGAGACTATGATCATATTATAGCACTGTTGGTGATGACAGTAGTGATATACGTCCATTTCTGTAAATAGGTAAATTCTTTGTACTGCTGAAGCGACGGTAGGAACAAGATGGGTTGAAAGACTTTAGCAATTGCAGTGAGATCAGCAGAAGGAGTAAACATATTAGATCCATAAAACGCACAGGAAAACACTTCTGAATTTCCTGGAGCAAAAGGCTTTCCTTTTAGGGCCATTACAGAGCAAAGAGTAAGGTGCTTAGAACGTCTGACCAAGTCAATACACCACTTGCTAAATAAAATTATTTAGCACTTTGTTTAGGTCAATTGCCAGCTTTTGCTCAGCAACTTTTTGAGTTATTGTAAGGTAAAGGGGTCTGTAGTCACCCCAAGAGGAAATGCTGTTGCTAAAAGTGGCAGAGGGGATGAGTTTTGACCATGTCTGTTGTCCATAGTGTCTGGATACAAACCCAGCTGAGCCCTTTATTCTCCATCAAAAAATACACAAGGTATAAAATATAAGGAAGAAGCCAAAGGATCTTGCTAAACCAATGAAAACAAGTGAATTTGTGATTCCTGTCATCTGTTCCTTTCTAGGATGTTCAGTGTGTACCGTGATACCTAATGTTTGCACCACTGTAATTCACTGACCTGAGTGAGTGAGCAAAGAATGAAGAGACACTATTTTATCTTGATTTTTTGTTTGTGTTTTTTTTTTTTTTATTCTTTGCCAGAAGATACTGTTAGTAGCATGGAAAAAAAAAAGTAATATAACAAAATTGTATAAAAATACATTCCCTCCCCCCAAGCCAATAGGTATTGTTTTATAGCTGGGAGGCAGAAAACATATTGGTTGAAAAGATTACAATATTTAAAAACCACATGGAGTTGTAAAAATTGGATGAGTCCTCTAAATCTTCTATAAAACGGTTAATCAGTTGATCCTTAACAACTGCTACGTACAGTACTGAGAGCTTATAATTCATAAATGCAGGTTTGAGCAATTTTCCCCAAGGATGGGAAGAACAGATTGAAACACTGAAAAGAAAGGGGAGGAAGAAAGAAAGAAAGAAAGAATTAAATAAAAAGGTCAAATTCTCATTTGCTTTTTTATTTTGCATTTTCCCAGTTATTGTACCCTGTCTCTTAATGCTGAAAAAAATCTTCTTTCACTCTTTGATGATGGAAATAGAAAAAAATCAGTTGCAATATATTTTAGAATACTAATTATTAAACTTACTTGCTACTTGTTTCATCCCTTCTAAGAAATCCTGCTATATTTTGCAAAATTTAAAGTCAAGGGCTTGCCCTCAGTAAAAGAAGGGAAAGATATTTTTTCTCCTCCTTTTTAATGACAGTCTAACAATAGTCCCACAACTCACCAGTGCATTCCAAAACTTTCATGCTGTCATCATAAAAATCTGACTGTAGCAGAATCTGTCTGGCACTAGACATAGCCCTAATGACCCTAAACTCACATACGATCCCTGGTGATCAGCAGAAGAAAAATACGGTAAAAACAGAGAAATATGTAAACTGCTTAAGTGACAGAAAAATATTCTCTGGAGAATGTCAGTCATTTTTTTTTTTGCTGTCTTTCACAACTGTCAGAGGTACTAGCTCTCTGAACTTGTCTTTTATTTTGTTTAACGGGAAGCATAGGAGAATTTACTAGTCACGTGGAAAGTAAAAGCAGTGGTGAAGTCAGGCCATTCCCCCATTTCTACAGTTTCAACAGTACATTTACACTATTTAAACAGAAAGCATAGCATAACCATTTCCACTTTTACAAATGTTGGTAGTGATGAATTTCTCTCACCAGACTCCTGTTTCCTAGTGTTCATTTAACGAGAAATTATGTTTCAATGTAAACCAATAAATAAGGCTTTACATGAACACAGAAAAGTGTGAATGGAATCATACATGCATTTAAAAGAAATAAGTCTTTTGTACGTGCTTTTTCTTTTTTTTTTTTGTGTTAATATGAAATAGCTTGATTTTAATTGTGATTCATTTTAGCATCAGTATAAATTAAGTAGGGAGGAATTTATAGGTTTCTTTGAAAGTTCAAAAGCATTCTAGAGAGATTAGTCTAGAGAAATAAAGAATTTAATGGAGTTTGATACATTTTTGCCATATTGTGTGACATTTGATGTTTTTACCTCCAGCTTTTGAAATCAGCCTGATAGTAAAGACTTCTGCCTCTCCCGAAGATAGAGATAAGACTGAAAATATGAATCTTAAATGTGCTGACCCTAAAAGCAACAAGAAATATCAGTGTAGTATTGCTTTGTACAAATTACTGACATTTTAAAGCCAATTGGTTTTTAATTCATTATGCTTTTTAACGTTAGCAGTTAGAAGCAGTAGTCTTTCTGTGCTGTTTAGTTCAGCTGTGCTATAGCGATTTGTTTTACATATCATCATGAACCCACTGGTTTCCCTGTGACCTGAGTCTCTCTCTTGTCCTTGAGATGAGCTCTGAGTACCATGTGGAATATTTTCTTTCAGGTCCTCCTTTTCTTCTCATGGCAGCTCCTGAAAAAAACCTTTGGCTTTTACAGAGTGAAAGGTGAACAAAGTCAAACTTCCTTACAGACGGCATAGATTGACCCATATGTGGATTTCCAGTCCTAAAATTGTAGAAAAAAAGAAAGTCTCATATGATCGAAGGCCTAAAGAAGAAAATCACAATTCAGACATGCCATGATCCTGTATTTGGGGGAAGGGGTGGGGTGGGGTGGGGCGGGGCGGGGAATCCTTCTTATCTGAAGAACGTTCTGTCCTTTTAAGGCTTGGAAACAGATATTGGGGGATTTGCATCTGTGTAAACAGCAGCTGGACCTTAGTCTGTCAGGAGGAGGTTTGATTTCCTGACTTCTCAGAAAGATTGCCATCCTTGTCTCCAACCAAACAAGGAAAAAATGGACAAATTGTCAGCTCAGTACAGTCCTAAGCTGTATTTCAGCCAGGGTGGTGCATTCCCAGCAGAAATATATATTTCCATATAACAGGATATCTCAATATATGAAGAGCTTGGGGAAGGAGGAACAGGCAATTTAAAAACAAGGTTTCTGATATATAAAAACTTGATTAAAGGTACTAGAAATCCTGTACCCAAAGTGTGCTGAGGCAAACATTTCCATCAGTGAGTCCACTCCCTCCTGATCAAACCGTGCACGTCCTTGTGTTCAATTGTAAGAGTTTATAGGCCTGTGTCTGCATCACTGTAGAATTTTATGCCTCACAAATATTAACAACTCTAGCTTCACAACATCCTGAGAGGTACTGTCAGGAAAACATCATATAAATATTTTAATCTCTCCTCTTGCAGTAGAACTTTCACTTCCCTTACACACATCCTTCATGTTTGTTGAACTTGTATTTATTGGTCTGAGTTTTCTCTAAACCAAAACAAAACAGTAATTTATCTAGTTTATTTCTTTCAAAATGGTGTTCTTAAAGTACATCTTGCAGATAGATTATCTGTCCCTCACAGCAAAGCCTCACAATGGGAGTCTAATAATTGCTCTTTTTCTAATTTCACTAAATGAGTTATAATTATTTTACGTCTGTTTTATGGTTACTGAATAGTATTAACCTAAGCTCTAATTATAATATAGCTTTCAAAGAAATGTATGGACACTAAATTGATGGACTGCCAGCTTATGTAGGAACATCACATAAAGCAGATATACAGCTAATAGTTTAAGGCATAGCATGTTAAAATTCAGGGGCACAACTTGCTCATGAATAAGTAACAGGGTGTAAATTCATTGACTATCTGTTTTAGTAGATCAAACAGAGAAGGGCATGATTAATACTTGTCAAAATGAAAGTACAGTTAAAGTTGAATGTTACTTATACCAATAGGATTGGAAGTCTCAATCTGAGTCAGAAAGCCAGGTTACTCAACACAATAACAGTAATGATGGATATTATGTCTGTTTTCTTACGATTTTCCCTGTATTAGAACATTATGAATGTTACTGCTACAAATTACCCCATTGTTTTTCATGTATAAAGTGATTCTCAACCAAATATTTTGCAACTGTCTTATTGTCACTTGTGGCTGAAGGTCAGAACGTTGAGAACCAAAGATTTTAACATCTATGCATGCTCTCTAGCCTCTACCTACCCCTGACAACGTGACGCCTAGCTGCAGCTTTGCAGCCATGGACCCTCATCCCTGTGCGTCCCCAGAGGTGACAGAATCTCCTTCCGACAGAGCTCCCAGCGGCCCCCAGAGCCCTCCACGTGCTCAGTTGCCCACCCTTACCCACCCGGTGGGGATTCATGGCTTGCTGGTGTCAAAATAGAAAATCAGACATCTTTGGGCATTTCTTATCTGTTCACTTGACAGGTAAGCAGAAAGACGCTATTTGGCCTGAAATCCTCACAAGTGGCTTTCAGCATGTTTTGGTTTTTTGGTTGGGTTTTTTTTTTTTTTTTCTTTTGCCTTTGGTGTGAGAGGCTGTGCTGGGCAACACTGACTTTTTACTGGTCATCTTAACACAGCTAACAATCTTAACACAGCTAACAGAACGATGCTCGACACCCCCACCGCCACCCCACCCCCCACAAAACCAAGCACATCAGAAATGAATGAAGATCACCTTCTCACTTAGAGACCCTGAACATATATGACACCCATTCATCCTGCATCTAGATTTTAAAAGTCAGTTGCAGGCTTGTAGTTAAAAAGTGCTGTTTGAATTAGCTTCAGACTAAACAAACTAGATGTGTAAAACACACCTGGCTCTTATCTAGCTAACAGCTAAACCTTGGACTATGAGAACTAAATAAAACTTATGAGCCATTTCCTGGCCACTATGTGAGATTTTTCGTTAAGTTTATTTTTTAAGCCTCAGTGTCTGTTTCTTAATTACTTAAAGGTCCGTGAATTCATTCTGTTGTATGAAATTGAATATAAATTGTTTACCAGACTTAAGGGGGCAAAGAGATTATGCACTTTCTTATTTTTAATATTTCTCTCTCCTATCTGCTATGACCGGACAGAAATTTCAAGCAACAGTTCTTGGAAAACATATGGAGATCAGCCTGGGAGTTTTGTAAGGTAAGGGACCAGCCGCGATGCCAGGATGTCTGGCTGCTGCTTCTGCTGAGCTGCTCTGCATCCTTCATGTTTTGAAATGATTCTATCGTAACCATTTTCAGTTCAGTTTAATTTGGCAATATAACCTTGTTTCTAAAGGTGTCTACACTTATTTGACTACAGAAAATATTTACTTTTCTAAAGGGCAGCTTAACCTTTGTTTAAATTTGAGGTGAGCAAAAGGGCATTATAATTATTTGCTGTATTATTTGTGTCACATCTGAGTTACTATGAAGGCTGAGCATGCATTGCCCTTTATTAGGAAACTGCTTAACAAAACCCAATATAACCACATGTTTTGCATCCAGCAAATATTTTATTGAACCAGTGGTTTGTACAGGAAACTTTCACCTCTCTCAGGCTCTGACTGAGAACGTTTCAAGTTAGCAGAAGGCTTTCCCAGGGGATGGGATAGTGACGGGTGTTTTGTTAAGGCAGCTGTAGCCACTTTGTTTTAAATGTCTTGCAGTCAGGTAAAGGGGAAATTTGAGTTCAACGCTTCCTAATAAAAAGCTGCAGTGTGGAGAACTTGCAATAAACGATGCAGATTTTATAGCTAAAGCAGTCACAGGAACATGCTGCTAACAAAGGCTTACTTCCCACAATGTTCCCAAAAGGTAACTTCCCTGTAACTTCCTTGAGAGGTAAGGAAAATAAATATGCAATATGGCTGTAAGTTACAACTAGAAGTTACATGGGATGTTTTGATCACATTTACAGGTGGGAGCATTTATTTTTCTTGCAGAAGGCTGTTAATTGCTGCAGGAGGCACTTTCACCATTGCAGGTAGCAACGGTGCCTGTGGCTGTGGCTGGCTCCTCCTCAGCTGGGACAGATGTAATTCCCAGAGTGAAAGCCAAGATCACCTTCTAGTTTCTTTGCTGTTGATTTCTTCTAGCGTTTCTGGTCTGATGCTTGCTATGAGATGTTACACTGCGTCAATAAAGCTGCCATCTCTACCTTGATATGAAGTTGTGATCCAGTGAATAATGAATTGCTAATCTCATTTGAGGTAAAAACCTCAATGCCTTTACCATAAAAATTATCTTTTAAGTGGAGCAAACAAACATTTAAATACCCTTCGATTAGTATGTCTGGTTAAAGACGGAAAAAGTTTCACCTGATAGTGCTCACACATAGGAACAGTGAGAACATCAAACAAGTCTTCAGGAGCAGAACCCTGAATACATAGATTTATATGGATGCACAAGTAGTATAGGATTCAGCAACTGATAATACAAGTTACATTGTGATAATGTAAAAAGGAAATTGTTGAAAAGGACAAAAGGTATTACAGCAGGGACCAAAAAGAGAATTGTATCCTTTTTCAAGGTACGAGTCATGTTTGTGTCAGTAACAAACTGTTGCTGCTCTCCCACAGAGAAGCACACCGATGCATTTGGGTTTATCTCAGCTTCAGGCTATGTAAAATGGGGCAGGGAAGGATACGAGATCCAACCAGATCAGAAAAGAAGGCGGAATTTGGTCAAGGCAGGGAGATGACTCCTCTGTGAGCTGGGAATGCACTGTCTAATCTTGGGTGACAGGTGACCTGCCCCTCCGGACTAAAAGTCTGTGTCCCCAGCAGGAGCCCAGTTGCTCTGGTAATACAGAGATGCTCCACTCTTTACATACATACACAGAGTGTATGCAGAGACCAAGCTCTAATTTAAAGTCAAGAAACTTTGCTTGAATTTGTTACTTGGCAAACATCCCAAGAGTAGCTTATTGTGATAGACTTCGTGTAAATAATCAGTACCACCCAAGTTACTCTCATGATAAAGTGAGATAGCTGGGAAGGGTTACTGCTTCATCACATCACTCAGATGGTTTTATATCTGCATGGCAATGTAGCAAATATATATGGATTTGAAAGTGCTTGATACATGGGATGTCTAGGGCATGGGTTTGGTGTTTTGTGTTTTGGTGTTTTTTTGGGTTTTTTTGTTGTATTTATTTGTGTATATTTATGGTCACTCACTAAAGGAGTAGTGACCCTTTGATAGATTAATATCAATTACTTCAGATACAGTAGTGCAAGCAAAAGGACTTTGACAGTGAATCCACTTGTTAGTGCTTAAGTTGCTATGCAAGCAGAAGAAACCACAGGCCTTCTGCTCAAAAACCTTTCCTAAAAATCAGCCTGGCCGCCAGAGTACACTGCTATATTGAGTCAGTCCCATCTCTTCAGAAGAATTGGGTTTTTTTTGTCTTTCACTCAACAAGTTCCTTCTAAAAACATACATTTAGAAACATCAAAGAGAAGACGGAGGTGGTAGGTGATCGACAGCAATCACTAGCCAGGACGAGCTGGTGTAGACCTTTAAGGGTCAGATGAGAGTATTGCTCCTTGGAAATACTGATGTGAGCAGAGGGAGGCAGGGAGACATCGCTGCGTGACCTCGCCGCGGGAGGCAGGCGTGTGGTGCCGCAGCAAAGGTTTGCGTTGGCGAAGGTCCACCGCGGGGAAGGCCGGGCTGGCGTTGAGCCGCGTCTTTGTTGTTCTGCTGATAATGTGACAGGGACTCAGCTGGAAAAGATGCCATTTTTTCTCTTGTTGCTGAGGATAAAGTCAGATTTCGAAAAACACCAAAGGCTTTAAAAACATTTTTGTTTGCTTTTTTTGAAAGAACTGCCTGCGAGACAGAAGTCTCAGATCAGAAGTCGTCTTGTAAAAATCCTGGGGAGTATTGTTAACCCTCAGTGCGCGTTTGGTGATGTGTCAATCTTCCAGCGATACCGCTCTTGCTAGGAAATCATAATTTATTGAGGTCAAAGGGTTAATGGGCTGGACTATGTGCTACCAATTGGTAGACATAAAGTATATTTAGTCCTGTGACATACCTAAAAGGTTTTCAATAGAAGGAGACTCACAATAAAATGTGTGATGAGTCATTCTATTATTTTCCTCTCATTCTTTTCTTCCAAAGATAAAAGAAAAAGAAAGTTGATGTTTGAAATAATAATAAAAAAACAAAAACTGGGTAGCTGTTATGTTACAGATGTGCATTTTATAGTTTAATATTTTTTGCATGAAAAAGCAGTTGGGATTCTAAGCAGACATGATGTAGAGCAATTTAAAATTAATAGAGCACTTCAAATTTTTAGGAGCACTTTAAGTTAGAAGTGATCTTGGTTTTGGGCAGGCTTGGTGTAGAAAGATGTAAAATTATGAGAGTTCCAGATATACAAGAACATACTGGTATAAAGGCAGACACTAATACAGCAGATTAAGACAAAGCAAATTACTTAAAAATGCAACAAAAGAGAAATCCAAATAACAAAATTTGTCTCACTATATCCTTTCAGTATGTTTATTTGGCTCCCATTGTTCTGTTATCTTAAATATCCTGTATGCAATGGAAGAAAGATTCTCAGAGAAGAATATTGAGAATAAATATTACCGAAAATGTAGAAATTCTGCTCTTGCCCGCGTGTCCTCCTGTGGGCTGACCGTCCCTCCCATGGGGGGAGCAGGTTATTGATCAGCATGGGGGAGGTATCCGCCAGCCCCTGCTCATCTTTCCTAGGTGAAAGAGCAGGGTGAGGCAGAAGCAGACAAGCTCGTTATTGAGTCTTTCAAAGGCCACAGGGGCAAGACTGGGCTAAAAAATTCTTTTTTAAAGTAAGTAAATGCTTGTGCTGCCTCATGCCCTCCCCGTAGGCTAGCACTATGTTTTCTGGGTGCTATACAACTGTGCAAATTTTCTTCCTAATCACAAACGTTTTTCCTACTGGGCCAAGCTGAACAAAATTTTTTGTTTGCTTTGTTTGGTTTCTTGGTTTGAGTGGGGTTTTGGCGGTTTTTTTGTTTGCTTGTTTTGGATTATTATTATTATGATTGTTGTTGTTGTTACTTTTATTATTTATTGTACCATCATCAGCATCCATACTGTTGGAAAGAAATGGAGTATTGGAAATTATAAAATTGCTTAGCTTGCCAGAGCATGATGTGATTCACGTGAATTTTCTCTGGAGGACCCTGTGCTCGTGGCAGGTGGGAGAAGGGAAATCCCTGGGACTGGAGGGTGCCTGGTGGTGGGCAAGGCAGGGGATGCCGACGTGGACTAAAGGAGACTCTCCCTGGGTTGATGTAGGCTCCAACACCAGGCTTATGTGTTTGATCTATAGTGCATCCATGCAGCATTTGATTAAACCAGGCCTGAACTGCCATTTGAATTAATCCCGTTACCAGCTTGTCTGTTCAGATCAGTTATTTCAGTACCAATATTCATTATGGTCCTTCCGAAACCGAGGAACATCAGTCACTTGTCATGCATTTGGGGCTGGTGTCGTAGATCAGGTGTAAAAGGCACACGGAGAGTCTCCCAGGCAGGTACGTATGGTCTGTAAGACAGAAATTGCTGACCCTGCTGAACCTGATGGCTGGATGAAAGAAATAAAGGTAGTCTGGAGGGCGAGATGTAGGAAATCTCAGTTCCTTTTCCACGGGAAACCATCAGATTTACCCTCAGTTTTGCAAAACGTGGGTGCTCTGGTTTTTTTTCTAAAGTCAGGTGTGTTTTTTTATAAATCGTTCTTTACCGACTACCTAACATAAAAATATGACCCTCGTTTATGGTGCACTGATACAATACAAATTATATTACTGTTCATAGCTATAAGGATAAAATCTTTAATGGGTTTGAAGCACTCCTCCACCAACTGGAGCACGGAATAAATAACTGGATACACAGGTTTTAGGCATTTTAAGCTTTATGTTGCATTGGAAAGATCAAGTAGCTCTGACTATTTCATCCCAAGTAAGTTTATTGCTACAGTATTCCTGTGAGTGATTTAGGAAGCAACCAAATATTCTCGTCACTCTCAAGAAATTAAGCATAATGTATTATGTGTCTCTAATGCCTGGTTCATTATACTTTCATATTGATTTACATTGTTTTCTATTTTGACATATACTTTTTATATTATTAAATTATGTTTTCTGATACCGCAGACACATTCTTATCCTATTGGACAAGGCTTGTTGCAAACTTAATGAAAAAAGTGATCTCTCCCCCAAAGCCCTGTCCCCTCTACATTTATAAGAGTTAAATAGATCGTCATGTAGCACAGTTTTTATCAGTGTCTGTCTGTACGTACAGACACTCATGTTTACCTCATGGAAAAGTATCCTGTGTATTTTAGTAGGGGTACAGCCAGCAATGTTGTATACAAATAACACAAAACCTATTAAAATGTAATAAATAATAGATTTTTCTTCTTTTTATCTTTTTTTTTTAAACTATCCTATACATTTCTGTTTATGTGGAATAATTTTATGAGCTAAACTCTAGTGGATAATTTTACAAAAAAACCCTCTATGAAATTACAAAGGTTTTTTCCCAAAGTGTTTTGTTTTATATATGTATTATAAATATATAATTTCACATGTACATTCTTTGTTTTTCTTATTTATATAAAAAATGACAAAAGGGTTTTCAAAGCAAAAGCACTTTGTTTTATGGCTAAAACCAAGAAAGAGATCGGGGGTCCCCTGCCTTCTCTGAACTGGGAAGCACCTTGTTTATCAAACTTCACAGAAAAAATGTGTTCCCCATCACATACCTTGAAATACCTGACTTTCTCCTGTTTCCTGCACCGCAAACTGAATCAGTAATTCTTCTGCGGAAAACCCTAAAAGAAGTTTAGTCTTTAGATTTCATGCCAGTGCCCAGCTTAGGATAGAGGGCAGTCTGAAAGGGTCTAAAAAATAAATAATTATCACATGTGTCCCCTGCCTTCTGACATCGATTTCCTTCCTTTCATCATAATAAGTCATTTAACAGCAGTGGTTTATAGCACTAAAGTACTTCTAAATGAACGGGGGAAAATAATCAAACGGTGAGGGCTGTCTTCTTCAGTTTGCACGATAACGCTCCGCTCCGGCCCTGGGACTGGACCAAGGTAAACTGAAATAAGGATTAACTGACAATAGCAAAGGCTAATTTACAGAAACCACATGAGGAGTTCCTGAGCACAGCCCAGATAACAAAAATATTATCAACCTTGTTTACAGTGAAGCCAGTCAGTTTATTAGTTAGAGTGCTTCATTATGTATAAAAGATGCCAATGATAGTCTTCTAGTCAAAATAAACAGGCATAAAGTGTTCCACATATACAGTTTGGAGAGAACGGTTACTTTGGTATTTATTTAATAATTGACCATAAATGGAGTCAAAGTGCAAAGGGAAAAAAAACCCTAAAAAAAGCAGCACACTAAGGGCTTTTTGAAAGATTGATAAATAATGTGGAATCTCAATTAGGCTTTAGAAGGAATGCAGATATTAAAAATTTGGTCAAGAATCTAATTAGCTGGAGGTAATTAAACAGTCTCACACGGGGTCATTAATCTTTTCCACAGACCTTTGATGTTTTGCACACTGTCTTCTAGTCATTAATAAAATTCATAACACTCCTCTTTGTGGTGTTTTATCATCATGTTTTTCTCTGTAAGAGCATAGAGCAAGTGTCATTGTATCACAAGGGCCTTACTTTAGTTAATTTCTTTTTTTCTCCTTGTTAGATTTAACTCTTTCTTGAACAAAATGATACGAATTTAAGCCAGAAGTTTGAAGACAGGTTTTAAATCCATGATATGCTATCCCTGGTAGCTTTCAAAATCCATGCGTTGAGAAATAAGCCAAACGTTTCTGACGCGTCTAGTGAAATAAGAAACTTTTATTCAAATCTAGTTCATCTGTCCAGTGCTTAATGTTGCAACCTGGTTCATATATTAGTCATATCCCTTTCAGAAAAAGTAGAGGATTTTATTTTGCTTTCTTCCTTTACCTTGGGTTTCTCTTGATGGCAAGTCCCTTGGAGGCATAACCTGTAGTGTGCAGTTAATTTTAGTTGCGTAACCAGAAAGCTCTTGAGGACAGGACTGTTATAGAAGTGAGGAATAATTATGAAAAAGAACTAAGTAAAATGGAAATTTGTTGAACGTGACTAATTTTATGTACGGTCTCAAAAAGGAAGCAGTACAGTACTTCAATAATGCATTATCCTGACATATTTCAAAGACAAACTGTTTTCAAGAATAGCTGAATTTAAAAGGCGAGAAAGCTACAAAGGACGCCTTTGGAAGATGTAAAGTTATGATTTCTATTACAAATATTAATATACATACATATATAGTGTGTGTGTGTTGTATATTTATGGCTGTTTGTTTTACAAGACCTACGTTTATGAGCTGTTATGTAGAGTTGTATGAGTAAGTATAAATAGAAAGATATATAAATGGTTTGTTAATGAAATGTTTGCGTCTATACAATGACGTTTCACATTTTAGGCGAATACATTTCTGAAACAGACAAACCTATTGTTTCATAAAAGCAGTTGTAGAGTTGGAATTTGGGTCTGAACTGTTTCAGGCATTTTCTTGTCTGTGGCCAGAACCTGTTGAGTCATTACAGGATGTAGGAACAGAGCTAACGCTTCCCAAGCCTTCAGGTAGAACAGCCTGATGCAAAGCTGTATTGCATTATCTGCTGTGAGATGCGTCAAAATATGCACATTTCTTTTCTTCACAGCAAGAAATGTAAAATGATCTTTAAATACTGTTATAAATGGCAACAATTGAAAATGTTGATAGGAATATTTTGTTGTGTTTCTGTGACTGATTTGCACAGCTGAAATACAGCAGGTTTGTGCCTGAAAAGCTGGATGATCTTATCTGCTAGTTTAGAAAGAAATCACGCTTGATACCATTGCAGGAGGAAGAGGGATTAACGAGGGACAGAAATGAAAATAGCTAAGAGTATACAGTTATCCAGAGCAATCATACTCTGAACTTGAAGTGTTTTTCGGTTCATCTTGTATGTTCTGCCTTTGCATATTTGTCCAATAAGTCTCTGTCACTACTTGAAGTTGCTACTTTTTGCAGCAACTTCTATTAAGTTTATATCCAAAATGCAGCATAAGGCTGTACAGACCAGAAAAAAAAAAAAAAAAAGAGGAGGGGGAAAAAAGAAAGAAAGAAAGAGAAAGAAAGAACGCATAGCTACAAGGCTTTGGGTAAAAATTACAGTTTCTTTCTCAATTGAATTTTAAATGTAAAATTTTATGTGTAATTTTCTCAGAGGAAGGAAGTGATAGTAATTATTTTATTTCCATATTACTGGGAAAAAATGTTTTCCCCTAAAAATATCAAACCAACTGAATTTTTTTCAGAACCATCTACTTTAAAGTGAGTGGGAGATGGACAGCAAGGGTTGTTCTCCTTTGTGTTTAATTGTCGTTTATAAACAAGTTCTGTCAGACTTTTTCCTTCCAAAAAAAGAAGGAAGGGAATTTTTAGACTTTTTACACAGATTGAAAACATGTTTCTTACCTACTTAAGACTATTATTACAGCTGGAAGATTGATAAAGTGATACCTTCACAAGATGAAATGAGGAAAACCGAGCAGTTGCTAAGAGAAAGTCCTGCTAAAACTGGCTTTTTTTTTTTTTTTTTCCTTAATGCTCATGCATTTTCAGTGGCTAATTAACTTTTCAATAAGGACTTCATCTTTAGTGATTTGACCTAGCTTTCTTTTACAATGTGAACCACACAATAACCTCAGGAGTTCCACCAGGAAAACAAAGGAGGGATGATGATGTCCCTGTTACCTCCAAAGTAAACAAAGAATAAAACCCCACAACAACCAAACAAAATCGAGCAGACTTCCAGGGTCCCTAAGAGTTCTGTTTGTTAACATCAGAAATACAGTAAAGCAGCCTAAATCTTCTTTTAAAAAGGGTTACTTTTAAAGATAAATTTTAAGTAAATTGCAGATGCCACCTTGTGACCTTTTTTCGAACTGATGGTAATGAGATCCATAGGTGATTTAGGCTGCTTAATAATAATGGGATTGATGCAAGGAACGCTCACATTGGCAACAATTTGATAATTGTCTGAGCAGGAAGAACTAGCCCTCCCTGGTGGTTTGAAAACATAGCTGAGATTTGAAAAGCTGTACAGAGCTCTTATTTAATCTAAGCAATTCTATAATGATGTGAAAAGGTAAGTGTTTTTGATTTAGTGATGTCTATATTTCAAGAGAGAAGATGTTAATGATAAAAAAAAAAGGCAAAGGATGAATGGCTGGTTTCTAGAGACATCTTTTGGCCTAATATCTAACACCATGTATGTCTGTCTGCATTTCTCTCAGTTTTCCCACTAGTAAAATAAAATACTAATTAGATTTTGATTACAGTCGGTTTTCAAAGTGTGGAAGGCACACTCACATTTTGCTATTAAAAACTAATGTAATAGCTGGGCACAATCCTTTGCATCTGATGTGCTATCAGGGCTGATCAGCTGGAAAGAAAACATGCACGTGTTGCTTAGAAATGCGGTGCTTTATTTTTCTGTGGTTGAAATTACCTGGGAGACTCCTGGTGATGAAAAATGAATCCAATGAAATATATCTTTGGACCTTCTCAGAAAAATTGATATTTTTGGGTATGTTTATGTCCTAAAGGTTAAGAGGTGACTACTTTCTATAGGGACTGTAGAGTTTGAGTTTTTTATTAAAAGTCACTGGGGTTTACATGAGTAAAGATCTATAAAGATCTGTGTTAAAACATGACATACAACCTAGAAGTGCCCAGGGGTGAACCTGAATACTAGTTCCAGTGACTCTGAGTTCAGTACAGAAGTGAAGATGCTGCAGGTGACCCTCTTCAATCACCTGGGTCACCCCATTGCAGACCACCCTACTGAGGAGCCAGTAGAAAGCCCTGGGCAAAGCCTCATCACTCATCTGATGATCAGAAAATGTCATTGAATGTCATAGCTGGAGAATAAGAAACACTTTAATGCTTATTTAGGTATAGCAATTTTGGGTTTAGTAGTTAGGATATAGCATAAGGGTAATAAAATTACTTACATGACCTGGTACCCTATACCAGTATGTTGCATTCATAATCCCTGTCCACTTGCAAAATGTATAAAATTCCTGAGTATAGATGCAATTTTTTAAAATTTTAAATCCATTTTAAATATGATGTGTCAATTTTAAACCAGTATTGGGGAGAAAAAAATGTTGAACTTGCATTTATCAGCATGAAATTCATCAGTTTAGAAAGTAATCCAAAATGCTGAAAAAATTTTCTTTCCTGTCCATGGGCTGTGTTAGACATCCTTTAACTTTAGGGAGAAATGCTGAAGAAAAAAAAAAAAAGGAAGCTTTTTATGTATATGCAGTATCTTTATAGGCATGTGATTATTAGTTCCTTTATAGCATTAAGCTGCTAGGAACTGCGCACTATGGCCCACCCCAAAAATAAAAAGAATAATCCAATGAATGAAATAATAGGAGTCTTTGTGTGATACTGAATTTTAAAGAAATGCATTGTCTAACAACACTCTGGCTATTTTAGATCTGAAGCAGATATCCTACTTCCAAAAGAAAGCAGCTACTCAATAGCAGGAATTAAAAACATCCAGCGAAAAGTTTCTCCGTGAGGTCTATAAATACCGATTAGGATGCCCATTAGATCGAATCAAATATTTCCTTTCACTCATTTTAACCTTCCCCAGGCTGAGTCCAGTGAAGTTTTATGTATTCCAGCGCGGCAGCTTCAGTCTGAAAAATGAGAAGGCAAAGGTGTAAATCTGGGGAGGTTCCGTGCCACCTGGCAGCCCCCCGTGAGCGTTAAGGTCACCCCACAGCCCGCCGGTGGGAGGGAGCCGCGCGGCTCTGGGGTCCCAGTGCCATTGCTTCTGCTGGCTCCTCACAGCTACTTCTGCCAGAAAATGGCTAATAACGGGCGATTTGCACAGGGCAATGGGAGAAGGCAGGCTACAGATCGGTTTTAATGCTGAATTGCCTTTGTAAATGTAGTTATAAAAACTGGACTAAAGAGGGCAGGAGATACTCTATTTAAAAAATAAACGCAGGCGACTGGATAGTAAAACTCTATGGGGAAACAATAATATATATTTCAGTATATAATAAAGTGATTTATTTTCAATAAAATCTGTAAAACTGCTTTAGTTACTTTGACACCTTGATTAACTGGAGTTTCAAAGATATTTGTGTGTGTGTGAACCTTCTTCATACCAACAGTTCCAAATACTTTATTGCATCTGCTATTGAATATGTATGTTTTAAAAGCATTTGCTACACTGTAGTTTTACTGGATGTCAGGGACAAAATAGATTAATATTAGACCTCAGCCAGAAAGCATTTCTGTGGCAGCACATGAAATGTAGCACTCTTCACTGCTGACGGTCTCCCTGACTTATTTCTTGGGATGCTTTATGCAGAGCTACAGGCTACAGGACAGATTTATTTCCTCTAAAATCACTGATTACCGTTATAAAATCCACCCCTAAAAAGTTTGCAGCCATTGAGGAAATTTCAGATCTGGCTGTACTGGGAATACACGGATTAGCCAAGCCAGGATGCGTTTTATGTGTACAGTTAGCGGGGTCTTCCTATGGACTGTACGTTAGGGAGGGCAAAATGTGATTTCTTGTCTCCTGCACCACACGAAGCAGTGCAGGGCTGATAAACAGCTGATGTGGCACCCTGCAAAGGTCCCAGAGTTTTTGCTGAAGCCTCTTGTGGGGCTTTTGGGGATTTCAGTGCACTTTACCTCACACCCCAAGGACACGTGGTGGCTAGCAGCAAATACTTTCTCTCAAAGTCAGGCACAGTGGGAAAAATTTTACACTGGGAGGAAATCCTAGCATTGAGAAAGACTTCTTTTTCCTTTCCTTAACACGTGCAGTCTCTGTGAGAGCCTGCAGCTTAGCAAGGGTGGAAGAGGCTGTGGGAATTGCCTTTCCCCTGCTTCCCCCCTGCCTGATGCACGGGTGCAGATCGTATTTCAGGCAGGGGCATCGCTGGGCTCTAGCTGGATGCAAATGGCACATGGCAGGGATGCAGGGGATTCAGGAGTCATCCTGCCAGGATGGTTTTCTCCTGCCCTTTTGCTGCCCTTTCCTCTATACCAGCACAAGGTTGTATTGAGCATCCACCTTGCCGGTGTGCCATTACTGGGTACCCCAGGGAAGCGTCGAGGAGTATGCCGGCTGGGAAAGGATGGCTACAGCTAGCGGGGGGGCCCGCCGCTGGGACAAGGCCCCACCAGAAGCTGAGTGTCCCAGTTCCTCTGCTTATATCACATGGGATCTTTCCAGGAGTTTTCTGGTGCTAGTTATGAACAAAGTCACACATTTGCATGGCTTTGACTTCTACTGCTAAATACAGTTGTGTTTTGATTTATTTTGTTCCCCTCTGTGTGAGCAATACACTGACAATATGTCACTTGTGAAAAAGTATAAGATGCATTTTTTATAAATTTTTCTTCATTTCTACATGTTATGTACATATAATTAATTGGTAATAAAAAATACTGATGAAACACACAAATATCAAGTTTTCATAAATCTTGGGCTTAAAAAAATGACATTTCTTTTCTGGAAGAAAGAATTTGTATTAAAATTATTCAAAACGCAACATCTTCAAAAATGTTGAAAATTTGCTGTTGTGTGCTTATTAACAAGCTCTGTGTTTTGTTTCTTCTTGAATATACCAGAAGTTTGTTGCTGTTGTTGGTTAAGTGCTTCCAGTGCATTCATCTCAGACAGTATTAGCAATGAATAAACAAGATGTCACTGAGGTTTTAAAGTAACATCCCAGAAAAGTAAGTATTTATGTGTCCAGAGTGAATTCTAAAGACACTCTTTTTGTGATATCAGAAGTACAGAAAATCAGAACCACAGGTCTGCTTCAAAGTCCCTGTTTAACAGTACTCTTTTTTTTTTTTTCACTAAAGCTTTTAAGATTGTTTTAGCATTGAAGTGTGCCAGTCCAGCGAATAAACTGAACAGTAAACACGTTCTTTAAATACAGAAAGGTTAGAAACTTGCTCGTGGAAGAAAGTCCAAGAATAAACAAAAGTTGCACGGTTCCCTTGGGAAAACACTCAAGTTACATGTCATGTGTTAAATGTTCTTATAAACCTCACAATGTTGGTCCTGTTTTGAATTTCATATGCTCTACGACACTCTTGCTAATATATCATTACACAGAGCTGAGAGGAGAAAGACACCAAAACGGTACAGACAACTATGCATAAAAAGAGCATTAATAACTTCCAGGACTTTTTTCCAAGGTTGATGATAATTTACTCCACTGAATTAAGGCATTTTTTTTAAGATGTCAGAATGCTAAAATGAAAAGTATGCAAAATTATTCCAGTTTGAGATGTAAATTATGCTGCCAGAAGGATGGGTGATATGTGTAATGGAAGAATTAGGTCTCTTAGACTAAAGCAGATTCTGGTAAATCATAAAATATGTAAGGAGTCTGTGGCCAATCCTGGATTTGCTAAAATGAATATAAATGTGATGAGCATCTGATGGTACGATAACTTCTGCCCTTTTAAAGTTAAGAATTTCCATGTACAGACAATTCGCAGCAGCAGAGAGACATGTGTGCTTTGGGCTGAATACCGCGTGGAGGCGACCACATTCGTTTCTGAAGGCTTTTTACTATTTTGACCCTATTTTCTACTGATGTGCTGGACTGAAGATCATGGAGATCTTCTTACTTCTCCATCCTCACCGTCAGCTGCAGGCTGCGCCCGTTGCTGCAGCAAGGCTGAGCCAGCCCCGCTGTGCAGGTTTGCAAGTTCGTGCCCTGGTGCAGGTTGTCCCAGCAGGTGAGAAAAGCAGCCCAGGATCTGTGCACAGTTTCATTTTTTCTTTCCACAAAATACAAGCCCAGCTTTATCCCTTTAATTTGACAATGGCTGTGAAAACGTTTCTTTTGCCATCAAGACTGGCTCTTTCATTTAATGTGGCTTGTATTTTTTTACGTATTTTCTATCTCCACAGTGTTTCTGTTCACCTGAAGCCTGGTGTTTTACCTGTCCCTGTGTGCTCACACATCTTCCCGCCACCCTAGGATGGACAGCACACTCTGCCCTGGCAAAATACTGAGAACTAATAATTTTTCCAGGTACTTAGGCTGTGACTAGCCTCAGGAAAATCACTGTCCACCACCTGAGTGATATACACAAGGCATTTGCTCTGGGGAAATGGTAACTGGGAAGCTTTTGCAACTGTCACAGCAAAATATAGTAAAGCTTAAGCTTCTTTTACAAGTCATTGAATGTTATTTTTGTCTGTGTTTACACATATGACACATATATATATATACACACACATAGCTATGTAAAAAATCTAACTCTGAACTCTGATTTTCCCAAGGGCTCTAAAGAGCGTGCTTGCAATCACCAGCCCTTTCCCAGATTTATGTTGAGTTCGCCTCTCACATATTTGTAAACTAAAAAATAAAGTTACTGTGGAGCTGCTTTGACAAACTCCTTTTGTTAGTGGCAGTATCATGGCTTATAACATGTATTTCCAAGATACGAAGACATGACAGTGTTTATGCCCATAGACTGAAGCCAAGTTTCCTTCTTAGTTTTGACGCATTGAAACTCACGTTTAGCATCCTCAAGATGCATAAGTTATGCAGTTTTGACCATAGAGTTGTAAAACAATGACATTCATACCTTCCATTGATAGATGATTTGGCTTTTCTGCCATACCATCTCAAAACTCAGTCTGTAACACAACTTTTGAAAAACTCAGGGTGTTAAAACTTGCTTTCTGTTCCTGCAGGAAGCTGAGCTGGAGCACAGTAGCTCGCTTGGATGGCAGGAGCAGGCAGCTAGATGATGTGCCAGCTCTCTGACCCGATTTAGCTTTCCTTTGCACCACTTTCCCATTTGGCCTTTTGGAAGCGGCCTGTGAAGAATTCTTTTAAAGGAGAAATACTGTTTTATCCTCTCTATTCCATGACTCACATAGTTTCCGAATTCTTGCAGTATAAGGCAATGCAACACATTTCTAGCACCTATGCTGCACCCTAGGTGCTGTGCTCTGTGCCGCGGTATAGACAGATCTATTTTCCTGGTTTTCTGGTAGAATCTGCGCTTCATTGGGCTGACATTCCCACTTTCGTTCTTCTGTCCTATTTTTGATACACGGTAGGTCCATGATTTCAGGACACCTGTCCCTTCTTAATCACTGTTCAGGACAGAGTAGCTTTATTTCGGGTATAGTCTTAATTTTTTTTTATTTTTTTTTTTTTTTGGTGGAGGATTAATTCAACTGGTGATTCTCCATTGAAGTGGAATTCTTACTCTCTTTTGGGGGTTTTATTCAGATTCTGGACATGATTTAGGTTCAGATAAGGAACTAGGGTCCTGTTAGCAAGGCCCTTAAATGAGCCAACCACTCCTCCCTAATCCTATCTTCCTACTTATTCTTTAAAAACTTTATGCTATAAATTCTGTTTCCATGTTTATGTGAAGTGCCATAATCTCTGCTTTTCTACAACAGTTTCATAGTTGCAGTCCTTTCATAACTGAACATAACTCTTACACAAATGTACTTCATCATATCACTCCTTGAATTAAGGGTAACTTTGACAGTCTTTTTGTTTTAATTTTACCCTGGCCTGCATGGCTCGTGGGTGCAAAGGCCATTTAAACATTTATCTGTTTTTCCTGTATTTCCAGAACATTTCAATTCCCACAAGCCCTTCCAGCTCCCGTGTTCTTCTATCCCAACTCCTTGATTTCTTTTGATTGTTTTTAGCGTGGTGGGGTATTCACTCACCACTTAATGCCTGCGTTAAGTCTTGACTTTATTTTGCATCACATTGCAGAAGACTCACAAGATCTCCACAGCTTCTTCATCAGAGAGACCCTCAAAGCCCCATGCCTTTGCTTCCCTGACTGTGTGAGGTGTCCAAGCCTGCTGGGAAGGAAGGAAGTTGTTTAAAGAGAGTCTTCTCCTTGGCTGAGGAAGCTCATGAGGGACTGGTCCTGCCGACCTCTTGAGACATCATCTCAAAAGATTTGGAAGGACAAGGAGGTGTGGGAGGTAATAATGGAGGGATTTCTGCAATGCCCAATCTGAAGCTCACAGGGAAGGGAGGGCAGGGAGCACACCTCCTGTGCCTTCCGCATGGAGCACGGCTTGATGGACAACTGCTTGTCACTGCCATCTTTCAAGGATGGCAGCAGCCACCAGATACCTAGGACCTCTCCAGCGAGTAGTTCCAGCCAAGTTTCTGACAAGAAATCCAGAGGAGCCATTGACTATTTAAATTTAGAGAGTGGCAGGTTGGACTGTGTAAAATGTGACATCTGTGTGAACCCTCTGAGCCCTGTGTTACTGGGTTTGGAGCCAAATGTAGGTCAAAGCCTGCAGGAGGGGGAGGCGGAGAGATGGGCTGCTCTCTGTTCTCAACCCAAACCGCCAGCTCTAAAGAAATGAGCAGCTCTGTCCTCTTCTTTGCACAGGAGGAATTTCAGTCTAACAGGGCAAACTGCCACCACGTTGCCGCTGCGCAAAAGCTGGCGCTTCTTGCTGCTGAAGGAGTTTAAGTGAATAGTGATGCCACTGTGCCCCTGTGTTTTGGTGTGCATTCGTCAGCCTCCGAGTTAGATGGGTTGTAGTTGCAAGAATTCAGCTATTGGCCTTGTGAAAATTCACCCAAACGATTGCAAACATATGGGACGTGAGGTAGGGACTGTTTGGGTAGGATACCCACAGAGCACATCCTCGGGGAACATGCTTGTACCTTGCACAGCTCCTGCATCTGCCCAAGCTTGGTGGGCCCCAGCCCCTTGCATCTGCTGGCTATGCCTGATGTACTTATGAGACAAGTCCCATCTGGGAGTGCAGCAGAAGTGGGTGGGAGACAGGACTGAAAGCCTGAGAGACCTGAGTAGTGCAGAAGGCGTTGATCAGGCACAGACAGTGAAGCTGAATGCTGGATTAGTAACTGGAAATAGATGGGAAGAAGGTAGTTATGGACTTGGCACTGGCCAGGCTAGTGGTATATGGGAGAATAATGAAATTCTGGGGACAGGTTTAGTATCTGTGACAGGAACCAGTGTGGAAGGAAGGACAAGGATTCAGGCTTGGTGGGGCCATAATGTAATGCCTGGGAAGAAAAGCAGCAAGTACATGAATAAAGGGCTGTAGCAGGAGAGAGAAAGAGCTGATGAAATGGTGGGAGAAATGAGAACATGGAACATGCCAAGCAGTTCTGATGCCACACAACTGTAATATGTAAATTGGTTCCTTAAACCAGATGTATGTAACTCTGTAGTCTCTGTAGTTGTCTGCCCTTCCCTGATAGCTTCTAAAGTTGTTGGTCAATTTTAGCCTCTCAGAGTAAGGGTCATAA
The DNA here is from genome assembly GCF_023634085.1 of Falco cherrug. Taxonomy (NCBI): domain Eukaryota; kingdom Metazoa; phylum Chordata; class Aves; order Falconiformes; family Falconidae; genus Falco; species Falco cherrug. The sequence goes on along the minus strand of NC_073704.1, from coordinate 40,211,345 downwards.
TGTTGTTAATTTCCTATAAATTTCATGAATGTAGGCCGTTGAGTAAATGGGGTAAGCTTACACTAATGAGGAAAGGGCTGCATTATCTGTTCAGCTGTGACAAACTAAGAAACCCATGCTGGAGAGACGAAGAAACCACGCTTCATAAATGCTTCTTCTGTGGAACCACCTGTATACCACTGATCCAGTTTATTAAACCAAAAATGACATTGAAAACATTAAGGCTGCAGAGTCAGATACTTCCAACCTGCTTCAGGTAGCCTTTGCACTTTCTCCTTCTGCATTATGACATGGGCTGAAATCACACAATCTTGCAAAGTCTTGTCTTAGACCAGTGCACACAATGGCAGCTCTTCAGCCAATGTATTCCCCACACAGCTCACCACGTGTCTGAGTGCCTCACGTACTGCGTGCTCTTCAAACCTGACTCAAGATGCCATTACTAATTTGTTTCGTGTGCTGTCCAGTAGTGTGCATCTGTAAAATACCTGAGTGCTTTAGAAACGTTACTTAATTGTCGCAACCCTCTAGCGAGGACAGTGATTTCTCTGCTAATAGATCAGGAGATATAGCATGGGAATGTCAAGGATCAGCTCCCTGGACACTCCAAGTACCAAGCCAGTCATGACACTGTGGCCACTGTGTTTGGAGGACATTGACGTTACCCACAGCTGGGAAGGAGCTCATACTTGCTACTCCAGAAAATTAGGGACACAAATAACAGCCTGCTGGGAACAGTTTGGCTTAGGTAATTTCCTTCATTTCCCACTAAATTCCATGACAGAGGTGATGCATTTTCTTTCTGCATTTGTTATGTGCTGTCCAATTTGTGCAACAACCAAGACTGATAGGTATTAGAGATATTAAATATCTTTATATACAATTATGATCATGTAATTATACAGACTATACAATTATCACAGGTAATTCTTCTTTTCTATCTAATCTTAATACTTCCTCAGAGCAAATGTTTGTGATGAACTGAATAAGAAAAGGCCTGTGAAGGAGTGATCAGACAATCGAATGCTGCATCACAAGTATCAAGGCACAGAGCTAAGACTGTCCACAGTTCTTAAGGTCTAAACACTTGTTTTTTGAGAGCTGGTGTTCTTTCAGCAACGTGTGGGTGAGAGAAACGCAGAGACGGGCAGAAAGAGAAAAGAGAAAGGCTCTCATCGCTGCAGTCCTTCTTGCAGTCAAACTCATTGTAATTGAGCGTTAATTTTTCTTAAATTAGAAATGATTAAAAAACTGTGGCCGAGGTTGTAATGTGAGATGATCTGAAAAGAAGGGTTTGATTTTGAACCACTGCAGAATGAATTGCGATCTTAACAAAGTAAATGGCTTGTAAATATATCTAGTAATTGTGTATTAATGAAACTGTTGTGCACACACGGCACATGCCTCTTTGTGGCTGCAAAATTTGACTGTCATTCAGAGATTTGATTAGAAGAGCCTTTTTTATAAGAAGTCTGGAAGGAATAGAAAGACTCATGGTTCAGAGCACAAGCCAGAAGAGACTCAGGTCAAGAATATTTTTCTCTAGGCAAACTATTTTATAATAGCTCATTTCAAGGCTTTGTGTTCTCTCTAGGAAACACCCAGCAGTGGCCATTTTCAGAGAGAAGGTAACGGTTGTGACCTGGTGTTGTTATACCTTTGGCATTTCGTGATACAGTTTGGTAAGACTTCCTCATTATAAAGAAGAAATTACTAAATAGATTTTAAGTTAAAACAGACAAATATCTAGACAGCCTACAACGTTACAGGGTAAAGATCAAATTCTACCCTTGCTTAAATTGAACCATCTCATTAACATTAATAGGGCTGTATGTGTAACTGATAGCAAAATTTGGCTAGTAAACCTTGAAGGACTTCAGTTTAAAAAGAGATTTTTATGTATGGGCCAGAAAAAAACAGCTGAAACTGATAAAATGCAATTTATATCACCATAACGACAGTGCCTAGTAGTAAGACGTTGGGGTTTTTTCCCCTTCAAGTGGGTAAAGATTGTTCCCAGACTGAAGCCTTCATCACAAGCCAACTTTTAACTGCAAGAGAAATGTCTGAACTGGTGAGTTAAGCCTTGCAGACCTTTTTTTTGATGCTGGGAATATTAGCATGCAGTCATACGGTGCAAAAACCACCATAGTAAGTAGGGAGTTTGTCAGCGTGGTGTCTTTGCAACGTCAGGAGGTAGGGTCATCTCTCTATTGCAGCTTCACTCTCCTCTTAGATATATCTTGGGGTATCGGAGTCTTCTTTGCAGGAAGGTATCATACCTTACATATTATTTCCATAAATACAAAAGTCTCAGTTTAACACTGCAGTCCTAGATTTGTTCATGATGATAATCTCAAAATTTCCATGCTTTAAAGAAATGTTGGGATTGTCCTTTGTGCTTCTGTTTCTAACACGAATAAGTGTGTGATTGCCATTTTCATGTTATTTATTCTTACAGAAGAACAACGATGTAGAAGATGGTGGTTGTGGTCAGAAATATTTTCATTCACAGCTGGGGAAACATTTCATTCTGTTTCTCCAAGATGTTGAATATCAGAAGTAGTGTGTAATCATGGAATAGAAAAAATACAATAAAATACTGTGGTCCAAAAATAGACTTTTACTCCAGAGGGTGAGGCTCACAAAACCTGTGAAGTTCTGTCATTCTCAGCTTTGTGCTCTGACAAACACGTCTTTCCTGCTCTTTCAGCACAGCTTCTGCTGGTTGGCTGTGTCTAGAGGAAAATATTATAGCCATAAGCTGTAAAAGGCATCCAGCAGTTCCCTTATTCTGTAGCATGCAAGGAGCTCAGGCTGCTCCATGTTGCACTTCCAGATCAAGGAGCTGTTTCAAATTGTAAGTTTTTAATTATTGTTACTCTGGATGAGATGTAGATGAGATGTATCCCTCACATGCTCAAATATCACAACCATCGGAATAACCCCCCTATACAGCACTGGATATGGACTGTGGTCCTGGAAGGGACCACCAGAGTCCCCCCATCACCCACCCCCACCCCCCCCCCCACCCCCCCAAATTCGGAGCTTGGCCACGTCTCCGAGGGTCGTGTGCAGGACCTGGCAGCACATGCTTTGCCTTCAATACCTGCATGCAGAAATGACACTTGTAGGCAAATGCTTGGCAATGCGCGTTATGGGGTGTCAGTGCTACACAATCAGCTGCTTCCAAGACTCACAAAAATCTCAATTAAAACAAAGAAAATAGCATGGTTTTTTTTCCTGTGAGCAGTAGAAGCCAGGTACTTCAGCAAAGCAAGATAACTCAAGAGCTGATGAATAAATAATACTGCTGGATGAATAATTTAAGTGTAGCGTCAGATGCCTTGAACAATCTTTATCCTTGAAACAATAAAATGTGACCACGTGCAGTGTGATTGTGTGCTATAGAGAGGCTATAGGATTAAATCCCTGCTTTTAGGGGAGCTGGACTGTAAGACTTCAGAAGATGTTGAGCCATGTCACATGCGGCACTTGTCAGGGGGCGAGAGCATGAGGCTGCTACCCTGAAGTTTAGGAAAGGCAGGTGGCTTTTCCCAGGTTGTTATGCTTTGCTTCAGCTGCTGAGGATGGAGCAAATTGCTGTTAGGTGAAGCTAATTAAGGTATTCCAGCCATGCAGGGAATTGTGGGGACTCAAATTTCAGCTGATGTATAGGTAGGAAAAAGATTTTCCACGTTTTTCTTTCTAAAAGAGGGATGGAAATGTTTCACAAGGCAAAGGAGCCTTTAGCTACTCTGCTTTATTTAATATAGCTCATTAACATCATTCCTTCAGGTGTTTTCAGTAATTGAAAATCCATGCTCAGGCAGCCCTTCTGCAAAACTCACTTCTCTGGGTCTGTGGTGTCCTTGCTGGTTTCCAGAGCTGCCCATCACGACACGCAGATGACTTTTCTCTGTGGGGAGAGTTGCAAAGCAGATGTTTTGGTGTCCTTGGTAAGTCCTGTGGTAACGGGTGGCTTTGTGTAAATGTGGTGAATTTAGGCTTACTCAGTGTAAAGGAAAATAGGGGTTTGACTGTGAGAGAGGGTGGATTGTTCTCATTAATTTTATTATCTAGTGTAGTCCTTGAGGACTCTGTTTTATTTGAAAAAGGTGTGGGATTATATATATATATATATGTATATATATAAATGAAGATCTTTAGAAAATGCCCACAAGGAAAACATTTCTCACTTGATCTTTACATAGTGATCTTCACCTCATCTTCACACAAAGGATTTTTTTAAGGTAATTTGAATAATTCAAGACAGAAATTTTCTTTCAGTTTTGGAAGACATCTGTGAAGTAAGAAACTGTTGTAGCAAAGAGAAATTCAAGATGTGTAGTCCTGCAAAAGAATTTACTTCTAAAATTAGTATGAGAAAACGGGGAACAGAAGATCTCTTTTAATCTGGTATAGTCTGGAGTAAAACCATGGTTCGGTTTTTAATGACATTAAGCATTTTGGCAAATACTGTCTTTGGGCTTTGACTGGGACTGTTAATAAATACAGTGAAAGACTTGAGGAGGAGAGATGCTTCGTGTATTTTGATGTTGAAGAAATGTGAGGTGTATTCTCTAGCTAGGTCTAGGTGAGGACAAATTGGTGTGGTGCTTATGCTAAAGGAGGTCAAAATAAAAATGCACCTGATGGCATAAATCCTGCTTGTGGGTTGTGATAAATAAAATTTAAAAAATGTGAAGTTTGGGGGTTTTTCGGTTCACTTTCAGCTTGTAGATTGAAGTATCTTCAATGTGCACAGGGGTACTTTTTACTATTGGCAAATTATAAAACTTGTAACAGTAGCTGAAATCTTACTATCACTGTCATTAACGTTTTATTTACATTGTCATTATGCCTATTGAAATCTCTTGAGCTGTGCTAATATTTTTGATACTCTGCAAGTTACAAAACTGAACATCTCATCAAAAAGCCCATCATCTGCATGATTCATAAAAACACAGGAGAAGAATACAAGAAGTCATAGGGAATAGGTTAGGGAGTGAGAAATGGGCTTTTTTTCCTGCTTTAATCTCGGCTTTTATTTCCTTTTTGTTTCTCCATCTTGCACTACAGAAGAGATTTGGATTATGTGACTGGGCCACTACAATTAATTTTAACCAGTCAACTGCCACTGCTTCTTTAGATATACAGCTATCAAAAGATAAAGTCAAGTCTAATTCCACTACAGTTTTATTTTTATCTTTTCTTTTTGAATTGCCATAACAATTAAAAATGCTGGATCAAAAATTATGGGAAAAGTAAGTCTAAAAGCTACAAAAAAAAAAAAAAATAAAAAATTGTAGCATTCATATGACATTGCAGAGCTAAGAAAAAATAGATAATATATCTTTACAGGAGTATGGAAACATTCCTGAAACTGGAATTACTGGATTTGTAACAGGTGAAATCCAGTGCTAGTCAAGAAAGGAATCTGGCCTTGAATACACACCTGCATGTGTCTATCTACACTATTATCTTTGTATTAGTGTTTGTAGTGATTAAGGTGCAGCAGGGAATGGCAACAAGAAGGTGCAATGTTAATAATAAAGCAAATTACTATGGGAGAATGTATTGGTAACTGGAAGTCTGATCTCTGTATTTTGAATTCCTGACCAGTTGCAGGATTTTAAATCCTCCTTCCCATCCCTGAGGTTGAGGTTTGTTTAATCCCTCTTTCCTGTTAGTAGTTCAGCCAAGATATATAATAAGAGGGCAATCAGGTGAATGAAATAATGGTGGGAGCAGGGCAGAGACAGAGGTCAGTACAGATTTTTAACCTTATTTAAATGCTATTGTGCTGCTGAAAATAAGAATCTACTGCAGGGCAGTTATTCCCTCAAAAGCCATTTGAGATCATGAAAGGGAAAACACTCTTTCCTTTGTGCCTTGTTGTCCAATGGTGTTGCATTAAACTTAAGGAAATGGATATTGAGAGGTTTGTCATTTGGAAAAGAGCCTGCCCAGCAAGCGACACAGGTAGTACAGCACCTTCATGTAGTGTGTTGTTAAGGCTGATAATTAAAGTTATAGGACTAAAGTAACTGTAAGAGAGAAGATGCAGTTTGAAAAAAAAAAACATTAAATTGTGGAAAATAATTTTGGTGATTCCCTAGCAGATTTAAGGCAATGGAAACTTTTCATTTTTTGCATTTTTCCCATATCCACAACAGACAAGACATGAAGGAGAAAACAGGAGGCGGGAGGAGGGGGTTGGGTGGTGGGGGTGGCAGTATGCTGACGCTGCCTGATACTTTTCTTAAAGTTGTAATGGCATTGAGATATTATGGAAATTATTAGCTGGGAGGCTGTGCAGTTGACACAGGTTTTGAAGCTGTGTTGGTGGCTCAGTAGATGTTGTGTTCAGAAGCGTCTGTTGGCTTGAAGGTGGATCAAAAAGAATTTGTTATAGGCAGAGCTGTACACCAGTCTCTGCATTAACATAGGAAAGGAGCGATCCTATGCCGTGATGTATATCAGTGACTAAAAAGATGGAGACCTTCTTTGTTTTAAACTTAAGATTCAGGAGTTGCATGTCATCTGTTTTCTTGGTTTTGCCGTGGAGCTTTGAGAATATAATGATTTAGGATGAGATTAGTTTAGTGTAACTTCAGATATCTGAAAAAGCATTTGGTCTAGTTATCTCACCAGTCTACCTCTCTAATCAGTGGAGGGGAATTCATCATCTCTTAGGGTGGTATCTGTCTTTTCACATATTATAGGCCATAGGATATTCCCTGAACTAATTTCTGTGTCAAATCTAAGAACCAGGTTTTACTGGTAGCATATATTTTTTTAGAAAGATATGAAACTGTGGTGTTACTATTTTTGATGCTAGGAATTCCACCGGCATTAGTCTGCACTGAAAGTTTAATTAATGAAATATTTTTTTAAAAAAAAATCGCCATACTCTTAGTCTAGTTTGGGGCATTAGTCATTGGTATTGTATCCCGTTTGGCTGATACAAAGTGGCCACGGTTTCTAGTTTGGTGTTGGTGGCTTGGTTCCCTTTCCCTCGTGGAACGTATTTGCTGATTGTTGGTAGTTCAGCCCACAACTATCAAACCTTTCTTATTTAGTCTTCTGACCATTCTCAGAAATGCTCTTTAAAACTGCCCATTTTCTCCTGATGGCTTATGAGGGGCTGACACCAGAACCACATGTGCAGTGTTTCAGCAGTTGCTCTATGCGTGCTTGCTGCAATATCCGTGTGTACCTTGTGCTCTGCTGGGGCTCGACACATCTGGGGGTCTTTTTATCCACAGCACTACCTGTCCTGAAAAGGCTTGTTTCCCAGAAAAATCCAGAAATTTCTGTATTAGTCAAACTTTCTAATCATTATTTCTCTTTTTTCCATCTCATCGCTTTCAGATTTGATGAAATCATAATTTTACCTTCCTATTTTTGGTTGATATTTTTAGAGTCAATACCTCGCTCTTGCAGGGCTTCTCTAAAACTGCTTATTTGGGATACCCCCCTCACAGCTGCATTGAGGCATAGCCATTTTTTAGTCCATTTAATGTATGTGGGGTTGATCGTTCCTTACTGTGGTTTCTTAATCAAAATGTCATGTGTGAGGAAGTCAGATGCTTCACTGAAGTGTATTACATAAACACGGTGTTACCTTTATCACCCAAACTCATAATCTCATTAAAAAGATCAGGTTCATGTGATACAATTAGTTTTCAAAAAAAACTATTAATTGTGCTGCACCTAATTCTTTATTAATTTGTGTCCTGTATTAGCCATTACATTAGTTTGTCCCAGATACAGGTTGGGCTGACACATATACTCAAATATTTCTGCTTTTACAGAGGTGTGGAGTTTTTAAAATTCATTTTATTTTAACATTATTTTAAATGTTAGCTTTCTTCTAGTTATGTCTATGTACTAGCTCTGCCATCTGCTTATGATACTGCTTTCTCATTTTGCTTTTTCCATAAATAAAATAGAAATAGTATTGAGCCCTCTTTTTTGCCACATTATAATGTACAACTTTAAAAAAAAAAATAAATTACTTAGGTTCCAATAGTTTTCTTTTTCCGCATCTTTTTCTCCACTTACTGTTGTGTTGTCTTGTTTTTTTATGGATTTTGGTTTCTTCATGTGAATTGCTGCCAATTTTTTTCTGCTTTGAGGTATATGAGAGCCTTAATTAAATGCTTTATAAACATTAACTATTTCTCTAAGTTAAGTCTTACTGGTGAAGCTTTATTTGGATATGCTGGACCACCTTCGCTTGGCATGCAGGTACTGTTTGCATTTCACATCTCCTGGTACAGCAGGAAGTGCATAATAGCATAGCAGTAGAAAAATACATGAGTAAATCAAATTTCATTAGTGTTCTTTTAAGTTTTTTAGTAAGGTTTAGCGTATAACTATTAAATCATGCTTTTTCAGTTCTTTCAGTTCAAAGTTGCTGGCTTTTCTTCTCTAGAGGATCATACCTGAGTCTGCTCACTGATTTCTTAGTGTGATGCTGAAAGAGAACATAGTCCGCTTGATCGTGTAACCTGCTCTTCAATTGGTCTTTGTTAATGAAACAATTTTCATTCATGATGTGACTTCAAGTCTGCAAAACTTGAGGGAGGGGGGAAGCGTGCATTTTAACTTCTACAAAAATGTATGTTAAAAATCTCCGCTTGTAATTATGAAGTGATGAAAACACTGAAGCTTTAGTAGTGTTGTGTGCGCCTCGGGGCTCTGTTCCATCACCAAAGATCCAAGGGTTCCTTGACACACAAGTTGGTATTATCTTAGATCAGAGTTGTTGCTTGAGATCTAACCAAGTGATTCACTACAAACTCATCGGGGCTATAAAGTGAGTTGTGCTCAGCTTGTGAGAGGCTACATGTCAAAATTAAATGTCCCCTGCAAAAAACTTTGAGAAGGGCATGCAAGGAAAGAGCTCAATGGGTAGCTTTTGTTCTGGGGCGAATGTGCTATTTTCTTCTTTTAGGGAAAAGAAATAGTTTCCATATTAATAGTTTCTCTTTACTTACTGTGCCTTGTAAATTTTTATCTCCTCTTGTGACGAGTTCTTCCTGTAGCAGTGGTTTGAAATTTGATGGAGGGATAGTGTCTGACAGAGGACAGTTTCAGTCTCATTATAATTGAGAATTTTCCATGGAATTTAGCAAAAAGGTCTCACTGTAGAAATGTATCTAGGCTGAAATGAAATGCATAAAGGATTTTACTGCAGAAGCTCAAGAAGTGTTCTTGGTCTGTTACGTCGCGTTACCGGTGCAGGGTATGCTCCTGGGGTAGCTCAGCCTGTGAGTCCTCCACAGGTGAGCTTAGGTGCTGTAACTAGCAAGTGAAGAGAAGGCTATAAAGAGGAATGCAATGCTTCCAGGACGCAGTGGAGAAGTCATCCAGGTCCTATTAATGAGTCTTTGCTGCATTAGGCCCAACTCATGCTCGTTTTGCTATTGCCTGCCTCAAGGATTTGTGGGCAGGGACTTGGCTCTGTGTTACTGAGGCAATGATGCCACTCGGTGACAGGTGTTACCACGTACCTGTGATACAGATGCTGAGTCGATTAGAAGAGCACGTGGTGCTCTTAACCCCTATGGGTTTGGCTGAACTATTTATGGCACAATTGCCGGTTTAGCTAATCTGCTCTTTACATGGGCTCGCAAATCTGATTTCATGTTTCACTAAAAGTGTGTTAGGCGCACAAACCTTTGCTGGGTGCAAAGGTGCTTTATGTTCAGTAGGTTTTGTTTTCATTGGTTCCGTTTTTCACTACGGACGCTTATAAGGAAGGGAGAGAGAATGAGCTAAGCCTTTTGTGAAATAGGACAAGAAGGGTATGGAGATGGCAGCAGGTTCTTGTTCAAGGAGATAGAGCTGTTTGTGTCTGAGCTGGAAGCTGGTGGATCAGAGCAGAAGGCTGGGAGCATGCTCCACTGCTATTAGAGCTGGCTGGGCTTCTGGTCACTCTTGACCACGCAACATGATTGCAATAGTACAGCTCCATCCTCTTCCCCTTTTGCCTCTGGAGCTGGGCCAGGCTCACTCTCTGCAAGGTGACAGCCTGGCAGGGATGGACTGACCCTTGTAACCCCTGGCACATCTTTGCTAGATACAGCCTACACCCCCCTACTTTACCTCACCCAAAACAGCCCAAGACTCTGCTGCCATCCCTCTTCTTCTGTCCAAACTCAAACTCTGATATTTTAAATATTAAAAAAACACAGAGAGGTAAATCTTCTTAACAACACAAGGAGAATTAAACAGGCAACTTCCCTGGGTAATAATGGAAAGTTTTGTATCTAATTCCCTACACATACTGTGCAGAAAATGAATCCCATAAAATACAAATAACTTCTCCCTGAGCACCTGTAACTTCTTCCTAATATTTAAAATTTATTTACATTTCATTTAAATTTAAAAATTGCAGCACAAGCTCTGTGTGCTTGCATATCTGCACTGTGTATGTGTATTAAGGACCCCTTCTGTAGAAGGGGTGGTTGCGGAATAAAATGCAAAGGTAAATAATAAACCAGTTTTGTCTTGCAACATCAACAATGTCTCCTGCAGTCTGTCACTGCTTTGCCTGGGATTGTTAAAAAGAGTCTGAAAGCAGCTGAAAATTATGGAAAAGAGTGTAAGTTCAGAGTAAACAGCAAAAACCTGCAACAGAAAATAGCAGTATTTTTAGTGATGGTTTAGGATGTGCAAGCACAAAATACTTAAATCTAGCTCTTTGTACGTTAACGAACACTTGCTGTTTTTTTGTGTGGTGCTACGCATTGGTTTGCATTTTGCACCTTCTCAAAACTAAGCCTGTGTAGATATGCTGTGTGTTTCATAGGATTTGATCTTATCACCAGTGCCAGCTACGTTGAGCTCTTAAAGTGTGGGCGTTCAGACCCTGATGGTATGGTGGCCTGAAAGGAAAATCCAGAAAAAAGAACTTTTTTACCCATTCTTGAGCCAGCTTGGGGCAGGACCAGTGCCCTCCCCATGTGGAGTAAAGCTGGTCAGCACTGCTTTTCCCTATCCATCAGCTCCAGCAGTGAGCCAACGCCTACATCACACAGAAAAAGAGGCCACCAGCAGAAATATGGCAGGAGGATGGTATTTTCTATTGATGCTTTACACAGGCACAATAGGTGAGATTTCAAATGCAACCAATTCATTGAGGGCTGTAAGATCCAGCTGCTTTTTTTTCATTTCAGATAGGAAATTTGCACCTAGGTTTCCGTATGGATACAATACTTTAGATGGAATTTGTCCATCAGATGTGCTGGTCTTTGGGGATAGTCACAAAACCCATGCAGACATGCTGCTTTCAGCAATCGGGGAACAATTTGCAGTCTCCAGAAAACAGGTGATACCCAGAGTTTGTTGTGATTCAAGATACAAAGGAGAGAAGAAATATTGCTGATTACTATGGGGTGTTTTTTTCCCATAGACTAACTTTAAACGAAATTCAAACTCAACATATCTCTCGGGCAGTACTATTGATACACAAAGAAAGCAGATTGGTAGGATTGCAGGTAGCAAGTCTGCTGTACAGCCTGTACCCAAATATCACACCCACCCCACGGGTAAGGTGTGTAGAGAGTACACGTATGAAGCAGTAGGATAAATAAATTGCTGAGGTTTGTGTTCACAGGCACAGCAGCACTTTTTACATGAAGTGATGAAATGGCTCGTGGCATTATAGAATAGGTTTTAATCTTGCCCAGGGTAGGTAGGCTTGTACTTTTTATTTGACCCTTCTTTTATGTTGCTTTCAATGCTCTGGTATAGACCCATCCCAATACAATTCAATTCACTACTACTTTACCCTTCAGTTAGAGCTAACCTACAGTGAGCATACAAAGGCCACTGTGATGGTATCTTCTTTGATCTTCAGCTTGCTCAATCTACTTCCTACTGTGCTGGCTCACAATTTCATTTTAATAGTTAAGTAGTTTGGACATCATTAAAAGAACTGTGTCTGGAGGCAGTGATATGGCACTGATCAGTTTGTCGAGTAATTCCATTAAAAAAAGTTCACAGTTCTGTCCTGATATGATGTAGAGAAAATGTCTCATTAAAAACAACTTTTGTAAAATACTTTCACCCATTTCAACTTAAAAAAAAATGAGGATAATTTCTGGAGACTAGCTCTTTCCAGTCTAATACATCATCTTCTTTTAATCTCCACTAGTTCCTGCCTTTTTTCTAGCAATTATTAATAGTTTTGTTGCTCTGCTTAATTTTCATAAGTGGGCTCAAATATATTTTTGGAAGCTCTACAAATGAAGGACCGGGTTACAATTTAGGCTAAATGCCTGTTCAACGTGAAAGTAGGGTCAAACACAAGCCTACCACCTTGGGCAAAACTAAACCCCATTTCTTCCAAACTGGGTAGAACACAGTATGGTCTGTAGCCTCATTTCATGGTTCTGTCCACAAAAGGAGCCAGATATGTAGCTGTTAATGAAGTAATAACAGAATACCTCTAAATCCATGCCCCATCTACTACCTCAGTCCATACAAGTACCTGAGTTTCCTCCTACAGGCATTGCAGAGGTGCTTGCATCCTCACACCAGAGCGCTAGTTCAAAAGTCTCATAATTTTTTCTCAACCTAGGAGTTTTCCTTTGCACTGTCTGATTTTCACAAGTGATTGTTCTTTCTCAACTATTACCTAAGTGGCAACCAGATAGTAACATGCAACTGAATCCATGCCTGGGGTTTGGAGAAGTCAACCTGGAGGTAGCTACCTGTTCTAACATGGCATTTTGTCTGATCTGAGGCAGATCCTACCCTCTTTTTCTCAAATATTTAGAAAATATGTACCTGTTAGATATTATGGGTTGAGATTTTGAGTTGGTTCTTTTTTAGTTATTATTTGTGTTTTGGTTTGGTTTTGGTTTCCACCCCCACCCCACCCCCTGACAAGGCTGGTCTGCTTTAGCTAAAGAGATGTTCACTGAGCAGAAGGAAATGGACTGCAGCTTGGTGGATAATGTTCGGTTTTGGTTGGTTGGTTTTTTTGGATCTAGAGAATTTAGTGACTTGGCTCCACTCTTATCCTTTGTATTTTTTTAATAAGTCACAATTGCAAGGCACTAAGTAAACTGAGCAAGAAATTTTCACTGAGCGTGCACAGTACATACAGATTGTAGAGCGAGCTAGCTAAAACCTGGTTCCAAAATACATATTATTATCCCTGGTGTATAGTCATAAGGAGCTGAGGAGCTGCTGGATTACAGCAGCCCAGCAGGATGAAATGTTCACTGACATGAGGAGCTCTAGTAGTTTTCTGTCTTCTAACAGCAGAAGCAGCGAGCTATAACCTCTGTGGAGTAAGGAGAACATAAGGGGACACAAGTCAGCTCCAAACCAATTTGCCTTAAGATGTGTCACTCTGTTTTACATTTCTGCATTTGCAATGGGACTTGTCTTTTACATTAGCTGATGAGTATTCAGGCAAGGGTGTTTCACTCTGCTGATAAAGGAGAAGACCTGATTTTTAGGTCAGTGTTTTTAGTTGGGCTGAGCTTCCCGTGCCATGGGCAGGCAGAACGTTCATCTGTGCTTCTGAATTAATAGCCTGGTTCTTATCATTTTCACCTGATACACACCTATAACCACACAGGGAAAGGTGTGTACATTCGATATTGTAATCTGAGCTCGTTTGAAGACAAACTGTGACCAGTGCTGCTTGCATGAATACTGAGGTTCAATTAAGATGGCATTAAAAATCATTGCCAGTTTAATCTCTCTGTCCACATTCTCTGATGTAGCGGGTTTGTTTGTCAGATGGGAAATAATAGATTTGAAAGTTGGAGTCTGAACAAAGTAGAAGCAATTTATGGCCAGCAAAAGCCATAAAGAAACACTATAGATGTAAAAAGATGAAGGAATATCAGAAGTCCTTGTCTGCAGTGTTGCTTTTGTTTTTTTTTCATAATTCCTTTTAAAAACTCTAATAGTAATAAATATGCAACTTCATAATGTCTGATCTGTTTGTTCGAGCAGGTAAGCTTTACCTGTAAGGATAAGATATGAAATAATTTTCAGTGTATATATGAATGTAGATCTTCAATTTCCCACCCTGAGGAAGGAGAGAAAAAAAAAAAAAAAGAGACAAACCCATAGAGAATACCTCGAGTCCTCGTATCTCTTAAAATAACAGATGAAAAAAGAAATTTGAAAGCAAAACAAAGAGAAAAAGAAGCATCAGCCGCTCAAACCCCCTAGGTATTATACCTTCCAGTGTGCACCATCTGACTGACACACTTCTCCATATGCTGAGGAGGAGAAAGAACTATTCCCAGCTAACCCACAATTATGCCTTCATTATTTCTTTTTAATCTCCTCAGAGTTCCCATAGGGCCTCATATTTGGTTAGATGAATGTCCCTGCAACAGATCAACTTAGAAAGCTCTGCAAGTGTAGAAGAAAACTTTCATGTTATGCTTAGTGCAAATTTGGTCCTAAGCTATTTTTATCTTCCCCTTACTTTCCTTTTTGTTCCATTATTAAATAAATTATTTTCAGGGTTCCTTTCAGTCTCTCTTATGGATTTGAAAGATTTGTTAGTATGGAATAGGAATAATAGACATTTCAGTAATATTTTTCCCCAATATTACTTTTAGAGGTGTTTCTTTTTTTTACAGTGGAGTTGATTTTTTTAGATGTAAAGCAGGATTTAGACCACTTATGTAATTCTGTAACAAAAAACTCTAGGTTTCACTGGAAGAAATAGCGGGACCTACTAGTCACGTTGAATGTACTTCATATATTTTACACTCTGTTCCATGCAGATCTAACTGAGATAAAATGATATAAATGGAGATAAGTATTTTTGCCTACCTATTCTGTGTGTAAAGTTATTTTGCTTGGGGGCCCAAAGTATAAGCAGTATAGTATTAATATGGTGAAATTGCTACAATTATGTTGTACTCCTACATTACCTTTGATGTGATATTTTGCAAATTGTTCTGTGCAGAATTATTTTGCTATGGTTACATTGTAAATGTCATTTGGTGACGAGATACTTTGAGATGTATATAATGACTTATAATAAACTTTATGGAAGAATCATAAATAAGAGATTAAAGTCTTATATATTGTAATGGTTTTTTGCATCTTTTTTCTGTACCACCTGTCCTAGTTGCTTGTATTTGAACATTATCTTTCTTCTGCACTTTAAAGGTTTACTTTAGTGAATTCAGTGCTAAAAGAAGGTGATCGAAGGATAGGGATGGCTCTCATGTCACTGCATGGTCCTTGCTTTTACGTGTTTGTGTTGGAGGTTTTTCAGTGTTGGACTGACTGGTAAAATACTCATATCTTCCTTTGACGTAATATTTTTTTTTTCTTTAGGTGTATCAGCTTCTCTCTGAGGTTCTTAGCCACTGTCAATTTTTTAGCAAAGCTCAGTTGGAATTGTATGTTTTCTGTTTTAGGGCCCAAGAAAATGAATTATTATATTTAGATTTTGTTAGTTTAAGGTATCATCTTTGTAGTTACAGGCCCATACTGAATCTGGATGAACTGATTGCTTAAAGCCTAAATTTTTGCAGGTTCTCACCAGATCCAAGAGAGTTATCTTCTTACTCCCCATTATTATTCATATAAAAATAAAAATGTGGGAACTGGATCCCTGAAGGACAGTTTGCATGAAGAAAAGCTAAACCCAGAACATATTGAAAGACACGCAGTATTGACTGGAAGGATTGTGTGTGATGCAGGAGGGGGAAAAAAAAAAAGAAAGAAAAAAAGGCAGCAATTACAGTATTTTGAAAAGACCACATTTCTGCATTTCCAGAAACTTAAAGAAGAAATAAAAACCACACTTGTGGTTATATTGCTAACTGGAAGCAGGAGAGTATTGCTACTCTGGAGCAGGGTCAGACACAACCTTTTACTGTGGCTTGTGGATGAAGGCTGCAGAAATACACTTAATGGACTGAGAAAGAGGGTGTTGAAAATCCATGAATGATAATTTGAAAAATAAGCTGCCGGTCCCAATAACTTTCTTAAACCCACATCTTAGAAAGCATTTATGCTATTTTTGGAACATTGTGAAGTCCATCAAAAAGTGCAATCAGCTTTGAATGCAATAAAATGAAAATCAGGTTTGCAATTATGGTCTGGTTAGAATCTTCAAAAAGGGGGGAAAGTTTCTTTACAGACAGAGAATTTATAATGGCTTTTGTAATGGAAGTAGTTGGTAGCTATTGCTAATCTTTGTATTTCATGAAGAATAATTGTCTTAAGGTGTTTTACTGGATTGTCTCTTAGTAAAATTTTTATTTATTCTTAAGTGGGTTAAAGCAGTTATTTTAAGTCTTTAAAGGACATTTTGTTCCCTTAGATACATGCTGAAAGAATTAAAGATGAATCAATAAAATCAAGATGTGTTTATTAGACCATAAAACTATTTCAAACATGGCATGGTATGCTGCTAATGAAGAAGGAATTGCACTTGGTCAGGTATAGGAAAGTCACCTTTCCTTATCACCCTGCCCCAGGACACTGGGTCTTAAAGAGCAGTCATGGGACAGGACTTGCCAAAGCTTTTCCTTAGTGCTTTGGAAGTCCTGTAGGTCTGTCTGCAGGTTGGGTTTCTCGCCTTGTGGTTTATGGCCTAGAAGTACTTGTCAGGTGGGGTTTGTTTGCAATGGCACTGTTTTCTTTGAAGAAAATAAATGGGGGGAGAAGGCAGCTACATCCCCGAGTAATCTGCTGCCCACCAGGTCTTTGCACCTCTTCCTCACTTTGCCACCGCCTGCTGTTTGCCCAAGCTGATGTGCTGATGTCTGCAGGCTGACACGGTCAGGGCTAGAGTTTCTGTTTCCAATAGGCATGAAAAAGCATGGAACTAGTCAGGTTAAAGATTTTTTCGAGGTATGGCTGGGCTGGAAGGAAGGGTGGTGCTTTATGCTTGTAAACTCTTATTAGAAGGCCATTTAAAATGTGTGTCAAGATACCCCAGAGACCTGGCTTGCTGCTATCTCCAGTTGCCTTTTGAAGATGGCAGTCTGAATACTGATATAGTCATCATTCCTGCAACGATGCTGAACATGAGCACTGCCAGGAGATTTTCTGAGTGGTAGTGGTCTTTGGAAAACAAAACATGGACATACAGCATGCCCTGTGTTTTTGGTGGGTATAATTTTTGGTGCCTTTCCCCCAGGTTTTTGGTTTGGTGCTGTTTTTTCCTGGGTTTTGTTTGGGTTTTTTTTTGGCTTTTCTGTGGTGGTGGTGTTAATCCAGTGATAACTTCTCTTGCAAGTTCATTCCTGCCCTTAGGCTCAGTCTCTTAAGGACATACTGTGAACTGATGCTTAATTAACCACCTGCCTCCCTGATAAGTGCTTACTCCAATATGATCCTGAAGGGGCTTTGGATAAAGGAAAACCCGGTTTTGTTATTAAAATAACTCATTTTATATTACTTCAACATGCTTGGTGTCATATCAAGGTAGGGGAATGGTATCTCTGTGACCTTTCTAGAGAACCCATTTAAGATATACGTGTTGGAGATGAAGGTTAAGGACTCTGAAGGAGTTAAGAGAGACATGCCACATGAGTAAAATCAAATCGCCCCATTTTTAAAGTATTATTTTTTTTTTCTTTGTCATGAAGCAAGATTAGTTTAAGATTTGGAAGTCAAAATGTCAACCCATAAGCCGTGATCTATGGACTTTAAACCCAGACTCTCAGCTATTGCTGTAAGTCAAGCAATCCTCAGTTTGTTTAAAGCTGAAGTGCTTCAAATTAAATGGCTACAGCAAAATTAAGTTTTCAAACCTGGCGATGGAACAGATTTAATGAAATTTCTATTTAAAGTTGTGCTGTGAGGGTGATATTATGTACTGGTACTGAGTGCCAAGTTGTGCGCCTGTGTATTAGGCGGATTGTATAATGTTGTGTGTTTGAATTTTCAGGCACGGGTATCACTCAGCAGAAGGAAATGAACACATACGAATAACGTTCACAGATAATTATGCTGTTTTTTCAGCATAAATACCTTGGAATCTACGAAGACCGTTTGTAGACAAAGGGGACACTAGTAAAATTCACCGCAATAGATTTCTCCATTCATAATGACAGGAACATCTCTCTCAATATTACTTAGCTAATGAAGGAATAGATCTGCTGTGAAGTTCCTAGGAGGCTCATTTTCTTGAGTACAGTAGTAAAAGTTAGCTGATGAATGACCTAAACTGCTTAATGTTTCCACTTATAACTTCTGAGCAGCAAGGCGTATCTAGGAGAGTACTGAAGGAGTTATCCTCAGGAGGCCCCAGTGTCCTTGTAGGTTGTCAGAGTCAATGAGCCAGGTTTATTTCAAATGGCTCCTTAAATGAACATTTATTTTGTGCCAGTAACACGTTTTTGATTAACAGCTCCTTTTGACTAATTTGCTTCCCAAAACAGCCCAATAAAGGACTCGTTTAAAACATAATTAAAAGCATGTTATTGCTAGTAGTTAATACTGATTAAAACAGGCATTAAGACAATTATCGTTGAAGGAAAGTAAGCACCCCGTAGTTAGTATAGAATCCATTCTTACAGTTTTTATGCATTGCATACAGAAGTGGGCTGCCTGCCAAACACGCAGAAGTTCTTATTCTGCACATAATTGTATTGAAGTTTGATTCCAATTAATTTGTAATGGATAAGCAATCTGACAATATTTGTGTTAGATATTTGGATTTTGGTTTTTTAGAATACATGCTCGCTTTCAACAAGATAGTTACCCCTTTCTCTTGCCTGGTTGATGAACTGACTGATAAGAAAGAAGTATACTTGTTGCTGTGCCTTGCACTGATACTTTGAAGAATGAGATTTCTTAACTGGACACAGGTTTTTGCAACTTTATTTTGTGCCTCTGCAACTTTACACTGCAACTTAATTGCTGATTTTATTTTATTTTTTTTAGTAAAAAAGCCCCAAAGCATGACCAAAATACTGACTGGCAGAGGTGGTAGTTTTTTTAGGTGCAGAAATGGAAGGCAGTCTGAAAATTGTAAGCTCTTAATGTCTTCTGGTAGGTTTTTAGGGGGGGGTATTTTTTGGTAGCTGAATGCACGGTGTTTTAGCTTCAAATATACACCAAATCCATTAGAAAATACACATAGAAAAATTTTCATTATTAAAATAATGGAATATTTTCCATCAAAGTGAAATATTAAAGGTAATCTTTTTTTTTTTTAAGATTGAGGCTCTAATTATGACCGAGTATTTAAAGAATTCTTTACAATTACTGTAGAGAAAGGAAACATAAAAATACTTGTCACCACTTTTAATCTTTACTTGAAAGTTCAACTTGTCATTGAACATGTGCATTTCTCTTTTGAATATCTAGATTCTTTAATTTGAGCTGCATTCTAGATCATACCATTGCATTTTGCAGCAAAGAAAAATGTATATCCACTGTAATCCATTTTAATTTAATGAATCGGTGAGAATGGAGGAAGACTTCTGAGGTTATTTTTAACAGTTACTTCATGCACAATTCAAAATTTTGAGGAAATTTAACTAAAGACTTGCTTTCAGCATTGATTTCAGCTTGTTCTGCCTTACCTTAATATAGCATTAATATTGGAGAACGACCAAAATTATTATACAATCTCTTAAAAAGGGACTAAAGGAAAAATTCTTATTTCTAAATGTATATTCTAATATGTTGAGATTTATATTATTTTTAATTAAAAAAAAATAAAAGGAAACTATACTAAAGGTTATTTAGCACATAGTTTTACACCTTTGGCTGTACACAGCTTGAGTGTGCTTTCAGCCTTCACATTATGCTGGATTGATGAGGGGGAGCTGTCAAAGATCTGACATGTTCTCAGGGGCCAAAGCTTTGAGTTTGAGATAAATGTTGTCTGGTGTGTAGGGAGCAGAGTGAGACCAATGTGTCACTGAAGCTTTAAAGTCTGGTGGACTTCCAAGGCAAGCATGTAATTTGCTGTCATTGGTGTCTGCGGTAACGAATCTCTGAAAGCAGCCTTCCAACCTGAAGTGGTTGTGGTGGGTCCAACATCTTCTGGATTCCAGGCTTTCACAGTAACGTCAGCTAAAAAAAAGGTTTCCCTTTTTTTTTTCAAATCTTAGCACTACTAGAGACCAAAGCAAGCTGAGCTGAGCAAGCAGTCTTGACAAATACAAAGGATATGATGTCAAACCTAATTCTGTGGCTGATATCGATGGCTTTGGGGAAGTAGCTGGAGATGGTGTGGAGCTGTTTTTCCCCATCCTGAGCTATTTCTAGAAGGAAGGTATGAAGCTTTTGAGCTTGTGAGCTGATGCTGAGAACATACCATGTGTGATCAACGGGTTTGGAATAGTTTGTTTAGGTAGTCTGTCATGTCCCTGTCCCCCCCCCCCCCCCCCCCCCCCGGCTGTGTGTGCCATGCTGCTGCATGATGTCTATGTGCTTAAAAATGCTGTTTTCCCCAAGGACACTGGGATGTGCCCTCCCGCAGGGGTGCGGGTCCTGCATCAAGGGCCCAAAGACACCAGCATCTGCTCTGCATAAAACAGCACCAAACCCATTGACATTTGGCACTATATGCTTTGCATTTCTCCTTGGTGCACCGTTGTTAGCTATTAGCTGTTTCAGTCCTTAGGTCAATGCACATGCGTTGCTGTGATCATCGTTCGTACTACATGTGTTACGTGGAGCTGCTGACAGCATCGACCGTCACAGATACCAGTAACAGCCATAACATGCTATAGCAAGGCTGGGCATAGCAATAGTATCTGAAACACGGAGCAAAGTTGCAGCTCTATGTCTGTTGACAACAGACTCCTTGGGGTGAACTATGAGCTTTGCAAGCACCCTCAATCTGGAAAAGATGAATTTTCCATTATAGACTGTATCTAAAAATAGATGCGTGTGGCAAGTGGTTAGTACCTTGCTAGGCCAGTGGTCCCAGAGCTTCTGAGGTGTAATGCTGCACTTGGGTGTGAGAGTGAAGTTTGTGACGTGTAAGTGTGGGGAACCTCTCCCCTGAGCCTGCTCATGCACACCTAAAGTTGAATCTGAAAAAAAAACTTGATCCCACATCCACTGTACAACCTCACCACCCTCTGAGGGTGGAGGTTAGCCCTCTGACCTAGGCAGAAAGACAGACCACTTTGTCTACTGAAGAGGAAAAATGGTAACGGTGGCATTGTATATAATTTAAATTGCATAATTTTTTTTCCCCAGTAATTCTTCTGAAAAAAATCAGATCTGTACGTATCCTCTTGGGGAGCTAACATCTCTTTCAGTTTATCTGTTTTAATTAAACTGTTAGTTAATTCTTGATTCTTGGGTGTAAAGACAGGGAAGGAAATCATGTGAAATTATTTCGTTACTATAGTTTAATGGATTTTTAACAATTACAGCATGAAAAGCAACAAAAATAAATAATACAGTTGTTAAAACTAATAATGTAACAAAGGTAAAAAGATGTCCCTGTAGGCTAGAAAAAGTATTAAAAAAAACAATCAGACCCCAACATCCTTACAAAGACTAGCCAGCTTTCTCCCACTAGATGGTCTGGCCATTTAACACGTTTGTAAGAACATCTGAAGAGTGTGGGGAGGTAACAAAGGTTAAAAAAAAAAAAAAAAAGGTATCCCAAGACTTTGAAATTGTAGCAAATAGGTGATGGAAATTGGGCTTAGTTGTGTATTAGGGGTGAAGTCTGGTGTTTTCACAGTGAATTAGAATTGATGGATTTTTACAGTCCTTGCAAATGCCCCTGGTGACAGAAGGGGAAGAGGTGAGGAAGGGAAAAGGGGCTGGTATAGTCCAGATAGTCACTGCCCATGGAGCTTTGCACCACCCCTGTTTCATACAATTTACATCATGCTCAGGTTGCACGCTATCCAGTACATCCTCATTAACCTCCACTATCCTTCCCATCCTTTGATACAAGACACAGATATCATTCCCTTAGTTTATGGACCACCCTTGTAAGATGTCCATTGAATTCATTTAGTCCATGACTTTGGGCTCCATCTCTTAGGTGGTCACTTAGGACAGGAGAGGTGGTCAGCTGCATGGAGTTATTTGGCACCAAAACCATCTCAGTTGGGCTACTGCTGCACTTGCACTGTTTCTTGTAAGGCTTGTCCTCCTTTTGTTCAGGTGGATCCTCCTATAGTCTTTCCTGTAACACACAACTCGAATCCCAGGTTACAACAATTTAAAGGTATATCCATTACAGTCTCCACCCCTGGTTCCTTTGGACCAGACTATTGGGTTTGACATTGTAATGAACTTCTCCCTTTGCCCCTGCTCTGGCTTGGACTTATTCACAGCCTGCAGTCTCTTAGGGGTGTACTCGCTCCAACTGGATCCTTATCTATCTGCCACAGTCTATTCAGGTGTAGTTTGGCTGAGTCATTGACTTATCCATAGCCACGGCCACTTTGAGATGCACTTGTTCCAGCATGACCTTCTCCATGGGCCATAATGCCTTCAGAGAGAAACCTGAGGAACCTCCAGTGTGTCCTTACCTACCGCCACAGTCCCTTCAGAAATGACCCTGCTCCAACATTACCCGTGGCTGCAGTCCCTGCAGGGATGTATCTGTTCTGCTGGGGGCTTATCCATGGCCACATGCTTTGAGGTGCTCCAGCACGACCCAATGCACAGATATTGATGCTTCAAGGTGTACCTGGTGCACCAGGGACTTGCCCACAGACACAGGTGCTTCGAGGTGTCCCTTCTCCAGTGTGGACTTATCCTTGGACGATAGTCCCTTCAGAAATAGACCTGCTGTGGCATGGATGTTTAGAGGTAGATGTGCTCTGGCATGGACTTATTCACTACCACAGGTGCTTCAGAGTGTGTCCTGCTGCCACGTAGGCTCTTCCACAGGTCCCAGTCCCTTTGACTCAGGTTCACACTGGAGCTCCAGCCTGTCCAGTACAGCAACACAGAAACAGCAGCCGTGCCCTGTCCATCTGCCAGCCCAGGTTCATGGCCATTGCTGTTATCAAAATGTTCCCGAGCCTAGCGCAGTAAGGTGATAAGTCGCGCAGCAAGCAGCGAGAGCAAAAAGCTGCCACTGATGAGCACTAGACTGTAATATACAGTAAGGCAAGTGTGTCAAATAACAGCTAAAAAACAATAACGCTATACATTTCATCTAGCACGTTCCAATGAAATCTGTGGTTATCTCCAGCCCTTCAAGCCCCACTTTGGGTGTCACAAAGGACTGTTGTGGTTCTACCCCAGGTGGCAGCTAAGCCCCACAGCTGCTCCCTCCCTCCTTTCCTCCCTGGTGGGATGGGGGGGAGAATCAGAAGAGTAAACGTGAGAAAACTCATGGGTTGAGATGAAGACAGATTAATAGGTATAACAAAAGCCATGCCCACAAACAAAGCAAAATGAGGAATTGGTTTACTGCATCCCGTTGGCAGGTAGGGGTTTAGCCATCTCCAGGACAGCAGGGCTCCATCATGTGTAAACAGTGACTTGGGAAGACAAATGTCATCACTCTGAACATCTCCCCCTTCCTTCTTCTTGCTCCATCTGTATGTGCTGAGCGTGACGCCGTATAGTATGGAACACCCCTTTGGTCAGCTGGGGTCAGCTGTCCTGGCAGTGTCCTCTCCCAACTCCTTGTGCCCCCCCAGCCTCTTTGCTGGCCGGGTGAGAAGCAAAAGCATCCCTGAATTACCAACACTGTTTCCAGCACAAATCCAAAACAGAGCCCCGTACTAGCTACTATGAAGAAAATTAACTTTATCCCAGCCAAAACCAGCACAGGGTAATAAGGCTTTCAGAATGATGCTGGCATGCACTCCTAGAGGGACTAGGTAACAGATGAAAACCAGGACTACAAAGTTCTGGTTCTGACTGAAAACCAAGAAGATATAATTTGAGATTTTGGAGAATGGTTTCAAGGAACCACAGAGGTTAACTGATTTATTTAGATTGAGAGACAAAAATAGATCTGCCACCAGCACAAGGTACTAGAGGTGTGCAGAGCAGCCTCTGACCTTGCAATGGGATGTGGAGGGAAATTCTGGGAGGAAAAGGAATGAGAAAGAAAACAGGAAAGATTATTGCATTTTTCCCATTTTCCTAATGAGAACCTGGGCAGGCAAGAAGAGAGAACAGGAGAGAGGTGTCTTTTAAAGGTGGAGGGAAAGCTGGTTGACCTGAGGACCCAACAGAGTTGTCTGAAGACCTTTGTGGGAGGTGGCCATGTCCCTGGCTGCAGGGCTGCCTGGCTGCAGGGCGAGTGGAGCAGAGCTGCCAGGGGTGGTGGGACAAGGTGCAAGTGGAGGAGCCTTCCCCTCATGCCATGAAGCTCACAGATCACAAGGAGGAGCAGAAAGCACCAGCCAGGTCCCAAAGCAGGCTGCAAGGATTGTCACGGGGATGAGGGAGAACTGGGCAAAATCTTCTGCAAGTGACTTGAGTCTGGTAAAATAAAGCCCAGGAGTGAGGACGTGGACAGATAGCTGTGCAGAGACCTTTCTACTTCAGCCTTTGAGCTTTCTCTATTTGAAAGTTAAATTCCTAATTTTATTCAAAAGCTTGGCTTTCTTGTGTTTAAAAGACTTTCAGTCTTCAGGGATCTCACTGTAGGTGATGGCTTCAGCAGATCCACTTCAAAGCTTTGGCGGATTCAATGTCCTATCATAGCATACACTAATTAGCGAAGCTGTGGGCCAAACTCCTGTGGGATATAACCCAACAGATACAATAGTATTATACTGGAATTAGTCCACTAAACCAAAACTGTAAACCTGCATGCACAGAAGTCCATGGCAAATTTTCAATTCCAGTAAATACAGGCTTGGGATTTAATGAAGAGATTGGAAAAATCTTGTGAATATTCTAAGATTAGAAATAAAAGATCTGGAGCTCTTTTATGTCAGAAGGAGAAAAAATGTTTGCTTAAAAGCTCATGGTATATTAGAATAACAATATGAAACCACTCTGTTGATAATAAGATATTCTCATATTTGCTCAACTTAAAAGAAAACAGGAGATGTGTAATGTGTATAAATGTATAAAAAGGGGATTCCTTGCTTTTATCCAGAAGTGGGGAAAAAAAGGAGTAATATGTGAGAGAAAGCAGGTTAAAAAAAAAAATGCTATGCAGTCGAATAAATTTGTTATTCACCATTTTAATGTATAGTGTTATTGCTGATGTCAGATGCATTTAGCATTTGCCAGTCTGCTATAAATGAAAATGAAGTGCGTCTATCTTAAAACTTTTATAGCAGAAATAGTAAGCTCTAAAAGTATGTGTTTTGACACCTGTGCTTCCACACCCATTCAGAAAGCAATTGCATAGCAAAATGCTTGAGGAGATGTCCTTGCTGTGGCAAGCCTTCTTCTCGGTTCTGCGCAGGCTAATAAGGCTATGCCTCTGTTGATACGTTTTAGGAGGAGAGTGTATTTGGAAGGAGAAATTGGATGCTGAGCTTTTGTTGTGATAGCTCTAAGACTCTGTATTTTGGCTTAGAGTTCTAAGACTCCATTTGAAGAAGGAAAAAAGGAGAGAAACCAGCAGAAATTATTCAGGTGTCAAACAAAAATCTCTTCCAAGAATAAGATTTATTTCACTCTGTAACCCCTTGCCAGAAGTTTGTGTTTTTGGGAAATGAAAATTTCTGTCTTGGTGGTATTAGTAAAGCAAAACCAGCTGAGTACATTCAAACAATGGACAGAGTATGTCTCTGCTAATTTTGAATTTTCTGGCTTTTGTCACTGTATGTCACAACCATAATTATTATTTAAACATAGAGGTGAACTGCAAAACGTAAATGAAACTTTAGCTGAGAAATGTATGAAATAAAAGTTCCTGCTAAGTTGTACAAACCTTCAACATGGCTGCATATTTTAATTTATCCTTCTTTAAAATTTGGTATCTGCCATCTGAAATTACCCCAGTGTAATGAGAAAATCCCAATGAAATATCTATGTACCAGCAAAAAGTAAGTTTAGAAGGCAGTGGCTGGGGAATTTGGCCACTTCCATGGGCTGAATGGTGAGCAGAGATTTACCATCTCAGCAGACAGTCTGATAGCCTGGTCCTCACCTGAAAGCGTGGTCCATTGCTGGGGGTCAGGCTTTCCTCCTGTCTCCCTTCCAGCTGGCAGATCACTTCTTCCAGTTAACATGCAGCACTATGGTGTAACCATAACTCCACAGTTTGGGGCTTTTCTCATCTGGAGAGCTTCACGTTTTAACAAAATTGCAATTGAGTGAGGTTTTTTGTTTTGTTTTTAAACACTAAAGAATAGCCTGTTTGTAGCAGCATGTGTATATATATATATAAAAAATCTACGCAAATATGACCTCTATTTTAAAATTGGTAATTTGGAATAATGTGACTTTACAACTGTCTTCACATCAGCTTTCTGATGCAAGCAGGTTTGCTGCTGGGACTGTTGATGGTCTGCAGTGCTTGCTCCTCTCAGACTTTGGGACTGTTGGCAAGAATTGTTTAAACTGTTATCGGTTTGTTAGAAAAAATGCTTACATTGTAGGATTCTTTTATTTTAGCTAATGTGTCTTAACGAAGGCAAAAAAACCTTGCTTTGTGGACACTCATTTCAATATCGGGAGACAGCACTTGCCATTGTCACATATATGTACACAGATGTCAATGTGAAAAACCCACCTGAAAGCTTAAAACCTATGTACGTGTTAGAAAAAAAACTCAGATATTTTTTAACTGTACGTATAGGTACATATGCATGAAGAAAAAAATTGATGAATTTGCACTCCCCGTTCCAGTACGCTTTACCCATCTCTAGCAATCCAGCTTCATCGTTCCTACTCTGCAATACTGGGGCTATTTCCAGCCACTCGTAGCTCCTATTCATGTGCTTAGAGAGTGCACAGATGATAGGCCAGACGTGTGCAGAGTTATTTCCATCCCTGATAGACTTGTTGGGCTGCAGGAAGGAAGAAGCCTGCCTTAGCAATTGCAACCCTTATCTGGGCTCACCCTAGCATGGCAACTATGGAACTTGTCTAGACAGGCAGTATAAATTGCTATGATAGATGATGACCAATAATTCGTATTAACCCACTCCAAGCTAATGGGAGCTAAAAAGAATATAGCAAAGGTTCAGGGATCTTGATGTGGAGTCTTTGTTACCTTTACTACAACACCTCTCTGCTGTTAAGAGCATACGCACCTTGGTGTTGCTGGGTTGTGAGCTGATGGTTCTGCTGTGTGTTTTGCAAACGTCTCTGTAGTGTGTTTTAATTGTGAAACCAGCTCCTCATCCTGTAAAATCTTATGCATATGCTTAAAACTGAGGTTAAACTGGAGAGAATGCTTTCTTCTGATGGGCTGCACCAGGAGACAAGAACTCTTTTCTTTTGTGTTTTTCTTCATAACCGGGAGTGGTGTTTTGCTACTCATAGTTTTTGTACAAGGACTTTAGTTAGAAGCAGCAAGGGAAGACCAATGGAAAGCTTGAAGCAGGGAATCAGGTCACCTCTCAAACAATATCTCATATCTATACAGTTAATATAAAAAGATAAAGGGGCTTTTAAAACTAGGCATATTCAACATTCTTGTTATATTGTAGAAAGAGCCCTTTCTTGCAGCAGTTGCTGTGCTGGGTGCTTAAGGAGACCACAGCTGCAAGAAAACCTTTCCTAAAAACCTAAGAGTCTTGGCCTGAGCTTGGTTCCATACCTGGGAAACGCAGGGTTACTTTTGCATGCAAGCAGTGGGCAAAGTGGATTTCAGGATGGATTAGACATGAGACATGCTTCAGTAATCATCAAATAATTTCATGAGGTACCTTCCTTAACTGGAGGGAAGTCTGGCCTTTGTGTGGTTTTGTAAAAGCTATTCTTACGTGTCTGTCCCTGAAAAATAGTTCATATGTCCATCCTGAGAAATACCCTTTTGTTTTATCTGATGTATCTGTTCGAGTAAGCTTTAAAATGTTATAAAAGAGAATCCTGAATAATGAAAAAAAAAAATATTGGTAACAGTAGGCAATATGATATTAAGTCACTGCTGTTCATACGCTCTGGGTCTCTGTTGTATTTCCTTTTTTTCTCTGGAACAAACTAAACAGACTTTGGCAACACAGGATCTTATAACATCAAACTGTACTAAAGGCAGATTTCCACAAAGTGCTTGCACAGCACAGAAAGTTTAAGTGTTGGCACTGAGACAGGTTTGTGTGGTACAGAAGAATTCTTATATTTGAATGTTTCTATCTTACAAGCCTTTATATGTCAAACTTTAAGTGGAATTGACTGTTTATCCCAGTTGATTTTGACTAGTGACGCCTTCCAGGTTGGAGGGCGCTCACTTCACTCTGTTTCCCATCAGCACTCCTTGACTACCGGCATGTGGTGCCAATTTGTTCCTTCTGTACAGAGAAGAAAAGAAGTTTGGATTTAATTTTAAGCCTTGACACAAGGTTTAATTTGCTAAAAAGGGGAGCTGTGCCGTTGTAAATCTTGGAGGAGACACCAAGGTTGCAAAAATTGTCAGCCCAATCTGTTTTGAGCACCATTTCAGTCGTTCTATTAAAGGAACAATATTCCTTTTCACAGCTTGTTCAGCTGTATCAAACCACACAGGTTAGCGTGTGGTTGGCTATTTATTGTACCTTTTATTGCTTTCTGATCAAGTTCTTATGATAAGAGGAAAATTTATGTGCTGAAAATGATTTATCAATGCATTAGAAGGAAAAAAAAAGTTACTCTCTTTCAGGTGACTAGACCTCAAAGCACAGCAGCTTATGGCTTTGCCAGAGAGATTCACAAAGACAATAAAATCGTGTTGCCATTAAAATCTCCCTGAACTTACAGAAGTGAGTACATCACAGATCTACAACCAGTCTTTTGAGAAGAACCCCGTGGTAGAACGTGATTTTGGCACGTGTTGGAATTTCAAGTATCTTTTTATTGAGTCAGAGCACACATAGCTATGAAGACTAGTTGGGCCTGTGGGCAGATCCTGATCTTGGTTAGGGTGATGTAAATGGTCTCTCTTCCTTCACTGCCGTATGCTGTAGAAGAGGAGAGGTTTAGCATGAGACTCCACAGCTCTGCTGAGAAGGCGAATTTGGTCATAGTCTTCAGCTGGGTCAGGGTTTCAGCCTCTGGACTAATTCTTTGTGAATGTTTTCTGATCCGTGATGATACTGCCAGGGAAGGGCAGTATGACATGATGGGATTTTGTAAAGATTTGTTTAAACTAGTCTGATTTAAAAAAAGAATAATAATTCTGTAGTGGGTTAAAACTCAGAATTTTGAAAGTGTACCAGGAAAGCTATAATACATTAATGTACATTAAACATACAATATCTTACTTCAGTCCTTTTTTTATTTTACTTTTTAAGAAGTACATGTCTGACCCAGTAGTTCATTTATGCTCATTTGTCATGTAAGTCCTTTTTATTTCTTGGATTAAGCGTTACAGACCATATAAATCATAGCTGCTCTTTTGGCACCGCTCCAGCTCATGTTGTCAATCTGGGCAATGTGTGTGTGTAATGCTTTAAATTCTGCAAAACAGTAATCTTTTGTTAACTTTAACTTTGTGCTACGACTGACTTAGTTTTGGGGATAGCTTTCATTTTTCCATATAACCTGGGTGACTAATACTGTGATTTTACTCTTTTAAAAAGCTATTTAATTATAATGTAAAAAAACCTTGGTTCATTCTAAAATATGAGCATTATATTATCTTACTGCTTATTCTTGTTGCGAAGAAAGCCTAAACCCCTTTTGGAATCAGAAAAGAAAACCCAGTGAACCCTATAACCCCTTTTGCTATCTTCCATTTACTGCTGTTTCTAAGCCATGTATCTTTTCATCTCATTAACATGTGTTCTCTTTTTTCTTCCTGTGATACGGTTGACTGGGTGGGTAGATGTGTATACCCTGAAATGTTTTCCAGTATTAATCAAATTGAACTGTGATGTAGTATTATAGAGAAAAGAGGAGAAACTAGAGATGTGCCATAAACTGGACCATTTATCAAAACCTGTGCTTTCTGTTGGGTGTATGTAAGTGGAATGAAACGGGACCTGGTTCTAAATTTCTAATGGCTTTGCTACACACAACAAGAACTACTAAGGTTTTGCCAGAACAGAAGGGAATGTGGATCTTATTTTGTCTTTGTCTGAGAAATGGGGTGGAATCAAGGTTGGACAGGGAGGGTGGGAGCAGACACATCCTCCCACGTGAGCTCAGGAGCACGCGGGGCAGCAGCCAGCACCTCTCATCTGTGCAATTCAAATATCATCCCCTATAGCCCTCAGCGCAAATGTTTTGATTCTTTCCAGACTTAAATCCGTGCTCTATGTTGTACATCATATGCCTGTTCCAGATTACAGGATTTATGGAGAGGAGGTGTTGGTTGCTTTGCAGGGAGTTGTGTAGCCAGCTTATCTGTGTGCAGCTCCTTACTTATCAGCTCTGTCTCCGAGATCTTTTTCTCCTGGTATTTATAATAGGATAGCTGCTACTCCTGAAGGTGAAGGAAGAGTGCAGTTAGATGGACTTCTACAGCTTCTCTGATTACTCTGTGCTTCACTCTGACTCCTTAGTGGAAAGATGCATTTAAACCTTTTGCTGCTCAGTCAGCAATACCATTTTCTGAGTGTGTAGGTATCGCTGATGTCAGGCATATAATGCCCTTAACTCCATCAAAGATGTTTTAATTAGACATAAAACAAGACCACTTAGAAACAACACACCACTTCTAAAATTCAACCTGAATTTATGAAATTCTACTATATTCCAGTAAAGAAGACAGGTGCTGCAGAAGTGACAACTTATCTGAGCTTCATCATTCCAATTTCTAGAGCTCAGTTTACTACACCATAAGTTACACCAGCAAGCATTAAGCTTTTATTGCAAGGGGTTTGTGCTTGATGATAGCAACATAAGTTTCAGCACATGGAATGGTCTGTCTGTGCATCGGTCTGGGCTGGGAACTGGCCTCAGATATGAGCGCACCCCTTGCTGGCTCCTGCTGAGAAAATCATGGAGACCGGGTGCCAGCCCTCCCCCGTGTCAGGCATGGGGATTTAAGTCAGCTGCCGAAATCTGGCTTGAGCCCTGAGCACTCCCACTATCCTGCCGACAGCAGGAGATGCTGTTAGAGAGGGGGAGCTTGTCCTCAAAGGAGTCCTCTCCTGCCTCACTTCTTATCCCAATTGCCCTAATGTTTCCATGTAGGGTGAGGTGACGGCTCTGTTTGGGACTAGAGTGATCTGCAAGGTCTTGTGATGAAGCACAATGTTGTTTACCTGCAACAAACACAGAGAGAGAAATCCTCTCCCACGTGGCTGCCGGGAATGTCTCAGGCATCCTCATCCTCCGCTGGTCCCCACAGACAAATTGCATTTGTAGGCATGCAGTGTTTGTGCAATTAATCAAGCATGCTCTGAAGCCAGTATAATTTGGAAAGCTGACCATTTATAGAAGATTTGTCGTTCACTGACCGCAGTTACAATTATCTAGAAGAACAGATAGGTCAGATTTATTTAATTTGCTTTTTTTGGTAAAAGCAGTATATTCTGTTAAAATTGGCTAGCAAAAAGATTTGTTTCCATGTGGGTGTGTATTCCAACACTGTGGAAAAATGGTTATTTCATAAGCTTGAACATCAGTCTTTGGCTTTACACAAATTTTAAATTATATTCCTAAGAGTTTGTAATGGGAGCCAAGAGTTATTTTCTGGTTATTAATCTTTCTCCCCTATCCAAAAACATCCCCAAACTTTGTTTAGCTGTACAGTCTCTTCAGTCTGTTGATTGTGCTGTACTGGGGCTGAGAATGTTTCAGTTTATGTAACCAGTCTCTCTGTTTAAATTTCAGTGACAGATCTTTTCATTTTGTTTACGGCCAAATAACAATGCAAACGTGTCATGCTCCAGCCATAGACGTGGTGTGCGGTCATTGAAAAGGGCATTCACCAAACTGATTTCTCAGTCTTTTATCCCCTTAAAACTTATTAAAAGCATTTCATTGTTATGTGTGGCTATTAGTGAGCAAAACTAAGCTTTCCTTATTTACACAGGGATGATAGTCAGACACTATGTTTTCCCAGTTATTAGTTGTTTGATTAATCGGAAAGCTGTGTTATTACAGCATTTTTTTAGATTGCAGTTAAGCAGAAAACCCACACATGGCATAATGGTAAAATGTTTTACTGCAAACCCAAATACTTAACTAAAATCATATCTTTAATCTGTTTATAGCATTGCAATATTTAAATTGTTTGCATGTGTTTGATTATAAACTTTTACGTAGATATATTCATGTTGTAGTATTTGGTAATGCAAACGTCAATGTGAGGCAGCTTTCTGGGCATAATTAATGCTAAATGACAATTTGCAAGTGAATTCATCTACTCTTTTCTGGGTTTTCCATCTGGTCCCTTTCATGCAAAGATGTCCAGTCAGCAGTGTTCAAGTTGTTTTCAAAATCCTTCCCCAACCTGTTTACGCACAGAAGACTCTTGCTATTTATCCTCAATAAGGTTTCCTAACCTTCCAAGCAGCTTCTTTCTGATCTTCTAGAAAACTATAGCAACTTCTTGTTGTTACAGGATAATAAATCTCAAGTTTTTTTCCCTAGTATTTTAATGCAGATTTTTGAGGTATGTTAATGACGCAGTCTGAGCTTAGGCTCTATTTTTGGCTACTGCAGAAAAAACCCACGTCCTAAAATCCTGTTCATAAATTCATCAGCCTCTGTCTTGAAGCCAGTGGAGTATTTTCCTTCCATTGCTTTGCCTACGGTGCGGAGCACTGCGTGGCTATGTGGGAATGATGTTCCTCTTGTGCTTCACCAGTGTGTTCGAGTATCCAGCCTAAACTGAATGACAGCAAGTTTATTTCCATTTATATCTGTGCCAAGATTAAGATCTCTCCTCATTTACTTGTCTGCTATCCTGAGCAGTCGTGTTCCTCATCCGCTACTGCTTTGCCTATGATTAATATGCTACCTTGAACTTTTACTTTGTATAACTATATTTAATTACATTTATATTAACCTGGTCCTCAAGAACACACGATACTTTTATAGGAAATATCGCTGCTTTTCTGTGTCTGGATGAATCCTGTGAACTTCAGTATCACCAGGAGACTTCACCACGCTCCTACTCTTTACAGCAATATCATAAACGAAATGTAAAGGCTTATTTTCATAATCTTATTTAAGGAACGTCCCCAGTATCTTCCCTCCAACTCAAGAGCATAACATATTGAGGTTGGTACTTCATATTGTTTATTTTTTATTCCTTTTTTCTGCTTTCCACCTCATTTCCTTCAACTTCAGTTTCTCCTTGATGAGTGCTGTGTTTACAACAGATTTTCATGGTTTTAACAGGGTTGACAATCACTGCCTTGCAAAAACATTTACCATTTACCACTCTTTCCTTATTGAGAAATACAAAGAGTATAGGGCTAGCATATGTTTAAGACTCCCCAGATAATTATTTTCTTTTCCCTCCCTCACTTAGAAATTTTGTCTGCATGAAATTCAGCGAATTAAATACATTTGTTCAGCATGTCTGGACATCTGACAGCCTGGGAAAAGCAGTAGATCCAAATGGTCCCCTGGACATCTGGAAATCCTAGAAATGTCATCTGCAGAGAACAAGTGCAGTGCAGTTTGTGTTTTCCAGAAGCATCCAACCTGCTGCTGGAGCAGTGCCTGCACAGTCGGGGCACGCGTGGTGAATCGGACTCTTCCTGGAGTCATGAGGCTTATGGACCGTGTATGATGTAGGGCGTGCAGGCAGGCTGCTCTGTGGAAAATACCCAACGAAATCTGGTGGCAACCATCGCTTACTCCACTCTACTATGTGCATGTTCTGGAAAAAAAGAAAGAAAAGCTGTTTCAGTTTTTGTCTTGTATCCCCACTTGTGGTTTTGAGATGTGATGGGAATGAGTAGCCCCACATAGGGAGAGAGTACTTAAACTCTATCTGTGCCAT
Organism: Falco cherrug; assembly: GCF_023634085.1. NCBI lineage: Eukaryota > Metazoa > Chordata > Aves > Falconiformes > Falconidae > Falco > Falco cherrug. The sequence continues at coordinate 40,177,414 of NC_073704.1, read as the reverse complement.
AAACTAGAACACATCTTTATGTGTTTGATTTGTTCCTTTTTTTTTTTTTTCTTTTTTCTCTACAAAACTTTTGTCTCTTTTTCTTAAAATTTTAATTTGGGTATTACCCAACCTAGAATGCATCTTCAAAACTATTCTTATAGCCCAGCGTCTGGCTGTGGCCAATACGGAACTCTGAAATGGAGGTTGGTCTGTAGGAGCCTTCTTAACTTCTCTGAATATAGTATTTTATGTGTCAATAACAGTCTCCGCAAAGGTGAGCATCCAGCCTAATGCTGAGGTGGAGACCAGAAGCCAGATAAATAAAATTAAAAATGTGAGGCCCTGCTGTGGAGATAGCACAGAGAGCAAAAATTCCACGAGGTGACTAAAAATCACTTGTCTCGAGCCTATGTAATCAAATACCTCCAGCTACTGGGTGACAGATTATTATGGCCGGTCTATTTTATATAACAATTTTTGTAAAGGTGCTGAAAATACTTTAAGTATACTTTTGGGAAATGAGGAAGAACACGGGAAAGATTTTGAATAAACCACTGGGAAAGCAAACCCCTCAGATTTCCAAGAAACGCTCTTTTTCTCTGGAAAGAAAACAAACGTACTCCATAGTCCTGAACAAATGCATGTGAAGTTTGGGTGACTAAAGGATTAATTCTTCCCCTGCATCAAAACCAGAATCAAATACCCAAAATGACAACTATATTAACTACTCAGCACCTGAGGATGCTTAATAAGTGGTTATTTCTGAGAGGAGAATGTGTAGCAGAACTATCTAGCAAAGAGAAATCCCATTCACATGCTTCAGAAAAATTCAGGCCATGTCTCGAAAGGAAAGTTCTCGAAAAGCTCTGGTAAGAAAACAGAAGCTGTGCATCATGCCATGTGGTATTAAAGAATTTAGAGAGCACACTAAGAAGTTCCATATCAATGCTTCTTCTTAAATATATTCAACAAAGGGACTATTTTCCTTTAACATTTTCAAATTTCAGCTTTCTGCCCCTTCTGCTTTTTAGCAGAAATACTGCTCCAAAAACTTGCACAGTTATAGCTTTTAGTGTAAAATCCCTGGATTTCTTGCTTTTTTATTTTCCTGCTTCTCAATTGGTTTAGAGAGAATTTTAAAGTTATAGCCTAAAAACTGAATATTAAAAGAAAGAGATTATAAAAGCAATTGTAGAAAAGTTTGGCAACTTATAACTTGTAACTTTTGTAATAGCCACAGCAGAACTGCATATGTGAACGTGTCATTTTGCTCTCCCACAGTGCTCTAAAATGAAAGAAAATAACTTATTGAATCTGATTTCTTATCAGTACAAAATACGTTGCCAATAATGATGGTTGAAGAAAGAAATTCAGGCTCTCAGGCCCCTTGAATAAAGCATTTCAGAGACTCCTCTGATTAATCTTTCTTGACTTTCAATTAATGTTTGTTGAATCTTTCATGTCTAGAAGTGTAAATCGGTCAAGGAAAATGCTTTGGGATTTGTTGTTTCATCTGATTCCTTGGAAAAACCTTAACAACTGGCCACTGGGATTGAGTTGCCTCGTACAGGCTGGTTATGGGAATTCTCCAGCTCATGTTTGGATTATTTCCTACTCCTAATCAAAGCTCACTGCTGTAACTTACGTAAATTGAGAGTTGTTGTTGGTTTGTGTTTTGGTTTTGGGTTGTTTGGGTTTTTTTGGAGGGGGGATTTTTTTTTATTTCTTTTTATTATTATTTTTTAATAAGAAAAAATAATTACCGCATGTGTTTCTCTGGGTCTGGCTTACACAGAGGTCAGAACGGATCATTCTAAAGTCATTCTTGAAATGTTGGAGGGCAACAGAACGTTACACAGCAACAGCAGTCTCAACCTTCAGACAGATCAACAATAAGTTTCACTTGTGATTTGATTTTGTTTGTTTCCTGACACTTCTTCCCAGAACTTATTTAATTGGAATTTTTCTTGTAGGTCCAATGAGATCTTTGAAACAAATCCAATGAAAAATTTTGAAATGGTGGTTTAATGAGATTTGTGACAAAATTGTGTGTTTCCATAATGCATATTTTTGTTCATAAGCACACAAAAACCTGCAGCAATAGAATAGAAAATTTTTGAATGGCTCAGAAAAAATCGTGCTTTCCTGGGCATATTAAGTAAATTTTCTATACGTTACGATTTTAACAATATAACTAAAATGCATGATAAACTTAAAAAACTAAATTTGAGGAAAGCTACACTTTAACCACACTGGCTTCCCATCTGCTGTAATAGATGGGAATTTTCTCTATCCTCTCAATTGTACGCTTTAAAACCTGTTAGTGTCACTGAAGATTATACGAGTGTTTCTACAGAGAAATTTAGTCTATATTTTACATATATGAAATTGTTAGAAATTGTATCATGTTCCTAAAATGATTGCTGTGGGACAGCTAATATCCAGCTAACGCATGCAAAGCTGATTTTAGACCGTCCAAGGTAAAACTAAGGAGGGAATGAAAAGGTGTGAAAGCAAGTCTCTTTTGCTCGAACAAAGCAAATGCTGGGGGGTAAAAATAAATATATAAAAGAAATAGAAGGATGTGTGTTTTATCCCTCGCTTCCCACAGTTGCCATTTGGTGCTGGAGGATAGCTATACAAGCTCTCCTGAGCTAGTGGGTTGTGTTGCAAGGGTCTGGCTTCTAGATAAAAAGGAGGTTCCCTTCCCAAGGTGTGTTTGGAAGTTATCCACAGTTATCCTCTGGAATGAGGAAAGATAATGGAAAAACGGACTGGCACCTAGAGAAGGGAAATATTTTCAGTTGTACAGGTGGAGTTTCCATTAAAAATGAAGTTTCATTATGCTCAAAATTCTCTGGTGTCCTGACAGCTGTAGAAAGGATAATCTTAAAATAACTCATATCCTTGATCTCCACCTGCTGTAGTTATATGGTATGCATTGTGACACACAAACACGTATAAATTGTTCTGTGATCATGTGAAAACACAACAGAGCAAGAGTTTTTGTGAGGGGCAGGGAGGAGGGATGGCCCGTGCTTTGCTCCTTGCCTCATTGCCAGTGGGCTGATGCTTTACCTCCAGCTGAGAGGTCAAGTGTGTGGTCGCCTCTGTAGCTGGTGCCAAGCGATACTGCTGCCCTGCTTCTGCAGCAGATGTATTTAATCTCAAGATGCTTTTGGTATCATCTAACCTGGGGCATGGAAACCTCAGTACGTTTCCCAGCCCAGGTGTCATTAAATGTGATACAATTGGATTATCGAAGAATGCAGTTGACAAAAGGCACGTATTATTTGTAATTTGTATTAGTGATAAAAATTGCTTTAGACTGAAATTTCAGAAGCATGTCTTCGTGTCATTTGTCGTACAACACATCTGATAAGGAAAACCAGCATATTGTATTGTTGTAATATTTAAACATTTTTAATAGTTGCATGCATAATAATATTCCCCTTTTTATGTTGCTTCCAGAAAGAAATTAACACTTCTATTTTTCAACTCCCTTCTCTGATGTATGGGGTTTTTTCTTTGCATTTTATTGGTGTACCATTTTAACAATATAAACTGCTCAAACTGACTGCTTTTTCTTGCATATGGAACTTTTATTAGAAGACGTTCATGAGTGGGTTTTATTAGAAATGAAATCTGAAAACTTTGTTGACATATTAAACTATGCTCAGACTACATCTTTTTACCATAAAGCACTAATGTCTCTCTGAACTGTATTTCCCTCAATAGAATATTTAGAAAATAAAAGCACAACTTAATTTTACTTTTAAGCATGCTTAAATGAACTAATGATAGTGCACTTTACCGCATATATTGTATATCCCAGATGTTGTAATGCTGCACAGTACTATTTAGAGTATTGATTTTTTCCAGGCAAGGCTTTTTTTTTTTAAAAAAAAAAAAAATTCCTCCAGAAGTATATTACTTTGACTATACACCCTGCTATACTGCATGAGATACTGAAAATATCTGGTTTTCCCCAAATTACACAGTGAATTATATTTTATCTATAACATTACATTAAATGCCAGTAGATACAACAAATGTGACCTGCAGTGTGAAGCATTAATTAATGATTACGTTAAAAATATTTGATTATTTTTACAGTGATCTAATATAGTGGTATGATGTGGGATTACTGAATTATCGAAACATTATGAAGCTTTTTATGAGTAATTCAGGGCATTTTAATTTCTACACCACCACCACCACCCCCGCCATTAGATGTCAAAAAACTAAGAAATTGGTTAAAATTCTGCTAAAGTTCCTTAAAGAAAAAGGGGGATTTTAGGTAGAGTAGGCTGTCCCAGTGGTCCCTTATTATTTCCTCTCACACTGATGGTATTTCTAGGGTCTGTTTTGTGCTACAGGCTGAGGCTTGGTAAATATATATTTCTGTTTTAGTGGTGGTTAACATAAAGTACAGATGTTCCAAGATAATGAGCTGAGACCTAGGTGGGAACTCCTGGTATAATCACAATTTAATTATAAAGTTTATCTAAATACAGCAATATTATTAATTTATATTAACACAAACCATTGCAACATCTAAGATACTGGTAGTTCTTATTTTCTTTTTCTGTTTGGCAAGTTTCCCCCTTTGCATATGAAATAATGGTTTATTTTTTGATTGTAACAACATGTTATAATACAGATAATATTAAAGGGAATGCCAGCTTCAGACTTTCTGTGTATGCCCTGTGCTGCTTTCCTCTACTGAATACTACGTTTGGACTGTTTTCACACAGATGCTTAAGGTGTTCTGCTCATCTGTTACTAGTACCGCAGAAAGACATTTCATGTGCACCAAACAATTAAAAACATTTATAACACCTAAATGGTGCTATTCCTTCAAGTCTTAAACTCAGTTGCATTGTGATGCTGCTCCCTCTGCTATTGCTGAATCTCCCACCAAAGAATTTTGCTAGTTCCCTCTGGCCAAATAACACTTCTGGAGTTATAAAATATATTGGGTCTATTTTTTCTTCCCTTCAATAGGCAAAGTTTAACAAGACCAAAGCCTGCTGGACAAATAAAAAGAACTAAAGAATTGAAAGAACTTGCAGAAAAAGCAGTTTCAGGCTTCTTTAATTATCCACGGATGCCAAAAGGCACAACAAGGAGGAGATTCCTATCAACAGTGTGACAGATATTTTTTTTATTCTATAGTGATCCTGTCAGTAAAAGAAATTTAATATAGACTCTCTTATCACTCTCTACCATCTCATTTAAGCATGCAGGTGACCAAGTAATGCACCCCAGGAAAATTCATCTTCTTGGGATCTGTAATTTTCTGACACAGAAAAACAAATTGTGCTGGGAAAAGGGATGAGGAGAAGCAGTGCTTGTGCAGAGGAGTTTTTTTGCCATGTACATTATTTCTAAATACAGCAGAAATTACAAGACCAGTAACATTATGCTGTTGCGTGTTTGACTGTTGAGAGGTTTGCAAGCTTATCTTCACTTGTTGGATAAAACATAAAAGGCAGGATATTTTGTAGCACCATTTATTTATTTAGAGGCTCTATAGAGAAGATTTCTTCCTCCAACAGCCTAGGTTATAATCTGTGCTCTGGGAATTTGGACTTATCTGCAAATCTTAGTGGTGGTACCACTTTGCTATTGATGGGGACAGCCTCCAGCTTGATGTCTGCACTACCTGGGTTCTTCTGCTCAGCATGCTGCTCCCTTCCCTCCATCCCAGGCTCTCAATAAATCCCTTTTTATAGGACAGTTTCCACAGATCTCAGCTACTTGCCTAATTCTTGAACATGAACTCTCTTTTGAGTAGGTAGTCCAGATGTACTGACCATCAAACCAACACATAAAGAAAAAAATGTACTTCTCAGGTACAATTATGGCATAATGTAAATATTTTCTTCTCTGCATAATTTGACCCTCAGTGCTTGAAAAGTGCATGGTTGTTTTCCAGTGGCATAAAGAGGAGAGAAATGTAATTATGAAAGCAGTCAGCTACAGTCAGCTGATTTGCAGGATGCTATCCAGGAGCATAGCAATAGGGCAGGACAGATGTAGGCAGTGCTGGCAAGTGCCCTGCGATGCACCTAACTCATCCCTTGTCAAACAGCTGCCCTGCAAAAGCGCTCATAGGGTGAGCAAAAAATGCGTCTGAAAAGTTATGCTGCATTTAGAGTGGAGCAGTTTGTAAAAGGAAGAGAAGGCATTCTAGAAATAGTACATAATATCAACCAGAATGAAGATTTATTGCCCATATTGCTATGCACATATATATATATACATATATAAAGATGTATACAAAAATGCAGTGTAGCAAATATTCATTAAATAAAAGATCTGGCAACAAAAAGCTTTAAATTCTCAAACCTGAAAGAGGTGATCCAGTGTTCTCATTGCTCTTTAACTGGGTTGGGAAGATTAAGCAATTTGGGCAAAGTTTCAGAGAAAACCTGTGGTGTAGAATTAAATACTAAATACCATTCCAGTCTTTAATAGCAAGATTTATTTTTTTTCAATAAATAATTAGCATTGTCTTAGGATTTATTTCTGGTTGTTTTCAGCAGCAGTAGATATTTATCTGGTATTTTGGCAAAGGCAAAAGGCAAAAAACCATTTTAAGTTAAAAAAGATGAACAAACCGATGCTGAAATAACCAAAATTATTCTGTCTTTCTGAGGAAACTTCAGAGGAACTGTACCTGCATGTGCTTGTCTCACTCTTGAAGATTTTAGGAGGATTCACTGTTTTGCTTTGGGTTATTATTGAACCTCAGCTAGACTTTTCTCATGGGCATTTACTGATGTGTGGTCCCCAGACCAGGTAGGATGTGGGAATGTTTTTTTCCTCATTATATTCACAGCCCAATGTCCATGTTAAGGATTACTGGAGAGTGGGAAGGGAGTTTCTTTAAGTTGAAGGACTCAATTCTTCATGGTGCTGAGTATATTTTCTGAGTTTGTTTCCACTTATGTAGAGCCTATGGTCCTGAGCATCCTGATCCATGGAGGTTGTTCCTAAATCTGGATGTAAGCTCCTGAAATCACAGGGATTATACGGGAAATGCACTCTTCTTTCAAACTTATCTTTCCAGCCCTGCTTAATAAATGATGTGTTCATGATCTTTTAACATCAGTAACAATTTGTTAGTCATATTACACTGTAAAAGAGAGACTTGGAAGCTATCTGAACCATTTTAAAACTTAAATTAGCCACCATAAAGTGCAGGATAAAATTATAAAGACTTTCTTGTAATACAAAATTCATAGAGACAAAACTCTAATTTCCTGATGGATATATGATATTAATGTAACGGATACCTCAGTGTAGTTAAATTGCATTAAATGGTTATTAATGCTTGAATAAACTTCAAGGAAGTGAGTACTGGTTGAAATGGGATAATATTTTGTTCTGCTAAATTATACGTTAATTGGTATTTCCTCTCTTGTAAAAGGACCTAAAGGGCTTAATAAAATATGTGGTAGAAACATTATTTTTTCTTCTTGAGATGTTAAGTCTAGAGTTTAACTGGAAACATTTCAAATCATTCCCAGAAAATTCATCGGCGCTCATGATGACATGCCTTTCAGGACTCCCCAAAGTAAATAACTACAGCTTTCAGCTATTCAGGAGTATACAGGGCAGCATGCAAGGGTAGGAAAGAAAAGCTACAAGTGAATTGTTTGCTGGTTTATTTTCACTTTTGAAACTATACTCTGTTTAGATGTAGGTAACTCCTTCCAGTGTAATACAGCGAATAATGAAGCCTGTTGGCACAACATGGGCAGACCATAATTCCTGGGCTAATAGAGGAGGGGAACAAGCAAAGGGCCTCAACACCCATCTCCAGATAATTCAGAGAGGTATCAGCAAAGCAAGAGAAGACTGTTTAAGGAAATCTCATTTAATACATCTCATTCAGTAGTCTAAACTTTCCTGAAGTGATTTTTATTCCTTCTTGGTAGAACTGCTTATTCCTTGTTGTGTCAGAACTGAGCAGAGTTGTTATTTAAGGACTAAGTGTGATATTGCTACATGAAAATATTAGATATGGATACCCTTTCATTTGGAGAAAGAAAAGAAGAAAGAAAAAAAATCTCTATATGAATATGTGTATTCTATTTTTTTATGGATTTTTTGTTATTATGAATAATCTTCCCTTCACTTGAACATTCAATAATACTGCGTTTAACAATTAATGAAAATGATATGTTTCCACCTTTTCTTCTAAAGGAACTTTAGTTGACTGATGAGCAAATTCCTACAGATAATTAACTGCATCACAGAAGGGAAGGAAAACTTTCCTTGAGAACACAGCAGTTAGTGAGGATGCTTCAACCTCTCGCTGTACGAAAGCCATTAATGTTTTGATTACAGTGGGGTTGGTTTTTCCAAGGTTATGCTTTTTCTGCTCCTCCTGGCGCCTCTCCCCATGTTAAAAACAGATGCTGTCTTACAGGTTTCTCATAAAATTTTTATTTTTCAGGTGGTACTGTCTGGGAAGCACAAAAACACAGCCCCCAAATATCCTCAAGTGAGATATTGTTCTTGTGTAACTTAAAGCAAATCACAGTGAAAGAATGAGGTTAGCCAGAGTTTTTGAGCTCTGTGATTTGTCTAGAAGAAAAACATGATAGTGGAATCAGGTACTTTTGATGCTATATAAATACTTTCGTATTTACAAAGAATGGGCAAGTTCCCATTGCCTGATTGCCAAAGGAATCGTATAGGAGACAGCATTTTTGTTTCCAGCCAAGTGTGTGATACCTTTCATAGATTTAATTCAGGGTCTGGCTACAACTGTTTCTCTGACTGTACTTAGTCTTTTCTCAGCTTCCCTTCTCTTTCTGCTTATTTTTCTCTAAGACACATTTTCAGAAACCTCTCTACCCATCCGTGCTTTGGGTGCATCCTTGCCCTAAGTACTGACCTGGATCTGGGAGCAGAGGCTGGTGCGGTTTCAGCTACCTGGATATGTAAAGATCATCATATAACTATCTCATGTGAAGGCTGGTAATTGACAAAAAGTTACTTTCAAGGAGGCTTTATCCATTTGTGAAAGCATAGAATCATTTAGGTTGGAAAAGACCTTTGCAATCATCGAGTGCAACCGTAAGCCTGGCACTGCCAAGTCCACAACTAACCCGTGTCCCTAAGCAACATCTTCGTGTGCTTTGAGCAGGATGATGGGGTAAGAACAAAACAGTCTCCAAACCAGTCTGTATATGCGTGCATGTAATGGTGGAACCAATGCATATAAGCATAACTGACCATAATCAAAAACTATTTTATAAGCAACGTGCTGCAGCGCCCATACCGCAAACTCATCAGTGATTTGTGAAATTTTACTGTATTGCTTTCAGAGATTTAACCTGTGTGCTATCCAGCCGTTAACCTGCCTCACCCTAATGATGTTGGCTTGTTAGAGGGAACTTGACTAAACTATGGCTTAATGTTAATTTTCAGTAGCATAGGATGTTTGATGGTGGAAGAATAAAGCCATTGACCAAAGAAACATCTCTGAGAAGAACAGTATTGTTGTGATTTTGTTTTTAAATCCTACTTATCATCAGCTGATGCCAGAAGACAAGGTGGCACTTGGGGACATGGTTTACTGGTGGACTTGGCAGTGTTAGGTTTACGACTGGACCCAATCTGAAGGGTCTTTCCAAACTTATGGTTCTAAGAAACCCCCAAATTCGTGATCGGTCCCTGTCAGGCAGCTCCCATGGGTGCTGTAGTTTATCTAAGGTGGAGCAGGGTGTGTGGGACGTTCAGTGCATGGTGAGAGCGACCAGCCTGAGCCTGGTGGGGACTCAGCATTTCTAAAGACGAAGACCCTTGGGAACTTCACCTGTTTAATGGCTGGCAAAGCACTGCCAGCACAGCCATCTGAGAGCCAGGGATACCTTCTGCTGCTCTCTGCATTGCTAACAAGGTTCACTTCTGCTTGGGAAAAAATATTAAGAAATTAAGGCAAAGTCATTTTACCCTTTAGAAATATATATATATATATTTTTTTTTTAATGAGAAAGAAAAAAGGAGAACTTAAATGAGGTGATATGCACAGCTGAAATTATAAGTGATTTGTGATTTTTTTCTATGTGTTGCTTTCTGGGATTTAACCTGAGTGCTATCCAGCCATTAACATTCCTCACCCTAAGGCGGCTGATGAACTCTGCCTCACAAGCCATGTGATGAGGCTTATTCTTCTGAGCAGAAGTTCACAGTCTGGTCCCAAAGGAAAACATACCTTCATTATCATTTGGGGCTCTCGTCTGGAAAGGTGTGCTTGACAAGGGACTGCACTCAACAGTTCCCACTCTCACGGGGGGGGGGTGTGTGTGGGTGTGGGTGTGGGGGGGTTGGGGAAGAGTAATTCCCTCCGCAACAGGGATTCATCTGGAAAAGTCTGCGACCTGACTTATCTGGGGGGGTCAGGCTAGATAATCCAAAGACTCCCAAAGGGTATTAAGATCTAGGAATTGTTAATATGGCACCACTGTGCATCTCTCAGTGTTATGAGATGGTGTAAGCATATATCCGTGCTTGTGAGGAAGTATGGCTGAGTGTTTTCAGAAACAAACTGCTCTTTTGGGGTGTTATTGCCATTTTCTCCAGAGCAGAGGGAGCTCAGAACTAAGTATTGTTCCACCAGGGACAAGTGATTTACTGGATGATCTCCCTGAGCTCCCAGCTTTTCCCTTCCCAGCTCCAATACCCTGCACAAGAATGGAAACACTTTGTGGGCTTCATCTTAATAGGGACTCCCCCACCCCAAAACAAGATCTTTATCTAAAGATTTTAATTAATTGCAAAAGTTAAAAATAAATCGTGCTGGAGTACCATTGATAATCCTCCTAGGCTGGCTTTCATTCATGTTAATGTGTAATACAGCCACAGTAAGATTTAATTTTAACCATAATTATAAAAGTTTGAAATTAAATCTTACTAGGGATGTGTTCTCCATTAATATGGACAAAAACTGATCTGGGAGGATTATTATGGGGGACACAAGAAAGATTTAATTTTTAACTTTTATAATTAATTCAAAAATGTGATAAAGGATTTTGTTTCAGGGGAGGGGGAGTGCTCTCCAGACCACTAAGACATCCCAGCAGTCTTTCAGAGCCATCTTAATTACAGCGACAAAGAATTATTTTTTAGAGAATAGTGGTCAGGAGCTCAAACTGCTTCTTTTATCCAGAAATAAATATGCAGGCACTTTAAAACTTTTACTGAAAGAAGCGCTCCAGTTCATGGTGAGGAAAGGAGCTCAGAGGACATACCTCTATATATGTAAGCATATGTGTGTGTGTGTATATATACACAAATACATTAACACATAGAGGTAAAAACACACACACACACACACATATATATATACAAAAGTGTATTTAGGTATGTATATATACAGGCGTTTTATGTATATCTGTGTATGTACATATAAAAACCTTATAACAAAAATACATTTGTTCTTCTATAGATTTCTAATACTTTATACACATACATCTACACAGATGTACTCAAACGTATGGACATATCTTTTTCCCATAAAAAAATAAGAGACTGCAATAAGGCAAAAGAAAGATTAGTAGAAACCATTTATTTCAATAGATGCCATTGTATTTGGCTGCACTGAATTTCAGTGCATTTGTCATGTTGCACACCAGGCAGAGGGCAGAAATCAAGTAAATTTATTCAAAATTTTCTATTGAGGATCAGGTTATGTCACGATTTAAAGATGTACGAAAAAGGTTAAAAGGAATGAAGGATTCATTTCACGGGTACAGGTTTAGGAATCAGCTTTGGCTTTAAATTTGAATTCCCTGAAATACTATGCTGTGATGATTTCACGTTCACTGTATCTTAGTATGTGCATTATCAAATGTGCAGAGGGATTGGAGTTTTTTGAGCCTAGCTTGTGGTCACCTTCTTTTCTTTTTGCTGCTCTGTTTTCTTCCTTGTTTCCAGTGTTGAAATTCTACCATTAGATTGGAAAATTTAAGAAAATTCTTTCCTTCTTCTCATGCCAAGAAATATGATGGTATGATGAGTCTTGGTGAGGATGCACAGAGTTCAGAGCCAGGTTTCAATCTTTAATCTGAGAGTTTCTCATGAGCTGGGGTTCAACTTTAATTTTTTTAAAAAAACCTGCTAGCTTTTTGTAGTTTTGTAAGAAAATATATGTTATAGTATGAATAATGAAAAGGATTTTATTATTTCTAGTATTATTTTAATGTTGAAGGTTGGGGATGTTTTGTATTTTCTCATAAATTTTATCAAGCTCCTTTAGTAACAAAATAGAAGAACAGCTGCGTTTTTTTGTTTTTGTTTTTGTTTTTTTTAACAATCACATCAAAAAGATTTGGAAGCATGAAACCAATATTCCGGAAAAGTAATAATATGTGGACAGTGATGAACATTTTTTCTCCTTATCTTCGTGTTTTCAGAAAATATATCTGTATTATGTCTACCCACATCTAAATAATTATAGAAGGAAAATCACTACAACTCCATCTTCTGTTCCTTATTTCAATTAAATGTTTGATGTGGCTTGTATTTTTTGTTTATATTGTAGTCTTTTATGAGCATCTGCTTTCATTTTTTATTTTCCTTTCTACAAGTAATCAGGTTTGGACCACACTGTAAAACACATGATTATGAAATTCTGTAGTTATATGAGGCAAATTCTTCCTGCATTAGCACCAATAACCCCTCCTCACTTTACACTTAAATTAGTAAGGTCACAAAGTGGCCCCAGGTAGCTAAACAGGGACAAGTGGAAGAGCATTTTCAGAGAGAAATTGTGAAGCATCTTTTGAACATCCACTTGCCTGGGGGATGAGCTAGGGTACACAGCGCAGGTTACTTTGAATTTCCACCTAGCTGCCTATATGACAAGAAGTCAGTGTTTCCTAGGGAAAGGGGAGGTGTTTTGTGCATCTGACTGGAAAGTGTGCTAATGCCGTGCGTTACCCCTGCCTCTGGCAGTCAGCTGAGGGCTGCTTCATCTCACCGGTCCGGTTACAAAAAAACCCTCCCAACCCTGATAATATCTTCCCGTGGTCTGAGGTGGTCATGGGGCAGTTCCCCACCTCATCATTTCGGAGGGGAACCATTCAACTGATGGTGACGTGTTAATATAAGTCACCTCAGCTCTGCCACATTCCCAGTAAAAGTAAATCTGCTGGTGTCCCTTGCTTGCTGCTGTAGATGTTGATTTGCCCTTTGCATGCTGGTTTTTGCATGTATCTGCAGAAAACATGTTACAGAAAAAGGACACACACACACAGAAAGTCTAAATTAGGTACTTAATTAAATATTTGACACCTTTTATAGTTACAGATACTTTCATTTTTGTATTATTTGTGACAAACGGCTACTATCATTTGCAAGACCTTTGGAATAATAATGATGATAATAAAAGGCAACTCTCAAGGAAAATGTCCTTTTTTGTTGATGTTGTTTTGGTGTTTTTTTCCTTCAGAGAAAGCATTTGGTTCTTAATCAACAATATATATACTAGCTTCCTTTTCAACTTTTTGGGTTTGTTTTTGCATTCTACCGTTAATACCTTTTTACAAGGCACGCTTCGTGTTCTGTTACAGGCTGTTTGAATGTTCAAGCCCAGTTTAACGTGGATGGGGAAAGCCATGAAGTGTGCCTACTGCCTTCAGTGGTCTTTGAGTCTGGCCCATAATTAGTGATTATGTGAAGAGTAACATTAATACAGGGAAATGTTTTCTTTGGATGAACTTTTCTTCTTAGAAGTATGTACCTGAGGAAAACGTGCCTTCATAATCACTTACATCACTATACTTCATAAAATTACTAGGTAGAATGAATGAAAATTAGAGAGATTTAAGTAATGTTCTGAGGATCTACCTCAATGTTCTGAAATAGGTTATAACAGTTGTTCTCCTGTTACTAAAGAGACACTGGACGTGGCATATTATAAAAACATTACTGCAAGATACTGTAAAAGCAGTGGTAGCACCATCTTTATTGTACTAAAATTGATGGGAACATGGAATGTTATCAGAGATAAAATCCTTCCTGGGCAGTTGCCTGAAAAGCAGGTGAGAGACTGGCTGTGATCAAGTACAGGATGAAATGTAAGAAAGTATTGTTCATGCTTTCAACAGGGAAGGTCTCATCTCCAAAGGCAGCCTTGGATGGCCAGGGTTACTGCTGTTCATGAGCTCCATAGCTGAATTTATAGTGGCATGAAGGAGAGGAAAGTCAAGCTTTACGCACAGTTTATTGGCCAGGGGTCTGCTGTGTGTATTGATTTTTGAAACATGCTTTTGCCAAGTATGTAGTTGAAATCTCCTAATGATTTCTTTGTATTTGGGGAAAAAGAAGTTCAGTGACATTTGCTTAATCCTTTTGAATATTTCTTTTCACATGTATCATCAGCCACAGAAAGATCAGCCCTTATGACTGAACCTCGTGGGGCACAGCAATTACAGCCCAGTCACACATATACTGTGTGCTCTCTGTGTCTTGGTGGGCAGGAAGGTTTGATTGAAAATTTGGTTCTTGTGGCCAATTCGCCTTCATAAATTTAGGATACTTAAACTACTTATAACATGCATCCAATTATCTCTATCTAATTTAATGTGAATGGAAGAAAATGGTAGAAGAAGTTTTTCCTTCCAAAACAAAGAAGCTGAATTAATATTAGTCTATCCCTTCTGGTTACAAAAAATTCTTTTCAAAAAATACCTTTCTGTGTCCTGATTTTGTCATTACCATGAAGAGCATGTTACCAAATAATAATACTTTACTGTGCTGTAATACCTTCCATCTGAGTACAACTAGCTTTCCTAAAAAAAGTAACGAACGAAGGCATGCATCATCTCTGTGAACTTGGGAATGCCTCTATTTTATGGACAGGGAAAATGAGAGAGCATGCTGTAATTAAGCGAGTTAGCTAAACTTGCAGAATGTGCTATTAACTTGTTTAGGAACAGGTTCCTGAAATCCAGATTTGACCACTTACACATTGTTCACCCCTATAGCGGCAGAACAGATCTGTGCGACTCTCTTGTCTTCAACATTTCTGGATTTCACGAACTTGCCAAATAACTAAAACATTCAGCGTTTCATAAAAATGCACCAAACAATGAATTCTGAAATCTGTGTGTGCCATTGGAGATATGTTAGACAAGGACTGACCGTTTAACTTAACGTGCATTGCATTACGATGTATGCATTTGGCTGCCTAGCAAAAGGGAAACAATGATAATTTCAGGAAGCCCCCAACCTCATCAGAAAATGCCAAAGTGCTCCTAAATCTTCAGTCTCACTGTAAAAAAAAAAATTAAAAAACCAGTAAAAGATATTTTATTACAGGGTCTCCCCTTCTGTCTGTTTGGCTTTGAGCCAAAGTACACTATGAAGTAACAGTTGGAAATGACCTCCACTCTTTCAGATGTGTTGTTTCTTTGGTTTGGCTTAAAATTAATCATATGTTTAAAAAAAAAATGTGTTGTAGACAGTTCTTGGTAAGCCCCAATTTTTACTCATAATGTGGCTCTTTGCCAGCGTCTAATATGACATCAGAGTGATGTTACTGTGATTATGCAGTACACATTGGAACTGTAATACATTGCTATGATGATATATTAAACCCTGACATGGAACCTGAATACATAATTGGCAATGACAAAAGAAAGCATGATTTAATATCTTCCATGCCACCCTCCCCACTCAAGTTGCTCAGGGTCATGCCTTCTCGGTGCATTCTCATTATTTCCAATAGAACATCCTGATGTTCAGCAAGTATTTATGGGAACCTACAAGAGCCTCTCTGTTGGATATGTTTTGTACATAATATAACAGCCAAGGGATTTCTAATGTGACATCTTTCTTACAAAGGAAAGCCTTTAAAATAGATTCCCACACACACACCCCCGCCCCCCTGTTGTATCTAGAAGATAGGACAATGCTTAGTTAAACATTATGTCATTTTGGTGATAATATTAGGCGCTAGATAAGCTTAAAATGTATCATACTCTGCAAGAGCCCTCAACTAATCAGTGCATGAGTTGAGTTGGTTTTGACTTGCTTGATTTGTTCTAAGAATTACATATTGTATTTATAAACTTACAGAGGACCCTTTGGGTATAAACTGTCCTTTACATTTTTACATATCCAGCCGAACATTCCTTTTCCCATCATGTCTCTTTGGCTTTTATTTCTTGTAGTATTCAGCAGAAACATACTCTGTCAAACACAGCCAGAAGATACCATACCCTTGAGGAAAGTTGAGTGTTTGTGTTCCCACGAATTTCTTCCCCCTCCCCAGCAGTGCTGAAGTGAAGACATTTTCCCTCCCTCTTTCTATGTTCCTCAGCACCAAGTTTGATATTTCTGCCTTTTGAACAGACTCATTTGTAGCAGTGTTCTTTTTCAGCAAAAAAACCCAAGTAGGGTACCTGAACTATTCCATTACATTTTTGCATATTGGAGCTTTTTCTCCCTCTTGCTCTGTTTTGTCAAAGGGAAGGAAAATAATCTTTTCTGTGTAACAATCAGAACTATATTTCTACAAAGCTGAAGTTCTTAAAGGGACTCAAACCAGTGTTTTAACTTCGTCGAGTTGCGACTTTGTCACACAAGCTGTACCTTTCTGTACGTGTAGAGTTTTCTATACTTAGCTTTGTGCTTGCTTTTCTAAGAGAAAAGGAAGCCTGCTTTTCTGAGAGGTAAATTTAGGTACAAGGGCCTGCTCTTTGCATTACACATATGAAAAAGAACAAGGACTCCTCCCACCACTGTGATGTAGCTGAGATCTTTTCTAAGAGATCAGCCTTGCCAGCATGCAGGCCATGGCTAGCACAGGAGCAGATTCTTGTAGGCCACCTTCAAAGGCTTTTTTTTTTACTTTTCCCACCTCCCCACAGTGCCAGGGAGTTTTATTAGGGCACCCTGTGAAATCCAGTAATGTATCTGGTAGCAATCTAAATTGTGATTAGCCAATGGAATTCTGCATTTCCATTAATGCTGAAGCCCAGTGTCCCTGAGATTTATATCCCCGAATCTCTCAATTGATTTATAACCTGGTAATCCTTTTATCCCCATTTATATGCAGCATAACTTGATGTAAGTGCTAGAGTGTCTCCATTAATCGAATTCAAGAGTGTTGGACTGAGAAACTGGACTAAAAACTTTTAGGCCACACTGTAAATACACCATGTGTCAAAGGAAGCCCGGAGGTAATATGTCCTTGAGTTGCTTCATCTTTATGTTCACTCTCAAGTGAAAGGAAGATGAAAAAAAATACCTACCAACTATTAATGCTACTGTTGGAGTATTTGTTGCAATAAAAATGTTAAAATATCTCATTTTGCATGGTGAGTACAGCCCCGTTGTTTAGTGCGTGTCAATGCAGCATGGCTATAGGAGACTGCCATGGAGGCTACCTGGTTCCTATATGCTGTGGTGCAGAGACACCAGCCTGGGTCCCAAACACACTGTAGCGTTTTTGTACGGCTTTTATATAGTACCCATTGTAATTGATGGGTACTAGATATCTGGCTTTCGAAAAATGTCTTTGGAAACCAAGTCAGTCTCCAGCTGGTTTAGGTGCCTGAACGTGCCTGCTGCTGTTAAGGGCTAGGAAGCGCCCCTTTCCTTGTCTCAGATCATGCAATATTAACATTTCCCATGTTGTAGGGCACACAAGTGTGGAGTCGCAGCACTGCTAATTTTAATTATGTGATGGCAAATTTAATAGTAACTACAGCTTTGCATTATTCCCTGCTTCTTCTGTGTGGACTTAGAAATTAGATGAAAACATCGCTTATAAGAAAATCCGTGTAGTTTCTCTAAAACACCAGCTCACCAGCAGCAGCCCCTTCAATAACCTTTAGCGTCCATGTCTACAGAGGATGGGGGGGAGTCCCACGTTACACTTAAATCAAATATGTGGCACAGCAACTGGAGGAGCTATTAAAATATATTTATTATTCATTATTAGTAAATTGCTTGCATGTGGAGTAGTATAGAGTAGCAAACTTACAATTTTGTTGACTCATTAAAAGTCTACGGTGTGATGTCCTGCAAACCCCAAATTTGTATTTATAGTATTAATTTTAAAGCTCTGTTTAAGCAATTACATCTGTGTATTACACGAAAAAGATGCAGAATAAAAGTAAATCTTATAGTATGCTGGAAATTTGCTGGCTGAATACAGTACTGTCTATCTAGAGACTTAATGTGCTGTTGGGATAGAACCTGATTTAACCCAGAAATTTACAGGTGAGACTGTGGAAGATAATGTGTGCCACTACTGAAGATGTGTTAATAAATTATAATTCTGTATGCTGTATGCATTCTAATTGCATCTTTAGTAAATACTTAACACATTAAAGTTTGCCAGAAAATCAGATGAAATGAAACCAATTTAATTCCTTAATTTGTATTATGTTATGCAATACTACGTCATGTTGCGTCCATAGAAACAAGAAATCGATATTTTGTTAATCAGATCTTCTGTTCCTCAGCACTTTGTTAACATGTTGGTATCTTTAGGGAAAGAATGATAATTTTCCATCTTTTGGATGTAATGGCGTCTTATGCTGTGGGAGGAGAAAAGCAGTAAATAACAAAAATGATGGCCATCATTCCTGCCTTCATGTGTTATGATGATGAAGCTATACTTCTACAATAATTATAAGACCTCATTGTCAAGTTTGTTATATTTAATGATAAATGTCAACATTTTTTTGTCCCAAACCTTCTTCTAACTTACCATGAGTACCTAAGATCATTAAGTTGTTTAAAATTAAACATGTACACAAATGTGTAGAGTATCAGGGTATTTAGTTAGTGAATATAGAAATAAAACCAACTGACCACAACTAATCACCGATGAGGGGAAAATGTTCTTCAGTTCATTGTGTGTGTGGGCTGAGCAGAAAGGCCAATAGAAATCTGGGAAGTGTAATGGTCAACAGCAACAACAACAATATAAAAAAGCTAATTAGTCTGAAAAAAAGCCTCACAAAGGTCTTTGTTAACAGTTTCAAAATGGCAATTCCATGACGTTAATAGTAGAACTAGCTGAGGAATTAGCTATTCATGAACATTTAAAAAAAAACAACCCTGAATCACTCTCTTTGATTTGAACAGAGCTCAGTTTATAAAATTATTGAGAATTTAACAAACAAACAGCAAGAACTCCACACTTCATGATCTCCTCTGTAGAGCAGGGGACTGGGAGTTGCTGTGGGTCTCAGCAAACAAACTGAGAAAGGAAAGTGGACTTGAGCCCTGGTACCTGGAATATGGCCCGTGACCCTTGTGTGTGTGTCGAGTTAAGCTCCTGGAGGGAACTGAGAAAAAACACATATTAGGCATCTGATGTAACCTTATCATAAGTCAATAGGCTTGGTTTTGAGTGAAGCCATAGACTATTTTTGGGGTTCTGCCTAAAAAAGAACTGGTGTTGCAATACCGTAGACAAAAAAGAAAATCAAAAGAATTTAAATATCACCTTAATTTTCCGAGAGCATTTTTAGTATGCTTTGTTGATCATAAAGCCATCCGAGTGACTGCTTTGACTAGTCATAATTTGGTTTTCTAGTTACTAAAAGAAGCCAAAGTCAAAAGAAGAATCATCTTCTGTATTTTGGCTGTGTGCTGTATAAAATAATTGACTGTCTGATGAAAAACTGTCTTGTCATATTTTGTAATAAAATAATATTTTTGTGCATAACTTGACCTGTCCTAGTGAGTTATGCTGCTCATTGTTTCATAGTAACAATTTCCAATGGGATTTTAATAATACTCTTGCTCTTACCATCTTGTACGATGTAAGCTGTTACATTCAATTTGTAAGAAAAATATTCAGGTATAAAACTAGAAAATCTGTATCCCTTTAGAATCAAAAGTCACTTTGCCAAAATATTTTAACACATGAAATTGCTTCTTAAGAGATGTTTGCTATGATAAAACGACAGAAAACTACATTTCCATTATAATTATAACTGACTAGTGGTGCTAAGTTTTTATAATTTAAAGGTATTCTCAAATCTGACAGCTCTTCCATGTTGAATTATGCATTTCTGGCTCTTAAATAGTTCTGCTGGCATGAGACAGCTGAGATGAAGTTGTCTCTCTAAAATAATTGCTCCATGGAGCATCCATTATACCTTCAGAAAAAATGTATTACTTGACTTCTACAAATTATAGACTAGCCTATAATGGGTATTTTTGACAGCTATTAGCTTTTTTAAAAAAAATCTGAACAGTAAAATGAGTATTGATATCACTCTGCTGTGTCTTGCATGTTAATACCAACCTTTTCTGTACTCCTTTCCTAAAGCATGATGTAATCATTAATTACAATAATATTGATGTAAATGTACTCATCCTAAACTCCCTCCACTTTAATAGCAACATGTGGTTTGGTTTTTTTTTTTCTACAGTAATACTCACTTCATATTTCCTGTTCTTGGGAAAAGAAAAAAAAAAATAACAGACACAGTTAAGCATAAAATCCTGTGCTGTATTGTGACGTCATCACTGCTCAGGATAAACGGGTCTGTGGCCAGAGCAGGGTTCAGATGCCCAGCCTCTGGGAGGCTGTGGTGCTCCGACCTGCCATGTGTAACGTTGTGGTGTAGTTCTTAGTACAACGGGACTAATCCCAGGGACCGCACCTTCACAAGCAATGTAAGAAGAGACATAACCAGATGCTTTGGTATCTGAACCTCCTTCTGTTGGATACCTGCGGCACCCAGACGAGCTCACGTGTGCTTACCCCTGTCTGGTGTATTTACCCTTTCAGATACTGCTTTAGTGATTTCAGTATTCAGCACTCTGTGAATACATGGCAGCTCACAAAATATTAAAAGAGAGGTTCCTGGGGTCAGGGCAGAGCAGTGGGAACAGAAAAGGCTACTGAACTTTTTCAATAAAATGAGATATTCCATATATTCAGTATACGTTGTCTGTATTTTATTTCATAGGCTTGTATCTGGAAGTATACCTATGAAAACTAAATGCCTGTCCTCCTACTTTGCTACTACACTACTGTGTGTGTCTTCACATGAGGAGGAGCAATTTTTCAAGAGGCAAGTATACTACTTTCATACGTACTACTACAATACTTCCACAGATATGTTGGTTTCGTGAATTGAGTGGTGAGAGTAGGGTGGTTATGGACAGAGCATTTTTCATGTCTTTTGGAAATATTGTTCAGATCTAAACTATGATAACACGATCATAATATGCAAGACAGATTAACTGACTTTTGTAATTTTGGTGGAATGTATTAATTTATGGTGAAGTTAACCACAATAATAAGGAGGTGTACAAGGTCTTCCACACTCTGACCATTGCACATCAGTGCTGTGGAGTGGTACAGCTGGACTGTGGCTGGTCCACATTTAAGTTTATTTATATATTTGCTGCGTGAGTGAGAAGTGTATGTCTGGGAGGCTCTGATGTCTGAGCTGAGGGGTGAGGAGGAAACAGAAGGTATGGCTGGTAGGACTATTTTGGCAGAGGCTGGATGCTTCTGCCAAGTGCTGGTCTGTGCTGAGCCCCTTCCTGCAGCATCCCAGGAAAAGGCATCAGAACCTGCAGAGCAGAGCAGCTTGCAGCAAAGGGTGAAATCAGATGGAGTTGCTGTGAGTCAAGGACAAACCCACTACTGGGTTCAATTTTTCCTATGTGCTGAGAACACTTAACTTGCATAAAAATCACCCAGTAGCCAGGCCAATGGTCTGAGATGTTTGTAAGGATAATGCAAAAAGTGTGAATGTGTAAACTTAATGATGGACAGGGGTGGCTGAACAGCAATGAAAGATGCACTCATGGTAGGACCCACAGCTTCTTTCAGTGTCCTTTGATTTCTTGTCACCACCTTAAGTGTAAAAATCGGCTTGTGAAGAGCAGCAAGAAAAAAATGACCAGACTTCCTTTTCAAAGTGAATGTTTCCCCTTTCACAAAACAATCAACACTCCAAGTATTTTGAAAGAAAGTGAATGTCATAATAAGAAATATTAACAACTGTAAAAGTTCCTAATGTTGATAGAACAAACTCCAAAAATTCCATTGTAATGTCACAAAAAAATTAAATGGCACAGTAATCAGTGTAACACAAACTATATTTAGAAGCACTACAATTATTACATAATACATCATGCAGACCCTCTAGAGATGGTATTACCAGAGTTTATAGGCTACTTCTGAAAGCCATTAAGGATCTATTAGTTGCCAAACTCGTCCATCCATAACTTTCAGTAATGTCTTCTTTGAAGCATTACTTTCTTATCACATGATATCTGTAGTCGAGGAACTTAAGCTTTCAGCCCCTAACTGTTGAAAGAGAAAGTAGCCTTGCCATTTTGGTTATTTTGTAATTAATGCCTTTATTATATTCTTGACTCAAGTTTCAAAATTATTGAGGAAGTAATCAATATATCTGCTGAGATTTGGATTTTTTGTTGTGGGGGTTTTTTGTTGTTTTTTTGGTGGTGTTTGGGTTTTTTTTTGGGGGTGTGTGTGTGTGTATTATTTTTTCACTTTCCATTAGGTATTTCTGAAGTAAAAATCATGATATATACTTCTATGTTAATGGTAGTCTGTTGGACTAAATATAAAGTAAAACCAAAAAAAAAAAGTTCAGAATTTGGCATAGGTTTTTGTGAACAAAAAATTGGTGTGAAATCATGAAAAACACTGCTGGAGAGTCGTGTTTTCTTTCAGCAGGAATGGCTTAAAGGTTGTTAACTCTTTGAACATAGGATACATGACAAAAGACTTGATTATGAATTTTTGAAAAGTGGAAAAGTAAAATCGTTGATTTAGAGCCATGAGCCAGTATCTTGTTACACTGGGGGCTGCAGAACAGCCCACAGCACGTACAAGGGTATAAATGATGACTGCTGCAACTTTCGTAAAAGTCTGGATTTTTAAAATTCAAACTCCTTAAAAATGATCGAGAAAATGAGAGTTTGCATCTATGAAGTAATGCTTTTTAACATTTTTGGTATTTGTGAGGAGATTATCTGCAACTTGATCTTTTTGGTCTATTGGAAGTCTCTTGTTCATTGATCCATTCTCTTATTTAAGCGTGAGAAATTTCAGATTTACTTGTGAGAGTTTCTGAAGTGATCCATCTGACATCATAAATACTATATGTATCTGATTTCACTTGTAGTTATTCACCTAATGTCTGAAACCATTTTGAATGTAGAGCAAATGTGGGTTTCCTCTGCTTTGTAAAGCAGATTTCTGCACAATGATGCATTCATTAAACATTCTTCCAAATTGATTTTCTTACTGGAGAACAAGAAAAATCCATTTTTCTAAAATGTTTGTAAGAAAATTAAAACAAGAACCACGAAAATGAATTCTTGAAATGGTTGCAGTGCTGCTAATGCATATAGAAACTATAGTGTTATGACCTGTATCCTACTGATCCCAAGGATGCAGAATGTTGACATAAAATATATAGTTGTTGAACACTTGAGGATATAAGTGAGTCATAAATAAATTGTTACACTGTGCAGGTTGCTAAGATAAAGTGTGCATAATACAATAGCAAATCATTAGTGTTATGTTTTGTGTAAGAAAGCATGAATGGCTGTACAAGTTTTTAAGCAAAAGAACACTAGCTCTGATTTTGGAGATCACATGAAAGGCCTTCAATCAAGAAAAGTTTATGGGTTTTAAAGATTTCTTTATTCTTCAGTGTAGGTGTAAAATCAGGGATCTTCTAGACCAAGTGGGCTGTCAGACCACTTAATCACAGGATAGCAGTGTGTACTTTGTGTGTGACTATGAGATTTTCCCTAGCCCTGCACAGCCGGTCTGAAGTAGTGTGTGGGATGTTAGCTTGTCACTGTTTTATTGAGAAAAAAATAATAATAATAAAAAAAAATCAAGAAATGTCTGATTAAGTCAGAGAAAAGTTACTGCATTATTAAAATGGGTGAATCAATTTTTTTCTTTCTTATGGTTTGTCAAAATTATAAAATATTACATTTCTCTTCAGATAGAGTTACATACTGTGTAGCTCAGAGATAATCCCTATGGTCTTGGCATATGTTACTTAATTGTCTCAGAAGGAAATACCATAAATACCATGCTGTCATCTCCCATGGGCATTTGCTCATCTGTCACAGTGGGAGCTCCAGACTGGGTGAGGTGCTCTAAGACATTTCTTAAACTATGTAAATCACAGCCATTTCTCCTTCCTACTTCCCAAATGGTCAATTATGTATAAACATGTGTTAATAAAAATTTGCTTCTTTGCCTCCGAGGTACACACCCAGAAAGCTATGTGAGGATGATAAACTATAAATGCCATTATTATGTGATTCAACCTGTGACATAAATTACTGATTTAAAATGCCGACATAGATATGGAAGTCTGTAGGATTCAGGCCCAAAGTAGAGGCAAAACAAAACTATCAATAAAAGTCATTATAGAAACAGGAGAAGTTTCTGTGTCTCTCTCATTCTCTTTTAAGGAACCTGTTTTGTATCTACCTACTGAGAGAAAAGCAATTAGAAGATTATGCTGAAAGTATGCTAAAGGCTATTTAACACATTTCCTGCTTAATGACCTCTGCACAGGTTCAGTTGCCACATCAGATAGAAAACAGCCAAAGTTGAAGGGCTATAGATTGCAACCAACTTTAATGAACGTTGATACAAATAGATAACGGAAAGGCAGCTAAAAAGGTGCACTGCGCTTAGCTGTGTCTGAATGATCAGGGGATCCCCACAGGGTGTATAAAGAAAAGACCTTATATTACAACAGTCCACATTATTGGTGTGGGTTTTGTCTTCAAACAACTTGTGGCAAGCTTGCCTTATTTACCAAATACTTATTTCCCACCCTAAATCATCTCCTGGACTGTATTTACATAGGTCATCACGTTATTTTGAAACAGACTCTCTGACTGCATTTATAGTTGTCGATATTTAGGATATAGACAGTCCATAAAGTATTAAAACTGATGCCACACTATATATTCCTTAAATATCTAATGGTGAAACATTTCTCATGTACTGAGAAATTAATTGACAGCATGTCTTGCAGCTGTAACAACAGTGAGTCTGGAAAAAGTGTTGGATCAAGAGAAACAGGTGTATATAAGACAGATGTATTCAGAGCAGCTCGCTAATACTTATATACTTTCAAAGGCAAGATGCAAAGGATATTGCATAGAAATAACACAAAAGCTTGGTCTGAAAATTACTTAGAAGAGCTGAGGTTGAGTCATTTGTAGGAAAAACAGTGTGCTGATATTTATTGTGTGTAGTGGTAATTTCTACGTATTTCATTAAAAAAATAGAAGGCAAAGATAAATGAGGTGAAGAAGGTAGTACGGAGTTCTAAAATAATAGTTTCAAAACGGTGGCCAGAGCATCATGCAGCTAATACTGTGGCATGGTCAAGGTGCAAGGGACATTTCACTGCCTTCAAATTCACCCCTTCCTCGAAATCTCAAATGGAAATCTGACAGCCTGAACATCTTGGTAATCCTTTTTCTTTCCGTTTCCAAACAACAGCAGTTACGTTCTAAATTCAAGCTACTTTGTTGGAGTTTTTTCTCTTTTGCCCAAGCCCATAGAAAACTTTCACGATGCAAATGGTTTTTTTACCAGAGTGCTTTCATTTGGAAGGGGGGATTTGAAGGAAAGTAATTTAATTTTTATTTTCCCATTCACATTTCATAGTTTAACAAGCATAAATGTATTATTCTTTATTTTGTGGTAAGAACTCCGTGTGTTAAATATCGTATTTGGTAGTATCAGAAATGAAAAGGATAACTAGCTGGCATTGTTGCTTTTTTGATGTTATGACTTCCTGGTCATACTTACAGGGCCAAATAGATAGTGTGAATTATGATGAATTTGTATGTTTCCCTTTTCTCCTTAAGAAAAAAACCCCCATGCAATGTAATATGAGGCATTTGAATTTATTACCATTCATCAAAGACAGCTTTTGGCAGCATTTTAGCACCAACGAACTCATTGGCATATAAAAAACAATACATGTGCAGTGCTGTGAAGCAGGAAAGGAAATTTGATGGGAAGGTCTATTACATCACTTAGGCAAGTTTTGTTTGTTTTTTTTTTTAACCAAATAAAATCGTAGAGGCGCCATTCACATTGCTGTAGCTAAAGGCCATCATAAACCCCTGTTTTTCATGGCGTTGTATATCGTTACTGAACCATTAAAAACTATACTACCTTTAAAACTAGCATTTTGTGGAGGTCTCAGCTTGGAAAGGGGAATGTGCCTGTGTATTTCTAAATTAGGAAAAATATTTGTCAGTTAAAAAGGTCAAGCAGCTAATATTTATTTACATTGTTCAATTTTAAGACCCTTGTATCCTAATGCTCTGCATATGCTTAAGCCTGTATATATGTGGATTTGTTTTAAAATGTCCATTTGTCTTTCTGTTCCAAAACCTAGTTTTGTGGGAAGACATTAACTTAATAGTAAGATTTATTATGTCCTGATCACACAGAGACGTGAGCATGTGCACAATTTTAAAAACCTGGAATGGTACCAGGGAGCTAGGAAAGCTACATACATCCTTACTGCTTGTGTGGGACTGGACAAGTAAGTACCCACCACCTTTTAGTAGTCAGAACTGTGCCACTAATACCTATGCCATTACAACCGCACTTAAAATGAGAGTAGTAATGAATAGCCATAATTGTATTGCAAACCCATGATTTGGTTTGCTAAAATGTCTGCAGAAAAGAGAGGAGACATGTATCCTTGAGTTGTATAACACTATTTTTCAAACATCCCTATGAATGTAGAACCCTTTTCTCCTTCTGGTATCCTGCATTTCATATGATCTCAGAAAATCTTCTTCTATAACTATACAATGATAAACCCTTAAAAAACAGTTAATATTGCAGTACAAGTAGTATCTTTTCCTTGAAGTAGGTGAGGAGTTATATTTTCTGTCAGAGGAGCAAACATCTTGATAGTTTTATTGTGTCACAGTGATGTAAAATTATTGAACAGGATCATCTGAACACAACTTTTCCTTGTGTGTTTCACATAGGAAAGTCTATTTGATTTTAATTTTTCAATTCAAAAGCATCTGCTGTACCTACTCTGAAGAGAAACTTTTATTCCCTCTTTAAGTCACATTATTCATTTCCTTGCATGTTACAGAATTAGTTAAAGCACCTAAATGATGACATATTAAAATGAGTAACAATACCGACGGTGGTATGTGTTATAAAGCAGTCTATCTGTACTGGTTATCTGATTATGGGATATTCATTCCCTGATCATGGATGCAAATTGCATCAGCTGCTCTGTGACCTTCAAAGTCTAATTATTCTTAGTTAATATTAGGCACCCGAGTTTTAAAAAGAAAATATAGACTCTGTGTACTTATGATTGAAGACGAGAAGTGTCAGTATATCACTATCGCTAATTTAAGGCCAGTTAAAATGTCTGATGAACCATATGTAAACTTGAATCATATGCATACTTTATTATAGTGTGCTACGTTACTAATATAGGAAAAAGGTTCTTTTTCGCCATGTTTATATATAATTTAAAATTTCAGCAGCATAAGGCTAGCATCTTACCAGAAATAGGCGATCACAAGATTAATAACCAACAGCAAATAATGAACAGTGACACATGGTAACAGAAGACCTGCCATTTACCTCTCCCAGTTTATTTAGCGTGCTGTGAGCTGCCTTACACCTCTGCGCCATCCCCAGTTCCTGCCTAATGTGCCAGCAGGTGCCTGCGCTGCGCATGTGGTCTTTCATTGGGCTCTTGGTGACTCACTTGACAACCACCTGTTTTCTGTCTGCCTTCAGGAACAAATACCCACAACACAATGAGAACTGGCACAGGTGAGTGGTTCTCAAGACGTTCCGTTCTCCCGTTCAACATGAACTAAGGAAAGGTGGAGGAAAGCCACAAAGTTTAAAATGGGTGAGAAAAGAAGAGAAAAGGTTGTAAAAGAAAAAGCGAACACGGGAGTAATAGTGCATTAATTAGCAAATAATGCATTTTCTAAGGAGAAAATTGATATGGCCATCACACTATATCAAACCTGCTTTTGTATGAAAAGTGTCATCAGGTTATGTAAAGACACTGCAGAAACCAGCAGGGCTATGGCAGCAAATCTGGTCACAGGTAGCCTCTGCTAAGGTGAGTTTGGTGCATGTCTGAAACTGTGAGAGGGTGATACGAGGAGAAGAACACAGGAGGAGGCCAGAAGGACACATGCTGGGAGCTCAGTCTTGCTTTATTATAAAGTAAAGATGTTTAAGTGTGTGATAAACAGAGCTGTGGCTGAAGCAGGCTGCCTAAATAGATTGCATCCACAAAAGTCTTACTCTTAGAGATTTGGGGAGGGGGAGAAGACCAAAAAAAAGGAAGGTTCCTCCCTCCAGTATCCTTTAAAGACTTTTAAAACCCCTCAGCTTGGTGTAAGGAAACGGTAAAGACTCAGAAAGTGGATGATTTCAATGTTATGCTTTTTAAAAATCTACCTTAGTGATTATTTAGAAGGCTGGTTTGTGTAGCCGAAGTGCTGGGTTTAGCGGTGTGTGGTTGGGGGCTACAGGACTTTGCTGGGGGCAGTTAGTGTTAGTCATGAGCAAGGGGCAGAGCTGGGCAGCGGTAGCGAATGCGGAGCTGAGCACGGGCTGCCACATACGTGCAAGCCAGTGTAGGAGCTGCATACAGTGTAAGAGCTGCACAAATGCACTAAAACTCCCGTTCTCCTAGCTTCTGTCTACAGTTCTGTTGCTAAGGTTAAATTTTCAATTGTCACGCACAACCAGCAGGATGAGGCAGGTTAAAAAAAACCCAACAAAATCAAAGACATATTAGAAGTTAAAAAATAATGGTTTTAAATGCTCCTCTATATGTCTTGCCTTACAGATATAGTAGGTCTGCTTGCAGCTGTAAAAAGTCAGAATTTAGCACTTAGTGGTAGCTGTCAACATTAGCAAGGTATACAGGATGCTTGAGGGGCAGGGAAGAGATGAAATGCCCTTTGTGGGTCTCTACCTGCATAGTAAATATTGTTTATTGCGTGGCTTTGTCCAGCAGGTACTCATTTCTCCTAAACAGCCTCACAATTACTCTGAGAAAAAAAACAGCTTGCCTACCTCAGAAAGCTGTGTATATATATATGTGTTTATATATATACATGCACACTTTTTTTTTTTTTTTTTTGCCTGCTAAAGTCCTGAAAAATGATACAGAAGTGCATTAATACATTTGAAGAATACTGAAAATGCACTACATTTTCACAAGAGCTCTCATTATTACAGGATGTGTTAGCCTATCTGAATTAGAAATACATTAGCAAAGGGATTTGGGTAGACATGTCTATATGGATTAAACAGAGCTCCACTTTACTTTCCTGAGGTTTTCTTTCTTTTTTTTTTTTTGTTCTTCTTCCCTCCTCTCCTCAATCATAATGAGAGGTAGTTGAATTTATTTGGGCAAAATCCAAGCTGAACCCAGCAGAGGATATTTTCAGAGTTATCCTTTTTAGATACTTGCCATATCAACCAAGATCTGTTTTTAGGCTCAGTTATTTAAGGCTGCCTTAAAGACTAATGAAATATAGTGTGATGGATGTTACCCCCGTTTCAGGGACTTTAAAGTAAGTTACTTTCAGAAATGGGAAAAAAAAACCCCAAACAACCAGACCTATAATCTTCAAGCCCCACTTTCGTACTACTTTTCAAGATCATACATTTATTTACAGTAATAAGATGCTCTATGTAATGTATACGTTAATGTAAAAAAAAAAATAGCTGATTCTGTGTTTTCCTAACTAAAGTGCGATTCCTAATTGCAGAGGCTGTCTTGAAAAGCAGGGTGAGCACGGTTTGAAAATGCTTCTGGTTTTACCTCTGTGAGAGGTAAGATTTTTAAAAGCACCTAGGTGAATTAGGAACAAACGTGGAAATTCTCTCCCAGCTGTACGATAGCGTATTACTGCCTGACAGTTTGTGCATTTTGATAAGTAACATACTGTAGTATTAGCATTTTGTCACTGTCTTCTTCGCAAAGCCAGATATCTTTAGGCTTCTAAATCTGAAATCCTGCTTTATATGCTCTGGAGATTATCATTTTTTTTATTATTATTTTTACAACACAGTATGTTTAGGAAAATAGCATGACATTAGTTTGTCACTTTTTGGGTCATATTTGTATTACAGTTATAGGATGACCCACATTTATTTGTGAGATTTGTTTATAGATAGCACTATACAGTTATTTCTATTGAAAGCCCTTGAAAGTAATGGGTTATTATAAGTGACATCCTTAAAGAAATGGTTCTGTGACCTTAAATTTTTAAAGTAAGATCTAACACAGTTTAAATTTTTTGGCTTAAATATTTAGTTTATAATGAAATAAAAACCAAGTACTTTTTGTAAGATTATTTGTACTTCTTTATTCATGCTATATTTCCAAAATACATTGAGGCTTTTTACATTTAAAAATATAGCCCATTTTAAAATTCAAGTGATTACAGTTGTTTCAAGAATCTTTTTCAGTATTTATTTTATTTCAGTGGTTTGACAATTGTCTTGTCTCCTCTGTTCAAGCGAAAGCGTTACCTATCAGGCATAAACAGCTAAATGCAATGCACCAAAAATAAAATAGAATGATTGCTAAATTTTTAGAGCATAAAGTAAACAAGAATGGCAATGTGAAGGCCTAATTTACACCTGAAGAGAGCCAAAAAATGAGAAAAAAAATTATGTCAGTTCTGGGTTCAACTGCATATTCATAAAGAGAAAACACTGCTCAAATGAGGTTTAAGGATCTGACTTGAAAGGTCATGAAATTCAAATTTGCATCTAAAATTCATCGCATTGTTCCTCACTGTAGCAGAGATCTTGTAACAAGGAGTAATGTTACTTACAGTGCTTCATCTCTGGTTGCTCTGGAGAATAAACCACTAAGTGAAATTCCTTTTGAGAACCATTTTAGCAAACTGTTATAGCTCTTCAGGCTGGGACCAAAGGCAGGCTGTATTTATATCAGCTTTGAAAATGGCTATTTTTCATTAATAAATTGTGCAATATGGATTTCTGTATTTACAAACACAATTTTCATGTTTTTGCTCCTCGTTTCACTTATGAGAGGTAGAAGTAAACGTTTGTTTTTCTTCCCAGACTTCATGAACTATACTGGGGGAATAAAATCATGCTTTAATGAGAAAACTCAGGAGTACATTAAAAAATTGCCTCTTCGAATGAAACAGATTTGTACTATAGATGTTCCCCAGGATGTCTTTGTATACAAGGCAGGATGCCGTCCAGGCCAGGAGAAAGGGAGAAGGGTCTCTCCCACGCTGGGGAGCTGTGAGGTTTTTCACAGCTTCGAGAAAGTTGATGCACACATCAGGAGAGCCAAGAATATCGTCTTTTAAGCACTTGCCTTTTTCTCAGTCAGGCAGTGTAATGAGGAGAAGCTAGATCCACCATGTCCTCCATATGTCCGTCTGTGATTTTGGTGAATGTTTGATTCTGAGTATGACAACTTTCCAGGTTTATTCCTGTGTAAAGTTTTGATTTCAGCGTCTTGGCATTTTCAGTTAAAAACCATTTTGCTGGAAAAGTCTTTATGCACTTAACACCGAAAGAATGAAAACAGTGATGCGAAGACTGTTTCATTTAATACCTTTTTTTTTTTTTTCACATGTAAGGAACCTGATTTGATGAATTTCAGCCCACAGTGTTCAAGAAACTGTCTGCATTTTTTAACTATTTTTGTCTGTTGCTGGAAGAGTCGTGGTGGGTGACGCAAGTGCACGGCAGTGCAGAGTTTCTGCTGTGGAAAAGGATAGAAAGGAGGGACTTGGGAGCAATGTAAATAAAACCCCAACTGCAGAAATAAAATACCAAATGACAACAGAGGAAATGCTATCTGGACAACACTACTCTAGAAGAAAACAACTACTTTTAGACTTCCCATTTCTGCAATAACTAAGCAGCTCAGATTTCTGTTCACTCTTTAGCACGCGTTTCCATGAACTGGGGATGCACCTTTATTCTCAAGCAGATACCTTACACTGAAGAAAGGAGCTAAGCCCATCTATGAAATATTCATAATCCTAATCACAATGTCATTCCTCATAGTTATAATTAATGTTTCATTATGAAAAACTTTTATCAACATTTTCTCAGGAACAGCCTTATGTGCAAACAAATATTGTTATGCCTATCTTATATGTTTTATATGTTGTAGCAAATCTAAAAAAAATAATTCAAATCGGGTATTCTATGATAAATTTTGTGACAGTGCAATGTAGGTGTTAGTTCTTTGCTATGCGTTAACTATTCCATTCTGAATTCCAACTCTTTAGCGCATTTTATCTGAGAACACATTTACCTCTTGTCAGTCTAAATTCAATATTCATCTAACAGAGGATGTTGGCATCAAAAGGCAGCTTTTTTTTTGTAAACACTGCATTGATTTCATACTTCTGGCTGTAACAGAATGTAACCAGTGTATTTCTGGTTGCATGTACTTCTTGTGTTAAAACATTGGGTGTAGATTGCCTTAGTTAGCAGACTTTGTCAAGAAATACTCCAGAAGATAATGTTAATCATTATTCTGTCTTCGTTTCAGCACTTATTTAATTTACAATAGATTAGTGAAACGACTTCATTACAGGTATTTAGAGCAGATTAGTGCATTCGTTTGTGCTGATTGAGTCCACATTGATTTGTGATGATTGGCTCCACATCATATACATCTGGTATGAGGTTGACCTGAAAAAGTAGAACTGTGCAGGGCTGTCTTCCTGTTGTAATTGTATGGGCTTACTTCATTGGGTTATGTGTATGTTATTGCCATTGAACTAAAATAGGTCTGTTTTTCACTGTGTGCAATTTAGTCATGCATCAATACATTTTTAATTAAAAGTGTGTGACAGGTACAATAGTAGAGTACTCCAAATAATTTTCTAAAGCAGTCTGTTTCCTCAAAGACAGGTAATCAGAATCTGTCTCAGTTAGTCCCTGAATGTATAATTTTTTATTAAGATATATGATTAAACATCTAAAAACTTCATGCTAAATTGTCAAATTTTGGTCGTAAGCCCTGTACTGTGAACGCTTCATGTTTATAATAGCAAAGTGAGGCATTCTTCTTGACAGCAGAAAAAGACCTTGCTGGACAACTTGATTAGCTCATTTCATGCTAATAGTCAACATCAGAATAGCATATCATGGTTTAAAAGCTTGGATCACCTGGCTGGCTCGGTATTAGGGACAGAGCTATGGCAGATGGCTCCATTAACAGCATTGGGGTATCTACTCCCAAAGTCAGTGGGACAGGGGTGGAAAATGGATCGTTATTTCTCCACTGTTTCCTCACCTAATACCGTCAAATGAACTTGAATAAAAGGGTGTTTCATGCAAGAACCTGAGGGCTCATGGGACAGATTATGTAGGGTCTGCCAAAAAATAGCTTCGTGCTATAAGGCTGCAAACAACTGTGGAAGGGTTTTTCCACTGAAATAACTGTAAGGTGGTGTTATAAGGATGTAATGTAGTTAAGGATGATAAAAAAAGCGTTTACTAGCCATTTGACTCACTCTAGCTTAAATACCAGAACTGATGCTGGGATCTGGGAAATTTCAATGAGAGTCTCGACGTAACAGGGAGTTGAATAAAGTTGTTGTGAGGTTCCAGGTTGTCCTGAACCGTGCTTGGGTACTGACCTGTGGCTGCGTGGCCATAACATCAGAGTAGGCACAAATAAACGTGATTCTGTGCCCATTCATTCTTCTTGTTTTGCTGAGCACTCCTCACTCTCTGGGGTGCTATCACTGTGATAGTAGAAATATGGTATAAAACAAAAACAAAGGCAAGTATTAATTATAAGGGAAGACAATATATAGGAATATCTATATCTGTATATAGGTAGAGACATAAAAAGATTTGGGTGCCCAGAATAAAATAAAATAAAATTAGAATTCACAATATAATAACTTTCCTCAGTTCATTGAATGAATTTAAAAACTCACCAAAAGCTTTGCTTTGTTTTGTTTTTTTAAAGGCAAACCCAATAATCTTGGTTCAGAATGGTTGCTCTGGTAAATGCACAAAACAAGACAAGGCTGTTTAATTAACATTTTACATGTTAACATCATCTACAGTTTCTTCTTACTATTTTGCCATAGGAAAAAATGATGAGTGGTATTTCTTCGTCCTGATATTTGTGCAAATTATGATTGTGGCTGTCTGAGGAGTGTAGAAAAGCTGTAGATACTCTCCGTACCCAGATAATATTTCTTTAGTTCTGAGTGTTTGTAATGAGAGCACCCTGGAGGAGTTTCTCTGATGCTAGTAGATTAAGGGTCATCAGTTATATTTCTACATGAATCTCATAAATAGGTCTAGTATTTCATTTCAGCACGGTACCCTTATTCAGAACATCCCCGTTTTCCTTATTCTTTTTCTTCCATTTAACAACCACAACCTTGGTAGGAATATTACTGCCACTTGTACTGGCTACCAGAGGCAGTTTGACTTTCACCTCTGTGGGCTAAAATAGG
Source organism: Falco cherrug (assembly GCF_023634085.1). Lineage (NCBI taxonomy): Eukaryota > Metazoa > Chordata > Aves > Falconiformes > Falconidae > Falco > Falco cherrug. The sequence goes on along the minus strand of NC_073704.1, from coordinate 40,142,881 downwards.
TTTGGCTAGCAAAAGATGATCAACATGTCCTGTGCTTTTCTATCTTTCCTAGCCTCAGAAAGGCTTGGAAAACATCAGAACAAGTCGCAGCTGCTGATTGTTCGTGTTCCTGGATAACACAACAGTCTTTTTCAGATACATAAGTTGATATCAAACTCAGTCTGTTCTAGTTACCTTTGCTCTTAGATACCGCGGCCAGGAATGCCACAAGAAACACGACCAGCTAGGATTTGTAATTGATTTAGAAAGCCATTTCCTGACTGTAACTATAACACGGTGAGTGAGGGAAGAGAATATAGTATCCTCAAAAAATGCCTTTCCACTTAGCTAAGTGTATAAACACTATCACTTATTAATAGTAAATTAGTGAATGTTTTTTGCAGGAAGTCATTAGAGTACACACTTAAGGTTTTTGGTAGTAGACATTTCCATGCATGTCTGGATAGTTAAAAATTCTTTAATCTCCATGGCTTTTAAATCAGAGTTCATCAAGTAGCTGCTATAAAAAAGTAAACAAACAAAAAAAGTAGCAGAACAATTACAAATGAAACACTTTGAATTATGTTTTTTTCATTATTGTTACTGATTTTCTCACAAAAACAAAAGGTAAAAAAATCTCTGTAAGGTTAAATGAAACATTTGACTTTACATGTTTTCCTTCAATTTTCTGTATTCAAAATATTTCACTTTGAAACTAATTTTTTTTGTAATATCTGTGGAATTATTTTACTGATTTGCTTTCTTAACCTTAGCTTCCATTTAACATTTTTTTTTTTTTGCTTCCATGTGTATGCCTTTAGTGTAGACATCGGAAGCTCACAGTGACAATCCTTTCTGCACTGAGGTGTGCTTTTGTAGTTACATTTGAAGTACTAAATATTTAAATAGGAAATCCTCCCTCTTGTTCCTTTCATGTACACAGGAGACAATATGGAACATGTGGAAGCAATTTCACTGTGTGGCTGCATGTACCCACTACCTCAGAGATGCAAAAAAAAAAAAAAAAAAAAAAAAAAAAAGTTTATTTCTTATAATGGAAGTACTGTCAATGCATAGGAAACATGTGACCTGAAAATTGTCATTTAAATAATAAACTGAAAGCTCGTGCTTTCATGTGTCTACGTCCATGTGTATGTGGTTATTTTTTTGACAACGAAAGAAGGAACTGAAAAGTATGGCTTCTGTAGAAAGTACATTTAAAATTTAGTTTATCAAAATTGTTGTCTTTTAAATTTGGAAGAAAAAAACCAACCAAAACCCAAATCAAAAACCCCAAAATTCAGATGTGGATATTACCAGAGATTTCTTGCATCAACTTGGAGAAACCATGCAACCTACCAACACCTCTGTGAAATGAAGATAACACATTATTTCTCTCAGTTCTTCTTGGTTTACCTGCAAATTTCTCAGGGTAGAGATGCCCGCACTGTCTGTGCAGAGAACGTTGCACAATGAAATGGAAGTTCAGCTTTGGGAGCATAAGCATTAGTACAATGAAGATTAATTCCCCCCCGCTTCTTCATTTATTTAAAGAAGATAAAATCTACCTCTGCTTGAGCTCTGCCTGAGGTATGAAATATGTGTAAAAGTTCACATTTTTAACAGCAAGATGTTTCTTAATTAGAACTCTTCTTATCAGTCTGTTTCTTTTAACCATTTTGATTTAAATTTTGTCAGTCTCCACTTTAAAAAAATATGCCATATTTTAATTTTTTTCCTCCTTATTGATATATCTAAATTATGTGCATTTCTGTGAGGGTTGCTGTGCAAGAATTCTTCCTCAAAGCTATTATTGGCAGAGGGAACGCAGGAAGGTATATATATTCTACTGCTGCTGTGATGCACATTAATTTGATGCAGAGCAAGCTAGGTCTATACTTGCAGGAGAACTTTCCCCATGACTTTCTGGAATGGTGATAGATTTTCTATAGGAACCTTTAAACATATAAGGACACACTCCCCAGAGATCCAAAAAAATCCCTAATTAAATGAATTAGAATATAGTGGCTGTAAAATTGTGTTTCTGTTCTGCCATACTAGACTTCACAAGCCTGGGGACATTGTCTAGCCAGCGATCAGAAGTATAAATAAACTCTGACTCTGATAACTTTGAGACCTAATAGAGAAAGAATGGTGGAAAGTTTGCTAGAGAGGCCCCAGAGATAATAGTCAGATTTATATAATGTACATATATAGGACAGAAACGACAATGATTTTCTCCTTCAGGATGACAGCTTCAGCTACAAATGTGACTTCAATAAAAATGTTGTGGTTTGGAGACAAAAATGATGACTGCTGGCCGAATGTGGACCCTTGCGCCAAGCCTGCGTGGACAGGGACTTGCAGGGATGGTTTGCAGCAGGCAGAAGCACACCATAGCTGCTTTGTAGATATTACTAAGCCCCTTAGTTCTCCCCAAACTAGGGGATTTAGAATAGTGAATCCTTCAAATTGCCACATTAATTTGCTCCTGCCCGTGCCCTGTTCTCATACTTCTGCTAGCAAAACACAAAAATCGTTGCCTTTCCTTCTCTTGACAGGTCCAGAGTGTTCTTGCTCTGACATTGGGCAGGATATTGGTTTTGGAAAAATAATCAATCAGAGATTACCAATTGCAAAATTAAATAATTTCTTTATCTTATTAAAGGATTTCTCTGTGAAAACTTTAACGTTTTTATAGATATTTAAATTGCATTAAAATAACAATGTATGTTAAAATATTGCTTGAAATATATGCAGAATTGAATACTCCTTAGCATCCCAGAAGGAGTAAAAAGAAAGCAGTTCTCTTCTGACAATGAAAACTTTTTGGACTACATCTGCCAAACTTAGGGGCAAATTTCATCTTTGGATGTGCATACTGGATTGTCGTCATCTTAACCTGGAGGTATACAGTATGCATTGAAATCCAGAACGCTGTCTTTGTTTTGAATGTTATATACAAAGCCTATGAAAAAAAATGACATTCATCAAAAGCTACGGCTTCACCATACTGAACGTTTGCTTTGCTGTAGTGGAGAGGGGTCACTTATCCTTGATTGTCTTCAGAATTATTGGAGGACTTAACTATAGTTAAAATGCGACCTGAAACAAATGCCTCTAAGGAAGGCGAAATTGCTTCGCTGCCATAGAAATACCAGTACAAGTCAAGAAATTCAGTTGCTTTCTCTAATCTCCTTTCCTATGGAAACTTTGCTAATGAGATCAATTCCAGAGACAGTTGCCTTGATCCACAATAGTAAAAGTCCTTCTGTTGGCTGCTAAATAAAGCTGGATAACCTAAAGCTATGTTAAGAGTTTGTAGCATAATGTAAGGTGAACAGACAACCTGGCTTTACTGAGGCAATACCGATACAAGTGTGTCATATTTCGTTTGACTGTTAAAAATGGCCTGTAACTGTTCTTTTTAGCATAGCGTCCTTTCTTTCTGTCCTGCTGCAAATGAGAAGCTATGTCCTTCATCAACATGACGTGCAATTCAGATGTAGTCCCAGCTGATCTTGTAACTCAGGGGTAGGTAGGAAGAAAGCAAGCAGTGGAAATACTTCCTTTAGTTCAATGTTTAGGGGCTTAGCTGAAAAATAAAATCTGTGAGCATACTGAGCGCTAATTGTCTACTCACTGCCTGACCTTTCTGTGAGGTGTAGAAAGAGCCTTGGAATCAACAAGTATTTGTTTAGAAAATCAGAAATAAAACACTTTGTTCAAGGTAGAAAAAAAAAATCTGAAAAAACCCCTCAGATAGACCCTTTATCTTTCCCAGGCTGAAACTAGGAGTAAGGATGTATTAGTCACTGGTGAAGCCAAGGGGATGTTGGTCCTGATCTTTGCAAGAAGTACACGGGGAATAAACAGAGATTACTCTGCATTTCAGTTTGCAGTGGCCAGTGGCTTTGTGCCGATGTTAAATCTAAGGCATTCTGGTACTGGTGCCTGTGCAAAACCGTGAAAAGGTGAGGCATGTTTTCATTGACAGCCTTGCAGTGCAAGGCAGCAGAGCTGGTAACCTCGGTCGTTTAACAGCAATATCTGTTTATATATCTGTTATAGCAATAAAGGTAATGCAGCATAGCTATTATAAAGAGGGTTTTGTACTGAGCTGGCAAAAGAATGCCAAGTCTTAATGAACTAATTCTTACCTGCTTCTATCATAAAATATATGACATAAATCATATAACGCTCTGGAAATTTTTGGAATTTATTTACTCTGCATTTCTGCAATTCCAAGCAAAAGAGTTGTGGGTTTTGTGGGGATTTTTGTCCTTTTTTTTCCCATATCTCAGTGAATTTTACCTCATTAGGAAATCCTTTAAAATGCCTGAGTTGCTATCTTGAAGATTAAAGTCTTCCATTTATCGACAGAACACGTGCAGCTTTGGCACGAGCAGTGTAAATTACCCACTGTTTCCTGTCAATGGTTTTCTGTCTTGCTTGGGAGATGCACGTCTGGAGAGGGTTGCTCAGACATTGAGGCCACTCCGCCTTTGATCTAACTCATAGAGAGAGTTGACAGGATGGGAAAGAGAATTGTCATGATCTCAAGAGCTATGTATTCTTTGATTTAATGAATTAAGGTATGTTCTCTTAACATTCCCCACCCACACCCCGTGATTTTTTTTAATTTTTTTTTTTTAATTTTAGTTCTGTTGCAGATTCTGAAAACTGTGATTATTGCAAGGTGACAGTGCTCACATTTTTGAGGCACTTCTTGGTTCTCAGTAAAATCCATTGATTTGTTTTGGAGCTGGTCAGATGGTAGAAGTAAACTAATAACAGCTTCTGTCTTGGTCTTTGTAAAATGGAAATGCACCTAGAAGAAAACTCTTAATGCAAACAAAAGCTGGTGCAAAGGTTTTTGTCACATCCTCAGCCACTGTCAGTTCACAGAGCTATCTTAAAGCCTGAAAAGTTATAAGGATGTAAATGCACTGAATGTCAGTTTAAAATGCCTCGAACTCAAAGCACTGCAGGGTTCAAGAATGCTCGTGTGAATGGCTTGAATTAAACCCCAGCTAAGTCAGCCAGGGTTGGGGATTTTTTTTCACCCCAGTAAACTCATCACCAGTGTATTAGCAGAGGAAGGGAGTCATGCAGGTTTCCCAAGAAAGATTTTTGCCAGCTGAAATGGCCTCTCTGCTCTTTCATGTTATTTCGTTTTGATTATTAATTTACCGCAGTGTAAACACAGAGCTCAGTGTTTTCACCTCTTTTTCAACAAAAGTAGAGACTGACATAAAAACAAACAAACAAAAAACCAAAACAACTATAAATTCTGAGTATCGCTTGATTGGTAATGATTGCAGAAGAATTAGGGGGAAGAATAAGGAATACTTATGCAAGTAAGGCAAATAACTGAATTAAATGGTAAACCCCACGATGGCTACAACAGGATCTAGGATTCTGGCATTGCTTTAATCTCTGGCAGGATCCACCTTGAAGGTCAACATTTATTTGCACAGACCTTTAGTAACCAAGACTGTTGGCCTGACTAGTACCAAAATTTTTTGAACTAAGCAGGTATTTGTGGAGGAAGCACAGGAGCTGAGAAGGTACTGGGACACTTTGGCATGTGTGGGGTCTGAGACCCCGGGGTGTAAAACACACTTCACTGTCACTGAATTTAACCAGAGCAACATCGGGCTCAGTTCTGTCACCCTGCACAAGGGCAGACAGCGGGTGCAATTCAGTTATTTGGTCACTCTGCCCAACAAAAGTGACTTGGTGCTAATAAAACTTTATTAAATAGAGCTGCAGAAGAAAGCATTGGTTCCCAAATCTGCATGTTCTGCACATTCATATTTCTGAATTTAAATGTGTACGTTTGGAAAATACCCATAAGTACAAGAGAGATAATTGATATCACATGAGTTAGCAAATTTGTTTGTTGATAATTGGAAAGACATTTATTTTAAGTGCAGTGATTCCATTTTCCTGTAAATTTAGGCCTATTTTGTTCCTGTCAGATACGAGCTCATGTGTTATTACATGACAGAGCTTTGAGTAAAATGATACATTTTTCCCCAGATCAGGCTGCCTGGCCTCAGCAAGTTTATTCAGGCAGCGGAAATCCCTTATTAAATACATTTTTCAAAACTTCCTGCAATACTGTTTATTTATAGATTACAGGGGAGATAATCAGTGCTTTCCACTCATATTCGCTTAGTTCTTCCTAATGATACCTAGTCACACTCAGTCATGGTCATGCATACTCTGTTCCACTCACAGTAAATTCCATTCACAGTAAATTTGAATTCACACTTCATAGTCAATCATTTAACTCATTCACATCAGTCACACCGAATCAATACTCTCTCCTTTTTTAATGCTCATTCCTTTCCTTTCACATTTACTTTTAAACATCTACAATCATACTCATTTGCTTGATGTCTATCCTTACAGTGAGAACCTAGCTGTCATTAATTGTAAGCCCTCCGTTACTCATAAATTATAACACTTATTGCAGGACTAGACAAATATTGCAGAATCACAGGTACTGCTTAGATTTGCTCTGATAGCAACATACCAGAGGTGATGTGGTTCTCCTGGTTTTGGAGTGGAAAGCTTGCACACTAGTGTGTTACCTCATTACACCTGGTGTAACCTCATGTGATACAGGTCTGTGAGCCTTAGCTTGGTGAGTTTGATCACCCTGGGGGTGCACGACAATTAAATACAGTTGATGCTGGTTGTTGTTTTGTTTTGTTTTCCCAATTTAATATGATTCTAAACAAAGGTGAAATACTGTGAAAACAGGATGGGAGGCTAAGTATATTGTTGTGGTCAGAAATCATGAAAATGAGCAGTGTGGTGAGTTGGACGGGGTTTATTTAATAAATAGGATTTTGTAAAATGAACAGTTGCAAACTCTTTTTGTCTCCATGTTATATCTGTTTGAAACCTGGCTCAGGAGAGGATGAACCTATAATGCTGTTCATGTAAATTTGGCCCAGTGTCCCTGGTTTCAGGGAGCTGTTTCATGCAAGACTGAATGGTGGGCAAAAGGGATTGTAGATATATTTGTGCCGCCTTTTGCTTCCAGATGGCATCAGGGAACTATTTTTCTGTGAAGGCTTTGATGTCAAAATGCTAAAGATACCTTAAAGCTCTAAATTTCCCACAGAGTATTACAGCACGGAAGTCACTAGTAAGATTTCCTGGTTTTAAGAGCTAGAATGTGCAAGAATATTAATGCAGATATTTTAACCAAATATTGAATTTACTGATGAGGAGCTTGTTACATTTTGGGGTGGGGTTTTTTTTGGTTTTGGTTTCTTTTTTTTGCCTGTGTTTATGCCTATATCAATAATTGACAACTGAAACAATAGTAAGTAGGATTTAACCAAAGGACATCATTCCCTGCCATTGAAAACTAGATGTTACATCTGAGTCTACATAAATAGTGAGCAATGGGAAAAAAAGGCAAGGAAGAATACATAAAGTTTTTGATGAAATTGCTAAAGCGGTAGTGGTGGGCAAGTAACTTGGTGTGCAATGTCTCCCTTGACTCTCGGGGCACTTACGAGTCCTCCAGCAGGAGGAAAGATGAGCCAGCCTTACTTGCAGCATATTGTGACTTCCAGTGAAAGGAAAAAGAAACTATTGCGTTGAATTAATAGCATTGTGTTTGGGGACAAAAGAGCACTTCCCATGAGACTCAAAAGGATCATATCTATCATCTTGAGATTGGCCTAGGAGGAGAGAAAGTACATTTGATAGACTATTATCCTAATTTCTGTCCTGAAAATCATATGGGTATGGACAGTGGAGCATCAGCTGTAACCTCACAGTCGCAAACCTGAAGCAAAGGGCTGTAACTGGATTGTTCTCATTTTTTTTTTTCTTTTTTTTCATCCCCCCCCCCCCCCCCCCCGTTATTTATCCTTAAAAAAGAAAGAAAAAAAAGAAGACAATTGCATGCTCTGTGGAGTCACAATAGTCAATAACGGAAGCGAGCAGGGAAATGGGTCTGGACAGCGGAGGGCTGAAGTGGCGCGATGCTTTCGGGACATGCCATTTGCCAGGGGTAAGCAGCAGAGCAGGGGAGCATCAGACCCCCCTTGTGTCACTGAGCACCCAGGGATAGGGATGGAAAGGTTCATACGGCATTTAATTAACATGGCCAGAGCAAGTTGCAACCGCAGTGTAAGAGTGGGGGTCATGTTCTGTTTCCTGCTCTGCACAGGGCAGCGCTGGGGACCTTTTGTTGCCCCCTTTTGCTCTCCCAGTGAAGCTGTGCCCAGCCATAATGTTGCGAGATGACCATGAAGGGAACAAGCAAGAGCCAACCCATAAGCAAGAACCTGTGGACGACTTCCCTAATGCCCTTTTAATGCCCTTTCTGTATCAATAATGCCTTTCACCCCCTGAAATGTTCTTTTCACCCTCAGGTTTTGGTTTTTTGGGTTTTTTGGGTTTGTTTTTTTTTGTTTGTTTGTTTGTTTCTGTTTGTTTTTTTGTTTTGTTTTTTAGCGACACAGTTCTTAAACAAATATTTCTATGTCAATTAGTGAAGTGCGTTTGGACTTTCGTTCCTCAGTGTGTGCTTAGCAGATGTTCACAGAAAAACAAAGTTTACCCAAACATTTCTGAGGTTGGAGTTTGTATATACAGCCTCTCTCTTTTCTTTCCAGAGGGTACCATATTAACAATTCTTTTCTCGCCAGTATAAATATTTTTATTGCAATTAACTGCATAATGGTACAACACAAATGCTTGAAGAGGGTGCACTTATCCACTACAATTTGAGTCATGCCTTTTCGGTAGCATCCACCCCTGCTGTATCAGAAATCAACTGATTTTTTATTGAAAAAAAAAATCTAAATATGGGAATAATTCCCTAACCTGTTTATTTTGAAAAGTGGCTTGCCTTCTAATAACACAGCCGTAATGAACATCTATTAGCTTTGTTTTACTTTATTTTATTTTATTTTACTTCTTTCTGAGTCATTCTTTGATTTTCAAAACATTTTGGTCATCCACAGACTCGAAGTCTCCTTCCAGGAGAAACAATGAAGAATCAAGTGCATCTCTCCTGCCTTTTAAAATTACCCTTCAGGGCAGTGCACACACAGAGTGACCCTGGCTTTTGACAAACCTTTCCTGAACAAAATGTAACAAGCCCTGTGTATTTTGAGCAGCATTTTCTATTCTGACAGAGACAGCTCGGTAGCATTTGATGTCTGCTTGCTGGTCATAGATAATGGTGCATCTTGGGACCATTGTCATCCCTGTCAATAAGACGGCCTGGGGGGACGTGCAACAAAGCTACCTTTTGATTCACCGTTTTTCCTTCCTTCCCAAGACATTTGTAAGCCTGTGGTCAGCTAGGTCACTTTATTTCATCCTGATGTGCCTTGATAATAGCATCATGTCTAACAAAAAATTTTGACAGACCATCGATGTATGTTTCTTTGGTTCCTATGTTTTCTATGCCTCCTCAATGTCAAACAAGCTTTGAAAGCTACTGATTATGTTTGTTTGGACTGAATTTGACAAGATTCCTATTCTTTCCAGCAATTAAGCTCCTGAGGACGGATCTTGGGATTTGAGCTAATTTTTTTAGCATTGCAAGAAGCTACCAGAGCATATCAGATGCTTTGGTTTGCTTTTTTTTTATTGTTTTGGTTTTATTTTGTCTCAAGGTTGTGTTTTTGTTGTGCATTTAGAAATACCTGAACGCCAAAGAAAACTTTTAAGCTTGAGAAGAAAACAAAAAGGAAAAAAAGAAAATATGCAGCTTAAATCTAAAAGTTTTGCCCATGTATAGATTTATTTGATCAGAAAATGGCAAGTTTGGCAAGTTCAGGTATTGAATTCTCTGCCAAATTTAACTTTTCTGGGGCCATATGGGCTGTCCACTCACAGAATATATTTTTGGAGCTAATCTATTAAACCCCCTGCTTATGAAGAGATGGCAAATAAAATATTTTCCTCAACTGGCCACAGATAACTCACAGCCTGGCTTGCTTATTGTTTAAATTTATGCTTAAATTAGTTGCAGGCAATTTAGCATATTACAAATGGGAATTAGCAGTATTTTTAGTTTTATCAGTTAGCTAAATGTAGTTAAATGGTGTTACTGTAGTTCAGTAAAGCATCTCCAGAGCTACACAACCATTTTTTTTGGCAGTCACAGATAGAAGTTTGCATCCTGCCCCTGTAGCAGTGGGCATGAAGCACACACATGTTTACTTGGGTGAGGGCTTTTTTTTCTTTCTTTGGCACATAAAGATGGATTTATCACAGTTCATGTAATACTAGAAAAGGCAAATGGTAATTTCTTGTTATAGAAAGAAGGAAAAAAAAAAAAAGACCTTTCATTTCTCTTCTGTGCTATATTTTAAGAAATTGTTGTTCCTTTCGAATACATTTAATACTAATCTTTTAGCTTTTATCACCACACAGTGGAAAGGACCTTCCCTTTGAAAATACCTATTAGAAAAAAAGTCACCTTTTTTTTTTCAATATTTGATGAGATTTGAGGCCAGATCCCAAATGGCTGGTGCATGCCCCGGATCCCACCTCCTTATGAATGGAAAGTTCCCAGAAGCTTGTCCTGGACTCTTGACAGCAGCTGGGCAGAGACTTTTGTCTTCACATTGCCTTTCAAAGCACCAGAGGATCTTCAGGAACTTCACAAGTAGTTAAAATCTACAAGAGTAAGCAACATTTTAAGATCAGCTCTTGGTTCTTTCTTGGGAACTAACAACCGTCACAGAAAGGAAGGTAACTGTGAGGTTAAATCACACAGATGGGGTGACCAGCTGTGATGTGGTGCTCACACCTGTACCACATTCCTTGTTTTTCCGCAGGGATTTTGGTGGCCCAGTCTAAGACCCAGCTTACTGGACTGCTCACCTTCAGCAGGGCTCCGCCACTGGCCTCTAAGACCAGTGTAGGCAAATTTCCATGCCTCAGTTTCCCTTTAGATAAAAGGAGACAAGTATTAATCCCCTTTTAAAAATAATTTGGTATCTCTTATTGAAACCAATGTAATGAGTAGGTACGATTGCAAATCAGACTTTCTCTTTTATTATAATTTGTATTTATTTTTAATATCATGATATTAATATGACAGCCCCTCATTTTTGTACATTTTTGCTTTGATTCTGAGTAATTATTTGGGTTATATTACCTTCAAAACATATATTTATGGAGTTATAATGGCTACAGTTGAAAATGCAGCTAGTAGTTACCTACTGCAAATTTATGCATTTTCCTTGCTCATAGCATATCAAAATTGCAAATTTTCCCAAGGAAATCAGCTCCTTTTGCTTGTGGCCAGGATATTCCACTCCCCCCCCCCCCCCCCCCCAACACTCTGAGCCAAGGAGAATGATTTCAGCAATAATACCACTAAAGCCATGTCTGAAGGCCTCCAAAAAACTTATCAAGTATGTAGAACTGAATGGTTTGCTTTCTTTTCACTGGTATTTTGTTACGTGAATACAGTATTTCTCTGAAATTAATACTGATGCTTTCCTGGCTTTTATATTCAGTGCCTTTCCATCAGGCTATCTATAGTACTTCAGGGCAGTATTGTCTAGTTATTCTTTCATATTAAATGATTGGGTTATTACTTTTATGTCTTTAGAATATTTCATTTTACTGATTTCTCCATATTAAAAAGATGATAAATTATAGCAGCTATTAAGGGCCCAATCCTGAATTCTTAATGTAGTCATTTCCATTAAAGTCCCCCATGACATAGATTTATATGGAATCTGATGAATTTCTGCTTGGCAAATTCCTAGAGAAACTACAGAAACCTGAATTAAATTAGTCTGTTAAAATAATCAACATGAGCCTGATCTTGTCAAGTAAGTGGTAGATGAGTGTACTCTGTTCATCACAGGACAGGAGTTAATGACTAAATATTAAGCACCAAAATGGAAAGAGTGCAGTGGGATTTCCAGGCACATGAGGGATTTAGTACTGAACCCTATTTTTGCTTTAAATCTTACTAGTCCACAGGTTTCTTTTCTTGCAATTCTAATCTATTTTCCTTTACTATGAGAAAAACATAGACAAATTAATATCTCCAGTAATGGCAATTCTTAAATAGTGCAGGACACAGAACAGACCCCTTCTCAGATGAAGAGACATACAATTAATGCATTGGCAATTAATGAGCAAAATAATATTCTCCCACCCCTTCCTCTTTGAGATAGAATAACAGTGTGGTGCCAGTGGGGAGCAGGAGCAAAAGACACAAGAATCCCAAATTTTTCTTCCATCCTTATGGTATGGTGAATAGTTTTTAAAATCCAAATGTCAACACAAAATGCAGTCCTATCAAGAATTGATTTCTGATACATAATAATTCAAATGCAAAACACAATTCACAAATGCCGAAGACTTTTTTTGTGCCATAACCATCTTGGAAAAAGGAAATACATCTTGTGAAGCCCCTTAGGTCCATTTTAATGTATGCTGTCCAGCCATGTGGCAGACTGGCTGCTGCTCTACAGAATTTTTGTTTTCTCTCTGGTATCACCTCAGTGATCAAGTGTTCCTTGATGTAATTGTGAATAATGAATGTAGCAAAACCTTGTTTTCAAATGCCTACTTACATTTTTCTACTGACACACAGGTTTTAGCCATCACCTTATATTTTAAACTACAGTTAAATTAGTCCTCACTGAAAGATATGGATGTTCTTAAACAAAGCTTCTACCTGTACTTAGTAGACTATTCTAATATTTCTCTTTTTAAATAGTATATCATTATTCTTGGACTGTCCTGTTCTTTGAGAATATGATGATCCTCTAGAAACTTCCCAGCTAACCAAATTCTACCTCTTTTTTGACCTAATTTTGAGCAATTTTGATCTGGTGTTCTTATTCTGCCACTCTGATTTTAAGTGTTTAAAATTATGAACTTTCTCACTCTGATTTGCCTTTTTTGTTGTCATTTGTTTCAGGGGAAATTTTCAGACGTTTCATAATATTTTGGCCACTTAAACCACACAGGGCAGAACATAAGACAAACATGGAAGAATTCAATGCTTTAGTGGGCAACGGTGTGCAGTAGTTAATAGTACAGTAACTAACTGAAAGACAGGAGATGTATTAAATAACAAAATCCAGATTTGTCCAAATAAGTAAAATTCACCTTACTGGAACATCATCTAAGAGGTGGCATTGCTGTTAATGCTCTTCCTTGATGAAAACTAAGGTCATTCTGATCCTTGATGACCACAAGTAAACAGACTTATTTTATATGTATCATTTGATATGTACCTTAGTAAACTCAGAGCTTTATCCTCATTTAAAAATATGACATTGAAACAGATGTTTGATGCCACGAGCTGTCATGGAAGCATTGCCTCTAAAATATAAATTTACACCCAGAGATTTCAAAGACTCTGCATATTTAGAAAAAGGTCTGTCTAGTATAGAATATGTAATATCATAAATGAGACAAAATTAAAGACAATATAGGGGTTTAGTGTAGTTAATTAATTTTGAAAGTAATTGTACATGATCAGTTTTGAAATAAATGTTTCGGTTTTTAATACTTTGGGGTTTTAAAAAAAAATATTAAGAAAAATAGTGCTTTTTTGTCCTAAACTGTATTTTCTTACCCCTGTCACCCCATTTCACCATTCTAGTTACTGAACTCTATATATGAATGTTCTTTAACTTTGCCTTAGAAGAAACAAACCACAAAGGTAGACTTACCAGATTGTCAGTTTAATGAAGTACTTAATTTTACACAGGTTTCTTAGAAGGAGCTAAATTTCAAGAAGAAAGAAAAAGTCCCCTCTAGACCAATAATTGTCTATGGCAGGAAAACTCTTGGCAGTGAAAGTAGGGATTTATCTTTAGTTGGAATGAATTTCCTCTGTCAATTGGCATCTGCAAAAAATTCAGCTGGGAGAGTTAAGTGACTAAATAGTTCTCAAATGACTGAAACAAATGGATGCTTTAATGAAAATCTTTTGAATGTCACTCAAAATTCAGTCCCTGGCGTGGTGGCTTAGATTTTATGATACTGTACATATGTGTTGCTGGGTTGTTGTTTTTTTCTTTCAATCTAAGCTGAATTTGAGGTTTTGTTTCTTAAAATTGTATTCCGTATCTATTTTACTTGCTTTGATCATATCCAAATGTCGACCACATGTTTTGATGTGATTAGGAGGATCTTCATCAACTATTAGGTCTAAACCAAGGATAGCTTTTTACTGATAATTTTAGCTAATTAACAGGGTCTCTCGGTTAGGAAATATCCTTGAGTCTTCACACATGGTACTAGTCACCAGAATGAATTGGTTTAAATGTAGTTTTCAACCATCCTAGGCTTTTATAGGGTATTAGTTGTGGAAAAAAATGTGTACTTTATAGTTTACTTTGGACTGACAGTGTTTATTCTGTATGTTTGTAGAAATAAACAGGAAACCCCTTAAACACTAACAGTTGTATTTGATTCTTGATGCTTCTTGGCAACTAATCACAACAACTCCTTGGTGAGGTCCTATGTATGACATGTAAATATTTGACATAAAGGTAAAATATAGATATCTGAGCCCCTTATATATTTAATGATCCCAAACAATTTCTTGGACAATAGGCAAATAGCAAAATGTCACTCGTTTGAAAGAGGAGAGGAAAAAAATGCCATGAACAAGCTGTTCCTTTCTTATGTTTGCAGTTATTTTTCTTACAGTAGCTGCTTACATGCTGTTAATTACTATGAAGATTAAACCCACTTCATTTTAGTGCTATAATTATACATACTGTTAGCAATGGACAGGTGATCTTTCATTTCTGAATTTCTTCAAGGTGAGGATTTCTCTGAGAATTTCTGGGCTTTCCCTGCTACCTCTCTTGTCAGAGGCTCTGTCATCAGCTCAGACCCCTCTCTTTCCACCAGCTTCCATTCACCTTCTCGATCTGATGCTGAGCACTGTGCACCCTCAGTTCAGCTTCATGACTACTCACTGCTCTGTGCTAAGACAATGTTGCCTAAAACCCATCCTGGACATGACCTGCAGAATTTTGTATTATCCCTAATTATTTTGCTTTTACTTTAACAAATACAAGGTCTGTGGCTTTTCATGTGTTTATTTATTTATATATATATTGTCTTTTCCTATAGTCATTGCCGTACCTTATGTCTTTCTTCCCAATAATGCTTATTAATCTTATGCTTTGGCACATTGTATGTATTTTGAGAGTCAAGAATTTCAAGGTGTGTTGTCTTTCTAAGTACCTGTATAGAAAAATTTCTTCTATTCTACTTTCCTTAAACTTTCATACCTTATATATTGTTCTGCATCTTCCCCCACTTTTCCCCTCTGCCTGACTCTATCTTTAGATCATGATTCCCCTACACAACTGCCCATGAACGTGTAGAAAATTGTAGAAGAAAGAAGCTGGGTTAATTAACATTGATAATATACAGCTGTGGGTTGGCTTCAGGGGCAGCAGGGTTGGTCTATGTAGATAAGGTGCAGGTGTGGCTGGTTCTGTTAAGTGGTTGAGAGCCAGTGAAGAAAGAGCAGCCGAGGAAGAGAAGAAAAGAGGAAAAAGCAGGAAGAGAGAGTGTGCTCTGGATGAGATGAGGAGAAGGCAGCAGAGGGACTGCATGAAGAGTATGCTGGTATGAGGTGGTAAAAGACCTTGTTGCAGCTTGATAGTTTGGGGAGTGCTGTGACAGAAATTGTCTAACATTGATTGACTGGGAAGGGGGAAGCTGCAGCAGGTTTGTGTGTTGCATTATCCTCATACCTAGAAGGTTCCATTTTGGGGCATATTCTGCCACTGTGGAAGTGCCTTACGGTCCTCTGCTCACCCTGTGGCTTGGGGCAACCAAACTTCTCCTTGGTACCAGACTTCATCAGGATTTGCTTGTGCTTAAAAAATGTTTGGTTGTCCATGAAGAATTT
Organism: Falco cherrug; assembly: GCF_023634085.1. Classification (NCBI taxonomy): domain Eukaryota; kingdom Metazoa; phylum Chordata; class Aves; order Falconiformes; family Falconidae; genus Falco; species Falco cherrug. Next base: position 40,126,992 of record NC_073704.1, on the reverse strand, counting down.
ATTGGAGGCTATTCCTCAGATACTTAGTAGGAACTATAAAAATGAGTGATAATATGAGATCAAACCAAAACTTTCAACAGAGTGGAGTTTCTTAAGAAAAAGAAAGCAGTTGCAAGGAAAAGGCTGATATGTTTGAAGCCACAGCTAATGCAATTAAAAAAAATAAATAAGTCTTTGAAAACCTTGGTTTAGAACTGCATGAAGCTCAACAAAGAATTGCTAATATGGAGAGTATGAGTTGTTGTATAATTACATTGACGATCTAGAAAACAAGCTTGGAAAAAGAGGTTTGTAAGTTGTGGAGGACTGCTGAAGGATGAGAGATTGGGGACCAGTAATTTTTCCCCACACGTATTTTGTATGTGTTTTTTATAGTTCAGTTTGAAGATGTATGGAACATGTAAATCAGCTGTGACTGTCATTTGCTTTGAAATGCTGCACATTAGTTTTGTTAAGGGTTTCAGAGAAGCCTTACCCAGAAAGTCTTTCAAATAGAAACTTTGATTTGTATTATTTTTGGTAGCTTTATTTTTCCTTACTAAAGGTTACTGCCACTGTTCGTTTAACGGTGTTTATGTGATCTTATAATGAGTGTTATCACTCTGTATAATTATTATGTGTGATTAATCCGGTTCATGCTTAAAAGCTATGGGATTTTTTATTATTATTATTTATTTATTTATTTCTAACCAGAGGGTATGTCTTTAAGCCTTTGTGTTGTTCACTTATAATGATAGATGACAAGAGCTATCATATAGAGGGAGGAGGTTGGAAACTGCAATAAATTGTTGAGAGGAAGAACACTTCTGGAAATATTTTGGACTAGCATGTTCTGCAGTGAACCTTGAGAAAAATGTATATACTGCAATATATAGGTTGCTGATAACTTGATATGTTGCATGGATTTCCATAGCAAATAGCTTATGCATTAGTTTGAAAGAATGCACATTGCTCAAATTTTTCAAATCTCCCTTTGGAGAAATTCAGCCTGTTTTAAATAGGACCCTTAAAAATACACCATTTTAACCTTTGCAAACATCTAGTGTCATGTAGTGTGAGTAAATCCCAGCAAGACAGGCTGAATTTTTTATGACTGAAGGGGATTTGGCACCTAAGACTGCAAGTGGTGGGGTAGCCAAACAGCTTATTTTTTAGGCTGAAGAGATTTGAGTTTGGGTATACCACCCATGGAGAATTTCAACCATTTCACAATGTTCTCCTTTTAAAATTCACGATTATAGAACGCTGCTTTTGTAAATCTTGTAAATTGTTGTTGCTAAGGATGGAAACTGGATATTAGTGAAGAGTCAGAAATCCCATTGTGATTAAGCTTTGTCCCAAAGCACAATAGCTGTATTGATACATCATATGGTTCCCAGCAGTAACCTTCACAAACAAATTTAAGTGTTTATATTAGCTACAGATAATGCAATAAACTGCACTGTTATTATGAATTATCTCATTGCTTTCTGAGAACTGTATTCCACCTGGCTTATGTCTTTTACGCTCTCATAGTCAGTCTTCAGAAAAAAGTGATTTGGGTGTTGAGAATTTTCTGGACTTCTGAAGCTGTAGTTACTAGCTTTTATTTTAAAACTGGTATTTGCGTTACTTTGTGGGAGACTGTGTTTATTGCTTTTAGTATCTGTATCACAAATGCTCTTTCATTTGGAGCAATGGGTAAGCAGGAGCATCCCAGATACAGACCACTTTCCAGAGAAGCCAAGAAAAGCAGAATGTGTTTGTAGAGAGCTATGTATTCCTCTCATTTTTACTAACTAGAAGTTGAAAAGAGTATCCCTGGGTATTATAACATATATTCATTAATACAGTGACCTTGCTGCTTTCTTTAGATGCATTTTTGTACCTTTTTTGTATATAACACCTTCATACTGACTTCAGATGTCAAGCAATTTGAAATAACAGTTACAACTTTAAAAGCTAGTTAAAAACCCCTAGACATCTTCCTTCAGAATTACTATACTCTAGGAGCCTCTACTATTACAAAATATATTAAGGGAGATACCTGCCGCATTAATGAACAATCAATACTTCATATATAATTGTTTTATATATAACTGCAGGTAAAAACAGATAACTCCCATGACCAGATTAAGCCAATTAACTCACAGCATGTGATTTTCAAAAGGGCTCTGAGAATTGAAACACGGGGCCAACGATATGATGAAGTGAGAAAGAAATATATTATTTTCTTTAAGAAACATTTATTCCAAAGCTGTTTATAAAGATGATCTTAAATATTCCTGAAAGGAGAAAAATAAAAGGGATTAAGCAGCAGGTTTAACATCAGCTATTCACTATCCACTAAAGTAATGTTCAACAAAGCATCTGTACCATATACTCTTACTCCTGCCTTCTGCAAAGCATGAGGACAGTTAGTAAGGTTGAGGCAAGTGTAACCGTAAAGTCCTACTTCAACAGGACCTATAGAGGAGGCAGGGGGCCTTCACTTTAAACCATTTGTGAAAAAACTGGTTTCCTTCACTTTCATCATACTAGAAGTATATGAAAAATTTGGATAACTTGTTTTTGGCACTTCTGACAACTCGTGTGACTGTAGTATTTTATAATACTACAGATGTCAGTGCCATCAACAGCCGGCATTGATCTTATGAGTGCCTGTATGGCTATACATTGTTTGCTGCACTTTCAGACCGAATTCAGTCCTCTTTGATGCTGGTTGGGAAGGCTTTGGCAGAAAGTTTATTGAGCCCCGAGTATCTTTAACATTTATGGTCTCCGGTGCATAATTCAAAACAAAATCATTCAAATTGTTTCAACTAAAGCAACGTTTGACTTTGATTTGTCTAGATTAGGAAGCTTACCAGTTTCTTAGGCACAATACAAAGAAATGCAAGAGTAAGGAAGGATACTAGGAATCCACTTCTCTCTGTTGCAGGAAATTAATTTTTTTCAGTTATTGTAGCCTATTAATTTTTCAATATTTCCCATTTTTTTTTACACAGGCTTTAGCCTGCGCTTCTCATGGGAAAACAAAAAGATTAGTTAAAATCTGAAAACTCACAGTTTGCGACTGGACTCTGTAACAGTCACATCATTTCCATCTAATTACAGTAAAGTCCCTAATAGGCAGGATGTTAAACGAACATATGTAACCTTTATGATTAGTGCAGGCTGACCCTCAAAAGGTAAGGAGCAGAGATGTTTAGTCTAATCTTCACTGACCTCGCAAAACTGTTGAGAGCTCTTCTGATCCAATGTGTGTGACATTCTTCGGCTTTGGCTGCAGCACTGTCGAGACAGCACCATTTTCGTGTACCAGAGGAGTTAGTCTTCAGCTTCTTGATCTAAGTTGTCAAATCGTATCGCATTTGTGTTTCACTCTGGAGAGAGGATATAAGTTTTAAATCACAGCCTGTCTTATTAGTGGTTGGCCATAGAAGCCAACTATAAGTACTAACTTTTGTTATGCCAAGATCAAAACACAAACACAGGTTGTTATGATGTGAATGCTGTGTCTCCTATTACCTATCAATCAGAAAGCAAATCCACCAGGAACATTTCATGTGCTCCACAAGCAACTTGCTAATTCCAGATGATGCATTAATAACACAATCATGGCTGCCTTTTCTCGGAATTATGGTTATCTGTATTGTACTCAAAATATGCACGTGGAGCAATTTCATCTGTGAGAACTTGGGAAAATTATATTAATCATCATAACCGAGTACAGCTTCTTTCTCAGCATGAGTCATAAATATCTTTGAGCATTAAACCTCTTTACAATAACATTAATTTAATCTATAAGAGGACATTGCGTGCAATAAATTCCATTTACAAATCTGAGTGGGCAATGAAGAGAAAGCTCTAGCTCACCTTTTTATATATATATTGAAGATTGGGAAACAATGCATCAAAATAAGTTTCCCTCAGCCTGAAATGCACAGGACTAGGAAGGAAAACGGAGCTTCCTGATTGATTTGGCTCTGTGCTATCACTTAGTTTGCTGCCAGTCAGAAGCTTATATAGCTTAAAAGATTGATATTGATTGTTCAATTTGGTGTTCATATATTTAAATTTTATTCAGGTTAGAGTGATGTTGAAAATTGGGGTCCACGTGCTAGATTGCCAGTGCAGTGGTTGACAACACAAACGTTAAAATACAATAATCCTTGTAGTATAAAATGGCCATTGACGGTCTAATTTCCATTTTGTGGTTTATGGCCTCTACTGAATATCTGATAATGTAATTATGCTTCAGTAAAGAATGAATCCTCTCTGGTAAACTGAGCTGTGTATGCAATGCCAATGTGAATTAAATAAAGTGACATCAAAGCTCAGTCAGGGCTTATTTTAGGAGCGCATTTTTAAACATTTACTATGGTTTGTTCTACAGTAATGTCAGGGAGCAGATTTATGGCTGTTAGCATATTCATGTTGAAGAAATGTGTTACTTCATTCTTTATTTTAGCCCAAGAGAGCAAACAAAACGGCTTCCGTGAATGTGAATGCTGCTCTGTGGCTTAGGTATGAAAGAAGTTTTCAGATGATGCCACCACCAAGCACCTCCCTGAGTAGCATGGGAAGGAAAGTGGCAGCTGTGCACTTGGGCAATTTACGTGTACAGAAAACTACCCCCAATTATTTGCATGCCACACAAATGAGGCTACATTTGTTTCTTGGAAATAGGTATATTATCAGCTTTTATACTTGGATCTTTTGCTGCTGGGTTTATATATGTGTAGGAATATACAACATGATCCTACGGTTAAGAATTTCCTCCTTTTAAATTCCAGTTGTCAAGTTATGTTATGCTGTTTATAATGTGATGAATTATGTTCTGTCCTATCCCATTCACTGCTAGCATAATGCAACTAAACATCAGGAGGCATAACAGAATATGACAGTTAAATTTTAAAAGTACCCTCATTGTATCTGTGAATTGAATACTCAACTGTGTGATTTAAAGATGGACTGGCATCTTGAGTCCAGAAACAAGCAATGTTACTTGAATGCATTTTTTTCCCCCTAATACATTTGCATTGCCGTTTTGACCTTTCCAACAGCAAAAAAATAACCCTAAGCAACTGGCATGTATTGACATGGAGGTATTGAAAAGTTAGTGTCATGTTGCAGACATGTTTAAAGAAACTTCTGAAATTATGAATTTTATGAGATAGACTGAATCAGAATGTCACTTTATCATGTAATCAGCAGGGAGAGAGCCAAGCCTCACATGTGGATTTTAAATGTCCCAAAGCATTAGTATTAAAAATCATGGACCTGGTTCCACCCGTGATAGTGGTGTCAAATCAGATCATGGTTTATCTTTCATTTCCAGTCTTGCAAAGATCAGCGTGGTAAAAGATGTATTTGGAGCATTTTGACAGATCCTTTAGGACCTCCCAATGATTCAGGAGTCAGAGGCGACTCCCTCCATCTCACCTGCCCTTTTCTGACTGTCACCAAGGTTGAGCAATAGAATAGTAAGAAACCTCTTGACTTTCCCCCATCCCTGCGCTGATACAGGTAATTGCCTGTTGCACCTCAGCTCCCTCAGTGCTTTCCCCCTCCATCCATCTGCTTTGTTTTCAGTGCTCTTGGAGTGCACATCCAGAAACCCAACCCTGTGGCAACACCTACCTCAGCCTCCAGCCGGGGCAGCTCCAGGAGAGCTGGGAAGAGAGGAACAGCTCCCCCAACTCCTTGGGCAAGAGCAGGTACGTGCAAGTACAGTCAGTACGAACATGAATGGGTTAAATACAAGCATAGCCCTACATGCCTGTCCCTTGGCTGGCTCCTGCCTTTCTAAAGCAGAACATCTATTTGCCTCCTTAGCTAAATAATCTCAGGGATACATCTTTGGAAGGGGCAGATGAAGGTACCCATGTGCAAAGGCATGGTCTGTTGTGGAACAGGGTCCTGTTGTAAACCGTAGGAGTCAATACGAAGATATTATTAATATCATTAACTTGTCATTTTCATTATCACCTTGCCGTAGGAGGGCCTCTCCTGTGTTATGCTCGGGTTGTTAGCTTTTTGTGTAGGAGCAGAGATGAATGCAGATAGATTGCAGACGGTATAGGGAGCCAATGAGACAGTATTAGTCAGCATGTTAGTGGTTCAGCCACTGTTATAAGAGTATTACAAATATTAGTTATTATTATTTATTACTTATGCAACACCCACACACTATGCAAGACATTTAACAAACCACATAAAAGGCAGGGCTGTACCACAGAGTGATTACTGGATGGATTTTAGATGTGATAGATTGCTATTAGCTACTTGTTTGTGTTTTCTGTACTGAAAAAATTTCTAAAGGTCCCAAAAAAGGAGACCTCAGCTATGCTTGGCACTGTTTGAACACACCATTAAAGGAAATGGCCTCTAGATAGAGAAAAATCACAGATTTACATGGTGATGTCAGAATCTGCTCCCAGAGCATCTTGCAAGTGATGCTGTCATGGTGAAAGCTGTAGTGGAGATGAAACTGCATCAGTTTAAAGGTGAATTGTGAAGCTGTATGTTCTCACCCAGGTGCTGGATTTTGCTCCCACAGATGCTGGTTTGGCACTAAGTGCTTTGTAGGTCTGGCTCTCAAGTACAGAGTCTGCGGTGTCACCTCTGCATGATGGGCACCTACCATCAGCAGCCTCTAAGATCTGGATCTAAGATATAAATCTGGGGTAAAGCTGTAGAACAACTGCTTTTGTGAGGCCTGATATTCTCAAAAGTTGGTAGCTGGAGGTCTAGATGTTTTAGCGCTGGATCTGCCTGCTTTTGTGCAGCCCTAAGAACGTTTGAAGTGCTGGCAGCTTCTAGCAACCTAGATCATACCACCTGGCTAGTTTGGCCATGTCTATGCCTAGCACCTTACCGATATAGGTACTCGTTACAGAACTAAGAAATTTCACACATCAGTGGTTTGTTTCTTCCCTCCTGTACTGTCCATTGGCTCTTTGGAATATTTCCTCCAAGGCAGTGATGCCGCTTGTGCTACTTCTTCACACGGTGTGTTCTTCATGTCTGGTTAAAATCTCATCCCAAGCAGGGTAATCCATTAAAAGCCTGTAGTTTCTTCTGAATCTTGGTCTTTTCCTCAACACAAGTGGTTTATCACAGCGTGTGTGGTTTATGTGTTATTTTATTTGGGTCTCTCGCTTTCTGTACTACAACGTTTTCACTTCGGACCGTTGTGGTTACATGGTATCTTCCCAAATCTATTCACAACACCATAGGGTTATTTGCCCTCCATGTGTTTCATCCTGGCCTTGGTGCTTCCTTTGCAAACTTTAACTGCTTTGCAGAGATTAAATAGGAACGTTTGTCTCGGGGCACAACTGTAATTTCATCAATAGCCAAGATTTAGTGGGAACCTCAGGACTGGGGATGGGGGTTGGCTCTTAGTCTTGGATCAGGCACAGCTCTGCTGCGATTTCATGTTGCTTTGTCCCTTCTGTTTTTTGAAGCATCAATCTTTCCTTTTCATAACACTTCTTGAATATCTTTTCAGAGTTAGGTTTTTTCTGTCTATGTATTAAAAACATCCACAAGTTGAGAATCAGCTTTTGTCACGAAAAATATATATAAAGAGAGCTGCGTTTGTTTTTTGCTGGCACCCCTTGCTTGGAGAGAGGTTGAAACACTCCTTAAATCTTTTCCAGCTGTCCTCCAGATATCCAGCTTCTAAACTTTGGGGCTTTTAAGTGCTCTGCTCTCCCCTCCCCAGCATTTTCCTGCCCTTTGTGAGTGAGTGATCGCCTAGACCTGCATCCCCATGCACTGCCCTCCCCGAGCTCGACCGCGGGCTGCAGGCACTAGCCTTGGCACAACAAGTTGACACAAGCCAGGCTCTCCCAGAGTCCCAGGCTCTCACATACCACTCTAGTATCCTCTCTAGCAAATTAGCATAGCAAAAGCATTAGATAGCGAGGGATGGGGCAACGGTAACTAGAGGACTATGTGGTTAAACAGATGGGCTATTGGGAATCTGTAAATTTGATTTTGTTCTAATTGTCTTTAAAGATACATTCCAGTTTGTGTTTGTTTTTTATTTCCTTCTTTTTTTTTTTTTTTTTACATATTTAGAAACCCTACTGGACAGGGATATCCAATATCTTAACATTTAAAGGGTGAATATGAAAAGGTCTTTGTTACAAGAAACTAAGAAACTCAGTTTTTCCGTAGTGATCCCTTTAATTTCTTTTCCTCCCTGTCAGAGGTCTTGTTTTCTGTACTGACATTGCAGAACAGTGCACAGACCTTACACACGGGGCTCTTCAGGCTCTTGTCCTACACAATCAGAAGAATATTTTTAAAATCGCGATGGGTTGCATTGAAAGCCTTGATAAAAGCTCTGATGGGGAAGATGAGGGCCACTGGATTAGGGCTTTCCAACAGGTCTGGTCTGAGAGCTGCGCTGGACCTCTTCCGGGGCTGTCAGCGCAGGTAACTTGTATTCCCCATCCACATCTGTTCCCAGATGTGAGTACCCAAACAGGCTCTTGCAGAGGCAGAAGCATCAGTTTAAATTCCCTTTTTAACTTTGTCATATAAATTCAGTTTTTAGATAATCCCTTAGTGCAATAATTCCTTATTATGCATATGGAAAAACATCTATAAAGGCATTTTAACTTTCTGGGTAGAGTTCCTTTATCTGTATTTTACAGTACAGTGAAAAGTAATTAATTCATTCCTAGATATATAACATATGGATATTTTTTTTTATTTATGGCACATTTTAGGGGATGTGAAAATGCTCTAATTATTTTTAAAATAATGCAGAAGAAATTCAGGGTTGGTTTGTAGATTTATGGCTAGATTATGTTTTCCACAGCCAACTGCCAAACATGGAGCAGATAAAAATCTATGTTTCTTTTTATCCAGTCTACCTCTTCTATCCCATCTCTGTTTTATACTGTCACATAACTACAAATAAATATTCTGAATTTGACTTATTTATAAACTGGAAATTTTGTGAAATGTATTAACTCTCGGAAAGTAGTTCACAGTATTTAATTAGGAAAGGAAAACATACCACACAAAATGTCAGCAGAAATTACAGTAATAATCTGTCTTTCAAAACAAGCTATTAATTGCTGTTGATATTTAACCATACATTTCTCTCAAAAAAATTAAAGGGGGATCCAACTCAGTTATTGGCTTGAACCTCTGATGCTTTGAGGAAACAGATCTGCATAGAGGAGCCAGGCTGTGGAAGCAGAACAATATTTAGTCTGTGGGTAATATTTAACCTGTGGTTTAATTGGGCTTTTTAGGACTAGGGACTGACTGAGATGAGGCTTTCTCTAGTCGTAGGGTGTCGCACATTTCTAAGCCTTCCTCGAGTAACAAGGTACATTTCGTGAACACTCAACAACCAGAAAGCTATTTGTTATCCTAATCTTACAAGGTATTTCTGCTGTAATTACTAAAATATGGACTGAAACTCTTGTCTGAATTTCAGGAATTGACTAGGTCACGTAATTTCTGAAAAATCACACCATCATTGCTCATTAACAGGCCTGGATGAATCTAAGCCTTCAGGATTTATTTTCTCTTACTTTGAAAGAAAGTAACTTTACTGACATATTAGCGTTCTAACTGTGAATAGAATATCCCATTTTGTTTGAAGGATAGTTCCCTTGATCCATTAAATAAATACTACATGCAGGGGGGAAAAAAGGCGTTAGACTGATATGCAAGAACCGCAATCACCAAGCACAGATTTATGATGTAAGGGAGTAAAAGGAAGTGATATGACTGAAAAGATAAATGAAATTACACTTATGGGCACTAAATCCTCCCGTATTGAAAAACATCAGCTATTTGTGTTTAGAACCCGCAGTATTTAGTATAAATGGACTTTCATCAATAAATCAACAGTTTCTGAGGCTGACACCAAAATGTACCATTTCTGCCAAGTCACAGGCTGAGAAATCGGTCGTATTCTAGTCTGATTTAAAAACTGTGAGCTGTAGCACGAAGCCCGGTGTCCTGCTCCTATTGTTACTGTCTCGGTTGGTGCAGGTTTCTCATTAGCCTGGTAGCCCTGTGTTTCAGGTGGTGTTTTTAAGCTTGCTCCTTAGAGCCACTGTGATGCCATAAGCTGAGCCTGATGATCTTGGAGCAACTTGCTTGGCAGAGTTTGAAATGCATCTTGGGTGAGCAGCTCGACACAGTCCTAATTTAACAGACTCCGAGGCTTATGTGCTGATGATTTCTGCTAGTAAAGTGTTATAATTGGATTATTGAAGTATTAGGTAAATTCAGTCGGATTTGCTGTTTGAAGTGGAAATACAAAAAATGCTGGTATACTACTACCGCTTTGTCATACCTATTAACAACATATTCCACTGTTGCAGCAACAACGGATTTAATTTCAACTATTTAGACCTTCCAATGTGTAAATTTGTATTATTTAGGTGGGCAACTCGATGGATGCCTGTGACCGTCGCAGACCTGTTGGTTCACTTTTGAAAGAGCACAGACTTTGTTACATGAAATTTCTTTGTGAACGCTATGACATTTTGTGATGTTTCCTCTTAAAGCAGAAACATGTTGTAGTTAATCTTGGAGCAGGTGGCAAAAAAATGAGAGAATTCAGCACATTTTACAAATATATCTAAATGTCCTTAGGATTGCAATCCCTAGTTGCCCAAGTAAAAGGAAAAAAAACTCCAAACCTTTCAGTTATAAGCTAACTTTACATATGTAATGAATGCAAACAAGATTGTTTGTCTATCATTCTTTATTAAACCACTTATTTCAAAATAAGCAGCCTGTGGCATGGAAAGAAGTTTGGCCCAGTCCACACAACAAATGACAGCTATGTCTACTCTTCGTTTTTGAAGAATGTGTTTAGTATTTTGCAGGTAACACTTTCAAATGACCAAAATTTACTGAGACTTGATGTTTTTAGGTGGTGTTGAGAAATTTACCTTGGAGCATGACTTGGATTAATAACGTTAATCCCTGGTTTGTTTTGAAAATATCAATCTGGTTTTATCTATTTTTCGATGTTCAGGTTTGAATGAATGAAGCACTTTCAGTTTTCAGTGTCCTTACTTCTGTGCTGAAGTCCGTATATCTGGTTGTTCCCTCTATGCTAATATTAAGTGCCCTCATTCATAAATCTATACACTTCAAACAGCTAGGAAGCAAATCTGGATGTTGCCCAAGCAGATCGTGAGAGCTGTGTACGAGAGGCATTGAAACAGCAGTTACAAATATTCCAAAAAACCTAAAGGCAATTTAGATCCAGATGCCAACTGTTCAGGTCTTTATGTATAAAACATAGCATGGGGCAAAACATCCCATGTGTTCAAATGTGTTCAAAATCCTGATAATGATTTATTATATCAAGGGCTGCAACCTATGTTTCCCAGGTGACCGCAAGCAAACGTAACCTGATGTTAAACAAGCTCCCTCACCTAATAAACGTCCTTTATTTGATGTAGGAAAGCTCAGTGAGAAGGTTTTAGGGGGCCAGTCTCAGGAGTCAGATTCTTTCGTGGAGACACGGGGGCTGGAGGTTGGAGCTTAGGTTTTGCCCTTTCTCAGGAGCTGCCCTAAACTTGGAGACCCTGCAGATAAGGGGTCAGAGGGTGATGTTTTTCCTGAGGTCTGATCTGCTAAATCTGCTCTATGATGGCTTTTTGGATGTGAGCATATTGTTACCTGCTCTACAAGTCTTGTCAAGACTTGGGTGTTTTGTTAGCTGAGGTTTGTTGTTCGCAGCCAAGGGCACCAGGGAAGACATGACAGGCACATGGAAACAGGAGAATGGGTACATGGATTTCTTTTTCTGGAGTGGTTAAAAAAGTCTATTTTAAACATGTGTACTGATTTCATTGAGAAGTCATTCATGCTGCAAGGGGATTTGCTCTTGGGTCTGTGCTTCTCCTTGCCCTAAATTTCTAGAGGTGAAGAAGCTGGCTTTGGTGGAATGAAAATCAACATGTAAACCCGTTCAGATATACGCTTTCAGCTGCTGAATTTGCATAGGTCATACTTTTCTTTATCAAGTATTGACAAAGTCATGGCAATGTTTGTGCATGTGAACTCTGATCCAATTTTCTTGCTCTGTTTTTCTTGTTTTGGGGGTTATTTGCATGGTGACTCCGCCAGTTGGCAGGCATTTCACAAAGCAGAAGCAGCTCATGGTCGTGCTCAGTCCCCTTGGCACTGCTTACCATACAAGCCTCCTGAAATGAGGAGCGTGTGGGAAATTTTCAGCTTTCTCCTCTTAGTTCCTAGTTTCTGAATATGCACTTTTGGGGAGAGTGAAATCACTGTATATGTCTATACATGTAAACACACTGTATGTATTTATACAGTGTATGTATGTGTATACTAGGGAGAGAGAGAGAAAGCAGTGGATTTCTTTCTTTCCCTAACTTTCTTATCTGGTGCTGCATGATGGGGCAGGTGTATGAGCCAAGGCTTCTTTGAGGTCAGTAGCAATAGGAACGAAATCTCTGGGAATAAAAAATTCTTACAGATTAAGGGCCTATTCCTTCTTATCACTGTTTTGCAGAGAAACTATTTGGTTTCTGTTTCGCTTTTTGTCACTGTAATGTGAATGCATTATAAAAATTATAAATTTTTGAGTCTGATCGGCAAAGGTTGATCCATGGCTCAGGAGAGTAATGGAGAGCACCCATAAACAGCTGAACAACAATAGCGCTTGCTGAGCTACAGTTTTGTAAAGTGAAATGAGTTTTGTCTTAGTCAATCAGCATCTAAAGCCTTCAGACAACTGTAGGGCCAGCTGAATAGCTTTTTCCTTTGGACCATAATTCTAGATTTGGATGTGCAGCTTCTGTACAAGCCTGAGCCCTGCATCCCTACTGCAGGATGCAGCCTGCAGAGACTTGGCACTCCGCATTGCAGGACCAAAGGTGCAGCAGCTGAAGGTGCTTCCATCTGTGCACTGTTAACCCCTTCCATGGGGTGAGTTTGGTGGTTCTTGGTTCCTGGCTCTGGTGTGTTGAGGCTGTTGGGGGCTTGGTCAAAACCAGTGTCCTCAGCACTTTGGACAGTATGGGTGCAGAGCTGGAGCTCTTACCAGACAAATACATGAGCGTGTAGCAGCAGGGATTTTTTTTTTATTATTTTTTTTTTTACTGCACCTTGTGGGGTGCTTCTGACTTTTTGCAAGAATTTCACTGGCTTGGAAACAGCTTTTCAGTCTAACGAAGGCCGACTTGTTTGGTTTTTTGTTGTTTTTGTTTTTTTTTTTTTAAATCCATCCTCATTAAGCTGATCTTTGAAAAAAATATTGCTTCTGCCAATTTCTTGTTTCTAATAATTTCACATTGCAGTTAATCTTTTAAAAAGATACACACACATACAACTCTGGTCCCCATTATGGACTAATGGTCTGCACAAGTTCTTTATGAGGTCTTTTTTATTATTATTATTTTTTTCAAATTAAGCATATACTAAAAAAAAGCCTCATTCTTTTTAATGCAAACCATTAAAAAAATCCCAAACAAACAGTCTTTGGAGAAAACTTTCAATGCCTTATTTTAGCCTGGGGCTGGTTTTCACAGCTAAGTTACAACTGCAGTACTGGTTTCGGATGGAAATGCTGGCAGAATTTTAACTTCAGCAAGGTTAGCAGGCATCACTGTAGTAACATAAATATGTATAGGCACACAAAATTAAACTAAAAACATTCTACCAAGTATCTTACATGCATTTTAAGCTTGATTGTAATTGTTGCATTATTAAAAACCCAAAGTATTCTAAGAAATCAAAAAGTGGAGAAACAAAAGAAAGTAAAATTTTGAGACAATTTCTGTACACCTGTCCCTTTTGTTTGAATAAATATAACACCAGATTTCAGAGCTTGAAAATGAGGAATTAGGAAGCATGCAGATAGCACTCAAATTGGCTATTAAAATATTAGAGGCTTTTAAAAAATTGATAGGACATCTAAATCAGACAAAGCACATCCAAAGCAGTCAAAGGAAGTAAGAAGGGAAATTGGAGACTTTATTAGAAATTTCAGATCCTTGAAGACTGGCGAAATCTTATAGAAAGGCATTATTTAAAAATGGTCCAGGAATATATAGGGAAAGAGGATATCTCTGGCATAAATTGGAGAATGTCCTAGGTAATATTTTAAGGAATCAAATGAAAGGTACACTGGGACAAGTACTGCCTGATTAGAGAAAGCAAATTTAATTTGAGGGGGGAAATTCCTCAAGTCTGACAGATATACTGGTCTCCTTTATCATTGTTATTTCTGCCAGGATAGACAAAGCAACATAACCAACATCCTATACTTATATTTTCAGATATCCTTTGGCAGGGTTTCCTAGAAGAGGTTAATGCTAAGATGTTGTGCCACAGAGTAAGTGGAAAGCTGGGTTTCATGGATTTAAAATTGGTTAAAAAACACAAAACAAAGTGTATCACACCAGCAATTAATGGACCCTGTACCAGCCAGGAAGGATAATGGTGGGATGTATTAGAAATTATCCTCAGTACCCAAATGTTTATGTAAAAAATTAGAGGTCACAACACATTACTGAAAGCAGGTTTTCAAATTTTGTTGATTACTTTAAGTTGAAGGGAAATATAACTGATGAGAAGCAACAACATAAGTACACTACATAAAATAATATAGTTTTACTATCAATGTTAAAAATTGCATAACACAGTCTTTTGTGCAACTATAAATTGGCAATTTTTATGGTGCAATTATTGCGCAAAGGAAGACTTAACAGGCCTTGAATTTTGTAGTGAATCTTTCCAAGACAGCAGATAATTCTAGCATTGAAAGTGCAGAAAATTTTAAGTGAGAATAAAGTTTTCTAGACCAAAACAGAAACAAAATATGTAGCAGGATTAATACAAATGGTTAGCCAGGTGAATTTGTGAAATTTGGCTGAAAGAAGAAAGGGAGACAGTCTGTGGGCTTACTGCAGTTTATTCACATGTGAGCTCCTTAACCTGTGATAGAGCTATAGGCAAATAATTAATTTACTTTCAGGTGTGAAAATTTTCAGATGTCAAAATTAGCAGAAACCTAAAAATGGTCAAGTTAAATATGAATTGAGAGAGACTTTCTGGCACAAATGGAAAAAAATAAAGCATTAATAAGAATTACTAATTTAGGTTATTAAAACTTAAAATCACCTGATATAGTTGAGCAAGGTGAAATGTTCTGATTAGTATCAAATTCTTTAACATTTTAATTTTCTCTGAATCCATTTCTTTTCAAATTTCACTTAAGAAGTAAAACCACTTTTGAAAAAGTTTGAAAGTGTCAAAACAAAACACGTCATTTCTGAAACACATTTAATTTCAAACAAATATTGGGAAAATCTCCTTCTTGTGGTCCTTTTTATGAGATGAGATCTGAATTTGTGATTAGATTAATTCCCAGAATTTGGGGGTTTTATGTGTGTGAAATGTACTAATAATTAGATAAAAACTTCAACCTTTCTACTCAGGGTGGGAGGGGGGGGCAGGGGCTGGGGGGGTGGTGGTGGTGGTGAAGGGGGAGGACAGGGGGAAAACAACAAAACAACCATCACTTAGCTGATAGGCAAATAAAAAGGAACATGTTTGTGAGCAAGTTTGAATTCTGAGTTATTTTACAGCCTGTGATCTGAGATAAATTACATCCTTTCCCCAGTCCTAATACACCAACTGAAGCCTTTCAGAGCTGCTGGGTGGATCCGTCAAACATTAATTCGGTCTAAACCTGATTCTATATCATTGCCCCACTATTTTTATTCTAAAAAAAATTTAAACCACATGAAAACTTTAGGTAACCTTTGTTTCCACTCACACTTATGTGTGAGAGAGTCTGTAATGAAAGAGGAGGTAGATCTGAAAGGAAAAAAACTTTTATCAGAATACGAAGGCAGCATTAGCTACAACTATTGATAATTCAAAGATGGGCGAGTTGGAAAAGCACAGTAGTGGTTTTCCTCGGGTTTTTTTTTTTTAAAGATTTTTTTTTTAATGGGCCTATCCTGCCAAATGTTCCTCTGAAAATGATAACAAAAGTTCCATTCCTGGAACTAATTGTTTCTACAAATCATGATCCCAGAAATACAAACATGGATAAACGGTCCCATTTTAACTTTGAATGCGGTATAACTTACTGAAAACAACCTGACCATCTGCCAGCTTGCCTTCAATAATGGCACAGTACCAAAACTAAGACATGCAGTGGAGAAAAGCATCACATTTTAGAAATAATTTCTCAACTGAAAAGGTAAGGGGGGGGGGGGAAGGGGGGGACACCCAACTCAACCAAACAACATAGCAGAAAGAGGAGGTAAGATAAGAAGAGAGTAAGGTATCTCCTGCAGGATCTTTTGCAGAATGGAGAACAATGTGTCTGTTCAAGTCCCTTGGTAGAGCCCCTGTAGGAGAGAGGAGAGGGATACGGTGCTGGCGGGTGGCAGGAGCCAGAGGTTGGGGTTGTAAGTCCTCGTGGCTGCTGTGTAGGGGACACTAGAAAGTGTAGTTAAAACGGGCATGCATCTGCTTTGAGGGTTTCAAACCCATACCCAACCAGCTTGTACTTGTGAGTCTGGGGATAAGATTTTACCGTATGTAAACTTTTACCAAATATTTATATCATGTCTTGGAAGTGTGCTAGGAGATCATCTCCGGTCAAGGGGGGTTCTGAAAAGAGATCTCAATCTGTCTCCAGCTGCAAAGGATAGCAACAGCAGTTGGACCCTGGCACCCCCTGGTTTATTGCACTCTTGCAATAAAAATTCTCTTGCTCTTTCTGGGGAAATAGAATTTTTCTGATCTACTCATGGCATGAGAAGGTCTTTCCCTCTGAATCCTTTCCTCTCTCCCTCAATTCCAGCTCTGAGACACTGTTCTGTTGAAATTTAACTGGGGATCAATGCATTCTTAAGAACTCCTTTGGCATTGACAGAACAGCATATTTCCATGAAAAAAAAAAAAAGTTTGATAAAATTTCTGGCTTGATTGAATTGTAGTGAGAAACAGATAAAGCTACAGTGCATACACTGTAAGTGCAGTTTACCCTCTTATTCAGAATGTTAACTGCAAAAAAAAAAAGGCATCGATAATCTATTTGTACTTTTCATAAACTCTCCTCAGGAATACAACCCCATCACACCACAGTTCAAGTATACAAATAATAATAATAGTCAGAATATTCACTCCCAAAGCAATCTTAATACCATTCAAAATATAATCCTTCTATACAATATACCTCATTTAACAACCATTAGTGCCTTTTCCATCTCAAATCTAGTGTACCTAGTAATGATTTATTTTTATCCATTGTTTGAACTGATTTCATGTTACCAATGGACCTGTACTAATCATGTGGAGTGCAATATGCAAAGTGTGCTTGCCAGATACATATTTTTTTTTAACTTTCAGTGCTGTGCCTTTTACAACAGAAAGAGCAGAAATTATAAATGTTCTCTTCACTTGCAAGATAATAAGCTAGAGTAAAAAAAAAACCAACAAAAAAACCCCCAACAAACCAACCCCTTGACCAATTTTACATTTGAGAAAGAGAGTTCATTTCTTATATCTAAACTAAACTGGTCCCTTAATTATACCACAGTAGGCTGATTACAGGTGATACTACACAAAATCTATACATCTTGTTTGGCAATGTATTAAACTAAGCCACACTGTGGACGCAACATCAATTGCTTCCCCTTCCTAGGAGGCTGATCTGTCCAGGCACCCTCAGCTCCCACCAGGCCAAATCACAAGATCCATGCTCTGCCCGTGGCAAGGGAAACTCTCATCGGCTCCAGTGCATGATTTGCTTGAGACCGCGGGAATAAGTACCTCGCCATTAAACAGCGATATGTAAACAGACAAAGAGTCAAAGTCTTGCAAATGAGTTATTCATTATGAAATATTCACACAGCTTGGCTGAGTGGGCCTCGCAGCAGAGTGGCGATGTTCTCGGTGCTTTATAAATAGGGACAGTGCCGTGCAGCGTACGTGCAACTTCCTCGCGGAGCTGCGCGAGCAGGGCTCCGAACAGATGATAGAACTCCCAAGTCCTGCTTCTCTGCGATAATTTCTCATCTAAACTCCTAATTACACAGCGCTTCACATTCTGAGATATATAAATACATTTTTTCAGATGTACACTGTGCTAATGGTATGCATAGGAGAACGGGAACGTTCTTTGGCATGACTGCTCAATATCAAAAGTGAAAATCATCTCTCCAAACTCCATTTCAGAGAAGTGAGAACCCCCAAACTACCCAGAAAAGTTGAGATACTTTGCAACATCCGCGTGCTTGCTGCAGCAAAGTCAGCTTTCAGTGTTTTTTCTGGGTCCCGCGTTGCTGCTGGGTACAGGTACCTCTACCACAGCGTGGGGCAGTGGGAGCCTGTACGCAGGGTGAAACCATGATGCCGAAGCCTATAAATATTTCAGCAATTGGTTTGATTTTGTACAGATGAAATCCAGTTTGTTTATTTGGAGCTCTGATACTATTAATGCAAATCAAGGAGCAATCAGCAGGGACTACTGGAGATCTGAACTAGCTCATTAGTGTAGATGTACCTATTCTATCCCAGGGATACACGTTCCTGTTAAAATGCATCAACTAATGAAGCAAGATCTATTTAAACAGGGTTTTTTTTGTCTGTCATCAGTTACTAAATCCTCCTAGAAGAATTTTAGGTGGGTTAGCCATAGTTTAACATTACTTTCTTACATCATATCGCTGTAGTACTAATGGTTAAACTGCGATTAGAAAGCTGAATGTTTTTCATAATTTGAAAAAGCCTCGTTTGCATCGTTACATCCCCAGACTTTTTACAGGTACTGTGATGGGTGACATCTGCATGAGGAGCTGGTATCTTTTCCCTTCCGAGATTGATAGGTACTACCATATGGTAGATAGGATGCTCAACTTTGCAACACTGAAGGCTTTTTTGGCAACTTTCCAGGAGCTTGAGGGCCACAGCTAATTTGCATATGCATTTACATACAATTTTTATTTTAAATGCACATGGTTCAGATGGTTTGGTGAACTCGTGTTGCTTTCTCTTTGATAGATGTACAGGCATTATTTGTAGTTTGAGTTTCTCAGCAATAAAAAAGCTGTAGTTGAATCCACCCTGCAATTATTATTATTTATTGACACTATTGCTGTGCTCAGGGTAGGAAAGCATAATCCCTAGCTTCAAGAGCTTCTCCAATTAGTCAAAGAAAGTTAATTGATATACCTTATACTGGCTGACTGGAAATTTTACTTTTCAAAATTTCACGGTTGTGGGTTTTTTTCCCTTAGAAACTGCACCTTTTGCAAGGAATGCTTTTATCATCTTTGCAAGAAATATGTATGAATGGAAAAGACATGACAGAAACAATGGGCATTACACACAGATAGGTGCCCACTCTGTCTGTGGACTGGCCACCTGTGACCTCAGCCTAAAATGACTACCTCTGAGGCCAAGGTATTTTGGTTTGCCCAGCTGTCGTAACTTAGTTACAATTTTAACCATGTTTTACCATTTAACTAATCCTTCGGCTGGACTCCACAAAAGGCTGGTGGGTACCTTGCAGTAGCTCTCCTTTCAACCTGAGCTGCTGAAAAGCAAGGGGTGCTACCACGTGCAGTGTTTTAGTGCTTGTTGTGAGAGATCACCGTTGGCACAGGTTTGCCCAAGGTAACTCTGGTCTTCCGGGCTACATCAGGGCTTTGCTGTAGAGACTAGGTTTCCAGAAGTTCCAGAAGCAGGAGAGTACTTGCTAATAATATGCTTTTAAAAATAAAATCACCTAAAGGGTAAGAACAAATATCTCCAAGTACAAGAAAATCCATGCAAGGAGCTTTTGAAAGAGAGGCTTGATCCTTCAACTTACCGTTGCTGAAGATGCAACTATCCATTCAAGGGCCTCCGCTTACTCAAACTCAGGCAGGGTTTTATTGGTATTATATTTGACCACAGAAATTAATCAGCAAATTAGTGTATTGATCCTTGTTTGTGTTTGAATGTATAGTCTCGTTTGAAGTCAGTTTCTTCAGGACTTAGATAATGCTAAAGGACCCGATTTTGCTTGTGCTTGAATTTATGTTTTGTGAGCAGCAAACTTGCAGCAGTTGCTCAGACAGGTAACTGACTCTGAGACTTTGTCTTGGAAGGATCTTGTTATTTGAATGGATTTTTTATTAAAAAAAAAAAAAAAAAAGAAAGAAAACCCCTTGTTGTTGGGAGTCTCATACCTTTGCTAACAGTCCCTCTGGGAAAAGGATAAAGTTTACATTTGGAAGTGAAATTAAAATATAGATGTGTTATATCCCACTAAAGGAAATCTGAAAAATGTAGAAAAAATTGATGTGAGTTATCAGTGGTTCTAGGACACAGCAATCCCAAAACAGTTGGTAAAGACATCCATTTGTTAAGACATAGATAGAAAAAAAGGAGAGTATGGCAGGAATTATGGAGTAATTTGGGGGCTGGACGATTTTGGGGATCTGATCGGAGGCGAGGCTCAGATTTATAGGCACAATCAAATCCTATGAGGGAAATTGAATTTTAAGTGTGTTATCAAGAAAATTGGTGTGCTTAGAAATGACCGGAGGAGAAGCTGAGGACAGGAGCAGTAAGAGATTTCAGTGTTTTGGACATCCTTCTAATTCTTTGGTATGAATAGCAATATGATTGATGCAGCAATAACTGCAGTGCTGGAGGGATTTGATACCCAAAGGGAATCAATTAAGTGGATTTTGGATATTGGAGTGTTATGACCTTTGCCTAGATTATAATGTTGACACGTAGAAGCAAATGGAAGAATATGAGTCTCTTCTGATTGTAATTGACTGGAGATATTGAGAACAAGGTGGATATCCAAATTTAAAGATGATGTGTTGGTCCTAGAAGATAGCTGGAGAACAGTAAGTGAGCCTTGCCCAGACCTCTGGTCATCAGGTAGTAGGGGAAAAAAAGCTTATTTAGAATCATTTCCTGGCTTCTTGGCACTTTTTAGTGGGCAAATTACATCCATCTAACATCTTCATTATTGATTTACGGGTGAATGATGCTGTGGTTTGCTGCAGAGTGACACTGAGTCAGGATTTATTGGGAAAGTTTATCTTATTATCCACTTGTGATCTTATCCAGCATCCTTGCAAGGAGGTATAAAGAGGAGCTGTCATCGCTGTTTCATGAATCACCACTGCAGCAATGGCCTTCACCTTTGCTGGCCTGTGAACTCAGAAGACAACAGAGTCTTTGTGGGGTTTCCTAGGGTGAGGGTCTCAAAGAGAAGAAAACCCTTTTATTAGGTGTGTTATGGTGATGGGCTAACAGGTGAGTGAGCCAACTCAGGGAGTCAACTGAGTGGGGCAGCTGTCACTTAGCAGGGTGGAGTTAAGCAGGCTACAGCCTGAGGTGGCTGGTGGCTGTGTTAGGAGGATAGCTCAGGAGTAAATGGTCCTGCTATGGAAGTAATGGACAATATTAGCATGGGGAATGGGGAGAGGTCACGGTCCTCGGGTACTGGGGAGAAAGAGGCTTTCAATGTAGGCTGAATGGTGTGGTGATTGGTAAAAAAAGTTCATGCTGAATGGTTTATATCCATTAACTCTTTATTGAACTGAAGCAGACAACTGGTAAGATCACAGTAATAAAAGCTGGATTTCTCAATGGTTTGCAATCTGTCGTCTGTATATCTTTACACTGTGATGAGTAGACTTGTATTTTCCCTATATAGAAACAGTCACCTTATTTCTTTTTCTTTACAGTCATGGCAGGCAGATTATTTTCCTTTATGATTGCTTTTCCCTTGTTGAATTAGGATTGTGTTGTCAGGTAGCCTTTCCCTTTTCTAAGGCTTAACTCTAAATCAAATAGAGACAGACAGCTGTGGCCTTCGCATAACTATTTTTCAGGTGATGTCTGCATTTTCTGTCTTCCTGCTTATCTGCTGGTGAATATTCCCAGCTCTTGTATATCTTTGTAGATCTTACTTTTTACTGGAAAAGCTCCATAGCTGAGGACTGAAGAATGACAGGTTTCATGGGAACTTTTTTTGGAGTGCCTGGAGATGGAAGATTCACTTAGTGTTGGCCATTTACAGACTGAGGGAGTTACGAAGTCTAAGACACATTTAGCTGCATGACTAAATTCTCTAAACCAAGAAATAGTAATGGAAAAAGTAGTAAAGAAGGTTCAAATAAATTATAAAGTCTCACAAAAAATTCTTTGTTTTCTACAGTCCTTACTCTTCTAAACATTTTTTCTTTAGTTTTCCTAATTTCTCTTTTTTCCATTTAGTTTACCCTCCTATTACCTACTTGCCAGTGTCTGTAATACTCACCTGAGTAACTTTTCCTGATCCGAGGCATTCTTTCATTATCCCTTTCCAGTGGACTCCCTGGGTTCTTCTGCCCAAATTCCCCACCTTTAAACTCAGCTCATTTGGGATACATTCAGAAAGGCCCCTATAGAAGAAACCATTGGAAACGGGATGTATTTTAACAAATGATATCTCGTAACTTTAATTTTTGATAATTGCAATTTAGTTGGGTTTTTTTTTGCTGAGGTTCACATGATTGTATTTGTGGTGGGGTTTTGTTGTTCGTTTTTATTTTATGGTTTTGTTTGGTTTAGTTTTGGTGTTTTGGTTTTTTTTACATCTAGCTCACCCTGAAAATCTTTAAGCAAAGAATTTTAGAAAAAATGTTCATGTTTCTGAAGTTATTTCACTTGTATTGCCTAATAATTCATTTGTAGTGTTGTATTAAGTATTACTATGTGTTTTAAAAGCCTCCTCACTCCAACGAAAACTTAAATATTTAAAATCTGCCTCTAAAGTCAGCTGAAAAGTCTAAGACTAATTAGACTGTTACCCCTTGTCTCTTAAAATGCCCTGGTACTTCATGCTGCTCCACATTAATTTAAATTTATCTTGCTTCATGGCACTTTATAACACTATATATTTCAGTAAGACGGTGAAGGTGTTTTGAATTCAACAACTACCTCCTATGGGTGGAACCAAATTCCTTGTGATATTGATTGAGTTTTACTCTTGCTTTCTACCATGAGAATGGGCAGCGCCGTTGTTTTGATTTGTTTCCTTCCCAGTGTGCGCTTTGATAAGAGCTAATAAAAGAAGCAGCAGAGGAATATTTTCCCTTACTTTCCTTGAGGAAACAGCTACTGTCCTTGCAAGGAATCCGAATAACAGTGTTTGTTACATTAATTCAGTTGGAACAATCATGCCACCTGCAGTCACGACTCTGCATGCTCTACATTGCTGAATGCAGTCTTCTCTTTCCCAGCAAAGGTGGCTTCCCAAAGAGCTACAGAGTCACCATGAGAAATACCCCTTCCCTTCAAATCTAGGGGAAAAGTTGCATTAAAAACAGCAATTAGTAGTGTGATCCATGCAGGAGAGAGCTGTATTCCATTTTTTGTGTGTGTTGTGTTTTTCAAAGATTTTTTTCATTACTTGGGAATGAGAGCTTGTACTTCCAAAATAGTTTGTTCTTAGATGAGGAGGAGAATTCTCCAAGAAGTTCAGATAGCACAATATCTTGGCCTGGTAAATGGACATGAAAAAGAAGATTGAAACAAAACGCCAAGG